>NC_081320.1:40542323-43042323 GCF_026419965.1 Kogia breviceps | reverse complement strand
ATGTAGTGTTTACAGATTCTCTCTTCTGTTACAATCTGTTGCCGCTTTTCTTCTTTCTTTCTGTTTTCTATAGGAAAACGGTATCAAACTTGTCGCTTGGTGTCTCAGTGAGGCTGGAGAGCTGACTCTCCTTTTCTACCCTGAAACAACAAGCAGTAAAAGTGGTCTGAACACCAGCCCTTTTCAAAAATGGTCTGGCTGCCTTGCCAGAGGCTTGGTGCATTAGTTTCCTATGGCTGCTCTAACCAGTTGTTACAATTGTGGTGGTTAAAACAACAAAATGGGGCTTCCCTGGTGGCGCAGTGGTTTAGAGTCTGCCTGCCAATGCAGGGGACGCGGGTTCGTGCCCCGGTCTGGGAGGATCCCACATGCCGCAGAGCAGCTGGGCCCGTGAGCCATGGCCGCTGAGCCTACGCGTCTGGAGCCTGTGCTCCGCTATGGGAGAGGCCACAGCAGTGAGAGGCCCGCATAACGAAAAAAAAAAAAAACCAAAAAAACCACAAAACTTAAAACAACAAAATGTATTCTTTCATAGTTGTGGAGGCCAGAAGTCCAAGCTCAAGGTGTCAGCAGGGCCATGCTCCTTTCGGAGGCTTTGGAGGAAAATCTTTTCTATCTCTTGTAGCTTCTGGTGACTGCCTGGCATTCCTTGACTTGTGGCCCCATCACTCCAATCTCTGCCTCCATCTTCACATCACCTTCTCTGTGTGCACCAGCCTTTCTCCTGCTGCCTCTTTCTTATAAGGATACACGTGATTGCATTTAGGGCCCACTGGGATAATCCAGAATAAACTCCCCCTCTCAAGATCCTTAACTTAATCACATGTCTTGCCATGTAAAGTAATATTCACAGGTCCTGGAGATTAGGAAATGAATATATCTTTGTGGAGGCACTTTTCTGACTTGGCTGTGGAAAGTAGGCACCCTCTGTTGTTAGCCCCCAAAGATCAAACAAGGTGAGGCCACCCCTTGGCCCTGGACAATCCAGACAATTGACGAATCTCACCTTCGGCAGAGGGCAGGAACAGAGTGGACTCTCTGCATTTGATAGGAAATAAAAGATAAATAAAATCTTTTGAGCAGCCTCTGTACCCTGATATGTTGTAACTGCTTAACCTGCTGTGATTAAAAAAAAAAAAAAAAAAAATCCCCATCGAGGCCAGAAAAGGGAGGCGCCCTTGATTTTGGAAAACCTTAAAATAGTGTTTTACATTAAATGCATTTTATTCTGATTTTATCCTCACTGCAAACTGTGATTGTATTCATCTTACAGATGAGGAAACTAAGGCTCAGAGATAATAAATCAGTCAATAGTCATGTGGTAACTGGGAGCTAACACTGTTACCATCCCCACTTTCTGTTCCCGGTACACCTGACCCACTGGCTTCCTCTGCCCAGAACACAGAGCATGTGGTCCCAGAAGACCTGAGCTCATAGAAGCAAAAATAGGTTGACCTTGAAGATTCAAATAATTTTTCCTTAAATTGCCTAAGTTGGGAAGGGTTCTACTTATTTACTTTCTTTCCCAGAGGAGAAACCAAACTGTAACATCTTATAGAAAACCCAAACAAACTTTTTGGCCAACCCAATACAAGAAGATGTATAAATTCTGCATGTCAGCCAGGCTATCTACGGAGTAGAATTCATCTTTAGAGACTTCCTGAGCTGAAGCTGACTGACTGCCTATTTAGTACCTTCAGCTGAGATCCTGACTTTGACATGGTTATGGTCTCTGAGGGTCATCATGTATCATTGTTCAGGGCACTACCTGTGCAACTGTACATGGCAGCCCAGTTGGTTATTCTCTCATCCCAAGTAAGGGATGGACCCCAGCCCACAAAAATCCCCCTGACAATAACACACACCCGTAGACCTTACTTTACCCGCTGAGGACTTTTTCTGGGTTACATCCAAGCTTTAAGTACTGTTAAGACTTCGTGCTTCCACTGCAGGGGGGTATGGTTTGGATACCTGGTCAGGGAACTAAGATCCCACATGACACCCCATGTGGCCAAAAAAAAAAAAAAAAAAAACTCTAAGTCCTCACATTCTCCATTCCTCCACTGCTTTGCTTCTTTCCTGTTCTGATTCCAACCATAGTTCCAAAGCAGAGAAGATAGGCAGAAATATAAGACACTAGTGGTGCTTAATATACCTTGAAAGTCATAGCCAAGGATCTTTTATAGCAAGAAACAGAATTATGCTTCAGGGACTTCCCTTGTGGCATAGTGGGTAGGAGTCCTCCTGCCAACACAGGGGACATGGGTTCGATCACTGGTCCAGGAAGATCCCACATGCCGCGGAGCAACTAAGCACAACTACTGAGCCCGCGCGCCTAGAGCCCATGCTCCGCAACCAGAGAAGCCACCATGACGAGAAGCCCGCGCACCACAACAAAGAGAAGCCCCCACTCTCCACAACGAGAGAAAGCTGGCACACAGCAACGCAGACCCAACATAGCCCAAAATAAATAAAAATTAAATCTTAAAAAGAATTATGCTTCAAATTACCCTAATCAAGATGTGGAGGGATTCACTATAAAGACACTGGATACAGTTGTATTCTTGGCTACTAGCAATAGCAACCAAACCTGGGCATCCGAATCAAGAGAGTTACAGGGGAGCTTTGGGGGCTCACAGAATGGAGGGAAGCTGGCGGTCTTGGCTTGGGAAAGAAATAGAACTCAGGGCAGCAGGAGTCATGGCTGTGATCCTTCATCCTACAGCAGGAAAAGGCTGGTCATTTGCTGTCACGGCAGCTGCTATGTCTGACTTCCTGAAGCTCCTAAGGACTTCCTTCCAGTCCTGGGAGAGTGTCCATCTGGCTGAGCCTGGGCCACACTGCACAGTGACAGGGAGCAAGAGGCCCTGGCTCTGAAGTTTCTAGAGAGGAAGGCACTTCTGCTCCCTGGGACCACTTACGAGGGGTGGTGAGAGGGTGTTTTAGGAAGGAGAGGTTGAAAGCTGGGAGCCAAAAACGACGAATATTCACCTCCAAGGCGATCTCAGAATTCATGGGCAGAAAGACTCATTAGGGATGGGATCCAGAAACAACTACAAGGGTCTCTTTCTCTCTGTTCCCTCCCCCCCTTCCCCATCATCTCTTTTTCTCTGACTGCAGGACTTTCTCCACTTATCCCTGCATGGAGCTCTTTCTGAGGCTCCGTTTTATTCATCTGAGCTCCAGCCACACACAGAAGCTAGCATCTCAGTTCCAGTTCCAAATTCTTGGGAAAGATCATCGAATTGCTTCAGCTTGAATCCGGTGTCTTTCCCTGTCTCCAGGGGGGTGGTCTCAGAGAACATGGTTCTTTTAAATAGAGAAGACACCCCAAACATGTCCTGTATATTGAGGAATAAAGTTGGGGGGCATTCCCACTAGGGGTTCATATCTGTACAGACGTGGCTATGCATAAAAAGTTTGAAGAGGACTTGCTGCATGAATAAACAGTGTAGAGAAGTTGTAAAGGGGATGTTTAACATATAAAGAAAACTGGTTCTTGTCAAATCACTTTAGTCACATTGTATTTGCAAGCAGCTAAGTGCTTCTTGGATCCAATTTTAGCTCTGCCTTACAGCAGGTTCATGTTACTTTATGCATTTGAATAGAGCCAAACTGTACTTCTTTAAAAATAGAACAAAATTTGGACTTTCCCTAGATAAGCAGGGCCTCTTGCCCTTCTTCTCAGTGAAATTAGGTTTTACTCACTATTTGGTACTCTTCTCTAAAACTGGAATCTGGCAAACTCCTGCCACATACGAGGCACCCTATAAACGTTCGTTGAATGAATGAATGAATGAATCAGCCAATTACTTCATCCAAAGGTTTTTTTTCTCCAGCAACACGTAAAGGCCAAGTTCAGCAGCAAGAAGCTTGATCTACTCCACCTGCTTACAGAATGTCCCTTCCAATTCCTCCCAGTTTTCCTTCATTCCATCTCCACTTTCACCACCATGTCTCACTTTGATCCTCTGCTATAGCTTCTAACTGGCCCCTTCACCTCCACTCTGGCCCCTTGCACACCATTCCCCCCAAAGTAGCCAGAGACGCTGAAAAGTAAACCAGATCCTGTCATCCCTCTGGACCTGGCGGGCCCTAGGCAGCTTCCCACAGGCCCTGTGTGGTTCTCTTCAGTCTCACCTCCTCCAACACTCCCTCCCCCCAATCTGCGCTCCAGTCAGGATGTTCTTTCTTCCTGGACTCTTCCCAGGACCGTGACCCAGAGCATTTCCTTCCTTCTCTTGAGAACCCTCTTGTCCTCTGCCCCAACCTCATTCTTGCCCAGTAAACTCCTAACTGGCCTTCAGATCTCATCTCAAATACCTCTCACTGTCCGGGGATGAGATGAGAGCTCCCTACTATCTGCTCTCACACACCACCATGTTCTATCCTTTATTGCACTTATTGTAATGGTGTAAGATTAGCTTGATTACTTGATAAGCGTCAGTTTCCCCCACTGAAGTGGAAACTCCGTGAGGTCAAGGACTATATTAATTTTCTCAGGCTGCCATAACAAAATACCACAAACTGGGTGACTTAAACGACAGAAATTTGTTTTCTCACAGTTCTGGAGGCTAGAAGTCAGTCAGCAGGTCTGGTTTCTGTTGAGACCTCTCTCCTGGGCTTGCAGACGGCCCCCTCCTTGTGGTGTCCTTTCATGGTCTTTCCTCTGTGTGTATGCCTCCCTGATGTCTCTTCATGTATCCAAATTTCCTCTTCTTATAAGAACATGTCAGGTTGTATTAGATTAGAGCCTACTCTAACAGACTCATTTTAACTTAATCACCTTCTTAACTGGGGTTAGTGCTTCAATGTACAGATTTTGGGAGAACACAATTCAGGCCATAACAGGGACCATGTCACTTATGTTCACCGTGGTGTCCCTGTCACCCAGGACAGTGTTTGGCATGTTGTAGGGCTCCATACATACCTGTTAAAAGAATGATTAAATTTAAGTCCCCTCATTTTACTTTTCCCCCAACCACATATTGTGCTAGAGGCAAAGAAGAGGCACAGATTGCAGCAGGAGGACTATAAGTGACCACAGTGTCTGCTATTCTGATCTTTTTTTAAAAAAATTTATTTATTTATGGCTGTGTTGGGTCTTCGTTTCTGTGCCAGGGCTTTCTCTACGCGGTGCGCCGACCTCTCACTATCGCGGCCTCTCTTGTTGCGGAGCACAGGCTCCAGACACGCAGGCTTAGTAATTGTGGCTCACGAGCCTACTTGCTCCACGGCATGTGGGATCTTCCCAGACCAGGGCTCGAACCCGTGTCCCCTAGCATTGGCAGGTAGGTTCTCAACCACTGCGCCACCAGGGAAGCCCTGCTATTCTGATCTTAAAATCACAGACCTTTGGGGTACCTTCATATAAGGCAAAGCCAGCCCCCTGTCAGCAGCTGACAGGGAGTGTGTACTACCCCCGTGGGCTGCTGGGGGAGAAATTTTGCTGACAGCTGCACACCCACACCCATCCAAGTGGCCCACTTTAGAAGGTGAGTCACCCATCTGCTGGGAGTGGGTCCACACAGCTCCCAGAAAGCAGTTTAGCAACAGGTACTAGGGCCTAAAAAAAGGCATGTCCTGTGCCCTTATAATTCCAAAGCTAGGAATCCCATCTGAGGAACAAGCAGGGGGTGCTCAAGATGGGTTTATATCCCAGTGTTTATATAAAAAACGATTTCTCACTACTCTGATGGTAAGAAACTGGGAAGAGCCTAAATGTGCAGCAACGGGAGAAAGTTTTGAGAATTTAAGACATTCATATGATAGAAAATTAGGTAGCTATTGAAAAAAATTGTTTATAAAGAATTTTTAATGAAGCAAGAAAATGGTACATGGAAAAGCAGGACACACAACTGCACAGACACTCTGATCTCAGGTATACAATAAAGACTAATTTACATGCATATATGCATGCAATTCACAGGAAAAAGTCTGGGCTGCTAAATAAACAAATGTTAATACTGTATTTTGCAGACTCAGTAATTTCTTTCTTTTATGATTTTGTGTTAAAAGTGGCATGTGTTGCTTTTACAACCAGAGAAGAGGGGTACAACGTTTTTAAGGCAGCCGGCGCTGCCAGTCAATGAAATGCCTCAGCTCTGGTCTTCTCTCGCGAAAGCGCCGGCCCCGCGCCTGCTTCCCAGCGCGTCCCCGGGGCGGTCCGGCTGGCTCCGAGGGGGAGTGCTGGAATCCCTGCGGCGGGAGGAGGAGACGGGCTTGGCGTCGCGCACTGCCGTAGGTGGAAGGTCAGGGGAGGGACCAAGCCTTTCTCCTGCCCAGGAGCGAGATGTGAACTGCGCTGGGTGCCCGGAGCCCTGGTCCAGCCCTCAGCCCTCGCGGCCGCCGCCCAGTCCGCTGTTCCACCGCCAGGTGCAAAATGCCGTGTCATGGGGAGAGTCTGCGGCCGGAGCATTGAATTACAGCTTAGCCGAGCCCGGGTAGGGCGGCGGGGGTGGAGGGTGAGCAGAAGCCCCTGTTCTCCTCGGAGCACCCGCTGACAAGCGGGCTGAGCGCAGCCGGGGCGCAGACCGAGTGGAGCACACTGAAGCAGCCCGGGACTGGCCTGTTCCTCTTTAAGAGCCGCTGCTCTGAGCCGGGAGCCAGTGAACCAAGCAGTTCTCCCTCCGCCAACTCTCTCCAGTGAGGGAACCCACGAGCTGCGCCTCGACCGTCCCCGACCTTCCCCAGCCCTCTCCGCGCCCTGGGCGCACTGGGCCCGGACTCTTCGCCAGTCATGCTGAGGGTCTTCATTCTCTACGCCGAGAACGTCTACACCCCGGACTCCGACATCAGCGATGCCTACTGCTCTGCGGTGTTTGCAGGTAGGAGGGGTCCGCGATCCCTCCCGGGAGGGGAGGATGGGGTCGGAGAGGAGACGCCGCGGCTCTCCATCCCGGAGAGCACCGGGACGTGAGAGGCCAGACTCCTCGCCCACACCAGATTGACTATGAGTGTTGCAAAAACACACACCCTCGGAGAGAGGTGACTCAGAGGGAAATTGAGGCAAGAGGGAGAGGTGGCTGAGCAGCCTGGAAGCTGAGCCCGGGTTGGGGCTAAGAGGGGCCTGGAAGACAGGGCCAGCATCTTTCCTCGCACTCTCAGGATCTCTTAAAAGAGACCTTTCCGGGTTGTGTGCGGCAAAGCGTTGTACTGCAGGGCTCCCCGCCTCTCCCCGGAAGACTGGTCCCCAGACTATTTGTAATCCAGCTATTCCGCCCTCCATCCCCCCACCCCCCCGACCCGGCCCGGGCCTGGCGGCTCTCCTCAGCCTTCGCTCTCTATTACAGGCTGGGCCGGCAGGCAGGCGGCCACTGGGGGCAGAGGCATCGCCCATCGGTCCAGGGATCCTACCCTTGCTTTGGGCACAGGATGCGGGAAATTTAGCATGTTGGGGGTGGTAGCTCCATCATCAGATTGAGGCTACTTGAGCTGGGGAGCCTGCTCCCCTATCAGATTGAGACCTCCCACAGGAAGGTCTTTTCATGGTGATGAATGGACTAGTCCAGGAGGTGACGGCTGGGCCCTGTCTGCTTCTCTGCGACTGTGCTTCTCTGCAACCCCCCTCTGGGTGGAGCCAGAGCTGGGGTCTACACAGCTGGGTCTGTGGGTTTGGAGCCATACTGAGGGAGAAGGACCAGAGGGCAGGAGTGTGGGAGACCACCTCTCCACCCACCCTGTGGGTTCACTCTCAGCCTCTGTTACCTGTCATTCCCTTTCTCCCCCGGAGATCTGGCTACATCCCAGGCCTCTGGCAATCACAGCATCGGCTGGTCCCTGGCCATCCAGCAGACATTCCCTTTCGGTTTCACAAGCTCCTGGATCTAGCTGTTCCCAGATGCCCGTGTGCCCATGTGCTCCTGGACACAATGACACCTGAAGTGTCATTGTGTCCTTGGAACCTTCAAGTTCCAAGGAGTAGAAACTCACAGAGCGCAGGCACGTGTCCATAGCAATGTGTATACACACACACACACACACACACACACACACACACACACATTCCTGGGTGTGAGATTTTGGGTTTCTCGAGGAGGAGTCGCTGAATGGGCCCTTGGCCTGGAAAGAAGGGTGCACCAAAGGGGGTAGGAGGAGTGGGAGGTGACACTCCAGCTCTGCTCTTTTCCTAACGCGTTGCTTTGACCTGTTCTGACCAGTTTCCCAAAGTTGCCTTCAGAAATGAGCTTTATCAAGGTGTTTCCAGGAGGAGAACAAGGGCACCAATAGGGGGCCTCCACGCTTCCTCTGAAACCTTGGCTCTGGGCAGGCCAGGCCAGTGGTTCATCTGCATGGCCCGGACTAGCAGCCTGGCTGAGGGCCCTGAGCTGAGAGGTGCAGACCTCCAGAGAGCACCATTCAGTCTGTAAATAGCCCCCTGGCTGAGGGGAGGAAGGATACATTGCTGCCAGAGGGAAAACAGGCACCCTGTGCTTTAAGCAGCCACTCCTGCCCCAGCACCCCTTGCCTGGCACAGGTTCCCCTGAGGGCTGAGCACCCTCTGGAGCTGTCCAGTGCACAAATGAAATGCAAGAAGGGTCACCTTGGAGCCCCTGCCTCTGTTCTCAGGGGTCTTGTCTCCTCTGGTGTCCACTCAGCCTGAACCAGATTTTCCTCCACCTTCTCTGACCACACCCCCAGCTCCCAACACCTCCCTGCAGGGCAACACACTTGACTCAGCCTTCATGGCGCCCCTACCCAGACCAAGCTCAGAACCCTAGTAAGAGAAAGGAATGAATGAATAATGAATAATGAAAGGGGAAGCACTTTCTCACCCCAGAAGTGCTTTACCTAGAGGCAATCCCGATGGTGTGGCTCCTCTCCTGTCTTCATTTCTGCTCCCAGGGCCGCCTGTGGAGCAGTCGCCCCATCCTGTATCTTCGCCCCGGACTGAGCCCTTCCCCCCATTTGTCTGTCTGCTGTCAGTCTGCAGTCCTCCCCTTTGCCTGCAGCCTGGTTCCTCTGGGTGGACTCCCCCTTCCCTGGTGATGAATGAGGTACACTGTCTGTGCTGACCGGGAGTGTCCCCAGCCTTCGGAGGGGGCCTTCTGGATTCCCCCCCACCCCACTCTCAGCCATCACAGTCACTGCCGAGCAGTCATGGGGAGCGCAGGCCCTCCCTCCCCCACCCCTGGCCACAGTCCACCTCCTGCGTGTTGGCCAAGCTCTTCACTCATGTCCATATTTGGCCTCCCTGCGGCATTCAGCCCTGCTTCACCCTCCTTCTCCTGACCGGGGCCAGGTTGGTGAATGATTACACAGAAGGCTCTGGTCTCATGGACACACTTCTTAGAGCAAAACACCCTTCTGGGAAGGCTTCCCGCACCGGCTGGCCTGGATGTGGCTTTCCCAGATCTGCTGGTTTTAGGGCCCATAGACCCCCTCCTTTGGCTACCTATTTGTAATAGCTCATAATTTCACAGGTGCCTCCGTGCATGCATAAATTCATTTCCTGCTCACAGTAGCTTTGTGAGGCCAGTGGGCAGGGATATCACCCCCTTTTACAGATGAGCAGATAGGCCCAGAGAAGTGCAGGGGCCTGACCAAGGTCACACAGTGGCCAAAGCACCCCTCACACCCCCATCATCACTCCCTCTGTTGTTCTCAACATCCATGCTCATGAATAAGAAAGTGCTTTGGAAAGCATACCATGCACTGCCCACACATGAGGCACCCTGGGCCTGAGCCAGAACAGGGGAGGGCTGTGCATGGGGTACCCAGCATGGGCTGAGTCAGAGTGGCGAGGAGTGCAAGGCTGCAGGGAGCGCAGGGTATGACGAATGACCCAGAGATGCAGGATTCCAATTTTGAAAAGTGTATTCATCACAAGGAGAGAGAATGGTCATTCATAAAGCACAATGTACCATTTTCAGATGCCGTTTCTTCAAAACCCCACAACGATCCTGTGAGATATATTTAACTGATACTGTGCTTACTAGGTGTAAGCACTGGTCTAAGTAGAGCTCACTTACTATGAGTTCTATCATGTTCGAGTTGTAATTTGTACCAGGCTCTTATATGTAGACGCTTAATCCTCCTATGAACCATATATGGTAGCAACCATTATCACCCCCATTCTACACCAAAAAGAGGTTAAGTCATACACTAGTAATTAGTGGAATCAGGATTCAGGCCCACACAATCTGGCTCCAGAACCCCATCTTTTTTTTTTTTTTTTTGCAGTACGCGGGCCTCTCACTGTTGTGGTCTCTCCCGTTGCGCAGCACAGGCTCTGGACGTGCAGGCTCAGCGGCCACGGCTCACGGGCCCAGCCGCTCCGCGGCATGTGGGATCTTCCCAGAGCAGGGCACGAACCCGTGTCCCCTGCATCGGCAGGCGGATTCTCAACCACTGCGCCACCAGGGAAGCCCCAGAACCCCATCTTTAACTGCTCTACCATTTCCCTCTGGTCTTAGCTCTGATTTATAAGAGACAAGCAGTAAAAGGTGGAGGGGCAGGAGTGGCCCCAGGTCTGGCTCACACCCCAGAGCCCAATCTCAGTCTGCAGGTGGTCCCCTCACACTCTGCCTTATCTCACACATTGTCCCTGCTGCCACCCATTCTCATTCTCCCTCAGGCCCTGACACCCCCACTCTCATTCTCTGGTCTGGAGGATGCTTTCTTATCTCAGAGGGGTCTCTGCTCCTCTGCATCACCCTCTCTGCGTCTCGTAAGACCGGTCACCAGTTGGCCCGGGATGCTCCCTCTGGGCAGTACTCTTGTGCTAGGCCATCTCAAGGCCTCTGTTAGGCCTGTGATGGCTGTTCAGGGACTGGTAAGCTAAGGCTAGGGGCATGCATCATGTAGCACTGAGGTGGGCAGCCTGCAGTGGGTGTGGCAGGCACTTGGGGGCCTCTGGTAAGGGGATACTGTAAGCATTGGCCCCAAGCTTAGCCAGTCCAGTGGGGTGGAGGGGCTCAGGAGTGCGGATAGCTGGCAGCCTTGGTCACATTCCAGTGGAATGAGAGCATGGAACAAGAATGAAAGAAGGACGGTAGCTGAGAGTATTGGCTATGGACCCAGACTGCCTGGGACCTTGGATTTGGAATCCCAGCACTGTCATGTTCCAGCTGTGTGTCTTTGGGCAAGTTACTTAACCTCTCTGTGTCTCAGTTTCCTCATCTATAAAGTGTTGATAATAATAGTACCTGCTTTGGAGGGATGGTTCTGAAGAGTTTATGTGTTAATCCACATAATACATTTTGAATAGAGCCTGGCACTTAAATACATGTTAGCTATTTTACTATTATTATATATGTTTTTATATATATTTATTATAATTATTATTATGGTTAACATGTATTGTACATGTACTAAGAAATCACAGCACACATCCAAAAAGCCTTTCACTATCTTTTTTGCCTGGTCCGGCCTATCACCAGCTCTGTTGGTTCACCTACTGTCCTACCAGACTGGGCACAATGTGCTGAGAGGTGAGTGGCCATCCCCTCGGCCCCAAGGGATCCTGGTCCTGTCTCCTCTGGCTGCTCCCCCCGCAGCCCCCGGAGCAGTCCCTTCTGAGGCCAAGACATATGTCCACTTGCCTGATGGCTGGCTGTGACCCTCACCATCGGGCTAGATCTTTCTTGGAAAAAGTATCCCTCCAGTGACTCCCTGAGCCCACAAACCTTCTCAGTCCCTCTCCCCAGGCCAAAATCTGTTTCTTTCTTTACTTCCTGCATACTGGTCTCTTTCCAGATTGGTTCATTAGGCTGAAATGTTAGCAAGAAGAGCACTAACATCTATTGTGCACCTACTGTGCGCCAGGCAGGCACTGGGCTGGAAACCTTAGTGTTTGCTTTAATCCTCCCAACAGCTCTGTGAAGTAGCATTCTCTTGATTTCACAGAAGTGGAAACAGACTCTGAAAGGTCAAATCTCACGTCTTGGGACACATGGCTAGAAAAGGGTGCACTGGGGTGGACGCAGGGCCGTCTGATTGTTCCTGCTATGTGAGAGTTCTTCCCAGGCAGTCGGTCACATGACCATGGCCATACCCAGAATCACTGCTGTATGTGCAGTCTACACCCCGACACCCCTGGTAGACATGTGACTGCCTCTCTCATCCCAGCTGGTAGGATTGGGATATCCTTGGGACACAAATTCTTCAATGAATGTGAGGGGGGAGGGCAGAAAGGTGCATTGGACCATCCGTACTCCTGTAAGTTTTTGAACTTTGGCAGATGTGCCCCGAGGAATCCTGTAAGCTCACATGCAGAGTGTTCGTCTCCAGGTTGGTGTTACTGGAAGCAGAGGGCAAGGTTTATTTGCTTCCTGGATACCCCATGTCAGGGCTTGGGAAAAAACAAGGCCTCAGACATTAGGAGAACTGAGCCAGAGGAGGCCAACTCCAAGAGCAAGAAGGGGCTCTCCTTGAAGTATCTCCTCCTTGACTGGCAGGGAGGAAGGACCCCATCCATATAGGTGACAGAAGAGGGTCACAAACCTGCATGCCCATGGGAGCACGGCAGGTGGCGTAACTAAGGCCAGAGGGAGAAGCGCATGCATATTGGGTGAGTGGTAGTGAGGAGGGCCAGCCGAGATGCATGCTCCCAGCTGCAGGTGCCAGATAGTAGTCAGTGTTAGGCAGAAAATTAGGGATCGTGTGCCAGCTTCTCTGATTTTTCAAGGGATGCTATAAATCCAGATCTCCTAATGTTTAAAGTACAATTTTGTTATCAAACATTGTGTTGATCAAACACAGCAGGTCTATATGCTGGATGTGTCCCAGGGGACACCAGTGGCAGCAGCTGACGGTGTTTTGTTTAATCTGGGAGACCTTGGTTCTTGGACTCTCCAGGGAACAGGCAGCCAGTCTCCTCTCACTTGAGATTATCAGTCAGCACCTATGCGATGGGGTAACAGGGGAGAGCTTTAGTCCCCTCCCCCCCGTCTTACCTCTTTTAGCTCTGAAATGTCTTGTTGCGGTTAACGTGAAATTGTAAGTAAAAACTGGGCTTGCTATGCAAATTCAGCTTCAAAGCAGGTCCCCTTGAGGCAGGAGGTAGATGAGCCCCAGGCTAAACAGCTGGAGTTCGTCCCCTGTGGATAGATACTCCAAAATAGCAGGAGGGAGGAGAAGCTCTGCCCAGATAAGAGATAAAAGACCACATATTCCTCATTCTCGAAGTCAAGGAGACCTTCCAACTCTACACATACACAGAAAAGCTCCTTGGAGGTCAAAAAGGGAGGGGCTGCCACCCCATAGTAAGTGATGTCAACCTACCCATAGGCCTATTCTCTAGAATCCATCTTGGCTAAGAGATGCGCACACACACAGAGGAGGACGCTGAGATGTACCAAATATGGACTCAGAACCAGCAAAGCAAGATGACTGGCCAAAGGAAACCCAGAAGCAATGCCCCATAAAAATCACTCAAGCTACCACAACGGCGCTATTCTCTCTCAGAGCCCGCCTGTGTGTCTATCCACACATAGTCTTTTTCCTCCTAATAAACACTTTACTTGTTTCACTACTTTCCGTTTCTTTGTGGAAATTCATTTTCTTGTTACTGGCCACTGGTCTTGTGGCTAGGTTTCAGTGCTCTCACTGCCGTGGTCTGACTTCAATCTCTGGCCGGGAACTGAAATCCTGCTTCAAGCTGCTGCAGGCCGAGGACACCCGAGACCACGCTTACTCACTTGCTACCCAACAGTGGCTCCTAAGCTGGCCCTGTCACCTTTGCAGTGGGGCTGGAGTTTTCCGGGATGCCGAGGAGCCGCCCTTACCTGAGGCCTTAGGTAGGATGCAGACCTGGCTGTTGGTTAGCGAGCCCTAACTCATGGTGGGGGGCACGATGGTCTCTCTTACTCACATAATGGTTGATGTGTAGGCAGCCCAGTCTGGTAAAGTTGTGACCTACAGGGCTGTCCAGGCCCCTGGATCCTTTCTGTCTTGTTTCTCTGCTATCCCCCGTGGTCCCTTTGACAACATGGTTGGTGTGGTGGATATTGTACTTGGCTCTCCAGTGTCCCTTCCACACCATGATAAGGCTAAGCCAGTGGTTCTCAAAGAGGATAGATAGTACTGTCCCCTTAGGGGAATTTTGGATATGATGATTTGGGATATGTTTTCACTGCAGCCTGGGCAGGACACACATAGCCCTCCTGCTCATATAGCATCAGTCATCACCTGGTTTCCTGGCCACATCTAGCTCTGAGGGAGTTCTAGGAAATGTAGTCTATTTATGTGGGTGACCATACTTCCAGGTCAAGCTCCTTGGAACATTTCTATGGAAGGAGGGGAGAACATCTTTGGGGGGACAAGGTGAGGTCTCAGCACACTGTCCACAAGAGCTGCATTCCTGATGCAAGTCCCCTTGGGAGGAAGCCCCCTTGAGCACCAGGCCCCAGGGTGACATCTCCAAGGGAAGAGTCAGCCATCCTATCAGGGAGAAGTGAAGGGCAGCCAGGCTGGGAAGTTGGAATTTGGGATGGGAAAAGAGGCCTCAGGAAGTGTCCAGGGCTCAGGCCACCAGCTGCTGCTTTTCTGGGGTACTGAGCAGGTGCGTGGAGACCCTGTTCCTTGGACATAAGCCAAGGGTTTGCAAAAGTCCCTTGGAATATTCCTCTGGAAATATTAGATATGCCCCTACAGATTTCCTGTGCCACCTCTGACCGATTAGAGTTGGGCTAGGGGGCAGGATGTGGTGTGCTGGGGAGAGCAGCAAAGTCAGGAATTATTGTGATGGTAAAAAATATCCTCAATCATCAGATCCAAAATTCCCCCAGGGGGCAGTACTGTCCTCTTTGAGAACAGCACACTTCACATCACCGGGTGGAAGGGACACTGGGGAGCCAAGTACAATGTCCATCACACCAACCCCAGGCCAGCCCTTCCTATCCACTGGGAACACCTGGCTGCCTGAGACAGACTTGGGCTCTCCCCTCATCGACTGACTCCACCGTCTAGCTAGACATCAAACCAGCACTTAAGCAAATAGTTACTGCTTACAGTTGGGACAAGCGCTAAGAAGGAAAAGTGCTGCTGTGCAGTTGTTTGCCAGAGGTTCCAGCCTAGACCAGGAGGTCAGAGGCTTCCCACGGAAGTGATGAGGCCTGGAGAGAGAGTGGGGGTGGCCCTTTAAGAGAGGGGGGAAGGCAGGTGCAGGTGGAGGTGACAGCAGAGCTTGGAGGGAGCTTGGCGGGAGCTCAGCATGTTCCAGGAACTGAGAAGCCACTGGAGCTGGAGCTGGAGAGTGAGGGGCTGAGGGGTCTTACCTTGTATGCAGAGGAAAGGGAGCCCGGCTTTATCCCAAAAGCATGGGAGGCCTTGGAGGGATTTTACAAGGGGAGGGACCTGATTATATTTAAGATCACTTGGCTCCCGTGTGGATAATGGACCAGAGGTGACCAGCTAAGAGGCAGCCCAGGCAGGAGAGGGTGGTGGTGGAAATGCCCTGGTGGAGGTATTTGGATGCTGTGGGCACATAGATGGTACCAAAGTCAGTAAGGATGACTTAGGCTGCAAGTAAGTGAAAACCTACCTCAAAAAGACTTTAATAATAAACAGTCTTAAAGTGATTTTTATTCCAGATACAAGTCCTCTTGGGAGGAAGCCCTGTTAGTACCAGGCCACAGTATGATCCAGAGACCTGGTGGGCTCTGGGCATATACAGTATGATCCAGAGACCTGGTGGGCTCTGGGCATATACAGTGGACAGCTCCACAGTCACCTGGACCTGGGCCGACTCCATTTTTCTCTCTGGTCTGCCGTCCTTGGTGTCTGCTACATCTTAGAGCTGGCCGGCAATTGGAGCTACATGCTTCCTTATTCTCACGAAGCAGGAGAGGGGGTTGGGCTTGTCCATTCACGGAGGATAAGTTATCCCTCCCGGAGAACAACTCAGGACATATGCCATCACTGGACCAACAGCTACTGCCAGGAGATGGTCTCAGATAGGTCAGGATCTGGAGCTAGGGCTGGGGGTAGTACCCGAATAGTCGGGTTCTGCTGAGAGGGAGGAAGTTTGGATGTTGGAGAGGAAGTAAATGTCCAGTTCATTATGAGGGTTAGTGGGGTCATCCAGGGAGAGTGGTAGAGTCAGGAGGAAGAGGGCGCAAGCCAGCTAGAGAAGGTGCAGCCTTTAAGGTTGGGGAGAGGACAGCCTCAGACTTGTCATCGAGTGGGTGAGGGGGTTAGGATCTAGTGCCCAAGTGCCCAGCAGGGCTTAGGAGTACGAATGATTCATTTATAACAGCAGGAGAAAGAGCAAAAGATTTGGGCGCAGAAGCTGACATGAGTTAGGAGGCTGGGAGCCTGAGGACGTTCTCTACTTTGCATATAAAAAGCAAACTGAGAGCGAGGATGGTGATGGGGTGTTGTAGGTTTGGGGAGAGAAAAGTATGAAATTGTTGTCTAGGAGAGAGGGAGATTGAAGAGGCTGTGGAGATGTAGTGTGGTTGCCTATCAGCACTCAGGATCCACCAGAGTCAGGGGTGGGAAATAACAGGTGAGGCCAGCAGGTTAGCTGTGTTATTCTCTAACACCTTTAGTGCTTAGTGGGCTGGGGTGGAGTAGGCAGAGCTGGATTTCACCACGTTGTTGCTTAGCCGCCAGAAAATGCTGGATCTTCAAAACAAGAGAAGAGAAAGAGAGCTGTGATCTTGTGCGGCAAAATGAGGATACCTAGTCACTGAACTGAGGCTGAGTGAGGAAGCTAGTGAGGACCTGGGAGGTGGGAGGACGGACAGTGCCTGTCCGGTGCTCGGTGCTGCAATGTAGGGGTATAGAGGTGAGAAGCCACCTGTGGCCAAGAAGTTCATCAGCTGGAAAGGAACCAGATGTAACACGGGAACGCGCGCTAAAGGCTGTCACCACTCGAGGCTCACGCTCTAGGCAATTCCCCTCACGGTGCGGGCGAGGGGACCTAGAGATTGCTGCTGGGGATGTGGCAGGGTATTGAGCAGGCAGGATGCAGACCTCCGCCTCCGGAGGCCAGGGACCCCGGACTACTCTGGAGAAGGCTCAGAGGCCCTTCGCGAGAGTTCGAGCGTCGGCGTCTCTCGAGCCTCCGGGGCACCGAGGGCGGTCGAGGGGGAAGGTGGGCCGAGGCGAGCGGCGTGGGCGCCAGGGGCTCAGGGAGCAGCGCGCGTTCGGCCGCTCGGCCCTCTCCTCCTTTAGCGCTCGCAGCGCTTGCAGTTTCCCGCGGACACACTCTGGTCTCTGAAGCCGGGTTTCCCCCACCTCCCGCCTTCGCACCCAGTTGCCCCTGAGCGCTTCGGGCAGGAGAGCAGCGGAAGCGAAGTCGGCCTTGGTGCGCTCGGGGCCCGGGCGTGCTGGCCGGGCGGGTAGCCGGGACGGTGCGGCCTCCTTCTAGCAGGCGGGCGGGCGTCGCTTCCCAGCTGCGCAGCCGAGCCGTGCGCCCCGCGTCAGCTGCGCTTCCATTCCTGGCGGGGGCGGGGACCCGCGGAGGGGACCAGCGCCCCCACCGGCGCCAGGCTGACCCCTGGCCCGGCCTGCCCCGCCCTCCGCGGGCAGGGCGGATCCGGACCCGGGCCGGAGGGGAGGGTCCACCCAGTGGGTGTCCGGTGTCCTCGCAGCGGCCTCTCCCAGGCGCCGGGACTTCTCCCGCGGAGGTGACAGCTCGCTCCCTTCTGGTGCGGCTGCCGCGGAGCCGAGCGCTTGCTCGGTGGGGGCCGGCCGAACCATGCTGAGCTGCCAGCTGGTGAGGGCCAGCAACCTCCCCAGTGTGAAGAAGGACCGGCGCAGCGACCCGGTCGCCAGCCTGATTTTCCGAGGTGAGAGCCCCGTGGCCGTGGCGCCGTGCGCGCCCGCACCACCGACTCTGCGCGCGCACCGCTGGGTCTGCCGCTCCGGCTCCGGCGCTAACTCTAGTCCAAGCCATAGTTTCCTCCCCGTCAGTATGGACAGAAATCTCAGAGAAATTTCGGTCCTATCTTCTGCAGAGGGGATGAGGAGGATGCAACTGAGCACGATAAATGCCACTGTGTTCAGAAATTTTGGAAAACCGGAAGTGCCGTAATAGGTCAACAGTTTCCACTTTTCTAAGACCGAAGCCCAGAGGGAATAACATGCGAGCCCTTAGCGGACAGTGATGAGGGCGGGGTTGGAGGATGGGTGCGGAAGAGAGAGGAATAGGATCGCTTAAAAACTGGGCGTGGAGACCGTGAAAGTTGTGTCTTGATTTCATTCATTCATTCGTCCATCTTTCTTCAGCACTGGCCATATTGAGTCGGCCGTGTCTCAGTTGGGAGAAAAAGGGATAGAATAGGGCGGATGTAGCCTTGATACAAAAAATTTTGAGAGTTCAAGGAAGTTTTTAAAATGCGAAGAGACTAAATGCCTTCCTGTGGCACTTAGACAAGAGAGGGTCTCTCTCTGTTTGGGGCAAACACCCCAAAGGACTCAACCCCCGCCCCCTTCTCACCAGGCACCCTTAACTCCCGCCTCAAGGCAGACATTCCCACGGGAGGAGGTATCTCAGGAGGGGAAAGGGAAGAGGAAGGATCTGTCAAAATTAAGAGAAGGAACAATGGCAGTGAGTCAGGACCCCGGTTCTGCAAAGAAAGATAATTAAGGAAAGGGAGAGGGTTTTCCTCTTACCACGAGGTGTATCCTGTGGTTTTGTGGAATTAAAAAACGTGTGCGGCCCAAAAGGTGGTCAAACGGAGAGGGACAAGTGGCTGGTGTTTTCAGGAGGTTAGAAAAAGATGGGAACACCAGGGGGGCTCTTTAGCTCTGACCCACGATCGCCATCTGCTCCCCAAGCACCCCAAAATGATGATAACCGTAGATGAAAGACACAATTTGGCAAATTGAGAGCTGTAGCTTTTATTCTTTGTTGTGGGACCATTTACATTTTATTCCTTTTTTGAAAAGTGTGAGTCGAAACAGTTTAGAAAACACTTCTGTTTTCATTAATTGGTGATATTCCTGGGTGCCTACTATGAAATGCAGCGTCCAGACAAGGTCCCTAGTTCTTCCTTAGGTTCAGATTCTGCCTAAGCCATTCTTGTGCGGAAATTATGGGGCCAACGCTGGCTGGGAAAGAAGTTCCCCGAGGACCCTGAGCCCAGGGCCCTTCATCAGCCTAGGTCTCTTAGATGCTTTGGACTTCTTTTGCATCTGTTCACCACTCTCTTTCCCTGGTTCTCTAATGGTTTTGTGGTAGCTACTAATCTCCTCATTCTGCAGACAAGGAAATGGAAACCTGGGGAAGTGTCCTGGTCATGGCAGGGAGTGCTTGGAGTGGGTAGTGCCCTTGAGTCCAAATCAGTTGAGGTCCCTCTTGGCTGTTGCCCCAGCCCAGGTACCCCAGGCACTTGCACCTGCTGTCCTCTCCCCATCTCTGCATTCCCCTCCCTTTATAATGCCTTACTATTTATTTGCACTGACAGCTCCTGGCAAAACTGAAATATAATGGAATGTACCATCTCCAGCTATTCAAAGTCTATTTATCTTTCAAAGCCCAGCTACAATGCTACCTTCTCCAGGAAGGCACCCAGGATTCCCCTGGCTATCATTAGTCTCTCCTCTCTGGACGCACAGCACCTTGTTAGGTCTGCTAGTGCACTCGCCCCAGCCGGTCTGTGCTCAGTACTTTGCTCCATAATTAGGATCGCAGGACTCCTTGAGGGCGGCATCTTGTCCTATTCATCAGGATGCCTGGTGCTGAGAGCAAACAGGTGGTACTCTCTAGTGTGGGCCCTTTCTGGCCCAGTTACTCACCATCTTCCAGGTGTGCCCGGGAGTCTCAACAATCTGGGGCAATGGTTCTCATGTTTTACTGTGCCCGAGAATCTTTCTGGGGATTGTGCTCGAAAGACAGATTCCTGGGTCCTATCCATAGAGTTTCTGATGCAGCAGGTTTAAGTGACCTAAGAATTAGCATTTCCATACCTGATGCAGGCCATTTTGGAACCACATCTTGAGAGAAATTGATGTGAGTTGTGGTGAAAGGTGAAATTAATGTGACCTCCCCCACCCTACAGGGGTATTCATGCTGGACTTTGGGGCTGAGTTGATGCTTAGGGAAAGGGGCTGTTAGAATCAGACCCAGAATTTACAGATCATCTAGCTTGGGGTACTCAACCCCGGCTGCACATCAGAATTGCGTGGGGAGCTTTCAAAAAGACCACTGCCAAACTCCCTGTCCCTCCTCTCTTGAAGCGAAACTTCTGCGGGGAGGGGCCCAGATATAGGTGTTTCTAAAATATCTCCAAAGGTACAGGAAGCGCAATCAGGGGTGAGAAGCCTTGTCGGAACACATCACGGCACAGAGGGGACTGCTTGCAGAGAAGTCTCCTCAGTGTGTGCTGGGCTCCCACTCGGAGCGGAGCCCGAGGAGCGCGGGCCTCGCCAGGCCCACTTGTCTCACAGTTGTTCCGGGCATTCCAGGCTCAGATGTAATTTCAGGACCTGCCTCCCAAAATAGACTATGAGCTCTGGGAGGCTGGACTCTGAGGGCCCTTTTATGTGTTCCCTCTCTCAGGGCTTTAGGATAGAGGCTTTTAATGAATACTTATCACCCCTTTGTTCTTGTATTAATTAATTAGTTAGCATGACTAACTACCATGAGTACCTGGGCCACGGTGGAGATTTTTGACTGACCATCTGCGTGAATGAGCAGCTTCATTTCCTATAGCATTTAATGAGCTGGACTTCTCTTCTGCCCTGCCCATTTACCACCCTCTAATGTCATGATTTACATCCCTTCATTCATGCATTTAGTTCATTGAACAAATATTTATTGAGCACCTACTACATTGTGGGTGCTGTTCGATGGGCTCGGGATGCATTCAAGAACAAAACCAGATCCCTGTTCCCTTGGAGCTCAAACATCTTATTTCCTTGAAGTTTGGGTCTCCTGTGCCCCCACTTAGTGACTTTCTACCCAGCTTCCTCCAGGCTCACCAGCCAGAACCCAGAGTCATTACTGCCCCTTCCCTTTCCCTCCTCCCATCAGTCCTCTCTTCCTCCCCGTGTCTCTCCAGTCACTCTCTCTCCCTTCCCCCCTCCCCTCTCATCTATCTCCTGCGGGATCTTATAGAACCATCTGTAGGTGGGCCTACGTGACTTACCTGTATAGGGAAGGTGAGCTGCAAGGACACTGGACTCTCTGAATCTAGCTTTTTGAATATTAAAAGTTAGTTTAAAGCATGGAAAATAGCCTGTTTTCTTTAGGTGAACGTAACATGTACTCAATGTAAAAAAGGTTGAGACAAAAGTAAAAAGTAGCCCCCTATCCTTATACTTCAAATTAACTTGTCAACAATTTGATGTATTTCCTCCAAGATTCTTTTCTCTCTCTTTTTTTAAAAAGCAATTTTAGTGTGAAATTTAACACCTAAGTAAATACATAAAATATAAATGTACGCTTTAATGCAGTTGTTCTCAGTTGGCAATTTTGTTCCTCAGGGGACATTTGGCAATGTCTGGAGACCTTTTGTTTTTGTTTTTGTTTTGTGGTACGTGGGCCTCTCACTGCTGTGGCCTCTCTCGTTGCGGAGCACAGGCTCCGGATGCGCAGGCTCAGAGGCCATGGCTCACAGGCCCAGCCGCTCCGCGGCATGTGGGAGCTTCCCGGACCAGGGCACGAACCCGCGTCCCCTGCATCGGCAGGCGGACTCTCAACCACTGCGCCACCAGAGAAGCCCTGGAGACCTTTTGGGTTGTCGCCACTGGGTGGGAGGATGAGGTGCTATTGGCATCTACTGTGGGTAGAGGCCAGGGATGCTGCTAACATCCTACAGTGCACGAGACAGCTCCATGACACCCACAACAAAGACTTATCCAACCCCAGAAGCTAATACGGCCAAGGTTGAGGAACCCTGCTTTAATGGATAAATTATGAAGGGAACACCCATGTCTGTCACTCAGGTCAAGGAATTGAACCTTACTGGTCCTACCCCTCCACCAGAAGTCCCCAGACCCCTTGCCTTCCTCCCTAGAGATAATCCCATCCAGATATCTTTTTTCCAGATGTTTGCGTATTTACATTTTCACTCAGTAAGAAGCCAGGGGCATTTTTGTATCAGTAAATATTCTTCTACACACCTTCTAAGTTTTATTTTATTACATTGGATGCACCATAATTCAGTTAATCAATCCCCTATTAAGGAATATTTAGGTTGTATCAATTTTTAAATATTTATATCCAAAGCTTAAATTATACTGTCACTATGGGAAATATCCTGGTGACTAAATCTTTGCCCACTTATTTAACTATTTCCTTTTGGTAAATACAGGAAGTGGCATTACTGTGTCAGAGGTTATAGACATATTTAAGGCTTTGCCACATTTCCCAAATTGCTATTCTGACAGTCTGTACCAACTTTATCTTCCCATTAGCTGAGTTTGGGGGCTTATTTTCTTATAATTCTGGGAACACAAAGCATTATCATGCACATTTTTAACAATTTCTTAGGTTCAAATAGTATTTGTGACCTTTCAATGTTATTGCCTATTTGCATTTATTTCTTACTGAATTGCTTTCTAATTTGCCCAGTTTGGGAGAGAAGAGATGTTTGTCCTTTTCTTCATTAGTTGTGAGTCCTCTTTACATATTAAGGACATTAAGATGTTGTCATAGATGTTTAAAATATCTTCCCCAGTTCTAATTGGCCTTTTGAGTTTAAAGACTACCCCTCTCAGAGAGCATTCCATCACAGCCAGTATATCCACCTGCCACCACCCCTTCCTGACTACTCATTTTCTGGAAAGTATGTTTTCAGTTAAGATTTAGAAAGATGGAGATCGAGGTGGGAGTTCTTGAGGTGAGAAGAGTAGGGCTCTGCTAGGGAAGGCAGGGAGTGACTGCTGCCCAGTCTTGGGGTGTGCAGGCTTAAGTGAGGGCACAGATGGTGGGGCAAGTATCAGAGTTATCAGAGTATGCCTACCCTTTTTGTTAGGGGTATTTGTGCCAAGAAGTAAAGCAGGCCTTCCCTCAGCAGAAGCCAGGGCTACCTTTTCTCTGTTTACCACCACTTCTCTTGTCCACCAGTTTTTGGTTTTCTGCTGGTAACTTTGAATTTCTATCGCTTTGTTTATCTGATGGGTATTCTTTTTTTAAAAAATTAATTAATTTATTTATTCTTGACTGCATTGGGTCTTCTTTGCTGCGTATGGGCTTTCTCTAGTTGCGGCGAGCGGGGGCTCCTCTTTGTTGCGGTGCACGGGCTTCTCATTGCTGTGGTTTCTCTTGTTGCAAAGCACGGGCTCTAGGTGCGCGGGTTTCTGCAGTTGGGGCACGCAGGCCCAGTAGTTGTGGGTCTCGGGCTCTAGAGCGCAGGCTCAGTGGCTGTGGCGCATGGACTTAGTTGCTCTGCTGCATGTGGGATCTTCCTGGATCAGGGCTCGAACCTGTGTCCCTTGCACTGGCAGGTGGATTCTTAACCGCTGCACCACCGGGGAAGTCCCTCTGATGGGTATTCTAATGAGGTGTCGAGAGAGTGCCCAGCACAGAGCAAGTCCTCAATAGACGTTTGTGGACTAAATGAGAGACTGCATGGAGGTTGCCTGTATGATCTGAAGGTGCCCTGCCTCTCTGACAGTGGGTCCTTTTACCTGACTGGTGGGCAGAAACAACCCGTCTCTCTCTCTTTGGGGGTCCCAGATGCCCCATCTCTTCTTCTCTCTGCTCCCTCTCTAGGTGAATGGCCCCACCAGCACTCAGGCATCCCTGTCAGAATCTGAGATGTGCTCTGCTCCCCCACCACTTCTGCGTTCCCCACTCAGATACCTGTCAGTAGACCCCAGGCCTGCTACCTGTGTCCTCACCGTCTTCCACCTGGACTTAAAAAAAGAATTGTGTTAAAATACACATAATATAAAATTTACCATCCTAACCATTTTTAAGTGTACAGTTCAGTGGTATGAATTACATTCATGTTGTTGTGCAGCCATCACCACCATCCATGTCCAGAGCCCTTTCATCTTCCCCAGCTAAAATCTATACCTGTTAAATAATAACTCCCCATTTCCCCCACCCCAAGTCCCTGGTAACTGGCTTATTTCATTTAGCATGACGTCTCCAAGGTTCATTCATGTGGTAGCATGTATCAGAAATTCCTTCCTTTTTAAGGCTGAACAATATTCCATTGCGTGTATATCCCACATTCTGTTTATCCGTTCATCTGTCAGTGGATATCTGGGCCTTGGTGCCTTTGAGATGCAATGGGAAATGGACCAGTATTTCTCAGCCTTTTTGTAAATCCTCTTTGGACAGGCATTAGAAACATGGGAGCAGGTTACAGACTGTGATGTGCACCCTCAGTGAAAGTCCCTACTTTGGCATTTGTCTTCTCTGTGATCCCACCAGCCCCAAAGAGTCCATTGAATCAGTGTTACAAAGAGAAGCATTTTGTCTGCTTCTGAAATATACCGGGACCTTATCATCGTGTTGGGGGAGGGAGTCTGCCTTATCTCTGCCATAGGGAGATCACCTGTTCGCTCTGTCAGAGATCGTGGTGCTCCCTTCTACGCTGTAACCCCTGTGCCTGTCCAGGCCTTGGTGACGAGGGCAGGGCAGGGCTCACAAGCATCCTAAGCCATTGAAAGGGGTCTGTCCCCACTGGATGGGCCTGAAGGTATGAGTGAGGCCTGAGGCCCAGACCGCAGGGGAGACAGCAACCTGGCTGACAGGTAGACCTCAGCAGGCGGGTAGCAGAGGGCAGTGATGTGGCTCCTCCAGTGAAGCCACAGTCACATCTGATGCTCAGGTGTCAGATTTGTGAAACTCCCACCGGTGAAGACTGCTCAGCCAGGTGGGTCCAGGCGCTGGCTGGGCAGGGTGGACTGTCCTGTTACCTTCACTTTGCTCCTATCTCTGAGGCTTCTTCTCACATCCCCTCCCACAGCCCATGGTCTTTATCAAAACTGGCTCCAGTGGGGGACCAGGACGGTGCGCTACATCATTTTCTGTCACACACCTGGGCTCGCGACATGCAAGGGCCAAGATTTCTTTGTTCACCAGTTCTCCTCTGACAATCTTCCTTTAAGCACTATTTTCAAACTTTTGGGACTGTTATCCACAACAAGAAATATATTTTACATCAAGACTTAGTACACACATACGTATGCATGTGAAAATATAACCAAAATTTTCGAGTAATAGTACTTTTACACCAAAGATGTACTCTGAAATTTTCTTCTCTAGTCTGTCATTAAAAAGACGTATTGGTCAACTCACTCAGTTGATGTCATGGCCTGCTAATGGGTCCCAATTTGAAGTTTGAAAAACACCACCCTAGGGACTTCCCTAGCGGTCCAGTGGTTAGGACTCTGCGCTTCCACTGCAGGGGGCACGGGATCGATCCCTGGTCAGGGAACTAAGATCCTGCATGCTGTGCAGTGCGGTCAAAAAACAAAAAAGAGAAAGAAAAAGAAAAACACTACCCTACAGCCATGGGTGACTCTGGTCTCAGAGTGTGGGTTGAGTTGGGGTGGGTAGGATGGGGAAACAAGTGAAGAATTTGCATGGGGCCCAGAAGAGTCCTCCCATGGCGGGTTCACTCCCCTTCACTGAGTCATTCAGTCTGGAGGCACACCCTAGGGCTTCAGCATGATTCTCACGGATGCCTGCTGGCCCCCAGTTCTGCAGAGTAATCTGGGAGAGGATGTAATCCCCTCCCCCAACCCCAGCATGAGCTGTGAGCTCTCCTGTGTCTTTAACTATTGAGTCTGTTTATTTACAGACATAACGCCACATATCTCAAGGCCAGAATTGATGATCAAGGACAGGACGGGTCTAAATCCATGATGAGGAAGGAACTGTTTCCTAATTAGCAGCCTGCCTTCCTCTTCCTTGGCATCTGTAACTCATGTGATTGTGCTGGGTTAATGTTTCATTTCTTTCTGGCTCTTCTTTGGGGCTGTAGAGCCTATCAGTGACCACTCGCTTCATGTCATCCAGAGGGTCCCAGAGTTGGCCCTTCTAAACCAGGACTTAGTGAAATCACATAGAGGGCGTTTGTTCTCCTCATCTTCAGGGAAGGCAGGAAGTAGAAAATGTTTAAAAGACACTTTGCACAGGGCTTGGCACACAGACACTGCTTAGTTGCTGCTAGCCAGGAGCACCTGGATATGTTTCTAAGTGGACAATTCGAGAGAGGCTGCAGATGGAATTTTCCATGTTACTCCTGTAGGTCATGAAAAGTTGATAGGGGAGGGGAAGTGAACACTTAGATAGCATCTCATATCCCCTCAAAACTGATAAAGTAGACACTCTTTATTATTGTCATTTTACTGCCAAGGGAGATAAGGCCTTAGAGAGTTGACAAGCCATACCTTAGAGAGGTGACAAGTTCACTTAGTAGTGCCTGCTGTTTGAATGACTCCAAAGCCATGTGTTTAACCGCTGCTGGAGCCACACCAACATGGTCCCCAAGGGGATTCATAATAATTCAGCCAAGGCAGGCCTGGGCCACCTTTAAGAAGATAACTGGGCCCCCCAAGGACACCTGCCCCCCATTGTACTTTCTTTCATCCCCTCTGTCTGTTGACATGTAGCCATTCTGTGAATGCAGTCTCTGGCGTTCCCTGAGAAGAGCCGTTCTGTCCTCTAGTGAGGAAGTGAACTTGCAGTCAACTTGGGAAAGAAAAGGACCCATTCATTTGGCACCCGATTACTGGGCACCTTGCTATATTCTGGGGTTCCTAATATGGAACGAAGGCATGGAGTCTGCTCTCTGAAGCTCACACTCTAGTTGGGGAGACAGACGTAGAAGCACACAGCTGTCCTGCTGTTCGATACATGTGGTCACAGCTTGCAACCATCTCTGTCTGGGAGAGTGGGGGGAGGCTTACCTGAGCAGAGACAACTGAGCTGCCCATTGAAGGGTCAGTAGGAGTTCACTAGATGCATCAGAGTGGGGCACAGAGGGGAGGGGAGGGGAAGTGAACTCACATTTAATGAGCGTGCTGTGTGCCAGGCAGCTCAGTCATCGTATCTTGTTTAATTTTCACTACAGTCCCGTAGGGAGGTATTATTATGACATTACAGATGAGGAAACTGAGATGTTCAACGAATTTCCTAAGAGGTTCTTCAAGTGTGGTACGTGGACCTCTGGGGGAATCCCCAGGACTTTGAGCAGGTCAGCAAGGTTAAAGTTATTTCCACAATAACACAGAGATGCTATTTGCCCTTTTCACTGAGTCCATATTTGTACAAGTGGTACAATAGCACTGGAAGGTAAAACTGTTGGTGCCTTAAGACTAATGAGGGCTTTGACACTAAATTGTACTAGTTGTTGTATTTTTCACCTTCATGGAATTTGAAAAAAAAAAAAAAAGCCAGTACTCACAGTTTGGGGGGGAAAAAACCCAGTTTTACTGAAGAATGACTTTGATAAAGCAGCGCAAATATTAATTTTATTAATCTTGATCCTGGAGTTACTCGTGTTTGTAATATTTTGTAATGCGTTGAGATGGGAAGTATAAACAGAGCATTCTGCTGTGCCCTGGAAAATGATGATTGTTGCAAGAAAAAGCACTATGTGACCGCTTGAGTGGCACGCTGAACTAGGCTTTTTTTTTTTTTTTTTTTTTTAATGGAATACTGTTTTTACTTGCAAGAATGACTGACAAACTATGATCGTTCAGACTTGGGCTTTTTTTTTTTTTTTTTTTGCGGTATGCGGGCCTCTCACTGCTGTGGCTTCTCTCGTTGCGGAGCGCAGGCTCCGGACGTGCAGGCTCAGCGGCCATGGCTCATGGGACCAGCCGCTCCGCGGCATGCGGGATCCTCCCGGACCGGGGCACGAACCCGTGTCCCCTGCATCGGCAGGCGGACTCTCAACCACTGTGCCACCAGGGAAGCCCCAGACTTGGGCATTTGATAGACATTTTCTTGAAAATGAGTGAGTGAGCCTACCACTTTAAAAGCTGATGTTTATCATTTGTTGCCCATCATAAAATTTGAGCTTTCAAACAAACATTGGAATTTTAGAAAGCTTCTGTCTTCCAGTTTCCCAGTATTTAATGACTTTTCTGATGAGACTGATGGTGATATTAATGAATGTGATTTTTCAGTATTATATAGTGAAATGTGTCAACATTTGGAAGGTCTGCATAACTCAGTGAGCAAAAACTTCCCAAATGAGGAATGCAGGATGTTACAGAATCATGTGTGGATAAAAGATTTATTCAAAACGCAAGATAGGACAATGGATTTTAATGTAACAGAATACAAAATGTTCATCACTCTGCTTTCAGATTTCACACTGCAGCTACCCTTTAGGTTTAAGAAATAGTACTTATTGAGGACTTCCCTAGTGGCACAGTGGTTAAGAATCCGCCTGCCAATGCAGGGGACACGGGTTCAAGCACTGGTTCAGGAAGCTCCCACATGCCATGGAGCAACTAAGCCCCTGCATCCCAACTACTGAGCCTGCGCTCTAGAGTCTGCGAGCCACAACTACTGAGCCTATGTGCTACAACTACTGAAGCCCACATGCCTAGAGCCTGTGCTCCACAACAAGAGAAGCCCCGGCAATGAGAAGACCGCGCACCGCAATGAAGAATAGCCCCAGCTCACCGCAACTTGAGAAAGCCCGCATGCAGCTACAAAGACCCAATGCAGCCAAAAATAAATTAAAAAAAAAAAAAGGAATACTACTTATTGAATTTTGGTGCAGTATCAAAGAAGGAGATCCACAATTATCTGAAAATTTATTAAAATGCATCTCCAAATATATGTCTGGTTGGGTTTTTTTCACAGATGTCAACTAAAACAAGACATCTCAATGGACTGAATGTAGACAGGATAATGAGAATCCAGTGAGGCATTAAAGAGATTTGCAAAATGTAAACAGTGTCACTTTTCTGTTTCCTTTGTTTTGGAAGTTAGTTATTTTTCATAAAAATATGTCACTTATGTTAACATGTACTGGGCTTATTATTGTTAATATAATATTAATTACTAAATAAATATTTTTAAATGCCTCAGTTTTAACCTTGAATATAGTAAAAGTTGACAGATACAAGTTACCTTAGTAAAAGCTCCTTAGGGTCCTCAATAATTTTTTTTCTATGGAAGTTTTTCTTTTTTTAAAGTAAATAAATAAATTTGTTTATTTATTTATTTATGGCTGTGTTGGGTCTTTGTGGTGAGCGGGGGCTACTCTTTGTTGCAGTGTGCGGGCTTCTCATTGTGGTGGCTTCTCTTGTTGTGGAGCACGGACTCTAGGCGCATGGGCTTCAGTAGTTGTGGCGCATGGGCTTAGTTGCTCTGTGGCATGTGGGATCTCCCCGGACCAGGGGTCGAACCCGTGTCCCCCGCATTGACAGGCAGATTCTTAAGCACTGTGCCACCAGGGAAGCCCTGGCTGAACACTTTCAATCGTCCATTGAACACAGAATCATTTCTGTTCTGATGCTTAATGGAAGAGCCAGACGTGTTTAGCCCTTTCTGTGCCCCTCATTCACCCCGTAGGCCCAAACTCCGGAGGGAGCGCTCAGCAGTCTGCCGCCTGGGGCACTGTGGCTCTTCTCAGCCATCACAGTGTTAGTTCTTGTTGTCTATCTCAAAGCCCTTCTGCATTCCCTCGGCCCAGCCCTCACTAGCAGGTAGAACAGCCTGCTTCAGATAGATACCATCAAGGTGAGAGGGAGGTGGATTTTTAAAAATTGAGGTAAAATTCACAGACCCTAAAAGTCACCATTTTAACCATTTAAAAGTGTACAGTATAAATGGTTTTTAGTATACTCACAATGTTGTACAACCATCATTGTTATCTAATTCCATAACAGTTCATCACCCCAAAAAGAAATCTCCATTAAGCATTCACTTGCCATTCCCATCTCCCTCTAGGTCCCTGGAAACTACTAATCTATTTTCTGTCTCTGTGGATTTGCCTATTCTGGACATTTCATATAAATGTATAATTTATATGTATAATTTATTAATTAAATGTATAATTTCATACAATATGTGGAGATAGATTTTTTTTTAATGGAATACTGTTTTTACTTGAAAGAATGACTGACAAACTATGATCGTTCAGACTTGGGCTTTTTTTTTTTTTTTTTTTTTTTTTTTTTTGCGGTACGCGGGCCTCTCACTATTGTGGCCTCTCCCGCTGCGGAGCACAGGCTCCGGACGCGCAGGCTCAGCGGCCATGGCTCATGGGACCAGCCGCTCCGCGGCATGTGGGATCTTCCTGGACCGGGGCACGAACCCGCGTCCCCTGCATCGGCAGGCGGACTCTCAACCACTGCGCCACCAGGGAAGCCTGGAGATAGATTTTTTTTTAAAGACAAATGGAATATTTTCTATGAAGATCATTCATTCTGAGAATCAGAAACTTTACAATTTAAAAACTTTATTTAGAAAGTCAGGAGTAACAATAACAAACTCATTAAGAAGAGTCAGGCTGGGTATTTTCCTTTAAACAGTCTTCTGATGGGGCTGCTGTTTGTCCACCCCAGAGCTGAGAGATGTGTGTGATTGGCATTGAGCTTTCATTGCAGACTGGTGGGATTCTCAGGGACTCGTGGGTTTTGTAAGGTTTCCTTTGGCGGGTGAGCTGCGGTGCAGGTCTTGGAACTGGCCCTCACTTGGGGAAGGCGCAGGTTGGGGAACGTCTCTTCATTCTCCCTCTGTGTCTCTCGTAGGGGTGAAGAAGAGAACCAAAGTCATCAAGAACAACGTGAACCCCGTGTGGAATGAGGTATGTGAGCTTCCCGCCTTCCCTCCTTTTTCTCCCTTTGCTGCCACTGTCTCGGCAGGGACGAGTCAGGGGGCTCAGGCAGAGGCGGCTTTCTCAGTGGTGTTGTCATGGAGAGGAGGGGCTCTGGTCTGGTGTGCCAGCGAAATACTCCTGGCACCTGGGAGGAGTGGTGGTGGCCTGGCCTGCGGTCTCCCCTGTGATGTGGGTATGGTGTGGAGAGGAGTGAGGGGTCCCTTGTCTCCGCTTCTTTCAGCTCTGGCCAGCCAGGAGGAGGGTGTTTAGGGCTCTCTTACCTGCTTTTTCTCCCTTACACAAGCCATTGTTCTTGCCCAGAACTACCTCCTCCTCACAGCCCTCCCTGATTCATCAGGTCCTCTTCTGGCTCCTGCTGGCCTCTGCCCTCTCAACCAGCTTTCTTTCTTTCTTTCTTTTTTCCTTTGGGTTAAATTTAATACACTGTTTTAGAAAAACTGACAATGTTTAGGTAATTTAAACTATAGGAAATAATTGCCTATTTGCAGTAAATCATCTGTGCAAATGATTTACTTAAGGCATGTTGCAATAGCCTTTAACAATTTTAATCACTAAATCAACGTTGGCAGATGCTCATTTATTTGCTTACCAACTCAAGCTCTTGCTGGTCAGGGTATTATCTTATCTGCGCAGAGATTTGTCATTCTCTAATTGCCAAAAGAATTGGCTCCCATCTGCTACATAACTTGCTCTTGTTCGAGACTTAGTCAACCAGCTTTCTTTATATGGCGCCCTGGTGGTCTTTGGAAGCCCTAACCTTGTGTGGATGGGGTTGGAGTGCATGGGGTGCCTTTGTTCTGAGGAGGGTCCTGGGGCCTCTGGAGACCAATGTGACACTAATGCATGCTGTCACCAGGTGCCTGGCTGCTCCATGAGCACACTGATCTTGGTTCCTGAGGGCCCTGCAGGGTCACCTGGAATTTTTCCAGCTGTGTTCCTGGTGACTGGTGGAATTGAGTTGGGGAGGGGGTCATGGGGGTCTGGTCTCCTATTATCTTCCGCTGCCTTCAGCTCTCGCTGTCCCTTCTGAAGCTCTGAGACCCTGCTACTCATGTATTCATTCCTTCACTCATGCATCCTTCCCTTCACCAGTAGTGGTCACAGATGCCTGCTCAGTGCCCGAGGGAGACCTGTGGGAACCAGACACAGTCTCTTCTAGGGGTCCATAGGTTAAGACATCTTTTCTCTTTTTCTTCCAGGGCTTTGAGTGGGACCTCAAAGGTGTCCCCCTGGACCAGGGCTCCGAGCTTCATGTGGTGGTCAAAGACCATGAGACGATGGGGAGGAACAGGTGAGGCGGTGAGGCGGACTCTGGCCTGTGCGTGTGTATGGGTAGCATCGTGGCGGATGTAGACTACAGAATGTGGGCTCTGGAGAGCTGGTGTTTAGTGAAGACCTGCCACTAGTGGGCCTGGCCTGGTGGTAGATCTGGGGGAGAGGGCTGGCTGCCGTCTCAGGAACTCAGCCATGGGTAAATCTGAGAGCTTCCCAACTGGCAGGGAAGGAAGATGGGCTAGAATCAGATGTGCATGTGTTTCCCCGGACAGCCTGTGCCCCAGGGAGCAGGGAAGAAAAGGCTCTCTGGGTTCTGCTGCAGCCCTGAGGTGCCTGGCACGGCCCTCTCTCCTTGCCCAGCACAGGCTAGGGAGGTCAGTGGCACAAGGCGCGAGGCGGGCCGAGCGATGGCTTCATGGAAGAGGTGGGACTCGAGGTGAGTGTTGTGGTTTAGAAGTCGGAACAGTAATAACGACCCAAGCTGACTGCCCACCGTCCTGTGGCAGTGTCTTCTGGTGATATTTCCTTTACGTAGTAGGGATGGTTTCCAGGCGGGGGGAATAGTAGGAGCAGAGTTCAAAGTTTTGTGGTGGCAAAAGTAGGCTCTCGAGGTGGGCGATGGGTCCTTCCTTGTGTATGGAGCTCCTGGGCCTTGTGTGTGCTGGTGGCGGGGTGGGCAGGGCCAGCCAGCTTGCAGACTGATGGCCCTGTTGACTGTGGGAAGGGTGACCCGGGAGACACAGCCTGAGAGCGCTCAGTGCCGAACCTTGAATGTCAGGGTGGGGCTTCAGCCGGTCCCTGCTAGGCCTGACGGGGTGCAGCTGTGTGAGGGGCCGGCAGGGGTGGGTTTATGCTCTTGGTGCCATTCGCTGAGGTCTGGACCCGAGGATCGGGCATGGGCTTGCTGTTCTGTGACCTGCTGACAGTAGAGCCTTTGTTTGGGAACTGGGTCAGCTGGTGTCTGGGGCCCGGCTGTGTTTCCCTGGCAGGGTGAGAGTGGGAGAGGGAAGGAGGGAGGAATCAGAGACCTGGGGAAGGCCAACAGGGGTCTCAGCCTCCCAGACATCTGGAAAGTTTGAAATCTTTAAAAGCTTGGAAGAAAAACGTAACCACCACTGTCTCTCTGTGTCTCTCTGGTGGCCGTGGGTGCAGTGCGTGATATATGTGGGGAGGATGGGGGCACTTCCACTGGGCCCTCCCAAGGTAGGGCTAAAAGGTGTGGGTCCAGGGCGTCTTGGGTCCATCTTGTCCAGCCTGGACCTCGGCAGCCCCCACCTGCACAGGGGCAGGGGCTGGAACTCGTTCACACTGTCACCCCAACATAGGTATTTCATGGAAAAAAAGCAGCTTCTGACAAGCATGAACAGTGGACCTACAGGTGAGGGAGGAGCAATGCTGGACTCTGGGTGGTCCTGGAAGGCTTCCTGGAGGAGGGCCACACAGACTGACTTGGAGGCCAGGGTTGGCTTTAGAGAGGAGAGTAAGGGAGGGCCTTCTGCTGTTCAGGCATGGAGGACAGCAGGCTAAGGCCTTACGTGTGGGATTCAGTCACATGACTTGTGCAGCCCAGTGAGAAGGGAGCAATGGGGCCAGGTTGGGAGGGGGCCTCTGACACTAGGCTGAGGATAATAATAGCAAACCCACAATAGCTTATGTTTACCAAGAGCTTAGCCAAGTGTCTGGCCCTGTGCTGAGTCTTTGTATAAATGATCTTTTTTAATCTTTAGGTGTTACTATTATACTTGTCATTATTACGGAGGGAAACTGAGGCTCCAGGAGATTAATTTCTTCGAAGGCTACTGATGGTAGAGCTGTTATTGAAAGGCAGGTCTGCAACATGGTCAGAATCACGGAGCCCCTGCGCCTCTCAGAGGCTCCCGGAAGCCCCAGGCAGGTGCTGGGCCCTTCTGGAGAGAGCATAGCAAGGCAAAGACATGCAGAGGAAACGCATGTTTCACTTTCATGATCACATTCAGTATTTTTCAGGCCCTGTGGGGAGATTTCTAAGACCATGAAGGCAGCAGGGGATGGGAACATATTTTTGATCAATTCAAGGGCCGGGCTAGCCCTCGGGGTGATAGCAGGCCAGAGCCACACATGGGCCGGCCTGGCTCCGTGGGTTGGAGATCACAGCAGGGACAGGCTGTCTCGCACATTGGAGCCCTATCGTTGGCCCCTGTGGGTGTCCTCTGGCTCCTGGGGGCAAGTCAGCTCCCTGAATACCAGTTTCCCACATGACCAGGTAGGTCACTGAGAGGCCAGTGTGCTGGAAATCAGTTCCTCAAACAGCAATTTGCAGAAGAACTAATTCACAAAGCTTCCTGATTCACCAGAAACTTCTTTCTGATAACTACTTGAATGTAATTTTTGAGTTTTTCAAACGTTTATCTCAATTTTGCATTTCTAGCAATTAAAAATTAAATTTTAATTCAACTAAGTTTAAACTTACATTCACAAACATCTGAAGAGTTTCAGAAATAATAGAAGTTTAGCTTTGTTCTCGGAGCCAGTGGGGTATGCAGGCTGGAGAGCAGTTTGCTTGGATGGAAGATGCATGAGGGTAAACCCAGTGGAGAAGCGGGAGGGAGGCAGGTACCCACAGGGTGCTTCTGTAAGGCCCTCACGGTCAGACCGCACAGTACATTCATGCGTCTCATGAAACGTGAGAAAAGAATCCCAGTTAATTAAAAGTATTAAAAAGTCCAATGCTGTAAAAGTAAGAAGCATTTCCAGGAAGTGGCAAGAGCAACCGTGTGACATTTTACATTCTAAAAGAGAAAAGGGGGCTTCCCTGGTGGCGCAGTGGTTGAGAGTCCGCCTGCCGATGCAGGGGACGCGGGTTCGTGCCCCGGTCTGGGAAGATCCCACATGCCGCGGAGCCCGTGAGCCATGGCCGCTGAGCCTGCGTGTCCCGAGCCTGTGCTCCGCAATGGGAGAGGCCACAACAGTGAGAGACCCGCGTACCACAAAAAAAAAAAAAAAAAAAATTTAAAAAAAAAAGAGAAAAGGGGGGAAAAAATCAGTGAATTCAATTTAATGAACATTTTACATGGAGCACCTACTCACTACCCTCAAGTCGGCAGTTTCTGGTCAGGAAGCAAAGAGGGAGATAACAGGTGTGACGGTGACCGCTGCCATCTGACGGCCCTCGGTTTCAGTGAGGTCCACAGTGTCATCATGCAGCAGTTCCTTCCTTCCTGGCAGTCCTGGGTGGGCTGTGAGCCCACCAAGGGTCCTCCTGGGTCTTCTTCCGAGCGAGGTGCAGCACAGCCCTCCACAGTCTCCCTCTGTCTCCTCCTCTCCTTCTTCTGAACCTCCATCCTCTGCCTCCACCTGTTTCTAGAGTCCCCTCAATGCCTCACTCATTCTTTACAGCCCCTCACTGGCACCTCTGTCTCCACAGGTCTGTGGTTTTGCTCCTTTTCCTTCCTGGCCCCTCTCCTTTTATTCTTTCTGTCCTCTGACTCTCCCGCACTTCCACTCTCTTCTCTTTCCCCAGGGCTTCTGGGATTTCTGATGTTTCTGTGTTTCCCCGACGACTGGTGGTAGTTTGGGGTGACCTCATTATGCCAGCCTGGTCTGCTGGCCTGCAGTGGGGTCTCGGAATCTCTCAGGAGGGGAAACTCAGGCTGGATACTGTCTCTGGGCCATTCTGCACCCCACCCATCCTGAAGCAACTGCAGGGGTGGATCAACTCCGTGTCGATAAAATCAGGTTTCAAATGCACATAAAAGGAAACTTCACTCTTCTGGATGGGAGACACTTGTGCAAACCCAGCTAGGCTGGGTCCTGGACTCAGTTGAGTGTCCCAGGCTGCACTCAACAACTTCCTGTTTATTCTGGGCTTCTCAGAAGGACGCTGGAGGGGAAGCTGACCCTGATCCCTGACCAGCTGTTTGACCCCTGGGATGTTCAGCTGAGAAGTTCCCAATCCAGGCTATGAGACGCAAGAGCATCATCGGCAGCTTTGACATAACATGTCAGTGCCTGGCCCCGCCTGCAAGTTCTCACTTAATTGATTGGGAGCGGGGCCTGTGCATCATTACGAACTCCCAGGTGTTAGGGAATGAGAACCTGTCGTCTGCACTCCAGACCAGTGCCGCCCAGTAGAACTTTCTGAGATGATGGAACCATTCCGTGTTGGCTAGTGTAACTGAGGAACTGAATCTTAAATTTTATTTAATTTTAACTAATTTAAATTTGAATAGCTCACGTGCGTGCGTAGTGGAGGCTTACTGTGTCGGACAGCACAGCTCTAGATTTTTAGAACAGTGCTCCAACCCTGGGTGCATCTTAGAATGGCCTGTGAGCTTTACAGTAGATCAGTGTCTAGGCACAAACTTACAAAAGAAGAAGCTGGAGTTGGGTGCAGGCAGCAGCACTTCCTGAAACTGCCCAGGGGAGACCAGTGTGCACCAGGGCATGAGAGCAGTGCTGGCACTTCTGCAAGGAATGGCTCTCAATTTTTTTCATGGATTAACTAAGAAATAAATATAATTCTTGCCATAGTTTCTGGATGTGGTTATTGGTAGAAATGATTACCATGCAGTAATTATGGGCACATGGTAAAATTGTTAAGGAAATGAAAAACTGACTGAAGAATCCTGTTGGTAACTGTAAACATTGACCTGAGAGAATGAGACTTAATAGAACTAATTCCACAAAAGAAAACTCAAGAATGGAAGAGAGCTATATTTGATAAAGCTTGATACGAACCGAAAAATGAAAAAACAAACAAACAAAAAACCCCCCAAGAAAACTTTGCACCAAACCTGTGTTGGGAAATATAAACAGAAAATAATTGTTACCGATGACAATAATTTCGGTAAAATAAAAATGAAGATTAGGGCTTCCCCAGTGGCGCAGTGGTTAGGAGTCCACCTGCCTATGCAGGGGACATGGGTTCGTGCCCCGGTCCAGGAGGATCCCACTGCACGTCCGAAAAAAAAAAAAAAAAAAAAAAAAAAGAAGATTAAAAAAAGAAAGGAGTTTAATTACACTGTATAGAAAATATCTCAACAAATTAAATGGGCTTAATTTAATTTGTTCTGAAAAATGCCTTTCCAGTAGAAATTAATTAATGTAGGTATATATATATTTTTATTTAAATGTTTGGTAAATGTAAATATGGGAGCAAAAGTCTCCATGGGGTCAAAATGTCCATCTGTCAAAACACCAGGGTTACAGAATTCCCTGGCCATCCAGTGGTTAGGACTCTGTGCTTTCACTGCCGAGGGCCTGGTTTGACCCTAGGTCGGGGAACTAAGATCCTACAAGCCTAACGGCCCAGCCAAAAAAACTCCCCCAAAACGAAGCAAAGAAACCACCAGGGGGGCTTCTCTGGTGGCACAGTGGTTGAGAGTCCGCCTGCCGATGCAGGGGACGCGGGTTCGTGCCCCGGTCCAGGAAGATCCCACGTGCCACGGAGCGGCTGTGCCCATGAGCCATGGCCGCTGAGCCTGCGCGTCCGGAGCCTGTGCTCCGCGACGGGAGAGGCCACAACAGTGAGAGGCCCGCGTACCGTAAAAAAAAAAAACAGAAAAAACAAAACCCCAAACCACCAGGGTTAAAATGATACTCACCTTAACCACCATAATTCACTGGCCCCAGGCCTAGCCAGGCCCAGGGTAGGGTGGCCAGAGTCAATAGAGAAACATACAGGACACTCAATTTAAGTTTGAATGTCCCAAATGTTGCATGAGACATATTAAGAGATTACCCATTGTTTATCTGAAAGGTAAACTTAACAGGGAATCCTGTACTTGATCTGGCAAATCTATTCCAGGGTGGCTGTCCCCCCGCCGCTCCCCCCCATTCAATCAAGCAGTACAGAAGGACACCCAGATTTACACCAAGAATCAGCTAGAAGGCACATTACTGCCTTTAAAGAAGCGTTCCCTTAGGCTCTCACAATAGCATTTTCTTTAGAAGAGTGTGATTCACTCCCAACCTTTCAGCTACCTGGTGACTCTACAAAGTGGGGCCTTGAGGGCTCTCTCAGCCACACACAGAGCCTTGCCTGCCTTCACCTGCCCTGCGATCTGGGTTGTCAGTATGGTGTCTGCCACTGACGGGGGCCCGGGAGGCAGCTCGGGTACCTCCCTGGGCACCGCTGCTCCCTGTCCTTCCTCCTCAGCTGCTCTTCCTCCCACCTCGACGTCGGCCCTGTGAGCTGGTCATGGAATGAGCTGGAATGAATATGGACTTTGGGAAGAGCTAGGGTCCAGACTCAACAGCCCTGTGGCCTTGGGCAGGTCCTCAGCTCAGCTCCCAGAGCCTGTTTCCTCCTCCTCAGGGAGTATTATATCAAGTGCAAAAGCACATCTCAGGGACCTGCCACAGAGGGCTGCTCCCTAAATGGCAGTTCCTTTCCGCACATCCCCTTTTCCGTAGCACCCCTGTGCTGCCCTCCAGCTGCCCCAGTTGCTTGAGTCCTACTGACCCCAGCCCTTTCCCATCAAAGGCTGCTGTCAGCCAGCTATGGTTTGAAAACGGACTCACTCATTCATACTGAAGTGTTGGTGGCAGCCTGTGACTTAACGTTTTGCTCCTTCATAGGAATGTAGGCGATGGTGCTTTATTTCCCAGACTCTGCTTAGACCAAAAATGAAAGCGCTAACGGTGAGCCTTTCGGCACCACGATAGGCTGTGAGGAGATGTTTTGGGAACGGTGGCTCTTCCTGACGTAGGTGGCCATCTCCTGTAGGGCTGTTGCTGACCCTGGAGTAGGTCTTGGTGCCCCCTGGGTGGAGGTAGGGGTTGTCCTGGTGTCTCTGGGGACAACCGGCTTAATCTAGTGTGGCAAAGCGGGGGTTGCTAGGAAGGAGCTGAACGTGAGTCTGTCACGTGCACAAATGTAAGGAAGGTCAGGGAGCAGATCTGGCCCGTGGGTGCCTTTGACTCACACCTGGGATGAGTTGATGTGGTCGAGGGGTTCCATCCTGGCAGGGGCAGGTGGTCTTGGTCCCCCAGGTTGTCTACATAGCTGAGCAGGGCAGTGGTGGTGGCTGGCATGAGATTGAGGGTCAAAGGCTACTCTCGGGAGCCCCACTTTCAGCAGTGGGTCTCATCCTGGCACTGCCTTGACCTGGACCTTTCTGAACCTCTGTTTCCTCATCAAGACAAAGGCAATCACAGTACCTACAATGCAGAGTTGTTGTATAATGCGTACGTGTCAAATGCCTGCCCTGTGCTTTGCACATTGAAGGTGTCCAGTACATGGGGACTGTTGGTTGTAGCAGGATCCATATAGATGCACATACAGAAACCACACCAGTATGTGAACATTACAGCAAGCGCATGCCCCGTCTGGACACATGCTGTACCTGAATATGAACACATTCTTTTTTATTTGAAAAAAAACCCCACAAGAGTATAAAAATTATAAATATTTTTATAAGCATAAGTAAGCTCCAGGATTTCCCTGGTGGTCCATTAGTTAAGACTCTGTGCTTCCACTGCAGGGGCCACGAGTTCGATCCCTGGTTGGGGAACTAAGCTCCCGCATGCCACGTGGCACAGCCAAATAAAATAAAATAAAATAATAAGCATAAGTAAGCTCTATTTTTAAAAGTTTATAAAGGAAAAAAATGCATGTTCCCCCATCCGCTCCTTCCCTTCCCTCTAGTGGTGTCCACTGTTGACCGTATATAGCTTCTTCAACTTTCCCTAAGTACCTGCAAGCATCTGTTTATATACAAGTGTATTCATTTACTTACAAAAATGAGTCACGCCATGTATATGGGTCCCCATCTGGCTTTTCGTCATTTTATCATGAACCGTTTTCCCAGGTCAGTGGATATTGATCAACCCTATCTTCAGTAGTTGTGTTGTATTCCACGGTGTGAGTGCACCATAATTTATCCCACTGTAACCTTATTGACTTGTATTTAGTTTCTTTCCAGTTTCTTTCCTGGCCTTCCACTGAACATCTTTATCCAAACGTTTTTACGTTCTTATACTATTTTTCCTTTAGGATAGGTCCTTAGAAATGGGATAACATTTTCATCGATTCTGCCAAATTACTTTTCAGAAAAGGTGTCCTGATTTACGTCTACCGATGGTGTAAAAAAGTGCCCGTCAATGTTTTATTTTTGCTAGTGCCATGGGGGAAAAGAGGTATCTTATAATTTGTGTTTCCTTAACTGCTTGTAAAGTTGAGCATCTTTCCATGTGTTTATTGCCCATTTGTATTTCTTCTTCTGTCAGCTGCCTATCTTAATACTTTGAGGTGCTTGTTTTATTCTAACTAATTCATGGTAGTTTGTACGTTTGGGATCTTGTTAGGAATATTGACCCTCGGTCTGTTTTAAGTGTGGATGGTATTTTCTCTCTGCTTGTCGTCTATTCTTTTGCTTTGTCCTGGTGTCATTCTTACACAGGGATGGATGTTCACCCAAATATGCCTGTGCACACAGACATTTAAAAAGGCAGAGAGGTAGTTTGCTGTTGTTAGAAGTTGGGGAAAATAGGCCTATGTTCAGCCTCCAGGTTTCAGCAAGCCAGTTGGCAGGCCTCTGGAATCCCTGGGAGGTAGTTTTGAGGCAGGAATACTTATAGTTCACCATCCTATTGTTCTCAGTATCCTCGGAAGCATTGACCATATCCTTATTTTCCAAGGATTTTTATAACTATATTTTGTCCTGGATTCTATCCAGGACATCCCTGGGTTTCAGAATAGTTTTTCTTTTGTCTTTCTCTGGATTGAAGTGGAAAACTATTTAGAGTTACCCTTGGACAGCCCCTGGAGGATCAGATACTGGCAGGAAGTCTGCCAGAGGCCAGGCAGGCTGGGGTTTGTGTGTGTGTTATGTCCGGCTGTTCTCATTTCCTGATCCTCATGGCCAGGGACGCATGGCTGAAGGGGCCGCAGCTCATGGTGTCTCCTCACCGGTGTCCTTAAACTTCCCCTGAGTGTGTGTGCCTCTGTGTGTGTGTGTGTGTGTGTGTGTGTGTGTGTGTGTGTGTGTGTGTGTGTCCTGCCAGGTCAGGGGCTATCTGATTTTCCTGTTGTGCTGACTCACTGAATCTAATGAGGAAGGTGCGGCTGAGTCAGTGATGAATGGGTTTGAGTTGTAATACATATATTTTTAGTTGACATGCCTTTTTCTTAGTTTAAAAGATAAAGAATGAGAAACTGACACATGGAGACCTTTCTAGAGCCTTTTTTGGGAAATAATTTCAAACTCATAGAAAAGTTTCAAAAAAGAAGAACATCCACACACTTTACTTAGATTCATTTATTGGTAATGTTCTATTCCATTTGGTTTATAATATTCTCTGTCTCTTTCACTCTCTCCTCTCCCTTCGTCCTCCCTTTTTCTCTCTCTCCCATTTGAGGGTAAGTTATACACATCATGGCCCTTTATCCTTAAATACTTCTGTGTATATTTCCAAAGAGCAGGGATATTTTTTTACATAATCACAGTAAGTTACTAACTTCAGTAAATTTAACATGGTTGCCTACTTTAATCTACTGTTTGTATTTTGATCCTATCAATTGACCAAATTATGTCTCTTATAGCATTTCCCCCTCCCTTTCCCCCAGTACAGGATCCCCAGTATAGATACCCATATTGAATTTTGTCATATTTCCATAGCCTCCTTTACTTTGGGACATTTCCACAGTTATGACAATTTACAATTTTTTTTTTTTTTTTTTTTTTTTGCGGTATGCGGGCCTCTCACCGTTGTGGCCTCTCCCGCTGCAGAGCACAGGCTCCGGACGCGCAGGCTCAGCGGCCATGGCTCACGGGCCCAGCCGCTCTGCGGCATGTGGGATCTTCCCGGACCGGGGCACGAACCCGTGTCCCCTGCATCGGCAGACGGACTCTCAGCCACTGCGCCACCAGGGAAGCCCAATTTACATTTTTGAATAATACAATACCCCAATTAAAAAAATAGAATATTCCTCATTTTGGGTTTGTCTGATGTCTTTCTCATGATTATATTCATGATCAGATTCGGTTACTGAATCCTGGCTGGAATCCATCATAGGTGTGTTGTGTTTATCTCAGGATCTGGAGGTGCATGGTGTCCCTCGTTGGTGACATTCATTTCAGTCACCTGTCAAGGTGTTGTCTGATTTTTCCATTGTGTCTTTATTGTTCTTTTTTTTCCTCCTTGAAGTGTGTTAAGAGACACTTTAAGACCCTGCAAGGGCTTCCCTGGTGGCGCAGTGGTTGAGAGTCTGCCTGCCGATGCAGGGGACGCGGGTTCGTGCCCCGGTCCGGGAGGATCCCACGTGCCGCGGAGCGGCTGGGCCCGTGAGTCGTGGCCGCTGAGCCTGCGCGTCCGGAGCCTGTGCTCCGCAACGGGAGGGGCCACAACAGTGAGAGGCCCGCGTACCGCAAAAAAAAAAAAAAAAAAAAAAAAAGACCCTGCAAATATCCTGCTCCTCATCAAAATGTCCCCCTAGATTTAGCATCCACAGGTGACTCTTGCTTGACTGATTCAGTCTTTACTATGAAGGTTGTGAACTGGTTTTCCATTGCCAGCACTCCCTTCACATTTACCAATCTGGGCTGTGTAAGCCTTTCCTGCAGGAGGCCCTAGTGATGGTGCTTGTCTAACCCCACTGCTGTCATGCCTGGACCCTACCCTGTGCCTGCACTGGTCATCGGCCACCGACACTCTCACTGGAGCCTCCCCCCCCTTGGCAGGTATGTCATCCAGAGTTGAAAGACCTGTGCGAGTCTCCTCCATCCTTCGAGGACAGAGCTAGAGTCAGGAAGAGGCCTATTCAGGGCCTGGATTATAATGTTAGAAAGTCCTTCCTTCTGTTGAGCCACAGTCTCTCTCCCTGAGATTTTGAGGGTCTCATTTCTATTCTACCATCAGGAGTGACCAAAAATAAATCTTACCTCTTACATATATTATGACAGTCATGATCTAATGTGTCCCTCACTTCAATCTGGTGGGGTAGTATGTGCAGAGGACGGGAAGGTGGTGAGTGGGGTGACATTTACCAAGCACTGTCTGTGTCCCAGACACAGTTGGGGGTGTTAGGTATGTGAACTTGGATTTTACAAGAACCCTCTGAAGTGTGCACTATTCCTGTGAAGCTCCAACAGTGCAGGGGTGGTTGTCCATTTTGTGTAACCAGTATCCCCAATACCTACAATAATTAGGTGCTCACTACATATTTGTCAAATGAATAAATGACCTTTACAGATGAGAAAACAGGCCTCAGAAAGGTTATATAACTTGTGCTCAGCCACAGAGCTGTCGCACGGCAGAGCTGAGGTTCCAGCCCAGGTAGGATGACTCGAGAGCTCTTATTCTTCATCATTCTATGATAAAATTTATTTTTGGAAGATAGTTGAGAGGAAGAATGTTTTCAAAGTGTTGCTAGAGGTTGAAAGGTATGGTTTAAAAATGTTGGCAGTGACTCAACATGTGAAGACCATGGTTGGTGTGTGTGACACCCAGAGTCTGCCACCTGGGGTGTCCCATGAACCAAACAGAGCAAGAACTGTGTTCTGCCAGCCTTCCTGGGCCACCTTCCTTCCGGGTGTTTGGGGAGAGGGCTTGTCTTACATTCACTTATTGGTCAATGTCAGTGTGAGCTGCACCCACTTCTCCCATCTAACTGCTCCCTAACACAGCTCCTAGCACCTGGGGATGTTGTCTTCTCTGGGCTGCTGTACCTTGGCTGCCTCACCCGTTCATTCTTCAGCTCATGGCACCATGGCCTATGGGAAGGCCTGGGGTAACTGATGGAGGGTCTGCCACCCCTTGCAGGTGTGGAGGCCACTTTCAATGGAAGAGCGTCTCTCTTAGGTCCTTCAGCTATCCCTGCCACAGGCATGGCTGCCTCTCTCTGACTAGCTGGTTTCTCCTGGGGTCTCAGCCAGCTGCCCTGTTGCCAGACCTGTTCCGCACACTCGACCCTTCCCTTCCTTCTTCTCCTCAGAGCCCAGACTTCAAGGCCACCCTCTGAAAGCTGCAAATGCATAGTGTAGACTACTAGACCTCCCAACCTCCTCTTCATAGAAGAGTGTAGCCTATCTACAGAGTACAATTACTGAGCTCTTTAAAATGACCACTCACCCCTGATCTCCCCAACAAAGAACTAGCAGGCTTGTGTTTTAAAATGTAGGTTTTATTATTCAGGTATGGTAAGCCAGCAAATCAGGAGATGGTTGCCATTGAAAGGATAGTTTGTTACAGTTCCTCAGAGGAGGGGGCATGCTGCACCATGGGGGCCACATGGGGAAGCACCAGGGTCAGTGAGGAGGCAGGGGGAGGGATGGGAAAGCATGGGCAAGAACCTTTCCTGTGGTTTCCTCAGTAAAGAACAGGCAAGGCAGGGTAAGCGGGTTTAGGATTGGCTAGTTTGAATAATTTCAGCAGGCTCTGGAGGGCAGGGGCTATGTGAAGTCATGTGGTACCTGGCCCTGGGGTTTTCAGTGCAGGGGAATGTTGGCTGAGTGTGAGTGCTCAATAGAGAAGGTGGTGAGGGTGTGGCCTCTGGATTGGTTGGTTTGCATATGAAAGGTGCAGTTGCAGGTGAGTCCTTTATATCTCTAGGAATTGGCTAGCCCTGGGAGGGGCAGCCCCTCCAAAGTGAGCAAAGCCCCAGATATCAAAACATCAAAATATTGAAAATAAAAAGGCATGATTAATACAGCTTGGAATTCGATTTTTTTAAAAAGGTTGAACCAGATCAGATTTATAGCCTCGGCTCTCTTTTCCATGGACGAAGCAAACCAAGGGTCTTTTTGTGTCTTTCATGATGTGCTAATGGGGCTCTGAGGTGTGCCACTGGTCCAGTGTAGGGTCTAAGGCAAGGCTCTTGGAGTCTGGCTCTGTCTGTTATTTGTGTGAAATCAGACAAGTCAAATGCCTTTCCGAGTCCCAATCTCCTCATCTGTAAGGTGGATTGAACTAATACCAGTACCTACCCCACAGGGCTGGTGTCAGTTTAACCACTGTGGCAGTTTAACCGCTGAGTGTATATTAGACACTCTATACCTGTAGAGTGTCTAATATACACTCAGTCAGGAGGCAGGTAGCTCTTAAGTAGAATGTAAGTTCCATGAGGGCAGGCTCGGTGTTTTGTCTGATATGCAAAATAAGTATTTGTTGAATGAATAAATTATAAAATTTAAAGAGTTTTTATGCTTTGTTTTTACATTTAATTTTTGAGTTAGTAAAAAAATTTAAGGAGTTATGAAAGCAGACTCTTTTAAAAAATGCAGCAAAAGTTCTCCCTTTGTTCCCCCATCTGCGCAATTCTCATCTTTCTCCCATAGGTAACCATTGTTCTTTGTTTCTTCTGTATCACTCATATTATTGGTTAATCACCAGTATAAATTCTGACTGTCCTCTTTTTTACATAATAGGTAGTATATTTATTTATTAAAATAGATATTTTTGTATTGTGGTAAAATACACATAACAATTACCGTCTTAACCATTTTTTTTTTTTTTTTTTTTTTTTGCGGTATGCGGGCCTCTCACTGTTGTGGCCTCTCCCGTTGTGGAGCACAGGCTCCGGACGCGCAGGCCCAGCAGCCATGGCTCACAGGCTTAGTTGCTCCGCGGCATGTGGGATCTTCCCGGACCAGGGCACGAACCCGTGTCTCCTGCATCGGCAGGCGGATTCTCAACCACTGCGCCACCAGGGAAGCCCCATCTTAACCATTTTTAAGTGTATATAGTTTAGTGGCATTAAATACATTCGCATTGTTTTATAACCATCACTACCATCCATCCCTGTAACTCTTTCCGTCTGTAAAACTGAAGCTCTATACCTATTAAACAATAACTCCCCATTGTCTCCTCCCTCCAGCCTCTGACAAACACCATTACACTTTCTATCTATCTGACCACTCTAAGTAATAGGTAGCATATTATACACACTTTTTTGAACTTTGTTTTTTTTACTTAACAATGCATCTTTTAAAAAAATCAATCAGTATTTTAAAAATTGAAGTATAGTTGATTTACAATGTTGTGTTAATTTCTGCTGTACAGCAAAGTGATTCAGTTATACATATATACATTCTCTTTTTTTAATATTCTTTTCCATTATGGTTTATCACAGGATATTGAATATAGTTCTCTGTGCTATACAGTAGGACCTTGTTGTTTATCCATTCTCCCTATAAAAGCTTACATCTGCTAACCCCAACCTCCCACTCTACCCATCCCCCAACCCCCTCTGCCTTGGCAACCACCAGTCTATTCTCTATGTTCCTGATTCTGTTTCTGTTTCATAGATAGATTCACTTGTATCATAGTTTAGATTCCACAGTAAGTGATATCATATGGTATTTGTCTTTCTCTTTCCGACTTACTTCACTTAGTATGATAATCTCTAGTTTCATCCATGTTGCTGCAGATGGCATTATGCCATTCTTTTTTATGACTGAGTAGTATTCCATTGTATACATGTACCAAATCTTCTTTATCCATTCATCTGTTGATGGACATTTAGGTTGTTTCCATGTCTTGGTTATTGTGAATAGTGCTGCTATGAACATAGGGATGCATGTATCTTTTTGAATTATAGTTTTGTCTGGATATATGCCCAGGAGTGGGATTGCTGGATCATATGGTAATTCTATTTTTAGTTTTCTGAGGAACCTCCATACTGTTTTCCACAGTGACTATACCAAATTACATTTCCACCAACAGTATAGGAGGGGTCCCTTTTCTGTGTACCCTCTCCAGAATTTGTTACTTGTAGACTTTTTATTTTTTATTTATTTATTTATTTATTTTGTGGTACGCGGGCCTCTCACTGTTGTGGCCTCTCCTGCTGCGGAGCACGGGTTCCGGATGCGCAGGCTCAGCGGCCATGGCCCACGGGCCCAGCCGCTCCGCGGCATGTGGGATCCTCCCAAACAGGGACATGAACCTGTGTCCCCTGCATCGGCAGGCGGACTCTCAACCACTGCGCCACCGGGGAAGCCCCTAGACTTTTTAATGATGGCCTTTCTGACCAGTGTGAGGTGGTACCTCATTGTAGTTTTGATTTGCATTTCTCTAATAACTAGCAATGTTGAGCATCTTTTCATGTGCCCATTGGCCATTTATATGTCTTCTTTGGAGAAATGTCTATTTAGGTCTTCTGCCCATTTTTCAATTAGTTTTTTTGTTGTTGAGATGTATGAGCTGTTTGTGTATTTTGGAAATGACCTTGTCAGTCACATCGTTTGCAAATATTTTCTCCTATTCTGTAGGTTGTCTTTTCATTTTGTGGTTTTCTTTGCTGTGGAAAAGCTTGTCAGTTTGATTAGGTCCATTTGTTTATTTTTGTTTTTATTTCTATTGCCTTGGGAGACTGACCTAAGAAAACATTGGTATGGTTTATGTCAGAGAAAATTTTGCATATGATCTCTTGTAGTAGTTTTAATGGTGTCATGTCTTATGTTTAAGTCTTTAAGCCATTTCGAGTTTATTTTTGTGTAAGGTGAGAGGGTGTGTTCTAACTTCATTGATTTAGATGTGGCTGTCCAACTTACCCTGCACCACTTGCTGAAGAGACTGTCGTTTTCCCATTGTATAGTCTCGCCTCCTTTGTTGAGGATTAATTGACCATAGGTATGTGGGTTTATTTCTGGGCTCACTATTCTGTTCCATTGATCCATATGCCTAACAATGTATGTTGAAGATTTTCCATACATTATAAATCTACAGTGTAACATTTCCATTATTTTTATAGCTGTATAGTATTCTGTTGTATGTCTATACTTACCTGTTTTCTCTGATGGACATTTGGGTTGCCTCTTGTGTTTTGATCTTACAGTGATGTAAAATGTCCAGATGTTTCCTTTTTCAATATTAATTAATTATTAAAATTTTTATTGGAGTATAGTTAATTTACAATATTGTGTTAGTTTCAGGTGTACAGTAAAGTAAATCAGTTATACATATATCCACTCTTTTTTAGATTCTTTTCCCATGTATGGCCTGATGTTTTAAAATAAAATTGTTTAGATTTCTTTGTGCTTTGTTAAAATCAACTTACTTGGCCACCTTAATTCGTACCCTCCCACGTAAGGCTTAGACTTGGAGGTCACCACCTCGCATTTCTGATAGGACAGCGACCTACTGGACGATGAATTTGGGAACCAGCTCTTTTTCCATGAGGAAGAATGTGTGCCTTGTCAACATGGAAGCAGCTTTGACCTTGCACTCCCTCCCTCATGCTAATTCCTGACCTGGCTTTCTGTCTTTGGGATGGCAGCAGCTCTTTCGGACCCCACACTTCTCTTGACCTCACATTCCAGTGGCTTGGGAACACAGCACAGCCAAGAGGGAGGACCAGGTCTGGGGAGGCTGGGCAGCGCATTTTTCTATCAGTAGGCTGCCAAGGCCCACAGGGTTTCCTTCCAGCCCGCCAGGCTCAACACACACTCAGAGCTCGCTCCCAGGCAGCCCGCGCAGGACATCCCCAGGCCCGTCCTTGCCTCATTTGACTGCTACTGAATCCTGCCGGCCACACTGGGCCACTGGCTGGTACCCACCGAGCGTGCAGCATCCCTGATGTGCAGAAGGCCGGGGCGCCCTAGGGTCTGTGTCTTAGCCTTGGTCTCAGGATGGGATGGGTCTCTTCAAGGGTCTGGACGCTCCCAGGTCCGAGCACCCTGAATAACACCACATCTTCTCCGTCCTCCGTGAAATGAATGAATGAAAACTGGCCGTCAGGGTTTCCGATCGCGGTCAAAGCCTCAGATCCGTTCCCCTTTCCTCCCTCCTCCTCCCGAGCTCCTCTTCCCCGCAGTTCGGCGGGGCTGCCCACACAGGGGAGGCTCTGCCTCTCTCGGACTCGGGAGCATCAGCCCACAGCCTGCTCCTTAGGCTTAGGGATAGGCAGCCTGCTTCCAGCCTTACCTCCTAGCGGAGTGGAGGCCTATGAAGTCGCTCAGGCCCTCGGAAGGACTGACCTCAGGGCCTATGCGGCGTTGGCAAGTGGGGGTATTTCATGGCCCAGAAAGACGTTTAAGGGAGGAAATAACAAGCAATCCCGCTGGCCGCGGTCCCTCCCGCCCGGAGGTGCCTGGACTGGCAGGGGTGGGGCCGGCGCTTCCTCTTGCATTTCCTCCCATTGTTCCCGCCCCGCTTCCGGGAATTCTCCCTGACTGGGGCCTGGGCGGGCGGGGTGCCGGCGAGGGAGGAGAGCCGGCTGCGCTCTGCGCCCTGACCCGCCGCGCTCTAGCCGCAGCCTCCAGGGTCCGGAACCGGTGGCCCAACGGCAAACTAGCTGTCTGGACCACCTGGTCTGCCATCCCTCCGCTCCCCTAACGGCCCTGCCTCCCGCCGCCCCAGGCTGAAGCGTCAGAATCGCCAGGAATTGCCGCTGGGATTCTGGCGGCCAAGTCTGTCAACCAACAAATAATGCAAGAGGCTGCACATAAGAAAATAGTTTATTTGGGATTTTAAGAATCGCAATTTGGGAGACGCAAATTCGGGTACCTGTGAAAGTATTGGGAGAAAGAGGGGCTTATAAAGACAAAAAGCCAGGAGGTTGTTAAAAGTTGCCTGGCGAGAATTGTGATAGGATCTGAAAGTATTTGTGCTTAAAGAAGCACAGGTTGTTTTAGGGTAGGAGTCTATAAGTAGATAGACTCTCCTGAGTTATTTTAGGGAAAGGGTCCGATAAATATCTGGAATTTCAGGCAGGTGATCTGGATGACTTCATCAGGTCAAAAGGTCAGATTCCATCCAGGCTGAGACATATATAAGTCACACTTCATTAATGACCTCCCAGCTCCATTTTATAGAGCTCTCTTACCAATACCGACTCTATTTTGATTTTCCTTTCACAAGTTCTAGGGCAGGATCCACCATCAACCTGCTCAAGCAAGTCCCTCTGTTCTGCTGCCCCAGTTTCACAGTGTCGCTTTGTTACCCAGAAACTGGGTTTGCCTCTTGGTGAGTGTTGAGCCAAAAGACACAACCAAGTCAAAGACAGGGAGGAGGAAGGATTTATTACTTGCAGCAAGTAAGGAGAATTTTGGGGACCCTTCCCAAAGCAGTGTCCCCCCGGAACAGCAAAATTGGGGAAGTTTTAAGCTATGGGTATATGCATATTTGAGAAGGGGCTTGGGCAGTAGGCAGAGTCCAAGCTCTAGTTGACTGAAGGCATGAAGGTCAGAAAAGGTCAATGTCACCATCTCTTAGATTCCAGCTGATCTGGTGGTTGAGTGCCTGAGGGGGGATTTAAATTCTGAACAAACAGCTCAAGAAAGTGCTTTAGGCTAGTCTTTGCAATTTAAATAGAACTGGGAGTCTTCACAACTGGTTTGTTATCTTTGCTATTGTTACTTTTGCCTTGATAAGTTTGTCCTTTATGTTCTCTTAAGATCATTATTACTGAGATCTATTCAAGGACAAACACTGTGGCCAGAATTCGATCACAAAATGGTTTAGGCCAAAAATGGCTTCTCTTATGTCAAGGAGGCCATGCCTGGTTCTCTTTCTCTGGGGACCCCTTACCCCATCTGATTACAGCATGGATTCAGGGGTTCTCTGCACCTACTGTCTGTTTTTTTTTGACATTGCCCAGGTCCTAAGGACACTTCAGTCAACACACTGGTGACGGGGGCTTTCCCCTCGCTGGATCTAGGATGGAGACTCTTCAGGAGGCCCAGTTTAGTGAGCTATGGTACAAGCCTGCTCTGTTCTGCAAAGGACTATAACACAAACCGGTCCAAATTCTAGATAATTCGATTACTAGCATCATGAGGGGTGTTAGAACCCTAGAATGAATATTAGCAAACATCTCTCCCTTTAGCCCTATTAAAAAACAAAATTCAACTAAGTAAATTTGAAGATCTAATTGGTTTTTTATTCAATGAGTTATGAATCTGGAAGCGTCCCATCTAGCAACTAGAAAGGCACTCCAAGCGGTTGTGCAAAATGGAAGATTTTATAGGCAGAAGGAGGGTGGGGCAAGAAGGTATTAACAAAAGAATATGAAGGGTTATTTTTAAGTCAGGACATCAACTTTTTGGGGGGGGGAATGGACAGGCAAGGGTTTATCATGCAGATTGCCTTGCCTTCTTCTGGGTCGGGTGGGCGTGGGGTAGATAGAGATGGCCCACAAGACAGATTACCTTTCTGGTGCTTGACCAGAACATTCTAGACTGGGCTATTAAGATTACATTTCTGGGAAAGGTTGAAACTGCAACTAGACCCAGCCTTAAATCTAGGTTTGGTATTGGCCTCGGCCTGCAGTGGCTTGAAGCAGGATGTTGGTTCCCCAGCCAGAGACTGAAGTCAGGCCGCGTCAGAGAGAGCACTGAATCCTAGCCACTAGACCACCAGGGACAGTGGCCAGTGACAAGGCCCTGGCCCACTGGCTTTGTAGAAATGAATTTCCACAAAGAGGCAGACAGTAGGGAAATAAGCAAAGTGTTTATTAGGAGGAAAAAAGAGTACATGTGAATAGACTCACAGGGGCGGGCTCAGAGAGTCGCGCCCTCATGGTAGTTTGAATCACTTTTATGGGGCATTTCGTCCAGGTTTCCTCTGGCCAATCATCTTGCTTTGCCCGGCTCTGTGTCCATATTTGGTTTAACTCAGGGTCCTCCTCTGTGTGTGCGCGCATCTCTTAGCCAAGTTGGATTCTAGTGAAGAGGCCTATACGTAGGTTGACATCACCTACTATGGGGCATCACCTACTATGGGGTGGCACCCCTCCCTTTTTGACCCCTGAGGAGCCTTTCTGCACATGTGTAGTCGGGAAGGCCTTCTTGACCTAGAGAATGAGAAAAATGTGGTCTTTTTGTCTCTTATCTGGGCAGGGCTCAGCTCCTCTCTGCCCCTGCCTACTGTTACTGTTATCTTAAAGTGTCCACCAGAGGCCAAGTCCAGCTATTTACCCTGTTCCTCTTGTTATTTCTATCTGGAAGTGTAAACAGGAGGTTGGCTGTAAATGTCTAACCTGGAGCCCATCTATCTCATGCCTCACACCTTTTGGCAATTGTGAATAATGCTGTTATGAACTTGGGTGTACAAATATCTCCTTGAGTCCCTGATTTCAATTCTTTTGGGTATTTACCCAGAAGTGGAATTGCCCAATCATATGGTAATTCTATATTTATTTATTAAAAGCTTTGTAGTGTTTTTTTAAAAAAAATTTATTTATTTTTGGCTGTGTTGGGTCTTTGTTGCTGCGTGTGGGCTTTCTCTAGTTGTGGTGAGTGGGGGCTACTCTTCATCGTGGTGCACGGGCTCTAGGCGTGGGCTTTAATAGTTGCAGTATGTGGGCTCAGGAGTTGCGGCGTGTGGGCTCAGTAGCTGTGGCTCATGGGCTTAGTTGCTCCGCAGCATGTGGGATCTTCCCGGACCAGGGATCGAGCCCATGTCCCCTGCATTGGCAGGCAGATTCTTAACCACAGTGTCACCAGGGAAGTCCTGGTAATTCTATATTTAATTTTTTTGAGGAACCGCCGTGCTGTTTTCCATTCCAACCAATGGTGTGCAAGGGTTTCAATTTCTCAACATCCTTGTGAGCATTTGTCGTTTTCTGTTTTCTGATAGTAGTAATGGATGTGAAGTGGTACCTCATTGTGAGCAGCCAGTTTTAGTAATCAGCCCATTAGGTCAAGGTGGAAGTTTTATTTCATCAGTAATAAAAACTCACATTCAAATCAGTTGTTATAGAGACCAGAAAAAGGAAGGTCCCAGATAATAGGTGTGCTATTTATCCATCGGAAAAACAAAAAATTAACAAGCAAATGATGAGAGTACACCTGTGGCTGGTCATTGTTTGTGTCCTGACAGTAACGTGCAGGAAGCACTCCCAAGTCCGATGCAGGCACTGTGTGACAGTTCTGGTTGACACAGGCCACTTGCTGCCCTGATTTCCTGCCGCTGCTGCAGGATGCAGTTTGCTCACTTTTTAGCTTAGGGACACAACCTTTTTCCTTGGCACTCTTTGAAGGGTACCTGCACTGAACATCAGGTGGTGACCTCTTTCCTAAGAGCCCATCCATCTATGGGCCCCCTCCCCTCAGTCAGAGATGTGGCCTCAGGTGTGTGTGGGGTGATAGTCTCTTGGGAGTGGGGTATGCCTCCCCTGCCCCAATTTTCCTTTCTCCCTGTCCATGAAGATAGGAAGGTCTGTGTGTTTTTCATTTATCATCACCGCTGGCTGAACTCTGGGAAACCAGTGTAGGTGGTCTGTGTAGCTGTGGGTCAGGAGAGCTGCTGAGGCACAGGAGAATGCAGATGCAGTGGTGGCAAAACTGCCCCTGCTTTCAGGAGATGCTGCTCTGGTGCACTGTTCAGGTCTGATCAAAACACTCCAGACAGATGAGGTGGCAGGGCTGGGCCTCTGGCGGGGGGCGCGGGACAGAAGGGGTCAAAGTTGACCTTGGGGGAAAGTGTCTCTTGTCCTTCTCGTGCAGGGAGGGGGGCCTGGTCTTCCAGGGATGGTGATGGGGTAACTGGGGGCAGGGCTGCTGGGGGAGCCTTGAGGGTCCTAGGCATTCTAGGCAGATCAGTTGGTCTGTGGGGCATCTGTGAGGTGGTGGTGGTGAAGGGTATATGGGAGAGGAACTGGGCACATTTGGCTGCTTTTCTACAGTCTACTTTTCTCTCCTCTCAGGTTCCTGGGGGAGGCCAATGTCCCACTCCGAGAGGTCCTTGCCACCCCCAGTCTGTCTGCCAGCTTCAATGCCCCGCTGCTGGACACCAAGAAGCAGCCCACAGGGGTAAGTGTTCACTGGCCTCTGCATCTGGCCGTTTTCTGTCTGAGGCTTTGCCCTCCTGACCCCAGTGGTGTGTCAGAGCCCAGCCCCCAGCAACCAGTCCCGGCCCTCCCTGGCCGGAGCTTGGTGTGCCCGGGAGGGGCTCAGGAGTGGAAGGGATGGGAGGGGAAGAGGAAGGACCTGGCCCCATCTGCAGGGCTCAAGTCAGCCTTGCCTCATAGCAGCCTGCCCCTGGGTCACCTCCCGGGATTGGATTTTCACTGGAAACCTAATGTCTTTCTCGGCAGCCTTGGTTATGGCGCCTCCATCTCCCTGGTAGCCCTTCCTCACCATCCAAGCCCCTTCTCCAGATCTGGAATATCTGAGTCAGCTGGGTCACAGATCACAAGGGAAGGGGAACAGACACCCCCCTCCCCTGCCCACCAGGACCTGTCAGAGCCCTTTCCCTTCCTCCATAGTCCTTCCTGCTCCTCCGCCAGCCTTCCCAGTGCTCTCCCAGTCCTCCCAGACAATTCCCAGCACTCATCTCTGGCCTCCCGTTATTTTTAGTGAGCTAAATATACCCTGCGGGGTTCTTTCTTCATGGTCAGTAGAATTCCTGACCTTCCCTCTGGGTCAGCCCCACCTCCCAGGATGCACTGCAGGGCCTCACAGTCTGGAAGTACTTCCTCCCAGTGGGGCCCTGGGGAGTCTCTCAGACAGAGTGTGGCTACCTTGCCCGGTGGAGTGTGTGCATGTGTGTGTGCGGGCGTGTGTGTGGGGGAGGTTGGGGGCTCTTGGCTGGCTTGGTGAGTCAGGAAGTGGCCGGTCTGGGCAGAGCTCTGAATGGAACAACTGCTGGGAACTAGGAGCTGGGGAAAGAGAGTGAGTGACTGAAGTCACACAGTGAATTGGCGTCCAGACTGGGACACGAATCAGGGGGCACATCTCCTGAGCTCTCAGTCGTGGAAGGGACTTCAATGGACCCCTGGTTCACTGCCCTTCTGATGCTGGAATTTTCTCCTAAGGTGCCTTAGGCCAGTGATGGCTGGGTTACTTCCTTGGTGGGGAAATGCTACTTCCCAGAGAATTCATCCCTTTCTCAGACAGTGCTCACTGGTAGAACATTCTGGTTCAGTGCAGGGTTCACTGAGCCTGTCTCCATCACCTCCTGAATTGCTTTTGTCCTCCCTTGGAGCTCTTCAGTCTGCTGATGCTTCCTGTAGTCAGGAAGGGCTCCGGGACTGCTGAGCTACCCTTCTAGGGATCCTGAAGAGGGCCAGAGTTGGCTCCTCTGAGACGGAGAGCACGAATGGAGGAGCGGCCGGCATCGAGGCAGCTGGGGAAAGAGGTATTTTGAGTCAGAGGACCTGCTTGGTGCTTCTCCACGGCGTCTCAGGGACAGCGCTGCCTACTTTGCTGAGTGTCGGGCCCCCAGTGCCTCCAACCGGGGTTTCTCGCTTCCTGGCTGGGCCACTCACTCATCTCCTCACTCTCGCCCTCCCTGCATCTGCGGCGCTGGTGTTTCCTGCCGGTCTCCCTGTACCTGCTCCCCTCCAAGCTCAAAGGCCCACCCAGCTGCTGAGACACCTGACCATGGGGCCGAGCCCGGCTGTGACATCCTGGATGCTGCACCTCTCCTCTCTCGCTCTGTGTTCCCACGCTCTGTCTGCACTTCCCGTGCGCCAGCTGGGAGCTGGCTGCCTTCTCCTCCATGGGCTGGGACCCCTGGCTGTCTGCAGAGCTTGCCACTCTGTCACACACCCTGTCTCCAGAAAGGGGCTGTGAGAGCCACAAGGTGACGGTGGGGGGGGGGGGGGAGCTGAGCACAGACTCTGGGAGCTGGGGTAAGTTAGGTTCCTGGACCCACCTCCAATGTGTGTGTGGAGGCTTCTCCACACCAAACAACAATGCTCCAGACACCAGCTGGGTGGTCTGCGATTCAACTCAATCCTGACACTATCTACCTGTCCATAACATCAGATCCTACAGGTTAAATGCTCAGTCCTGCCCCCCACCCCGCTTCAGATACCGGTTGCAAGCCCAGGCTGTTACCTGTGCTTCTGACCAACTGGCTATAAATCAGAGGTTCCCAGAACCTCCTCCACAGGTTCAATAGATTTGCTAGAGTGGCTCACAGAACTCAGAGAAACATTTTACTTACTAGATTACCAGTTTATTTATTTTTTTATTTTTTAAAATTTATTTATTTTATTATTTTTGGCTGTGTTGGTTCTTTGTTGCTGCGCGTGGGCTTTCTCTAGTTGCGGGAGCTACTACTCTTCATTGCGGTGCGTGAGCTTCTCATTGTGGTGGCCTCTCCTGTTGCAGAGCACGGGCTCTAGGCGTGTGGGCTTCAGTAGTTGTGGCTCGCGGGCTGTAGAGCGCGGGCTCAGCAGTTGTGGTGCACGGGCTTAGTTGCTCCGTGGCATGTGGGATCTTCCCGGACCAGGGCTCGAACCCGTGTCCCCTGCATTGGCAGGCGGATTCTTAACCACTGCGCCACTGTACTAGTTTATTATAAAAGGGTATAACTCAGGAATAGCCAGACAGAAGAGACACACAGGCAAGGTATGGGGAAGAGGCACAGAGTTTCCATGCCCTCTCCAGGAGCATGACTCTCCAGTCTCCACATGTTCCCCAACACAGAAGCTCTCTGAAGCACAGCCTTTTGGGTTTTTATGGAGGCTTCGTGACTTAAGCATGATTGATTAAATCATTGACCATCAGTGACTGATTCAACCTCCAGCCCCTCTTCCATCCCTGGAGGTTGAGGGTGGGACTGAAGTTACAACCCTCTGTTCACACAGTTGGTCCTCCTGGCAAACAGCCCCATCCTTAAGTGGGATCCAAAAGTCACTCCATTAACATAACAAGAGACCACCTTTGTCACTCTCGGCACTTAAGAAATTCCAAGAGTTTTGGAAGCTGTGAGCCAGGAAATGTGGACAAAGACCAAATATATATGAAAAATATATTTTGGTCATCTCAGTGACCAAATATATATGTCTTATAAATCACAATATAGCATGGGACCTCCTTCCCTGCAGCCCAGGATGTAGCTCTGGCCCGTGGAGAGGGTCCAGGACCATCTTCTAGCCCCTGTGATAGTGCTGAGTCACACTGCAGCCCCAGGCAGGTCCCAAGGCCCTCTGAACTGGGGCTCCCCACCCGGGGCCTGGGGCTGGTTGCACGGCAGTTGGGAGCACAGAGAGCTGGGGATTTGCTCAGAAGGGACAGAGAGCCCTGTCAGCAGCTGTGGATTCTCACTGGCCATTTACTGAGACCGATTTCTGGGCTGAGTCCGATGGACAGAGCTTGCCCGGCATCCCCTGTTGGTTGTGGCTCGGATGACCTCAGAGGGCCAAAGGAGCCTGCTGATGGTGTGAGGGGAGTGAAGTCAGGGCTTGTGGGAGCCTTAGAAAACCCCAGAGGGACAGAGGAGGGGGAGGGGCCTGCTGCAGCCTGGCCTGTGGGCTCTGCCTGCCCGTCACTCGTATTCTCACCCAAGTCCCTTCAGATGTGGTGTGCTGGGCTGTGTGCCATGAGAAGATGCCCAGATTATCTAGATGCCTCTAGCCTGAAGGGGAAAACACTTCCCCTGTCCTGGGGGAGTCTCCAGGCCCACGAGGGTGCTGGACACACATGGAGCAAAGAAGCAACGTACTCACCAATGTAGTTTGAGAGCAGCTTGCTAATGAGTGTGTGGATGATACACCACGAAAACCATGTTGGAATCTTCTCAGCCTTAAATGCCAGAGTTAGGTCAGGAAGGGAAACCCGCTGGGTGACATAACACGTGAAACCCACTGGCGGGGTGGGCCGGGGAGGCAGGAGGGCCCTGTGTGTTGGGAGCAGGCGCCAAGGTGAGCAGACACATGCTCTGGTGAATCCCTGAGTTTCCTTCAGGTGGTCTGAAGATACTTCTGACCACCCCTGCCTCAGCTCAGGGCCACATCCTCCCCTCTGCTGGCTTCTGGGTGTCGTCTGAGGGCAAGGTAAATAAGACCCAGGCACGTGAAGCGCATTGGGGGCAGTGTGGGTAGGCTGGTCCAGGGTTTGGTCCTGCTAAGCTCAGTGTTGGGAGAGCGGTGGCCCAGGAAGGAGGCAGCAGGCAACGGGGCTGAGCATGGCAGGGTGGGCGAAGGACCTGGGAGCTTGGCCTTATAACCTGTAGGAGGATCTGATGGGGTTGTCCTCCGTCTCTGCCTGTCCCGGTGTCCTGGTTTCCTGGGCCCTCTTAGCCTGGGGGCCACACGGGACCTTGCAGAATTCTGTGATATTGTTGACAGAATGGCAACATGGGTGACTGAGGTTATCTGCTCCAGGGCAGCATGCTTTGATGGACACGTGACTGACTGGCAGTGGCCTTGTGATAGGATGTATGCGTGGTGGTGCTGGGGCTGAGGACCTGAGGGACAGGGCTGTCGGATGGAGCACCTTGATGTGGAGGGCCTTAAAGAGGGTCCTGCTGAGGGCTGTGGGCCAAAGTCATGGCCTAGGGGAACATGGAGCTCACATACATCCGACAGAAAGAAAATCTCAGCTCTGGTTATGTCTGGAGAAGGGGACAGGCTATGAGATATGATGTCCCAGTAAGGATGGGAGAGGTCCTGACCCTGAGTGGGGCCCACAGACATGCCCCCTTTCCTTTAGATCTCAGTAGAGCTAGAGGCCTCCAGTATTAACCAGCTCTGGTCCTGAAGCAGTGGACCCTGGAGCCTGCCCCCTGCTGGCGATATCTATTCTAGATCCTGGGTTCCAGATCCTCAGAAGCTGCCAGGGATATTCCTGTTGTTTCTTGATGGCCATGTAAAAGGTGGAGCTGGCTCTGTCTTGGAGGGCTGTTCACAGGCCTGGAGCCACTGGCATGTTGCTGAGCCTTCAGGAGGTTGTTGGTGGGGGCTCTCAGTGTGGAGGGACCTGATGCTCAGGAAACTCCTGGGGTGGGGTGGGGTGGGGTGGGGGCAGGGGTTACCTGGGTGGTCTTGGGATTCAGGGGCTGCTGTTCCTTCCTGAGCCCCCACACTAATGGCACCCAAGCCACGGCATGGAGCACTTACACTCCCAGGGCTCCACTTCCGCACAGAGCACAGAGATGACGTACCAGAAGCCCCCAGGTGGTGAGGGATGGGGGCTGGACAAGGTGAGCCCCAAGAAACAGCAAGTGGTGTTTTTCAAAGGAATGGTCCCAGGGTCAGAGGACCTCAGCCACCAAGTGTTACGGGGCTTTATTTGTCTCTGCTGAGTGAGATTCCCGTGGTTATAGCAGAAGCAGATTTATCAGATTTTTAAAACCTTCTATTTTAAAATAATTTAAGATTCAGCAAAAAGCTGCAAGAGTAGTTGGAAGAATATTTTGTCCTAAACCATTTGATTCTATCTCCTGGCTCCTCACCCTGAATTTAGTGTGTATTTTCTCTGATTAAGGACTTTCTCCTACATAATAACCACAATGAAACCTTCAAAATGAGGAAACTAACACAGCTGTAGTTTGCTGGTAGTTGACACAGCACCACCATCGAACCCAGAGACCCTCATTCAAGTTTCATCGGTTTTATCAACAGTGCCATTTATAACAAAAGGATCCAATTAAGGATCATATGTTGTGTTAGTTGTTTTGTCTCTTTAGTCTCCTTTCCTCTGGGAGAATTCTTCAGTCGGACTTTTATAACCTTGTGACCTTGACACTTTGCAGAGTACAGACCAGTTGTCCTGTAGAACGTCCCCCTTTTGGGTTAGCCTGATGGTTCCTTGTGATTAGATTTAGGTCATTAATCTTTAGCAGGAATAGAACACAGTGATGCTGTGCTGCCCCCGCTGTGTCCTAGGGTGGCACGACTTTGATTTGTTTCATTCCTGTGTGATTAACCTGGATCGTTTGATTAACTGGCGTTTGCCAGGTTTCTCCACCAATCACGAATCAATTCCCTTTTCTAATGAGTAAGAATCGGGGGGCGGGGGGGGAGGTATATTGTGACTGTAAATACTTTGTTCCATATCCAATTTTTACCCAGCAGGTTTGACACCCATTGTTATTTCTTGGTTGGATATTGTTTTCATGGTTGCTAAATGGTGATATCTTAAATCAAGTATTATTTTTTTCTGCATTAATCATCTGGCATTCCAATGTAAGGAAAAGTGTCCTCCTGTTGTATTTATTCATTTATTTCTATATGGATTCACGTATTCCTATTTTATTCAATGGTTTAGTCTGTTCTCGTCATTATTTTCATGTTCAAGTTGTACCAGATTTGGCCTGTGGGAACCCTTGAAAGCAGGCTTCTTTGTCCTTTTGACATTTAGAAAAAAATCATTTTCTGAGTACTTCCTTGTTTTCTGGCACAAAAGGTGTTCCAGGGTCATCTACCTTCCCTGGCCTAACCCTGGAATTAGTTACTGCTCCGAAGAGCCCAAATTGCCTTTTGATGGAGTGAAGGAAAATACAGCTTCCCAGGCCCACCTCAGACCTGGAGTCTCAGGGAGATGGGAGTGGCTGTGAGCGGGTCTGGGTATCTGGAGCCGCCTGAGAGGCTGTTGTCCGCGTTACTAGAGTTTAGGGTGCGGGGCGCGGTGGCTTCTAAAGTGGCGACACCTGGTGGTGGTTCAGGAACCTGCATGGCTGTTAGGACAATGCCTTGGATCTGGACTTAAAGGGTCTCATTGACTTCCCGAGCCTCCTCCGAGGTCTCCTGGGATGGGGAGCTAGCTCCAGCCTCCTTCCTCGGTGTTCTGAGCACCCGCCCATTCTCCCGCCCTCCGACCCTGCCCTCCCTTAGCCCGGCTGCCCAAGCCCAGGCTCCAACCTGAAGGGTTCAAACTGCAGAGCTGGGCTGGGTACATTCAGGACTTTGAGCTCCTTCCATCTCAGGACCAGGATTTGCTCCAGTAGTTTCCGGACATCTCTAATATTACTCAGCAGAGAAGATGTCTAGTGAATTATGCTGAGTCGCTCAGAAGATGAATCAAGGGTTTATCAAAATTTGGGGAAATGCTTACTAATATTAAGTAAAAGACGAGCATTTGCTGTACAGCAGAGCTGTACCTTATTCATTTAAAAAGAATGGAGAGAATTACATCAAAATGTGAATAGTGGTGGAATTATGGCAATTTGTTTTCTTTTACATTTTTCTTTAAGGTTTTTGTAATTTCCAAACTTTCTTACTTTGGAGTTTTTATTACTTTGATTGATTAAAAGGCTGCCCCAGGACATTTGCTGGAACTGTTGTATCAGGGAAGGCTCGGCCAGGCCTCCATGGCCTGGGAGCAGCAAGACTAGAGAGCACCATGGCTGTACCTTTTCTTCAGGTCCGGGTGCCCCTTTGAAGGGTGCCGGTCTCCTGGTAGGCTCGGGTGGGGTGGGAGCACAAGGCAGCCTTCCCCTGTCCATGTGAATGGTGTGATAGGTCACTCTTCTCTCACTGGTCAAAGCCGGAGCATCTGGGGGTGAGATGGGGGACAGGGGTGCTTCTGGGAAGGAAGAGGGCTCAGAAAGGTGAGCAGCACCCTGAGACCCTCTCAGTGCTAGCTGGGGCCTGAGCAGAGCAAGGCCGAGCTGTCGGTAGATAGACAAGGGAGGACCCTTGGCTGAGCAGAGTGGCCAAGGGGGCTTTTTCCAGAAGATGGGCCTATGCTGAGAGTTGAAAAATCCTGCAGGTGAGGTTCGATCGCTGATTCATTTATAGAAGCTTACGAGGCATTCTATTAACTAATTTAATCCTCATTTGACCCTATGCAGAAAGTGCTACTTCTATCGCTACGCCCATTTTACAGACGAGGAAACTGAGGCACAGAGAGTTTACAGATCTTGCCAAAGTCACACAGCTTCTGAGTGGTGGAGTTGACTGCAGATTCAATGCTCTTAACCACCTGACTATGCTGATGGGGCCACAGCCTCCTGCAAACCAGACTCCATTTTTGGTGGAGGGACGAAAGGAACAGGAAGGATGCTGGAGGGCGGTGGTCGGAGGCCAACACACTAACCTGCTGCCCTCTCTCCCCCATCTCTTTCAGGCCTCACTGGTCCTGCAGGTGTCCTACACGCCTCTCCCTGGAACCATGCCCACGTTCCCACCTTCGATGCCTCTGGAACCCTCCCCGACTCTGCCGGACATGGATATGGTGGCTGGTGAGAAACCCACCTTCCCCCTGGCAGGGCCCCAGGGGGAGAAGCCCAGCAGTGACACCTGAGTCTGAGAAGGGGGTGGCTTCCTCATATTGGGGGATGCCCAGGCCTGGAGAAGGAAGGCCGTGGGTGGGTGGGGAGTCTTGAGAGCTGACTTCTGTCTTGCAAAACAAAGGGGCAGGAGGCGGGCTTCCCTAGGTGCCGCTAGGATTAGTGTGAGGATCCCTTCCTAGCACCAGCTGTTCAGGAAGGGGACTGTGCCAGGGCTGGGCACCCTACCCTCTGCAGCTCCAGAGGGGTGGGAGTTTTAGAGGTAGGCCTGTGCTGAGATGGGGTCCATCCTAGGTGATGCCTGAGGCCCCACCCACTCCCCAGAGCTGGATACCTCCCTGCCCTGGCACTCCGTAGGCCTTTAGCAATGACATGTGACCAAAGAGCTGGATTTTCCCCGAAAGAGCCCTGGGCTGAAGTCAGGGGACCTGAGTTCCAGTCTTACCTTTGACACCAAGTAGCTGTGTGACTTTGGGCCAGTCACTCCCTCTCTGGTCCTACAGTTTATTATTTGTGAAGTGAGGAGACTGAATTATCTAAGTCTCAAGGTTGCCTCAGTTCTCTTTACTTACCTTTCCTGGCCTTGTGAAATGAGGACCCAGCCCACGGTGGCTGGCTTGCCCAGTGCTGGGCCTGGGCATGACAGTCCAGCCTGCTGGGGTGAACAGGAAGCCACATAGATGGGCCAGGTGGGGTCTTGCCCGTGGGAAAGATGCTAGCGTTTCTCTCATGGTGAAGGGAGCTAGAGGCAAACCCAGCATGACACCTGGCAGCCCGTCTCAGGTGTGCCCCGAGCCTGTCCTGCGGCCCGTGTAGCGCTCCTGGTGAGGCAGGCAGGGCAGGGCCCCTCTTGTTGGACTGGGCACTGTCTGAGCTCGGAGGTGGGGAGATCCTTCTGGACTGGGGTTGAGGGGGGAAGCAGGGGGTGCTCCTGGTGACCGAGGGTGGGGAGGCTGAGGGCCCCGAATGTTCTGGGGCCACTTTTGAGGTGAATCTGACAGAGTTGGGTTCCAGCCACTTGGGGAAGGCTCCTAGCGGTGACCAGTTCCCAGTCCTTCCCAGAAGGTGGTGAGAGGGACAGTTGGACAGATACGGCGCCTGTTTCGGAGCTTTGTGCCAGGCCGGGGCAGGCGGGGAGAGCAGGGTTGGGGTTTGGGGGGGCTAGCTTGGCTTCCCTCACCAGCTCCCTCCTCCCCTTCTGGGGCTGTGCCCTGCCCGTGTGCCAGGTGGGGGACAGAGCCGGGATGAGACTTGGTCCCTGCTCAGTGACAGCACCGTGGACACAAGATACTCTGGAAAGAAGTGGCTGGCCCCCACGGGTGAGACACGGGCGGGCTGTCCCGATCCTCCACCTGTAACTGGCTCGCTTGCTGCCATCGTCAGCTCCCCAGAGTGGGACAAGGTGGCCAGAAGGGCTCATCCCGCAGGACGAGGTGGGGAGGGCTGGGGCCATTCTGTCTCCTCCTGTCGACTCACTGGACAGACTACCCTCAAGTGTCAGCTGTTGGAAGCTCCTCTTCTTCTCCTTCATCCATCCTGGCTGAGTGGTGGGGAAAGAGAGCGGAAGGGGATTTGGGTGCTGAGCCATTGGGTCCTCCATCGGGGTCCCTGATGGAGGATCCTGCCAGGGGCCAGAGGAACCCAGCCTCATCAGCACCCTCTCCTCCAGACACAGGAGGAGAGGAGGACACTGAGGACCAGGGGCTCACGGGAGACGAGGCCGAGCCGTTCCTGGACCAGAGCGGGGCTCCGGGCCCAGGGGCACCCATCACCCCAAAGAAGCCACCTTCCCATCCTCCACCCTACCACCCCGGGGGAAGAAGGAAGAGGAGCATGCCTGCACCCAGAAAGCCGCTGTCAGACAAATCGCAGGACTTCCAGGTGACTGCAGTCTCCTCCTTCAACCCGCAGCAGCCGCTGATGCCGGAGCAAAACTTGTCTGTGCAGCTGTGGGAAAGGTCCTAAGGGCTCTCCTAGGTGGGAGTCTGGTACCCCTGGGTCCTGGGCAAATGCTAGATAGGGAGGCCATGCCTTGGGGCCTCTAGAAAAAGCCTCTGCCCAGCCCATGGTTTTGCTCTTAAAAAAAAAAAAGAAAGAAAAAAAGGAAGAAAAAAAGGTCACTGCAGGAAAAAAAAAAAAAAAAAAAAGGGCTTCCCTGGTGGCGCGGTCACTGCAGAGTCAGCATCACCACACTGTTATCTGTTTCCCCAACCAGAGTTGCCCTAGCCAGCTGGTGCTGTGCTGTTCAAAGTGTGGTCCGTGGACGAGCAGCATGGGTGTCACCTGGAAGCATGTTAGAAAGGAGGGATCTTGGGCCTATTCCAGACCCACTGAATCAGAATCTGCACTTGAACAAGATCCCCAAGTCTGAGAAACTCTGCCTAACTTTTTTTTCTCCCTCTATCCATTTCCCCTATTTATAGCCATGATTTTTCTGAAGGTCAGGTGCAATCTGAGTTTGTTCAAGTTTTTCACAGAATAAAACTATGAATGTTAACCCTTTGACATTTTTTTATCCAACAATCTATCGCATTTAATTTGCCTTTTTTTCTTTTTAAATTTTTCTTTTTCTTTTTTGATTGCACCATGTGGCATGTGGGATCTTAGTTCCCCGACCAGGGGTTGAACCCGGGCTCCTTGCAGTGGAGGTGCGGAGTCTTAACTACTGGACCCCCAGGGAAGTCCCTACTTTGCCTTTTAATTTTGGTCCTTTGCTTGTTCTTTTTCTTTTCTACAGAATTTTCCATTTTGATGTAATTGCATTTAATGATATTTAACTCTTCAGGACTACTATTAAAGTTAAAAACAGGAAACTTAAATACTTATTTATTAAATGAAACAAATTGTAAAAATATGCTTCAGTTCTAAATTGTGGTGATTTCAGCAAAAGTTCTAGTTATAACCACTATGTTTGCCTGAGAGACAAAATTCTAACTTATTTTTATTATTATTCACAAGACATGTTATTTTTTCTCTCCTTAGAAAATTAATACTTTTTTTGGTAGAAAATTTGGAAAATACTGTACAGTGAAGAGAATAAAAATCACTCACCCCCTTCCCATTGCCATTGATAATATATTCCATAGTATCTTATTTTTTAAAAAGAATTGATTAAAGAAATAACTGCTGATTAGAAATTAGAACCAGTAATAATTGTATTTTTTCATGAAAGTTTTAATACTTTAAAACGTATTATTTTAAAATATTTTGCCTAAATTTGGAAGCACAGATGTTCTTGAAACCTTCATTTACTGAAAATTCAATGAAGAAAGCTCTTATTTCTCAGAATACCAGACATTCTGTCTTGCACCTTACACTACATAAGAATAAAGTGGTATTACATCGCTATGTAACTTTGACCTCTGAGGGGATTGTCAGTGAGAAATATTCAAGCCACACAGAAACATCAGCTTCAAGGGGTCTGAGGTGGGGCTGTGCATGAACTGAATGGGGGTGGGATCCTCAGCCCAGCCCTGGGATTTACTGCTGGCAGCTTACTTGGGGCAGCCTGGCAGCTCTTATGTGGAACCATGGGATTTTATAGATGCAAGGGACTTTGGTGGGAAGATATTGTTCTTACAGTGTTCTTCCTAATTCCTTTTTATTAAAAAAATTTTATTTATTTAATTTTATTTATTTTTGGCTGAATTGGGTCTTCGTCACCACACGCGGGCTTTCTATAGTTGCGGCAAGCAGGGGCTACTCTTCGTTGAGGTGCACAGGCTTATTGCTGTGGCTTCTCTTGTTGCGGAGCATGGGCTCTAGGCGCACGGGCTTCAGTAATTGTGGCATGTGGGCTCAGCAGTTGTGGCGCACGGGCTTAGTTGCTCCGTGGCATGTGGGATCTTCCCGGACCAGGGCTCGAACCCATGTCCCCTGCATTGGCAGGCGGATTCTTAACCACTGCGCCACCACGGAAGCCCCCTAATTCCTTTTTAATACCTGTCCCAAGAGGCCAGCTGTGAGGGTGGTCCCTGAGATTCCTGACTCTCTCGGGTGGGGGGTGGGTGCCTGATGACTTCTCCCTTTTCTTGCTCATGCCCCCTCTTGGCTTTCAGATCAGGGTCCAGGTGATCGAGGGACGCCAGCTGCCGGGAGTGAACATCAAGCCTGTGGTCAAGGTCACTGCAGCTGGGCAGACCAAGCGGACACGGATCCACAAGGGAAATAGCCCCCTCTTCAACGAGGTAGGAGACCCTGGGTTAGAGCTAGGGCCTTGGTGGGAGCACACAGCAGATGCCTGGCAGTTCATTCAGTTTTTGCATATGGTGCTAGCGTTGGGTGGAGAGCTGTGTCAGTCCCTGAGTAGGTTATCTGAGGAACTGGAGAGAGGGTTCCTGCTCTTCCTCCTGCCTTGGGCTCCCCGTGCTCCCCAGCCCCAGCATCCCGTGGGGCCGGCCACCCACCCTGTCCCTGAGGTGACAACCTCCGTGAGGTCGAATCCCCAGAGCTAGGTGCTGGGCTGAACCCACTGCTCACTTGTGTGGACCAGACCTGGAGGCTGGGCGGTGGCTGTCCCCTCCCTCCCAGGCTCAGCGGGCCTTCATCTGTCCCCCTTTCACCCTGAATCAACAGACTCTTTTCTTCAATGTGTTTGACTCTCCCGCGGAGCTGTTCGACGAACCCATCTTTATCACGGTACGTGGCAGCCCCCGAAGGCCCTCTGTGGGCTCAGCGTGCATGTGTGAGTGTGTGTGAGTGTGAGTGTGTGTGGGTGAGGCACCCCCCACCCCGAGCCTGGATGACGGGGAGCAGCTCACAGCCTTGCCCCCGTGGTCACAGGGTTGCCTTCTGAGCTCGGATGCAAGCGGCAGCCGAGTGCGGAGTCCCTGCTGTTCAGGGTCAGGTGCCTTAGGTCAGGGTCTTGAACTAATTCTTGCAGTGGATCTTTGATTTTCATCTTATATTGTTTGTCTGTATGCCTGCTTCTGGCAAGATTTTCTTTCTCTGGACCTCAGCTCTTTTTTTCCCCCCTTTCCTTTGAAAGGCAGTATAGTTTAGCAGTTAAAAGTGTGGGCTCTGGAGCCAAACTGTCTGGATTCTAGTCCTGCCTATACCATGTAGGGGTTGTGTGATTCTGTACAAATGATCTCTCTGTGCCTCTATTTCTTCATCTTTAGAATGGGCATGATAATAGTACCTACTCATGGGGTTCTTGTGAGGGTTAAACATTGCTTGGAACAATCTCTGGGTTAGAGCAAGTGCTATTGGAGTGTGGGCTGTTATTTTTTGGGAGGGAAGAGCCGTTGGGTTGGTCCCTGTCTGGGTCAACCTTTGCTAGTGAATGAGAGTTTGGATTTGTCTTTCCTTCCAGGTGGTGGACTCTTGTTCCCTCCGGACAGATGCTCTCATTGGGGAGTTCCGGGTAATGGTTTATTTTCTTTGAAAGCAATCAGTTCTTGTTTATCCATGTTAATGGAAGCTCTGTGGGTGATGGGCAGGGTTGGTACTCCAGAGATCCTGTCTGTCTTGGTCTGTGTTGGGGAAAATGTAATGAAAAAAACAAAACAAGATCTTCTCCTAACCCAGAAATCCACAAAGGTAGTAGAGAAAGAAAGCACTTTTGTTATTGAATAAGCATTAAACCAGAATATGATGCTATCACGGGCCATCTGCTAAGAGATTGCAAAGACAGAAAGAAATCTTGTATAGAGCCAAGCAGACACAACCCTTTCCGTATATGTTCTCAAGATAAACAATAACTAAACAATAACTAGTGCTCGAGTTAGTGGCCTGGATAGTACCCTCAGTCACACATAGTTCATCCGAAATTTACCTAGTTATTGGGGTGACCATCTGTGTTTGCTAATTGACTTTATCCACAAGAAAAGACAGAAAGCAAGCTCACATTTTTATGATGGGGGTTAGATTTACAATTTGGTTAAGGTAGACCCTTCCCTTTCCCAGAGATGGGAGAGCCTGGAGAAAGGCCATCCTGGATCATAAAGCTGACAAAAGGCTTATTTTGTTTCTAAAAAGGTACATTTCAAAGAGATAAAGTACTTACATTAAGTTTTCTAATGAAAATGTTCTGACAAAAAGAGAGGAGAGGGAAATCTCTCCCCTTTTTTTCCAACAGGGAGGATTCAGCTTCTTTTTTAAATTCGCATTTGTCCTTACATCTTGGAAAGACAGCGTGGGACCTGAGTTTAGGCAGCCCTCCTCCTAATTCTGACAATCTCTGGCCAGCGTGACGCCAGCGCTCTGTGCCCTGGCCTCACCTGGGTTGGGAGTGGGGTCCAGATGTGGAGTCCATGGGGATGGGGTGGAGTGGGGTGGGGGGCAGTGGAGGCAGCAGGGGACCCTGCCCCCTCATTTGTCCCAGACGTGCAGAAGTGAAGTCCAGTGCAGAGGACCTTGAACCAACGGCATAGGATGGTTTTAACAGATTACATAGTATAAAGGCAACTAGTAATGGAGACCTTCACGAATGGTGTTTTAATATCATTCTTATTGATTTTCTCATTTTGAATCCATAAGCATTTATCAAATGGAAAGAAAAGGCACAGGTTTATTTGACCCTCTTCTTGCTATCCAAATAAAATATGGCCCCTTCTTCAAGAAGTAGTCACAAGATAGAAAACGGAGTCTTTTTCTGGAGAAGCAGTTTTTTTTTAAAACAATGGGCTTTTGCTGGAGTCATTCTGTAACACTTATGTTACAGGATCTTATGTTTTGAGTATCTAATCTGTTATAAGAACCCAAGGGTTAGGTTAAAAATGTATTCTTTTTTCTAATTATAAAAGTAATCCATGATTTAAAAAAACTGTGGTTTTTGAGAGGAATTTTAGATTCATAGCAAGACTGAGCGGAAAGTACAAAGTTCCCATATAACTCCCTCGCCCCACACATGCATAACGTCTTCTACCATCAACATCTGACTAATCAGTGATTTTTTTAATAGAAAATTATAAAATATAGGAAAGAATAAAAACAAAATAAAAATCACCCAAATCTGCCACCCAGAGGTAGTACAGTTACCATTCGGTGTGTTTCCTTTGCCCTGTCTTTTCTATGCATAGATATACTTTACCAAACTTCGATCAAAATGTATTCCACTTTTTTCCATGTGATATCAGAAGATGAACATTTCCCCATGTCTCCAAATGCTCTTCAGAACATGATTTTCAATGGGTTGGTATCATGCATCATACTTTATTTAACACTCTGGGACAAGAGTGTGACGTGTGCCTCCTTCTGTTTGATTTCAGATAGACGTGGGCAGCATCTACCGAGAGCCCCGTGAGTCACCCTCTCCTCCCCTTGGGCAGGTCCTTGCATTTGGGTTCTGGAGGCTGCATGGGGGCACCCATTTGGGATACTCATCTTTCCTTCTAGGGGATTTTAGAATTTAGAGGTGGGGTTTGATCTTGGAAGTGAGGCTGCAGGAATGAAGCCAGGACAGTCTTTCATCTTCTGGGTAAAACAGGCCCCCAGGAAGATTGAACCCTCACGTGGGTCTCAGCTGGCCCAGCTGGAGGGCTAAATCTGGAAGGCCCAAGCAAGGGTTGCTGGGGACTGGGGTGCCTCCAGACAGGATGGGTCATTTGGATGCCAAGTCTAGGATTTCTCTACACCCTGGTCTCTGCTGTGGTCTGGTCACTTCCTGAAGGGGAGGAAAATGGCTGGGGGTCTGGCTTTGGCAGCCTCTGATAGGGGTTTCTGTTAACATTTCTGACTTGGACCCAAATGAACACTCAAGGTACATTTTATTCTAGAATTTGAGTCCTTCCCCCATGTCTGGGTAGATGAGTCCTTCATCTCATCCAATGGAGTCTACCTGGGGCTCCTGGAGGTGGTTGCAGACTTGTGTCCTTCCAATTCTGGGATCACCAAGGGTGTTGTCTCTCTTAGGACATGCTTATCTCAGGAAGTGGCTGCTGCTTTCGGACCTGGATGATTTCTCTGCTGGGGCCAGAGGCTACCTGAAAGTGAGCCTTTGTGTGCTGGGGCCTGGAGACGAAGCCCCCGTGAGTACATTTCCTTGTCTCCCTCACAGCACCTCCGCCTGGCTTTGGAGGCACCAGATGAAGAAACAAAAAAACAACTTTAGTTTTTCTGATTTAAAAGAATACATGGCAATTATGAGAAATGTACAACATGTGGAAAGCATAAATAAAAAGTGAATCACTCATAATTCTACCCATCAGAGAGAACCGTCATCAATACCTTCTTGCATATTATCCCAGAAGGGTATACGTGTGTATTTTTCTTTTTTTTTTTTTTTGGTGCAAAAGTGAGATCACTCACTGTAATGTATTGTAGTCTGAATTTTATCACCTAAGAATATATCATTATCATCTTTATGGTCAGTAAGTAAAGTTATAAGTTGGAGGTGGTAAGAATGAGAAAGGCTTTCAGAGTTGGGGAAGTATCAGCATCTCTGTATGTCTGGGGAGAGGAGAGAAGGTTTGGAACAGTTGTTGAGGAACAAGGGGTTAATTAGATACAGACAGAAGGATTTCTTTTTTTATTTAAAAAATTTTTTAAAATATTTGTTTAATTAATTAATTAATTATTTATTCATTTATATTGGTAACTGTAAGTTTGTTTTCTGTGTCTGAGTCTATTTCTGTTTTGTAAATGAGTTCATTTGTATCATTTTTTAAAATATTCCACATATTGGCAGTATCATATGACATCTTTTTCGATCTGACTTACTTCACTTAGGATGATAATCTCTGGGTCCATCCATGTTGCTGCAAATGGCATTATTTCATTCTTTTTTGGTGGTTGAGTAATATTCCATTGTGTGTGTGTGTGTGTGTGTGTGTGTGTGTATAGAAGCCGCTGTGGAAAGGGTTAGGGGAAGGAGAACCCCGGGTGCCATGCAGGGGCCAATGGAGCTCAGGTGGAGCAGCCCCACCCAAGGGCACCTCCCCTGATCTCTCATCCTGTGTCCCTCTGTAGCCCAGACAGACATTATGCCTTCCTGCTCCTTTTCCTTCTACGTGGACTCTCTGAATCTATTACCCTTTCCTAAAACACTCTTTCCTCCTCTTCCCATTGATCAGACCCTTGTTTTTCCCAGATGAAACCACTTTTCTTGAGACCAACTCAGAGGGAAGCCCCTGTTTTCTGCTTCAGCTCTTTGTGGCTTTCAGGATGGGAGGAGTGGCCATCTTTTGGTTTCCCACAGTAGATTCTCAACTTCAGCATTGCCTTCTTCTTTTTTTAAAAAATTAATTTTATTGGAGTATAGTTGATTTACAATGTTGTGTTAGTTTCTGCTGTACAGCAAAGTGAATCAGTTATAAATATACATATATCTACTCTTTTTTAGATTCTATTCCTGCATAGGTCATTACAGAATATTGAGTAGAGTTCCCTGTGCTATACAGTCGGTTCTTATTAGTTATCTTTGTTATATATAGCAGTGTGTATACGTCAAACCCAATCTCCCAATTTATACACCCCCTGCCTTGGTAATCTAAGTTTGTTTTCTACATCTGTGACTCTATTTCTATTTTGTAAATGGGTTCATTTGTACCATTTTTTTAGATTTCACATATAAGTGATATGTGATATTTGTCTTTCTCTGTCTGACTTACTTCACTCAGTATAACAATCTCTAAGTCCATCCATGTTGCTGCAGATGGCATTCTTTTGTTCTTTTTTTATGGCTGAGTAATATTCCATTGTATATATGTACCACATCTTCTTTATCCATTCCTCTGTTGATGGACATTTAGGTTGCTTCCATGTCCGAGCTATTGTAAATAGTGCTGCCATGAACATTAGGGTACATGTATCCTTTCTAATCATGGTTTTCTCTGGATATATGCCCAGGAATGGGATTTCTGGATCATATGGTAGCTCTATTTTTAGTTTTTTAAGGAACCTCCATACTGTTCTCCACAGTGCCTGCACCAATTTACATTCCCACCAGCAGTATAGGAGGGTTCCCTTTTCTCCACACCCTCTCTGGCATTTATTGCTTGTAGATTGCCTTCTTCTCTGAAGCCTGCCTCACTGGTTATTTCCCCTGGTCTTCTGGGCTGTTACCTACCCCTGGCACAGGCAGAGCTGGTGCAGGAGGGTCCTTGCTGGCAGATTCCCATCTTTGCCATTGTTCTGAGGTCTGACGTGTCCTTGCTGATGAGCCGTCAACGTCTGATCTTACTTCCTTTCAGACCCTGAGCTTGGAAATTGCTCTGCCCACCAGTTTCTTCCTGCCTCTTTCCCTCCCTCACCCTCAGTGAATGGCAGTTCTTCCTCACTGAGGTTACAGCCCTGACCCCTCTCAGTTTCCCAGCCCATCAACTCCCTCCTGCAGCCTGGCCCCCATCCCTGATCCTCAACCTGACTCTGTGCTCACTAGCTTCTGGGGTCTGCTGCCACATCTCGTGTCCCCCAGCCTCCCCACGACACGCTGTTCACACCACTCCTTGGTCAGCTTTGGTGGCAAAAGTCACCTGGAGTTGCTGTCCACGTCTTCCTTTACTTGGGTGAGGTTGACTCCTTATCCCATCCTCCACAGTGGCTGTTTCCAAAATTTCTGGTCGGGAATTCCCTGGCGGTCCAGTGGTTGGGACTCTGCGCTTTCACTGCCGAGGGCACGGGTTCGATCCCTGGTCAGGGAAACTAAGATCCTGCAAGCCACGTGGCACAGCCAAAAAAACTTAAAACAAAACAACTTCCTGGTGTTAAGCTCCAGCCTCGGTCCCCCTTAGAGAGACAGAGCTGCACAGTGGGAGTGATGTGAGTGCTTGAAGCTCCCTGGGTCGTCAGCGCACCTCCTGTCTTCCTTCATCTTCCCTCCCTTCCCCACTCCCCATCTCCTTTGCATATGCTCATGCCCTCCATCCCACCCCCGTCTTGTTCCTCCTGTCTATTCTCTGGTTCCTGCCCTCTGGTCTGTGCCAGGCTCCAGGTTTCCCAATCTCAAAACACCCTTGCCTTCACCATTTCTCCCCACCCCTCCCCTCCAAGCTGCTTTCATCTTCCTTTCAGCCATCACCAAGGTCGCCAAGTTCTTGAGAGTAACCTGTGTGTCCCTCTTCTCCACTCCTTTGCCAGCTTCTCACTCCTTCACCTTCAGCTGCCCACTGCCTCCTTCCCTGAACCACTGGCCTAAGGGTCATCCATCGCGAGGTCCCAGGAGCTCTTCTCTCATTAATCCGCTCTGTTGCTCCACAGCGTTTGATTCTGGAGCCCACGTCTTACTTGAAACTCTCTTCCCTCAGCATCCATGACTCCCCTCATTCTTTTCCTTTTTTTTTTTGGAATGGATCCTTCAAATTCAGTAGCTTGATAAAATTCTGCTGCCTGCACCTTTGCTGTGCCTTTGACATGACATTCAAGGCCCATGAACATCTGGCCTCAGTCTGATTTTGCAGTGCATCTATCTGTCTAAGGAGGAGGCAGTCTCCGTCTACCTGAGGCTCCTAAATCGCTCATCTCCAGCCTGCATCTTCAGAGCTCCAGGCGCTCAGTTTCAGTTGCCTGTACCAAAGCACATGAACATGTCCCTTAGGCCCCTTTAACTTCACATATAGAAACCCAGTATCATTCGCTGCCCACTCCTCATACCTGATTCCCATCCTGTGTTAGGTGACATCTTGGGAAATGGCACTCATCATCCACTTAGTTCCCCAGGCCAGAGCGTCTTTCCTCATCCTTCAGCCCCACATCTGTCAGTCCACATGCACACAGTTGGCCAGTCTTGTTGGCATGACAGCCTCAGTGCATGCCTCTCCTCTCTCTCATACCAAGACCAGAGTTTAAGGTCAGGCTTCCATCATATCTTACCTGGGCCTCTATGTGAATGAAGATGTAGGTTCAGCTGCTGTAACTCCAATTAACCCCACATTACCACCAAAACCATCTTCTTTAAACTCAGGTACAATCATGTGAATCTCCTCTTAAAAAACTGCCGGAGACCCACCCTGCCTCCTAGTTACTTTCAGGATGAAGTCCAGAATCCTTAGCATGACATTCAAGGCCCATGAACATTTGGCCTCAGGCTGATTTTGCAGTGCCACTTGCCGGGACGTACTTCCACGGACTCCGTACTGTGGCCACACCAGACAACGTGACCCTTTCCAGAATGCACTTCCATCCTTCTCCCTGCCTTTTCACCTGTTGGGATGCCTTCTCTGCCTACCCAAAACCAGTTTGTTCTTCAAGACCCAATTCAGATGCTACTTCCTCCACGAAGCCTACCTTGTCTTCCAGGGAAACTGATTGGTCTTTCCTTTTCGTCACCACCCCATGTTTTGTTAGTTCAGTTAATGTGTCCATCTTTGTCACTGAGACTCAGTTTCTTGGGGTCAGCAACAGTATAATAGATATGAACCGTTTTATCTCCCCTCTTGCCTAGTACAGGTCTTGTGCACAGTAGGTGCTCAATCAGTGCTTGTTGTCTAAGGGAATGAGCAGTGTTAAGGATGGCTGAAAGCAGAGGAGATGATCATTTTCTTCAGATGTGAGCTGAGGAAAATCAGTGCAGAACTAATTCCTTCACAAGCACTTGTGTGACATGAGGCATTCTGGGATGGAGAATTTTGCTGCATAGATTCGGAACCAGGGTTCTACCTGTGGACTGAGTGAGGATGGTCCAGGCAGCTTTCCAAGGAGTAGGCTGCTGGGCATGGCCTGATGCCACCTCTCTCCTATCCTTCTTCCACCCCCCTGCCCAAGTGCAGCACTTTTGTTCCTCAGACTGCCAAGTTAGCCCTCGCTCTGCATGAGTTGCTGCCCCTGCTTGGATCCCATCATCCAGGTCTTCAAGCTGGCACATCACCAACACTATTCCCGCCCTCCCCTCAATATAGTTACACGCCCCCTTGCTCTGTTCTTTCTAAACCCACTGGTTCTGCATCCAGCTTATGTTAACCCTCATCTAGCTTATCTGTAAAGTGGGGTATCCTAGGGCCTTGCACCCCACAACATTGGCATCATCTGGACATTTGTTAAAATACAGAGTCTTGGGCTCCACCCCAGACCTGTTGAACCAGAATCTGGATTTTATTTGGAAGGTATAGCAGTGGTCTAGAAGTCACTGATTCTCCAGTTTCTAATGTATAGCCACATTTGAGATGCACTGCTCATAGGGGTTGCTATCAGGATTAAATGAGAGAGTGTATACAATCAGTAAATATTATTTTTATCATTACTGTTCTAATCATAATACTCAGCACATGCTATTACATTCATTTGCTTAAAGGTCTGCTTTCCCTGTGAAAGGTGAGCAGCACGGGGGCAGGCCCTCTGCCCACCTTGTTCACTGCGGCAGCCCTCGCCCCTCAGCGTGATGCTGACACTTAGTAGTCACTCAATAGATACTTGTTGGGTGAATGAACAGACGTTATTGAAGACAGTGGCTGGCCTAGACCTCTGTCACCTCTGTACTATTTTTTGATGGGTGGAATGGGAAGGAGACTGCAGTTCTTGAGTGCCTGCTGGTGTGCCACGTGCATTTCCACGTTATTGAAGTTGATCCTCCCACAGCCTGGGAGGTCAGTGTCATTGTCTCCACTGTCCAGATGAGGAAGCAGAGTCTCAGGGTAAGGAACCTGTCAGAGAGCACAGGCTTGGAAGTGGCAGGGCGAGATCTGCCTTTCTTCAAGATGCACCATTTATTTATTTATAAACATGACCTAAATGGTGCAATTTTGGATTGAGGAATGCTGTTTTTTAAAAATTTATTTATTTATTTAGTTAGTTGCAACCAGGTCTTAGTTGCAGCAGGCAGGCTCCTTAGTTGTGGCACGTGGGCTCCCTAGTTGCGGCAGTCGGTCTCCTTAGTTGCGGCTTGCCAGGTCCTTAGTTGCGGAATGTGAACTCTTAGTTGCAGCATGCATGTGGGATCTAGTTCTCTGACCAGGAATCGAACCCAGGCCCCCTGCATTGGGAACGCAGCAGTGTCTTATCCACTGCACCACCAGGGAAGTCCCGAGATGCACCATTTAAGTGTGTTGGTTGAGCTCTCAGAAAAGGAAGGGAAAACACTGTGCTCGAAGACACATTAAGGAATCATATTTGGTTGTGTTATAGCTGGAGAGAAAAGACCCCTCTGAAGACAAGGAGGACATTGAAGGCAACCTGCTCAGGCCGACCGGTGTGGCCCTCCGCGGAGCACACTTCTGCCTGAAGGTCTTCAGGGCAGAGGATTTACCACAGAGTGAGTCTGGTGCCCTCGTTGGGTGACTGTGAGGGGGGACACTGGGCTGGGCTGCCTCAGCTCCCTGGGGGAAGGAGATGGAGGGGCTGGTCCCCTGCTCCCTCTCTGCCTCCCCTTGGCCTGGCTTCCTCACCCCGAGGGTCTACTAGATCCGTGTCAGCCCAATTCTCCCTCTGCTCTGCAATCTGGCGAAGCCTCATACCCTCTCTAGGTTTCCCAAGGCTTTTTACTATTCTTAACAGAAAAACAGTCAGAATTAATGAGAAGTAATACCGATGCTGGTGGAGTCACAGAGATGCAAGAGATCTTAAGAGTACTAGCTGCCCCTGGGCTCCGTTTCAGCATCTGCTAGGCCTTGTCTGGTTCTTTGGCTATTGCATGCACCCATTTTCTTGGCTCTCACTGGAGAGTCAGCACCATTTCAACTCTCTGTTCTGTGCTCACGGCTGGATCCCACTGATTTTCTTTCTCTCCTCCAGGAAGCCCCAGCCTGAAAATTGGCAGACCCTGGGCTGGGGAAGCAATTGCTGAAATGTTAGAAGGGCTCAGTGTTTCCACTGAGTGGAGACACATGGGTGTCTAGTTTGCCTGGGACTGTCCTGGTTTTAGCACCAAAAGTCCCACATCCCAGAAAGTCCTCATTCCCTGGTAAACTGGGACAGTGGGTCACCCTAGCTGTGGCCATGTCCTCATCATCCCAGGAAGGCCATTGTGGCCACTGCCTGATTTCTCACAGTGACTAACCCTGTACTAGCCCTACTCTGTGTGCTCAATAAATGTGGGGGAATTATGCTGAATATTCTAAAGCTGTGGGTGTCAACCCAGGCTGCAGTTAAATCATCCTGGGAGCTTTAAGGAAGTGCAGATGCCTGGGCCCTTCCTCCATTGTTTCAGATTGACTTGGTTTGGGGTGGGTCTTACACACTGGTAGTTTAAAAATGCTCCCTGGTAGTTCTCTTGCTGTGGGCTATAAGCCACTCTTTTGGAGCATGCATTAGCAGAATTAAGCCAGGCGCTGTCCATAGCAGAGTTCAGAACAAGTAGTCGGGGACTACTTGGGTCCCTGTTTACGAGTTTTCCATGAAGCTAATTGCTTGAGGGTTTCTGCTTTGACTAATGATACCAATAAATGGGTTCCTTCTGCACAAGTTTAATTGAACCAGAATCATGGGGAAAGCCTTTAAATAAGTAATGGGCATTAAAATACAAGCTTAGAACATTCTGCGTTTGTTGGTTGAAACTATGCAGAAGTGAGGCTGGTGAGCTTCCAAAGGGGGCTGGGGAAATAGAAATGTTTGCTTTGCTCAAGGTGAAGGGGATTATGTTGAATTCTCTGAAATGTTGTTTAAATATAAATAAAAGAAAAATAGATGGGTAAATAGAACATAAATATTTGCTAATTGTTATCTGTTGTATTCATGTAGACATTGGCTAGAATACAATTGTTAACTGTCCCCTCCTCTCATTCATATACATATGTACATTTATACATAACATATATACACATACATACATACACATATCTATCATCTGTAAAAAATATGGCTAATTCAGTAAAATATTGGTTTGAAGCAGCATAGATTAAATATTCTTTTTTTTTTTAAACAGAATTGACTTATTGGTTACCCTCAGGAAAATCACTGTGCTAATGTATATAAAGGAAAATGTCAAACAGGCACCAATAATGGGATATTATTATAACAACTTCCAGCCTTTTTTTTAAAAAAATTAATTTAGTTTTGGCTGCATTGGGTCTTCATTGCTGCGAGCAGGCTTTCTCTAGTTGTGATGAGTGGGGGGTACTCTTTTTCTTTTTTTTTTTTTTTAACATCTTTATTGGAGTATAATTGCTTTACAATGGCATGTTAGTTTCTGCTGTATAACAAAGTGAATCAGCTATACATATACATATATCCCCGTATCTCCTCCCTCTTGCGTCTCCCTCCCACCCTCCCTATCCCACCCTTCTAGGTGGACACAAAGCACCGAACTGATCTCCCTGTGCTATGCAGCTGCTTCCCACTAGCTAGCTATTTTACATTTGGTAGTGTATATATGTCAGTGCTACTCTCTCACTTCATCCCGGCCTACCCTTCCCCCTCCCCATGTCCTCAAGTCCATTCTCTGTGTCTTCAGTCCTGTCCTGCCCCTATGTTCGTCAGAACCATGTTTTTCTTTTAGATTCCATATATATGTGTTAGCATACAGCATTTGTTTTTCTCTTTCTGACTTCACTCTGTGTGCAAGTCTCTAGGTCCATCCACCTCACTAAAAATAACTCAATTTCGTTTCTTTCTATGGCTGAGTAATATTCCATTGTATATATGTGCCACATCTTCTTTATCCATTCATCTGTTGATGGACGACACTTAACATTGCTTCCATGTCCTGGCTATTGTAAATAGAGCTGCAATGAACATTTTGGTACATGACTCTTTTTGAATTATGGTTTTCTCACATTATATGCCCAGCAGTGGGATTGCTATTCCCACTATAGCATGGTAGTTCTATTTTTAGTTTTTTAAGGAACCTCCATACTGTTCTCCATAGTGGCTGTATCAATTTACATTCCCACCAACAGTGCAAGAGGGTTCCCTTTTCTTCACACCCTCTCCAGCATTTATTGTGTGTAGATTTTTTTGATGATGGCCATTCTGACTGGTGTGAGGTGATACCTCATTTTCGTTTTTTAAAAAAGTTTATTTTATTTTATTTATTTATGGCTGCATTGGGTCTTTGTTGCTCCATGTGGGCTTTTCTCTAGTTGTGGCGAGTGGGGGCTACTCTTCGTTGTGGTGTGCAGGCTTATTGCTGTGGCTTCTCTTGTTGTGGAGCATGGGCTCTGGGTGCACGGGCTTCAGTAGCTGTGGCATGTGGGCTCAGTAGTTGTGGCTTGTGGGCTCTAGAGCACAGGCTCAGTAGCTATGGTGCACGGGCTTACCTGCTCCATGGCATGTGGGATCTTCCTGGACCAGGGATTGAACTCGTGTCCCCTGCATCGGCAGGTGAATTCTTAACCACTGTGCCACCAGGGAAGTCCCCAACTTCCAGTCTTTTTCTGGATTATTTACTGCTCTTAGCGATGTAGATTTCTAATCAGTCAATCAATTGGACCTGTTCTGAAAGCCTTTGAGAACGGGGGGAGGGACAGTGAACCAGCTGTTTGGAGCTGGGCAAGGAAGCAGCACAGTGCCCTCAGCAGCTGCTATTCTGAGATGGTCCTTCCTCCCAGGAGCCCTGGGCTGAGGGGTCCATGGCGTCTCTCTCAGGGAGTCCCAGGACTGCGGGGAGATAGGTGGGAAGTGGGGGTTTTGAAGATGGGAGAGCAGGTGGGCAGTGATCAGCATGTCTTTCTCCTCAGTGGACGATGCCGTAATGGACAACGTGAAGCAGATCTTTGGCTTTGAGAGTAACAAGAAGAACTTGGTGGATCCCTTCATGGAAGTCAGCTTTGCGGGGAAAATGGTAAGGGGCAAGTAAACAAGAGGATTTGTGGGACAGTGACGACCGGGTGTCCCTGTGCATGGGCGCTGGATGTGCTGGACAGGATGAGGCACACACAGTGCCCCCCCATCAGAGGCATGTGCACACCGGGGATGGGGGGCCGATTGTGGGACATGGGGTGAGACACGCAGGCCCAGCTCTCTGGGGCTGCCGTGCACACGCACGAGGACAGGTCTGCTCAGGCGTGTGAGACAGACACATAGGTGTGGATGAAGAGGACGGAGAGGACATATGGACAGTGGATAGATAGAGGAATATTTGGGGGAAAATTAAGTAATAGTCAGGAAACCAGATGTGAAGTCACAATGATAGGGAAACTTAAAAACAATGCAGTGAAAGCATAATGATTATTTTAAAAAAGTTGTGGCAGGAGTTGGGCAGACTCCTTTCGGCCACACTGGTGGGGGCCCTTGGGATCATGTACCTCTCTTCCTTCCCTGCCCAGAGGCAGGGCTGTTGCTCCAGTCCCTCTTGATTTCTGCCTGGGTCCCTCCCTCCATCCCACCTCAGCGATGGCTTTGCCCCACTCTCCAGGCTCTCCCTCGAATCAGCCACTCTCAGGGTTCAGCCATCACCTCTCCACAGAGGAATCCAGAGCTCTATTTAACTCTGACCCCTCTCTTCAGACACAGACCTCCCCATGCCTCTTCAAGTCTCTATATTCTGCCCCTCCAGCCCTTTAAAGGAGTCATCTGCTGCCCCAAACTGCCCCACTTCCAGAAGCCGCCATCCTAATCAGGTACCACCATCAAAGGCAGAAAATGTGGGCCTGCCTTGATTCGACCCTCTTTTTTGACCTCCCTACATCAAACATGCCACCCCTAGCTCTTGCCTTCAAAAATCCCGAGGTCCTTTCCTGTCTCTATGCCCCTAGTCACTGTCATCTCTCCCCAGGGCAACACAACAGCCTTGGGTCCGTTCTCTTGTCCAGGAAATCCACCAGCGTATTTAGTGTAAAACACAGTCCTGTCTGTAAAAGGAAGTTCAAACCACATAACCTGGTTGACCAGGTCTCACCCAGCTGAACTTTCTCGTCTCATCTCCATGGCCAATATTAGCTTGTACAGCTTTGAGAGAATGCAGTACATCTCTGCAGCCCGCCTGAAGTGGCGCCGAACTGGGCGGGTTTCAGCCCCACTGTCTCGCTCGTGGGGGGCGTGCGGGTACAAACCACACAGCCCGCATGTCGCCCGTGCGTTCTCTCGTCTGCCCTGCGGGTCACGCCTCTAGCTTTTGCCCGGGCCTGTGCACTCCGGGGTCCTTCCTGGCCCTTTCCCCCCGCAAGTGTGTTGCATCGTTCAAAGGTTTAGCTTCCATCACCCACAAAGGCCTGATGTGCTAGCTAGTTCGGCCCTCGGGGCTCTGCGCGGCCGATTGCACGGCCCTCTTTTAGCCTGTTTTCCGTTGCATTCCGGTGTTTGTTAGCATCTGTTGCTCCGACTTTCGGGGAGACAGCCCGATTTCATTTACTCTGTAACCTCAGAGCAGAGACTGGTGGAAATACTGGAAATAGGGGAGAATGACGTATCCGGAAGGTGCAGCCTCCGCCCCGGCTCCCGGAACCCTGCCGAGGCGCCTCTGAGCTTCGTGCCAGCCTCAGGGAGCTGGCAGCGTGGGGAAGTGCCCTCCGGGGCCCCGCTGGCCTGGCCCAGAGGTCTACTGGCCGGCCGCAGAGCCAGGCTCCAGCGAGTTGAGTCGGATGACTTGGGTGTTAACAGGAAAATTGGAAACGGGAAGAGGAGAAGGGCTTTGAACTGAGCCGAGTGGAGGGTGGGTGTAGCCGGCTCCGCTTTGCTCCAGAGGCAGAGGCTGCAAGGGGGAGACACGCAGGTGTTATAGGACAACTGGGGAGGTGTTTACAAGCTTAACAACAAACGCTAAAAGCCTAGGGTGATGATGGAGGTGGTGTGAGCTCCCATTCACACAGCACTTTGCAGTGTGCTTTTTCACTTAATCTCTTCTTAGATTCATTTTGGAAAGATGTAGGGTCTGCCCGCCCATCCCACCAACAAAGGAACCCCTGAGGTCAGGGGCCGGATCGCTGAGGCCCAGGTGTGATTTCACAAACGGGAGGAAGGCCTTGGATAGCTTGTTTCCTCTGCCTGCCACCCGAAGTCCACACCCTTTCTCCCCTCTTCCCCTCCACCCCCCCCCCGCCCGCCTCCCCTCCCCCACCGTTTTATGTTTCTTTTCTTTTTTTCTTTTATTATCAATGCACATATTTATTAAGGAATTTTGAAAAATGCAGAAAAAAGTAACATTATCCATAAGGCATCATACAAAGTTTATGTTTGGGGCATGTCTTTCTAGTTTTAAAAATTTTTATTTTTTTACTGTGTATCAATATTAGACACTGTTGAAACACTTTATTTTTTTAATATTTAAAAACATAAAGAAAAGTTGAAAGAATGGTTCAGTGAACACTTACCCCTGGTATGGCCTCCACTTAGATGAAACAATTATGAACATTTTGCTGCATTTACTTTCTCTTTCTCTCTATGGATACTCCCCTACACCACCCGCCCCCAATCATTTTTTTTTTTTTTTTTTTTTTTTTTTTGCGGTACGCGGGCCTCTCACTGTTGTGGCCTCTCCCGCTGCGGAGCACAGGCTCCGGACGCGCAGGCTCAGCGGCCATGGCTCACGGGCCCAGCCGCTCCGCGGCATGTGGGATCCTCCCAGACCAGGGCACGAACCCGTGTCCCCTGCATCGGCAGGCGGATTCTCAACCACTGCGCCACCAGGGAAGCCCGCCCCCAATCATTTGAAACCTAGTTGCACACTTTGCCCCTAAAGGCTTCAGCATGCCTCCTGAGAAAAAGAAAATTCTTTGTAACCACAAAAACATTATCACACCTAGGAAATTAACAATTATTTCCTACTCTTGTCAGATACTGGCTCATATAAATATTCTCTGATTATCCCCCAAATGTCTTTTAGAGCTGGTTTAATTTTGTTTTGATCTAAGACCCAACTGGAATTTATGCTCTGCATTAGTCTCTTCTGTAACAGTCTTTTACCCACCTCCATCATTCTCATTTTTCTCATCCCAGAACATTGCATTTTTGAAAAGCCCAAGCCATTTGCCCATGTCCTGGATTTGTCCCATTGTTTCCTTCTGTTGTCATTTAACTTCTTCTTGGCCTCTGTATTTCCTGTAAACTGGAAGTTAGGTCTCAAAACCAGATTGCATTCAAATGAACTGTTTTGGCAGGAACGCATCATGGGTGATGTTTCATACGGTCGTATTGAACCACAACAGGAAGCAAAATGTCAGCTTGTCCCATCATGGGTAATGATTGATTACTTGGTTTACGTGGTGTCTCCAGATCTCTCCCTTGTCGCCTTTGTACTTCACAGGTTATCTGTGGGTGATATCTCAATGTGTGCTGATGTCCTGTTTCCCAGCAACCTCTTACCAAATGGTCCATGAAGCCATTGACCTCCTTGCCTGAACGAGTCATTCACCTGGGGTGCAAAGCGCGATAACCTCATTATCATTCCTTCTCTCTTTATTAGCTGGTGTTTTTTGTAAAGAAGAGCTTGCCCTCCCCTCTTCCCTTTTGAGTGTTAATATGCCCCTAATACTTTTTATTAATTCAGTGTGTTAAAATCAATTATGGTGCTGGTTGTGTGAACGGTCCTGCTGTTGGCCAGTGGGAGCGCCTTTGAGCTGTTCCTCCATCTCAGGCTAAGACAGGGTCTCGGGAAATGTCTGTGGGAGAGGTAGCACAAATTTTAAACTCATTCACACTGGGGCGTAAATGCTCACTGTGGGTCTTACCAAAGTGCAGTTTTTGTTTGGGCTTGGGCTCAGCGTCTGATGCCCTTAGGAGAGACCGTGATGGAATGGATGAATGAAGGCAGGAAGGAAGCAGGAAGGTTGGCTGGGCAATCCTGCTGGACACTTACTCCAAGGACCTGGGTGAATTTTCCCAGCTTGACAGATGGGAAAGTCATGTCTCAAGATTGTTTTTATTCCACATTCCCAACATGCTGTGATGATGGCTAGAACCAAGACTGACCTGCCTTCAAATTCAGTGGCTTTCCTTGGAGCTGAGTCTCAGAGCTCTGGGGCTCCTAGCTGCTACTGGGTCCCTGCCAGCACCTTGCTCTCTCTAGGTCTTCTCCTGTTCTGAGATGCCCTTGGCTGGCCCTGGGGATTTTTCTAGGAAGGTGCAGATGTCTGGGGAAGGTGGTAGAGGTAGGGGACCTGGCCCAGCCAAGGGAATATATAAAGCTGATTGGTGGCTGGGCTCCTGACTGAAGCTGCACCCTCCATTTTCCTTCTAGAAGGAAGGGGATTATGAAGGAAGCGGTTGAGACCCTCCATCTTCTGGTGGTCCCCGGGTCTCTGTGTCCCCTGCTCTCTGCCCCAGCCACCTCGTCATGGCTTCCCCCAACTCTCTCTGCTACCTTTATTACCTGTGTCATCCTGCCTGTCCTCTCTCTGTCTCTGGTGTGTTACTTTTTCTCATTCATCCTTTTCTGAAATGAAAAGCCCTGGGGATCTGTCCTCTGTGTGCCTGCTCACCCAAGCCTGGCCCTCTTTGCATTTCCTCTAATGGACACTTGGTGGCACCGTTATCTAAGATGTGAACCATACCTGATTTGGCCAAGCTACTGAGATAGAAGGTTGCTGTGTGTGTGCACTCACACACACATTTCACACTTCTTCATGGTATAGGGCAAGGACAGGGGAGGTACTTGGAGGGCAGAGTGGGAGACCAAAGCAACTTTTTTATTTTCCAAGAGTAAAACCTATTAATCATAAAAAGATGAAAAAATCAGAGAAAAGCAAGGAAAATGAAAAAAATTAAGCACATTTCTGCACACCACCTTGGAGACGCCCACTATTAACATTTGTTTATATCTCCTGCTAGTATGTTTTCCTCCCTGTAGCTCTCACTCCTTCTCTCTGTTGCACCCCCCGCCCAACCCTGGCCCTGCCCCGCCCCACTGGAAAAAAAAAATTGGATTCAGAATATAGTTGATCTTCGTTATTCACAGATTCTGTATTTGCAAATTTGCCTACTTGCTAAAATTTATTTGTAACCCAAGATTAATCCTTATGGTGCTTTGGTGATCATTTGCAAAGCTGTGAACAATTTGAGTCAGCTGAGGTGCATGCTGCCTGCTGAGCTGAAACAATGTGATTCCCTTCTTGTTTCAGCTCTCCTGGTGTAAGTGTGTCCTTTTCCTGGTCTATTTAGTGTCATGCTTTTTGCATTTTTTCTGCTTTTTGCTGGTGATTTCAGTGTTTACAATGGCTCCCGAGTGTAGTGCTGAAATGCTGTCTAGTATTTCTCTGTGTAAGAAGGCTGTGACGTGCCTTATGGAGAAACTATATATTAGGTAAGCTTCATTCAGGCATGAGTTAGAGTGCTGTTGGCTGTGAGCTCAATGTTAATGAATCCACAATGTATAATAAAAAAACGGTGTTTTGAAACAGAAACACACATAAAACAAGGTTATTGGTGAGTTGACAAAAAAATGTTGTGACAGAGGCTTGCAGGAACCTAACCCTGTATTTCTCTTAGGAGCAATGCTTCAGTGTTCACCAGCTCATGTTCCTGGTGACTTACAATGTGTAGTTAGAATGTGTAACTACCGCCAGTAATGAGAACCCACTATATCTGTGTGGTTTGGTAAATCGCTTTTATCACCTAACATTTCCTTAGGTTATTAAATAGTCTTTGAAATCAATTTTTTGATGGCTTTGATGGCTGCATAATATTCCATGAGATGATATAACATACATTTTAATCTATTTTTGGATTTTTTTTTTTTTTTCAATTCTCCTCTTTTATGAACAACTCTGTGACAAACATCAGTATACAGGACTCTGTCTACACTCTGGTTTTCCATAGGAAAGTTTCTAGAACTGGGTCAGAGGGCATGCTTATCTTTAAGTATTTGATACAGGTGGCCAAATAGCCCTCCAGAAAGGGTGTAATAAATACACTCCATCAGGAAGGGAAAGAGGGTAAAAAATAAAAAGGCTCAGAGAGGAGGAGGAGGAGGGAGGGAGAGAGAGAAGGGGAGGAGGAGGAGGAGAGGAAGCTTGGTGCTAACTTGGCTGAGTGCGGGGAGTGAAGCAGGGTGTGGGAAGGCAGCTGGGGACTTCTAGGGCCAGAGGCAGCGCTGGCCTAGGTGGGGGGAACCTGCTATGTTCAGGCTCCCAAACCCACTTATCGGTGGCTCTCTCACGGGGAGCCTCCAAGGGCAGCCCGGAGGAAGCGATTGCTGGGGAGGCCTTTGACTACCTGTGGCAGGGCTGGGGGAGGGTGGGGACAACATGTGCCTTCTTGTCCAGGGAGCTGAGGAGTGATGTTGCCAGGGTCACTCAGCTGTGTCTGATTAATGAGTCTTCCCTCCCTCCCTTCCTTTCTTCCTTCCTTCCTTCTTTCCTTCCTTCCTTCCTTCCTTCCTTCATTCCTTCCTTCTTTTAAACTTTTGTTCATCGAAGTTTTGAATTAGGTAGTACATTTATTATGCCCACCATATACATTTATGCATCCATCATTTTGCATCATTCTCGCTTAATTATACATATGCTGCACACATCTGACCATCAATTCTTACCTGTAAACCCTTTAACACAAACGGTTGCACATGAATACTCACTGTTCTGCACCTTGCTTTTTTCACTTAATAATATAACTTGGAAGTTGTTTCATATCACAGAGCTCTTTCATTCTTCTAGGGCTACATAGTGCTCCATTCTGTGGATGGATCACACTTTATCTAATCTGTCCTCTGTTGGTGGACACGTGGGTTGTTCCACGTCCTCCCTGGTTGGAGCCATGCTGCAGTGAATAACCTCGTACACGTGTTATTCTGCACACGTGCAAGTCTTTCTGTAGGATACTGTCTAGAGGTAGAACTGGTAGGTCAGAGGGCATTTGCATTTGTAATTTTGAATGATAGTGGCCAGTTGCCCTTTGGAGGGGTTGAGCTGTTCTCTTTTCCCACCGGCAAAATCCTAGCGTGCAGTTTCCCCATTGCCTTGCCAGGAGAGGGCTGTCAGGCTTTAGAGATTTTTGTGAATCTGATAGATGAGACATGGTATCTCATTCATTTTGTTTTTGTTTCTTTGATTATGAGGGAGATCAAGCAGCTTTCTGTGTGCTTTACAGCCCTTTGTGTATCCATTCCTGAGAACTGTGTGTCCCACTTTGCCTTTTGTTCCATCTGATTGTTGGATCTCTTCTTTCCTTACTCCTTTCTTTGCTCACACAAGGGCCAAATCTCGGCACCCATCCCTGCCCCCGGACTTTGCCTGGGCTCTTCTCACAGGGGCACAGGGGCTGGTACTGGGTGGATCAGGGATGGAGACAAAGTCCTGGCCCCGAGAGAGGCCACACCCTCATTTGATGGAGGGCCCAAAGCCCCCAGTCTGGTCAGGTGCTCATTAGATGAGAAAATGCATGTAAATGCTTCACACGATCTGAGGAAGGCTGCTCACTGTTTCCGTGTGTAGGACACACACACCTTCCAGGATCTCAATGTCTGAAGCAGAGTCTTCATCTGCTGCCCTGTGTGGGTACAGGATGTCCTGGGCTGGCTAAGGGAGCTGTGCCTCCCTGGGGACTCCCGAGGCAGAGTAGGACACACAAGCCGCTGGTTTGGATCTGGTTTCCCTCTGCTAGGTTTCTTGTTTGTGAAAAGCCCAGTCTTATGAGCAGGGCTGACTGGAGGCAGACTGTGGCTTATGAGGTTTGGTCTTCACTGAATTTTCCTCTCTCAGATGCAGGTGCATGGCCCCCGGCCCTGGCCCTCCATCTCCTCTTTCCTCTCCCCCTCCCTCCATCTCTAATCTCCTGGGTTCACAGTCTTCCAAAGAGGCAGGTGATCTGGGCTGATGGGCAAAGGGGATTGCCTCAGACTCTAGGACTCCTGGGAAAGCTGGTCTGGACGCAGGGCCCCATATTTAGGGTGACGGCCATAATGGGAGGTGAGGGAGGAGAATTTCCAGCCAGAGATATGAGATAAGGAAGAACGGTTGTGACATTCGAACAATCTATCCCTCTTAACTCCCTCCACCCCGTGCCCCATTGGGTCTGACCTACCATTGAGCTTTGTCTCTAGAAAGATCCCCTGTGTCTGAGCCCACCGCACCAGGCTCCCTGGCCCCCAGGGCCTTCTGCCCAGCCCAAAGCATGGCCAGCATGGCAGAGAATGGCTGCTGGCTGGTGTGGTGGTCTCTGAGGGAGCCCAGAGTCCCCTCAAAGCTCCATCCACCTGTGCTCTGTGTCTTCTAGCTCTGCAGCAAGATCCTGGAGAAGACGGCCAACCCTCAGTGGAACCAGAGCATCACGGTGCCTGCCATGGTGAGCCTCGCCCCCATGAGCCCACCCCAGGAGGCCTGGGCTCCCAGCCTACGCAGTTCCCACCCGCATCCCGGACTTCTGCTTCTTCCGAAGGACCCCACTCAACCCGTCTCTCTCCCCTCCTTAGTTTCCCTCCATGTGTGAGAAAATGAGGATTCGTGTCATAGACTGGTGAGTTCTGTGTCCCGGGGTCTTTAGAGGTGGCTGTCGTCAGGGGTCACTTGGTCCTTTGGTTTCCTTTTGTTCAGTCTGCATGAACTGGGAGAGTCTGTTTCAGGTGAGGTAGTTTCCTCTGGGGGAGGCCAGAGAAGGAGAGGGTGTGGGCTGTTGGGAAGCTTACAGCCCTGCTTGAGGGCAGCCAGGCAGGGCTGGAACAGCTCCAGGAACCAGAGATCCCTGAGGCCAGGAGGGGCCAGGAAGGCTTCCTGGAGGAGGTGAGGTTTTAGGAAGTTCAGGATGAAGGCATTCTAATGAAGAGAGGGTCATAAGCAGAGGCATGGAAGCTGGAAAGGGCAGAGCTTCCAGGAGGGTGGGCTGTGATGCTCCAAGTGTTGTCAGGATGAAACGGGTCTCCAGGCTGGGGAAGTGGGTCCGCTTACCCAAGCAGGGGATGCCACTGCCGGCTTGCATCAGGGGAGGGCAAGAGTCACACCGTCATCTTAGAAAATGAATATCTAACCCTTGCTGAGCGTCTCTGTGCTCCAGGCCCTCCTCCCAGTGAGCACTTTACATGCGTGTCTCACCTGATGCTTACTTACCTCGACTCCAGGCACGGCCCGACCTTGCAGATGAGGGATTAGGTTTGAATAGACTGAGTATCCTGTACGAAGGGACAGCTGGGAAGCAGCCGAGGCCAGGCTTGAACAAGCCTGTGCTCCCTCCACCCGTGCGCTTAACCACCGGGCCGTGCCGACCCCTCCACGTTGAGCGTTCTCTCACGCCCGAGGGCTGTTAGGAGTCCCCACGCGTGATCTCCAGGACCTTCCCTACATCAGCCTTTCCCAAAAGAGAGAGTTGTCCTTTCTCTGCCCCCAAAAAGTCTTGGCTGTGCGGTTCCCGGCGTGTTGTCCTTTGGTCTCAGGCCCATGGCACCCCCAGCCAGGAGGATAATGAGAGACTAGGGAAAACCCCCAGGCCACAGAGCCATTAAAGTGTGCGCCAGGTCCCCAGCCCGAGAGAAGACAGCTTGGGAGAATTAGAGGAGAGGAAGGGAGAGCGAGGAGGGGCGAGGGGGGAGAGGCCCCTGGGGCCCTGCCCGCCCGTATGCTCTGTGGGAGGTGTTTTTGGGGGCAATGTGCTCTACGTCCACGGAGCCATCCTTCACCTCGCTGTGTGCGCGCGCGCGCGTGTGCGCTGGGTGCGTGCCTGTGCGTGGCGGCGTGAGTGGATGCATGCGGGTGTGCGCGCACAAGGGCGCCGCGTCCCCTGTGTTGTGGACGGCCTCGCCCGAGTCCGTGTGAGCCGTGTGAGGCATCGGCATACTGTACAATCCAAACACATTACCGAATCTGGTGGCTGCCTCTCTGGTTTAGGCTGAAGTGGCATTTTTATTGTGAGTCTATTTTCAGACTTGCTGTATTTTCCAAAAGCAACCCCAAGCCCCAAAACCCAACTCTTGGCCAGAAAGCATTCTGTTGCTGCAAGTTCCTATCCAGAAAAGTGCTTTCTTCCCAGAAAACTCAGATAAACTTGTGTTATTACCTGAATCCTAGAAATACGATATGGTCCATATGGCCTTTTCTCTGTAACTTAATCTTCTATTCAGTTCTCAAAGAATTTCTTTCATTAAAAGACAAAACCCCCCAAACTACCCCCTCCCCACCAAAAAAAAACCTGACACAAAATCTCTCTCCTCCCATTCTCTTTCCCTTCTCACGAGATTCAGTTAAGACCAGAGGTGAGAAATCCTATTCCTCTCCAAGGGCTGGTCTTTTCTAGGGGTTGGTCATGAAGGCAGTTTAAAAGTGTCATCAACTGTCAATTATCTGGCATTGATAATCTTACTGTAAAATGTTTAAGGGAATTTTTACTTTCCAGTTCATATTAATGTCATTCACCAGGAAAAGGGATACAGATCTGTGCCGACAATTCACTCTTCCTAATGTAGCCCCCGCCCTGAGAGAAAACTTTAAAGCTTAATCACCTCCCTGGGAAATACAGAGAGGAAGGAAGGGAGCAGCAGAGATCTGGTATCTCACGGCTTTAAGATTTAAAAGAAAAATGAAATTGCCATGCTCAGGCGGGTCTTTCACAATGGGGTGCGTGGGTGTCATCTCCTGAAGCCTCCTGTGGCCAAAGGATGCACAGCAGGGAGAGAGGGCCTACTGGGCCCCAAGAGGAGGGAAGATGCACATGGGGAACCTTCTGGAAGGAGATACATCCTGCCCCATCCAGCGTTTCTCAGTCTCAGCACTATGACGTTTTTGGACCGGAAAGGTCTTTGCAGTGGGTGACTGTCCTGTGCATTGTAGGATGTTTGGCTACAACCATGGCCTCTCTCTACCACTCCCCTCCATACCAAAAATGTTTCCAGACGTTGCCAAATGTCCTGGGGTCAAAATCACTGGATTGAGAACTCTAGGTCTAGCCTGGCAAGGAAGCAGCAGGTTGCTGCAAGCATAGCTCTGGTTTCCATGTCAAGCATATTCTGCTCAAATCCCAGCTTTGCCATCCTGCCTACCTCAGCTTCTTCATCTGAAATTGGGGCTAATTGCAGAACTTGCCTCATAGGGCCAACAGGAGGATTAAATGAGCCAAGTCACGTGACGGTGTTAGCACACTGCTTGGCTCTCAGGAGGCGTCCAATAAATGCTGGCTATTACTGTATATGATTGTTAGGGGGGCAGGTGTGGGGCACAGAGGAAGGGTCTGCACAAGACAGTCAGTCCTCAAGCTTCTCCCCATGGTCCCCTAAGCTGGCTGGGGTGGGGAGAGGCCTTCTTCTGGGAGGCAGGACAGGCCCCGTATCATAGACAGAAGCCGCGTGGGCCACGGCACGAGCACTGGACCTGGAGTCTGGACACCAGGGTTTCAGTTCTGGCTCTGCCCCTTCCTCCCAGACTGACCTCGGGCAAGGACCTTCTGGCTCCGAGCCTCAGTTTCTTCATCCATGCAAAAGAGGTGTTAGTAAGAGTACCTGTTCCTCAAGTCTGCTGTGAGGATCCTTGGAGATAAGGGGGTTTAAAAGTGCTTTGTCACATAAAGAATCAGATACAAAAAAGAGCTATGCAGTAGCTACCATAAGCTAATTAAGACTGTGGCCTTGGAGTTAGTTTCTTCCTGGTCATCTGGTTTTCTCCTTGGTCCGGGTGTGTCTTGGCTCCTAGAGCCTTGCTCTCCCTGGGCCTGGGGGTCTGGCTCCATGAGCAGCCTCCTGCTCCCCTGCCCTGCCTCCTGCCTCAGGTCTCCTCCCCTTCAACCTGCAGCTGTGCCCACAGATCTCCAACCTGGCCGATGAGATGCTGATGGTGGGGGGAGATGGACTGGGTCCACCCTAGAGGAGTCTTGAGTAACACTTTCTTTCCAGTCTCTTCTTGCCTAGGATTACTAGGGCTCCATAACATACCCCGTGTGAAGACTGGGACCCCTACTGATGTATAACCAAGGTCATTTCCTTCCTGGGTGGGCTGTGGCCTGCGATCCCTCTCCCCTGTTCATGCCATTTCTGCCCCTTTGTTCTAGGGACCGCCTCACGCACAACGACATTGTGGCCACCACCTACCTGAGTATGTCGAAAATCTCTGCCTCTGGAGGAGAAATAGAAGGTATGTTCCCCCTTTGTGCTGCCCTCTGGCCCCCCATGCTCTCCCCTGTTCCACCGCTACTGTCTTGAGAGTTTGTAGAAAAGGGAAGATTATAAGGTCTTTGCTGCCCATTTCCCAGGGAGAAGGGCTCTGGCCAGTGAGAGAGATGGGTTTGCATTTAGGACTGGCCCACTTTGGATGGTGGGATACACCACCAAATGGCATAGAGAGGATTCATTCCTGCAGATGATATTGGTGGATGTGGCCACACCATCCACTGGGTTCTAGGTTGGCTGACTGTGTTCTAGCAGCTTCTGTTCTGAAATAGCTTTCATTGGCCTGTGAACAAGTAGTTCATGATCACTTTGTACAATTTAAAAGAGATAGTCTGAAAGAACAATATAAAATTTACTCACAAAATTATCCATAAGCCTACCCTCCCAGATAAGAGGTAAATATTAATATTCTGGGACCTGTTTGTATGTATGTACATGAAAAACATTGCTTGAAACAATTTTCAATTGTTTTGGAAATTGCTTTTTGTCACTTGGCAATACAACATAGATGTTTACTCAAGTTATTAAATATTCTTCTACAATATAATTTTAAATGAATACACACATTCCATGGTGTGAATGCACCATAGTCCACATTAACTAAATGTTGAATAGTTAGGTGTTTTCTAATTTTTCCATGTTATAAACAGCTAACTTGATATTGAATATTTTTGTAGCTGAATCTTTATGTAATTCGTGATTTTTCTTTTGCATAAATACCTAGAAGCGGAATTGCTGTGTTGAAAGATTTGAACATTTTAGGGACTTCCCTGGTAGTCCAGTGGCTAAGACTCTGTGCACCCAATGCAGGGGGCCCAAGGTTCGATCCCTGGTCAGGGACCTAGGGTCCCACATGCCACAACTAAGCCCTGGCCCAGCCAAATAAATAAGTAAAAAAAAAAAAAAATATTTTAAAAAGATTTGAACATTTTGAATCTTTTGGTATATATCAAAATTGCCCTACAAAAAGACTGGACTAATTTATACTCTAATCACTCAAGCTTATTTTGCTGCACCCTCATCAACCAAATGCAAAATAATGGTATTTAAAAAGAACTTTGTCAATTTGTTGGGTGAATTTCATTGTTGCCTTAATTTTATTTCATTGATATCTGATAAAGTTGACCACTGTAAATTTTAAAATATTTTAATAATTATCTTACACTTAAAAATTATATATATTTATATACTTTTAAATTTATTCTATTGTAAGTTGCCTATTCATGCTTTTGTCTATATTTCTGATGGTATGCTTGTCTTTTTCTCATTGTTTTTTTTTTTTTTTTTTTTTTTTTTTTTGTGGTACACGGGCCTCTCCCCGTTGTGGCCTCTCCCGTTGTGGAGCACAGGCTCCGGACGCACAGGCCCAGCGGCCATGGCTCACGGGCCTATCCGCTCCGCGGCATGTGGGATCCTCCCGGACCGGGGCACAAACCAGCGTCCCCTGCATTGGCAGGTGGACTCGCAACCACTGCGCCACCAGGGAAGCCCTCTCATTGTTTTTTTAAGAGTTGTGTATGTATGTGGAGGTTAATTTTCTCCCATCATATATGTTGTAAATAATTTTTGTCTTATTTTATCATTTAATAGTTTTTAACCTATGGAAATTTAAAAATTTTACATAGCCAAATATATTAATCTTTTCCTTAGTGAATTAGGAAAGGGTTTAGCATTACTTGTTTCAAAATTGCTCTTTGGTGATACCAATGCTATATATTGAATAATCTTTTCCCTGCGTTTTGAATTGCCACTTTTATCCCATACCAAATTCCTAAATGTGTTCTTGGGCCTATTTCTTGATTTTCTATTATCTTTAATTGGTATGTCTGCTTATTACTTCTTAGGTTTTGGTATCTGGGCTATGCTGGCTCTGTAAAATTAATTGGAAAGATTTAAAGTCTTTTCTAACATCTGGAACAGCTTATATATCATAAGAATATAGTCTTTTGAGGGTTTGAAAGAATTCACCCATAAAACCATATGGGCTGGGTGCCCTTTTTGAGTGGGTGTTGCACTCACTCTTTAAAACCTTTTCAGTTTCTCCTGTGATCATTGGTATTTTTAGTTTGTTACTTTTACTATAGTTAATTTTGATAATCTACATTTTCCTAGAAAAACATTCATTACACTGAGGTCTTCTAATTTTTTTACTTATAGTGTGGTGTGGAGTAATCTTTTATAATTTAAACAATTCTCTCTACTTTCTTACTTCTAATGAAATGTGTTTGAATTTTCTTTTTTCTTGACTAGGCTTGTTAGAAGATTTTTTTTCTCCCTACTTTATTTCTTACTTCTAATGAAATGTGTTTGAATTTTCTTTTTTCTTGACTAGGCTTGTTAGAAGATTTTTTTTCTCCCTACTTTATTGGACTTTTCAAAGAATCTGCTTTTGGATTTAGATATTAATTCTAAAATTTTCTAATTTTTTATCCCCTCATCTTTCTACTCTTTAACTCTCTTTAGACTTATTTTGTTGTTTCCTTTTTAACTTTCTAGCTAACTTCTTGTGTTTGTTTTCAATATTTCTTATTTAAATAATAGAAGTATGGTTTCTGCTCCATATGTCATGCTTTTGGCCTTCAGCAAACCCCAAGGTTATATTTATCTCTGTTTTTTACATTTAAATATTTAATCTATTTTGAATTTATTTTGGTGTGTTTTCTGAGACTGATTTGATTCCTTTGTAGGTAATCTTTTTTTTTTTTTCTGACTAGATGCTGTTTGTAGGAATGTCTCTTTTGCCTTGCAGTTTAAAAAATACCTTTGATCTGCCTAGGTGCAGGTCCGTTTTCCTTGAATTTTGTCTGAGACGTAGTGAATCCTTAAATCTGAGTTGAGGGATGATTTCATTTACTCTTTTTTTTTAAAACATCTTTATTGGAGTATAATTGCTTTACAGTGGTGTGTTAGTTTCTGCTTTATAACAAAGTGCATCAGTTATACATATACATATGTTCCCATATCTCTTCCTTCTTGCGTCTCCCTCCCTCCCACCCCTCTAGGTGGTCACAAAGCACTGAGCTGATCTCCCTGTGCCATGTGGCTGCTTCCCACTAGCTAGCTATTTTACATTTGGTAGTGTATATATGTCCATGCCACTCTCTCACTTTGTCACAGCTTACCCTTCCCCCTCCCCATATCCTCAAGTCCATTCTCTAGTAGGTCTGTGTCTTTATTCATTTACTCTTACATTGTTTACCTGAGCAGCTGAAGGCAGGGGGCGGGAGGGGTAAGAGGGGAGCTCTGGAACCAGGCAGCTTGAGAGAGTTGCTCCAGTCTCCTCCCACCAGTCCCAGCCTTGTAAGTTTCTTGTAAGGATCCAGTGAGATTATAAATGTTACATTCTGGTACATAATAAACCCCAAAGTAATGCCTGTTGTTTAGTACTGCTACTACTGGCTTTCTGCATCCCTAATCTGATTTTTCTTTCCACTGTACCAATTCTGCTTTTTACTGCTTCCCATGTGGTTTAAAATTGACTATATTGCATTTTTAGTTTCTTGTCATGCCTTCTTTTCCCTCTGTCTTTCTTTTTATATTTTCCTTTTCCTCTTTGTCCTCTCCCTCAAGTTTTGTTTTGTTCCACAGTAACTATGTCTTCTTGCACTCTACCGAGGATTCCAAATCGTTTCCTGAGAATTTCAGGTGAACACTCTCTTGAATCTTACAGATGCTGTTTCCTCCCTGTTTCCCTATACTGGATGGCCCTCTGTTTTCCCCCTCCCCCTTTACTCTCACAAGATCTGGTCAGTGTTGGTGTCTTTCCACAGACAGGATGTGTGGGTCTCTGTCCACCCATCTTCTCAGATCTTTATCTGGAGGACAGGTTAGCATGCCCAGTTTCTGGAAGATTCCACCCAACACTCCTGAAGTTGACCAATCCCTTCTAGATTCTCTGAAACATTAAAAAGAAACCTTTGAATTATAGAAAATTCAAACCTACATAAAAATAAAGAATTCTACAATGAGCTCTCAGGTGCCCTCACTCAGCTTTAACATCTAGCTGCTTTCTGTCATTGTGATTTCATCGTTGATACTTGTAATTGGTGGAATACACAAAAACTCCCTTCCAGAAGTCACTACTATGTGGGCTCATCCTGCCCCAGCCCCTCTCCCTCTCAACTGTGGGAACTGCTGGTCCCAGGATGCGGTGCTTCTTCTGTGATTGGTGTTCCGAGAGTTGGATGTAGAGGTAGAAAGATTGGAGGTGGGGGCAGTGTATCATGGGAGTGGGTGGGAGAGAGGGTATTCTAGGCTCCTCGTGGATCAGAACTCCTGGCATGGAAGGAACCTCTTCTCCAGTTTCCTGGTTGGTGCTATCCCTGTCTCTGAGTCCAAGGACAGACTCTGGTACAGCACAAAGTGACCTTCTGACTGTTTTCCAACAGCTGCTGTTTCATGAGGTTACAGCTGAACCAGCTGTCAGCCACCTGAGGGAGAGTTTAAATCTCTGTGTCCCCATCAGTCTTCAGGTCTGGTGGTGATGTTGACCTTGATCTTTTCCAGGGTCATCATGAATATTTGAATGGGAACGTGAGAAAGATGTTTATTTGGCCACTAGATGGCGCTCAGGCCATGGGCAACCCCGCGTGGTTCAGGAACCACTGGCTCCCACAGATTGTTTTGAGCTTAAACGAGAATCTTCTTGCCACCAGCTAACCGGTTTTAGATGTGCAGTTAAATAGCTTGATCTATGTAGCAATAAAAGAGTTAGACTTACTGCTCAAACTGGAGCTGTTCTTCCCAAGCTCCCTCTAGGCCCGGAAGGTTGGCCCTTGCCTCTCTCCCTGCCAAGCTTTTTTCCCACTTGTCCTGAGGCCACCTCAGAATGTCGCCCCAACTTTCAGATCTTTGTGTTTTTCTCCACACTGGGGTGTTCTAGAACATCTGGGTGATGCATGGCCTTTGATTTCCCTACTGCTCTCAAAACCCAAACTAAACCAAACTGTAAAAATGGGTTCTTTCTCTATATTCCCTGGCGTCACAGTTCACCAGATTATTTGATCCAACCAGGAGTTTTTGTTTTCGTGTTTTGTTTTTATTTCCAGCTAGGACAGGACCTAACACTAGCCTCTTAAGCACCTCTGCCCACAAGTTTGCCTGGGCACACTTAAGTATTCCTTGGACCCTGTGCTCCAAAACATTTAGTAAAAAATTTGTTTTTTAACAAGGAGTGCTTTTCTTAGAAGCTGCAGCACTTTCGAAAGGTAACAGGAACATGAGACCCATGAAACCTACACAGATTCTTTTATAACTTTGTACATAACGAAAATCGTGCTACATAAATAGCACTCAGGCAGTTTTTTCCACAGCTACGAAATCCAAAGTTCGTTTCTTTTTGTCTTTGGAACGTAGATGATGAGGATTTCCCAGCAGTTCTTGGTTTCTCCTCCTGCCTGGCGCGGGCTGGTGTCAGGCAGCCAAGCCGTGGGCGTGGGAGATGGGCTGAGAGGAGAGGGAGAGGCAGGGCTGGCCGCAGGTAATGGCCTCAGCTTCTCCAGGAGACGCGGGGTCCCAGGCTGGGAGGGCCTGCCCTCTGGCTTCCCCAGGTGAGGGAGCTGGGCTGGGCTGCTCAGGCTACAGAACTGGGAGCATTCATCTATGTTTTGGGGCTTCCCCAGCCCCTATTCCTTGGGCTTAGGGAAAACACACCAGAACACTTGTGTTTTGGCAGAAGAGTGATGAGGACTAAATAGAGGCTTTGTCTTGGTTGGCTTCACTGGTGTCTCTGCCCTTGACTTTATGAGCTGTCTGCAGACACAGGGGAAGGACCCAGGATGATCCCCAGCACCCAGAGACCTGTGACCCTGCCCCCAGATTAGGAGCCATTGGCCTCAGTTGTCAGCAGGGCCATGTCTTAGCATGCCTTACACTGTGCCTGTTAGGTTTGCTGAACAAACGAATGAACGAGTGAGGGAATTAGTGAAAAGCTGTGGTTGTGAACCAGGCTACTCTGCAGCCCCCTTACTTGGTCCTCCCAGCCCCTAGAGGCACGTGTTGTTCAGATGGCTGGTGGGACGAGGGGCCATCTGTGTCTGGGCTGGGCACTAGTTTGCAGCCAGGATTCAGAGGCGGTCTGTGGGTGGAAAGCCATGTTTCCTTCTGCAAGAAGCACGTGGGGGTCGGAGCTATGACCTCGGCCTCATTAGCCCTAGATAACTGACCGGGCCTGTTTGTAATCATTTGGAAGGAGCTTAAAGTGGAATCTGTTTCCTTCCGGCGGGCCCTGGCCGTGCTCTCCTGGGGCTGCAGCGGTGCCCGTGTCGGTCCTCTGTGGTTGCTGAAACTCCCCTGCGACCAGAGGCCTCGCTCCCCCACTGATGAAAACCTATTCCTGTGGATATGAAAATGGCCATGAATTATGGTTTCTGCAGCTCTGACTTCTGCCAGCTGGCATTCCTAGCTGAGGCCTGCTGTGGAGAGCTGAGGGGGGTGGGTCCCAGGGCCTCAGGCCCCCCAGAGCCTCGCCTCACTGCCCTCCGTGCTGCCCTCTGGGCTCACTTGGTCAGCCCTGTCCTCGTATCCAGGGTCCTCTTTTCCCCACGCTCTTTCTTTCTGTGTCTCTTCTCATTCTTCCTTCACAATGTTTTACTCAGCTCTTGGCTCTTAACTCTGATCATGGAGCTATAAGAAAATAGCAGTAGGTATTGTTTTTTGAAGGAGACCAATAGGTAAAGGTGATCAATGAATGAAAATAATTTAGGGTTTCACCAAACACAACCCCAGGTATTTTGGGACCCCAGACTTGGCTACACTTAGATGGTTGGAGGAGGAGACAGGGAAGGTCAGAGTTTGGGAAGAGGCAGAATCGGAGAGGACCGTGGAAGGAGACCGAGGGCTGCCTACTCCTTTGGGGGCATCTTGTACCTGCCTGTAAGTGAGGGACGGATTCCAAGAGGCCGAAAGTATGCAAGAGCATCTCCTTTCTTGCTTCTCTTATTTCTAGACACTCCTCACCAGCATTTAGGGTATACCCAAGAGTAGAACCTTTAGCTAATGGAGGGTGCCTGGCACTGTGGTTCATTTGAAATGGCAGGTGTCAAAAGCCATATGCCAATGCCTGCTGTTGTGAAAATGCAACACGGTGTCCTCAGTGGTAATACTGGAAATGACCACTAGGTGGAGATCGTGTGCCTTGAAAAGCTTCCACTCAGGGCAGTCAACCTGCCTGTGGCAGGGAACGCTGGGTGTGCCTCACTGCCTAGCTCTGGCCCTTTCACGTTTCCCCCACCCTTTCTTTGCATCTGTACTTTGTTTTCCTCACTTATCTGGGTATAATATGGAAAAGCACATTTTCCTTTTTTTTTTTTTTTTTTTTCGGTACCTGGGCCTCTCACTGCTGTGGCCTCTCCCGTTGTGGAGCACAGGCTCCGGACGCGCAGGCTCAGCGGCCATGGCTCACGGGCCCAGCCGCTCCGCGGCACGTGGGATCTTCCCGGACCGGGGCACGAACCCGTGTCCCCTGCTTCGGCAGGCGGACTCTCAACCACTGCGCCACCAGGGAAGCCCCACATTTTCCTTTTTTAAAAAAAAAATTAATTAATTTTCAGCTGTGTTGGGTCTTCGTTGCAGTGTGTGGACTTCATTGCAGTGGCTCTTCTTGTGAGGAAGCACAGGCTCTAGGCACGTGGGCTTCAGCAGTTGTGGCACGCGGGCTCAGTAGCTGTGGCTCGTGGTCTCTAGAGCGCAGACTCAGCAGTTGTGGCGCACGGGCCTAGTTTCTCCGCAGCATGTGGGATCTTCCCGGACTAGGGATCGAACCCGTGTCCCCTGCATTGGCAGGCGGATTCTTAAACACTGCACCACCAGGGAAGTCTGTGTGTTATTTCTGGAATGTATTGAGTCAAGCTTCTGGTCCAGTTTCCAAATGGCAAACAGAACTCGCAGCCATGTAGGTAGACACGGGTTGGGAGAGACCCGAGTGCTCACGAGGGCACTGGGTCTATGTCTGGCTGAGGGGGGCGCGCTGTTGACTTAGTGTGTGATAAATTCAAAGCTGGGCTGGGGTTGGGGCCTCGGGCCACATCTGTCTCCCCGTCCAGGAGCTGCGTTTCCATCTGTCTGTCTGCCAAACTGTCCATCCACATGCCCCATTCACCTAATCTGTCCTCCACCCAGCCATGCCCATCCTAACCCCTTTTCCATTTCTTTACGCTTCAGAGGAGCCTGCAGGTGTGGTCACGTCTCCTCCAGCCACAGACCGTACGTGCTTTCACCTCCAGGATGACAAGGGTGTGGGCCTTGAGGTTTTTGCTGGAGGGGCAGGGGCACTGGTTGCCAGGAATTTTTTGATTTGCCTGAGTTGGGATTGAGATTCCCCTCCACAATCCCAGTTTACCTTTGGCTGTTACCTCTCAAACATGGTTGAATATGTAAATTGCTTGGAATGCTTTAAAGGCAATTCTCTCCCACTCTCTAAACCCCTTCCAGAATCTGCTGGGCCCTGGAGCTCCAAAGAGTTTACTTCTTCAGCAGGGAGGGGGTGGAGCAGGCAGGGCAGTGTAAGTCCTCTTGGGGACCAGGAGGAGGAGGCCAGGGTGAGTTGAAAACGCTTGAAGTTGAAATTTACAAGGTAAATTATAATCGAGATGATTAGTACAGATAATTAGTAATGCTCACAACAGTTCCATCAGGCCTCCCACCCCTGTCCCAAATGCCAGAGCCCAGCGTGTGCTGGGGACTGGAGGATGTGTGATGCCGGGTGCACGGCTCTGGGGGAGGCATGCTCCTGTCTTCTAGTTGGTAATATCTTACTCCTCAGGGATGGGTTCAAGCCCAGGAGCTCACCCTCAGGGTCTGAGCACTCAGAGTTTGCAGTCAGTCCTTGGGTCTGGCTCAAGTACTTCCTTGCTGAGGCCATTTATTTTGTGCCTACCTTGCCCCACCCATGATCTTATGGATTGGGGCATCCCAGATGGTACCTGTTCCTGGGCCCACCTCCCACCTTTGCCATTCTGGAAATGGCCTCTTCCTCCTTCCTCTGGAAGGGGCACCCTGGCTTTTCAGGATTCTCAGAATCTGGCCAGTGAAGTCCTGTCCTGGGAAACCTGGCTGTCAGCTGGAAAGTCATGACATTAACAAAAGAGAGCCTCCAAAAAAGGATGGAAATGATGTGGAGAAAAGATCTTCCCTCATCACTAGTGTAATTCTCAAACTCTCCTCCAACTTGCTCCACTGAAAGATCGTTCTTTGTACAATATAGGGAAGGGGAGGAGATGCCAGGATGAGTCAAGGCTATTAGATGGTCTGTCTCAGCTTCGTAAGGATACAAGGGTGGAGGAGACATGTGCCTGGGAGCTGCCCTGTGTGTGAGGTGGCATCAAGCTGGGCCCCCTCCCTGGCACCTGAGAGATGGAGTCTCTGGTCACCAGGCTCCTGGGCCTCCTTTGTGCCTCCCCACAGGCCACATGGCCTGAGACACGGATGTTAGTGCAGGATGAGGAGGGGATGCAGGACAGGGTATGGCCTGAGAGGGGTAGGGCAGTGGAAACCCCTGAGCCCCAGCTTTGCATGCTGGCTGAGTGCATGTGCTTTGAGGTTAGACCATTTTGGGTCGTGCCTCTTTGCAGTCATCTACACTATAGATGCACATTGTATTCCTGTGCATCTCTTGGCTTCAGTTTCCTCATCTGTAAAATGAGACTAATAAAATCAATGCAAATCTCCACATCTTAGCATGGTGGTGAGGATTAAAGGGACGTACGGGAGACAGCTCTCGTGGGTGTCACTATCCTTTATACATTTTCGGGGGCTGCATCCCGTGCATGTGCGAGGAACTGAGGGCTGGGGATGGTCTCCGGCCCGAAGGTGGCTGGGTTGAGTGCTAGAAATCTCGGCTGGGCGGCCCCTCTGATCCGCACCTGTGTCTCCCAGTGGATGACCACCTGGGCTTCCTCCCCACCTTCGGGCCCTGCTATGTCAACCTCTACGGCAGCCCCAGGGAGTTCACTGGCTTCCCGGACCCCTATGCAGAGCTCAACACGGGCAAGGTGAGTCAGACGGGAACCCACAGCCCCCAGATCCCGAGGCCTGCATGCAGGGTCTTCTCCCCTGGCCTGGGCAGTATCTGCAGTTGGCCTGGACTCCAAGGGCCTGACAGGACTTGAGTGAGCCCAGGATCTGGCAGCCACCCCCTCAGAGAACGCTTCTTCCCCCTGAGCCCCTCCTGGCCCCTTCTTCCCTCCCACTCCCTTCCCTTTGCCTCTCCTTCAGGGCCAGCCTGCCCCCCCCTGCCCCCTGCCCCCCTAATTTTCCTGGCCTCTGAGGGCCCAGCCTCCATCTGTCTCAGGTTTCATTCTCCCTGTCTAGGTTGGACTCTGGTGCTGACCATCAGGGTGGCATGTCCCATGAACTCTCTGGGCCACCGTTTCCTCATTTGCAGAGTGATGGGGTGTGGCTCAGGGCCCTCCTGGTTGCCTGGGGGGTGATTGAGCACAGGGCCAGATCAGGCTCCTTTCCTCCCCTTCCTCCCCTCCATTGCCCCTGCTCCTGGTGACCCAGCCTCCCCTCTCAGGGGGAAGGTGTGGCCTACCGAGGCCGGCTTCTGCTTTCCCTGGAGACCAAGCTGGTGGAGCACAGTGAACAGAAGGTGGAAGACCTCCCTGCGGACGACATCCTTCGGGTGGAGGTGAGGGGCGTGGCCCTGGGAGGGGCCAAGAGGGCGTGGCCCTGGGAGGGCGGGGCTGGTGGAGGAGGGGCTCCGTTCCACCCACACTCATGTGCCTTCATACCTCTGGGCCTCAGAGTAACCCAACACCTACCCTGCCTCCCTAAGGAATGTTCAGAGGCTCAAAGAAGATGAATGAAGGTTTTTAAAGTCTAGAGCTCAATGCACAATGAGAGGCTATTTTATTAATAATAATAATGTCAGAATAGCTAACCCTTTCATCACTGACTGTGTCACACACTGTGCTGGTGACACTCTTGATGTCATTGAGTCCTCCCAGCACCTCTGAGGTGGCTGCTCTGAGTATCTCCATTTTACAGATGAGGAGACTGAGGCTCAAATGTAGCAGAGCAGCAAGTGGTGGGGCTGGGCCTTGTGTCCAGGAGGCAACTGTATGGAGTCCTCATGGTGGTGTACACTTTCAGACCCTGTAGTCAGACAGCGCTGGTTTGAGTTCTGACTTGACCACCTATCTGTTGTATCAGTTTCCCTATGTGTAAAGTGGGGGTAATAATTATATTCACCTCATAAGATTGTTGTGAGAATTAAAGTAATTCATACCTGCGTGCAGTAAGCGCTCAGTAAGTGTTAATAGCTGTGATCACTCTGTACATTATCTACAAACCCAGTCGTATAGCCCCTCTTCTCTCTGCCTTCCACAAAGGGGATCGTAAAGTCATCAGGCTGGGGTGTGTGGTTGAGTGCCTGCCATGTCCTCAGCCCCGTGCCCGATGCCCAGAGGGGACAATGCTATGCATTCATCCCACGCACGTGGCAACCTGCGCAGCTGCAGAGCTGGCTGGCATGGTGGAGAGCCTGGGTGGTGCAGGGTGGGTGCTCTGGGTGGGGGCATGGTGGCTTACAGCCTTCGGCCCGTTCTGAACAGCAGTTGTGGGAGATCAGGCTCCCCGGGGTGGCGGTGCCATCGCTGTTTGTTTGGATTAAGGGGTAGCATGACCTTGGAGGCATGGACCTTATTAGAGGAACATGGCCAAACACACAGGCCTGGAATGTGTTTGCTCAGATACTAACCAAATCTGAGCTGTGGTGCAGAGCTGGACCACTTGCCACCCATCCGTCCAGACAGGATTTATTGGGTGCCAGGCATGGCCAGGGCCTGCCAGACACGTGACCCCCCCGCTGCCCTCTCTGCTCCCAGAAATACCTCCGGAGGCGCAAATACTCCCTCTTTGCCGCCTTCTACTCGGCCACCATGCTGCAGGACGTCGACGACGCGGTCCAGTTTGAGGTCAGCATCGGGAACTACGGGAACAAGTTCGACACGACCTGCCTGCCACTGGCCTCCACCACCCAGTACAGCCGGGCGGTCTTTGATGGTGAGGCCAGAGACCACGCGCCTGGCTGGGACCCAGACCACTGAGCAGGGGGCTGAGCCCTAAGTCCTGCCCCCTGGGGAAAGCTGCTGGAGTCTTGCCCAAAGGCTCCGGCCCTGGGCACAGCTGTTTGGGGGACCCCCTTGTTTGCTTCCCCCTCCCTGTGCCGCCTTCCCCTGCTCATCTCCAGGTGCATCCCTGCTGGGACCCATAGATTGGGCTCTTGAAACCAGCAGTGGTCGGCATTGATCCTGACTTGTGGCGATCAGTTATCACGTGGTGGCTGTGGGCTTGGCATAGAGATTTCAGAGAGTGTGGGATTCCCAGGGCCCTTCTAACAGCCCCTTGGTTTTGATGTGTTAAGGAGCCCTAATGAGGGCAGCAGCTGCCTGTTCCACATGGGAAGGGAACTCTGGCACCTTGTCTGGGCACGGGGGGATACTGGCCATGCCACGGCTGTCCACGGGAGTTCCCAGTGGGGGAGCAGGTGCTTGCATCTGTCCTCCCCTCGGTCCCCGCACCACTCCGCTCCTGGCTCAGCACCAGGCCCTTGGGTCCTTCCAGGATGCCACTACTACTACTTACCCTGGAGCAACGTGAAGCCCGTGGTGGTGCTGTCATCCTACTGGGAGGACATCAGCCACAGAGTGGAGGCTCAGAACCAGCTGCTTAGGATCGCTGACCGGCTGGTGAGTGGAAGCTGGCCCCACCCACAATAACCCGTGCACGCATCCCTGGTAGGTGCCTTCAGACCTGCTTCCGTGGGTGCTAAGCCTGCAGACCTGATGGTGCCTGGGGTCCCCTGAAACCTGACCAGGCCGGGCTTGTGATCCTGTCCTGCCTACTGGGAATAGAGGAGAGGGAGGGAGCACAGCCCTGGGGGCGCCCCCAGTCTGATGAAGGAGATAGCACAGAGAAAAAGCTGAGAGAAACTGAGCTGAGAGCAGAGGACAGAGCCCACCACCCATTCATTCCTTCATTCATTCGTTCATCAAGTGCCTTTGACTCTTGCCACGGCAAGAATTGTGCTGGAAACTTCTAGCTAGAGGGTAGACATGAACAGGATGCTGCCCCTGCCCTCACGAGTCAGCTTAGAGTCAGCTTAGTAAAGCAGAGTGTAGGTTCACCCACCCCTTCCCTGCAGAGACTCAAACTCACATTCTGGTGATGCTCCAGGAGTCCCTAGGGAGGGGGGCTCGGAGGGGAGAGGGGCCAAGGAGCATCAGGAAGGCATCGCATGGCAGCAGGGGGCCGCGTCCAGTGAGGGGAGTTGGGGGCTGTTTAGGATGTCCTTGCGGGGGTCCAGGGGAGCATGATTTGGCTCTGGGAAGGAGCTGACCTCAGGGAAAAAAACTGAAGAACTTGAGCTGCCAGGACTTGTTGGTCTGTTGAATTGGGGACGAGGGGCTGTGAGGAAGGACTCCGGTGGCTGGGGAACTGGGAAGCTGGGGAGAAGAACAGGGTCTACGAGGTCAGGTGATGAGTCCTGTCTTGGATGTGGCCGGGGGTTAATGGTGGAGGCTGAGAGTTGCAGGCCTGGTGCTTGGCCAGGGAGCGGAAGAGAATCAAAGCGGGCAGAGGTGTAGAGGCCAGGGTGGGACGGTCTTGGGGGTGGTCCCCAGCCCTTTCTGTGTGTGCCTGGGGTGGAGGCTCACCTGCGAGGTGTGTGGCCCGTGGGGATGCGGGGAGGCAGGCGTGGCCATGCTGCTGGGGCCTTGGGGGGGCAGCAGGGTGGAGGGAAGGGGGTTGGAGCGGCTTGGGCAGGTGGAGGAGGGAAAGTGGAAAGGGAAGGGTGTGTGTGTGGGCATTTTAGAGTGGCTGGGAGGGGATGCAGGCCCCAGTTAGGGGCCGTGGTGAACCACACTTTCCCTGAGACCCACAGCTCAGTGGAAGGGAGGGGACCAGCCCATACCCGGTTCGGGAGAACTCGGAGTTGATGGCTGTGCAAGTCCAGCATTTTTTGGGCCAGCTGTTCTCTCAAAAGCGTTCCCTGTGGGCAGGGGTTGGCTGATCCTTCCAGGGCCTGTCTGTGCCTAGCATGGTAAGTCCCAGGGTGGAGCACACGGCACACGCTCAGGAAGGTTGAGGTGGGGAAGGGGGTAGGGGACTGAGGGGCAAGTCCTTGGCCTGAGGGGTGTCCCGTGAGAGATCTCTGCCTCCCAGCTCAGGCCTGAGGCCCAGGGAGGAGAGCTCCATGGAGGAGACCAGATGCCACTGGGGCACAACCTGGCCACAGGAGTTTGGAGAGGGCAGCCCCGTTACTGCAGGTGGTCTGAGTGCTCCTGAAGGAAGGAGGAGGATCCAAGCCTGCTTGGGTGGTAGGATTTGGAAAGGAGAGAGTTTGCCAGGTGGGGAAGTGGAGCCGGCTCCAAGGTCACTTACCTGCGAGACCTTAGAGCTGGCTTGACGGGGACCCGTGGAGAGCCCGTGGGGTGGGAGTCCCAGACTTGGGAATTTGGATCTGTTTGGTGCGGGAAGTCCTGGAAGCTTCTTGAGCCAAGACAGATGCTGATTTGTGGGGTCTGGGCTCTGCCTTCTCGGCTCTAACTGTTCTCTCTTTTTGGTGGGACCGGGCTGTGGTGACAGTGCCTGGGGTTAAGGGTCGGTCCCACGGTGACCCTCCCAACCCCTGCCTGCCTGTTCCACAGGAAGCCGGCCTGGAGCAGGTCCACTTGGCCCTGAAGGCGCAGCGCTCTGCCGAGGACGTGGACTCCCTGGTGGCTCAGCTGATGGATGAGCTCATCGCAGGCTGCAGGTAGGGGGTGCCTGGCACCCACGCGCCCTCCCCTCCTGGCTCGGCCGGGCCCTTTCCCCGGGAGTGTTCGTGTGTGGCGGTGAGCGACTGCACGTCTCCCCAGCCATGCTTGGCCAGCAGTCCAGCCCATGCTGAGTCCAAAGGTGGTGGAGCCAGCTCAGGGAGTTGAAAAGGTGACATTTAGAGCAGGTCATAAATCTCCCTGCAGCGGCGGCAGCTGTGGGCCCGCCGGGGCGGCCAGGCTCACCTGAATGGGGAGCATTGTGTCTCTGATCCCCGACCTCTTATTTCCCTGATGGAATCTCCAGGAGGAGCTGGCTGGTGGGAGTGACGGCACCCCTCCTTCCCCCAAAGCCATTTCGGGACCACAGTTTCTGTTTAGCCTTCTATTAACACGGCTGATTGTCACCTTCAGGAAAAGGGGGCGCTGCGGGGTGAAGGAGAATGGGGGGGTCCTGGGGCCTCGGCAGAAGGAGGAGCACCTGAGCGTCTCCTCCACAGCTGGGTGATTTGGAGCTCATCACTCACCTGCTCTGAAACCTGCTTTCCTCATCTTCAATCTGACATGAAGAATAACTAACTGCTTTATAATATCACACAAGCAAAATGCCTGGCCCTTAGGAAGTATTTAATAAACGGTAGCTGTAATTATTATTGAGAAGAAGAAACGTGAGGAGATTTAGATTCTCATCCCATTAACCACCTTTGTGGCTTTGGGCAACTTCACTTCTCTGGACCTCAGTTTTCCCAGCTATTCAATGGACTTAATAATAAACAGCCGTCTTTCTACTTTCCATGGGATTAAGTGTAAATATATGCAAATGTATTCTATGCCCCCTCTAAATCTTATCATCCCAGGCCGTGTCGGGAATGCATGAGAAATGCCTTCATGCTGCAAATCAGGAATCCGTGACGGTGGCCGTGGCTGTCTGCCACAGTGCCCCTATGGTCCTTTGTACCCCAGTTGGGAAGTGCACCTTTATCAGAAATGACCCTGCCTCAAGCCCTCCTGGGGGTGACGAGGCAGAAGTGAGCAAATGAAGGAAAGTGTGTTGGGGACTTGAGGCATGTTGCCCTAGTAGCTGAGAGTAGGTGCATCTTACGCAAATCAAAATCAGAGATGCTTCCTGGAGGAGGGGACGCCCTACGTGAACTCCGGAGGGAAAGGAGTCAGCCTTTGGGGAGCGGACTGCCGGGCACAGGCGCAGGAGCCCAAAATGCCTGCTACCTCCTGGGGCTGCAAGAGAAGCTGCAGTCCAGAGGCAGCAGACCTCCAGGGTTTGCTAAGGCAAGCTCAGCTCTGGGGGCTGTTGGGGTACAGGGATCCCCGGGATCCAGACGCTCACTCCTGCTGCAGCGTAACAGGTGGGCTGGGGGTGGTGATGAGGGGGCGACTGGACGAAGGCTTCACCCAAGGCAGGGATGCGGGGACGTGGGGTGAGAGAAGCAGAGGGCAGCGTGGACTCTTCAGGAGGCATCGTGGTGGTAACAGCCTCATAAGGAGCACTTTGTGTGCCAGGTGCTGTTCTGAGAATGTCACATGTATTAGCTAATCATAAAAATCTCATGAGGTAGGAAGTAGAATGACTTACATTTTACAGATGAGGAAACTGAGGCATGGAGAGGTGAACTGCCCAGATTCATGCCTCTAGTAAGGGGCTGAGCCCCCTCTCTGTGCTGTTCTTTACTAGACAGGCTTTGATAGTGGATTGAGTGTGAGGACCCAAGGAAGGTCCAGAATGATTCCCTGGCTCTGGCCAGAGCAGGTGGGTGGAGAGCAGAGCCACTTCTGGAGGGAGTCAGCAGGAGAAAAGCAGATTTGGGGGAGGATGAGGAGTTCAGGGCTGGCCATGTTGAGTGGCAGGTGCCTGTGGGCCTCTGTGGTCTGGAGGTCAGAGGTCAGAGTGAGGCTAGAGGGGCACACGGGGGTGCGGTCAGCAGAGGGGCTGCAAAATGGCTGGCTGTGCCCCACTGCCCGGCCTGATAGCCTCGGATGCAGAGGGTGGGCCCCGGCTCTCGGTTCACTGCGCTCTTCTTGTGACTCATGCGTGGTGTGGGCCTTGCAGGTCTGAGGTGCCTGAAACATCTGAGATGGGTGGGTCCCAAGTCCTGGGCTGTCACTCCGCTCTCTCAGGGCTCTGTTCTTGGCAGACTTGGTTAAAAATGCTTATGCCAAAGCCTGGTCCCCTTGAATCATTCTCCTGGGGGTAGACGGTGGCCAGGGCCCTCCTGGGGAGCCCGGGTCCCAGGTCAGGGGCTTGTGAGGAGGGTCCCATCCCCTCAGGAGTGCAGGCATGGCTCTCTGGGGAGAACACTGGGCCTCAGGACCAGTTCCTCTGGCACCACCTGAGGCCACAATAGCCCTGGGGCCGCAGCAAGAGAGCTTCCACCCCCCACCCGGCCGGCTCTGTGCTGAGTGTCACAGCTGATAGCAGGGCAGCTGGGCATGGGGGATGTGAGCCAGCTTGCCATAGATGACCTGGATGCTTACCCAATTCCTCCAGCCAGCCCCTGCCCAACCTCCAACATCAGTGTCCTTCCTTTGGTCAGACCCCTTCCTGCCTCATCTCCCTGGGAGCCCCTCTCCCCCTGGCCAGTGGCGCCCACTCTTTTCTTCCGGCTCAGCCTTCTCCTCTCATCTCTCAACCCATGGACCCAACTGCCAGCTGCACATCTCCACCTGGGTGTCCACCGGCACATCCAATTCGTTCTCTGTGTTCTTCCTAAAACTGTGCCGTGTTCGACTTCAGCCCTGCGGTGGCTCCTGCTGCCTTTAGGAAAAGCTGCAGCTCTCCTCTGATGGATGGGCCTCTCTGTCCCCACTGCCTGCCTTCTGGACCTCAGCAGTTTTACCCTCTAGCCCTTCGGAGCCTCTGTGCTGGCTCACCCCCCAACCCCACCTCCCTCCAAGCAACTCCCACCTGCCTCTGAGCCTTTGTCTTGTGAACCTACTGCTCCTTTGGCCTTCCTGCTCTTCTTGGCCTCACTAGCTCCCTCTGGCCCTGCCAGTGCAGCTTGAGGCCACTTCCTCCAGGAAGGGCTCCAGACTCTGTGGCTGCTCAGGGGGATCTAGCTTGCTTGCTCGTCTGTTCCGGGGGCTCCCTGAGGGCAGGGCTGGGTCTCCTCCCTGGACCCAGCCTCCAACCAGGACCAGCAGAGCTGTTGCTCGTGGGGAGTGAAACGAATGAGCCAGCGGCCAGTTTATCTTTCAGGCTGGACACTCCGCTCCCAGGCGGCTGCCCCTGATAAAGGCACCCACTCACCGCAGGGGCAGGCAGCAACCTTGTGAGCAGCCCAGCTCTGCTCCCAGCCTATGCTGAGCCCTGCCTTGGGCCCGCCTGCCATTTCCAGCTCAGCCAGAGTTGGCAGGGTGACTGCCCCTGCTTGGGGTTGCGGCAGCGTCATCCAGCCTCCTCTTCCGGTTCTCCCTTTCTTTCTGTACCCTGTTTTGGGCTTTTTGGGGTGAGAAAGGGCTGAGACATCTCGTTTGTGGCAGTTACGGGTCCCGGCTGTTTCTTGGGGAGTCTTGGCTGGGCTGGTAGCCTCCATGAACATCTCCCTCTGGTGGTCTGCACGGCAGTCCCTCTCGGCTCCCGACCCAGGCCGGGAGCATAAATCACCCTGGTTGGCTTGTCTCCCCATATCCCACTCCAGACCCGCCTGCCCCCACCCTCAGGCCCACTCACGCCTCCTTCCCAGCAGGCCCAGCCCAGGACTCTGGCCCTGGCCCCCCTTCACCCACCGAACATGCCCCTCCACCGCGTTCGAGTGGGCTGGGGATGGAGGCCACCCCTCTCCTGGCCTGGGGCAGCCCCATCCGAGGCACCCTCGGGGCAGTAAATATTATATTACTATGGGGTGTGCAGTACGTGACCTGAGACAGGCCCCGGGGCTTAAGTTTCCCGAGATGGAGTTTGCGTACTGCTCCCCCCACCCTAAAAATTCAATTAAAAAAAATAACAGGAAAAATGTAGTGCGCCGAGGGCCTGCCAGAGTGCTGTATCTGGCGGCGGCGGTGCCGCTGCACTCGGCGGTAATTGGTTCTGCATAGCTCGGGGAAATTGGCAGAAAAATAAATCAGCCGGGAGCCGGGAGCCGAGACACTGTGGGGCGGGGAGCGTGAGGTGGGGCAGCAGATGTGGCGAGCGAGCGGGCCTGACTGATGTCCTGTTTGGGAGTCAGGGGCTTAGCGGTGTGTGGGGGGGGCAGCCCCCCTACCCTCCAGCAGGGATGATCTAGAGGGTCCTGCCTGGTGAGGAAGAGCACAGACGCCCCCTCCCACCCCACTCCATCCTGTGTGACCCTTGCGTGTGCACTCACTGACCCCGGGGCTTCGTATGGCCAGGGGGAGCCGTATAAAGGTCTTTTAGGGAGCCCGGAGAGGGAGCCCATCCTTTGGACGGGGGTGGTCAGAGTTCTTCGCCTCTAAATGGGGTTGAGTTTAAACCCAACCCCCCGACTGGAGGCCTTAGGCTGTGTTTCTGGGACTGCGTGTACCCCCAGCTCCTCTCCAGAGGCTTCCCAAAGCAGAGGGTTCTGGGAGGGGTGTTGTGCGGCCGCCCTGGGTCGACACATCTGTACTGCTGGCTGCCGGCCTCCCCACAGCGTCTGCAGTGGCTTGTCAGGGGTCCATAAATTTCCTTCTTGAAGAACGTGTGCGTACAACAGAATGGATTCGCTTCAGCCAAAGGCAACTTAGTGCTTGCGTCTCTGCTCTAGGAGGGTGCCGGGGGCAGGGAGGGACCCACAGGGCCTCTGGGGACGTGCAGTCAGGTGGGCAGAGGGGACTCACACAATTGGAGGCTTGAGGATAGGTTCCAGACAGGCAGCCCCAGAATAAAGGGCTGGGGCGCTTCAGAGCAGGGGGCACACTGGCCAGTGTGGCTGCAGCAGGCTTCCTGGAGGAGATGGCTGGAGGAGGCACCCAGGGCACACGCCGCAGCCAGCAGGCAGGCTGAGGGTGTGAGGCCCGTTGGGGGGGGCCTGTACACACGTGTGTACGTGCTTGCCTGCACCTGGGCCTGGGCGAGCGCCGGACTCCTGCTCGTCAGGAACATCCCGTCTTTCTGTCCGTCACAGCCAACCCCTGGGTAATGTCCAAGAGACGCCCTCCGCCACCCACCTGGACCACTACCTGTACCGCCTGCGCAGACGTCACCTGAGCCAGATCACTGAGGCGGCCCAGGCCCTGAAGCTCGGCCACAGTGAACTCCCCACCACCCTGGAGCAGGCTGAGGACTGGCTCCTGCGTCTGCGTGCCCTGGCAGATGAGGTAGCTGACCCTGAGAGGTGCCTTCCTTCCTGCCTGGAGTGTCAGAACTGGGAGGGATGTGAGGAATGTCTGGACCATGATCCACACTGGCTCCATTGCTGGGTAACCCTGGGCAGGTGACTTAATCTCTCTGAGCCTCCGTGTCCCCATTCACAGAAGGAGGCCAGAGGATGCAGCGGGATACTGGGTGTCGTAGGGCCCAGCAGAGCCTGGCATTTAGTAGAGGTGCTCGATAAATGCCCCCAAATGTGCTCGATAAATGTGCTTAATAAATGCTGCCAAAGTACGTCAGAGACAGAGCTGGGACCAGAATCCGGGGCTCCCGGCTCTAGGTTCAGTGCCAGGGGCTGCTCCTCCAGGGACCCAACTCCTTCTCCCCACCAACCTGTCTACCCCTGGCCTCAAACCTGCCTCTCATGGGACCCTGTATTTCCTGCCCTCCTGGATGTCCCTGAGCCCCAGGCCTGAGGAGGCTGCACCTGCAGTAACTCTGCATCTACACCCTGACCCCTCTGCCCCCATCCAGCTCTGCAGGGAAGCAAGCAGGCCACAGACTTGTCCAGAATGAGGAGAAATGTCTGCTCATATGTCACAGGTGGACACAGCTGCTGCCCACCCTGGCCAGAGCCACCTGGGACCCCCGGGGAGAGGGATGGTGAAGAAGGATCTCCCCAGAAGGAGCGTGCAGAGAAAGGCAGGGCCGGCGAGTGGCTTCTGGAGGAGCGACTTGTTGAAGGGGAGAAGGGGGTCCAGGAGGTGGAAGGGGTGCTCAGGAGGGGAGGCAGCCTGAAATGTTGGTCCCTGAGAGTCAGCTTTGGCTCGTCCCCAAGCGGGGCCTTGGACGTGTGGCTGGTTACCTGGGGGCCACTCTGTTGCTCAGCCCAGGGACGACCCCTGGCAGTGGCTGTGGACCATCCCCTTGGGCGGGTCACAGGCTGCCTTCCACGTCCTGGCCCAAACCCCGGAACTCTCACGCGGATTGTGTTATGGCTGGGAGTGGTTAAGGTGAAACGGGTGCTATGGACTGTGAGGGAAACCGGAGAGAGCCTTTCTCAAATTTGAGGGTGCATCAGAATCCCCCGAAGGGCTTGTTAAAACAGGGTACAAGCCCCACCTGATCCCGCCTGTCTGGGACGGGGCCTTAGAACCTGCATTTCCGGTGAGTTCCCAGGTGGTGCTGCGGCTGCTCTGGGGACCACACTGTGAGAACCCTTGGTATCGTGGCTCGAGACACACATTTGGAATCGGAAAACCCTGGTTCCTAACTTCTCTGAGCCTGAATTTCCTCACCTGTTCCTGCCTCTGGGCTTGCTCTAGGGATGAAGGGACACAGCCTAGGAGGTGTTGAGGGAGGGTGCCAGCCATCAGCTCTCAGCACGAGCCTGGCTTCGAGACCCAGCCCTGCCCCACTGACCACACCGCTCAGTAGCCTGGCGAGAAGATGGACTTAGCCAAGTGACCACCTCTCCTGAGTGTGGCAGCTGGGAGCAGTTCTCACGCCTCGAGGCTCGGAGGGGCTCAAGGGCCCTGCGGTCTGGGCTAGTCACCATTTTCAGAGCCCAGTGTCAGCAGGCCCAGAAAAGGGCCAGACCCCCAGGGTCCCTGCTGTTAGAGGGGGGAGGGATCGTGTGTCCTCTGGGAAGGCGCACCCCTTCTGTGGATTCGCTTCTGCTCTCAGGGGGTGAGGAAGGGGTGGCACCTTAAGTGTAATGTCATCTCTAGGGTCAAGTCAGATCCTCCGATGTCTCTCCACCGGGAGCATCTATCTACCCACACAGTGGAGGGGATCTAAGAACTTGGGGCTCCAGGCAGGAGTGTCTCTTCCTAGAAAACGTGAACGCAGCTTAGTGAATTCCCGGCGGGCTCCTCGTGTGAGCCTGGGGCAGCCTGGCGCCCTATCCCTGGGGGCTCAAGAGTTGCTGAAGACAGGGGTGCCCAGCCAGCCCTGGGAGGTCAAGGGGGCAGCTGGGTGTGGGAGCTGGGAGGAGAGGCCTGGGGAGAGGGGTCTGAGGGTGTGGGCTGGGCGGTACCATCTCCACCCTGACCGCCACCCTCTCTCCAGCCCCAGAACAGCCTGCCCGACATCGTCATCTGGATGCTGCAGGGCGACAAGCGGGTGGCGTACCAGCGGGTGCCCGCCCATGAGGTCCTCTTCTCCCGACGGGGCACCAGCTACTGTGGCAAGAATTGTGGAAAGCTGCAGACGATGTTTCTGAAAGTGGGTTGTTTCTCCTTAAGTCATGGTCACACTTTCTCACCCCCAGGGTGGTCCGCGCCCCTTCTGTTTCCCCTCCTGTTCTCTATCAGATTCCGAGGCTTTAGACTCTGCTCTTGGAAGGGACCGAGGGCTTGCGTAAAAAGACTTCCCTTCTCCCCTCTCCCCACAAAGTCCCTAGACCCCATGCACCTGCTCTAGAAAGGGAGCAGGTGAGAATTGGAACCAGGGGTGCTGGGAACGAAGGAGGGGCTGACTCCCGAGGCTGTGCTCCCCTCCAGCCAGCTCCCTGGTGGGGGGCCTCAGCCCTCAGCTTCCACCGCCACAGCCTTTAGGAGCCCGGGTGCAGACTTGCCTCCCCCCTCCCCCCTCCCGAGGGTTTGGCTTCAGGTGGAGTCACACGTGGGTTCAGGTTCCTCCCCGGGGGAAGGCTGGTGTCTGGGCACCGGCTGTGCCTATGGCTCTGCTCCATCAGAGACCTGGGAGCAAGTAATCCTGTCCCTCCAGTCACCCCACCCCACCTCTCCTGCCCTTTGTCCTCCCGCCATCTTCTCTCAGCCTTGGGGGGGTGGGTAACAGGGAAGTGAGCAGGAAGTGGAGGCCCCCGTCCTCCTCTCTGGGTTCATGTGGGGACACAGAGCTCAGGCTGCTTGGTCGGGTCACAATTCGGGGAAATCTGAGCTGTGGCCGTCGCGGCCCAGGGGAGCGTCCTGCGGGGAGGGCCGTCCCTCCCCACGCATGGCTGACTGCAGATGGCTCCGCTGACATCGTAAACTGCCTGGCCTTCAACCCTCCCTCTCCACGTCTCTCTTCCCATCCACACCAGGATCTCCTTCCATCTCACCTTTTCCACGAAGTCACTGGGGACTAACCTTAGCCTCGAACCTCTGAGTGGCTATTGGTCGACCCATTCGACCAATGATCAGTCATTCTTGCTGCCCCCTGAGGTGGGCAGAGGAGACAGGTTTCAAAGGCCCGGAGCGTGTGGACAGGTTGCGGGGCTGGCTGGAATCCTGTGTGGTCTTGGGCAGATTGTCTAACCTCTCTGAATGCTGTTTTCCCACCTATAAAACAAAGATCAGGCTGCCCTGATCACAATTTTGAGGATGGAATGAGGTAACACAGGTCAGGGGTCTGGCGGGAACTAGGTGATCAATGAATATCAGTTTTTTTCTCCTCTTCTCCCTTTTTCCTTCTGGGGAGCTCCTTTGCCCCCCGGGGAGAGGAGGCTCCACCAGCACCATGACTGGAGGCCAGCGCAGGGCCAGGGATGATCAGATATCTGCGTTTGGGTCATTGGTACTTCAGAGGAGAGCGGGCTTTGCCTAGAAAGAGGGCGGGGGTGTCAGGCAGCGGGCTGCCCCTCCCACCTCGGCCATGTTCCTCATGAGATCCTAACCTCCTAGCATCCTGCTTTCCTCCCTCCCAAGCCAGCTCCTTGCCTGGTAGGGCAGATGGGAAAGGAAGTCAAGGAGCGGCCACATCTAAATGGGGTTAACTAGGGAGGGCTGTCAGGCTACAGTGGAGGTGGGGCTGTAGGAGTGGGCCTGGTAGATGCGCGTGAACTGGATCAGTCTCTGACCTCTTGGCCCTGCGGCCTCGGGGAAATGCAAACTGAAAAATTTCCCTGATCCCAAGCAAGGAAAAAAAAAAAAAAAAAAAGATATAGGATTGTTTCTCGAAGTCTTCCCCACTGAGTTTATGAGCCCCGCCAGTAGCTCCTGAGCAAGCTCTGCAAAAATGTTGGCAGCAAGCAGAGACCAAGAAAACATTGGTGTTTCTTAACTTAAACCAAAGTTGGAAAAAATGAGCACCAGCAGAGAGGGAGAGGAGCCCCAAACTAGACATTTCTTTATTTGCTGTTGCTATTTTGGGTCCAGCAGGCTGGCCCTGTCTGGGGGAGGGCAGGGGAGAGACTGGGGGCGGAGGGAGAAGGGGGGCCAGGCATTCCTGCCATCTCCCTGGGGCTGGTGGTTTGGAGGGGAAAAGGCTGCTAACCACCCCAGGGGAGAGGACACTGAAGCCAACAGTCATGGGGAGGTTTCTGGGGGGTGACACTTGGGGTCAGGGGCTCCTGATGAACCAGAGGCAGAGAGGCTGGATGAAGGGTGAGGCTGTGAATGCCTTGCCATGGCACCCCTTCCTGATCCTCTTACCCGGCCTGGGCTCTCCCTCCGGGGGATCCAGGCCTCCTCTACCAGTTAGAGAGCCCTTACCTCAGCCTCCCTTTCCTCCTCTGAACCCACCAAGACTTTCTCGTCTCATTCAGCTCCATGTCCCAGAGGAGACACTCCTCTAAGCTCACACACATGAAGCCTGGGTAGTTAATGTATTACTTCCTCTAAGGGACTCTGTGTTATTCTAAAAGTGAGGCACTTCTGCTCTTCAGGCCATATCTGACCCTTGATTTCAGTCAAATGGTGAAGCAGTTGTGGAGAATAAATTTTTTATGTTGGGTTGTTGTGGTTATTCCATTTTGGCAGAGCTTCTGAAAGTTTCAGGATAAAAAGCAGTGGAAGACCAGTGAATAGTGGTTAACAGGCTGATAAGCACTTAAAAGGGTAGGGGTATCAGATGATACACTAACATCCAGCCAACCCCCACCCCCCAAAAAAACCCCAAAAAACTGAAAATGAAGGGAGAGGCTTTAACCTCCTCTCCTTTCAGACCTTTCTATCTCTTTTTTTAAAAAAATTAACTAATTAATTAATTAATTTATGTTTGGCTGCCTTGGGTCTTCGTTGCTGTGCGTGGGCTTTCTTTAGTTGCTGTGAGCGGGGGCTACTCTTCGTGGCGGTGTGCGGGCTTCTCATTGCGGTGGCTTCTCTTGTTGCGGAGCACAGGCTCTAGGTGCACAGGCTTCAGTAATTGTGGCTCATGGGCTCTAGGAGCACAGGCTCCGTAATTGTGGCACACAGGCTTAGTTGCTCCGTGGCATGTGGGATCTTCCTGGACCAGGGCTTGAACCCGTGTCCCCTGCATTGGCAGGCGGATTCTTAACCGGAGCGCCACCAGGGAAGCCCAGACCTTTCTATCTCTTATAAAGACATGTTCTAGAACTGCACCACACAGTATGGTAGCCGTATGTGGTTATTTAAATTTGAATTAATTAAACTTAAATAAAACTAAAAATTTAGTTTCTCAGTCACACCAGCTACATTTTAAGGACTCAACTGCTGCATGGGGTTAGTGCATTGGACTGTGCAGATATAAAGCATTTCCACTGTAGCAGAAAGTTCCATTGGACAATGCTATTCTAGAAGAGAACAGAAATGAGGATGTGGTAGGAGAGCGGAGAATGGGGGCTCCTGGTCTAGACACGGCTTGTCTCTGCCGAGAGCATCTAGGTGGGGAGGATGCAGTCTTCTCCTCTGATGGGAAGGAATCTTGGCCAGTGGGGGCGTTTCTTAGTCATATACCCCTCTTCCATGAAATTCCGATAAGTCCTCCAACAGAGCACATACCTGATGGGGTGTTAGGCTGGTATGCTCAGGCCTGGAGGCTCCCCCAAGTCGAGACATACTGACCCTGAAGGGGATTGTGGGTTTCTCTCCTTCTCTGCTACCCAGTATCCAATGGAGGGGGTGCCCGGAGCCCGGATGCCAGTGCAGATTCGGGTCAGGCTCTGGTTCGGGCTCTCTGTGGATGAAAAGGAGTTCAACCAGTTTGCTGAGGGCAAGCTCTCCGTCTTTGCTGAAACCGTGAGTGCCTGACCGCCTGCCCACCTTACCCCCGGCCCCAAAGCTACCGCAGCCCCACTCACTTCTCTGTTGCTCACTCTGCAGTATGAGAACCAGACCAAGCTGGCACTGGTCGGGAACTGGGGCACAACGGGCCTCACCTACCCCAAATTTTCTGATGTCACGGGCAAGATCAAGCTACCCAAGGAGAGCTTCCGCCCCTCAGCTGGCTGGGCCTGGGCTGGAGACTGGTTTGTGTGTCCAGAGAAGACGTGAGTCGTGGACAGGGAGGGCTTGGGGACCCTGTCTGCCCCAGCCATTGCTCTGAAAGGGCCTCGGCTCTATTTATCCCTCTGTCTACTGCCACTGCCCCTACGCTGGTCATAGCGACTTCCATTTGAACTCTCCCGGGACTGGAGGGCTCTAACGATTGGAAAGCCCTTTGTGATTAAACCGAAGCTGGCCTCCAGTGGACTTTGCGTCCACTGGTTACGGCCTTTTCCTCCAAGATACCACAGAAAGCCCGCTCCCTTCTCTGCGTGTTAATTCCTCCCTTAGTGCCCCTCAGAACAGCCTCGTTCGTCCTTCTCCATCTGCATCGCCATCTCCACCTCCTTCTCCTCTCTCTCTTTTCCAGTTTGGTTGATACTCAACAACTGTTTGTTTGTTTTTTTTTTTTTACTTTTTAAAAATTGAAGAGTAACATATATCGTAGTCATGTACTCAAATCTTAAGTATATAGCTTGATAACATTTTACATTTCTACAACTATCTATTGAGCTTCAACTACCCACCGGGTTTTCGACGTCTTCAGCTGGCTTCCCTTTCTCTTTCTTTATGTTGGTGGTGACTTTCTCTTCTGTCTGCAAGTGTCTCCCTGGGTCTCCCCTCGACTTACTTCCCCTCCTCTCTCTTGTTGTTGGTTGGGGTGAGGCTGACACAGGAAGGTTGGCCCAGGCTCTGGGGTGCTCTGCTGGGGGTTGTGGACGGCCGGGGATCTCTTTGGCAGAGGCTCTGACCCGCCCCTGCCCACAGCCTGCTTCATGACACCGACGCGGGCCACCTGAGCTTTGTGGAGGAGGTGTTTGAGAACCAGACCCGGCTCCCCGGAGGCCAGTGGATCTACATGAGCGACAACTACACGGATGTGGTAGGGGGGGTGCTCTGGGGGCAGGTGGGCTCTGCTTTCCTGGAGGCCTGGACATTTGGGCCCAAGAGGGGCCTGTGACTGAAAGAAGAGGAATGTTCTCCCCTGCTCCCACGTCCCCAGCGTCCATGTCCCGGTTTCCAGAGGGACAGTGTGGGGGGTCTGGCAAGGGTAGGGCGCTGAGCCCGAGTCACACCTGGGGCTTTAGAATGTCTGTTGTCAGGTTGCATCTTCTCATCTTCCCTGATCACGTCTGTCTCTTCTCACGCTTGCCTGGCCTGTGTTACCCCAGAACGGGGAGAAGGTGCTTCCCAAGGATGACATCGAGTGCCCGCTGGGCTGGAAGTGGGAAGATGAAGAGTGGTCCACGGACCTCAATCGGGCCGTTGACGAACAAGGTGGGCAGCCTGTGGAGCCCAGTGAGCACCCGGCAGACTCACGAGGCATGCCGGAGGGGGGCACAGTTGAGTGCAGGCCCCTTGGGCCTGGGGTTCTGGCCTTCACTGGGCTACTTCATCTGGGGGACTTCCTGGATGAGTCCTCACTATAAACTACAAATTGGGAGTCAGTGGCCACTTGAAAGTCTGTGAACGTACCCCAAATGGAGAGATGGGGGATGGCCAGGCAGTGAGTGATGGGCACCTCTCCCCCAGGCTGGGAGTACAGCATCACCATCCCCCCGGACCGGAAGCCGAGGCACTGGGTCCCCGCTGAGAAGATGTACTACACACACCGTCGGCGGCGCTGGGTCCGCCTGCGCAGGAGGGACCTCAGCCAGATGGAGGCGCTGAAGAGGGTGAGCCCAGTTTGTGGGGAGGTGGGTAGGGGTGAGGCCCTGGGGAGGGGAGGCCAGCTGGGCACAGGTGCACACCTCTGTGCAGGGGACACGTACAAGACACACGGGCTCACTCGAGATGCTCGCCGATCGCACCCGGCACTCACACGGATGCTCACGGACAGAAAACACCCAAATGCCCATGACCAAGCAAGGGGATGCACTTGGAATTCACGCACAGACCTGGAAGGCGCAAAGGCATACCTAGAGTGTGTCTATGGCTAGGTGTCCGAGGGGCAGAGTCTGAGACAGGGACTCGGCTGCACGTAGTTTATTGAGGCAGCACTCTCAGGTGCGCCAGGAGCAAGGATGTGGTCTCAGGCAAAGTCAGCTTTGGCTTGAGCTATGGTTCGGGAAGGGGTTCAGCCTGGAGCACCACAGAATCCTCCTCACCAGGCAAAGGGCCTGGGCTTTGTATGGTCTTAGCCGTCAGTCACTGGCTGGGGGTTGCTGGGGGCGTGCTGGAGGGAGCCTGTTCCCTCCAGCACGGCCAGTTCCCTGGAGAAGGGGGATGCTGGTCAAGGGGCTTGGGTGGGCTTGGTCAGCATTTACCAGAGGGCATGGACACAGTGTGAGCACACATGCCCACGGCCGTGCCCAGATACACTTGGGACACAGACAGGTGCAGAGTGAGCTTGTATGAGCACACAAGTGCCTGTACCTGCTCCTGGGGTCACACAGATGCCCGTGTCATGCACAGCCTCAGGGCCTGCCTCCCTGGAACCCTCCTGGCCTGCATCCTTCCTTCCCAAGCACACATTGGAATTTTGGCTCGAGAACTAGGCCTCCCCCAGTCCGGGAATAGCCTTTGGCATGACCCGAGTCCCTTCCTCTCTCTTTGGTCACAATGAATCCAGAGAGGAAGATCACTGGGTCCCAGGAGAGGCAAGGCTTTTGGGCAGCAGGCTGTTCCTGGTGGCGTGAACCAGACAGACTCCACTCTCCCCGTGAGGGCACCCAGGGGACAGAGGCAAAGCCTTGCCAGGCAGTGTGCCTTGCCTGCTCCCTCACCACCAGCATCGTTCCTGGAGAGGGACGCAGCTGGCCTCCGAAACTGGCACTGTCACCGAGCTCATGGCCTGGGCCTGACCTGAGGATCATCTCCAGTCACGAGGTGGATGGGAAGGGGCTTCCGGGGCTCCCCCAGGCTGGGAAAGGACCCCTTGAGAAGAAGTGCGGGGGTCTCTCCACACTGACGTAGGCCTAGCCTCATGGAGAAACAGCCTGGGGCTGGGAAATGGGCTCTTCATTTTGCCTCTGAATTGCAGACCCATTTCCACTTTTATAAGTTGGGATATGAAGAAGAAAAAGGAAATGACAAGAAAACCTTGGATTCGTGAAATTCACCCAGAATCCAAATAAACAAACAAACCGAAAGCCCGGTGTTTTCATCACTGCTCAGCCTACCTTCCTTTCTTGGCTCCTTGGACCTCCCCACAGCCTAGGGAGCCTCTCCTCCTGATTTCCTGACCCGGGGCTCTTGTCACTGCAGAAGCTGCTCAGAGCCCCCTCCTCTGGGTGGCCCTCCCAGGTTTTCCCACCTGGAGGGTGATGGTGTGGGGTGTGTGTGGGGGGAATCGTGGAGGGCAGGGAGGGCACAGCTGGAGCCCAACCCAGGATTCCCCGCCAACCTGCCAAGTGGCCTCTGAGTCTGCCCTGTTCTCCCATGCAGCACAGGCAGGCAGAGGCGGAGGGTGAGGGCTGGGAGTATGCCTCGCTCTTTGGCTGGAAGTTCCACCTGGAGTACCGCAAGACAGACGCCTTTCGCCGCCGCCGCTGGCGCCGCCGCATGGAACCACTGGAGAAGACGGGGCCTGCAGCTGTGTTTGCCCTCGAGGGGGCCCTGGTACGTGGCAGTGGTCATCTTGGGTTGGTGGGGTGCAGCGTGGTCTCCCAGGGCTGTTCAGGACTGACGCAGGAGAGGTGCAGAGGACCCCGGGACAGGACTTTAGCTTCAGTCCTCTGGGGTTGTGTGTGGGGAAGGTGGACACCAGTCTGGGTGTCCTCCTAAAATAAAATAGCTCATTTCTTGGCACCAGAAGACCCACTGCTTTTTTGGTAATCGAGAAGGGACCGGGGGAGAGGGCCCCGACCTTTTGATGGTCTGACCTGTGATGGGGGCCACGGGACCTGGCTCTTCTTGAAGAGGCTGGCTGGCCTGGGGGTGGGTCTGGGAGGCTTTGGCCTGGTCCAAGGGAGTAGCCTGAGAGGTCTAGTGAACCTGAATGTCCTTGGTTGGACATGAGTCCTGAGAGGAGGCTATCTTGTGGGCATCCTCGGGAATTTGGGGGAGAGATGTGCCTCAGAGACCAAACCCCAGGCTGGCTGTCCTGCCTCAGAGAGTACTTCCCGGAGCCAGTGGAATGGGGGTCAGGTCAAGGTTATCCAGGGTCAAGATGATGTGTTCCGCAAAAGAGATGAGCAGACCCTTCCTGGACAGTCTGGGTGGGGACATTCAGGGCCAGGACATAGCCTGTCCCCCACTCTTTTGGTTTGGGGACTCCATCCAAGCATTGGGAGTGAGATGCCCAGGAGGAGACACCTCCTCTGAAATCCAGGTAGGACTGCCTGTCCCCTGAGGGGGCTTTGGGCTGTGACAGAGGGGAGCAGGTCCCACCAGCTTCACTGGCTGATGGAATCTGAGTGTGTCCATGTGAACCAGCTGTGTGCGCGTGTGTGCGCGTGCGTGTGTGTGTGCGCGCGTGTGTGTGTGTGCGCGCGCACGCATCCATATGAGCATTTCGTCTGGGTGAGGAACAGTGGGTCTTAGCCCTCAGCCAAGGAGTACAGTGGGGCAGGCCCCTGACCCAATGGGATGGCTACAGAGAAGGGAGTTGAGGCTGGCAGTGGCCCTGAGGGGTAGTGGGCAGGGCCTGGAGGTTCCATCACTCCCAGGGGTGCCAGTATGGGAGAGGAAACCCTCCGGGGCCCAGATGATGTCAGAGGCTCTGGAGGGAGCCCCTCCTGGGTCTTGGGGGCCAAGTGGTGAGGAGGCTGGAAGGAGACGGCAGAGCTCTGGGCTCTCTGGGGCCCTGAGCTGGTGCTCAGGTGGGGGTTGGAACTGCCACCCAGGCTGGAGCAGCTGCAGCTGGGAGTCTCCTTGTCCTGTCAGAAGGGGCCTTGCTTGGGCACAGGGCAGTGCCTGGGGGGAGGTTGTGTGGTTCCAACTGAGGAGTGGGGAATAAAGGCCTCAGCAGGCCTCAGAGGCAGGGCCAGGTCTGAGGGTGCTTGCCCTCTAAGGAGCCAGGCAGGACTCGTTTTCATCCGACGGAAACACAACCAAAGTGAGCCGAAGAGAGAAAAAGAGCTTAAGGGCTCAGATGGCTGGGAATCTGATTCACCGAGGTGAATCAGGCATTAGGCCTGGCAGGAACTAGGGGGCTCACACAGTGTCCCCGACTTGCTCCTCTGTCTTGGCCCCGTTCTCACACTGGCTCTTTCCATGTCGTTGGCAAAGACGGTGCCTGTGACAGAGGCCGATGCCACCTTTACAGCTAGCACAGCCCAGCGGGCATCCTCTGTTTCCTCACAGCTGGAGACCCCCGAGCGGAGAGCACACTTTCTCAGTAGTGCCAGTACTGTCTCGTGTGCGATTGACTGGCTCTGCTTGGCCCTGTGCCCACACCAGCCCCTGAGCCTGAGGGCCAGGAACGGAATGTTCTGAATGACCGTCCTGGGTCACGCCCCCTTTTTGTGGTTGACAGCGCCACAGGCTGGGGAGAAGAGCATCTGAAAAGGAAAAAACCCCAAACAGTGGTGGACACAGAGCTATAGTTGACGACCACAGGACTCTTCTCTTGAATGAGCAGTAGGGAGCAAGTGTGGGTTGTTGAGCGGAGGAGGAGTGCTCTGGTCAGAGCTGGGTTTTAGGGCCATTCATCAAGTAGCCGTGGAGGATGGCTGGGGACGGAGAGCCTCCCACCAGGAGGCTTGGTTAGAGATCTGGGAAGATGTGACCATCTGGGGGGGGAGCCAAGGCACCTAAGTGGAGGGAGGTGGAGTAGCAGGGCTTGGGGAGGGAAGGGTCAAATGGGCATCAGAGGCTCCTCTGGGTGGACGGTAGGGCCGCTCCCATCGCCAGACCACGGGGAGGGGTGGGCCTGGGGCTGCGATGAGTTCACGGTTGGCCCTGGCAAGTGTGACACACACACGGTGAAGTGCTGTATGAGGAAGATGGATCTGGCGGCTGCCTGCCAGGCGGCCCGGGGCAGGGAGACTGGGGGCGTGGGAGCTGAGCATCAGCTGTGAGGCGAGGGGGCTGAGAGGAGAGAGGGCGCGAGGCCGGAGGTGCCCAGAGACCCGTGGATGGAAGCGTGGATGGCTCTGGGGCTGGTGAGGATCTAGAGGAAGAAGACGAGCAAGTCTGGCAGACCCACTGCCAAGCTTTCATGGCTCGGTGACCGGGAGAATGAAGAGGGCCATTTCCCAGAACAGAGAAGCCAGGCCGTTGATTCTTTACGTGGGAGAAAAATGTCATGAGGGAGCATTGAAATCAAACATCAGTCAAGTGGGAAGGTGAATGATTGTGATGCAGATGGGAGTCTCCTGTGAAATGTGGAGGAAGCCAAAGTAGTGAAGCCCAGAGTCCTGGGGGAACTTTGCTGACATAGGGAGCCAGAGGCAGACAGTGGTTGGAACGGCTAGATCCACAAAGCTGGAGTTGGACACAGTCTTTAGGTGTGACCAGCACTTGGACAGGACCACTGGCCCATTGGGACAGAAACTGTCTGGACCACTCTACTTGAGCAAATGAGCCCCCATCAGCACGTGTGCTCACACACACACACACACACGCACACATACGCACGCACGCACGCACACACACACTCTCCCCTTCCATGGTCACCTTTACATGCTTCCTGCCAGGACCAAGGATGGCCTGGGTTCCCATCCCTGAGTCTGCTGTCCTTCATCCTGGGATGTACTGATGCTCCAGCAAGGCACTGGGGCTAGAGTCCACCCTGCATCATTGGGGCAGATGGTGGGGTTTTCTGGGTGCCAGGACCAATCCGTTGTTCTGGGTACTGGCCTTTGCCCACTGGTCACTGATGCCTGCCGATTCACTTGGCAGGAGTGTGCTGGGGTGGGTGAGGCTTCTGAGTGGCACTGGTTTGCTTTGAATTCTGCTTCCTCTGCTTCAGCTGTGGATAGGTCACTTGTCCCTTTAGCGACTCTGTTACTTATGAACGTCACTACTTGTATGGGTCCTCGTAAGGATTAAGGACATAACCCATGTACAGAGGTGCTTCTCAGTTTTAATGAACATAAGACCCATCTGGGGATCTTGTTAAAACGCATGCTCTTGATCTGCTGTCTGGGTGGGGCCCGAGAGTCTGCATTTCTAACAGCCTCCAGTGATGCCTGTGCTGCTGGTCCAAGGACCATCTTTGAGTAACAAGGATGTCGGGTGCACGGTGCATCCCAAAGATGAGGGGGGCAGGCACATCGGCCACTACCGGGTGCCTCTCTGAGGGAGGCGGGCTGTCTATTCCTGACTGGACATGTGTCACCAGGGCCCTAGAGAGCGAGGCAGGGACAGGTGACATGTTCTCCCTGCTCCTCGCGGGGAGAAAGTGATCTTTTCTTCCAATGATCCTCCACCTGATAGTGGAGGCCCGGCTCGTGGGAAACCCCTGTCTGATTAGGAAGAGGGATATTCACATGTGAATGCAAATAAACCCAACAGAATCTGCATCTCTGAAGTGCTGGAGGGCAGACTAAGGGTCATTCCAGAGTGACAGTGCCTAATGAGGGTGCTTTCTTGGAGGAGGACCTGGGGAGGCAGAGCTTGGAGGAGTCCAGGACTGTGGGTGGTGGCCAGGTGGGCTTCCTGGTAATCTGACAGTTCTGGACGTCTGGGCGCAAGGGCCAGGCCTGTGGCGCCCCCTTGCCTCGTACTGCCCGTCCCCTGGCCCGTGTGTCCACCAGCAAGCTGGGCCTCACTTGCCAGCTCCCCGCCTGAAGACGTCTCACTGGAAGGCAGGCCCAGTCTGCTCATTAGCACGGGCAGCCTTTCCCTGAAACCTTCTGCCGGGGCCAAGCCTGGCTCCCTCTGCGGAGCGGGAGGCCCTGGCTCTGTCTGCTAATCGTCTGCTGTCTCCATCCCGAGCATTATTTTATTTTCGTATTATTCGTTTTCCAGCTAATATCCTGGCATTCCCAAAGACACCGGGTTTCATAATCTTCCTGGCGTTCCCAGGGAGCGGGGAAGTGGAGCACAAAGCTGCTATTATAGCGTGTTCCATCCAGCCTCCCTCTCCTTGCCCCACACCCCTCGCTGCCGCCGCCACCGCCACCGCCGGCGTCCACCCAGTCACCCCCTCCTGACGCCACCAGACTCTCTGAGAACCCTGGTGACGGCTGCCGGGGATGAGCTCACAGAATCCATCCTGTGGCCCTTGCCCTGGGCCTGCCCTCCATGCGCGAGGATTTTTCCAGAGCCCCGTCTTTGCGCTTGGCCCGGAGTGTCTGGAAGGGTTTTCTGAGATGCCTGAGCCTGGGCGGGGAGAAGAGGAGATGGAGACTCGGCCACATGTGCTCCTAGTCTTGGAGATTTTTAGAGCTGGAAGGAACTTTCATGTTCGAAAGCACTCTCCACCTGGCTTTGGTGCTGCTTGAAATTGGATGCAGAGTTGTGGGTGTGCATTTGTGATCTGTGTGTGCAGGTGTGTCTGATGTGCAAGCGCGTGTGTGATGTGTGTGTGGATGTATATGGCGTGTGCATGTGTGATATGCGTGCGTGTGCATGTGTGTGTCTCTGGTGGGTAAATTCTGATGTAAAGTCCATGGTTTTCTCCAATTCTCAAGAAAATCTAGGATCCCAAAGAGGGAAAGAATTACAAAAATCTATTTTACCTCGTGCTGAAGACCAGGCTGAGAGCTGTATGTGCACTGCCTCATTTGATCCTCACAGGGACCCCAGAAGGCTGGATTCTATGATTATACCCATTTTACAGTTGTGGAGACTGAGGTTCCAGAACTGCACTGTCTAATATGAAAGCCACTAGCCAGGTGTGGCTATTTAAATTTACATTGAAAGTGATTAAAATAAGAAAATTCAGTTCCCCAGTCACACCAGCCACATTCAAAGAGCTCAACAGCCATGCCTGGCTAGTGGCTACCATATTGGACAGTGCAGAACAGTTCCATCACTACAGAAAGTTCTCTTGGACAGTGCTGCTCTAGAACAACTCTGAGCCCCCAATGTAGCCCCAGAAGAAACTGAGGCCTGAGAAGGAATTTGCCCGGTGGCACGGCATTCGGTTCTAGAACCAAGGCCAGAAGAGCAGGCTCTTCTGTTCTCTCTCCCCAGATTCATCTCCCCACTTGCTATGAGGGCATAAAGTCCTTCCCCCATAGAGGACCCTTGAGTGGGGTCCCAGGGAGCTTCATGGGCAGCTGGCTGGAGCCCTCAGCTGGATCCATCCCCCTCCTCATCTTGTAACCAGGCAGCTTGGCCTCCCTGGAGCAGTTGGGCTGCTAGAGAGGAGTTGGCACCACTGCCCCCAGCCAGGAAGCTTCCAATTGGTTGTCAGGGGGCTGAGTCCTGACCTGAAGTGCCAAGGACCCACAGAGACAGGCATCCCCAGCCCCAGTCAGGGGGCAGGGAAGGGCAGCTGGGAGTCGGAAGTGCTAGGAAGGGGGTCAGGGAGAAGCTGGTGCCAGAGAGGAGGAATTTGGGATTTGAACTGGCTGAAAGGGAGGTCAGATGTGGGTGGAGAGGGGAGGGGCCATCTCTGGACCTGGATGAAATCCTGCTGTGTGTGGGGGCACCTAGGCATGCTTCCTAGAGTGGCTACTTTGAGCAAGGGCAGCACCTGAGAGGTGAAAGGGGTTTTTGCCTTATGAAGTAATCAAGACCCCTGGCTGGATCCGTGGGCCATTGGAAGGCGGCTCTGTGTTTCTTGAATGTCCTAATCAAGCACCTGTTCCACACCTGGCATTGTGCTACGGGGCAGGTTGAGGGCCACAGGAGGATTACACAGAAGGACCATTTGAGTAAATCCTCTAAATATGTGGACTCTGGGTCTATCTCACTCAAGATTTGGATGCTGAAGCGTGTGTGCGTCCACTGAAACTTGTGTGTCTGTGTACCTGAGACAAAATGCCAGCACACAGGCAAGCATGGACTGTGTGTGTTACTGCTGGGTGGATGTGACAAGTGCGCCCCCTGTGTGTCATTATACACGCATGAGGGTCTGTGTCCACAGTGGCTAGGGTGACCTTATAATTTATTGTCTGGTCTGGACGCTATTAAAAATCATGTTGGCAAATAGGCATAAGCTAGGCAAATGAGGACATGCAGTTGTCCTGATTACGGAGGCACTCTGGCATGGCCTAAACCCTGCTTGAGCGTCCTCTGCAGACTTCAGAGACCTGGAAAGCCTAGAGGGACACACAGGCACATGCAAACACAGACACTCGTGCCAGCCCACACGTGGCACTGTGGATTCTCCAGGTTTCCTAATTCCACTCCCGGGCTCCCCAGGGGCTGGCCGGTAGCTTTGCAAGGAGTTTCACAGCTGCTCTCAAGCCCTGGCTCCAGCTGTAAATTAAATGGGGTTGCACACTCACCTGTTATTCCACTTAAGGTTGCAATCAGCCCTGATTAGGAAGGGAGGGCTGTGTGTTCCCAAGTTTTCTCTTTTACAAGGTTCTCCTCTGGCCTGGCCTGTGTGCCTGTGTGGGGTTTCCCTGGAAGCTGAGGCCAGAGCAGTCAGGGCAGTGACATGGGTGTGGGCTCCCCAGGGCCCTGACTTGGCACTCAGTCCTGCGCTGCCTCAGATCCCTGCTCAGGGATCTCAGCACTCAGGTGCTGAGTTCTGATGGTGAAGCAGGAGCTGGGAAGAGCCCTGTGGGGGGTCCTGGGAGATCCCGGGCTCTACCAGCGAATTTCCCATGCATCCCGAAGGAAAACATGAATCTCTGGGTCCCAGGTTTCTCACTTATCAGATGGAGGTGATAACACAGCAAAAATAACCACCTCCCCTTACAGAGCAGGGGTTGGCAAACAATGGCCCACTGGCCAAGTCTGGCCCTCTGCCTTAGGCTCCGGACGCACAGGCTCAGCGGCCATGGCTCACGGGCCCAGCCGTTCCGCGACCCTCTGCCTTTTTGTGTAAACAGGGCTGTATCAGCACAGCCATGCTCATCCATGTGCACATTGTGCTACGGCAGCTGAGTAGTTGCCCCAGAGCCTTTATGGCTGGCAAAGGTGAAAGTATTTACTCTCAGGCCCTTTATGGATAAACTTTGTCAACTGTTCTAGAGCATATGCTGTGTGTCAGGCAGTGCCCTCTGCCCTGTTCATGTATTATCTCATTTAGGCCTCCCAATAATCCTGAGGTAGATTTTATTAGTGCTCCCATTTTACAGAGAAACAAACTGAGGCACAGAGAAAAGAAGTAATAATTATTTTAGTGGTGTTTCCTTGGTTGAACATTGTGAAAAATCTTATGGATAATGGCTGGGTTGCACAGGTTTATAGCACTCTTCTCTACATCGTCCTTTGTTATTTGGGTGTCCCAGCAGAGCCGATGGTGAAGAAGAGATCCTGGCAGGTCACCCGAGGCCTGCCTGTGCTGGTCGACGTTTAGCAACTGGCTCTCCGGAAAAAAATCCAGAGAACAAATCCAGTTCTACTTGTAGCATTTGCTGATATGGTATAAATATCCCTGCCATGGCCAATTGCAAGGTCTCAATGTGAGCTCACAGAATGTGGGGATAGCAGGAGATAGGCAGTAGCACACCATTATATAGTGTTTATATAGTACTTCCATCTCACACACACTCTAGATGTAAATCACCTTGGGAGCAAGATAACAGTAGAAGGTAGTGGAAGAATTTGGAAGTGATGCGTTTGAATATTTATCACCTCTGTTTTAGAAATAATTTCTGAAGTTACAAATTTATATAATTTAATTTTTACAAGTGACTGTGTTTAACAAATGGCTGGAAATTTAATGATCTCTCATGAGGCCTGAGAGCCAGCTCCAGCACCTGCTGCTCTCGGGGGTCCTCTGATCTTGTTTACATAAAGAAAGAGATTGGGGCTCCCCATAGTGGCTCCCTTCCTGTCAGCTCTGTCACCTGTGCTCTTTGGATCCATCAGACATAGGAATTGAGTCCTTCCTGTAAGGTGAGGAGGGTGGCTGGCCCCTGAAACCCATAGGCTTGACTCCGCTGGGGCAGGGTGTGCCCTGGTGGCCCCTGGAGCTAGTTACCTCAGAGGCTCCACTTTTTCCTGATCGCCGTGAGTGTGGCTTCTGTGTTTCTGTCCCCCTCTTACTCAGCCCTGGGGAGCCCCGCTGCGCAGCCTGTGTCTTTTTGCTGCATCCTCCTCTGCTCTGGCCCCTTCTGTCTCCTCCGTGCCTCCGCTTTATAGATCCTGAACCAGACCTCTAGGCCCCGTGTGGGAGTGCCAGAGCAAGGAGGTATGTGTGTGACAGCCTGTGTTTGCAGAAAGAATCTCAGAAATGCCAGGGGTCTGCTGCTCGGTCTTGGATCCACTTTAGGTGGGTCAAGGAGTCCCCTTCACGGACTCCTTGTTTTCCCAGAACCTGCCCACCTCCTCCCTGTGTGGCGGCCAGGGTCCTGGGATGTCAGCTCTCAGCAGAGAAGGTGGGCTTGGCCACTGGCTCAGGGGGACCCCTGGGCAGCCCTGGCATCTGGGAAGGAGAGTTCCTCACCCTCCTGAGCTCGGGCACCTCCAGGGAGCCGTGGCTGCCAGCGGGGCAACAGCGGGTTGGAGGCCCCCCAGTCCCCTTGGGCGAGCTGCAGCGTCCCTCCCACAGCTAGCCACAAGACCAAATGCGTGGCCACAGACCGCGTGGCTGCCAGCCCCAGCCTGGGAGTCACATCGGCATGAGCTATGGAGGTAGGAATGTGACTGTGGGAAACTCAATGCCCCGAGCCTGGCCTGGGGCTGGGGAAGACTGTGTGTGCAGAGTGGGGGTGAAGCGTGGGTGGGTGGAAATCAGACCGTTAGCTACCCCTGCAGCCTGGTTCTGCTTAGGGCTCCAAGTGAAAGCAGAAGGAAGCCAGCCCTCCTGCTCCCGGCCTCGCCCTGCCCCACCCTTGCCCCTCCAGCCAAGCCTTCCCTAAGCGCTGGGGGGGCAGGCCTCCAGCGTGTCACTGCTCCCCCTGTTCCAGCACCCCTCTTCTTTCCCGTCCTCCAGGAAACCTTCCTGAATGGGACCTTCCAAGGGCCCACCCTGTTCCATTCCACCCCACAAATGGCCCCATCCTGGGGTGTAAGTGAGCCTACATCTCTCTCTTTCTCTGTTGGCATCTGACCCTGAGCTCCATGAGGGTGGGAGGTTGCTGTCTGATACACACTTTCCTGTCCCTTTCCCTGGGACCTTAGGCCTGAGTGCTGTGCACATGCCTTAGGACGGGGATGCTGGTGATTCATTTCATGTGATAAATCTTCACTGAATGCCTACTAAGTGCCAGACACTGGGGTCAGGTGCAGGGGATAAAGGAATGTGCATGCCTTACCTATACACATGGAAAGATGGATGCAGGAGAGATGCGAGGAGAGGCTGGGGTAGGGGCTGCTGATAAAGGCAGGGCAGTCAAGGAAGTGTGCAAGCCTCAGTGATGACTGAGTTGAGGGAAGAGCTCAAGTTAGCTTGTCTGGAGGGCATTCCAGGTGGTGAGGACAGCCAGTGCAAAGGTCCTGTGGCAGAGGGATGGTGATGAATTCCAAACTTAAAGCCAGAGGGCAGGGATTAAGGCGGGGGAAGGTATTGTTCAGCATGAAACTGGTGAGATGAAAGAGTTAAACTGGCATCACTGAATGCTGATTATGTGCCAGGGACCTGTCAAGGGCTGTGGGTACGTTTCATTTAATTTCCACCTGTGGTTCTCAGCTGGGGACAATTTCTATCCCCCACCCCATCCCCCAAGGGACATTTGACAATGTCTGGAGATATTTTTGGTGGTCACAACAGGGGGGGGGGCAGCTATGGACATCTAATGGTAGAGGCCAGGGATGCTGCTAAACATCCAGCAATGCACAGGACAGCTCCCACAGCAAAGAGTTATGTAGCCCCAAATGTCAATAGTGCCAAGGCTGAAAACCCCTGCAGTTTCCTCAGTAGCCCATCGAGGTGAGTGTTACCACGATGGCCACTTTACAGTGAGGAATCTGAGTTTCAGGCTTTCGTGAGGCACCCCCAGCTACCCTCCCCCGACCCACACTGTGAGCTCCAGGCACCTGCCCCCCACCCCCCTTCCTGATGCCTGACACGGAGCCCGATGCCTGGGGACTGGCAGCCTGATGTTCTCTATGTCGGAGCTTCAGGGTCTGTAAAATGAATGAGTCGCCCTGATCGTCTACTCTATGCACATGCTGTGCAATGTCAGGGAGTTGCAGGCCGCTCTTCTTCCACGCAATCCTTAAGTGTCTTGGCCTTTGTGAGCCATAGTTTGCCCGTCTGGAGAACAAAGGCAGTAGCAGTCCCTGTCGTAAGGTGGTAAGGTGTCGGCAGGATTCTGCTGTGAGGATAGATGCTAAGGGCAGCATCTCTGCTGCGCCTCCACTGACCCTCTCTTCTCCCCTCTGCCAACATCATCGCTTTCTCAGGGGGTGCTTCCCTTAAGTCAGGCTCGGCCCAGAAAGTTCCTTTAGCCCCAAACAGTTCCCTCCAGAAAATGGGTGATTATGTGACAGGAGAGGCACCTACAGAGACTGGGGCTCAACTTGGATTTTATTCCTTGATCAGTAAATATTTGCCGAGGGCTTCTGTGTGCCAGGCATCGTAGCGGGTTCTGGGGACACAGCAGTGCCTTCATGGAGCCAGAGAGACAATGAACAAAAACGTTAATATAGCAAATGTGTGGGGTAGTATGTGCTATGAGGAACATTAAAGCTGAATAAGAGAGTAGACAGGGCTATTATGTGGGGTTGGGGTGTGTGACGGTGTGGATGTGAACATGAATTTTGACCTTTGGTCAGGGAAGGCCTCCTGGGGAGGTGACATTTTATGTCTCCACAAGCAGCAATACCTAATTTCCAACTTGAATGTGGGAAAGGCCTGGCACAAAGTAGGTGTTCAATAAACACAAGTGGCATGTCAGAGGGATGGAGATGCTTCCCAGAAGCTCCCAAATCAGCTTTTCATGAGGCTTCATTGTTTGCTTTGAGAGAAATTTCCCAAATGTGAGCCATGTATGTCCACGTGTGAAAGCCAAAAATATGCTTCAGAGTGGAAAACGCGTGGCATTGGATTATCTGTGCTAACTCACAGGCTGATCCCCTGACCTGGTGATGGGCTGGCCTTTGTCATCAGCTCTCTCCAGAAAAGCGTGTGCTCATTCATTCATTCACTCATTCTCTAATTATTAATGGGGCACCCTCTGTGTGTGAGGGGTTCTGCTGGATGCTGGCTGCATGGGGGGAACTTCACACAGCTCTCTGTGGGAGGGGCAGACAGTGAACAGGTATTTACAATGGAGGGTGATACATGCAGTTAGGGGGAAATCTGGGGCTCTGTGGGAGCACACGGGAGGTGTACCTAACTCATCCTTGCAGGGTGACCCTGAAGGTGAGACTGGATGTCTGAGGAAAAAGCCAGGGAAAGAGCAGGGCAGAGAGAACTATGTGCAGGAGTCCTGAGGGCGAAAAAGGGGACCCTGGGGGTTCAGCTGGTTTGAGTGTGGAGGCAGCAGGCTGTGGTGTTCGGGAGTGAGCATCCTGACTGCTGGAGACTCAACGCAGGGGCTGCCGCCGGGCTGGGAGGGGGGCCGGCCTCCGCTCTGCTCCTAAGGTCTGAAGGGGATGCGTGGAGAGCCCAAGTCCCCCTGGGAGGGTCAGTGGGCCAGAGGATGTAAAGGCGCTGGCCTGCTGTGTGGGTGGAATTCTGCACAGCCTGGGAACCTGGCTGACTGCAGGGCTGAGGCTCCTCTGGCGGGGACTGAACTTACTGGGGACTCTAGGTGTGTGTGTCGTCCTGGTTCTCCTAGCTTCTTCCCAGCAACCCCTGTCTGTCTCCTTGAGCAGGAAGGGAAGGGGAGGTGGAGGCAGGGCCACACAAGGGCAGCAGATGGGGGTGGGGGCGGACAGAGGCCCTGTGGACCAGGGGGAGCGGATGTGGGCCCCTCCTCTGGAGACAGGGCAGGTGGAGGAGCCTCGGCAGCCCCTCAGGACCATTCCGACGGAGCGCTGGTTCTGCCTCTGAAGGGTGTCATTCTCGGTGCCAGGGCCTGCTGTGGGCCAGGACTGAGCCGGGCCTGAGGTACCTGGCCCCGGCCTTGTGGAAATCCCAGGGAGGGGGGCACCTTTTTTTCATCACAGGCAGGCGGCCCTGCCTTTGGACAGAGACCCAGAAAGCGCTGCCAAAGCCCCGGACAGAGGCCATTGGGTGGGACCGCTGCTGACGGGACGCGGCTTGGGGGGGCCACCTGGAGGAGGTGCGCGCTGAGTGGGGATGTGCCCTGGAGGCAGCCCGCAAGCGTGGAGGTCCCTGCAGGCACCTGGTGGGAGAGAGGAATCACGGGGCCCATGGGAGCTGGAGGCTGCTTCCCTCCCCGCACTCACCGCAGCGCCCTACTTGCTGGTGTGGGGCATATGTGTGGCCAGGGTGAGGTGGAGGGGATACAGAGCCCGCCCTCCCCCCGGCCAAGGCGCACTGAGCTGCCTGCACTAAGCCTCGTGGCACCTGGGGGCTGGCCGAACCCTGGTTCCAGCCTCCTGACCTGTTTTCCTTGGCGTCCCTGTACCTCACACCTGGGGTGGCCTGCTGGGCTCCCAGCTCTGGCCCTACGTGCGGCCTCGTAGACCCTGCGGCCAGAGCTTCTAGTTGCTGGGCTTGGTGTGGGTGGCGGCAGGGCCAGAGCTGTGAGGCTGGGCCCAGCGCCTCTCCTGGCGGGAACCCAGCATGCCCGGGACCCATGCCTGCAGGGAGGGAAGACTGCAGACACTGTGGCCTTTGGGTTCTCACCTGTCTGTAGTATGGCGTCCCTCCCTGTTGTCCTGCTCTCCTGTGTGTGTGCGTGCGTGTGCATGTGCGTGCGTGCACGTGCTGCACGCACGGACGCGTGCACGTGTGTGTGAACGTGCGTGCACACGCGTGTGTGTGTGTGCGTGTGCGTGTGTGTGTGTGTGTAGAGGTTGATTGCTTGATTGACTGATTTTGATTTCTGCCCAGGACTGTGATTTTGCACTGAAATGTCCACTTTTCCAGCTCCTGGAATAATTTTGAACAAATATGGGGTATATGAATACCACCCCGAGCACAATTTGTGACTTCATGGTTTATGACCTCCCCAAGTGGTGTGCTAACACAACATGTGATTTATCTTCCTAACAATCCCAGCAACTCTCTGAGATAGTTACTGGAGAATTATCCCCAATTTTTTGTTTTGTTTTGTTTTGTTTTGTTTTTTGTAGTACGCGGGCCTCTCACTGTTGTGGCCTCTCCCGTTGCGGAGCACAGGCTCCGGACGCGCAGGCTCAGCGGCCATGGCTCACGGGCCCAGCCGCTCCGCGGCATGTGGGATCTTCCCGGACCGGGGCACGAACCCGTGTCCCCTGCATTGGCAGGCGGATTCTCAACCACTGCGCCACCAGGGAAGCCCACATCCCAAATTTATAGAGAGACTTGTGCAGAGAGGTTAAGCAACCTGCCCAAAGTCACACAGCTAGTAAATGGTAGGGCCAGAACTGGAGCCCAAGGAATCTGATTCTAGAGCTTGTGTTGAAATTGTGGCCAAAGGAAAGGGTGGGGGGGGGGTCACCGTATCTTCCTGTCAGAAAGGGGGGTGTCCTGTGCTAGGAGCCAGAGCCCACCTAGTTGTAGCCGGACCTCGGTGGGTCCCCTGGGAGAGCAGATGAACATGTCTTTCCCCCGTATATGTTTTATGGGCCCTTTTGTGGGATGGAGCAGAGGATGACTCTGCCTGCCTTTAGGTCGCATTACTTTGTTGACCCAGAGTGACCGGGGCAGGCCTTCCCTGGGTGCCCTAAGATGAGCTGAGTTGGGGAGGACCAGCACTCTTGCCAGGGAACAGTAGGCGCTTGCGTCGGCAGCAGGCGCATGTCTGGGCCAGCTTTGGGGAGTGTGGCCTGCCCGACTGGGTTTGGGGGAAGTGAGCCCTGGTTTTGGAGGGGGAAGGTGGAGCAGGTCACTGGGGGTCTGACCGGGACCCTTCAGGTGGCGAGAGCCATGGAGGGCTTCAGGCCGGGAGCCGAGTGCTGAGTGTGGGTAATGCAGCTGGTTCTGGTCCTGCGTGCGGGCGGATCGAAAGCCAGTGGACGGGGCTCCCAGGGAGGCTTCTTGGACTGGAGGTCTGGGGCTAGGCCCTGAGGGTGGGCATGGTTTGGATAGGAGGAGCACCTAGGTGGCCGTACATGTAGGGGGGTGGGGCGATGATGTAGCTGCAGGGCCTGGGGAGAGGTGGAGACTCCTGGGTAATGGCTGCCGCCAGGTGGAGGGCAGGGTGGCCTTGGGAAGTGGCTGCTCTGGGTGGGCCTGGGCGGGGTGAAAATGCCACGGGAGGGGAGGCCGGGGTTTTCTTTCAAGGCTGTGCATGCTTGTGTGTTGGGAAGAGGGACTGGCGAGGGACTGGGGCAGGTGACAGTGTGGGGAGATGGGGAGGGCTTGCAGAGGAAGCGGGCAGTCCCTCTGTTGGGCTTCTGCTGTGGGAGGCTGGTGGAGTTGATATCACAGAAAGCCAGGTCTGGAAGGATGGGCTGCTGTGTGACTGGCACATTTTCAATTTTTGTGGGGGCCTTGATCCCTGCTGGGGCTCATGGGGCTCGTCCCTGATGAGGGGCTACGGTGTGGCAGAGGTGGTGGGAAGCAGTGCACCAAGGAGGTGGGCATCTGGTCCAAGGAGGCTGGTTTATGGCCCAGTGGTTAGAGCCCAGTGCTAACAAGGGCAAGGTTTACACACAGCTTCTGAGGCCGAGTGTAGACCCACCGTGCCTCGGCTCCTGTTCCCTGTCCTCAGGCTGAGGCCTCCTCTGACAGGCAGCACAGTGGGAGCTGATGAGAGACAGTGGAGGATGCAGTGCAGCTTCTCCCCAGAGCTGGGGACCCAGCTAAGTGCCTGTGTGTCCCTGGCACCAGCACCGTGTCCAGACATGTCTTGGGTGGATAGAGATGCTAGACAGGGCCCTCCAGACTTGGACTCCCCAGTGGGAGTCCAAGTGGGGACTGGATTCCCTCTCAGAGAGCCCCTTCGAATCCTTCCTTCTATCAAACTCTAACCTCTTAGGCTGGAACAACTCAAAATCCCATTCTGGCTTGTCTGGTCTCCACTAGAGAGGGAGAATTTCCCTGTGGACTTAACACTGGGGTCTGGGGAGGCGCTGCCCGGGAGTGAAATCAGAGCTTTGAGCAGGCGAGGAGCCTTGTCTAAAGGACCCTGGGGACCTGACTCTCCGAACCAGTCTCCCTGCCACCCCCAGGCTCTGGCGTCAGAGTCTGCGGTGACCAGCTCTCCATCCCCAGGGCGGCGTGGTGGACGACAGGAGTGAAGATTCCAAGTCTGTCTCCACCTTGAGCTTTGGCGTGAACACACCCACGATTTCCTGCATCTTTGACTGTAAGTGACGTTTGGAGGTGTCTACCAGGGTGACATGGATGAGTGTGTAGCCTGACGTTCCTGTTTGTGTGGGTTACATGGTCAGGTGTATACGTGGGGGCTGAGGAGGACTGAGTCTGGGTGTTTTGTTAGTGGGTCAGTGTCTCTTGGTGTGTGTGTGTGTGTGTGTGTGTGTGTGTGTGAACTCTAAGCCTGAAATCCAGCATTCAAGGCTCTGTGCATTCTCACTGCCCCCATCATCTGTGACCCCTCCCCTCCTTTCCCCTCCTCTGCCACCTCCCCAGTTGTCACCAGGCCCAAGGACACATCACTTGGGGGTCCACCTTTGGGCTGTGGTCTGCTCTCCTGATCTTGAGAGCAGCTAACTCCAGCATAGCGTACACGTGTCGTTTCTACTACCGTCCAGCCCCTCTGTCTGCTGCCCCTTCTAGGGACACCCCCTGTCCTCCCCTCTAGCCCCAGATCTTGGTCACCCCCAACCCCTCACTTGGCATCTGTTTCTTCCTCGGTGCAGACGGGAACCGCTACCATCTACGCTGCTACATGTACCAGGCCCGGGATCTGCCTGCGATGGACAAAGACTCCTTTTCTGGTAGGTGGGAGGAGAGCCAGGGACCAAGGACTGAGAGCTGGGAACAGAGTCATCGGGCCTTCAGACCACAGGGAACATGGCCCAGGCTTCTCCTATGGTGGGTCGTGGGGCGCTGTGTTTGTTGGGTTTGTGGAGGTGAGGGCTGCTGTCAGGTCACAGTGTCCTCCTGGTTGTCAAGTGGCCTGCTTGACCCCTCTGCAGGTTTTTGTTTTACTGACCATCCCTTCCTCCTGAAAGCCCCTCTGGCCTTGGCCCCTGGGACACCCCTCTCTCCTGGTCTCCTGCAGCTTCCTGCTTTTCCACCTACTCCTACTGAGCTACTGCCCTCTAAGCCTGATGTTTCCGAGAGTTCTGTGTGTGTTCTCTTCTCTGGGCACTGGGGTCCCCCAGGCAGCCCAGTAGCCACTTCCTGTTGGGGAAGCTTCCAGGTCTTTAGTTCCTTTATGTTCAGCCATATTTTCGATGTCTCCCCCAGAAGCCTCAGAGGCACCTCAGTTCGTCTTGTCTAAGCTGAACTCCTCGGGACCCCTCCCCCAGATCCAGGCCCCCCTTTACTTCCCACCTTGGTCCTAGTATCACATCAATGCGCTTCTACTACCCATCAGGTTGGTAACAGTCAGGTGCCCAGTTCTGTTGGTTCTGGCTCCTGAATCTGTCTCGGAGATTGTTCCCTTCTACTCCGCATCGTGGCTGCAGTCTCACACTGGCCTTGCCCCTTTTATCTGAATGCTCCAGTCATCTCCTGGCCTCCCTGTGACCTTCCACACAACCCCAGACACAGCTGGTGATGTCACTCCCCTGATTTCAGACATAGACACTAACAGATAAATCCCCGACTCTTTAGCCTGGCAGACAACTCCTTCATGATCTGACCCCTTTGGACCTCACCAGTTTCATCTTTCCCTAATTCCCCTCTATCTGCTAGCTCTGGCTGCACCAACTTTTGTCAACGTTTGTCTAGTTCTTCCACATATCTGGCCTTTGTGCTCAGTGCCTAGAATGCCTTCCCTCCCTATTTTTAATCCAGTGAACTCCTACTCATCCTTCAAGACCCAGCTCAGATGCCCTCTGACTCTTCCCCAAGCTGAGCTGGTGGTTGCTTCCTCAGCACCTGGCCAGGACCTCACCTGCACCTCTCTCAGAGTCCTTACCCACTGCATAGATCAATTGCCATCTACCTCTGTCATATTCTTCCCACCACGACTCTGAGCTCCTCCAGGAAGGGACCTTGACTTACCCTTGAACCTGCAGCAGGTTCTAAAGAACTAACACTAACTAAGATATCCAAAGAACTAGCACTTACTAAGCGCTCACCATGAGCTTAGGCGCTTTGCTGATGTTTTTTCATGTACCCCTTACAACTCTCCTATGAAGCAGGCATTTAACATCTCCATTTTACAGATGAAGAAACTAAATTGCTTGAGTTAAAACAGCTGACAAGTGATGTACCCGACTCAAAGTGCTTGCTACTTACTTGAGTAGATCCGAGTTCTTCTATGAGAGCGACCTCCTGTTCACAGAATGGCACTCAGCTCACTGCCAGGCACCCGTCCTCCTTTCTGGACCCTGCCCCTCCCCGACCTGGGGACCACTTTGGTTCCTCCCCAGCAGCTGTGCTTCCTCGTGTTCCTCTCCTCTCAGTGACCTTTTCTCTAGCTCCACGCAGCCAGGCTCAGGGTGGATGGAGCAACAAGCACACGGGGATTGGCAGGTGGCCGCGGGGAAGGGGGGATTGTGGGAGTGCGGGGGAGATCTCTGCAGCTGCAACTTCCTGGGAACCTTGGCCAGGATGCTTTCTGACAATCAGCACCTACCCCAAGGAGAAGAGAAGTGACCTAATTCACAGTCTTGCTTCCTCTCCCTTCAGGGGAGGGTGTGAGAGGCGGGGTGCAGGCGGCAGGTTTGTGTGTGGGGGGTGGGTAAGTGGGATGCAGGTCGAGGGCCCCTTGTCTTCCGGTGGCCGGGCTGGGGGTGGACCCTGCAGGGACGGAGCTCCTCCCGGGGACCCGCACCTCTGGGGACTGCAGGCAGGGTCAGCCTGGTAGCAGGCCCGCAGGAGACATCACACTTTCCATCCTAGCTCCACCCCCTCCCCCAAATAAACATCCCTTGAGCTTTGAGGGCACTGCCCAGGGCTTCCTCAGAGGCCGCTGGCTTCTGAATGAAAGGCCTGATTGAGCGGCTGCTGGAAAGGAAAACAGCAGCCAACACGGGTGAACCTATAAAACCCAGTGTGTTTATTTTCACTCCCAAACCCTAAACCAAAGCAGTTTCTTCCCTGGAACTGACCCTGGGGTGGCTGGAGGCTGTGCATGGCCACTGGCTGGCATTTCTCAGAGGAAACTCCTGTGTGAATCAGGAATGTCTGGGGTCTGGGGAGGGTCCGGCACAGAGTCTGTCGCTGGTGTCATCTTCCAGCCTGCTTGCTGGCGTCTGCAGCCGAGAGGGCTCTCCTTGGGAAGCGCTCTGACCTTGCTGCCCTGGGCTTTTCCCCAGCGAGGCTCCCATGACCCTGTGCTGTGCCCTCTGCTATAGTCCCTTGTGTGGTGGGCCTTGGGGCTGCCACAAGGCCAGTGCTCGGTCTATTTCTTCTCCTTGGCTGAAGGTGTGGGGGACACAGAGGAATTGTCCAGGAAACACTTGTTGAATAACACTGAACTCGGTCGGGGAGGGAGGCTTGTGGAGACACTGCCATCCAGGCTGCCTGAGGATTTTGCCTTGGGTGGGGTTCGAGTGGAGGGCCAGTGTCAATTCTCTGGACCACTGGAAGGGCGAGTGTGGCCTGTGCTCGTGTGCTTATGAGTGTGTGTGGCCAGCATAGTGATTAGGTATAAAAAATGTGAAATGATGCTTAATTCAAATGACTTCTCTTACATTGGGATAGGGTTGCCACTGCTCGGTGAGCATCTGGACTACAAACTGGATCTACTTTGAACAGAAAAGATAGGACTCCAGAGGACTTAGAAATCACTGGTCCTCAATGCCGTGCCCACTGGGCAGCATTGTGGCTCTGAACAGCGGTCAGAGCTGAGTTGCTCTTCCCTGTAGACTGATATTTCTCAAAGGGGATCGGGGAGTGCGCTGTCTCCTTTGCCCTGTTATACTCCAGGGAATTCTGCTTTGCCTCGTCCCCCAGCCGGCGACCACCGGTGTGGTTTGAGGGAGCTATAAGCTCTGCTTACAGAGCTGCCGCCCGGAGGGAGGACCCTTGGGCAGCTCACATTCCAGGGCACGGCCCTTAGCTTGAGGCACCCAGAAACTCCTCCTTGAGAGTCTCATGGGTCAGTGGGCTCAGGGGCCCCACTTGGTTAACGAAGAAAATGAGAGAAGGCTAGTAGATCGGATGCCAAGTTATTCATTTATGGGGGTAGAGTGTCTGCCAAGAAAGCAGAAGGTCCTGTGCCCTCTTTGCCGGCCTCATGGTTCCAGGGAGGTCAAAGCTGTGTGCTAGTTGGGTGGTCCTGAGGGGCGTTGCTGCCAGGCCGGGCCACAGTGAGGTCTGGTGAACCATGGGTGCCCCACAGCTGAAGTCACCTCTGTGGGGACCAGTGCTTTCGTCTCCCCCAGATCCAGACTCTGGCTTGGGTGGGGCTGGGGAGCCCTTGCTTGTGGGCTTCCTCTGTCTGGACTCCAGTCACAGCTCACCCCCTCTTCTGAAGCACAGCTTTCTGTTAAGTTTGGTTCTGGCTGGGAGAATTCTCCCGATGAGCTTAAGAAGCTATTTTCCAAGGTGTGCTGGAGGCTTGTGAAATGCTCCAGCTGTGACAAAGTGAGAGAGTGGCATGGACACATATACACTACCAAACGTAAAATAGCTAGCTAGTGGGAAGCAGCCGCATAGCACAGGAAGATCAACTCGGTGCTTTGTGACCACCTAGAGGGGTGGGAGAGGGAGGGTGGGAGGGAGGGAGACACAAGAGGGAAGAGATGGAGATATATGTATATGTATAGCTGATTCACTTTGTTGTAAAGCAGAAACTAACACCATTGTAAAGCAATTATACTCCAATAAAGATGTTAAAAAAAAAAAAAAGGGTTCCTGGGCGAGAGAGACTGGGAAACACTGCACACTTAGCGATTTACAAATCATGGTGGCATTGAAGGCTGGGGTGGCTGCAGGAAAGGAGCCTGTTGAACGTGTTTAAGCGTTCCTTCATTCCCCCGAGAACTCGCCTTGCGAAGAACACATTTTGGGGAACACTGATGGACAGGATTCAGTCCAACTCACTCAGCACGAATCCAGGACCATTTGTGATCTGCCCGCCTGCGTCCTCCTCCCTGGGGCCCGGGGTGCTCCCTTCCTCCCCTCGGACAGACTTGCTGTTCCCTGAGTGCTCTTTGGTGCTTTGGCCAGTGCTGTGCTGGGTGCCTGGCGCCCCCTTCTCTTTGGTCCACCTTGGTTACCTCCTTATTCTAGAGACTCGGGGTAGGAGACCGCCTTTGGGGGTACTGACTTGACGCCACCAGACTCCAGGGCGTACCCCCAACCCCTAGCGCCTTGAACACTCCGCTGTGAAGCTGCACATCGCTTTGTATTGTAACTGATGTTTAGTTACCACTTCCAAGCAGCAGTCATGATCTTAAGAGCCCGGACTGTGTCTCGTACACCTTCATATTCAGAGCACTGTGCTTACCTACCATATGCGGGTCAGTCAATAACTGTATGTTGGACGAAAGACGGATTGCAGATGATGCTGGAGTGAACGTCTTTGTTCATATAGCTTTTTGGTTAATTTGGATGATTCCCAGAAATATGGGAAACAGGGTGTAAACAGTTTTATGTTTTTCAGGGCATACTGCCTGCTTGCTTTTCTAAAGGGTTGCTGAATTGCTTCCGGCAATAAAGGAGAGTACCTATTTCGTCAAATATTTGCCAACACTGGGTTTTATAAATCTGAACAATTTTTCTTAATTTTATAGGAAAAATACTGCTGTATTGCAGTTTTCGTTTGCATTGCCTCGATTACTGGCAGTCTACTCCACCTTGTTAAGGGCCCTTTTCCCGTGCTCGTGGCGGGTAGGGGGAGCGCTGACTAGGAGTCAGGGAGTCTGGTCCCAGGCACCTATGAGTGAGTAGTGGCTAGTGACTTGTCTCTCTGGGGCAAAGCTCCCTCTTCTGACAAGGGGTATGATGACACCTGCCCTGTGGTCTGAGCAGTTGGAGGGAGGGCCCATGAGGGAAACTTAGTGTATTGTGACTGCAGAAGGGTCCTCCTTGGAGCTCCGGGGAGGTCTGAACAGCAGAGATCAGACACAGGGCTGCAGGTCCAGCAGTCACCTGCCTGGGGCCTCCTGTGGTGATGGAGTCCAGTAGAACCCTTGTGTGTTCTTGGCTGGAGCTCCCAGGGCAGCCTGTGGTCCTCACAGAGCTCCAATCCAGCTTCAGCGCTGGGGCTGCTCCGTGTGGCCTGGCAGGTGAGGCCGGAGGGCTGATGCTGGCCCTCCCCTACTGGAGTGGCTCTGGAAAGAGCTGGCCTCTCCCCTCCCCTCCACTTCACCTTAGGATCTGCCTCTCCATCCTCCTGGCTTTCCTGGAAGAGGCTTGTGTCTGTGCGTCCGTCTGGCTTCCCTTCATCTGACCACCTTGCTTCAGCAACACCCCACCCCCCTTGTTTCTCTTTTTTGGAGGGGCTGGGCCTTGTGTGGGGAGAGGCCAGGCCCCAGCACACAGTAGCCCAGTGTCTGAGGCCCCAGCCCTCCAGGCCTGCTCCTTACAATGCCTTTGTTGTGTGTTTTCCCCCCTGCCCCGGGCGGGTGGGGCCAGCGTGTGGGTCTGGGCGATTTTTGTTTGAAAGCCACCCCCTCCCTTCCCCCCAGTGCTGAGCTCATTGCCTGCGCTGATGGGGCTGCTGGAAGGAGTCGCCTGCTCGGGGGCCAGCGTGGGGGGCGCTGCCAACACCAATACAGCGTGCATGGCCGCCACAATGTGCAATTGTGATCTTTGTGTAAACGCGGTCGGTCTGGGGCCCGCGCGCTTATAAAAATAAAGCCTTGGGAAGCACAGGGGGCGGGAACAAAAGGGGCTTTTTCGCTGGCTCTCGAATATGGTTTTATTTATCGGAACGCGCCCTCTTTTTCTTACTGGAACCGGGGAGAGGTTCTCTGCCGAGCTTGGAGCTGATGGTATCACAGCCAGACGGTTTCATTAAATGCACAGACGCCGCTGGGCCCTGCCAGGGCCAGGAAGGGAATGGCTTGGGCCAGCCCTGCCAGGCTGGTACATGGGAAAGGAGAGCCGCATGCCAGGGAGGCTCCCACCAGGTGGGCGTGGCAAGATGTGGTGGGCATGTCTCCCCTGCCCCTTCTTCTGCCAAGGGCCTCCCATTGCCCTCTTCTACCTCTAGAATCAGGTTCAAAACCGATTTCCTACAGGAAGCCCTCCCGGATTGACCCCAGTTTGTTCTTGTGCCTGAAGGCTGGCGCGCTGGTCCTAGCCTGGTGGCTGCCTCCTGTTAGGCAAACCCAGCATTGTTCGGCGAGTGAGTGCCCGTAGCTTCTGTTTCCTAACGTGGATCCCCCCGCGCATCGCCCTTAAAACAAGCCCTTTGAGCAATAGCCAGAATCCTGGACCCTGTCCCCCACCCCATCCCCTGATGAAAGTCCTCCTGTTGCCCACTCCAACTTTCCCACCTCTTCGATAGTCACTCTCTGCCACCTCCTGTGCAGTGGCTGTGGCATGTCACTTGGACTCTTGATGGCCAGGGAGAGACTGGCCGGGGAGAGACTGGTCTGCTCCCCTCCCCTCTGTGGGGAAGAGCTATCTCTCCATCTCAGCCCCAGGAGTGCAGCTGGACGCCCCGGCTTTAGATGTCTGGTGCTGAGGCCCTCTTGAGTCACATGGGGGCTGCCCTGGAGGGTGCAGAGGATGCAAGGTGCTTACAGGATGGAGAAGCTGCCAAGGGTATAGGGCATGTGATGGAGCATTTGGGCTCAGCCCTGCCAGACATCTAGCATCCAGCTGTCAGCCTCCTGCATCCCCAGACGTCCCTGTCCACATGCCCTCGGCATCTGGCACGTCGAGTCTTACAAAATGGCAGCAAACTGGACCTGCCCCCTAATGAGAGAAGTTGGAGGAGCCCCCTCCTCCAAGCCCTTTGCTCCTGTCCCAAATTACATGCACTCAGTCCCATGGGACCTTCTCTGGCATTGGTTTCCAAGCGTAGTCCTGAAAGGCAGCATCAGCAACACGTGGGAACTTGTTAGAAATGTCCATTCTCAGGCCCCACCTCAGACCCGATGAAGGAGTCTCTGAGGGTGGGACCCAGCAGTCTCTGCCAGCCTTCCAGACGATTCTGCTGCATGCTCACATTTGAGAACCACCGCCCTAGAATCTTCTCTAGTGATGCTTTGGGACCAGGCAGAGGGAATGCCTCCTGGGTGGGTCCCAGGCTAGCATGGCTGGGGCTGATAGGCTGGAAAGTAGTTTGGGGACATCAGGGAGCTGCAGGGATCTTAGGGCTCCCCTCACGCCCCCCACTGCTCAATAGCCCTTGAATCCATTTGCTTCTCTCTAGTGCCCCCACCCATCTAAGCCACCACCCTCCCTGCCTGAACCCTTGCAGTAGTTTCATAACTGGTCTCCCTGCAACCACTTCTGCCCCCTCCAGTCTCTTCTCCAGGTGGCAGCCAGAGTGAGCTTGCTGAAATGCAGACTCAGCCATGCCAGATCCCCTCTCTCACACGCCACTGCACCTCATAGGTGTTCAAAGCATGATCAAAACTGTAATTTTATGCTTGTTTGTATAGATTACCGTTTTGCTCCAAATGTATCCTCAGCCCCTAGCACCTAGCCCCCGGCCTGTCATGCACAAAGCACTCAGTCAGTAAGTGCTTGTTGGATGAATGAATGAATGAATGAATGAATGCACAATCTATTCATTTTGCCTCCAGCAACCAGCCCAGGAAAGAGCCCAGAAGGGAAGCTCTCTGGATCTTTGCACGCACTCTCCGGGACCTCGGTCCCGTCTCCTCATCGTGGCCACCGGCTGGCCTCACGGAGGATGAGGGTGGGGTGGTACCCCCAGGATAGGGCTCCAGCCTGGACGTCGGTGCTCCTGAGTGGCAGCCACAGCTGTGCTCCAGCTTTGTGGCTGCATGACTCCTGAACGGGCGACTCTCACGGTCTCTGTTGTGCCCCGTCTCCCTTCTCTGTGCCCGGCCCACACAGATCCCTATGCAATCGTCTCCTTCCTGCACCAGAGCCAGAAGACGGTGGTGCTGAAGAACACCCTGAACCCCACCTGGGACCAGACACTCATCTTCTACGAGATCGAGATCTTCGGTGAGCTGGCTAGCATCGCCGAGCAGCCGGCCAGCATCGTGGTGGAGCTGTATGACCACGACACCTATGTGAGTCTTCCCACCTTCCTCCCCCAAACCCTCACTGCCCACCGTCTCCAGGGCCCAGGGGAGATGCTGCTGTGAGGGATAGGTCCCCAACGAGATGGGAGTTCCCCGAGGCTGGGGCTGATGGCCTCTCCCCCAACCCCACAGGTAGTGGTGAAAACTGTTTTAGAGTAATTAAAAATAAATTGCCACCATGTGTGCTGTGCCCACGGCAGAGAGAGGGTACAAATCTGGCAAAGGTGCTTGGCTGTGGGTCAGGAGCCTGGGTTTTCTCTGTCTCTAACTTGCTTATAAGATTCTAGGTCGGTCCCTTCTCCCCATCAGAGGGCTGCTTTGACTTCACACATGGTTATCAAGCACTTGTGCTGGGCTGGGTGGCCCCTCAAGTGGGGTTCCCCAGCTAGGTGGGAGCCGGGGCTCAGGGACCACAGGGCAGGGACTCCGCCAGGGAGCCAGTGTGAGGCACGGGTGGGGCCCTCTCTGCAGGGCTGTCGCACAGAACCTCTTGTGCTGGGGGGAAGGCTCTGTGGTCGTGCCCCCCAAATGAGGGCCACTTGCCGTGTGTGCTGAGAAACCACATTTTCATTGTGTTTTAGTTTTAATCCATTAAACTTTAAGTAGCCACAGGCGGCTGGTGGCTCCGGTATTGGACAGCGCAGCTCTGAAAGGTTCCCAGGAGGGAGAGGGCTGTGGGCTGGAATGTGAGGGGCTGTGGGAAGACCCAGGCCCTGGTGGAAATGTGAGATTGGGGTTTTGGGATGAGGCAGTGGTGTTAGCACAGCACGGGGGCCAGTGGGAGATGGAAGAGCAGGGAAGGCAGGCAGGGAAGGAGGAGCAAGGAGTATGAGGCCAGGGGAGCGGGGGGAGTGGCGGGGTCAGGGCGACATTTTACAAAGGAGGGGTGGGATGCTGTTGGAAGAGAGAGACTGTGTCGGCCGAGGGGTGTGTGGCCAAGAGGCCCTGCCTGGGTTGGGGGTGTCAGTAGATGAAACGGGAGGGGATAGGGCTTCACAGATGCTTCCAGAAAGAGTTGCCATGACTGGAAGGAAGGGTGTGGTGACCAGGAGTTGGGGGAAGGTGAGGCTGATTAGGATGCCCCACTGGCTGGCAGTGGGCAATGCGGGCCTGGGCTGGGGAGGCTGACCTGTAAGCCCTGCCCTTAGAAGGAAAAGCTGGCTCCGTGGGGGCCGAGCAGCTGGAGGAAGGGTCTTTTGGGGATTTTGGGGGGAAGAGCTCAGGACCTGGAGCTTTTGGGACAGGAGGAGGCGGGAGGTGGCAGGACCTGGAGGGTGCCGGGGCCAGGGGACTTTGCAGAAGCAGGTGCGAGCGCTGGTGCAGGGTGGGTGGGAGGCCGTCAGGACACAACCTCTCTCTCCCAATGGCACCTCACCTCCTCTTTCACAAATGGTATTCTCTCCCCTTTGGGCCAGTGCCCGGGAGGGATCCCGGGGGAGAAAGCCATGGCCTCTTCTGGGTGGGTGGCCCCCAGGGTCCTGGGGGACAGCAGAGCTGTGTCATTGATAATGTAGTCAGACGGGGCTGTACCTGCTGGCAAATTTCCGTTGCCCTGACCTCCTGTTGTCCTGGCTGCCTGGGCTCTGTGAAGACTCCCCTCCCCGAGCCTCTCCATGACCCAGTGACTAGAAGGCAACACTGGACCCAGAGGAGCCTCCAGGCCCCCTCCCAGTGCTGTGGCTGGTGACCACTCTGAGTGGTCTATGCTGGACTGTCACCCGCTGGTGTGGGCATTTATGCAGAAGCTGGTGGCCACTCCACAATGACTCTTGGCAATGTCCCCAGCAGTGATGTGACTGCAGGTAGGGATGCCTCCCGGTCCTGGCCTGGGTTTCTCCAGATGAGCGCCTCGGGCGAGCCACCAAGGCTTGTGACAGCTGTGGCATCATCTGGCTGAGACCCAGGTTCTGTCTGCGGCCCCTGCCCTTGGGGAAGCTAACCACACGGTCGGAGTTCACCGGTCAGCAAGGTCACTCTATCCTCTAGGCAGTGGGGAGCCATGGAAGGCTCATGGGTAAAGGAATGATAAGATGAAAACAGCATTTTAACAAGACTCATTTAATTTGATGAGCATGATCCACAGTCTCCCCATGTGGAGACTGGGGGGATTTGAAGGTGAAATGAACAGGAGATACAAATTCCTGGGAAATGTCAAACACCTCTCTTGCTGAGGGCATTAAAGAAATGCTAGGAGGCTGTCACTCTCGTCTCCAGTGGGCTTAGAGCTTGATTAAATTAAAGCAAGGTGAACGCTAGTTGGACATGCAAAGGGACTTCTGGACCATGATGGGAATTCAGCATTAACAACAGTGGCAGGAGGCCACTCTCATGCTGCCCTTGCATCCCCCTAAGGGAAGCAGAGCTCACCGTCTGCACCAGGGGCTGCCCTGACTTCTGAGGCCCTTCCGAGTTCGGGAGGCCAGATGTAGGTCTGGTGACTGCTCTGAGGCCGCCAGAACCCTGGGCTGGGGGACGCTGACTTTTCTTTCTCTATGCTCGGTCTAGGGTGCAGATGAGTTTATGGGACGCTGCATCTGTCAGCCGAGTCTGGAACGGATGCCCCGGCTGGCCTGGTTCCCACTGACTAGGGGCAACCAGCCGGCAGGTGAGCTGCTGGCCTCTTTTGAGCTCATCCAGAGAGAGAAGGTGAGGCTGCTCCACATCCAGATCCAGGAGGCCCGGCAGGGAGCTCCTGGTGGTGGAGGGTGAGGGCCCAGGCAGGGGATGGTCTGATAGAGGGGAGGGGGCTTAGATACATTTTTCTTCCCCCACCAAGGGCCTGCACTTAGTGCAGAGCACTGAAGGGCCACCTCTGGATGTGAGGCCTCCTGCTGGAACCAGTTTTGCCCATCTTTTCTGAGACCCAAATCAGGACACAATCTAACACTGGGGCGGAAAGCTGAAATCTGAACCGTGTTACTATGTCTGAGTCCTCTGGCGGTTGGATGTATTTTTCTCTGGGTTATAGCCTGACGTGGTTTCTGGAAGGGGGACCTCTGTGACCTAGCTAGGGTGCTTAATTGTCCGGGGCAGGGGACTCCAGGGACAGGTGAGGGCAGGACCCCTGTTGCAGTGTTGGCTCTGCCATAGCCTCAGCCAGCCAATTCCCTGCTGTAAAATAGGGGGTTTGGATTAGAGCCACATCTTCAAACTTGCTCTTAGTGTGATGTGAACCCTAATATGTAAGCCGGCTAGAAGTGAGGCTACTCTGGCTGAAGTGTCTGGAGGGGACACGGCATATTGCCAACCTGGCTTCCCCTGCACTCGCTTACCAGGCACCTCCCAGGAGTCCCTAGTCCGCCAAGGAAGAGTCTGCAAATCCCTGGACTGTCTGATCACAGACAGATACCATGAGTGTCATTTTGTGGTTGGAGATGTGTTTGCCTGGCCAGGGCAGAAAGGTGGTGGGGCCTTGGGTGACAGGCACCTAACCAAAGCTCTTTTTCTTCACCCTAGCCGGCCATCCACCATATTCCTGGTTTTGAGGTAAGTCTTGCTCTTACCTTTGCTTCTTCAAACTTGCCCCCTCCCGGTGTTCGCAGCCCCCTCCCAGGCTAGGAAGGGGAGCAGGCATACGCCACCACCATCCTGCCTTCAAGCCAAGCAAGGCTCTGTTGGGGCCACAGGGGCGGGGTGGGTAGGGGCTGGGGTCCCTGCCCAGCTCTGGCTTTCCTGCCCTTCTCCCCTGAGAAATCCAAGAATCACAGACTCAGATGGAAGGGACCTCATGGTCATCCAGCCCAGTGACTCTCAGCTGGGCTGCATGTTGGAATCCCTTGGGCAGCTTTAAAAATCAGCAGTGTTGGGCTTCCCTGGTGGCGCAGTGGTTGAGAGTCCGTCTGCCGACTCAGGGGACACGGGTTCATGCCCCGGTCCGGGAGGATCCCACATGCTGCGGAGCGGCTGGGCCCGTGGGCCATGGCCGCTGAGCCTGTGCATCCGGAGCCTGTGCTCTGCAACGGGGAGAGGCCACAGCAGTGAGAGGCCCGCGTACCACAAAAAAAAAAAAAAAAAAAAAAAAAATCAGCAGTGCTCAGGCCCCACCCTAGACCAAATGAAATGCCATCTTTCAGGGTGTGGCTCAGGCCTTCATATCTTTCAAAGCTGCCCAGGAGGTTTGAATGTGCAGCCTGGGCTGAGAACCATCGACTTAGACCAGTGGTTCTCAGCGTGGCATCACCCGAGGTATTGTTAGAAATGCCAAACTTGGGTCCCACTTCAAACCTATGAAGCCAACTCTGAGGGCAGCACAGAAACCTGGGTATTATCGAGCCCTCCAGGGGATTCGGACGTGCACTCACATTTCAGAAGCTCTGATTTAGACCGTAGTTCCCAACTCAGTGTTCCCACTAAGATCCGGTTTTATTTCCTCTACTAGTTATGGGAACTTCATTCCCTTGGCCCTGCTCCCCTTCCTTCTCCTGGGGGTCATGAAAAATGTAAACCTTTTACTGGTACCCAAGCTAATTTGATTCAGGAGTCCTCTGCCCGGCCAGGCTCAGCTGCAGCTTTGAGAAGTGGTCGTTTGGGCTCTGTTTGGACGCTTCTCCCCTTAGGAGGCAGGGAGTCCAGGCATTTTGCAGACAGTTCTTACAGTACCAGCCCTCCTTGCCCCCTGCCCCCACTGTGTCCTCTGCCTCTCCTGCCACCCCTTCTAGTCTCTCTCCCTTTCCCTCTCCTGCTCCCTCCCTGTCCAGTCCAACCTTCTGCTCTCAGCTCTGCCAGCCCTGGGCATGTAGGTTGCTTCTCCTTGGTTCTCCAAATCCACATCTCCAGCAGTGGCTCCAGGGATTCAGGCCTGACTGCCTCCTGGGGCTGTTACACAGGGTCCGGGACCTTCCCAGCACCTGTCTATTAGTCAGTTTCCTTTCTCCTGTCACTTCTAGAGATGCCTGGGCTCCAGGTGTATGCTTTGGCCTCTCCCACCAGTCCCTCTGCATCAATGTTTGTTGTACCTTCTTTCTCAGGGACCACGTAGAGGGCGCGTCTGGGAAGCACATCACCCTCACCCTAGATGGGAAGTGGTTTCTGTTTGCTCCTTTTAGGGAGACATCTGCCGTGTTGATCTCTGCCCCGGTCTAGTGGTCCTTGTCACTAACGGTAAACTTTCACCCTCCTTCCTCTCCTCCCTCCACTGTCTCCTGGATGTGGACTGTCCCATGGTGTGGTCCAGGTGCAGGATACATCAGGGATCCTGGAAGAGGTGAGCTGGCCCCTCACAGCTGTGGCCTGTGGCTGGGGATAGGTGGGCAGAGGAAAGGTGAAGGCCATGCCCTGGAGTCTTACTGGTTCCTGGTACTCCAGTATGCCTCTGTCACATGGACCCCTGTCTGGATTTAATTTCCCACACTCTGCGTGGATCCAGGGCTGCCTGGTGTGAGTCTGGCTCTTAGGTGGATTGCTGCTATGTTGGAAGCCACATTTGCCCAGACCCTCGGGACAGCAGTACAGAGCCTCAACTGGCTGAGTACCAAGTGGCATGTTTTCAAGAATGAAATGTTCATAAGGGGCCAGAGTAGTCAAGGAAGCCTTGCTGGTGGAGGTGGCATTAGCCAGACATTGTCGTAGCGCTTAGGAAGAAGGTGGGGAACAATGCCTCTGGCCCAAGGGACCAAGCACCAGGTTGGGGCCTGGCTGCTTTAGGGAACGGGGCAGGCTGGGGATTCCTAGCTTCTGGGAGAAGCTTGGGGTTTGCATCCAAATGAAGCAAGGCTATGCCCTTTGCTATGCGGGATGAGGAGCACATTTCCTTATGGCCACCTGCACATCTGTGAGCAGGTCCTCAAGAGTGAGCTGAGGCAAAGGCCGGGCAGAGAGACAGGAAGGAGAGCCCTGGTCAGATGGGGGTTGGGAAAAGGGCAGCCACTTCCTGCCGTCAGGGAATCCCCAGGCTGCGAGCGAACACCGTTTGACATTTTCAGTGCAATTTGGACTTGAAGTGCAGGGTCAGGATGTGGGATCCGCCGGCCCCGCGCCCCTTACCTCACTTCCTTCAGCTCCCAGACCGAGGTGGGGTCCGCCAAGTGAGCTGGCCGCAATTGCGCCTGACAGGCAGCCTCCTGCTTCTGGCTGCAGTTGCGAAAGACTGCCGATTTGGAAAGGGGACCAGAGTCCTGTCCAGGGAAGCAGCACGGAGCCCTCTCTCTTGATTGAGAGCATTCTGTGGCCAAAACCCACAGCCTGCTCTGAAGAAGACCCAGCCCAGGGATGAGTTATTAAAAAAAGTTAAAATCCTTAATAACTGGATTTGTAATATATAACAGTGAAGGCTCAGATTCCAAGAGCCGGGATCTGGCTGTGGTCTTGTTGTCAGGAAGCAAATCAAAATCTGCAGCTTTGGGGCCAGAGCCTGACGAGGGCCAAGTGCCCTGCCGCAGGGCCAGCCGGCCACAGGTTGAGGCGGGTGTGGGTCAGCAGGGCCAGAGGAGAGCAAGTCCTGGGGGTCTGCTGGGCACAGGGCTGGGCCAGAATGTTCAAAGGGTCCCAGGCCCAGTAGGATGGATGGAGGATCAGTTGGTCCAGGGAACCAGCCCAGAAGGTGACTTTGTGACCCCTTCATCCCCAGAGGGCTCCCGCCCTGGCCCTGGGGCCCATAGCTCAGCCTCTTTCTTCCCCTGCACTTGAAGGCTAAGACTCATGCCGAGGTCCTGGGTCCTGTTTGGTTTTAAGAATCCCCAGGGGTGGGGTGGAGGCAGATTAGTCTTGCTGCTGTTGCCGCTGGTCCTGCTGGAAGCCTGATGCCTTAGCAAGACTTTTCTGTCTTCTTTGCTGCGGCCAGGCTCCTGCTTGGTATCCCTCGTTCAGCCCCCTCCAGACTCCCGGCCTGATCCCTGTGAAGGGCGCTCCAGCCATCCTGGAGGGCTGTGAAAAGCCATGCCGGGAGCTTAGCTTCTGGGCCACTGGTCACGGGGGCCCTCAAAAGTCTGGGAGCAGAGAGGGCAGATGGGTGTGTTAGGAAGCCATCTGGCTGCAGAGAGGTGTGGGATGGGGAGTGAGGGGCAGGAGAGACCAGCTAGGAGGCTTTTGAGACAGATGTGGTGATGGGGGCCTAGGCTAGAGAGGGAATGGAGAGGGCCAAGTGACTCTGAAGCATGGTGTAAGGATGGCCTCTCCGGTGGGGACTGCCTTCTGGCCAGCACAGCCCACGCCTGTGTGGGAGACAGTGTCATGAATGAGGTGAAAGGCATCTACCCAGGCGGAGTGCTCCTAGAGCAGATGGAGGACAGCAGGGATGGCTTCCTGGAAGAGGTGACTCTGAGCTCTCTTTGGGGGTCCAGGTGGCAGTGTCTCGGGCTGGGGGTGCGTGTCACCACGTGGGGCCAGTTTGGTGGGCAACAAGATTTCCCCTCCCCCAGGCTGTTTGCCCACCTGGAGCATCCCTGTCCAGGGGCTCTTGGTCGGGAAGGACTGTTGCATTGTGTCTTTGAGTCTTTGGTGTCTGGGAGACCTGGGTCCTCACGGGTGGACGGGAGGGTTTCTTTCCAGCTCCCAGTCTGTCTTTCTGTCTGTCGCTTGATGTTTCCCCTCTTCCTGAGCCTTGCTCTTCCCCTTGTCCAGCTCTCCCTTCGCATTTCCCTTTTCCTCTGTTTGCTCCTTGGCCCAGGCTCCCTCTCTCCCTCCTTCTCCCCGCCTCTTCTGAGCCCTCTGTCTCGTTTCTTTTCCTTTTTGTCTGGAGAACAAAGGCGGTCTGCACTGCCAAGGGGAATGAGTTCAAAGAAACTGCAATTTTAGATTTCCTGAGAAATGGAGAGTGCACAGGCATGTGTGAGTGTGTGCAAATATGTATACTCACGAGAGCATGCACGCGTGCGCGCGCACACACACACACACACACACACACACACACTCACACACAAACAGCAGAAGAGATGATGGCAGATTCCTTAATAATTGAGGGCTCCTAGGATGTGGAGCCTGTGCAGAGGAAGACCCCATCTGGGAACCCTTTAGGTGGGAGCAGGGGCTTGTGGTCCTGAGCACCTAAGGGGGCGTGGTTTGGAGTATCGTCCTTGGTTTTGATGCTCCTGTCATGCTCCCTGGGGGGCATGCCCTGGTTGAAGGGAGAGTGTCCTCCTCCATGGCTTTTTTGCTGTGAGTTGGGGGCCAACCAGATGTCACTCCATCCCCTTCCTAATCCAGGCAACAGGCTATGGCTTTTAGTCCGAGATGTACATGAGGTACTCTCCTGTACCCCCAAATACTCCAGAAAGAAAAATTTGGTGTTTTGCAATCAGGAAAATAAGCCCAGTGGTCCCCCATCCCCCTATCCCTCCCCCAAGGCTTTAATTTAAAACACTGTTTTTCCTGGGAAGTGTAATTAGAGCAGCATGTTGTTCCTAACGAGCTGGGTGGGGCAGGCAGACAGTGGAGCCCTCCCAGCCCGACCGGCTGAGCCCGCCTGGAGCTCCCCGAGGAGCTAGGATCTGAGTGTCCAGAGGGTCACCTGACCGTGCCCTGCTGTGTGAGGAGGGGGTCTGTGGGCTACTGGTGGCAACACTGACCTAGGTGGCTGGAGGGCCCTGTCCACACTTGCCCCAGCCCTGGGAATGCACGTCTGTCTAGCGTGGTGGCCCCTGGGACTAGGAGAGGAAGCCCCCCTCATGGCTCAGGGCCTCAGTTCCCTGTACTGAACTGGCCAGCAGGACGGATCGATGAAAGGAGGCAGGAGGTGGATTCTGCTTAAAGTGGGGAGAGAGCCTCATTTGTCCTTGTGTCCTTGTCTTCTTGGCCTGAGCTGTCTCGGTAAGCGCCCTGCACACCTGTAGAACCCCGTCAGTGTAGCAGCCCCACGTCTGCCCTGCATTCAGGGTGGGTGGGGAGGAGCACGGAAGGGATGGACCCCACCATGGAAGGGGTCATCTTATTAGCCTTCTACTGTGTGGCTGCCCCTGAGGTCTGTGGTCCTCGGAGTCCCTCGTCACACACGCGACAGTGAATCAGGATGTCCTGGCGATGCTTTCAGTCTACATCCACCCCCTCCCAGCCTGGCAGTGCCGATAGGGGTCGCTGCAGCCCACCCCACTGAGAGTCACTGTCCTGGAAGGAGATATCATGCCTCTCAGATGGGCTGGACCAGAAACAATTGAGAAACTTGGGCACAGGAGTGGCCATCTGACTGGTGCCACAGGACTCCCAAGCGTGAGATGTGGGAGACCAGTCAGGACCTTGGGCAACCAGAGCCCAGGGTCACTTAATTAGAGGTAAAAGAAGTCAGAGAGTAGGGTTGTAAGGAGTTTCTGGAGTGGTTGGGGAGATTTTCTGGAGGATGTAGAGTTTGACCTAGGCCCTGAAAGATGTGGTAGATTCTGGAAGATGGCAAAGGAAGCCCATTCAAACAGAGGGAGGAATGAGCGGGCACGGGGAAAGGAGGGTTTGGTGAGGATGCAAGACTGACACAGGCAAGAGCATTGGGAAGGATGGGAGAGTATGTTGGAGTCGGTTCTTTGTCCCCCTATCCCCCCGTCCATTCGCCCTCTGCCATCCCTCCCTCCCTGCCTTCAATAATCTGTTTGTAAGCCTTTATTTATTGGACAGGGGATTTAGCTGTTGTCCCTGTGTGCAGAATTGCTGGTTTCACAAGGGACACAGACAAATGAACACACAGAAATGACCCAGGGTGATGTGTCTTTCAATGAGACAAGTTGCTCTGGGAACCGTGGGGTGCTTAACTTAAACCTGGGGCTCCAGGGAACACTTAAGTGGACCTGAAGTCCACGTAGGAGGTAACCAGATGAAGTGGGCAGAAGAGCCTTTCAGACAGAGAGACCAGTGAGCTCCAACCTCACAGGTAAAGAGAGTGTGGTGCCTCCTGAAACCTGCTGGCGTTCAGAAGTGGGGGGTGCTGTTGAGCGTGTCTGGGGAGGTGGCTCCTCACTGCCTGGGGTCCCGGAGGGGAAAGTTGGTGGTGAGAGGCGAGACCAGAGAGGTCAGCAGGTGCTAGAAGATGAGGGGTCTTGGAGGCTGCGTCAAGGAGTTTGGACTTCATCCTGAGTGGGTGGGTTTTAAACAGAGTGGCATTCTTAGAAAGTCTTCCCTGGCTGCAGAGTACAGCATACATTCATTGGAAGGGGATGTGCAAAACAAGATGCAAGAGATCACTTAGGATGATGCTGGTGAATCCAGGCAAGAGATGGTGGTGACCCAGACCCAGGAAAGAAGATGGGTGGGTGGGCCCGGGGGAGATTTAGGAGACAGAGCCCTAAGGCTTGGGGATCAATCCAGAGGAAGGAGAGCCAAGGGTGGCGTGGCGTTTTTGGCTTGGCTATCTGGGTGGATGGTGGGGCTGGATTCTGAGATGACATTTGAAGAGAGCAGGTTTGGGGGGGGGTGGGATCTTAGAGAATCCAGTTTGGGACAAGCTCGGTGTGAGAGGCCAGGAGGACACATGGATGAAGTAGCGGTAAGGTTGGAATGTGAGTGTGGGGCTTAGGAGAGAGTGGAAAAGCCTAGGGGAGGGCTGGGCAAAGGAGCAGGGGGAGGCTGCCAGGGAGACACAGCCAACGGAGGGTAGAGAGGGTGGAGGGGCCGGTGCTGAGGAGCTAGACAGACGGCTTTAGGAAGGAGGACGAGGTCCGCTGGCCAGATGCTGCTGAGGTAGGGAGAGAGATAGGCGCCTGTGAGTTTCCTCTGGGTTGGGCTACAAGCAGGTTGTTGTTAATTTTGGAGAGAGAGGTTTCCAGGGAGGGGATGCAAGGGGCAGAGCGAGTGCACTGGGCGGAGGGCTGTGTGGAAGTGGGGGAGAGGCAGGGGATGGAGGCAGCCTTTTTCAGGAAGAGAGAGAGGAGAGGGTGGCGGGCTGCAGGAGAGGACCCAGAGAGAAGGTGTGGATGCATCCGAGATACCATCTCGAAACTGTCTTTAAATGCGGAAGGAAAAAATCCAGCAGATAGTGTGGAAAATTGGGGCACACTGGATGACCGGGTTAGGGAGCCAGAGCACATGGTGGCGTAGATGTGCAGTGATAATGAGAGGAGCCGACAGGCGGGCGGTGCGCACAGTGGGGAGGGGACAGAGGACTTGGTGGCAGCTGGTAGGCGGAGGGGGGCCCCTTCAGAGGCAGGGATTCTGGGGAAAGACAACAAGGTGCAGGGAGTAAGGATGTCCTGGGACCCCTAAGGACGGCATGGTGGATGGAGGTGGCCTTGGGATGAGACTGGGGACCTTGTGCCTCATAAGCTGCCCTGAGGATGCGCCTCTAACCGCTGTCTCTGCTTGTCTCTCCTTCCTGCCGGCCGGGCCTGGCGCTCCACAGCTGTGTGCACCCGCCATCTTCCTCCAGGGCCTCCTGCAAACGGTACTGGAGCCCGGTCTTCTCCAGGTTCTTGGTCCCTGTCCTCTGTAAGCAGGTTCCTGCGGTGGGGAGCCTGGGCGTCTGCACAGAGAGAGGAATATCCTCACAGGGGACCTGGAGGAGCCCAGAGGGAAAGCGGGACGTGGAAGTGAGGGACAAGAGGGAATCAAAGGGACACTGCCCAGAGTCTGGGGACCTGGAGAGGGATGTTCTGGGGGAAGTATATTCATGAGTTTTCCTGGGTGATTTCAGGACAACATCGCAGCCCTATGAGAAAGGCTTGGTCTTTCTGCCTCCCCACCCAGGATCCCGGGGCTGTTCCCTCCCTGACCTCTTCTATTTGTCTCTTTCGTCATGGGCTTTTGGCCCTGGGCCCACTGTGGGCTGGGCATCAGCCTTGAGCAGGCCACCAGCAGGCCTTCAGGCATAACCTTTTTTTTTTTTTTTTTTTTTTTTTTTTGCGGTATGCGGGCCTCTCACTGTTGTGGCCTCTCCCGTTGCGGAGCACAGGCTCCGGACGCGCAGGCCTAGCGGCCATGGCTCACGGGCTTAGTTGCTCCGCGGCATGTGGGATCTTCCCGGACCAGGGCACGAACCCGTGTCTCCTGCATCGGCAGGCGGATTCTCAACCACTGCGCCACCAGGGAAGCCCAAGGCATAACCTTTTTTTAAAAAGAGGCGACCCCTGCTGCACAGCTGTTGCAGTAAGTGGCCTTGGAGTGCCAAGGTTGGACGCCAAGTCAGGCGTCCCCAGAGCAGCCAGGCCACTGTGGGCTCTGCCTCCAGCCTCCAGAGGCACCATTCAGGTGGATTGTGACGTGCACAGCACCCCCTGGAGTTGTGCCCGTGGCAGCCCTGCTCATCACTCTTTCTCCTGATGGTGTCCGTTGCTCAGCCAGTCTAAAAATATCATGTCACCTGCATTGTGGGTCTGGAGGAAAATGCTGCATTCCTTCACTCTGTGCTCTGGGGATGTAGGGATAGTTCTGAAGCCGGCCTTGTTTTGAGAGGTGCCTCTGATGGCTCAGCTCTGCTCAGGTCCCTGGGGGATCACCAGCAACATTAGTGATGGAAACAGTGGCACCACCAACAATACAGTGATCATTTTAGTCACTGCTGTTTATTAAGCACCTCCTATGTGCCAGAAACTCTTTATATTTGTTCTCTTGTTAAATTCTCAGACCAATTTTGTAAGAGTTTCGTTTTCCCGGATTTTCATATGAGGGTACTGAGTCACAGAGGTTGAATAATTTGCCCAAGGTCAAATAGCTCAGAAGCTGCAGGGTTAGGACTAGGACCAGGGTCTGGTCTGATTCTAGAAATGAGCTTCTTACCACCACAGGTCACGAAGCATAGCATCATCAGTGTGTCGTTGGCAGGAGTGACAGTTGGGATTGGCTGTGAAGTGATGAGGCGGGAGGAAGCTGGTGTGTTTCAGTGCTCCAGCTGCTCCCACCATCTGCATCCGAGCATCTGTAGATGGATGCACCATCCTTTGAGAAGGAACCCAGAGCAAGTCACTTGGAGAATGAATCCAATGATTCCATTGTTTATTAATGCAATTACATGAGGCAAGCTCTGTAAAGCACACAGCATGGCCCTTCTATTTATAGTTAACATTTCCTGAGTGTCAGGGCCTCCATGTACGGATGTGCAGGTTGTGCACTGCGGAAGAGCACTGGGTCTAAGGGGCTGCGATTTCCAGTGCAGACATCGTGTATTTTTACTTATTATAACAAATTCCAGTAGGTGGCAGTAAAGTGTCTTGTTCTAATAAACTATGATGATTTTCTGAAGTGGAAGTAAAGAGTTTTAAGAAAAGATCATCCTTCTCTAGTTGTCACAAAGGTGCCATGTGGGCTCCTATTGAGAGTTTACATGAACCAGGCACTCTTCTAAATGTTGTATTAACTTCTCCAAGCCTCACACCAACCTTTAGAGGTTGATAGTTTTAAAAAATCATTTTATAGATGAAAAAAATTGAGCCACAGGGAAGTGAAATAACTTATTTTACTCAGTAAGTAGTGGAGTCAGGATCCATACCCAGAGCCTGTGTTTCTAACCACTGTCAGACTTGGTAGTTGTCTAATCCACAATAATGCCTGCCTCCATTGCCCCGCCTGCTTCCCTATGTATTTCTTCAGGACTCTTGCCCAACCAAGTCTTTTTGGCAAACCCATAGTGGGTAGGGTTGACACAGGCCATGTTCATCTCTGGTTCGTGGTGTGAAGGAGCCTCCCCAGTAGGCCCTTTGGTTCCCGTGGATGGTGGGCCTTTCTGTCCCCTTCTCCTATTTGTAAATACCCCTTCTGGCCCACAGTGCAAGTGTTCTGTTCAGATGTGTCACACCTCAGGACAGGTGTGAGTTTGGGGCTGGAGATGGAACACCAGGGCGGGTGGTAAGTTGGGAGGGTCTGGGCCAGGATGCAGGAGAACCAGGCTAGCAGGAGGGCACATGGTCGTCTCGGGACTGAGAGGGGCTGAAGTGGACGTGTCAGGTTGGACGGGGCAGTGCATGTGTGTGCACGTGTGTGCACACGTGTATGTGTGACAGGGACGGGGTCACCCTGAGCAGCTCGTTGGTGGGAGGAGGGGTGCCCCGGGGCTCATTTGAAACAGGATCACCTGAACCCTAGACCAAGGTGCTAGAATTGTGATCCTGGAGAAGATGGTGCCTGGCAAACTGACTTTGCTCTCTCATTTCTGTCTGCCCGGTTGCCCACTTCTGTGTCCTCGCCGCTCTGTTTGTGTCTCTCCACACGTCCTTCTTTCCATCCCGTCTGTCCTCCTTTCTTGTCTTTCCGCCTTGGTCTTCCTTCTGCCTTTGCCTCCATTCTACCTGCTGCCCTGCAGTCGGAGGACACGGACCTACCCTACCCGCCACCCCAGAGGGAGGCCAACATTTACATGGTCCCCCAGAACATCAAGCCTGTTCTCCAGAGAACCGCCATTGAGGTGAGCCCGCCCCCGTGGCGGGGTGGGGATTGTGGGCAGCTGGGCCCTTTCTCTTCCTGGCCTAGCCTTTCTGGGGCCTGGGGCCTTCTCAGCTGCTATCCTCACTCCGTGCCCCCAGATCCTGGCGTGGGGCCTTCGCAACATGAAGAGCTACCAGCTGGCCAGCGTGTCCTCGCCCAGCTTGGTGGTGGAGTGTGGGGGCCAGACCGTGCAGTCCTGTGTCATCAAGAACCTCCGGAAGAACCCCAACTTTGACATCTGCACCCTCTTCATGGAAGTGGTGAGCCCGACCTCCCTGCCATCCCCTTCTGGAGTCCTGGTGGTTAGAATATCCTTGTGGCCCCAGGCGGCCTGGGGTCTGGCTCCCTGCGGGGTTCTGAGTGGGTCACGGCATCGCTCCCACCTCACTGGAGAATGGGAGGAAATGCTCTCTTCTCCCTCGAGGAGTTGAAGCCTGCGAGCAGTGCAGAGGGGGCCAGCTCGGCCCCTCCTCCTCAGATCCTGAGTCCACGGAACTCCCAAGGACCTATCCGTGGCTGTTTCCCCTCTCAGAGCCGGCCTCAGTACCCCGGTGCTCCCTGCCAGGGCTCTGAGCTTCCAGGATTCCTCCAACCCTTCCAGGACCTGGTCCTCCCCCAGCCTGGGCCCCTGCAGAGGGGCTCACCCCCGCGGCCCTGAGGCCTCAGCCCTCTCCAGCAACCTGGGCTGCCTGGGCCTAGTGACCAGAGTAAGGCAAGTCTGAGGAAAGGAAAATGGTTTGCAAGATGAAAGTGCTATAGAAATTCCAGGCCCAGTGGCTGTCAACAGGAGCCTCCTCTTGGCTGAGCCAAAGCCGCCACCGAAGGAGAGCATATAAATTATTTCAAGTTGTGTTCAAAGTGCTTTTAGGGTTGGGGGGAGAAGAATCTGGGTCTGGAAGCCAACTCTTGAGTATCCACTTGGGGGGGTCCGTCTGCGAGAAATCTTGAGTCCCGGGCCAACTTCTCCCTTCTTCGCTTCCCTGGCCAGTGAGGGTTCAGGGAAAGTAGACTTGTTTTAACTTTAGGCTGAGCTGGATATGTTTGGAAGGTAAAACTGTGAGGGAAAAGTCGGCCTCTGCATACAGCATTCAAGAGGCCGACAGAAGGGGCGCGTGGCTTTTGCTCCACTGGCCAGCTTCTGGGCTTGGCAAACCACCCGTTTGGATTGCTGGCTCTTGGGGGTCATGTGTGGGTTGAGAGCATTTTCTGCACCTTGGACTTGCCCTGGGAAGAAGGGCTCGCCTTCCTCTGAGACCTCCCAGAGATGGGGTCAGGCTGCTGCCCAGAGCTTCCCTCCCCCTCCACCCAGATGCTGCCCAGGGAGGAGCTCTACTGTCCCCCCATCGTGATCAAGGTAATTGATAATCGCCAGTTTGGCCGCCGGCCTGTGGTGGGCCAGTGTACCATCCGCTCCCTGGAGAGCTTCCTGTGCGACCCTTACTCAGAGGAGAGTCCGTCCCCACAGGGCGGCCCAGGTAGGGGAGGGGCTGTTGACGAGGTGGGGGGGGGGGTGGGGGGGTGCGGGGAGGCCGAGGGGGCTGGGACCGGTGAACTTCCCAGCTGAGACACGTCCTGAAATCCTCCTCTTACCGGGCCCTGAAGGAGATGACCCGGAGGATGGGTGGGAATCTCGTCTCCCTCAGGGCACCATCTGGCCCTGGGCCCGGCCCACCAGGAGAGGTGCGGGGGTGGATACTGAGGTGGGGCGCGGTGCGGCCAAGGGAGAGGGAGATACAGGGATCAGGGGGATGAGGAGGGAGCCAGGGGGAGAACTGGGGAGATGGGCAGTGGGAGACGGGAGAGGGAAGGATGGGTGGGAGAAGGAGAGAGACATGGCGTGAAAAGCGTGGCAAGACCGAGGGCTGAGTCTTATGGCTCAGGAGGGGTGAGCCCCTGAGGGAGCCCCCTCTCAGGCCTGGACACTGGTCCCCCTACAGATGACGTGAGCTTACTCAGTCCTGGAGAAGATGTGCTGATTGACATTGACGACAAGGAGCCCCTCATCCCCATCCAGGTACCATGGGTCCCCGGGGACAGACACTGGCTCCTTCCATGAGCTGGCTTGCTTGCCCTCTCCCTGCCCCTTGCCCTCCCTTCCTTATCACATGGCCTCCATAGGACACTCTCTCTGTAGCCTGGTGGCTGGACACCTTACAGATGGACGGCCCCAGTTAGGAGCTTTCAGTCCGGTTGGGAGCAAGTTGGGGGGTTGCAGGGGAGGCTGTGTGTGGTCTTCTGGTCAAGACCCAATCATTTCCCCCAAAGCATATGAGAAAAATGGCCCCACTACCTTGAGGTCTCTCTCCTGGAAATCACCTAGGAAATCAGGATGGAAGGAGCAAACGAGAGAGAAGGAGGACAGAGTGGGGAGTGACCGGTAGCCTTTGGGGTGCCCCAGCCCCATCACCTTACTCAGCTAGGGCCCTTCTTGGGGGGAGGTTCATCTATGGGCTTGTGCTCTGTGGCACCTGGCAGGCAGCTTGAAGGAGAGGTCTGTGTCCAAGCCAGTGGTCCCTCTCACCCCATTCCCTCCACCTGCAGGAGAGGAAGGGGGCCAGGAGAGGGGCCTTACTGCAAGGGTGTCCAACCCTGTTGGCAGGTAAGAGGCAGCCCCTGGCTATGTGCTCCACAACAGGGCGAGCTGGTGACCCAGACACCAGTGCCAAACAGCATGGCAAGAGGTCTGTGGCATCTCTTATTGAGGGGGGGGCACTCTCTTCACCTTGGGCCCTGGGGTGGCTCTGGGTCCTGTATGGCTGAGACCACCCAGTCCTTCCTGCAGTGGAGATGGAAAAAGGCCTTACTGTGGGCACCAGCCTTGAATAGCTCTGTTCCAAGTTGTCACCCTCTGTTCCAGGTTGTCACCCACCTCTCAGCTTCTCTTGATTCTGGCCCCACCCCTGGCACTTGGGGCTCCCAGAGCTTCTGGGCTGCCCAGAGGCAGAGCCTCCCAGCCTGTGTAGACAGTACTTGTGCTTAGGCCCACAACCTGTTTATTCACTGGGGAGGGTGTGGCATTTTGGGAGGGTTTTATTTTTTTTTAAACTATCAATCAAATATTAGCCTTGAGAGCAAGAGAACAAACTTGGGTGTTGGGTTGGGCTTGGGATCCTCAAAACTCTTCCCGAAATGTGCTTACAGGGGCTTCCCTGTGACATTTAGGGCTGATTTCTGCTTCTTTCTTATGCGCTCATCTCTTTCACCTTTCTGCCACTTCCATGGGAACATTTCTGGTGTTCAGTCCTGGGCCTCGCTGCTGCTGAGACAAGAGCTTCATAGCTGGTTTCTAGTTCTCTGGTGCTAAGCATCCTCAGAAGCCCCCAGCTCTCCATTTTCCCTCGCCTCTATGGCTCTCCAGGGCCCCACCCCAGCACGCTTTCTGCTGGGATCACCTTCTGGCCAGCTCCCAGTCATTCTTTAAGACTCAGCCTAGGGGTGGTCACCTCCTTCCAGGATTCTGCCCTGGCTCCTCCACTTCTTCTGCAAGTCCTGTCTCTATCTTGGTCACTGCACTTGCCTTAAGTCGTGCTGCCTCTGTAAATGCCACCATCTTTCCTAGACTGGGCTCAGGGCAGTGACTAGACCTCATTCCTCTCGTGTCCCCAATGACCAGCACAGGGCCTGACTTAGAGGAGGCGTTCGAAGAAAGTCTGCCTGGGTGGGTGGATGGATGGATGGATGGATGGATGGATGGATGGATGGATGGGTGGATGAGTGGATGGATGCTTAAGTAGATGGGTGGCTGGGTCGATTACCTGCCTATTCACTATAGGGGTCTAAGGAGGAGCTTCTCTTGACTGGGGAAACCCAAATGGAAATTGCAAATACACAGAATTCAGCTACACTCAAGGCTAGTACCTTCTGGCCTGGGTGGGTGTTCGTAGCTGAATGAGGCAGCTAATTAGCCCCAAGCTCCGGGAGCCCAATGCTGGCTCCCGCTCACCCCACCCCACCCCACCCCGTCAGCGGGCCGTCTGAGTCTGTGCAGGGAAGCGTAGAGCTTGCCCAGCAGGATTTCCGTTCTGTGTGTGCTGCCCTCAAAATGTCTACAGACTCAGATGGGGAGGGACTCTCTTGGGTCCTGCTGGCTACAAGCACAACCAGAGGCAGACGGTGAGGAGGCCCAGGCTGGACGTCCTTACAGCATTGACATGAGTGAACCGGGGCCCGGGGTCTGAGCCAGACCAGGGGCTGCACTCTTGGTGGGAGCACACGGCTAGAGCTGCTGGCCAGGTAGAGGGTGGGGAGCTGGGGTTAGGGCTGGTGGAGGCGTGCCTGCGTGGGGAGGTCCTGGGCTCCCAGGACCTCGGAGGTCGGCAGGGAGAGGAGGAAGTGAGATCCCCCTTCTCTGGCGGAGGAGGTTTGGACCCTACCCTCATTGAGCTCCCTGTCTGATGGAGGAGACATAACCCTATTCTCAAGGAGCCCCGAGGCCTGCAGGGAGATCAGTCCCAGTCTTTGGGAAGCCCTGTCCTGATGGGGTCTTCTGGGGGCTTGGGGAAAAAAACAATTTTGTATCGTGCTTTTCTCTGAGGTCATTGATCCGATTTGGCTGGTCCAGAAGATCCTTCCCTCACTCTGTCTTGCACATCTGCTGTGCAGGACTTGGGAGGACCGGGCATCCTGGGGCTGATCCAGGAGGCTGTGGGTTCCAGATCCAGTGGTTTTCCAGATAGTTCTGGATGGGTTCTTGTCCCCTTGCCCCTTCCCCAATGCAGATAGGATAGGGATGAGAAGGAGGGACGAGAAGTCTGGCAGAACTTGGATTTTGCTGGCTCCTGTTTGTGCAGCCCGTGTCTCTAGGCCGCCGTATTGTTCCCCCCGTCACGCGGCCCTCATCGCTGCGCTCACCGGCTCTGGCTGTGGACCCAGCAGAAGGCTCCTCCCCAGCTCCAAATGCTCTCTTGCCACATTCGGCTTCTGTTTTGGTCCCTCCCGTCTCCTTGCTCAGTTGCCTCTTCTCTGCTGAAGAACCTTCTCGCCATCATCCGCCAGTTCCTGGGATGAGCTGCCACACACTAGAAAAAGATACCCCAGACTTTCCTGATTCTGTGCCATTGGCTGACAACCACGGCCAAGCATTTCTCAGGTTTCTAGAAATGTTTCGGTGTCTGTCAAGAGCGGCCAGTTCTAGAGATGATCTGAAATGGATGTATGAGGCAGAACTGTCCACTTGGCCTTCTAGGGCTTGTAGTTGGGCACCTGTCTCTGGGAGTAAGGAGATGCCTGGCCTCCTGGACTCTTTTCTCTGTGGTGGGGGCTGGGGTGAGATCAACTCTCGCATGGCAACCCCACAGTGTATTCTTGGTCTGTGTGGCTGTCTTTGTGTAGATTTTAGAGCCGTAGTCTGGGGATGGAGTGGTAGTGTGGGTATGTGCGGTATGTGTATACATGAGTGTGCGTGAGAGGTGGGGTGGGGGGCTGGGAGCAGATGTGTGTGCAAATGTAGTGGTGCTGTTGCAAGCATCATGGCCTTGACACCTAACTTGCTGAGGGCAGGCTGGGGGTGTCCTCAGAGAGGGGCACAGAGGTGTTTCCTTCCATCTGGTGCTCTGCTTGAGATAAAGGATATATTCATTTTTCTCTGATTATAAATCTATGTCCATTATATAAAGTTTGGAAAATATAGAAAAATAATGAACAGATATGTGTTGCTTCCAACCAGGAACACGCTGTGAATGAACTCCTCCCAACGTGGCCTCCTCTGTCCTTCCCTTCCCCCTAGGCTGCTCTTTCTGTCTCTGATTCTGCCTCTGAGTATGAATCAGGCTCTACTTTTACGTTTCAAACAAACTTGGGGTCTTTGTCGACTAGTCTGCTAGTTCTTGGTGTTCTGATGATGAAAATGGGAAGAGAAGCAGTGCAGGAACACACCCAGAGTGGGGTTCCCACCATTTCCTAGAGGGTCTTGAGGCTCATGTAGAGGTGGTACCCCCCTGCCCATCCCACACATCACCTACCTTCAGGCACCCACCCTTCAGGTCAAGGGTGACGCTTGCCTATCATTCTGAGAGATCACCCTGGTTAGGGGTCTCCTCTTGAAGTCCTCAGGCCATGGGGTGGAGAACATGTGTGTGATGACGAGGGATAAAGAGGAAGAGTGCTCTCGGGAAGTCTTCCCTCTGGCTGACAGAGAGAGGAGGGCTATGTTGCAGATCCAAATGAGATGAACAGAGTGATAGCAAAGTGATGAATGCTTGATTAGCAAGGACACCAAGATCTTGGACTCTGGGCCCTACAAGGTCAGCGTGGGCTAAGTCATCAGGAAAACTTCTCCAAGGGGGCTGGCGAGAGGAGTTAGAACAGCAGAGGGGAGAGGACACCTTTCCTGGTGGGCAGAGGAGCTGGGGCAAAGGCTTGGCAGTAGGAGGTGTGTGTGTGTGTGTGTGTGTGTGTGTGTGTGTGTGTGTGTGTTGACAGCATGTGTGTTGATTGCCTGTGTTTGATGGTGTACTGAGTGTGTGTGTGTTGACAGCATGTGTGTTGATTGCATGTGTTTGATGGTGTACTGTGTGTGTGTTGACAGCTGTGTGTTGATTTCATGTGTTTGATGGTGTACTGTGTGTGTGTTGACAGCATGTGTGTTGATTGCATGTGTTTGATGGTGTACTGTGTGTGTATGTTGACAGCATGTGTGTTGATTGCATGTGTTTGATGGTGTACTGTGTGTGTGTTGACAGCATGTGTGTTGATTGCATGTGTGTTGATTGCATGTGTTTGATGGTATACTGTGTGTGTGTTGACAGCATGTGTGTTGATTGCATGTGTTTGATGGTGTACTGTGTGTGTATGTTGACAGCATGTGTTTGATGGTGTATTGTGTGTGTATGTTGACAGCATGTGTGTTGATTGCATGTGTTTGATGGTGTACTGTGTGTGTGTTGACAGCATGTGTGTTGATTGCATGTGTGTTGATTGCATGTGTTTGATGGTATACTGTGTGTGTGTTGACAGCATGTGTGTTGATTGCATGTGTTTGATGGTGTACTGTGTGTGTATGTTGACAGCATGTGTTTGATGGTGTACTGTGTGTGTGTGTGTGTTGATAGCATGTGTGTTGATTGCATCTGTTTGATGGTGTACTGAGTGTGTGTGTGTGTGTGTGTGTATGTGTGTGTGTGTGTGTCTGATGGGCCTGGGAGGCTGTAGGGGAAACTCAGGCTAGCGTGCAGGAGGCATCAGGAGGCCTGCTCCCCACACCCGTGGGGTGTGGTGGGGTGGGGTGCTGGGGCCAGCTGCTCCCCTGCTCCCAGCTCGGGCTAATTTTGAGCCACCTGCTCCGGTTTTAGTCTCTGGGACGCCGTGAAGGTGGGAACGTGCTCCCAGAACTGGAGCGGCAAATTATATCTGAATCCCAAAGGGGAACATGTAATTTCGGAAGCTGGCCCAGACCTTTGGAGCACTATGTTTAGCTTTATTTTTTCTCCCTCTTGCACTGGTGAACTGCCGGTTTCCCTCTCACCTTTCTAAAAACGAACTGTATTAAAAATAACAATAAGGCTTCTGTGAGGTTCAGGATGAGAACCAGAGGGGCAGAGCTACTGCCTGGCTGGGCCAGTCTCTGGGCAGCTGGGGGCTTCACGTGGAGTTCATCTGGTCGATTCCAGGGGCTTGGCCTCCTGGGGAGACTCCCAGATCCCCCTGCCCCAGACTCAAAGGAAGAGAGGGTCCCACCCTGGCAGGCCTGGGTCCCAGCTCCTCTCTTCCCTCCAGCCATATCCCCCAAGCCTGCCTTCCTGGACCGTTTGCTCTCTCTTGAACTGGCAGTGCTGCTTTATTCCTCTACCCTTCCCACTTGCTGTCTCCTCTGCCTAGAAGGCATCTCCTGGCTTCATCCACCTAGACTGGTACTCGTCTACCCACAGCTCCATCACCTCCTCTGGGACTATTGTAGTGGCCCCTGAGACTCTTAAAGCCCCCCTGGTTTTGGTGAAGCCACATGATGCCCTGGTTTTTGTCCTTGAGGACAGAAGACTCAGAAACCTGCATTGGTTCAGGAATAGTGCCCAAGCAGGGGTTGGTGTGGCTCAGTTGTTAGAAGAAACCACCAGGGGTGATGGGGAGCTTGGAGTATGTCTGAGGTCAGGAAGTTTGAAAGGCAGGGAGGGCATGTGAGAGTGGCATGGAGTCAGTGGTGCCAAGGGCAGTGAGAAAGCAGGCACGAGACAGGTATTGGCTGAGCCCCTCCCACGTGCCTCACCTTGTCCTAGGTGTGCATGTCCTTCACGTCATCCATACTCGCTGCTGCTCTGTGACAACACACGGCTTTGTTCCCATTCTCCAGATGGAGATGCTGACTCAGAGAGGTCAGGGGGCTTGTTCAAGGTCACGTAGCTGGTAAAGCAATGGGGCCAGGATTTGGAGCCACACTTGTCCAACTCCAAAGCACACGTTTCTCCCACAACTTTTGCAGCCTCCCTGGAGAGAGAGCACAGGGTGCCTGGTTGGAGACCTCTACTTCCTCGGGACCGTACAGTCTTCCCTGGTTTCTCTAATCCTGTTGCTAACCAGCGTGTTTAATTTGTAGCTTGCAGACGGTCTGTCGGGCTTCGCCCCCACTAACATGGCGTCTTCTCCATCCAGTCGTCATGTATGTATTGTTTACCTATTTGTGGGCACCTTGATTTTCCCGGGGGGGCTGAGTGGGGGTAAGGAGTTAGGAAGGGAACAGAGGAGGTGGGGATGGGAGGGGAAGAAAGGAGTTTTCTGAGCCCTGGCAGAAAACAGTTACCTGTCCTGTGTGGTGACGGAGGGGTAGGGAGAAAGCTGAGGGAAGATTTGTAGAAATAGACATCCCTGATTATCTCTTGGTGCATCCTGGGATTTACCTTAATCCTGTTTCCCTGCATGGGGTAGCATGGGCCAGTGGAAACAGGGAAGTCTCTAGACCCTGACCGCTGGGATGTGGGACACAAGAGACCTCTGTGGGCAAAGGCAGATTGATTTTCTCTACTCCTCCCAGAGGCATGAAAGGTGTGTGACTGCTGAACCCTGACTGTCCCCAGCAGATTCTGAGAGCTCTGCTGGGGCCCACAGTTCATTCCTGCAGTTCCCAGGAGGGATGCTTCTGTCCTCCTGGGCTGATTCCTTAGGTATTATCTTTATGGGTTGAGGGTCCTTCAACATGCACTCATGAAGTCAAGGGGAGCCCCAGACCTGTAGGGGGCACATAAGAGATAGGACTTGCTGAAAGTTAAACTCCATTCATGGTGACAAGAGGAGGCATTGCTGTGTTGGGTGTTTTATGGCTTCTAGGCAGAGGCACTCTACATTTTAAATGTTTTCTGATTTATCCATTGTAGAAAATATAGAAAACACAAAAAAGAGTTAGGCAGAAAGTTAAAACCACCTGTGTTCCTACCAGTTGGAGATAAGCACTGTTAAGACTTTGATGTGCCTACATTTTTAGATATCTCTTATGCACATGTGCATACTTTTATTTTTTTTTTACAAATTCAAGATCATATTGTACTTTAAAAAAAATCTGCATTTTCTTGTACTTAAAATGTATTATAAATGTTTTTCCATGTCTTCATATTCTTTAAAAAATTGTTGCATGTCATGCTGTTGTATGGACATCCATAAACTATTCCCCTCTCATTGGACATTTAATTTCTTAATTTCCACTATTGTCTTATTTTTTGTCCCTTAGAGGAGTTATTTTTAGTTTACTTTATTTATTTTTTTTTTTTTTTTTTTTTTTTTTTTTTTTTTTTTTTTTTTTTTTTTTTTGCGGTATGCGGGCCTCTCACTGTTGTGGCCTCTCCCGTTGCGGAGCACAGGCTCCGGACGCGCAGGCCCAGCGGCCATGGCTCACGGGCTTAGTTGCTCCGCGGCATGTGGGATCTTCCCGGACCAGGGCACGAACCCGTGTCTCCTGCATCGGCAGGCGGATTCTCAACCACTGCGCCACCAGGGAAGCCCTAGTTTACTTTAAATAGGTCTAGTTAGGGCTTCCCTGGTGGCGCAGTGGTTGAGAATCCTCCTGCCGATGCAGGGGACACGGGTTCGTGCCCCGTTCTGGGAAGATCCCACATGCTGCGGAGCGGCTGGGCCCATGAGCCACAGCCGCTGAGCCTGTGCGTCCAGAGCCTGTGATCTGCAACGAGAGAGGCCACAACAGTGAGAGACCCGCGTACCACACACACACACAAAAAATAGGTTTAGTCCATTTCTTCTTAAGTGTATTCCTAGGCATTTTATAGTCTTTGTTGCTGTCTGAATGGAAGATCTTTTTTTTTCGTATGACTTCGTATAACTAGCTATTGCTAGAATATGGAAAAACAATATTTTTGTATATTTACTTTGAAACAGACTTTTTGTTAAGTGCCTTTATTACTTCTGACAGTGGTTAATTGATTCGGTTGAATTTTTCAGGTAGATAAGATTGTCTTCTTCAAACAATAATAAACATGTCATTTTCTAATAGTTATACCTTATTCCTTTTTCCAGAATGACATTTGATAATGGATTTGCTAGTGAGCAAACTTATTTAGTTACTGATTCTAATGAGAAGGTCTCTGTCATTTTTCCATTATGATAATGATTGGTAGTTTCAGATAGATATTCTTGATTTTGTCAGGTTGTGTCCTGTATTATTAGCTTATTAATAACTTAAAAATAAGGGCTTCCCTGGTGGCGCAGTGGTTGAGAATCTGCCTGCCGATGCAGGGGACACGGGTTTGTGCTCCGGTCCGGGAAGATCCCACATGCCGCGGAGTGGCTGGGCCTGTGAGCCATGGCTTCTGAGCCTGCGCGTCCGGAGCCTGTGCTCCGCAACGGGAGAGGCCACAGCAGTGAGAGGCCTGCGTACCGCAAACAAAACAAAACAAAACAAAAAACACTTAAAAATTAGATATGGGAGTTTATTATTGGGCTGGCCAGAAAGTTCATTCGGGTTTTCCCATAACATCTTATGGCCAACCGATATTATCCAATGGCACAATGGCATTTGGCATTTATCGAGATGATCATTTTGTTTTCCATTGTCCATTATATATATATATATATATATATATATATATATATATATATATATATATATATATATATACACACACACACACTCATATATATGTATGTATGATTGTCCTGCATTCCTGGGGTAAACCCAAATCAGTCAATTGGTCATGGTATTATAGATGACTACAATTGAAGTCCTCTTATGCAGTCAATCAAGATAGGTAGTTGGTTGGCTAATTAAAGTCGGTTAAATAGGGACTCATTAAAAGTCAAATATAAGTACCATGAACATTTCTTTTTAATCATATCCATGTATCTTCATTTGACAATCATTTGACATGTACCAAGGCTTCTCTGAATCTGGATCTGCTATTCAAGTGTCATGATGTCTTTCCAGTATAAACCACATTCATAATGCATTAGCTATGATTTTTCCTTTAGGTTTATTAAAGTTTGATGAGCTCTTAATGATAGCTGCAAAAGACTCTGAACATGGAGTTTTTTTAACATTTAAGATCCCCCTCACCTTTTTGTCCACCTCACTCATACTTAATTTTCATAATTAAAAAAATCAACAACATTAAGTTCATTTTCATAGATAAAATGCCCTTTCTTTTTAAATTCAAATTTTATATATTTTTATAATATTTACTTATTGATCTAATTACCATATTAGCACAACTGACAGAAACAGATTTGGGAACAAACAATTAACTCTTGGTAAACATACAGTTCATCTGCTGGGAGCTGCAGTGGATAAATTAGATTAGCTGCAGGCTTTCATCTGCTCTGGACCTTAGATCATTAGCAGGGAATGGGTAGCGTTTGTTAATCCTGGTTAAGGGGAAGTTTGTAAGGAGAACTTCTAGTATATATTACTGAGTTAGATTTGTTATTATTTATATGGGATTTTTGCATCTTTATTAATAAGTATTTTAGGTTTCGATATCAAAGTTATAATAGTTTTATAAAATATTTTTTGAAGTGTACTCTCATTTCCTGTGCTCTTGAACAGTCTCTGTGGCAGGAGAATGATTGTTCAAAGGTTTGAAAATACATGAGAGCCATTCTTTATGAGTATGAATTATGCAAGTTGAAAATTACATGATATAAACATTTTTATAGTCTTGCTTTATGTATAAAATGTGTAATAATGTGAATCAATCTACATTTAAAAAATGATTAACAGTCATGTAATTTAAAAGGTGGTGGCCAAATGAATTGTATTTATGATATAGCTGGTAAACAGGATACCCATCATCTTTTCTTGAAAATGGTGTTATATGATGTGAGTTTTGAATTTTAGAAGATCTTCAGGAATGCATACCTTATACAATTGTATAAGATGCATCTGCTCTGTACTCATTTGTAAGACTGGGCCCAGCACCATTTTTGGGAGGGGATTCTTTGATCATTTTCTACTTCATCAATCAATTTAGTGCCTTAGATGTCTTCAGATAGTGCTTATTACATTAGTATAGATTTATACATATTACTATAATAAAAGAAAATCTTTCTGTATCAGTTCTGTTTTTTATCCTCATTAGTAATTTTGTAATTTATGTTTATTGCTTGTTTGCTTTTTAACTTCATTAGGCTTAATAGCATTTCATCAATTTTATGGTTGTTTTTCATCCAAAGAACCAGCTCTTTAAATTTTTTTGATTCTTCTGTGTACTTTTAATTTCTTTTTCTTTTTTATTATTTCCTTTTCTTATCTGACTGCACTGACTAGGACCACAAGTTTAATATTCCATGTAACTGATAATAGAGAGTATTCTTATCTGCTCTAATTTAAAATGGAATATATTTTTTTAAATTTTATTTTATTTATTTATTTATTTTAAATAGCAGGTTCTGATTAGTTATCTATTTTATACATATTAGTGTATATATTTCAATCCCAGTCTCCCAATTCACCCCACCACCACCACCTCCCTCCCTCCTCACTTTCCTCCCTTGGTGTCCATGTTTGTTCTCTACATCTGCGTCTCTATTTTTGCCCTGCAAACCAGTTTATCTGTACCATTTTTCTGGATTTCACATATATGTGTTAATATACAATATTTGTTTTTCTCTTTCTGACTTACTTCACCCTGTATGACAGTCTCTGGGTCCATCCACATCTCTACAAATGACCCAATTTCGTTCCTTTTTATGGCTGAGTAATGTTCCATTGTAATATGTGCCACATCTTCTTTATCCATAAAATAGAATATTTTTATGTTCCACCACTGAGTATGAAATTTATTAGGTGACTGATTACTAGCTAGCTAGGAATTTTTATCATGAATGATGTTAAATTTTATTCAGTGTTCTTTATGGATCTGTTGAGGTGATCATATGATTTTTCTCCTTTAAACTGTTAATGTGGTGAATTACATCAATAGATTTTTTTAAAATGCTGAAACAACTTTGCAGTTCTGAAACTATCTATCCTGGTCATGTTACATTGTCTTTTTTCTGCATTGTTGGGTTCAGTTTGCAAATATTTACTTTAGGAATTTTTTTGCATCAATCTTTATGAGTGATAATGGCCTGGAGTTTCTTTTTCTGATACTGTTCTTTACAGGTTTTGGTATCTAGGTAATATTAATCTTATAAAATGACTTGGGGCATATTTGCTCTTTTTCTAGTCTCTGAATAAATGATAAAAGCTTGACATTATCTGTTGCCTGAAGGTTTGGTAGATTCATTTGTAAAACTGTCTAGACTTAACATTCTTCTTGGGGATATTTTAAACTGCTGATAAAAATTTTAAAAATGTTTATAGGACCTTTGAGATTTTCTGTTTCTACGTGAGTCGTTTTTGATGATTTATATTTTATAGGAATTTATCCATTTCTTGCTAAAAATTATTGACATAGTGTTTTTCATAATAACCTCTTACTGTTTCAAAAAATTTTCTTCTTCTATTTATGTTCCCTTTCATTCCTAAGGTTATATTTTATTATTCTTGCCAAAATTTGTCAGATCTGTAAAAGTCTTTTCAGAGAACCATTTTTATGTCTGTTGATTTAGCTCTATTGTTTCCTTGTTTTCTAGATTCTAGTTCTTTTCTTTATTATCTTCTTCCTTCAAGTTTTAGAGAGCTTGTTATATTTTTAACCTCTTAAGAGCTATGCCTAATTCAACAATTTTCAAACTTTCCTCTTTTCTAATGTAAGCATTTAAGGCTATAGAATTCCCTCGAAGTACTGCTTTATGCATCCTACAGGTTTTGGTAAGAGGTATTTTTGTTGTTTTTTAGTTCTGAGTATTTTTTGATTTCTGTCATATTTCTTTTTGACACCTGAATTATTTAAAAGTATGTTTTAGAAATTCCTAACTTATGTTTTAAGTTATCTTTTTATCGGTTTCTAGCTTAACAGTACTATGGTTCAGAGAATGTGGTCTGTGTGCAATATTTCTTGACACTTGCTTTATGGCCTAGTACAGGGTCAATTTTTGTAACGATCTTGTGTGTGCTTGAAAAGAATGTGTATTCTCCCAATGTGTTTTACATATAGCATGTCCATTTAGATCAGACTTGTTAATTGTGTTATTCAAATCTATTTTCTTGTGATTTTGTTTTGTGTGGTTTGTCAGTTTTTGAGATATTAAAACATCCTGCTTTGATGTGATGTTTGTTCTTCCTTGTTATTTCTGCTTACTTTTCCTTTATATATTTGAGGCTGTGTTATTAGGCACAAACAACTGTAGATTTCTTATATCTTCCTAGAGAATTGAATCTTTTAATGATACGTAGTAAACCCCCACTCCTTGCCTTTTAAAATCTCTACTAATGAGTTTTGCCTTAAAGTCTGTTTTGTCTCATGTTAACATAGCTATATAGCTATATATTCTCTTGCTTGGTGTTTTCCTAGTTTATCTTTTTCTTTGTACTTTCAACTTTTCTGTGATTTTATGTTTTAGGTGTCTCTCTGATGAACAACAAATAGATGGATTCTGGTTTTTTTAATACATTCTGACATAAGCTCTTAATTAGAGAGTTGGACAGTCTGATATATTAATTGTGTCTTACTGATATATTTGGATTTATTTCTGCCATTTTATTCTACTGTCCTGCCCTTTTCTTTTTTTCCTCTTAAAAAATTTTTTTTGGACTGAAAGATCCCCCCCTCCCCCCATCTTTTCATTCCTTCTTCCCTTTTCAGTTTCAAAGCTATACATTATTTCTATTCCTTCAGCAATTAGTATAGAAACTTTAATATGTATATTCAATTTAGCAAAGTCTAAATTTAATTGGTATTTTTAGCCTCCTCCAAAATATTACAAGGAACTTTGGATGCTTTAATTCCAGTCACTTACCAATTTACAAACTTTTGTTCAATATTTTTGTTCTACCTTTATAAATGACACTTCTAAAGCAATATTATTTTTTAAGTAATTGATTTTTCTTTTAGCTATGCCCACGTTGACTGTTTTGTTTTGTAGACCAGTCTTCCTCCTCCTGAGATCATCTTTATTCCTGAAGTAGAGCCTATAGAAATGCCTGTAATTGGGATCAATTCATTATAAACAGTCTCACTTTTTTTTCTATTAAAAAGTTTTTTATTGCAGTATAGTTGCTTTACAACATTGTGTTAGTTTCTTCTGTAAAGCAAAGTGATTCAGTTATATATATACATGTGTCCCCTCTTTTTTAGGTTTCCTTCCCATTTAAGTCACCATAGAGCTTTGAGTAGAGTTCCCTGTGCTATATAGTAGGTTCTCATTAGTTGTCTGTTTTATATATAGTAGTGTGTATATGTCAATCCCAATCTCCCAATTCATCCCACTCCCCCTTCCCCCTTTGATATCCATAAATTTGTTCTCTACATCTGTGTCTCTATTTCTGCTTTGCAAATAAATTCATATGTACCATTTTTCTAGCAGTATTATATGATATTTGTTTTTCTCTTTCTGACTTACTTCACTCTGTATGAAAGTCTCTAGGTCTATCCACATCTCTGCAAATGGCACTATTTCATTCCTTTTATGGCTGAGTAATATTCCATTGTATAAATGTACCACACCTTCTTTTTTTTTTTAGGTATGCACATTGTTTATTTAGACATAATGTTATTTCACACTTAATATACTACAACATAGTGTAAACATAACTTTTATATGCATCTGGAGACCGAAAAATTCATGACTCTCTTTATTACGATATTTGGTTTATAGAGATGGTCTGGAACCAAACTCTCAATATGTCCATATGCCTGGATTTAGAAAGAGAATGTTCTATTGTTTCACTAGTTTGTTCATCATTTCTGAAAGGCTACCTTAGGATGCAAATAACCCATTAATTCAGTCAATCAAACAATATTTATTAAACACCAAATATACACAGGTACCTTCCTGGGCATGAAATACTAAAGTGTGTAAAACAGAGTCTATGTCTTCAATGAGGCTTTAATCTCTTGGGATTTCAAGAAGTGATAGCACTAAGAAGAAGATAAAATGTGGAAACGCCATTCAGAATGAGGGGGTTGCTTTAACTAAGGTAGTCACTTTGCCATTACATTTTGATTGTTACTTGAATGATGAATAGGAGGCAGATATGTGGATAAGGAAAAGCTGATGTCAAAATCCTGAGATGGAAAGGAGCTGACTGTCTAAGAGGCAGAAAAGCCAACATGGCTCAGAGTAGGGAACAAAGGGGAGAGTGGGGAGCAGGGGAATGAGCGCATGGGCACTTCAAGGATAGTGGATTTTTTTCTGGTTATAAAGAGAAGGCCTTGGGTGATTTTAAACTGAGGTATGGCCGGGTCTGAATCACACTTTAGAAAGTCCACTTTGGCTTCTGTATGTAGGATGGACTATAAAGGAGGCAAGAGTTCTCAGGAGCACCTGATGTCCCTACTTAAAGATTTGTTCTTCTAGAAGACCAGTTTAGAGGCTGTTGCCATAGTTGGGGTAAAAAATGATAGTTGAACAGTATTAATGACAGGATATGTTTTAAAGATAGAACTTGTAGATCCTACTGATGAATTAGATGAATTAGAAGAAATCAAGGATGGTTCTTAAGTTTGAAGCCTGAACAACTATATGGATAGGATGATACCATAATTGAGATTGGGAAAATCTGTGGGGAAGTGAATTAGGAGGGCAGGCAGAGAAATTCAAAGCTCTATTTTGTCCAGTCCAGTTTAAGATGCCTGTTAGACTTCAAAAAGATATATCAAGAAGGCAGTTGGATATTTGCAGTGAGAAATGTCAGTTGAGTTGTTCAGTGCTTTGCATTTCAATCTCATTCCTGCCACTCAGAAGCTAGGTATCTTTGGTTGACTTAGTTAACTTTCTGAGCTTCTATTCCTTCATTTAAAATTGGCATAATGATAATAAATAAAGTAATATTTAATCCCAAATCTCCCGAGTCCTAGTCCAAAACTCTTTTCACTCCACGATTCCCTTATTCTCCAGCTACTCATTTGCTGCTGCTGTTTGGACATTCTTAGATCGTGTAACAGTTGGCAATGCCGTCACTTTGTTTATTTTTTTTCCAATTTTTTTCCACATCTTCTTAATCCATTCCTCTGTTGATGGACATTTTGCTTCCATGTCCTGGCTGTTGTAAATAGTGCTGCAATGAACAGTGGCGTGCATGTATCTTTTTTTTTTTTTTTTTTTTTTCCGGTATACGGGCCTCTCACTGTTGTGGCCTCTCCCGCTGCGGAGTGCAGGCTCCGGATGCGCAGGCTCAGTGGCCATGGCTCATGGGCCCAGCCGCTCCGCGGCATGTGGGATCTTCCCGGACCGGGGCACGAACCCGTGTCCCCTGAATCGGCAGGCGGATTCTCAACCACTGTGCCACCAGGGAAGCCCTATCTTTTTGAATTATGGTTTTCTCTGGGTATATGCCCAGGAATGGGATCACTGGGTCATATGGTAGTTCTATTTTTAGTTTTTTGAGCACCTCTATACTGTTCTCCATAGTGGCTGTATCAATTTACATCCCCACCAATAGTGTAGGTGGGTTCCCTTTTCTCCACACCCTTTCCAGCATTTATTGTTTGTAGATTTTTTGATGATGACCATTCCTATTGCCCGGCAGGTGCATGAGGGACAGCCCCAGTGTGGAGGGGTGGCTTTCCAGGTGTTTGGCAGCAGGCGTGTCTCACTTTTTAATTATTGTTTGAAAATATTTTTATTTCACTCTTATTTTAGAAATACTAGTTTCACTGACACTTATTTCCAGTCATCACTTTGAAGATACTATCTCACTAATCTCACTATCTTCTGGCTTCCATTGTGCTGTTGTCTTCCTAAATCTGAGGACTGTTTTTTTGCCTTTTTACTTTTAATTAGTTCTGGATGGTCAACCATTATCTCTTCAAATATTACATATTCCCCATTCTCTCATTTCCTTCTAAAATCCTGATTAGATCTTCAATGGACCTGGTCTATTCTCCATGTCGGTTCAACTTTCTTTCATATTTCATGTTTCTTTGTGTTACATACTGGCTAATTTCTGAAGATATGTCTTCTAGTTCACTAAGTCTTGTTTCTAAAGGTTATGTAATCCTGTCTATTGAGTTTCTAGTCCTAAGTATTAATATTTTTATCTCTAAAAGTTCTCTTTTTTTTCCCCAAATCTTCTTGTTTATTTTTGAAAGTATCTTGTTCTTTTGCCATATTGTTAATGCCTTTATTTTTTAAACAGTTTTTTTCTTAAAGTCCTATTTCTGATAATTCTGCTTTCTGTTGTCCTGACAGGTCTGATCTGCAGTTGGTGTTTCTAGCTGACTCTCACTCATGGTGCCTTGTTTCTTATGTGTTTCACTATTTTCGATTGTGAACTCATATTCCTTGGAACTTTATCTGAGAGTTTTTTGAGGCCTGGATGAAAATCACATTCTTTCAGAGAGGACGCGTGTTTACTTTTACCAGATGCCTGGAAACACTACAAACTCAGATTCACTTAAAACTAAATGTTTGGCTTGGGCTTTTTGGGCCCCACCGTTAGTTTGCATTTTGGCTCCTTATTTCTCTGGATTTTTGCTTTTTCATTTGCCTCCAAGGATCTTCTTTACATTCCTATCAGCTCAGTCATGCATTTTAAAAGATTTTTAAAGGTATCTTATTAATTAATTTAGGTGTTCTTACTTGGTGGGTTTCTCTGGTCCTCTAGTTTGCCATTTTGCTGGAAATCAGTGTCTTTGTTATAGTTTGCAATTTGACAGTCATGATGTCTTCATGCACATTCTAGTTCCTTCGGGACCACATGCTCTAACTTCTTGTTTATGGGATCCTCTTGAGACTTCCTGTGACCATAAATTGGTCATTTGTTTTCTTTCATTTTTACTCAGCCCTTTAACAGAACACTTATCTTAGTCCTCATATTGTCCCCCTTCTTTTGAACCTTAATCTTTTCTTTCTGTCCTTACAGAGGGAAGTCCTTGCTTGCCAAGAGCCAGGAGCTCCAATGGCTTTTCCATTAGTGCATAGGCCCCCTTCTAATCTCAAACTCAGGTAAAAGGAAGAAGGAAACAGTCTAAGGTTGTTGTAATTTTACCTTCCCAGTGAGGAATCCAGCAGGGTGGGAGAATTTAGAAGGAAAACAGGATCAGAGGCTTTTCTACTAGGCTGAAGAGTTTGTTTTCTATGCTTGTTGGGGCAGTCAGATGCTGGCTGGCTAGGTCCGAGCCACAGTTCTTGCTTATGGAACCCTATATAGGAGTTTCTTAAATAAAGGAGAGCTGGCTTCAGGCAGAGGTGTTACTCTAGGGAAGTTTCTACAGCCTTGGCTGTGTGGACCCTCAACCTTGTGAGCTGATACCTGATGGGTCAACTTTCTTAGGGCTAGATGCATATTTTTCAAGTTTCTAGACCAAGGTTACCAATGTATGAGTTTACAGTGAGAAATACTTCTGCCTGGGGGATGTGACCTTGGATAGTGATCCAGCCTGTGGTCTCTCTATAGGCTCAGCAGTTGGGAAGCCAAGTTGTGACTGGAGATGAGTGAAGAATCAGAATGAGGAGAGAGGAGTTCTGGGATTTGAAATTGAGTATCAGCTGTCCAAAACGGACTGATACATCCATCTCCAAAGAAAGGGACAGCTTTAGTCCCTAACCCTGGGATCCTGCCCCTGATGATGCTGGTGTGAACAGTCAACTCTAACTCCTCTTCTCTTACATTTCCAGGAATGATCAGTTCCTTTTTTTCCTGACGCAGTCTTTCTCTAGATGTATGAGTACAATCTACCCACTTACAGTTAAGGCTTAGTGTAGAAGCTGCCTTTCCCTTTGAGATGATTTTGCCTCTCCTTGCTCTGAACTCCTCTGCATTGATTTCATGGTCTGATTCTCCGAGGGCAGCCCTATTTCTAATTCCAAGTTTTGAGGGGAATGCCTCACTGCAGCTTATGGGTACCGACAACAATTTATCGAAAGACTTGGAAGCAAAGGTTTTCTGAGCAAAGGAATCAATGACAGGGTGTGTCTCCCAAGTGAGGAAGTATTTCCAGAAGGTGCCCAAGGCAGTTTGTCTCAGTGCACTGTGCTTGCACTTCTGACCTTGAGAGTTTCAGGGGCAGTGTTTTCACCTTAATAACATGAATGGTTTTTACCTGTACTTTTGTACATATCAGATGTGCTATCGAGGAAGGTACTTATCTTTTCCTTAAAGTAGGTTTCCTAAGGACATGTATTTGGCACTACTGGTTTAGCAAGAATTATTGTATGCGCTTGAAAGTAACAAAACTGTACTTCTTTAAAAATATCTCTGGTTCAGATGTGTTGCCAGTGCAGCCTGGCCTCCCCCCACTCCCATTAGTTCTGATTAGGGAGGTTTGATGCCTGTCACTGTGTGTAATCTGGACCTTCCTTTGTGAGTCATTCCTTCTCTCATTTTCTCAGAGCAAATACAAATCGCCCATCCAATGACAAGTGAAGGCACAGGGGAGGCAAGGGGAGGGAAATCAGAGCCGAAATCTGTTAGCTATTTGGAGTAATTGGTTATTTGCTGTGTTTGCTGGTTGGGAAGCAGAGCACATACTTTACGGTCTCTCCTGTTACGGGGGCTGGAGTCACCCGCCGATATTGGATCCTCGTTGCCGGAGCCCTTGGCTCCGGGCGCCTTTCCCCTGCTTGGCATTCCTGTGGTCTCCTCGGGGGTGCACCCCTCCTCCCTCGATGCGCACTGCAGGGGGGACAGCCCAGGGTGAGACTTGTCTGGCGAACTCCAGGGCCTCATCAGGGAGGAAGAGGCCCCAGCCCCCACCTAGCAGCCCTCCCTGCCTCTGCCCCGTCCTCCCCTCTTCCCAAGAGGTCTTTCCCCTGGTCCACGAGGAAGGAGCTTCATCTCTTCCCAGAGGGAAATTCTCGGCTTTCCTTGAAAATCTACAGGACAGGAAGTTCTCTCTGAGGTCTAATTTAATGCCTTCCTACCCCTGATGGTCCTGTCATCATCCCTGTCCCCTCCCGTTCCCCAGCCTGGGTCAAATAGTGCTTGGAACTTGGTTCAGCTCTCATTGCTGAGGACAGGTCCCCCTGAGGATGCTCAGTGGAGCTTATCAACCTGCCCAGTGACGTGAGCACCTCTCTTACGTTCACTGAGGCATGGGAAACCAGCCTGAATTAGCAGCAAATTCAAAATATAGAATATTTGAAAAGTAATATGACTTTGTGTATGAAAACTCACACAGTAACTAGAAAGTAGGTTGACTTTGGCACATAGTAGGCTCCCCCAAAATACTTCTAAAATTGAATTTAAGATAGCTAAGATTAGTGTCTGTAGTTTGATGAATGCTTCTGCAGCCCTGGGAAGGCCTTCAAAAATAGTTTTTCTCTTAAGTAGATGGCTGGAACTCCTGTCAAGCAAAACTGTCTACATAAGCAGAATGGAGGTAAGGCAAGTTTTTGCTCAGGCCCTACTGGAATCATCACAGATTTTGAGTAGCGATGTCTCATTGCTTTCTTCATAGGTTTGAACACTCTTCTTTCATTCACCCTGCTGGATAGATTCCATTCGTTTGGATTTTCTGCATGGGTTATGGGGTCGTGCTGTCCTCAGAGGACCAAGTCATGGGGCCTCCATACATACCTTAGGCTTCTGAGTTTGGAAGAGATTTTCCACAGGTCCCCCACCTCACTTGGGCCCTCCATCTGGATCAGGCCAGTAGTCAAATTGTCAGGTCCTGACCCTTCTCTGCTCACCGTCTGCTTGACTTTGCCAGATTTCAGACACATTGATTCACGGGGCCCTTTGGAAGCAATTCAGCATTTTGGTTAAAGGTCTTCCTTTTCCTCCTACCTCTGCTGGTCCAGCTGGAAGTCAGAGTAAACAGAGTAGTGATCCCTTCCACAGACATGGAGGCAGAACTGCAGGGAGTGTCCACACGAGACTGAAAGCCCAGTGTTCCACTCGTGGGAATAATTAAGTGATTTTTTTTTTTGGTCATTAGTGTGTAGAGTTCTGCTGAATCAACATGGTGGCTGACTGTGAGTGTAAGTCTGTGTGGTTTGGTGGGGCATGAAACTTTTAGTATGCATGGGGTGGGGTAGGTTCAGAGTCGGGCGTTGCACGTCCAGGGGTTTGTCTGGTTTACACGGAGGTGTGAGTACTTATATGTTATGTCTGTGTTTGTATTGATGTGTGTGTGAGCAAACAGACTCAGTTTTTAAATCTCAAGACATTAATTAAAGAACTAGAGAATCATCACATCATTATTCCAGTTCTGCAGATGTTGAGCTATGGGGCAGCAGCACTGGGGGTCAAACTGGTGATGTTGACAATATCAACAAGAGCGTTTATCATGGTAAACTTTATAGGTCACAAAATATCTTCACAGATACCAACTCGAAGCCTGTACTAATCCCAGCGTTGGGTTCTAATATTACGATCTTGATGATGCTGATTTGTGCTAAGATAGAAATTACTTTCAACACAGTGTAGGATGGCTACCTTCTGGTTGACGTAGGCAATGAAGGCCTGCTTAAAATTAGTTTTAAAAAATGGAGGTGGGTTTATAGTTCCCTATAGTGACTCCAAGGTTTAACATTGTAACCTTGGTGATAAAGGAATTTGACCATGAACTTTTCTCTTTGATTCAAGTGGTCATCCTGGGGAGAGAACACAAGCGATACCCCCTGCCTTCCCCAACTTTCCTAACTTCACAGAAAGTCAGGCTTGGAATGATTGTTGTCAATTTTGCCATCCATATTCATGAAATGCATCAGGCTTACTGAATGAAAATGGGAGATTAAATGGTCTGAATGTGCCGTGCTGATTTGGGTCTTCGGAGGGATTAGGGTGCCCATTAGACTGGATCAAGCCTGGAGAAGCTTGTCTTTGTTACATGGCTCTGGTTGCTCAGGAACTGAATGTTGGCTATTAGCTGAAATTGGAGAGGCCGCCAGTCCGTGCCTTGATCAGATTTACTTGCTTGGCTGGCTGAATGGTGAGGGACCTTGAACCTTGGGCAGGGGAAATAAAGCTTTAATGGCCAGACTTGCTAAAGCCTGAGGTGACACTTCAACAATCAAGCCATTTGCATTTGTTTCTTCTCTTTGTCGTGTTCCAAGACTAGATGATTAGCTATTACAAAATGAGGTCAAGAGCACACTTTGAATTAGAGAGTGTATGACCATTTCCCTTTTGGAGCTTTGGATTATCGGATTCCACTAACACCAGAGGGTGGCTTGGCTTTGGCACATCTGGGATAAGACATGGGAGGACCGTCCTGTTTCTGTGGGGCTCATTCTCATGGGGGGCTAACTTATGCTTGGGCTTCTTGAGGAAGGGAAGGAAGAAGTGGGTGTGAAGTAACTCCATCAGAAGCCAGGTTAGTGAAATATCAGGAATGATATTTTCAAGTCACATCTGTGAGCGTGTTGAAAATATAACTTTATTTTTCTGTAATTCAACTTAATCTCTCTTTTGAGCTCACATTTTTCCTGGCAGAAAAGTCCTGGTAACTTCAACCATTTAGGTTTAAGCTTTAGTTAGTTTTGGATTTTTCTTCCTTGTCCTCACGCCTGGGAGGAAGCTGAATTCTGGGTTGGGCTTCCATAAGGTCATGACCTCCATAGGAAGGGACCCCTGGTCACTAGTGCGTGCGCACCCTGGATCTATTGGGCACACAGACCAAACAGACTATATCTCATTATCTCGACCAGAAGTTCCTTTCAGGTGTCCCGGCTCTCTCTCTCGACTACCTTTCAAGCCTTTCTGGGGAGCACGGTACAATTTGGCAGCTCCTTTGTGACACTCCGGGGTCTACAGGAAATGACGAGGACTCCCTCAGGCTCTCTCTCCCATGACACCCATGCAGCTGTCTTCTGTCAACTGCCATACACCCCAAATTCTCTGGCAATTTCTGGATGGCTGCTGCTTACCAGATCTCCAAGGTTACAGAGGGGTCTATGCCATGTACACTTTGAGGCTAACCTGTGGCGGAGGGTGTGGGGATGACTTACCAGAAACCCTCACAGACTCTGGTTCTTGCTTCCTCTTCCACTCTACTCTTGCATCTCCTCTGTAAATAGCGGGAGAAGGGCTGGAAAGAACATCCTCTTAAACCTATTTTTTTAATGGCATATTATCTGCTTTAGGAAATTTAAAAGCCAAGGATCCTGCCTCCCCACCCCCCCTTGTCTAGGCATTCATATATCCATCAGATATTTACTGGCCTCCAAATATGTGCCAGGCAATGTTCTAAGGATTGGAGGTATAGTGTTAAAAAAGATAAAGATCTGTGCCATCATGGGACATAATAAACAAGTATGTAAATAAAATATATGGAGTGTCTGATGGTGATAATTGCTAGGGAGAAAAAGCAAGGAAGGGGGAATGAGAATTGCTGGGAGGGGGATGGTGATTTAAAATATGGTGAATAAGGAGGGGAAAACAGATCGTAGTTAGTCAAGACTTGAAGGAGGTGATGAAGTGACCCAGGGGAGGAATAGAGTTCTTGCCATGGGAGGAGCATGAGGGCTCTGGAGATGTTCACGGACTGGGAAGGCCACCAGGGTGGGAACAGCGTGAGTGAGGAAGCAATGGAAGGACGTGAGGTGGGGGAGGTGTGAGGGCCTGATCCTGAGAGACTTTAGCTTGCTGTTGTTGTAAGGGCTTTGGCCTTATTCCAAGCGAGTTGGCAAATCACTGGATTTGCACAGAGAGGCGATGTGTTCCGATGTGTGTGGCTGTCGTATTGAGAATAGATTTGGGGGCAAGGGTGAAGGCAGGGAGGCCAGTTAGAAGACTGGTGCAACTCAAAATGGGAGAAAATATTTGCAAACGAAGCAACTGACAAAGGATTAATCTCCAAATTTACAAGCAGCTCATGCAGCTCAATATTAAAAAAACAAACAACCCAATCCAAAAATGGGCAGAGGACCTAAATAGACATTTCTCCAAAGAAGACATACAGATGGCCAAGAAGCACATGAAAAGCTGCTCAACATCACTAATGATTAGAGAAATGCAAATCAAAACTACAATGAGGTATCACCTCACACCGGTCAGAATGGCCATCATTAAAAAATCTAGAAACAATAAATGCTGGAGAGGGTGTGGAGAAAAGGGAACCCTCTTGCACTGTTGGTGGGAATGTAAATTGATACAGCCACTATGGAGAACAGTATGGAGGTTCTTTAAAAAACTAAAAATAGAACTACCATATGACCCAGCAATCCCACTCCTGGGCATATATCCTGAGAAAACCATAATTCAAAAAGAGTTATGTACCACAATGTTCATTGCAGCTCTGTTTTTACAATAGCCAGGACATGGAAACAACCTAAGTGTCCATCGACAGATGAATGGATAAAGAAGATGTGGCACATATATACAAAGGAATATTACTCAGCCATAAAAAGAAATGAAATTGAGTTATTTGTAGTGAGGTGGATGGACCTAGAGTCTGTCATACAGAGTGAAGTAAGTCAGAAAGAGAAAAACAAATACCATATGCTAACACATATATATGGAATCTAAAAAAAAAAAAATGTTCTGAAGAACCTAGGGGCAGGACAGGAATAAAGACGCAGATGTAGAGAATGGACTTGAGGACACAGGGAGGGGGAAGGGTAAGCTGGGACGAAGTGAGAGAGTGGCATGGACATATATACACTACCAAACGTAAAATCGATAGCTAGTGGGAAGCAGCCGCATTGCACAGGGAGATGAGCTTGGTGCTTTGAGACCACCTAGAAGGGTGGGATAGGGAGGGTGGGAGGGAGGGAGATGCAAGAGGGAGGGAATATGGGGATATATGTATATGTATGGCTGATTCACTTTGTTATAAAGCAGAAACTAATACACCATTGTAGAGCAATTGTACTCCAATAAAGATGTTAAAAAAAAACCCCAAACCCAAAAAATCCAGACGATGGGGCCCGTAGTGATAGGGGAGAATCAGTCTGATTCTGAGTATGTACTGAAGGTGGAGCCAACAGGATTCGCCGATGGATGGAAGGTGGGGCATGAGGAAGAGTCCAAAGTGACTACGGGAGTTTTGACTTGAGCATCTGGAAGGAGGGAGTTGAACTTGCTTATAAGAGGAAGACTGTGGAAGGAGCAGGTGGGTGGGTCGGAGGTGTGATTAGGAATTGGATTCTGGAGATGGCACATTTGAGAAGCTTATTAGATGTCTAGTCAGAGATGTTAAACAGGCAGCTGGAGTTCAGAGGAGTCATGCAGGTTGGAGAGAGCTCCACGTGGGGTTCCTCAGTGTATATGTTATTTAAAGACATCAGACTCGAGGGGAACCCCAAGGGAGTAAGAGTGGATGGGGAGGAGAAGGGGTCTGAGCCTGGAGCCCCAGGCCACTCAGATGATCAAAGCACAGGTGACGAGGAGGAATCAGCAGAGACTGAGAAGGCCTGGCCAGTAGGGTGGGAGGACCACAACCGTGATGCTCTGTAAGGCAAGGGGGATGTTTCAAAGACAGGAAGTGACTGCCTCTATCAAATACTGCTGTTGGTTGATTTTTGAGGCCTGAGTCCTCGGTGACCTTGACAGGCAAGTTTTGGTGGAGCAGAGAGAATGGAAAGACAAGAATTAGAGACAAGTGTAGACAACTCTAGACGTTTTTCTGTAAAAGGAAGAAAGTAGGCGGGAGCCAAAAGTGCGGTTTGAGAGTTTTCTTTTTAAATGATGGGGGACTAGTGTCACATGTTTGAACGCCGAAGGGAATGATCCAGTAGTGAGGGAAGCGTGATGACACAGGAGAGAGGGAAGAGGATCACGTCCTTGAATGGCTCAGAGGGCATGAGTGCAGGGGTGGCTTGGGTTGGGGTGCAAGCAGAACACCTTTGTAACAGGAGGGAGGGCAGGTGTGGTGCTGGTGCTGGTGGGCTTGCAGGGGGTGGGGTCTCTTCTGATTGCTTCTGTTCTAAGAGAAAGAGGAAGCAGTGTCACTGGCCCAGAGTGACGATAGGGAGGAGGTGTTACAGGACTGAGAGGAAAGGAGAAGGTGTGGAATGCTTGTGTCAGGTGGGGGGGAGAGCAGAGGACCAGGGAGTTGAGATGGAGTGGACGACAGCAATGGACCCACTTGAGGCTGTGACATGAACTTGGAGTGAGACCAGCCTCTGGTTTGCTATTTTTCAGCCACATTGGATGTGATGGAGAAGAGCTGGGTTTAAACCTAAGTTTGGTTGGCCAGAAATACAATGGAGCAAGAGAGGGCCAAGGGAATTTAGAAGTGGGAAAGGGCAAAGAGGCCAAATATAAACTAGCTAAGATGTAAATTATGATGCTGCTGCATGTATCATTTCTGTCAAGAATGAGGACGATTAGAAGAGGACTTACCTGCAGGATACAGGGAGAAAAGGGGGACTGAAATCACTGAGCAGCCGGCTAGCTGGGGTTACCAGGGGTTAGGAAAGTCACCAGCCCTGCTCCTCACCAGTGTGTCTGCTTAAGGAGAACCAGCCATAGAAATCACCTGGAACTTGGAAGGAGGAGGAAATTACAGCCGAGAGTTCTCGGGCAAAGTTGAGTGTGGTTAAGACTTAAGTCCTGTTTGGTGGTCAATTGCTAGTTCTTTAAAAAAAAAAAAAACTAAAACTTAACTCTAATTTCCTTAAAATAAATACTTGAGATTTCTGCCTTTGTTCTTCTGTTAGAGGTTATATGCTTGTATTTTATCATCTGTTCTTTTTTATTTTAACACCTTTTTTTGCGATAATCCACATAAATACAAGCCCCTATTTAAAGTATACAATTCAGTGGCATTTAGTTTATTAAAAGAGTTGTGCAACCATCACCCGTCATCAACTTTAGAATACTTTCATCATTCCAAAAAGAAATCCTGTACCCCAAGAGCAGTTGTCCCCCATTTCCTCCCAACCACTAATCTATTTTTTGTCTCTATGGGTTTGCTTATTCTGGACATTTCATATAAATGAAATAATGCAATGTGATCTTTTGTGACCACATGTGAACTTCTTTCATTTAGCATAATGTTTCCAAGGTTCATCCAAGTTGTAACATGTATCAGTTCTTCATTGCTTTTTATTATCAAATAATGTGCCATTGTATGGGTATGTCACAGTTTCTTTATCCATTGATGGACATTTGGATTGTTTCTACTTTTGTGCTATTATGAATAATGCTGCTATGAACATTCATGTACAAGTTTTTGTGTGGACCTAAGTTTTCGTTTCTCTTGGATATATAATGAGGTAAAATTCCTGGGTCATAGGGTAACTCTCTGTTTAATCTTTTGAGGAATTGCCAGGCTATTCTCCGAAGTGACTGCAACATGTTACATTTCCACCAGAAGTACATGAGGGTTTCAGTTTCTCCACATCTTTACCAACACTTGTTATTATCTGACTTTTTGGTTATAGCCATCCTAGTGGTGTGAGATGTTCTCTCATTGTGGTTTTGATTTGCGTTTCCTCGATGGCTATGATGTTGAGCATCTTTTCATGTGCTTATTGGCCATTAGTGTATCTTCTTTCAAGGAATGTCTGTTTTAATCCATGGCTCATTTTTATTGCATTATATATCTTTTTATTATTGAATTGTGTGAGTTCTCTATATATTCTGGTTACAAATCCCTTATCAGGTACACATGGGCAAATATTTTCTCCTGTTCAGTGAATTACCTTTTCATTTTCTTGGTGGTGTGTTTTGAAGTATCCTCCTATTGTTCTTTATTTTTAAAATTATGTAAGGAATATATGCATACAACGAAAAATTAGAAAACTTTGAGTGATACACAAAAATAAAAGGAATAAACAAAACATTTGTAATCTTACCATTCACAGATAATTGCTGTGAACATTTGGGGTTTGATCCTTTTTTTTTTTTTTTTTTTTTTTTTGCGGTACGCGGGCCTCTCACTGCTGTGGCCTCTCCCGTTGCGGAGCACAGGCTCCGGACGCGCAGGCTCAGCGGCCATGGCTCACGGGCCCAGCCCCTCCGCGGCATGTGGGATCCTCCCAGACCGGGGCTCGAACCCATGTCCCCTGCATCTGCAGGCGGACTCTCAACCACTGCGCCACCAGGGAAGCCCAGGTTTGATCCTTTAATTTAAAAGAATTTTCATTATTCAGTTTTTAACCTGTTGTAAATCTCATCCATTGTGAATAACTTTCCATGTCAATAAACATTTCTATAACATCATTTTTTAAATGTTGTACAACATTTAATCACATGGATGTACAGTTTACCCAAAAAGTTCCTTATTGTCAGATGCTTAAGTCGTTTTTCCCTGTTATAAATGTAGTTAAATCCCTATGCATATCTATAAATACTTTCTTTGAATAGATTTCTAGAATGGGAGTGATGGGTCAAAATGTAGGCACATTTCTGAGGCTGTAGAAACATGCAGCCAGATTGCCTTCTGGAAAGATTGTGGCCAGCTACTCTCCTGCTGGCAGTCTGTGAGAGAGCCAGCCCTTGGCCAGAAGCTAACCTGGTCCACACAAAAAAGTAATTCTATTGTCAGTAGCACCGTGCTAGGCACTGTTCTAAGCACTTCATACATACGACTCATTTATTCCTCACGATAACTCTGTCAAATTGGTACTAGTATTTTTCCATTTTACAGACAAGATAATTGAGGCACAGAGAAGTTAAGTTTTGCCCAAGGTCACACAGCTAGGAGTGGCAGTATTTGAACCCCGAGGCAGACTCCCTTCTGGGAGAAAGCCTGGTACTGTTAAGTACAATGCTGGCTATTGCTTGAGGATAGTGTTTACAATGCTAAGAAAGTGTCCTTTTATTCTTAACTCATGAGAGTTTCATTTAGAAATAGCTAAAAATTTTATAACAAATTTATAACCCCTCACACTCCCTTCTTTTTTGCCTATATAGATCAGGGGTTGGCAAGCTTCTTCTTAAATGGCCAGATAGTAAATACTTTAGGTTTAGGGGACATAAGGTCTCTGTCACAACTACTCAGCTCTGCTGTTGTAGTTAAGAGGCAGCCACAGACAATATGTAAATTACAAAACCAGGTGGCTGGCTACTGGGCCATAGTTTGCAAATTTCTGTTATAGATGATTATTTGGGTTTTCTCTCCTTGCTTATTGATACTGGGCCACTCCTGCATTCTGGAATAATCCAACCTGACCATGCAAAATCTACTGCTGCAATCTATTTGTTAGTATTTTATTTAGGACCTTTATATCTCTCTTCAGGAATAGGATTGATGTGTGTGTGTGTGTGTGTGTGTGTGTGTGTGTGTGTGTGTGTGTGTGTGTGTGTGTGTCCCCTGGTCAGGCTTCACAAAATGAAAGGGAGGAAACCATCTTGGCCTGATGTCTTTTTTGGAGGTAGTTCTTTGAGATCTCTTCCACTTTCAGGAAGTGATCTCTTCATGTTTTCTATTACTTTTGAATCAATTTTGGCAATTTATATATATTTTTAGAAAGTTACCTACTTCATCTAGATTTTCCAAGGTTTTTCCATTGATTTGGGTGTAGCAAATCTCTTAATATTTTTATTCTCTCCATAATATCTTTTTATTTGATCTTTCTTATTCCTAATGGTGTACCTACTTTTTTTTGTGTGTGGTACGCAGGCCTCTCACTGTAGTGGCCTCTCCCGTTGCGGAGCACAGGCTCCGGAAGCGCAGGCTCAGCGGCCATGGCTCACGGCCCAGCCGCTCCGCGGCATGTGGGATCTTCCCAGACCGGGGCACGAACCCGTGTCCCCTGCATCGGCAGGCGGTCTCTCAACCACTGTGCCACCAGGGAAGCCCTGTACCTACTTTTTAACATTAGATTTGGTAAATAATCTAATGTTTATTTTATTGGTCTTTTGCAAGTTTGCTCTGGGATTGAATTATCAGTTGTAGTATTCTCCATAATTCTACTCATCATTTTCAAATTATCTTCCTACTTTTCTCTAATTTCTTGAGTTATCAGGTTATTTATTTTCATTCTTTTTGTATAAAAGCAAGAATATTTAAGACTAAATTTTCTTTTGTGTACAGACTTGGCTACCAAATTTTAAGGCATAGCCCTCTTACTCTTGGTATTTTCTAAGGATCTGTGATTTTAGTTTGGGTTTTCCTTTGACTCAGAAGGGTTTTAAGAGTACATCTTTAAATTTCTAAAAGGTTGGGATTTTTGATTTTTGAGTTTCTCATTAGTTTCTAGTTTTATTATTGAGGTCAGAGAGTGTGACTGGTAATGGGTTTATTCCTTGGACTTTATTGACATTGGCTTCGTGGCTTTTAATTTTTTCTAAGTGCTCCAATGGTGCTGGAAAAGAAGGTGTAAGTTCTGTTTTTAGATTACATGATGTTTGTGTATTTAAATGACTGTTAATCATATTACTCAGAGTCTCTGTCTCCATATTCTTTTTAAAAAAAAATTTACTTGGTTTTTCAAGACTGAAGGAAATGTAATGACTTTCCCACAGCTATCGTGTTCCTGTCATTTCCTTGTACAAAACACACTGATTGTTGCCTTTTTATGCCTGACTCTGAGCCTGAGTCATAAACTCAGATCTTTAAGTATCTGAGCTGGGGAAGAAAAGAAAGACTTAAGAGGAATCAAACAGCTAACTTGAATTCCATTCTGGCCATTCCTACCTCTGTGTACATAGTTACCTGTGTGTTAGCGTGTGTACTTTGGGGGGATATATGTGTGTTTCAGCATATACATCTCTCTTGGGCATGATTGTGTAAATATGTTCTTTTGTGTGTCCGTGATTGGGTGAGCTTGATATGTGTGTCTGTGTATGTTTATTCATCCGTGGCATCTTTTTCTTCAAACTGAACTTAAAACATCACGGCTGGTGTCTGCCTTGCTGGCTGTTTTGAGAGTCATTACAACTCAGAAAGCTCTGCTACCCTGTATCTTAACCCACCTGAACCTCTTTTCCCCTTTTTGGCTGCAGAAGATCCTCCTGGTAAGTTGCTCAGACAAAGACTCTCTGTAGACTCAGCCTTACTCTGGCACCCACTTGGTGCTCTGTCTGGGCACCATATTCTGACCACACAGATGGTGTTAGGGCCATACTTCCAGGATGGGTGGAGACTCTGAGAACCTCAGTCCATGCTCTCCCCATTGTACCTGTTCAAGTTCCCTTGGTCTGCCTGCAGCATGTGCTAACCCTTAATAAGGTGGAGCTTGATGGACTGGGCATTGGTCTAAAGGGAGCACCAGCATTTCCAGAAACTCATGATGGGGTTCAGTACATTTTATGGAATCAGGGCAAGCTCTTGGGAGATCCCCTAGGTGACCGCCTCATACAGAGGAGGAAAGCGGGCCCCAGAATGGGCTCTCCCGACATGTTGTCCTGGGCCCTTCCCATGGAACTGGGTGAGCTTTACTGGTACTGGCAGCACAGACTCAGTGCCTGGGTCTGTGTGGGTTTGCGGGGAGGCCAGGAAGAGTGATGATCCCACCTTCAGAGAGCTTGCTGACTCCCTGAGTGATCGGACACCTGCACAGGACACAGCTGGAAGGAGCATTCTAGACACAAGAGCCAAGAGGGCCTTGTCCAGGAAGAGTTAAACGGCGGGGAGACCAGTGTGTACCCCAACAGGCCTGTCCACCTTTGCCCACAGATATGAATACGCGGAGGAAGGAAGGGGCAGAGAGTATGTTGTCACAAACTTCCTTTCTCCTCACCTAATTTCCCCCATTGAGCATAGTGTCTTTTGAATAATGGGCACTTAGTATTGTTGAATTTCAGGGACTCTGCCTTGATTTGACCTTGCAGGAGACTAAGTTCTGATTTTGGAAGCTTTTTTTTGGCTGGGGTCTCGGGGGCGGGGGGGCGGATCAGGATAGCCCTCTGGGGTCTGAGTTGTCCTGGGTCTACTGTATTTTATTAATAAATAACACTTTATTGACATTTACCCCCAAAGAGTTATCCTATGTATCCTCTGATTTTAGCCTCAGTATGCCCCTGGAATGCAGGGGGACTGTGATGATTATGCCCACTTCACAGAAAGGAAAAGGGAGACCCCAAGAACTTAACAGAATCACACAGTGAAGGTAGGCAGGTCCAGGGTGAGAGCCTCTGCCTCTCAACACCAAGCAGGTGCGAAGACCTTTCTCCAGACTGTACAGTTGGCCCCTGGAGAGGCAGGGAGTTCCAGATCTCTGCTCCCCTGAACTCACATCAGCAGGAGAGATTTGCAGTACAGGCCAGCCCATCAGCCTTGCTTGGTGTTGGTCCAGAAAAACGTTGCTTGGCAAATTCTTTTTCTGAAACGGTCTCTTTTTTTCTACCCACTCAGGAGGAGGAGTTCATTGATTGGTGGAGCAAATTCTTTGCCTCAATAGGGGAGAGGGAAAAGTGTGGGTCCTACCTGGAGAAGGACTTTGACACTCTAAAGGTGAGCCCTCCTCACAATGTCCTCTTCAGTCTAGCAGTCCTTGGGCACGTGCACTGGGCAGCGGGAGATGCAACTGAAAGAGAATATGTGCATACATATATGCATATATATTTATGGGTGAAATGATACCTGGGATCTGTTTTTAAATGCTCAAGAAAAGTAAGAATGAATTATTTAGATGATTTGGGTCACCCTCTGATAGATGTTCAAAATATTAAAGATGATTGAAATTGCAAAATATTGAAAATTGTTAAAGCTTGGAGATGGGTACTTAGGGATTTATTATACTACTCTGTCTCTTTTAAAGTTATTTGAACTTTTCTATTTTAAAAATTTTCCATTAAAATAAAAAGGAAAGTCAATGTGAGAATGTACCTCTGTTTCCCCCACCTCTGCAACTGGGATAGAAATTACCCAGCACATATAAAAATATGGTAAACTCTGTTTCTATGGAAAAAGAAACCCCAGAGCCCAAAAAACAACACAAAACCAGGGATGAGTCAGCCAGATTCTGGTATTTTGAGGAAATTCCACAAATACGGTTATACTTTTTAAAAGCAGACTACTTTTAAAAAAGATAACCAGAGGTGACTCAAAATTACTCCCTCTAGGAGTTACATAGTATTGTGGAGAGGGTTACCAGGTAAAATTCAGGATGCTCAGTTACACTGGACTTCAGATATATAATGAATAATATTTTAGTATAAATATGCTTTAAATATTGCACAGAACATACTTATCTAACAACTATTTGTTGTTTATCCGAAATTCAAATTTAACTGGGTGTCCTGTATTTTCACTTGCTAAACCTGGCAGCCCTACCTAGAGAGCAAGAGGGGGCCAAGGCTGTCAGACACACAAGAAAAACCCAAGGAGCTCCCTAAAAGGGACTAGATGAAGGGGGCTTGAGGCTTGTTGGAGTGGTGGGTGACCAGTATGGAAGGTGATCTCACAAGGTGGCCAGAGCTGCCTCTGGTATGTTGGACACCCCATGTCATTGTACCTGGAGCCCTGGAGGGGCAGAGATGAGGCCTCAGGCAGCAGCAGTCAGAAGGCTCAGGCCTCCCCAGGCAGCAAGTTCTTTGTTGACTTGGTAGGTAGGTGTGTGAGGTTGGGCAAAGAGACAGAACTATTTGTGTACCAGGAAGAAGGTCCGACACATTAAGTCTGGTATGTGGTACTGTGGCCTTGCCAAAAAATGAGAAAAGCCAAGTAAGAATGAGGACTCCTGCCAGGGTGGCCCATGGCCCTGGCACCCTTGCCACTCCCTCAGATGTTGGACGCTGAACTGGCACCCAGCCCACCAGCTTGACCTCTCTGAGATCTGTGACAGTTTCCAAGTGAAAATGAGCTGTCTAAAAACAAAATGCATTCAACCTGTTTCTGGGGGGGAAAAGCAGATCTGGAAGAAACGCTGGTCCTTTAAGGATCAGTAACCACCACCACCAACATGGGTCTTTGAAAAATAGCTTGTAGTATTATGGAGAGAATGGAGTACACAATGGGTGGGTGGGGGGGAACCCATATTTTGGAAATTGCTATCATAGGGAAAAAAAACAACTCATAGTCACAATAGTGAAAGAAAACCAAGATACAGCAAGAAAGCGTAGAAAAACAGAAATCATAGAAAAACACAATAGAAAAAGAATATTAATTTTCCTAATAAATAAAACTGGCTTACAGTCTTTTACTAAGTGATAAAGACTCAGACTTCATTAAAAGTCAAAATTCATTATATGTCTTTAAAAGACACATCTAAGACAATATAACTTAGAATGGCTAAAATAGTAAATATTTTGGCAAACAAAATAAAGTGCAAACAAAAGAGAAACAGATAGAAACTAAAGTAAAAAGTAAAGGAAACAAAATGGAGTGTTTTGTATAAATAAAAGATGTACATCTCAGTGCAAAAACTCCCAAACATTAATGTATGGAACAATAAACCTTAGAAATCCTTAAAGCAAAAGTGGATAGGAATATATAAAGTAATACTTCACACAAGTGAAGGCATGAAATTACAGAAATTAAAGTTGCCGTGGTGATTTTAATGCACCTCTTTCCTAAACAGATGAAACAGGCAACCAATAAATAAGGAAATAAAAGATCTGAATAACAAGGTAAATATTTTCTAAGCTACATCAAGAGTAGCTTTAAAATAGAGAATAAAAATAATTTAAAAATGGAAAATGCATTTTTCTTAATGCTCAGAGGACACTTACAAAATTTGATCACATATTAGGTTAGTAATAGGTTACCAAAAGCAGAAATCATACAAGACAGATTTAAATGCAATAAAATGAGAAATTAATAACAAAAGTTTAAACAAAAAGACCAACCACTTGGAAATTTAAAAAGTATTTTATTGGGACTTCCAGTATGAACATGGCTGCATAAGTCAGCATTTTTCACTTTTTCTCTTTGGAAATCATTCAAACCCACAAACTTCATTTTCAGTAAAAGTTGGAAACAAATAAAACCCGCAGACTCCAAAATACATGTAAGGGCTGTCCAAAGGCAACTGAGATTGGGTAGAAGCCACTTGGCAGTAAATGAAGAGAAGATGCATGAAAATGATGAAAGGTCATAGTGGTAGCTGATCTCAGAAAACCCCATACTTCCTAATAAAAGAATGTTGATAATTATTTAAGACAGGCTATGGATTCATGGGGACTTATTATCTATTCTCTTTACTTTTGTGTGTGCTTGAAAATTTTCATAACAGATAGTTAAAAATATAATTCCCGAAATTGAAGTTTCACTGTAAAATATAAAAATATATCCTTTGTTCACAACAATGGACATGGGAACTTTGGAGACAGGTTCAGGCTGGTGACAAAAGCCTCTTAGACCTGATTTGGTTCAGAGAAACAGAGAAGGTGGAGCTACACAAGAATCACACAGATGAACCATATTTGTAGGGAACAGCCTGCCTCTGTTATGGGAACAAAGGAAATAACTGCTCTAGGAAAATCCAACACATTTAGTGACAAGTAATAACAAAAAAAATAGCACAGTATTAATTTAAAAATACTATGAAAAAAAGAAGAGAAAATGTATAACAAAACTTAGCCAAAAGAAGAGGATATATACCCACCAGGAAAATTTCTCCAAGGAACAGATGAGATGAAAGATTTTGCTGTTAACTTTTTAGAAATAGGGTGGTCAGAATGCAAACAGAAATAAAAGAATGAAGGGCTAGTGAGATGAGAAGACATGAAATATGAGCTAGTAAGATTCAGGAAAGAAGGAGAAGAAAACATGAAATTGGAAGGAGCACGGGACAGAATGGCTACATTGGAAAATACAGAAAGGGGCATAGAGGACAGAATGAAATGGAAATAAAGAGTTATAAAAGAATAAAGAGAAAATGACAAACATAGTAGTCAGGGAAAGGAGATCCAACATTTGCATAATTGGAGTCCGCAAGGATGACAACCAAAACAAGGAACTAAAACAAACAGTTGATAGTTTAATAAAACTTCACTGAAATGAAAGAATACTTGAGTATGCATATTAGAAGGTCTGCTGTGTGTCAGGAAAAATTGACCCAGATTGGTCAACCCAGGGACATATTCTAGTGTAGTTATTGGACATTAGAGATAAAGAAAAAATTCTTTGAGTAGTCATACATTCTCCCTCCACAAAAATTTAAATAATTTAAAAAAGGAAAGAAATCAAAGTGACTTCATTTTCTCTACAACATTAATGCCCAAAGACTATAAAGCACCATGTGTAAGATCATCAGGGAAAGAAAGAGTGACCCAAGGATTTGACATTCAGCTGAATTTGACATTCAGCCAAGCTGCCCTTCAAGCCTAAAGGCTACAGACACACAGGTATTCACATTCAGGAGACAGGTAGTATGGCTCCCAGGAGCCTGTCTTGAGGGACTCCTACGGGATGAATTGGAGCTCAACTAGGAGCCATCTCAACTTGGATGTAACTGGGAAAACCATAACAAAAGGACTGGTTGTGAGCATATTTTATCTTAGGCCTAAGATGGAAACAAATGGGAGGGTTAGGTAACTGGACAGAATGTAAATACCATATATACTGAAAATGTAGAAATGATAAAACTGATAAAAGTTAGGTAAAGGAGGAAAGAGGATGGAATACAGAGTAAGGGCACTGATAGTCATATTACAGAATAAATAAAATTGACAGATATTATTTAAATATCTGTCAATTGATGAATGAATAACAAAATATGGTAATTACATACAACAATGAAATATTATTCAGCCTTAAAAAGGAAGGAAATTCTGACCCATGCTACAACATGGGTGAATCTCTAAGACATTATGTTAAGTGAAATAAGCTAGTTGCAAAAGGGCAAATACTGTATGATTCCACTCATGTGCAGTACTTAGAGTAATAAATTCATAGAGACATAAAGTGGAATGATGGTTGCCAGGGGCTGGGGGCGGGAGGAGAAAGGGACTTATTGTTTAGTGAGTTTGGGGTTTCAACTGGGGAGGATGAAGAAAATTCTGGAGATAAATGGTGATGATGGGAGCATAAAAGTGTGACTGTACTTAATGTCATTGAACTGTACAATTAAAGTGGTTAAAAAGGTACGTTTATGCTATTAATATACGTAATATACAAAAATAAAAAATAAAATTGGCAAATCAAATAATAGGCATATAAGCAAATTATAAGCAAACAGCTCAAACATAAACATTAAGGTAGATAATATTGTCTAAAACTAAGTGATGGAGAGGGAGAGGGAGGAAGATAAAATTTGATTATTTTATCATTGCCATCGTGGGGAACCCATGAATACTGCCCCTAAAGACATAATAATATTAGAGCATAAACTCAGGTAATTTTAGCTCTCAGAAAAACTAAAACACACACACACACACACACACACACACACAGAGAGAGAGAGAGAGAGAAAACAGACCATGCAAAGATTTTTAGAAAAACCCTATGAAACTAGGAGATATAATATAAACATATTACATGACTATGTAAATAGAATACAAATGTAAAACCAGACCAAACATATCTGTCATATCAATACATGTCATATCAATCATTTATTAATCACAAAATTTAAATCAGATCTCAAAGCAAAATCTAACTCTAAAATAAAAAGCTTCATAAAGGTTGAAAATAAAAGATTGGGAAAATGTGTGCCAGGCAAATGCAGATGAAAAGAAAGCAGAAGTCACAATCTTAGTATTAATTTTTTTAAATTTTTTTTTTGTGTGTGTGTGGTACGCGGGCCTCTCACCACTGTGGCCTCCCCCGCCTCGGAGCACAGGCTCCGGACGCGCAGGCCCAGTGGCCATGGCTCACGAGCCCAGCCGCTCCGCGGCTCGCGGGATCCTCCTGGACCGAGGCATGAACCCGCGTCCCCTGCATCGGCAGGCGGACTCTCAACCACTGTGACACCAGGGAAGCCCACAATCTTAGTATTAGATGAGAGCATGCACAGGTCCCCCAAATTAGATGAGACAAAGAATGGCACTTTAGAATGCTAAATGCTGTAATTCCTAGTTATGACAGTCATGAGAATATCTATGTGCTAAATAATACCTCAATATTTACAAAACAGAAATTACAAGAGATAGAAGAAGAAATAGAAATATACTGGTTTGTGGGGGAGATTTTAATTCACTTTTCTCAGTTCATGTCAGATCAAGGGGACAAAAGCATGAGAGGATATAGAAGACTAAAGTAATTACTAACCTGGTTGAACCTGGTAGCATGAAAATAGAGATACCCCTATGGCACATTTACAAAATTGACATATATACACTACTATGTATAAAATAGATAACTAATGAGAACCTACTGTATAGCACAGGGAACTCTACTCAATGCTCTGTGATGACCTAAGTGGGAAGGAAATCTAAAAAAGAGTGGATATATGAATACATATAACTGATTCACTTTGCTGCACAGCAGAAACGAGCACAACATTGTAAAGCAACTATACCCCAATAAAAATTAATTTAAAAAACCCCAAAACAAAAATTGACCATGTGATAGAGCATAAAGAAAATCTTAATAAAATTCAAAAAGTGGAAAAACACTGACAATGTTTTCTGAATATAATGCCATAAAATTAGAAATTAATAACAAGCTCAAAAGCACAAAAAAACTTCTATCTGAAAAATTTAAAAAAAATCAACGCTCTTTTAACAATTCTTGGTGAAAGAGAAAACATAAGAGAAATTGCAGAATATCTGGTAAGCAAGGATAAAACCCTGCCTTTTAGAACTTACTGGCTACAGTTAAAGCAGTATTCAGAGGAAGTTTATAGCCTTAAAAACTTATGTTACAACAAAACAAAGAAAACTACACATCTAGCTTTTAGATCAAAAAGTAAAAATAAAACTATAATTATGGAATGCCAAGAAAAGAAAAATGAAAACATTATACATGAAAACAAATGGCGCAATACTGAGGCAGTAGTAAGCAGAGGGAATTTCATAGTAATAAGTGTTTCCTTATCAGAAAAGAGGGAACAAAGTAATTAAAATTTCAACTGAAGAGATTAGAAGGAAAAAAATCCTTAAAATAGTAGAAGAAAATAATAGAAATAGAAGCAGAAATAAGAAACTAGAAAAGAGAAAACGGTAGTATAGACACCTTGAAGAATTGGTCTTTTGATTGAAATGATGCAACTATATAAATATGGCAAGAAAATATTCAAAATGATACATACCAAATGTTAACCAAATAATTAGTTGTCATTTTTGGAAATCAGAATTTAAGGCAATAATAATATTTTCTTTATATCTACTTACATTTTCTAATTTTTAATAATGAACCTATATCACTCACGTAATTAATTATTTCTTAGAAGAGATAGAACTTGGGCTTCATGGAAGCGATTAGAAAAAATGTTTAGCGAGATGAGAAAGGAACTTACCTGAAGTACAGTAGGCCCTCTGTGCCCGCGGGTTGCATATTTGCAGATTCAACACATGGAATCCGCAGATATGGAGGGCCGACTATCTTGCTGGTCAGTTTCAGATATAACCAATTTTAGCATGTATATTAAGTGGGTTAATATCACTATTAATTAGGTACATTTTATCATCTATAATAGAACACTACTGCTTTGTTTAAGTCTAAGCAATGCTCTAACAAGTAAAAGTCATTGTTTGAGAGGAGAGAAACAAATAAATTGAGTTGACAAATTTAAAGTGGTGCTCAAAAGACATCCTCAGCCCAGTATTTGATCCACTGCCATTTGGACATCCTGGACAGTAAGTATTTTGCTGACCTGTGAATCTTCTAGAGTTCTGTCTTGATCTTGAAATAAAAAGTCAGTTAACTTTTCATTTATTTGTTTGACTGTGATCTTATTCTCAAAAAATTCACCACCCATGTGTCTGATGACTCTCGGGTATCTAGAATATTGGATTAATCAGAAAACCCTGTTTTCCAACGTTGTTGAACAAATGTCTTCCCCTCTTACTCCCTTCTCTGGTTCCCACCCCCCATTTCTCTCTCTCATCTCCATGATTTGCATCCTTTTTTTTTTTTTTTTAAATCTTTACCATTGTTCTCTTCTTCTCTGCCTCTCTTCCTTCTTGGCTCCCTCTCTTACCTCCACCTCTCCCACCTGCCTTCCTCTTGGCCTTTGTTCTCTAATTTGCTTATGGCTTTTCCCCCTCATTTTCTTCGCTGTCCTTTCTCTCCTTTCCTTTATTTGAACACTCTCATGTTTCCTCTTTCCTTGCTGTCCCTCTTCTTTCTCTCTTTCCTTTGTCCCCCTCTTTTGTCCCCCCATGTGGCAGGTCTATGAGACACCACTGGAGAATGTGAAGGACTTTGAGGGCCTGTCTGACTTTTGTAACACCTTCAAGCTCTACCGGGGCAAGACTCAGGAGGACATGGAAGACCCATCTGTCATTGGGGAGTTTAAGGTAAGTCCTTGAGGACACATCTCTAACCCAGGGGGGCCCAAGACTGGAGTGGCAGCAATGAGTGAAGGGGGTGGGGGCAGAGGTACTGTAGTAACATCAGTAATGACCCCAGTGCTGCGGTTGGTGACCATGTGGGTGATGGAGATGGTGGCAGTGACGGTGATGCTGCTGATGCAGAATGTGATGGGGGTGATGGGATGGCATTGGGCTTAGTGATCGCAGTGGTGATGACTCTGGCAGACATGAGAGTAAGGAACATAGTGGTGATTGTATTGGTGACACTGAGGATGAAAATTAAAGTTGACCCCGCCTTCTTTTCAGGGCCTCTTCAAAATTTATCCCCTCCCAGAAGACCCAGCCATCCCCATTCCCCCAAGACAGTTCCACCAGCTGGCTTCCCAGGGGCCCCAGGAATGCCTGGTCCGCATCTACGTTATCCGAGCGTTTGGCCTGCAGCCCAAGGACCCCAATGGGAAGGTAACATTTCTAGAGCTCTCACCTCCCCTGGAATAAATGGTAGGCTAGGGTACAAAGAGGCTGCAGAATTTGGATGCACTCTTTGCCCCAGGGAGTTCACAGTAAATGGGGAAACCAGACAAACATGGACAAACCTGATGTGTGACTGCATTGGAGTCCTATCAAGGCCAAGTGTTCCAGGAGGTCAGAAAAGGCCAAAGTCAGTACAAGACTTTGGAATAATGGGGAAGACTTCCTGGAAGGAATAGGATTCTTAAGGACTGATGGAGTTTTTTGTTTTGTTTTTTTCCGGTATGCGGGCCTCTCACTGTTGTGGCCTCTCCCGTTGTGGAGCACAGGCTCCGGACGCGCAGGCTCAGAGGCCACGGCTCACGGGCCTAGCCGCTCCGCAGCATGTGGGATCTTCCCGGACCGGGGCACGAACCCGTGTCCCCTGCATCGGCAGGCGGACTCTCAACCACTGCGCCACCGGGGAAGCCCCTGATGGAGTTTTGATAGGCTGGGAGGGAGAAGAAAACCATATTTTAGGAGGAGTCAAAAACCTTGGCAAAGGTTTGGGAGCAGACTCAGTGTAGGTTTAGCACAAGGATAAGGCATAAGGACAAGGGACATTGATGGTGTAGCCTGGGGCAGGACTTTGTGGGACTTTCAAGGGTTGGGTGGGGAGGGAAGAAGGAGGGGTGGAACATGCTGGGTACCTGTGCTGGCCTGGCCATGGTGGAGCCTGAGGCAAAAGGAAAAATCAGCAGTCCTGATCCTGTCTTTATGTAAAACTTTGATATTTTGTTCATCATGGACTCTTGGTACTGGTTTTAATTTTTAAAATATCGCATTAAAATGTTGTTTATTTTGATTCCTAAGCTTTTTTTGTCCCTCCCTTAAATTTTGTGCCTGAGGCGAGTACCTCACTGACCTTCTCTAGTCCTGACCCTGAGTGAAGGAGGGGAGCTTGAGGGAGGGCAGGAGTCTGGAGCTACCGGGAGATGGGGGGAGGAGCGGAGTAAAGTTGGGAAGAGAGAGAAAGAGGAAGAGGTGAGGCAGGAGTGGGGGCCAGTGGGGGTTCAGAGGTACAAGGCTAGCGCCTTCTCTTGTCTCCTTAGACAGGTGCAGGCCTAGCCTGTGTCCTAGGTTGTGGTTAGGGGCCTGGTGTCCCATCCCTGGTGCCCTGCTTTTCCAGGTGAGAAAAGCTGCCCATGCCTTGCTGGGAGATCACACGGTGGGATGGAGTAGTCTCCGCCCAGGCACCACCGATGGCCTCCAAGACGTGGTTGTGGTCAAGTTTATATACTTCAAGTCTTCCTGGTGCCGAGACTGACCGTAAACATTCTTTGGCCCTGGCTGCTCCAGGGGCTAGTAGAGAGAATGCTGCTGCTTGTAGGAGGCTGCTTTGGGCTGAAAAAGTCTGTCCATCTCTCTCCCTTTCCACCTGCTGAAACAGAGGTCACAGACAGGACCCCAGCTTGGCCCAGTCACATATGTCACACAAACTGGCATGTTTCTGAAGATATGGGCCTACCCCCCCCCCCCCCCCGCCACCTCCCCTCAGTGGGGCAGTGGATTGGGAGTATGGAGGACTTAGGCGCCCAGTTTCCACTGCCAGAGCCGAGGCTAGAAGCCCACATTGGGGGTGGTGTGCAGGATGGGGCTGCTGGCCTGGCAGGTGGCAGCTTCTTGATGGTGGGCCCCCTTTTGCCCCTTTGAGGGGCAGAGCAATGAAGGAGCCTCAGAGGCATGTTGGGAAGGTTACGTCGCTGAAGTGTTTCCTTCTCCTCCTCCAGTGTGATCCTTACGTCAGGATCTCCATAGGGAAGAAGTCGGTGAGTGACCAGGACAACTACATCCCCTGTACTCTGGAGCCTGTGTTTGGAAAGTAAGTTGGGGTGGCTTGGGTCTTGGGGCGGAGGTGCCAGTCTGGATAACCCACAGCCCAGTGGGAGAGATGTGGCTGCCACTGGGAAGTCCCCATCTCCTGGAGCAAAGCTGTGTTCCCTAAATCTTGCATGTCTGTAAGGGTGTAACCTCAGTTAGCGCTTCCTTAAGTGCTAAAGGCTTGAGTCCTGGCAGAAGCTCCTAGTTAAACAATTACCTTGAAGATCAGAAATATAAATGGAAACCCAGAGCATGCATTTGCTGATTCTTCTTTTTTTTAGATCAACTTTTACTTTGGAATCATTTTAGATTTACAGATAAGTTACAAAGATACTACAGTTTTCGTATACCCATCACTCAATTTCCATGAACATCCTACCTAACCATGGTACATGTATCAAAATTAAGAAATTGATATTGGCACATTACTATTAACTAAACTCTAGACTCTTTTAGGATTTTGCCAATTTTTCCATTAATGCCCTTTTACTGTTTCAGGATCTAATCCAGGATTCCTATTACATTTAGTAGTTATTCTCTTTTACTGTTGCACGTTCATCTGTGGCAGATAGCGGAAGGATGTGGACTCAAGAGGGTAAAATGCTTCCTAAAATCTAAGAACGAGAGAAGGAAGAAGCAGTGCCCATTGCACGGGAGTAGTTCCCAGGCTTCCTGACTTGCTTCCTGTTTGGATACGAGCGTATTTAGGGCAGAGAAAGGAGAATCTTGAGGGAGGTTGGCAGCTATTTCTCTAGCACCTGTAGGAGAAAGCATGTACCAATGCTGTCAAGCCACACACTGGATTCATGAACCGGTGTCTCTTGAGTTAGTTGTACTCATCTGGCCCTGCAGAGAGACCCAGTCAGCCAGGGGAAATGCCATTTTTGAAGGGGAAACAGTCCTGGCCAATGATGAGCCACTGCCAAGCTGGAACTGGAGGGAAGGGCTGCGGGGAGGATGGCGGGTGGAAGAGAAGAACCCTGTTTGGTGAGCCCCAGTGGCCAGCATGGGGCCCCAGGCTGACGGGACCGCGTAGGGCCCAGGGCAGGGTAGAGGAGCTAGTGTAGAAACATTCCTCTCCCCCTCTGTTTCACCATCTCCCTCGGATCATGGCCACCGGCTCTGCTTGGGGTGTCAAGCCTCTGTGAGTCCACAGCAGAAGCTCTTTGTTTCTATCACCCACGTGTCCCTGCAGAATGCATGGGACATAATCAGACACAGCTTGGATTTTGTCTGCCAGTTTCCTGTAAACATTTATTCTGTGCGGGTGACCTTCCTCACTCCCTGAGTGGAAACTGTGGCAGGCAGGCCACTTTCCCGCTCAGGTTTAGACAGTCCACTTTGCCGTCAGCCCACCGTCTCAAGTTGGTAGCCAGAACATGCATTCATGTGTCATCAGGAGCGCACCAGATGGCTGGAGGGCAGTCGCTGCCTCTCGCAGCCGTGTCCGCCTTGGGCACAGCGTGTGTGCCTTGGGGGTGTGTGCGGAGGGGAGGAGGGTCTTTGCCCAGTGTCCCCCCGCCTCTTCCTGCTGTCCTTCGCCATACTTGAAGGACCAGGACTGGAGAGCCTGTGTGAGAGGAGTGGCCCATCTCAAGTGCTGACTTAGCCCCATCCAGCACCCTTTGGGTGGCAGATGTTTGCTTTCCTGTGGGCTTTTCAGAGACACCCCCTGAGCCCTCCTAACATAGCTCCTGGGATGTGGCAGGTGCTGTGTCCCTGTAGCGGGTGTCCCCCTCCCGTTCCCTGCAACCCGTTCTCAGATGGGCCGCCCCACAGTCTCTCGCTGTTGGATCCCCAGGTCCCGTGGGACAGGCTTCAGAGCAGCAGCCCCCTCCTCCGCAGGCAGCGCTGCAGTTCCATGCCCAGCCAGGACGGGAGCTCAGCTCCTCCCAAACGTACCCCCCGCCTCCTCTCAGCTACAAGCTGCTTGTGCTTCCTCGACCACAGCTCGGGTGCCAGGCTTGTGTGTCCCTCCTGCAGGGAACTCATTTCAGGGGAGGAGGGACAGCACTTCTACACTTGACCTCCGTGGGAGGTGACGGGGTGGTGGTGGTGGTCTCAGAGCACGGCAGGAGCTCTCTTCAAAGAAACCTCCGCACAAATCCTCTCTTAATCCCACTCCAGAAGGGGTGGTGAAGCCCCAGGAGTCCGGAAAGTGGATCCCAGGCCATGCCCTTGGTAAATTTCTGGAGCTCTGGCACCTGGCTCTGGAGTTTCACATCTCTTGTCTCCAGGTGTCCTGGTTGAAACTTCATTTTTAACCTTGTGCTGCATTTCATTTGTCCATTCTGTGGTCCATCAGGCAGGCATCTGCTATATGTCCAGCTCAGATTATTTGGGAAAACCGCACACACACACACACACACACATTATCTCTCTCTCAGACAAGCCCAGCACCGGGAGTGCTGTGGCTGGTGTGCTGTAAGATCTATAGGAGGCTCGAGGAGGGTGGACTGCAGGCCAGTCCTTGGAGAGGAGGAGGAGGCCAGGGGTGGCTTTCTAGCTCTTGCTCCAGCCTTGCCACCCACTTGAGTTTCTGCTGTGTCTGGTGACCTCTGGGAGCTGGCGTCATCATGACAACTGCCCCCCCCACCCCAATAGGATGTTTGAGCTGACCTGCACTCTGCCTCTGGAGAAAGACCTGAAGGTCTCCCTCTATGACTACGACCTCCTCTCCAAGGACGAAAAGATCGGGGAGACGGTTATCGACCTGGAGAACAGGCTGCTGTCCAAGTTTGGGGCTCGCTGCGGACTCCCCCAGACCTACTGCATGTAGGTGCAGGGCTCTGGCTGCTTCCCTGACTGTGGGCTGAGCCCTGACTGTGTGCCAGCCTGGGCCTAGCATGGCACAGACACTGTCTCTCTCAGTCAGCCCAGGTCTTATCCCCACTCCATAGATACGGAAACTGAGACCTGGACTTGTAAGTGGTGGGATTAGGATTTGAACATGCTTATCTGACTCTAAGAACCCAGCTCTTCCTCACGTCGTTATAATCAAGTTCTCCGTAAGGCACCGTCGAGGGCGGAGAGGGGAAGGAGAAGGGAGACAGACAATGGGACACACAGCCCCGCTGGGCCCGAAGGTGAACTCACATGTGGCCAGCCCCACCCACTTCTTGCCAACTTGGGTCTTGTCTGGGTCTGATTCTCTAAAGCTGGAAATTGGAAACATTTCAGTTCCAATTCCATGTGTACGTAAAGAAGTCCTTTTGTCTCTGAGCCTCAGTTTCTCTGTGTGTGAAACGGGCTCCCCAGTCATGATAAACAATCACACAGGGTGCCCACGGTCAAAGTGAAGGGTGGGTGATGCCGTGTGTGTGGGTACATAGGTCACTGCACACACCTCTGCCCCCATCACTGTCCTGGAGCGTCTCATCTTTGTCTTGTGTTTGGGCCTCAGCTCTGGACCCAACCAGTGGAGGGATCAGCTCCATCCCTCCCAGCTCCTTCACCTGTTCTGCCAGCAGCACAGAGTCAAGGCCCCCGTGTACCGGACAGACCGTGTAGTGTTTCAGGATAAAGAATACACCATTGAAGAAATAGGTGAGTTCTCCCTCTACCACCCTGTCTCTTGTGGGTCCTTTCCTGCTGGATGTAACCACTGGACACAACCCACACCAGCACGGTGTGGTCTTGAGTCTTTCCAGGGCAGCACAGATGGACTAAACTTGCACTTGGTATTCTTGGGACCGGTACTTACCTGGGACACCAGTGTGAAAATTAGAGGTCAAGGTGGGACCAGGGTCAGGGTGGGTCAGGGTCAGAGCTCAGTCTAAGACCAGGTTGGGGCCTGTCTGAGGGCAAGATGAGGGGTGAGTCTGAAGCCAGGGTCAGGGTCATGGTTAGGATCAGTCTGCTTCTGGGTTTGGGTGGGCAGACTGGTCAGAGTTTGGGTACAGCCCACCGCTGAGAAAGTTTTCTACTTAATCATACTAGTCTGCCAGCTTGACCTTGACGGTACCTTCTGAGCCCCCAGTCACAACTCCTGCACCTGAGGGTGCAGAGGGTGCAGAGGGTGGCAGGAAGCCCTGTAGCCCCCGTCTTGCCTAATGCTCCGGGTCTGCCTCATGCTTATGCCGAGGGTCCTGCCATGTGCTCCCTGCGTGTCTGAGATGCTCATAGGCCTGCATGGCCCACCCAGAGCAGCTCAGACTCCCCGGAGGTGTTTACAGGCCCAGCTGGTCCCTCACCTCCTGCTGGTTCCGGAGATGTTTGATGTCAGAGCTGGTGCTGAGGTTGTAAAAGGGGAGCGAGGCTTTGGCTCCCTCATCTCAAATCCCTCTCCTCCTTCTTCGTTTCTCTGATTCTCCGAGGTCATGGCTGAGCCAGGCTCCTTTCCATTAGGCCCTAACCCCTCCCCCAGTCTCTTTTCTTGTAGAACATGCATCTGTTTTAGGGGTGGTCTCATTTCTTTCTGCTAGTCTGTGAACAGCTTAAGTACAGGAACCAGGGCTCATGGTCATAAATTCATAGGAAAAGAATCCAGAAGGCTAGAGTTTGTGGGGCCTGACATCTCCCTGTTTTTGCAGATGAGGCCATTCAGACCATGAATGGTTAACAACCTGTCCGAAGTCACCCCGCTGATTAGAGGCAGAATCAGGTTCCTGGCCTGGTGGTCCTTCTGCAATGCTATGCTGCTTCCTTAGTGGCACCTATTAAAGTGGGCAGGGCAGGTTTGATGGATGGAACGTGTGTGTGTGTGTGTGTGTACGTTAGAATCTGTGCTGGTGAACATGGGCACACCTGAGTGCACAGACCTGTGTGTGTACATGTGTATAGACACTTGTGGACCCTCCTACCCCCAGTCAAGGTCTCTGTCAAGGCGGCTCCAAGTTCATGTTGCTGGATGGTTGGCCAGCCTTGTCAGGGTCAGAACCACCGCCGTGTCCTCACCCCATCCACAGTACCAGTCCATGACCCAACCCCTGGCAGGTAGAGCTGTACCTGGAAAGCACGTGGGGGAGGGGAGGGGTATTCACATGCAGTCATGTGCGTTTCCTAATGAGTGTGTGATCTCAGCTGCCCTGCTGCCCAGCTGTGTGACTGCCCGGTGCTTTATGTCTGTCATCTGTGAAATGGAGCTAATAATAGCACTTACCTTTTAGGGTTACTTTGAGGATCAAGCCCTGTTAATATTTATGAAGAACAGTGCCTGGCTCCTGCTTTATACGTGTTCTCTGTTACTGCTATTATTTTAGCTACTGCTACTAATCAAAGAGATTGCATGAAACAGAGAGTGCTACTGAGAGCACTTAGATGCCCAATCTGGGAGAAGAGCTTGTGGAGCCTCAGAGTTGAGAGCAATCTGGAAGGGCTTCCTGGAAGGAGTGGGCTTTGGAGCGTGGGGAGAATTTGTATTGGGTGGGAAAAAGCAAGGAGAGCTTACAGAAGAGGCTTGGTAGAGTTGGTGGCAATGGGGAATCTGGATTTTAAGGCCAGAGCCTGTGGACAACGAGGTTTCCCCTACAAAGAATGAGACGTGAGGGCCGGAAGAACTGTGTCTGGGCTAGGGGTGAGGCTGCAGTGTTAGCAGCTTCCCGAGGCCCTCGGGCCCCCCTACCATCTCCTGCTCACTCCACCCTGGCAACTATTTTGTCTTCTCTCTGGGGCAGAGGCTGGCAGGGTCCCGAACCCACACCTGGGCCCAGTGGAGGAGCGTCTGGCCTTGCATGTCCTCCAGCAGCAGGGCCTGGTCCCTGAGCACGTGGAGTCCCGGCCCCTCTATAGTCCCCTGCAGCCGGACATCGAGCAGGTAGGACCTCCACCCTCGGGCCCCAGAGCCCCTGACCCTCAGCTGCCCCTCCCCAAGGATAGCTTGGATATCCCAGAAGCACCAGTGGAGACCTGAGGATTTGGCTAATCCCTCCTTGAGGAGTTTCTCCACCGCCTGAATGGTTACCATTGTTGGCCTACGAGGGGGACCTCTTGAGCCTGGCCTCCCCTGGCTGCCCGCAGGCTTCAGGGTCTGGGGAAAGAGGCTCCTCCTCCATCCCCGTGTAGGCTGGACCTCTGGCTGCCCACAGGTCATTCTGAAGCCTCGCTGTTTCAGCCTGGCCACAGGGAGTCCCCCCCCTGCCATCAGTCAATGACATTCCAGATGGCCAAGCCTGTGCTGGGAAGTGGGGAGTTCAGACAGGGCGAGCCTATGACAGAGAGGCAGAGCAGCCATCAGGAGGGGCAGGGGAATCCTCCCAGGCAGAGGGAGGGAGGGCAGAGGGGCGGCAGGCCCAGGGGTGACAGGGGGAGGCTTCCTGGAGGAGGAGGAGGAGGAGGAGGAGGAGGAGGAGGAGGAGGAGGAGGAGAGAAAAGGTTACAGGCAGAGATGGGCCGAGGCAGCCTCTGTGGCACTAAGGTGCCTTTGTGGACAATGCAAAGAATATCCTGTCTGCTCTTTGGAGCTGAGCTCTCCTCGCCTTGGTGGCGTGGCCACCAGCTCCCGAGAGGGGCACTGCAGGTGTTGAAATGTCAGCTCTTTCATGCTCATGTGAACCAAAAGAAGTTAGGTCAATCCCTGCTCCTTCTTCTGTAAGATGGGGACAGAGATAACAGCCGGCTCTCAGAGAAAGAGGGAGCTAAGTGGTGGCAGGTAGAGTGGTTTCCTGTCGTGGAAACCCTCTGAGCCCCGATCACTACACCATGCTCTCTGAGCCTCCACAACTGTGTACACCATCCCCAAGGCTGAATGCCCCCTGCCCTCTTCCGCCTGGCACAGTGAGACTCAGCAAACATCGCTGTCTCCAGAGAGCTGCCCTGACCCCTGATCCCCAGGTGCTACCCCAGTCCTCGGCCTGTGGGGCAGTGGGCTCACCCCTGTGGTTGGCCCTATGGGTGCTGAGCCGCTCCACGCAGGGCCTGGGGTTTCTCTGTCCTGTGCTCCAAGTATCCAGTGCAGAGCAGGTGGTCAGGAGATGTTGGGTGAATGAAGAGGGTGGCGAGAGAGCAGGGTCGTGTCTCCCTCCCCAGGGGAAGCTGCAGATGTGGATCGACCTGTTTCCAAAGGCCCTGGGGCGGCCGGGACCTCCCTTCAACATCACCCCACGGAGAGCCAGAAGGTGACTTACCCCAGCCCAGGCTCAGAGCTGAACAGGGTGGTGGACTGGTTGCTGCGGGTGGGAGCAGGTGGTGGCTCTTGGGCCAGGCTTTGGGCCACTCAGGGCTCACTCTTGTGCGGGCCTGGCCAAGTGTCCAGCCAGGCGAGCAGCAGAGTCTTGGGTGAGCTGACTTCTTGGCTTCTCGGACAAGGACTGCCCGCCCTTTGGTGGGAAATCCACGTGGATTTGAGTCATCCTTCTCTGCAGGTTTTTCCTGCGTTGTGTTATTTGGAACACCAAGGATGTGATCCTGGATGACCTCAGCATCACCGGGGAGAAGATGAGCGACATTTATGTGAAAGGGTAGGAAGTCACCCTCCTTCCCACCCGTCCCGACTCCACGGTGTCGCCCCTGCTCCCTCGGGGGTGGTGGTTGGTTGGGAAAGGGGGAACTCTGGTGTGGGGAAAGGGGAGAACAAGAAAGGAAGGAAGGATGGCCTTATGGGAGTGGTCTCTGCCTTTGGGGAGTCAACCCCCACTAGATTTCTTCTTCCACATTAATCTTTGCGTTGAACTTACAAGGTTTGAGGATGTCCCTCAAGAGAGAAGTTAGAACATTTTGAAATTTATGGCACATTTGGTACATCAAGTTATTTTTCCTTTATCATTTACCAAGTTCAGTGACCTTCTTAATTCCTTGTTTGCTTAAGTTGAGGCTGTGTATTGCGGTGGAGACCTTAATTAGCCATGTTCTCTAAAATGTGTACGTCTAGTTGGATGGTTGGCTTTGAAGAACACAAGCAAAAGACAGATGTGCATTACCGGTCCCTGGGAGGTGAAGGCAACTTTAACTGGAGGTTCATTTTCCCTTTTGACTACCTGCCAGCTGAGCAAGTCTGCACTGTCTCCAAGAAGGTGAGTGTCATTCCTGTCCCCAGTGGTGTTAATCCCAGGGCTGTCAAATATCAGCCTGATCACTGTCAGAGCCGTGTCACTGTCGTACTCTTACCGCGGCCCCACCATTGTTGGAACCACCTCGGCTGCCGCTGCATAACAGCCACCACCGTTGTCCCATCACTGCCAGTGTCACCACCACCACCATGTCCACCACACCCACTCCTCCTACTTCTGCCATCATTGCCATCGTTAGCACTTCCGCCATGCCACAATCTCCCCCACGCCAGCGCTACAACCACTGTATGTAGCTAAGTCTAAATCCTAACAAACCAAGCCACAGCGAGGGCCATGGGCTCAGAGTGGGGAGAACATTGGTAGGGAAACGCAGCACGGGCAGCAGAGAGCCGTGGGGCAGAACCCCTAGGTTCAGAGAGCGGCCCCAGAGGGCTGTCTGGCCTGCGGTTTGGGTTGTCTGGCCCCCCGGTTAGATCAGGTGTTGCTTAGCCAAGTCCCTGCTGCTTCCCCCTTTCTCCCATTTCTGTGCCTAGGGCCTGTGGCCACTGTCCAGGCTAGTATCTCTCAGACCTGGGGAGGCCCGGTGCATCAGCCGGGGGAAGGGGCAGCTCCAGAGACCTCAGCTCTTTGTGGGTTAGCATCTTCTAGTTGAGGCCTCATCTGGGCCGTGAACTCTTTCCTCCTGAAATAGGTGGGTCCCAAGGCGGGTGGTGGCCCCGAGCCTGCCCTCAGGGAGCAGCCCCCAGAGCACATGGAGGAGGGTGCTGTGGGCAGGCAGCTTCTGGAGGCGGAGGGCCCCTCTGTTGGAGCTTCCAACTACTGCGTCCCACCTAGAATCAGTTCCACCTGCACGTGCTTTCCTGCTGCAGAGGGTGAACGCCTCTCTGGAGTTTGGGTCCTGCTGGTCCCGTTTCCTTCCAGAGGTGGCGCAGGGCTTCAAGGCAAAGCTTCTGTGCCTCCTCTTTCTGTCCTGAACGGTGGTGTGGCTTAAAGAAGGGAAATATGTAATGGACCTAGGCTGCCTAGGTCCTCTTTATCCTCTTCATTACATCCTTCCCCCATGACCCCTTCCTAACCCAACAGACAGAATCATCTGCACTTCAGAGAAACCAGAATGTTCCACTGAACATTCTGAAACCATCAAACAAAAGAAAATATGGGTTAAATAAGGTTTAATGAATTCTTTCACCCAGGGATGCCTACCAGAAAGCAGAGTTTAGCAACAGCCCTGGATGCTGTGTAGTCAAGGAAAGCCTAGCCTATTTGTAGGTTTAATCTTGTTTGCGTTTGTTCAGCATGTTTGTCTATCAAAAGACGTTTCCATAACAAACCAAATGCTGCATTTGCTGGGGAGAGCTCCAAGTCAAACAAACAATGCCTGTCCTTGCTGTGGACGGAGGGAATGGGGAAGGGCGGCCGGGCCCTCCTTCAGGCCACCTCCCGTGCTCATCAAGCCCTACACGGGGTGAGGCGTGGCTGGGGAACCGAGGCTGAGAGATGCCGATGGGCCCAACACGGGAGGCGGGACCACCTCTCTGTTGTGACAGGCGGAGATGGGTGCAAGGAGCTGCAGGGAGCAGAGTCTTCTGTTCTTGCTACAAAGTAGGAAGAGAGAGAATCTCCTGGCACTGTGGCAGGTGATTTGAGACAAATGACAAAGGCGGGAAACAGCTATTGTTGAGTGAAGGAGAGAAAGGCAGCTAATTGGTGGTACCTGGCAGTTCTGAGGGCCCAATGGGATTGCTGATAAAGAATTTGAGGGGGCTCCACTTTGGCAACAGTGGGGTTTCATCTCTGCCCTTTAGACACCAGCAAGGAAGGAGAGAGTTGAGCTGACCCACAGTGGAGTTCCAGAGGAAGAGAGGGGCTTGAGGGGACCGACCCATTGGCCCGATGGCCCGCAGGCCTGGGCTGGCCCTGGGAGAACGAGAAGGCTATGGGGGATGCTGAGCCGGAAGGAGTCAAGGAGGCTGGGAGAGGCACACCCGGAGTGGGGAAGGCTGAGGGAACGGGACTTCCGCCCGCTTGATGCCAGGCTCCAGAGAGGGTGGCTGGAGGGGGTGTGTGGCAGAGGTCAGAAGAGGAGGTTGAGAACAGTCAAGGGGTTCTGAAGTCAACCAGGAACATGAGGGAGGAACTGGCTTGACCCGAGACAGGGCCATCGGGTCCCTCTGGGAGAAAGGACCCTGGGAGGAAGGTGGAGCCGTGCCCACAGTGGGGCACCAATCAGCTGGTCTGGGCTAGGGGACTAAGACTGGGGGCGGTTAGTGCAGGGGCACTGCACCGCCTCTGGGCTCCTTGGTCCTGCTGCAGAGCCAGCCCTCTGCCGAGGGCTTCAGTGCCTCTGGCAGGCAGGCCCTCCAGGGACCCCATTAACCAGACCAGACTGTTGTAAAGCACAAGGTCTCCTTTCATCCGGCGGCTTTGAACCACCGCTGGTTGCCCCGGCCGGCTCCCCACCTGGAGCCCAGCACACCCACCAGATCCGGCCTGTGCGTCAGGCAGCCATCCTGCAAATAAACAGCTAGTAAAAGGGCCAAGACTGGGAACGTAATGAGTGCCTGGGACCTGGGGGGCCATCCCCAGGCTGGAGCCCCAGCCCAGCTGCTCCCACCAGGGGCTGTTTGAACCTCTGGCTCATTACTGAGCCCATAAACCGGGCCGGCCAGAGGCACGGAGGATGCTGGCGTCCCGTACAGGCGGGCCTGCAGAGCTGGCCATAAAAGCCGTGCCAGAGGAGGGAGGCACCTGCAGGAGGGCTGGGGCCCGGAAAAGGGGGAGGCACCAGATGGGGGTCGGGAGTGAGGGGCCAGGTGGGGACCTGAGCCCCTTCATCAACCCAGGCTGCAGCCAGCTGCTTTGCAAGGTGATCATTCCTCAGGGGGCACCGGCCACGGTCTTTGGTCACGGGACCTCTGTGGGGTCCGCGTGATCTGGAGCGGCCACCAAGGCTGTGTACCCAGGGTACCTGGGCCCAGACAAACCCTGTGTGGTCATAAGTGCTCCCCGACTTCCGTGGAGTCTGTCCCCGTGAGACTGGGTCCAGGTCCCTGCTGTGACCTGGCACCCACCATCTGCGGGATGGTCGGTGGGTCCTTGCCACCCACTCAGGTAAAGCTACAGTGAGAGGACAGAGAGTAGGTGTGAGTGGGAAAGCCCCAGGGACAGTCCTTTGGGTAGAGTGTGACTGGACCCAGGGGCGGATCCAGGCCTCGGCGCGCCAGTTCCCAGCCCTTAGCTGCTCCATGAGGCCTTGGTGGAGAGAAGCCCAAGACAGTGCTGTTCCAGGCTGACTGGTCTGAGGGAGGGGGAGGGCACAGCAGTGGGCTGGTGAACTTCCCAGCACCGGGAGCTTTCGGTGTGCCCCAGGGCAAGCTCTTGGAGGTGAAGGTGGGGTGGGCTGGGGGCACTGCCCCCAATGCCAGCTCCTTACAGTGGCGTGTCAGGGGTTCCCCACTGACACCCAGGTTCCCAGCCGGTCCACCTTGTCCCCAAGATCACAGCGGCAGGATTAAGAGACTCTTGAACCTGACTGGGTTGGAATCCAGCTTGCCACTTCCCAGCTGGGTGACTTGGATAAATTACTCGCTCTGGTTTCCTCAAGATAGTATCTCCTCGTAGGTCGTTGGAAGCATAAATGATTTCATAGTGGGAAAACGCTGATGCCTAAGAAGTGCATATTAATGTTGTTTTTATTAGCTGTCAGATCTTGGGCAAATTCTTAACTTCTCCAAGCCTTTGTTACATCATCTGTAAAACGGCAATGAGAACGTTGACTCATGGAATTGCGAGGATTAAAGGAGCTACCTTACGTCAAGTGAGCCTGCATGGTCCCCTCCTGGGCCCTTGAACACTGCCCTCTGGTGTCTCAGCAGTCTTCCTGCTAGGACCTGACTCTGGCAAGTCCCTAAGGGACGTCCCCCTCCACTGCCTCCTCCAGGCAGCCTTCCAGGCTAGAAGAGACCACTGCTCCTCTCTAATCCTGCTCTCCTGCTTCCTCCTCTGCTTCTCCTCTGGGCCAGGATGCTTTCTGGAGGCTGGACAAGACAGAGAGCAAGATCCCCGCCCGAGTGTTATTCCAGATCTGGGACAACGACAAGTTCTCCTTTGATGACTTTCTGGGTGAGCACCATTTCCGGTCAGCACTATTTTGCCTGTCGGGGCTGCCCCAGAACCCCTGCTGTATGTTTGTGGGCCTCTCTCAGGCCTTGTGGGAAGGCTGGCAGGAGGATCAGGGAGCTCAGGGTCACTGGTCCCCGGTGCTGAGTGAGGTCGGTGACACAGAGTAGTGCCAGGGTGATCAGGGTGGCCTGCCAGCCGAGGTGGCATTGAACTCTGGGCCGTGTTGGTCGGTAGGACCCAGGGAAGGAAGAGAGGGGAGCGCAGGGTGAAGGCAGTGCAAGCAGGAGCTCCGTCACTGGCTGTCTGGCCTTTCACGTGACAGGATCCCTGCCACCTCAGTCTAGTGAGTGAGTGGCTCAAGGCTCTCTTTGCCCTTGTGCCCCAGAGACTGAGCAAATGAACACACCTGGGGCCAGGACTCTGCTTGGGGAAAGTGTGCTGCAACCCTGACTGCGGAACAGGGAGCGCTGGGTTGGAGGACGAGGTGGAGATGGTGCCTTCACAGGGTGAGGCGTGGGGCCCGCTGGCTGGACTGTTGAGTAGCAGCCCCATTGCAGCTATAAAAGTTCACTGGGAAAATGTGGCCTATCCCTACAATAGGATGTTATTCAGCCACAAGAAGAAATGAGATCATGCTACACCATGGGTGAACCTTGAAAACACACCAAGTGAAAGAAGCCAGATGCAAAAGTACAAATATCGTATGATTCCTTTGCATGAAATGTCCGCAGTACGTTAATCCACAGAGGCAGAAAGTGGTTGCCTGGGATTGGAAGGAGAGGAGGTTGGGGACCGACTGCTCGTGGGTCTGGTGTTTTTTGAGGGGTGATGAAAATATTCTGGAATTAGATAGTGCTGGTGGTCTCACAACTCTGTGAATATACTAAAAGCCACTGAGTTGTACACTTTACAATGGTTAAAATGGTGCATTTTGTCATGTGAATTTCACCTCAATAAAGAAATAGTGAACCTGTGAGAAAGGAGGCCCAGGAAGTCATGAGTCCTGTGTTGCAGTTCTGCTCTGCCACCTGGGGGCAGGGCGGGCTTGGACGAATCACTGGAGCCCTCCCTGGGTGGCCCGTGATTGCAGAAGTCACCGAGCTCTTGGGCCCCTGCAGAGGACGCTCTGAGGAGCAGCCCCAGCAGGAATGGAGAGGAGGGCTGCCTGCCCGTGGGGCTGCTCTTCACCCCACTTCCCCCTGACCCTGAGCCTGGTCCCCTGAACTTGGAGGACTGGGAGCTGCTCCACAACTTCACTGTAAAAGATTTAGGGTGTCAAAATCATAGCACCAAGTGGGACTTTTGTTCTTTTACTTATTATTCTGGTATACATAATTCCTGTGGCAAAATTAGAAACTGGAGATAAGCAATGCCTCCCCTTCCTATTTTATTATAATCTCACTACCCAGAGATAACCTTCACTAACATAACTAAGATAACCTTCACTTTGACGTGTATTATTATTTTGGCATGTATCTTATACAAGCAAACACATATGTGTTATATGTGTATTTTATATATATATATAATATATATATATATACACACATGCATATATGGCATATAGATAGCAAAACTGGTTTATGTTACACATACTGTCTTAGAACTTGATTTTGGGGAAAACAGTATATTAAAAACATTCTTTCTGTCAGGAGTTATCCATCTGCATTGTATCTGCATCATGGTGCTTAATGTCCTGCCTGATGTCCCATCGGACCCTCACTAGTCCCCCATAGGTGCGTACTCGGCTCATCTCTAGGATTTCCTGCATGAGTGACAGCCTAGGCTTACATCTTTGGACCCTTTGTGCATATCTTTCCTGAACTCTAAGAAGCAGATTTTTAGAGTCTTTGTACATTTTAGTGGTTTTTGAAACATTTTGTTCAATAGCCCTCTAGAAAGATTTTACATTTTTATATTCTCACCTGTGCCCTGTTTGCCTTAAGGGCACCATTTTCCCTAAACTTTTGCTGCCAGTGTTATCTTTTTTAAAAAAAAATTGCCAATGTGGTACCTCATTTTTATCTTTTTTTGCATTTCTTCATTACTTGTAAGGTACAAATTTAAAAATATGTTTGTTATCCATATTGTTGATGGGATTTTCTTTTTTATGGTTTTGGGATGGTCCTCTTTTATTGTTGATTTTCAGAGCTTTTTATATAGTAAGCACACATTACAAATAATTTCTCCAGTTTTCAATTGCTTTCACATTTTCATGGAATTTCTTTTTTGCTTACAGACTAAATAATTTTTTTAGCATCAGTCTATCAATTTGCCTTTATGAGGTGAGGCTTTAGAAAATCAATTTTAAAAAGGCAAACAAAAAATTGCATTTTACTGAATGAGAAAACAGTGTCCAAAATAAAATTAAACAGGATCATCTTTTGTTTTTAAAAATAAAACTACTACTTTTTAACTCCATAGATTTCTTTTTTTTAATTGGATGTTTGTATATGTTGTGAAGTGATAGCCAAAATAAGTTATGTAGTTAACCATTTTTTTTCTTGTGAAGAGAAATTTTAAAATCTACTCTTTTAGCAACTTACAGTATTATTAAGAGATTTATTTTTCCCCCTTCATAATGTATTTTCTAATTACATATTTTACTTCTTTTGAGTACTTATTACTTTTATTTTAAAAATAATAGTTAAGATCTGTAATTTTGCCATCAGGAAATAATCCTATGTTTCCTTACAGTCTTTTTGTAGATATAGCATATATAGTTTAATATCTTGATTTTTACTTAATATTATCTTGGGATCATATTTAAAATGGGAAATAAACATTCGTCTGTAGTTGAGGGATGGAGAGATGTGTAGATGGGTGGATAGATAGCTGAATGCTGATAGAGTTGAACAAATGTTGGATAGAATAATGACCTGATTAATGGATAGATACAGTGCTCAGCAAATGGTAGCTCTAGAGGGATGTAGATAGTTAAGTCAAAGCAGATAGATGGTATGGAAGGATAAATGGATGAATGGGAAGAAAGAAAGCTAGAAAAATAGATCCAGTCAATGAATACTTGCAGTAACTGAGCATTCCACACTGAAAAAAACCCTAATCTCCTTTGTATGGTATTCAAGAATTGTTACCGAGTCCAAGCTTGCTCTGCTCACTGCATGACAGGCCAAAGAATTGGAGACGAGGTGTTGAGACAAGGAATACGACGTTATTTGGAAAGCTGGCAGACTGAGAAGATGACAGACTAAAGTCTCAAAATAACCATCTTATTAGGGTTTGGATGCCAGTTTCTTTTATAGCACAGAGAAGGGGAAGAGATGAGGAAGTAAAGTAAAAAGGCTATAAGATTTGCAAATGTCACCTGGAATGGCCAGCCTCCGGGAGGGGATGTGTTAATTTCTTCTTTCTTGTAGCCATCCACAGGTGGACAGGTTCCAGATATTTCCCTGAACAAAGGCACTTTGGTTTAACATTCAGGCAGAGGGGCAGGGTTCCCTGAGTATAGATAGTATGTATAGACATTATGCCATTACGTATAGACAGTATCATTTTAGTGAACAAAAGCAGTGGAAAGCAAAGGTTAAAGTAAAAGAAACAGATCCAACATATAGTCCGATTTGGCTCTTCCCTGTTACAATTCCCCTTTGTCAATATCCATTCCACAATCTTGTGGAAGAAGGGGTGATGACTGTTCTAATTACTTCATCAGATGGATCTTTCTGGGAGCGTCCATCTGTGTCAGTGTTCCAAACATTGTTTCTTTTGTTCCTCTCTGGAAAGTGTCTCCTTTACACCTGTAGCCTTAAAAAATATTCACAGCTTAAAAGTTGAGAGTTATGATGTATTCAGTGGGAATTTTGAGGGCTTCAAACTTGGGAGGGAGCACTTCAAGTTAAGGAATTTAGCGCTTTTCTATATATGGGAAAATGCAAGAGTCTGGGCTCACTGAAATCACTCCCTTGATATGCACCTTAGCTCTCTGGGGCCTGTATCCTGTATTCTCATATCCTGAGTTTCCTCAGGGCTCACCCGCTCACGGTGGAGGGCTGCAATCGCTAATGACTGATGTGGCAGGAAATATTCAATTTCTCAGATCCTCTCCTCTTGGTCAGGATTTTGACGAATATTTGGGAGACATTTCATGATCAACTTTTGTCCCACGGCGGTGGGAGTCTCATCCCAGATCAGGCGAAAATTCTTGATATGCCACTCCAAGTGCTAGTTTTTGGATTAGGCCCTATTGGTAATTAAAGATTCTCTGGATTCCCTATCTAATTATGATCCAGGAGACATTTTCCCTTGTTGCTTCTTCCCATACCTAGAATCACACTATTACAATTATTTTACATTATAAACGTGATCTATTTCCTCAAGATGTTTAGCCATAGAAGTTTTGTTGGAAGCCTGGTTACACACTGGGTACTGTAAGAGACAACAGTCTTATAAAATAGACAGGTTATAAGTAATGCAGCTAGTAACATTGACAAAGACATAGTGCAGCAGGGAGACACAAAGTACAATTTGGCTTACAAAGGTGTAATTTACCAAATTACTGTGAGTCATAATTAGCTTAAGGGGAAGGTTTTCCTTACACCTGGAAAACACAGATTTAAACTGGTCATTTTTCAGATAGAAACCATAAAAATTATAACCATATTCACCAGTTTACTGAGTCCTATGTAACTAATCCTTCTTGTTAACAGCTTTATAAGCCATCAGGTTTCCCATTAGAATTCTTCAATTTCTCAGCCAGTTCAGCATTATGGCCTGAAAGCCAGAAACTTGTATTTATCCAAAGTCCTTCCTATAAATCTTCTTGAAGAGGAAACATTTTTACAAAGGCATCATCAGAGTGAAACCATAACTGTCTATAATGACAAAAGACTTAAGAAGGCACGTTTAAATCTGATTACAATTCAATTGACAAAGTAACTTGGTTAGTGCTGTGACATGCAACACATTTAGAGAATAACTAGAATTATGACAGATAACATTTTACCAGCACACATCAAATTTTAGGAACTCCATATAATCTCTAGAATACCTGTATCATTTGCCATACAGTATAACCTAAGAAGATTTATTACTTATTTGATACTTCCCATGTAATTCAACATAACATGTGAAACTCATTAGTTAATATCTCTCTTTGGGGGTGTTTAAGGGGCCCTTTGAAGCATCCCAAAGTTAGCTAGAGTTCAAATGAACTTCATTATAATTTGATTTGTGAAGTTTTGTCAAAAAAATATCAAAAGGGTTTAAACAGTCAGATGGGATTGCAGGTCACTGTGAAACAATAGTTATTCACTTAGCCGAAGTAACAATAAAAGATTTCAAAGGCAAATACAGAACAGATCACTTAAAAGGTAGAAAAACTTAAAATCTGTTATCAGAGGCAGTTCAGAATCTTAAGAAACCTTGTCTTCTTAACAGAGAGGAAAGCCAAATTCAAGTTTTTCACCAGCTTACTTAAAAAATTCATTTACTCAGTTAAACTTATTTTACACTTAATCAATCCTGACCATGTATAAAACTCTTTTCTTGGGGTCCACTTTCCATAAACCTTCTGTGACTTAATTTATTTTAGCACAATTCTAACTTTCAAGTTGTTGAATGTTTGCAGAGATTAATTTTATTTTTTTAAAGTTTATTTATTTGTGTTTATTTTTGGCTGTGTTGGGTCTTTGTTGCTGTGCGTGGGCTTTCTCTAGTTGCGGCGAGCGGGGGCTACTCTTCATTGCAGTGCATGGGCTTTACATTATCGTGGCTTCTCTTGTTGTGGAGCACAGGCCTCAGTAGTTGTGGCATGTCGACTCTAGAGCAGAGGCTCAGTAGTTGTGGCACATGGGCTTAGTTGCTCCATGGCATGTGGGATCTTCCCAGGCCAGGGATTGAAACTGTGTTCCCTTCATTGGCAGGTGGATTCTTAACCACTGCACCACCAGGGAAGCTCTGAAGAGATTAATTTTAGATAAAGATAATTATTTTAAAAAGTGCACCTAAAGCTCTTATCTCATTTGCATTTTCTTTCCTTAAAAGTTTGTTTATATCAAGTTACTTTCCTTGCTGACAAATTTGCAACAGATATAACAAGATTTTGTTTAGCTTATATTAAACCTAGGCATAATGAAAGTATTATACTTAATGCTGATGACTCTAATGACATGTCTATATTAATTAGATCAACAAACAAACATTAATACTGAATATTTCTCAGTGCACATGAACCCGAAATTCATTTAACTTAATTTTTCTTGTATTTAGAATTGTTTGGTTCATAAGAACTTACTCTTCTTTAAGCCAATTAAATAGAGCTCATCTGCAAATCAACCCCAGCAATGTTATCCAAAGACAAAGACACATACAAGGACACAAACAAACAGAGACATCATAGTTCTCATTTCAAAATTTCAACCCTGAGTCATGTACAGCAACATAAAACCCATCAGTTTACAAAAAGAGGTTGGATTAAAATTAGGTTTCTGGAAGATGGAACAAATCAAGTTCACTTGTCTAGATGGCTGAATTTTTACAGGAAAAACACTTAGGTTTTAAATTTATCCTTGACAAGTCAATTTCTAAATTACTTTGCCCTCTTTTCAAAGTTTGCATTTTAAAAAGATGGCAGAGATGAGCATTCCTGAGAAGACCAGATAGGACACTTACATCTCAAAGATACAGTCAAGTTTTTCCTAAGATGCCTTTGTTTCCCCTTTGTTTAATATTTACAAGCCTCCTAAGATAAATAGGGAAGGTAGTCAATCAACTTGTTCTCCACTGTCAAAGTTTTCTGGGGCTCCTGTGGGGAAATTAGAATCGGATGCCTCAAGTCCAAGGGGAGTCCCCTGGCCTCTTACAGGATGTCGGCACAAGGGAAATTGCCCTGCTGTAGAAGTGGCCCCTGGTCCAAATTGGGTGTCCTGTTGGGTCTTAGATGGTGATACTAAACCAGGTCCCTGTGCCTTGGGGGTTATCACAGAAACTTCTATTTGATCCCCATGGGTAGGGGAAACAGGAGGCGGTGAATATGTTGGTGGCATGGGGGGGAGCAGTTGGAGAAACTGCTGGTGCAGCCTGCTCTTTTGCAAAAGATTTCTAACTGCGAGATCATATAATAATTGAGTGAGCCATTCAGGGACCATCATTCTTCTGATCCTAACATTTATTGGGTCCACACCCTATTACAATAGTACATCATGTCTTTCTTAGTCATAGGCTCATGGCTATGTTTCACCCATTTATCTAATATACACCCCAAAGGGCTCTCCTTCAGGATAGATGGAGTATTTCCAATTTTTATAAGTTTGATAACACCAAAACACAAAAGACACAAACAAATTCCAACACAAAAGGCCCAAACAAATTCTAGCATCGGTGCACACAAAACCAAGACCAAAACCAACAAACCAGTTCCCAAATCAGGTAGACTTACCCCGCAAAACCAACAAACTAGTTCCCAAATCGGGTAGACTTACCCTACAAAACCAACGAACTAGTTCGCAACGAACTGGCTCCAAATCAGGTAGAGTCCAACAACAATTCCCCCCTCCAATAGGGTACCCCAATCAAAGAAATTGGCTTATCCCGTAAAGGAAAAGCCCAAATCGAGAGGGAAATATGTTCCCAGTGTGCACACTGGAGCAACTTACCCTACAAAGTCGAGTTCATTGACTTGCAACACAAAAGGATACACAAAAGCAAAACAAGACCAAGACCAAAACAAATGAACTGGTTACCAAATTGGGTAGAGTAACGGTACAAAATTGAGTCTGTGGACTCGTAGAAGTTGGTCTTTTCCTTGCTTCAACTGCCAAACGCTGCAGTAGCTGGCGCTGCTTCAGGGAAGTTTGAAGGGAAGGTCGTCAGGACAAATGGTCCTGGCATCTGCTAGGCCTTGCCACAGTGTTCCCTGACCTGGGCTGGCTAGCCAAAAGCAGCAACCCTCCTGGCTGGCTTGCCAAATTTGTTACCGAGTCCAAGCTCACTCTGCTTGCCACACAACAGGCCAATGAATCAGAGATGAGGTGTTGAGGCAAGAAATATGACTTTATTTGGAAAGCTGGCAGACTGAGAAAATTGCAGACTAATGTCTCAAAATAACCATCTTATTGGGGTTTGGATGCCAGTTTCTTTTATAGCACAAAGAGGGGGAGGAGATGAGGAAGTAAAGTAAAAAGGCCATAAGTTTTGCAAACATCACCTGGAATGGCCAGCCTCAGGGAGGGGATATGTTAATTTCTTCTTTCTTATAGCCATCCACAGATGGACAGGTTCTGGATGTTTCCATGAAAAAGGCACTTTGATTCAACATTCAGGCAGAGGAGCAGGGTTCCCCAAGGCAGGCCATTATGTATAGACAGTATCCTTTTAGTGAACAAAAACAGTGGAAAGCAAAGGTTAAAGTAAGAGAAACAGATCCAACATGTAGTCAGATTTGGCTCTTCCCTGTTACAGAATTTCTTCAATTTGGCCTTGGAAAATATTTTTTAGATTTACCTCTCTCATTTAATCCTTTCAGTAACCTATGCTCCAGTCCCATTGACTTCGTGTTGTTGGAATTGGATTAGGTGGAAACGCATGAAATTGCTGTTTTTATACATCAAAGATAGGTGAATACCAGAATTTTCATATGGCTCAATGCAGTAGATGGAGCTATTCTTGGAGAAGATGGATAAAATAGATGAGTAGATGAAGCAGTATAGAAAGATAGCTGCTTGGATAACTAGGTGGGCAGATGAAAAAATTGGTGGATGAACCACAATGAGATAACACTTATACCTATAAAAAAGCAAAAACAAAAACAAAAAATGGAAAATAACAAGTGTTGGAGAAGATGTGGAGAAATTGGAACATTTGTACATTGGTGGTATGCATGTAAAATGGCACAGGTGCTTGAAAAAAGTTTGGCAGTTCCTCAAAAAGCTAAACATATGAACCTAGCAATTTTTCTTCTAGTTATGTACCCAAAAGGATTAAAAACTGGGACTAAGACATCTGTACACCATTGTTCAGAGCAACATTATTCACAAGAGTCAAAAGGTGGAAACAATCCAAGTGCCCATCAACAGATGAATGGATAAACAAAATGTGGTATATACATACCATGGAATATTATTCAGCCATAAAAAAGAATGAAGTACTGATACATGCTACAAAATGGATGAATCTGGAAAACTAATTATGCCATGTGAAATAAGCCAGATACAAAAGGATAAATGTTTATGATCCCACTTATATGAACTGTCTAGAATAGGATTTTTCATAGAGATAGAAAGTAGATTTAGAGGTTAGCAGGGCTGAGAGGAGAGGGGGATGGGAAGTTATTACTTAATGGGTACAGAGTTGCTGTTTGGGGGGAATGAAAAAGTTATGGAAATAGGTAGTGCTGATGGTTGCAAAATGTTGTGAATGTAATTAATGCCACTGAAGTATACATCTGAACATGGTTAAAACAACAAATTTTATCTTATCAATAAATATTTTACTGCACTAAAAACAGTTTAAAAACTTGATGGTTGATGGATGTAGATGATAGGTGAATGAGTGAATTTGTGCATAGTAAGATGAATAGTTGAGCAGGTGGGAAGTTCTGTTAATCAGGGTACAGTAGCAGGCATATGCATTCATGAGTAGGTGGATGAGAAGCTGTACAGATGGAATGAGAGGCAGTGGGTGGGGAGTGGAGTTTGAGCCATGGGGCTAAGACCATGGATAGAAGCTGAGGAGGCTGAACTTGCCCAGCCCCAGGGTGGCCCTAGGCTGGCAGTGACTGAGAAAGCGTGGGCCAAAGCACCCTCCTCTGCCACAGGCTCTTTGCAGCTGGACCTCAACCGCATGCCCAAGCCTGCCAAGACAGCTGAGAAGTGTTCCTTGGACCAGCTGGATGACACTTTCCACCCGGAGTGGTTTGTGTCCCTTTTTGAACAGAAAACAGTGAAGGGCTGGTGGCCCTGTGTGGCAGATGAGGGTGAGAAGAAGATACTGGCGGTAAGTCTGCTCCCTCTGGTCGGTGGAGACACGGGAGTGACTCGTCCATAGAAATCTCTGAGCACAGACATGTTCCTCTCCCTCTCTCCTGCCCTCCCTGTCTGTTTCCCAAGATACTGTCCCTCTTCCCTGCCAGTTCCCAGCCTTCGTCTCCTCGAGGCTCATATCCCAGGAAAGCCTATCTAAATCTAAAGATGCCCTAATCTCCCGTGGACCCTGTTTAATTTGTACTCTGCTCCTTGGCCTTCACAGTGATCTGTATCCTGGGTTCCCCTCTGGCTGGGCTTCCTGTGGAGGACAGGGGTCATGCCATTCCCATTTGAGCAGGACCCTATAAGGGACTGTCCTTGTCCTCTTCTCCCTGCCCAGAGGTCTGCCCAGGGGTGTGACTGGGGACCATGGAGAATCATCCTTCTTCTGCAGAGGAAGTAAATGAGTTTACTGTCCTTCCTTGGTATCCGCAGAGGGTTGGTTCCAGGAGCCCCCGTGGACACCAAATCCATGGATGCTCAAGTCTCATAGTCCACCTTCTGTGTTTGGTTTAATCTACAGACCTGAAACCTGCAAATGAGGGCCAACTGTATATTTATTGAAAAAAATCTGTGTATAAGTGGACCTGTGCAGTTAAAACCCGTGTTGTTCAAGGGTCAACTGTACTTAGAAATGGCAGGCAGCCAGCCAATCCCTAAAGTGGCCCTTGAAATAAAATATCCATGTTGTATAACAAATTATAACAATTAATAAGAAATACTAACATTTCAAAAGAAAAATGAGCAAAGGGCATACATAGATGATACATAAAGCAGTACAGTGGCCATTAAATATTTAAGAAGGTTCATTTCCCCTAGTAATTACATAAAGGAATGCTTTAAAATGTGAAAACATTTTTTATGTATTATATTAGAATTTTTTAAAAAATAGAAACACTTATTGCTAGTGAGGATGCAGAGAGACGGCCCTCTCATTTACCTCTGTTGGGCAGGCTAATGATTTTTACCATTTGAGGAAACAATTTAGTAATATATAGCCAGAGACTTAACAATATTTATGCCCTTGAAATTTTTCATCCCACTTCTAAAATCTCTCCTAAAGAAATAAACCCATAACATTAAAAATTTAGGGTTTATTTATAACAACAAAGAGTTGGAAACAACCTAAACGAACCAAAATAACTGGTTTACTAAATAAATTATGGTCAACCATTGCATAGATAGCATTAAAAGCAAACTTTAAAGAGCATATAATTATATAATAAAATATATTCCTAAATGAAAGAAACAAGCTATAGAACCATATATACACAGTGTGATATTTCATATACTTGCAAAGAAAAATAGCTCTGATGAATAAAATATTAAGAGTGCTTGTCTCTACATAGTAGAAGTATGGGTGACAGTCTCTTTTTTTTTTTTTTTTTTTGCGGTATGCGGGCCTGTCACTGTTGTGGCCTCTCCCGTTGTGGAGCACAGGCTCCAGACGCGCAGGCTCAGTGGCCATGGCTCACGGGCCCAGCCGCTCCACGGCATGTGGGATCCTCCCAGACCAGGGCACGAACCCGTGTCCCCTGCATCAGCAGGTGCACTCTCAACCACTGCGCCACCAGGGAAGCCCCAGTCTCCTTTTTTTATACATTTCTGTAGTTCCTATGTGTTCTGCAAGGAGCAGGTACTTTTATGATCAGATCACCCTGTATTTTTTTTTCAAAAAAATCATAAAGTGACCTTTACATCTGTCCTGGCCTGGCTCGTCTCCAAGCCATGGGGTCAAGCCTTTATGTCTCTGATCAGGTCCCCTTTGTCCCCTCAGGGCAAGTTGGAGATGACTTTGGAGATTGTAGCTGAGAGTGAACATGAGGAGCGGCCGGCCGGCCAGGGCCGGGATGAGCCCAACATGAACCCCAAGCTCGAGGACCCAAGGTTGGTGCCCAGCCCCTGACCCCTGATGCCCAAGGGGATGGGGAGAACTATCCACAGTGCAGGAGGCACTCACTGTATAGCCGCACAGAGGTCCCAAGGCCCAGAGAGGGGTGTGACTCATCCAAGGGTACACATTGTTAGGAGGCAGGTGACAGACATCATTCCAGGACATGCTGGGCTCATCAGCTAGTTCCAGAAGCAGGCGCTGTTGGGTAGCTGTTGGTAGTAGGCCAGGCGTGCTGGCATATGGCATGTATATGTTGTGTCATGGAACCTTCCCTGCTGAGTCGTTATTAGTATCCCCACTTTACAGATGAGGAAACAATCACAGCAAAGTTAAATAAGGTCATTCCAAGGAAAGTGGTGAAGCTGAAATTCTCACACCTGGTCTGATTGGCCCCGGAGCCCGACCAAGGTCTTTCCCTCACCAAGCTGCCTTCCATGGCTCTCCTGTGGTGTCAATGTGGCTTTCAAAAGGCCTTTCAGCTTTAATTTTCCCATCTGTGAAATGGGGGCCTAGTCCCTGCCTCCCCTACCTCACAGGCCTCCTAGGGAGGGGCCTACATCCCAATCCAGTGGATGCAGAAGCCTTGAAGTTAGTTACCGGAGCCTGAAAGATGGCTGTTCGGGGGGTGAGTGGGCGGGGCTGCATTTACTGGGTCCCTTTCCACGGCCTGCTCAGCTCAAGTCACACTTAGCACAGACAGCCCACTTTGTTATAGCGCTATCCTGAGTGCCACTGGCTGGCAGAGCAGGGAGAGGCATCCCTGCCCAAGGATGCTGGGATCTTGGTGGAAAGACAAAGAGAGACCCAGGAGACCCAGCAGCACGCAAGCAGATGTTAAAACGGCCATTCCTGAGACACAAAATCCTGCCCGCTCTTTGAATTGTGAGGCTGACGTAGGGGAAGGATTTGAGGTTCTTGGTTATGAGAGACAGTCAGCTTTCTGGGTTCACTCCCTGCCATCCTTCCCTGACAGTGAACCAGCCACGTGCATCTAGGCCAGTGGCTTAGCTTATCTGGGGCTCGTGGACCATAGCTCACCTAACGTGGAGCCCCTTGAAGCTCTGCCCAGTCCCCAAATCTCTAGTCAGTGATTAAGTCCTGGGTCGGTGACCTGGACAGGGTGGCTGAGAACGGGGTCCCTGAGGGTGTGCAGGGCTTGATAGCACCATAAAGAGGAGGGCCACATGGGCGGGGCTCACACTGTAGCAAAGGCTGGGAGGAGAGGGGGATGCAGGTGCGGACAGGGGCTGGGGGCCTGGAGGCTGGGCAGGTCTGGGGGGCTGACTGGGGAGAGCCAGGGCGATTTGTGAACGGGACCCGGAGGGAGCAGCCCTGGTGGGAGGTACCCTGCTGACCTCTGGGATCTCACTCGCAGGCGCCCTGACACCTCCTTCCTCTGGTTCACCTCCCCGTACAAGACTATGAAGTTCATCCTCTGGCGGCGGTTCCGGTGCGCCATCATCCTCTTCATCATCCTCTTCATTCTCCTGCTGTTCTTGGGCATCTTCATCTACTCCTTCCCGGTAAGCAGGCCTGAGTGGGGAGGCACTGACCCTTGTCTTGGAGGAGCTCCTGGTCTGACGTGGGAGGTACAGACCTTGACCTCCAGCAGCTTCTGGTCTCAGGGGAGTCTGTCATTGTCCTCAAAGTGCACCCCGTGTCTGATGGAGAGAAGTAACTTCTGTCCTTGGGGAGTCCATGGTCTGATGAGGGAGACATAGGCCCTATTCTGGGAGAGTCCCCAGTCTAGTAGGAGACCCGTGGGGAGCTCTTAGTCCAATGAGGGAATCTGAGTTCTCGCCCTTGATGGGGAGACACAGCATCCTCAGCAAGCCTCTGAGGCGCTATGTAATCAAGGGGTTGGCAGAAGGCCAGGCCCCTTGGGCAGGCATGGGCAGGGGAACCTTCTTGAAGGAGGGTATGGAGCTGGGTCAGGAAGGGAAGGGAAGGTGTGGATGGCAGAGCAGAGGGGAAGGCCCTCTGTTTGTGAGGATGGCACCTGCTGAGGACCTGGGGCTGGAGAGGGTGTCACTGTCCACCTGGGGACCTGATAAAGCGTGTCCTGCCTGCTGCAGTGGGGTGGGCGTGGGGCAAGGTGTGGGCGAGGAGGGGGTGGGCAAGGAGCCTCTCACCGGGCACAGTAGACACTGGGGCCCCTTTCACCTGCTGAGAAGCCAGCTGATGCCTGACAAAGAGTGGCCAGGGCCACCTGCGTGGGGACTGCTGTGCCCAGCTCCATGGGCCCCTCCCAAGGCAGGAGGATCTGGAGCTCTCTTCCCTGCCTGTGCTTCCCTACTCCTCACAGCAGCACCCCTAGTATCTCTAGAACCTCAGAAGGGATCACAGTGTCCCCAGGCTGATACCTGATTTTTAATAGCCTTTAAATTTGTGAAACTTTTTAATACAAAAATTTCAAAATCATATACAAGTAGAGGAATGGTGTGATCAACTCCATGTCACCCTTATTTGAATGGAAAGAAACAGACATCCAGAGAGGAGGGGGACCAGCTCAGGGCTGCATGGCAATCTGTGTACAGCTCCCGGTCTGGGGTTCCGGCCACAGCCCTGGTCAGCACCAGGCCGCCGGCCAAGCACACTGTCCCCACAGCGGGAAGTGAGCTCTGGGAATCACTCACCTGTGAGCTCTTTGCTTCGTGAGTCCTCCGGGAGGAGGAGGCGCCCGAGCGTGCTCTCCCACCGTAGCTGGCAAGGCATCGTACCAGCAGAGCACGCCTCCTACGAGGAGGACGGTTAAAGCCACGCAACGATCCCCTGCAGGCCCTAATATCATGAACTGTGGGAGCAGCAGAGAGGATGCTCTGGTTTGGATGTCCAGGGCCCGGCTACCCCTTGGACGCTAAGTGACAAAGGAGGGTCTAGAGCTGGGATGAACATGAGCTGGGCCGTGAGCCGGGCCCTCGTCTCTGCTGACTGTGTCACCTGGAGTGCCAGGCTGAGACTGTTCGGAGGCTCAGCAAGACGACTCACGGCCCATTGGCCAAACGTGCCTGAGGCCCAGGGGCGGGTCCAGGCTGGGAGCGGGGCTGAAGCTCATTCGGTTTGGGGAGGCCCTCCTGAAGCAAAGGAAGACAGATTACAAGGTTAGCTGCTGGGCCCTGGAAGGGCACGAGCAAGTGTGGTGCCAGGAGTGTAGCTGCCCTGGCAGTGACATGGGCTCAGGGGTGGGGCCCAGGACTCCCCTTCCGGTCCCCTGTGTCTCCTCCCGTGGGGCACAGCCCGGTGGCCAAGTTAGGGAGGCGCAGTGGCCCTCACCTGGCCTGTCCTTAGGCTTACCTGCTCTCATGTTGAGTGCACCCGGCCGCCATTCGGTTCAGGCGAAGACCTTATTAGCACGCGAAGTGTGTCCGGGAGGTGAGGGCGTGTTGTGTGGGTGAGGGAGAGGCTGGTGGGGCCCATGCCCCTGGGAGCTGTCTGTCCACGAGGAGACACAGTGAAGCCAGGGACGAGGGGGCGCACAGGGTACAGCCTAACGCCTCACCGTGAGGCCACGCCTGGGAGTGTGGGCGAATGGGAGCTGGTGTAGACCCTCGCTCCTTGAGGAGGCGGTCTGAGGAGCAAGCAACGGTAGCACCAGGGAGCTGGTAATAAATGCAGAGTCTTGGGCCAGCCCCAGACCTGCTGAGGAGAATCTGCCTCAGGAACATCAAGGTCTGGGCATCGCTGCTGTGCGGTACGCGGGTCCATGTGGAGTCAGGAGCTGTTGGCTGGGTTCTGGCTCTGTCAGTGGCTTCCCAGTGACCTTGGCCAGGCCCTCCCATCGTGTGAGCAAGGGGCTGGGATAGGTCAGTGCTGACCTGCTGTGACTAGCACTGTGGATAGGGGAGTGATTTTGCCTTCCCCAGGGGGGGCGGGCTGCATGTCAAGCAAGCCTTCTGCTGAAGAGCTGAGGGGAGGGCAGGGGCAGGCTCAAAGTAACATCACCACCACCCTTCCTGTGCCCGGCCCTGTGCCCTGGCCAGCTGGACCCCACCCCTGCAAGGCACTAGGGCTACAGACCAGGCCTCAGGGACCTGGGGAAGGAGACCCTGCTGCTTGGCTGGGAGATGGACAGAAGATTTCCAGTCACTTCCAGCCTGTGGTCCTTTCTCGTCCCTGGGGCAGCCTTATCCCAAGGCCCTGTGGGCAGGCCCTGATCAGAGCCTCTTCCCTGTGTCCTGAGTCCCCAACAGCAAAATCAGTCTCCTTTGAGATCTTCAGGAATTGTCCTCTTTCGAATACCAGCCCTGCCTTCTCTCTCCAGAGCCGGCCTGTGGGGTTAGATCTTAGGCGAGGGCTGTAGGGCAGCCTGGGTCTGAGACTGCAGACTGCTTTTGCTTGCAGGCCTTTGCTACAAGGTGGGCATATCCTGCTTCCCTCCAGCCAAGTCACCCAGTCACCTGGTGGATGCCAGACCTGTGACCGTCCATCACCTGGCTTTCAGGCCTTGGGGGGCAGAGGCCTGGGTGCAGAGGGGCTCCCCGCCAGTTGGCCTAATCTCCCACCCTCTTGGAAATTCCCCTGGGAGGGGGACAGGGAGGGCAGCCTGTCTGATTCCTCCCAGCTCTGCCCTAGAGGCAGCCGGGAGCAGGGCCAGTGTGGGGAGGCAGGAGGCGATCTGGCAGGGAAGGAGCGGCGGCTTTGTTTCCAGAGTTGGCTTTCCTGGGCGGCGCTGGGGAACATACTGTCCCAATTAGGAGCCTTGTGTTGTGTTGTATGTGTTTTCATGGTTTTGGGGGGAGGAGTGGGGAGGGGAGATTCCTGCCAGTCCTGCAGCAGCCAGGGCTTAATCAGGGGTGACCCGTCTCTAGGGCTGGCCCGCGCTGTGGGTCATCCCTCTATACCCCCTGCCCCAGCTCTCTCTCTGCGTTTTGGACGGGAGCGTGGTGGCCAACGAGCCCCGGGTTCCCGCGCTGGGGAGTGTGGGAGGAGGGTGGGGAGAAGCACAGCCGTGCCTTCAGGCCACCTGTCTGATGGAAAAGGTCGCGCCTGGCCTGGCCAGGGCCGGAGTCCTCTTGGTAGCTGGGCAGAACCTGGGAGTGGGCCCTGGAGTGACGGGGGAGAAGCCAGAGCAATTCAGGTGCTGTGTCCCCCAGGCAAGAGTGTGGGCTTGTGTGACAGCGAGAGTGCTGGCAGGGTGGAGTGTTGAGCTGAGTGTGGCCTGGGGTATGATGAGGGAGAGGTGCAGACAGGTGGTTGAGTGGATCGGCCATCTTTCCCAGCTCCGTTTCCCTGGCAGCTGTCACCACCTGTCCCTGCCTCTCCCCCCTCCCTCCAGAACTATACTGCCATGAAGCTGGTGAAGCCATTCAGCTGAGGACTCTCGGGCCCAGGACTGGCTGCCTCCTCTGTCCTGCTCAGCCGAGTGTCTCCAGATGTCCAGGCCTCACCGTCCTGCCAGGGTGAGGGACTGGCACGTGCTACAAGTGTTGGCGACACCGAGCCCTGCGGTCACCCCGCTTTCATCATTTCTTTCTCCCCCAACCCAACCCTTTCGGGGATCAGCCCATGTGTATTTCAGTATAAAACAGTTTGAACCACAAAGCGGCGTTGGTGTGTGCATCTCTGTGGTACCTCAATGGCGTGACTGTGCAGGGGATGTCTGGGTGGGCGCGTGTGTGGGGTGTGTGCCATCTGTGCAACATTCCCAGTGGGACTGTGTATCTTTTGGCAAGAGTGGTAGGGGTGGCGGGAGCTTTGAGGCTTGGTGTCTGGCCTGCCTTGAGACCCAGCCTGTTCTGCTTCCGGGACGCTCCTCTACCCCGTGCCCTCCTTTCTCAGGCATCTCCTCACCCGCGGTGATCTTTGCTTGGGTGGGCAGTTACCTGCACCACGGCCGGGAAGAGGTTCCACTTATGCACATGGAGCCCCTCGGAAGAACTCTCCAGGCTGGGACGGCTGCTGGACCCCTGGCTGTAACCTTGTCTCCCATGCTCTTGGGATTTCTTAGGGTTCCCTCCCTCTGTTTCCTCACCCTGCTTTAACGATCTGGACTGGATAAACACACCCATTTTTTTTGTGGTCTGAGCACCGCATTAGCTGTTGGGCTGACATCTCTTGCAGGAATCAGGCTTCATCTACAAGAGCAGCAAGAACATACTTAGAGAAAAACCAAAGAGCACGAAAACATCGTGTTTCCGAAATAGAGGCCTCTGCCTCTGTTGGCTGATGGGCTGGAACTCTGGAGCACAGCCTGGCGGGAGGGCTTCTCCCATTTCCTGCTGTGAGCCTGTTCCCGTGGCCCCAGAGTGAGCTTTCCGGCTGGATACCCCCCTTGTCTCTTCACTGCATGCTGGGACCCAGACTGAGGCCCTGCCTCGTCCCCACCTGATTGGCAGGACTGGGGGGTGATTGGCACAGGGCTGATGACCTGAACCCTCCTAGGTGAGGGAGCTTCATCTTGAACATAGAGTGGTTCTCTCTTCAGGAGAGGTTCCGGCTGGAGGATGCCTTCAGTGTCCAACTCCGTGTGGGCGCTGAGAACCTGGGTGGCCAGTCCTGAGACTCTGACTCCTGACACCTGGAGCCGGTTGGCCACACGTCACACAGAACAGGCAGCAAGGACTGGAGTTACCCAACTCTTCTGGGGCATGAGCCTTCCTTGAATACCCACCGTGCCCGCCTGCGTGGAGGCCATGAGCTGGCGATTCCATGGAGAGGACTGGAGGTGAAAGGATGGAAGAGCTGGGGCTGCAGCTTTGGGAGGTGCTGAGAGAGCTTTAGAGGCTGGGGAGACCTGAGGATATCAGAAGGTAGGGAGGAGGAAGCCACTGAGGAGGGAAAGATAGATCAAAGACACAAGAGAGAAAATAGGATAATTAATGGAACCAGTTTCTGGAGAAGGAGGGGAGGGTGTAAGCTTTGGAAAGAAAGTTGTCTTTTTCTTACAGGTACAAGAACGCTGGAGGAAATAAATGCATACTGTGTAACTATCAGCTGGGTTAAATGAGTTTGGGGGTACACTGTGCCCACTTACTAACTTTTTTCTTTAATCATTTGCTTTTTCTTGCTGCTTTGAGTTGCAGATCATAGGAAACATTATTTAGACTAGTAAAGGGAATATAATGGCTTTACAGAAATGAAACTTTCAGAGGGATTGGCTTCAGGTGAGGGCTGATCCAGCTCCTCAATTAGGTCACCAAGACTGCATTCTCTCTCTGCTCTGCCCTTGTCAGGCTAGGGTTGGGGTTAAAGCTCCTCCCTGGAACCATATAGGCCACCAAGCAAAACTCAGGGAGAATGAGGAACGGATGGTGAGGAGATACCATGTCCAGCACATGTTTATTGAGAGACTCCACATGGCAGCCCTAGAGCAGATTCTGAGGATATAGCAGTGAGTTACATATGACTCCTGGCCCTCTATAGCTCCCAGCATGGGGTGAAAGGTGGATCAGGAAACCATGGTTACTTGAATGCTTGTGAGAGTATCAAAGAAGGGACACCCTGGGGCAGGGAAGGGATGTCATCTGAATGGAGCATTGGACTGGCCCAGGGGCTAAGAAGGGAAAGCTGTGCTGAGCAGCTGGGATAGAGACCAATGTCCAGCTATCAGAGAGCCCGGCTCCTTCAGGGCAAGGCTGGGTGTTGAAGGGCCTGTATCTGCAGCTGAAGAGTTTGAACTTCATTCTGGAGGTAAGGAAGAAGCACGGAAAGACTTAAAGCTGGACTGGCCTTGATCAGAGTTGTGGTCTCTTAGTTCTTATCTTGGGAGACAGGAGTCTTCTGGGAGCACATGGCGGGGCTTCAGGTTGTATAAGCCTTATGGCTTTCGAGGGGGTGAGGGTCCAGTGATCTCACCCAATTCTGCAATAGGGTCTATGATCACAAGTGGTGAAGAACAATTGCTCAGAATGCTGTGTGGCCAGTTGCAGAGGGCCATTCTAGAAGGCTGGTCCATTAGTCCAGGAGCCAACTCTGAAAAGCAGGGCAGGAGTCATTCATTCATTCATTCACTCATTCATGCATTTAAGAAATCATACATACACACACACACACACGGAGAGACGTCTGTGTACCAGACAAGGTGCTAAGCTCTAGAGATACAATGCTGAAAAGGATAAACGTGGTTCCTGTTCTCCCAGAGCTCACAATTGAGTAGTAGAGGGAGACAAGTAGATAGGTAATTACAACACACTGATGGGCAAGGGTTACAGGGTTAAGGGCAGGGAGTGGAAAAGACAGTAGAGAGAGCAAAGACTGACCAGAAATGGTTCAAAGATCTGTAAGAATCTCCACAGGGCACAGAGCCGTGGATCTCAACCAGGGCCGATTTTTGCCCCCCAGGTCACATTTGACAATGTCTGGAGCCAGTTTTTATGGTCCTGGCTTGGGGTGGAGGGGCTGAGGGTGCTACTGGAATCCAGGAGCTACTAAACATCCCTCAGTGCACAGGTCACACCCTCCCACCCCAAATTATCCAGTCTGAAGAACTGATAGTGCTGCTGTTGGAAACTCTGGCATAGAGATGGTGGACTGCAGAGACCTTGAGCAGATAGAACTAAGAGGCCTGGGGAATTGACTGGTTAGGGCTGGGGTGGGGCGGTGGGGTGGTGGGATGGGAGATGAATTCCAAATGACTCCCACTTGCCTGGCTTTATGAGTGGTAGGACCATTCATGAAGTCCGTTTTGGACAAGAAAGTTCAGACATCTTTAGGGAGCCATCAAAATATCCTTCCTGTCCTCCATGTCTCCCTACTAATATGGTCTCTCCTCTCTTCACAAAGTTCTAGAAAGCATCATTTACACTTGCTGTCTCCATGCCCTTACCTTGCACTCACTCCTCCACCCACTGTGGTCTGACTTCATCCCTGTGGCTGACTCAGTGGGTCATCTTCTCCAACAGCCATCCCCTCTCTTTTCCCCTGTGACACTGTGCCGAGAAAAGAGCCCTGCCCCAGCCCTCGGGGAAGGTGTCTTATTAGATCAAGCCAACCATAGTAAAGCCATTACCTTTGACAGTGATTGGTTTAGGAAGAGGCATATGACTCATTTATGGCCAATGAGATGTGAGGGGAAGGTGGTGATGGTTACGGGTGGGGAGGGTGCTTGAAAAGTTTCTAGGAAGGTTTTATCCCCAATAACAAGGGACACACAAGGAGACACATCTTCATCTTTTGCCTTTTCTTCTTGTTGTGGAAAAAACGTAATGTCTGGAGCCATGGCTGCCATCTTGTGATCATGAGGGGACAGGCTTGAGGAAAAAAGTCAATCAGAGGATGGCAAGAACCTGATTATCCAGGAAGCTATTGAGAAAGAACCAACTCTGGAACTTCCCTACTTTCAGAGGTCTTGTTATGTGGGATCATAAATTCCTTATTGTTTAAGCCATCTTTGGTTGGGTAGTGTGCTACCCATAGCTCAAAGCCTCCTTGTTGGTAGATTTCATTCTACTGTTTTCACTGCAGTCGCCAATAACCAGGGCACTGTGTACAGGCACCACATCTAAGACATCATGAGTTTATTCTTTATTATAACAATTTTCCCACAGATGGCAGTAAAGTGTTTTGTTCTAATAAAATCAGTGTGTTACGGTTTTCTGATAGAAGTAAACTACCTTGAGGAAGGGGCACCTTTCTCTAATTCACACCCTGGTTGTTAAATCTGTGGACGTTGATCCTCCCGACTCTCTGCAGCAGCTGGCAGCACTGAACGTTCTTTGCTTCTTAATACACTTTCAGTTTTTGGCTTCCATGGCACCACAGTTGCCCAATATCCCTCTTTTCTGTCCAGCCCTGCCTTCTCTTATTGGTCTATAGTGTTCCCCAGAGCCCTTGGCCTGTCCTTCTCTTCTTACTCTGCACCTCCTCAGCAGTCTCACCCACTCCTGTGGCTTTGGTTGTTCTCTAGAGGCTACTGACCCTGGAATCTCTACCTCTAGCCCCATTTTTTCCCCTGTGCTGCAGCCATGCTATCCAACTGCTTACCCAGTGGGCATCTCCCCCAGGGTGACTTACAAGCCCTGCAAACTCAACCCCCACCTCCCATCCCCACTCAGCATCTCTATCCTCAACTCCATGGGAATAGCTCCTGCCCTGTTGTTCCCTTCATCGACCCAATCACTGGAGCGGAACGTGTGGGAGGCATCCTTGAGTCTTACTCCCTCCTTAGCCTGTATCTAAGACATCAGCAGATCCCACAAATTCTGCCTCTTGAATCTCTCTTGATCGAGCCACTTTTCTTCCCAATACCACCCCTTCCAGTTACAATCAGGCCCCCAAGCAGGCCAGCCATTGGAACCCAGGTAACACTCCATCAGCCTTCTCCCTCGCCACACCTCAGTTCACTGTCCACAGGCAGTCAGCTCTGGACCCAGCTGTGGTCCCCTCCTCCCAGATTCCATCCTCACAAAGGAGTTCAACCACGCCGGCCCAGGGTCCTCAGAGGAGAATCCTGCCATCTTTCTTGCCTCACCTGTTGCTTTTCCCTCTGCTCTACTGAGTAGAATGCTGAGCAAGTCTGGCCTCGGCCCGTGGCTCAGGCCTCAGCACGGCCCCTTCCTCTGGGAGGTTTCCTCTGACCTGTCCTGGTGCCCATCCACCGCTGAAACCCCGGCACGCTTGACTGTCCCTGCCTCCCCTGAGCCCTAATCCGTGCCTCCAAGGCGGAAATCACATCTCAGTCCTTAATGAGATGTCTGCTTCCTTCACTAAAGGGACTTTGCTAAGTGTTTCATTGCATCCTCTCTTTAAATAGGCAGGCCCTCAGAGCCGTTGCAGATTGGGTTTTTGTGTTCTGAAATTCAGTGAGTGTTCAACATTTGAGACCTATTCTTTTGCGAGGTGGAGAATCACTCTCATCTGTTAAGAAATGGTTCAGTAAAACTTCACAAGCCTTTTATATGCAGAATACTCAGTTCCTTGACTTTATTTTCTTTGCTGGCGTTTTGGAGAGAGATATTCTTCTTGTGCACTTGGACACACACGTGCACACACACATGCATTCACATGCGTACCATTTTCTGTTCCTTTTCCAGGGCTGTGTGGACAGCCCAGGCTGGAGTGACAGGGAGCTGGATAGACAGGAAGAGCTGTAAGCACAGCCTTGGCCTGTAGCCCCCTCCCCGATGCCTCCGCCCCCAGGGAACGCAAACGTGTCTCATCCTCTCTACACGTGTTTCATAAATGCAGGATTAGGGGATTTCCAGGGGAGCTAGGTGGGCATCCCCTGCCTGGGACATGGGGACAGCCCAGGAAACATTTTTTTTTAATCGCGGATGAGAACAGGGTAAGGGCCAGGGTTCGCCTGCCAGGCTGGCCCTTAAATGGTGGCTGAGATTCCCACAAGTAGAGTGGGAACCTCCCTCTCCCTCCTTCCCCCGCTTTGCTGCTGTTCCATCCTGTCCTCTGGAGACGACTAGCTGCAGCTTCTGTGCCCTGTGGCTTGGCCCAGTGTGGATTTCATGCTGTTTCTCTGCCTTTATTTTGGTCTCGGTTTTTCATGGTGTGTGTGTGTGTATCTGTGTCTGTGTCTGTGTGTGTGTGAGAGTGCACACGCGTGTGTAAAAGAGAGACAAACGGATGAGACAGATGACGAGAGAGACAGATTCATGGTGAGGGACAGAGACAGAGACAGACACACAGGAAGACTGTGCAGCAGGGACAAGAAAAGGACCAGAACCTTTCATGCACGTACTGGGTGGAGCATGGCCTCAGCTCCTCTCATTCCTCCAGAGCCGGCTCCCTTCTGCCCTCCCCACTGGCTCCCAAGCTTATTCGGTTAGACACAGAATATAGGAGGAAGAGAGAGCCTACGCCCCTGGGTTGGCCACTCCAAATCCAGTTGGGGAAGCGTCACATCATATTTTCCTGGTAACCCATTAGTTCACTGTAAGCTCCATCGGTTACCCTGGGCTCCATTTCCCCTTCACTCTGCAGGGCTGACCGGGGTGTGTTTGGGGTGGGTTGGAGTGGGGTGCTGTGGTTGGTTCAGCTCCCTGGCTGGTTCTACATGTTTCCATTATGAACCTGGGGCCAGAGCCTGCTTGCCTCTTCCCCCTGGAGGCTCAGGAGACCCCTGGGGCCTCCAGGAGCCTTTCCTGAGATGATACACAGTGCCTGACATATAGTGAGTGCTCGATTTCCTTTGAAAAGGAGCTCTGAGCTGCCGGGGTGTTGGGACGAGGGAGAGTGCTAAAGAAGAAGACAAGGCAGGTGGGGGGGGCTCCCCTCTCTGGGGGACTCCTCCAGTGTAAGGGGGACAGTGGCCTCATTTCTTTGCCCGGGAAGGATGGGGCTTGTTGCTCTCTGGATGTGGGAAAGGAGGGAGAGAAGTCGTGCAGCTGTCTTGCCACATGGGCAGTGCCCACCACACGACTGTCTCGGCCGCCACGTCTGGGCTTTCCTTTCCTGGAGAGCAGCTATTCTGCAGGCCACCTTGAGGTGGGCTGGGTGACAGTCGCCCACCAATGACCAGAATGGGGATCCCTGCAGAGGTGCACACTCGAGGATGCCTCTGCCCCATACAGACCCCCTCATGCAGATGGTCAAGGCCAGTTACGCTCAGACCCACGCAGGAAGCACCATGCTCTCTGGGATGCAGTACAAATGCAGGCATAGTCACAGGCGCACACGTGTGCATTCAGGGCACACGTGTTGCTGTGTGTGCGTGCGTGTGTGCGTGTGTGTTTCACATTTTTGGCCAGAATACACTCTGGAAACCTAAGCAGAAAAGAGCGTGTGAATGTGACCATCATCAGGGATAAATTAATCCCAGACGTGTAAAGGGTTTTCTTTTTTCATTCTCAGTCTGACTGCAAATTCAATTATAACTCTCTGCCAGCTACTGAAATGAGGGGACAAGTACGGACGTGGCTGAGCCTGGAAAATGGGGCAGGGCAGGGGACCCTCTTGCTCCATACCCTCAGCCCCCTTCCTTGCTGTCCGGGATCCAGAAAAGAGCTGCAGCCATTCCTGGATACCACACAGCAACAGAGCTTTGGGGCAGCAGTGAGGTGCCATCCAAGAACATGGACCTGGCAGAAGCAGAGCTGCCCTCTGAGACCTGAGTGAGGAAATGACCACATGTGGGATCCGAGCACAGGCTGGCAAGGGCTCCCTAATGAGGCTACTGCTCCCAGGGCCTGGCAAACCGTGGTGGCGCATGTGTCCACCCACCCTGGGAGAGAAAGGTGAGACTCACCTTGATTGTGTCCAGGGGAGAGAGACTTGGCTGGGGGACCCCTTGGCAAGGCTTTCTATCTCCCACGGCTATTGGGGCCTGCGGCCATGAAACCCCGGCTTTTCCCCTCACCCCTCACCCTCTCAGGCAAACTTCTGATGGTGATTTGGCGTCCAGCACAGGTCTGCTTGTGGGGGGATGCAGGCTCTGCTGCCCCCTGAACACTTGCCTACTGGCTTTAATGCTTGTACACCCCTCTCTGAGCTCTGCTAATGAGGGTCTCCCCTTGGAGCTGGACCCACCTCCCTCAGACACATACAATCGGGGGTTCAGGGATCTCAGTCTGAGAGCGTCTCGTCTGAGTGCCCCTTGAGAAGCCTACTGGGGGAAAATGCGGTATCCTCTCCTTGGCCATACCCTTCACTTGGGCTGTGGAAGGTTTGAGCATTCCTGTCTGCTCCAGGCTGGGAACGAAGTGCATCCCCTCTCTGATCGAGGCTTGGTCCTCTGTGACAGCTGCCTTCTCGTCTCATTCTTTCAGAGGCAGGGAGGGGAATTGAGTTACTTAAAGGGGACTGCCGGGATTGGGGGAACTGGGTGCTTTCGGTTCCCCAAAGAAGGTCAGGTGAGGCTAGTTTGAAAAGAGGATGGCAGAGATTCAATTTTGAAAGGGGGTGCTGGGAGTGGGCAGTTGGGAATTCTGAGGCTGGGAGGGAGGTGGGGGAAGTAGGAAGGGTCCTGGTGACGCTGAACAGAGAGACCTGAAGGGGAGCCAAGGGGGCCCACAGGAAGAGGCCTGGAGGGACAGGCCTCTGGCTGGAGGTGGGGGTTCTGCCTGCCCTTTCCCCGGGCCTCTGGGGCCTTTTATATAACCTAGGCCTGGCCAAGGAGAGCTGGATTTTCAGAGTTAGGCTCAGGCTGCCAGAAGAATGAGAAAAATGGGCCTGAGGGAACACCTCCACCACAGAGAACAGGAGTGAGGAAGGTAGGAGCCAGGGCTTGTGTGTATGTGTGTGTGTGCGTGTATGTGTGTGTGTGTGTGAGAGAGAGAGAGAGAGAGAGAGAGACAGAGAGAGACAGACAGAGCACAAGTGGAGCGCTCGCCCTGGGAGCTCCTGGCCAGCCCTGGAGGAGCACCCAGTGCCTGCCTTCCCCCAGGGCTTTAGAGCAGGGAGGCTCCCGCTGTACCCAGTCAGGCTGCCTCAGATGCCTGAGACTCACGTCCCACCTGGTCAGGGTCTCCAGAGGCACCTGCTGCTCTCCTTTCCTGTTCTCATCAAGGAGGGGGAGCAGGGGGCTCCTAGGCAGATCCAGGTCTTCTCAGCCTCCGAGTTGCTTGGTCCAGGGCTGAGGATGAAGTTGGAGGCTGGTCAGAGAGGAACCCTTGGCTACTGAGTGCCCACTGCGTGTCAGGTGCTGTGCTAGGCGCGTTGTCCCCTTTAGTCCTCCCTTGTGGAAGGTAGCTATTTGGAGCCCCATTTTAGAGACAAGGAAACGGAGACTCAGGGAGGCCATACAACTGTTAAGCGAAGGTAAACCCAGCCATGTTGACTCAAGAGTCCTTGCTCTCTGTCCCCCTCCCCAGGCCCAGCCAACCCCGTCTCACAACTGGTGATGTCCTGACCAGACCCAGAGGCCCTGTCTGGTGTTGGGGGCATGGAAGGCAGGATGAGGTGAGGGCGATTGTGTGTGGAGGTATAGCCCTGACACTGCAAAGTTTTCAGTTTTTCATTCACTCAGCAAGTATTTTTTGAGCGCCTGTCATGCCCAGGCTCTGTTCTAAGCACAGAATTCTTGCCCTTGTGAAAGCTTTCAGTCGGGGAGCCAGACAAGGAAGTGTTTCAGGTAGTAATAAGTGAATGCCAGGAGGAAAAATAAAGCAAGGGGATGAGATAGAAAGGACAGTGGATGGGGAGTGACCTTTCTCCAAAAGGCTGAGGTGAAGCCCTCTGAAAATGTGACACTGGCTGTTGTGAGAGAGCGAGCAGGCAAAGCCTGGGTGAGAGCGTTCTGGGCAGAGGGCAGAGCAAGTGCAAAGGCCCTGAGGTAGGACAGAGCTTGGCTTGCTGCCCTGCTCGCACTGGCCACTGCTTGGGAGTTGGCCACCATCCCCCCTACGGCTCATCTGGAACTCCTTCTGTTCTCAGCAATGTCATCGCAGTTCATCCCTGTTGCTCCGTGCGCTGTCCTTGCCGGGACTGATGGGGCACCTCTGCCACTAGGCTGGCTGTGACACAGACCCCCAGCTGTCTTCTTTCCCATGGTTGGCAGCTCAGGGAAATGCTTCTAGCATCCACACTCTTCACTGCCCACTCTAACCCCCGCTGCCGATTCAGGCAACACGCTATTTCCAGATGGGCAAGGGTGACTGTTTTATTTTTAAAAATAGCTTTTATTGGTTTTTGTCTTATTACAAAAGTGATATATGTTCATTATAGAAATCTGAGAAAACAGCTAGCAAAAGGAAGAGTATAAAAGAGCCACTAACTAATCCCATTACCCAGAAAGAACCACTGTTGGCACTTGGGTATCCCTAGAATTTTCCATGTGAGTATAAAATATATGTGAGTATTTTTAAAAAATATGACCTCACTGTTTATAGTGGTTTGCAACCACCATACTGTGAATATACATCTGCATCACTGAGTGCGCCTCTACCACATGGTTTTATGGCTCCATAATTGTCTATCATCTGGATAAGCCATGGTTTATTTAACCAGGCCTCTACCGAAGGACTTTTAGGTAGTTCCCCCCTGCACGCCCCCACCCCCTGCTTTTGTTTGAGCATCTTGTCCACAGGCCTTTTCCCCAGCCATTCTAGGAGGCTCTTTGAAGTGTCTAGAAAGTTCTTGAGATATGAGGCAGGGCAAGATGTCTCTGGATGCCAGAGGTCAGGACAGGGGTCTGGGCAGGGCAGGTGGGTCCCTGCTTCCTTCTTGAGGTTAGGGACCCCTTAGGTCTCTCATCCATTCCGAAGCTAAGGCTGAATCACTGAGAAGACTGAGGAGATAGGATTTAACTACAGAAACTGTTTTCCCTACCGTTGTCTACAAACAGCTCGGCTTCTGCAGGAAGGAAATTCTGGCCCTCTAGCCTGCCAGCAATAGGCCTGGGGTGAGGAGTGGCGGGAGGGGTGTAGGGGAATTGAATCCTAGAGCAGGGAGGGGGGTGGGAGCTCAGGATTTCTTGCCCCGAGGTGAAGGTCCTGAGAGCCTGCAGGCTGCTGGCGCTCTGGAGCATGGTGGGAAAGCTGCAGGGTGGTGGTGGTGGGAAAGCTGAGGACCCCCAGGGGAGCATAAGGGCAGTATGGATAAGTGAGGCTGTCTGAGTACCACTGATGGGGAAAACCCCTCTTGCCTCCTCCATGAAGCTGCCTCTGGTTTCTCCACCAGGGCAGGCTCAGAGCCTTTGCTGTCATGGTTTGTGTCTCCCTTGGAGCCCTCACACCCCCTGCTCGCCATCACAGCAGTTACTGGGGTCAGCCTGAACTTGACTCCCAGCTCTCAGGATTCGCCCACCACCATCTGTGAGGCCTGGGGCAGTCCTGTTCCCCCCACCAAGTGTGGTGTATTCATACCCCCTTTGGAGAGTTCCTGTGAGGTCCAGAGGCCAGGAATGCAGAGTGTGGCACATGACAGATGCTCAATTTTTAAATATTTCTTTTACATCTTCTTCTCTCTCCTTAGGCTAAGTCTTTGAGGGGATATAAAATGTCTTCGCCATCTCTGTGCCTTCCCCCACTCCCAGTGGGTTTCCATATACTTCAGGATGTACGCAATACTTCACTGGGGTATGGGAAGAAAATATTTACAGAATCATAGCTAACACCCTTGCCTAATATGTAATGTTCAGATTGATCCTGAACTCCACTTATGCCATATGGCAGCTGGGCATGGGTTTTATGTCATGGGGTATTAGTAGCGTCACCCTTGTTTATCGGTTTTTGGTGTAAGCCTGGTTAAGAGAATTGACAGATTACATTATCTGGATTTAACGACAGTAACCCTCACACAAAGGACACTGGGCTTAGAAAGATTCTTGCCATGTAAACACTCTGACTAAAGATAAGCTAACAAAGTAGACAGAAAAGAATAGCAGATTGAAGAGAAGCTAGCAATGCAAAGCAGAAATGCCGGACCGAGGGGATACACACATCTCCCAGCCCAGCAAGGGCTCACCTGACAAGTTCGTTAGGAAGCAAAACAAACAAAGAAACAAACACAACCCCAAACCAACAAGGACTTAATCAGATCTGACAAGAAGTCAGTGACACAAACGGAGATATTGAGAGGACTAGTTGAAATTAGGACTGTACCCGTGAACCTTGTCCTAAACATAGAATGAGCCTTGAGACATCGACTCATGGAAGCTGTACATGGATGTAATTTATGGAGAGATAAATAGCCATACAATGAGAGTGCGTGTTCAGATTTTTTAGTGATATCAAAGGGTTTGGAGAGCCCTGCCCCCCAGCCTCCAGCACCAGGCCTGGCACACAGCAGGGCTCAGGAAGCTTGTGTGGGGCTGCCCTGTGCTTTGTGTGTGTGTCTGTAGGAGGTTTTTATGGTTGTATAAGTGTTCTGTTCCCTCCCTCACCCAGAGCACTTTCCCCTCCTCCTCCTGCACCCCCATCACTTTTCCTCTCATTTTATCCCCTCCTGCCCGTGGGTGCCCCTGCCTGACCCTCATTAACTCAAAGTGTAAAAACCATTTGTCTGCAACCCCCTTTCTCCCCTCCTCCCCACGCTGGGGCCTGGAGCCAGGCCCTTCATCCTTCCCATGACTGAGCCCAGGCTGCTGTGGTTTTATGAGTTAAATCCGAATCTGCTAGGCCCCAGAGAACAGGCAGGACTCATTAGGGGATGGCCTCAAGGCGGCTCAGTAGACCTACAAAGAATGGACGATGCCTCTGGGGGAGCCCAGATCTGCCCCTCACTCCTCGGAAAGCTGCACACGCTGTGCACTGCACACTGCTAAAGACCCCAGCCTTCAGGACAGTGATGTAGATGGCACTCCTCCTCCCCAGGGCTGGGTAGGACATGCGTGATGGACACCCTCTTCAGCTCTCTCCTCTCCATCCTTGCCCCAGTCTCCAAGGCAGCTCCTGCCCCCAAGGACCTCTGCCCCTAGCCTTCCCACCTGGAAGGAGTGACAGGGAAGAAGGAAGGGAAAATGGCCCTGGGATTAAACCAGATAATAAATGTCAAGTGATTGGAACCCTACAGAAGTGTTTGCTGTGGTCCCAAGGAGGTATTTGAGGAATAGGGCCCGTGGCCTTTGGGTGGCGGCACTGAAGGTGCTGAGGATAGGGCACAGTTTGTAAATGCAGAGGGAACCAGCCCAGAGTGGGTGAGCACGGCTCCTGGGGGCTGTGCGTGGCATGTCTAGGCCTTGTTGTTGTCCCCTCACCCCTGGAGGGGACCACATCCTTCTCTGGCTCAGTCTCGGGCAGGCTGCCCGAGGGGCTAATCACCTGCCTCCCTCAGGGTAGCCCAGCAGGGCGGGCAGAGGCGAGCCAAGCGGGGGTGACCCTCCTCCACCCCCATGCTGGCAGTGGCCCTGGGGAACCCAGGAGTCAGAAGTGGATCCAGGGTTTGTGGCTGGGAGCCCAGCCTAGCCCGGCATAAAAAGGTGCTTGAATTTTCCTTGCTCGGGGGAGCCGCAAATTGTCTTGAGCGTGGTTGGGTTTATGTAACATAAACACCTCAGCACACAGCATCCACCTTGCAGGCGGGCTGCTGGGGGCACCAGTGGGGACTAGCCAGCCTCACCCAGGAGCTGGGTGGGGGCCACCGAGGCAGTGTGCCAGGCTGGCACAGAGTCGCAAATTCCCCTGTCGGTGCTTTGCTCACTGGCTTTGCAACCACTCTTCTCCCGTCTCCTTATTTAAAGAAAAACCCACTTTCCACTGCCAACCGAGGGTGACTGAACAGGTCTGCCCCGTCAGGGTAAGTTAGCTGAAACCCTTGTTTTCTCCTTCTACCCTCCCAGCTGTGATGGCCCAGAGCATCCTCAGGGACCTGGGGGGAGGCAGGTGGTGGTCCTTAAGTAGGAGTGGGCATGGGGGTGAGGACCAGGCCCTGTCACATGGCAGGGAGGCTAGAGCCAAGATAGGAGGGCCACTTCCACACAGGTTCTCCTGTTACTGGGCCCGAGGCAGGCTTGACTGGTGCTGCTTGGTGGGCTCCCTGCGTGGTTCTCAGCTGCCCTGGGCTGCCCACCCCCCTCCCTACTCCCTCACGGCTGACCCAGCCCAGGTCCTCACTGGCCCTGGTGGTGGCTTTGAGACACACTCAAAGCCACCGCTGACCTGCCTCCCCACCCGCCAGGGTAAAAATAGATGTTTCCACCACGGTCACCTCTGCAGCCTCAACTTTCTCCCACTTGAGCTCCTGCCAGCGCTCGCTCAGTGGAGCACGAATCGCAGAGCTGAGCCTGGCCGCGGGCCCCACGGAGGAGCCTGGCTACTGGTGAATGCCCCATTGTTCCCAGAGGTGACCCTGTGTGTCTGTCCCGCCTCTGGGCCTGGGGCCTGCCCTGCTCACCTCCAGGCCTCGTCCCCTTGTCTTTGGCTTTGTGCCTGTCTGGCCTCTCAGCTGCTTGGCGTTTACCTCGATGGATGAGGGGCATAGTCCCTCCCTTGCAGGGCCAGCTCCATGGGCAGGTGACCTGTGCCTGGGACCCCCTGCTGAGAAGGCCCCAAAGCTTGGTTTAGTGCTCTGCTCTCACTGCCTTAAAATTCTTTTTTTTTTTTTTTGGTACGCGGGCCCCTCACTGTTGTGGCCTCTCCCGTTGCGGAGCACAGGCTCTGGACGCGCAGGCTCAGCGGCCATGGTTCATGGGCCCAGCTGCTCCGCGGCATGTGGGATCTTCCTGGACCGGGGCACGAACCCGTGTCCCCTGCATCGGCAGGTGGATTCTCAACCACTGCGCCACCAGGGAAGCCCTGCCTTGAAATTCTTAATAATTTTTTAAAAAGGGGTGCTATATCTTAATTTTGTACGGGGCCCCATGAATTATGTGGCCAGGCCTGTTCCATTAGGAGCCACAGTCTGATGAGGGAGCCACAGATCTGATGGGAGATGCACATCCTCTCCTTTAGGGAGCCCATAGATTGGAGAAAGAGGCATGACAGCTCCAGGACACAAACCATCCAGGGACAGACACTGTCTTTGCCCCTTGTGAGCCCCCAGGCCAATGTGGGACTCACAATCCTTGCTTTCAGGGAGCCTCAGGTCGCCAACCCCTGAGCGGGCAAAGCTCCGAGATTAATGGAGAAGACACAGCCACCATCCTTAGAGAGCGCGTATTCTGATGGGGGAGGCAGAGTCCTTTAGTAAGTGCCCGGTCAAATGGTAGAGACGTAGCCCCTGTCCTTGGAGACCCTTAGAACCAATGGCAAAGACCAGAGAGACACGTGGGTGGCAGGGTTGGTCCCAGCTGAGACTCGAGGGCGTTCAGGTGGGCGTGGGAGAGTCTGATCAAGAGCAGGGCGTGGGGCCCCTGGGTGGGTCCTGATTCCCTTGGGAGCTGTCCAGGGAGAAGAGCTTGGGCCTGGCTGGGTCCCAGCAGGAGAGGACGGGAGATGGAGAGGAAGGCAGCTGTGCTGGTCCTGTGGGAGTGTGGGCTGGCCCGTGGGGGGCCTTGGGAGAACTCTTCTGAGGACTCCAGGGAGTACAGCGGCGGGTGGTAGCACCAGAATATCATGAACACTGGTGTTTCTGCTACAGAGCAGCCCGTGGGCCAGGGTCCGCGTGCCGGGGGCTGATGGCAGAGCGCAGAGGAGGCTGGGAGCGTGGCAAGCCCCAAAGGGCCAGAACCCCTGCTTGAGGCCCTGAGACCCACGGAATTTCCTGGGGGTGGGTAGGGGTGAGGGATGCTCACTGGGGCCTTATGGGAAGAGGAACACCAGTGACTGGGTGTGGGGTTACCTGCCTCCTGCCCGCCGTGAACGTAGGTGGGAGGCAGTATCTGCCCTTTTGCCCTTCGGGGTCAAGGGACCACAAAACACAGGAGGGAATTCCTTCCCCATGAAGGGAGGCTTCTTGGAGGAGGTGACCCACCGGAGGGGTTGGGTTTACAGGAGTTCTGAGAAAGCATCCTTTCACCCCCACCACAGCACCACTCCTTTGCGGGGGCACTTGTGCCCTCTCAAGGCCGCTGGTTTAAACTGACCCCCAGGAGTCACCCAGAGAAGAGGCCTTCCTGAGGGTGAGGCTCCCCTCACCCTCTGAGGAGCTATAGCATGCTCCCTGGGCCAAGACACATGGCACAGGAGGTGAGCCCTGGAATCCATCCCCCCACGTGGAGTTGGTGCTCTGCCCTGGAGACACCCTCCCTGCATGGAGAGCCCGGCTGTGGGACGCTGACTTACCTCTTGCTTCCTACTTTGGCTTGGCAAGGGCACCCTGGGCCAGAGGCAGCCGGGCCTTGGGAAGCTTCTCACGGTGTTCTCAGCACACAGAATCCTGGGCGCCCTCTGCGTGGCCCTCTGCATGGCCCTCTGGTGGCCATGGAAGTTGTTTGCCCCAGGGTCTGAAGCTCAGAGTATGCAGTGTGGGCCCTGGGATCCAGGAGGACCCTCCCAGTGGGGTGACAAGTGGAGTCCTTCCACCAGGAATGTAGGAGGGTGTGGGATCTTGAGGAGGAGAGAAGGGAGGATGGAGAGATGGTGGGGAGAGGGCCTTGGGGGACCAGGGCAAGGTCTGGGCACGGATGTTTTTCCCTTTGCAAAATGACTGTGTCCAGCCAGGTGAGCAGGTAGGGGCCTCAGCTGTGGTGTCCACCCAGGCCTGCCTTCTCAGCAGACAGTGTCCCTTAACGAAGCACCGTGGGCACAAGACCTGACTCTGCTGGGTGTGACGTGCAGCGAATGTTGGAGAGGGTGTTGGAAGAACTCAGTTCAGTCTACCTCTGGGGTAGGGGAAAACCCAGTGTCTCTCCTGTGAATGTCCTTCACCGTTCACACAGAACACTTCACTTCTGACACTTCTGGTTCACCGAATGTGTGGAGGTCTCCCCCACAGCAAGCAATTCTCTGCGACCCCAGCTGGGTGTCCTATAATTTAACTCCATTCTGATACCATCTACCCGGAGACAGCGTCAGATCCCACAGGTTAAGGGCTCAGTCCCTCAAAACTGTTCCCATCCCACTTCTGATGCCAATTGCCAGTAGTAGGTCCCCAGGTTAGCCACAACTTCTGTCCAGTTTGGCTACAAATTGGAGGTTCCCATGACCCCCTCCTCGGATCAGGTGAATTTGCTAGGGCAGCTCACAGAACTCAGGGAAATATTTTCTTACATTGACTAGTTTATTAAAGGATATGATAAAGGATACAGATGAACGGCCAGATGAAGCGATACTCAGGGTGAGGTCTGGGAGGGTCCCAAGCACAGGAGCTTCTCTCCCCATGGAGTTGGGGTGTGTGTCATCCTCCCTGTACGTGGATGTGTCAGCCAACCTGGAAGCTCTCCAAAGCCCGTACCATTGGGAGTGTATGGCGGCTTCCTCGTGTAGTCATGATCAATTATTACCTCCATCGCCTGTCCCTCTTCCCTCTCTGGAAGATGAGAAATGAGGCTGAAGATGCCAAGCCTCTGATCATGGTTTGGTCTTTCTGTTGACCAGCCCGGTTCAGGAGTCTTCCAGCGGCTCACTCAGAGTTTCCTCATTAGAACAAAAGATGCTCCCAGTTCTCTTATCACTTAAGAATTTATAAGGGTTTCAGGAGCCCTGTGCCAGGAACTGGGGGCAGAAACCAATATATATTTTCTATGATCTCACAGACAGTGAGCACCAAGATGCCTAGTTCTCAGGAGTCTTCATGGGCCCACAGTGGTCGAGTGGTGGGATATGTGTAGGGGCTGTTTCTTTCAGGGGGTGGGGAACAGAGAAGAGCAGCAGGGCAGCCTTCCTATATCCTCTGTCCTTGTCTGACCCTTTGAATTTGCACTGTTGGCCGGTCAGGCAGCAGGAGGGAATGCAGTCAGACACCAAGGAGAACTTCCGGATGGCACCAGACATTGATACAACCTGTACCAATGAGCCGGGCACTTGGGGAGTTTCTCTTTCCTGGGGATCAAGGTTGAGGACCCAGCCTCAGTCCACACCTGAAGCTGGGTGGATCAAGCAGCAGCCTGCTTGGGGGCAGGAGAAGCTCTTCTTTTCCGCCCCCGCCCCCACCTTGCCACCTGCAGAGCTCGGCTTAAACCCTTCCCAGAAGCGCCCCAACAGCTGTGTTTGCCTTCTCTGTCCTCACCAAGCAGTTCCTGTGCGCCTTTCAGCCCCAGCCCCTCAGATCCTACCATGTAGGTGAGACAGCATCACCCCCACTCCCAGCTCATCTAGTCCAACCCCATGAGGCCAGAGACAGCAAGGAAGCTGCCCAAGCCTGCACAGCCAAGTAGGGGAGAGCAGAACACGGGGCTCCTTGCTCCGTCTCCCAGGCTGCCACTTTGTATGAGTGCCGTCCCGTCAATCGTTTATTCACTCAGTCAATGGGAATTTATTGAGTGTGTGCTGGGCACAGGAGCCTGTGCAAGGAGGGCAGACAAATGAGACTGATGCTGCCCTCGGAGAAGCGGACGCGTGGCTCCGGGAGAGCAAGTGTCCCTGTGCCCTGAAGGGCGGATTCGGCACTGGGGGGAGGGGGGGCAATCGGTCCTCCTGGAGGCGGAGCTCCCTCGGAGGCTTCAGGGGGAGACATTCCTGGCCCGGGGCTTGTGGGAGGCGGAGGACGGGGTGAGGCAGGAGCTGAGATGGAGGGCCAGGACGTCTTGGGTTGCGGGGGACCCAGCATCCAACTCTCCTCTAGGTCTGCCCCCGACCATGACCGTGACCCTGTCCTCTGCTTGACCTGACCTCTCACCTCTGGACCGCAGCCTCGTCAGCCACCTCCTTCGCTGCCCCTTACGCCTCCCGAGGAAGTGTCCCCCCCTCTCCTCTCCAGGCTCCCACCTTCTCCTCCTGTCACCTCCACTCCAGAAAGAAGCCTTCACTTTCTCCACCTGCCTCTCGCCTTTCAACCCCCAGCATCTGTGGGGGAAATTGGGCCATTTGAAGAATAAAGGAGGAGGCAGGAGGGAGGAAACTGCCGTCTCAGGGCCCGGCCCACGGCTGGGGTGAAAACCTGTTCCTCGTTAACACCCTGAGTCAGGGACCAGAACGGAGGTGGCGTGTCTCCGCGGCCTCCCGCAGGGCCGGGAGGTGAAAGGCATGCTGGGAGATGGGAGTTGGAGTTATTGGGAGCAGATGGGAAGGGATGGTAGCGGGGCAGGGACGTGGGGGAGGGAGGAGGTCAGCCTCGAGGTGGGGCGGGGGTGGGATTATGTGTGGGAGGAAACCAGACAGCCCCTCACCCAGACCACTGGGGTCCTGAGCCAATTACCTGCAAACATCTCCTCCACGGGAACTTCTTTGGTCCAGACTACAGGGAAATCCAGATTTGAGGTACACAGGGGCCACCAGACTACAGGGAAATCCAGATTTGAGGTACACAGGGGCCTTCAGGAAGGGCAATGCCGAGAGCCATGTCTGTCTGGGTGTGTGCCCAGCAGAAGCCCCAGGGTATGGACACTGGGGGTCCACATCACCTGACCCTCTCCTGAACCCCTCTGGGGTCCCATGATACATGGCCAGGGCCCCGGCAGGGGCGGGGTGAGGGGTGAGAGCATGTGTTAAGGCTGGACTGTGCCTAAGGAAGCTGGGGGCTGCTAGACCAGGAGCAGGAGGCTGGGCACGGGGCCAGGGCCCAGGGGGGGAGTAATGACGTTGATTCAATGGAGGGGGAGTTCTCAAGGGCGTTGTGGGCCAATGACCAGCGTCCAGAGGGTTGACAGTGATGGGGACAGTGATGTTGGCGATTGTGGTTCTGGCTGCAGTGCTGACAGTGACAAAGTGATGGTAGTGATGGGTGATAATGGCGGAGGCTGATATTCTCAGTGTGGCTTCACTCAGATACCCGCTTTTATGGTATCCGGCTGGTGAAACTTCCCTGACTTTCTGTTTAGTGGGACCCTGCACTCTCATCTCCAGTCCTTGGAAGCACCTTGGACTTAGCTGAGCTGAGTCCTGGTCTTCATCCCTAACCCGCTCCGCAGTCCCCAGCCCTCGGCCCAGAGCTGATTCTCTGTGGAGAGGAGTGGGACCGTGGTGTTGGTGTCCCCAGCCACTTTAGAATCCAAGTGATTTAGGCCCCGGAGGAGGAGGGGGTGGGGCTGGGAAGGGTGGAGTCAGGGCTACAGTTGTGGACCCCCTTGGCCCCTGCTCCTCAGGCGCTCCCCCCTCTTAGCCCAGGTCCAGGCAGGCCCGTGGTCTGCACTTCCTGCTTCACATGGCTTGGTTCCAGATTCCTCCTCCAGTGTTTTAATTAGATCCCATGCTCATTAGCTGCCCAAATGCCTTCCAGACACGCTGCAGCTGCTCCGGCCCGCCCCACACCTGCCCATCCAGCTGGGCCTCCCACACACCTGGAAGACATAGGGGCCTCCAGCCAGGGCCCTGAACTCCAGCCCCTCCCTGTGGCCTCGAACAGCTGGGACCAGGGGAGGAGGGGCAGACCCTTCAGCTGAGGGAGGGTGGGAGGCCATAGGAGGGGCCCCTGCGGGGAAGCCTGGGAGGTGATTTGTGGTCACAGCGCAGGAGACAAAGGGTAGGATGCCCACGTCTGCCGTGGCCAAGGAAGCCTGGTCTCTGCTCCTCTGTGGCCTAACTGTGCCAAGGCCCTCCCCCACTGGGCCCCCTCGAGAGGGCTGATCAGTGCCCAGGGCGCTGCCATCTATATGAGTGTAGTGGCCAAGAAGGGTATGTGAGGGAGACAGATAGCTCAGAAAGGGGGCTTTGGGAAGCTGGACTTTGATTTCAGCAGGCTTTCTTACAGGATTTGCCAGCCCAGATCATCATTCAATGAGTGGCAGAAAAAGGATCAAATCCAAGGTCACGGAAAATGGGCCAGGTTTGAACTCAGATTTGCCCCTAGCAGAAATCCCCCTTCCCGTGCTGCTGATTTGATTTGCACCAGCTCCAGGGGGGTACCAGCCGCAAAGAATCAAGTGAATCCATTTAACATTCATTTATATACACTTACGAGGAAGCACTGTTGTTAAGAACTTTGCAAATATTAACTCATTTAATCTCACAATAACCCTGTAAGATAGGAGCTATTTTTTATCCCCATTTGACAGAGCAGTTGAACAGCTTGTTCAAGTTCACCCTGATTCCGATGGGAACAGGATTCTAATCCCTGTGACCTTATGTTCTCAGTCCTCAGGCTCTGTTGCCTCTCTAGAATAAACTGTGAGTGGTGTTTCCTGGAGGATAGGGGTGGCCTACTTAAGGCTGCCCTCCAGTAACCAGTAGGTGCTGGAATTGCTGCCACCCCTGGGGAGATGGAAGATTCTGGTTGTGTGGCCAGGGAACAGGCAAGTCAGTTCACATCTTCCTGACTCAGTTTGCATCCTGTGAAATGGAAAAACCATCCTTAACACGTAGCGCTGCCTTGAGCATTAAACAGTGGTAGAAGCCATGCCCCTCCCTCCCTGCCCTGCCGTGTCATAATTCTGATCCTGCCTTGGGGGATGAAAGTATCAGCTGCTGCTCGGCACTTCTTCTCCCAAACCCCCAACCCAACCCCTAGGATGATGGTTTTTTAAGATGTAGATCCCTTTCACTAAGTGAATGTATGAGGACCCCAATTTATTAAAGCAGAGCAGAGATGGTTAAAGTTGGGTTTGGATGGGAGTGATGATGAGGGGGCAGATGCTGGGCTTCCCGGCCCCCAGAACTCCTTTGTCCCCCAAGACACTCTGAAGAGGCTTAGGACTCCCCAGACCTTGGAAGAATTGTCCTAAAGGGGCCAACTGACCATCTTTTGGAGGGCCAGCTGGTACCCTGTTTGATGGCCCAGCCAGTCCCTCTGGAGCTTGCCTTAGGGCTCTCTCCCTCCCCTCATGTGATGACAATTCTGGGCTGAAAAAGCTGGTCTGGGAGGATGCATGGAGATGAGAGCATTGAGCCGGGCTTCACTTACACGTGGGGAGAGAAGAAGGGAAGCAGAGAGAGAACCTGCCTACCCAGCAGCCATCCTGGCCGTGTGTGTGTGTGTGTGTGTGTGTGTGTGTGTGTGTGTGTGTGTGTGTTGTGTTTAGTACCTTAACTAGTTTTTCCATCCACCTTCCACCCCTCATTATCAGTTTCCTCAGCAGGAGTTTGGAGGGGCTGGCTGCCAGGACCAGCTCTAAACGTCAAGACCTGGAAAATCCCACCAGCCCCCTGGAACCCTACATCCCCACCCCATGGGCAAGGTCATGGGGACAGGCGTGGGGGGAGAATGATGAAGTTACTCTTTCTAGGTTCCACCTCTGCAGAATTACTCTGCTGCTGGCCTGGACCCTGGGCCTCCCAGATCCACGCTCCTCCCTGGCTGTTCCACACACCTACACCAGCACAGACCTTGTCATGGCCCTGCTGCTCAAGAACCTACAGGGCCCCTCACTGCCCAGCTGGGCTGATAGTAGGTCCTCAGCCTAGTACTTAAGTTCCTGTCACCAACAGGTCTCTTCAGTTTCATCCCTGGTTACTTCAAACCTGACCATTCCATGCCCCCTTCTAGAATCAACCTTCTCTGGGAAACCTTCTTTTATCAACAACAATTTTTCTTACTACCTAGTCTTGTGCTTAGGGAGAGAGCCGTCATTCATCATCATGAGTGGGAGTATCATACCAGCCACGTCAAGTGCAGCCTCTGCACAGTGGGTTCTTGACTTCTGATTCAATCAGAGCTGGGTTTGCATTCTGTGTGCCCAGGTCTGCCCAGCTGTGTGATGTTGGGCCACTCACTTCATGCTCATGGACTTTAGTTTCTTAACCTTGAAAATGGGGATCACAGTCCATTTTCTGTCTACATGAAACTCATAAGTCTCCTTGAAGATTAAGGGCATGAAAAGCACAACTGAATCCTGCATTCCTAAGGTGATTTCCATGGCATCTTATAGGTGGGTATATTGGTCTGCTTGGGCTGCCATCCAGAGTACCACAAACTGGGTGGCTGAAACAACTGAAATGTATTTTCTCACAGTTCTGGAGGCTAGAAGTCCAAGATCAAGATACTGTTAGGGTTGGCTTCTGGTGAGAGCTTTCTTCCTGGCCTGTAGATGGCTACCTTCTCACTGGGTCCTCACATGGCCTTTCCCTCTGTGCAAGCAGGTGGAGAGAAAGACAGAGCTTGTGTCTGCCTCTTCTTATAAGAACACCAGTCCTATGGGATTACAGTTCCATCCTTATGACCTCATTTAAACCTTCATTGTCTACTTAAAGGCCCTGTCTCCAAATACAGTCACATTGGGGGTTAGGGGAGTGACAACATATGAATTTTGCAGGGACACATTTCAGTCCATAACAATAGGTTAAAAAAAGTGTCAAGGTTGAGTAAGTTTGGAAACTTAAATGAGTTAAAACAAATTAAACAGGGCTCTTGACTGAAGGTCTTCTCACAGCCTTTCACTGTGAACAGGATGCTCTAAGGTAGGACTGTGTTTTCCAAACACATTTGACCTTGGAACTCATTTCTGGTTGATCTTGCCAAGCTAGCATTCTCAGAAGCTCTATTTGGGATCCTCTGCGCTAATCAATTGCTGCATAGCTTTCTCTAACTCGAGTACCTATGGGGAAGGTCAGCATTACTGTTCCAGCCAGAGAACAATAACCAGACAGCTTTTCTTGGTTATTCTGCATCTCTGGTGAGTAATCCCAGTTTGTGACATTGTTGACCTCGCCTGTTAGAATGCTGAGTGAGGACCCCAAATCTACAAGTTTCTTTCTTTCTTCTTCTTTTATTATTATTATTTTTTGGAGTGGGAGTGGGGGGAGGCTCACACTGGCAGCTGAACACGTAGGTGGTTCCCAGATCATAACAGTTCAGCCTGGGTCCCTGGAGGGCAGCTCTTTGCAACATTTCCGTTGTAGCCTTGCCTGGAGGCTGAGTGTTGGATAACCCTCAGTAACCTTCATCTTCCCCTTTCACCTTGCATGCATGATCCCCCGGGCCCTTAGCTGAAACGGGTGCTGTCTAGGAAGTTGTAGTCTGGAGCCTTTTACTCCCAGATCTGACAATTAGCAGCACGGCATCATGCTGGGAGCTTGTTAGAAATGCAGGATCTCAGGACCCATTGGCGACCTATTGAACCAGAATCTGTATTTAGCAAGTTCCCAAGTGATTTGTAGGCAGACCCATTAAGGTTTGAGAAGTGCTAGTCTGGAGCAGTGATTTTCAGCACCATAGGTGATGACTATAGTGGTTTGTGAAGATGATGCCATGATTTGCAATCACCATTAAAAAAATAAGAGTAGAATTGAAAAATGTAGGATGCCCTGAAGAAGTATTTTTTGGGGGGAAACCTTGTGTGTTCTGGGTTGTGGCATAAATTGTGTGTCACTATCAAAACAGTTTGAAGACACCAGTCTAGAGGCAATCATGGTAGTGAGACAGGGGACTGGCTGTGGTGACCTCTGCCTGGCCCCGCCCACCCCTCCCCACCTTGCTTTCCCCCAGCTGCCCTGGATGCCTAAGGGTTTCCTGCCACCGACCACACACACCTTGTCACCACACCCTGTCACCACACCCTGTGGCCTAGTGCCTGGGTTTTGGGGTGTGGTAGGGGAAAGCTGGAACCCAAAAGAGTGACTTTTAAAATAGGTTCTTCTCCAGATTTATTTTCCCCTGGCTCCTTCTCCCCCTTCCTTTTCTAGCTCCTTGCCCTGTCCTCCATCTTCCTTTCCTCTTCTGATCTGGAAGACGAACCCAAATCCAGCTCATCAGAGAATCTCCTCCTGCCACAATGTACATTTCTCCTTCCCAAGGCCCCTCACCCCATGCTGAGGAGTCAGAATCACCCAGCTGAACCTGCGCCTGCAGGGCCATTCCCACCTCTGGCAGTCGGCCACCAGCCCGACATCTGCCAGAAAATTTATCTGATCTTTGAACTTAGCACTCCCCTGGAGATAAACCTGGGTGACTGCTAAAGGCATCAGCACTGCTGCAGAGTCAGAGAGTGGGGGCATTTGAAGGTGAGCAGGGCGAGGAGAGGGCAGGAGGCCCCAGGGCAGAGAGGCTGGGAAGCAGAGGGACTGCCTGCAGCCCTTTTTCCCTCAGATCCTGGCCCATGGCCAAAATGAAATGTCTGAAAATCTACCACGGCTCTTCCCTTTGGAAATCCTTCATCATCATCATCAACACTTTTGTAGATGACATAGGGTGATCTCATATCCCCATTCGCATGGAATTTTGGGGTTCACACCTGTTTTCTGGGTATAATTATTAATAGGACCTTTTTTCACTGTTAAGAGTGTTCCAGTTTGGATTTTAAATTATCTAGTCAGTTATTCTTGTTTATATAAGAAAACTAAAGAAAAATTCACCAAAGGTCATAAAGCTGATAAGTAGTTCAGCTGGGACTTGATGCAAATTATATGCTCCTCCCAAGATGCCTCATGCCCTTCTCAGGATGCCTCATGCCCTTCCCAGGATGCCTCAGTTCCTGCTTCTCCCTCCACCTGGTGGGAAGGGTAGTGTGGATTGATGTGTGAACCTGTGTGCTGGGGTCCTAGACTCCTTACAGGCCTTGAGAGCCAGTTAGAGAGACCTCAGTTCACCCTCTAACAATCTTTCCTAGCTGCAGGGTATAGTAGAACCAAGAAAAGTTCCTGAAGCCTCAAATTCCTCTTCATGGATGGACCGGGCTGAGATGGATGTTGAAGTAGTACCCAGGGGAGTAGGATCTTTTCACAGGCTGCACTTTGGTTTTTCCCTTCAGGCTTGCTCAGAATCCCGGCTGTGGAAATGTGAACTTCCTGAAGGTGTTCTCTCTTCCTGTTCTCTGGGAGGGTGTGTGTGGAGGGTGGAGTGGGGCAGGTGGAGCTGGGAGTTAGTGCTCAGGTAGGAAGCAGGGGCTAGTGCTTTGCAGGCTGAGGGGCCTGGAGCCTGGGAGCAGGATTTTGGGATAGAAGGACGTTAGCTGCAGGTGGTGTGTGCTTGCAGTAACAGCCCATGAACTTAGTCTTGGTGTTGGGGGAACAACTTTGAGGCACAAGTCCACCCCAGAGGCTCCTGGTATCCTTGTTCCTCTAAGCTACCCATGGGCACTGAACTATTGACAGGTTCCTGGCTTTGTCAAGGCTACTGGCCACAGCCTCAGAAGGCCTGGGATCTTGTCCCACTGAACCCAAGCCCTGGAGCTTTGCCAGGAATCTGCCACATCTAGTCCAAGGATTGTGCAGGAAACACAGGTGAGCAGGGTACCTCTCCAAGGAGCACATTGCTGGTTGGGGGTGGAAGAGCAACATATTCTCAAAAACATACACATATACAAAAGCACACATGTAGACACACCTCATATGTAATACATTTGCAATACCCATATAATCCATGCACACCCACATGCATATCAAACATACACACACTCACTTCTAGACACCTCTTACATGCTCATCCACATCCACGTATATGTACACGTGTACAAACGTGCACAATCACACACACATTCATACATACATGTAGGTACAGCCACATGTATGCATACAAGTATGCACACACCCTGCATAGCAGGTACTCACATGTGCAATGTCCCCTGGTCAGCCATGCGGGGATGGGGAATGGCTCCCTGCTATGAGAGAGGGAAGGTCCAGAGCTCTCAGAATTGGGGCTGTGTGTGTGGAGAACATCCTGGTTCTCAGGGACTTGAGGCTCAGGAACACTGGGGAAGGAAGAGTGAGTGGGGCTTGGAGCATAGGTGCAGCAGATGGGGTTGGGGGATGGCATGACCAAGGCACCCTCAACCAGGCTTCCACTCCATTGTCCATGCAGCGTCCCAAGGGACGAACTTCTCCTTGCCCCTTCTGTCCCATACCCCCTCTCCTCCTGACTCAGGTGGAGAATGAACAGAGTACCTACAAAAAGGAACCCAAATCAAATTGATACCAGACTTCTCCCCAGCAACGATGTATGCAAGAAGATGGTGAAATCTTATTTAAACAATTCCAGACTGGTTTCCACTGAATTTTGTTGGGGGAAGCAAGGGACAGCTCTGTGTCTACTTTTGGATTGGAAGGTTGGGAAGAGATGCTCCCCCATGACCCTTTTAGAGGACGCTTCACGTGAGGATCATATCCATCAAAGCTGTTTGAAAACCTACACGGAACAGTCAGACTGGCCTTCTCGGGCGGGTGGACTGGATGTGGTAGGAATAGAGTAAGCAGAAAGGAGAAGAAAGCCTGCCTGGTGGGGAACTACAGGACAAGGTCCAGAGGCCAAGCCAAGCAGGCTGGTGTACTTCGCAATTGCTTGGTCCTTTCTGGTGTTCCAGAAGGTGCTTCTGAGCTGTCTTGCCTAGGAGCAGTCACTCAGGACCTGTTTGCTGCAGGGGACTTTGAGTTTACACAGGACGGACCCTCCTCCTCCCGGCCCACATGGCTGTCACTCAAGTATAATCAGACTCAGCTACACCTGTGAGGCTGTGCTTTGGTTTGGTGTATTCCACTAGCCCTATTCATAGGTCAGAAGTCAGTCTGTGGACATGGTCAGCATTGGTTTTGCAGCTGGGGTCAGGGTTAGTCTTAGGACAGGGTCAGTTTTGTGGCCAGTGTCAGAGGTTGGTCATATGGCCAGGGCTGGAATCAGTCTGAGTCAGTGTCAGGGTCAGTCTGAGGTTACACTGATGTGACCAGAATTAGGGCTGAGTGTGACTGGGAAGCAGTTTATCCTCAATGTAATTGACGTGGATGAGACTTGCAGTGAGTCCTGTGACCTCCCAAAGGCCCAGCTGTTGAAAGGTTGCCTGGCCCCTCCTCCAGGGGAGACATTATGTTATCCCAACATTAGTAGCTCCAAGTTCCAAAGTCTGTGGTGAGGCCTGGGGTGGGAGCAGCAGATCTGTCAGTCCAAGTGCTCCACAACTGGAAGGTTGCAGGGACTCCTGCATGTGGCTGCAGTCTGGGAGGTCTTATGGGGGCCATGGCAGATGGTCGCCCTGACTTTGGAGCTTGGCATCTGGAGGCCAGCCTTTGACGGGGAATGTGGCCCATGGCAAGGGCTCTTCAGATGTGACCCAGCTGGTCATGGGCTTTGGGGGCCTCCAGCAAGTCTGAGTGACAAGCTTCATCTCATTCAGACCCATTCCTCATCCCTTAGAACAACCAGCGAACCCACTCAGTGCTGCTCCTTTGCCCAAGGAAAGGGGCAACCAAACAGATTCTTTGCCCTGCCTCTTTCAATGTTTTGTCCTGGAAGCTGCCCATTCCAGAAGTGGAAGCAAGGAAAGGAAGGGGCTGCGAAAGCTAGGAAAAGGCCAGGCGCCTCTGCTCTGTGTCAGCCCCGTGTCAAAACAAGCTTGCAGGAAATAGGGTGACCCAACTGGAGGGCTGGAATCCTGAGACCCTCAGGTGCATATGACCCTACTGCCATCACCTGAGGACGCTGTCTGGCCTGGGCTCTGCAGGAAATTCAGAGTTGAACCGGATTCTCACCCTCAAGTCCTCACACAGAGGGCTAGAGAAGTGGATTTACCGTATGTGGGCTGACAGCAAAGGCTAGAATTGTTCCCATACCCAGTGGTCTTCAACTCAATCTGCACATTAGAATTACCTGAGGAGCTTCTGAAAAACAGGGATGTCCACACTCTACTCTAGACCACTTGAAATCCAAATCTATGTCAGTAGACACCTAGGGAGCAAAGACTTCCTTAAAGCATAATCAGAAATGATGGTGATGCTGATGCTGATTAACAGTTAATAATAAGAGCTACTCTTTACTGAGCCCCTGCCATGTGCCCCCAAATCCTCACAACAACTGTGGTGGATTAAAAACATGGCCGCCAAATTCTCTGACACTGTTTCCAATGATAGGTGGGGGTCTGTGTCCGCTGCCCTTGAATCTGGGCTCTGTGGCAGCCTGGCCAAAAGAATATGGTGGAAATGATGCTGTGCCAGTTTCTGGGACCAGGTCTTAAGAAACTGGCAGCTTCCACTTCCTGTGTTTTGGGACATTTGCTTCTGGAACCCAGCCACCATGCTGTGAGGAAGACAAACAACCACATGGAGAGGTCACACGGTGGCGGTCTGACCAACGGTTCCAGCTGAGGTCCCAACCGACAGCCCCTACCAGCCGCCAGACAGGTGAGTGAGCAGGACTTCAGGTGCTCTTACCCCAACTCTGTGCCTCAAGCCACCCCACGTGATCCTGGAAGGAGCAGAGATAACTTGTCCCCACTGAGCGCTGCTCAAATTGCAGATTTGTGAGCAAAATAAATGGCTGTTGATAGTTTAAGCCAGGGTTGGCAAAGTTCTGTAAAGGACAAGATAGTAAATATTTTAGGCTCTGTGGGTCATTAGGTCGCTATTGCAATGATTCTACTCTCTTGTCCTGCAAAATCAGCCACAGACAATACATAAATGAATGGGTGTGGTTGTGTTCCAGTAAAACTTTATTATTTTTTTGATATTTTCCCAACTCTAAAAATATAAGAAACCATTCTCAGCCTTTAGGCTGTACAAAAACACAAAGTGGATCATAGTTTGCTGACCCCTGTTTTAAGCCATTAGGTTTGATGTGGTCTGTTATGCAGCAATAGATAACTGGAACAGCAAGCAACCCAGCCCTGTAGATGGTGAAATTGATGTGAAATTGAGGCAGAGGCACTAAGAAACTCCTTTGAGTTCACAGCTATCATCACTGTACTTAGCACATTGGTGCTTAGCTCATTTACAGGAGAGTGGGTGGGTTGGAATGGTGAGATTAGAATGAAAAAGATCAGAGGAATAAGAGCTGTTTGTTGCTTTCCAGCCATGTTCAGGGAAGAGAGGCTCAGGAAATGGGGGAGGGCTGTCTCTTGTGGAGTTGAGATATTTTACTAGGCTTCCCCTGAGCACAGTAAAATTTCCCTCCAAACCATTCCACACCCCTTTTCTAGTTCCACATTCACAAAGCAGTCATCTGAGTAAGAATTTGTCATCTCAGGTAGTAGAATTGTTATTATTAACATTTATGGGGTGCTTAGTGTATTCCAGGCACTGTTCTAAGTTCTTTACGTGTATTAACTCACTATCTTCACCATGATCTGTTATTATCCCAAATTTGTAAATGAGGATACCGAAACTCAGAGCGCTTAAGTTAAAATGAAGGACTAGGACTTGAACCCAGGTAGCCTGGTTCCTGACCCCATGTACTTAACTATTCTGCTATTCTGTTCCCTACCCCAACCCTGGGAAAGGGTGCCCTGGAGTAGAGGGTGAAGTTTAAGCCTGAAGAAGGGACAGTCCTTGCTATAGAAGAATGATCTGGCATGTGGTTTGTACTCTAGCTTATGTGAATTGAGTTAATGCAAGTCTGTGTCTGAGATTAACCAAGATCCTTCAGCCCTGAGCCTGGAACTGAAAGGCACAGACCTCCACCTGGAAAGGCAGAGACCCTGAGGTCTTGCCTGGGGTGAGGAGGACACCTGGCAAGGAAGGTAGACAGTCAGCTGGCTGGCATCATGGTCAGTGCCCCCACAGGTCATTTTACTTGACCTCTCAGTAGTATACAACTTTATTCACTAGCAGTTTGTCAATTTTATTAGTCCTTTCAAAGATTCAAATTTTGGCTTTGCTGAACCTCTCTATTATATGTTTGTTTTTGATTTCATTATTTTCTGTTCTTATTTTTATTTTTAATTTTTAAATTATATTTATTGGAGTATAATTGCCCCACAATGGTGTGTTAGCTTCTGCCCTACAACAAAGCGAATCAGCTATACACATACACACATTCCCACATCTCCTCCCTCCCATGTCTCCCTCCCTCCAACCCTCCCCAACCCACCCCTCCAGGCAACCACAAACCACCTAACTGATCTCCCTGTACCATGCGGCTGCCCCCCACCAGCCATCCACCCTATGTTTGGCAGTGTATACATGTCCATGCCACTCCCTCACTTAATCACAGCCCACCGCCACCCCCCATATCCCCAAGTCCATGCTCTAGTAGGTCTGTGTTTTATACCTGTCCTCCCCCTAGTCTCTTCATGACATTTTTTTTCTTAGATTCCATATACATGTTTTAGCATACGGTATCTGCCCCTCTCCCTCTGACCTACTTCACTCTGCATGACAGACTCCAGGTCCATCCACCTCACTACAAATAACTCAGTTTCATTTCTTTTTATGGCTGAGTAATATTCCATTGTATATATGTGCCACATCTTCTTTATCCATTCATCTGTTGATGGACACTTAGGTTGCTTGCATGTCCTGGCTATTGTCAATAGAGCTGCAATGAACATTTTGGTACATGACTCTTTTTGAATTATGGTTTTCTCAGGGTATATGCCCAGTAGTGGGATTGCTGGGTCGTATGGTAGTTCTATTTGTAGTTTTTTAAGGAACCTCCATACTGTTCTCCATAGTGGCTGTACCAATTTACATTCCCACCAGCAGTGCAAGAGGGTTCCCTTTTCTCCACACCCGCTCCAGCATTTATTGTTTCTAGATTTTTGATTATGGCCATTCTGACTGGTGTGAGATGATATCTCATTGTAGTTTTGATTTGCATTTCTCTAATGATTAATGATGTTGAGCATTCTTTCATGTGTTTGTTGGCAATCTGTATATCTTCTTTGGAGAAATGTCTATTTAGGTCTTCTGCCCATTTTTGAATTGTGTTGTTTGTTTTTTTTTGCTATTGAGCTGCATGAGTTGCTTATAAATTTTGGAGATTAATCCTTTGTATGTTGCTTCATTTGCAACTATTTTCTCCCATTCTGAGGGTTGTCTTTTGGTCTTGTTTATGGTATCCTTTGCTGTGCAAAAGCTTTGAAGTTTCATTAGGTCCCATTTGTTTATTTTTGTTTTTATTTCCATTTCTCTAGGAGGTGGGTCAAAAAGGATCTTGCTGTGATTTATGTCATAGAGTGTTCTGCCTATGTTTTCCTCTAAGAGTTTTATAGTGTCTGGCCTTACATTTAGGTCTTTAACCCATTTTGAGTTTATTTTTGTGTATGGTGTTAGGGAGTGTTCTAATTTCATACTTTTACATGTACCTATCCAGTTTTCCCAGCACCACTTATTGAAGAGGCTGTCTTTTCTCCACTGTATATTCTTGCCTCCTTTATCAAAGATAAGGTGACCACCATATGTATGTGGGTTTATCTCTGGGCTTTCTATCATATTCCATTGATCTATATTTCTGTTTTTGTGCCAGTACTATACTGTCTTGATTACTGTAGGTTTGTAGTATAGTCTGAAGTCAGGGAGCCTGATTCCTCCAGCTCCATTTTCCGTTCTCAAGATTGCTTTGGCTATTCGGGGTCTTTTGTGTTTCCATACAAATTGTGAAATTTTTTGTTCTAGTTCTGTAAAAAATGCCAGTGGTAGTTTGATAGGGATTGCATTGAATCTGTAGATTGCTTTGGATAGTAGAGTCATTTTTACAATGTTGATTCTTCCAATCCAAGAACATGTTACATCTCTCCATCTATTTGTATCATGTTTAATTTCTTTCATCAGTGTCTTATAATTTTCTGCATGCAGGTCTTTGTCTCCTTAGGTAGGTTTATTCCTAGGTATTTTATTCTTTTTGTTGCAATGGTAAATGGGAGTATTTTCTTAATTTCACTCTTAGATTTTTCATCATTAGTGTATAAGAATGCCAGAGATTTCTGTGCATTAATTTTGTATCCTGCTGCTTTACCAAATTCATTGATTAGCTCTAGTAGTTTTCTGGTAGCATCCTTAGGATTCTCTATAAGTATGCCAGAGATTTCTGTGCATTAATTTTGTATGCTGCTACTTTACCAAATTCATTGATTAGCTCTAGTAGTTTCTGGTAACATCTTTAGGATTCTCTATGTATAGTATCATGTCATCTGCAAACAGTGACAGCTTTACTTCTTCTTTTCCGATTTGGATTCCTTTTCTTTCTTTTTCTTCTCTGATTGCTGTGGCTAGAACTTCCAAAACTATGTTGAATAAGAGTGGTGAGAGTGGGCAACCTTGTCTGTTCTTATTTTTGTATTTCCTTTTATTATATTTGGGTTTGTTCTGGTGTTCTTCTAACATTGAAATTGATGCCTAGTTCATTATTTTCCAACTTCTTTCCTTTTCTAATATATCAAGGAACAAGCAGTAAATTTTCTAACATATCAGGGCAGTAAATTTTCTTCTTTCTGCTTTTGTTGCATCACAATTTTTCATATATAATATTTTCATTATTGCATAGTCCAAAATAATTTCTAGTTTTCATATTATATACTCTTTGACATTTAGGTTATATACAAATGTGTTTCTTAACTTCCAAACATAACAGTATTTTTCTGTTATCTCTTTTGTTACAAATTTCTCATTTAATTGCATTGGGACTAGAGAGCATGTTCTTTTTTCTTTTACATTTATTGAGATATGCATTGGAACCCAGTATATGATCAACTTGTATAAATCTTCCAACTGTGTTTGAAGAAAAATGTCTCTTCTGTAGTTGCTGGGCGCTATTTTCTGTATATGTCCATTAGGTATAGTTTGTTAATAGTGTTTTTCAAAATTTCTACATCACTATTGATTTTTTCTTTCTGTTGTATCAAGTAACAAAATGTGTTAAAATCTCCGACTGCGATTGTGGATTTGTCAGTTTTTTGGAAGTTCTCATAATTTTTACTTTATACACTTTTGAGGCTATGTTATTAGGTACACATAGTTTAAATTCATTATACCTTTCTGGTGAACTAAAATTTTTTGATTGTGAATAAATAGCCTTATCTTAGTAATGCCTTTTTCTTAAAGTCTCTCTTGTCTGTTACTGCAGCTTTTCTTTGGTAAGTATATCCATGACTTATATCCTTAGGTTTTTGACATCTTATGTAAACACACTTAATTAGATTAAAAATGCTGTATTTTAAATACTATAATAGTAAAAAACTGATTAAAATTATGACCCCAATTACATAAAATCTCACAACTTGAGATTTCTTGGACTTCCCCAGTGACACAAATTTGGTCAGTGATTCCAGTGAACGACCTGTATTTGTTTTGCAAACTCTCAGGGATGGGTTTCCTTGTTCTCTCTTTCTTCTCCCTACCTCCTTCCCTACCTTACCTCCTTCTTTTCTTTCCTTTTCTTCTCCCCAGATCTCTTCTACATCAAACTAACTTTTGCATAATCCTGGGAGGCAGGATTATGTGTGTGTTTGTGTGTGTGTGTGTGTGTGTGTGTGTGTGTGTGTGTGTATACACATGTGTGCATGGATGCTGGGGGAAGAGAAAGTGAGTGGCCATTTTACTTTCAATTCACCCTTGAGGGTATAGTTTTTCATGATTCCAGCTTAATGTGGGAGTGGTCTGTCAGAATTTGGGAAAACCCTGGGCTTTCTATGCTCTCCTCCTTTTCATGAGAGGTGTGAAAAATCACAGCTTGGTTTTGAAGCTTTGTCTTACAGATTGTCAAGTGCCTTCAGGGTTGGGGGGTTCCCTTACCTTTCTGGGCAATCTCCTCCTTCTAGATTTAGCCTGGTAATTTCCATTTCCTTGTGAGCTCTTCTGTGCTCTTAAGATTATGTTTTTAAAAGTAATCACCTATCATTTTCAGTTGTCCTCAGTAGGAGGATTGATCCAAATAACTTAGCCCATCAGTACCAGAAGTAGAAGTCAATTTGTTCCTTTTTGAAACTCTGCCTTCCTCTGGCTCACATGGTATCACTCTTTCCCAATTTTCCACCTGTCTCTGCTGCCCCTGTTCAGTCTACTTTGGAGTCACCTTAGCCCGGGCCTAAATTGTCAGTGTTCCTTAGCAAAGAGCCCCTACATGTTGGTTTTATTTTCTCTCTACATCATGTCTCCCAATGACCTCATGCATTTCCTTGACTTTACTGCCTGAGATTCTCATGGCCCCCAAATCAACACCTCGAGCCCCAATTCCTCTCCTGTGCTCCACAACATATGTTCAGTTGCCTACTGGATATTCCTCTTGAATCTTTTGCAGACACCTCAAAATCATCATGTTCAAAGCTGAACTTGTCATTTCCTCACACGCTGGCTCCTCAGTATTACCACCTCAACAAAGCATCACCATCCACTAGTTCTTCACTGGATACTCAACAGTGTAACTGCCTAAGATCCCTAGTATCAAATTATACTTACCAAGCATAGGAGTGAATGCCAATGTCATGAGTTGAATTGTGTCCACCTCCAAATTCATATGTTGAACTCCTAACCCCAGTACCTCAAATGTGACCTTATTTGGAAGTGGAGTCTTTGCAGATATAATTAATTAGGCTAAGATGAGGTCACTAGGGTGGGCCCTAACCCAATAGGACTGCTATCCTTAATAAAAAGGGGAAGTCAGGACAAAGACACGCACATAGGGAGATTGCCTCGTGAAATGAAGGCAGAGATTGGGTTGATGCTTCTACAAGCCAAGGAAAGTGAAAAATTACCAACAACCCACCAGAATCTAGGGGAAAGTCATGAAACAGATTCTCTCTCAAGCCCTCAGAAGGAACTAGCCCTGCTGACACCTTGATCTCAGACTTCTAGCTTCCAGAACTGAGATAATCAATTTATATTGCTTAAACCACTCAGTTTGTGGTTTTTGTTACAACATCCATAGAAAACTAATACAGCCACTTTTTTTCTTTCCATAAAACAGTTAAAATAATCTTTCAAAAAAGCATAAATCAGATCATGTCCCTCCTCTGCTTATTTAAAAACCTTTCAGGGGCTTCCCTGGTGGCGCAGTGGTTGAGAATCCGCCTGCCGATGCAGGGGTCACGGGTTCGTGCCCCGGTCCGGGAAGATCCCACATGCCGCGGAGCAACTAAGCCCGTGAGCCATGGCCGCTAGGCCTGCGCGTCCGGAGCCTGTGCTCCGCAACGGGAGAGGCCACAACAGTGAGAGGCCCGCATACCGCAAAAAAAAAAAAAAAAAAAAAAAAAAAAAACCTTTCAGTGACTCCCCAATTCACTTAGAATAAAATGGAAATGCCTCACTGTGGCCTACAAGATCTGGCAGCTGCCTAACACTCCAAACTCACTTTCTCCAAGCTTCTCCTCACTTACTACACCCCAGTTATACTGGTCTTTCTTCTTTTCTTCAAAAACTGTAAATTCGGGCTTCCCTGGTGGCGCAGTGGTTGAGAGTCCGCCTGCCGATTCAGGGGACGCGGGTTCGTGCCCCTGTCCGGGAAGATCCCACATGCTGCGGAGCGGCTGGGCCCGTGAGCCATGGCCGCTGAGCCTGCACGTCCGGAGCCTGTGCCCCGCAACGGGAGAGACCACAGCAGTGAGGGGCCCGCGTACCGCAAAACAAACAAACAAACAAAAAACAACTGCAAATTCTTCTCCACTCTGAGCCTTTGCATTTTGATTCTCTTCTCTGGAAATGGCTTCAATGAACATCCTGTCTAAAGCAGTACCTTTCCCCAAACCACTCTGTATTATTTATCCTGTTTTATTACCTTCATAGCATTTGCCACTACATAAAATGAGTTGTTGTGGTTTTTTTTGCGGTATGCGGGCCTCTCACTGTTGTGGCCTCTCCCGTTGCGGAGCACAGGCTCCGGACGTGCAGGCTCAGCGGCCATGGCTCACGGGCCCAGCCGCTCCGCGGCACGTGGGATCTTCCCGGACTGAGGCACGAACCCGCGTCCCCTGCATTGGCAGGCGGACTCTCAACCACTGCGCCACCAGGGAAGCCCCTAAAATGATTTTGAATTTGTTTATGTGTTTATTTTGCATCGTTCCTATGCATCTAGAATGTAAACCCCGAGAGCAGAGACCTGTTGTCTCGCTCGCTACTGTATCCCCAGGGCTTAGCAAAGAACGTCATGTGTTAGATGTTCATTGTATAGCTGATAAGTGAATGTATAAATGAATGAATGACTGAATGTTTTACTTCTCTCTGCCTCTCCTTCCCACATCCAAGTATTCACCATATCTTATGATTTCTATTTCCTAAATACATCTCAGGACTGCCCAGCTCTCTCCACCCCCTCCTCCCATCTTCAGGCTAACACCATTGCTCCCCTGGACATCTGCTAGTGCCTCCTAACTGGTCTGCCCGCATCCCATCTACCCCCTACCCCCACCCCATCCACTCTCCATACTGTGGCCAAAGGACATTTCTGACCTAGAAATAGATCAGGTTACCGCCCCCTCATTAAAACCCTTCAATGGCTCCCTATTGCCCTCAGGAAGATTCTCCTTAACATGGAGTCCAAGGCATGATCTGGCCCCCTCTCCCTCCTCCAGCATCCTGCATCTCCTGTCTCTCTCCCCTCTCATTCTCAGCACCAGCCACAATGCCCCTCTTCCACATCCTCCTCTCACTCTGGGCCTTTTATACACAGGATCCCTGTCTGGAATCCCTTGCCCCCTCTGCCTCCCTGGCCTCCAGAGGCCTTCCTGATCCCCCATCCCCACTGTCTCAGCTGGCCTCCATCATCACTTCTGGCACACCTGACCGTGAGCCATTTCCAGAGTAGCTCCTGGGCCTCGTTTACTCACAGCCACAGTAACTAGCAAACCACCTGGCTAGTTGGTGGGGGGCTCTTGGGTATCTTTGTGAAATGAAGGGTCAGCACCCCACACTGGGAGCCCAGAGTGGGTTGCCTCGGGCCTGCATGGCCAGCCCCTTCCCCACACTCTTGTAGCACCCTTGATGGCTGCAGCCTTGATGGGGAGCTGAGGGGTTCCTCTTGGCATTCTCCCTGTTGAGCTGCACAGAATACTTGGCCCTGGCACCCTCATCTTCTGAAGTGATGGGTGTGGCATTTCTTCCCACAAGACCACACTCTAGGAGGATTCCTCCAAATTGGAAGGGCAAGCAAAGTGTGCTAAGTGTAGACCACACACTTGACAGAGAGAAAATTGCTGAACTTTGTGGGATTTGGAGCACAAGCAGTGATACGTTGGGATCCACAGCACAGTAACAGGGACAGGGATGTTCTTTTTGTTTCTTTGTGGGGCCCTGATGACTCAAGGCCAAGGAGGATCAGAAGGAAAGCAGTACAGTTTGGCCTACTGCAGGCTTGGCGACTTTCGGAGCTTGGGGACATCTGGGCATGGAGGGGGTTTTCAGGGAACGGTGGCAGCAGGGACTGAGGCAAGACTTCTTCAGGTGGCTTACAGTAGTGGACCAGTGAGGAGGCTTATCCCCAACCCTGAATGAGACGCTGCCTGAACCTCCCAGAATGTCAGTGATGCCTCCATGCAGATAGGAGGGCCTCAGATCTGGCGTTGTTGCCCTATTTACTATCGTCTGTGAACTCTTGAAAGGTGGGCACACTGACTCCCTCAAATTTAGATCTCAGAACCAAGTTCCTGCTTCAGCGGAGCAACTGAAGGGTGGTGGAAGGGAACTGTTAGGAGCAGAGAAACGTTTGCCAAGAATGTCACCCCCAGCAGCCAAGAATGTCACCTTGGCATCAACCTGGGGCCTACTGGTCCAAGATCCTGCTCTAGGGAGACCCTGAGGCAAGGAGGAGCCATGGCTGCTTTTCTGAGGCCTCCACCTGAGTCAGGCCTCCTGCTTCCTTCTGAGCTCCCTCAGGGCTCTGGACTCCAGAACTTTCCATGTCTCTCACTTCCATTTCTGCCCTGGCCTGAGCCTTCTGGAAAAAGAGGCCTCAGCATCAGTCCTTCCGGAGTTGGGAAGATGCAGGGGGTCTTAAGCAGCTGTTTTGGGGAATGAGAAACCCTCTGTTTTCTGGCTCAGGGCATGGCCACTCCTCCCCATCAGACTGGCACTTCCTGAAGATGTCAGCAGGGCTACTGCTTTTGGTCCCCAGTGTGTTTGCAGATTTCTCCAGTGCCTTGAGCACTACTGCCATCAAGGTCCCTCCAGCTCCTCCCCTCCAGGCCTCTGGCTCTCACTTCCTTTGGGAAAAGGAGATCCAAGCTGATTTGGGAAACACTCCCTGCAGAGGAGGCTGGCCCCATGTCCAGGTCAGCAAGGCTATATTTAACTGGCTATATTTGCAGTCCCACTCACTTGTCCCAAGCCAGGCCCCGCCTGCTACTGCTCTCCCCCCTCGGTAGCCTGTCCTGCACCATCCAGCCCCACGTCGCCCCTGCTCACACTGCCCCTGCTGTGCAATTGTGGTCTGGGCCACAGGCTATTTTTTGCTTGGTGCCAAAGATTATTCAGTTATCAGGAATGTGTGTTTAAGTGGCTGTCTCCGGAACAAGGATTATAAATAGGAACTTGGGGTCAAGGCCTGGGCCCCAGTGTCCTCCTCTTTGTCCCAGTTCTTGTCCCGGCTCCTGGATTTTTCTGGGGTGAACACCAGGAGGCCATGGCGAGGTTGTCTGGGGGAAAGGACCCCAGACTGGGAGGCCAGAGGTCCAGGACTACTTCCTGACAGGCAAGTTACCCAACCTCTCTGAGACTCGCTTTCTCCATCCGGCAAACAGGGAGACTCAGACCCATTCGTGGAATGGCAAACACGTGGTGAATCTCTATCAGTCTATGGAGGAAAATCCAAGTTAGACAGATGGGTGTCTGGGAGGAGAAAGTATCAACAAGTTTTCTGCGGGGGAGATAGCAGGGTACTAAAAAGAAAAGAATAAGCAAGAAGCAGTCTTGGGAGTAATTATATAGAAGTAGAGGGGAGAGAGACCCAGAGTTTGCCTTTAGGAAACTCTCTAAGGGTGGAGGCTGGGCAGGCATGATTCTAGCACGAAGTGGCGTAAACAGAATGAAGTGGGCGCATGGGGGCACAGGTACTCGAGATGAGGCTAATCTTTCTCTGACAGAGTGAGGGCTGGTTCCCAAGGTGCCAGTGCTACTGGACAACAGGTCCAAGCTAGAGACCCTGGCCTAAGAAGTTTAGCTGATGAAGGTGGGGGAAGGCATCTGGCCAGGAGAGGTGGGCTACTTCCTGGTGATGGGTGGCCCCTCTTGTCCTGTTGAGAGCCACCCTCTTTGACCTGGCTCTGTCAGCTCTGGCTCCCCTTTACCCCAGCCAGTGGTGGTGAGGGGCGAATATGGGGTTCCACCAACTTATGAGGCTGGGACCAGCCCCTGAGGGCTCCAGGAAGAAGTGGGTCAGCAAGGAAGGACAAAATGTCATCCCTTCACCCTAGCTATTCTATCTGTAAAATGGCAGAAATAATGCACAGCCTCCCTCCCTGGAGTTGTTAGTTATGAGAGTGATCTAAAAGGAGATTGTTAATAAATGGTAAGATATTCTGAGCAGAAGAGCATTGGTTGACCTGAGTGGTGCCAGCATCCTGATGTCACCAAACTAGGCCAAGGCCCCCCGGTGCTGTGGACGCACCCTTCATACTTTGGGCCTCAGTCTTTCCCTCACATGTATTTCTTTCCTCTGTCCTGATTTCTTAGTGGTCTTTCCCATACTTCCCCCACTTTGGCAAATCTCAGGCTTAGATGACATCTGGGACACGATTATGGAGATCCCTTCTCCCCTCATTCCAGATCTCTGGACCCAACAGGCACCTAGATCTTTCTCCTCTTCAGGTGGGGCCAGAACCTGTCCCACATTCTGTTACCAGGATGGGACTGTATTTCCAGGCATGTCATTGCACCCGAGGTTTCAGCCCTTATTCCATCAAAGTACAGGGGCGTCTCTTCTTTCTTTTCATGTTGTTGCATTACATGTGCACTGTAATTCAATGGAATTGATTTTTATATCTTAGTAAGACTTTTCATTCAAATTTGCAAGTAAGAAAACAAAATCCTCTGACAGACTACAGTTTGCTTCAAAAAAAGTAGCCATAGATGAAGGAGTGAGGCACTCCCAAATGAAGGTGGCGATTGAGCAGGGGGCTGCCTCCCAGCCTGAGGATTCAGAGGGCTCTGCAGTGAGGAGAGTGGGCAAATGGCCAGGCTAGCCCCCTGGCAGGATAGCGCTCTGGGGATGGCAAGCACTTGGACCACCTTCATGACAGGCTCTTGTGGAGCCTTTGCTGGGTCATTGCCAAGGGTTCCCTTGCCTTTATCTCTGGGGGCTGTTCTAGCTTGTTTTGACTGACCTGAGGGTCCTAGGAGCTGTCAGTCTGGTTCCCCAGGTAACAACACGTGACACCAGAGGGGATTTTCCAGGAGGCCACTTAGTGTAGTATTAAGAGGAGCGGTCAATAGGGAGATAAAGAGGGAGTCAGAGAGGGCCTGCTTAGCTTATTCAAGCCCTGATCTTCACCCTTCACCTGACCCCAGACCATGGGTGCTCCTCAGCTCACTCAGGGGACACTTTGGGGATGGGAATGTGGACTTGTACTAAGCAGCCACTAGGATTCAGTCACACACAGGACTGAATCAAAAGGGAGACTTACATATTTTTCTCTGAGGGCTCAGCTGCCACATTCTTTTCCTAAGACAAGACCAGAATGACTCTCAGCCCAAAGACTTCCTGAGCTCCTGGATGCAAAGCCCCCAGAGGGGAGAGTCCATCCCCTCACCTTTCCCAGGATGGATGATTGTTCACATTCCTTGGCTCATGGCTGTGGCATTCCAGTCTTTGCTTTCATTGTCATTCTGCCTTCTCTTATTTCACCCTCTCTGTCCCCTTCAGTCCAAGCTGGCAGTGTCTCTGCTGGCATAACATCCTCAAGACCCTCTCTTGGGTGACCCAGCCTGGGCCTTCCTCCCCTCCTGTCAGGTCCACAGCTTGAACCCTGCTGGCCTCAACTGCTTGTTTTGGATAACACGCTTGTACCTCGGCCTTCTGCCCTCCCACACCAGGGGCCTGGCCTTGAGACTCCTCTTCTCAAGAGATGAGCTCCTCCTCAGAGCTAGTACCTGGGGCAAGGAGAAGTGATGTTGGCCAGCACAGCCCCACCTTGGGGACGCTGGAAGGCAGGGTCAAGATTCTAGACCTGGACCACACTGCCCATGGGCAGCTCCACCCTTTGAAGGCAGAGGCAGGACCAGGACACTGGGCTATTACACTTCACAACAGCTCTGTAGGGTAGGCATTACCATTACTGGTTTATGGATGAGGAACTTGAGACCAGAGAGGAGCAGAGGGTGGCCTGAGGTCACACAGCTAGTAAAAGACACAGCCTGCCCCCCATAATTCCTCCCCCCATCACAGAGGTACAAGGTGCCCTGCTGAGATGTCACTGCCTCTAGTCTCAGTACCATTCTTAGACCTGGGAAAGATGGCCCCTGTGCCTTGGAGTGCATTCTTTAAAAGTTTTGGGTCCCCTTCTGTGGTTAGGACTGACAAGGCTGGCAGTGCCATCTGAGTGGGGCAACCTGAACTTTAACTGGGACTTGTGTGGGCTCCAGTCCCTCTTTCTCTTCCTTCAACTGCCCTCTGAACCTCTACCCCATGTGTGGGGTCGACCAGATGCCCCAACAAACAATGCGACTCCTGCCTATGCAGTCATTCTGGAGCCTCAGAGCCATGCTTAGTTCCAGGCAGGCATTCTGGCAAGTGGATTTCTCCCCTGGCTGGTGAATTATTTTTTATGTGGGATCACACGAGACTGGGCTTTCAGAATGGTGATGACATGCTGATTTTGAATGACTCAAATTGTTTACGTAGATAGGAGCTTGGCAAAAATATATTTTCCTGGGGTCCCACACAACCTAGGGACAGCTCTGCCATTCCACTGACATTAAGCCATCCTGATGTATTGTTACTTATTGTATTAATTGATTTTCCCTTTGTTGCTTTGGAACCTCTTTAAAAAGACCCACACCAAGGGATATTTCCCAGATTCCCTTTATTACGCCCTCCCCTAAGGATTTCACAATCCTTAGATTTTAAAATTGGATCCAGATCTGACCTTCAGGCCCTAGTTCTTCAGCTCAAACAATATCCCTTTGTCCTTGTCTCTGTGGACAGTGCTCAGCCTCAACTGACCCTTAGCCTTCTCACAAAAAAAGCAGGAGGCCTGCTCAAACTCTGGGATTTCCAGGAGCCCAAACATGTAATAAGACCTGCCAAGGATCATATGGATGTCCAAGAGGGTATGGGATTATCACAGTTTATACTTCCACCCTGAAATGGACACTCTGGGTTGTCAGTGGAGACCATGGTCCAAAGGACCCCATTGGGCAGACATCCTTTGTGCTTGGCACCTGCTCCCCTCTCCTCTCTTTTTAGCCTGCTTCCCCACATCCTGACCCCTAGGCCTCCTTCTAATGCATGCTCTGGCTTGTGCTCCCCAGTTAAGTCGGGATGAAGGGTTGGAATGAAACAGCCATGGTCCAGGGAGCAATTGTCCCTTGGCAGATAGAGGTGAATGGACCATCCCTCACCCCGGGAGGTCAATGCTGTGAACCACATTTCCTTCCAAGCAACATCTGCCCATGGGCCCCTCTCTGAGCCTCTTTGTCTCTCTCTTCTCAGTGGGGCTGTCAAAAGCTGAGCCTCACAGGTTGTGACTAATCACTAGCAGATTTTTTTTCCATCCAAGAAGAAGAAAAAGCTGAAGGAGATGAAGAAAAACCCCAGTAGTGAATAACTCAGAAGAGTTTCCAACATGTGGGTGTTTTTCTGGGACCAAAGATCAGGAAGATTCCAAATGTAAACAATCCCAAAATAGCTCAGCTCTCCCAACCCCAGGCATTCCCAGGACTGGATGTCCACACTCCCTCCCTCTCCCTCTGGGAACCCAAGGTCAGGGAGAGGTGGCAGGGCTTGGGCACTGTGAAGAATTGTTTGAGTGAGGCCTGCAGGCAAAGCATAGGCTCTGTGAGGCTGGGATTGAATCTTCTTCATCAGATAACAGTCTTTGAGAGAGAGGCTTCTTCCTGCCTCATCAGATCAGATCTCCCTGAGATCAGGGACCATGACAATGGCTCTATTTGCTCAGAGTCATAACCCATTGTGCTTAAACCAAGCTCCTGAGATTTCTTGCCAGCATGGTGTAATGGAAAGAATATGGACTTTGAAGTCACACAGGGTTGGAATCTTGGCTCCAACACTCATTAACTGTGTGGCCTTGAGTATGTTATTTAGCATCTGGGAATCTCAGTTTCCTCCTTGTAAAACTGGGGCAATGATTCTTACCAGAGAAAATACTTTAACTCATGTGCCTAGTATGATGTCTATTACATAGAAAAGGCTCAATGAATGTTTCCTTTCGACATCATCCATTCCCATGTATGCAGCTTGAGCTGGAGAAACCAGTAGGTTCTTTCCCACCCCTCCCTTTTCAGAATAAGAATGCTGTGTGTTCAACGGTAGAAATTACTCCTTATTCATGTACTGAAGATCACCATTGCAACCCAAAAGGAAGAATATATTCAATATATAGTTTAAAAATACTTTCCAGAGGTGATAATACTTGAGGAGATGATGAAAATCTTGGTGAAAATCATGGAAGTGGTAACATTGGAGTTGATGGTACTCATGATGATGAGATAATGATGGTGGAAGGTGTGGTGGTGTTGTCAGAAGTGATGGTGGTGATGGACACACCACAAAGAGTATCGATGGAGATGGTGGCTATGGTATTGGTGGGAGCAGTAGTGGAGATGGTAATGGAGGCTATGATGCAGTCAAGGTAAGGATAACAGTGATGGTGATGGTGGTAATAAAGTCCATGATAGAGGTGATGATGTTTGTATTGTTTAGGATAATTGTGTTCCACTTGATTTGGAGTCATGGTGAGATATGGTGATTTGTGATCAGGACTACTTTCAACCAGTTATCGACTCCAGGAGATAAAGGCCCAGAGGATGCAGGCAGAGCAAGGTGAAAGAATGTTTTATGATTAACTGTTACTTTCACCCTAAATTCTAATAGAGAACATTAGACTTCTTAATCATTGCTGATTGAACACACATGTTTATCTTGGCTACTTCCAGAAGCCTCACTAAAACGTCATCAATAGAATTTTAAAAAATTAATAAACCCACAAGGAAAAAGAGAATGGGAGAAGAAATGGCAGCAGAGAAGAGACGTCAAGAATTTGGATATTAGAAAGTGGATGGATGAGTGGTACCTGACTTAGCAGATCACAGGAAACTGACACCCAGACCTGCAAGGTTGTGGGGGTAAATGGCAGGAGCAAATAGGTAGCAAAACATTTCTAGCCACAGAATCCCAGAAAAGCCTGGAAATTGGAAGTACCAGTTACTTCTGAAGGCAGGAATTCAGAATGAGGGTGAAAAAAATGGGAGGATTGGTTACAAGTTAAAAAAAACAACAGTAAGAACCTCCCCACCTCAGGCTTATTCCCTACCCTATGCAACCAGATAATCATTCCCTCCCATGCTGGCAGAATACAGAAGGTTTATGTTCTGAGATGTTGAACATGAAATGTTCTGAACATTGAGGCATCAGGTAAAACAGGGGGAGAGATGAGGAGCCAATCTGTAAAGAAACCTGCTTCCTGAACGGTGAGGCTCTCTGTTCTCTTCCTTATCAATCCCCAGGACACTGGAAGCCAGGTTAATATCACACAGGGAAGCTATTGGAGTATACTTTCCAGGGAAAACTTATTTTCTGAAGAAAAAAAGGCCTATAGTTTTTGATATTTGGTCTTCCAGTGAAACAGCAAGTCCCACTCAATTACCTTTCGGTGAAACCCACATGTCAACAACTTTCCCTCTTCTTCCAACATTTTTTATCAGAATTTTAGTGCCTCACACTTCAATATGAATGGACAGCTAAGAATTACTTGATATTTCAGGAAGGCCTTCAACATGAAAGGCAGAGATCAAAACAAACTGAGAAAAAAGGAACATACAGGAAACAATGAAGAAGAAAGCACGGAAATTATGATTAACATTTTAAGAATAATATTAAAAAGGTGATGCTTACTTTAAATGAGAATTGGAGGTAATTTTTTAAAAAGGAGCAAAAAAAAGAAAGTTCTTGGGAATATAAATATAACATCCATATTTTATTAAAACTCAAGGGCTTCCCTGGTGGCACAGTGCTTGAGGGTCCACCTGCCGATGCAGGGGACGCGGGTTCGTGCCCCGGTCTGGGAGGGTCCCACATGCCGAGGAGCGGCTGGGTCCGTGAGCCGTGGCCACTGAGCCTGCGCGTCCGGAGCCTGTGCTCCACAACGGGAGAGGCCACAGCGGTGAGAGGCCCACGTACCACAAAAAAAAAAAAAAAAAAAAACCAAAACTCAAAATAAGGGTTGGAAGATAAAGTCAGGACGAATTCCCAAAAAAGGAGAACAAAAATACGAAAGAGATGGAAATTGACAGAAATGAGGATCAGTCTAGGAACATCATCTAAAAATGTAAGTTCTAGAGAATAAATAAATAAAATAAAGGAAAGAGGTAAAAATTACTAAAGAAGTAATATAAGAAAACTTCCTAGAACTGCAGAACATGAGTTTATAGACTGAAAATCTTCTATGAGTACATAGCAAACTGAATTTAAAAACAAAAATAACTCAACCCAAAGCACATTGCAGTGAAATTGCAAAACACTGAAAATAAAAGCTAAAAGTTTCCAAGTGGGGAAAAAAGATTATTTACAAATTATTGGGAATCAGTATTGTATCAAAGATCTCAACAACTGCTATACAAAGTAGAAGGAAATGAACAATGCTTCCAAATTCTGAGGGAAATCATTTCCACACTAGATTACTATACCCAGCCCAACTAACAATTGAGTATGACAATAAAAATAAAGATATTTTGAGGCATGAATGATCTTTAAAAATTACCTCCCAAGCACTGTTTTCCAGGAGGATATTGAGGAATGTCATCCACCTTAATTAAGAAGTAAACCAAGGAAGGGGAAGGAGACAAAGGATCTAGCAATCAGGATAGACATAAAGAGAAGTCTGAGAATGATGGTGAAGTAGAGTCAGGATGACAGTCGTACAAAACATGCAGAAGACAGTCAGTCCATATTGGCCATGAGGATGGAGGACTCCAGGTGGGAGGTCTCCAAGAAGAAAGTAAAACTGACAGTTGTGAACATTCAAAGGAAATTTTCAATTCCATTGGAGAATTCAAGGATGAATTAGTAAATGACATGTAGAAAATTGAGCAAATAGAAAAACAAGGTAATTATTAATTTCAAGAGAACCAAAAAGTTGTACAAGGAGAAGTGGCTCAACTGTGAATGATAGTAATTTAGTAATAGTAATGCAAAGCCTGGATATTTTTGTGATCAATAACAATATTGCTGTGCAAATGTGTGTGTGTGTGTGTGTGTGTGTGTGTGTGTGTGTGCGTGTGTGTGGTGTTGTAAGAGAGTTGATTCCTCATTTTCCATTGTAGAAGATCAGTAGATAAAGCTTAAAACTGAAAAATGCCAGAAGTACCAGTATTACCATGTCATTTATAAACATGGAAATAAACACTAGAAGAAAGAGTTAAAACAATTTAAAGTGCTTGCCTCAGGAAAGGAGGACTCAGAAGTGAGCAGGATTAGAGCAGAAGTCTTATGGTTTTTATTATAAACCTTGTAGAACATTTTGCTTTCAAAAATATGTACATGTATGACTTTGATAAAAAAAATAAAGATTTAAATAGAATATAAAAATGAAAACTCTAGTGAGCCATGTTAGATTATGTGGAGAACTTCTTGACCAACTAAGTCAGTCCAAATGGCTTGGAACCAAAATCAGCTGAAAGACCTGCTCCATCTACCGCCTCTAGGTCCAAACCCGAGTCTTGGATGTGTCCACACTCACCAGAAAGCCACAAAAGGGAGCTCAAGAAACATAGAAACATCTTGCATTTGCTCCATTGCTCAGGCCTTTCCAGGACCATGTGGCTGCCACATGGGAGAGAAAGAGAGGAGTGGGAAGACAAGGTTCAAGCCATAAAGGAGAGATGATTGGGCTTTCTCCCTGGGGGAACAGGCTGTAGTCCTCATACTGCACCCATGTGGGCTACACAGTCAGGCCTACTAGTGCCTAAACTAGCACAGTGCATCGTAAGATATTCTTAGACCTGAGTAACACTGTGGCACTCCTTCTTGAGGCTACAGCAAACAGGAAGGGGAGAGCTGTGAATGTCCCCTAGAATCTACCAGTGAGGATGGCAGTGAAGGTGGTGGCAATAGTGTGATGATGGAGCTGATAGAGGTAGAGAAATTGACAGTGACAGTGGGAATTTTGTAATGAGCATAATAGAGGAGTGACAGGAGAAGTGATAGAGGCCGTGATGATGCTAGTGACAGTGCAGGTGATGATCTTGCAAGTAATGGTGAAAATTATTACAGTGGAATGATGAAAGTTATTGCATAGTGATGACAGAGGTGATAAGATGGAGATGTTAGAGGAGGGGATATTAGAAGTGATAGTGGAAGTGATATGGTGGTGATAGTGGTGGAGATGAGAGAGATGGTAATAGTGGGATTCATGGCAGTGATGGGAGTGATACAAAAAGAGGTGATAGTAATGTGGCTGACACTGACAATTATGGCAATGAAAGTGGAAGTGATAGTGACAATGGTGAGATGTCAAGATGTCGGATTTCATAACAGTGAGGATGGTGGTATTGGTAATGGAGGCAGTGATGCTGGACGTAGCAATGACAGACACAGTATGATCAGTATGGGAATATTACTCAAGATCATAAGACAGCCACATAGGTATGACATCTAAAGACAATAGTATGGATAGGCTGGGTTATGCTGTAATAACGAATAGCCCCCATACCTTAGGGAGTTCACACAACAAGAGTTTAATTCTAACACTATGAAGGTGGTTCTGCTCTCATAGTCACCCATGGACTATGCTGATGAAGGATCCAATTCTGTGTGCTTTTAGGATCACCGTGGCAGTAAGAAGAGAATGTGGTGAATCATACATTATTTCTGTACTGGTCAGCTTGGGCTAGGTTAGGGGGTGGTTATGAAAGACTCCAAAATTTCTACAGCTTTCGGCAAGCATCTGTAACTTTGCCAGTGTTGTGGCAGAGGGAAAAGAGAATATGGTGAAGCATGTTTTGGGTTTTCAAGCTTCTGCTCAGAAGTGACACCTATCATGTCTGCCTACATTTTAATGGCCAAAGGAAGACTAATTTCCAAAGCAGCAGGGAAGTGCAATCTTCTGAGGGGACTGGAAAGAGAAGAACTGGAATACTGGTGAATTATTTAATGACTGATAGCAGCTGTTTGCTCAGAATGCAGGAGGTAGTAAGGGCAATGGAAGCAGCATGGGAGGCTGGTACGGTCATGGAGGAAGGACTTGGTCAATGTGGAGGGGCTCCGGGATGAGGGGAAAGCAATTTAAAGGGAGGAAACACCAGGAGCTAGAGGCAGGACACAGCATGGCAAAGTCCTCAAACCTGCTTGCCATTGCTCCTCGGTTTCCATGGTATTTCTGGCTTCCCAGAAGTTCAACAGAATCTGGGAAAGTTGTTTGGAGCACAAGATTCATAGAGAGAAGCAGCAGAATATAAGGCCGGAAAGGTTGGCTAGAGCCAGAGCAGGGAGGACTTTGAATGACTTGCTGAGGTATTTTGCAACCTAAACCACAGCCAAATAAGCTTGGATGCTTACTGGGATGCTGCACACTCTATCCTCATCTTGTACATTGACTCTCTTCACACCAGGAAACCCACTGCCATCCTTAATACGTGGCTTCTGATTGCCCTGGGTATCAAACTTCTGGTCAGCAGGACAGGAAAGAACAAAGAACGTTTTTATGGACCAGGCCAGGAAGTGCTGCACATCACTTCTGCTCAAGTATCATTGGACATCACTTAGTCATGTGATTGTACCTAACTGCAAGGGAGGCTGGGAGGTGTAGTCCTGATGTTTGCCTAAATCAGGAGAGAGAAAGTTTTGGAAGGGAAGAGAGCTAATGTTCTCTTCATGACGGCTCTCCTTAAATCTTTAAAGGACTTGAGTGTGAATAAAGGTCAAAAATTTTTCTCAGTATTGCTTGAGAAGGGAGGAAGAGATAGGTAGGAAGATGTTGGCTCAATGAATGGAAGGACTTGCTTGACCATTTTCACATAAATGTGGACTGTCAGGGTTGGGAAGATTGGGAGAACTCTGTTTGGAAACCTCTAATGATGGAGCACTTTCCATGCTGTGAGGCAGCATGTTCCTTTTCCAGAGTTCTGATGGCTAGACGTATTGACTACTGAACTCACACAGACTTGTGAACAGGAGCAAATGAGCAAAGGTAAGTATTTTTACCCGTATGTCAATCCCTACCTCCACACCTTTCTTCAACAGCTTGTTGGTCTTTAGTTTATTTGATGGATACACCACCCCACCAGGGCCATACATGAGACAGCTTTTACTTATACTGTGGGGGTCATGTTTTAGAGGTTGGATCCCTGCAAGCACAGCCCAATTGATAGCTTAAAGAGTGATCTCTAGCCCTTACGCTTCTGAAAAGTCCATCTGCCACCTCTACTACTCATTCTCATTGGTCACCATGTTGCCCAGCTCCAGCACTCTCCCAATTCCCAGGTACTCTTTCCTGCACCCTTGGGTTCTCTCCAGAGCTGTCAAGTTTTTGTTTACCTATGCTGAGCAAACGACTTCCCTTTGCCTCCCAATCTCTCTTCCCTGAGGGCAGCTTTGCAAACCACATGGTTCTTCAAGGGACTTTGCTTTACCCTGAAGCATCTGCTTAGAAGAGGCAGATATTATATCACTATATCACTCCCTTAGGAGGCAAAATCACTGCAGTTAGTCATGGTGTCATATGATTTAGGGTTTTTTCCCCTTGCTGTTCATCCATTCATTCAATCATTCAGTACCTTATTCATTGAGTACCTGCTATATGTCCAACACATGGCAGGTAAAGTCCTAGCACAGATCAAGGACTCAATAACTGGCAGCTCATTTCCTTTCTTCCCTTGGAAAATTCTCCCTGCAGGTGAAATGACACTTCTCACCACAAGACCTCCAATTCTGGATGCCAGGGAGAGCTGTCCATCTGTGAGATTGGCTGCCCCTGAACGTAGAGCCTCTTGTCCCTCAGGCTCCCACAGTAGAGACAATGACCTGGAGAGGGGTCAGGCCTGAATGTTCAACCTCCAAGGCCACTCTGGCCTATTACATCTGTGATTGACAATGGCAGTGACCCTGATGGTCTGATGTTTCCTGTACAGACAGGAAATCTGGGCTTCACTGTTAATAACCTATCAGGGGTTCTGGGTAGTCCTCTAGCGAGGTCTGATTTAGTCTCCCAGGTGCCAGAGCTGTCCCTGTCTCTTCTGTAGTCTCATTGACTGTCTCACTAACTGCAGTCTGTCTGATCTTGTCCTAATTTTGTGAGATGCAATGGGCCAGCTTCCTCCTGTAGCCTCCTTCTGGGAAGCATGACCTTGTTTAGACTAGAATGTCCTAAGCAGGACTGTTCTCCTACAGGGACCTGGCTCCCAGACACCCAGTGGTCAGGTGACCAGGGTGGCCCCATTCCCCAAGCAGGGAACCTCCTGGACAGCCATTTTCCCAGCCATCAGTTCGGGTCTGCACCACTCCCAAGAACACCATTCACAGCACAGGCTTACAGGCTTACAGGCCTCAGGGTGAATGGTGCCCAGGGGTTTGGGCAGTGTGGTAGCCATAAGAAAAGTATACTTTACCTGCATCAGTAATGTGCTCCCCTTGAGTGCAAAGAGCTGTGAGGTTTCAAAGCCCACTCGGTGCTTTCAAATGAGCCTCAAAACACTCTAAGGTCAGGGGCAAACCAAGGCCCTGGGACAGAAAGCGACTTCACCAGGGTCAAAGGGCTGTGAAGTGGTGGAGTGGGAGCTGGGGCCATATGCTCTGACTCCTGGCACAGTGCTCTGTCTGCAGCATCATGTGGCGGCTCCTTGCCTCCTCCCATGATGCCCCCAGCCCCACCAGGCTCCTGCCACCCTGACTACCTCTTCTGCTATGTTTCCTAATCCTTTTGGGTCCAGGACTCTTGTTTCCAAAGCAGATATGTGATAAGTAGTCTGGGCTGATGGGAGAAGACAGAGGTGCTGTCACTTCTCCAGGTAACACAGGTGTGTTTTCTTAGGGGACTGGTCATTAAGGCTCCTTTGGTGCCTTAATGGGAAGTGAGGAGGGAAGGTGACCGCTTTCGATCTGGTCTAGGACAGAGCCAGGCAAGCAGGAGCAGCACTGGAGTGGAGGGGAACATCGCTGGGCCCTACATCCCACTTCGGGTCTGTATCCCAGTCGCCTTCTTGTCCTCTCCTCCTGTCTGTCAGATGCGCCTGACATCCAGAAATCTGAGATGCCTGGAAAAGAGGGGAAGAGGCACAAGCAGCTATGAGCTCATCCTTGCCGGTCGGCGCCGGGCGCCCCTGCGGGACCCTTTTTCCATGGCGGGGTCCAGGCTCCTCGGGTGGTGATGACTTCAGGGCTGGAGATTCCCCACTGACTGCCCCGGGGGGATGGACGCTGGCTTGTGGTGCATTCCAGCCATGCTCTCCTCAGGCCTGGAGACGTGAGAACCAGAGCCTGAGACCCTCTGTCTCCCGGCTACTCTCCAGGGGAGCCTCAGGCCCAGCGTGTCCCCAGCCGTCTACTCGTCACCTCCTCTTGACCCAGACCTTTCCAGTCCCCACTCTTCCTGTTCCAGGGATGGAAAGTCCAGGACCAAGAGATGGGTCTCTCCTTCTTCTTTCTCTTGGCCTAGCTTCCCTTCTGCCTTCCTCCCTCCTCCATTGGGCACCTGATCTGCCCTGAGCCCTTGACTCTGCCTGCCCAGCAAACATCAGCCCAGATGGAGCCAGAGACTGTACACTGACTGATGGCTTCATGAAATCTGTGACCTGAGATAGGCACTTGTGGGCAGACCTCAGATCTGCCCTTTGTGCTGACAATGGGAACTTGGCTTACCTTTCTCCTTCCCAAGCCTGCCATGAAACACTCCAGTCCCACCCTTGTGCAGGCCTCCCTGCTGTCTAGTTGCAAGTGGCCATTGATTCCCCCACCTCACCTTGCCTTGGCCATTCTTTACTTTCTCCTGGTCTCCTTCATGATCTTGGGGTGTTTTGTGGACCCTGTGGACAGGGTGTATCCACCAACCACACCTCATGTATAATCCTGGTCTGCCTAACCCAGCCACCATGCTCTAGCCCAGGACTTACTTTTCCTCAAGAGCATTCCCACAGCTAAGGGGCTTCCCTGGACCCCTTCCCTTGCTACCCACCCCTCTACTAGCTCTGCACACCACTTCCCATTGTCTCTACACTGCTGGTAGTCTTGGCTCTCACCCTCAGCCTACCCTCTTGAACTTGTCTACACCTGCTTCTCCACTCAACTTGACATTCACAGCTCAGCCTAATCCACTTGGACTCAGGCCCCTCTATCTCACTGTGTCTGTGTTCACTGTGTCACCAGTGGCCTCATGGCCAAGTCCTTCTCTGACCTCTCTCCTTTGACCTCCGTGATGTCTGATTACACTGACCACCCTCCTCCTTGACCATCCTCTGAGACAAAGGATCCCCAAATACAGTGGCTTAGGCAACATGGAAATTTACTTCTCTCTCAAGGAAAAGGCTGGGTGCATGGCGGGTGTGGCAGTGTGATGGTTTCAGGATCCTGTTCCTGTTTGTTATGCCATCTTCCATGTCCCACTTCAATTTCTTGGTCCTGGATGGCTGCTCCAGATGCGTGGGGAGTGCAATGTCACTTCAGCTCATAATTGACTGGCCAGAACATAGCGCATGGCCATACCAAGCTGGGGACTGTGATCTCTAGCCAGGCAGAAATTCCCTTGCATATAAGGAAGGGAGAACAGATATTGGGGGACAACTATCTCTGATGGGTCCTCGTTAATATTTTTCATGGGCACTTTTCCTCTCTCTGCCCCTTTAAATGTTGGTGCTACCTTTTCAGGCCCACTTTCTTCTCTCTCTATGTGTTTTCCATAGAGACGTAAAGCACCCCATGGATTCAAACCCCGCCTTCCCGATGTAAGATTTCCCACGTCTATGTCTTTCATGCAGAAGTACCTCCTGACTCTACACCTCACAATGGGGTAATTCCTTTAGGAGGTCCACTAACACTTCAAAATCAAACCTAACTCATGGTTTTCTTCCCAAACTTTCTTTTCCTCACAGGGCCCTTGCTCCCAGTATGGCCCCCCACTCCTCCCAGGCTCTTTCCATCACTCTCCATGTAATCCATCCCTTGAGCTCCCTCAAAGCCTTCCCTTCCACTCCATCCCACTGCCTCAGTCCAGGTCTCATCACTTCTCTGAGGGCCTCACAACTGCCTCCTAGCTTGCCTCCCATTTGGACTTGCCTCTCCAGGTCTATAGTAAAGCCAGACTCTTCCTTACATGTGCATCCCCTGCTTACACATCTTCTATGGCTCCCCACGACCACGGTGCACACCCAGATACTTGCTGCTTCCCCTTCTAGCCCAGGCCCCTCTTCTTCTTATTCCTGCTTTGCTATTCCAAATGACTCTGTGACCTCTGAACACTGCACATCCTGTTCCTCAGCCTGGGTTTCCCACCTATCTCACTCTCTCCATCTCCCCAACCATGTGGCAGACACCTGCTCAGTCCCCAGGACTTGGGCCAAGTGTTGATCCCTCTGGGAAGCTTTTTCTCGCCCCCTTCCATGCCTTTTGGGGGCACTAGGTCATAACTCCAGCCCTGGCCTCTATGGCACAGCCTCTGTCTGTTCCAGGGCCGGCACTGTAATCATCCATTTCTGCATCTCTTTCTCACCTGCCCAGGAGCTCTCTGAGAGCAGGAACGTGCATTTTCCTTCTCTCTCTCCCCAGAACCCGGCATGAGGCCTAGAAAACAGCCAGCATCCCGGGAGTGTTTGTTGCGTGAATGAATGATCATGTCACCCTGGCTAAAAAACCACCATTGGCTCTTCAATGACTATATAATAAAGTCAAAGCACCTTCAGGTTTTTCAGGCCCAACCCCCACCCCATCACCCAGACATGCCATCTCTTGTCATATCTTCATCCTCTCAGGGCCCCATATCTTTTGCCATTTGCTCCTCTCAGCTTGGAATGACCTTCCTCTCTTCTTCAGTGACCTTGGTGCCACCTTCTTTAATCTACCCAACTCAGTCACATATTATTTGCTTTGCACTCCTGCTGCTCATGCTGCTATTATGGTTCTTTATTGTGACTGTCAACAGACTGCAGTGTCTAGCTGTGGTGTTAATATCCAGCCCCCTCATTCCACCTGGAGTTCTCTCCCTTCCCTGCTGTCCCTACCACCCACAAGGCTGAAGAGAGGGGACTGGCCTGGTCTTTGGCAACCCTGCCTTTATGGTCATCATTGGGACTTTCCCAAGCTGAGTCAAACATAGCTCCTTACACTTCTGGTTCTGGTTCATTGGTTCAGGACCAACCACCTCACTCAATTTCATATCACTGATATGTTTTTTTAAAACAAAAACTGAGAGGAATGAGGTAGAATTAGTATGATGGAAAACTTGGAAGATGTTGGATACCATTTTTCTTTGTGTGAAGGAAGCCATTGTGCAGTAATAGAAGGAAACTAACACCCAGATAGCCATGGATGAGAGATGGAGATGGAAATGGACATGGAGATGGAGATGAGAGATGGACATGGAGAGGGAGATGAGAGGTGGAGATAGAGATGAGAGATGGAGATCGGAGAATGAGGTGGAGATGGAGATGAGAGTTGGAGATGGAGATGGGAGATGGAGATGGAGATGGGAGATGGGGATGGAGATGGAGATGGGAGATGGAGATGGAGATGGAGATGGGAGTTGGAGATGGAGAGGGAGATGGGAGATGGAGATGGGAAATGAGAGATGGAGATGGAGAAGGAGAGGGAGATGAGAGATGGAGATGGAGATGGGAGATGGAGATGGGAAATGAGAGATGGAGATGGAGATGCAGAGGGAGATGAGAGATGGTGATGGAGATGGAGATGGGAGATGGATATGGATATAGAGATGGAGATGGAGAAGAAGGTGGGAGATGGAGATGGGAAATGTGAGATGGAGATGGAGATGGAGAGGGGGATGAGAGATGGAGATGGAGATGGAGATGAGAGATGGAGATGGGAGATGTAGGCAGATAGAGAGAGGGAGAGAAAAACCTGGGGGTACCTGAAGGTTTTCTGAAGCCCAGTTGCATCCTTGCTCTTGTCATGACTTGGCTGAATTCTCTGAGGAAATATTTATCTTTTTTTCCTAAATTGGTTCAAGTTGCAACCAAAAGTTCTGACCCATACATCTCCCTGTCTGGTTCTGCTTACTACTGGAGCTCTCTGAGTGCAGATCTGACCTGTCTGCATCTGTCTCCCAGTCTGTAGAGGGTACAGCCCCCACTTGGTGCCCCCATGATGGCAATGCCCCCACCCATGCCCAAAGCCCTAGACCAGGACTGGTCCACCTTTGCTATTTCAATGACTAAATGCTCCCATACAGGGTGATTGGGCTGCTGCCTGACTATGGTTTCTTCTCATTTTAGGCTATGTAAACCCATCAACAATCAGCAAATTAATAGTCTGTGAGTCAAGGTCGCTCGTGGTTTGTTTACTACAGCTGCTGTTGCCCTGGCCTGAGGAGTTCTTTCTGCAGGTGTTTCTTCAGCCTGGGCTTGATTTATTTCTTTTTCCTTTCCTCCCTCACCCAGGCTAATTATTGCTTTTGTTTATAACCGAGTTAAGTAAACTGAAGTCCATCGTGCCCAGCAGAAGTCTCCATGCCTACATGGTCCATTAATGCCGCTGTTGTGTGACTGGATACCAGCCAGGCTGCAGGACACCAGACATCTGGATATTGAGGAGGCTTCAAGGGTCACTGCCAGAGGGCAAGTGTTGGGGCTCAGGGAAAGGGACGCTAGCATCAGACTTTCATTACCAGTGACCTGAGACTTTGCCTGGCATTCACACCAAACCGTTCCTGAAACAAAGTGGAGAGGTTGGCCTGGGCATACATTCTGAACCATGGGCCAAGCCTGGGAGGAGAGCAACATGTCTCCCTGGGAAGAGACCGTGGAGCAGATCTGTAGAAAGGGATGGCCAGATGGTTGTGGATGAACAGCGGGGGCTTTTATGGGGATGAAGGAGGCACTGTTCTCTGCTTTTCTGGGAGCTACTGGGATGGGCAGTCACTGGGGCCCTTTCTGGTGGAGCTGCCTGCACTGGAATTGAAGCTGCAAGGACTGAGTCCAATAGTCTCCAAGGCCAACCAAGGGCCCAGAAATGGTGTACAAAGACCAGCCTCAGGCCCATCGGCAGGGTGTCCTCAGCAGGGAGGAATAAGCACACTCTTTTTCACTCCTGCTCCCATGTGGCTTAGCACATGGAGAGCTGTCTGCATGGAGACTACCAGCCAGAGTTTGGCTGCCCCCCAGCCCCTTTCCCTAAGCCCTGATGTCACCGGCCTAGACATCAGGCTGTTGGGTCTGATTGGCCTCATGTTTGGAGGGAGCTGTGGGCCAGGAAACCTAACTCTGTGCACCCCATGCCACCCAGCCAGGACCACTCACAGACATGAACCACACTGAGTGTGACATCCTCATACATTCAGTGTGCATAATAAGAGCACCGGCCTGGCAAGGTTTTCCTGAGAACTAACAAAGATTGTGAGCTGAAGGTATTCAGGGTGCAGGACCTGGCAGACTGTATATACCCAAATAGTGATAGCTACTACTTATTAGTATTATATAACAAACTGTTCATCTTATTCTCTGTGACACCAATGTGTTGTGTGACCTTGGGCAAGCCAAGGATCTCTGAGCCTCAGTTTCCTCATCTGTAAATGAAGAGAATTTCCACCAATTTTCCTTTTATAAGCCAAAGTTTCATTGTTTGTAAAATGAGGATGATATTATTTTAAAAATTCTCTTAATGGGGGCTGGGAGGAAAGAAGAGGCTCAAATGACATATGGTCAAAGTGATAAAGCTTTGAAAAGTTAAAGAGCTGTTCTAACTCGAGGGCTAATAATGATAATAAGCAATAATGATAAATGCTAATTAATGTTAGTAGTTTCCTCATATGCTTCTACCCACTTGTCAAGGATTGGAGGGGAGAATTTCCAGTGCCTGTGTTGAGGAGGAAGTCTGGCAAGTGGTCCTGAGCAGAATGGAAATTCTGCAGGGATGTGGCTGAACTGGAGACTTTCAGCCCACTCTTGGGATGTTTCCAAATTATTAAGTGTGTGGTTTGGACAAGCTCCCCACGTCGTGCTGATGCTCTTGACTCCCACCCCATTGCCCTTCTTGGGTATTCCTCACTTTAGCTCAAGGCTTTGAGGCTTGTTGTAAAGTCAGTACCCCAGGGATCCCATTCACAGCTACTCTCAGATACTCACGCCTGTGTGTGATTGAGATTTCTGCAAGGGAAGAGTCTGGACTAAGAAGCAGTAGACTTGGAGTTTGATCATGCAGGGAGAGCTCTGCAGAAGGGAAGACTACAGGCAAATACCGCCTTTGCCAACAGTCCTTACTTGTCTCCCTTTTGTATTGGCTGAGATCGTTTTTAGTTCCTGTGTTCTTAATTGCTGTGTTCTCAGGGTCTAGATTAAGGTATCTTGGCCTCTTTAATCCCATGTTTCCCTTCTCTCCATTGATCTGCCCCTCTCTCAGAAGGCGTCATTGCTATCTTTTGCGTATCTCCAGGAGTCAAGCTGAGTGTGGTAAGCTTTACTTTCTGTGTCTTGTACTGTGAGGACAGAACATGTTTCATTTTTTTGAACATAGTGTATTATAAGGTTAATTAAGTATCTTTGGGTGGGATCCCCTAGAAGCAGTCCTGAGACAAGGATTTGAGTGCAAGTAGGGAAGTGATCCCAGACACTACTGGGAGTGGAGAAATGAGAAAGGGAAGGGAAGAAGCCGATAGTGTGCCCTCGAGTAGCTCTCAGTGTGGGCAACTGGGGCTCAGTTTCAATGGGAACTTGGGAGACAGAGTCATTCCAGGTAAGGGGAAGGAAGCTGGGGTACCAATCCACCACTTCTCCATCTTTCTTTGGCTGAGGACTGCTTCCAGGAGCACTAAGCCTCCAGCACCTCACGCTTGTCCTGTGTATAGGCAGAACATCTGTAGCAGACAGTCTTCAGTCTGTCAGACGACTGCTGAGGATGATGGCAGGGCACGAAAAGAGACTGCTACAATGTGCTTTTACAAATGGGGTATATCCCTTACTCTTTCCCTCAACCTCACCAAGACTCTGACGTGCAATTCAGATTTGAAGATCATAGGGTTTTTGGACAATGCCAGAGATGGTTACTATGAGATGAATAAAAATGGATTGAGTCTCTTATTAGGAGATAATGCTCCATGGGTCTCTCATGCACTTTTTGCCAGGACAGACCCGGGCTTGCTTTGTTCTTGATGACTTTTTCAAGGTTGTTTGCATGGTTAACAGTCTAGGAAGACAGAGAAGGTGTCTCCCTCTGGAGCAGAGGGCAGCTTTGTTTACTGTTCAGTACAACAAAGAGAATGTCTTCCTCGGGGTCAAGTTTAGGCATGCTTACTGCCTATTATAAAAGAGTCAGGCTCCTTAAACTCAGGGGTCCACTCCTGTAATGCAACCTATGGTGTGTGCAGGAATCACCTGACCCTCTTTGCCTCACCCGGTAGGAATGAGGATTCTCAAAACTGGCTCAAATGCTGATGATCTGGATACTGCTATCACTGTGAGTAAGAAACTGTCCTTTGTCTCTGACCCAGGAGTCTTGTGTCTTTTGCCAGCATCCATGAAGCAGTGTCAGGCAAACTTGCTAGCTTGCAAAGAGGGTAAAAATCCTAGCTCCTACTATAATTCTTGAACCTCTCCCACCTGTCCCCCAAATCAAGTGCCTGGTTATCATGTAAGTGATGAAAAGAGACATAAGACCTCCTGCTCAAGAGCTCAAAATCTACTAATAAGGCAAATGAATAGGAAGTAAGAAATCATCACAACATGGTCTGATGGCTCAGAGCACAGTGCTTGAGTAAGGGCTCCGAGGGGAGGGGTTGGGAGAAGGGAGAAGAGCTGGAGCAAACAGGGAGGTGGGAGTAAATGCAGAGTGTCCATGCAGGCTTGGGGGAGGTGAAGGTTGGCCCCAACATAGAGTCAGGAGTGTCCGGTGAGGAATGCAGACCAGGCCCTGGGGGTCCTGGAGAGACCCAGAAGCCCCTCTATCCTATTGCTTGTTTCTCCCATGCTTTATCCTTATCTCTCTGGGATTCACTGTCCTGACCCCTTCATCTCCCTGAAATCATGGTGCTCAAGGTGCCTTGGGAAACCCCCCACAGAATATGTGGCACTTTTTGAGGCATGTAGTTGTTTGTGTGGCCCGGGATCTGGACTGGCAGCTGAGTCCAGAGTCCATAAGAGCCCTCACCCACTCTCCCTGGTGGCAGCCAAAGACCACCAGGAACGTTCAACGAGTAGAAGATTTATGGTCAAGCCAGAAGGAGCATCCTTGTGAAGATACCTACCCAGTCATTTCAACAGGAGAATTTATAAGCATCCTCCTTCGCTTGCTACTGAGTGGAAAAATACACTGGGCCCAGAGCTGTGAGCTCCTTGCCAAGGCCTGTGACTCATCCCCAAGTCATAAATAATGGGTCCCTCATGACAAAGCAGAGAAGAGACCTGGGCCCAGGGCCACGTATTTATTAGAAAAGAGAGTGGAACCATTAGTTGGGGGACTTGGCTTCCAGAAAACTCAAACCACGCCACGTTAGAAAAGGTCAGGAGGCACTTCCACAGGGATGCAGACCTGACATTTTTTTTCATATCCTCAACCTTTCATGTGGAGTGGAGACCCCCACCTCCAACCAATGCATCCACCAGAGGCATCCCTGGCCACCTAGTTCCATAGACCAAGATGAGCCCTTGCCGTGTCCCAGGCCCTGCTGGGCGCCCCCTCCACGTTCTGATGCTTCTGACAGCCACAAAGTGAGGGAGGCAGAGAAGGGAGCCTCGGTGGCCCCTACACTGCGAGCATCAGGAAACATTTACCACCTGGAAGTGTGACCTCTGGCAAGTTACGGTCCCTCATGGGGCCTCCGTTTCGCAAGGCTTCAAGGGCTGCTGTCAGAATGAGGTGGGAGAATGAGTGTAGGCCTCCGTGCAGGCCCCAGGACTGGCTCACCCTCGTGAGAGGCATAGTCCGGGGGCAGAGGAGAGAGAAGGGCAGACTCGTTCCTCTCCGATCACTCTCGCTTGGGGCCCTCTCCCCATCTCCGTGCCTCTCTCTGTCTCTGGGTATATAGGACTAAGAATCCAAAGGATAATGAATGCAGACAGGGAGGTGCAATACATCATTTACAAATTGTCGACAAAACCTTTTATGCTTGAAGGAAACACGGCCGTGTGTGATTCAGGGAAAGCTGAACTTGGCATCTTCCCCTAAACCCACTCCGGTGTGTACAACACTGCCTCCCTAGTTGCTCAGACCAGAAAAACAGGTGTGTAGGGTGATACCCCTCATCTCCCCTCGCTGCAGCAGTGGTCAAGCCCAGTGCCTGCTCCGTCTACCATCTCTTCCCTCCTCATTGCACCTGCTCAGGGCACTACCGTTCTTTACCTGATGGCACAAGTCTGAGAAAGTTGTGCTTCCAGCCTTTCTGTGGCCTCTGGCTAAAGTCCATTCCCTCCAGCATGGCTCCCAGCTCCCTGGGATGCAGGTCTGGGGGTGCTGCGCCATTGAGGCCTCGGGACCTTGTTCACCTGCCCAACACCTACCCACACACCAAGGCCCAGGGCTGGCCCCTCTTTCTGCATGCTGCTTCCTCAGAGCCACTTCCGCTGGACAGACACCAAACTCAGCCTCCTGAAGCTTTCTTTGGTGGTCCTTAACTGCGCTGCACATCTGTGTCCCCAGCCTGGCCCTGCATTCCTCCGGGTAGAGATGGTCTTACTCACCTAATCTTCCCTCTCTGCACAGACCCTGGTATATAACTGCAGCCAGGGGGACCTCAGAGAGTGAGTGATGAACGGCTGAAGAGATGAATGCAGTGATGGATCAATGCTGCCTTTGTGACAGTCCATGGCCCACACAGGCATTCGTGCTGAGCCTGCCTCCCCACTCTGAGCTTTGCCCTACTTCCATTGCCTTCTTCTGGCCTTCAAAGCCGATGGCCTTCACTACAACTGGCCTTGAGAACAGATGACTAACAGAAGCTCCATGTGTGGCTTGGCTGTTTGATCTTTCCTACCTCAGCTGTTAGGGAGACGCCACCCTTCTACCCTGGGCTGCACTGGCCATTTCAGACACTGCATGAGGGTCATGAGTATTTACTAATGTGGGCTTCCAAGGCCCTGGTTTTGAGACACTGAGGTTGGAAACACCTTCTACCACTGAGCAGTGCAATCACAGAGCATGAGATTAAAACAAAACAGAATCCTGATTGTCAGACCTGGGAAACCTTATGGGAATCTTCTGGACCAACCAACACCTTCATCATCCAGACGAGGCCCTTGGAGACAAGGGTTTGGTCCACAGGCCACAGTGCTTGTGGGAGAGGCAGCCCTGCAAGCCCAGGGCTCCTTGGTGAACTCTGTGGCCTGTGGCCCCGGTTGTTGCATCTTGCCTCTGCCTTCTTCCTCATGTCCCAGGAGCCCTGGGCTGGTCAGGCTCCCTCTCATCCAGCGGATGCCTCAACAGCCTCCTAGACCCTCACCACGTTCCTGGTCTGCTTGTTTCTTTTCTGCCTCCCATCAAGCCCCTGGTACTCAGGGTCTACTGGGGGGCAATGAGACCTCAGCCTTGAGGTTGATGGATTTGGGTCTCAGAACCCCAGGGCTTAGAGTCAACTTCTTGGGACTGATTCAAGGCACAAGGTCATCAAGTGCCTCCCCGATCCTGTCCCAGTTTCTGGCAGGCTCAGCGAGGGCCAGGAAGAGCCTAGTGTGGATTAGTACAGGCCCATCCTTCTCAGAGAGGAGAATGCACCCAGCCAGAGGCTCCAATAAAAAGAGAAACAAGTGGAATAAACACAATGTAACTCCTGAGCTTGAGTCTTGAGTCCTCACCACCCAACTGTTCTCAGAATCAGGAGGCCCACGTGGGAAGGGCTCTCTGGAAGGGGGAAGCCTCTGGGAAGGCTCAGGGAAGAGACAGCCTGGGAGGAGACGGGGGACAGAGGCCAGGAGGGTGCCCTGTCCTCCCCGGATCCCGCTTAGCACTGGTGCTGGAGCAGCACTGCACTGGGCTCAGGGGGGGCAGCGCCTCGCCCCCGGAGCCTCAGATGTGGGGAAGGGAGGAGGGTTAGATTTAGCCTAGAAGGGCCGCTCAGGCTGGGGCCCTGGCTGAAGCCCTCAGCCTCACCGCCTTAGATTCCGGAGGGACGTGACCTCCTACAAACAAGGTCCCCATTCCGAGCTTCTGCCCCTGCTGCATCAAACCCACTCTCTGGACACAATGTCTCCTGGTGAGTAGACAGAACTGGATTCACACCTTCCCCTCCCTCCCTAGTCAGTTTCATCTCATTTGTGAGGGAGTGGGAATCAGAGAGATGCATTTCTAACAGTGGGGTTAGGGGCAGCAGGGATGAGCTTGAGTGTTATTTGGAGGAAAAAGGGCAGCTGATGACTCTTCCCATGCACGGGAAACCTCTTGGGGAGAGAAGTCGGCACGGTTGGTTTTTCAGCTGCGTTTTTTGTCTTGACCCACGGCTCCCTGTGTTTCAGGTGCATTCAGCTCCAGAGCCATCTACATGTTCCAGGTTCTCACCCAAGTGGTTTTCTCTGCTCAGAGCACCCTTCCTACCCGCTTTCTAGCCCCATTTCAGCCCCCCCCTGCAACGCTGGATGCCTCCTGGATAATAGGAGCCCACTCACACATCATACATGTGCTAAATGTTTGCTGAGCAAAGACAAAGCCCAGATCCAGGGGCCGTAGGGACTGAGACATCTGAGTTCACGTTCAGTTCTCTTTTGCAGATAATCTTGTGCATCGAATTTGCTTGTGATCTTGGGCAACTCTCCCCTGGTCTCTGGCCTCAACTTCTTTATCTGTCAATGAGGCTGCTGAGCTGGCTGAGCTGTGAGCCTTCCAGCTCTGACACAAATCTTGGGTGGCAGTGAGGCCAAGGTCCTGTCCCTGTGCTCTCCCCATTGGCCTGCCTCACCCTCCCCAGCTGGGAGGAACTTCCTGAGCAGCGTTAAGAATAATAAACATGGGCTGATAAACATCAATAGGCCCACCCAGTGCCAAAAGGGAAAGAGGGAAGACTGCACTTTGCTGGCCGGGGCCTCCCTGGACTGCAGAGCCACTGCCAGCTCAATCATCTGGAGACAGCCGGCCAGCTCCCCGGGCCCAGGGCGAGTGGAGGCCAGGCCCGGCCCTGCAGAGCTGGCCACTAGGTCTTCAGACACAGGCTGGCCACAGATGGCCCCCGTCCCTTGTGCTAGGGCCTCCCTCTGGACAAAGGTTTTGTCCCTGCCCTACATAAAACCTTCAGTGGCTCCCCGCTGCCCACGAGACAGAGCCCACATGCCCCAATCTGGCATGGAAGGCCCCTCACACTCCAGCCTCACCTGCCTCGCCAGGCCCATGGCTCACAGCCGTGGAGAGTGTCTCGCCATTTTCTGGAAATGCCAAACTCTTATTCCTCTGAGATTTTTCATAGGCTGCTCCCTTTAGGGGAAGGCAGACTCTTACTTTGATGCCCAGTTAAGACAGCAGGGCCCTACTGAGTTAGCAGCCTTAGCTCAGAGGGCTCCTTATTCCAATTATTTGGTTCCTTGCCCTGCTCAGTCCTAGATGGTGAGCTTTTGAAAGAGGAGATCTGTTAGTGGAGGAATAGTGTAGGCTGCTAACCAGAGCTTGAACCCTGGAATGAGGTGGTTTGGATTTGAAACCTGTTCTGTCACTTTGCTGTGTGGCCTTGGGCAAATTACTTAACCTCTCTGTGCCTCAGTTTCTAGTAAAATAAGGTGGATATGAAAGGCTGTTGTCAGGCTTACATGGGCTGACACATACAGAGTGCTTAAAACATTGCCTGGGACCCAGCAATGCTCATCAAGTGGTAGCCCTTATTATTGACTTGTGTACACCGTGCACTACCAGTGCCCAGCACACAGACTTCAGCTGCATGTGTTGAATGACTGACTACATGACTGTTTGACTCATAGAGAAAGGAGCATAGGCCTGGCTCCTCTGTTGTGTCCTGGTCTGTTGTGGCAAAGGATATGTGTTGAGTGCCTAGTTGTGGTGACCACCAGCGTGGCCAAGGACAGACCCCCTTCCCCCGCCAAGGGCAGGGGTTGCATTTTCTCCATCAGGGAAGGGGGATCATTTCTCATGGAGCCTATGGGTGTTGGTTAACTTGGGGACTTCTGGTTGCCTGGGCCTCTCCAAGGGGGATGATGAACTGAGTGATTAGTGGCTCTGGGTGCTGAGCCATATAATGCTTGGAGTCAGTGGTGCCTGGGGGAGGGAGCTTGGCCAATGCAGGAGCTGGGCTGCTATGGTTAGGGTGGGCTGCCCCTATGACCTATGAGACCTCTGGGGCTCCTCCCAGAACCGGTGACCTGGCTTATTCATTAAACCGCAAGTCCAAGGGCACTGCCATTCCCAGGGAGGCTCAGCTGGCCGACTTCCAGCCTTCCCGCCTCCCTGGGGAAGCTGTGTCTCCCTGTTTTGGTCCAATTTTCCATGTGGGATTTCCGGAGACACCAAATGGGTCATGTGATAGGAGACATGGTTCGGGAACTTCGTACATTTCTAAAATTCCTCACCCTATTTTCAGATGCCTGCTCCCCTGTGCATACCCCTCCCCAAACATAGCCTTTTATTATGAGCAATATTCTCTCCAGTGGAGAATAAGAATCGTTAAAAGATTTATGAATCAGAGTTCCAGTGGGTTGAGAATCATCCCTTAACTTGAGAAGGCCTTTCTCTTTCTGCTAGATTATGGTTAAGGCTTGACTGAGGGGTCTTGGTGGGAAATTCACAGCATTTGGAAGGCAAACGCACTGGAGGAAACCCAAACACTCTGCTTTCAGCTGGGGATCATCTATTGTCTGGTTATTCACAGCAAGGAGCTGCCGTGTCCTGTACTTCAGGGAATTTGGGAATGACCCTGCCTCAGGCTATCTCAGGGAAAGTCCTGTCCCAACTCCTTGCATCTGTAACTATAGCAGTGTGTGGTCACCTTTAGTTATGGGCTTCCCATTCTGAGCAGCGCAGAGCTGGGGAATGCAGGGCAGATAGCATGAAGAAATCAGCACCTGGGAAGGGTAGGTCATGGGGGTGGGGGGCAGGGCTCCCCTACACAAGGAGTGAGAAAGCAGCTGGGGAGACTGGGGTTCTAGAAGGGAGTAGGGCCAGTGTCATGAACTAGGGAAAGTGGAGCCAGGAAGGAATTGGGAATGCAGGTGTATGCCCAGCACTGCAGCAAAGACCATACTTGTGAATGAATCAGAAAAAGGTACCTGAGCACAGCCCTGAGCCAGAGTGCAGGGCTCAGCGGGTAATGGCTGGGCTGGATTTTAGCCCCCCTCCTGCTGGGACCCTTATACAATGAATGCACAGCACGCACAACCTCTCACTGTGGCCCAGAGCTCTGGGGCAGAAGCGCTGTGTGTGTGTGTGTGTGTGTGTGTGTGTGTGTGTGTGTGTGTGTGTGTATGTGTGTATGCTGGAGCTTCTTGGGTCAAGGGCTGTGTCTCTTCTCTCTTCTATGTCCTTATCCTGTCCCCTTATAGGGAAGTGTCTCCTCTATGGGGCCACAGTGTGGAGGCTGTGAGGCTAGCAGGGAGGTGTTGGCTGCTGTAGCCTGGGACCTTATTAATGGGGGTGCTGAATGCAACCAGGGTGCCCTCTTTCCCTCTGCTGAGGTGCCCTGGGGACAGCTGATTAAGCAGGCTGGCACAGTGTCTGAGTGATTTATAGCCACCCAGAAGCTTCTGCCTGGAGAGCTGGGCCACTGCATTATTCATGGCTGTGAGCTGTAAATCTGCTTCTGGAGCTGGCTGGGCTCTGCCCTGGAGGATGAAGATGAAAGGAAGGGTGGTCGAGGAGGAGGGGTGAGGTACTCAGAGCACCAGGCAGTTCTGAAAAGGAATCTGACCTTCTCCGTCTTCCTTTGGTTACTCTGGTCCAGCCACCCTCCTCTCAGCTAACCTGTAGAACTTTTACTGTAGTTGAAGCCCAGTGTTCCTGCCTGAGATGATTCTTAACAGGACTTTAAAGATTCAGATCACCTTTCATTAGAATAAACGGTCTGCTTAAAGTCCTGCCATAGGGAAGCGGGGGGCCTCCATCAGTCCAGACTGAGCCTCTGCTGGTTTTACTTCTGGCTGTGGTTAACTGACCTAGCACACTAACATCTTTATATGAGAAAATGCAGGGCAAGATACAGCCTTAAGCATGAGAGGAACCATTGGTGCAGTGCTTCTCAAACCTTCTCAGATTCTGAGCTTGCATCAGAATTACCTGAAGGGGTTGTCAGAACATAGATTGCCCTGCCTCCAGTGTTTCTAATTCAGGAGGTCCTAGATGGGGTCTGAGGATTTGCATTTCTAACAAGTTCCCAGGTTATGGGATGTTGCTGGTCCAGAGATCACACACAGAATCACTATCTTAGTGTAATTTAATCCAGCTTTGCTGTGCTAACATCACTTAAAATATGCAGTTATTAAATTCATTCATTCAATAGACCGTTATGGATACCTACTAAAAACAGACATGAAGAGCCAGGCACTGGCCTCCATACCAGCTCACAATTCATCTGGGAAGAGAAGAAAATGTGAGCAGACTCTAGGCATTCGCTGAGAGTTGAATCAAGCAGGTTAACAAATTTAGTCCCTGTTGGGGGCCTATAACAGCTGTCACTGCTCCTGGCTGTGGGCTGTGACCTAAATAAATGGAGAAGGCATAGTCGCAGAGTGCTTTCTCTTCTGTAGCTGACTGGAGAAACACTCAGAGATGTATTTGATGGGCTGGGAGTTGGTAAGTCTGAAGGTACTACTGTCCTAAAAAGGAGATATCCCTGTGGATTGGGGAATTAGGAGGATTTCATGGAGGAGGTGAGACTTGAAGGATGGATTTGGGAAGGAGGGGGAACTGGTAAACATGGCTATCCAAGCTAGATTAACAATCTTTTCAAAACATTTTCATCTGACCTTACTGATCCCAGATCCTTAGTTTTTTATAATTTCTCATTTGCATTTTTTTTCCTGGGACTTGCAGACAACAAACTTGCTGTCTCAAAGACTTAATTATAAGTGCAAACAGAGAGTAAAGAGTAAAGGAGGTTGTCTGGGCAGTGTTTGAGCCTAGTGGGGGAGGGGGGAAGGGGAGGTTTAATACGGAAGAGGATTTGTGACAGAGCGGAAATGGGTTGCAAGGGGGTACCTGGCTGGGAAAGGGAAGTTGTATGGGGTAAGGAGCAGGTTATTCAGATGCTGTAGGAGGAAGTTCTATTAAGACTAATCGAGATTGTGCCCATCACCCCCCTCCCATCCTACTTCCCAGAAGGAAACATTTAAAACTTTCTTTAGTGTTTCCTTTGGTATTTATATCCATATTTCTAACTAAAATAATGCATTGCCTTTTCTTTATCCATTAACTTCAGACATTATTGACTTTCTATTATGATAGATAAAAACATAAGCTCATTTATACACTCTCTTCTGTATCCCCTATTCTCCTAATATCATTATATCTCAATTCTTAGTTAAAATCATTTTCAGAGTTTCATTATTATGGCTATAAATTTTGCTCACTGTTGACACAAATGGTATAGTCTGATCATATCTCCATTACTGTTCAACTTTTATTGTTTCCTGGAGTTAATAATTGCCTCAGTTTTTCATCTGTTTTGTTTCCTTTGATCCTCTGACTAAGGAATTTCACACTGTTCCATTGTTCTGTAAAATACCTCTCAATACAATTTTCCAATTAGTCAAACGTACCAGATAATTCACTATTTTCATTTTCTCCCCTTTAGAGTCATGTCTACTTGTGCTCTGAGATCTACTTCTCTGTCTGGACTCACTTCTCTCCATGGCTGTTGCATAGCCTCATCCTGCCCCTTCCCCTCTCTAACATTCTTGCATTCCATTTGCTCCCTCACTTATGTTTATTCCTTGTTGATTTGATTCCATATCATGTCTACTCTTTCTTGATTTACTTCCTTGCTTTAAACTGGATTTGAATCTGGAGACCCTTGATCTTCAATTCTGAGAAAATTTTGTGTGTTCCTTTTCCTTCCTCCCTCCCTCCCTCCCTCTCTCTCTCTCCCTTCCTTCCTTCCTTCCTTCCTTCCTTCCTTCCTTCCTTCCTTCCTTCCTTCCTTCCTTCCTTCCTTCCTTCCTTCCTTCCTTCTTCCTTCCTCTTTATCTCTCTCTCCCTCTCTTTATCTGTCTTTCAACTTTATTTCAATTTTCTTTCTATAATTACTTTGATGCCATCTTCTTTCTTCACCTTAGAAGCTCTTAGAGGTTGGAAACTGGGTCTCCTGAATTTATTCTTTAATATTTGAATATCTATTATGTTGTCTATGTCCTTGTCATTTTGTTCTACTTTATCTTTCTTAATGTTATCCTCTAATTCTCCTATTGATTTTTTTGGCTCATATACTTAATTGTCAGGAGCTCTTGAAAATTTTCTGATTGTTCTTCTTTATAGATTCTCTTCTTATTTCCCAGGTGCAATATTTTAAAAAATCTCCCTGAAAATATTAATTATGTATTTTTTGAGCCTTTTCATTGTTTTTCTTGTCACCTCTGTTTCTTTTGCATTCTCTCTTGTTTATCTCTATTTATCATGTGTGGAATTTCCCTCAGATGTCTGCCAATCCGTGATTATCCATTCATATTTAGAGGTGAGGACTAAAAAGCAGACCAAAAGCTGGGAAAGGAGGTGGAGCTTGTAGACAGGTAATCAGGTAGCTCACAGTCTTTTGTTGTGAACCTCCAGAAAATCTGTGTGTCTTTTCTTTAAGGTAACTCAGTTTCTCCCCCGGAAAAAAAATCTTCCATTTTCCTCTCTCCATTCTCCTTAGAGTGTGAGGGAGAGCCTCAGTTGTATTATACAATGGCTGCTAGTGTTCTGGACCTTGGTGAATGTGGTGTATTAAAGATAGTCACTGAGTTTTTGCCATTCTCCTCTCAAAAGGTGGAGTTTTTTCCACCTTAAATCTGGATTGGCTTTGTGACTGCTTTAACCAGTAAAATATAGTGGAAGTGTTGCTGTGACAGTTCTAAGACTAAGTCTTAAGAGGGCTTGGATGCTTCCAGTTTTGTACTTTTAGGAGCCCTGAGACACCATGTAATAAGTCTAGCCACCCGGCTGGAAAGGTCATGCAGAGAGACTACATGGAGAGGCCAAGAAGAGAGACCAAGTATAGAGAAGGCAGCCCTGAGACTACATGGAGAAAGAGCATGGCTGCCATCCCAGCAGCCCAGGTTAGCCCAGCCTTCCAATGTGACCAACCAAGGCACCAGACACGTGAGTTGACCATTTTGGATGTTCCAGCCCAGATGAACCCTCAGATGACTACAGCAGCCAGTCAATATCCTGTGGCATGGAAGAACTGTCTAGCTGGATGCAGTCAGTCTACAGAATTGTAAGCAATAAAATGCTTGTTGTCTTAAGCCGGTAAATTTGGGGTAGTTGTTATGTGGCAATGGAGAACCAGAACAGTGGGTGAAGAGAACTTGGGGCTACATTGCATGATTCAATCTGAGGATTTTCACTCAATGCTCTGTATTAGCTGGCTCCTTACTTCTACCATCTCTGTACTTGGATTCAGGATCATATATAATTTGGAAATTTAACTCATGATATTGACCTCAACATTCAAATTGTAGCATTCAAGATCTCTACTCTGATATTGGTCAAGCCTAAAATTTGGCACTATGATGATCCATAAATTTTTGAGGATCCAGTATTTTGACTGCAACTAGAAAACCTTTTTCATCAAACCAGCTTCTCTCTCTAATCCAGGACATTTTCCTTACAATCCTTTTCTCCATAGTCCACCTGCATCCTTTGAGAAAATGGAATTAGAATTCCTTCTGCACAATGTCTTCCTAGAATTACTCCCACTCATGCCTTTCCTCCAACAGATGTGATATGGACTTCTATCAGACACGCATTCTGGACTGCTAATCGTTTTCATAGAGGCAGGGTTTGCAGTTCCTTATGTGGCCTCTATCACTTTCCTTCTAAAAGTCTTAGAAAAACTTAGAAAGGGATGAAAATATATAACATCTTTGAAAACCAAGGCTGATGAACAACATATTATCATATTATAGAAGGAATTCTTATTAAACATAATACTGATAAAGCTGTATAAAAACCCAGAAACAAGTGGCATACTCGTGCTTCTCTTAATATAAAGCAGAACACTACTTTTCTCCTCCTCCGGTTGCCCTAAAATACTCTGAGACCAAGTTAATTAAAAACCTAGGAAGCTGTCCCACTACTCTGTGGTACTGCTTGCTCTGCCTTCCTACAAACATTTCTATAATACATTCATTTGGAGACTGTAACTGCTGCTAAACAACAGGGCAATATAGGGTGACCTCAAAGGTGGTGCTTTGCATTCAAGGAGGTGTACTACCCCCATGTGGGCACACCTGTGGGTGAGGACAGAGACTTAACATACCTGGCAAGGCATGCTGGGCATCATAGTTTCAAAGTTCCAGGAAGCCAGATAGTAGAACAAGACTTCACCTTGCAACACAGCAGCCACGTATTACAATAAAGCCTGGGAAACAGACCCTGGGAGTTGGGCTGAGATCTCTGTAGTATATAGAATCCTGAACAGTCCTGTTGCTATAGAGCTGAGAAGGGGACTCAGCTAATTTCAAAGAAACAGTAGGAGGACCAGGGGAATTCTACACATTCTGTTGGTTGTTAAAACAAAATTTTAATATATCTCTTTTATGCCAAAAATGGACAAAAATGGAAAAGAGTCAACGATCTATTAAAAAAAGATTAACTGCAGAACATTAGAAAGAAAAATTTATCTTGATGATTCAAAAGTGCATAGAGTACCTAGAATTCAATTTTAGAAAATTGTTTGGAACCCTCACTAAGTTGCAAAGAATTGTGGCCTCTATGAACAGCTAAAGACAATCATAAGGAGAGATAAGACCAAGAGGAAATAAGATGAGATGAGCAAACGACAAAATAAGAAGAAAAACAAACCAGGTAAGGTGTGGGAGCATGTCAAGTTACCTTTTGCTCAAAATGAACTACCCTAAAACTTAGTGGCTTAAATCACACCATTTTATTTGCTCACAATTCTGTGGGAAGGAATTAGGGCAGGGTCTGCTAGACAATTCTTTTGCTCCACAGGGTGTGGGGTCTGCTCCATGAGGTGGTAACATTCAGCTAGGAAGTGAGCTGGAGCTGGAATGTTCAAGGTGGCTTCACTTCACGCATCTGGCACCTGGTGACTAGAGAATTGTGGGGCCCCTCTCTCTCATGTGGTTTGAGTTTCATTATATGGCAGCTGGATCGCCAAAGTGAGAAAGTGGAAGCTGTCAATCTTCTTAAGAGTGAAGTGTGGAAGTCTTATAATAGGACTCCTCCTTCATTCTATTGGTTATGTCAAGTCACAAGACATCTCATGTTGAAGAGGAGGGAAATAGTCTCCACCTCTTGATGGGAGGAGATAATTGTGCATACAGGTTCAGGAGAAATTGTTGACGGCCATCTTTGTAGTCAACTCTCCCAGGAATTGTAAGTTCAAAGGAAGGATGAAAATTAAACTTAAATAAATAAATAAATAAATAAATAAATAAATATATATATATATATATATATATATATATATATATATATATATATATATATATATATATATATATATCTCCACACTAAAGAAGGTGAGGAGCAAAACTGACATTATGGAAAATTGTAATAGTGATGTGGAACACAGACTTGTGGAGTAGTTCTCCCCAAATGCACGAATGCATATAGAGATGTAAATAATGAGTGAGAAGATGGAGGACAGAGAAACAAGGTCCTAGTGGAACTTCCTGTCTCTGTTTGTGAAATTCCCCATGTTAAGTGTCTTTATGGCAGAACTGTCTCACACGTAGAATCAGAAAAGGCGAGAATCCCATTTTCTCAGGCTGCTTGCTAAGGTACCAGCATGTGACCTATGCCAGCCAGTGAGGCACACACATCTGGAACTTTGAAATGGAAACTTGTAGCACAAAGATGAAGAGATTGAGGAAAACTCAATCTGAGGGTGGCAGCACTGGGTCCAGGACAGCAGAAGCCATGGCACAAGCTGCAGTGTCTGGGGTCCAGTGCTAGAGTGGTAATGCTGTGAGCAGCCCCCAGGGTTCAGTGGTAGCATCTCTGTAGCCCTCACTGGATGTGTTCTGTGGTCTAACTTGGCTGTCACTCTGGCTTGCTGCTGAACCTCATTCTGTGCTGCCCATTTTCTGAGCCTGGGTCTTGGTCTTCTTGATGTTTTTGTAAGATTCCCAATATCCGTTTAATAAATTCTTTTATGACTAAAGCAGCAAGAGTTAGTATGGATTGCTTGAAATTAAGATCCTTGACTTGTACAGGATATGAAAAAAGAATAATAGGTGTTTCTGTGGCAGGAAAACCGGGATAACTGGAAGAGGCAATGATCAGTCAAAACAAAAAAATTTTTTGGCTTCTTAGAAGCCAAAAGGGAATCCAAGTATGTGTCCATAAGTGTTTTACTATATTTTAGGCAAGATAATAAAAAGAGATCTCATCTAGACATATCATGGAACTAATTATATTTAATAAGAAAAAGATATTATACAAGAATCAAGAACTTAAAAAAAAGATTATCTGCAAGTTAGGATGACTTCAGACTTCCCATCTGCAACACTAACTGCCAAAAGAAAGCATGGAAATGGTTCCATTTTTCAGTTTTGTGGGTAAGAGTCTATGATCCACATTCTTCATTTAAAAAGAATTATTTGAAGATGTTTAGCCCAGAATTGAGTGAGTGATTCTCACACTTCATTCTTCTTTCTCAAGGTTGTTTTAGCTGTTCTAGGGCCTGTGTCTTCCACACAAACTTTAGAATAAGCTTGTCTATGTCTACAAAAAAATCTTACTGGGATTTTGATAAGAATTGTATTAAATCTATAAATCAATTTGAATAGAACTGATATCTTTATTATGTTGAATCATCTAATTCATGAACACTGTATGTCTTTAAATTTATTTAGATTTTCTTTGATTTAGTTCATCAGCATTTTGTAATATTTAGTACAAAGACCCTGTACATGCTTTGGTAAATGTATACCTAAGTATTTAATTTTCTTTGGAATCATTGTAAATGGTATTATGTTTTTAATTTCAGTTCCCATATGTTCATTATTAGTATGTAGACATGCAATTGATTTTTGTGTGTTGAATTTGTATCTGGAAACATTACTTAACTCACACATTATAGTTTTTTTCTTGGTAGATTCCATGTAATTTTCTACATAGACAATCATATAATCTTCAAATAAAGACCATTTATTTCTAAACTATATGCCTTCTATTCTTGCCTTATTGCAGGGACTAGGACTTCTAGTACAACAGTGAACAAAAATAGTGAGAGCAGACATTCTTGCCTTGTTTCTGATCATAGGGAAAAAGCACTCAGTCTTTCACCAGTAAGTATGTTATCTGTAGGGTTTTTAAAAAATTACATTAAATTAATTAATTTTTTAATACAGCAGTTTCTTATTAGTTATCTATTTTATACTTATTAGTGTATATATGTCAATCCCAATCTCCCAATTCATCTCACTACCACTGCCCCCCTACTTTCCCCCCATGGTGTCCATATGTTTGTTCTCTATATCTGTGTCTCTATTTCTGCCTTACAAACTGGTTCATATGTACCATTTTTCTAGATTCCACATATATGCGTTAATATACGACACATGTTTTTTTCTTTCTGACTTACTTCACTTTGTATGACAGTCTCTAGGCCCATCCACGTCTCTACAAATGACCCAGTTTTGTTCCTTTTTATGGCTGAGTAATATTCCATTGTATATACATACCACATCTTCTTTTTCTATTCCTCTGTCAATGGGCCTTTAGGTTGCTTCCATGACCTGGCTATTGTAAATAGGGCTACAATGAACACTGGGGTGCATGTGTCTTTTTGAATTATGGTTTTCTCAGGGTATATGCCCAGTAGTGGGATTGCTGGGTCATATGGTAATTCTATTTTTAGTTTTTGAAGGAATCTCCATACAGTTCTCCATAGTGGCTGTATCAATTTACATTCCCACCAACAGTGCAAGAGGGTTCCCTTTTCTCCACACCCTTTCCAGCATTTGTTGTTTGTAGAGTTTCTGATGATGTCCATTCTAACTGGCATGAGGTGATACCTCATTGTAGTTTTGATTTGCATTTCTCTACTAATTAGTGACTACTGAAAACTATTGAAAACTGTGCAGGACTCATAGGAATAGAACTCTGAAACAGTACTGAAATTTACAAAAGAGGACTTGAATAAATGGAGAGACATGCTTCTTGCTGGGAAGATTCAATACGTAAAAATCTCGTTTCACCACAAATTAATTTATACCTTTAATAAAATTCTGATAAACATTCTCATAGGAGTTTTTCAGAACTTAAAGAGAATACAAAGTTCAGCTGGAAAAATGAATGGGCAAGAATGCTTCGTTGTGAAATAAAAACATTGGCATTCAACTCAAAACTAAAAAAGAACAAAACACACCAAAGGAAATAAGGAGGGAAAAGTAATAAAGAAAAAATGAATTACAAAAAGACAAATACTAGAATTGATAAATATATTCAATAACTCTTTCTTTGAAAAGAAAAGTAATACAATAAACAATTTCTCCCTTATATTGTTCATCATAATAAATCATGGAAGAAATGAAGTGAAAGAAAAAATAAATCTGTAATTCTTTTCTTATGTTAGGAATAAGATAGGTATATATATATATATTTCTTCCTATTAGTTTGTTCAATTGAGCCCTCTTTCTGTACACGGTCATTTAAATTACTCTAAGCTTTGTAAGATATTTAATTAGTATAGTAGTTAAACTTTTAAGTTCTGAAGTAATGAGCCTTGGGTTCAAATAAAACTCCTGATATTTTTTACCTCTCTGTTACTGATGAACTTTTTAAACATCTCTAAGTTGCAGGTTATTGTACTTCTTGGAGTTTTGAGGAGGAGAAAATAAAAGCCATAATGCATGTGAAACACTTAATTCAATACAATGTAAGCACTCAGTAGTGCTTAATATGTGGTAGGCAACATCCCAAGTTGTTCCTGGCTTCCATTAAGTCTTCCACCTCAATTTTAGAATTGTATTGTCAAATTTTGAAAACAGTCCCATTGGGATTGCATTGAAATTATAGATTTATTTAAGGCAGATGGACATTTTTACAATATGCATCTTCTTACCCACTAACAAAACACGTCTCTCCTTTTACTCGTCTCCTTTTTATAATCTCACATAAATTATTCTACATTTCTTCAGTATTTGTACATCACTAGCATCTATCCTCTAGGTACTTTATAGTCTTTCATTGATGTTGTAAATGGAATTTTTCCCCATTGGTTTTTCAAGCTGGTTATTGTTGGTTTATAGGAAAGTTATTGACTTTAGAGTATTTATTCTTAATGGACAGATATGAAAGACAGTTTTGCCTTTTCCTTCCCAACATTTATTCTTTTTGGTTCTGATTCACTGACTTCCATGAGATAGCCCTATGTGTGTAAACTTGACTTGGATTCTGTTACCTGCAACCAAAAAAGTCTTGACTTTCTGGAAATGAGTCTGAGTTTTAAAAAAATCCATATGATGTCAACTTCTATCTCCATATAACTCCTTTTATCTATTAGTTTAGAGTGAAAAGATTTCCTAGTGTTGATCCACCCCTGGATTCCTGGAGTTAAATCTAGTTGGTCATGCACTACTCTTAAAATGTATTGCTGAATTCAATTTATTATTATTATTTATTTATTTTAATTTCTTTAGTCAGGTTTTGATATCAGAGTTTTACTGGGTTAGTGAAATGATTTGCGATACTACCTAATTTTTTCTCTGGTCTTGGAACAGTTTATATAGTGCAGGAATGATCTATTCCTTGAGAGCTGGAATGTCTGGGCCTAACACCTTTTGGTGGGTAAGGCTTTAATAGTTTCTCAGGTTCTTTGAAGCTTATTTCTCTATTAAAAAAAAATCGATTTTGATATTCTATATCGTTTTCTTCTCAGACTTTTCTCCTCTTTCCCTTTCTACCTTCTTGAATAATTCTTTCAGAAGTCATTGGGGAGGGCTGGACAAGATTGGGGTCCATACAAGGCAGGTGGTGTCCATAACTCTAAGTTGGGGTGTCGAGGTCCAAGCAGGTGGAGGAAGCCAACATTGGGTGGCAGTGATGGTGAGAGGAAATTGGTTATAAATGGGGGTGAGGAATTGACCCAATAAATAAGTATATTAAAGTGATTCAGGTTCTCACTGTCTGAGAAGGGAGTCACAGTTACCGAAAAGAAGAAAGCTAGAATTAATCCTGTGGTGTTGAATTGGAATTGGAGGTGTGGTGTGAACTCATGGTTTTCAATATATAGAATAGATATAGAAATGTGTGTGTGTGTGTGTATTTAGTTTTCTATTGCTGTGTAATAAATTATCCCAAACCTTACTGGTTTAAAACAATAGGTCATACGTATTATCTCATAATTTCTGTGTATCAGGAATGCAGGAGTGGCTTAGCGGAGTGCTTCTGCCTCAAGTTCTCACAAGGCTGCCAGGGTTGTAGTCTCATCTGAAGGCTCTGTTAGAGGAAGACCTGCTGGAATGGTGGTTGCTGGAATGATTCACTTCCTCAGTGGCAGATGATCAGAAGCATCCTCAGTCCTTTGCTATGTGTGCTTCTCAATTAGGGCAGCTGTCTTCCTTTAGAGTAAGTGAGTGAGAGAGTAAGAGAGAATGCCCAAGATAAAAGTCACAGTCTTTTTGTAATGTACACTTGAACTTGAAATTCTGCCATATTCTGTTTGTTATAAATGAGTCACTAAGTCCAGTCTATGTTTGAAAGGAAGGGATTACACAAGAACTTGAATACCTGGGGGCAATCTTGAGGCTGCCTACCACAGATAGATAGATGGTAGATAGAGAGATAGATAGATACATAGATAGATAGGGATATAGATGGATTTCTCAACTCTGTGCCCTGTGCCCTAATAGCAGTGAACACACCTGGGGCACCTCATACCTAGATCTTTGTTTTGAAGTATTGGGATGGCCAAAAAGATCTTTCGGGTTTTTCTGTAAGATGTTACAGAAAAACCCAGACGAACTTTTTGGCCAACCCAATACCTTTCTCCACTCAAAGAACAGGGAGTTTTGAAGAAATGGTGGATTCCAGGACTGGGGCAGGAAAATTACAAGATGAGCCTGGAACATCCTGTTGTGCCAGAAAAGAAGTGCTCAGAGAGTGATGAGTACAGGTCAAAAAAGACATAGAAACCAGTTTGAAAGGACTCTCACTAGCCAGATCTGGGATAATTTGACAAAATAGTAACAGATTTTTACCATTGAATAAAATAGGAATCCAAGATTTGACATTGATATAAATAAATACAAGAATATGCAAGTGGAAAAAGAGAAAAAAACCTTTCCTTAAGAGTAGAATGTCAACTAATTTATAGTAGAAGGAATGGTGGAATTCAAAAATTATCATTTGATAGGGCTTCCCTGGTGGCGCAGTGGTTGAGAGTCCGCCTGCCGATGCAGGAGACACGGGTTCGTGCCCTGGTCCGGGAAGATCCCACATGCCGCGGAGCAACTAAGCCCGTGAGCCATGGTCGCTGAGCCTGTGCGTCCGGAGCCTGTGCTCCGCAGCGGGAGAGGCCACAGCAGTGAGAGGCCCGCATACCGCAAAAAGAAAAAAAAAAAAAACCAAAAAAAAAAAAAAAATTATCATTTGATAAACAAGGTCCTACTGTTTAGCACAAGGAACTATAATCAATATCCTGTGATAAACCATAATGGGAAAGAATATGAAAAAGAAAGTATGTGTGTGTATAATATAACTGAATCACTTTGCTGCACAGCAGAAATTAACACAACATTGTAGATCAACTATACTTCAATAAAATTAAAAAAAATTCAAAAATCACCATTTGACAACCATCTTAGTAATAAGTGATTCAGCCAAGAAACATTGCTGTATGTTATAGCAGTGGATGCGGAACTGGTTACTTATATAATCTCAAAGTACTACCCCATAAAGTACTGATTGATTACAAAGAGAAGAAGGGTCACTTGACAGTGGAAGATATTCCCTTAATTCAGTGATCCAGGTCAAATTGAAATCATGTGACTCCTGATAGGCGGCAATGAGGAGCCACAGCATGAGATGTTCTTATTCAAAATATGTAACATGAGGAAACGTCAGACAAGCTGAAATTGAGGGATTTTCAACAAAACAGCTGGCCTGTATCTTCAAAAGTGTCAAGGTCAAAAGAGTCAAGAAAAGACTGAAGAATTGTTCCAGATTGAAGGAAACTAAAGAGAAATGACAGCTAAATGCGACACATGATCCTGGATTGAATCCACTTACATACGGATATTGAGGCAGTAGGCAAAACTCGAATTGTATCTGTGGATTGGATGGTAGTAATATATTGATATTATTTTCCCGATTCTGATGGGAATATCTATCCTTCCTACCCCATGGTGAGATCGTGAGATGAATGTGTGGGGTGTTTAAAGTGTTTAGCATGGTACTTAGCCATTAGCTGAATACCCAATAAATGATCACTCTTATTATCCTAATTATAGTCTTTTCAAAGATTCAGCTCTTGAATTTCTCAGATCTATAGTTTTTATTATTTTTAATATATCATCTTCTAATTCATTATCTTCAAATTCTTAGCATTTCATAGGTTCACTTTTTTGGTCTTTTGCTTGCCTTTTGAGTTGAATACTTGTTTCAATAAATTTCTTTCTTCTGTTTAATGAGAAAAATGAAAGACTATCTGTATTCTGTTCTTTAGAGCTTTGTGCTTCTTCTTTGTTATAACTCCCTATTTTTTCTGAAACAATCATTAACTGTAGTTGTGATTTCCTGTTTGACTCTAGGGCTATTAAGACAAGTTTTATCCCCTCCAGAGTGGCTTCATCTTATATGTTTCTTTTTTAAAAAAAATAAATTTATTTATTTATTTATGGCTGCATTGGGTCTTCATTGCTGCGTGTGGGTTTTCTCTAGCTGTGGTGAGTGGGGGCTACTCTTCATTGCAGTGTGCGGGCTTCTCATTGCAGTAGCTTCTCTTGTTGTAGAGCATGGGCTCTAGGAGTGTGGGCTTCAGTAGTTGTGACTCACGGGCTCTAGAGCACAGGCTCAGTAGTTGTGGTGCATGGCTAAGTCAAAATTTTAATAATTATGTTTAACTCTTCTATATTCTTATTAATTTCTGTCTATTTGATCTCAAAGAAATGGTGAGGCATATTAAACCTTCTATTATGACTGTGTTTTTTTCAGTTTCTCATTAATTTCTAAACTTTCTGTCCTTGTATGTTTGATGCTATATTCAGAATACATAGATTCATGGTTCTTATATTCTCATTTAGTTTGTACAATTTACCAATATAGGATACATTTTCCCCCATTTTAGTGCTTTTTATTGCTGTGAATTCTACATTTTCTGATATAAATATTGCTTTCTTTTTGTTTGTTCTTGGGTAGTGAACACTTAGCAGATTGTCCACCCGTCTCCTGGAAGGTGGTCCACTTCGTGTGGAGTTCTGTAAGACGCTGTCCCTGGCTACACTTGTTTGCTCCAGATGGGCACTTGACCCATGCTGGGCCAAGCAGAATCCTCCCTGAGTGTTGGAAACCGGGACTAAGAATTTTCACTCAATTTTGCCACTCTCTGGATCAAAGGGAGATATACACTGACTTGCTGCCCTTGCCATGGCCATCTTCCTACAGGTACACTGAGAAACAGAGGACATGGATTATTGCAAATGGGGAAACTAAAGTAGACCCAGTGATGAGAGACAGGGAGAGTCCCCAGCATGAAATTCCCAGTGTCATTTTAGTCCCATAGCTCTGGAGTCAGGATATTTGATCATTTATCTCGTATGATAATAATGCTTTCTGCTCTTCATGCTTCCTTATATTTTTATTTTTCATTTTCCCATGTGCTTAAGTTTGCTTCGCAAATTTCTTTATATTTAGAAATTAGAAAGTCATGCTTTCCATTTTTAGTCTACCTCTGGTTCCTTTAATCTCACACCCCCATATATATATATATATAAAATACACTGCATCTTTACCAACCTCAAAAAGAACATAGTATGTATTTATTTGTGTAGGATGATTTCATGCTTTTTAAATTTCTCCCTACTTCTACCTCCCATTTTTCTTGATATAATGACATTTTAGAAAAAGATTATTATGAATTTATTTCTTATATTTATGTACTTTCTATTTCAGTAATTATTTTGGACATTTCTATTATTTTAAAAATCATGTTAATATTGACTTTAAATAAATTAACCCTAAATTTTACTTTGTTTCTTGCTCAGCTGAGCCATTACTTTGAACAAATTTTTCTAGATGGTTGAGTGTGTGGTATACATTTGAATGCTTAAATGTTTGAAAAATATTCTTAATTGACCTCACAAATGAATTATAGCTTTCCTGTCTTAGAATGTAGGCTTTTTTTCCCTCGTGGAACTTTGTAGATATTACTATGTTCCTTATATTTCTTTGTGTTTTTAGGTTTGTAGAGGAGAAGTCTGGTTTCAATTCAATCCTCTTCACCCTGACATGTAAATTTATTTCCCTCAAAAACTTAAAGGATTTTGAACTTTATCCTTGACATTTAAATTTCACCAGGAGATATTTAAGTGTGGTTCTTCCTTTATTAATAATGCTTGGTCCTCCCTCGGACCTTTTGTTCCTAAGATTAAAGATGTTGTTCATCTCTTACATTTTCCACTTGATCCACCTTCTCTGCTTTCTCCTTCTGGATTAGTGATAAGGAAATTTATTTAAAATGTAAATTTTATTGTTTTTCAGGTATGGCAAGGTCAACAGATCAGGAGATGATTATCATTGAAAAGGTAGTTTGTTCCTCACAGTTCCCAAGAGGAGGGAACATGCTGCACCAGCAGGGCCACATGGGGAAGCACAGTGTCAGTTAGGGGCAGAAGAGGTGAGGCAAGAGCATGGGCAAGAGACTTTTTTGTGGTTCTGAGAGAATAGGCAAGGTAGAGTAAGAAGGCTTAGGAATGGCTAGTTTGAATAATTTCAGCAGGCTCTTGGGCATAAGTGCTGTCCCTAGTTGTCTGGTACCTGCCCTGAGGTGATCAGGGCAGGTAGATAAAGGAAGTAGATTGAGTGTGGGCTCTAAATTGGTTGGTTTGCATATGAAGGGTGCCTGCAGGTGAGTCCTTCACTATCTCTAGGAATTTTGAGGGGCAGTCTCTCAGGGGTAAACAAGACCCCAGATATCAAAGCATCAGGAAATATAGATAATAAAAAGACATGATTAATACAGAAGTATCTACTGGAAGCCCCCCAAATAACTCTACTGTATTTGAAATTATGTTTGCTTGATTGTAACAATATCACAATATTGAAACAATATTATTACCATTACAATGTATAATACATTTTTTAGCCTTACTGGAGGCTTGCTCTTTTTGCTTTTAAACAACCACTTCTTATTTCATTAGTCCTTTCTATTTCTTGTTATTTATCTTTATTTTATTATTTTTTGGCTTTCATCTTTATTATTCTCTTTTTTCTTCCTTTTGGTTTGCTCAATTATCTAATTTTCAACTTCTTGATGTGAATCTTCAGTTTATTTATTTTAAATCTTCCTTGATTTCTAATAAATACCAATTGATCTAGACATTTCTCTCTAGGGACAGCTTCACAAATTTTGATATGTTATGTTCTCATTATTGTTCATTGCTAAAATGTTCATAATTTTTATTATGATTTCCTCTTCAACCTATAAATCATTTGGCAGTGGAATCGTTTTGCTTGTTTGTTTCTAAATATATGGGCTTCTGGGGGTGCCCTCTTTCAATGATTTATTTTGAGTTTTATTATGTGGCAGTCAGAACATGTGGTCTCTATCATACCAAGTCTTTGGAATTTGGTCAGACTAGCTTTGACATACAGTTCAGATCAAATATCACAATGACCCATGTGTACTTGAAAGTTATGTGTTTCTATTTATTGGGTGCAAAGTACTACATGGCTCTATTATATCAAATCTTCTATAATTTTATCATTCAAATATTTCATAATCTTGGCAATTTTTGAGTGTATGATCTATTCATTTCTGAGAAAGTGGACTATTCTGATTGTGGATTTGTCAACTTCTTTCAATACTGTCAATTACATATTTTGAGTCTGTATTGTTAGTTGTGTACATAGGCATTATAGTTACATCGTTTTAATGGATAATTCATTTTTAGACTAGGAAATGTTCTGAAATGTTCTTTTTTATTTCTATAAAATTAATGTTTTCTTCTATTAACTGATATTTCACTAGTCCCCTTTTGGATAGCATTTTACATCTGTGTGTGCATGTGTGTGTTTTGTATATCTTCATTTCGAACCCTTCTGTCTCAGTTTTAGATGCTTCTTTCATAAATAGCATACATATGAACAAAACACTGTGAAATTTTGTTTTTTTAAATAAAGGTTTAACCCACTCAGGTTCATTTATTATGAATATCAATATACTTAAAATTATTTCTGCAATATCATTTTATTTCTATTTATCATGATTTGCCTTTGGTTCTTTACTTCCCCTCCATTCCTACTTTATGTTGAATCAATTTTTGTTCATTTTTGTCTCCACATGTTTGAAAATTACACATTCAACTTCTATTCTTTCAGTGAATAATCTGTTTTGAGAGTTTGTATTTCATGGGGGTGTTCTCCCCAATGCCCTTCCCTATAGGGCTACTTTGTGGTTACCTTAGCCCCAGCTCTGAACCATGGGATTCAGAGCTGTGAACAAGATATTATGTGAACAAGTTTGTCTAGGGGTCTTCTCCATTTGGATGGAGTTGTTCTGAACTTCATACCTACACAGGGAACAGGGTGGGGACTCAGTTTTGTTATTGGGCTGCATCTTTATTTCTGGTCTTGGATAGACAGCATGTTTCCAGACACCAGCCTGAGGTTGAGGAGAGTCAACCCACCTCCCCTGGTGGGTGGGCTGTATGTTCATGGCTCCCTGGTTTCATGGAGGAGCCCTGTACTGACATAGCAACCCAATCCCCAGTGACTTCTCCCTGTTCCCAGTTCTTAGCTGCCCTTCAGCTCCTGTTCACTACTTTGGTTTCCTTACCCATCATTTTCCTGTGAAGATCTTCCTTTCTTTATTCTCTTTAACATAGTTATATACATATATTCTAAATCAATAAACATATCTGTCATTCTTATGTGTTGAGATGGAAGCAGAAGGTTTGACATCTTGACCCAAAAATACCATGTTAATTATTCATATATAAATTACACTGAATGACTAAGCTAAATTAGCTAAATAACTGACACGTATTGGAATATGTTAGTGTAAAATTCCCCTCTGGGCAGCCATCATCCAGGAAGCAGGCCCTGTCTTCTTCAAGCAGCCCTAAAGGTCACATCTTCATTTTGGTTTATCCTGTGCCTTCCCTGGTCTCTCTGGGCTCTTCATGGGACATGGCAGTCATTACTGCCTTCTCCCATCCTCACTGGCCTGGACAGGGAAGCCCGACAACTTCTCCTGAAACACTCACAAGCAACCTGTAGGTCAAAGAAGGCAACACGATAATGCAGAGACAAAAGTGCGTTGACAGAGATGGATGGATGGGGGTAAAACTAAGGAAGAGCTTTTCCCAGGGCTGGTTTCTGAACTGTTCTGGACACTGAACAACTGTGTTCAGATGTTTGCCTGAGGTACTGCAGGGCTGGCTCCAGAGCTGCTGGCTGGGAGGACTCTGGCCCCGGAGTCTCCTCCCTTTCTTTGGGCGCTGGCCTCAGCTTGCCCAGGGTGTGGGTGCTGCCACTGTCCCGGGGTCCTACCGGGTCCCTTTCACAGATCCCCAACACTTCTTCCTGCCTCTGAGTCAAACAAATTCACTGACTGCTTGATGGGGCTGGCAGGAACCTCTCTGCTTCTCGCCCCGTCAGTGTAGCATACTAATGCTAAATATCATTTATTAAGCACTGACATGTGTTTCATATCAGACCCTGTGCTAAGGGCTATGTCTTCTTTCACCCTTGTTGGAACCATTACATGAGTGCTATCATGATGTGGGGACTAATGTTATCATCGTCTTCCCCTGTTTTACTTGAAATCAAGGCTTACAGAATTTAAACCCATGCCCAAGTTCACACATGTGGCACGTGGCAGAGTCAGGAATGAAACCCAGATTGATCTGATCTCAAAGGCTGGGCTGTTTCCTCTACACCCTTCTGCTGACCCATACAGTAGGAGTCAGATGTGACATCAGGATTTGCTTCCAGGGTAACTTCCAAGGCAGCTTCCAAAAGGCCAGTCTTGGCTGGGGGAAGGGCTAGAGGGGCTCCACAGTTCACCACTTCTCCAGGAAATGGCACAGCCCTTCCAGGGTCTTTTGGAAGGAACTCAGTGCATTCCATAAGAAGGACGATGAGGTCTTTCAAGCAGTTTTGGCCAGGGATGGGGGGTTGGTTGTGTGCGGGAGGTTCTGGAGAGCTGTGAGTGGGGAGATGTCGGGAAGTGTGAGTAAAGGCTGGCCATGACTGGAGGGAAAACGGAAAGTGGTGGAGGAGGGATATTTGGGAGTCACTTACAACTTGAGGCATCTCTCCATTGACACTAACCAGGCAGCTCTCACTAAAGGGAAATGCTCTTTACACCCTCCCCTCCCCCACTTCTACAGGTAACCCCTCTGAGCACCCGGTTCCGGGATCTCTCCCAGTTCACATCCAGCTTCAGAACCACCTTATCCAGAAGGGGCTGTTTTGTAGTCTAACCACTTTTCCTCTAGCTGTCTTTTGGAATTGTGGGATGGGGTTAGTCTGTTTATGCAGGAGGAGGGGAAGAGATAATCCGATTGAAGGTTGGAGCCTCACTCCTTCACAGGGTCAGACCCACTTCCAGGAGATCCTCCCGGCATCCTGCAGTCCAGTCCTGCTGTAGCAGTTAGTGTTCCAGAACTCATGCTCACAGAGGACCCTGTCTGCTGTCCTCAGGGTCTGCCTGGGGAAGGAAGTCAGCACTCAGGTGACACGGCCCCAGTGCCTGGGTGCACATCTGCAGTGATGCCTGTCTGCCGCTGTGAGAGGCCCTGCTGGCTCTTGGCCAGGGGGCGAGCCAGCTCCTCCCAAGGCCAAATTCTGACTCCTTTTGCATGAGGCTTGGACAGCCTTGATCTGGGCTGTGTGAAATAAGACTTCCCTGACCCAGCCCTCCCTAAACTCAGGTGGGCTGGATGACCCTCCTGTAGTCTGAAAGCTCTGTGGTTCAGGGCTGTCGGAATCCTTGTCTTCTCTAAGGCTCATTTCTCCTGGGCCTTGGCATCTCTGAAACATGACGGTGTGGTGGGTGGAAACGTGCCCCTGTCCTTTCCCTTTGCTGAACACTGCTGCCTACATCTCGAAGGTTGCACCTGCTTCTTCCTCCCAGAAAGGGAAGAGTATCAGTCAGGATGGGATAAGTTATACAGCAGTAACAAACCTCAAATCTCAATGGTTTAAAGTAATGACGGTTTATTTCTCACTCATGCTCCATTATTCATCGTGGGTTGGCTGGAGGCCTGTCCACATCATCCTAATGTAGGATGCAGGGCTGATGGAGCAGTCTCTTTGGAAAAGTTCTGGTTGCCGTGACAGTGGACAAGAGCTCTAAAGGGCTTCCTACTGACAGTGAAATGCTCCAGCCTGGAAGTGACACACAGCCCATGGTCCACCAACCACAAGGAAACTGGGAAGTGTGTTCAGAAAGCGGAAGGGTGGGAACATAAAGCACAGGACTTGCAGTGTGGCAAAGCAAGGACACAGGGCTTCCCTGGTGGCGCAGTGGTTGAGAGTCCGCCTGCCGATGCAGGGGACGCGGGTTCGCGCCCCGGTCCGGGAAGATCCCACATGCCGCGGAGCGGCTGGGCCCGTGAGCCATGGCCGCTGATCCTGCGCGTCCGGAGCCTGTGCTCCGCAACGGGAGAGGCCCGCGTACCGCCAAAAAAAAAAAAAAAAAAAAAAAAAAGCAAGGACATATTTCTGGAAGGATGAGGAGGAGGAGCTGGTGTTTCACAAATCAATAGGCACCTGGGGAGACTGGTTTCCCCAACTGCTTCTTCACTCAACACTATTGACTTTGGAGCTATACCATCCTGGTTGAAGTTTGGATACTGCCATGAGCTAGATGTGTGATTCTGGGCAAATTGCTTAGCTAATCTAAGCCTCAGTTTCCTCATCTATAAAATGGGACAATACCATCCAAGATGTCACAGCCAGTCAGTGCTAGGGCTGAGATTCCTAAACCCCTGGATCTGGGTCCACAGACAATTCTTTTCAAAATCCAGAGGTTTCACTGGTTAAAAAAAGAAGTCCAGGTGGATTAATAATACCCAAGTGGCACAAGATGGCAGTGTAATCTCTTCCTTGTCCTACTTGCCCATTCTCCTCACCCTTGCCCTTCTTGCCCTAGATTTCTCTCCAATAGTCAATAGTCCCCGGGTGCTCTGGGGCCTCCATCCAGCCCCAGCTCCAGTCTGCCTGGAGGGTAGAGCTTGTTCCCAGCTCCTCGAGAGTCATTTGCTAAGGACTGATGATGGATCCACTTCAGACCTATGCAGCCCAGGTTCTCACCCGGCCCTGCCTCTCACTGCACATGGGGTGACCCCAACCTAGCCAGAGACTCTGAACCTCAGGCATCCTTAGACCTGGGTGCACTTGGGAGGGATCTGGGGGTTCCCCTCTGCAGAAAGAAGGGAAAGGTTATAGAATCACTCTAAACAAGGCAAAACAAAGCCATTTATCTTGCGGCATTAGTCACTGAGCTGCTGACGCAGGAAAACATGCTGTACTCTTGGCAATTGCCATTTACATTAAAACGGGATGATTTGTGGACTTGGAGGCCTGAGACCCTTCCAGTTTCCCCCACCCACTTCTGTCTGTTGCTGCAAGTGCCAAAGGCTGGGGCTGTAGCTTTTCCTTGGGGAAGAGGGGTTGGCCTGGGCCTAACTGGTGCCCAAAGTCCCAGCCCCATACCCTTCCACGTACACAGTGCCCATGGGATTGCAGGAGGTACCCCAGGCTCCCGAGCTGAGCTTGCTGGGTTCAGTGTCAACATCACATTGTACGTGATGGTCATGACTGTTTAGTGTTCGGAAGGAAGGGCTTTCAATCCCCACATCTGCTTATATTCCAAAGGAAGATGACACCATCATCACCACCACCACCACCACACACACACACACACACACACACACACACACACACACACACAACTGTCCCACAGAGTGATGAAAGTTGCACTGCTGAGAGCTAATGCTCTCTCATATGAAAAAATAAATCAGGGGAAAGGAACTTGGGTGAACTTGGGGGCCCACCGTTTTCTCCCAGAGTCTCCTTTTTCAAGGTGACCTGTTATTTGGTTTGAAGTAAATCCCAGGTGATGCTCTTGCTTACATTCATGTACCAGACAAGTACCTTCTCCAGCCTTGGGTCCATCCTCGGTGTTCCTGGCTATGGGGTTCTTCATGACCACTCTCTACCTAAATGCTCAAAGGCGGAGCACATGACCTGGCCTGAACCAATAGGAAGTCACGTTCTCCTGGTCTCAGTGAAAGGTTCAGAGATGGATATTTAACCCAGTCATAGCCAGTGAGCTTCAAGGTAACATTTGCTGTACTTCTGAGAGAGTGAAGCTCCAGCAAGGAAGGGAGGGGGAGTGAAGCTGAGTGTGTCATTGACACAGGATTTCTTCTCCTGGGCAGGGTGGTGTCATGGGGTCTGGCACTGCTATCTGGAGTGGGGAGCTGGAAGGTACTGGAGGGCCACTTTGTAGAGCTGAGGATAAAGCAAAGACACAGAGAGAAACTGAGTCTCTAGTTATGTCCTTTAAGCAGCTGGGTTGCGCTTCTCTGAATCAATCTGTTGAGTTTGGGTTTGAGTAAGTCAGTCTGGGGTGGCCTTTGGGTCACATGTGGCCATAAGAGCTTTGACCTGTATAATAAGTAAGTGTGATCAGGAAACAGTAGACCATGAAATCCAACCTCTGAGCCTCTGTCCAGGCCATGGCACCACTGAGAACACCGTTGTTGCCTAGCAGAGCTCTCGTCATCTTCTTGTACACACACCACCCCCCCGCCTCCCGCCCCTTAGAAGCGCTCTGTTGACTCTGGGACCCAGTTCACACGTGGGGCAGGCTCTGTTTTGCCGCATGACTCCGCCACACTGGGTCACATCCACCTTCTTCACTGGAAGACAGGCCTGTCCTTGCCTCCAGTCCTTGTGGCCCCTGGCACATAGTAGGTGGGCATTCAGTAAATGATTGTTCTCCTGAGCAGCTATGCTGGTGGGAAGGGAGGGTTAGGGGAGCGGGGAGAGGCAGGCAGACCTCAGGGGTAGGACTGCAAGAGTCCAGATCAGAAGTTGTGATGGCCTGAACTGGGCAGTGGAAGTGAGGAGTTTGGGGACAAGGAGAGAAACTGCTTTTAAAACAAGGGGGAAAAAAACCTTGCAAGCTGGAGCCAAGAACAGTCCATGTTTGACATGGGAGGTGTGGTGAGTGGCATGGAAGTCCTAGGACAGAAAAACAGAGAATAGCTTCAAGATGGAGTGGAGTGGGGGCAGGGCGATCTCTTGGCCACGGCCAGGAGTCGTGCTCCTCTGCGCTCCCCTAGCAAGACAGATAAATTAGCAGGTGCCCCCTCACCCCTGCCCACACCCTGTGCTGACCTAGGTCATCAAAATGAGGGGTGATAGAAAGTAAACATTACTGATTGACTTTCGAGCACTTTTTTTTTTGCGGTACGCGGGCCTCTCACTGTTGTGGCCGCTCCCGTTGCGGAGCACAGGCTCCGGCGGCCATGGCTCACGGGCCCAGCCGCTCCGCGGCACGTGGGATCTTCCTGGACCGGGGCCCGAACCCGTGTCCCCTGCATCGGCAGGCGGACTCTCAACCACTGCGCCACCAGGGAAGCCCATCGAGCACATTTTTATACTTCAAACGACAGAGAGGTTCCTGAAGTCCGGGCTAGAACTTCAAACTGATAATTGACCATTGGGCTGGGAGGGGGAATCAGTGTGTCTCCTCCACTTCAGATCTCTCCCCCGACCCTGAGCTCTACTTTGGGGCTAATACCATTTTGAATATGCATGGGAATAGCCCAAGTGGCACTCTATTTTCTCTTTGAGCTATGGAAGAACTGGACTTCCATCCTGGCTGCTGCCCAAGGGGGATAAAGGGCAGCCAGGGCAGAGTCCTAGGGGCAAGGGCAGGGGCTGGGGTAGCAACCTGGAGTAGAAAGTTTGAGGCTCCCATCCCAGCAGGGAGCAGAAATGAAAGCAGGGAACCAGAGGCGCAGGCAGAAGGTGGCAGCGTGAGGAGGGGGCTACCTCCAGATGTTCTTGAGGGTACTTCAGCTCTGCCCAGCCAGGCTGCCAGACCAGGACGTGCAGATTCTGTTTGCCAGCAGGGGAAGGGGTTCCCAGTGTCCCCCTGGGAGCCAGTCCTCTGACTCAGAGCCTGGAATGGCTAAAGCTGAGGCTCACAGGCTAGCACTGCTGTCCACGAGCAGTGCAGGTGCAGAGCTGGGGTGGTGGAGTGTGGCCTAGCTAGGAAGGGGGTGAGGCCATAGCCTTGCCCCACCCAGCGGTAGCTTTCTGAAACTTTCAGCCTAGAAGCTAGGTGCCACCCATCCACGGGGCAAATCCAGCCAGACTGGGTCTTTTACCCAGTCTGGAGCCCTTCCTAAGCATCTCAAGTGCAAGTGCTGAAGCTTCGGGCACTCACAGAGCTGCTGTGCTGTGGTCCCCTGGCTGATACCCACTTTGTGGGCTCCTAACCTCTGTGCTCAGCTGGCCTTAGTTCCACCGTCTGCCGGGTTCTTGGCTGTGCTGCTCTTCACTTGGTCCGGGGCCACTCCTTCCTCTCCCCTATCCGTGCCCCCAGCCCAGCCCAGCCCTTCCCACCAGCAGGGGCCCTGCTTCACACCCATGGAAAGGTCAGAGTTGGGGCTCAGTCACTAGCAGGCCCTCTGAGCACTGCCTAGACCCCCCGTGGCTTCCCTCTGCACCCTGGTTGGCCCCCACGAGGTTGGCACGGAGCTCCTGAGAGCTTTTGACTTGGATAAGGAGGAAGGGAGTGAAGTGAGGCAGCCCAGGGGTGGGCCGAGCTCTCCAGCCCCTCCTGCCTCTGTTTACCCCTCCCTTCCTTTCTGCCCAGCCCCATTCATGCGAGAGTCTTTACAAAACACATTGTTTCACTTCTCTTGGCTATATGTCTAGGAGTGGAAAGGCTGAATCATACAGGAGGTGGATATTTAACCTTGGAACAAACTCACAGATAGTTTTTCAAAGTAGTTGCCCCAGTTCACATTCCCTCCAGCAACGTCGTGGGTACTGGATGTTCCGCCTATTTGCCAACACTTGGTACGCTAGTCGTCTTAGATGAGGGCTGAGGTAGTGAGGGTTATACCAGCACAAAGAAAGGGACAGAGTTGAGAGTACAAGTGGAGAGTAAACCCAGAAGAGAAATTGGGTTTGGGGACGCTGTTTGAATCTCGCCTCCATTGGTTATCAGCCCTGTGACCTTCGGCAAGTACTTCAACGTGGCCACGCTTCCATTTTCTCACCTGGAAAACAAGGACATCACATGTACCTTTGTTGACATGAAATGAGGTAATGGATGTAAATGTATTTTCACAGTACTCGGCACCAGGGCTCCTATTAGTCTCTAGGGTCTTTGCATAAAATGGTTAAAGGTGCCCCCTCTCCTGGTTGATACAGCCCAGGGCCACGGTGCAGGAGCTGCATTTTGATGCTGTTGTTTCCTAGACAAGGAGCCTTGAGCAGCAGACCAACAGCACAATTATTTGCAGTGATTCTATTTGACCCACAAATTCTCAACAAAAGCACACGGAACAAATGAAGTTGAAAGGAGGAGGTGAGTGTATTTTCGGGGCCGGAGGGGTGGTCCAGTGTGTGTTGACCTCTCCCCCGTAGCCCTCTCACTTGCACTGGTGGCTTCCCCTACCCTCTACCACCCGCTCTTTTGAGTCTCGGAGACCATGGGCACCAATCTCCAGGTCGAATCCCCCTGGGGGAAATGTCTTCGGAGTTTGGTATTCGTATTGAGTCATAGAGGATCTTGCTGCAATTCATAGTCTGTTTCTTGGAAAAAATCCAGTGTCATGTGCTGTCTGTCCAGCGTCCACATGTGCTTGAGGCAACAGCACTTGGTAACTGGGTTTGGTCTTTGGAGGGAGACAGAAGCACAAAATAGTTGGGGTCCCCAGGAAATATGGCCAGAGTTTGCTGTTTACGGCAGGGAGATGCTGAGGGGCTAGAGACAAAATCGAAGGACGCCGGCGCTATTTGCAGTGTCTCTGGGTTTCTGAGGTGCAGCCTTTGGTCGGGGAAGCATATCTTCGGAAGGCAGGCATTCCTGCTGATCTCTCTGTGGCCCAAACACACAGAAGGCCTGCACGCATGTGCCTAAAATGAACTCAAGGCAGGCAGCCTCAGCTCAGAACACAGAGCCCAGCAGATGAACAACTCAGCTGAAGCAGGCCTTTGGATTTATGTGTCTACATCCTCATAAGGAGCCTTTCTTTACCTGAGGGACCTTGGGCCGGGCTCCTTTGATTATGAGAACAGCACAGTAAACTTTGTTTATGGACAGGCTATGGTGGAAGGGGAAGCAGAGACCCGCAGAGCAGGGGGCCGGGCAGCCCTGATAACCCCCCAGAGGAGAGCTTTGCCTCTGAGCCTTCTGTTCTCCAGCCTCAGCCCGGCACACAGTAGGACTTCCTGGTTGAATGACACGTGAGTCATTTCTGAGACACTCTGGTGAGTCACTGGAGAAGCAGTGTTACCAGGCTGTAATTTACCGGCGCCGTGGGGATTTCAGCCAAGCGCAGAGTGAGTGGGGCCTGCAGTTTCCTGTGTCCCCCGCCCGCTCCCACACCCACCCCAGGACGTCCACCTGCTTGCTGGAAGTGGGGTTGGAAGGCAGAGGACACAGCAAACACCTTCCAGCCAGGTGAAGAGGAGGGAGATCAGCTTGCTCTTTAGGGTCACTCCCAATAGATCACAATGTACTGTTCTTTCCCTTTCCAGCAGGAGTGAGGTTAGACTTCAGGAGAGCTCTGATCAGTGAAGGAAACTTGGTCCACTCTTCCCGGGCTGAACTTTGCCAGGCCCAGAAGAGTTGGCCAGACACGGGTAGGACCCCAGGGAAGAAGGTGACAGTTCCGGTTAGGGGGCCGGGGCGAAGGGGGCAATGTTAGTGCGGAAAGGCCGCCTGGAAGAGGCCACTGTGGGAAGGGCTGGGCAGGGCTCAGGCTGGAAACACCCTCTCCGCCCTCCCCTCTCCTGCGAACCCCGGGTGGAAACGCAGGCTGCTCTGCCCGCGTCCTGTGGCCTCTGAAGGTGAAAGTCACCTTCCGCTGCTCTCCCGACTGCCCGCTGCTGCGGTGGGGAAGCAGGCGACATAAATCCTTCCTCGTCCCTGTCCCGCTTCGCTTGCCTGCGCGGCGGCAGGGAGGAAACCCCGCCGGCTGTAAATCAGCGTCCCCTCTGCGGGCCGCCTGCCCTCCATCACAGTGCTTTACGGCGCTGACACCGGCCAGGATTTAGTGGGCCAGCCGGGCTGAGGCCGCCTCGTTGAAACGCCCCGCCCCCCCCACTGTCCCACCTCCTCCCTTGGAACTGAGGCCACCCATAAATCCTGGAGATGCCTATTTGCATACCCATCTGCATACATTTGCCCCTCAAATTGCCTGCATCGGAACTCACAGAGTCATCGGAGCCAGCCGGGACTGAGAGTTTCTGTTGTCCCAACTCTTGTTGGAGAAGGGGAAACTGAGGCTGGGGAAGGCTAGGGACCTGTCTGTGGCACAGTGGAAGGCAGGGACCGAGTAAGGGTTTGGAGAAGGAAGGATTTAGCAGAGGCTGGGAACATGTAAACCAGGGCCCCCACTGGCTCCTTCCACCTCAAACTGGTGTCAGCCAAGACCAGGCCCCAGTCTGGACATGAATAATCTGTTGGGAAGGGCCACAGCCTGGTGGAGCCAGGTTCTTCCATCTGCATGAGCCCCCTTGCCCTGCCCCTCAACACCGAAATGCAGCCACCACTGTGCTCAAGAGGATCGCTCATTGGCTCAAGGATGGCTTCCCTGGGCTCCTTTGGCTGGGCCCTCTCCAAGGGTGAGTGAACACAAGCCCCTCCCTCATGCTCCCATCTGCTCAGGATGGCTCGGATCCTTCTGGGATCTCAGGGAGAGGTAGAGCCATGGCGGGGCCAGCGGGCTTTGCTTCTCTTGACCCCAGGCCCCATTCTGTCTTCCAAGTAGAAGCCCCGTGGGTGGGACCCAGTGCCCCCAGCTGGGTCCAGGGCTGGTTGGAGCCCAGGTCAGGGAGCAGTCTGCCCAGGGAGGTTGCCTCTGGCCATGCATGTCTGCCCTCTCCCCTGCCCCTGCTCCTGTGTCCCTCACCCCTGTGGTGTGTGCTTCATGTGTTTCTGATTGACTCATGAAAAATGCCTTCTCATCAGAGGCCTCTACTGCAAAAGTCTGGGGAGGGGCAGGCTGTGGGGGAAAGCTGCTACTCCTTCTGAGACCCCGAGTCCTGACAGGATTGGCCTGGCTTCTCCCATGAGCCAGTCCTTGGGGGCTCACGCCTTTCCGCCCCCAGGAGAGGACCTAGAAGGGCAGAGGTACTTGGCCCCAGATGTGGAGCCCTCCACTCAAAGTCCCCTTTCACTGCCCCAGCTCCCCTCTCCACACGACCCCACCCCATCCCACCATCTGGAGGCTGGTGAACAAACCCCAAGCAGACAGAGCGGGGTAGAGACCCTGCGGGGCTGAGCCCTGACACCAACATCTCTGCGTGGATCCTTCTTGGGTCCCTCCGGGGCTCTGTACTGGGCAGCCCAGATGAGACCCGCTGCCCAGGATGGGGCCGCACGTCCTCATCACCCCAGCTCAGGGAGTCGTCGATGGTGTGGGTAGGCCGGGAGCGGGGATTGGAGCCAGGATGGTCAGAGGGGAGAGAGGCAGGAAGGGGAGGTCCCTGAGCCTGGGCACCACCTGGCTGCCCTGAGGAATAACCCCAGGCCACAATAGGAGAAGCATGGGAGCCCAGTCCTGGCAGCCCTGGCAGCCCTGGCGGTGTGCTGGGAGAGGGCTGGACCCTAATCACCCCTCCTTTCTCTTCTCCTTCTCTCCATTCCCTGCCCCTCCTCTCCACAGAGGTCCCGGGATTGTTCTGTTTTCTCTTCTCTCTTGAACTTCCAGTGGCCTCCCCTAGTTTGGGGAGAGGCAGGTCCTTCCCTCCAACCCCTGCCTTCAGGGAAAACTGGCCCAGATGAAGCAGACAGAGGGGATGTTGGGATGCCGAGACCCTGGAGAGCGTCTCAGGGGAAGGGGGAGGGCAACAAAGATGAGCCCAAACTCTCTGTCTCTGCAGCCTTTTGACAAGAAAGAATAATAGTAAAGAATGGGATATGGCCTCCTATTAGCTCCAGGATAGTGGGGAGCATAGAGGCAGGGGAATGGCTCGGAAGACCTCCCCAGAGCAACCCTGGCTAACATTTGCTGGGATTCTTAGAAAGCATTGCACAGACTTTGTGGCGGCACGGCAACAGAAGGGCCCCCCATCTGGAAGCCTTTAAGGTCTCCCTCCCCCTCTTCTCCAAATAGCTTGTTCCCAGAAAACAGGAGGAGAAGTTACCCAACAACAAGCTGGGGCTTCCTGTGGGGCTGGTGGCCCCCTCCCTGCCTCGGTCGTAGCACACGGGGCCCTCGCCCGCCCCCCAGACTCTGCTCAGCAGGGACCCCTGCCAGTTACACATCGCAGAGCTGGTTCCTGTCACCTCTGCCACCATCTGGGGGCACAGCTCACCTCCCCCAGGAAGCCCTCCGGAGCCTCCTCTCTGCATTCTGGTAACTGCTCCACTTCCTTTGTGACCACACATACCCAGCCTCTGTGTGTGTCCTTGTTCTGGTCCACCTCTGTTGGTCTATTTGCAATTGTTCTCTCTTTTCATCCGGTCTGGGCTGGAAGAGTATTTAGGTGTTGGTGAGCCCTCCCTTTCCATTTTACATAATGGAAAATTGAGGCCCTGAGAGGCCAAATGACTTGCCCCAGTGCAAAGAGAGCCAGATGTAGACCCCAGCTTGCTTTATCCCAGTCCAGGGGTCCGTTGCCCTCGCACCGTGTCCATTTGGCTGTGCCTTTCTCCCCAGGATGACAGCACAGCCCCAAAGAGAGCTCCCAAGTTCTGGTTTGCTGGCTTGATGTGCAGCTGGGGCACAGCCGAAGTGCTGCCTGGGTGCAGAAGCTGCCAGAAACTGAGGGGCAGAGACCTCGGGGAGGTGGCAGAACTGGCCACTGGCCAGGGGAGGTATGGTCTTCAGAGGAAAGAGTTGCAGCCCGCTGATGCCAACCCCTACCCGGAGGGCCTGGCAGCCTGGCCTGCATGCTGACAGGCCAATCTGGCTCCTGACCTGCTCACTTGGCATCTGAGGGCATCACCTTGGAATGAAAAATCTCCAACAAAGAGAGGTTTTTAACTTTTAGATAAGCAGAGTTCAGTTTTATTTTTTATTTATTTATTTATTTTTTTGTGTGTGTGGTACGCGGGCCTCTCACTGCTGTGGCCTCTCCCGTTGCAGAGCACAGGCTCCGGACGCGCAGGCTCAGTGGCCATGGCTCACGGGCCCAGCCGTTCCGTGGCATGTGGGATCCTCCCCGACCGGGGCACGAACCCGCGTCCCCTGCATCGGCCGGTGCACTCTCAACCACTGCGCCACCAGGGAAGCCCCAGAGTTCAGTTTTAGATGGCACTCTGGCCCTTGAAGATCTCACCAGAAATACAGTGACTGCTGGGCCTCAGTCTCCTCATTTTTAAAATGGGGATGAGAGCACCGGGGCTTCAGGAGGAAGACGGAAATGGGCTTTGAAGGATAGGAAGGAAGAGGCAGGAGAGCCTTCTAGAGCAAAGCATGAGCAACGATTCAGAGGGGTGAGTGGGCCCTGACTGTGAACGTGGAGCAAGCCAGGCTCTGTCACTCTTACCAGGTGTGTGATCTGGGACAAGTTCCTTAATTCGTCTGTGCCTCAGTTTCTCACCTGTATAAGGAGGATTACAGTAGCACCTACCTGAGGCCATAGTTTAGGCCATATTTGTAAACATGAGGTAATATTTGTAAAATTCTTGTAGCAGTGCCTAACACATAGTAAGTACCCTCTGAGAGGCATATTTATTTATACTCATTTATTTAGCAACACCGTTTTCTTTGTACTATCCATTTTACTTCCTATAAGCAACACAAGGTGGCGTTTACTCCGGCCTGTGACTTATGGATACTGGGCCCGAGGGCCTTTCAGGGAGGGAGATCCTGGGACTTGTGCACTCCGGCCTCCTCACACAAGATGCTGTCCATGTCTGGAAGGCTGCCCATGCGCCCCTGAATTCTTCCCAGGGTCGTTAGGGAGGGGAGCTCTTCTGTGCCTCTGGGGCTGGGAGTGGGGCCGGGATGGGTGGGGGTGGGAAGGCTGTTAGTCCCCAGGCTCCGGAGTCCAGCCTGAGCCTCAGCATCCAGTCCCACTGTGTCCATGACCACGGCATGGTCGGGGAGGGGTCTAAAGAGCAGGTCACTCTCTCAGGGCGCACCGACCTACGCCAAGGACCAGAAAGGCCCCAAGCCCCTGACTCTGAGGGCAGCCTGGGTAGAGGGGCTGTGGGCATGTGGAGGGGGCATGTGTGACCATGGATTACAGCTCCAAGTGAGAAATAAGCAGGAGCAGACAGATCCCAGAGCACAAAGTTCCTGTTTTCACGCAAATGTCTGGGACAATAAAAGTCAGGGGGGCAGCCAGGGTGGGGGGTGGGGGGGGGATGGAGGGAAACAGAGATGGAAACAGGGTGGGGTGTGAAAGGAAGATGCCGCGTTGGCAGAATTAGCTCTCAATCAGAGTTGCTGTTGAACTGGTTGGGGATGGGGGTGGCCTTTGCAGCCCCCTGCCCAGGGCCCGTGGCCAGCCTGCTAGGGCCCAGGCTGGGCCCGGGAGAGTGGGGAGGGTCTGGGCCTGTGCCTGATGGGGACAGTCTGACAGCAAGTGCTCTTCGGAGCTGACTGCATTTCCTGACCTTTGATGCCTGAGATCAAAGCAGTGCCAAGCCCTCCTGCCTTCCCAGCTCCTGGCAGCTCCTCCCTGCCCTCGGGGTGCCGTCTGTGTGGTCGTGGTGGCTTGTGGGGGCAGGCCAGCCTGGCATTCGTGGCAGGCCCCAAGTGAGCGGGAGGGGCTGAGACGTGAGCTCTTTCCCACTCTGCGGCTGCCAGGAGCTCCAGCTGTGGGTGCATCCACTGGCTGTGCTTGTCACACTGGCTCTATGTCCTCAGACACCCAGGGGTTGGACCCGGAGGTCACTAACACCAGGTCATGGGGGGTTGGGGGTGGGCATACATGGCCCGGATCAAGGGCAAGAGCCAAGGCTGGAAACCCGCAGCCTGTGGAGATGGCACGGGGTCTGCTTGGCTGTAGCAAGAAAGGGCTATGACGTTGGTCATGCAAACCAGCCTTTCACGGGATCCCGGCTGGGAAGAGCTTGGAGTTGGTTTAGAGGAGGGTCCCTACACAGCCCTTCCTTCCTCCGAAGGATCCCTTAACCCCCTACTGACCATACAGGCTGGGGGATCTTCCACTCCCCTGCTCTTGTTTCCACCTGACCTGAGCCCCCCACGGGGAACTAGCCCCAGGGGCATTCTGCTGCGATCCTGCTCTGAGTGTCCAAGGATGCACCACGTAGATTTGTAAGGGTCCCACACGCCCCTGGGAGCTTTCCTGGATCTTTTTGCCTGTGGTGCCCTTGGGAGGGCTTCAAGTTCAAGTTGCTGCCTCAGCTCCAAGTTGCTGCCTCAGCTCAGGGCAAACCATTTCTTGCTTGGCTCCTTCCACCCACGTGTCTGTCAGCTGGCACTGCCTCAGTTTCCCTTCGGCAGAAGTGTGCAAAGGGATGTTAGGCAGGGGGCAGGGAGAGAGTAGGAGGTGGGCAGTGTGGAAGCTCCGAAAGGAAGGCAGAAGCTGCCGCGATCACAGACCTACAGGTCCTGGGGGAGGGGTCTTGGACAGAGAGATGGTGGGGCTCCTGCCGGCCCACGTGCCTGCATTGGGGCCCTGGCTCTCCGTGGTGCCTGCCCATGTGGAGAGGATTAGGGCCCGGAAAGACACGTTTTCCTGCCTTCCTTCTTGGAAGGAGGATCAAGGGGACCTGGTGACAGCCCAGAGATTCTGGGCATGTGGACAGGCCCACTTCCCTTCCTGTCCATCTCCCAGGCAGCCTGGGAGATGCACACCATCTGCTGGCAGCCCCAAGCCTCGATCCCCCAGCCAGCTTGGAGAAGAAGCTGTGGGCAGACCTGCCTTTCCATTCCCGGAGCCCCTAGCTGAGAGGAAGCATTGGGCTGGGGGCTTGATGGAAATAAGGCAGCAGGTAGTATGAACAATAGTTATTGGACTTAGTGGACCTGAGCAAAGTTGGTCAGGGGCTGCAAAGATGTAGGGACCCCTCCCACCCCGGCTTCCCTCTGCCCATTAGATCCAGGAGCCAGCACTGGTCCGGGGGAAGGAGTTACAAGACCTGTTGTCTCCAGAAGGTAGACTTGGGGCTGGGACTGAGGGGGATCTTGGGATCCTCTTCTTGTCTGGGTTTGTGTGTGGCAAGTGGGGGAGGAATTTTTTTTTTTTTGCAGTACGCGGGCCTCCTACTGTTGCAGGCCTCCTACTGTTGTGGCCTCTCCCGTTGCGGAGCACAGGCTTCAGACGCACAGGCTCAGCGGCCATGGCTCACGGGCCCAGCCGCTCCACGGCATGTGGGATCTTCCCGGACCGGGGCACGAACCCGCGTCCCCTGCATCAGCAGGTGGACTCTCAACCACTGCACCACCAGGGAAGCCCAGGGGGGAGGAATCCTTAAACCCAGATGCACACACACACACACACGCACACACACATGCACACACACACTCACACTTCTATGAAGATGGTGTCCAGCTTAGTGCTTGCATTTGGTAGGTAGGCAAATAAATATTGAGTGAATGGACAGTTGAATTAGAGAATGAACAGCCCCCAAAGTTCTAGCCCACAGGGCTTTTCTTCCTCTGTACTTAGAGCCTTAGTTTTTGAGGCTCTTTCATTCTTTATTCCCGGCTGGTGATATATACTGGGTTATCCGGAGTGCTGACTTCTTGGTGGCTGGTTGTTCTCTAATTCTTAGCATAGAATTAAATTGTGGCTTCCTGGGATAGGAGCTTTGATCTCACCCCAACAAAGTTCCCTCATACTGGGCTTGGTCTTCATCCAGTCCCTGCTACTGATTTCTTGGGGCATCTGCTGTGCCATGCAGAGTTTGGGGTTGGGCACAGAGACGGCAATTACCATTCTAGTCTGAGCCGTGCCCCTGGAGCGTGGTTTAGGGGACTAGGAAAGGTCTGGGGCTCAGGGGCCAGGCAGAATTAGGACTGGAACAGGAATTTCTAACCTGGGAATATGTGTGAGGCCAGGCACGTCCCCCCCCACCCCCCAAACCCTCTCTGCTCCGCGTGATGTGTGTGAGAGTGTGGTCAAGAGCACATTCAAGAATGAAATTAAAGATACTTAATTTTGGTCCGCACAGGGATGGAGCAGTCAGAATGGACACCAGGCAGAAGGAGCCGGTCATCGTCAGCCCTGTGGCACCCTTTGGCCTCTTGTCTCGCCTGCCCATTTCTCCTCTCCCTTCCCTGCCCCTCTCCTCCCATCCTCTCCACTCCACTCTCTCCCCTTCCTTCTTCTGCCTCTTGGGTACCACAGATTGGGTGGTACCTGTTCTGTGTCGAAATTGCCCTCCTACTGCCATGCCTATCACCAAGGTGCTAGAAACTTTCATGCTGGCCCTGGGCCCAAGCTCATGGACTGACTATCTCCTCCTCTCCTCTGAGACCTCAGCATAGGTGGACGTGGCAGGATTGCTTATGTGAGGGAGGAGGGGATGGAGACCTTGGTCACTGGCCAGCTGTGGGGTTCGGAGGTTCTGAACTTGGTTTTCGTGCTGTTACTCACAGGAACCCTCTTTGGAAGGGACTCGGTGTGACTGAAACCTCTGTGCCACACACCCACCAGGATTCTGAAGGGTCCTTCTTCCCGAGCCAGGTGGCCCTGGGTCGCTGAGCAGCAGGGGCAGGGAAGGGGCTGGGGCCTGCCCCGTGACGGGCCCTGTGCCCGGCGCCTCAGCTGAGCCCCGCTGTGCTCGCCGTGTGTCTGGCTGTGTACATGCACTCGTGTGCACTAGAGTCGGCCTGTGCGGGCCTGCGTGCACACACATGCACGCACGTGAGTCTGTCTGGGGATGACGTGCCAGTGTGTGCATGCTCACAAACGGGAGGCTTGGCTGGGAAACTGGAATCTCCCCCTCCCAGACCTCAACCCCTGCTCCCTGGGGCCCTGGTGGAGGAGAACACAGAGTCCCCAAATCCCGAGATCTGGGACGGTGGCTTCTGTCAGATTCCACCCCCTTCCCCTTTCTTGACACAAATAGCTTGTGGAACAAAGGGAGCTGGGGATTTGGATTATTTATACAGTCAACATTAAGCAACTTGTGGTCTATTTAAATTCTTCTTTATTAGGCCGGGAAATTCCATGGCAAACACTCAGGCGGTAAGGAAACCTCCAACACGGCAGCTCCCACCCAGCTTCGCCGTTGCCATTTGGTTCCTCATCTCCTTTCCTGCTCCCGACCTCTGACCCCTGCTTCTTCCATTCAGGCTCCCGGAGGCCATGCCCAGCCCCGGCTTCCCTGCCTGCACGCCCTCCGGATTCGCGCTCCATCCTCCCTATCCCTTCAACCTCCATCTCTCAAACCTCTACCCCAGGCCCCCTGCCTCATGCCTCCCATGCTTTGTGTGACTTGGGAGGGGCGGCCAGATACCACGCCTTACACTTCAGTGACAGCTCTGCCGCAGCCATGTGGGGACTCGAGTCAGGCTTGGGAGAAGATGGGAGGGGCAGGTTGTGGGCCTGTGCACGCCGTCAGTGTGCTCCAGAGGCTCAGAGGACCTCTGCTCTCGGAGGTGCCTCTAGTAGACAGCTTGGGTAAAGAACGAAAGGGTCCTACCAACAGGACGAGCCACCAGTGACTTCCAGCCAGTGACGGCCTGAGACAAGTTGTAGGACCTGATGCTGATCCTGAAGCCGGGCACTGTGGTGACAGCTGGGGCTCTTGACCTGAGGCTGCAGCAGATTTGTCTGGGCTCCGGTAAGGGAGGTGTGAAGTGTTAGGTCGAGGGCAGTGATGAGCCCTGGGGGTCGGGGTGGGGCTGAGTGGGAGGTCCCTGAGGCAGCAGGGCTGGGAGGGGCCCAGCGTCCTGGGAAGGGAGGTAGCTAGAGCCACGTTAGCTGTGTTCTTCAACATTTCTCCTATGAGGCTCCAGGGCCTAGCTCTGGAATCCGAGGCTGGAAGAGTCAGGGAGGCGGATTCTGGCCCCTGGAGGGCACGGAAGCTCATTTGCTCCTTCAGAGCTGTCAAAAGTGCTCTTGGATGCCTTCAGATGTTGGGGTTTGCATCCCCAGAAGTGCTCCAGCAGAAGCTGGTAATGCCCAGAGGGGATCCTGGCATGGGTGCCATTGGGCCAGGTGGCCTTTCCAATCTCTCCTCCTCTGGCTGCTGTGATTACACGTGGAGCCCGGCAGGGTCTGGGGCAGAGGAGGGGCTGAGGGTGGGGGGAGCACAGAGACTGCAAGATCCCTTCAGAGGGGACAGCCTCTGGGCGGAGGCTCTGCAGGGCTGGTCTCTTCTTCCCTGAAGAGGGCCCTCCATCCTCTATCTCCAGCCTGTGACCCCAAAGACTTGCCCCAGAGCAGATGTGGCCGAGGACAGAAGGAAAGCTTGGGAAAGGGGAGGGAAGGGGGGGAATGAGAACCAGGAGGGCACCCCGGGGTCCTGGAGGATCCCAGAGCTCATCCTGTGTCTCCTGGTCCTGGGCGGGTGCAGGTGCCCCTCTCCTAGCCCTCAGCTCCTGGGGGCCCTCCTGTCGTGGCTCTTACCTCTGGTGAAAGCTCCTCTCTCCTTGTTTCTCTCTTCAACTAGACTGCGATTCCCTGAGGACAGAGACTGCATTCACTTTGTAGCCCAGAGCCTGGCATGCAGGTAACAGCAGGAGCTTCATAAATGCTTCCTGAACTCAAAGAAATGGCTCTTTCAGGGGTTCTGACCCAGCCCAGTCCTTCACCTTCCCCCCATAACCTCAGCCCCAGAATCCCCTCCCTTTCATGCCTTTCCCAGGGGACAGAGCCTGTGCCCAGATAGAGAGGAGCCCACTGAGGGCTCAGAGGTGTATCTTGAACCTCTCCTGATGGCTGGCTGTGCTGGGAGATGGGGGGACACACGTCAAGGGTTTAGGGGGGCTGTCACCAAGGAGGCGAAGAGGTAATGGTCACCGTGCCCGACTCCATCATCTAGAGACCGGGCCAAGGCTTCAGCTCTTGTTTAAGTTGGTGTTAGGGTTATGGATAAGCAACGCGTCCCCCTCCAGGCAGACAGGTCAGGGGCTGAGAAGCTACCCCTTTCTCAGATCGCAGTGTGACAACCTCTGTCTCCAAACAGCAGCCGGAGAGGGTGGGGAGACAGACCTAGACCTTGCTGCCAATTATCACCTCGCTGTCGGCCCTGCCCTCTGGGCCTGTCCCTGCTGCCACCTCTGGGCCTGTGTTTCTGATTAGCGGGCCCCAGCTGTGCAGCATTAGTTGCATTTTTCCAGGATGAATCTTGTTTGTGACTTCCTGCCACGGGTCTGAACCAGCTGCCTGCCTTTGCTGCCTGCTTCTCATCCCCGTCCCCTGGGCTGCCCCAAATGCCCTCACTCCCAGGGATCTCCTCCTCGAGGGGACAATGAGGTCGCCTCCCCCTCTCATGGGTTTGTCTCCTGCGTGGAGGGAGATGTCCCTTAGGCTTCCTGGGGGCAGCTCAGGGCAAAACCGCTGCTCACAAGCAGAATCCATTTAGCTTCTCAGATGTGTGGTCTTCAGAGTGGGTGACAGGGTCCCAGACCTTAGCAGACGTGCAGATGACACCGGGCAAGGACAGAGCAGGTTAAGGCCAGGGAGGTGTTTGGATAGGGCTGATGAAGTTGCTTGGGGAAGTCTCCAAGACAAGGAACATCACCTTCTGGCTTTCTGGGGTCTGTCCTCTGCCCTGTCATGGTCTTGATTTGGTGGAGCCAGTCTCCAGCCGAAGCCTCGAGCTGCATTAGCCTCTTTCTCTGGTTTTGCAGTGTACTTCTTGTGAGCTATTCAGTGAAGACGCCAACTCAACACCCTCAACATCCTCATGAGAGGTAGTGGGCTCCCTCTCCTGCAGGTATGTAAGTATGGGCTGGAGAATAAAATCTTTTATGTTCTTAGTGGTTTTTATATCACATGTGATCCTCACAGCATCCCTGTAAGGGGGCAGGGCAGGGATATGGGTGATCCTTATGATTTTCAGAGGAGGAAACAGGCTGGAAGGAAGGAGGGAGTGAGTGAGTGAGTGCTGAAGTCTGGGCTAAGACCCAGATGTGAGGCCCACATAGTTCAGTGTGAGTTTAATCAATATGCCTCCTCTCTGAGTCCAACCCAACTCCGAAAGACTATAAGCCTAGAGCCCAGGCTGGCCACTGGTGCGTCCTCTCCCCTGTCTCCCTGCCTCCCAGCTTCCTGGCTGAAACCCGCAAGCAGTCTAACAGCCCCATCCCAGGCAAGCCTGATTCTGACTGTCCCTCCTTGTCCCAACACCCTGCCCTCAGCCATAGCCTCTAGTCTCTGCCAGGATCTGTGATCTGGGACAGATCTCTGGAAAGCAAAACCCTAGAGGATTCTTGAGGCTGTCAGCATCCTGAATAGGAGGTCCACAGAGGGCAGCTCACTTCTGTATCCCCACTGCCCAGAGCAGGCCTGGCATATGGGACAACTCAGGCTGGAGAGTGGGCCAAGCAGCTGGAAGATTTGGAGCCGAGAGTGACCTAGAGAAGTGGCTACATCTGGCACTGGGGACACCAGGGAGTCAGGGAGACCTGCTCACTCTGGGAAGGAGGCAGAGGCTGGAGGTGGGTGGTGCAAGCTCTCCCTGGGGACAGGAGGCTTGTGTACCAGGAGCATGTGGCTCTTGAAAATACTGCCTGGAGAAGGGCCGTCAGCAGCACTGTGTGCCAGACACTCTTGGTGGGATAACCTTCTCTTGTGGCCTTAGGGGCAGGGCTGCTGAGAGGGGACCAGATGCTGCTGGGAGCTGGGGGCTGCCACAGGCTGCCTCTCATCTGGACCACTGCAGGGGTGCAGTGTTCCAACCCAGAACCCATTCCAGGAGCCCCAGCCAGCAGCTAGGCTCCTGAGAGATGGGCCCATCAGCTCTCTCAAACACCCTTAGAGAGTTTTCCGGACCAGTTTGGTGGGTGGTGTCGGGCAGGGGACAGAGACTCTGCCCTGGGGAAGCCTCTGTCCCAACCAGGGAGATGTTGCCTCTGCCCTCAGGCTCCTCTGCAGTTTATGATGTGTTGACATATTATAACCCTCAGGTTTCCTTTGCCCTGGAACTAAAGGTTTTATTCCTTCAATTCTTTAGTTATTTTAGGCAAATGTGAGCTGTCTCTCTAATTATCTGCAAGGAACTGCCAACAGCTACATTTGGCTATATTGAGACTATGAATGAAACTTGTGTTTGTCTCTCACAGGCTTGGTTGGTTTTAGTCTTCACTGTCCCTTGGATGGCTGGTGGCAGAGTGCTGTGTGTGCTGATCAGCTAATGGGAACACAGTGTCAGTTTGCCTGGGCCATGTCCATGGGATCTTGGACCCGGGTGGACCCATGTCAAACTTTTGTATGAGAAACAAATTTCCCTGTTGGAAGACAACTCCTTCAGCCTCCATCACATACCTGTGGAGACAGGGAGTACCCTCTCTGCTAGTCAATTTTAAGTTCTCTCATTTGCTCTAGGGCTACAGGCCAGGTCAGGGGTCACTGAAGGTTCTCCTCCAGGAGCAGCTCTTGCGGGGGTCCCCCAGAGCCCCCTGGTGGTCACTATGAAAGAGTGCTCCTCTCCCCAGGGATTCTCTTACAGCCCTCAAGTGGAAAAAGGGAGCTTCTTCCCTTGGCAAGGGCTCCCTTGTGCTAGCCCTGTGGCTGCCAAAGGGCCCTGAGTTAGAGTTTCCTTGCTGCCCATCAGGCATAAGGTCAAGGCCCATTCCCATCTCCATGCACTGATCCTCTTTGGGCACCTCTTCTGAACAACCTTGCCCCACCCTGCCAAGTCCTGACATACCCAGAACCAGCGTAGAGCTCAGGGTAGACTTGAGCTTTCCTGTGCTGAAAGGCCCCACCTTCTAAGAGAGGCTCAGCCTTCATTGCAAGGAAGAAGGGACCACGGACTGAGGAAAGACAGAAAGCAAGGCAGTGTCATCCTTGCCGGCCAAGAGGCTGGGGCCCATTTTTACTATCTAACCAGATAGCTCAGCCTAGGAGCAAACGTGTCCTGGGCTGAAGTATCCTGGTCATTGTGGGTTCAAAGGAGAGGAGGCCTTTATCATACTTGAGAGACCAGAGGAAGAAGTATAACTTTCCTAGTTCTTGGCTTGGAACATGGCTACCTGCAGCCCCAGTGGTGGGGGCTCTGAAGAAGGACCCTCCATCTTCCCCATCACCAGCCATAGCACCGTGGCCATATCCATCTTTCCAACCGAAGCCTTTCAAAGCCATGTCTTGATAGGAGGAGCAGGAGGTGGCTCTTCCATAACAGTAGAGTCTAGGCTATGACTTTAAATTAGACTCATTGCACAGTTGGGGGTAATGGAAGGGAAGCAAGGGACCAGTTGGGTTCCAGTCAGTCCTTGGGCCAATTCCATGAGACCAGGGTACTCTAGCCCAGCAGCAGGCCTGGGAGTACAAGAATGGTCTCCGGAACCCCCTCATGTCCTGCGTTCTGTCCTGCCATAGACAATGGGCAGTGTGGGTTTGTCCCATGGCCCTTGCATGGCAAGAGAGCACCACATTGGTTCAGTCTGGGCTTTTCATCCTTCAATAGCACCATAGCAGGAAGTTGTGGGCCTGTCCATTTACTTTATATGGCCTCCCCCAGCCTGAGCTGAAACCCACCCACGCCTGCAAGTCTTTCGTGTAGCCCTTGGGGTTTCCTCTTCAGCCCTCTGGCAAAAAACCATTCCAACAAAAACCTCCATTCCTCCTCAAGAAGTTGCTATAATTTACAGGCACAAAGCAGCCCAAATCCATGCAGAGAAAAGTAACATTCTTCCCCAAGAAGAAACTCAGCCAGTTGAGAGGGGCGGGGGGGGGGGGGGGAGAAAGAGGGAGCAAGGAAAGAGGGAGAGAGGAGAGAGAGAAATATTCTGCTAAAAGATTTACTCATTTACAAAATAAACTGGTGAAAGACAAAGAGGAAAGCAGAAAGCGAGCAGATGTCATCCTCACAGCCTTCAGTCTAAGGGTGACCAGTTGTCTCCAAGGACAGAGGGTGCCTTAGGACAAAGGATGGCTACTCGTTTTTATTTGCCCAAATGGTGGTTTTCCTGGGACAAAGGGACACTTTTTTCTCGAAAGGAATTCAAGCCACTTTCTTTAGAGAAGCCCAGAAAGATTTGCAACTTTTTAATGAGTTTTCCTAGCCTTTACACCGTCATACAATTTAACTTTTATAATAAACTGGGGAGATTAGGTTTTATCATCTCCATTTTACGAATGAAGAAATTAAGGTTTGGGAGGTTACTTGGCTTCTACTCTGATGAGGTAACAGAAGGAGGCAGGAGGCAGAGCTAGGTCTGCAGCCTCCAGAGCCCACACTGGGAGATTGGGGGTAGGAATAGGGGGACCCCAGAACTCAGAGGACATCAAGTCAAGAGAAAAGGCCAAGTGGGGCTGCATGGGCATGGGAGGGGTTAAGTGCCATACTGCAGAGGCAGTCTTTTCAACACCACCCTCTCCCCCTTTTTTCTCTTCCTCTTCCACTGAGTTGACCTTTAAATTGCAGCATCAGCTGCTGTGCCAGACACGCTGTGATTTCCCCTCACTCCATCTGCCTAGCCTTCCTACTGGCGCAGTCGCTCCTCTTGCTGCTTTCTCCTCCCTCTTTCCTGCTCCATCCGTCTCCCTGTCTGCCCGTCCCATTCACAAAATCCCAGCATCACAGGAGGCCCTGCTGCAGGTGGGCAATATTGTCCCCACCCTTCTCCGCACTCTCTACCCTGCCGCCCTGGTCTGGGGTTGGCAGCCAGGAAAATCTCCTCTGCGCAGACCTGTTCCGGCCTCACTTCCTTTGGCCCCAAAACCTTCAGGCCAGCCCACCCCACTGTTTCCCCAGCCCCAGCTCTTTCTGCTTCCCCGTCTGCCCCAGCCTCGCCCCTCCCAAAAGCCTCACGCAGGGATGTACCCTCTGCATAATGTTCATTTGCATTTGGCCCAAGGCCTAAACGATATTTTTTACCATGACTGTAGGATACAGCAGACATTAAATCTTATTGGTTTAATTTTCTTCCAGATAATAGTACAGCCTTTGATTTTTTCCCCCCCAAACTATGGAAAAAGTGTCAAAGAAAAGTGGAACATTAATCAAGGGACTTTGATGAAAAGAATGAACGTGTTTTCCTAAGAGCCCAACATGTGGTGCAGCTGTTGGTGAATGTTTAAATGACATTTTTCATATGCTGCTATAAAAAAAAAATCTTTCTGAGTCGATTCTGCAAATATATTCCAATTTGCTACAAGGCCAGTGGTTTTAAAATTATTTAGAAATAAAATGTGTTTATGATTTCTGCTCTACTTTGTATATTTGTCTGCTGCAGGCCTCTTTCCTTTGAGGAGGGCCTAGCCTGTCTCTCCCAGAAGCTGCAGCCCTCTTAAGACAGAAACATTCAGCTTTGGCCTAGCACGTCACTCTGTCCCAGAGGCTTAAACTGTGGCAGGAGGGATTTAGGTGAGGAAGAAAAACAAGGTGATGGGGAACGTCATTATGTTTTGAAAGGTCTGGGGAAACCTTTATAAAAGGCATGATTTCTCCCGTGTAAGAGAAAATAATCAACTCATTCAACTCCTAGGTTCCCTTAGAAGCCTGAACACCTGAGTGAGGGAAAGCCAGAGGCCAGAAAACCTTGGCCTTCAGCCTCTCACATGTGGAGGGAGCCCCAGGCTCTCTTGGGCTGGGGGAGACCTGAGTTTTCTCTTCATTTTTGGAGCCCACTGAGCTGGAAGATCCTTGGGACGAAGCTCCCCTCCCACCCTGCTGGGATTCCTCCCTCAGAACATCCTTTAGAGCTTTCCAGACTCCTGCCTTCTGAAGGAACAGTTTCTTCTCTCTGAACAGTGCCATCTTTGGGAACTTGACCAACCCTAATACCAGGGGAGGGAGAGAGACTTCTGGTAGACCCCCTTCTGAGTGTGCACACCAAGGTTGTTCTGTCCCCGGCTCTCTGACCACAGGGGCAAAGCCTGGCCGGCAGCAGTGGGGTACATAAATTAAGTTCCAGACAGGGAGAGGCCCCACAGATCCTCCCCAGGGCCAGGAAGGCACACGGCCTGGAGGCTTGCAGTCCTTCCCCAGATGGGGCAGCCCCTGGGGGAGGTGGACTAAGACCTGAAGGCCTCACCGGCCTGGCCTGGGCCCTACACTCGCAGTGGTCCTGTCCTAGCTGGCCAGTTGGGGGCACACTCTCCCTAGTTTTCCCGTCTCCATGGTAATTATCATGGACCTGAGGGAATATGCAGGGGTGCTGGTGCCTCTCCCCTGCCAGGAGCTTCCTGGGGGGGGGGGGCCTTCACGGTGTGTCTGGGGCCATCTCGACTCCCAGCTGCTCTGTCCTGTACTGGCCTTTGGCTTCCCCAGCATGTCCTCACAGGGTCTTACCCGGAGAAAACCTTTTATGGGGTATATGTGGTTTGGGTGAGGAAAGATGTCTGCCCAGACCCAGGGCCGAGATGACAGCTGTTGAATTTCTTCAACTCTGAGCTCAAGCCCAAGCTCAAGCCTCCCTTCCTTTCAGATCAGCCTTCTCTTCCCTCCTAATCTTGTGTCCCCCTCTTCCTACCCAACTTGCTCAGTTCCACACGGTCTCTCGAGTGTCCAGCCCAGTCCTGCCTCTGTGTCTCAGCACCAGTGAAAGGCCTCTTGCAGGCCCAGCAGAGGCCCCACCTTCTCTCTAGGGCCTTCCTGTCCAACTCCTGAGAACTAAGAATTGGGGTTGAGCCTAGTCACTTACCCATCTATGTTGACTTGTCTTGCATCCTTGTTGGACGTGAGCCCCTGAGGCAGGATGGTAGGGGCCCTTCCTTTTTCCCCCCATACACTGCTTGGTGTGAGGTGGGGCTTGGAGGAGCTACTCCAGGCAGGTTTGGAGCTGCCTCTTAGAGAAAGCCTACCTGATCCCAGCTGCTGCTCTAATTTAGCTATCACAATAATCCCTTTATGTAACAGTGGGATAGGAGGGAGGTCTGTTGGGAGCTTCCAGGAAATGATTCCTCACTTTGAAGACAGAGACACAGGAAAACAGGTCCTTTGCCTTCCTCTGGGCGTAGTCATACCTAGATGGGACGCCAGGAATTCCCGCAGCATCTGGGCATGAAGCTGAGACACGGGAGGGGAGATCAAGAGCATCACAGAAACAGGGAGAAGGAGCCCTGGTGAACCTTCTTAGAATAAGAGGTAATCAATTTCTCTCCTTGGAGTCTGCTTGGAGACAGGCTGTCATGTTATTTACAGCTATAATGCAGCCTACTGGGTAGGGTGAGAGTTGTGGTGGGGCCCGGAGAAACCCCAACTGCTGCTGCTGAACTGGGACCGCTGGTTACCCAAGACTTTCTCTCGCTCCTTCCCTCCTTCCTCCTTTACAGAAGGAAAGAAGAGATCTGAACTTTGTCTAAGACCACCTCTGAGATTAAATGGGAGTGGCCAGCCTACCTCATTGGGCCATTCTGAGTGTTTACTAGGATAACATATATGCTAACGGCTCCTTAGATGGTCCTTCCCTTCCCCTTTCCCCTGCTGTCTCATTTGCAAAGACAAGGTCTTCACCTGTCTTCCTTGCTGTATGCTAAATGTAGTCATTAGTCTGGAAAGGGGAACTGAGGGCTCTAGTGGAGGAATCCTGGTGTCTCCCTTGATCCCAAACCAATCAGATCCAAGGGGCTTTCAACAGGGACAGGGCTTTGCAAAGTTTCACCATGCCCTGAGCACTGTACTTTATGATTTAATATCATTGGCAGATGGACTGTGTCTCACAATGGACCCAAGAACACAAAGGTTGCCCCTCCAGAGGTGCTGCATGACCTTGGTTGGTCCCAGCAATGCATACCCTGCTGTGCTAGGGATGGGTCTCAGCAGCCCATGCCATACCCCAGCAGTTGCCCTTGAGGATACTGGCAACCAAAGACCTAGCCATGCCTGCTGACAGCATGCCTAGCAGGAGAAAGGACAGAACCCGGCCTCGCCTGGCCAGTGCTCTTGGACTTTTGAGTGTTAAGTAGAATTCAGTGTTAACCAGAGCTCCAAGGAGCTCCAAGGAGTCAGCTAAACCCTGTGCCCCTGCAAACCAGAGCCAATGAATGAAGCATGGCAGCAGAGCACCAAGTTTCACTATGAATTGGCAGGTAGAAACAGGCTTGAACTACAGCCAGAAGGGTATGGGTGAGCTGCAAGGAGAATTCCTGCAAAAGCTGTTGGGCCATGGGTAGAAATGGGCAAGCAGTGATATTTTGTCTGCTTTCTGTTTTAGACTCAGATGTCTTTAAAGGCAAGAGAGCTGCTCAGGAGACGGATGTGGAGTTGATGTTGCCCTAAGTTAGAGACTAGGGCCAAGTGACCACCCGCCCCTCTCCAGGAGGCATGGACTCAGTCTCAGTCCTGCAACACAAGGACTGAAACATTGCATGGCCTGTCTCTGGTTTGCTGGGACTTTTGGGAAACCCAAATGCAAAGTAATTAGAGGGAGGAGCTTTAAATTTCTTCAAATGAAAATATTTTCCCACTGTATAAATACCTTTGTAGGGTTACTTGCTAGCGTTGTTGTATCTCCGAACCTTGTTGAAAATTCATTCATCCAGTTTCATGAACACACACAGAAGGACAAAGGGGACCACAACTCCATGTACATAACTCAATCTCCAACGGGGAAGACTGAGGGGAGCATGGTGGTGAGGGACGGTGGAGATGGTCAGGGGAGAGAAGAGCAGACAGAGTCTATGTCAGCCGCATGGCTGGGCTCTGTCCTCCTGACCAGTTGTGTCATCCTGGGCTGGATTTTAGGGGGAGCCACATATTTCCTGCCTTCGGGAAAACCTAGCCTGATGAGGAAGTCAAAGTCCTGGTCTGCAAGGAGCTGCCAGGTGATCTCTGGACTTGGGAAGCTTCACACCCATCGGCTCAGATAGAAAGCAGAGACTAGTCCTAATACTTAGCACAACTAAGAATCTTTAGGCCTGTCCCTGAGTACTTGTGTCAGGGCAAAGGGAAAATAAAAAGGAAGTCTTTTCCCCCAGGGAGCTGGGACAACAGGGACTTGAGTTCCTAGACCCATATCCCCAAGCCCTGGCCTCCTAGAAATGGGTTACTAATTTTTTTGAGGGGGGGAAGATGTCCCACCCTCCACTGTTTAACACCACAAAAAATCTGTCAATTTTGCAGCCTTCTTTTGCTAGAAGGCATAACCACTTTGCCCCCTGATGTCCTTGGCTTCCTCCTAAGACATCCCTGGCTATGAACTCCTTTAAGATGATGTCTTTGTTTGGGTTCCCTAGAAAATAGAGCCTGAGGTAAGGCTTAAGTGCTACTGCTTTATTTGGGAGGTGCAAATCCAGAGCAGCAAGAGTGAAGCAGAGTGGAAGTGAAGCAGTAAAGGATGGGGACCAATGCAAGATGATAGTTATTGCACTGGCCATTGCTGCTTGTCGAGCTGCAAAGAGACACAGCTGATCAAGATGTAAGTGCATCCCATCAGCCAGGCAGGACATTTCTGGACAGACTGTACAGAAGAAGAGTGCGTTAGAACAGTCCATTCGAAAGGGAAAGGAGAGAGAATTTTATCTGAAGTCCTCTCCCATCTTCTCTCTGCCAAAATCCGTCTCATAGGGAGCTAACTAACCTGAGTGTATCACTCAGCTCCTTCCGCAGTTGCTTATGAATTCAGAGCCCACACTCTGCATATTGATGTTTCTTCTAAGACCGAAAGTGCAGTAGGAGCCTGAAAATCTGGCGGGGCAGCTGGTCAAACTCAGACAACAGAACTGTGTGAGCATATGTGGAGTCAGTTGAGTGTGGTGGCAGCTTGAGGGGCGGTAAGCAGCTGAGGGTCTGAGAGAATCTGAGAAGTTTCATAAGCCGTGTCCAGCAGAAATGGAAAGAGTCTCTGGAAGAGGAGGATGAAAAGGGGGTCCCTGCAGAGTCATGGTCCTTAGAGACCAGGGAAAGCCAGAGACGAAGGAAATCTGAGAGACAAAAGATGAAGGTGACGAGTTGAGGAGTGTTAGGCAAATTAGGCAAAATGGAAGGGCTCAGTGATTCTGGGTAGGAAGTTACTCCAGTTCTGGAAGCTACTCCAAGGGCACTCCTCTGAATAAAAAGGTGCATTATATTAGAGCCTTCTTAGCCAGTGTGTGCTCTTGGTTGTAAAGAATAGGTCTTCTACTTTTTTAAGCTCACTGTATGGTAAATTGTAAAATGGCCGTAAATTCTTCCCCTCCCTGAATCCATTCCCTTGCAAAGTGACACTGTAGATTCTCCCATCAGGAGGTGGTCTGTTTCTCCATTTCTTGAGTCTATGCCAACTTTGTGACTTACTTTAGACAATGGGACATTAGCAAACATTATGTAAGTAGAGACTTGGAAAGCACCCTTGTGCATTGGGGCTTGCCCTTTTGCTAAGCTTAGACCCTGGGGACCACTGTGTGAATGAGCCTGAGCTAGCCCGCTGGAGGATGAGAGGCCACATGAAGGAGAACTAAGGTGCCCATCAGATGTGAGCGAGACCACCCTTCATCCGGTTGCTACCTGAACTATCAGCTGACTACAGACGCGTAAGGAAGCCTAGTGGAGATCAGCTGAGCCAGCCCAGACCAGAAGAACTGACCCATGAATCATATGCTAAATAATTAAATATTTGTTGTTTTACGCCACCAATTTTGGGAGTTGTTCATTATACAGCAAAAGTCAACTAATTCAACTTGAATAACCCATTGAGTGTTAAATTCATAGATTGTGTTTAGTATAGATTTGTAGAATAGAGCTGAATTTCATAGAATCCATTATAGAGAAAATCATCTGAATAAAGAGGATGAGTGATGCTTGGTGGTGGTAATGGTGAAGGTAAGAGTGATTAGATGCTGGTGATGCTCGATGACAGCAGTGGTAATGATATCTGTGAAGGAGATGGTGAGTGTGTAATTTTTGTGGTGTTGATGCTAAAACTGATGAGGGTGATGAGGATGTTGATAAACGTCTGTTGATCAGCAGAAGTTGATGAGGATGTTTGTGAAAGTGGTACAGCAATGACTGTGGTGGAGATGTTAATAATAAGTGGGGATGATTGTGCCGCTGGTGGTGGAGGTGTTAATGACTGTTGGTGTTGTTAATAATAAATCATGGTGAAAATAATGGAGAAGCTGATAACGATGAAGGGGATGATGAGACTGATGATGTTCATTGGATGGTGGCAATCGTGGTAATGGTTTTCATGACCTTATTCTTGGTGGTGATGATCATGGTGTTGAAGATGATGGTTTTGACTGCAGTAAGTTGATGTTGCTAGCTAAGATATGTCCAGATCTCTATGGCAAGCAAGTCCATTGGCCTGGATTTCTCCTTCCCATTAGAACCGAAAACCAAAATCAAGCTCCCAAGGGAAGAGGGGTTTTCTGAGTCAATTATTCTCCGAGCTGGGAAGATTAGAACCCCTGGCTTCAGTTCCTTTCTTGACAAGAATTGATGAACTAGAGCCAGGATAGAAGTGGAAAAAGAATGAGGGGCCTCTGCTGTCAGCATCAGCTGCCTCTTTGAAGGCAGAATGGGAGAAAAGGCCCACAAAAGGCTGGGCAGCTGGTGGAGGGAAGAGAAGGCAGTTCTCACACTACTTCAAGCCAGAAGCCACAGATCTGGGTCTCCAGGAGCTCCAACGGCACGCTCCCTTGGCTCTGGAGAGTGCCAGCAACTAGGAAGCAGGACAAGGAAAGCAAGATGTCTACAGCCTCATGTGGCCAGACTGAATCCCAGTGGCAACATGTGGGGAAGACCTCCAGGGGCCAAAGGCTCAGTTTTGCTGGGGCTTGGAGTGTTTGTCATCTGCCCTCTGAGTCGGGAGAAGCCCACTGTGCCTTTGCTGTGTCTCAGACACCCTGGGAGAATGAGCTGTGGGGCACGCTCTGAGCTGGAGGATGGGGAGGGAGTGAAATAAGATGCTGACGACAGGCTGCTGGCTTGGGGGGCAGTGTGATCCTTGGGGCCTGCGGAGGTCAGACATGGGGAGGACAGGGAGGGCCAGAGCTGTCCCAGCTGCTGTGCAGCTGCTCACTGAGTGGTCATCCAGAACTTGCTGAGGACTGGGAATGCTGCAGTGGTTTTATCACACAATGTGGGTTCTCCTGCTGGTCAGGAGATGCAATACTGGCTTCTCCGCTGCTTCCCAGAACCCTGCTCTTGGAATTCACACCTACGTTTCCCCCTGGCTGAATGGAGACACATCCCTCTCACTCCTGCAACCTGCTGTCACTAATTGCAGAAGCATAGCTGGAAGCTCAGTGGGGTATTCAGGGTTGGGGATGCTGTGGCCCCAAGGCAGGAGCCCTCTCCTCAAACATGATTCTCAGGAAGGCCCATGACAGGTGGCAGCAGAAGTAGGAAGAGAGTAGGGGAGGGCGAATCATTGGTTTGGGAAGAGCTAAGGGAGGGAAAGTGGTCAGAGCTGTGGAAGGGCCTGAGATGTTGGCAGAGCCAGATTAGGAAATAAAACTCTGAGAGAGGCTTCCAAGGCCCTGTGAGAGAAGGGAGGTCATACCTTCTAGAGCCCCACCTGGGTCTTGAGAAAGCTGCAGTTTCAGAACATATGTCAGTGCCTTTACCTAGCTTGCAACTTAGCCCATTTTTGTACCGGGGTCTTAATCAGGGCATGTCCTGCAAAAAGGCACTTGCTCCACGGGTATGTTGGAGCTGAAAGGCAGCCAGGCCTGACTCTACTCATGAAGGCCTGTGCTCTGCTATTGGGCTGCACTCCCTGCATCCCAGGAAAAGGAGCACCTTTTCCTAATCTCACAAATGTGCTGTACAGGCTACTGGGAGCCTGTACAGCACATTTGTGAGATTAGGAAAAGATCTGGTCTAAACGTACTTGGAGCACCATCTCCAACCCAGGTTGGTTCCCTCTCTGCTGCTCTGATCTGGCATGCGGGCTTCATTCGGTCGGTTAGAGGGGGGAGTGTGTCAGAGGCCTTGGAGCTCTTTCCCACAAAGGCCTGGAGCTACCTGAGTGAGCCCTATGTCTTCAGCCAACCCAGACAGGACCCCTCTCTCAAGATGCTGATTCTAGCTGAGGGAAAGAGACATGATTACAAAAATGGTTATTGAAGTTTCCTGATGCTAAGGGTAATGATGAGAGCATAAAACAGGGGATTCATCTCACCTGAAGGTCAGGTTAGATGTCCCTTTCTGAAGAAGTGCCACTTGCACTGAAATGTGAATGATGTGAAAAAGTTGGCAAGCAGAAGAGAGTGGGGGTGGGGAAAAGTGTGGTGGGCTGGGAAGAGCATGTGTGTAAGTTGTGAGGGAGGCACATGGAAGATGGCACGTGGCGGTCCCGAAGAAAGCCCGTGTGTCTGTAGCGAGTGAGAGGACGCACAACTTGAGATGAGACGGGAGGGTCATTGGGGTCCAGATCATGCAGAAGTTTGTGCACCATGAAGGATGTGGATCTGCTTTGTGTTCTGAAGATTCTCCCTGGTTTCTGAGTGCAAGTGGATTGGGGGTGGGGAGGGGCTGCTGGTCAATGGTGGCTTCATTAACGAGCAGTGGAGAGGCAGGTACCCACTGGAATTTTAACTCAGAAGGGGTTCTTGGAATTTAGTCTCCACTCCGCACACCAAGTTCTGTGCCCCACTCAGTCCTCGGATGGACCAGCTTTATCCTTGGTCAGACTTTATCTTGGTCTGGGATCCCTGGCTCTACTTTATAAATAATTTTTTTAATGGAGAAAGAAGAAAGAAGACAGAAAGTGCCCAGCACTTTGTATATTGCAGGTGTTGATCAATATTTGGCAAATGAAGGAACAGAGAAACATAAGGTGGAGTTGGTGAAAAACAGCAGTAGAGATGCCCCATCTTTTTGCAGTTTAATAAAGTTCTGTAAAGGAAGGGAAGGAAGGGCTTAGCCTTTGCAGGACAGCTTGTGTTTTTAACAGAAATTATTATTATTTAAACAAATCCATAAGAGGCACATTTTTAGGCAGTTGGGGAAAGGGAAGGGAAAGAACTGGGGCAGGAAATGAGGTGTTTGGGACTCTGGCCACCTCTGGGATCAACTTCAGTGTTTCTGCCACACCAGACCCACCAGAGACCCAGATATATCCAGAAGGACAGGCCATGACAGTACATGGTGTTTCAGGAGCCCACATGGGCTCCAGGGATGAGATAAGCATGGAAGAAGTGACATCCACACTTCAGAGAGACTCAGAGTGCTGGTGGGGATACAAGCGAGGGTCAAGAGAGAGACCCATGGAGACCTCAGGAGAGCTGAATGGGATCAGGGGCCTAAGAGAGGCCTAAGAGAGGAGCACAGCTATTGAAGGGATAGTGCTTAAATAAACCCAGTGGTCAGGCAGGGTGAATACTTGAGGACACGGTAAATACATCGCCCTCCAAACCTTCATACGAGCCAGTGGGTCACAGAGAAATGGGGACAGGATGAGAGCAGGCCTGGAAGGGCTCAGGGCCAGAGAGCCCTTCCTGATGTCAGAAGAGTTTCTATGAGGCAGTGAACTCTGAGAGACCAGCCCCTACCCACCCAAGGTGGGCTGTGAGGAAGGTCTCCAAAAGCCTCTAAAATCTGCTCTCTCAAGTGCTTTGTGTCCCATACTTGAGAGTTGGCCTGGTGTCATTGTGAAGGGACAGTTGGGGTCAAATGAGGGCCAGAGTTAGGGCCCTATCTGTGTCCAGGGCAGGACAGTCTGAGGCTAAGGGGACAGCCTGAGGGATAGTCTCTCCCTGGAGTGTGTTCTCCACACTGGTTTATGGTCTGTCTGTGCTGGGGTGAAGGGAACAGTGCAGACATGATATCCCTTAAATGGCAGGGGTTGTCATGATTTGGGGCTATACCTTCATTAGAACTTTTCTAAGATCTCTGAGCCAGCAGGATACTTTTCAGGGACAGGAAAAGGGAATGACAGAATGAGTGGGGTGCTCAGGGCCCTGCCAGGAGGGAGAGGAGGAGGTGACCTTGGAGGAGGTGGAAGGAGGGGTTGTGAAGATTTGGGCCAAGATTCCTTCAGGCAACTTAGAGGCAGAAAGCTTGAGAGGTGATGGGAAGGCAGAGTGTGGTGGGAGGGAAGAAGCCGGGCTGTTCCCAGGAGCTCAGACCACCTTGGTGGCCTCGCTGTCTCTCCCGCTAGAGTCCTGCCTGGAATGTAGCAGAGGAACATAAGGTCCTGGCCTTTTCTTGGGTCTGGAGTCCCAGGGAGAAGAGATAGTGGCCTCCCTGTGGTCTGGGTGCTGGCAGCAGGAAATGGCCTTGGATCTGGACCCCTGGGAAGCCAGCAAGTGGAAGAGGATGCTAAGGACATGGAGAGAGAGGCAGGGGAGAGGAACTGGGGATGCACATATGAGGGAGGCTGAAGAAACCTGATCCCTTGATGAGTCGTTAGGTTTTGGGAGCTGGGTCCAGCCAGGACTCCCACCCTAGACAGCCTCCAAGACAGGGGTGAGCTCTGAGCACGCACACCCTAGGCTGGGAGGATGGACCCACCAGATGGGGTCTGGTGAGCTCCATATGGATGGCGAGCCTGTAGCCTGATGGATTAGGGACTGTTCCTGGGGCTGTGGTGACACTGAGCACCCAGGAAGAAAGGAGGAGGCTGGAGGGGGCTGGAGGAGTCCATCAGGCATTGGAGAGCTACAGGACTTGGGCTGGGGGAGGGAGGTGGTCCTCTGTGGGATGGATTGAGTCATTTTGGAGAGGTGACAAACTGTGGTGAGGAGCAAGTGATGTGAGATGCAGGTGTCCACCCCAGAGTGTCTTTCCTGGTGGGTTCACCATTAATCCATGGGTTCCATTTTCTCACCAATTCTTTTATAGTGGGTTCAGGCCTCTGCACATTCAACAAATATTGGGGTCTCCATTGTTCTAGCACTGCTCCAGGAGCTTTGGATCCATCAGTGAACAGGAGACCCAAGATCCCTGCCCACAGAGGGTTTCCATCTTAGTGAGAGCCCAGCTAGTCAGGAGGAGCGGTAGGTGGGGGGTGTCAGGAGTCTGGGAGCAAGGACAGGGCTCTGGCCGTTGGGCTGGGGATTCAGAGGGAACCTGGGCCTCTGGGAGGAGAAGCAAGAGCAAAGCCCAGGCCTGGGCTTCAAAATGGTGCTAAGAGGATCTCAGGGTGGAGGTTCAGACCCGGAGAATGGGTTTGGGTGGATCCTGGGTCTCAGGTACCAGGTAGAACCCACTTATCAGATCACAGGAACAAGGACAAGGCTGCCAGAGGGTGGGCCTGCCTCTCCCCATGCTCCCCTTCCTCTGGCCTCCCTGAGAGCCATGCTGAGCAGGCTGGCCTGTGATCCAGGTGAACCTCTGTCCTCCCACCTGCCCATGGAGAAGCTGGAGCAGATGCTCTGACAGCCGCATCTCAGGCTGGGGACGGATTCAGCATCTTCAGCAGAAGATTCCCAAAGAGAGGTCTTTCTCCTGGAATACTTCAGATGCTTTAGTTCTCTTCACCCTCCACTGTGAGTGAGATGAGGTCGGGATGTGTCTCCATTTTGCAGGAAGGGGATATTGAGTCCTTGACTGTTTACAGCCGTTCCAGTGCAACAAAGAGAGCTGCTGGGAGAATTGGGCTGCTGGCTCTGCAGGGTGTAGCCCAGCTTTCCCACATGGCTGGGAGCCAGAGCAGAGCACATCTCAGACCCTCTCAGATGCACAGGGAAAATGGGGAGCAGGTGGGCCGCGCCTGCGGTCTCGAAGTCATGGAGGTAGCTTGGAGGAGGAAGGGGGGATGTATGGGAAGCCCCACATCTTCCCCTCGCCCCCTCCCCTGTTCCTAGGGATTGCGGTGAGCTGAGAACTGAGCCTGGGGCCCAGTGCTGCCCCACGATAGAGAGGTGAGGCTGGGACATGCTGTGGATTTCTGGTCGGGGTTCTTGAAACAGCAGCAGTGTGGTGCACGTGGCCACCCTCGATCCGTTAGAGGCCTCCTGGGGAGCCAGAAGTTTGGGCAAGCTCAGCCTAACCTTGACTCTCGTCCATTTGGTCTCACTTGGCTGCTCAGCCTGGGGCTGGTCCCCTCCCTGGCACTTTGTCTCCTTTCTGGGACGCTCTTTGCTCTCTGTGTATCTACTTCTAACCCTCTTATTCTTCCTCGTTATGGTATCCCTGCGAATCAGCGGCAAATCCCTGTAATTATTGCCACATATATGCCACAAAGATGACCTCTGGAGTACATCAGCTGGATCCTTTAGTGGACTGTAAGTGGCCCAGCTGAGTTGCAAGTCTTGCTGTGCCGTGGGGCCTTCCCAGCCTTGGGGCACATCTCTCCCTCGTGGCTCTTTGCCCCTTCCTGGGGATATAGTGGCAGCGGAACTCCCAGCTCTGGCCCCTTCTCCGGCTCTGCGTCTCTGATCCTCGGCCCAGCTGCCTGCATCCCTCCCTCCGCAGGCAGCCTCCTGGCTGACTTCACTCCCTGTCACATTCCTGGCTGTGAAAGGGACCTCTTCCAGGACCCTGGGGAGATGACATGAGTTTGTTTGTTTTTCTCCTGTCTCCACTTCAAGGGCTCCACTGGCAAAAACAACACCCTGATGACTTCCAGGTCTTCCCCTCCTTTGCCCTGAACATGGGAAAGACAGCCTCCACTCTCAGCCATGGCAGCTGGGGAGAGATGAGCTGGGGCTGGCTTTGGGATGGCCACATGCTCCTAGTACCCTTTCGAGGGGCACTCACAGAGTCACCTGACATTCACAAAGCTCTCCTGTGGTACCAACCCCAGGAGCCCCTTGGGGGAGGCAGGAAGACCATTGTTTAAATAAAAGGGTCTGGGGAGGCCAAGTCTCAACCCAAAAGAATGAATCTAGCAGGAAAACATTGAGCCAGAATTGAGGCTCGGAATATCTTTTCTGACACCTCTCATACAAAATTGTATGCGACCAAGCCTCCTCATAGCAGATGAACAGATGTGTGTTCCCATACAGATGAGCTGTGCTGAGCCTTTCAAATCATGACTCTAAGAGACTTTCCTCTGATGGGAGGGGTGTCACACAGAACCAGCGAGAAGGGATTGTGTGGGGGGGCACAGGGTGTGCCTACCCTCTAGCTTCCAAAGATGAGCTGCTGAGGACCAGACTTCTTTCAGGGGACAAAGGGAACAGCTGCTGTCCCCTTTAAAGGATAGTGTTTGTGTCAAAGAGGGTGATATTGAGAGCCTAGAGGAAGGACAAGGTGAATGACTGAAGACATTCTAAATACTACATCCCCCTCCACAACTTTGGCTTTGGTAGGGCCGCCATCTTGGGATTTGGGCCTGTTGTTGAGAATGGCCTAGTTTCTAGGAGGGAAAGAAGCTGAACTATCTCCAAGGGCAGAGCAAAGCTTTACTACCACCAGTTCTGTGCATAAACTTCAGGGGACCATAGAGAAATGGGCCCAGTGTGAGAGCAGGGCTCTAAGAGGTCAGAGAGTCCTTCCTGATGGCAGGAGGGTCTCTGTGAAGCAGTGCATGCAGGGATAGCTCTAGGGTCAATGAGGAACCCATAGAGAGCCAAGTCAGAGCTACAGAACTGCCTGGTCCACCTCCCCTGGATTCTCAGAAAGCAATCCTCAAGGTGCTGAAATGGGAGCTGATACAGGAAAACACAGGGCAGTGGAAGAGGGGAGATTCAACTTCTTCAAATCCTCAAGGTTCAGGCCTGTGTTCCCCACTTCACCCAGGGCCCAGCCACTGCCCTGAGGAGAAACTGTTGCATAAAGTCCACTTGAGATTGTACGGGAGAATTAGCATCATCTAGAGTTCCCTCAAACCCCTGCTCTGTGTCTGCCATGGTGGGCAGGGCTCTGGGTGAATTGTTCTCACAAGATCAGATCTCATGGTCTTTCCCTTAAGGACCCTCTGCCTTATGAGAAAGGGCTCCTTGGGGGAGCCCTTACTCATCTTGATCAGTAAAATTTTGCCCCTGGGGAGTCCAGGTCTTAGGGGGCCTCATCCTTGGGGATCTGTTGGCTGATCAGCCCAAAGGAGAGGGCAGAGCCATGGACATGAGACATATGCACTGGGACACAAAATGGTCAGTGACCACAGCTGCCAAATGGAGTTCCTTCAAATTATACTTGGGGATGCTGGACAGAGTGTGGAAAGTAGGACCAGCTGGGGTTGGTCAGGGAGTCTTCTCAGGGAATTTCAAGGACAATGGGGGACATGGACTGGCAGAGAGGTAAAAATGTCACGGAGGAGAGGCTGGTAGTATGAGCAATCCTATGCAACTCTGTGCCGACATAGTGGTGCTATTGAAAGGCACTGGCAACAGCATTCTAGTGTCTTGGGGTACAGAAAGGCCACCTTACCCACACTGAGTTGTTCTCTCTGTCTTTTCCCTACATCATATTTTCTCTTGGTTCCTGTCTTTGGAACATATTTCATGCAGGCCATCCATATTCCTCTTGACATGAGGTGTCCAGAACTTATTCTCTCATCTACTCATTCAGTCCATATACATTTAGCATCTTCTATGTTCCAGATTTTATACTGGGTGCCAGGGGCACAAATATGAATAACACCCAGTTTGGTCCTCAGGGAATTCTTAGTCTAATGCAGTGCTATTCAATGGATCGAGAAGATGCTCTCAATCTGTGATGTCTAATATGGGAGTCACTGGCCACACATGGCTACTGAGCACCTGAAAGGTGGTTAGAGCAGCTGAGGAACTGAATTTTTGTTTTACTGAATTTTAATTAATTTAAATTTAAATAGCCACATGTGACTGGTGGGCACCATATTAGACAGCACAGATCTGATGGAAAGAGAGAGAGGTAACCAAGCCATTTCATTATCAGCACAGCATGATCGGACTGCCACTGTGGTCTGGTCAAAGTGGAGGAGAGAGAGTGACTAGATGTGTCTGGGAATTAGGAAGCCTTCCCAGATGAGGTGACCTTTGAGCTAAGTCTGGGATGACGAACAGGATATGCATGATGATGGGGAGGGGGCATGTGTGGGCAGAGGCTCAAACTAGTGATTCCTGTGATTTTTGTAGACTTTCCAGCTGGACTTCTCCATAGATTAACCAGCAGAGCTGGGCTTGAACAAGGAGATACAGATGTGCTCTGCCCATTGGCCTGGCTCTCTGCCCTCCTCAGTTCCCAGGGAGGTGGGTGATGACAGATGGACTCATGACTCTCCCTACATTGAGGGATACAAGGAGCTGAACTGACCCTAGGAATGATGATTGCACCCTGGGGAGAGGGTACGGGTTATCTGAAGACAATCTGGGAAGCCAGGAAGCATTTAGGGGAAGAGGATTGACACAGGGGGAGGAGGTTGCTGGGAGCCAGTTTCCCAGTAGAGGCCAAGAATCACTCCCAGGGTCAACTCCATCCTCCTGTCCAGATGGAGAAATGGGGAAGGGGTACTTGGGGCTCCATGAGGCTGTTGGAGAACAGCCACTGTGGGGCTGGGGCAAAGAGTGGGTGATGAGATCTTCCAGAGCTCTCCTGTGCTCAAGTCCTTGGTGGTTGGCTAGTAGAGCCCACACCACCCTCATCAGACAAGGGTCTCCCGGGGTAAGGCCTAGTGTGTGACCCTAGATAAAAGAGGGTTTTAAAAGTAGGTGTTTAATTTCTACATGCCTGAAACAGAACTCTCGATTTACCCTTTCAAGAATCACTCCTCCCCCATGCTATCCCATCTCAACATAGCATCACCATCCAGTAAACTGCTCTATCCAGAAACCTGGGAGTAATTATGGGTTCTCCACATTTCCTTACATCCCACATTGTCTTCATCAGCAGGTTCCATTGATTCTTCCCCCAACATACATCTCTAGTTCATTTACTTATCTCCATTTCCACTGACACCATTCTGGCCCAAGCTTTTATAATTTCTCATTTGGGAACTTGCCTTTAACAAGTTTCCCTATTTCCTATGTTGCCCTTTCCTATCTATTTTACACAAAGCCGTTAGAGCAATTTAAAAAAAAAAGGAAACCAGATTACGTTATTCACCTACCTAAAAACATTTTCAATGGCTTCACACCTCACTTAGAATAAAGTCCACACTCCTTAACATGGTCAAAGAGGCCCTGCATGATTTGGCCCTGATACTTCTTCAAGGTCATCTCACATGAGTCTCCCCCAGCATGTGATGCTCCTGCTATACTGACCTTCCAGTTCCTTGAACAAAACATGCTCTTGCCTACTGCCAAGACTTCACCCATGCTGTGGCCTCCCTCCCTCCTCAATGAGATGGCTTCTTCTCACCTTTGACACTTCCATGTGTGTACCCCCTCTCTTCCTCTTCTGTAGCACACTCTCTTTTCCCTCTTAGCAGAATTGAAATTTGTTCTCTTGTTGACTGTCTTTTTTCACTAGACTCAAAGCTCTGTCAAAACAGGGGCCATATTTACTGTGTTCAACACTGTATATCTAGCAACTGGTGGGATCCCTTGCACACAGAAGGAACTAGGTAAGTACTCATCAAAAATATGAATGAATGGTATTTTTCCTTATTCAGTGCCATGAAATCAACACCATCCTCTGTTAGGAAGAGCTGGCTAACCCCGAGGGCTTCCAACCTTGTCTTCAGCTGTTACTAATGTCTGTCCTACGTTTTCCCACACTCCCTTCATCATAACTAAGACAAGCCAGACATTTCAGGGATTACCAAAGCCCTGTAGGCTTCCAAGGAACCCTGGTTCCATTAATCTTGATGTCCACTCTAGCATTTTTGAACATAAGAGCTGTTAGCTGCATGGACACTGTGATGGGGTCAGTCCTTTCTCGCCTGAGTCTGGCTGGGATTTCCATAAGTTTTCCTTCTCCTAAAAACTCTCTCTCTCTACAAAACTGTGGGTTGTGTGAGAATAGGTGGACTGGATCTTTAGGAACCCATTTGGGCAGTAGTATTGGAGGAAACCATGCATCTGATCCTGGTGAAAAGGGCTCTGTGGCCCTGAAGAGACCTCAGACCCAGCCAGGAACAAGGATGTTGGTTCCTCCTTTCCCTGAAATTTCTATTCCAAGGAATTTATAGCCCTTGTTCTGAGCAGTACAGACCAATCTCCAGGATAGTATAGTGGTGAGGCTAGGAGCTCAGGCTTTGGAGGTATTCCACCTGGGCTCAAAACCTGTGTCACTGTAGGTAAGTCATAGGCTCTTTGCACCATGTCCTCATCTGTCTTCTGAGTACTTCTTTCACTCCATCAGATCTTGATCCTGTTTGTTACCCCCATGACCATCCCTAACATAGGTCATGTAGAAGGAGCAAACGGTGGATTGGGCTATCCTGGGCACTTACCTCTTACATGATTACTGTAAGTGTCTTGGGTCCAGGAAAGGGAAAGGCCTATAAGTTGGGCCTGAAAACAGAGCCAGCTGCCATATTCTTTTTCCATATCCTTGAATCTTGGCTCATATATACCCTCCATGGGTATGTAAATTTTTCTCTGTTAACCAGGACCTCTCCTGAAATAGAAAAATGTCACAACTTACTTGTTGTTTTTTATAAGAAAAGTAGTCTGTTCATCCCCTCCATTATAAAGCAACTCACAGGGTTTCCCTGGTGGTGCAGTGGTTGAGAATCTGCTTGCTAATGCAGGGGACACGGGTTTGAGCCCTGGTCTGGGAAGATCCCACATGCCGTGGAGCAACTGGGCCCGTGAGCCACAACTACTGAGCCTGCGCGTCTAGAGCCTGTGCTCCGCGACAAGAGAGGCCACGATAGTGAGAGGCCTGTGCGCTGCGATGAAGAGTGGCCCCCGCTTGCCACAACTAGCGAAAGCCCTCGCACAGAAATGAAGACCCAACACAGCCAAAATAAATAAATAAATTAATTAATTTTAAAAAATAAAGCAATTCACAGAAATACAGAAACTGTCCAATGTCAAAAAATTTATTCATGTAATTCATTACACAAATAAAAGAGAGTAAATTCATGATCATAGCAATTGACATTCAATAAAATTCAAAATTAAATTTTAATTAAAAAATTTCAGCCATCTAGGCCTAGAATGATATTTTTCTTACCTGGTAAAGAGAGTCAAATTTTACCCACATCGTTTTATCTAGAATGGTAAAATACTAGAGGCGTTCTCATTAAAGTCAAGGAATAGTATTGCTACATTTTTCAACATAGTTCTGTACATCCTAGACAATGCAACAAGAAAAAAAATTGAGTAGCATAAATATCGGAAACAAAGATGTAAAAACACCATTATTTTCAGAAGATTTGATTGTCTCCATATTGAATATCTGTTGCTGCTCCAGCATCTGTTGCCTCTTCTTCCTGAAATAGCTCACAAACTTCACTTGAGGATCCACTCCTTCATACATTCTTGGTCCATGTGATCTGGATAGAGCTTCTTCCTCAGCACCAAGAGTCAAGCATGTGATCCAGGTCTGTCAACCAAAACACTCCATGCTCCTGGGTTATTTGGTGATGGCCATGTCACCAACCACAAAGAGCCTGAGAATGAATTTTATACATCCAAAGACCAAGGAGAGAGATGGATAAAAACCAAAACGTCTTGATGTGAAGTCTTTGTCCTGGACTTTCCATCGTCAGAGTAAATAAATTCCTTTTCACTTAAGCAGATTATAAAACAACAACAACAACAACCTCCCCCCACCAAAAAAACAGCTTTATTGAGACATAACTCACATACCACACAATTTGCTCATTTAAAGTGTACAAGTCGGCCCCGTGCAGCCATCCCTGGAAGTGGACTTCACCTCCTCAGAAGTGGTGTCACCGGGAAGGGTATCAGGAAGGCTATGAAGAAAGAAGTAGTTTGGGTATGATTGAAGGAAGACAGTATGGCACGTTACATGGAGCTAAAATCGGATCTGAGATCGGGTGCTACCAACGTTTTGCTTTTGCTTGGAGATGTCTCCTGCACCCTTGTGCCACTGAGAAAAACAGCAAAAAGTTGAAGGTCTTAGTATCGTTGATTGGAATGATTCAGAAATTCCCTTATGATGACCCTACTTATGATAAACTTCACGAAGACTTAGACAGAATTATAGGGAAATTTAAGCAGCTTTGTTCATTACTAAATGTTCAGCCCAACTTTAAAATTAGTGCAGAAGGTTCTGGACTTTCATTTTGAGGATGACAGACGCACAAAGACGAAACATCAGGGAACGTATGTTCGTATGTTAAGTGTTTAAAAATGTGATTAAAGGGGGGACTTTAATGATGGGGGACTCATTGTTTTGCAGGGAGGGTTCCAGCGTGGCCGGTGAAAGGGCTTCCTTCTCCGGAGGTCTGCCAGGTCGCCTCGGTGCCCCCCACGGGGCCCCTCCACACAAGCCCGTCCTTTGTTGGGCCCTATCTGCTTTGCAGTGTGAATGCGGCCCTCGCAGGACCCTCTCAGGGCTGCTCTTCTCTGGTCCAAGATCCAGGCTGTGGGCTCATGGGTTCTTGTCACCTGGCAGGCCTGGATGGATCTAGACTTGAGTTGGCTATGGATAGGATAAACCTCCCCTTCACCCCCCAGGCTTTGGTCAGCGCTCAGAGGGACAGTTTTTAAAAAAAATGAGAGGCATAGTGTTGATATTTAGCAGGTTAATGGGAAGGAGTGATGGGTACTGTGATATTTATTGACCCTTGAGATGTGCCAGTGCTGTGACCTGCTTCTCATGCTTTATTTAGTCCCTACAGGAGCCCATGAGGTGGGCGTTATTCCTATTTTATAGAAGAGGAAACCGAAGCCCAGGAGACTGCCTGGTCCTAGGACAGTGGGCTGCAGAGCTGGGACTCCAGCCCTGTCTCATGGAGACTGCTCTGGGACACACGGTCGCAACCACAGGCTTGGGGCCCCTGCCCGCAGGTCCCGGCTTTGCCCCGTGGAGCCCTGGGGCGTCCCCTGTGGCCATGGACGTGGGCGTCTGGCTGAGGGGAGGAGAGATCAGCCTTGTCCCCAGGGAGCCGGGACGTGCTCTTCCTGTGTCCCCGGGTGGGTGGGGCCCTGCAGCATCAAAAATGGTCAAGGGGAGGAGATTTTAAGGCCACCGTTCTATGTGCAGAAACTTTGGAGCCTTACTGCAGCCTTCCTTTTAGTGTGAGTTCTTCTGTCTTCTGCCCGGACTTCAAAGGCATCATCTGTACGTGGTGCACGGCCTCAGGAGGGGCTTTTGTTGTCATTTTCCTGGGTGGATTTTTGTGCTTCCTAAACTCTCTGTTTGGATAATGTATTATTTTTATAACTGGAGAAAAAAATAAACAGCATATTTTAAAGCAAAAAAATAAATTAAAAAAAAAAGTGTACAAGTCAATAGCTTTTAGTATATTACAAAAGCCATTGAGTTGTACAGCCATTACCACCTCTCCACCTCTAGGCAACCACTAATCTACTTTCTGTCCCTATAGATTTGCATATTCTGTACATTGTATACAAATGGAATTATATATAACATGTGATCTTTTGTGACAGGTTTCTTTCACTTCGCCTAATGTTTCCCAGGTTCATCCATGTTATAGCATCTGTCAGTATTCCATTCCTTTTTATTGTCAAATAATATTCCATTGTATGGAATACCATATTTTATTCACTTATTCATTAGTTGATGAACTTTTTGGTTGTCTCTACTTTGTGGTTATTAAGAATAATGCTGTTATGAACATTTGTGTACAAGTTTTTACAGGGACATTTGTTTCCATTTCTCTTGGGTATTTATCTAGGAGTACAATTTCTGGGTCGTATGGTCTATGTTTAATCTTTTGAGGAGCTGCCATACAGTTTTCCAAAGTAGCCACACCATTTTGTATTCCTACCGGCAATGTGTTAGGGTTCCAATTTCTCCACTTTTAATTATCAGGTTTTTTTGATTATAGCCATCCTAGTAGATACATGGTATCTCATTGTGATTTAGATTTGCATTTCCCTGATGGTTAATGATGTCGATCATCTTTTCATGTTCTTGTTGGCCGTTTGCATATCTGCCAGAAAAATAATTATTCAGATCCTCTGGAATTTTTTTTCTTCTAATTGTGGGATAGGGAAGACCTTCCTAGGCATTGCACAATCTCAGAAATGTTAAAGGAAAATATTGAAAGTACATGAAAATTTTAAACATCTGTATTTTCAAAGACAGTTAAATGAAAATCACATTCCCTCTAATTTAGAGGAGAAAATGTTTGAAGCACATATAACAAGGGTTAATATTAATAATACACAAAGAAATTCTACAAATCAACAAGAAACAAATCAAAAGCAAACTGGGCAAAGAGTAAGAATGAGCATCTCACAGAAGTGCCAATAGCTAATGAACGTATGAAGTGATGCCCTACCATCTTGCAGCTCTGGGACTACAAGTTAAACCAACAAGGAATTACATTTTTTCTTTTTGTTTTTGCTGTACACGTGCCTCTCACTGTTGTGGCCTCTCCCATTGCGGAGCATAGGGTCCGGACACACAGGCTCAGCGGCCATGGCTCATGGGCCCAGCCGCTCCGCGGCATGTGGGATCTTCCCGGACCGGGGCACAAACCTGTATCCCCTGCATCGGCAGGCGGACTCTCAACCACTGCGCCACCAGGGAAGCCCTACGTTTTTTCTTAACCATCAGTTTGGCAAACCTTTTTAAGATCAATATTATCCACCATTAGTATTGGGTCTCAGGAAATAGGAGTCTCAAGCACCTAGTTGACATGTACATCGTTACAACCTTCTTGAAGGTTTTGGCAGGATCTATACGCATTGAACTATTAACAGGAGAAATTTCAGGGTGGTAAGATTGCAGATGGCTTTTGCTCTGTGCTTTTGTGTGCTTTTCGAGCATTCTGCATTGGGTATATTTTAACTTTGTAGACGGGGTCAGGGAATATTATTTTAAAATAACACAGGGAAATGTTGTACAGCAGATTTATAGAACTTACTTATCTTGCATAACTGAAACTTTATAACTATTGAACAGCAACTCCCCCTTTCCCCCTTCTCCCAGCCCCTGGCATCTACAATTCTCCCTTCTGTTTTTATGTAAGTGGAATTATGCAGTATTTTTCCTTCTGTGACTGATTTATTTCACTTAGCATAAGGCCCTCAAGGTTCCTGCATGTTGTCACCTATGGCGGGATTTCCATCTTTTATGGGTAAATAATATTCCATTTCATGTATATATCACATCTTCTTTATCCATTCATCCACTAATGGGGCATTTAGGTTGTTTCCACATCTTAGCTCTTTTGAATGATGCTGCAATAACATAGGAGTGCAAATATTTCTTCAAGATCCTAATTTCAGTTCTTTTGGATAAGTTCTTTTGGAACTCCTTGTTCATATGGTAATTCTATTTTTTAATTTTTTGGGGAAACTCTATACTGTTTTCTATAGTGGCTGTACCATTTACAATCCCACCAACTGTGTTCAAGCGTTCTGATTTCTCTATAATCTCATCAACACTCTTTTTTTAAAAAATAATGGCCATCCTAAAATGTTTTTTTTTTTTTTTTTTTTTTTTTTTTTTTTTTTTTGCTGTACGCGGGCCTCTCACTGTTGTGGCCTCTCCCGTTGTGGAGCACAGGCTCCAGACGTGCAGGCTCAGCAGCCATGGCTCAGGGGCCCAGCCACTCCGCGGCATGTGAGATCCTCCCGGACCGGGGCACGAACCCGTGTCCCCTGCATCTTCAGGCAGACTCTCAACCACTGCACCACCAGGGAAGCCCCCTAAAATGTTTGAAGTGATATCTCATTGTGATTTTGATTTGCATTTCCCTGATGATTAGTAATGTTGAGCCTCTTTTCACATATCTGTTGGCCTTGTATGTATTTGGAGAAATGTCTATTCAAGTTCTTTGCCCATTTTTATTTTTATTTTTTTTATAAATTTATTTATTTATTTATTTATGGCTGTGTTGAGTCTTCGTTGCAGTGCACTAGATTCTCATTGTTGTGGCTTCTCTAGTTGCAGAGCACGGGTTCTAGGTGCTCAGACTTCAGTAGTTGTGGCAAGTGGGCTCAGTAGTTGTGGCTTGAGGGCTCTAGAGCGCAGGCTCAGTAGTTGTGGCACATGGTCTTAGTTGCTCTGCGACATGTGGGATCTTCCTGGATCAGGGCTTGAACCCATGTCCCCTACATTGGCAGGCAGATTCTTAACCACTGTGCCACCAGGGAAGCCCCTTTGCCCATTTTTAAATTGGGTTATTTATTTTTTGCTGCTCAGCTCCTTTTATATTTTGGGTATTACCCCTTATGAGATATACAATTTGCAAGTTTTTTCTCCTATTCCATAGACTGTCTTTTCACCCCGTTGATCATTTCCTTTGCTGTGAAAAAGCTTTTTAGTTTGATATACTCTCAACTTATCTATTTCAGTTATGCAAGATTAGTAAGTTCTAGAGATTTTCTGTACAACATTGTGCTTATAGTTAGCAATACTGTAGTGTATACTTAGAATTTTGTTAAGGAGGTAGATCTCACGTGTGCATTCTTACCACAGTTATTTATATACATAAATTATATATCTAACCAAATTGTCATTTGAGTGACAGTGCATAATAAAAATATTCTTAGTGATACATGGACTTGGATGACCAGCCATGAAAAACCCACATTGAAGACACTCTTTGAAGTGTCTTTTAAGAAGAGAACTCAACTCAATCGACAATGCAAGATATATCAAATGCAAAGGTGATCAAAAATCTTGGCAAAGTTATTTACTTGCCTGTTTTTGACAGGATCAAAGAGAAAAAAGAGAAAGGGCCCACTACGACATGGATGAATCTCGGTAACATAATTCTGAGTGAAAAAAAGAAATCTTGGAAAGTTCTGGTGCTCAGCTATAATCCCCCAAGTTTGAAAACAAGTAAAATTTTATATTTAAACAGACATATATGTCTGATAAAACTACATTTTTTTACAAAAGAGAATGGTACACATGATATTCGGCATAGTTACTCTGAAGTGCTGGGGTCAGGGGACAGGAAGGGAGGGGAACACAGGGAGTTGTTCATTACCTGTAATGTTGGGTGGCGTTCTGTGGGTGTTCAGTTTCTTAGAAATAAACAAAAATATGTAAATAAAAAATACTGTAGAGCCACATAGGAACCAATGATGATAATGTGCCAAGAGGTAAGTTGGGTATTATTGTAACTTTGTGTACCTGAGTCCATAAGAAATAGAAGTTAAGGAAATACAAGGCAGTCCCATTTATTTGTCTTCTTGAAGTTGCAAACTGTTTCATAGTCAGTGTTGGGAGCATTTGAACAAAGTAGGCCTGGACCAGAAGTGGATTCCAAGGTTTACATGGGCCTTCTGGCTGCCCACCCTACCCCCACTCCCCCTAGATGCCTTGTATTACAAGGAGGTATGTAGACACATGGCCAAAGAGAGGCAGGGAAGAAGGTGATGAAAACACAGGTTTGGGGGTCAGAGAGCCTGGTCTCAGCTCTCATTCCTGCCACAGAGGAGTGAATGTGGGCAAATTATTTAACCCCTCTGAGCCTGATAAAATGATATATGCGTGCATTGCTTGAGTATGATAAAATGGCTCATGATCACATTGCAAAGTGCTTGACACATGGCAAATGCTCAAAAATATTAGCAAAAATAATGAAAAAGAGAATTAGAACAATAAAATAAGAATAAGAAATAAGAAACACTTCTACCAAAATAAAAAAATCCTGGGGGATTTAGGTTGTGTTCTTTGATGCAAGACTGTTGATAAATTCTGGAATTCTGTAATAGTTCCTCAACCTCCATCACTTTCATTCCATTTTGCTTTGTTTGTTTCTTAGTTTCCTAGTAAACATTTTGAAAAACTTCAACCTTATTTTCAGCTGATTGAAGGGGGAAAGGACTTGGGTGGAAGAGCACGGAGGAAGCTATTGCGTTCCTGGTGAGGCTGTCACCCAGGCCTCCTTGGGACTCAGGGCTGGGATGAGGACAGTAAATGGACCTCACGTTTGTTGAGCCACTACTCAGAGCCAGGCACCGTGTTCTCTCAAAGGTCAGAACAAGTTTTGATAATGTCACATCCAGTCCTAAAATGCCAAGATTTTATGCACTAGGTGAGGAGTCAAACTCTCCTGGGTCCCAGTGACTGAAGGAACTCAGAGAAGCTGGATGCTAGCAGTTAGCAAGCCCGTTCTCCATCACATTACTCAAAGGGGTTTGAATGCAGGGCATCCCAGCAGGATCCCACCTGCCCAGCCTAGCATTTGGATGCTGTTGAAGTCTTCCTCACTCTCCAGGTCCCCAAGAGGCCTGATCTGAGCCCCTGCCCCAATCCTGATGCCTCCGCTTCAATTGCTGGTAAGGACACAGCAGTGCAGAGAAGCAGGCCATCGACTTCCCTGGCTTTTGGAAGCCAGTGTCCTCTGTGCCTTCATGAGGTCATGTAGGCCTCTGTGGATCACCCGGGCTTGCTCCACAGTTTGTGCTGGGGTTTCTGGGAGTTTCCCGGATTGTCTCCAGTTTGCCTGTAATGTAGCCTCTTCCTCTCCATCCTGCTGCCCCTCCAGCTCCCTTCCGGCAAACCCTTGGGAAGGTGCCAGAGTTCCCTCTCCCAGCGTGCGAAAGCTCAGATCTTGGAGGGCCCTGGGTCCTGTCTGGCAACTGGCACAGCACATATGGACAGCCCAGGCATGAGGCTGGTCGTGGGGTGGGTGGCAGCCCCAAAAGGCGGCTGCTGGTAGATGGTGGTCCTGGCCCCATATTGATTCCTCGGTGACATCTGAGTCTTCGTTGCATTCGAAGTTACATCTTTTGTCTTCCTGCTTTCCTGAAATAAGGAATGACAAACAATCCCAGAACCGGAGCCACATGTCCCCGAATGCGTGTGGCTCAGCGTCAGTCATGTTTTTCCAATTATCCCTTGTTCTGAATGCCACAGTTAATACGCGCGTGCACACTCACTCACATACCCGGGACAATTTTTAGCCAGACATTCAGGCTCCTCTTTTCCCAGAAACCCATGGCCCTTAAAGGTCACGCCCCACCCAGCCCCTCCATCCCTGCTCCACAGCCCCCTGGCCCCCTGGCCCCCGGGCTCACCCCTGCTCAGAGAAGGGCCACTGTCTCAAGACAGGATGTACTTGTTTTTGTGTTGCCTGGATCGCCCTTCCACCAGCCTCAGGATGTCTAAACCCTGCCCGTCCTTAAGACCCAGTGCTAGGTGGTCCGTCATGATAGCTTCCCAAGGCCTGGTCCTCCCACCACATCTCCCTGCAGCCTGCATTCTGACCATACTGGAGGGTCCAAATGAATGCCTCCCAGCCTTTTTGACTCTAATAATACTTATTATAATGTTTTAAAATATAATATTTTGGGTGGATAGCAAAAGGAAAACAGATTCATTGGAAATACAGATAAACAGAATAAAGAAAATTAAAATGGCCCTATTCCCTCTACTTAGAGGTAACTACCATTCACATCTCCATCTAGAAAAGTAAGCCCTTTTTCTAGACACACACACACACACACACACACACACACACACTTGCATACTCACACTCACTTTTTTAAAGAAAAAGAATTGAAGTCATACTTACATATGGTATGACTTCATAACTTCATAACTGCTTTTTTTTTTCATCCAGCAATGTATTGTGAACAGCTTTCCACACAAAAAAAAATCCCTTTTTAAATGTCAAAAGATTCCATGAATGACCACATAAGAGCACTTATACTTTTCAAAAAACATTTTATTATGGAAAAGTTTGAACACACAAAAGTAAAGACAACAGTATAATAACCCCCCATGTACTCATCATCCAGCTTCAATAATTATTAACATTCTCTCCTTCTAGTTTCATCTACCCCCTGCCTTTTTTCCCTTGAGTATTTTAAAGAAGAGCACAGATATCATTTTATTTCACTGTTAACTGCAGTTGTCTTTATAAGGTCTGCTGTTTGAGAAACTACCTAGAAACCCAAAGGCAGTCTGCATGCAGGACCACTGTCGAGTGAATCTGTGTTTCATTCGTGACAGCAACATTGATGATATGAAAAATAGTCACACATATACGTGCAAGTTGTATTATTTATTCAGCCTTCGGTAGATACTTGTAGGGCATATGGATGTACAGCTCCCTTGCAAGATTTCCAGCCCACAAGCCGGCACTGCCGGTCTGATCCACTCACTCAGGCATTCAATCAAACTCTGCCAAGCATTTGTCTCCAGTTGGTTCACACATGTGAGTTTCTCTCCTAACTCCACCGCTCCACCATTAAGTTCCTTCGGCTTCTGTCCTGCACACAGAGCTGAAGGCGTCCAACCGAATTCCGATCCTGAAGTTGCTTAACATGAGAGGTTGTGAGGTCCTCTGGGGTCTTCTAGACACATCTCATTCTGCACATGATGAGACTGGGCCATGGAGGAGGAAGGATTCCTTCGGGGCAGAGCCAAAATCTCAAGTCTCCTATCTGTGCTCTTCACCCTATCTGCCTCGGGAGCCAAACATAATGGAAATGCGACCTTGAGGACGCATTTTTAGCATCTTTGCTGAGTTATCACTCTTCTGGCTCCTTGTTAGGGGTTCCCAGGGAGGTCTGGGGCCTGAATTCTACAGCTCACCTCCCTGCCTTCCAGCTTTCCTGCCAAGGGAGGCTTGAACATAAGGATAATATCCAAAAGGGAAACAAAGTAGCAGCTCCCTAATCTCTGGATAAGTGCCCAGCATCTCCCCAAAGCAGAGCTGCTCTGATGAGCTGGGTGGACAGGAAGCTCTGTCTGGAAGTCCAAGGGGAGCTTCCTGTCCCCAGGCCCCTCTGATTCGGCTATAGGCTGGTCCACCTGGCCACAGACAAGCTGTGAGGATGTGGCTGCCTTCTTCTCTAAGAACCATGTTACAGCACAGGAAGTGAGAGGAGACAGGAGGCTGGCCTGGCCAGCCTGGGAAGGCTGAGTCCCAGGAAGTGAAAGAAACAAGAAGGTGGCACTTGAGTCAGCCCATCCACCATGAAAGTGTCGGCTCTGACCAGATCGCCAACTCGGCTAGCCAGGGGCAGATGGGAGGGAGATGAGGAGAAGGTCCAAGATTCTCCCCTGATGTTCCTTAGATTGGAGAGGGATGGAGTGGGTGTCCCCCCATGAGTCAAGCTGAATTATGGGGGGTCAGAATCTTGTGCCCTTCCCCAGCATATCAAAAGCTTTAATGTTGACTATTTTGACTATTCGATAGTCACTTTGTTAAAACCGAGATCAGGCAACATCTCTGTGAACCACTGTGCTAATTGTGTACTGTGTGTGCTGCACTGACACCGAATGATGCTGCAGGAAGTCTACATATTTTGGTCCTTTCTTTCCCCTTTACTATCCTCCTGCCAGACGTTTTAGATCTGAAAACAAATTTTCCTCTTCCATCTTCCCTCCTTCCCTCCCTTCCATCCTGCTGCAACTTTGGTCTACCTATTGAGGGTCAGATCTTATGTTGGGCTCAGGGCTTCTGTAGCTTAGAGGCTCCCAGATTAGGAATGAAGCGTTTGGATAGAGGCAGCGGGAAGGAGAGGGTACTGAGAGAAAAGCAAAGGAACAGTTAGTTGTAAAGAAATGGTCGGCCACTAGACATGACCTGGGCTCTGTGTGTCCCCTCCCCCTCCCCTGAAGAACAGAAATTAGAGTGATCAAGGCAGCGAACCAACCGAATCCTCTGCTCCGGAGTCCCACCAGGAGGGCTCCCTGATCTTCAGCCAAAGTGAGGAGGTTCAGGGCAAGATCCAGGCAGTTCTAGAACAAAAGATGGGGGCATTGTCTCTTCAGAGTATCAAGGTCTGTCTTAAAAACCCCAGAAATTACTCAGGAATCCCAAACATGCTAGTTCTTTCCTCTGGTTTAGTACAGAGTCTTTCACACATATCATGCACAAGGGCAGGCGCACATGTGCACACATACACACACACACACACTGCGGTAAGGCTCCCCGTCCTTCCCCATTATCCTCCACACCCTCCACATTCTTTACCCCCTTTTCTGTTGCTAATAAGCTGAGTATATTCAAATGAACTAAGCCATTCTATTCATTCAATTGATCATTAACATTTATTAAGTACCTACATGTGCCTAATTTTAGACTGAGGGCTTTTGAAGGTAGAAGAAAAGGAAAACATTAAGAGTCCCTCCTTGTTCCCACCTCCATTAAGAAGATACTGTAATGGCTGTAAGAGATCCATCTAACCTTCAGAAGCTGAGGGAAAGACAGACCATCTGATGGCCAGTTGTATGGTTCAGGTTCTTGGTTTAGGGGACTCAGAAGTGGGAAGGTCAGTCCCGGCATGGGTGGCCTGGGAGGCTCCTGGGAGGAGGAGGTGTGAGGGGGGTCTGTGAGATGAGTTGAGTCCTGGACAGGTGGGGATAAACCCAGTGGATAAAGAAGGTGCCTCACGTGGAAGAGGGTACGTATGCACAGGCAGGAGGTAGGAATGACCCCATGCTGCCCCGGAGATAGAGAGGAGCCAGCCTAGGTGGAGGGCAGGTGCACAGGACAGAGACAAGCATGATGAATGTGGCTGGTGAGGGAACAGCCAATTGCAGGGGCTTGCGTCAGACATGTTTGTAGGACACTCTACCTGGAATTTATCTAGAGAGGTAGGGGATTTGGGTCTGTGTGTATTTTTAGCCTTGTCCTTTCCGTCTTCTTCTGAGCAATGCTTCTAAGAGCTTTCAGCCTGAGGTCATCTGTTTTCCTAGCTCCGGTTCCAGGGAAGCAGATGCCAGCACCACCATCTCACAAGGAGGCTGCTGCTGCCCCGGCGCTGACCCCGGGAAAGCGACGTGTCCACTGGACCACAGAAACAGCCTGTGGGAGGCCACCCCGGTGGCAGGGACAGCCATCCCGAGCGCTGCCAGAATGTCACCCCTCTGTTCTGGCCTGCCTCTAGAGGAGGGCTTCTCTGAGGTTATGAGAAACCCCCAGATGCCCATCCCCCTTCCCTTCAGGGCCAACATGGGAACCCCTCAGGCTGGATGATCCAGCCTCCAGGACTCCCCTGGTTATAGGGGACCATCTGCCTTTCTCTCTTCCTACTTCCATCTCACTCCCTCTCTATCGTGCTCCACTCCGTCCTTCCCTCCACCACTGTGGGGAGTTCCCAAGGTCTGCTTTTTCCCTCACAGCATCTGTCACACATCCTTGATCACCCTTGGAGGACAGCTCCTTTGATTCTTCACCTTCTAAGACCACATCCCGGTCCAAAGCCTCGTTTCTATGCTTTAGGCCCACATTTCCAAGTCCCTGGTGGACATGACTACTGGAAAATCATGACCAAAACCAATTCATAATCTTCCCTCCAGAACATAACTCCTTTCAACAATCTTGTTTCTGTCAGAGGTACCACAAGTCTGCATGCCAGACTGGAAGCCCGAGGCTCACTGCCTCACCTCCTCTTCACGGGTCACATCCAGTGAGATGACAAGACAGATTTACTCTTGCTCAGCCCATCTCTTGTGTTGATGCCGCATTCACCATTTCAATCCCACTTTCATCGCTGCTTGGCTGGATGACCCCAGCCGCCTCTTCCCTGCGAGACCTCCTTGCCCAGCCGGTTTGTAATGCACTTCCCACCTGACCGAGAGTCCTATGTGTCACCTCTTTTAGTGTGTCATCAAATCCCATGTCCTCTCTTTGGCTTCCACTTATTTCCCTCATTCCTTCCTCCTTTCAGCTTCAGCGTAGCCTCTTTGACTCCTCTCCTCTATCCTAGTCATTCCCGGAACATATCAAGTTTATTCCTGTCTCAAAGTCTTTGCTCTGTGGTTCCTTCACTTTCCCCCCTTCTTCCAGTCTATTTCAAGTCCTTAGCAAGGATTTAATCCTCTGAAGGCAAACTTTACTTTATTTCTCAAAGCATACAACACATCCCAGCCTGGAATTGTTCTCAGAGGCAATTTGAAAGTCAGAGAAGAAAATCCATCTCATTTAAAAAATGTTTTATCTATTTTAAAAAATTTTATTGTCGCCAGAATGGTGTTACCCAGCTTGATCACTCAGGTTTATTCCCCTGGGTCTTCTGAAAAGCATAGAAAAAGACGTGAAAAGACACTAAAGAGATTTACCAGGGGAAACACCTGTGATGGATAAAAGAGGAACACCTTTCCAGGATAAAGGAGACGAAGTAAGGGGGGCGAGGGGAGCCTTCAGAGGGCAGTGCGTGTCTGCTCCTTGTGAAGGCGGGAGGGAAGGAAGGAGGGCTGGGGAGAAAGAGTCTGAGACTGCCGTACAGTTCTAAGAAAGTCAGCCATAGGGATGATGGGGAGCCCCTGAATCAAATTCACATGGCTGAAGAGTCCTGCATCTCCAGGGATGGGCCAGCATTAGTAGCCCTGCTGTGCTGTGTCATTGCCTGGAGTAGCCCTGGGAAGCATGGGAAACACTGTGGTGGATCCAGGAGAGCAGCCACTGGAGCTGTCTTTCCATATGCTCATCAAAGCAGCAATTCTGAGCAGCAGATTTTCATGGCTGCCTCAGGAGGCTTAATTTCTGCTGCTGAAGAAAGATTAGAGTAAGGGTTCAGATCCTGAATCATTCCAAAGTTGAAGATTAGAGCTGAAATTATTGGAATGTGCTATGCATTCCTAAAGAGAATCCTTTGAGAGAAGGGGAATTCATCTTTATTATCACATCAAGGCATTTTCACCATCATTACCACCATCATCACCACCATTTCCACCCTCAGCGCCATCATCACTACTATAACCACTGTCATCACTACCACATCATCAACTTTACTGCCATCATCACCACTATCACCACCTTAACCACATCATCTCCACCATCACCACCATTACTTTCATCAATACTGCCCTCATGGCAACCAACACCATCACCACCACCATTAACACATCTCCACCATCACCACCACTATCACCACAGTCACTGCCATCATTGCCACCACCTTCATCACCACCACTCTCACCACCAGTACCACCAACACTGGCGTCAATACTACCATCATTGCAACCACCACTATCACCATCATTGCTACCATCACCACTACGATCACCACAATCACTGCCATCATTACCACCACCTTTATCACCATCAATCTCTCCACCATCACCACCATCACAATTATGAATTCAGAAAGTATGGTGCAGGGGAAAGGAATCTGATTCCAAGGCCCGACACCTGGGCTTTCACCCTATGTCAGCCATTAGTTTGTTGTGTGACCTCAGGTAGTTATCTCTCTGAATCTTTATTTCATTTTTCCATGTAGCAAATAACTACAGTGCATCTCCTCTGAGCCAGGCAGTCCTGTGTGAAGCAGAGAGTAGGCTGAGATTATTGTAAGTCTGATTGACTGCCAATTCTGAAGCCAAAGATCAATGGCATTGCCTGAAAATTGACCACAACCAAGGCTTCATGAAAACAGTGGTCATGGTAGCTACTGAATGGGATGTGACCTTGTCCTGGTTAGAATACCCAAGGGCAATAAAAGAGGTTTTATATTTTATCCAAGTTCCTGTGGGGAGCCAATAAATGCATCACTAAACTCAAGGGCATCAGAAATGATGAAGAAACTCAGGAGAGAACTTAGGGCTCAAGCATTAGCACGCATCTATTGAGACCCAGGGAGGGTAAGGTCCTCCCCATTGGTGGGACAAACATAGTAAGCATTGTATGGCTGAGATGGGCCTATGATTCTCAGCTGTTAAGTGTTCTCTGGAGTTGCTGGAGGAGGATGGTGGCCAGGGTGGGGCCCGTCTGGGATAGGGACAGGAATGTTGCTAGAATACAGCTCAAGGGTGAAATAAAGGCCATAGGCCCTGGGTGATGACAGAGGCAGCTGCCGCAAGCCAGAGTCCCAGCCACATCTGGGCTGATGATTGCACAACCCAGCTGTCAGCTGGGCCTTCTGACTCCCCAGTGGGATGGGCTGGATGGGGGATTGGAGGAGTGTGGGCATGAGGCCTTGGGAAAATTCAGCACCTGCCAGTGGGTCTGGTGAATCCTTCCTCCTTTCAGAGGATGCCCTGGCTGAGGATGAAAGTAGAGGCAGGAAGCCAAGGGGTCCTTCTCAGTTTTCAGTATTCCCTTTGTTTCCACCACCCCCTGCTCTCTGGGTCACCCCCATGTTCCTGAAAAGGGAATTTCCAAGGTTCCCTTCCCACCCATCCTGGAGACCGGGCAGAGGTGGAGGGTGAGCTGAGGGGCAAGGAGGAGATGGAAATTCCCTTAAAGTTGGTGATAGTGGGGGATGCCATGTGTAGGACTGAAATTTACAAATCTATGACTTCAAGTCCATTCCAGGAAGGATGCGTTGTCTGCTCCACCCCACATCCTACACCCTCTCTTGGAACCCCTCTGTACCCAAAGGCCCTCTGTTCCCCAGAACCTGTAATAGGTCCTGATCCTGCTTGGGCTGTCCACCCTTTCATTAATCTGTGCCACTTGTCTGACCCCTCCCCACAGAAATATCAAGGCTGGGTCCTGACAAGAGGAAGGCAGAGACCTGAGCCATCCCTGAGGTCAAGAGCAGTGTCTCATTTTGGGAAAGGAGTTCCCCCATGCCTCCCCCCCGGGACTGGGTTTCCTGAGGGAATTGGTGCAAAGTACTCCAGGGAGGGGGGAATGGGTAGGGGCCTTCCTTCTTTTTCATGATCAGGTGGAACTAGGCTCTGGGAAGAATGGGACACTGGTGCTCTATCTTTTTCTGAGAACTGGCACAAGAGCACAGAAAATACGACATTTCCTCAACTCTAAGATTTTATTGATTGTGAGAAGGGCTACTGATGTAATTACAGATTTTTCTTTGGTTATGCTGTTGTTTGGTGAGTTGGGAGATGGGATGAATTGCCCGGCAAGGACTCAAGGTCTTCTCCTTTATCAGCAGGATTTTGGTTTTCCAAGATGGATGCAGAATTCTAACTGCCCATGTTTCTTTCTGCAGTTGTGGCTTGGATGGAGGTGAGAGGGCTGGGTGAGAAAGTGGAGTTATCTCTCTACTTTCCATGATCCCATACCTACCTCACTTCCCATTCAAGGGGTACAGTCTCTCGAGGGCCAAAAGAGACCTTAAAGGACATGTTCAGGCTATGCTCAGTTACATCTCAGGGCAGGAATCTCAGAATACTCCCCCTAAATTCATCCCATCTCAGGACCACTGGGAGGGTGAAAGATTTCTCCTTCATTTTGAATTAGAATAGATCCCCTTGAGCCCTCTGGTTTGAGTTCCACCTCTAGGGACCACAGAAAATAAGTCCCATGCCTTAAGAAAGTGGCATAACTTCTTAGATTTTCTCTTATTTTCATGAAATTTTCATACCTGTAACCTCCCCCACTTTTTAAAACATCTTTATTGGAGTATAATTGCTTTACAATGGTGTGTTAGTATCTGCTTTATAACAAAGTGAATCAGCTATACATATACATATATCCCCATATCCCTCCCACTTGCATCTCCCTCCCACACACCCTATTCCACCCCTTTAGGTGGTCACAAAGCACCGAGCTGATCTCCCTGTGCTATGCGGCTGCTTTCCACTAGCTATCTATTTTACGTTTGGTAGTGTATATATGTCCATGCCAGTCTCTCACTTCATCCCAGCTTACTCTCCCCCCTCCCCGTGTCCTCAAGTCCATTCTCTACATCTGCGTCTTTATTCCTGTCCTGCCCCTAGGTTCTTCAGACCCCCCCCCCCTTTTTTTAGATTCAATATATATGTGTTAGCATACGGAATTTATTTTTCTCTTTCTGACTTACTTCACTCTGTATGACAGTCTCTAGGTCCAGCCACATCACTACAAATAACTCAATTTCGTTTCTTTTTATGCCTGAGTAATATTCCATTGTATATATGTGCCACATCTTCTTTATCCATTCATCTGTCGATGGACACTTAGGTTTCTTCCATGTCCTGGCTATTGTAAATAGAACTGCAATGAACATTGTGGTACATGACTCTTTTTGAATTATGGATTCCTCAGGGTATATGCCCAGGAGTGGGATTGCTGGGTTGTATGGTAGTTATATTTTTAGTTTTTTAAGGAACCTCCATACTGTTCTCCATAGTGGCTATGTCAGTTTACATTCCCACCAACAGTGCAAGGGGGTTCCCTTTTCTGCACACCCTCTCCAGCATTTATTGTTTGTAGATTTTTTGATGATGGCCATTCTGAACTGGTGTGAAGTGATACCTCACTGTAGTTTTGATTTGCATTTCTCTAATGATTAATGATGTGAGCATTCTTCCATGTGTTTGTTGGTAATCTGTATATCTTTTTTGGAGAAATGTCTATTTAGGTCTTCTGCCCGTTTTTGGATTGGGTTGTTTGTTTTTTTGATATTGAGCTGCGTGAGCTGCTTGTAAAGTTTGGAGATTAATACTTTGTCCATTGCTTCATTTGCAAATATTTTCTCCCATTCTAAGGGTTTTCTTTTCATCTTGTTTATGGTTTTCTTTGCTGTGCAAAAGCATTTAAGTTTCATTAGGTCCCATTTGTTTATTTTTGTTTTATTTCCATTTCTCTAGGAGGTGGGTCAAAGAGGATCTTGCTGTGATTTATGTCATAGAGTGTTCTGACTATGTTTTCCTCTAAGAGTTTTATAGTGTCTGGTCTTACACTTAGGTCTTTAATCCATTTTTAGTCTATTTTTTGTGTATGGTGTTAGGGAGTGTTCTAATTTCATTCTTTTACATTTAGCTGTCCAGTTTTCCCAACACCACTTATTGAAGAGACTGCCTTTTCTCCATTGTATATCTTTGCCTACTTTGTTGTAGAATAGTTGACCATAGGTGCATGAGTTTATCTCTGGGCTTTCTATTTTGTTCCATTGATCTATGTTTCTGTTTTTGTGCCAGTACCATATTTTCTTGATTACTGTAGCTTTGTACTATAGTCTGAAGTCAGGGAGTCTGATTCCTCCAGCTCCTTTTTTTTTTTCCCCTCCAGACTGCTTTGGTTATTCAGGGCCTTTTGTATCTCCATACAAATTTTAAGATGATTTGTTCTCTCGTTCTGTAAAAAATGCCATGGGTAATTTGATAGACATTGCATTGAATCTGTAGATTGCTTTGGGTAGTAAAGTCATTTTCACAATATTGATTCTTCCAGTCCAAGAACATGATATATCTCTCCATCTGTTGGTATTGTCTTTAATTTCTTTCATCAGTGTCTTATAGTTTTCTGCATACAGGTCTTTTGTCTCCCTAGGTAGGTTTATTCCTAAGTATTTTATTCTTTTTGTTGCAATGGTAAATGGGATTGTTTCCATAATTTCTCTTTCAGATTTTTCATCATTAATGTATAGGAATGCAAGAGATTTCTGTGCATTAATTTTGTATCCTGATACTCTACCAGATTCATTGATTAGCTCTAATAGTTTTCTGGTGGCATATTTAGGATTCTCTATGTATAGTACCATGTCATCTGCAAACAGTGACAGTTTTACTTCTTCTTTTAGAATTTGTATTCATTTTCTTTCTTTTTCTTCTCTGATTGCCATGGCTAAGTCTTCCAAAACTATGTTAAATAATAGTGGTGAGAATGGACATCCTTGTCTTGTTCCTGATTTTAGAGGAAATGATTTCAGTTTTTCACCATTGAGAATGATGTTGGCTGTGGGTTTGTCATATATGGCCTTTATTTTGTTGAGGAAAGTTCCCTCTATGCCTACTTTCTGGAGGTTTTTTAATCATAAATGGGCGTTGAATTTTGTTGAAAGCTTTTTCTGCATCTATTGAGATGATCATATGGTTTTTCCCCTTCAATTTGTTAATATGGTGTGTCACATTGATTGATTTGTGTATATAGAAGAATCCTTGCATTCCTGGGATAAACCCCACTTGATTATAGTGTATGATCATTTTAATGTGCTGTTGGATTCTGTTTGGTAGTATTTTGTTGAGGAGTTTTGCATCTATGTTCATCAATGATATTGGCCTGTAGTTTTCTTTCTTTGTGACATCTTTGTCTGGTTTGGGTATCAGGGTGATGGTGGCCTTGTAGAATGAGTTTGGGAGTGTTCCTCCCTCTGCTATATTTTGGCAGAGTTTGAGAAGGATGGGTGTTAGCTTTTCCATAATGTTTGATAGAATTCACCTGTGAAGCCATTTGGTCCTGGACTTTTGTCCGTTGGAAGATTTTTAATCATAGTTTCAATTTCAGTGCTTGTGATTGTTCTGTTTATATTTTATATTTCTTCCTGGTTCAGTCTCAGAACATTGTGCTTTTCTAATAATGTGTCTATTTCCTTTAGGTTGTCCATTTAATTGCATATAGTTGCTTGTAGTAATCTCTCATGATCCTTTGTATTTCTACAGTGTCAGTTGTTACTTCTCCTTTTTCATTTCTAATTCTATTGATTTGAGTCTTCTCCCTTTTTTTTTTTCTTGATGAGTCTGGCTAATGGTTTATCAATTTTGTTTATCTTCTCAAAAAACGAGCTTTTATTTTTATTGATCTTTGGTACTGTTTCCTTCATTTCTTTTTCTTTTATTTCTGATCTGATCTTTATGATTTCTTTCCTTATGCTAACTTTGGGTTTTTTTTTTGTTCTTCCTTCTCTAATTGTTTTAGGTGTAAGGTTTGGTTGTTTATTTGAGATGTCTCTTTTTCCTTAAAGTAGGGTTGTATTGCTATAAACTTCCTTCGTAGAACTGCTTTTGCTGCATCCCATAGGTTTTGGGTCATCGTTTTTTCATTGTCATTTGTTTCTAGGTATTTTCTGATTTCCTGTTTGATTTCTTCAGTGATCTCTTGGTTATTAAGTAGTGTATTGTTTAGCCTCCATGTGTTTGTTTTTCACAGGTTTTTTCCTGTGATTGATATCTAGTCTCATAGCATTGTGGTTGGAAAAGACACCTGATACGATTTCACTTTTCTTAAATTTACCAAGGCTTGATTTGTGACCTAAGATATGATTTATCCTGGAGAATGTTTCATGAGCACTTGAAAAGAAAGTGTATTCTATTGTTTTTGGATAGAATGTCTCATAAATATCAATTAAATCCATCTTGTTTAACGTGTCATTTAAACCTTGTGTTTCCTTATTTATTTTCATTTTGGATGATCTGTCCATTGGTGAAAGTGGGGTGTTAAAGTCCCCTACTATGATTGTGTTACTGTCAGTTTCCCCTTTCATGGCTGTTAGTATTTGCCTTATGTATTGAGGCGCTCCTATGTTGGGTGAATAAGTATTTACAATTGTTATATCTTCTTCTTGGATTGATCCCTCTATCATTATGTAGTGTTCTTCTTTGTCCCTTGTAATAGTCTTTATTTTAAAGTCTTTTTTGTCTGATATGAGAATTGCTACTCCAGCTTTCTTTTGATTTCCATTTGCATGGAATGTCTTTTTCATCTGCTCACTTTCAGTCTGTATGTATCCCTAGGTCTGAAGTGGGTCTCTTGTAGACAGCATGCATACAGGTCTTGTTTTTGTTACCATTAAGCCAATCTATGTCTTTTGGTGGGAACATTTAATCCATTTACATTTAAGGTAATTATCGTTATGTATGGTCCCACTACCTTTCTTTTAATTGTTTTCGGTTTGTTATTGTAGGTCTTTTCCTTCTCTTGTGTTTCCTGCCTAGAGAAGTTCCTTTAGCATTTGTTGTAAAACTGGTTTGGTGGTGCTGGATTCTCTTAGGTTTTGCTTGTTTGTAAAGGTTTTAATTTCTCTGTCGAATCTGAATGAGATCCTTGCTGGGTAGAGTAATCTTGGTTGTAGGTTTTTCTTTTCCATCACTTTAAATATGTCCTGCCACTCCCTTCTGGCTTGTAGAGTTTCTGCTGAAAGATCAGCTGTTAACCTTATGGGGATTCCCTTGTACATTATTTGTTGTTTTTCCCTTGCTTTTTAAAATATTTTTCTTTGTATTTAATTTTTGATAGTTTGATTAATATGTGTCTTGGAATGTTTCTCTTTGGATTTATCCTGTATGGGACTCTCTGCGCTTCCTGGACTTGATTTACTATTTCCTTTCTCATATTAGGGAAGTTTTCAACTATAATCTCTTCAAATATTTTCTCAGTATCTTTCTTTTTCTCTTCTTCTGGGACCCCTATAATTCAAATGTTGGTGCATTTAATGTTGTCCCAGAGATCTCTAAGACTGTCCTCAATTCTTTTCATTATTTTTTTCTTTATTCTGCTCTTCAGTAGTTATTTCCACTATTTTACCTTCCAGGTTACTTATCCGTTCTTCTGCCTCAGTTATTCTGCTATTGATTCCTTCTAGATAATTTTTAATTTCATTTATTGTGTTGTCATCATTGTTTCTTTGCTCTTTAGTTCTTCTAGGTCCTTGTTAAACGTTTCTTGTATTTTCTCCATTCTATTTCCAAGATTTGAGATCATCTTTACTATTATTACTCTTAATTCTTTTTCAGGTAGACTGCCTATTTCCTCTTCATTCATTTGGTCTGGTGGGTTTTTACCTTGCTCCTTCATCTCCTTTGTGTTTCTCTGTCTTCTCATTTTGCTTAATTTTCTGTGTTTGGGGTCTCCTTTTTGCAGCCGCAGGTTCGTAGTTCCAATTGTTTTTGGTGTCTAGCTCCAGTGGCTAAGATTGGTTCAGTGGGTTGTGTAGGCTTCTTGGTGGAGGAGACTGGTGCCTGTGTTCTGGTGGATGATGCTGGATCGTGTCTTTCTGGGGGGCAGGACCACGTTTGGTGGTGTATTTTGGGGTGTCTGTGAACATATTATGACTTTAGGCAGCCTCTCTGCTAATGTGTGGGGTTGTGTTCCTGTCTTGCTAGTTGTTTGGGATAGGGTGTCCAACACTGTAGCTTCCTGGTTGTTGAATGGGGCTGGGTCTTAGTGTTGAGATGGAGCTCTCTGGGAGAGCTTTCGCTATTTGATATTACTTGGAGGTGGGAGGACTCTGGTGGACCAATGTCCTGAACTCGGCTCTCCCACCTCAGAGGCACAGGTCTGACACCCGGCCAGAGCACCAAGACCCTGTCAGCCACAAGGCTCAGAAGAAAAGGGAGAAAAAAAGAGACAAAGTAAGAAAAAAATAAAATAAAAAGAAATAAAGTTATTAAAATAAAAAAATTAAAAATAAAACAAATTTTAATGTAATAAAAAATATAGAAAGAAAGAAAGATGAGAGCAATCAAATCAAAAAATAAATCCACCAATGATAACAGTGCTAAAAACTATATTCAAAAAAAAAACCAGAAAAAAAGGACAGATAGAACCCTAGGACAAATGGTAAGAGCAAAGCTATACAGAAATATCACACCAAGAAACATACACATACACACTCACAAAAAGAGAAAAAGGAAAAGAATCTATATCTATATCTATATATATATAAAAGGAAGAGAGCAACCAAATCAATAAACAAATCCACCAATGATAATAAACTCTAAATACTAAACTAAGATAAACATAAAACCAGAAACCAGTCAGTCGCATATAGCAAACCCCAAGTCTACAGTTGCTCCCAAAGTCCACCACCTCAATTTTGGGATGGTTTGTTGTCTCTTCTGGTATTCCACAGATGCAGGCTACATCAAGTTGATTGTGGAGATTTAATCCGCTGATCCTGAGGCTGCTGGGAGAAATTTCCCTTTCTCTTCTTTGTTCGCACAGCTCCTGGGGTTCAGCTTTGGATTTGGCCCTGCCTCTGCATGTAGGTCGCCTAAGGGCGTCTGTTCTTTGCTCAGACAGGACGGGGTTAAAGGAGCAGCTGATTAGGGGGCTCTGGCTCACTCAGGCCAGGGGGAGGGAGGGGTACGGAGTGGGGGGCGAGCCTGCAGCGGCAGAGGCCAGCATGACGTTGCAACAGCCTTAGACGTGTCGTATGTTCTCCTGGGGAAGTTGTCCTTGGATTATGGGACCCTGGCTGTGGCGGCCTTCACAGGCTCCTGGAAAGGGAGGTGTGGATAGTGACCTGTGCTTGCACACAGGCTTCTTGGTGGCTGCAGCAGCAGCCTTAGCGTTTCATGCCCATCTCTGGTGTCCACGCTGATAGCCGCAGCTCGTGCCTGTCTCTAGAACTCATTTAGGCGGTGCTCTGGATCCCCTCTCCTCACACACCCCAAAACAATGGTCTCTTGACTCTTAGGCAGTTCCAGACTTTTCCCGGACCCCCTTCTGGCCAGCTGTGGTGCACTAGCCCCCTTCAGGCTGTGTTCACACAGCCAACCTCAGTCCTCTCCCTGGGATCTGACCTCAGAAGCCTGAGCCTCAGTTCCCAGCCCCCACCCGCCCTGGCCATGAGTAGATAAGCTTCTCAGGCTGGTGAGTGCTGGTTGGCACCAATGCTCTGTGCAGGAATCTCTCCGCTTTACCCTCTGCACCCCTATTGCTGTGCTCTCCTTCATGGCTCCAAAGCTCCCCTAGCCCACCACCTGCTGTCTCCGCCAGTGAAGGGGTTTCATAGTGTGTGGAAACTTTTCCTCCTTCAGAGCTCCCTCCCCGAGGTGTAGGTACCATCCCTATTCTTTTGTCTCTGTTTTTTCTTTTGCCCTATCAGGGTACGTGGGGTGTTTCTTGCCTTTTTGGAAGTCTGAGGTCTTCTGTCAGCATTCAGTAGGTGTTCTGTGAGAGCTGTTCCACATGTAGATGTATTTCTGATGTATTTGTGTGGAGGAAGGTGATCTCCATGTCTTACTCCTCTGCCATCTTGAATACACTGTCTACCTCCCTTTTAAACATGATTCTAGATCCCTCCCCCATCTAGATGTCCTTTCTGTTTGTCAATATCCTTTTTTAGAGTGTTGAACCCATGGCTGAACACTGTGCATCAATGATGATGTGGAGCCTTTGGACCCTTCTCAATGATGACATGGAACTTCTATTTCTCCATTCCAAGACCACACTTTTTTTTTGCATCTCTTTGTTTTCTACTGAGCTTGTAGTCAATTAAAATTCGTAGGTCCTTTACATATTATAAATTGGTTTCCTATATCCTGACAATCTGCATTTGGTTGTTTTCTTTGATCTCAGTATAAAATTTTGCATTGAATCTTATTTTAAAATATTTTGTTAGACCATCTTATACTTCCAGCGAATACATTGGTTTCCTTTAGCTGCTGTAGCAATTTATCACAAGCTCAGTGTCTTAAAACAATACAAATTTATATCTAATAGTTCTAGAGAGAAGAAGTCCCAAATAGGCTTCACTGGGCTAAAATCAAGGTGTGGAGGCTCTAGGATAAAATCAGTTTCCTTGCCTTTTCTAGTTTCTAGAGGTTTCCCACATTCCTTGGCTCACCATCCCTTCTTCCATCTTTAAAGCCAGAAGCACAGCATCTTCAAACTTCTCTTGCCTCTGTTTCTGTCAGCACATCTCCTTCTCTGAATCTGAAGGAGTTTTATCATTACATTGGGCCCACCCAGATAAACCAGGATAATTTCCCCTTCTCAAGGTATTTAATGTAACCACATCTGCAAAGTACCTTTTGCCATGTAAGGTAACATATTCACAGGTTCCAGGGAATAGTATCTGAACATTTCTGGGATGGGGGGAGGCACATTATTCTGCCTACCACAGCCAGTGAAGATTTTTTGTCCTGATTCTATCACCTAATATATCCATTATTCCTATTAATACTTATAGCATCTGTCAAATTGAATGCATCAAGTCTTTATTCTCTTCCAAATTATTGATAAAAATGTTAAGTATAGATTGAATACTAAAATCCTTCTTCAGGCTGTTGCTGATTCATTAATAAACATTCTTTATGATTATCCAGAGAGTTAAGAATCTCTAGACAGCCTTCCTTTTCCCCTCCCTTTCTTCCTTCTACCTTCTCTCTCTTCCTCACATAAATCTAATTTGTACAAACCCTGCACCAAGTTCCAAAATATAGGAAGGGACAAGATAGAAATTGTCCCTTCCAAGTTGGATCTTATGGTACATTGGTGAAGAAATCTTCAACAATTATATAACTTAATATTAGATTTGGCAGGACCTGCTAGAGATCCAACTTCAACACCTTAAACAAAAACCTGTTTACTTTCTCCCAAGAGAGAAGCCTAAGGGTAGGCAGCCCAAAGGTGGTAGATACACATTTATCTTATTTGGAAGATACACATTTATTTCTGTTTTTATGGGACTTATTTTTTTTTACATTACTACATAACAAAGTCAACCTATCTACTCTCAACCTATGTACTCTCTATCAACCTATCTACTCAACCTATCTACTCTCTTTCCACAGTATGAGGATCAAGCATGCCTTAACTTTTATTAACATATAATTTTCCAATATTTAAGTTCCATTATTCCCAAAGTTAATCATCACAATAATTATTATTTTAGAGAATCAATTCTTGTTTTGATCTACCTACATGTTGATCAATTTCTTCGCTCAGTATAGTTTCTCATGTCCCATTACTAACTTGTGGGTTTAATTTCTTTTCTCCCGAAAAACACTCTTCTGTAGTTTTTTTCTGTGAGGGCCTGTGAATAGTATACTTCCTTTGTCCTTTTTAAAATATTATTTTATTCTCACTTTTTAATTATACATTAGCTGGGTATGGAACCATAGTTGAAAATTACCCTCATTACTTTGAAGGTGATCCAATTGTTAACTGACATCTGTTGTTGTTGATGAAAAGTCTGCTGTCAATTTAAATGCTGTTCCTTTTTGAGTAATCTGTCTCTTTCTTCTGGCTACTTTCAATATTTCCTCATTATTTTTTGGGTTGTGTAATTTCACTATGATATGTCTAGATCTGGATTTCTTTTTAGATTTTATTTCCTGAATGTAAGTCATGTCTTTGATCAAGAACATGGGAAGTTCTTAGCCATTATCTTCAGATGTTGCCTCTCTCCCACTCTCTGTTTTCCCATTCAGGAACCTCTATTAGAAACATGTAGTATTTTCTCATTCTACCCTCCACATTTCTTAAACTCTCATTCATATTTTCCATTTGTGTTTCTTTCTGTCCTGAAATTTGGGTAATATTCTCAGAACTGTCTTCCAGTTTACTAATCCTCTCTTCAGCTGTGTTTAATGTGCTTAGCCATTGAGTTTTTAATTTTAATGATTCTGTTTTTTGTTTCTAGAAGATACAAGCCAGGTACTTGTTTTTTTCAAGGTCATCTGATCTTTTTTAGAGACAATTTTTGTTTTTTGTCATATATTTAATTTTTTGTCTTTAATAATTAAAATATTTATTTTACAGTATCTATTGGATAGATATTTTACAGTACCTATTATCCAAATTCTTAAGAGTCTAATCCAAATGCTTGTTTTGTTTACTAACTCTTGCTCATGACAGAATTTTTTCTTTCTGAGTTTCATCTTCAGAGTCTTTATTTATAAGAACCTAGTGCTATCTGGGTTGAGTACTTGCTCTTCAAGCATTTTGTATTTGCTTCTGCTGGGCATCCTAGGGATTTTGCTGGGATAGAACTGCTTTTCAGGAGGATCATTCAAGGAGTGAATGAAGCCCCAACTTGCATAAAGGCAGGTGAATGATTAAACATTTTCAGAGGTTAATTTTTCTCTACAACTAGATCATAGATGGAGAAAATAGGTAAATGTCATTCTATTCTACTGTTTTACTAAGGGTACATCCCATGATCTTGGCATTATGAAGAATGATAAATTCCAACTCCCTGAGACTTCCCTGGTGGTCCAGTGGTTAAGAATTTGCCTTCCAATGCAGGGGATGTGGGTTCAATCCCTGGTTGGGGAACTAAGATCCCACATGCCATGGGGCAACTGAGCCCATGCACTGCAACTACTGGGCCCGTGTGCTCTGGAGCCTGCACACCACAACTAGAGAGAAGCCCGTGCACCACAACTAGAGAAACCCATGCACCACAACTAGAGAAACCCATGTGCTGCAGCAAAGAGCCCGCATGCTGCAACAAAGATCCCATATGTCACAACTAAGACCTGATGCAGCCAAATCAATCAATCAATCAATATTAAAAAAATTCCAATTCCATAACTTTAGGGGACATATCTTTCCTGGTTCTATGTGAGCATTCAAACCTGAGCTTCTTAATTCCTGAGTTTTAGAAACCCCTAATATTATGAGACCATTCAAAACATATCCTCTGACCTTGGTGGAATACCAACCAACTTCTTTCACGTAATGGAAAAATAGACACATAGAGAGAAACTTAATGTTTTTGAAGATAACTTAGGCTTTCTGCTGAGCATAACCCTATTTAATTCTCAGAGAAATCATTAAGACAAGTATTATTATCCTCATTTTTACAGATGAGAAAACAAAGGCTTAGAGAAGTTAAGTAATTTTCTCAAAGTTACACAGCTGGTAAGTTTCATAGACAGGCCTTAATCCTAAGTTTGATAGATGCCACAGTTCAAGCTTTCTTTCATTGTATATATATTTTAATATACATTAAAAATGCTACCTCCTTCCATCTTAAAAAAGATACGTTCTATTTTCGGTGCTTCCCATCAGCTAATGCCCTCATTCTCAACTTAATCACAGAACAGAGTTTCTTGAAAGACTGGTGGATTATGACCCCTATTTGGTTCTCTTTACTACCAGACTTCCCCTCCTATTGTACCCCAAGACCACTTCTTATCTGGTCTCCAGTGAACCTCTAATCTGCTACACCTGTGGCCCTTATCCACCTTGATTTTTGGCAGAATTTGTTACTGTTCCTTGACTCCTTGTTAGAGGACTTCCTCCTTTGGCTTCTTGAGTTTGGCTGATTCTTCATTTGCTTCTTTGATTTACATCTCTTCTTCCTTTCCACTTCCAGAGTGTTGGTATTTTCCCACTTTCCCTCACATTCTCCTTGAGCCTTCCTTTACTCTCTTCTCTTCCTGAAGGTCTCACCAATCCCATGGCTTTGACCTCTACCTCTAAGCAGGTGACTCTCAAATTTCTGTCTCCAGCTTTGTCCTCTTACCCCAGCTTCAGATCCCTATGTGCAACCACTTACCAGACGTTTCCACTGGATGACTCACAGACACCTCAAATTCAATGTACCCAAACCTCTACTTCCTCCTAAAACCTGCCTTGATCCCATCAGAGAAAATACTCCATCAGTTCCCATTCATGCATAGATCTCTGGTCTTCCCATACCTTCCATGGCTTGAATATCACCTAACAAAATTTCTTATCCCATAACTCATTCTAAGATTCCATTCTTCCTGTGGTCTTGCTTCCATGACCTTATTCTTGCTATTCCCCTTTCTTTGTTTTTGGTTTTCAAACCTTACCCAATTTTCAAATTCCACCCAGATTTAACTCTTAGATGAGCCATTCCTGATCTCTGTCTCCTTTAAACAAACTCCTTAGTACATTGTAACAGATGCTGTCACTGCACATATCCGTTTGCCCTTTCCATTTTAGTGCATTCTGGCTCAACTTCCAACCAACAGTGCTCACATTTATTTTCCTGTGGGGTTTCTCTGTTTACCATTAGCTTTGTTCTCTGTGTAGCAGGCTAGAAGTATTGGGGTATTAACACTACGTGAAAATAGCTCTCTACCAATAAAAGATTGAGACCCCTTATTCTTGGGTAAAATAACTGAATTGAGTGCCTTATGTTGGGCCCCAGAGAACCCCCAGTGGAATTAAACTCTAGTTGTCCACAGTGGTAGCTAGCTTGTTAGGGCACCTGTTGACCACCCTCCATTCCCTGCCTCATGCCTCCACTCCAATACTGGTATTTTCTGGAAATATTGGATTGGCTAAAAAGATCATTCGGGAAACCCGAATGAATATTTTGGCCCACTCAATACCTCTCAAATAAACTACCTCACTTAAATCCTTGTCTCAGGTTCTGCTTCTGGGAAACTCCAATTAGGATGCATGTGGTCTGTGCCTCTCTCAGCACACTTGGCTCCTGGAGGGCCAGGCTGGCCTTTATCTCTTTCCCCGGCAATGGTTTAGCTCCTGACCATCAAGGATGAGGAAATGGGAGTTTAATAGAGGCTTTGGAGGCTACAGAGAAGTAAGCTGGGCCCTACTCATGGCACGTCCTGTATGTCAGAAGGATGATGCCGGACTCTCATCACAGGCTTGGGGGTGCAGGGGTACTATTGAAGCCATATGAGAAGAACACCCAGAGAAGAGAGTCAGGGGGTGTGGAGTCCTTAGTGATGTGGAGGCCAGCCTGGGAAGGTACAGGTAAAGGTCAGTGACAAAGAAATGTCTCCAGAAAGCCAAAATGAGACAGGTGAATCTGAGAGTCAAGGGTGGAGAAGAAGAGGAAGATTTATCTTAAAAAAGCGAAAAATGAACCTTAAAGAATCCTGCCACAACCTGAGCATGTCAGTTTTACTTTCTGTCCCAGGTAGGCCCCACTTTACTACTGCAGCCTCACGAGGTTTCTCCAGGCCAGTAGCACACAGAGCCCTATGCCCTGGGCACCTGTCTGTGCATCAGCACCTATTCTTAGTGAACCAGTGCCTCTCTTGGGAGCCTATGGCTCTTCCAGGGCCTAGATAGCAGGACTCAGCCTCCTTAGTGTCCTGACCGCCTACATCAGTCACTTCCTAAATGTCTGTTCTGTTATTACCCCAATCTTTACCTCTGAGTTGTCCCCGACTCATTCTGGTCCTTTCCTCTCTGTCCCTCCAGGACAGGCCTGGGTGTCCATTAGGGCTGGGAACCATTCTGAATGGAGGGAGTATTTCAGGCCCTCAACGCTGCCCTCCACCCTCCTGTAGGCTGGGCTTGTACAAAGAGCGCACTTCTTACAACGAATACCCCAAACTCATCTGCATGCATCTCAGCCAGAACTGCAGAGGCCCTGGCCCTAAAGCAGGTTTGGAATGTGTCAGAGTTTACCAAGGAGATGGGAGCAAGTCCAGAAGAACCAGAAGGCCAGGCCTTGGGCCAATATTTGGCTGGGATGCCTTCCTACCTACCCCAGAGACAAGGACCTCAGGCAGCTCTTGCCCAGCCTGCCCAGGGTGGAAAATGGGAATTCTGCAGAAATGTTCAAGTTCTATAATGATAAGCAGTGTTAGAAGGAGGCAGACAGGAAGCAGCATGGAATAAAGAAGGATGTCAGGCTTTTGAAGAATTGTCCCTGGCAACTCCACCCACTAAACCCAGAGCTAGGTGGGAGCTGCATGTCTTCAAAGTGAGGCACCAAAAAGAACATTATTGAAAACCAATTTAGCAAGGCTGTGTTGGTCACCTGCTCTAAGACACTTGTGATAGAAACAAGGGAAGAAGACATCTTTACCACAGGAAGGAGACATCCTTGCTGTCTTCCCCCACCGGTGTCAAACCTTCTCCCTAAATCCTTCCCTTAACCCTGGAGTCAGAGGCAGAGGAGACCCTTCCCTTGGGAAAGGCTCATCTCTCCTTCCGTGTCCCTTACTCAGGCCACCCTGGCTCCCTGCTATCCCTTAGGTCTCTTCTCTGATTTCATCCCCTCATAAGGACCCTGGGTCTTTATCAGGCCACCCCCTCCAATACCACCGTGTCCCCTTATCACCCCCAGAAATGGTATTATGTATTTACTTGTCCACTTCCTCTTCCTCCTCCTTCTTCCTACATTTTAATGAGGGACCAGAACTCCTCTCTCCAGCCCTGCCACTAGACTGCACCTTAGGACTCAGACCATGGGGTTTGGCCAAGAAAGCCAGAGGGGAAGAGACATCACTAGATGCAGGAGTATGTGGGGAAGGAGGGAGGAGTGGAAGCTAGGAAGGGATCCTACAGAGGTGGAGCTGTGGTGGGTGACCCAACCCAGCAAACCATCTCCTTCCAGTCACTCTTCCTGGAGCATCCCCTCGACAGGGACGAGGTTTGGATGAGAGGCCCCCTGGGATAGACATCTCAGGCCTCAGGTCCCAGGCCTCAATTCCACAGACCTGACTTGAAAACCACAGGCCTAAGAGAAGTTGGACAATTTTCCCTGGTGCTGACTGTGAAGCTGTGATTACTCAGTGCTCCTGGCAAAGTTCCTGGCAGAAATCCTAGGAAGTGACTGGTATGGTAATTAGAGTGACTGAGCTGTCCAAGCCCCAGTTCAGATCTAGGGTGGGGTCATTCCCATTGTTCTGCTTCTCATCTCCTCTCCTTGGCCACAGAATGAACTTTTAACGGCCTCGGCAGGCCGGAGTTTTACCCCGATTCTGGTGTGGCAGGGATCCCCACTGTCCCCCAGTATCTGGTCTCTTCACCTTCTAGGTACATGAGGGATTGAACTTCCCCACCACCTATAAATTAAGAGTGGTCACATGACTTGTTTTGGCCAGTGAAATGTGAGCAGAAGGAATGTGTACCCCTTCTGGTGGAAAATTAAATTGGCTGTGCTAAACTCTCCAGGTCTCTCTCCCGTTGTTGTGGTGACTGTGGAAGCACCATTGATACGAAAGAGCAACATTAAGACGCTACATGGAAGGAAGACCTTGCCCTAGAGAGTTGCGCAGACCTTTGCTATTTAAGTAACTGATATTTTAGGGCTATTTGTTACTGTATCATGACCTGGCCTGTTCTGACTGTTACCAAGCTGAGCCCAATATCCTTTCTGGGGGTAGGGGGTAGGAAGGGGGGAGAGGATAGAAGAGCCATCTTCCAGAAGGTCTTTAAAGCACCTGGGGGAAATGGAATAAATACTCTTTTAGGTTTAGTTCTGATCAGCAAGAAGAAATTAATTAGAAAATTGAATGTGAGAGGAATCCTGATGAATAGTGACTATATAGCTAAAGAGATTTCCAAAAGCTCTGAGAAAAATACTCATTCATTAATTCAGGCATTTGGTCAGTCCTTCTCTATTTGTCCAACAGTTACTTATTGAGTGCCAGGCATGATACTATGACGTGGGACACCGGCATAGAAGGTAAGGTCACTTCCCTTGGGAATTCATAGAGAACAGGGGTCTTTACAGTCTAGAATCCCAAGAGAAATGCTGCCTGGAGAATCTTGAATGATCATGGAAAGGAAAGGAAAGAGGAAGAGCTTAGATGTAAAAGGCATGGACGGATGCAAAAGGTGGAAAGAGGCTCACGGCCCAGGTTGAGAAAACTCAAAGTTATATCACAATCAGGAATTTCATAGACATTTATCGAGCATCTGCTGTGTCCCAGGCATTGTTTTAGATGTTAAGAAGATGCAAAGGTAAACAAGGCCTGGAGAGAATCAGCATGCAATATTGGCTTAGCTAATAATATATTATTGAACATTGATGTGGTAAGTGTGTGATAAGAGTTATGAATAAGGGGTTACTATGGATTGAGTGACTCTGCCTGGGCATTGGGTAAAGGCCTTGGTGTGTGAAGACTGAATAGGAATTTACTGTTCACCACTCATTCATTCATTCATTCATTCATTAAACTTCTCTTTGGGTCCCTGATAAACCTGGATGAGGGCTGTCAGGAGGGGCCGTGCCCAGATAAAAGAGCCCAGGGTGAGGCTGAATCAAGACAGCATCTCCCCAAGGCAGGGACAGCACTGCAGCCATGGGAATCCTGCATCCTGGTTTCAGGGAGAAGCCACCAGTTTGAGTGAAAAACAGGTTGAGGGGTGAGGTGAGGGCTTTGAAAGGAGACAACACAAGGTCAAAATCTTTGACTGAGGTTGGGTCAGAAAGGGGGAGATTTCAGGGAGGGGCCTGACAGGACCAGGGAGTATCAACACTTATTGCCCTGAAAAAGGGGCTGTGAGAGGCTGTGTCCCACAGTGTAAGGTTGGGTTCTGATCATTGGTCTGGATGGATATTAGGCAGGGCCAAGACTCGAGCTTCCCTGACTGGGGCCACCAGACTGCCTGGCTCACACTTTAAGAAAGGCTGAGAGCCCCCGGGCCTTCTGAAACAGCTGTAGATGAGGTTTGACTCCACAGGCCCAGCTTCTGGGGGCCCTGGAACCCTGTGCCCAAACTTCCCTGCTCTTAGGCCAGGACTCCAGGGCTGTCAAGACCCTTTTCACATGTGTGTGTGATTTCTTGGTTTATGTTGGTCTTTTTCTGTCTTTAATTAAATTCCTTTTGGAAAAAATCCATCTTTGCAGAACCAAGGGATGAAAAGTTTTCAGTTTTGTTTTTGAATTTTGTTTTCGTCCTGTCTGTGCCATGGCTTGGGGGCCCTTCATGACTGATTTTCATGCTGGGGACAGCAGGCACCTGATCGAGATGTGTGTGTGGGGGTGTTGAGTGAGGGGACGACGTGAGGCCAGAGAGGTGGCCAAGCCAAGGAAAATGCCTTCCTCTCAAGCTTCCTAAATGCCCACCCTCAGGGAACTTCCCGGAGGACCTGAGCCCCGAACACTCACCACTGTCAGCCCTGACCACCTCCGCTTACCCCCCTCCCTCCCAGGCCCTCCCTTCTCCTCCTGTGTGGCCAAGTCCCAGCCTGGACACTCCATCTTCAAAGGGAGAAGACAAAGCCTGCTTGTTGCTCCATATTTGTCTTGGGAGCTCCTGTTCCTAGGAGAGCCTCTTGGTCTCCCAGGCCAGGAATAGCACCGAGTCTACGGGGCCGGCCAGCCTGCTTGCCCCGCCAGACCTTCTGAATTGCTTGTTTTTATTAAAATTCTTCTGCACGCGCAATCCCGGAGGGTGTGTATCTTGGATGAGGTGGTGTTGGGGGGACCCAGGGAGAGGAAGGCCTCAGGCTTATTCGGCCTGGTGTTTATTTGGCCTGCCTTTCCAGAGTAGTAGAGAATGGAAGCCCACAAAGGTCGCCCGAAATTGGTGTCCCAGAGCGTGGTGGGGTGTGACAGGGGCCATGGCAGGCCTCGGCCTGGCTCTGGCTGCCAGCCCCCCGACAACACAGGAAACACTCAGGAGAGCTGTGTGGGCAGAGAAAGCACAGGACCTAGCACTGTGGGGCAAAGCATATAGAAAATGCTTCCTCTAGGCTCTTACCTGCAGATTCCTGAGGGTGCCCATCAACTTGGCAGCTGCCTCTGGCCACAAGCATCATTCTGAGGCAGGCGGGGGCCACCTGTGAAACCTGCAGAAGCACGAGCTTGTGGGGAGCAGGCTTGGGCTCCTGGTTTCCAGTTTTTCTCAAGTGCTGGCCTGGTCCCAGGTTCTGAACCCCAGCTCTTCGGGGTGTCACCTTCCCAAGCCCATATATTCTTCAATATTCCTTCACGTGGTCTTGGAAGTTAGCACTGGCCCCAGATTTACTCCAGAGTAAATCTGTTCTGTATTGGTGGCGTTATGCAGAGAAATTCCATTCCCATCATTCTAGCGCATTTACCTGGAGATTGGTTTCCTTCTTGCCCCACTGATCTCTACTCTCCTGGGTTTTTAAACCTATCGTTCTCCTGGGAGGCCCTCGGGGAGACAGGCGGGTGATGGGAGCTTCTAGCTGAAGGGTGCACTTTGCAATGTCACTGTTGAAGACATAGTGCCATGCTGCCGACAGGTCTGGGCTCTGAGCCCCTGCTGAAGTGACCACCCCGTAAGACCTGCGGGGATGTGGTGCAGGGCGCAGGGGTGGGGGAGCAGTTTTCAAGTCAGGAAATTGCAAAAGTTCCAGTGTCTGCAGCCAAAGTCTCAGTGTGGAAAATTTCAGGCTCCAAGCAGGGTTCCAGAGGAGGGGGAAAGGAGCCCTGGGGCCAAGATGCTTGTCCCGGGCTTCCCAGGCCTGGGCCGTCCCGCCAGGGGCAGGAGATGTGACGAGGGTACAAGGCAGTATTCTCCAGCAGAAACCCAGAGAGTCCAGGGCTGCTAGCTCACACGCCTTCCTTGCCCTTTACGCCGGTCAGGAAAAACATATAAAAAGGTCCTAGTTCCCAGGGCAGTGCTATGGAGGAACCCCAGCCCTTAGTGTTCAACAGGAACCTGAGGCATAATGAGAAAGAATTTGCTCTAGACAAGACCAGAGCTTCAGTGCGGGGACTGCCTCTTCCATGTAAGGGGCGAGCATCCTAGTAGGACTTAGGAAGGGGGTGCCATCATAGGGGAAGGCTTAGGGTGGGAGAGATGGTCTGGGCTGCGGGCACATCCCCTCCCATTGGATTCATGGCAGGGGCTTCCTCTAGGAAGAGCTGAGGCTCAGGGTACCCAGGACGATGAAGGGATGGAATGAAGTGAGGGTGGGAGGTGCCAGGCATAGAGGCCAAGAGTGGCTACAGCCCTGGCTAAGCTGCCAGCCAAGACTTCTTCCTGCCTGGCCCAGTCACCACTGCTGTGTCCACTGCAAAGGCCCTGCTCTGCTTGGTGGCTTCACTCCAAGTGGCAGGGCTCCCACCTGTCATCAGGAATCACCAGGGCCCCACAGGCACCATGCTGACCCTGCGTCCGGGCCGGGACAGTTTGACCAGACCTGGGGGGAGCCGCCTGCCTGCTGCAGCCACCAGCATCTCCGCTGCCTGCTCAGGCCTCCTCGGGGCTCCTGGAGCTGGGCCGAGAGCGTGCAGCCCGCCGGCTTGCGGCTGGGGATTTCACTCAGAGCCGCTACATTTGGAACCCATTATTTAATCATTAATTTCCTCCTCTCTTCGACCCCTTCCACCCCGCCTCAGCACGGTGCCCCCGCCCCAGATTAGATCTCCACGTGGTGCTTTGCAGTGATCCCTGACGGGGGCTTCTGTGCTGAGGACGGGGAGGGGAGGAGGGGGGTGAGGAGGCCGCTAGGGCTGTCCCAGACTTGCTCAGCGATGGGGCAGCCCAGGCCCTGGATCTGCAGGACTGGAGGGTGCAAAGTGTCCAGACCCTGACCCCAGAACTTGGGGTCCAAGCTGTGCCTGCCTGGGGCTGTCAGATGAGGGGAACTTTTCAGAGGCTCAGGGAGTCCAGCCAGCCCCGCCCTGGTGTTTTTACAGGGCAAGGGCTCCTGAAATTCCTCTAAGCCTCCATGGTGGGATGAGACACAGTGTGCCTCTTGCTGCCCCCAGCCCCTTCTCCCCTTCTCCCGTGGGGCTCATGGAGGTAGAGAAGAGAGGAGCAGGGTGGGGAGACCCATGCTTGGTAAGGCTGTGGTTAATGCCCTCCACTGTCCTGAGGACCAGCCACCAGCCCCAGCCCTGGGCCCAGCCTCGTAACAAGCATGTCCTCCTCCCCAGGGAGCTCCCAGTCCAGGTAAGGAGCACACTCACCAGGAACTTAGACCTGGCTTGGCATGCAGAGCACTGGTGCAGTCCTGGGGAGCCGGGGAGCTGAGGCTAAACCAGGGAAGCAGAGCCTCTGTTGGGCTTCTCAGGACGTGAAAACAGGTGAGGACATGCACCCTTCCCCCACTCCTCCACATACCCTTCATTATAGGCTCAGAGATCTGAGGGGTGGTCATGACCAGAGCAAGTCCCATTCCTGGGGAGGGGCAGCCCTGAGGACACTGCACATTGGGAGGGAGAGAAGGCATTGAAATCAAAGAGAAAGGGAAGGAGAAAGCATTTATTGGGGGCCTACTCTGGGCCTTATCTGCACGCTAGGTTCTTCATTTCATCATCTTTGTCGTCAGCAGTAGCAGCATGGCTAAGTCTTATATAGGGCTTTTATGTGCGGACAATGTTCTAAGCACTTTGTATCTGGTCCCTCATTGCAATCCTCACAGCAGACCTATGATGGAGGCACCGCTATTTTGCTTACTTTAAAGATGGGTACATTGAGGCTCAGAGATATGAAGTAACTTGGTCTAAGTGAGAAGAGGCAGGACGAGGATCTGAAGTCCATGCTCAGCCTAGCGCCTAGAGGGCTTCTAGATATGAATGTCATGGTTATCTGGGCTCAGGTCTGAATGCAGGTGACCCCTATCTTCCCTTGCCCCCAACCCTGGAGAAAGCTGGCCAGCCTAGAACATACTGGCAGAGCTCAGCAGGAGATGGAGAAGGAACAGGGACCTCCTCTTGCCCACAAACCCCTCATGGCAGCATGCCCTCCTCATCCCCCATCCAGAACCCTCCACCTTCTTCCAAGGCCCAGCTCAGTGTCCAGCCCCCACTGACATCCCCAATCCCTTCTCTGAAGTCTTCATAATTCTTAAAGCCTGAGACCCATCACTTGCCCTGTGCTGTTCTCAAGTTCCCTGTAGGTGAGACTTTTCTTTACCTGGATGCCCTTGAAGGCAAGAAAAGCATCAGAGATCTGCCCCAGGGCTGGAGGCCAGGATGCTCAGGTCCAGCTCTAGGCCTCACCACCTCACCACCGCCTCACTGCCTCACCACAGCCCCACCCCCACCTTGAGGTGTATGAACAGGGGTGGGAACCCCAGGGCCAGGCCTGTCTCTCCTTCATAGACTCACTGACTGCAGTAGCTGCAGGTTGCTAGCTGAGCCTGTAGAGGGACATTTACTCTTTTTTGTTGTTTTTGCTTCTTAGCCTCTGAACCCCTTTCCCGTGCTTGGAGGAATCCCGAACTGAATGAGTGCTGGTGCAAGACAGGTCCCATCTCTTACTACAGATGCTGGAGCTAGATACTTACTTTCTGTGCAGCTGGGACCCGGGCATCTGACCTGGGCCTGTTGGAGGCACCCTGCCTGGACTTGAAACCCAGGATAGGGTAGAATTATTCTGGTGGTGGCTGCAGGAGCTGCCTCCAGTTTTGAGGGGTGGCAGCAGCAGTGGCGGTTGTGGTGCTAGTGTGCAGAACAGTGGGTGTTAGGACCACTTTGCAGCATGCTTTGGGCTGCGGGCTGGCTTTTCAGCCTTCCCTGCTCCCCCATCTTCTGAGCCTGTCTTTCCATCTCTGGACAATTCTGGGAAACACTGAATAGACTTTCTCTGCTTAAATCAGCCAAACTAAGTTTCTGTTGCTTGCAACCAACACAGTCTGGATTCTCAGAGGCTTATTTGCCCATCTTCCACCCATACCTTGGAGTCTACCTGGCTTACAGTCAGATATGTAGTGACAAGTTACCAAGCTGACATTCTTTCCAGTGCTGGTTTCCCAAGTCAGACACCCTTTCTTTCTCAGAAGACTCTAGGAAAAAAGAAAGGACACCTGATGTAATGGGTGAGGACAGGCTTCAGCATGGTCAGAACCAGGGCTGAGACCCTGCCCTAGACTTTCAAAAGTGATATATTAATCTTCTTGAGAAACAGATTTTTAAATCTACAAAGTAAATATAATAAAACGTGCTTCATTTCAGTTGTTGCAAAGGAGACTAATGAATTAATGAATTAATGATTAATGAACACAAAGCACCTCTGTGGTGCCTGACGTATAATAGACATTCAACATTTATTTATTCAGCTAGTATTTTCTGATTATTGGCTTCAATTTTCACTCCTCACTATAGCCATGCCCTTTGCCATGTGAATTTGTGGCTCCTCCCACAAGAAGTATAGTTTGCTAGCCCTCAACTGTGTGGCCTCCTCTACGTGACTTGCTTTGGCTAATGGGATGTTAGCAAATGTGATGCAAATAGAGACTTGAAATGTTCTTGCACAGTTGAACTTGTCCCCCTGTTATTCTACTGTCATTATGGGAAGATAACTCTGGCTTAAGTGCTAGCTTTAGTAGGATGAGATGCGCATGGAGTCGACACACCTATGGCTTAGAGCCAAGGCCAGTTGATCCTCAGAAGCATGGGTGAGGATGAATGATGCGTTTTTTTAAGCCATTGACTTTGGGGATGATTTTTTATGTAGCACTCTTGTGGCAGTTGCTAACTGACATGCTCAGTACCAAGAAGTTCAAAGATAGGCAATCCAGGGATGGCAGAGTCTGGCCTCCAACATGCTATTAGAGACTCATGCTTTCGCTACCATTCTGCTTTGTTATCCTTAGTGTATAAAATTTGTTCTCATTGTTTCAAACTGGTTCCTGTACCTCTGAACATCACGTCCATGTTTCAGGCAGGAGGAGAGACAAAAGGGTGAAGGACAAAAGCTGAAAAGGAACATGTCCATTGAGTCTGCCCCTTCAATAAGCTTTCCCAGAAGTGCCACCCACTGCATATTTTATATTATATACATTATATTATCCCACTTATGTTTTATTATCCAGAACACTGTCTTAGCGTGACCCTAGCTGCAAGGGATTCTAGGAAGCTGAATACTTTTCATACATCACACTGCTTCCCTGAACAGATTTGAGGTTCCGTTAGTAAGGAAAAGAAGGAGAATATCTGCCTCAGATTTATTGAGAAGCTACAATGTGTCAGGCAGTATGCTAAGAGCTGGGGATGCAGGTGACCCCAGGCTCCTGGCCTAGTGTGGAAGAGAGGTGAGTATAACAGGGCTATGCATTCTTCCCTAGTGTCCTGTGTGAAGGAGCATCTTGAGTGGGCTCCGTTCTGTCAGGTGTGAAATGGGTGTGAGATTTCCTTCCCCAGCATCCCATTCCTGCATCCCTTTCAAAGCCCCACATCCCTGGGATATTGCAGTGTTGGTGGGGGTCCACCTTGCATGAGTTGGATGGGGATTGAGGACACAGAGCACAGAAAGAGGCTTCCCTTTCTCTGGATGATCAATAGGCAGCATTCTGGCTGCTGCCCATAGCAAGTGCTGCGCAGACATCAAGGACAACCTAGGAGGTCCACTCAAGTAGAGATCAGGGAGCTTGAGGTTGTACCAACTTGCCTCCCACATGGCTGCCTGCTGTTGGTGATGAATGTTGCTTACCAAAGGGCCAGGCATTTCCAGATGCTTAACATCCCCACTGCCCCACCCCCCACCAGACACACAGTTCCGCTGGGTTCAGAGCCTTCCTTCTGTTCAGGGCACACTCCTCTCCTCATGTCTCCCTTTTGCACTCCCTTTGCTTTACTCTGGGGCATCCTACATGCATTCATCACTTCTTCCATCCTCTCAGGGCCTATGCTTTGAATTCTCTAATGTCTATTTCTGCTTTTCTACTGAAGCAGTCTTTCCTGTGAGCATGGTTCACAATCTAGCTTCGATAAGAGAAAGCCATGGGATGAAAATAAATACGGAAGAAGAGAGTACCTCAGTGAAGATGCTAAAATCCTCTCATCTGCATAAGTGGTCAGGATATTTCAGTATAATGTGATAAAAGTAGGGAAGCCTAACCCAGCTAGAGATGCCTAATCTGGCCTGAGGGAAGGGAGGGAGGGCACAGTCTGAAAGATTCATTCATTCATCAATATTCATTGGCACCTGCTTGGTGCCAGGTGCTGTCCTTGGTGCTGGGATGAGAGGCGTTAATCAGGTTCATGGCGGAGGGTGCTACCCTGGCAGAGGGGCAGCCAGTGTGGGGGCAGGGAGAGTGCAGAACACTCAGGGAATTGTGAGTGGTGTGAAGTGGGTACAGGAACACGGGCAAGGTAGGGGTGTCAGGACATGGTGTTGGAGTGGGAGGAAGGCAGCCATCAGGTAGGACCTTTGGGGACATACTTCGGAACTTGACCTCTATCCTGAGAGCTGAGGAAAAACACCGATGAGTTTTAATGCAAGGCAGGTATTAGTATCTGAGGGGAGGAAGAGGACTCTAGCTGTGATGTGGGGAATGGCTTTAAGGGGGCCTGGGGTACAGCCAGCAGGATTGGTTAGGGGGCTTTGCCTTTGTGGTATTTCAGGGCTCCCACACCAGCCAGAAGCATGGGCATGGAGAGAGGGGGATGAATGAGAGAGGCAGTTAAAAGCAGAGGAGCTCTGGGTGTGTCTTCTCCTCCTTTTCAGAAGAGTCAATAGGGGAGACTCACTGCTCCTCCCCCCTGCCCGCCACCATATATTCCTTCTTGGGATCCAGGCCTAGTGTTCCTCAGGGGGAGACTCATGCACAGGGAGATGGGAGTGAGGGCCAAAGTGAGCTCTAGGCTAGAAGGAGCAGGGACAGAAGGCTGGGGAGCTGGTCCAAGCACTGAGTGACACCCCTCCTCTCACTAGACCAGTCACCACCTTCTCCCTCCTGCCCTCCACCAGACTTAGAGGCCTCCTGCTCCCCAGGGGTTCCTCAAGGAGCCTTAGGCATCTCCATCCATGCTCAGGTCACCCGTGTCTCTATCCTCCTGCTGACGATCTCCAAGCAGCCCACTGTGTGGAGACCAACCCCCAACTTGCCTTCACCCCCTGCTCTGAGGCCAGACAGGACCCCCTTTTCCTTGGCCCCTAGTCCAGGGCCTCCTGCAGATCCCTGCCCACGGCCTCCATCTGGCCCTCAAGGCATCGTTTCATTTTCTTTGGCTGTTGCTTTTTCCTCTTTCCACATACCTGGTTGGCTTCCAGGATCAGCCGAGGCTCAGACTTGGCTACATGGAAATAGAGATAGACACAGTCCCTTTATTATTTAATTTTGTGAATTTTTTTTTTAAAAGAAGAATTCTTGGCTAGGTTGGTACCTCTCAAGCCAGGAGACCCTACCAAAGACCCTGGGAGCTTGGACAGGAAGTGGCCGGCAAGAATCTCCCTTGCAAGCTCAAAGGGCCTCCCCACCCCCACCTCAGGTCTTCTCCTCTGGCAGGCTCCAGGCCTCTCGGCTGCCCTCTGCCTCCCACCTCCTGGGCCTCCCTTGCTCCCAACCCCCCAGGGCTGCAGCCCTTGCCAAGCCCTGGCAGTGACACATTGCTCAGCCCCCGCCTGAGGCCCTCCCAGCTCCAGCGACCTCTGGATGCCCCCTCAGGCCCACCACACACTATGGGCTGTTCCAGCCGAAATTCCCTTGCACTGTGCAAAGAGGAAATGAGAGCAGGGGTGGGGGCAAGGGATAGCAGTAAAAAAAAAATGCGATGGAACCAAGTCCTGGAAGGAGAGAGAACTGAAGGAAGAAAGAGGCGAGGATTAGCTGGCTTGGCTGGGGGCTTCTCTGGAGCCATGGCCGTGGGTCCTGTCAGGTCATCCCAGAAGGAGTTGACCCCATTGCCCCTGTGACCGTGTCTAAGGCAGATCTTGCCTTTGTCTGGGCTTGGGTGAGTCTTCAGCCCTGCCTCCTCTTAAGTAGGCATTACTGTCCATGAGAGCTGGCCAAAGTACCTGGAGCATCTGAGGCCCCTGAGAAAGCAGGGGACATGTCTGGGCTGGCTGGCCCCACAGGAGGAGCTCTGGGACACCACAATGTCCCAGTGAGCTTGGCATCCCCCATCACACTTCCTGGCCCCCTTTTCTCACTCTCTGACTCCTGGTTCCCAGCACTCCACCCTCAGAACCTTTCACACTCCACTGCCCTCTCCCTTCCCCCAAAAAAGCATTCCACCCTCTAAATTTCACAGCACCCTGTCACTTTGCACCTTTATTAACCCACTAAATGCTTTCCAAAATGCATCATGGTGATTGAGTAACTATTATATTGTCTCTACAGAACTGCAGCTATTGGGGAATGGGCTCTGTTCCCAAGTGTGGGATTCCCTGATGTCACTGAATCAGGGAGCAGAGCACGATGCCCTGTTGCTCACGTGAGCTGAGGCAGAGCCACTGGAGAACAGCCCAACCCCTGGCTGAGGGGCCCAGGGGACATCAGACTCTCACCATCCTTGACAGTGGTAGAAACAGTACTAGATCATTGCTTAATGAATTAAATGAATTTATAAAAGCACTGCATTAAATTAATCTACACTAAGATATAAATGACTAAGAACCTCATTAGTCTCTCCAAACAAGGTGCTCCCATTTGTGATGAAAATGCTCAACAAACTAGGAAGAGAGGGAAAGTTCCCCAACCTGAGAAACTTGATCGGGGGTGATGGGAATTGTCTAAAACTGGGTTGTGGTAGAGATTGCACAACTCTAAATGAATTTACTAAAATCACTGATGACGTTGCATTACAAGTGAATTTTATGGCATGAAGATGTACCTCAATAAAGCTATAAGAAAACTGCAAACATGATGCTCGTTAATCTAGCTGTGTCCTCCATGGAGCGATTCCTTCCAGCACTGTGGTCAGATGAGGGGAGGCTGTTGTGAGAGCCTGATGTCCCCTGGACCCCTCAGCCAGAGGTCAGGTCACTGAAGGTAAGAGGTAAGACACGCCACTCTTCTTCTGATCCAACCACACCAGGGAATGCTGCACTTGGGCATTATTGGGATTCTGACTCTGGGTTTTGATCCCCATTCAACTCCCAGTTGATTAGAAACAGAAGGTACATGTGTGTGAGCATATGAGTGCATGTAAGAATGTATGCCTGTGTGTACGGGAACAAGTGAGGGTGTATGTGTGTGTGTGTGTGTGTGTGTGTGTGTGTGTGTGTGTGTGTGTGTGAATACATGTGTGTTCATGTTTGTGATCTGCATCCCGAGCCTCCAACAGTGGCTACCCACCCTGCAGTGAGAGGGATCTCAGCAGAGGAAACAACCAATCAGGTGGACTGGCCAGCAGGGAGGAATGATTAAGTGTTGACAGAAGCCTGAAGCTAGCTTGGCAGGAAAGATGGCCCTCTCCTGCCCCATACGGCTTGCCATCACACACACACACACACACACACACACACACACACGCACACGCACACACACACACACTGTTGTGGATGTTGAGACCACAGTCATCAAGAGGGCCTCAGCCACTGTTGGACGTCCCCAGACACTAAGAAGTGGATTCTGAATTCTCCTCTCGAAGTGGACAAAGGAGAGGGAATCACAAGCCTGTGATCCTCAAATCTTTCAACTGTGATGCAGGATACACCTTTCATCTAGCATGAGGTGGGGAAAAGTGGGTGGACATACCCTTCTGACTGGGTCTTACCCAGGATCTCTTTTTCCCTCTCCCATCCCACTGGAGCATAAATAACAAAGTCCAGACCCTTTTTCAAGCATCTGTCTCTCCATCCATCCATCCATCCATCAACCCACTCATTTGCTGACTGAACTTCTTACTAGGCACCCACCAGATGCCAGGCACCATGCCAGGTCCTGAGAACTCAGTGATGGAGGAGCCCAGGTTGCTGCTCTTATCTGCTCTTATCAGCTCACATCTGCTGAGGAAGACAGAGAAACTAGACCTACACAGTCACAGCGGCTGAGTTGTGTGCGTGTATGTGTGCAGTTAGAGGGGTGGGTAGTGCACTGGGGGTTCACAGAACAAGGTTACCCAACTGAGCCTCAGAGAAGGGAGGCTGGTCAAGAGAAGATTCCCACAAGAGGTGGTGCCAGGGGAATAGGAGTTTGCCCAGCAGAGAAGGGGAGAGGGTGTCTCCGACAGAGGGAACAGCTTATGTAAACCCTACAGGTGAGGTGAACCTTGACTTGTGCTTGACACACTGGAGGAAAAGACAGGCTTTAGGCTCAAGACCAAGGCAACAATGGCACACAAGTGCCACAGCCCCCGGGGAGCCCCAGCCAGACTCCTGGCTATGTCTGCAGTGGCCGGAGCCACTCACATGTGCTTCTGTTTGTAAGGTTTAGGAGGAAAGAAACATGGGGGAGGAAAAATTGTGCAGACCAGTAAAAATCTGCCCTGGCCCCGTGCCTGTCCATGGACTGGTGGTTGGGAAATGCTGGGTGAGAGGATCTCTAACATTCCATCAAACTAATGGTCCTGCCTTCTTGGTCGGGGAGCCGCAATGCTAAATCCTTTTCTCCAAAATGTCAGGGAGCTGTGGGTGAAAGCAGGCCAAAGAGTGTGGGAGAATACAGGCCACATGACTCCTCAGGGGGCCCCAGATGATGGAGTCACAGGCCCTGCCCTGGGGCGTCACCGTCTGATGGAGTAGGCGGGGTCCCTATCTCGGTTCTTCAAAAGTAGCCGAGAAGATATGAAGGCAGGAAGATACGAGGGCAGGGAAGGTCCCACCTCTGAATTACGAGGCCCAGGCCATACAGCGGCCCTAAGGACTGGGATCTAGGCCACAGGTACCCACACAGCTGCACCCTCAGTCACCAACTTGGTCGCAGGATGTTTTGAATCTTTTAATCCCTTCAAATGTGTCACCAAAAATTTCATTTTTCGAAAGTGTGCCTCAAACATGAACCCTATCTAAAGCACCATGGGATGTGAAATGTGGGGAAGATGTTTGAAAAAAGAGTCGAGTGTGGGGAAGTTAGAGACACTGCATTCTTTGCAGGTGTCTTCAAGAAGGTGGGTAGAGGGCTTCCCTGGTGGCGCAGTGGTTGAGAGTCCGCCTGCCGATGCAGGAGACACGGGTTCGTGCCCCGGTCCGGGAAGATCCCACATGCCGCCGAACGGCTAGGCCCGTGAGCCATGGCCGCTGAGCATGCGCGTCCGGAGCCTGTGCTCCGCAACGGGAGAGGCCACAACAGTGAGAGGCCCGCGTACTGCAAAAAAAAATAAAAGGAGGTGAGCCGACATTCCTGTGACTGAAAGCACAGCCTTACCCCAAACAAGAGAATCTGTCTGCCTTTCCAGCGAAGTGAAAGCACAATCAACCTTAACTCCACTCAGGGCTGTGAATGGTCAGCATTGTGCTCAAGTCACTTCCTAAGCCTTTGTCCAAATCAGTGGTCCAGCTGAAGCTCCCTTTCTTCTCTGCTCCCATCCAACCGCCAAGGCCAAGGCTCTGGTTCTGTTTCCTTCAACGCTCTGAGGTTCCTCAAGGCTCTTGCGTGACTTGGAACATGTGCCAGCTCCTCTCTTATAGCTCTCGGAGGGCAGATGGCCACTTGTTCTCCACGTCCCTGATGCCCACCTGTCACATGCCCTGTGCCAACACATACAGGTGGTGCCTCTGATAAGACTGGTTTTTGTACCTCTACCCATATGATTCATGGTCCCCTCCAGGTGAGTTCTTCCAGGTTGAAAACCTTATCTTCTCAGCCAGAGTGGAAACAAAACAGGGCTATGTTGCCCTCTCTTTAGGTTCAGGACTGAGCTGGAAGGTTCTCTCAGAAACCATCTGTGGTCTCCTAGCTTTACTCAGAGAAAACTAGACCCCAGTCCAGGGAAGTGTGGTAGAAGAAAGAGAACTTGGGTGTGTAGTATCAGACCTGCTCCTAATCCTGACTCTGTGTTCATTAAATATGCGATGTTTTCCAAAGCGTCATATACTCTGAACCTTGTTTTTCTCATCTGTAGATGTGGGCATTAATTCTTACCTCCCAGGTGTTGGGAATATAAAACGAGGAAACAGCATACGGTCCCCAGCTCCTAATGTTGTCTCCAAGACAAACATTGTTAATACTTTGATGCATTTTATTTCTACCCTTTTGCCATGACTTTTTTTGGTATGATAGTGACCATGTGGCATGTATAAAGTTGGATATATTGACTTTTTCTTTGTCATTATTTCTTTAAAAATTTATCGTTGAGGAATTGGTTTTCTTTTTGTCCCAAGAGTTATTCAGGAGACTGCATATAAATTCCTAAGTAGTTGCATTTTTTGGTTTCAATTTTTGTTATTAATATAGAGTTTTATTGCAATGTTGTTAGAGAATGTGGTCTGTACAGTTTCTACTTTGAGGATTTTGTTTTGAAGCATTCTTTGTGGCCAAAAAAATGATCATTTTTTAATGTATTATGAATGCTTGAATGGGAGGTGTGTTCTGTTTGTAGGATGTGAGGCTTATAAGCATATAAATCCTACTTTATTAGTTTTGTCATCCAGACGCTCTATGCTCTTGCTTTTGCAATTATTTCATTAGTTCGATGGTGACATGGACATGTTAAATCTCCTATAAGGCCCTGTTCCTATCAATCTCTCCTTACGTATTTAGCAGATCTTGCCCTTTCAAGTTCAACAGTGTGTTAATTGTACGTAAAGGTTTATGAATACTGAAGTAGACGTATCCTTTAGCATTTATCAAGTGAACTTTTGTCCAGTTTAATTGCTTTGTTTTATACCCCTGTGGCTTTTGCTTTTTTCCTCTTTCCTCATTTGTTTGGCATCCTTCTACTCATGCTATTACTTCTAAATCTTCTGTGCCACTTTGGTGTGTGTCTTTTGTGACTGGCATATAATTGGATTTATTGTCCTATATTTGTTACCATAGATAGCCATACTTCATTCATGTTGTTTATTATTCCTCTTGGGGCTCTGTTCCACATTATTTTAGCTTTCATTTGCTATATGCACTATATGTCCTTGCTTTTCCCCCCAGATGGTTTCAAATTGGTATAGAAAGAAAAGAGACACTATCTGGGGAAGACAGCTCATATCTGGTCACACTTTGGAGATTTGCCCAGGGTTTTTAACACTAAGGGCTGTGTAATAAGGAAGAACACATCTGATCCCATATTGGATCTCTTTCTTTTACTTTAATCTTTGTATTTTATTGCTTTTGCTACAAGTTGATAACTAAAAGAATGTTGCCTATAGCCTGAAATATACAGGATAGCCCCCTCTCAAAGCTCTGGCCTTTAAAGCTATAATACTTTTCCATTGTAGAACAGACAATAACATTTGTCTTGTTGGAGGTTTATAGGAACACCCTGACCAGACCTACATGGACACAAGCAAGAACAAAGGATTCCACACCAAGAAATCTGCAACAACCAGCCACACTCCCTCCCCTTTTAGTATAAAAGAAGCCTGAACTCTAACTCAGGTAGGATGGTTCTTCGTGACACTAGTCCACAATCTTCTCAGTCTGCTGGCTTTCCAAATTAAAGTCACTCTTCCTTGCCCCAACAAATCATCTCTTGATTTATTGAACCGTCATGCAGTACAACTCGGTAACAGCAATACCCAGACATGGCACAAATTAAATCATCATCCAAGAATGCATCCTTACTACAAAGCCAACCTCTTGGACACTTGGTGCCTGGAGGAGGGACTAGCCCATGCGAGCTGCCCAGGGCCCTTAAATCCGTCTTACAGTTGAAGGGAAGCCAGGAAGCTCTCTGAGCTTAATTTACAACCTGTGGGGGCAGCTTCCTCTGCCATTGGTGTCTCAGACAGAGAACCGAGGTCATGCAGGGTTATGTCAACGCACTAAAGTAAGTCTAACAGATTCCCTGGTGAAAACTGTAGGCCTTGGTAGATAAACATTTCTTTAAAAATTAGAGTCTTTCCTGGAAGGGGAAGGGAGATCCCTGCCAGATTTCCTTTAGCTTTCATGACCCTGCTGACACGCTTCACTGACCCTGGGGCTGTGGCAGAGGGTATGTGCTTCTAGAAACCTAGGGCCCCATGTGACTTTCAAGGATCCCCGGCACTGTTGCCTTCGTCTGCCTCTTCCTCCATTATATATATACATATATATGCATATATATACACATATATATATAAGATATATATAAAACTATATTTTATAACTGCATTGGTATAGGTATAAAGATTAATTCAATGATTATATGTCATTATTATTATATTATGTTTTCTTTTGATTTTAAAAGTAGATAAAATCAAAATATTTCCATGAGCCCCTAAAATTACCATGAGCCCTGGCACTGTATCTCCCATGCCTAACAGATTAGTAGGCCCTGTGGAAACCAGGGCCATGTGTGGGAGTTGGCAAACCCAGAGGGTTGCAGGGAAGGACTTTGGTCTGTGGTTATCACTTTGCGGTGCTTGCCTCAGAGACAGAGAGCTCAGACTGAGAGAATAGGTCAGTCAGACAGTAGGAGCATAAAAGGTCTCAAAGACACAAACGCCTTTCCATCAGAGGCCGGCACAAGGCCTGCCAGCCCTTGAATGGACATGTGGTGATGTGGGAAGGTGCTGGAATGCCCTTAAGGTTTCTGACCACAACCAACAAGAAGGAGAAGCGGCCTCCACACATACGTTGGGACACAAGAGACTCTGTGTGGAGCCAGCCACCCTGTCAGGTGCTAAGGGGGAGAGACTGCATGATTAGACCACAGGGAGTCGAGGGGAGCTTTGGTGCTGGCCTTTGTCAATGTCAACCCCATTCTCTGAGCTAAACTTAATTCTGGTCTTTTAAAACAGAGTCTCTCAACCTCAACACTACTGATATTTTAGGCTGGATAATTGCTGGGGGGAGGGGGCAGTCCTGGGCAGTGTGGGATACTTAGCAGCATCCCCAGCCTCCACGCGCTAGATGTCAGTAGCGACCCACCTCCCTAGGTTGTGACAACAAAAAACGCCGCTGTCATTGGCTACCCCAAGTGTTCCTTATACCTAGGTGTCACCACAGCCACTTGCTGGCACGCTTTCCTCCCTCTTGGCCTTCCTCCCTTCCCTCTTCCAAATAAGGCCTAAGTAGATCTCTTCGACGCTGAAGTTTTGTGGGACCAGAAGGACGCAGACGATTTTGCACACACTGGCCATTTGCTTCAAAGTGGGGAGGTGCTCTGACCCTTTTTATAACTTCTCTGGGGCCTACAGTTATTGGCCATGGGAAGCATCCATCGTAACTCTATTATCTCATTTGAGGGCAATGAACAAGTCTCCCTGTGTTCTGTAGTAGTGACATCTAACAAACTGGCACAGTTTGGGGTTGAGTAATTTCTCACAAGAATTTTGTCAGTCTTATGCATGATTTGTTAGGATTTGTAAAATTCACCTTTAGGGAAAGGTGCACACGAATTTTAGTGCCACTGACCTCTTTACAATGGAAAGCTGTTAAAGTTTGTTAATCTCATTTATTCTTGAGATGAATAAATAAACAAATAAATAAATTCTAAGATGAGAACCTATCAGGGGAAGCAAACACTACAAAATCCTACAGCTCATGGGAATAAAGATGCCCTCAAATTCTTATCATTAGTGTGATTAACTCAGAAAGAGAAAGAGAAGGTGCAGGCATTGGCTGCCCTTTGGGGACAGACAAAACAGTATGGTGGGGGCAGGTGGCACTAGGGAAGCCCTGGGGAACTGGGGGAGGGGGTGTGGGAGTGACCATTTCTGGTCAGCAGGCTTCCCAAACAAGTCCAGGGGTCCTGTGGATACTAGGCCCATTAGTTTGCTTCCTCTGTTAGAGTGCCTGGTCACAAACAGGAGAGGGGTGACTAGCGACAGGCTAATCCCCTACTTGCCAGCAGGCCCTTGTATCTGTGGGGGTAGATTTAGGAAAAGACAAGAGACTTCTGAGCAGTTGTAAGAGGTGGTGGTCATCCACTCATTGCTGGCAGTTGTAGTCCGGGATCTTATGCCAGACTTATGGCGAGTCCTATGGCAAGCTTTCCTTGTGCAGAGAAATCTACCATATTTCTCTAGAAGTTAGGCCTGCTAGGAAAGAATGGACTAGGGTCAATAAACCCTGCCGCCAGGCAAGAAAATAGTCCAGTAGCAGTTGTCTCTCATTCTAGGCAGAGGCAGAGGCTGTGGAGGAAGTGCTGAAGGAAGCAGGGCAGCCAAGGCTAAACCATAAGACTGAGTCGCTTGTGCACTTCACAAGTGCACCATCGCTAGGGAGTGTGTGATTTAATCATAGTCATCAAAGACACGTATGTTTATTGCTATAATTTTTAGGAGATGGAAGTAAAGGATCTTGAGATGTCATTTTCTAACTTGCACAAAGATGTCACTTGGACAGCTCAAGGGCACCCGAAAGGGCACCCATTTAATGGCATTTCTTCCTGGTGGTGGAAATTCCAATGCTTTCAATATCAGTGGATTTTTTTGTCTTTTCATTTTGTTTATTTTTAATGGAGGTATAACTTATACACGATTAAATGCACAAATCTTAAGTAACTATTACAGCTTAATCAGTTTTTACATTTGGCTATACTTATGTAAACACCATTTATATCAATGTAGCACATTAATGGCTTAGGGAATTCTTTCTGGTCAAAGAATTAATGGATCTAGACTAGAAGCTGTACATAGAAATGGCCACCTAGGTCCCAGATCTTCTCTCCAATCTTGGACTGGGGCAGTCCTTTTTCTTTAAACCATATTAACCATGATTATTTAGATCCAAGTCTATATTTAATAGTGCTCACTCCCAGTCCTACACTACACCATCTCCTTTCTTGAGTTCTGTATTGGTTGGATTATATCTGCAGGTGGATTATATCTTATATACACTTGAAATAAATATATGAAATATAAAATTATATATATATATATTTTTTCTTCTAGGAAGGGTACATGGATGCAATACTCTGAACTCTTTCATATCTGACAATGTCCTCTACACATAAATGGCAACTTGGCTGGTTTTGTGTTTCCAATCACATTTTCTCTCTTAAAGGTCCCTAAGAACTCACTCCCTTATTTTTTGCATTAAACAGAAAAGAAGTCCGAAGTTGACTTTTCTTCTTTTGTAAGTAACCTATTTTCTTTCTTATCATGATGTTCTTCATCTTTGAATTTTGAAAATGTCACTGGGCCTATATTCAATGTGTTGATTCCTTTTCAGATCTTTCTTCAACTCAGGAAAGTTTTGTTTCTGTTGTTGTAATGGGTTTCCTTGGTTCTGATTTCTTCCTCAGGATTATCAATTAATTTCCTGCACATTGGACCCTGTTCTTTCCTTCCATAATACGCTGTTCTCTTTCTTTCTCTTTCTTTTAAATAGACTTTATTTTTCAGAGCAGTTTTAGGTTCAGAGGAAAAGTGAGCAGAAAGTACAGAGAATTCCCATATAACCCTTGGTATTGCATATTTGATGAGTTTTGACAAATGTATAATGACATCTATCCACCATTATTGTATCATACTATTATACAGTATCGTAGAATAGTTTCACTGCCGTAAAAATCCTCTGTGCTCCTATTCAACCCTCCCTCCAGGATAACCTCAGCAACCACTGATCTTTCTACTGTTTCCATAGTTTTGCCTTTTCTAGAATGTCATGTAGTTGGAATCATACAGTCCATAACATTTTCAGATTGGCTTCTTTCACTTAGTAATATGCATTTAAGGTTTAGCTATGTCCTTTCATGGCTTGATAGCTTATTTCTTTTTAGCACTGTATAATATTCCATTGTCTACAATATTATAAACTGTACCACAGTTTTTCCATTCACCTACTGAAGGACATCTTGGTTGCTTCCACGTTTTGGCAATTATGAATAAAGCTGCTGTAAGCACTCACATGCAGGTTTTTGTGTGGACATAATTTTTCAACTCACTTGGGTAAATACCAAGGAACACAATTGCTGGTCATATGGTGAGAGGATTTTTATTTTTGTAAGAAACTGTTAATCTGTTTTCCAAAGTGGTGGTACCATTTTGCATCCTCACCAACAATGAATGAGAGTTCCAGTTGCTCCACATCCTCACCATCATTTTGGTGCTGCAAGTGTTCTGGATTTTTGCCATTCTATTAGGTGTGTAGTGATAGCTCATTGTTTTAACTTGCATTTCCCTGATGACATATGATGTGGAACATTATTTCATATGCTTATTTTCCATCTGCATATCTTCTTTGGTAAGGTGTCTGTTCAGGTATTTTGCCCATTTTTTAAGTGAGTTGTTAATTTTCTTAGTTTTGAGTTTTAAGAGTTCTTTGTGTGTTTTGGATAACAGTTCTTTATCAGATGTGTCTTTTGCAAATATTTTCTCCTAGTCTGTGGTTTTCTTTTCATTCTCTTGACAGTGTCTTTCTCAAGCAGAAGTTTTTGATTTCAGTGAAGTCCAGATTATCGATAATTCTTTTCATGGATCGTGACTTTGATGTTGTAGCTAAAAAAAGTCATTGTCAAACTCCAGTCATCTAGTTTTTCTCTTATGTTATCTTCTTGGAGGTTTATAGTTTTGCATTTTTACATTTAGGTCTATAATCAGTTTTGAACTCATATTTGTGAAAACTGAAGATCTGTGTCTGATTCATTTTTAGCTTGTGGATATCCAGTTATTCAGTACCGTTTGTTGAAACGACTGTCTTTGTTCCATCGTATTGCCTTTGCTCCTTTATAAAAGATCAATTAACTATATTGATGGTGCTCTATTTCTGGGCTCTCTATTCTGTTCCAGTGATCTACCTGTCTATTCTTTTACCAATACCACACTGACTTGATTACTGTAGCTTTATAGTAAGTCTTGATGTCAGGTACTGTCAATCCTCCAACTTTGTTCTTCTCGTTCAATATTGTGTTGGCTAGTCTGGGTCCTTTGCCTCTCCATATCAACTTTACAATCAGTTTGTCAACATCCACAAAACAACTTGCTTGGATTTTGATTGGGATATAGATCAAGTTGGAAAGAACTGACCTCTTGACAATATTGAGTCTTCCTAGCCACAAAAATCCATGTTCTCTTTTGATCATTCTATCTTCTTATTCTTTTCCTTGGCATTCTGAGAAAATTTCTCAAATATCCTTCACATTATTAATTCTATTTTCTTCAGTGTCAAATACTCCTTTCCATTTCTAATGAAGATTTCAATTCTTTATGGCCTTTCTAGTTTCCTTACTCTCTTTCCCCATCATCAAACCCCTCTTTTCTCTTAAACTCTTAGTCTTATCCCTTTTCATCTCAGTCTAATGTTTTATCATCTCATCTGCTATCTCTCTTTTCATAGAGTTCACATTTTCTTGTATTCTTTGAGAACACAAAGCAGCTATTTCCTAACAGTTCTTTTATTTCCTTACTAAGTATTTGACAAAAGCCTATTTGTCATGTGCATCTTGATTGTGGTGCTTTATTTTGCAGAATCTCTTTGGCCCATGGTGTCTTCTTTGGTTTCCTCTTGAGGACAAATCAATAAGATCTGATGTTTGCCCAGCAATTACAACCAATTTGTGGATCGTTCTTAGTTCCTATCACTTTTTGGGGTTGCTGTACAAATCCTTCTGCCAGATCTTAAGTTGGAGAGGTGGCTGGCAATAATTTACACAATCAATTCAGAGTGGAAGAGAGGCAGAGCTGTGAGTGGTCCTAGCAGGGAATTGTGTGTCTGGGACCCTGGCTCAGTGTTTGGGGAAGCTGTTTTCTACGTCCGTTTTCCTGTTAGGTCTGGCCTTCATACCAGGTGTAAACCATAGCTGGACCCAGCCTCCTTCCACGGATCATTGCCTGCTTTACCAGAGGCAAACTCTAGTCCCCTGCAGGCTTTCTGTGGGAGGTTGCTGCCACTCAAAACCAGGAGCCCCCCAGTGCTTCTTACCCAGGCCACTGCTCTGTAGTATGGAGGGAATTCACGTGGTATTTGCCTTCCCTGCTCTCAGATCTCCTCTCCTATAACCCTCATCCCTCAAATGAGGGTGTGGTTGTAGGATCTGCAGGCTTTTTTCTCCTCACTTCCTTATAAGGGTGCTGCTTCTCAGGTGGGGCCGCTGCAGATTAGTTTTGCTGCTGTCCTTCAATTCACATTCACACAAACCCCCCTTGATTTTCTGATGTGAGTGGTACTCTTCTGTATATCAGTGATCCTGCACATTTCCTATTTCCACATTTCTAATATTTTGATAATTTCAGTGACAATCTCGGGTAATATGAGTGGTTGGTAAGGCAGATGAGACATCTGTGCTCATATCATTATCTTATTCAGACCTCAGTGGGTTGGTCCATTCATTCATCCATCTAGTTAACTGTCATCAAAGTCAGATCTCCATAAATTTGGACCAAGTTTCATCATCCTGCTATTTCCCTCTGACTCAGCTCACGTGGTCTCATCCTCCCTTTCCCATATTGGGAATCTGACCGCATAGTTCTAGACATGTCTTCATGTCTCTGAAGATCATCAGATATTACAGTCTTATAACATTGACCAGTCCAAGGGAATTAAGTCAAATTCAGTTAAGACCAATAGGTATGGAGGGACCAGAGACATTTCCCTAGAGAGGAAAAGGCACAGTCTTAATGCAGGTGGGTACTGGTCAGGCTTCTAACTCCACCATTAATGGGTTAGGCTGCCCAAGGAAATATCCATCTTTTTATGGTGTCTCAAATTTATTCCTTTGTTAAGCGAGAGTGTTGAATTTCCAAGGCCTCCCTCAGTCTGGTATTTTTGGATTTTGCAGTGAGCCAAACTCTTCTGTGGAAAAGAGAAGAAAAAGTACAGCTCAGATTTCTGGTTAAAGAGGCAAGACTTACACTTGCATCAGCTTGTGGAGTCCTATAACGTCAGGTGAAACTAAACTTTGCAAACAGGTATGGGATGATTAATATTTTGTTGAGAAAAGAAAGGGGAAGGGACCAAAAGAGGGACACAGAGAAATTGGATGAGAAAAAAGAAAGATGATGTGAGAAAAGTAGAGAGAGACTGGAAATAAGAAAATAAGAAAGAGAAGGAGAATGAGAGGGAGAGAGATGGAGAGAGAATGAGACGATGTGGAAAGAGAGGGGGGCAGAGGAAAGCCACCCAAGGATGCTGTGGCTGTGGAGTGAGGAGGGGGAGGTGAGATGAATTGAGAAGGGTTTCATTCATTCTGTTCACTGTCTGAGGTGACAGACAGAAGCTCCAAAGGTCTGACATGTCCTAGTGGCTGCCTCCCACTCACATCACCGCTCAAATTGCCAGCTCATCCCTGAGCACAGGAGGGAGAAGCAGATGATGCAGTGACATCCGGGCCCCACTAGGTGGCCACGGGCCTCCTTTGAACTCCAGGCTTTGCAGAGAATTCCTTCCCTTGTAACCCGAGATCCATTTCCTATTTCCTCCGTTCCCTGGAGAAGATGGGGTGAAATTGTGATGAAAGGAATTCTAAATAGAATAAAGGACACACACAGAGACACAGACAGGCGCACACACACACGTACACACACACACACACATTTTTGTGGAAGCAGTTATTGTGTGTGAAAACGATAACTACCGCAGAGAGGCTGAGTCTGGCCTCCATATAATTTCTTAGCTGGTTTTCCTTAGAAACCAATGGCTTTCTCTGAAAGCCAGCAGACAGAGTTGGGCGTTGAGTTTCAGTCCAGGGTTAGGGTCTACCTTTGGTTAGGGTTCGATTCAGTCCACAGTCAGCGTTAGGGTCAGTGTGAGGTCAAGCTCAAGGCTTTGATTGAGGTCAGAGCTGGAGTTATTCTGTAACTGGGAAACAATGACTATAAGCAGAATAAGTGACCCCACGATACTTTGAGCTCTGCTGTCTAAGGGAAAAAACCAGCGATGATTTCCTGGAGGGAATAAGCTTCTAGTGAGACTCTGAAGAAGAAACTTGAAATCTTGAGGGACAAGAGAGTGGCTGAACACAGATGAATGTCATGATAGGAAAAGCCCCCAAATGATGGTGTCTCCTGATCAGAGTCCAGCTCATCGTCAGACATCTGGACTCCCAGGTCACCTTCCCTGACCCCTGGGGGAAGTGGACTCCCCACTGGTTTTGGCCAAGGGCACTTCTCCACACGGCCCCAGGGCCCCAAGTGTCCCTGGGCTCTGTGTCTGCACTTGGGGCTGCCAGGGCAGGGCAGGGGCTGGTGCTGGGGGAACGGGTGGGGGAGGGTACAACCTGGAAACAAGGAGTGGCCGTGGAAACAATGCAAGTCTGGCATGTACAGGTGGGGTCATTGCTGAGGGAGCCAGAGCCCTGGGGCAGGACCCGCAAGGGTCTCACTCATCCCAGAACCACCTTCCCCAGGAGGCCTTACCAGGTGGCCACCCTGATGTGGTAACTGCAGCAGGCCCAGGGCCATTTCACTGTGCTCCTTGGCACTTTTTACTATAGCTTTTGGTATGCATGTTAGCTCTGTTTTCTCAAATGAGAGCCTCAGTAAAGCACGCCCATTCCTCAGGGTCCTTGTGCACCTGTCAGCAGTCTCTGACCTCCCTGAGGGTATGGCGTTTATTTGTTAGTCAAAGGCCTCCCTAAAGAGTCCACCTCAAAAAAAAAAAAAAAAAAAAAAGGGCTTCCCTGGTGGCGCAGTGGTTGAGAATCCGCCTGCCGATGCAGGAGACACGGGTTCGTGCCCCGGTCCGAGAAGATCCCACATGCTGCGGAGCAGCTGGGCCCGTGAGCCATGGCCGCTAGGCCTGCGCGTCCAGAGCCTGTGCTCCACAACGGGAGAGGCCACAACAGTGAGAGGCCCGCATACCGCAAAAAAAAAAAGAGTCCACCTCAGTCAGAAGATGGCTCTTTAAAAGACTCTCTCATCAATATGGGGAGGGAACTTCCCTTGGAAATGCCTCCCCCAGCAATCGGAGAATCCCTGAGGAAATTCTTCCACCTTGCTGGAGACTCCTCTTCCATCAGTCTAGAGGTTCCTTAAGAGGTTATCTCCCTCAGGGGTCTCCATCAGTGTGGTTAATCAATGAAGGATCTTCTCCAGTGTGCAAGGGCGAGTACATCTCCCACCAGGAGTCTGGGGTCCCTGGGAGACGTCATTGCCCTCAGCAGAGTGGGAAGCCTGTGCAAATTCCTGGACAAGAGCAGTTATAGCAAGATGGAGACATCAACCATGAAGCTAAATCAGGCTCTCGTGAAGGTCAGGATAGGATGTCAGTCCACACCCAGGAAGATTTTATAAAGGAAATGAGGGCAGACATAATAGTGCTTGTGGTATTGGTAATTAAGGGAGCAGTGATGGTGGAGGTGATGAAAACCAGGGAGATGGTATTGATGGTGGTTGTTGCAGTGGGGGTGACCACAGAATGGGGGGCATTGGAGGTGGTGGATGTAGAGACTTCAAACCATCACTGCTGTCCTAAGAGGGAAGGGTCCTGGAGCAAGGGGAGTAGAGAGTTGGGGAAGAAGGAGGATATTGATCTAGAATAGCTGGAAGGAGGGTCTAAAACATAATTTTTTTTTTAAGTGCAAAAAAAAAAGCTTTTGAAAAAAAGTGGCTCAAATTTAACCTGAAACAGGAACACCAATTACAGAGTCCAAAGCTGTGGGTTTTACAAGATGTGAGTGAGAAACAAGCAGAAGAGAAGCACATAGGACCAAGACTGTGCACCTGAGACAGGAGAAGTCCCACTTTGATGGAGCCCTTGCCAGGGTGGGTCTGATGACTGTGAAGCCAAAGGTGAGGAAAGTGAAACCCAGTGGCCTCCATGCCTCTGGCAGGTGCAGAGGAGGCTGGAGTGTCAGGGGCTGCTCAGGGCTGACTGGATGGGGGAGGACTGATGGCCAGATTGTGAACCTCTCTTGTCCTTCAACCTCTTTGTTTTCCACTTGGGGGAAGGTGGGGTCATGTGAAGGACATCAGGTGAATGTTAAAAATATGAACATACCTCCTTACAACATGTCTTGGGTGTTCTGACTCTTTCCAGCGTGGGACCTGGGCATATGTACTTTTAATAAGCTCCCAAGGTGATGCTGATACAAACATACATACACACACACCTCAGGACCCATGACCAGATACTATATTCAGCACCCCAACCTCTGCCACCAGGGTATTCATAGCGGAAAGCAATGATATCTCCATATCATCACATGCTCACCTCCCCACCCGAAGGGTCTTGGAGGCTGCAGGTGACTGGATGGTATGAGTGGCTGAGAGGCAGGGTGCAGGCTTGCAGCCGGGCCCGGCATGGTCATTTCCCAATGAAGACCTGACACCAACCTCAAAGAGGAAAGGGGAAGTGTTGGTGCCCAGACGTGACTCCATGCTGGCCCCCCCACCCCGGATTTCCCAGAGAGGGGCCCCCAGAGGATCAAAGCTAAAGGAAGAGGAGGCTGAGGCAGCAGTACTGCTGAGAGGGAGCTGGACAGGTTGGCCCGGGGCCCAGTCTGGAGCCCTTTGAGGGAGCCGTGCTTTGCCCTCCCACCACTCGCCTGCTCTTCTGGGCCAACTCCCACCCGGATCTTCCATCCGTGAAGCCCTCCCAGGCCCCAGGGACTGCAGGGCCCTCCTCCTTGGCTGGGCTCTCAGACTGTGTCCTCTGTATTTGGGATTAGACACACCAGTTCTTGTATTTTACCCATTCTGACCATTTTTCTGTGATGCCCTGACAGATGGCTTTCCCCAACCCCCCTGACTGATTTGTCTTTCTCTGGCCCTCAGGCAACAATGCCCCATGTTAAGTGTGGGGAAGTGTTTGTTAAAACGTGCAGGCTTGACTGAGGGTGGGATGAGTACCCAATAGGAAGGGAGGGCCCTTGGGTTCTAGCCCCACTCTGCCCCTTTCCTGGCTCCTGGGGACCCCCTCCAGTGGGAAAGACATGGCAATAGCTTGTTGCTGGCTCTTCCTGCTTCCTCAAGTCCTGGTGACTCTGTGTCCCTTATTCTTTTTTGTGTGTGTGTGCTAGGAGGGCCTCTCACAGCTGTGGCCTCTCCCGTTGCGGAGCACAGGCTCCGGACGCGCAGGCTCCGCGGCCGTGGCTCACGGGCCCAGCCGCTCTGCGGCATGTGGGATCTTCCCGGACCGGGGCACGAACCCGTGTCACCTGCATCGGCAGGCGGATTCTCAACCACTGCGCCACCAGGGAAGCCCCGTGTCCCTTATTCTAACACCACAGCCCGATCCTGGCAGCAACTGAAAGGTGAGTCCCCCACCTGGGGCCCAGCACAGTTCCAGGGAAACTGAAGCAGTCTCTGAGATGCTGACAATCCTATTCTCTTCCCCCTGAGGCTATGCGAGGGGATCACTTCAGGTCACAGGCCTTGCAAAAAAGAACTGGTGGGCAGTTCAGGTTGAGGGAGGGACTTGAGCTGATCAAAGGACCTTTTTAAAGCAGGACAAAGTGAGAAAGGCCTTGGGAGTAGACATCTCACTTTGAAGATGGGGAGGCCCGGAGGTGAAGGGAGGGGGCGGCCTGTGGCAGAGTGAGCCGAGGACAGAGTGGGTTCGAAGACCACCTGTCCACGTGGTGACCCTCAACTTCGGGCAGGAAGCAGAGAACACCAGAGTGGGAGGTTTGGGGACAAAGAAATGCTGGGCCCGAGGTCCAGAGGGAGGGGATGAGGCTGCAGTGTTTAAAGCAGCTCAGATCCTCACGGGGTTTTTTCAAATTCCTCCATATCAGCTGCTCCCTCAGCAGTCCCACTGTCACCTGAGGTCTGGTCAGAGCAGCTAGTCCCAGGCGAGGGCACAAGCCCTTAAGGCAACTGCACCATCTCTGCCAGGAGGCCCACCTCTGGGCTCTGAGTGACCTCTTACCTTCTAGCCCTACAGCCCTGAGCCCCTCTGTTTCTGCATGGGTTACAGAGGACTCTGAGTGTGTGTGTGCGTGTGCGTGTGCGTGCGTGTGTACACTTAAGAAAGAGAGGAATCAGTTGTGGGGAGGAAAGGACATTTCCTGTCCCCTACCCAAGTGGGAGTAGAATGTGCTGATAGATACTTCTCTGTTCTAAACAGGGTGTGAGTGAGGAAGCCTCTAAAACTTTTTTCTATAATCAGCTGTGTGGAGACAGCGACCCTGGTAAAGACCAGTCAGGAGCCCTAGTGGGGCGTGTGGGTTGTGTGAGAGTTCACACCTCCCAGGCAGCCAGATCCTCCCCTCACTGCCCCTGGGGACCTGGGACAAGGCCTTAGCTTGTCAGACTTGTGTTCACTTCTCTTTGCTCCACGCCCCCTGACTTCTCAGGATGTCTTCCTGATCAGGCAGCCCACCCGAACACCGGAGGAGTCCATGCACGAAGGCGGTGATAAGAGAGATGAAAGCAACTGTCCACACAAGGGCTTGTATGGACACTCTGGCACAGAGGTTGGGCAGCTTTAGCTGGAGTAGCTGCAAGCTAGAAACAGCCCAAATACCCATTAACGGGTGTGTGGATAAACAACTTCTGGTAAATCCAGCCAGTGGAACACTAGTCAGCAGTAAAAAGGAATGAACTATTGATTCATGCCACAGCTTGGACGAATCGCAAGATAATTATACTGAGTGAAAGAAGCCAGACCAAAAAAGAGCACATGCTGTGTGATTCCATTAATATAAAAATCTAGAAAATGCAAACAAATCTGTAGTGACAGAAGGCAGAGCAGGGGTTGCCCAGGGATGGGCGGGGGGCTGGGAGGAACAGGAGGAGGGACGATAAGGGACACGAGGAAACTTTTTAAGAGGATGGAGGAGTTCATTATCTTGACCATGGTGATGGTTTCACCAGTGTATGCGTTTGTCAGAAAAGGTCCAACTGTGGGCCTTAACTAGGTCTGCTTATTATACATCAGTTATACCTCAATAAAGCTGTTTGAAAAAAAGATGGTAGTGGTGATCAAGGAGATGATGATGAAGCTGAAGCGAAAGTTGCTGACAGTTAAGCCCAAGCGTGAATGAGGTCGTCACTTTCTGATACTGGTTTAGGTATTTGCCTCTCCCTGTAAACTGCGGGGATGGACGGGATGGTGCTTCTTCACCCCTGTCTCCAGCACCCTGCAGAGGGCTCACATGCAGAGGCACACAGTAAAGGGCCCATTTGTTCATCGTGGCAATGACAGCACAGCATGAGAAATGCTATAACATGAGAAGCCCAGGGGGCTGTGGGAGCACAGAGGAACAGCACACGGCCCACGAAGACTTCCTGGAAAAGGTCACATCTGAGCTGAGACTGGACAGGCGAGTAGGGGCTTGCTAGGCAAAGAGGCCTTGGGTCGGGGTGGGGTGTCCCATGTGTAGGATACAGCTTGTGTCAAGGTCCAGAAGCTTCACAGAACAAAAGGTACTAAGGAAGTTCAGTGTGAAGGGAACCAGGGTAGGAAAAGGGAGAAGCAGGATGGCAGATGAGTTTATTAATGGATGGATGGATGGGTTGGTCATGTCTACAAAGCCACGGGGAGCTCCTTTCATGAAGGGGGTATGGAGACGAGGTTAGAACGTGACAGTGGTGTCCCAGAGATTTCCTTCAGATGTCAGAGAGGCCTCTGCCATTCCAACTGTCCCTCGGGTCCAGTACCCATGTGCCCACCCTGGTACCAGCCCATCAAAAGCAGGGGTAAGGATGCATGGGTTTGTAAGGACACGCCCCCTCCCCCACCCCCACCTGCCGTCCTCCTCACTGGAAGAGAGAGAGTCTGTGACTCTGGGAGGGGGCTGAGGAGTGGGTCTCCTCCTAGGCAGTGCTGTGAGGCACCCCTCAAAGCTTTCCCCTGCATTCTGCCACGTTCAGGTCTGGAGCCGCAGTGTAAACAAGGCAGGGCCAGCGCAGGAGCAAGATGGGGAGGCGTCCTTTGCTGAGGGCTGTCAGCTGGAAAGAGCTGGGCTGGCCCCGCCAGTCCCTGGGGGCAACAGGAATGAAGGGAGAAGGATGCAGACTGTGTTGAGCTCTTCTGGGCAGGCCAGCTGTGCTCTCCACACATGGGGTGTCCTTGGGCAGCACAGCCAGACCTGCCCTGAGGCCTGGGGTTGAGCCAGAAAGGTAACCTCTTGCCCTGGCTCGAGCCCACCCCGTGTGTGGCCTCGCTTCCCCAGTACACAGTCTGCCTTGCACCCTGGCTCAGCCTGGTTTTCGTAGGGTGCAGCCACCCACCAAGGCTGGACCGTGCCATGCATCCTGAGGATTGGTTTTCCCCAGCACCTGGTGACTGGGGGCTGCAGAGACCACCTGTCCATGGGTGAGGAGAGCCCGTGGAGTGGATTTGTCTTGACAGGCCATAGTCCCTTGACTTTCCTTCTGGATCCATGGTTCCCATATCATCCTTCCTTCTACATGGCACTCCCTCTTACCCCTGACACTACCTGAAGGCCTCTTCCGCCTACCCCACTCCCTGCCCCCATGGCTTCTTGTCCCCTCCCAGCTCAAGTCCCAGCAATGGCCACCAGCCTCACCCCATGTGATGAGCCCCTGACCAGCTGGAGCCTATGTTCACATCCTTTGTGGATCTGTATAGCTGTCATCTGCTGTGCCCACTAGGGCTACAGCGTTTGGAAGCTATACTGCTCTGCTTTTTCTCCTGGACTTGTTGTTTTGTCTAATTAACCTCTGGGCTCCAGGGAGGGCAGGCTGTCCCAGGGATGCTGCAGCTGCAGAGATGGTTCTCAGCTCTCCCAGCCTGCCTTCAGCTTTGCCCAGTGCCAGGCAAGAGGCAGGAGCAGGTACCCATCCTCCCCGCCCAGGCCTACACCCAGTCACCCCTCACTCTCCTGCCTCCCTGGAGGCGGGATCTCCAAAGGCCTGCTCCCTCATGCCTCTGCTTCACTTCTCCAGTTCTGGGGAGGGACTGGGTCATTCATTTTCCATAGTGTCTCCATGGGTATCCACAAAGTCGTGTGTTCCAGGCCCCAGGTCCTGCGGCCTATTCCATTCATGATTCATAGCTCCATGGGGGCCACGTAGTCAACGTTCTCAGGGAAGACGAGGAGAGAAGGAAAAGGGAATGTCATGGTTATCACTACATCTCCTATTCCAGGGACTTTGACGCCTTTGAGGACAGATCCAAGCAGAATCAAAGTCTGAGGGCAGCTGGGGCAGGACCAGGGATCACCTCTGATGGTTGTTGGCAGAGATCACACAGTTTCACAAGAAATCAAGCTCTCCTTTCCTCCTGCTTCTCCTCTCCTGCCCTCTACGGAGGGCAGTGTTGACCAGGGATGCTGGGCGGCCTTTGCTCCACCCTCACAGATGCTTCCGGGATGCAGATTGGGAAGGGAGTTTGGGAATAGGATATCTATTTCAGACAAGCTGAGGCTCTGTCCAGGAGGCAATGCATTTGAAAAGTAGCTGGAACTGGAAAAGCCAGAGTGCAGAGTGCAGGCAGAGACACTGATAGGACATCAAGTCCAAACGCCCATCTTATAGCAAAGGTTGAAATCTGAACAGTCACAGCAGGGAGTGGGCAGAGCTGACTGCATCAGGACACCACCTGACCTGGGGTTTCCCTGTGAAGCAGGAAGGTATGCTTAAGCCATTTGGATGAATGTTGGAGAGACTGGGGAGGATGGATAAAATGAGAGAAGGTTTGGGGAACATCAGAGTGGACCCCAAAGAAGGGAATCCCCAGTCACTGTTGGTAGCCCAGGCTCTGAGGCTGAGAAATGGGGGTCTGTCCCTGATCCGCACAGCCCAGCTGGTTAGAAGCAGAGGGGGAGGGAGGAAGATGGCAGCCAGGGAAAAATCTTGGACCTTTTTTTCCCCACTGGTGAATCAGAGGAAAGCAGTAATGGGAGCCAGGCTAACCTGACCCCAGTCACCTCCGTGAATCATAGCTGAGGTCCCTGTTCTAATCTTAAGCCCTCAGAGAGGACTTGTTGGGACTTGCCATCAAGCCTTGACCACCAAAATACTCTTGGAGCTGACGTCACCTTGGGAAGGCCTGGTCCATTGGGGCAGGGTCAGAAGTTGGAGCCAGGGTGGGGAGGGGCTGGTCCGGGTGTTAGCTTCTGCCTCCAGCTCACCTGTGACCTTGACCAGGTCCCTGTGAAGAGTTCATCTCCCAGGACCTCCCAGTTTAGATGTTCTCCCAGAGACCAGCTGAGCTGGGGTCCGAGAGGGGAAAGGACAAGGCCTAGGGCCAGCAGGAGGCCTTCAGGCCAGGTCTGGCCCTGTCCTCATCACAGCAATTGTTCACCAAGGACCTGACCCCTAAGGATGGGCAGCAAGTGATGGCAACCTGGGCGGGGGGGCCAGCTGCACCCCAAATTTGTTGTGTGACTTTGCATCAATTGCTTCCCAAATCCCTTTTCTGCACCAAAGGCAATACAGCTTGTGGTTAAAGCCCTGAACTAACTTGGGTCAGAATCTTTCTTTGAACACTTAGTAGCTGGGTGCCCTGACTCAAGGCATTTAACCTTACCAAGACTCTGTTTTCAGGTCTGTAGAACAGGGATAATGAAAGTATTTTTCTCAGGGGATTGTTGTGAGGATTAAATGAGGTAATAGATGTGAAATGCTCAGCTCACGGTCTGGTACACAGCAAATATTCAGTAAATCTTTGCTACTGTCGCTATCAGTCCCTACCTCTGGGCCTCAATTACATCCCTTTATAAAAAGAGAGGTGACAAGAATGATTTCCAAGTCCCTTTTTCTAGCTGTCCTTTTCTCGAATCAGCTCGTCCACCCTGTGCCATCAGTCCCGGTACCAGGACTTGTGGGGAATGGGACAGCCGTGAGGTGCGGAAAGATCTCCAGGGCCGTAGGCAAGGGATATGAGGGGGTGACAGAGGACCTGCAACTAAATAAGGGTGAGGTATGGAGAGGCTCAGTGCAGAGCAGAAGCCCGCCACATTCTGAACCTCAGGGACAGGAGCCCAGGCGACCCTGACATCTGGGAGGAAGTCTTCTCCTTCACTCAGGCTGGCACTCAGGTTTCCACTGAATTCCAGAAGAAGGATCTTTTCACAGTTTCTCCAGGTGGTCTTTTCATCATGCTCTTCAGCACAGTTGTGTCAAATGTGTGTTTAAAATGCTGCTACTAGAGGGTTAGGTGTGATGCTTCCCCACTTTTCCTCCCGACCTTCCGACGTGTGTGTGTGTGTGTGTGTGTGCGACAGAGAGAGAGAGTTCTGGGAGTATCCATCAGTGTCCTGTTGGGTCATGTGAAGAGACAGATATGGGTATCCTTGCCATCTACCAGGGAAGTGAGGCAGCCATGGAGCTGTGTTCTTATGGTAAGGTCAGGACATGGAGGCCCGGAAAGGCTGGACCACCACCTCCAAACTCCCACTCAGGCCAGAAAAGGGCCCTGTTCCTTTCCTATCCAAAACCAGGACTGCCCCATAGCACCCCTGGAGATCAGGAAAGAAGAGAAGCCCCTTTCGCCCTGGAAGAATGGCTGTGGATGGGCCCGAGGCCAGGATGCTTGGATGGGGCCAGGACCAGGGCAAGAGAAGTGGAAGTAACCCTCCCTAGGGAAGATGAGGCCATGTGGAGACCCTAAAGGAACATGGCACCTGGGAGGGATGAGGCGCTAGGTCTGGAGCACCTCATCTGGGTGGGCTTGTCAGATTGTCCTCTCCCAGTCGGGAGGATTCTGGAGCACTTGGAGGGCCTGGACACCTGGTGGGGGAGACCAGCCCTGAGAATCTGGGAAGCAGTGTGCTGGGGGCACAGTGAAGACATGATGGGCATCTTTTATATCGTTGCCAAATGCTGGAGTCTACAGAGGCTGCTGAGGAGCTGGAGTGAGAGAGAAAACTGCAATGAAAAGGCAGCCCGGGACCCTCTCAGTTCCTGCCCTCATAATAAGCGGGGAGGGCAGGGGAGAGGGTGGGGAGGCCCAAGGGCAATCCCTTGATATAGAAAGCTTTGACTCAGGGGTCAAGGGAACAGCTGGGAAAGCCACGGGCACATTTGGCCAGGGCTGGGCTGGAGGAGGGTGAGCCTGTGACGGCAGGAAGCCAGGGATGTGGTGGAGACAGATAGGAGCGGTGTTTACTGCCCAGCCCGAGGTGTTGCAACAGGAAGAGGACTGGGGGAGCGGGAGGCAACTCAGGCGGAAACAATTTATCTGGAGCATGAGGAACAGCTGGGGAGGGAGGCCAGCTCTGCTGCTTTCCAAGGCCAAGTGGGATGTGAGGAAGGGATGCCTGGTGTCAAAGCAGCCAGTGGCCCCTGTCTTCTGCCCCCTGCTTCCCTGCAGCCTCAAAATCCAGCCCCGCAGTCCTCGCCAGGGTCGTCGGTCAGCCATCTCCAGTCCTCATCCCCAGCTCACGGCTGCCCTTCCCAGTGGGATGCCCTACCAGACATCAGGCTTTATCTACTGCTGAACATACAGCACTGCACAGTCCTTTACTGCACGGCCTGTGAGACAGGTGTGCGCTCCATTTCCTAGTGGTGGCAACAGAGGAGTCATAAGTGATTTGTCCAGGGCCACGCAGAAAGGAACTTGAACCCAAGGGTCTTGTCTCCAGAATCATTCAGATGCCCCTGGGCACATGGAGGTGGGCTATGGGCCTGCCCTTGGCCCTGTAGGACAGCCTCTCCCCTCCTCAGCCTAGCCCCGGGACCCCTCACCTCCACCCAGCTCACAGCCCCCCCGGCTAAGTACCCCTCCCCCACCAGGGACTGGTCAACCTGTTGCCTGCCGCTCTTAAGTCTCCATGCCCACAGCCGGACACACAGAAACGGCAGCAGCCTCAGAGCCAAGATTTCCAGAGCCCAATCAGGGAAGAGGACCCGGGGCTGGCAGAGTTCTCCTGGAACCCTCCCTCACATTTTGGGATGGACTTCCAGAATGACATGAGCAGCTGGGACAGCCATGAACCACTGACTTCCCTCCTGGAGGAAACTTGGAGAGAGGGCAAAAGATCAAAGAGGGCACCACTTAGGAAGACCTCTTGAGTTAGACCCATTTTTGAGATGGGGAAGAAGAGGCTTGGGGAGCCCCACCAAATCAGGAGGGGCGGACCTTATTTCATCCCCACTTTTGAAACCCACCTTCTGAAAAACTTGAACAGAAGCTCCAGCCCTACCTTCAGCCGATTATCAGGGAATATCATTTCCCACTTGCAGGGAGTCACACCGTCCATCTCACTTTGTGCCATGAATGAAACTGGACACCCTACAGGTCAGGGTCTTTGCCTCCTACCTCTTTATGTCTCATTCATGGAAGCGGAAGTGAAATGAACAAGATTTGTATGTGTCTCATAATGAGCCAAGTGCTGTCGCATTCAGCCCTTGAAATGATCCTATAAATAAAGCAAGTGTAACTACTCCCAGTTTTTAGTTGTAGAAACTGAGGCCTAGAGAGGAAGGGACTGGCCCAAGGTCATATAACCAGTCAGTAGCTATAATTTAAATGGATGGGTATCGAGCACATTCTGTGTATTGGTAAAAATATGTGATGTTATACTGCAGTAACAAACAGCCCCAAATCTTCATACAGAAAATGCTTATTTTTCTGTCACTAAAATTCTACAGCTGGACATTTCAGGGCAACTATCTCCCACTCTTGTTGCAGGCTACTTTGACCTGGGGCTCTGTCATCTCATCAGAAGACATTCACAGGGCGGGTGATGAGACAGTTCACCAATGCATTGGTCAGAACTAGCCCCATGGTCCTGCTGCCCTGCAAGGAGGTGGAGACAGTTGTGGGGCAGGTGGCATGCTGGTAGGCACCACTGTCTCTCCACAGCCATCAGGATGCTAGCTGGGGTTCAATCATCAATGCTGGACCCTACACAGTTCCTGAGCTCCCTGGCAGTGCTCTCACTATGAATGTTCTCCAGGGTCTCTGGGTTCTGCCATAGGCCCTACCCAGACTGAGCTCCTTCCTCTGGTGTGAGCTTAGGACTCAGCCTCAGGTGAGACTAGAAGAACCCATGATATAATTCCAAGTCCATTTAAAAATCCTACTTCCTTAGAGGCTACTTCTCCAGGTAACATTCTGTGGCCAGCACCCACTGGGGTCACTTCCAAAGCACAGGATGAAAGCTCTTTCTCTTTACCATGTCCTCTAGTCCCTTCCCTTCAACAGGCCACCAGGTTTTCCCACCACGGGCAGCTGCCATGCAGAGAGAGACCTCAGGGGAATGAGAAATCCACCCCCCTGCCTCAACTCAGCTTGTCCTCAGCAAGAGGGGAACACACTCTCATACCTCTCTCCCTGGTTCAGTCTCTGCTTTCTCCCTTGGCCCAGCACTGTAGCTGTTTCTCTGATGCCCAAATCCCTGGGAAAGCACAGTTCTTTGCATCTGGGCTCCAGGTCTCCTCATGTGTCCAGGGCTGAGCTGTTCCCCCAAGAACTTCACCTGGACTCCGAGGCTTTCCTTTTGCTGTCTCCAGAATTTCACTAGATCAGGCTCTGCTCTCCCATATGACATAGGCATGAGAGGGGCTGTTCACACCCACCATTCAGGGAAAATTGAGGAGAGACCCCATGGGAGTGCTGGGTGCCTCAAAGAACTTTCTCATCCACTCCACACAGGAAAATAGGTGGTTTTAAAGAGCCTCCAGTGCCCGGGCATTCAAGTTCCCCTAGGGTATTAGGAAGTTAAGGGAACAATTATGTAAGGTGCCTAGCACAGCATTCAACAAATCTTAGAAAAACATACATACCAACATTATCTTTAAAACCTCCGACATGGAGTGCTCTCCTGAATGTCAGACTTGCATATGTGACTGTCTGCTTGGCATCTCTACCTGAGCGCTCCACAGGTAGACCTGGCTGGAATGTCCCCAACAGCCATTCTTCCCTCACTGCCCACTTTTCTCTGTCAAAACCCACCTCCCATAGAGGGGCTATAAAGGCCACATGGTTGTTCTCCCAGCCTCCCTTGCAGCTAGGAGATGGACCTATGACCTCATCCCGATTAGTGGACCTAGAGGCTTCTGGGAAAGTTTTTCTCTCTACTAAAATAGGTTCACAAATGAAAACTCTGCTCTTTCTTGGCCAGAAGTTAGCCTCCAGAGGTAGTGCCCAGACATCCAGCATCCATTTTGTGACCACGAGGGAACAAACCCGATGTGCTGAGGTTGCAGACCAAAAGTAAAGATGAATCTTGCATCATTGATTATATGATTGAACCAATGACCTAACCCTGGGATCTCTGGGCTTATTGCTACATGAATAAACACACATCTTTATTCTAAACCACTTCCGGTTAGGTATTTTGTTCCCTTTAGCTGAAATCATTCTAACATACACCTCATAATCAACAAATCCATTAACAAGCTCATCAACTCTTTCCCAAATCACTCTTCCTTTAAATTTTCTCATCTCAGCAAATAGTTTCTTTTGCCAGAAGTTCTAATAATCACCTCAGCTCTCTTTCCAATGTCTCTTTGGTCACTTGCCCCTGCCAGGATCATGGTGACCATGTCCTGCTGATTCTCCTCAACTCTGACTTCACCCTGCTGAGTGTTTCTCTCTCTGTTCCCTGGATGTGCCAGGCTAGTCACACCTCCAGGCTCTTGTACTTACTGTTCCCTCTGCTGGAATGATGTCCTCATTCCATTTTCACAGAACTCTGATTCAAACTGAGACCAGCCCAGGGTGTTATTTTCTCTGTGAACCTTTTATTAACTCACCCAGTCAGAGCTAGCTGAACGTGCTTTTGTGTTAGCAGGTTGTCATGACCTCATTGCCCATACGTCTCCCCTACAAAACTGCAAGAAGCTTGAGGTGAGGGAGGGTATCCTAGTCACCTCTGAACTTCCAGGACCCAACAAAGAAAGCCAGGCTGTAGCTACTTAGAAATTTTTAACCCTGTAAGTAAACAGCTATGTAGAATAAATGGACTTCTTCTTGGGCACTTGTTCTGGCTATCAGTCGTTATGTAACAAAACTTAATAACTTTAAAATGACATGTATTTTGCTCACGAATCTGAAATTCCGGCAAGACACAGTGGGCAAGGTTCATCTCTGCCTCACCTGGCATTAATTGGGTTGGGTCAGAGGCTGGAGAGTAGAACTGTCCCCAGGCCCCTTCACTCACAGGTCTGCTGGCTGATGCTGGCTGTTGACATGGGAACTTAGCAGAGGCTGTCAGCTAGGCAACGTTTAGGTGGCCTTTCCACGTGCTAGGCTTCCACACAACACGGTGGCTTGGCTCTAAGGGAGAACATTTGAAAAGAGCCTGGTGGAAACTGTATGAGCTTTTATGGCCCAACTTCAACAGCCATGCAGCATCACTATCTTCCCATTCTGACCACGAAGACAGTCATTAAGACCCACCCAGGTTCAAGGGGAGAGGGAAATGGACTCCATTTCCTGATGGGGTAGCAGCAAGGTTCAGGAAGAGCATGTGGGACTGGAAATATTGCTGTGACCACTTTTTGGAAAATGCAGTCTGCTTCAGTACAATTTTAAGTCAACTGTTTTGTCTACCACTCTCCCTAAATTTTCTTTAACCTTCCTCGTGAGACCTTGTGTCTAGACCTCACAGGTCCTCTCCTTGTGATGTGCTTCTCTGCATGATGTGGTTTGGACATGTGGTTCAATGGTTTGTGACCCAGCTCTGCCACAGTCTGATTCTGTGACCTTGGATGAGTTATTTGAGTTTCATGGGCCTCACTTTTTCCTCAGTAAACAAGGAGCTGACAATACCTCCCTAACAGCCTCACAAGACAGCTCTCAGGGTGAAAGGAAGGCAGTGCTGAGGGTTGCAGTCTTGGAGGCCAGGGCAGGGCATGCAGGCGGCTTGTGTCAATCAGGGTTCAGTAGGAAATAGATGTTAATCTATGTTAAGCAGAAATAGATGACACCACAGCTATGTTAAGCAGAAAGGGATTGAACACAGGTAGTTAGCTGATTATAAAACAACTGGAGGGGTCGGAGGAGCAGGATCAAGGCTGACTTTCTGAGAAATCCTTCCTGGATGTGGCCAGGGGAGCTTGTAGTCTGCCACAACCAGGGTGGCAAGGAATCTGGAGGCTGCTGTGGGATTGGGACCCTGAAGTCCCCCGCGGCCACACCACATCTGCACCTCAGTATTCAGTAAGCTGATGACTGGTGTGCTGGTCATTAGGGTTTCACCAAATATTTCCACTTCTCCCCCAGCCACATGGTAAGATTAGCCTTCTCTGCCTCCCAGAGCTAAGTGATCTCGTGACTCAATAACTTCTGTGTCACCTCCTAGTGGAAGCTTTAAGTGCTGTTGTGTAATTTTCTGTATTCTTTTTTCCCTCATCACAGTGACCCACGTTCTCCACATTCAGTTTCTTTGCCAGCCTGGGTCCCCAAGTGCGGGAAGCAGTGATCAGTTCCCCAGTCACTCCTGTGATATGGTGACCAGAGTGCAGACCATTCTCACTGGCATCACAGGACACTGGGACGTTGCCAGTCCTGATTACGCTTGCCCAAAGCAAGAGCTGAGGTAGTGGGATGACGGCACTTGCTGCAATTCCACCTTTCAAATCCTGCGTCCAGTTGGCAAAACATAATTTGCACCCAGAATCTTAGCTTTAGGGGAGTCTAGGAAATGTAGTTTTTAGCTTTCCAGCCTCTATGATACAGGAAAGCATTCTCAAAGGATTGACTCTGGAGGCCAATTTAGCACCCCTACCGTAGCAAACTCATACTGGAACCCTAAGGGTGCTCCAGCTCAAAGCCAGGGTGAGAGGAATCTACAACGTGATAGTTGGACCAAACAGCGCTGGATGGGAGGGCAGATGGAGAAGAGGGTGTCAGTATTAACTTTCCACCTCAAATGAAGACCACTACAGTTCTGTGAGTGTGTGTGTTTGAATGTGTGTGTGTGTGTGTGATATCCCTTTGATTCCTGAGAACATTTAAAGGATCCTAAGCACAGCAGACAGAATATATTTCTGCTTTCTAAGTTTTGCTTCATAAATTATTAAATGTTATGTGAAATCTGAACACTACCGATATCACCAGGTTGTGACCTCCGCGTGTGCCAGGAGGATGTCTCATTTATCTGTGTACCCTCTGCATCTAGCACAGTGTTGGGCATGTAGTAGGCATTCAACAAATGCTTTATGAAGGAATGAATTTGTCAGTGTTCCACTGAGAAACCAACTTAGAGAACTCGACTCGATGTTCCCAGTGTGGTCTGATTAATCAGAGCCTGGTGGGAACGCCCCCTCCCCTGGTCTTAATATTATACTTCTCTTAACGTGGCCCAAGATTATATTAGTCTCCTTGGCAGCCACACAGCACAGATGATTCATATTGAGCTTGAGGTCAACTATAGTCTCTGGGTCTGTTTCACATGAACAGCTATTAAGTAAGGCAGGGCTTCCCCATCCTGTCCATATGCAGTTGATTTTTTGAACTAAATGCCTTATGTAACATTTCATCCTGCTGAGTTATAGCCCATCCTTCTAACTTCTCAAGATCTATTCAAGTCTTGTCTTTTAACTCAGTGTATTGTTTATCCCTCTTAGAGTTGTTTCATCCATGACTGTGACACAAGGGTAATCTGCTTCTTCACCCATGTTCAGTGACAAAAATGCTGAACAAAGCAGGCCACCAAAAATCTCCTTGCTAATGGACATCAACGTTTTAATCAATGGAACTGAGGGATGATACTTTAGCCATCTCTCATCCTATCTGTATGTATCCTCATCCATTTTGTCCATAAAATATGACCAGAGGCTGTGCAAGCTGAAACAATGAAGTATACCGATTACCTCTGGTCTCTGGTACCCATGCCTGAAGGGAGAACGGGTTCTGCCAGGTTTTATTTGCTCTGCGCAAAGTGACGCTGGCTCCTAGGCATCTTTGCTCTCTCTTATAGGCTGTCAAAGACATTTCCTTATTTTACCCATGAAGTTGTTCGAATTCTTAGACCTGATAACCCCACCACAATGTTAACAGCTGTGATCTAAGAGCCCAGATGCAGGAAAATGGCAGTCGATTGTGATACATCCTCTCCGTGGGAAAGCATTGGCACCGTTAAAATAATAATAATGTTTTTAAAACATATGTGGTAACAAAGGGGGGGAAATTTAGATATAGTGTGAACTCAAAACAACAATCTATAAAATTACGTGCACCTCATGAGGGTAAATATATAAAGCAATGTGCACCCCTGAGGGTCTTCGCAATATTGTAGAAGTTGGGTCAGGGAGATAGGACTGTGAGTGACTTAACCTCTTTGTTTTCCACACTTTCCATAACACTACAGAAAGCAGCTTCTGAGATAAAGGTTAAAAGTCCTCTTACTGAGGACTGTGCCCAGGGAGCAGGAGGGAGGGACAGGGAATGAAGTGGGGGGCAGGGAGCTGACCTCCACCACTGCTGGTCGCTGGGCTCCACGGGGCTGACCAAGGAGCCGTATGAAATGCACCTCGGGGCTGCTTCTCTGTGGGGGGAAGTGGAAACACCCATCAGCTCCAGTTTCACCCTGGGAGCTCACTCTCCTGCACTTCCCATTCCGCATGGGAAGCTTCTTTCCTAGAAGGTTCCTGGGGTGGTCCTGCTGCTGTGGATGTGCCCCTGAGCACTCTGTGGGGAGCGGGAGGTTAGGGTTAGGTGCCACCGGGTGGTGCCCACGTGAGCTTGGCTGGCAGGGCAGCACCAACCCTGCAGCAGGAGTGGGGGCAGAGCTGGGTGGGACTCAGAGCCCCGGGGGCTGCACTGGATGGGTCTGACCAGCTCCGCCAACCATTTATAATCATGACCTGCTGCTGTCCGTTGCTGGACTGACTTCACTGTCTCCATCTTCCAAATTCCATCGGGAAGATCAGGACAATCTTCATCCATCTCTGATCTTCATCTTTCCTCCTCTTATCAAGGGGTTTGCTCGCAGCAATTTCTCCCAGAGCTGAAACCCAGCTCACCTGGGCCAATGTAGCTCCCACTTCTCCAGGCGTCAGGCTGCTGCGCCTACGTGCGGACAGTTCCCACGGGTGCTCCCTCTCCAAGCAAGACGAGAATGTTTTTAGGAGGCAAACGTTCAGCCATCTCTCTCATCAAAGGCCCTTTGCAGCTTTGACACTTTCTGGCTGGGGTGGTCCTGACACACTTTGTACCATCTGACCTGAGTAAATATGGGAGAGGTGTTCGTTTTGGTTCTAGCGATATGCTGAACTCCCCTTCTCCCACTATCTTATTTCTTGTTGTTGCTGTTGGTGATCGTTTTTGTTTTTTTGTTGTTTGTTTTGAGTTTTTCAAGGGGCCACATTGATCTTTTGAGTCATCTTCTTGGGGCCACTATATTTTCTCTATTTGAAAACTATCTACTTTCTCAAGGTCCACCCTACATAACTAGTTTTTCCCACTACTCCCTTCCTGTGACATTGCCACTGCCAGGAAGATAAAGTCCTTTTCTTCCCAGGTTTCTTCCCAAGTGAACTTTCAGTTCACCACTGCACGCCTCTTAGTTGATCAGAATTTGGTGTATCCTGCCGGTTCCACTTGTTGCTTTTTGAGAGATTAAATTATTAGCCAGACAAGAATGAAACAGGCATCCTGGCTTCAGCAGATGTCCTTGTAACTGGAGTCCCATCACTCTGGCAAGGACCGAGCTTCTGCCAGTTTGGGGGGCCCTGATCTTGGACATGGAGAAATACTTCTCCTTCACCCTCCATAGAAGGGTCCAAGGAAAGCTCTGGGAGAGGGAGTTGTTAAACGTGGCTGGTTCCCCAGAACAAGTCTTTCAATCCATTGGAAGCGGAGAGGAGGGAGATGCCAGGCTGCAAACCTCAGCTTCACCACTCATTGGCTGTGTGACTTTGGTCAAGTTACTAAACCTGCCTCGGCACCAGTTTCCAGATCTGTAGATGCTGGAACTCTCCTGATCTTTCCAGAGAGTGTCGGAGGAAGGTTTTCCACACACAGACACCATGACTGCTGCCTAACTGACAGTGATCGAAAGATGCCATTGACTATGTTCTGATTTCAGAGAGGCTAGAGTGTGAAAAATAATTGTGCGTCTTGGAACCAATCGCATAGAGTAGTATCTGCTCATTGGGTTGTTGTGAGAATTACGAGATTTAAAATATGCAAAGAACGGAGAGCAATGACCAGAACATAGTGCGAGTGTGTGTATGTGTGTGTGTGTGTGTGTGCGTGTGTGTGTGGTGTGTGTGTTAGCTATTTGGATAACGAGGAGGAGGATAGCAAGGATGGATGCCTCTGAGGAATGGATAGGCTGAGATGGCTCGCTCTCCGTCGTTCCTCTCTGTAGAACAGAGTTTTGTTCTGTTTTGTTTTGTTTTTTTGGCAATCAACTGCCCAGTGAGGAATGTCACCAGCCCTCCTTTCATCCAGACGTACTATATGCTGTGTGACTAATTCTCACCAATCGTGTAGAAATGAGCACTTCCCAGCTAAGGGATTTCAAAAGGCACGTGTGATTTCTCCACATGCTGCCGGTCCGCTGGACATACGAGAGGCCTCGAGGCACTGGGAGATGATGAGACCACAGATGGAAGAAGCCAGGGGCCCCGAATCACCATCTGGAGGAAAGTCACAGGGCCAACCAGGAACACCCACGTTGGACTGCCACGTAAGTGAGCCGAAAACCACCCGTGAGTCAGGCCACTGAAATTTAGGGGTTAATTTATGATGGCACCTAAACATCACCTTGCCTAAACATGTGGCCAGTGTGGGAGGCATGAGTGGGAAGGGTGCCTGTGGAGGGAGCTTGGCAAAATGGAAGAGGGTTTCAGAGCAATCCAAGGGACTGCAAGATCAGGGACTCATTCATCCATCAGATTCTGGTGCCTCAGAAAACAGTTGACAACATCCAGCCCTCCACACAGTGCTGACCGTATTGAAGTTTTCATCAACGGACCATTCATTCAACATGCCCTGTGTCCCTACCCCATGTTAGCACAGGGTCCCTGCGCGACGGGACTGCTGGGTGTGGTCCCCTCATGGCCCCCATCCTGTGGTCAGGCCCACTCTTGCAGCCCATTCATCATCCTGACGTCCAGAAGAGACCCCATCAATCACAACACCTCATTTACTAATGTGATTTCCCTCGGCCGCACTCTGCCAGAGAGGGAGCCCCCGCCATCCTGTGGTGGCTGGAAGTCGGGGAGAGCCGCCTACACCCTGCAGAACCACGGCAGGGCTTCTGGGCCCCAGTTCTGGGCCCCAGAGATAGGATGCCCAGAGCGTCTGTCAGGTCACTGCAACCGAACTGCAGGGTTTCCTCCAGGGAGCTCTCTGGAGTCAGGGACAACCCCACCTCCGCCTGGAGGGCTGCAAAATCCCAGCACCATTACCTGAAGTGAGCTTGGAGGTTTTTTTCTTTTTTTGTTTTTAAAAGAATTTATTTTAAACCCAAGCCCAAACGGTTTGCCTGCATTTTCGTTCAGTATGTTAGGATCAAGATTAAAATGTCCGTGCCTGCTCCCCAGTTCACCTCTCAGATCATAAAACCTCTGTCGTGACTGAAAGCAGGAGGCCATCAAGTGGCTTTCTGTTCTCCTCCTCTGTCCCCCCAGGGCTAGTTACCAGGAATCCAAGTTACAAAGTACAGGCGCCCATGGCCTGGCCCCAGGTGGCCTCAGAAGTTTCCCTGCCTGGGATGAGGTTCTCCTAGCCCCAGGTCCACAATTGGGTGTGACAGGTTGACCCAGGCTGACCCAGGTTTCCCGAGGCACCTCTCCCTTGCCTGGTCTAGTGGCTGAGCTCTGGCTTAGCAGGAAGGGTAGCTGGAGGAAGGACCAGCCAGAAGAGGCTGCCCCAGCACCCGCCCCTGGAATAGGGAGCTCAGTCTCCCCTTCCCCCTCCCCAGCACGGCTTTACTGTAAACCCTTCACGGTAAAGCAAACCCTACAAAGTCAAGTATTTGGGACCCATATACTACCCAACAAAATGTTGCGAGCTGGGAAAGGTGAAGTCACTCCAAAATACAAAAGAGCAAAATTGGAAATAATAAATTTTTAATGAGTACAAACGTCATTAATTGTTCAATTTGGTATCATGAAAATCTCTCTCCATTTGAAAACAATTTGTACTTTTGATTCTCTTGCCTTGTACAGATTCCTGAGTATGCGTGATGAGGGCTGGGAAGTCGGAGCCAATCGTAAACTAAATGCGTAAACTTCAGCCAAATAATTTCAAAAGCGAAATTATAAAAATTCTTTCCAAGTATTTTATAGCAAAATAATTCTATTTAATGTGGGATGCGGGTGCATTTTAATTCTTTTATACACTCTGGGGTGGGACCTACAAAAATAAGACTGTCTGGTACCCAGGAAGGCCCTGCCTTTCTCCTCTGCCCCTCCTTTCTTTCCCTCCCTCTCCTCTCCTTTTCTCTCTTCTCAGATGCCTTCTCCTCTGCAGCTTTAAGGAAGTATCATCAGAATCTCCTGTTAAAAATACGAATTTTTATAAAGATACTTATTCTTTTTTTCTTTTCCATTATGGTCTGTTACAGGATATTGAATACAGTTCCCTGTGCTATACAGTAGGACCTTGTTGTTTATCTAACTTATGCATAGTTGTTTGTATCTGCTAATCCCAAACTCCCAATTTATCCATTCCCCACTTCCTTTCCCCTTCGGTAACTGTAAGTTTGTTTTCTGTCTGTGAGTCTGTTTCTGTTTTGTAAAAAGTTCATTTGTATCATATTTTAGATTCCACATGTAAGTGATATCATATGATATTTGTCTTTCTCTTTCTGACTTACTTCACTTGGTATGATAATCTCTAGGACCATCCATGTTGCTGCAGATGGAATTATTTCATTCTTTTTTAAGGTTCAGTAGTATTCCCTATAATTTTTTTTTTTTTTTTTGGCCACGTCGTGAGGCTTGTGGGATCTTAGTTCGGGGTTGAACCTGGGCCCTGGGCAGTGAGAGCACAGAGTTCTAACCACTGGACCACCAGGGAATTCCCATATACAACGTCTTCTTTATGCATTCATAAAGATACTGATTCTTAACATTCGAAGGCCTGTCCTTCAGGGTGGTGATGCAGCCTAAAGGGATTGCTGCTTTTGTCTCCCTCTAGTCCCCTAGCTATTCCTAAGGACATCATGCTCTGCTGAAATGGACACTTCCTCATAGCAGAGGAACTGAAAATACCCCTGAAATACTGCCCCTGGCTCCTCCGCGCACAGATGGTCCCCTCACTCTAGCTGGCTGAGCAACAGGCCACCATCGTGGTCCACGGATTTTGTGATGAGCCTGGAGGCTCAGTCAGCAGCAAACAGAGGTTGCAACCTGTGGTTTAGCTGAAAGGGGTTTTTTCAACCAGACAGGTGGGTCACCCAGCAGCCTGGCACCTTCTTGCCAAAATGCTCAGTATCCTCAGGGCTCCCAGGCAGCCTTCCCTGGGGAAACCACCTGGAACACCTGAGGGACTCCTGAAGCAGAGGTGCAGCCCGCAGGCCCCTCAGCAAGGACAGCCATTCACAGAGGCCGGCGGGCTGCTGAGGGAGCTCATGGCCAGGAGAGAATCTTGGAGATTCTCCCGAACAGCACTGGAGGGGGCCAGTTGTCTCAGTCTGGGGAAGCATGTTCCAGAATGTCCTCTAAGGCCCTCCCAGTGGCTAGCCACACTTAGCTCTGCAGCTTCTCTCCTTCCACTCCCCTCACACCCTGCTTTCCAGATGACAGCTCTTGAGTTATCCCTGCCCTGCTGCCTGACCCTAAGGCTCTGGTCTGCAGCCCCCTCCTGCACTGCCCATGGCCCCAAGCCTGTGACTGGCTAACTCCCCCATCTCCTTCAAGACTGAGCTAAGGTACCTCTTCCTCTCAGGAAACTTTTCCCAAGCAGCTCTCCCCTCCATGATGCTCTGCTGTGTTCACCGTGTCTGATACATAGAGGCATATATATATAGATGCTAGGTTGGCAGATAGATGATAGATACATAGATGATTTGTAGATACTTAGATGATGGATAGATTAATAGACACATACAGTAAGTCCCCGGCATATGAAACTTCAAGTTGCGAACGTTCAAAGATGCGAACGTGCGTTCGTAGGTCCAATCACATAAGTTAGTCCAAGTGTCTAGCGTACATTGTTACGTGCGTACATCCTCTACAAGTGGTTGTGTTTTAGTGTACTTTGCTGTACAGTACTGTATAGAGTAAAGTAGTACAGTACCTTTATTTCAACCTAGCTCTGCAAGAGGACGACTTCATTGAACTCCTTGCTGTGCAACACCAGGAGCTTACTAATGAAGACCTGATGGAATTGGAGGCCCAGAGAAAAGACAGAGGAAGAGACAAGACAGAGACAAGAGGAAGAAGAAGTAACTGAAGACCTGAAGAGATTCACAACACAGGAAATGGCGAGGGGATTTTCTTTATGTGAGGAGGCACTGTTGGTTTTTGAGGCACAGGACCCGAACGTAGAACGGTACACAAAGGTTGCAGCACCCGTTCAGAATGCAATCCAGTGCCACCGTGTCATCTGTGACAAGAGAAAAAGAGCTACTACCCAGACATCACTGGATGGTTTCTTCAAGAGGGTAGATAGAACTGAATCCAGCAAGGAACTGGAACCTGTGCCATGAACGTCAGGTGTGAGTGAAATTGCAGCTTGCCCTCCGTCTCCTGTTGCTGACGATCCCTCAGCTCTACCATCTCTCCACCTCCTCTCCCTCTCCAGTCAGTAACTCTTCTTGCCTGTTCACTGATGCCAGCCCCTGTATGCCAGCTGTTGTACTGTACTACTGTACTTTTCAGGGTACTGTACTGTAAGATTAAAAAGGTTTTCTTTATTTTTTGTGTTTGTTTTTTATGTATTATTTGTGTGAAAAGTATTATAAACCTATTACAGTACAGTACTATATAGCCGATTGTGTTACTTGGGTACCTAGGCTAACTTCGTTGGACTTATGAACAAGTTGGACTCTTGGAACGGAACTCGTTCATATGTAGGGGGCTTACTGAAGATACATAGATGATAGATACATAAAGACATAGATGATAAATTGATTGATTTAAACGTTACCCCATCAGAGTGTGATGGCACAACGGAACTGTATCCGTCACTGTGCCACCCCCATTTCTAGCACAGAGCTGAGCACACAGTAATGCTTAATGAATGAACGGATGGATGTCGAGGGCCAGGCTTGGGTGAGCAGGAAGTTGGGACAGATACCCATGGGTCTAGAATGACTCATCCGCTGCTGTCTGCAATGCTCCCAGGGAGGGGTGTGGGGTCATGTGAGGCCCAGAGACCAGGATTGGGGGCCGAGCATTTCCAACGTTGCTCTGCTCCTCCCTCTTCTGTCAGCTCTTGGGTAAGAACAGAAATGTGCTGTCATCTAGCAAGGAAGACGAGGCACTTGACCACCCGCCAGGCCAGCAGAAGTGTTGCCTTCCCCTTCCTCCCCACCATCGTGGGTAAGTGGCAGCCTCGGGTGCCACCTGAGCTCAAACCCCGGCCTCACCACAGCCTGCTCACTGTGGAATCTTCACGGTGCCTCCCAGATAGTGGTACTTAACATTGATGAGTTGTCATGTGGATTTAAATAAATGGATCCATAGAACCTGCTTAGAACAGTGCCCAGCATGGGGGAAGGGACATGTAATATTACCACTGGTTATGCCAAGCCAGCCCCCTGCCCCCAGCCCCAGGCACCAGTCTGAAGACAGAGTCAGGGTCAGTTGAGGTCAGTTAGGGTCTGAATTCAGGGGCAGGATGTGGCCGTGGCTCCAACGCAAGAGGGCTGGCAACTCCTGAGACATGCTCAGCACATTCTCATCAAGCCACTGACACACCCACGAGTCTCCTCAGGAGGAAGGAGGACATGCCGTGCTGGGGGACCCTGCCCCAGCGCTGCCCTGGGGAATAGGGGGAGAGGGGTGGCCTCCCGCCTCAGCCTGGCCTCCCCCCTGCTGCCCCGCTACAAAGTCATCTTCACCCCCAGCTCCACACAGCCACGAGCACCAGGCACCGTCAAGTGCAAGCCAGGCCCTGGCGTCCAGCATGTGGGAAACCCTATTGTCACGCTCCCTGCCTGGAAGCGCAGGCCAAGAACAGTGGGCCATCAGTCAGTGCCTGCCAGCCACCTGCCAGGAGGAAGGCCTCGCAGGGTGAATGGGGAGGAAGAGAGCCACATTCTGTTCTGGAAAAGTCCCTCCTCCCTGTCCCCTTGGCTTCCCCAGAGGCCCCTCACGTCCATGGACCCAAACACAAGACTGAGGCCTGCTCAGAAGCACAGTCTCCTCCAACGTCCCTTCCACCCAAGCACAGTCAGGACTTCTGGGCAACGCAGAAAGGCCTATGGGGAATAAGGACACAGTGACGCAATGAGGGTGGTTTTTGAAGGCCTGTTTTATAAGAATCTGGGGGGAAAAAAAAAAGCAGTTCCATCCATCCATCCATCACACCCGGCTAGTACTTCAAGGCCCAGTTTCGTGCCCTATTCCATAAAGCCTTCCCTGACTGTCCCAGCATACAACCCCTTCCTCTCCCCAGTTCTTCCTGCTGCTATTCTAAACTGCCCCCATAAATGAGTGTGTTGGACAAGGCTAGTGGCCAGGCCGAGGGTGGACGTGGGATCTGGGAGTAGACACCCCTCCGTGCTCTGGTGCTGCTCTCTGATGGTTCCCACAGCTGTGTCTGGGCCTCCCCATCATCTCTTATCTTGTCCACAGCGTGCTCCAGGGAAGGACAAGGGGTAGCCGGCTGCCAGCCCAGCTGGGGTCACATGTCTGGAACCACTTGTCAGCATCAGAGTCTTTCCAAACATGAACACAGGGTTGGGGGAAGGGGCTTCGGAAGTTGGGCTGGTCTGCAGGCACTCCAGGTCTACAGCTCGTCTTTTCTCTGCCCACCCGGACAGGACCCCTCTGGCCTTGTGCTTGGAGGGGCTTGAAGAGGCTCCCTGCTCCCTGCCTCCCGGGAGCAAAACTCTAATCCACGCAGGACCAGGAGCCGGCCAGTCTCTCCTTGACACTAGCCAAGCTGTTCCTCCTTTACATTCAAAATGTTCTCTTCTATCTGACTCATTTCCTTAGGTCTCCAGAGAGCTGGGGAACAATGTCATCCTCCTCGCAGATCTGTCCCTGACTCAGTCCCCTTTAATTCACTCTCCTTCCTGAACCCCCTCATCTGTGACCAGCCTGGTCAGCCAGGGGCCTCCCAAAGGACTCCATTGGTGCCTGAAAGCCTCTCTCTCTCGCCTCCCAGGGGAGAAGAAAAGGGCGGCCTCCAAAGCGGGGAGGCATCCTCCACCCCCTTCCTTGCTGGGCTCTGGCAGTGTCACAGGGCAGCCCCGTTCCATCTGGAGACCATGCAGGCTCCTGGGGCCTTGGATGCTTCTGAGGGGCCCATGATTTTACCTCTTTCTCTTTGCTCCTTCCACAGCCCTTCCCAGCCCCTCCTCTTCACCCCACCCAAAATAAGGGCTCCCTCAAGGCTTCTGACTCATGTGACGCATGAGGTGACGAGAGGGGTATATTGTGACCCCCTCACAGGCTCTAAAGCTTAAATGGGTGTGGTCATCACCCAAGGGGCTTGTTGTCAAAGTGGATTCCCTGGCACCCTGTCCAGTGACTAATTCAGTTAAGTCCAGAGTAGAGCCTGGGATCTGACATTTTTTAAAATTAATTAATTTATTATTTAGTTTTGGCTGTGTTGGGTCTTCGTTGCTGCGCAAGGGCTTTCCCTAGTTGCGGCGAGGGGAGGCTGCTCTTCATTGCGGCGTGTGGGCTTCTCATTGCGGTGGCTTCTCTTGTTGTGGAGCACAGGCTCTATGTGCATGGGCTTCAGTGGTTGTGGTGCACGGGCTCAGTAGTTGTGGCTCGCAGTATCTAGAGCACAGGCTCAGTAGTTGTGGCGCACGGGCTTAGTTGCTCCACGGCATGTGGGATCTTCCCAGACGAGGGCTCGAGCTTATGTCCCCTGCGTTGGCAGGCACGTTCTTAACCACTGTGCCACCAGGGAAGCCCGGGACTCTGAATTCTTAACCAGCACCCCAGGTCCCATCCCTCTTGTCTCTGAGCCCCGTGTTCAGCTTCAGTGTGAGGTAAGAGAGGGAGGAGTTGAGGCTGGTACACCTAGGAAGTGCCCCTGCTGCCCTGGTTAATCGGGGAAATCTGGTTCCACTGCCCAGTGCCACGTGGAGCAATGAGTTTAATGCACTCTCAGAGTGGGGCAAGATCAGGGAAGCATTTGAAGGTGGATTCTTTGATGAAGCAGGATTTAGTTGTATTGAGGGCCTGCTGGAGTTGGAATCCATAGAGAGGAGTGCAGAGGTGTCCAGGCACCAACTGGAGGAATAGTGGCTCCAAGGGAAGGAAGTACCAACAGTGGCTTTTCAGACACTGTGATGGGCTGACGAATGGACTACTTACACCCTTCATCATGATTGGCCCTTGGAGGGATTAGCAAAAGAAGAGGGAGGGAATAGAGAAGATAGAATGGATCCCAAGAGAGGTTGGAACTAAATGTTTCAAATATCTAGGTGAGCTCTAAGTTCCCAGTTGTGATGCCATTTCTGTCTTTCAGCCCCTAGTCGGGGTTAGAGTGCAGAAGAAACCAGGCCCCGCAGGAGGATCACAGCCAGGTGCGGTCCTGGGCCCGGGCAGGGAGTCCCTCAGCCCCAAGCCACACTTTCCTTGGCCCTGCACCCAAATGTCAGACTTTACTGGCCAAGACTGCTGACCTCTGACCACATAGGTATCTTGTAGTCTTGCTTTGAGGGTTTGAGACTGGCTGCTGCCCACCCCCTTGTCCTGGCACCTGCTTCAGGGCCTGGCCTTGGCCTCCCAATGAATGACTCCCTTCCCCCTCCCCATTTCATGCTCCTGGCTGTGTTCAAGCCTCCCCTCCCATGCGCAAGCTCAGTGAGTGTTGATGAAAGCCAGTGCCTGCTTGGGGTGGAAGGATGGAGGTCAAGACAGTGAGGAATGTACCCAGGACCCCCAGGAGAAGGCGCTGTGGCCTGGGAGGACCCAGGCCTAGGTTCTGGTCATGGCTCTGTCCTGTGGTCTTGGGTTGGCCTTTCCGGGCCTCAGATCTCTTTTCTGTAAAATGAAGGGGTTGAAATAGCTCATCCTGCTCCAGAGTACACTGTCTGATGGAAGGCTTACAAAGAGAGCACTAAAAACCAAATGTTGTGAAGTCAGAGCTGTACTAGGCACAAAAGGAAGAAGTTTTGTTTCTGATATTGAGACCACAGCCCAGCTAGTCTTGAAGAGGACAGAGACATGATGCTTACTGAAAATTCGTTGAGGGCCTAATAGCCTGTACCGTGTGGCAAGATTTGACTAAAACATGTTATCATATTTAGTTCTGGCGATAGGTGTTATCTTCACTTCAGTTGTAAGGAAACAAACTCTGGAAGTGTGACTTACATGCCCAAGGTCAAATCGGGCTATTAAGTGATAGAACTAGGATTCTCCACCAGCTTGGTCCAGGCAGAATGGAATAACCAAGTCAGGACGTTTGCTTTGTGTGGCCCTTCCTTGAAACACTTGCTCTCCTTGAGGATGAAGCTGTCTCAGAACCCATGCCCCCGACCCCTGTCTGCCACCCCCTGCCCCGGCCCAGGAGCTGCCTCTGGGCCTAACCTGTGTGAACCTAGCTCTAGGGGAGCCAGCCTCTTCACCCCACATTCCTGCCCATGGAGCAACTCCTATGGATGCAGAAAGTCCCTGGGCCCCACACACAGAGGCTCCATCAGCACCCCAGGTCAAACCATCACTGGCTAAAGCACAGTTGGGGTGTTTCAGATTAAGTTAATAGAATGACAGGAGGTAGGCCCAGGATGGCTGAACATGGTCGAGCTTCTTGACTGACAGCTGAGCTCTGAGAGAAGGACTGCTAGGGGCAGGAATGTGCTTTGTGTCTTTTTCAGAAATAGCTTGTAAATGAGTGAAGCATAAAATAGAGTTTCAAATATTAATTAACGTTTTTGGACACTTAGTACGTGTCAGCAACTCTTTTAAGTGCTTCATATTAATTAGCCCATTGCATTTTCACAATAGCTCTATGAGATAGATATTACTATTATGAGCCCATTTTACTAATGTGGAAACTGAGGCTCAAAGAGGGAAGTGACTAGCTCAAGGTCATGTAGCTGGTAAGTGACAGAGCAAGTATTCAAGTGGAGCAGATACTCACCTGACCAGAATCTCACAAGGCAGGTATAGGCCTGAGCCCTCCTGACAGCCCTCAGTGCCCCATATTCTATGGGTTTCTGCAGACCCAGTCTGGCCTCCAAGGGGGCGATGAAGCTCCATGGCCTTTCGCTGGGGAAATGGAGCAGCTGGGGTCTCCCATTGCCCTCAGAAGGGCTGGCACACTTCAAGGACTATCCTTGTTCTGAACGGTCTTGCACATGGACCCTTAACAGCCCTCAGCCTGAAACACACAATGGTGACGTGTCATCTGTTCCTCATAAAGCCTTCTCTGACACTTGAATCCTTGTCCTGAATCCCTCCTATTTGCTGCTGCTTTATGCTCAATGAACACGAGGGCCATTGCATGTTTTTCTCTTGTAAACTGCCTGTTTATATTTTTACTCATTTTTTCTATCAAAATATTTCATCTTTTCTTAGTGATTGCTAAAGGTACTCTCACATTTGTGTTGTCTCTTTGACTGTTTGCCTTTTTGTTCAAGATCCTCGTTCTTGCAGCTCAAGTATAATTCCCTAGCAGTAAATGTATTCAGAAGATGATATTGCACAGTGGTTAAGAGAAAATACTCTGCAGCCACCCTGCTTGGGTTCAAATCTTGTCTCACCTGTTCATTAGCTGTGTAACCTTGGATGAGTTATTTAACTTATTTTTGCCTCAGTTTCTCTGTACATAAAATGGGGGTAATAATAATACTACCTTCTATAGGGCTGTTGAGAGGATTAAGTGAGAAAATCTATGTAAGGTGTTTAAATAATATTTGGCACACAATACATGTTCAAGTGAGACCTATTTTTTTAAATATTAAAGGTATTGACCCTTTGTCTGTCATTTGTTACAAATGTAGTAGAAACCAACTGCCCTGTAATGTTGGAGGGTCCTTGTGGATGGTGGTCTCAGCTTTGCTGAGCTTCTGGAGGGATTGTGGCAGTTTTGCTTTTGAGAAAAGACAAAGTACAGAAGAGCTGAAATGCTCTGCAAGACAGAAGGAGAAGAATTTGGAGCCTGAAGAATTCTGGGATGTAGGGTGAGAAGGGGAGATGGAAGTGAGAGAAGATGCATTGTGGGTGAAGGAAAAATGTGGGTGGATTCCAGAATATGACCCCTCCCCATGACTCTCAGAGAAGTCCACTGGGTAATACTTGGTGTACATATGGTTCTTTTGGTCTGAATTCTGCATCCTGGTTGACATGAAATGACTATCTCAAGCCTTGAAGTCAGAGGACATCAGAGCCAGCTACACCTTTGGCCCCCGAACTGGCAAACCCAACTCATCAAGATGCCCAGGAGGACAAGGAGTTAATATTTGGATTGCACACACCTTTTTATTTTTTCACACACACACATACACACACACACACACACACGTACACACACTGTATTTTATTTTATTTTATTTTGTCTGCTTAATATTTAGTTTGAATTATTTTCTGTATCAAATATATCCTTAAAATCTATTTTTACATTCATGAATTCACAAGAATTCTAAGGAAGGCCAGGATAAATTTTTCAACAAGTTTGATAGATTTTTTTTTTCAGAACAGACATTTCATTTACATGGTCCATCTTAAACCAATAGCTAACATAGTATATCTGGATATTGGGGTCACATCATAGCTGAATTCATGCCTAATTAATACTAAATATATAGTGACTGCTTACTAAATGCCCAAAACTCTTCTAAGCACATTATATGTATTGTATTAACACAGTTCACACTCACAGTAGCCTATTAAGTAAATACTATTCTTCTTCTCCTTCTTCTTTTTTTTAAAAAAATATCTTTATTGGAGTATAACTGTTTTACAATGGTGTGTTAGTTTCTCCTTTACAACAAAATGAATCAGTTATACATATACATATGTTCCCATATCTCATCCCTCTTGCATCTCCCTCCCTCCCACCCTCCCTATCCCACCCCTCTAGGTGGTCACAAAGCACCGAGCTGATCTCCCTGTGCTATGCGGCTGCTTCCCACTAGCTATCTATTTTACATTTGGTAGTGTATATATGTCCATGCCACTCTCTCACTTCGTCACAGCTTACCCTTCCCCCTCCCCATATCCTCAAGTCCATGCTCTAGTAGGTCTGTGTTTTATTCCCGTCCTACCCCTAGTCTCTTCATGACATTTTTTTTCTTAGATTCCATATATATGTGTTAGCATAAGGTATTTGTTTTTCTCCTTCTGATTTACTTCACTCTGTATGACAGACTCCAGGTCTATCCACCTCATTACAAATAAATCAGTTTCACTTCTTTTTATGGCTGAGTAATATTCCATTGTATATATGTGCCACATCTTTATCCATTCATCTGTTGATGGACACTTAGGTTGCTTCCATGTCCTGGCTATTGTAAATAGAGCTGCAATGAACATTTTGGTACATGATTCTTTTTGGATTATGGTTTTCTCAGGGTATATACCAGTAGTGGGATTGTGGGGTCGTATGGTAGTTCTATTTGTAGTTTTTTAAGGAACCTCCACACTGTTCTCCATAGTGGCTGTATCAATTTACATTCCCACCAGCAGTGCAATAGTGTTCCCTTTTCTCCACACCCGCTCCAGCATTTATTGTTTCTAGAGTTTTTGATGATGGCCATTCTGACTGGTGTGAGATGACATCTCATGGTAGTTTTGATTTGCATTTCTCTAATGATTAATGATGTTGAGCATTCTTTCATGTGTTTGTTGGCAATCTGTATATCTTCTTTGGAGAAATGTCTATTTAGTTCTTTTCCCCATTTTTGGATTGGGTTGTTTGTCTTTTTGTTATTGAGCTGCCTGAGTTGCTTATAAATTTTGGAGATTAATCCTTTGTCAGTTGCTTCATTTGCAAATATTTTCTCCCATTCTGAGGGTTGTCTTTTGGTCTTGTTTATGGTATCCTTTGCTGTGCAAAAGCTTTTAAGTTTCATTAGATCCCATTTGTTTATTTTTGTTTTTATTTCCATTTCTCTAGGAGATGGGTCAAAAAGGATCTTGCTGTGATTATGTCATAGAGTGTTCTGCCTATGTTTTCCTCTAAGAGTTTGATAGTGTCTGGCCTTAGATTTGGGTCTTTAACCCATTTTGAGTTTAGTGTTAGGGAGTGTTCTAATTTCACACTTTTACATGTACCTGTCCAGTTTTCCCAGCACCACTTATTGAAGAGTCTGTCTTTTCTCCATTGTATAGTCTTGCCTCCTTTATCAAAGATAAGGTGACCATATGTGTGTGGGTTTATCTCTGGGCTTTCTATCCTGTTCCATTGACCTATATTTCTGTTTTTGTTCCAGTACCATACTGTCTTGATTACTGTAGCTTTGTAGTATAGTCTGAAGTCAGGGAGCCTGATTCCTCCAGTTCCAGTTTTCGTTCTCAAGACTGCTTTGGCTATTCGGGGTCTTCTGTGTTTCCATACAAATTGTGAAATTTTTTGTTCTAGTTCTGTAAAAAATGCCAGTGGTAGTTTGATAGGGATTGCATTGAATCTGTATGTATTTTATTTTTACAAAGATAAATAAACTGACACCAAGCATTGTAAATGGATGACCACAACAAAAGCAACAATGATTGCAATTACCAAACACAAAACACACTCATACTATGTCATAATATTGACATTCAGTCCAGTAATCCTCCACTGTAACAGCTCCTTTACTTTGCAGCAAAAATTGATTTGTATATTTTTTGCCTCTGATTCCTCGTGGGATTTTTTTTTATTCAAACAGAAAGTCACAAAAATTATAATCATCCTCATCAGTTCACTCAGTCCCATGTAATTAATTTTTTTAATCTTGATCTTTTGTTAGCACTTTTATGAATTCATCAGTTTTCCATTAGAGTTCTGAAAATGCTTATTCATTCAGTTCAGCAGTATAGTCAGTTACCAGAAACCTGTACTTGTCAGAGTCTTTTCCATGAATTCCTTGAAGAGGAAACCCTTTTATAGGAACATTTTCGCAAAAGCATCAGAGTACACCCAGAACTGTCTGTAAATGACAAAAGACTTAAAAATGACCACGGTTAAAGATTTGATGAAAGTTCATAATAATGCAATTGACAACAAAATTTAGCTATTTCTGCACACACCTTTTTAAACCCAGTTTGTCTTTTGGCTGTGTGTTTTCATTATGGTTGGAGTGGACATTGTGATGCACCACCCAGGTCTCCCTTTAGGACTGTAGGGATTAATCTCCCAGTTGCAGAGAATGCTGTCAGCAAAAAGCTATCAGCTCTCAGAGCCACCTTGCCCAAGATCACAGGTGCAATAGTTATTTTGATTCTACATAATAAACTACTCCAAAACATGGGATCTTAAAACAACATTTATACTTTCTGTGGGTTAGGAACTTGGGAGCCACTTAGCTTGTGGTTTTGGCTTAGGGTCCCTCATAAGGTGGCAGTCAAGATGTGACCAAAGCTGCAGACATCTGAAGACCTGACTGGGGCCAGAGGATCAGCTTGTAAAGGTGACTCACTAGAACGGCTGTAGGCAGGAGGCCTTAGTTTCTCACTATGTGGGCTTCTCCTTGGGGCTGCTTAAGCATCATCACAACATGACAGCTTTTCTTCCTTCAGTGGAAGTCCAAGAAGAAGTCACGATGCCTGGTATGACCTGGTCTTGTCATCACTTTTGCCACATTCTATTTGTTAGAAGTGACTCACTAAGTTTAGCCCTTGTTCAAAGGGAGGGGAAGTAGGCTCCACCTTTCAAAGGGATGAATGTTAAATAATTCGTGAGCATGTTTTTAAACCACCGCAAAGCCCCATTCCTGGAGAAGCCCACATCTAAGGACGTAAAGGTCAGGCCCCCTTCCCCGACTTGGGACAACTCTGAAGGGCCATCCCAGCTACAGAGCTCCCTATGGGGTCAGCATAGCCTTCACTGAGATGCAACACAGTTCAGCCTCTCACTGCTCAGTCCTGCTGGCACACGTGATATTCTCAAGAACACTGCTAGTAGACCTCATACACACTCCATCTCAGAACCCACCTGTGAAAATGGTGTTTTTGTTAACGTGTTAATGTTTTCTTATGTGGTAAATCGATTAGTGTCTTCCTTTGTGGATTCTGCTCTTGTGAGTGTTTTTAGAAAAGCCTTCTAAATCCTGACATGAGATAAATACCTAGATTTTATTCTAGGTCATCTATGGTTTCAAACTTTACTCTTAATTATTTAATATAACTGGAGTTTATTTTAATATAACTTGTGAGATAGAGATCTAATTTCACTTTTCATCAATGGTCCTAACATTATTTTTTTTAAAGAATTATTTTTCTACTGATTTGAAATGACAACTTTACATATGTACTAAATTCTACCATTTAATTGGATTGGTTTCTGAACTTTCTATTCTGTTCTGGACCCCAGCCACATTATTTTGATTATTATATATCTACAGTAGACTCTAATATCTGAGAGTACAAGTCTCTTTTCCTTTTTCTTCTTTTTTGATATTGTCATGAGTTTATTCTTTCAGGATAATTTTACAATTGTTTGTAATTTTAAATTTGACAGTTGCTCCACCTCCTAAAATCACACTGAGATTTTGATTGGGCTGTGTTAAATATATTGATGTCAGTTCTTCCAAAATATCTATTTATGAAAATCTCATTTAAAGTTCTTTTTGGATATGGCTAGGTGCGTAGATGGTATATATGAGTAAATATTGTGTGTGTGTGTGTGTGTGTGTGTGTGTGTGTGTGTTTTCACATAGGTCCCACTATACTTATTAAGCTTATTCCTAGATGTTATGGTTTTTGTTGTTATTGGAGATATATTTTTCTTCATTATGTTTCCTAGCTGGTTATTTTGGTGTATAAGAAATCCCTTGGGATTTATATATCTGTTTTTCATCAAGCCACTGTCCACTCCTACTGTTTTAATACTTTTCTAATTGATTCTCTTTGGTTTTCTTAGGAAAACTGTAATATTCTCAAATAATGATAATTTCTCTTCCTCTCCAATATTTAGACCAACAAGGAGGAGAGCATCACCCTCAAGATTCAGAGGAAGAGCACATTCTTGCCTTGTGTTAGTTTTGTTTCCTTTTCACATGCAAGTAATATACAAGCATAGCACAAATGTTAGAAAATTTTTTAAAAATTAAATACCTGAATTGTAACTGCCTATTTAACACTTTCATGTATTTTTGTTTTAGACTTCTTTCTATGGAGATATATATATATATATATATATGTTTATGTGTATGTCTACTATATAAAACCATAAATGAATTTATAGATATAAAATAGACACTATTTGTAATGTGAATTTTACACTTTCTATATCATCAAAGTATTTTCAGGAAAATATATCTATAACATAATTTTATATTGCTTTATGTCTTTATATCATAATTTGAGACATGGATACTTACATAGTTTGTTTAGATTTAGATCTCTAGAGATTGAGTAATTTTGTTATTGAATTTTAAGCATTCCATATATATAAAAGTACAAACCACTTTTTGTCACATATTTTGCAAATATTTTTACAGTTTGAATTATGAAGTATAGAAATATGACATAATACCTGTGTATTCTTTCATGTGGCCTTATGAAATAAAAACTTGGCAATTTGCCTTAGATTTTTTAAAGCAACAAAACATTCCTATTACATTTGATGTACTCTCTGTTCCTTTCCATAATTGCATCTCCCTTTCTCTTTCTCCAAATCCAATCACTAACCTATTTTTTTAATATATTATTCTCATACATGTTTTAATAGCACTGCTACAGGTGTGTGTCCATAAACGATGTATGTGATATTGTTCTGCACGTTTTATGTTTTGAAACTTTACATGAATGAAATTGTACTGAAGGTGTCCTGTAATTTGCTTCTGGTGAACACTGTGCTTTAAAAATGTATTTGTATTGAAATATACAGCTGTAATTCATTCATTTTAATGGAGGCATAGTATTCTATTTTATAAATAGATCAAAATTTATTCATCTTTTTATTGTATGGCATTTAGGGCTTTTCCTTCTAAATTTTCATTATAAGAACAACATTTCATTGAATATTATTGCATGCATGTGGCCCTTAGGTGCATGTGCAAGAGTTTCTCCACATACATGCCAAGATGTGGACTGCCTTGGTAGCTGGTGTGCATGTTTTCAGATTCCCTAGATGGTGACAATAGCTCTCCCAAGCTGTGGTGCCATTTTACTCTCTCCTGGGTATTGTTTCTCTACTCCAACTCATAGTATTATCGGACTTTTAATTCTTGTAAATATTATGGAAAAAATGGGTTATCTCACTGTATATTTTTACACTTTCTTGATCCTGAGTCAATTTCGTTAACTTTGCACACATTTTTTGGACATTGGGGTTCCCTCTTCTGTAAATCCTCACATATTTTGTCCATTCTTCTATTTATTTTTCTAATTAACTTGTAGTATTCCTTTATAGTTTTACCTGTTGCAGATTGTTTTACAGTTGGTGGTTGGCTTAGTAAATCTGTATAATGTCTCTGTTGAGAAAAATCTTAAAAGTTAATGTAATCTTACTATCAATCTTTTTCTTCAGGGTTTGGTGTGTGTGTGTGTGTGTGTGTGTGTGTGTGTGTGTGTGTGTGTGTGTGTGTGTTTTAAATTTGGCTTTCCCTATCCAAAGATCATAATGATAGTGTCCTACATTTTCTTCTAAATGTTAAAAACTTTTGCTTTTTATATTTGATCTACCTGGAGTTTTGTTTTTTTTAAAATATGATGTGAGGTAGAGATCTAATTTTTTTTCCATATGGATAACCTACAATTCCAGCACCATTTGTTAAATCATTCACCCTTTTGCCACTGGCTTCTTATTGCCCTTTTTGTCATATTAACTTTCTATATATGAGTGCATCTGTTTCTGTGCTCTTATATTACATGGGTCTTCTTGTCAATCCTTACACCACCAACACATTATGTTAATTATACCTTTATAATGTCTTGATACATGATCAAAAGAGTTCCTATATCACGTTTTTTCAAAAGTTGTTTTAGAAATATAGTTAAGTATAATATTTTCCCCCTTTATATTTAGTCATATTTGGGAAAGTGTGCCCCACCTCAAGATTACAAAAATGTCATAGGGAGAATTTTTGAATATTTGATAGCTTCCCTACCTTCTTCCATGCCAAAGAATATTCTGTGTCTGCTTAGATCCCTGATTTTTTGTTATATCTACAAATACTTGGTAGAAAGAGCTGCAGAATCAGAAGGACATAGAAGAGGGGTTGGAGACTTTTACCTAGGAAAGAAGATTCTAGCAAAAGAAAAATGTATATCCACAGAAGAGAAGGAGTGGGAGAATTGAGCCATGCATTCTCAGTTTCAAAATGAATTTTGATTGGGAGTATGAGTGGAACAAATACCAAATTTTGTAGCTACCAGCTGTTGTACATGTGGAGAACATAGAGAATGGCAGAGATGGGGAGAGAATTTTTTAAATGTTTTGTGGTTCATTAAATATGTGCTTCTCTCACACAGGCACATACTGTCACTACAGCCCATTGGTGTTTACTCAAGAGCAAGGTTTAAACTCTTTTCAGTTCTATTTTCCTGTATAGATTGTTTAACTGTAAGATTGAACTATGAAACTACCCAGGTTTTATTTGGATAAATAACAACCATTTTTTTCTAGTGCTTTCACAATTCTACAATTTATTTATAAATGCACATGGTAGAAAATAGATGTCCTTTCCATACCTGTTCCCCAGTATCCAACTTGTCTTCTCCAGAAGAAAATTGTGTGACCAGTTTTTTAGGTAACTTTCCTGAGATACTCTAGCATAAACCGTATATATACTTTATGTTCCCTCCACCCTCTTTTCCCACTTAGAGTAGCACACTCCATAAAGTGTTCTATACTTTCCTTTTGTCCCCACTGAATGCATTAATTGGAGATCATTCCTTATCAGTGCATAAATATCTTCCTCATTATTTTTTAACAATTACATAATATCTTAGTATAATGGACACATCAGTGTACCTATCCAGCTCTTTCTGGTGGACCTTTAAGTTTTCCCAGTGTTTTACTGCTGTAACTGGTATGTTAAACAAGCATGTCTCATGACATAGCCAAAATAAAACTTTATTTTTTTTTCTTCCATCATTCCTTTAAAAGTATTTCTTTAGGTTAACATTTCCCGTGTTTATTTGAAAACACTGGAAGTTCTTATGGGCTTTCATTTTTGGTCAAACACAGCCTCAATTCAGAAATTATAATATCTATTCCCATGTAATGAGCCAACTCCCTGAACTTGACTTTGTTAGTAAGCCTTCAGTGGAGAAGGGACCTTGGTCCATCTGCTTCTCTTCCTTTCATCACTCCTTCCCCCACTAGTTGCTGTTTTACTCCCCATGAGAGTCAAGATGGGGGTAGGGGTAAATGAACAAGGAAAGGTGAAGGAATGAGATGGTTGTTACCATTTGGCCGGGTGATTTTGAGTTCTCTGCCCCTAGCAGATGGCTCATGCTGCCTCTTTCTCTTGGTGAGCTTTGGAGGGTTGTTGGAGGTTCCCCAGAAGGCCTGTCTTCCCTGCAGTTCTCCTGGCCTGTCCCTAATTATCCCTTGGGACTCCTTCCTTGGTGTGAGCATATGGGGGTATTGTCACCCTTGTTCTCCCTTGGCTTTCTGGGCAGCTCTACTAAACCAGACTCAGGGGAACCCCATGCTGGTCCTCCCTTTGGCATATGGCCCATATCTGGCCTTGGAAACATTTATGTATCCCTTGTCCTAACAATCTATGATCCTAACACAGTGATGATTGCAGGGCTTCACCACCAAAGCCGCAAGGCAGACCTTCTCTAACTTCTGAATTTCTTGGGAGTGTCAGCCCCTGGCCTCAGGCCATTTTAGTACCCCCAACCCTGGGCCAGGCACTGGTCTTCTGTGCCTCCCACTGCTGGCAAAGCCTCTTGAAGCTCCCTGAGAGATTCCTTAAAACCCCCCTTGCTAGTCTTGACAGTAGCCTCCCTCACTGGTCCCCCAAATGTCGGTGAAGACCCAGAAAGGCAACATTTCTCTCTAAAGAATCCCCTCCTGAAATGCCCCACCCTTGTAGTCTCAGACCTTGTTTTCATCCTTGATGTGGCTGAGCAGTCCAAGAATCATTGAACAGATTCTTGGCCAAATTCCATTGCCAATTTATGGAGAGGGAGGGGTGTATGCACATTCACTTTGGTGTCCTGAGCCAAGAAAAGTTGTGTTCTAATATTTTGTTACACTGTCATAAATAATGCTGCCATTAGTATTCTTGTCCAAGGATATTTATTTGTGTATATCTATACAAAGTACCAGATGAATTAACAGAAGAGGAATTGTGGGGTTGATGTGTATGAGCATCCCTTTATTTATTATTTAGTAGGTATGGCCAAATTGTCCTCCAAAGAGTTATGCAAATTGCTCTCCACCAAAAATATATGAGAGTACCTATTTCCCACCCCCTTGATAAGCTTAATATTTTATTGAATTGGCCAAAAAGTTTGTTCGGTGAATGAATAAGTTTTCAATAAAGTTCTTGGTGAAATGAAAAATGTGTCTTTTATTTTTACTTAAAACCAAATGAACTTTTTGGCCAACTCAATACATTTAAGCCTTTAATCTACCTGGATTTATATTGACATAAATTATTCCCTGTCCCAAAATACATTAGATAGTAAATTCAGGTTTATTTATTAAATAAATTCATCCATTCCCTACTGACTTAAAATGCCAGTTTTAACTTGCAATACTTTCTTGAATATTTTTGGACTTTTTCTGGGCTTTGTCTTTTGCTCCACTGACCTGTTTTGCCTATTCCTGCACTAGTTCCATATGATTGTGATTATTATAACTTTATTATACCTTTTAATATCTGGTAGGGAAATTCCCATTTCGTTATTCTCCTTCTTCAACCCCCCCTCTGGATCTTCTCAAACTTTATTTTTTCAGTGATTTTTAGAATAATTTTGCCTACTTCTAATCATTTTGCCATATGGATTTTGGTGAGGATTACAAACAATTTATAGCTTAATTTGTGGGAAATAGACAACTTTCCAGTACTAAATGTTCCCAAATTAGAACACAATATTCCTACTGATTAAAAATTCAAGTGAGCTTTGAGTTTTACATATATATGTGACATCACTTACATTTGTTGCCATTGTAGTCAAGATCTTTTTCCCATTATATTTTCTAATTAGTTAATACTGGCATATAAAAATCTTTTTGCAAAATCTTACCATCTCCGGTCATATTTAATTTTCTTGAGTTTTCTAAATAGACAATCAATCATATTATCTGTAAATAATGATAACATTTCTAACTCTATTCCAAGATTTATACTACTGATTTTTACTTTGTTTAATTATCAAGGCCTTGTCATCCACTACAAAGTTAAAGTTATAAACCCATATCTATTAGTGTCACCAAATATAGAGAGTAATTGTGAAGACACATGTCAAAATATTAACAGTGGTTATTGTCTTTGTCATAACTTCTGTGTTTTGGTAATATTTAGTAAATATCAGAAAAAAATCAACGAAGATAATTTCTGCAACTAATTTAAGTCTATAGTTCTATGATTATCCAAGTCAAGAAGGATAAAGTACCTACTCTTCCACTTCCAGTGGTGATGGATTAACAGGGATAGGACTTACCTCCCACCTTAAACAACTAGAAACTAGAAAAATATATGAAACAACTGCTTTCAGATGTTGGACCACAGGCAGCTCAAGATTGTGGTCCTGGGGAGGCGGGGAACAAATAAGGAGACCCCTCTGATTGCACTGGCTTCTGCCTGGAGGTACCTTCTGGACCACAGAAGAGGGAGGGGTATCCCAAGCTGTGTATGGCAGTCTCACTAGGTTGAAGAAACAGAGATTTGAGTTAAGGGAGTCTGAGGCAGCTGAGTGCTGAGAAGAATTCCCAGATGGAGTAAGCTATTTAGAAAAGAACTTGAGAAATTTGCATACAGAGGGTCCTCTATATTTTTGATGAATACTAAGATGACTATGCATAGAGTAAAGTTCCCTGAGGGTGGGAAAAGAATAATCAGGGAGTCACATGCTGAACAACTTTAAGATATCAGACAGGACTGGAAGAGTCCTTGTTGTACATGTAGAGCAGAGAACATAAGAAGACTCACACATTAATAGTAGGACTAAACCTAGATTAAAGGCTCATCAGAAAAATGCTTAAAACAAGTCTTGAAAGGATGAGTTAAGCCATTAGGAATTTCACAGCTTACTACAACAAAGCCCAATGCTCTTTAAAGGAAGGCAACAAAATCCCAACTCTCAAGAATGCATCATTGACAATGTCCAGGGAAGTCTCCAATATAAAATGTGATCCATAACCAGGAAAAAAAACCCACCCAATGGAAAGAGATTCAGATGGTATAGATGATGGATACTTAAACAGATATTATGAATATGTTCAAGAATGTAAAGAAATGGAATAGATAGATAGATGACATATTTCAAATGGAACATTTGAAATGAAAATTTTCCTGAATTAGATTAACAGCATATTAGAACCAGCAAAAGAAAAATTGGCAAACTTGAAGATACAGCATTGGAATCTATACAAATGAAGCAGAGAGAGAAAAAAGATAGGGGACAGACTATAGAGCCTTAATGATGTGTGAGATAATATCAAGGGATCAAGGGCATAACCTGTCCATATGCTATTAAAATCTCAAAGGAAAAAGGAGAGGGGCAGAAAAGTATTTGAGGCTATTATAACTAAAAAATTTCCAAATTTGATGAAAATTATAAACCCACAGACTACCCCCAAATTTAACAAACCCCACAAAAGATTAACAGAAAGAGAAAGCCATTATAAAATTTCTAAAACGTGATGTTGAGGAGAAAATCTTAAAGGTATCGAGTGAAAAGAGATACAATATATACAGACAAGGATAAGAGTATAATCACAGACCTCTCATCAAAGACTTTTCAAGCCAGAAAACAAAAATGACATCTTTAAAGTACTGAGACAAAGTGTAAAACTATAATTCTAAATTCAGTGAATATTTATTTAAAAATTGTAAGTACAATTAAACCTTTTTTAGACAAAAGCTGAGATAATTCATTATTTATATACTTCATTACAGGAGTGTAGAAAGAAGTAGTTCAAGTAGAAGGAAAATGATACCAGATGAAAATTGGGATCTACACAAAAGAATGAAGACCACTGAAAAGGATATAAATATAAAATATTATTTTCTTATTTTAAATTTCTTTAGGGGGAGTGGTCAAGCTGGCAGAGTAGGAAGACCCTGAGCTCATGTCCTCCCATGGGTATACCAAAATTACAACTATTTACAGAACAACTATTGATGAGAAAGACCAGGAGACTAGCAGAAAAGATCTTCTACAACTAAAAATATAAAGAAGGGACCACAGTGAGGCTGGTAGATGGGGCAGAGATATGGTATAGCCAAACCTCATACCCCCAGGTGGGTGATACAAGAATAGGAAGATAATTACAAATGCAGAAGTTCTCCCCAAGGAGTGAGGGGGTCTGAACCTCACTTCAAGCTCTCAAGGCTGGGGGTCCTGCACTGGGAAGATGAGCTCTCAGAAGTTTGTCTTGAAAGCCAGTGAGGCTTACTTTTGGGAGAGCCAGAGAGTTGTGGGAAATAGAGACTACACTCTTAAGGGGCACATACAAAATCCAACACACTCTGGGACCCAGGGCAGAGGCAGTAATTTGAAAGGACCCCGGGTCAGTTGGAAGAAGAGGCAGGAGGAGAGAGAGGCAGGAGCAACTGGAGCTCAGCCTGGGGATATAGGCACTGGGGCAGCCATTTTTGTGAGCTCGTTCTACCATGAAGACATTGGTGCTGGTAAACACCACTTTGGAATCTCCCACTAGCTTATTAGTGCCTGGATCCAGCCCCATCCACGAGTACTGGGATTCCTCAGATGAAGCAGCTAGCCAAGTGGGGACACAGCCCTATTCACAGGCAGACTGGATGCTTAAGACACTGTGAGCCAATAGCTGCCCTGGGACTTAGCCCTATCCACTAGAGGGCCCAAGACCTGGTCCCACACACCAGTGCATGGGCACTAGCACTGGGACCCCTGGGGCCCTGCAGCCAGAGAACCTGGGGCCTGACTCCACACACCAGTGGGCTATAGCACTAGCTGTAAGAACAGCTTCATCCACCAGTGGGCAGGCATTAGCCCCAGGATCACCTGGGTCCTGGCCCTGCCCACTAATTGGCTAACACACCAGCTCTGAGATCTCCAGGGCCCTGCAGTTAGAGACCCTGGGACCTAGCTCTGCCCACCAGCGGGCCAGCACTAGCCCTGGGACTCATTTTACCCCTCAGTCAGCTGCCTCAGGATCCACACAAGAGAGCTGTCACCAGCTTTGGGACATCCTGGACCTTGCAGCCAGCCATGTCAGGAACTGGCCTTACCCACCAGCAGGCCAACACTAGAGCTAGAACACCTGGCTCTGCAACCACTCACCCTAGAACCTGGTTCTGCCCACCAGTGGGCCAGCACTAGCCCCAGGACACCCTGGCCTCCACAGCCAGACACCTTATGACCCAGCCCCACCCACCAGAGCAAGCAGCCTCTTCACAAGTCAGGGCCTGGCAACCAACAGAACTGGGGGCCAACCATGCCTCACAGATCACTCATAGCAGTCAACCCACAACAACAAAAGGACCCATGCAGTGCTCATGGTGGGCAACCCTATGCATAGAGCTCTGGTGACCAGAGGGAGTTTGCTGCTGGGGTGCATAGGACATCTCCTACAAAGACCACTTCTACAAGGTTAGGAAAAATAACCAAATACATAGAAATAATAACAGCTAGGCAAAATGAGGTGACAGAGGAATATGTTCCAAACAAAGGAACAAGTAAAACCCCAGAAGAACAACTAAGTGAAGTGGATATAAGCAATCTACTTGATAAAGTGTTTAAGGTAATGGTCATAAAGATGGTCAAAGAACTCAAGAAAAGATTGAATAAATAGAGGAAGAATATAAAAGTTTTAAACAAAGAGTTAGAAAATATAAAGAAGAACCAAACAGAGATGAAGAATAAATCACTGAAATGAAAAATACACTAGAAGGAATCAAGAGTAGATTAGATGATACAGAGGAATGGATCAGTGAGCTGGAAGACAGAGTAGAGGAAATTACTGTTGCTGAACAGAACAAAGAAAAAATAATTTTAAAAAATGAGGACAAAGAGACCACTAGGACAACATCAAATGTACTAACATTTGCATTATCAGGATCCCAGAAGAAGAAGAAGACAGAGAGAAAGGGGCAGAGAACTCATTTGAAGACATAATAGCCAAAAACTTCCCTAACCTGGGAAAGGAAACACGCATCCAGGTCCAGGAAGCAAAGAGAGCCTCAAACAGGATCAACCCAAAAATGACCACACCAAGACACATTGTAATTAAAATGGCAAAAATTAAAGATATTGTTTTAAAAGAATAATAAAAACAGCAAGGAGAAAGCAACAAGTTCCATACAAGCAAACTCTTATAAGGCTATCAGCTGACTTTTTAGAAACTCTGCAGGACAGAAGGGAGTGGCACTATAATCAAGAATACCCGAGCCAGCTAGGTTCTCATTCAGATTTGATGGAGAGATCAAAAGCTTTACTGGCAAGCAAAAGCTAAGACTTCAGTATCACAAAAACAACTTTACAAGAAATATTAAAGGAAATTCTCTAAATGAGAAAGAAAAGACCACAAGAAATATGAAAATTACAAACGGAAAAATCTCATTGTTAAAGGAAATATACAGTAAAGGTAGTAAATCGACCAAGTGTAAAGCTAATAGGAAGGTTAAAAGACAAAAGTAGTAAAATCATCTATATCAACAACAAGTAGTTAAGGGATACACAAAGCAAAAAATATAAAATATGGGGCTTCCCTGATGGCACAGTGGTTGAAAGTCCTCCTGCCGATGCAGGGGACACGGGTTCGTGCCCCGGTCTGGGAAGATCCCACATGCTGCGGAGCAGCTGGGCCCGTGAGCCATGGCCGCTGAGCCTGCTCATCCGGAGCCTATGCTCCACAACAGGAGAGGCCACAACAGTGAGAGGCCCGTGTACCACACACAAATATATATATATATATATATATATATATATATAAAATATGATGTCAGAAACAGTAAACATGGTTGCGGAAGAGTAAAAATGCAGGGTTATTAAAATGTGTTTGAACTTAAGAGATTAGCAATGTAAAATAATCACTTTTCTAATTAGATCACTATATATAAACCTCATGGTAACCACAAACCAAAAATCTGTAATAGATAAACACACAAAAAAGAGAAAGGAATTCAAATATAACATTAAAGATAGTCATCGAATCAGAAGGGAAGGGAGCAAAAGAAGAAAGGAACAAAATAGTACTATAAAAACACCATCAAAGGGCTTCCCTGGTGGCGCAGTGATTGAGAATCTGCCTGTTGTTGCAGAGGACACGGGTTTGAGCCCTGGTCTGGGAAGGTCCAACATGCCGCAGAGCAACTAGGCCCATGAGCCACACTACTGATCCTGCACATCTGGAGCTTGTGCTCTGCAATAAGAGAGGCCACGACAGTGAGAGGCCTGCACACCGTGATGACGAGTGGCCCCCGCTCACCACAGCTAGAGAAAACCCTTGCACAGAAATGAAGACCCAACACAGCCAAAAATAAACAAATAAATAATTTTTTTAAAAAAAGAAAAGAAACTTGTTTAAAAAAACTCAAACAATTAACAAAGTGGCAATAAGTACATATCTATCAATAATTACTTTAAATGTAAATGGACTAAATGCTCAATTCAAAAGACATAGAGTGGGTGAGTGGATACAGAAACAAGATCTATATATATGCTGCCTACAAGAGACTCACTTCAGATCTAAAGACACACACAGGCTGAAAGTGAAGGGATGGAAAAAGCTGTTCCATGCAAATAGAAATCAAAAGAAAGATGGGATAACAATACTTATATCAGACAAAATAAACTTTAAAACAAAGACAAGAGATAAAGAAGGACATTACATAATGATCAAGGGATCAATTCAACAACAAGACATAAAAGTTTTTAAATATATATGAACCCAACATAGAAGCACCTAAATTCATAAAGCAAATATTAACAGGCATAAAGGGATAAATTGATAGTAACACAATAATAGTAGGGGACTTTAGCACCTCACTTATATAAATGTACATATCATTCAGACAGAAAATCAGCAAGGAAACATTGGCCTTAGAGGACACATTAAACCATAGACTTAATAGATATGTATAGAACTTCCTTCCTAAAGCAGCAGAATACACATTCTTTTCAAGTGTTCATGGAACATTCTCCAGGTTAGATCACATGCTAGTTCATAAAAGAAATATCAGTAAATTTAAGAAAACTGAAATCATCTTTTCTGACCACAACACTATGAGAGTAGAAATCAACCATAAGAAAAAAAAACTGCAAAAACTATAAATGTGTGGAAGTTAAACAATATGCTACTAAACAGCAAATGGTTCAGTGATGAAATCCAAGAGGAAATAAAAAAATACCTGGAGACAAGTGAAAACAAAAACACAACAATCCAAAATCTATGGGATGCAACAAAAGTAGTTTTAAGAGGGAAGTTTATAGTGATACTAGCCTACCTTAGGAAAGAAGAAAAATCTCAAATAAACAATCTAACTTTACACCTAAAGGAACTATAAAAAGAAGAACAAACAAAATCCATAGTTAGTAGAAGGAAAGAAATCATAAAACTCAGAGCAGAAGTAAATGAAATAGAGACAAAAAAAGAAAGAATCAATGAAACCAAGAGCTGTTTCTAAAAGATTGTCAAAATTGATAAACCTTTAGGCAGACTCATAATGAAAAAAGAAAGAGGGCTCAAATCAATTAAAATCAGAATAAAATTACAGGAGAATTTACAACTTACACTATGAAATACAAAAGATCATAAGAGATTACTATGAACAATTATACACCAATAACATGGACAACCTTAAAGAAATGGACAAATTCCTGGAGATTTACAATCTCCCAATACTGAACCAGGAAGAAATAGAGAATATGAACAGATCAATTACCAGTTATGACATTTATTCAATAATTTTTAAAACTCCCAACAAGCAAACTCTGGTATCAGAAGTCTTCATAGGTGAATTCTACCAAACATTTAGAGAAGAGTTAACACCTTTCCTTCTCAAACTTTTCCAAAAAATTGCAGAGGAAGGAACACTTTTTGAACTCATTCTCTGAGGCCAGCATCACCCTGACACCAAAATCAGAGGGAAAAAAATCACAAAAAAGAAAATATCATTGATGAACATAGATTCAAAAATCCTCAACAAAACATTAGCAAAACAGATCCAACAATACATCAGTAGGATCATACACCATGATAAAATTGGATTTATCTCAGGGATGCAAGGATGTTCCAATATCTGCAAATAAATCAATGTGATGCACTTCATTAATTAAATGAAGAGTAAAGAACATGATTACCTCAATAGATGCAGAAAAAGTTTTTGACAAAATTCAACATCCATTTATGATAACTCAACAAAGTGGGTATAGAGAGGACATACCTCAACATAATAAAGTCCATATATGAGAAGCCCACAGCTATCATCATACTTAACATTGAAAAGCCAAAAGCATTTTCTCTAAGATCAGGAGCAAGACCAGGATGCCTAATCTCACCACTTTTATTCAACATAGTGTTGGAAGTCCTAGCCATAGTAATCAGACAAGAAGAAAAAATAAAAGAAATACAAATTGGAAAGGAAGAAGTAAAACTGTCACTGTTTGCAAATGATATAATAATATACATGGAAAATCTTAAAGATGCTACCAAAATACTACTAGAACGCATCAATGAATTTGGTAAAGTTGCAGGATACAAAATTAGTATACAGAAATCTGTTGAATTTCTATACACTAACAATGAACTACCAGAAAGAGAAATTAAGAAAGTAATCCATTTCCAATTGTACCAAAAAGAATAAAATACCTAGGAACAAAGCTAAGGAGATAAAAGACTTGTACTCAGAAAACTATAAGATACTATTGAAAGAAATTGAAGATGACACAAACAGATGGAAAAATATACCATGTTTATGGATTGGAAGAACTGGTATTGTTAAAATGACTATACTACCCAAGGCAACATACAGATTCAAAACAACCCCCATCAAAATACCAATTGCATTTTTCACAGAACTAGAACAAATAATTCTAAAATTTGTATGGAAATATAAAAGATTCTGAATAGCCAAAAAAATCTTGAGAAAGAACAAGGGTGGAGGAATCATGCTCCTGGTTTCAAGCTTTACTACAAAGCTGCAGTCATCAAAGCAATATGGTACTGGCACAAACACAGAAACACAGATGTATGAAACAGAAGAGATAACTCAGAAATGAACCCACACTTATATGGGCAATTAATCTATGACAAAGGAGGCAAGAATATACAATGAAAAAAGACATCCCCTTGAAGAAATGGTGTTGGGAAAAATGGACAGCTATATGCAAAAGAATCAAACTGGTCTTCTCTCTCACACCATGCACAAAATTAAATTACAAATGGATTAAAGATTTAAATGTAAGACCTGAAGCCATAAAACTTCAAGAAAAAAATATTGGCAGTAGTCTTTCTGACATCAGTCTTCGTAACATTTTTTTTGATATATCTCCTCAGGGAAGAGAAACAAAATAAAAAATAAACAAATGGGACTACATCAAACTAAAAAGCTTTTTTCACAGTGAAGGAAAAAAGAAACAAAAAGTAGCCCACTAAATGGGAGAAGTTATTTGCAAATAATATACCTGTTAAGGGGTTAATATCCAAAATATACAAAAAATTCATACAACTCAACATCAAAAAACAAACAACCTGATTTTAAAATGGGCAGAGCATATGAATACACATTTTTCTAAAGAAGACATACAGGTGGTCAACAGGCACATGAAAAGATGCTCAATATCACTAATCATCAGGGAAATGTAAATCAAAACTACAATGAGATATCACCTGTCAGAATGACTATTTTCAAAAAGACTACAAAAAACAAGTGTTGGCAAGGATGTGGAGAAAAGAAAAACATCATGCACTGTTGGGGGGAATGTAAATAGGTGCAGCCATTATGGAAAACTCTATTGAGAGTCCTCAAAAAAGTAAAAATAGAACTACCATATAATCCAGCAATTCCACTCCTGAATATTTATCCAAAGAAAACAAAAACACTAAATAGAAAAGATATATGCACCCGTATGCTCATTGTAGCATTATTTACAATAGTCAAGATATGGAAGCAACCTAAATGCTCATCAATAGATAAATGAATATATATATATGGAATATTAGCCATAAAAACAAATGAAATAATGCCATTTGTAACAACTTGCATGGACCTAGAGAGTATACGCTACATGAAATAAGTCAGGCAGAGAAAGACAAATACTGTATGATTTTACTTATATGTAGAATCTAAAAGGCAAAACAAATGAAAAACATAACAAAACAGACAGAATTACAGATACAGAAAACAAACAGGTGGTTGCCAGAGGTGCAGTGAATGGGGGAGGAAAAATAAGTTGAGGTAGATTGGATTAAGGGGTTAGGGTTAGGGTTAAGGTAACCTAAACTTAGGTTAGGATATTACAAACTTCAGCTGCAAAATAAATGAGTCATGGGTATGAAATGTATAGTGTGGGGAATATAGCCAGTGACTATAATATCTCTGTGTGGTGGCATATCATAACTACTCATCGTGGTCATCATTTTGAAATGTAGGGAAATATTGAATCACTATGTTGTGTAACAAGAAACAACATAGTGTTGCAGGTCAATTATACTTCAAAAACAAACAAAAAACTCATAAAAAAAGAGATCAGACTTGTTGTTACCAGAGGTGGGGGATGTGGGTGGGATTGGATAAAGGCAGTCAAAAGGTACATACTTCCAGTTATAAGATAAAAAAGTACTAGGGATGAAATTACAACATGATAAATATAATTAACACTGCTGTATGTTATATATGAAAGTTGTTAAGAGAGTAAATCCTAAGAGTTCTCAACATAAGGAAAATGTTTTCTATTTCTTTAATTTTGTATCAGTATGAGATGATGGATGCTCACTAAACTCATTGTGATAATAATTTCTTGATGCATGTAAGTCAACTTATTATGCTATATACCTTAAATTTATACAGTACTGTATATCAATTATATCTCAATAAAACTGGAAGGAAAAAATAAATTTCTTTAAAATATAATTGATTGTTTGAAAACAATAAGAATGAAATGTGGGGTTTATAACCTATTAGGAGGTAAAATGTATGCCAATAACAACACAAAGAATGGGGAGAGTGTAAGTATGTTGTAAGGTTTATGTAATACATAAAACAGTATAATGGTATCTGAAGGTGGACTGTGATTAGTTAAAGAGATATATAAAAAAAAACCTAGAGCAATTTATAAAAATAAAACAAAGAAGTATAGCTAATGAATCATAGTGGAGCCAAAATAGAATTATAAAAAAGAATTAACTCAAAAGAAGACAAAAAGTATAAATGGGACAAAAAGAAAATAAATGGTAAGATGGTAGACTTACATAAAACTGTACTGATAATCACATTCAGTGTAAATGGTCAAAACCAGAGTTTGGTAAACATTTTCTGTAAAGGGCCAGATTGTAAGTATTTTAGGCTTTTGTGGGCCATAAAGTCTTTGTCACAACTAGTCAACATGCAAAAGCAGTGATAGACAATATGAAACTGAATGGTACAGCAATATTTGGTCCACAGAATATAATTTGCTGACCTCTAATCTACACAATTCCAAAAAAAGGCAGAAAAGTTCAGTCTAGATAAAAAAGCAAATTCCAACCATATGTTCTAAATCATTTAAAATATAAATTTACCGGGGCAGAGTGAAGATTGCAGACTAGGAGGATGCGGAATTAGCATCTCTGCACAACTAGGGCACCTACCAGACACTGGTGGGGGACCACAGACATCTAAGGGGACAGGAGGAACCCCCAGCAACTGGGTAGGATGTGGGGCGTGGGGGGGAGTGAGGGGTGAAGAGAAATGGAGGCAGGACAGGACCAGCACTGCTGAGGGGCGGCTGGGGGAGGGGAAGGGATTGCACACCTGTAGAGGGAAATTGGGGTACATTGAGAGGGCAAAGGAGCAAAAGGGAGAGTGGCCAGGTTTTACCTGTCCACTTAGGCTCCTGGGAGCCTGCTGAGATCCCAGGCCTGGTCCTCTGTCCAATGAGGCCCCCTCCAGCCTCATGGGTCCTGAGGGAATGGGAGGGAGGGATGAGGGAGCAACAGTAAAGGCCAGACCTACTGGACCAGCACCCCTGAGGGGTGGCTTTGGTGGGGAGGAGTTCCGACATCCAGCCAGACCCAACCACGTTTAGGGGTCCAGTGGGGATGGAGGAGACACTGGGGGAGGGAAGAAGAGGAATGGAAAGGAACACGGCCGGCACTTTCCCTGTTCACTTAGGCATTGGGAAGCCTGTTGGGCTCCTTTGCCTAATCCTCTACCCTTGGAGCCTCTCTCCTGCCATGCAGAGCCCAAGCCCTGCCCCTACACTCCCACCCAGGGCCCTACCGCTATACTCGGAGACCCTCTCGGGGACCCCCTTTAACCATGCTGGGCCTAAATCCCACCCACACACCTTTACCCAGTGCCTTACTTCCAAACTCCGGAACTCCACTTTCCACATGTGCTGCCTCTCCCCTTCCGCACAGGTCCTAAGCAGAGGCCCCACTCCATGCTTTAAGGTTGGGCCTGCCTAGGCCCCAACTCCAAGGGCTTTACCGGCTCTGTGGGTCCTGAGTCTAGGCCCTGCCCCATGTTCAAACATCACCCGCCTACACCTAGGACCTGCCCCACTCTAAGCCCACCCCTGCATAAGTTCCACTCCCTGCCTAAACTCCATGCCCTGTAGCCACAGCCTTTTTTTTTTTTTTTCTTTTCTTTTAGGTTGGGGTTCTGTTTTACCTTGTTGTTGTTGATTCACTTATATTTTTATTTTTTCTAATAAATTTTTATTTTTCTAATTTTATTTTATACTTTGTTATTGTTCTGCTCCTTTTGGATTGTTGCCCCCCAACCCTTTATTTTTTTTTTTTTTTTCTGTTGTGGTTTTGTTTTACCTTGTTGCAGTTTTTTTCAATTATATTTTCTAATATATTTTTTATCTTTCTAATTTTATTTTATTTTGCATTCTTTGTTATTGTACTGCTCCTTTTTTTCTTTCACCACACCAAGCAGCTTGTGGAATCTTGATTCCCAGGCTAGAGGTCAGGTCCATGCTCTGGTTGTGGGAACACCAAGTACAAACCACTGGACTAACAGAGAACCTCAGGACCCAGGGAATATCAGAGTGAGGCCTCCCAGAGGTCCTCATCTTGAGACTAAGCCCCAGTTCTACCTAACTTCCCGCAAACTCCAGTGCTGGACGCCTCAGGCCAAACAAGTAAGATAGGAATACAGCCCCACCCATCAAAAAAAAAAAAAAAAAAAAAAGAAAGGACAAAAAATTATGTTACAGACAAAGGAGCAATGTAAAAACCTATGAGATCAAATGAATGAAGATAAAATAGGCAACCTACATGAGAAAGAATTCAGAGTAATGATAGTAAAGATAATCCAAAATCTTGGAAACAGAAAGGAGAAAATACTACAAGAAATGTTTAACAAGGATCTACAAGGATCTAACAAAGAGCAAACAAACAGTGATGAACAACACAATAACTGAAATTAAAAATATTCAGAAGGAATCAATAGCAGAAAAACTGAGGCAGAAGAACAGATAAGTGATCTGGAAGATAAAAGAGTGGAAATAACTACCACAGAGCAGAATAAAGAAATAAAGAATGAAAAGAATTGAGGACGGTCTCAGAGACCACTGGGACAATGTTAAACTCACCAACATTCGAATTATAAGGGTGCCAGAAGAAGAAGAGAAAAAAGAAAGGGTCTGAGAAAATATTTGAAGAGTTAATAGTCCAAAACTTCCCTAACATGGGAAAGGAAATAGTCTATCAAATCCAGGAAGGGCAGAGTCCCATACAGGATAAAACCAAAGAGAAGCACACTGAGACACATATTAATCAAACTAACAAAAAGTAAATACAAAGAAAAAATATTAAAAGCAAAAAGGGAAAAGCAAGAAATAATATACAAGGGAATCCCCATAAGGTTAACAGTTGATCTTTCAGCAGAAACTCTGCAATCCAGAAGGGAGTAGCAGGTCATATTTAAAGTGATGAAAGGGAAAAACCTACAACCAAGATTACTCTACCTGACAAGGACGTTACTCAGATTTGATGGAGAAATCAAAAGGTTTACAGATAAGCAAAAACTATGAGAATTCAGCACCACCAAACCAGCTTTACAACAAATGCTAAAGGAACTTCTCTAAGCAGGAAACACAAGAGAAGAAAAAGACCCACAAAAACAAACCCAAGACAATTAAGAAAATGGTAATAGGAAAATACATATTGACAATCACCTTGAATGTAAATGGATTAAATGCTCCCACCAAAAGACACAGACTGGCTGAATGGATACAAAAATAAGACCCTTATATATGGTGTCTGCAAGAAACCCACTTCAGGCCTAGGGACACATGCAGACCGAAAATGAGGGGATGGAAAAAGATATTCCATGCAAATGGAAATCACAAAAAAGCTGGAGTAGCAATACTCGTATCAGATAAAATAGACTTTAAAATAAAGTCTTTTAAATTAACACCCAACTTACACCAATAGATCATCTAGACAGCAAATAAACTAGGAAACACAAGCTTTAAATGACACAATGGACCAGATAGACTTAATTGATATTTTCAGAACATTCCACCCGAAAGCAGAAGAATGTACTTTCTTCTCAAGTGCACATGGAACGTTCTCCAGAATAGATCACATCTTGTGTCACAAATCAAACCTCGGTGAATTTAAGAAAATTGAAATCGTATCAAGCATCTTTTCTGACCACAATGCTATGAGATTAGATATCACTTACAGAAAAAACCCTGAAAAAATACAAATACATGGAGGCTAAACAGTGCACTGCTAAATGACCAAGAGATTACTGAAGAAATCAAAGAAGAAATTAAAAAGTAGCTAGAAACAAATGACAAGGAAAACACAATGATCCAAAACCTATGGGACACACACAAAAAAAAACAGTTCTAAGAGGGAAGTTCATAACAACTCAAGCTCACCTCAAGAAATAAGAAAAAAAAAAAAAGAAATAAGAAAAATCTCAAATAAACAATCTAACCTTACACCTAAAGAAACTAGAAAACAAGAACAAAGAAAACACAAAGTTAGTAGAAGGAAAGGAATCATAAAGATCAGAGCAGAGATAAATGAAATAGAAATGAAGAAAACAATAGCAAAGGTCAATAAAACTAAAAGTTGGTTCCTTGAGAAGATAAACCCTATTCATAAAACTTTAGCCAGACTCATCAAGAAAAAAAGGGAGAGGACTCAAATCAATAAAATTAGAAATGAAAAAGGAGAGATTACAACTGACACTGCAGAAATATGAAAGATCATAAGAGACTACTAAAAGCAACTATATGCCAACAAAATGGACAACCTGGAAGAAATGGACAAGATCTTGGAAAGGTACAACATTCCAGGGTTCAACCAGGAAGAATTAGAAAATATAAACAGACCAATCACAAGTAATGAAATTGAAACTGTAATTTAAAAATCTTCCAACTAACAAAAGTCCAGGACTAGATGGCTTCACAGGCGAATTCTATGAAACATTTAGACAAGAGTTAAACACTTATTCTTCTCAAACTCTTCCAAAAAATTGCAGAGGGAGGAATACTCCCAAACTCGTTCTACAAGGCCAACATCACCTTGATACCAAAACCAGACAAAGATATCACACAAAAAAGAAAAATACAGACCAACATCACTGATGAACATAGACACAAAAATACTCAACAAAATACTAGCAAACAATCTAACAACACATTAAAAGGATCATACACCATGATCAAGTGGAATTTATCCCAGGGATGCAAGGATTCTTCAATATATGCAAAACAATCGATGTGATATACCATATTAACAAGTTAAAGAATAAAAACCATATGGTCATCTCAATAGAGGTAGAAAAAGCTTTTGACAAAATTTAACACTCATTTATGATTTTTAAAAACTCTCCAGAAAGTGGGAATAGAGGGAACCTACCTCAGAATAATAAAAGCCATATACAACAAACCCACAGCAAACATCATTCTCAATGGTAAAAAACTGAAAGCATTTCCTCTAAGATCAGGAACAAGACAAGGTTGCCCACTCTTGCCACTATTGTTCAACATAGTATTTGAAGTCCTAACCATGGCAATCAGAGAAGAAAAAAGAAATAAAATGAATACAAATTGGAAAAGAAGAAGTAAAACTGGCACTGTTTGCTGATGACATGATCCTATGTATAGAAAATCCTAAAGATGCCACCAGAAAGCTACTAGAACTAATCAATGAATTTAGTAAGGTTGCAGGATACAAAATTAATGCACAGAAATCTCTTGCATTCCTATACACTAACAACAAAAGTTCAGAAATAGAAATTAAGGGAAAAAAATCCCATTTACCACTGCAAAAAGACTAAAATACCTAGGAATAAACCTATCTAAGGAAGCAAAAAACCTGTACTCAGGAAATTATAAAACACTGATGAAAGAAATCAAAGATAACATAGTCAGATAGAGAAATATACCAGGCTCCTGGATTGGAAGAATCAATGTTGTGAAAATGACTATACTACCCAAAGCAATCTACAGGTTCAATTCAATCCCTATCAAATTACCAATGGCATTTTTCACAGAACTAGAAAAAGAAATTTTACAATTTGTATAGAAACACAAAAGACTCTGAATAGCCAAAGCAATCTTGAAAAAGAAAAACAGAACTGGAGCAATCAGACTCCCTGACTTCAGACTATATTACAAAGCTACAGTAATCAAGACAGTATGGTACTGACACAAAAACAGAAATATAGGTCAATGGAACAGGATATAAAGCTCAGAGATAAATCCATGTGCATATGGTCACCTTATCTTTGACAAGGAGGCAAGAATATACAATGGAGAAAAGACAGACTCTTCAATAAGTGGTGCTGGGAAAAATGGATAGATACATGTAAAAGAATGAAATTAGAACACTCCTTAACACCATACACAAAAATAAACTCAAAATGGATTAAAGACCTAAATGTAAGGCCAGACACTATAAAACTCTTACAGGAAAACATGGACAGAACCCTCTATGACATAAATCACAGCAAGATCTTTTTTGACCCACCTCCTATAGTAAAGGAAATAAAACCAAAAATAAACAAATGGGACCTAATGAAACTTAAAAGCTTTTGCACAGCAAAGGAAACCATAAACAAGATGAAAAGACAACCCTCAGAATGGGAGAAAATATTTGCAAGTGAAGCAACTGAAAAAGCATTAATCTCCAAAATATACAAGCAGCTCATGCAGCTGAATATCAAAAAAACAAGCAACCCAATCCAAAAATGGGCAGAAGACCTAAATAGACATTTCTCCAAAGAAGACAAAGATGGCCAATATATATGTGAAAAGATGCTCAATATCACTAATCATTAGAGAAATGCAAATCAAAATGACAGTGAGGTATCACCTCACAGCAGTCAGAATGGCTATGATCAAAAAATCTAGAAACAAGAAATGCTGGAGAGGGTGTGGAGAAAAGGGAAACTTCTGGCACTGTTGGTGGGAATGTGAATTGATACAGCCACTATGGAGAACAGTATGGAGGTTCCTTAAAAAACTACAAATAGAACTACCATATGACCCAGCATTCCCACTAATGGGCATATACCCCGAGAAAACGATAATTCAAAAAGATACATGTACCACAATATTCATTGCAACACTCTTTACAATAGTCAGGATATGGGAACAGTCTAAATGTCCATCAACAGATGAATGGATAAAGAAGATGTGGCACATATATACAATGGAATATTACTCAGCCATAAAAAGAAATGAAACTGAGTTATTTGTAATGAGGTGGATAGACCTGGAGTCTGTCATACAGAGTGAAGTAAGTCAGAAAGATAAAAACAAATACCATATGCTAACACATATATATGGAATCTAAGAAAAAAAAATGTCATGAAGAGATTAGTGGTAGGACTGGAATAAAACACAGACCTACTAGAGCATGGACTTGAGGATATGGGGAGGGGGAAGGGTAAGCTGTGATGATGTGAGAGAGTGGCAGGGACATATACACACTACCAAATGTAATTTAGATAGCTAGTGGGAAGCTGCAGCATAGCACAGGGAATTCACTTCTGTGCTTTGTGACCACCTAGAGGTGTGGGATAGGGAGGGTGGGAGGGAGGGTGACACAAGAGGGAAGAGTTATGGGAACATATGTATATGTATAACTGATTCACTTTGTCGTAAAGGAGAAACTAACACACTATTGTAAAACAGTTATACTCAGATAAAGATGTTAAAAATAATAATACTTCAAAGCCAAAAAAAAAAAAAAAAACCTAAAAATAGAACTACCATATGACCCAGCATTCCCACTAATGGGCATATACCCTGAGAAAACCATAATTCAAAAAGATACATGTACCACAATATTCATTGCAACATTCTTTACAATAATCAGGCTATGGGAACAGTCTAAATGTCCATCAATAGATGAATGGATAAAGAAGATGTGGCACATATATACAATGGACTATTACTCAGCCATAAAAAGGAACGAAATTGAGTTATTTGTAGTGAGGTGGATGGACCTAGAATCTGTCATACAGAGTGAAGTAAGTTAGAAAGAGAAAAATAAATACCATATGTAAACTCATAAATATGGAATTTTTAAAAGCAGTATGGATGAATCTAGTGGCAGACCAGGAATAAAGACACAGACTTAGAGAACGGACTTGAGGGCACAGGGCAGTAAGGGGAAGCTGGGATGAAGTGACAGAGTAGCATTTACATATATACACTACCAAATGTAAAATGGATGACTAGTGGGAAGTTGCTGCATAACACAAGGAGGTCAACTTGATGACCTAGAGGGATGGGATAGGGAGGGTGGAAGGGAAGCTCAAGAGGAAGGGGATATGGGGATATATGTATACATATAGTTGATTCACTTTGTTGTACAGCAGGAACTAACACAACATTGGAAAGCATTTATACTCCAATAAAAATGTGAAAATATATATATAAATTTATCAATAGATGAAAAGTAAATGAATGAAAAGATATTTGCCATACATGCATTAATCATAAGAAAGCTGGATTAGCTATTTTAATAACAAGGTTAACTCAATAACACATCATATTATCAGACAGAAAAAGGGATATTTTGTAATGATGAAAAGCTAATTCATCAAAAAGATTTGATAATCCTAAATGTTCTGGTGACTAATAACACAGCATCAAAATGAATGAAGCCAAAGCTGACAGAGATGAATGGAAAAATAGAGTAATCCATAACTAATTATAATTTTGAACATGCCTTTCTCAGTAAATGAAAGAATAAAGAGGGTGACGTCAGCAAGATGGAGGGCAAAGAGTCCCAATGCTCATCTCCTCCCATAAAACCAATAAGGAAACAACTAAAAACTGATGAAAATATCTCAGGGAAAGCTCTGTACTACAAAGAACCATCAGGCAAAACCCTGCAGAGCTCAAAAATTGAGGATAGTCACATAGAAAATATAGCAATCATTGTACCTGCATTACTGTGTCTCGTATTTCAGAGCTGCTCACAGCGAAGAGGGAAATGCTTAGAGGCATTTCACTCCATGGGGGAAAGAAGAGGGGGAAATCCCAACCAGACTCAGCTTGTGGACATTTGCAGCCTTTGGTACTGAGTCCTTCTACAGTCTTTGCCCACACTGATCCCAGTTGATGAAGCTGCTCAGAGTTCCTGTCACTGCATCTCTTCCCAGGGACCAGAGCTGTCTCTGAGGTGAGACCTGCCCCCAGGGGTTCCAGTTGGTTCTGTGCCCTGCTCTTGAGAATCAGGATGCTACAACGCCTCACCATATACATAAATGAAATGGCTGTTTCTCTGTGCCCCACCTCCAACCCCTTGCTTTGTCCCATTATTACTAGCCCAGTCACTCCTGCTCTGAGCCTGAATAAAATGAGAAGTTCAACAATGAGATGGAAATCATAAAAAGAACCAAACAAGTTCTGCTGCTGAAAAATACAACAAATGAAATGAAGAATGCAATAGAGAGCGTCAACAACAAGCTCAACAAGGCAAAAGAAACCATCTGTGAACTCAAAAACAGATCTCTTGATATTATCCAGTCAGAGAAAAAATAATTTAGAATTAAAAAGAGTAAAGAAAACATACATGAATTATGAGGTACCATCAAACAAAACAATATATACATTATTGGAGTCCCAGAAGGATAAGAGAGATAGGGACAGAAAGCTTATTTAAATAAATAATGATTAAAAACTTCCTAAATCTGGGAAAAGATATGGTCCTCAGGGGACATGAAGCTCAAAGATTCCCAAAGAGTTTAACCCAAAGAGATCTTCACTGAGACACATTATAATCAAGGTCTCAAAAATCATAGACAAAGAGAAATTTGAAAGCAACAAGAGACAAAAGACCCATCACATACAAGGAAATTCCAATAAGGCTATCAGCAAATTTCTCAGCAGAAATGTTGCAGGCCAGGAGGGTGTGGGATGGTATACTCAAAGTGACCAAGAAAAAAGCTGTCCACCAAGTATACTTTACCCAGCAAAGTTGTCCTTCAGAAATGAAAGAGAGAAAAAGAATTTCCCAGAAAATGATTTAAAAGTTATTAATGGATCTAAAGACAAAAGTAGACAGCAATGAAATAATATTAGGGGACTTCAATACCGCACTTCAGATAGATCATCCAGACAGAAAATCAACAAGAAAATAATGTATTTGAACTAAACTTTATACTAAATGGACATATACAGAACATTCCAACCAACAGCAGCAGAATACACTCTTCTCAAACCCACGTGAAACATACTCCAGGATAAATCATATATTAAGTCACAAAACAAGTTTCAACAAATTTAAAAATATTGAAATCATATCAAGTATCTATTGTAAACACAATGGTATAAAACTAGAAATCAGTAACAGGAGGAAAATTCATGAATATCTGAAAATTTCACAACACACTTCTGAACAACCAATGGATCAAAGAAGAAATCAAAAGAGAAATTTAAAAATATCTTGAGAAACAAAAATGGAAACACAACATATCAAAAGTTGGGGATACAGCAAAAGTAGTTCCAAGAGGAAAGTTTGCACCAACAAACGTTTAATTAAGAAAAAGTAAGATCTTAAACTTACAAACTGAACTTACATCTCAAGAAACTAAAAAAGGAAGAAAAAACTAAGCTGAAAGTTAGAAGAGGAAAGGAAATAGTAAAGATTAGAGCAGAAATTAATAAATTAGAACTAGAATGACAATGGAAAAGATCAAAAGACTAAGAGCTGTTTTTTTAAAAAAGATAAATAAAACTGACAAACTTTTAGCCAGACTAAGAAAAAAAAGAAAGATGATTCAGATTAACAACATTATAAATGAAAGAGACATTTCAACTGATACCACAGAAATACAAAGAATGATAAGAAACTAGTAAGAAAAATTATATGTCAACAAGCTAGAAAACTTACAGAAAATGGATAAATTCCTAGAAAAACACAACTTACCAAGATGTAAGCTTGAGGTAATAGAAAAACTGAATAGATCAATAATGAGCAAGGAGATTTAACTAGTAATGAAGAATCTCCCGAATAAAAGCTCAGCACCAGGTGACTTCACAGGTGAATTCTACCAAACATTTAAAGAATAATTAATACCAATCCTTCTCAAACTCTTCCAAAATACTGAGGAGGAAGGAATACTTGCAAACTCATTTTATGAGGCCAGCATTACCCTGATACTAAAGCCAGAAGGATACTACAAGAAAATAAAATTACAGGCCAATATCCCTGAGGAACACAGATGCAAAATTTCCAACAAAATGCTAGCAAACCAAATTCAAGAGCATAGTAAAAGGATCATACACCATGATCAAGTGGGATTCACCCCTGACATACAAGGGTGGTTTAACATAATGCAAGTCAATAAATGTGCCACACTGCATTAACAGAATGAAGAATTAAAATAACATGATCATTTCAATAGATGCAGAAAAAGCACTTGACAAAATTCAACATCTTTGCGTGATAAAAACTCTCAGCAAATTAGGTATATAAGAAATGTTCCTCAACATAATAAAGGCCATATATAACAAGGCCACAGCTAACATCATACTCAATAGTGAAAAGTTAAAAGTCTTTCCCCTAAGATCAGGAACAATTCAAGAATGCCCACACTGACCATTTCTAGGCAACCGTACTAGAAGTTCTAGCCAGAGCAATTAGGAAAGAATAAGGAATAATAGGCATGTAAATTGGAAAGGAATAAGTAAAATTATCTGTTTGCAGGTGACACAATCTTATATACAGAAAATCGTAAAGACACCACCAAAAACTGTTAGATCTAATATATTCAATAAAAAAGTTTTCAGGATAAAAAATCAACATATAGGAATCAGTTGTGTTTCCATACACCAACAACAAACTATTTGAAAGAGAAATTAATAAAGCAATCTCACAATAGCATCAAAAACAATAAAATACATAAGAATAAAGTTATTCAAGAAGTACACTGAAAACTATAAGACATTGATGAAAGAGACTGAAGACAATATAAATAAATGGAACAATATACCATGTTCTCAGATTGGAAGAATTAATATTGTGAAAATGTCCATACTACCAAAAGCAATCTACAGATTCAATGCAATACCTATCAAAATTCCAAAGACATTTTTCACAGAAATAGTTAAAGACTATCCTAAAGTTGGTATGGAACTACAAAAGACCCCAAACAGCTGAGGCAATCCTGAGAAAGAATAACAAAGCTGGAAGTATCACACTTCCTGATTTCAAGCTGTATTGCAAAGCTAGTTATCAAAACAGTATGGTACTGGCATACAAATAGGCACATAGACGATTGGAGCAGAATAGAGAACCCAGTCATAAGCCCACATATATACAGTCAACTAATTTTTGGCAAGGACATCAAGAACACATTTGGAGAAAGGATAGCATCTGCAATAAATGGTGCTGGGAAAGTTGGCTCTCCAAATGCAAAAGACTAACTGGACACCTATCTTACATCACTCAGGAAAATTAACTTGAAATGGATAAAAGACTTCAATGTAAGGCCTGAAACCATAAAACTCTGAGAAGAAAACATAGGGAAAATAACCTTGACATTGGACTTGGCAATGATTTTTTGCATAAAACACCATAAGCACAAGCAACAAAAGCTAGAACAAACAAGTGGAACTACATCAAACTACAGAGCTTCAGCACAGCAAAAGAAACAATCAATAAATTGAAAAGATAACATACAGATTGGGAGAAAATATTCATAAGCCATATACCTGGTAAATGGTTAATATCTAAAATATATAAAGAACTCATAAAACACAATAGAAAAAAGAAAATAATCCAACTTAAAAGTAGGAAAATAAGCTAAATAAACATTTTTCCAAAGAAGACATATGAATGACAAAGAGGTATATGAAAGGTTGCTCAACATAACTAATCATGAGGGAAATGCAAATCAAAATCACAATGAGATATCACCTTACACATGTTAAAATGGCTATTTTCTAAAAAAGAAGTGTGTATATGTCCCTGCCACTCTCTCACATCGTCACAGCTTACCCTTCCCCCTCCCCATATCCTCAAGTCCATGCTTTAGTAGGTCTGTGTTTTATTCCAGTCCTACCACTAATCTCTTCATGACATTTTTTTTTCTTAGATTCCATATATATGTGTTTGCATATGGTATTTGTTTTTCTCCTTCTGACTTACTTCACTCTGTATGACAGACTCCAGGTCTATCCACCTCATTACAAATAACTCAGTTTCATTTCTTTTTATGGCTGAGTAATATTCCATTGTATATATGTGCCACATCTTCTTTATCCATTCATCTGTTGATGGACATTTAGACTGTTCCCATATCCTGACTATTGTAAAGAGTGTTGCAATGAATATTGTGGTACATGTATCTTTTTGAATTATCGTTTTCTCGGGGTATATGCCCATTAGTGGGAATGCTGGGTCATATGGTAGTTCTATTTGTAGTTTTTTAAGGAACCTCCATACTGTTCTCCATAGTGGCTGTATCAATTTACATTCCCACCAGCAGTGCAAGAGGGTTCCCTTTTCTCCACACCCGCTCCAGCATTTATTGTTTCTAGAGTTTTTGATTGATGGCCAATCTGACCGGTGTGAGGTGATATCTCATTGTAGTTTTGATTTGCATTTCTCTAATGATTAATGATGTTGAGCATTCTTTCATGTGTTTGTTGGCAATCTGTATATCTTCTTTGGAGAAATGTCTATTTAGTTCACCTCTGTGCTTTGTGACCACCTAGAGGGGTGGGATAGGGAGGGTGGGAGAGAGCGTGACACAAGAGGGAAGAGATATGGGAGCATATGTATATGTATAACTGATTCACTTTGTTGTAAAGGAGAAACTAACACACTATTGTAAAACAGTTATACTCAAATAAAGATGTTTAAAAAAATAAATAAAATAAAATAAATAAAATAAATTACTTGAAAATTCAAAATAAAATAAAATAAAAAAGAAGAAATAACAAATGTTTGTAAGGATGTGGAAAAAAGGGAACTCATACATTGTTGGTGGGAATGTAAATTGGTACAATCATTATGGAAAACAATATGGCAGTTCCTCAAAAAAAATAAAAATTGAACTACCATATGATCCAGTGACCCCACTCCTGGGTATATATCCAAAGGAATTGAAATCAGTATCTCAAAAAGATATCTACATACCCATGTTCACTGTAACATTATTCACAATAGCCAAGACATGGAAACAATATATAATTAAGTCATAAAGAAGAAGGGAAATCCTGCCATTTGTAAAAACATGGATTAATGTGGAGGGCATTATGTCAAGTGAAATAAGTCAGACAGATAAAACAAATACTGTGTGGTATCATTTATATGTGGAATCTTTTATACGAAAGCCAATTTTATAGAAACTGAATAGAATGGTTGTTGCCAAGGCCTGAGGTAGGGGGAAATGAAGTGGGTAAATTAAAGGGCACACATTTTTAATTATAAGAAGAATAAGTTCTGAGGATCTAATGTATATCATGGTGACTATAGTTAATAATATAGTATCATATACTTGAAAGTTACTGAGAGTAGATCTTAAGTATTTTCATTACACAAACAAAAAGAGTTAACTATGTAAGGTGATGGAAGTGTTAATTAATTTGATACTGGCAATCATTTCATAAGGCATGTGCATATCAAACCATCACATAGTACACTTTAAATACATACAATTATACTTGTCAATTATTCCTGAATTTAAAAAAACCAAGTAGACAGAAAGTCAGGAAGTATATAGGAAAGTTGAACATCACTATTGAGCAACATGACCTAATTGAAGTTATAGTAAGGACATACATCAATGCAGAATAAGCATTCTTTTTAAGAGTTTATGGAACATTCACCAAGATAGATCACATTTTTGGCCATAAGACACACCTTAACATATTTAAAAGGGTAGAAGTTATAAAATGGCTGCTCTCAGACCACAATGAAATTAAACTAGCAATTAATAAAATAAAGATAATTAGAAAACCCCAAAATACAAGGGGTATTTTGGGAATTCATGGGAGTACATACTTCTAAATAACACATGGGTCAAAGAAGAAATCTCAAGTGAAATTTAAAATATTTTGAACTAAATGAAAATGAAAACACTAGTTATCAAATTTTGTGGGATGCAGTGAAAGCAGTACATTTAGAGGAATACTTATAGCATTACATATATATTTGGAAAGAAGAGAGATCTAAAATAAATAATCTAAGTTTCCACCTTAGCAAAATAGAAAAAGAAGAACAAACTAAATCAAAAGTAAGCAGAAGAAAAGAAATATGAACATTTAGAGCAGGAGTCAATGAAATTAAAACACAACATCAATAGAGAAAATAAAGAAAACCAAAAGCTTGTTCTTTGAAAAGATCAATAAAATCAGTAAGTCTCTGGCCAGGCTAATTAAGGAAAAAGGAGAGAGAACACAATTTACTAAAATTGGAAATGAAAAAAGGACATCACTACAGGTCCTATAGACATTAAAAATATAATAAAGGAATCTATGAATAATTCTATGTCCAAAATTTGATAACCTAGATAAATGTGCCAATTCCTTGATAGACACAATTTACCAAAACTCACACAAGAAGAAGTAGACAATCTAAATATGCCTATATAAACTAAAGAAATTGAATCAATAATTAATAACTTTTCAAAACAAAGCACTATGTCTAAATGGGTTCAATGGTGAATTCTACAACACATTTTAAGAAGGAAATTATACCTATTCTCTACAATGTCTTTCAGAGAATAGAGGCAGAAGAAATATTTCAGAATTCATTCAATAAACCAGAATTACCCTAATACCTAAACAAGACAAAGACATAAGAAGAAGAAGAAGGAGAAGAAGAGGAAGAAGAAGAAGGAGAAGGAGAAGGAGAAGGAGAAGGAGAAGGAGAAGGAGAAGAAGAAGAAGAAGAAGAAGAAGAAGAAGAAGAAGAAGAAGAAGAAGAAGAAGAAGAAGAAGAAGAAGAAGAAGAAGAAGAAGAAGAAGAAGAAGGAGAAGGAGAAGGAGAAGGAGAAGGAGAAGGAGAAGGAGAAGGAGAAGGAGAAGGAGAAGGAGAAGGAGAAGGAGAAGAAGAAGGAGGAGGAGAAGGAGATTTTTACAGGCCAATATCTCTCAAGAGCATAGTGTAAAAATTCTCAAAAAAATTTTAGCAAATAAAATTCAACAATATATAAAAAGAATGGTACATCTTGACCAAGTGGGATTTATGTATGTATGTACAGCTGGTTCCATTTTCAAAAATCAATTATGTAATCCATCACATCAACAGACTAAAAAAGAAAAATCACATGATCATGTCAATAGATGCACGAAAAGCATTTGACAAAATTCAACATTCATGATAAAAACTCTCAGTAAGCTAGGAATAGAGGGGAACTTCCTCAACTTGATAAAGAATACCTACAAAAAACAAACAAACAAAAAACCTACATCTAGCATTATACTTAATGGTGAGAAACTGGAAGCTTTCACATTAGCATCAGGAAAAAAGGCAAGAATGTCCCACTCACCACACCTTTTCAGCATCATACTGAAAGTACTAGATAATGTAACAAGATAAGAAAAAGGTGGGGAAGAGAATACAGATTGAGAAGAAAGAAATATAACTGTTTGTTCACAGATGACATGATAGTCTATATATAAAGTCTGAAGGAAACAACAACAAAAGAAAATCCTGGAACTAGTAAGTGATTATAGCAAGGTTGTAGGATACAAGGCTAACATACAAAAGTCCATTTCTTTCCTATATACCAGCAATGAACAAGTGAAATTTGAAATTAAAAACACAATACCATTTACATTAACACTCCAAAAACTTAAATGTTTGGATATAAATCTAGCAAAATATGTATAAGATCCATATGAGGAAAACAGCAAAACTCTGATGAACAAAATTTTAAAACTAAATAAATAGAGAGATGGTCAATGTTCATGGATAGGAAGACTCAATATTATCAAGATGTCTGTTCTTTCCAACTTGATCTATAGATTCAATGCAACCTCAATCAAAATCCCAGCAAGTTACTTTGTGGATAGCAACAGACTACTTCTAAAGTTTATATAGATAGGCAAAATACCCAGAACAGCCAACACAATATTGGAGAACAAAATTGGAGGACTGATGCTACTGCATGAACACTTACTATAAAGCTACAGTAATCAAGACATGTGATATTGGCAGAAGAATAGAAAAATGAATGAAACAGAATAGAGAGTCCAGAAATAGACCCCAACTGACATAGTCAACTGATCTTTGACACAGAAGAAAAGGCAATGCAATGTGTTAAAGATAGTCTTTTCAACAAATGGTGCTGGAAAAACTGGGCATCCACATGAAAAAAGAAAAAAATAATCTAGACACAGATCTTAAATCCTTCACAAAAATTAACTCAGAATGGATCATAAACATAAGCATAAAACAAAACTATAAAACTCCTAGAAAATAACAAGGGAGAAAACCTAAATGACATTGGGTATAGCACTTACTCTTTACATACAACACCAAAGGCACAATTCACAAAATAAATAACTGATAAGCTGGGCTTCATTAAAATTAAAAATGTCATCTTTGTGAAAAATCACTGTCAAGAGAATGAAAAGACAAGCCACAGACTGGGAGAAATTATTTGTAAAAGACACATTTGATAAAGAATTATTATACAAAACACACAAAGAATTCTTAAAACAATAAGAAAACAAACAACCTGACTAAAAAATGGGCCAAAGACCTTAACAAACACCTCACAAAAGAAGATACACAGATAGAAAATAAGCACATGAAAAGATGTTCCTTATCATATGTCACCAAGTAAATGTAAATTAAAGCAATGAGATACCACTACACATCTATTACAAAGGCCAAAAGTCAGAACACTGACAATATCAAATGCTGGTTAAGATGTGGAGCAACAGGAACTCTTATTTATTTATGATGGGAATTCAAAATGGTACAGCCACTTTGAAACATAACCTAGCAGTTTCTTACAAAATTAAATATACTCTCATCAGACAACCCAGAAATTTCACTGCTTGGTATTTACTTCATTGAGCTGAAACCTTGCACACAAAACCCTGCACATGAATATTTATAGAAGCTTTATTCATAATTGCCAAAACTTGGAAGTAACCAAGATGTCCTTCAGTAGGTGAATGGATAAAAAAACTGTGGTACCCCTAGACAACAGAATAATATATAGCACTAAAGAAATAAGTTATCAAGCCAAAAAAGGCATGGAGAAAGCTGAAATGCATATTACTAAATGAAATAAGCTAATCTGAAAATGCAACACACTGTATGATTCCAACTACATAACATTATGGAAATGGAAATAGCAAAACTATGGAGACACTAAAAAAGAATCAGTGGTTGCCTTGGTTTGGGGGGGATGAATAGGCAGAGCACAAGACGATTTTTAGGGCAGTGAAAATGTTCTGTATTATAGTATAATGATGAATATATGTTATTATGCATTTGACCAAACCTCTTGAATGTAAACCACAAAGAGTGAATCCTAATGTAAACTATGAACTTTAGGTAAGTATGATGGGCCAGTGTAGGTTCATCAGTTGTAACAAATGTACCATTCTCATAGGAGATGTTTGTAATGAGGTGGACTGCACATGTGAGGGGTGTAGGTGGTACATGACATCTCTTTATGTTCCTCTTAATTTTGCTGTGAACCTGAAACCAAAAAAAACCCTATACCTTACATAATACTTAGCAATGACAATACTTGCCACGTAACATGGGAAACAATGCAAAGTTATTCAATTTCACCCCTTATATTTAACATTTTGCTAGAAATCCTAGCAAGTACAATAAGGCAAGAAAAAGAAACAAATGGATATAATTTTGACAAGCATTAGTTAAACTCGATTTACAGATGACATGTTTAGGTTCATAAAATAAGGAATCAATCTACAAAAATCCTACTGAAATGAATAACTAAATTTACAAATGTTACAGAATAAAATGTCAATAAACAAGTACACATTTTATTTTTATATACTAGCAAGGAATGACTAGAAATTAATCGTTTAAAAATACCATTTAGGGCTTCCCCGGTGGTGCAGTGGTTGAGAGGCTGCCTGCCGATACAGGGGACACGGGTTTGTGCCCCAGTCCGGGAGGATCCCACATGCCACGGAGCGGCTGGGACCATGAGCCGTGTCCGCTGATCCTGCGCGTCCGGAGCCTGTGCTCCGCAACGGGAGAGGCCATGACAGTGAAAGGCCCGTGTAGCGAAAAAAAAAAAAAAAAAAAAACCATTTAGAGGGACACTAAAAATGGCTGAGGAGTAAGTCGTGGAGATCACCTTCCTCCCCACAGATACATCAGAAATACATCTACATGTGAGACAACTCCTACAGAATACCTACTGAATGCTGGCAGAAGACCTCAGACTTCCAAAAAGGCAAGAAACACCCCCACGTACCTGGGTAGGGAAAAGAAAAAAGAAAAAACAGAGACAAAAGAATAAGGACAGGACCTGCACCTCAGGGAGGGAGCTGTGAAAGAGGAAAAGTTTCCACACACTAGGAAACCCCTTCACTGGTGGAGATGGGGGGTGGTGGGGTGGGGCAGCTTTGGAGCCACGAAGGAGAGCACAGCAATAGGGGTGCAGAGGGTAAAGTGGAGAGATTCCTGCACAGAGAATTGGTGCCGACCAGTACTCACCAGCCTGAGAAGCTTATCTACTCACCCACTGGGGACGGTGGTGGCTGGGAGCTGAGGCTCAGGCTTTGGAGGTCAGATCCCAGGGAGAGGACTGGGGTTGGCTGCATGAACACAGCTTGAAAGGGGCTAGTGCACCACAGCTATCCAGAAGGGGGTCCGGGAAAAAGTCTGGAACTGCCTAAGAAGCAAGAGATCATTGTTGCAGGGTGAGCAAGGAGAGGAGATTCAGAGCACTGCCTAAATGAGCTCCAGAGACAGGCACGAGCTGTGGCTATCAGCGCGGACACCAGAGATGGGCATGAGACATTAAGGTTGCTACTGCAGCCACCAAGAATCCTGTGTGCAAGCACAGATCACTATCCACATGTACTCCTCCCTCCCCCTGGCCTGAGTGAGCCAGATCCCCCTAATCAGCTGCTACTTTAACGTGGTCCTGTCTGGGCAGGGAACAGATGCCCTCAGGTGACCTACATGCAGAGGCGGGGCCAAATCCAAAGCTTAGCCCCAGGAGTTGTGAGAACAACAAAGAGAAAGGGAATTTTCTCCCAGCAGCCTCAAGAGCAGTATATTAAATCTCCACAATCAACCTGATGTAGCCTGCATCTGTGGAATACTTGAATAGACAACGAATCATCCCAAAATTGAGGTGGTGGATTTGGGGAGCAACTGTAGACTTAGGGTTAGCTTTCTACATCTAATCTATTTCTGGTTTTAGGTTTATTTTAGTTTTGTATTTACAGCTTATTATCTTATTATCATTGGTAGATTTGTTTATTGATTTGGTTGCTCTCTTCCATTATATATATATATATATATACACACTTTCCTTTTTCTCCTTTTCTGAATGTGTATGTGCATGCCTTTTGGTGTGATTTTGTCAGTATAGCTTTGTTTTTACCATTTTTCCTAGCATTCTGTGTGTTTGTTTTTCTTTTTTTTAGTATAGTTTTCACATTTATTATCATTGGTAGTTGCTCTCTTCTTTCTTTTTTTAATTACTTTTTTATTTAAAATTTTTTTTTATTTTAATAACTTTTAAATTTATTTATTTATTCTTTCTTTCTTTCTTTTCCCCCTTTTCATCTGAGCTCAGTGGCTGACAGGGTCTTTGTGCTCTGACCAGGTGTCAGGCCTGAGCCTCTGAGGTGGGAGAGACAAGCTCAGGACATAGTTCCACCAGAGACCTCCAGGCCCCAAGTAATATCAAATGGTGAAACCTCTCCTAGATATCTCCATCTCAATGCTAAGACCCAGCTCCACTCAACAACCAACAAGCAAGAGTGCTTGACACCCTATGCCCAACAAAGAGCAAGACAGGTCTACAGCCCCATCCATTAGCAGAGAGGCTGCCTAAAATCATAATAAGGCTACTAACATCCCCAAACACACCACCAGATGTGGACCTGCCCACCAGAAAGACAAGATCCAGGCTCATCCACCAGAACAGAGGCACTAGTCCCCCCAACCAGGAAACCTACTCAACCCACTGAACCAACCTCAGCCACTGGGGACAGCCACCAAAAACAGGGAACTACGAACCTGCAGCCTGCAAAAAGGAGACCCCAAACACAGTAAGATAAGCAAAATGAGAAGAAGAAAAACACACAGCAGATGAAGGAGCAAAATAAAAACACACCAGACCTAACAAATGAAGAGGTAATAGGCAGTCTACCTGAAAAAGAATTCAGAATAATGATAGTAAAGATGAATCAAAATCTTGGAAATAGAATAGACAAGTTGCAAGAAACAGTTAACAAGGACCTAGAAGAAGTAAAGAGGAAGCAAGCAACGATGAGCAACACAATAAATGAGATGAAAAATACTCTAGATGGGATCAATAGCAGAATAACTGAGGCAGAAGGACGGATAAGTGACCTGGAAGATAAAATAGTGGAAATAACTACTGCAGAGCAGAAGAAAGAAAAAAGAATGAAAAGAACTGAGGACAGTCTCAGAGACCTCTGGGACAACATTAAACGCACCAACATTCGAATTATAGGGGTCCCAGAAGAAGAAGAGAAAAAGAAAGGGACTGAGAAAATATTTGAAGAGATTATAGTTGAAAACTTCCCTAATATAGGAAAGGAAATAGTCAATCAAGTCCAGGAAGCACAGAGAGTCCCATACAGGATAAACCCAAGGATAAACACGCCGAGACACATAATAATCAAACTGTCAAAAATTAAATACAAAGAAAACATATTAAAAGCAGCAAGGGAAAAACAACAAATAACACACAAGGGAATCCCCATAAGGTTAACATCTGATCTTTCAGCAGAAACTCTACAAGCCAGAAGGGAGTGGCAGGACATATTTAAAGTGATGAAGGAAAAAAACCTACAACAAAGATTACTCTACCCAGCAAGGATCTCATTCAGATTTGATGGAGAAATTAAAACCTTTACAGACAAGCAAAAGCTGAGAGAGTTCAGCACCACCAAACCAGCTTTACAACAAATGCTAAAGGAACTTCTCTAAGCAAGAAACACAAGAGAAGGAAAAGACCTACAAGAACAACCTGAAACAATTAAGTAAATGGTAATAAGAACACACATATCAATAATTACCTTAAATGTAAATGGATTAAATGCTCCCACCAAAAGACACAGACTGGCTGAATGGATACAAAAACAACACCCATATATATGCTGTCTACAAGGGACCCACTTCAGACCTAGGGACACATACAGACTTAAAGTAAGGGGATGGAAAAAGATATTCCATGCAAATGGAAATCAGAAGAAAGCTGGAGTAGCAATTCTCATATCAGACAAAATAGACTTTAAAATAAAAACTATTACAAGAGACAAAGAAGGACACTACATAATGATCAAGGGATTGATCCATGAAGAATATATAACAATTGTAAATATTTATGCACCCGACATAGGAGCACCTCAATTGATAAGGCAAATACTAACAGCCATAAAAGGGGAAATCGACAGTAACACAATCATAGTAGGGGACTTTAACACCCCACTGTCACCAATGGACAGATCATCCAAAATGAAAATAAATAAGGAAACACACGCTTTAAATGATACATTACACAAGATGGATTTACTTGATATTTATAGGACATTCCATCCAAAAACAACAGAATACACATTTTTCTCAAGTGCTCATGGAACATTCTCCAGGATAGATCATATATTGGGTCACAAATCTAGCCTTGGCAAATTTAAGAAAATTGAAATCGTATCAAGTATCTTTTCCAACCACAACGCTATGAGACTAGATATCAATTACAGGAAAAGATCTGTAAAAAGTACAAACACATGGAGGCTAAACAATACACTACTTAAAAACGAAGTGATCACTGAAGAAATCAAAGAGGAAATCAAAAGTACTTAGAAACAAATGACAATGGAGACATGACGACCCAAAACCTATGGGATACAGCAAAAGCAGTTCTAAGAGGGAAGTTTATAGCAATACAATCATACCTTAAGAAACAGGAAACATCTCGAATAAACAACTTAACTTTGCACCTAAAGCAATTAGAGAAAGAAGAATAAAAAAACCCCAAATTTAGCAGAAGGAAAGAAAGCATAAAGATCAGATCAGAAATAAATGAAAAAGAAGTGAAGGAAACAATAGCAAAGATCAATAAAAGTAAAAGCTGGTTCTTTGAGAAGATACATAAAATTGATAAACCATTAGCTAGACTCATCAACAGAAAAAGGGAGAAGACTCAAATCAATAGAATTAGAAATGAAAAAGGAGATGTAACAACTGACACTGCAGAAATACAAAAGATTATTAGAGACTACTACAAGCAACTCTATGCCAATAAAATGGACAACCTGGAAGAAATGGACAAATTCTTAGAAATGCACAAGCTGCCAAGACTGAACCAGGAAGAAATAGAAAATATGAACAGACCAATCACAAGCACTGAAATTGAAACTGTGATTAAAAATCTTCCAACAAACAAAAGCCCAGGACCAGATGGCTTCACAGGCGAATTCTATCAAACATTTAGAGAAGAGCTAACACCTATCCTTCTCAAACTCTTCCAAAACATAGCAGAGGGAGGAACACTCCCAAACTCATTCTATGAGGTCACCATCACCCTGATACCAAAACCAGACAAAGACGTCACAAAGAAAGAAAACTACAGGCCAATATCACTGATGAACATAGATGCAAAAATCCTCAACAAAATACTAGCAAACAGAATCCAACAGCACATTAAAAGGATTGTACACCATGATCAAGTGGGGTTTACTCCAGGAATGCAAGGATTCTTGAATATATGCAAATCAATCAACGTGATACACCATATCAACAAACTGAAGGAGAAAAACCATATGATCATCTCAATAGATGCAGAGAAAGCTTTTGACAAAATTCAACACCCATTTATGATAAAAACCCAGCAGAAAGTAGGCATAGAGGGAACTTTCCTCAACAAAATAAAGGCCATATATGACAAACCCACAGCCAACATTGTCCTCAATGGTGAAAAACTGAAACCATTTTGACTAAGATCAGGAAGAAGACAAGGTTGCCCACTCTCACCACTCTTATTCAACCTAGTTTTGGAAGTTCTAGCCACAGCAATCAGAGAAAAAAAAGAAATAAAAGGAATCCAAATAGGAAAAGAAGAAGTAAAACTGTCACTGTTTGCAGATGACATGATTCTATATAGAGAGAATCCTAACGATGCTACCAGAAAACTACTAGAGCTAATCAATGAATTTGGTAAAGTAGCAGGATACAAAATTAATGCACAGAAATCTCTGGCATTCTTATACACGAATGATGAACAATCTGAGAGTGAAATTAAGAAAACACTCCCACTTACCATTGCAACAAAAAGAATAAAATATCTAGGAATAAACCTACCTAAGGAGACAAAAGACTTGTATGCAGAAAACTATAAGACGCTGATGAAAGAAATTAAAGATGATACAAATAGTTGGAGAAATATACCATGTTCTTGGATTGGAAGTATCAACATTGTGAAAATGACTCTATTACCCAAAGCAATCTACAGATTCAATGCAATCCCTATCAAATTACCACTGGCATTTTTTACAGAACTAGAACAAAAAATTTCACAATTTGTATGGAAACACAGAAGACCCCGAATAGCCAAAGCAATCTTGAGAACGAAAAATGGAACTGGAGGAATCAGACTCCCTGACTTCAGACTATACTATAAGGCTACAGTAATCAAGACAGTGTGGTACTGGAACAAAAACAGAAACATAGACCAATGGAACAGGATAGAAAGCCCAGAGATAAACCCACACACATATGGTCACCTTATCTTTGATAAAGGAGGCAAGACTATACAATGGAGAAAAGACAGCCTCTTCAATAAGTGGTGCTGGGAAAACTGGACAGGTACATGTAAAAGTGTGAAATTAGAACACTCCCTAACACTAAACTCAAAATGGGTTAAAGACCCAAATCTAAGGCCAGACACTATCAAACTCTTAGAGGAAAACATAGGCAGAACACTCTATGACATCAATCACAGCAAGATCTTTTTTGACCCATCTCCTAGAGAAATGGAAATTAAAACAAAAATAAACAAATGGGACCAAATGAAACTTAAAAGCTTTTGCACAGCAAAGGATACCATAAACAAGACCAAAAGACAAGCCTCAGAATGGGAGAAAATATTTGCAAATGAAGCAACTGACAAAGGATTAATCTCCAAAATTTATAAGCAACTCAGGCAGCTCAATAACAAAAAAACAAACAACCCAATCCAAAAATGGGCAGAAGAACTAAATAGACATTTCTCCAAAGAAGATATACAGATTGCCAACAAACACATGAAAGAATGCTCAACATCATTAATCATTAGAGAAATGCAAATCAAAACTACAATGAGATACCATCTCACACCGGTCAGATTGGCCATCATCAAAAACTCTAGAAACAATAAATGCTGGAGCGGGTGTGGAGAAAAGGGAACACTATTGCACTGCTGGTGGGAATGTAATGGATACAGTCACTATGGAGAACAGTATGGAGGTTCCTTAAAAAACTACAAATAGAACTACCATATGACCCCACAATCCCACTACTAGGCATATACCCTGAGAAAACCATAATTCAAAAAGAGTCATGTACCAAAATGTTTATTGCAGCTCTATTTACAATAGCCAGGACATGGAAGCAACCTAAGTGTCCATCAACAGATGAATGGATAAAGAAGATGTGGCACATATATACAATGGAATATTACTCAGCCATAAAAAGAAATGAAACTGAGTTATTTGTAATGAGGTGGATAGACCTAGAGTCTGTCATACAGAGTGAAGTAAATCAGAAGGAGAAAAACAAATACCATATGCTAACACATATATATGGAATCTAAGAAAAAAAAATGACATGAAGAGATTAGTGCTAGGACGGGCATAAAACACAGACCTACTAGAGCATGGACTTGAGGATATGGGGAGGGGGAAGGGTAAGCTGTGACGAAGTGAGAGAGTGGCAGGGACACATACACACTACCAAATGTAAATTAGATAGCTAGTGGGAAGCTGCCACATAGCACAGGGAGCTCATCTCTGTGCTTTGTGACCACCTAGAGGGGTGGGATAGGGAGGGTGGGAGGGAGGGTGACGCAAGAGGGAAGAGATATGGGAACATATGTATATGTATAACTGATTCACTTTGTTGTAAAGGAGAAACTAACACACTATTGTAAAACAGTTATACTCAGATAAAGATGTTAAAAATAATAATAATAATAATAATAAATAAATTAAAAGAAAATAATGGCAATAATTTAGACTGTTTTGTGTACACATTACTTCAATTATCACCAGTTTCTTTTATATCATGACTTACCCATTTGTGAACTCTTGTTTTATCTCCTTGTTAGCTGGTTTATCTTTTTAAGTAGGATTTTTTCTGGAAAATGTAGATGTGTGGTATTTTTCCTTAATATATATATAACTAAGAATTTATTTCTATTGCCTTAATACACTAATGGCACTTTACCTTGCATATAGAATTCTTTCTCTTTTTAAAATATTTATTTATTTATTTATTTATTTTTGGCTGTGTTGGGTCTTCGTTTCTGTGTGTGGGCTTTCTCTAGTTGCTGCAGGTGGGGGTCACTCTTCATCGCGGTGCAGGCGTCTCTCACTGTTGAGGCCTCTCTTGTTGCGGAGCACAAGCTCCAGACATGCGGGCTCAGTAGTTGTGGCACATGGGCCGAGTTGCTCCGTGGCATGTGGGATCTTCCCAGACCAGGGCTCAAACCCATGTCCCCTGCATTGGCAGGCAGATTCTCAACCACTACGCCACCAGGAAGCCCACATATAGAATTCTTGAATCTCAAATTTTCCTTTAAAAATTCTGGATAGATTGCTTTTAATTTCTTCTGCTATGTACATGGCAAACAAATATGAGCCCAGCTTGATTACTGTCAATCTTGAGAAATTTCTCTTCCTTTGTTTCCAGGCCTCCTGCTCTTCCCTCTTTCTCAGGATGTTCCTTCTTACACTCCTTTCTAATACTTCTTCCTCCTCTGATCTTGAATATTGGTGCTCCTAGAGCCTCTTTCTAGGCTCTCTTTCCTTCTCATGCTAATCCAAGGGTTACAAACTCAGTCAAGTCTATACTTAAAGCATTCAATAAGATAAATTATTTTCTTGGGAAATACAAATTGCCACAAGGAATTAAAGAAATATAAAGCCTTAAAAGACCAATAATTAAGGAACAAATTGAAAAGGTTGATATAGAACTACCTCCCAAAATGGTGCAATGACCTGAATGTTTTATCACTCAAATGTTCATGGAATTGAGGATTTAAATGCTACATAAACTTTGACAGAGAATAGAAAAAGATATAAAATATCACAGTTGATTTTATAAATGTGGGTAATCATGATACAAAAACACAAGAAATAAACTAACAAAACTAAATTGCTTAACAACACTAGAAAATCAAATCTAGTACTACAGTAAAAGAATAACATAACATGAGGCAATGTGCATTATTAAAATAATGTAGAAATGATTTAATAAGAATTACATTAATATAATTTACTGCATCCTTAGGCAAAAGGAGAAAACACAATGATCATCTAGATAGGCATGAAAAGGCAAGAAAACTCTGCTTTCTCTTAAGATTCAGAAAATCACAAGGGAACACTGTTTCCCCTCATAAAAATGGTTTAAGAAAAGCCAGATAATCTAGAGAATTATCAGTTTGCCTGAACCCATCAGAGAGCTGAGGTCACAGGCTACCACATGAACTAGATTTCAAAGAGTAAAAAGCCCATTTGAGGAGAAATGGAACACACAAACTATTTCCTTTTGACAGAGGGCAGAAGAAAGGGGTGGTTACACAAATAACAGTGACCCACTGCTAGAGGAGTTTGCAAGATGTGATATTGTGAAGATAACTATAGCAACAGCAATACTCAAACCCAGTTCAAATATTGACTAGATTAACTCAACAACTTCCCCTCACTCACACACACACACACACACACACACACACACACACACACGCATGCATGCACGCACACACACAAATGGTCTCACAGAAGAAGAGTCATGTCCATTTCAGGGCAAAAGTACTATTTATCTCAGTCTCTGCTATTTTACTACACACCATGTCCAACATTCAACAAAAAATTACAAGATACATTTTAAAAAGCTATCAAAAATTAAGAGATAAGGCAGTCAATAGGACCAGACCAAGAGATGACCCAGATGTTGGAATGATCAAATAGGAACCTTAAAATAACTGATTAATTCATTAAAGGATCTAGTGGAGAAAGCATGCTTAAATAGATGGGGAATTTAAGCATAGAGATGAAAACGATAAAAAAATCAAATAGAAATACTGGGGTGGGGAGGACTTGTTCCCTATATTTATAGTTTCAATGAAATCCCAGTAAGTTTTTGGTAGAAATTGGCAAGCTAACCCTACAATTTACAGGCATACCTTGTTTAATTGCACTTTGCTGTATTGTGCTTTGCAGATATTGCATTTTTTAACCAATTGCATGTTTGTGGCACTGATAACACCTGCACTGAGCAGGTGTTATCAGTGCCATTTTTCCAATAGCATTTGCTCACTTAGTGTCTCTGTTGCATTTTGGTAATTCTTGCAATATTTCAAACATTTCCATTATGATTGTATTTGTTACGGTGATCTGTAATCAGTGATCTTTGATGTCACTATTATAATTGTTTTGAGGTGCCATGAACCACACCCATACAAGACAGTGAACTTAATTGATAAATGTTGTATGTGTTCTTACTGCTGCACCAATTGGCTATTCCCCCATCTCTCTCCCTCTCCTGAGCCTCCCTTATCCTCTGAGACACAACAGTATTGAGATTAGGTCAATTGATAACCCTACAATAGTCTCTAAGTGTTCAAGTGAAGGGAAGAATCACATGTCTCTCACGTTAAATCAAAGCTAGAAATGATTAAGCTTAGTGAGGAAGGCATGTCAAAAGCTGAGATAGGCCAAAAGTTAGACCTCTTCCACCAAACAGTTAGCCAAGTTGTGAATGCAAAGGAAAAGTTCCTACAGGAAACTAAAAGTGCTCCTCCAGTGAGCATATGAATAATAAGAAAGTGAGACAGATTTATTGCTGATATGAATAAAATTTTAGTGTCTGGATAGAAGATCGAACCAGCTACAACATTCCCTTAGGCCACAGCCTAATCCAGAGAAGGCCCTAACTCTCTTCAACTATGTGAAGACTGAGAGAAGTGAGGAAGCTGCAGAAGAAAAGTGAAACTAGCAGAGGTTGGTTCATGAGGTTTAGGAAAAGAAAACATCACCATAATATAAAAGTGCAAGGGGAAGCAGCAAGTGCTGGTGTAGAAGCTGCAGCAAGTTATCCAGAATATCCAGCTAAGATAATTAACGAAGGTGGTACACTAAACAACAGATTTTCAATGTAGACGAAACATCCTTGTATTGGAAGAAGAGGCCAAGTAGGACTTTCATACCTACAGAGAAGTAAATGCCTAGCTTCAAAGCTTCAAAGGACAGACTGACACTCTTGTTGGGGTTAATGCAGCTGGTGATTTTAAGTTGAAGCCAATGCTCATTTACCATTTGGAAAATCCCATGGCCCTTAAGAATTTTACTAATCCACTCAGTGCTCTAGAAATAGAAGAACAAAGCCTGGATGACAGAAAATCTGTTTACAACGTGGTTTACTGGATATTTTAAGCCCACTGTTGAGACCTACTGGTCAGAAAAAAAGAATCCTTTCAAAATATTACTCTTCATTGATAATGTACCTGGCCACCCAAGAGATCTGATTGAGATGTACAATAGATTAATCTTTTTACACCTGCTAACATTATATCCATTTTGCAGTCCATAGATCAAGGAGTAATTTTGACTTTCAAGTTTTATTATTTAAGAAATACATTTCGTAAGGCTCTAGCTGCCATAGATAGTGATAACTTGGATGGATCTGGGCAAAGTAAATTGAAAGCCTTCTGGAAAGGGTTCACCATTCTAGATGTCATTGAGAACATCTGTGATTCATGGGACAAGATAAAAATGTCAACATTAACAGGAGTTTGGAAGAAGTTGATTCCAGCATTCACAGGTGACTTTGAGGGGTTCAAGACTTCCATGGAGGAAGCAACTGTTGATGTGGTAGAAATAGCAAGATAACTAGAATTAGAAGTGGAGTCTGAAGATATGACTGAATTGTTATAATCTTATGATAAAACTTTTCATGGATGAGGAGTTGCTTCTTATCGATGAGCAAAGAAAGTGGTTTCTTGAGAGGAAATCTAATCCTGGTGAAGATGCTCTAAAGACTTGAAATGACAACAAAGTATTTAGAATATTACATAGATGTAGTTGATTGATAAAGCAATGGCAGGTTTGAGAAGATTGACTCTAATTTTGAAAGAAGTTCTACTGTGGGTAAAATGTTATCAGACAGCAATGCATACTACAGAGAAATTGTTCATGAAAGGAAGAGTCAATTGATGTGGCAAACTTCATTATTGTCTTATTTTAAGAAACTGACACACACACACACACACACACACACACACAAAGAAATTGCCACAGCCACCCCAACCTTCAGCAACCACCACCCTGATCAGTCAGCAGCCGTCAACATTGTGGCAAGACCCCCCACCAGCAAAAAGATAATGACTTGCTGAAGGCTCAGATGATGATGAACATTTTTTAGCAACAAAGTATTTTAAAATCAAGGTATGCACATTGGTTTTTTTTAGACATAATGCTATTGCATACGACAGTATAGTGTACACATAACTTAGACTACAGTATAATGTAAACATAACTTTTACATGCACCGAGAAAACAAAAAGTTTATATGACTTGCTTTATTGCGGCATTCGCTTTATTGCAGTGATCTGGAACCAAACCTGCAATATCTCTGATGTATGACTCTATATGGAAAAGCAAAGGAACTAGAATAGCCAAAATAATTTTGAAAAAGAAAGTTGAAAAACTCATACTATCTGATTTCAAAACTTAATATAAAGCTACAGTAATCAAGATAGTTGTATTGGTGAAAACATAGACACTAAGATCAACGGAACAGAATAGAGTCAAAAAATACACCCTTACAAATATGGTTAACTGATTTTTAACAAAGGATTAAAAACAATTCATTAGAAAAAGCATAGCCTTTTCAACAAATGGCGCTGAAACAATTAGACATCCACATGCAAAATAACTGACTTCAATCCATACCTCACTCCATATAAAAATTAACTCAAAATGTATCATAGACCTAAATGTAAATTATAAAACTGTAAAACTTGTGGAAAAAAACTTTGGAGGAAACCTTTGTGACTTTAGGTTGAGCAAAGTTTTTTATCTCTGACCTAAAAAGCACAATTCATAAAAGAAAAAAATCAATAAGTTAGACTTTATCCAATTAAAAAATTCTGCTCTTCAAAAGGCACAGTTAAGGAAATGAAAAGTCAGGACACAGATTGATAGAAAATATTTGCAAAACACATATACAATAAAGAACTTGTATCTAGAATATATAAGGAATCCTTACAACTTAATAATAGGGAAACAATTTACCCAATTAAAAAATGTACAAATTGGGCTTCCCTGGTGGCGCAGTGGTTGCGAGTCCACCTGCTGATGCAGGGGACACGGGTTTGTGCTCCAGTCTGGGAGGATCCCACATGCTGCGGAGCGGCTGGGCCCATGAGCCATGGCTGCTGGGCCTGCAAGTCCAGAGCCTGTGCTCCACAACGGGAGAGGCCACAATGGTGAGAGGCCCGCGTACCACAAAAAAAAAAAAAAAAAAAAAAAAAAAAAAAGTACAAATGATTTAAACTCTTAACCAAAGAACATATATGGATAGCAAATAAGCACATGAAAAGAGGCTCAACATTATTAATGGTTAGGAAAATGTAAATTAAAAGCACAGTATGATTCCACTACATTCCTATTAGAATGGCTAAAATTTTAAAAACTGATAATTCCAAGTGCTGCTGAGGAATATGATTAATCAGAAGTCTCAACCATTGCTGGTGGAAATGCAGAATAATACAGCCTCTGAGAAAAACGTTTGGCAGTTTCTTATAAAGTTAAAGATACATTTACTATTATACATGACTCAGAAATTCTATTCCTAGGAATTTACCCAAGAAGAATGAAAACACATGTCTACCCAATGACTGGAATGTAAATTTTTAGGAGCTTTATTTATAATAGGTCAAATTGGAACCTTCTTACGCTATTGGTGGGAATATAATTTGGTGCAGCCACTATGGAAAACAGTATGGAGGTTCCTCAGAAAACTAAAACTAGAGTTGCCATGTGATACAGCAATCCCACTCCTGCATATATATCCAGAGAAAACCATACTTTGAAAAGACACATGTACCCCAATGTTCATTGCAGCACTATATACAATAGCCAAGACATGGAAACAACTTAAATGTCCATTGAGAGATGAATGGATAAAGAAGATGTGATATTTACACACAAACACACTCACACACACTGGAATATTACTCAGTCTTCAAAAAGAATGAAATATTGTCATTTGCAGCAACATGGATGAACCTAGAGATTATCATATTAAGCAAAGTAAGTCAGAAAGAGAAAGACAAATACCATATGATATCACTTATATGTGGAATCTAAAATACAGTGCAAATCAACATAGCTACAAAACAAAAACAGACTCACAGATATAGAGAACAGACTTGTGGTTGCCCAGGGGTCGGGGGTAGGGGAGGAAAGGAATTGGAGTTTGGGATTAGCAGAGGCATACTATTATATATAGGATGGATAAACAGCAAGGTCCTACTGTATAGCACAGGAAACTATATTCAATATCTTGTGATAAACCATAATGGAAAAGAATACATATATAGGGCTTCCCTGGTGGCACAGTGGTTGAGAGTCCGCCTGCCGATACAGGGGATACGGATTCTTGCCCTGGTCCCGGAAGATTCCACATGCCGCGGAGCGGCTGGGCCCATGAGCCGTGGCCACTGAGCCTGTGCATCCGGAGCCTGTGCTCTGCAACGGGAGAGGCCCCAACAGTGAGAGGCCCGTGTACCACAAAAAAAAAAAAAAAAAAAGAATACATGTATATATATACACGTATGAGTCACTTTGTTGTACAGGAGAAATTAACACAACATTGTAAATCGACTATACTTCCATAAAATCTAAAAAAAATAATAATAGGCCCAAATTGGAAATAATCCAAAAGTTTATCAACTAATAGATGGATAAGTAAATTATGTATACCCATATAATGGAATACTACATGGCAATAGAGAGAAATGCAGTATTGATATATACAACAACATGAATGAATCTTAAAAGCATTATGCAAAGTGAAAGAAGCCAGACACAAAACAGTGCGTACAATAAGATTCTATTTATTTGACATTCTAGAAAAAGCAAAACTATAGGGATTAGAAATCTCCAATATCTCCTCCAAGTTCATAAGCATAAATATTGTCCAAGTTAATTTTCTTCATGCAAATTAACTTATGCAAAAATAAACTTGTGTGAGAACAAATCAGACTCAAGCTTGTGCTCTCTTGGAATGCAGAAGGATGTTCATCACAGTGTTATTTATAACAGATGTTTAAAGGAAAAGGTTGGTCAAATAACATATGACAAGAATACAACCATTCAATCATGTCATAGAGAATATTAATGACATATGGAGATGTTGATGTCATACATATAAGAGGAAAAGACAGGATACAAAATAGAAACACTAATAGCTAACAACTATTGAGTGGCTACTATGCACTGGGACTCCTCTAAATGCTTTATGTATGCTATCCCACTCAATCCTGGCAACTACCATATTATTATTGTTGTCGTTGTTGCTGTTATCAATTTGAGATGTGGGACCTGAAGTTTAGGAAAAGTGATACAACATGCAGCAAATGGTGGAGTTTGGATTTGAACACAGGTAGTCTAGTCTAGACCCCAGTTCTAACCAGTACACTTTACTGTCTCCATCCTGCATGACTCTGAATCTGTATTTTTTTTTAAAACATACAATATGGTCCTGGAAGCAGCTGTACCAAAATGTTAACAAAGTCACCTCTGGGTGGGGTTATAGGTAGCTTTTATTTCATTTTGCTTTTCTGTGCTTTTAAGATTTACACCAAAAAAGTGATGTTTATAAAACAGTAAAACAATACATGTGACTTAAATAGATGAAGACACAGTCTTGCCTGAGAAGTTACCTCCTGATGAGACACCACATTCTAAGAGGGGGTCTAGTTCCTGTGAGTCCCATGGGGCTACCCTGATGAGGGCCTTTCACACTCCCTGGCTCTGCCCTCCCGCCCGGGTCACCCACCTCAGAAGTCTAGGATGAGCAGCAAAGCACAGTCTCCAGAGAAAAGCCTTCCAGCTGCTTCTGCCAGGCATCCTGGATGGCCGCCGGAGGGAGGCTGGGAGCATCCAGCTCTCCCTGAGTCTGACGCCGGCAGGGCTGGCCCTGGATCTTCCACTGAGCACAGTCAGCAAAGGTCCAGGCCTCCCACTCCTGGGGGTGGGGTAGGGGAGACGGTGGAGGCCAGGGAGCCCTGGGGCAGTGGTGGCAAATGTTAACTGAAAAAGAAAAGACCTGTCTGATTAAGCCACGTCTTTCTTCCCCAGACCCCCCCACCCCCCGCCCTTCCCTCCCTGAGCTGTATTCAAACCCCATTGCATTTGGAGGGAAATCCAACCCATGTGTTTCTGATTCATTTACACTTAACTCATCAAAATCCTGTTTTGAAAGAGACCACTGGATGGTCTACAAATTCTGAGCAGAGCTCCCGCCACTGCGGGCTGGTTATGGGCTCACCAAACATCCCTTCTAATCCACCAGGCCTGTGCGCAGGCTCTGCACCACCGCGACGAGGGCTGTGTGAATGGCGCTCCCCAGTCTGGCCCCCTTGGAGCCCTTCCCCACAGCCTTCCATTTCTTTGGGAGCTCACAGGCTGCCTGCAAGGGTCTGGGAAACTCACATAGCCTGGGGAGGGGCACCAAATATGTCGTCCTTTCTGGGGTAAGGCTGGGTTTGAGATGAGCCTGTAGAGGAGAACCCAAAGGAAGGACACAAATAGTGAGATTCTGGGTGCAGAAAGCACATTTTGGGGCAAAGGGCCCTGCGTGGGGCATCCATCACAGTGGGCACTGCGCCCATCTCAGAGTAAGTGTTGAGGAAGAAGCAGTGTGCCTCGTTGCCCCGGCCTGTCTCTCCCATTATTTCTCAGCCTCATACCTGCATGTATTGGATTTGAACAAAGAGACGGTCTTCCATCAAGAGGAGAGCACCTACTTACCACCTTCAGGCCCAGCAGGTTCCTTTTGGGTCAATGTGGGTGGTACTCAGTGTCAATTACTCACTTGTACAAAGGCAAGTTCTCTCAAGCAGACACTTGGGAGTCATTCAGCCAAAAACGGTTGTCTCAAACGCAACGCATGCCAAAGCTAGGAGAGACCTCAGAGAACTTTGTGGTCCAACCCCCATGTTTACAGATCCCCTCCAGAAGGATTTGCAGTAAGCCAAGCTCCTCTGGCTTGCTGCTTTGGGAGAGCATGGGGTGTGGTCAGGAGACACAAGGAAGCCTGGGCCCCCTCCAAGCAAGACCTATGACGAAACACATGGCAATGAGAACAGAACCAAGAGAGTGGGGACCGGGTCCTTTTGTGTCACCCTCACGATGGGCTGTAGCTGTTAGCATAACCTCCTTCTCTGTGTGCACGTTGCTCCCTTTCCCCTTTGGCTACTGGCAGGGAAAAGTCTTCAGAACCTGCCACGAGGGTATGTGCAGTTGGGAACCAGGAGGCACATGGTGCCCTGTGGGGACCTGAGGGGGGACACCAGGGGCTGAATGAGACAAGGGGGTAGAAGATGAATAGTGACAGTAGTAACCCTTTATGGTGGTGGGGGGTCCTTTAATCATGAAGCTCAGAGAGTTTCAGTCATTTACTCCATGTCACCAGCTACTAGGTGTTGACACCAGGGTCAAAATCCACATCTGTCTGGCTCTAAAATCCATGCAACCAAAGAAATAGAGGATGGGCCGACTTAGGGGAAAAGCTGGAGATGGCTCTATGCTCCCCAGTGTGCAGGGTTGATAATCAAGGAAGCTCCCAGAAGGAGGTGCTGTTATGCAGCATCTGCAAGAAGAAGAGCAGGGCTTACTGTGGAGGGGAGGAGGATGGTCCAAATGGAGGAATCCAGGGCACTGCCAGTGGGGAGCTCAGCTGCTCTGGGCACCGATGGTACATGGTGGTTGCACCAGAGGCCTACCAGCAGGTGGCAGTATTTCAGAACAAGAAGGTGACAAGTGAGGACCATGATAGAAAGAGGAATTACTGAGCTCTTACTATGTGCCAGGCATTGTCATAAATGTTTTATACAGAGCATCTCACTGAAACTTCACAGCAATTCAGTGAGGTAAGTACTATCATTAGCCTCATTTTACACATGAGAAGGGTTTAGTAACTTGTTCAAAACCACAGAGCCAGGAAGTACTGGAACCAAGATTCTTACCCAGGCAGCCTAACTCCAGATCCAGACCTAAACTCTGTACAGATGTAATATCGTGCTTCAATCCACAGCTTATCCTGAATTTCCATCATGCATTAAGTATTGTGTTGGGGGCTAGAGACCCAAAAGTGGTCTAGATGGTATCCCGCTCCAGGAGCTCTCTGATGCCCTGGGATGATGGAGCTGGGTAGCAGCTAAGGGCCTGGGCATTGACTGAGTCCTCAGACCTGGCTCAAGTCCGGCTCCTCTGTTCACTGGGGGGTGGCCTTGGTACGTTGAAAGATGTCTCAGGCCTTCAGTTTTTTTAATCTGTCTATAATTAGTTGTAATACAGACCTCATAGGGTTAAATGGGAGAAGAATCAGGCATAATGTGGCCTGTGTGCTTCACTGCAATAACCACAAATGTCAAACATGAAAGGCAAGGGGTGTCCAAAGTAGGGGCCATGAGATCAGTTTCCCAGGTGGAGCAGTTGACTGACAGGAGGAGGAGGTTCCCAGCGGGTGGGAAAAGAACTCAGGGAGCGCCCCTCTGTTCCATGATGCCAGGGTTGGGAAATGTGATCTTCAGAGGGTCTCACAGTGAGCCAGACTCTAACAAGGAAGTGGAGGACTAAGAGTGCTCCAGTCAGCAGGCCATTGTTCAACGAGCGTCTTGTGGGCCACCTAAGGGTCAAACACCAGTCTTGTGTTGGCTCAGCCTGGGCCCTTCTTCTACACCACAGATGCCTCCCGCAGCATCGCACAGCACTGTCTTGCCCTCACCTGGATCAGGCCCACTCAAGCCCCACCCAGACCCACCTCCCAGCTCTGCCCTGCACATCTGTCAGCAACCTGGACCTGCCAGAAGTTCCCTACATACTCTGCATAATCTACTCTACCTGTGACCCCACCATCATACCCCTAGGGGGAGATGGATACCCCATCAGGGCATGAGATGGTAAGACAGTCTCCACTCCCTGGGGTAGCTGAGGCATTCAGAGGAGGCCCACCCCGGGGCATTGTGGGAGATGAGGGACAGCGGGCAGAGATGCAGAGTCGAGCGCCATATGCCTGCAAGCACGGTGCCACCTGAGGCTACTTCAGCTGGAAGAAGTGGAGAGGTGCTCAGGCAGCAGGGCCCGCCTCTCCTTCTCTCTGCTTCCATTTCTGACATTCGAATCTTCAGAAGCGGACATCCTCTGTCCGCTCCAACAACACCATGCCCTGTGCTTCTAGCCTTCCTCCTCAAGCTGTGGCAGGAACAAAGACTAGGGCTCTTCAGGGGTGGGGCCGGGGGCGGTGATGGGAGTGCACGTTTGGCTCTGGCATTATCTGCACAGAGGCACATTCCTTCCTTTGCCCGCCCCCACCCAGAAACATCATCATTCATTCCATCACACACACAGCTGGGGCTGGGGGAGGCCATGACAGGTGGGCCATTCGGGAGGCAGGGATGGGGCGCCGCGGTCTTCTCCCTACCTCCCCCAAACAAGACAGATATGTCCCCTCTGAACATGCTAGGGGAGATTATTTTAACAAGCACTTTTGTACCAGGAAATCAGTGTGTTTAACCTAACAAGCAAAGAACAGCCCAGTGGGGCCCATAAATCTCGTTCCCACCTATTAATTTTACGGCCTACATAAAGCAGTGTTGAAGTCCAAAGTATATGTGACCTAAAAAGGCATTGCTCATTCTGACACATATACGACGTGGCCAGGACTCGAACTCTGACCCTGACCCTCACTCCAGGAAGCCAGCTCACGGGGTGCAGGGGCTCACACTGCAGAAACCTGCTCAGCCTCCTCTGGAAGATCAGGACAGCTGGAGGAGACACTGGGGAGGGGGTGGAGGATGCTGGGGTCAGTGGGGATCCCCAGCTCAGAGACCCCAACCAACCCTAAGGCTGATGTGTGGAATCTTGCAGGTTGATTACTACCCGGAGGCACCCATGCAGACAGAATTGAGGGCTGAAATCCACCTGCATTCTGTCCCGCCACACCTGTCCCCTGGGGCAGGGCTACATCTGCCCAGAGGGGGGCATTTTTATTTTATTTTATTTTTTTAACATCTTTATTGGAGTATAATTGCTTTACAATGGTGTGTTAGTTTCTGCTTTATAACAAAGTGAATCAGCTATACATACACATATATCCCCATATCTCTTCCCTCTTGCGTCTCCCTCCCTCCCACCCTCCCTATCCCACCCTTCTAGGTGGTCACAAAGCACCGAGCTGATCTTCCTGTGCCATGCGGCTGCTCCCCACTAGCTATCTATTTTACGTTTAGTAGTGTATATATGTCCATGCCACTCTCTCACTTCGTCACAGCTTACCCTTCCCCCTCCCCATATCCTCAAGTCCATGCTCTAGTAGTTCTGTGCCTTTATTCAGAGTGGGGCATTTTTAAAACCCACACAAAGGTGTTATATGATTGGCAGCCATGCTCACAGACCCCTTGGATAAATCTAAATCTCTACCTTGACTGCTTCAAACATTGACCCCCAAATCCAATGACTCCCTGTACTCCCAAATTTCACAGCCTTCCCACCAGTCAAATTCATGACAATCGTCAACTCCTGACTTAAGTAACTTGCTGATCTCCTCGATCCTGAGCGTGCTTTGATTGTCCACTCACCATATAATGCTCAAAACTGGTCACCCCACAGCAACTGCATATCGATTCCCCACAGAGTCATCAGGACACAGACCACCCCAACGTAACTGATCATTAAGCTGAGCTACTTCAGTCCATCACTGACCCTATAATAGAAGAAACAGAAGAGGAATCTCACCAGCACCCTTACTGCACCCAAGCCACATGCCAACCTCCACCCCCAAACTCAAGGGCACTGCTCTGCTCAGTACTTTCCAGCCCCCACCCAAATTCCCGCCCCACCCTTCTCTGCGCTGTCTGTGCCCAGGAGGCTGGCCTCTAGGGATGGCATCGTGCCCCCTTGCCCTCTGGCTTCCAGCCAGTTTCCCGGATTAGAGCCCCTATTGGTAAGGTGATAGAGGGGCCCCCAATGCCAGGTGCATGCACTCCCTATCGTGGTTTTTGCTTTATCTTGAAAAGCCATGTGGAATTCATGCTCCATAATATATCTTCGTTAGCTTTATTATAAAAATGTTTCTCTTAGGTTGGGTTCCCCAGAAGCAAACCCAAGACAAGGATATGAGGGCAAATTGTTTACTTGGGCTGTGATCCCAGGAAGCACCACAGATGAGTGGGCACGTAAGTAATGAGCCAGGGCAGGGAAGGGAGCCCATACAGGGGGGATTAATGAGCAAGGGACTCCTTAGGGAAGGGGCTCAGTCCTGCTGAGGACCCAAAGCCGGGCTATTTCTCCACCATTTCCTGCCCGTCATGAGTGTTGGGCTGTCACTGAGGGCACCTGCATGGTGAGGAAGAAACCTGCTCGCACAGCCAGACCATGTGCCCAGGCAGAGTTGCAGGTGCAAAAAGCAATCAGCAGCATATAAGGAACGGTGAGTACCAAGGGGGTATGGGCAGGGAAACAGTAGAATTTATTACAGTAAATAAATGTATTTATTTCTGCATGCTCTAAGAAGCCCAGTTTCAAAAGTCCACACCCAGAACTCTCCACCCCAAACAAGGCACTGACTCTCCAAATACACTCTTTCCACCAGCTCCTATGACTCTTTCTCGCCCTCATCATCACATGCTGACCAGCTGACCTCTAAACCCCACTGCATGTGGAACCTACCGCCCAAGTCACCAGCTGATGCCAATGTAGCCTTGGGACCTCTGTTTACGGGGTTCCCTTCCTCTGGGAGCCTTCCCCGGAGACCATTCATCCATCCCCATCCCCTATTCCCTCCACATCCTGACTTTTCCAACTGAACCTCAAAATGACCAACCAGTTCCCAACCCCCACTGACCACCCAAACCTGCCTGCACCTTGATCCTCCAATCTGATAACACAACTTGAGAAGACCCACACACTGCAAGGCCAACTATATCTTGAATCCTCAACCACGACTGACCCCAAACTACGCTGAGACCATAATGCCAACCACACATGAAAGCCTCGGTTCCATCCCTTCCCTACACACTGACCCACAGACACAACCACACTAGAATATGTAGCCCAGCCACCCATTTATCTCTGAACTCAGTCCCACACATGGTGTTCCAATCCCTAATACACACCAGCTCCCCAGTCCCAAACAGCACATGCACTAACCCTCTCAACTCAACAAGACACAGAGCCAGCTTTCCAACCACAAGCTGACCCCCAGTCCCAATCACTGCCTGTCACTCCCATCTCAAGCCCCACATGGATGCCCACCATCCAGTTAGAGCCACCGGCATAGACATCCCAAGCTGAACACTCATTGACTTCATGATCTTCAACCAATGACCTCAATTCCAGCCATGAACGTCAACCAAAGACCTCAGTCCCAGCTACCCCAAAACCAGGCACTCTGACCCCCAAACAAGGCCTCATCCTTAACCACAGAACTTCACTTCACTCTCAGTCCCAACAAAGAGTGACTTTGACTTAACATCAAAGTGACCATGTCCCAAGCATACACTGACTGTCACACTCCCTCCATGCTCTTACCACCAGCCCAAGACAACAGCAAAGACATGCTGACCCCAGAGCCAAACACTACACTAACCCCCAACCTGACTGGGAGGTGAACACCTGTGCCAAACCTCACTGCCCTCCACAGAGACAGCGGGCTCTCTGATAGCAGACCCAAACCTACCCACTGTTCACTATTCACTGGTTATCCAACCGCACTGAACCCCCAGACTCACGGGGCCTTCAAATCCCGTATACACACCAACCCACCACAGAACACTGCCAGCCCAGCCTCCCTCTGTGCCCTTCAACCTCACACCTGAAGGGACCTGCAATTCCATCTTCACAGAGACCACCCAAGTTCAACTATACCCTATTCTCTAATACAACCTGGCCCCATGGAGCCTGTGACCTTACATAAACAGCACACACAGAGATGGTACTCAGAGAGGGAGTACGGTCTCCAGACTCCTGTGGGCAGCAGCGCCTAGACCTGGGACCTTGATGTTCTCCTTATGGCCTAGCTCCATGACCCAGGGAAGGTACCAGCTGTTCTTACCGAGGAACACTGAGACCAGCAGCTACATTTGCATGTTTAACTTGACTAAGTCTCAAATTCCACTCCAACTTTGAGCATACTGACCTCTTCCATGAGCTATAATTCCCTTGTGCCAAGCTCAGGTCTCCAGGGAACCATCTCAGGCACTATACCGAGTCGGGTCACTGCAGTCTGTGCAGCCTGCTGAGCGAGGGGTCAGGAGCCTGGGTGACTGTCCTGCTCTCTTGCCCACAAGCTGTGTGATCTCAGCTGACCACTTCACCTCCCTGGGACTCATTTGATCCTATACGTCAGGGGTCAGCAAACTACTACAGGTGGATCAGATCCAACCATGTCCTCTCAATTACCTGTTGGCTATGGCTGCCTTCACCCAACGGTGACAGACTTGAGTAGTTGCAGCAGAAACAATATGGGGTCCAAAGCCAAAAATATTTACTCTCCAGCCCTTACAGAAAAAGTTTGCCACCTCTGCTGTACATCCCCTACCTTCCTCCCAGAGGGTTTAATCACACTCGAAGATTCTGTGTGTGAAGGCTTGGATACAGCATACCTCCCCTCCTTCTCTGGGCGTCTCCAAAAAGATGCTCCTTAATGATATGTGGATTGTTCATTCTGATGGTAATAAAACCTGTGATTGCCTGCCCCCAACCTGTGGAGGAGGGGCTGAAGAAAGATCACAGGGTCAGAGAAAAGGCCTTAGGGCTTGGGTGGCAATATTGGGATGCCCCAGTCTCTGTTTAGGGTAGAGGCTCTTCCAACATTATTGCTTTTGTTTATTGAAACCCAAACCCCATGGCACTCAGCACCCTTGGCAGCGGGCCCAGACCTGTCCAGGCCCCAGCCTGCCAGTCCTGGCCAAGAGGACTGGGGGTGGAGGGCACACTGGCCAGGCCCCATTCCAGGAGCCCTGCTTGCTTACAGCCTGAGGCACTAACCCCCATCCCTTCTTAACGTCTTGCTTACAAGACAGCATTTGGAGACAATTTCTCATCAGACCTTCTTGTAAACATCCTCCTGGATGAAGCAAGCCTGAAGGAGCCCTTATTAGAAACACCTGCACCAGACAGCAGGCCTGGTGAATGACAGCTTGCAGAGCCGCCACTGACCCCACCCCCCCAGCCGCCCATCCAGGGGCTGGGGAAGAGGGTGGGTCGGGAGATGGGGGTGAGGGCTTGGGTGGCGGTGGTGTCTTCCGTCCCTCTCCCCTCCTCCCTAAGCCTCCACCGGGCCAGCGTTGCTGAGGCAGCGCCCTTCCCATTGCCATGTGGGACTCGAGGGTCAGGAAGGGTCAACGAACAGGAATCTCTCACTGGCTGGTTCTTGCAGTGCCCAAAACGCCCCCCGTAAGTCACCCCCCTGAGTTAGTCATTGTCTTCTTTAGGTTCTCTAAATAAGATGGCAGCCACACTCCTTTGCCATCCGTATATCTGAGGAGTGTCAACATAGTGAGTTTCTTAGCACTTTAAGTCACTGAGAATATTCAAGACTTCCAGCCCTAAGTTGGAGGGGAGATTCCTGGGGCAAGGCAGATAGGAGGCTCCGTACATGCAATTCCCAGGCTGGGAGCAACCTTGACATGCCAGCAAAGATACAGAAAAAGCCAAGTCAGACTGCAACGGCTACACTGTCTACTACGAGACAGTCTCAAGCTCTCTGTCCTGCTCCAACCACACATTTTGGCTAGTGCTGCTGAGAATCTCCATTTTGCTAAGAGAAAGCAGCAGAAGAAGGGGGAGGAGGGGAACGAAGGGAGTCTATATAAATTGGACCCTGAAATCAATTCTTGTGCCGTGAGCATTCTGCCACTGGTCTTTGATGGAAGCTTCTAGCACTCTCTGTGCCCCTCCCACCCCACCTCACCTGGGACTCCTGGCCAAGCACAGCCAAACGTCTCCCAGCAATCCTGTTGGCAGAATCTCTCTGCCATTGCCTGCTGACCCATCCTAGGATGAGCCGAGGTCATCTTAGGCCCTCCTCGGGGCCCGGAAAGGGACCTTCTTCTGCTTCTGGGCTGGACGCCCTGTTTCAGCAACCTTCTTTAAGGTGGGCTGAATGGCTCTAGAGGGAGTAGAGGCATGAATGTCTCTCAAGGCCCAAAGAGACAGCCCACACTGCAGGCCACCGCTCACCATGAACTCCCAGCAGGCTGCAGAGCTGCTCCGGGCCTGAGGTGGGGGAGACCCGAGAAGGGTGGCTGGAAGAAAACCTGTCTTTAATGAGTTGGGCAGAAAGAGGAAGCATGAGGCTTCATGAAATAAATTACCGAAATCTCAATTCCGATAAATCCAGTTTCTTAAAAAAAAAAAAAAACAAAAAAAAAAAAACAACAACAGCAACTGGTAGGAAAAGAAAATGTAATTTATGCCCATTGAAAGGAGGCCAGGTTTAAATTGATGAAGTCTCCTGTTTATGCAGTAAATCCATTCCCATCATGTCACCAATATATTTATCCACACATCCTGGTCCAAGTCAAATCTTCATTATTTTATTATTCAACAGGGGGCAGAGGGGAGGGCAGGGGAACAGAGTTCTGTGTCGAATTAATAAAGTCTCACTCTCTCCCCCAGACCCCTCCTTGCACAGGGACAATTTATTCCTAAGAAGGAGGCAGAAGAACTGGATGCAATTTATGTGCTTTGAAAGAGACCCAAACGTAATTAGGCAAAGTCTCAAGTTCACCGAGAAATAAATCCCAGAGAAAGTAGCTGGGGGTAAAATTTACGTTCCCTGAAAGTCTGAAAGCCTCTCTCCCACCAGCCTCCACCCCTCCCCCAGGCCACCACGCTGGGTTCCCAAAGCCGGCCAGGCCCAGGGATTCTCTCCAGCACCCCGACTTCCCAGGGGCCCCGATGTGTCCACACGGCCCTCCCCTCAGCCTGCAGGTCCCCAGGGGTGCTCACCCTGCCTTTCCATGCCTCCCCTTGACACACACACACCCCCTCAGGCCATGGTCCAATTTCTCCGCAGGGCTAGTCATAACTGCTGATAAACCTATGGGACTTCTCAGCCTGTAGTGGCATCTGCCCGAGAAATGACAAATTCCCGGGAGTGTCCTGCCTTTGCACCAAGTCAGAGGGTTTGGGGGGAGCAAGGCAGTTTCCCCGAGATAAACCACCACAGGCAGCCCCTCTGAGGGTCCAGGGGGTCTCGTTACACCCCTGAGGTCTCCGTTTTGCTCATTTGGGAGTGAGGGTGAAGAAGAGGCTTTTTCCCAAGTCGGACATGTGGTGTTTGGGTCAGGGTGGTTCAGGATTTTTGAAACAATCAATTTGGAGACTCCAGAGTGGCTGGGCTAGGAGACAACGATCTGGGGAGGGGGCTGTGCTGCTGAGGGGCTGCTGCGCTGGGGTGGGCAGAGCAGAGCTTTCTACGCCGTGGGGAGCTGCTGGAGTGCGGTGGAGGCAGTGCGTATCCAGATGAGGTCACAGCTGGGGAACTTCCACCCCCTCCTCCACCCACCAGACAAGTCTCTACAGATGGAGCTTTGCGTGGCCATGGAGTGAAAATGCCCCCAGGACTGAGTCTGCCTGGGTGAGAGGCTTCTGGACACACACAGCCAACAAAGGAAGGCTCCTGTCACTCTTGACAGACCTTAACCTAGGTCCAGCCATATGGCTTCAGATCCCACTGGCAAGGAGCTAGGCTTGTGGCCCATCCCCAGCCCTGCCCTCATTCTCCCTCCTGTTCCTGGCAGTGCAAGGCAAAAGCACTCCAGGAGGGGGCTGGAAGGAGGTGATGAGGTCTGAGCAGAGCCTAGGCCCTGGCCATAGAGACAAGAGACAGAACTATCAAGTCACATGTAGAGAAACCCAACAGGGCCTCATGCAGGGCCAAGGAGTGAAAGGGCATGGAGTGGGGTGGTGCTTCAGTTTCTGGCGTGAGCGCCTACATAGCCGGTGATGCTGTTGGCTGTGATGGGGAGTGTTGGGGGAAGAGGAGCAGGTGGGTGCGAAACGTGAGGAATTTAGTAAGGAAGAGCAGATTTGGGGGAAAGCGGGGATAAGATGGGTTTAGTTTGGGGCAAGTGAGCTGGCCAAGACTTTGCCGCATTCCCAGAGAGGTGTCCAGTAGGGACACCATCAGGAAGGAGCACCAGGGGTCACCGGCACAGAGGTGGTCACTGGCGCCAGGCAACAGCCCAGCCATACCTGTCCAGGAAGAGTGAGAAGAGTGAGGACAGAGGGGCAGAGGACGAAGGGCCTGCAAAAGACTGGAGAAGGCACGGCCAGGGGGAGGGGAGACAGCGAAGGTGGTGTCAAGAAGGGGGCCATGACCAACTGCCTCCTACGCTGAGAGAGAACAACACACTGACAACTGAGATGCCTCTGTCTCTGCCTGCAGAGGACGTGGATGGCCTCTGTGGCATGAGGGGACAGAGCAGAGGCCAGAACTCAGCGACAGGTGGAGCGGGCCAGTCCTATGTGTCAGTCTGAGGATGGGATTAACATCACAGGCCGAACAATAACTGACATGGGGTTACAAAACTAAGTGCTGGGACATGGTCTCAGAGAAGTCACCAGAGGGCTGGTTCTCAGAGCAGAAGCCCTCTGCAGCCTTGGAGAGCATGCTAGACACTTTTCCTCTGAGACAGGAGGGAAGGTGCTTCTGGATGTGAGATGGAGGGCTGTGCCCAGCTGGGGGAAGGGCAGGGAGTGGGTGGGGTTAGAATGTGGGAGGAGCTCCATGTGGAGCCCCTTTCCAAGCTGATGCCCTTTGTAAGAACCCTGGATTTTTGGTTTTTACCGGCCGATGGCTGACAAGGTGACCTGCTGGAGGCCGGCTGCCTTGCCCCTGGAGAATATCAGGTACCTGACTGAGCCCTACAGGACCAGTTTCACCATCTGTGTTCCTTTGTTGCGACTCAGGGGAGGCTCCCCTGGCGCGGGGTCCCAGCTTCCCCATCCGGCCCACTACTGATTGCCGTGCTAATTGGAAGTGACCTGGATGCCAGGAATACTGGCAAATAGGCCCGGGCTGGGCCCCATCTGCAGGCAAGCTGTCTTCGAAGACTGCCTCTCCATGGGCCACACCTCTGGGAAAGTCATCGTGACTGAAGGGGGCCATCTGATCCAACTGACACATTATTGCTCAACACAGCCCATCGCACACGTTGGTGGGAAATGGGCTCGCAGTTCAGCCAAAGGGCTGGTGTCTTTGATGATGCAACTGCCATATCTGTGACATGGGCGTTCTAGAGGGTTCCAAAAGGGAGGCTGTCTACCCGCAAACTCCCTCTGCACATAGGTGGCCTCAGATAAACTCTGGGGAACCTGGACAGGTTCAGTCAGGCGGTTGTGAAGACATTGGGAGGGTTGGGACCACCCTGAGGTCTGAGGGGTGGACGCATAGTCACTGCCACGTCTCTCGGTGGTGCTTTCCCTGTGGTCACACAGCACCAGTGGGGCTGCTTGATGTCTGACTTCCCTGATCTGGGCAGCAGAGACTCTGGCTATAAAATTCTTGTTTTACGAGGTTCTCTGGGAAGCCAGAAGTCCCCTGGCAAGCCTACAAGGGCAGCCCCGGAGGAGCAAGGTGGAAGAGGTCAGAATGCACTGCATCTCAGTCACTTGATGAGCAACACATTTCTCAAAAGCCTCGACATCCAGCCAGTTGTCATAGGTCTTGGAGGAGGTCCTTGGCTGCATCATGAAAGGCTGACAATGAATACAGAACCCAGGACCCTGCTGCCCTTGACCTAGGCAGAGTGAGAGGAATGAGGTGTTGGGGGACAAGTCAGAGCAGGCCCAGGTCTCCTCCTCCATTCTGCATCAGGCCCCAGAAAGCCCCCTTAGTGGACCTGCTGTCTCCCAGGAGCGGAACCTGAGATGGGGATTCAGGTACAAGTGATTCATCAAGGAAATGTTCCCCGGAGAAACCAACGAAGGAAGTGGGGAAAGCAGGACAGAGATGGGGAGACGCTCAGTAACTGTGATTTCAGGTGAAGTCTCAGGCTCTACCTGATCCTGCAAGGAGCTCTGGGGCATAAATCACATCACAGAGTTTCTCCCCACAGAGATAAGGGCACTGGGCTGCCATATTCCTCCAGCAATTAGGCAGTAGCTTCAGTCTGCCCCAGGGGGATAGAAACTCAGCATTTCTAGATCTCCAGGAGTCTAGGTGAAGTGGCTCTAGTGACCCAATGGTAGCCTTCAAAGGTGCAAACTCTTAGGAGTGAAGCTCACAAAGAGCTGGGGGATGAGCACAAAGAACCGCAAAAGGCATCTGGGTGGAGCCCAAAATCATCCTTTTCACCTGGCGACGTCATTGATTAAAGATTGCCTCCTAGAGCGAGGAATGCAACTGAAGGGTCTCTTTGCTCCCAGAGCTCTTAAACTTTTGCCCTAAGCTGCGGGTCCAAATTCCTGCAAACTGTCTATTCCATTTCCTGGGTAGGTAACAAAGGCTGAACCCAAAGCAGGGTCTTGGGTCGCCACTGAAGGGGCAGCTCCTCTGCTCTAAGTATCAGACCTATCAGCCAGCTGCTTTCAAGCTTAGCAAGAGGTGGAAGATCTTTTTCTTTTCTTTCTTTTTTTTTTTTTTTTTTTTTTTTTTCAGTACGCGGGCCTCTCACTGCCGTGGCCTCTCCCGTCGCGGAGCACAGGCTCCGGATGCGCAGGCCCAGCGGCCGTGGCTCACGGGCCCAGCCGCTCCGCGGCACGCGGGATCCTCCCGGACTGGGGCACGAACCCGTGCCCCCCGCGTCGGCAGGCGGACCCGCAACCACTGCGCCACCAGGGAAGCCCTGGAAGATCCTTTTCTGTAAGCTTGAAGTGTGGGATGACAATGATCCCCTCATTGATGCCCCATCACACTGTCCTACCCAACACAGGCAATAGCTGAAAACCATGCATCCTCTTCTCAGTTTGGGTCCCACAGTCCTGGCCTTTAACTCCTGGACAGGAATCACTTTGGGGCCAATTGTGTGGTTTTAATAAGGCTTAGGTATGTCCTGAGAACCCCTATGACCACCCTACTACACTGGGAGTGCCAGGAGTAACCATCTGACAGAGAGGAGCCCCTTTGCGAAACAGGATAACGGAGGACTGATTTCGAGGCCCCTTCTTGCTCTGAACCAAACATTTGGTTCAGGAGTGCGGCTTTTGCCGTGATCACCGGAAAGACTGGGCTAAGGGACAAGGCAAGTACTCACTCCTCCAGGGGCTCCCAGCTTTGCTCATGAACCACAAAACTGGGCACTTTGACCATGACCTGGACCTTTCAGAACAAATGTCAATGAACTCCCACAGAGAAGCAATGTAAGATAGAACTGCGTATGATCACCGTCCATTTTCCTTTAGGCCACAAGGAAGCTCCTATCAAAAGTTTGTGATCAAGAACCAGCCATAGCTTGCAGTTATGTGATTTCTTGATATCATTTTCCCTTATTTACCTCTACCCCCTCTACACACCTCTGGATTGGGGGCCTATCTATCTAGATACTGTTCCCAGTGAGGACTCCTTCATTTTCATGAAAAGACAGCCATTTTCTTGCTTATGTCATCAACAAAGCTCATGGTCACGCCTTAAATCAATAGTAGAGGATATTTTCACTCTGGTTGCTTGCCTGATATTGTAACCTGAACTCTCTGTTACTCAGCTCTATTCAAAAGCTTGCTTTGGAGAAATAGTCATCATGGGGGCAGGGAGGGAGGGTTCCTGGTGATATTAAGTATCTTATTCTTGAATGAAGCCAGGCTATCCTAAGCCACAGGAGAGCTCATACTTGGACCACATGGCTTTGAACTCTCCTATAACTGTTGTTACTGAATTGTCTTTTGGGTCTCAGCTTGAATTTCATTCCTATAATCAATAGTAAGTTTCATATTACTGTATATGTGCTTTGAAACTTAGTAAGTTGTATGCAATTTACTATTTATTATGGGAAGGTTGCACAAGATCTTGTTTATTAAAGTACACATTGCTCCCAGGAGCAATTCAGAGGAGAAAAGTTTCTCCAACTTCATGGCCAAAAACCCAGAGCCTTTTATTATTATATGAGCATTGAGAATCTTGTAATTAATCATCTGCTCCTCTTTGTGTTGGCTGGTGGGAAGCTCAGAGGCAAATTAGCATCCCTTCTGTATCAGTTGTGCATGTGTGAGAGTTTCTATAGAGGTGCTCAGCTTCAACTTTACTAGATATTGTCAAATTATTATCTAAGGAGGTTGGAGTTATTAACATGCCCATCAAGAGACCCAGAGTTGCTGTTTCTCCCTCTCTTCACCAACACTGGGTATCATCACAATGTTTAGTTTTTGCCAAGATGAGGAATTTTGTACTTCCTTGAAGGAGGAGTGATTATGTCATTCTTTCTTTAAACTGCATTTCCCTAATTACTCAGCAGCATCTTTTCATATATGCATTGGCCTTGGAGAACTCACTTGGAAGCTACCTGCTCAGAGCCTTTGTCTCTAGACCTCTAGACCTTGTCAACTTCCTTTTACCCTTGACTTCATCTTACCTCCCTAATCTATTTTGCCCCCATCTTGATTTCCTTAGCTATTTATACTTTCTTTTTTTTTTTTTTTTTGGCTGTACACGGGCCTCTCACTGTTGTGGCCTCTTCCGTTGAGGAGCACAGGCTCCGGACGCGCAGGCTCAGCGGCCATGGATCATGGGCCCAGCCGCTCCACGGCATGTGGGATCTCCCCGGACCGGGGCACGAACCCATGTCCCCTGCATTGGTAGGCGGACTCTCAACCACTGCGCCACCAGGGAAGCCCCCTATACTTATATTCTTGATATAAATATCTGTGTAAGCTGCATAAGTACTCTTGGGGTTGTAGTAATCAGGGTAGGGTAACCCAAGTTGAAATGACCTAACATAAATTAGAGTTTGTTTCTCTCTACTGTAGCAATCCAATGCAAGTATTGCTGATTGGGTGACTCTCCTCCTATTGTGACTCAGAGACCTGGAATCTGTCAACTCCATAGTTCCAGATCTCTCTGCTGGACTCTCCATATCCAGCCAGGATGGAATATTGTAGGGGAGGCTCTCAGGGCCAGGCCTGGAGTGCCCTCTATAACTTCTGCTCTTATACCATTGGCCAGAATTTAGTCCCTGCAAGGGAGGTGGTCCAGGAGGCAGAGGAAGTGAGGTTTGGAGAACACATTAGCATCTCTGCCATTCTGTGGATATAAACACACATTGTCTTTCACTCTATGTTGATGGCTCATTGTGATTGTATTTGCTGTCAGCTCATCTAGATCTGTTAACTTGACAGCAGAAAAGCAGAAGCACATGCAGACACCGTAGAAGGACAGCCATGTGGAAGGTCCATGGAGGGCAACCTTTCTCAGAACTTCCTTGAGTTGGAATCACTTTGAAGTGTTATGAATATCCATCTTTGTTATGAAGGATAGAGAAAAAGACCGGCCGGAACAAGGAAAAACCTAGGAAAATAATGACACTGCCAAAAGGAGAAATTCGTTTCTAGATAAAGGTGGTGGACTCTGCACTGAAAGAGTCAGCAAAATAAAGAATAGCTGTTGGGGTCACAGGTGGCCTGGGAGTCAGGAAGCAGGTCGTGGAGGCTGAGAGATGAGGAGGTCTTAAGGAAGCCGAGTGTTGAGACCAGAGGCCTCTCCTTTGAGAGAAGGAGGGAGCCCGAGTGGGTATGGCCAGAGGGCGCGTGTCTGGGGACTGCTGAGAGCTGTCCTAACAGCTGTCCCCTCCTGAGCCAGGGAGGAGCAAACAAATGAGGTGAGTACAGCCCCTGCCCTCGGGGTCTCACTGTCTGGAAGGACAGACATATCGTCAACTGATTACAGCCAGGCCACGATAAATCATGCAATAAAGCTGTTACCAAGCTTCTAGCAGGACAGAAATCAGGGAAACAGATTCTGCCAAGAGGGATGAGAGGCATTTACACTGGGCTTTGAAAAATGAGTGGAATGCGTAACAGGTGAACAAGAGGAAATGGGAAGAAGTCTACAGATAAGGTTTCCCGAATAAAGCAGTCCACCTACTTCAGCCTGTATTGTTCCATTTATTCGCTCACAGCCACGCTATCCTGTTATTAGCCCCAGTTTATTGATGAGGAAATGGAGGTGTGAAGATATGTGAGGAGACCTGACGGGAAGCTCAGCCCGAAAGTGGCGGTACTGGCAGAAGAAAAGAGTCCGAATAAGGACATGAAGGTCAGAAAGCACAGGGTGTGTTTAGGGCAGGATGTCACCCAGCCTTCCCCTGCCACTTAGACCCAGAAGCTCTACAATGGAGTCTGCCAGGACCACACCCACCCCCTCCACCGATCAGGCCCAGCTGCCCTGCAGGGCTGGGGTGTGAGACAAGACCCTGTGCCCAGCGGGTGCCTGCACCTTCCCTAGGAGCCCGATCTCCATGCCAGCTCTGGGCCTGGAGGTGGGGGCCATTCCAGGCATGGGGGTGGGGGGTAGTACTATGGATAGAGCAGGGGCTCTGAAGTCAGACAGGCAGGGTTCCAAAACCGGCCTCAGACCCTTCCCAGCCTGGGACCTCCAGCTATGTTGCTAGTTTCTCCAGTTTGGGGTTTTTCATTCACAAGATGAGGATAATAATGGCAGTGCTGAAGGCTGTGTGAGGATTCAGTAGAGATGTAGATGCCTTGTGGGACTCAGGCTGGGGTCAGGGGTTACTGAATCTCTATTATCTGAGATATTTATGGACAGAGGGGTCTCTCCAGGGCCCCTCTCACTGCCCCTAGTTAGCAGTTCTGACCTTAGAAGGACTTCCAGCTCTGCTAGTCCACTGTCTGCCCCGTTGGCCCTTGGGGCTGAACCTCTGCAGCCAGCCAGTCCCCCGGGTCTCCCACCTAGAGCCTGTGGGCTCTAGCCTGTCTCACAGGAGTGGCTGCAGACCAGTGCACAGGACCTCGATCACAGCCAGCCATGACTCCCTCTTACCAGTTAGGACTGAGCCCCTCTCCCTAGAGCTGAAAGCCTTCATACCCCATCCCTTTACCGTATCTCCACACTACCCACGGCCCCCTCTCTCCAGCAGGGACCTGAGCTCTCATCTTCCCGCTGCCACACGAGTGCTCATGCGTTTACCTGTGCTCTCTTCCACCCCTGTTGGCAGGGCTTACCTGGACACTCCTCCCGTCTGAGGCCTGTTCCCCTAGGAGCCTGGCCCAAGCATCTGGGACCAAGAAGGATGAACAGAACAACCCGGGCCACCTCTGCCTCTAGCCCGTGGAGCCCACATCACCTCCCGGCCAGAGCACCTGGCAGGAGGTGGCAGTGGCCAGGAGAGGAGCCGTTGTGTTCTCACACTGCCCCAGGGCTGGGCAATCCTCAGCCAAGAACTAGGGAGTCCAATGCAGCAGGCACCTACCTTGAGATTCATTTGATCCAACCTCCTCATTTTATTGGGGCAACTGTAGCCCAGAAAGGGCCAGTGGCTGGCTCAAGTTCCAAGAGACAAGAGTTCTCTGCCAGGCCCACGAACCCCCCTGATTGCTGCCAAGGGAGCCCATGTCCCCTCCTCCAGGGAAGCTGAGATAAAATGGGTTGCAGGCTCCTTGTCACCAAGTCTATTTGAAAACTGTGAATGGATCTGAGAGGCTTGGGAGGCCAGTAATGGCGTAGTCTTAACAAAATAAAATTTTATGTTCCTTAAATACATGAAGTCACCCTGAACGGCCATTAACAAAACATGGTCAAGGAAAGGTGCTGGCTCCTTCAGAGATGAGGTCAGAGTTCACTTGTGATTGGCTGCTAACTGCTCCCTTGCAACTGGGTGTTGCCGAAGGGCACAGAACTCCCTCTCTGCCATCTGGAACACAGCCCGCACTCGGAGGCCCGGGAGCTCCTGTTACTATTATCTCGTTCCCACTAGGAGTTTGCTCAGCGCACGTTCCAATCAGCAGGGTCCAATTCCTCTCCGGCCCTGGGAAAGCATCAACAAATTCTAAATTAGAGATGTCAGAGCTAACACGGGCCTCTCTACTCTTCTTAATTTTCTTCCACTGTGTGTTTCTCACCCCCACCACCGTCCACCAGCTAGGTCTTCAATCCCATGGAGGCAGGGACCGTGTCTTCTATTTCATCCGTTCAACAAGTATTGATTGACCACCTGCCACAGGCGGGATCAGGTGCCCTGGGGAATATAAAACATGGGAAAGCCGCGGTCTTAGCCTGCATGGAAGAGGCAATGACCTTGTTGTGAATACGATGCCTTGCTTTATGTATCAATATTTTCAAGGCCATTTTAGAAGCTAGCTCACTTGGATATCATGATGGTCCTGGTGGGGGGGGCGGGAACAGAGCTAATATTGTTCCCTTTTGTCTGTCAAGTAAGCTGAGGCCCAAAGAAGCTGACTCCCCAAGTGCCACTCGGTCTATTGGTGATGGAGCTTGGGCTAGGCCCCCTGGTTCTCCCTTCTGCCAACAGGGGCTGGCTGGACAGTGCATGCTCACCCACACAGCCTTCTCTGCCTGTTTGGCTCGAGCCCCCTTCTCTCTGGCCCTGCCCAGTACAGCACCAAAGACCCCCCCCCAGCCAGTGCCTCCCACAGGGCTCAGCCAAGAGCCCCACCAAACAGGAGCTCCGTGAAGGAGTAACTGTTCAGTGGGTGATTCCTGCTTGTAGTTTTAAAGAAAACAGGGGCCCCTGGTTGGAGGTAATGTTGTCATATGAGCTCCCTAGGGGCAATGAAACTGTCCCATCCCAGGAAGCAGCCATCAGACAAATGATGTTTTTTTCGGGGGGAGGTACGCGGGCATCTCACTGTTGCGGCCTCTCCCGCTGCGGAGCACAGGCTCCGGATGCGCAGGCTCAGTGGCCATGGCTCACGGGCCCAGCTGCTCCGCGGTATGTGGGATCTTCCCGGACCGGGGCACGAACCCGCGTCCCCTGCATCGGCAGGTGGACTCTCAACCACTGCGCCACCAGGGAAGCCCAACAGACAAATGATTTTGTCTGCAATGCACACCAGCCTTTCATCTTTAATCTACAGGAGCCAAGCAGCATGCCAATGGCTTGCTGTTGGCCCTCTGCGAGGGAGAGTGTTTTGGGGAAGAAGTGCAAGCCAGGTAAAGTGAACTGGAACAGGGCCATTGGGGTACAACTCTTCCCTTTTCACAAGCCAACTCACTTATTTTGCTGCCTAGAATGTTCTCCATGGATGACTCTGGCTTCTCTGAGGACACTGCACGAATGTGGCAGAACAGGCTGGGTGGGGTGGGAGGGTGAGAAGGCGGCAGATGCAGCCACCTGGCCTTCAACTCCCACAGCCCCGGGTCGGGTGGGAGTGGGCCGTAAACTTGAAGAGCTAAAGAGTCCATATGGGCGGAAACGACTTCTGGGGAGGAGCAGGGTTAGACCCTGGAGGGGCCAAGTGGGAGCTTCCTCTCGGGGCGGCAGCAGAAGAGATACATCTCTGCTTTCTGGGGAAGTTTTGTCCCAGGACAGTGAGGTTCTTAAACTTGAGCATGCCCCCGATTCCCCGGGGGAGGACTTGTGAAAACACAGATTCTGAGGCTCCACCCTCAGAGTTTCTGATTCAGCAGGTCTGGGGTAGGGCCCGAGAATGTTCGTTTCTAACAAGTTCCCAGGTTGATGCTGATGTTGCTGATCTGGGGTCCACACCTTGAAAACCTCTGGAGTTTTCTAGAGGCATGGACAAGCTGACCTGCCATGTGGGGAAGTTCAGAACAGAAGGTCAGCAAATGGCTATCTTCAAAAGCCTCTTAGCTGGCTCTCTGGGGGTGGTCTGGGATGGTGAGGCAGAGAAGTGGACAAATGATGGCCCGTCTCCTCCCATCTTTCCACCCCATCAGGGAGGAGGGAGAAATAAGCCAGAGGTGAGAGATCAGGAGCGGCCCCCTGGAAGTATGCATGTGGGTATGTGTGTGCGTGTGTGCGTGCATGCGTGCGTGTGCGTGTGTGAGAGAGAGAGAGACAGAGAGACAGACGGACAGAGAGACAGAGGGGGAGAGAAAGCCATGCAGCTGGTGCTGGCCTGTCCCTGCCTCAGGGGTTCATCCGAACCGCTGACTCTTCCTCCAGTTCCCACTGTTTGACCTCAAAGAAGTGTCTACAGCTTTCTAGGACTCTTTCTCTCCCATGAAATTACTTTCATGGGGATTCCCCTCCTGGTCTCTCTACCACCCAGCTTGTAGCCATCCCTCATGCCAAGCCAAACACTTGCCTCCTCCAGGAAGGCCTCCCTGGCTGCTCGGGCCCTTCTCTGCCCCTGCCCCTGGCTGTCCCCACGCCATAATGGCTGGACCCCATGTGCTCCTTCTCCTATTTAGCCCACAGTGCCTTTATGTGGCTGAGCCACAGCAGGTGCTCGGCAAATAATTCTGGGGCGAATTTGATTTAGAGCAGAGCTGCAAAAACCAGGAGTGGGAGGCAAGGAATGGCAAGGCCATGGGCTCCCAACTGCTGAGCTAAAAGTGGAAAGTACAATCACAGCCGCGGAGGCTTGGCCTTCTTCCTTCTCTCGCCATCTGTTTTGCAAGGAAGGGAGCAGAGAGAGGCCACAGCACGTGTGACTCACTTGCTGGAGTCACGGGTTGCAGCAGTCAGGGACGGGGGGTTAGGAAAGGAAGCAAACTTCCTGTCCCAGCGAATGACCCCTCCAGCTACGCTGCTTACACAGGCTCCAAAGTTAGGACCCTCCTCCTCGCCCCTCACACCCACATCCAATCCCACAAGAACTCCAGAAGTCTTTCTCCAACCTATATTCAAATCCATCCTCTTCTCTCCATCTAACTGACAGTGGACTTGTCCAGGCCACCTTCTAAACCCCCCTGGACCCTTGAAATAGTCTCCTCTCTTGACGCTCCGCTCCACTTCTGTTCCCTCTAATCCACTCCAGCCAGAGTGAGGTGGCAAAAGTGGCAGTCATGCCACTTCCCTACTTACAGCCTTTCAAAGGTTTCCCCACCACGCTACAAATAGAAACCAGATTCCTGGCCACGGCCTTCCAGACCCTTCTCGGGTCGGTCCCTGCTTCAAGCTCACACCTCCTGATTCCGCTGCTGCCCTCCTCCCCCATCCCTGTGCTACGGCCACACCAGCCCCCATGTGTTCCAGCCCTTTCCCCTCCTGGCCTTTTTGCTCTGGCTCTTCCTCTGTCAGGACACCCTCCCCGTGTCCGCAGCTCGTTCACCTACAATTCAGGAGCACACGGCAAGGTGCTGGCCACCACTGGTTGGATGACTGAGTGACTGGTTGTTAGTGACACTCTCACCCCTGGAAGGATTCAAAAGGAAGGGTTTCCAACCCCAGGGCATCCCAGAGGGAAAAGATTTCAAATGTCTAAGTGCATGACTAATTTTTTGTCCCTCCTATTAGGAGACACAGACTTCTCTGAGTTCCCAGAGGAGCAGGGATTCCTCACCATGCCCCGAGGAGGCCTGAGGTCCTGCCTCCTGCCTGGGTGGGCATCAGGAAGGCTCAGCAGGGGACCGGAGTTGTCATTCACAGCATTAAATGGTGCCCCTGGAGCTGTTCCGAGGGCCACATGCAGCGCCCCGCAGAGGTTATTGCCAGAGTCTGTTTCTCAGGGGGAAAGAGACCAGCGGTGCCTTTGTCCTGGGAGGAGAGGTCAGGGAGGAAAGGGAATGCAAGGCCACTTTCGTGTCTTCACACAATGGCTTCTGCAGGGACAGCTTTATTTTTGCTTTGTTTGCCACAAGGATCTCTGGTTAAGACACTAAATCTTAAGTGGTCAATAAAAGGCAAAAAGACATATCTGACCCCATCCTCCCTCCCATCCTGCTGAACTAAGAGACCAACACCTCCCTCGCCGGCGCTGGGAAGATTTCATGAGCAGAGAGCTGTAGAGAGAGCCCCTGCCCCCCAGGGTCCGGCACAGGTCTTGTCGTGTGTTCTGTTGATGGGGTGGGGGCGGGAACAGGGATACTGGAACAAGGAGGACTTCCTGGCACCTCTAAAATTATACTGCAAAGAGAAGGAATTCGAAGAAAGACCAGAAAAGGGGGGAAATTGTATTGCTTCTCGATATGCTTCTAATTTGGAGATCCTGGCAAAAGGCTGGGAGACAGCGTGGCAGGGTGAGTGGAGCCCTGACCCGGAGCCAGGAGCCAGGGTCTAGATGCAGCTCTGTCGGAGCCTCGGGCCCTGCCACCATCTCCCTCTGTCTCCACGTCCCCTCTGCCCACGAAGGGGCCAAGGGGAAAGCCCCCCGGCCCGGCTCCCGCCAGCGCTGCAAGTCTGGGATTCTATTTAAGAACACGCAGCCCATCTGGTTCCCATTGAGCGGGCTGCGTTTTCTCAAGTGCCGCCCACCCCCCCCCTTTGCAATCCAGATTCCCACCATGTGACCCCATCTTGTCCCAGTGGTGTTCTGTTTTATGGCTTGTTGTTCTGTGTGCGTGATTTGAGTTTGGGGACTTTTTTTAATCCCCCCCCACACACAGATTTCCCTCCCTCTTCCAGAAAACGTGGAGCCTGAACTTTTGACTGCCTGCAGCCCTCAGGGGGATGGCCATGAGGACAGAGGGCAGGAGGAGATGGATGTCTCCGCCTGTCTCCTACTGCAGATTTCTCGGCTTCTTCGTTTGTTTCTTCTCTGTTTGAAGCGCTGCTCCTGATGGCCCCTCACATGAATCAGTCGAGAGCTGGGGCCAGAAAGGAGGCTGGAGAGAAGGATTGGTTTAGTTCAACAGTTCAACCAACATTTATTGAGCTGCCCGGGCCTGTGCGTGCTGGAGCTGCCAAGGGGAGAGGCTGAGCCCGGGGCTGGAGGAGGCCACACACTGGTGGGAGAGACAGGAAGGCACGAAAATCACCCAGCTCCTGGCTGAGTGCTCCCACCTGGTTGTTCATGGGGTCTGGGGAGAGAGCAGGAAAGACCAGGAGCCCCACCAGGGCCGGGAGGGCCACAGGGATGGCTTCCTGGACGATGAGATACCCAGTCATTGGTTCATTCAGTCATCTCACTGTTGATCAAGAGCCCCCGTGTAGGTGCCAGGCGCCCTGCTGGGTATACTGTGTATGGAGTGGTGAGTCAAACAAATGTGGTCTCTGTACTCACAGAAGGAGTCCAGTCTCTAGGAACAGAAAGACATCAATCAGATAGCAAACACATCTATAGTTATAAAGTGTGAGAATGCTAACAGCATTTATAAAGGGGTCTCATTTATTTTTTTATTTTTTATTTTTTAATGTATAAATATTTAATAGATGCAACAAATACCACATACATCTCTACCACCCCCGGCCATTGGGCCACATGCAATCTACTTAATTCTATGTATAAGGGTCTCATTTAAATTAGCTGATCCTAAAGGAAGTGACTTTTGGGCAAGATTGAAAGAAAGAGTAGCGTTAGCAGGGAAAGAGTGTTCCTGGCAGGGCCAAGTGTACGCTGGGGTGCTGACAGCCGAGGGAGCTTTACTCCTTGAAGTGACTGCAAGGAGGGCCATGAGGCAAGAATATAGAGCTGGGACGTGGGGAAAGGCGAGCCAGGACACCCAGGCTGGGGCCAGCCCATCTGGGCCATGGCGAGGCCAGCAGTCATTCTGAGATCACGTTTAGAGGTCAGTCTGAAGCTGGGCTTAGTGGTCAGGCACCAGAGCGAGAGGCTGTGCTCAGGCTGTGCCCAGGGTTAAGTCTTCGATGCCAGAATTAGGGGTGGGTCTGTGGCCAGGGTTAAGGTCAGTCTGAATTCAGGGCCAGAGTCATTCTGAGGTCATGTTTAGGGGTCAGTCTGAGGACAGTGTTAAGGTCAGTCATCCATTAAATATTCAGAGTGTCTCCGTGGCCAGCACCCGAGGAGTACAGTGATGGGCCTGACAGCATCCCTTGTCTTCCTGGAACTCAGAGTTGAATGGGAAAGACAGTCAAGAAGGAATCGCCTGATAGTGGGTCCATTAATTACCGTTGCACCGAGTGCTACGGAAGAGAACAAGGTATCATTCGGTTATTATGGCCCAGGAGCAAATGACCCCATAACTTTGCAGCTCAAAACAACCATTTATTATGCTCACAGACTCTGTGGGCTGGGAATTGGAAAAGCCTGGTGGGGATGGTTAGTCTCTGCTCCACGCTGTCTGGGGTTCAGCTGGGTAGAACCCAAGGCTGGGAGTGGCTCTGCGGCTGTGGACTGGAATCGTCTGAAGGCTCCTCAGTCACAAGTCCGGCACCTGGGCCGTGACCGCTGGCCAGAGCGCACCTGCATGTGGCCTCTCCACGTGGCTTGCTTTTTCTCATAGCATGGTGGCCAGCCTCAAGGTGTCTGGATTTCTTCCATGAGCCCCAAGTTATGGAAAATGGGCAGAAGTTGTGTCACCTTCTCTGACCCAGCCTCAGAAGCCTCACTTCCACTGTGCTCTATTGTTCAAGCAATCAAGGGGGAAGAAATAAGAAACAAGGCAAAGGGAATTAGACTCCACCCTCCACGGGAGCATGGCATGGTCACGCTGTAGAACAGGTGGATCAGAGATATTTGGAACTCTCTGGAATATTTGGAACTCTCTGGAAAATACCATCTGCCACGAACCAGCAGAGGGCAGGTCAGATTGGGCTGAGGTTTGGGCTTTCTGAACAAGATTTAGAAAGAGGGGAAGAGAGTTTGCTTCTGGAATGCACACTGGCCTCTGGCACAATGGTAGCTAAACACTTAAGTTAGGCAGCCGCCAGCCCGCAGGACACATGGGAATAGGTGGGAAGATGCGGGCAAGGAGGAGCTGTGCAAGGACCAGATTCCCAGCACTCCCTCCGCTGCACAGTAGAGGCCTGACAGTTTCCCTGGTCTTGGCTCTAATTCTTTACTCCAACATCCATTTTCCCATTATGAAATGGGGGTTAAATTCTCCCAATCTGGACAGATTGGAGGCCGGCATAGTCCAAATTGATTTGGGGTTCCCTGAAGCTTGAGGAACCCACAGGCAGGCCTGACTTTGATGACATGCCATACTTTTAAAAACCTTTGGTGCCTTATAGATGGTAATTGTTGATAGCATTTTGCTGATGAAATTAGATGGTTTGTGAATCAACTTCCATATGAAATATACCAGGAACTCTTTGCCTTAATGGAAACCTATGGTAAAGTCTGCTCTAAAATGAGCAGTAGTTTGTAAAGTGAAGAATTTCTCCAACTGTAGTTTTTTTTTGAAAATACAGATTTGTGTCCACCTGGTCAGTGGAAGCAGAGGCTAACTTCCCTGGCTCCATTTCCTTTGCTCACATTGGTCTTTATCTGCCATCTGGAGCTTTGCCGTCTGTCCTAGGGGGGATGAGAGGAAAAGAAATGGGTTCCAACAGCAGCAAAGATTTAAATCAGAAGTGGACAGAGCCTGGGTTTTGTGGGTCTCTAGGAAAACATAGAAACAGCTGGAATAGGCACCAACCTGGAGACGGTGAGGATGAAATCTGGGCAACACCGCTTTGGGGGCTCCTTCATGTGCGGTGCAAAGGGCCTTCCGCTGCCAACTTCCTGAGCATCCTGGGGCCTCTCTTTGGGTCTCAGTTTCCTACCCCAGCTGAGATCCATTTCGCGGCTCTTGGGCCCTGACCCCAACAGCACCTACCTCGCCCACCTCCATCCCCTTTGCAGTGGCTGGAGCTCCGCAGTAGTCAGGGCATGACCCCACTTCCTCACTGGCCTTGGGAAACTCCCTGAACTTGGCCCCAGGGCCGGGTTCAGGCGGGAAGCGTGGCCCAGATGACCTCATGCTGGGCTCTTGCCCTGCTCTTCATCTGTTCATCTCTCAGCAGGCAGCTCAGTGAATCACCTCAGGGGGAGAGAGCCAAGGCCATTTGAAAACTGAAAGCCCTGTGAGGCCCTTTCCATCCAAGGGCTTTGAGAACAGGCCTTTGGCAGCTCTGAGCTCTTCCCTTCCCAGGGACACAGAATGGAAGGCTAGATGCTTCTCAGCCAGGGCTGCTGTTCTCCAAGGGCAGGTAGAGCATTGCGCCTTCCCCCTTCCCTCTTCCCTGAGCCAGGACTTCGAGACTCCAGCCTGGCTGTGTGTACTCCTTGCCCTCTCTGGGCCTGTCTCGGCAGCTGTAAGCTACAACCCCTCTGCACTATCTCAGGCCACCCCTGCTCTTCCTCCTCCATCCAGACCACCTCAATCTGCTCCCCTACCCCCAAAGTTGCATGCACCTTAGCCTCAGGCAGTTTCAACTGCACTTAGAAGAGTCCTGTGGCAAAGCTATTTCTTGCTCTCTGAATATTTATGGGCTCCCCCACATTTTCTAGAAGACTTGCAGTCAGGTGGGCCTGGAGTCCATCTCTGACCAATGATGAATTATTGGCTGAGCATAGAAGGGCAGGCACGATCCACCACATACTCTCTCCTTACACCTGGGAGGTGAACACGGAGACCTCATAGTACAGATCTGCACTGCCAAATGTGGTAGCAACTAGCCACGTGTGGCAATTTAAATCAGTTATAATTAAGTGAAATTTCAAATTCTGTTTCTTAGTCACACTAGCCACATTTCAAGTTCTTGATAGTCACATGTGGTGGGCAGAGATGGCATTGCACAGCACATCCAGGGCATCCCCATCCTTGCAGAAAGTTCTATGGGACAACACCCTCCTAGGTGGTGAAGCTCCAAGATTTTAGGTCACCATCAGCCCAGATCCTCAAGTGAGAAAGGAGCAGAGCCTCTCAGTGGCCCACAGGGGACATACAGCATCAGCATCAGTAAGAAATAAACTTGCATCGTGTGACGCTGCTGAGATTTCAGAGTGAACCTGTTGCTTCCCCAGAGGCCGGATTTCCGGGCTAGTCAGATTAGCACAGCTCACTTGCACGAAATGAGCAGGGAGCAGCAAAAACAGGCAGAAGAGGACCAAGTTCTAGCTTGCTGGGCGAATGCCACATGCAGTCCAAGCAATCCATATAATACAGAGTTGGCACCTTGCTGGCCTTGTAGGGGGAACTGGCTGAAGCGTAATCATGGGAGAGTCCCTGGAGGAGGTGAAACTAGGGACTGGGCTTGGGAAATGGGCAGGGTTCACATAGCCTTGTGGTTTTCAACCTACAAGAATTGTTGGCTGCCCCCCTGGGAAAGCTGAGATAAGCCAGGAGAAGGGTGGACATCCCAGCAGGAGCACCAGGACGGGCCAAACACATGAGCAAAAATGTCAGTGAGAACTCAAATGACTGAGCCATGCGATTTGCCTTGGGGTTGCAATGGAACCTTAGGGAAGCTCAGGAGATAAGTCAGATGGGAATCGAGAGGTGAGTTTCCCTGTATGTTTCCACCCAGAGTTGGAAGAGGAAGTAGAGGTGTAGAGAATGAAGGATGAACTAATGCTGTCATTACTGATAGTCAAGGGTGGGGTTGACCTCCGGGATGACAAGTCAGAATTCAATAACTGGGGTGGCAGGGTTTGACTGGGAAGTGTGAGAATTCATAGAGGCAGCATTTTGCTTATAGAATAATCTGTTAATTGGTGATGAATTCATACCGGAAGCTAGTTAACCCCAGAGCTCCTCCCTTTTGGGTTCTAGGCCTAACTCTCCAATTCTCCACTGGCTTCCCGAGCTGAGTGTCTGCTCAGCACCTCAGTGTGGCTCTGGCCAAAGTGATCCACACCCTGCACCCCAACCTGGAACAAATGCCACGGTCATCTAAGAATGCCACTGGCCATCTTTGAGCTGGGACCTGACGCCTAAGTGGGCATTCACCAGGGTGATAGAGGATTTGAAGCCAAGGGAACAGCATGTGAAAAGGTCCTCAGGACCCGGAAGTGGGCTGTGATTCCTTTGAGATTCACACCAGCACCATCACCCATGCACACACACGTGCACAAGCACACACACACACAGCTCATCTCTCAACAGGTCCCACTGGGGCCTCTGCTGGCAGCACCCCAGCCTCTACTCCTCCCCAACCTCCCTGCCTCCCCCATAATCATACCTGACTATTTTCCTCCTAGACCACAGCAGCCTCGGAACTGCTGGCCCAGCCCCCATCTCTTCACCCCACACCCCATCAATTTATCCTGCATTCCAGCATCATACAAGATTCCTAATGTTGACGTGGGCCAATCTGCTGAGAGGACTGCAAAGAAATCACATTGCATTTCTGAGCCTCTTTTCACACACACACACACACACACACACACACACACACACACACATCTTGTCTGCTTTTTTCCCTCCTACAGCATCTGGTTCACAATAAGGATTCACCAAAGATGCAGGTGGGAGGCACTTGAGACCTCTGGGTGAAGCATTTCTGGCATCTTGAATGCCCCGAGGGAGCTGCAGAGCTCCGGCCTGCTCCCACATCAGTCTGTACATCCTTAAGACCAGAGGAGGACGGCCCTTCACCATACCTGGTGTCCTCCTGCAGGCAATGGAACGATCCTGCGGGGAAGCCTGACAGTCCAGAGCAGGGAGAAGCCGGGTGTCCCTCTGTTTCTAGCTGTTCCCTGGGGACATTCCTGGGTGGAGAGAAATCCAATGGAAAGGGAGGCTGGGAGTGGTGGTGTAGACTTCTCTTTCTATTTCCTGACCAGAAGGGCCGCATCATTGCCTGGAGGAGGCCTCCACACCAAACCTCTGCCGTCCACTGCATGGCTGCCAAGAGCTTCCAATTTATGCCCAGAATAAAATCCAGACCCTTTACTGCCCCCCACAAGGCCCTGCGTGATCTGGCCCCTGCCAACCTCCCTAATCTCATCCACCTCCACACCCCACATGCCATCTCTGTGTCCCGCTATCCTGATGGTCTTCTGCTTCCTAGAACAGCCCACTTTGGGCTCCTGAGGGCCTTTTCACATGCTGTTCCCTTGGCTTCAAATCCTACACAACCCTGGTGAATGCCAACTTAGGCGTCAGGTCCCAGCTCAAAGATGGCTTCCCCAGAACCCCAGCCACTGCACTCTCCACCCTTCAGGGTCCCTGTTGTAAGCTCTCATGACTCACATTTATGAGAGCTCCTCTCTGTAGCTCTTTCATGGTCCCTCATTACACATTGGCACACCTATTTGTTTATGGTCTGTCTCTCCCACAGAATACAAGCTCCGTGGGGCCAGGACCAAGCCTATCTCACTCAGTAATAATCCTGGCATATAATAGGTGCTCAATAAAGATTTGGGGAATGAATAAATGGATGGGAAAATGAGACAATTTTAAAAATCATGCTAAAGATGCTTACGACCACATGGGTCAGCCTCCCTCTGGGCCCATCTCCCCTCTCTCTCCTCTCTACACTCCTGCCCTCACCCCTCACCCTCCTCTGCCCACACCCTGCTCATTCTTAGGGGACACAGGGAAAGGGGCCACAACACACAGCTTCAGCTGACCTGGGCCCCACACAGTGCCCGGCTGGGTTTGTGGAGAATAAACAGGTCTAATCCAGATGAATCTCGCTTTGCCCAGGAGCTGGGCTTAGAATTCTGTGCAGCTGACTCCCCAGGCCGCAGGGCCCTCCCTGAGCAGCAGCCTCGGCTCGCCTGCTGGGGCCTCTGGACAGCAGCCAGGTTCTGCCACCTTCGGGGTCTTTGCCCTCCTACAGTTCTCGGGCCCCCCAGCCCATAATCTCTCCTCCAAGATGTAAAAATATGTTTCAAGGCACTAGCTAGGGAGGTCATTACTTCAGAGACCCTCTGGGCAAATTCTTTTATTGGCCCCAGTTTAAAGAGCTGGAGTCTTCTTATAAGGGGGCTCCTTAGAACAGGGCCCACCTGTGAGAATACTGTCCTCTTCGGAGACTGCACTGGACAGGAGGGCAGGCCGGGCCCTTGGCTGTCCCCAGAGAAAGTGTGGGGAGGAGGCTCAGAAGAGCTTAAGAAATGGTCTTTTCCTAAAGAAGGGGAAACTCTTCTTAGTCAAAGACTCCAGATGGGAATTAACACTTTCAGGGCCTAGCTGAGGGACCAGTGGCATTCTGGCCCCAGGAGGTGCCGTCCTTAGTAAGAATTCAGTGTACCAATGGGACGGGAGCCAAAATCATTTATCCCTCCACTGCCCAGCCCGTGGAACAGATGCCCTTGGCTCCCACCTCCCTGTGAGGAGAAGCAGCGGAATGGAAATCCCTGGATCTCCTATCCCCAGACGTACAGGGGTCCCTTGGTCCTCCCCTCGAGTTAACATGGGGGAGCTGCCTACTCCAAGCCTCTGCCCCCTCTGGGCTCCATCCCCAGTGAGAGTCACACAGGTGTCTCCTCCTGCCTCCTCGGGGACTTCCCTCTTGCAATTAGCACCCCTGCACCCCCTCCATGATTTAATCTCTTGCTCTCTATTACCCGCCCCCGCCCCCATTGGCATTTATGATGGTCAAGCATCTGCCATGTTAAAGCTACACAGCACCAGCTGCCACACTCACTCCCTTCTTCTGTTCACAGCTGACTTCCTGGAAATACACACACTTGCTGGCTTTCCTTCCGCACCCTTACTCTCTCCTCAATCCATAGTAGTATGGCTTCTGTCCCCACCACTTTCCTGAAACTTCTCTCTCCAAGCAGCCAAAGGCTTCCTTATTGCTAAATCCAATTTCAGCAGCACATGGCACCACGTCTCCAACTCACCATGCTCTTTCCCCTGCCTGTCTCAGCCCAGCGCCCCTGAACTGACTCTTACCTCTGGCTGCGTCTTCTCATTCTCCATCATGGATCCTTTTTAGAATTCTGGTTTTGACTCTCCTCCTTTTCCTTTCTCACTCTACACTCTCCCTGGGGTGATCTCATTCACTGGCATGGTCTCGGTGACTAGAATCTCCATCTACAGCCCAGAACTCTCCCCTGAGCTTTGCACCTATACACTCACTCACTCAAACATATTTGCTCCCCTACCATGGACCAGGAACTGTTCTCAGGAACAAAACAGATCAAGACCCGGCTCTCGGGGGCTTCACGGTGTAGCAGAGACAAACACTGCACAAGGAGACAAGGCTACTCCTTGCAGGATAAGTGCCAACAGAGTCATGGGTTGGCATGATTGGGGGCCAAGCAGGTAACATCCGTGAGGGTTAGGTCAGGAAGCAGAGATGCTGTGAGCATTAAGAAATGGGGGATATATTATAGGAATAAGACACCACAAATGTGTGGGAAAGCTAGGAAAGCAGAAGTCCTAAAGGGGAAGATCAGAAGAAAGTCACCAAAGAGTCCCCTGAAGCCAGCAAGGAGTGGGTCCCAAAGAAAGTCAGTAGAGAAGCTTGTGGAAGGCTGTTTCTTCTAAACCTGATGGAGAGCAGGGCTGGAAGGAGAGACGACGGGTTCAGAGATCCATCGGCTCTCACCCAGAGTACTGCCGTGTGACTTAGAACATCTCCCTGACTGGACTCTAATCTCGTCCCAGTGTGTCCGTCACGGTACAGCCTAAGCAGTCTTTCTACAATGCAGCCCTAACCTGTCACTCCCTTTCTGAAAGTGCTTTCTCTCCCCACTGCCTTCCAGACAGCGTTCAGACTCCTGGGCAAAGCTGACAGGGCCCATCTTGCCTCCACTCCCACAACGGGCCCCCTCTCTTGCTTCTCCCCCTTCTGGAACCTGCCCCCACCCTGTGCTCACAACCCAGCTCTCCACATGCTCCATAGATCAAACTTCCTCCACTCTCTCCTGCTCTTGCTCTCTCCCAGACCCCTGGACACACTATTTCTCTCACCTTCTTTTCTTGGCCAAGTCTCAGCCTTCCTCCAGGAAGCTTCTGTGACACCCGCCCCACAGACATATGGGCTCCTCGTACGTGCTACTCCAGATCCTGTATTTTCCTCTCTTTGCCCTTGTCCCACACTCAGGCATCTGCAGGCTTGATGTCCTCGTGCCTTGGCCTCACTCAATCGTGAACACCATGAGGGAAGAGGCCTCATTGTGACCGGCCCATACCTGGGCATCACAAGTATTTGATGAGTATTTGCTGAACTAACAAACATTTACAAGAGCTGTGTAATAAAACATAAAGATGACTATTCTGTAATGTCCCTGTAAAAAGAATACAAAATTTTGTGTATATGAAGACTGCAGTTTGCAAAATAAGTAGAAGAAATATATGCACAGTTAAAGTAAAAGTGGGGGTATGGGAGGAACTTGTGAATAATTGTTAATAAAGTTCATTTCTGGGGAGGAACCAAGATGGCGGAATAGAAGGATGTGCTCTCACTCCCTCTTGTGAGAACACCAGAATCACAACTAGCTGCTGGACAATCAATGACAGGAAGACACTGGAACTCACCAAAAAAGATACCCCACATCCAAAGACAAAGGAGAAGCCACAATGAGATGGTAGGAGGGGCACAATCACAGTAAAATCAAATCACATAACTGGTGGGTGGGTGACTTACAGACTGGAGAACACTTATACCACAGAAGTCCACCCACTGGAGTGAAGGTTCTGAGCCCCACAACAGGCTTCCCAACCTGGGGGTCCAGGAATGGGAGGAGGAATTCCTAGAGAATCAGACTTTGAAGCCAAGTGGGAATTGATTGCAGGACTTTGATAGGACTGGGGGAAACAGAGACTCCAATTTTGGAGGGCACACACAAAGTGGTGTGTGCATTGGGACCCAGAGGATGGAGCAGTGACCCCAGGGGAGACTGAACCAGACCTACCTGCTAGTGTTGGAGGGTCTCCTGCAGAGGTGGCGGGGGGGGCTGTGGCTCACCATGGGGACAAGGACACTGACAGCAGAAGTTCTGGGAAGTACTCCTTGGCGTGAGCCCTCCCAGAGTCTGCCATTAGCCCCACCAAAGAGCCCAGGTAGGCTCCAGTGTTGGGTTGCCTCAGGCCAAACAACCAACAGGGAGGGAATCCAGCCCCACCCATCAACAGTCAAGTGGATTACAGTTTTACTGAGCTCTGCCAACCAGAACAACAGTCAGCTCACCAGTCCCTCCTATCAAGCCTCTTAGATAGCCTCATCCACCAGAGGGCAGACAGCAGAAGCAAGAAGAACTACAATCCTGCAGCCTGTGGAACAAAAAACACATTCACAGAAAGACAGACAAGATGAAAAGGCAGAGGGCTATGTACCAGATGAAGGAACAAGACAAAACCCTAGAAAAACAACTAAATGAAGTGGAGATAGACAACCTTCCAGAAAAAAAGAATTCAGAATAATGATAGTGAGGACGGTCCAGGACCTTGGAAAAAGAATGGAGGCAAAGATCGAGAAGAAGCAATAAATGTTCAACAAAGACCTAGAAGAATTAAAGAAAAAAAAACAGAGATGAACAATACAATAACTGAAATGGAAACTAAACTAGAAGGAATCAATAGCAGAATAACTGAGGCAGAAGAATGGATAAGTGACCTGGAAGACAGAATGGTGGAATTCACTGCTGTGAAAGAGAATAAAGAAAAAAGAATGAAAAGAAATGAAGACAGCCTAAGAGATCTCTGGGACAACATTAAACGTGACAACATTCGCATTATAGGGGTCCCAGAAGGAGAAGAGAGAAAGGACCAGAGAAAATATTTGAAGAGATTATAGTCGAAAACTTCCCTAACATGGGAAAGGAAATAGCCACCCAAATCCAGGAAGTGCAGCGAGTCCCGTACAGGATAAACCCAAGGAGAAACATGCAGAGACACTAACTAATCAAATTGGCAAAAATTAAAGGCAAAGAAAAATTATTGAAAGCAGCAAGGGAAAAATGAGAAATAACATACAAGGGAACTCCCATAAGGTTAACAGCTGATTTCTCAGCAGAAACTCTACAAGCCAGAAGGGAGTGGCATGATATACTTAAAGTGATGAAAGGGAAGAACCTACAACCAAGATTACTCTACCTGGCAAGGATCTCATTCAGATTTGATGGAGAAATCAAAAGTTTTACAGACAAGCAAAAGCTAAGAGAATTCAGCACCACCAAACCAGCTCTACAACAAATGCTAAAGGAACTTCTCTAGGCAGGAAACACAAGAGAAGGAAAAGGATCTACAAAAACAAACCCAAAACAATTAAGAAAGTGGTCATAGGAACATACATATTGATAATTACCTTAACATGAATGGATTTAATGTTCCAACCAAAAGACACAGGTTTGCTGAATGGATACAAAAACAAGACCCATATATATGCTGTCTACAAGAGACCCACTTCAGACCTAGAGACACACACAGAGTGAAAGTGAGGGGATGGAAAAAGATATTCCATGCAAATGGAAATCAAAAGAAAGCTGGAGTAGCTATACTCATATCAGATAAAATAGACTTTAAGATAAAGAATGTTACAAAAGACAAGGAAGGACACTACATAATGATCAAGGGATCAATCCAAGAAGAAGATAGAACACTTATAAATATATATGCACCCAACACAGGAGCACCTCAATACATAAGGCAACTGCTAACAGCTATAAAAGAGGAAATCAACAATAACACAGTAATAGTGGGGGACTTTAACACCTCACTTACACCAATGGACAGATCATCCAAAATGAAAATAAATAAGGAAACAGAAGTTTTAAATGATACAATAGACCAGATAGATTTAATTGATATTTATAGGACATTCCATCCAAAAACAGCAGATTACACTTTCTTCTCAAGTGTGCATAGAACATTCTCCAGGATAGCTCACATCTTGAGTCACAAATCAAGCCTCAGTAAATTTAAGAAAATTGAAATCATATCAAGCATCTTTTCTGACCACAACGTTATGAGATTAGAAATGAATACAGGGAAAAAAAATGTAAAACACACATACACATGGAGGCTAAACAATACGTTACTAAAAATCCAAGACATCACTGAAGAAATCAAAGAGGAAATAAAAAAAATACCTAGAGACAAATGGCAATGAAAACACGATGACCCAAAACCTATGGGATGCAGCAAAAGCAGTTCTAAGTGGGACATTTATAGCTTTACAAGCCTACCTCAAGAAACAAGAAAAATGTCAGGTAAACAATCTAACCTTACACCTAAAGGAACTACAGGAAGAAGAACAAACAAAACCCAAAGTTAGAAGAAGGAAAGAAAACATAAAGATCAGAGCAGAAATAAATGAAATAGAAACAAAGAAAACAATAACAAAGATCAATAAAACTCAAAGCTGGTTCTTTGGGAAGATAAACAAAATTGATAAACCATTAGCCAGACTCATCAAGAAAAAGAGGGAGAGGACTCAAACCGATAAAATTAGAAATGAAAAAGGAGAAGTTACAACAGACTCCGCAGAAATACAAAGCATCCTGAGACTACTACAAGCAAATCTATGTCAATAAAATGGACAACCTAGAAGAAATGGACACATTCTTAGAAAGGTATAACCTTCCAAGACTGAACCAGGAAGAAATAGAAAATATGAACAAAAGAGTCACAAGTAATGAAATTGAAACTCTGATTAAAAATCTTCCAACAAACAAAAGTCCAGGACCAGATGGCTTCACAGGTGAATTCTATCAAACATTTAAAGAAGAGCTAACACCCATCCTTCTCAAAGTCTTCCAAAAAATTGCAGAGGAAGGAACACTCTCAAACTCATTCTATGAGGCTACCATCACGCTGATACCAAAACCAGACAAAGATACTACAAAAAAAGAAAATTACAGACCAATATCACTGATGAATATATATGCAAAAATCCTGAACAAAATACTAGCCCACAGAATCCAACAACACATTAAAAGGATCATAAACCATGATCCAGTGGGATTTATCCCAGGGATGCAAAGATTCTTCAATATACATAAATCAATCCATGTGATACACCATATTAACAAATTGAAGAATAAAGACCGTATGATCATCTCAATTGATGCAGAAAAAGCTTTTGACAAAATTCAACACCCATTTATGATAAAAACCCAGCAGAAAGTAGGCATAGAGGGAACTTTCCTCAACATAATAAAGGCCATATATGACAAACCCACAGCAAACATCATTCTCAATGGTGAAAAACTGAAAGCATTTCCTCTAAGGTCAGGAACAAGACAAAGATGTTCACTCACACCACTATTATTCAACATAGTTTTGGACGTCCTAGCCATGGCAATCAGAGAAGAAAAAGAAATAAAAGGAATAAAAATTGTAAAAGAAGAAGTAAAACTGTCACTGTTTGCAGATGACTTGATACTATACATAGAGAAGCCTAAAATTGCCACCAGAAAACTACTACAGCTGATCAATGAATTTGGTAAAGTTGCAGGATACAAAATTAATGCACAGAAATCTCTTGCATTCTTATACACTAATGATGAAAAATCTAAAAGATAAATTATGGAAACACTCCCATTTACCATTGCAACAAAAAGAATAAAATATCTAGGAATAAACCTACCTAGGGAGACAAAAGACCTGTATGCAGAAAACTATAAGACACTGATGAAAGAAATTAAAGATGATGCCAACAGATGGAGAGATATACCATGTTCTTGGATTAGAAGAATCAATACTGTGAAAATGACTCTACTGCCCAAAGCAATCTACAGATTCAATGCAATCCCTATCAAATTACCAATGGCATTTTTTACAGAACTAGAACCAATCACCTTAAAATTTGTATGGAGACACAAAAGACCCAAATAGCCAACGCAGTCTTAAGGGAAAAAAACGGAGCTGGAGGAATCAGACTCCCTGACTTCAGACTATACTACAAAGCTACAGTAATCAAGACAATATGGTACTGGCACAAAAACAGAAACATAGATCAATGGAACAAGATAGAAAGTCCAGAGATAAACCCCCACGCCCCTATGGTCAACTAATCTATAACAAAGGAGGCAAAGATATACAATGGAGAAAAAACAGTCTTCAATAAGTGGTGCTGGGATAACTGGACAGCTACATGTAAAACAATGAAATTAGAACACTCCCTAACACCATACACAAAAATAAACTCAAAATGGATTTGAGACCTAAAAGTAAGACCTGACAGTCTAAAACTGTTAGAGGAAAACATTGGAAGAACACTCTTTGACAAAAATCACAGCAAGATCTTTTTTGATCCACCTCCTAGAGTAATGGAAATAAAATCAAAAATAAACAAATGGGACCTAATGAAACTTCAAAGCTTTTGCACAGCAAAGGAAACCATAAACAAGATGAAAAGACAACCCGCAGAATTGGAGAAAATATTTGCAAACGAATCAATGGACAAAGGATTACTCTCCAAAATATATAAACAGCTCATGCAGCTCAATATTAAAGAAACAAACAACCCAATCCAAAAATGGTCAGAAGACCTAAATAGACATTCCTCCAAAGAAGACATATGGATGGCCAAGAAGCACATGAAAAGCTGCTCACCATCACTAATTATTAGAGAAATGCAAATCAAAACTACAATGAGGTATCACCTCACACCAGTTAGAATGGGCATCATCAGAAAATCTACAAACAAGAAATGCTGGAGAGGGTGTGGAGAAAAGGGAACCCTTTTGCACTGTTGGTGGGAATGTAAATTGATACAGCCACTATGGAGAACAGTATGGAGGTTCCTTAAAAAACTAAAAATAAAATTACCATATGATCCAGCAATCCCACTACTGGGCGTATACCAGAGAAAACCATAATTCAAAAAGACACATGCACCCCAATGTTCACTGCAACACTATTTACAATAGCCCGGTCATGGAAGCAAGCTAGATGTCCATAGACAGATGAATGGATAAAGAAGTTGTGGTACATATATACAATGGAATATTACACAGCCATAAAAAGGAAGGAATTTGAGTCATTTGTTGAGACATGGTTGGATCTAGAGACTGTCATACGGAGTGAAGTAAGTCAGAAAGAGAAAAACAAATATCGTATATTAACGCATGTATGTTGAACATAGAAGAATGGTACAGATGAACCGGTTTGCAGGGCAGAAGTTGAGACACAGATGTAGAGAACAAACGTATGGACACCAAGGGGGAAAACCGCGGTGGGGTGGGGATGGTGGTTTGCTGAATTGGGCGATTGAGATTGACATGTATACAGTGATGTGTATAAAATTGATGACAAATAAGAACCTGCAGTATAAAAAAACAAACAAACAACAAAAAAATAACAACTAATACTAAACTTTCTTTGGGTTATTTGTTTGGAAATATGTTAATATAAACGTTTCAGACATTACATGAAATTTCTAAAAATCTTATATGTTCTGGTATAATGAATTAAGTCAATTCTAGTTATTACTTTAAATGTATATATCAGAAATAACTAAATTTCCTTGTCAATTGCATTATTATGAACTTTCAACAAATCTTTAACCGTGGTCATTTTTAAGTCTTTTGTCATTTACATACTGTTCTGGGTGTACTCTGATACTTTTGCAAAAATGTTCCTATAAAAGGGTTTCATCTTCAAGGAATTCATGGAAAAGACTCTGACAAGTACAGGTTTCTGGTAACTGACTATACTGCTGAACTGAATAAGCATTTTCAGAACTCTAATGGAAAACTGATGAATTCATAAAAGTGCTAACAAAAGATCAAGATAAAAAAATTAATTACATGGGACTGAGTGAACTGATGAGGATGATTATAATTTTTGTGACTTTCTGTTTGAATTAAAAAAGAAATTCCCACAAGGACTCAGAGGCAAAAAATATACAAATCAATTTTCACTGCAATGTAAAGGAGCTGTTACAGTGGAGGATTACTGGACTGAATGTCAATATTATGACATAGTATGAGTGTTTCGTGTTTGGTAATTGCAATCATTGTTGCTTTTGTTGTTGTCATCCATTTACAATGTTTGGTGTTAGTTTATTTACCTCTTGTAAAAATAAAATACTGTGTGTGTGTGTGTGTGTGTGTGTGTGTGTGTGTGTGTGAAAATAAATAAATAAATAAATAAATAAAACAAAGATGACTGTATATAAAAGAACATACAACTATCAGATAATAAAATGCTTTCTAGTCATCAGAATTCGTTATATTGCATTTACATTTTTATTGGCTTATGAAAATCTTTAATGCACTTTATTGTAGTATATTAAATAGGTGAATATTTGTCCCTTATAATGTTATTTATTTTATGTAAATTTTTGTTCTGTCTTGCTCTTCTCAAACCACCAGTACATTGTTGTGTTATTTGTGATATGGGGAAGTTGCTAGGCAGTGTTGTTACAGATTCTGGCACCAAGCCACTGAGTTGTGACAATGCCAACCTCTGTACTACATATGCATCCTTCTCAAAGATGAGTCTACGGAAGATAATATGCTTTAAGCATATAGGGAGTTAGATACCTTTGGATGAAGATATAACTTAAACATGATTATTTGTTACATAATATACATATAAATATTGGTAAATAAAAATAACAGAGTCTCTTGCTGTTCTGAGATAATATAATCTGGATCCTTGCTTTTAGATTTGAGTTTTTTCCTTAGTATGTTAATATCATTATTTTGAACTTGCTTTGCATCAGTTTGGCAGCCTTCTTTGTATAAGTCTGTTTTAACAGCTTACTTTATGTAGATCTATTGTGGAGGCCTTTAAAAATTATTTGGGTGGTAATGGATCTGTTTGCTTATTTGCTTGTTTGTGGTAATAAACTGATTGAATAAATAGTAAAAAATAATAATAATAAAGTTCATTTCTGGCTGGTGGGACTAGCAGTGGCTTTCCTTCTTTCTACATTTCAGTTTCAAACTGTTCTTTAAAGTTAAAAAACTTACCATTAAATATTTTTCAAAAGCAATAAATTGCTCTCTTACCACCTACTTCTATTTTTATATTCACATTCCTTCCTAACCACATTTGTTCTATACTTCCGAGAATGAAGATTTCTGTCTTGGGCAGAGAAAGCCAATTTTTCCTTTCAGTAGGAGTCGACTGACCTGTCTTCTCTTTGTCATCTGTTCCCAGATACCATCTGCTAGAAAACGTGTTCCTATCCCTTCTTTATTCCTCTTGCTTTGTCTGACACAAAGTAATCATGAGGGTTTTGAGTTGTAGCAAAATGATGTACTGATGGGTATATGGAGAGACATAAGTGGCCCAGATATGGGCTCCCAAATGTGGCTTTCAACAACAAGCATTCCCCAGACTCCCCCCAAGGGAAAATAAACACGAAGACAAAATTAAGCAAAGGATACCTTTGTTTCCAGTGGGGACTTCATCCAGACCCCAGTGCAGGGTTAGGCCAGCTCTCCCTTGGTTACCTTGGGTGACTTTCTCCTCTCCAGTTGAGACCAGTCTCAGATCCTGGAGCTGTTGCCATGTAAGGAAGGGCAATCCTAAGCACTCCTGCCCTGGGGAAGAAGAGGAGGGTGCGCGATAAGAGGGTGTTGGCCCTAGAACCCAGGTCAGCAGTGATCCAGGAGGACAACCTCAGCAGTGGGAGCATCAACAGGTTTACCCAACTTGCCATCCCCGTGAAAGTAAGTCATCACTGAATTCAGGAGAGAAAGCAGACCACGACTCTGGTCCCGTGGACCAATCTTCAACCTTGAGCATCCTCATTGTAGGAGGCAGAAAGAAGGAGAAAATCAGATAGAAACCTGGTCATCCCACTACAGACCAATACTTAAGTCAGCATTTTGCATTTTTTTTCAAGCCTGAGTTCTTTATGAAATCTGATTTTCCTTGGATGCACCAGGTCTCCATCTTTGTTTACCTCATATTTTATGTGTGTTCATGAGAAAATTCCCTTGAGAGCTTTACCATTTGAAATCGTTTCTGAACACCTCCTACCCACCTTAGGACACCTTCTTCTTATCATTTTGTCATTTCAGGCTATGTTAAAACATTTGGATTTGATCTCACAGGAAAAGGGTGAACCTTGAAAGTTGCCAAGCCGTGGATGTACTAAGTGGGTTTAGTGCCCTAAAAAGAACTCTCTAACATCAATGTAAAGAATCGAGTAGGCTGAGAATTGCAGCAGGGATTTTGTTAAGAGACTGTTGCAGTAGTTCAGTGAGAGATAACAAAAGCCTGACCTAGGGCAATTTGAGGAGGTACGTTCCAGGGAGTAGAGGAAGGTTTGCGAGCCATTTCTGAGATAGAACGAATGGTATTAGAGAGGGAGTTAAGGTTATGTCCAAGGTTATAGCTTGGGAAATCCAGTGCATGGTGACAACTCCACACAAGACATGTAGCACAAGAGGAGAAGTAGGCATTTGAGGAGAGGATAATGAGTTTGGGTTGCCTGAGAGAAAGCCAGGTAGACATTTTCAGTATATATTTGAAGATATGGGCCTGAAACTTAAGGCAGAGACTGGGGATACAAATGATATAAATGTAGATGTAGGTGTAGACACAAGTACAGATACAACTATCAATGTAGATATATATGAAAAACAGAGATTGATATAGATCGATCTAGATTGATCTTAACAAATGGCAGTAAGAGTCCAAAACAGGATGACTATGATAATTTTTTAAGGAAGAGAGAGTGGTAATTGGTGATCACTTAAACATACGTGATCAAAGCATGTAAGCCATTAAAAGTGATTCTAAATATTTGAGTTTTGGTTTCTGGAAGAACAATGGTCACATTGGTAGAAACAAAAAATACCATGTTGTGGGGAAAAATGATGACAGGTCTCAGAGTTTTTGAGATTGAGATCATGTTGGGACATACAACTGGAAATGCTGGGCAGGCAGGTTTAGGACCAAAGCTCTGACTGATTCAGCCTACAGATGTAGAATTTAGAATCAGAAAATTAAAATATGTTAGAGCTGGAAGGAATTTTGGACCCCATCGAAGTCAGTCCTTCCTCTTATTGATGAAGTAATTGAGACCCAAATAGGTTCAAGGTTCTCCTCAAGCTCACACAGCTTTTGCTAGCAGAACCAGAGGTAGAACACTGGTCTGTCTATTCCAAGTCCAAAACTTCTGCACCTGCCAAGGGATGGGTGTTGAGAACATGAAATGGATAAGACAGCTTCCAGAGGGAGGCTTGCAAAGGGCTATTGCAATGTTAAATTGTGGGGACCCTGAGAGCTCTGGAATTGTTACATTAGAGCACTCAATTTGAGCTGGACTAAGATAGCTCCAAATCTCTTCCAGGGTGAGAAGAATGTGCGTTTCCAAGATGGTGCACTCTGTGTGGAGCAGAGAAGGTGGAAAGGGTATGCTCTACCTCAGTATCACTTGAGCTCCTGAAACATTACAGTTTGTGAAAATGACTTACTTCTTAAGTAGCTTGGGCCTTTCACAATTTTGCTGCTCCTTTAAAAATACACAGTGTGATGAAAGTAATACAGACTCAGTGTAGAACAACTGGAACATGAAGAAAAGTGGAGAGAGATGTAAAACTTATCTGTAATTCACTACTTGTATGAACACTGTTAATACTTTTATGTATATTTTAAACTTAAGAATCAAACTGTTTCTATAGTTTTATGTCCCATTATGATAAGTTAATATTATTTGGGGGTTATTGTCCTATTTCATTTATTTTTTAAAAAAGCTCTAGTTTAATGTCTCTGTATTTTTCCATAGACATAACTTAAAGTAACCATCAACTATTGTCAATTATCTAGACTATTCCTATTTTGCTCTTATAAATAATGTGTGCTATGCATCCATAAACACATCTGCATTGTTTATTATTTCTTTATAAAAAATTTCTAGAAATGGAATTACTGGTTGAAAGACTATGAATCTTTATAAGGCTCTTGATACATAGAGGACAGATTTCTTTCTAGAAAATTTTTATCAGTTCATACTCCCACCAGCTGTGAATAAAAGTGCCAAATCACACTCTTGCAAGCACTATTTTTTTCAATCTTCGTTAATTTGTTAGGCTAAAAAAGACACCTCATTGCTTTAATTTGCATATTTTAATTACCAGTCATGTTAAAAATTTTAAATGTGTTTATTAACCTTTCATAACTTTGTTTCAAAGCTCTTTATATTTTAATAACATTATCTTTTTGCCATATTTATTGGAGATATTGTTCAATGTTCTAAATCGGGCATTTGAAAATAGTACATATTCTTTTATCTAAGATGCAAATTTTACATTAATGCTTAAACTGTTTAGATGGATATTGGTTGGTTAAAAATATCTCAAGAAAGTTTGTTTTTATAAGTCTCTTTCTACAATTCTGATAGGTTTTGCTTTGTGTCTTTTGATGCTATAGTGTTTGGAGCATTAAGTGTCGATTGGGTTCTAAAAGGAAAGAGATGGCCCACTCTAAGGGTTTAATAAAGAGACTATATGCAAGGGTGTGGTTCTGGTGCAGTGAAACCAAAGTGGTAGTACAGCACCCTAGGGCTAGAAACATCAGGGGACCATTATGTTCCTTAGGCTGGAAGGGTCAAGGATGAGAGCTGATGTGGGAACCTGGAAATAGGGAGCACCATCTGGAACAAGCTACCCTGTGGGAAATGTGGGCTCAGGGGAGGGACAGAGACAACCTGTGGCACCCTTGCAGGAAGGCTTCTGGGCACCCAGTTGCAGCCTCCAACCTCCCCTCAATCTCCTGCTGATGCTCTCTATTAGCCAAACCCAGGTGCAAGCAAAGGGCAAGGGAGCTGTAAATGTGGCTCCTACAGGTCTATCTCCTGGACCTCAGAGCAGCAAGGAGATGAGATGAAGAGTGGGTCCAGAGAGCAACACAAAAGGTGTCCAGCACAAAGACTCCACATTGTTAAAAAGTCTCTATGTGTTTTAACTCTCAATAGAAACTGACCTTTCATCATTCTCTCTGTCTTTAATGCTCCTTTTTCTGATTTCTCGTTTACATGTTTTTCTAATATAATTTAGTCTATGCATTTTCTAATTGTGTAAGATTAATTTTGGTTTTACTATTATTGACATAGCTTGAACTTATGCTTAAAAATTTCAGCTGTGTGACAAGAGCAAGAGAAAAGTGTGTAGACACTGGACAGAGGCTATAAGCTGTCCCCTAATACCCATTTCCCTTTCCTCTACAATAATAGAACTCTCAATTATCACCTGGGCATACGGCTGCTCAGAATAAATACATTTCCCAGCCTTCCTTATAGCTAAGGTGGCCATGGGACTAAGATCTGGTCACAGGTTGTGCAGGGAAATGATGTAGGCAATAGTGTTTATTTCCCTGAAGGAAGGAGCACTCTGCTGTCTGGAGTATGGATGTGGAGTCACCCTGGACCAAGGGGATGCTGGAGCAATGGGATTCCTAGACCACCTGGATTGCTTATCTCCAGACACTAGATGAGAAAAACATAAACTTCTCTCTTAAATTTAAGTCACTGTTACTTGGGGTGTTACACCAATGCTAATTCCTAACTGCTACAGATATCAAAGAGCAGAATTTCAGTCATTCATTTAAAGTAGAAAAGAGAAGAGAGATTAACATTTTCTGAGTACCTTCTCTATCTTTCCACCTATATTTCCTCCCAACAATTCTGTGAAATGGGTGCTATTATTCACATTGTTACTCATGAGGAGACTGAAGTTCAGTTAGCTTAAGAAACTTGTTCACTGTCACACAGCTAAAACACTGACTAGACTGAGGTTTGAAACAGGGTGTATCTATTTGACTCCAAAATTCAGGTTCCCTTCACATTGCTCTCCTGAAGATGAGTGAACAGAAAAGAGACTCCCAACTGGACCAAGAGCAAGCTTATGTAAAGAACTTAGTTGCCTCATATTCTGTGTACTTTTGAGAAGCAAATAGATAAACCATAACATCCTGTCATCACAGCAACTGTTGTTTACAACTGGAATCCATTCTTCAGTTCTGAGGAATGGCCAAGAGCCCTCAGCCTTGGGGATTTATGAATAATAGGAAATGCAAGAACTTCAGCCTCCTATTTTCAAAGAAAGACCAAGATACATCATGTGGAGAGTCAGACATTTATAATTCTCATTCCATTGCCAGGCACCATCCTTACAACCCCCTTAATTCAGAGAAAATGACATTCCCCAGTGGGATTCCCATTTCTCTCTAAATGCAAATGGTGAGCAACAGGAGAAAAGAATTGTAGAAACTTTGGATTGTTTCAATACTTCTCAAGGATTGTAAGAAAATGAATTGGATTAGTAAATGCATCCAGTTCCTGGGTATCATTAGGTTGTCATTATTACTTAACGAGGGCTCCACATTTGTACTTTCCTGGGCTTACCTTCAGAGGGCTGCTTTGGACCAGCACTTTGTGTGGTGTACTATGAAATTAGCCCATTTCTAAAAATAGTCAAGTTGCCACTGCTATTGTCCAGCATGAGACCCCATTATCCATGCCAACGTGCATTTTCCATGTGCTGCCAAATCTTCCAGTCCTTGGGATAACAAAGTTTTGCTGGGTTTTATGTAAAAAGGAAGAGAATGACCTCTTCTCCATTGATTTGCCATTTGATCTCCAAACAACTCTGGATGCTAGTGTTCTCTCTAAATTTCTTTTTAAGCTAATCTATGGTCTTCTCTCTCCTAAGGTAAAGGCATGGGGTATAGGTTGAGGTTCATTTTTTGCATATGAATATCCAGTTGTTACAAACAATTAATTAAAAAGACTGTCCTTTCATCATTGAAGTGCTTTTGCACCTTTGTCAAAAATCAATTTACCGGGCTTCCCTGGTGGCGCAGCGGTTGAGAGTCCTCCTGCCGATGCTGGGGACATGGGTTTGTGCCCCGGTCCGGGAGGATCCCACATGCCGCGGAGCGGCTGGGCCTGTGAGCCATGGCCGCTGAGCCTGTGTGTCTGGACCCTGTGCTCTGCAATGGGAGAGGCCACAACAGTGAGAGGCCCGCGTACCACAAAAAAAAAAAAAAAAAATCAATTTACCAACCGCACACTATATATAAAAATTAACACAAAATGGACCAAAGACCTAAATACATATAAATGTAAGAGCTAAAACTGTAGAATTCTTAGAAGATGGTTGTAAATCTCTATGACGTTGGTTTCATACATATGACAACAAAACAGAAGCAATGGAATGAAAAATAAATTGGACTGCAACAAAATTTAAAACTTTTCTGTATCAAAGGACACTATCCAGAAAGTGAAAAGGCAACCCACAGAATTGGAAGGAGGGGAAATATTTACAAAACATATATCTGATAAGGGTCTGGTATCCAGGATACATAAAAAAAAACTTACTACTCAATAATAAAAAGACAGTCCAATTTAAAAATGGGCAAAGGATCTGAATAGACATTTCTCTAAGGAAGATACACAAATGGCCTATGAACACATGGAAAGATGCTGAACATCACTAGTCATTTGGGAAAGGCAAATCAAAACCACAATGAGATTCCACTTCAGTCCCAAACTAGGGTGCCCATAATAAAACAAAACAAAACTGGAAAGTAATATGTATTGATGAGGATGCGGAGAAATTAGAACCCTCATTGACTGATGGTGGACATGTACAATGTTACAGCAACTATGTAAAACAGTTTGTCATTTCCTCAATAAATTAAACATAGAATTATCATGTGACACAGCAATACCATTTCCAGGTATATATCCCAAAGATTTGAAAGCAGATGTTCAAACAAAAATTTGTACACAAAGGTTCATAGCAGCACTATTCACAATAGCCAAAAGGTGGAAATATCCATTAACTGATGAATGAATAAACAAAATGTGGCATATCCATACAATAATATATTATTCAGTCATCAAAAGGAATGAAGTACTGATACATGCTCCAACGTGGATAAACCTTGAAAACATTATGTTAAGTAAAAGCAGCCTAACTCAAAAAGCTAAATATTGTATCATTCCATTTATATGAAATATCCAGAATAGGCAAATCCATAAAGACAGAAATCAGATTAGTGAGTGACAGGGCCTGGGGACAGAGGGGGATGAAGAATGACTGTTTAATGGGAACAGCATTTCTTTTTTGAGGTGATTAAATTTTTCTGGAACTAGACAGTAGTGATGGTTACATAACACTGTGAATGTATTAAATGTCCATAAACTGTACCCTTTAAAATGATTTAAATGGTAAATTTTATGTTACGTGTATTTTACTACACACAAGAATAGCAATTGGCCACATTTGTGTGTGTGACTTCTAGACTCTCCATTGTGTCATTGATTTATGTGTTTACCACTTCATTCATTTCACACTATTGATTTCTGTAGCTTTAGTAAATTTCAAATTTTTATAATAAATTTTAAAATTAGGTAGTGTGATTCCTCCAACTTTATTCATTTTTAAAAAATTGTTCTGGCTATTCTCTAGTTCCTTTGTTTTCCATTTAAATGTTTAACAGCTTTATTGAGATATAATTTCCTTATCACTTAAATTCACCCATTTTGCATGTACAATTCAATTGTTTTAGTATATTCACATATAGGTGCAACCATCACCGCAGTCAATTTTAGTACATTTTTATAACCTCAAAATGAAATCCCTATTATCTATCTATTATCCCAGCCCTAAGCAACCGAGACAAATCTACTTTCTTTCTCTAGAGATTTTGCTGTTCTGAACTTTCATATGGATGAAATCATATAATATGTGGTCCTTTGTGACTGGCTTTTTTCACTTAGTATTCATGGTCCATACATGTTGAAGCATGTATCAATACTTCATTCCTTTTGGTAACTGAATAATATACCACTGCATGGATATACCACATTGGGTTTATCCATTCATCAGTTTGGATCAGTTGATGGACATTTCGTTTGTTCCCTCCTTTGTTCTATTGTGAATAATGCTACTATGAACATTTGTGTATACCTTTTCATTTCTCCTGGGTATATACTTAGGAGTGGACTTACAGGGTCATACGGTAACTCTATGTTTAATTTATTGAGGAGTTGCCAAAATGTTTTACAAAGAGGCTGCACCATTTTACATTTCCACCAGCAGTCAGTGAGGGTTCCAATTTCACCACATCCTCACCCACACTTGTAATTATAGGACTTTTTGATTGTAGCCTTACTAGTACACGTGAAGTAGAATCTCACTGTGGTTTTGATTTGTGTCTCCCTAATACCTAGTGATGTTGAGCACGTTTTCATATGTTTAATTGGTCATTTGTATATCTTCCTTAGGGAAATGTCTACTTAGATCCTTTGCCCATTTTTTTTTTTTTTTTTTTTTTTTTTTTTTTTTTGCGGTACGCGGGCCTCTCACTGTTGTGGCCTCTCCCATTGCGGAGCACAGGCTCCGGACGCGCAGGCCCAGCGGCCATGGCTCACGGGCTTAGCTGCTCCGCGGCATGTGGGATCTTCCCGGACCAGGGCACGAACCCGTGTCTCCTGCATCGGCAGGCGGACTCTCAACCGCTGCGCCACCAGGGAAGCCCCCTTTGCCCATTTTTAAATTGAGCTATTTGTCCTTTTATTATTAAGTTGTAGGAGTTTTTATGTATTCTGGAAACTAGAGTCTTATCAGGTATATGCGTTGTACATATTTTCCCCCATTCTGTGGGTTGCTTTTTCACTTTCTTGATAGTATACTCTGATGCACAAAAGTTTTTAATTTTTTTGCAGTCCAATTTATCTATACTTTCTTTTGTTACTCATGTTTGTGGTGTCATATATAAGATTCCCTTGACAAACCCAAGGTCATAAAAATTTATCCCTATATTTTCCTACAGTTTTTTTTTTTTTTTTTTCGGTATGCGGGCCTCTCACTGTTGTGGCCTCTCATGTTGCGGAGTACAGGCTCCGGACGCGCAGGCTCAGCAGCCATGGCTCACGGGCCTAGCCGCTCCACGGCATGTGAGATTTTCCCAGACCACGGCACGAACCCATGTCCCCTGCATCGGCAGGCAGACTCTCAACCACTGCGCCACCAGGGAAGCCCTTCCTAACAGTTTTTATAGTTTTAGCTCTTACATTTAAGTTTTGATACATTTGAGTTCATTTTTGTATATGGTATGAAGTTTATAAAAATTTTAGAACTAGCTTGTCTATGTCTACAAAATTATCTGAATGGGATATTGATTGGAATTGTATTAAATCTAAAAATCAATTTAGAGAAAATTGATATCCTTACTTTGTTAAGTCTACCAATCCGTGGACATAGTATGTTTTTCCAATTTTTTAGAACATTTTTATTTCTTCCATCAATATTTTATAGTTTTCAAATTCTGTACATGTGTTGTAAGATTTGTTTTATTTTTTGAACTATTGTGTTTTTTTAACATTTCAGTTCCAATAGTTTATAATTAGTTATTGCTAGTATATATGAAATATAAATTATGTGTTGACTTAGTATCCTCCATTCTTGTTAAATCATTTATTAGTTCTAGAAGTTTTTCTTTGTATTCCTTGAGATTTCCTGTGTCATCTGTAAATAGAGAGACTTTTATTTCTTCTTTCTCTATTGGTAAGGCTTTTATTTATCTTTATTGCTTTACTGCACTTGCTAGGACTTTTAGTAGATTATTTGGTAGTAGTGATGAAAGTGAACCTTCTTGCCTTGTCTCTGATCGTGGGGGGCAACATTCAGTTTTTCATCATTAAGTGAAATGTTAGCTGTAGGTTATATAAAAAAGAAGCAACAGCAAGATGGATAGGAGGGGTGGAGATTCAGTCTAGTCAGGACCCATACCTCTGGGTTGGCTACCCACAAATTGGAAGTATATCACAACCACAGAGTTTCTTCCCAAGGAGCAAGGGATTCAAGCCCCACATTAGGCTTGCCAGCCCGGGGTTCCAGGAAAACAACATCTGGCTTTGAAAACCAGCAGGGTTTATGTTTGGAAGAGCCAGAAGTCTATAGGAAGCTAAGACTCCGCTCTTAAAAGGAATGCACAAAATCTCACATGCTCTGAGTCCCATTGCAGACGCAGGAGTTTGAAAGGTGTCTGGGTCAGACCCACTTGCTGATCTTGGAGAGCCTCCAACAGAGACTGCAGGCAGTGGGAACTCCCCCTGGGGACAGAGATGCTGGCAGCAGCCATTTTTTGAATCCCATTCTATTGTGCTGAGACCAGCACTGGCAAATACCATTTTGGAATCCTCCATCTAGCCTATTACCACTAGGGTATGCCCTACCCACCAGCAGGCTTACAGCAACCACATGACACAGAGCTTCACAGCCAGCTGGGCCAGAGGCCAGCCCTATCTACCAGCACACCTACAGCTGTCAGCCCCACCATAACAGAAGGGCACATGCAACTCACATAGAGCATAGTCCTGGAGCATTTAACTCAGGTGGCCAGAGAGAAGCATACTCCTGGACCATTTATGTATGTCTCCTACATAAGGTCACTTCTCCAAGATCAGGAGACATATGTACCTACCCAATACATAGAAATAAATACAGAGAATTAAGTAAAATGAGGAAATGGAAAAATATCTTTCCAATGAAAGAACAAGACAAAACCCCAGAAAATAACTAAATGAAATGAAATGGAGATAAGCAATGTACCTGATAAAGAGTTCAATGTAATGATTGTAAAGGGCTCACTGAACTTGATGGAAGAATGGATGAACACAGTGAGAATTTCAAGAAAAAACTGGAAAATATAGAAAAGAACCAATCAGAGCTGAAGAATAAAATAATTGAAATGAAAAATACACTAGGAATCAACAGTAGATTAGATGATAAAGAAGAATGGAGGCAGCAATCTGGAAGACAGAGTGGTGGAAATTATCCTGTCTGAACAACAATAGGAAAAAAAAACTTTAAAAAATGAGTATAGCTTAAAAGAGCTGTGTGACAACATCAAGCATCCTAAGCATACTTTGCACTATAGGGGTCCCAGAAGGAGAAGAGAGACAGGGAAATGTGTAGAGAAATAATTCCTGAAACCTTCCCTAAACTGGGGAAGGAAACAGACATCCAGTTCCAGGAAGCAAGTCCTAAACAAGATGAACCAAAAGAGGTCCTCACCAAGGCACATTATAATTAAAATGGCAAAAAGTTAAAGATAGAGAATCTTAAAATCAGCAAGAGAAATAGAACTAGTTACATACAAGTGAACTTTCATAAGAACATCAGATGACTTTTCAACAGAAACTTTGCCGGCCAGAAAGGAGCGGCATGATATATTCAAAATGCTGAAAAGAAAAAAATCCTGCTCCCATGAATATTCTACCTGGCAATGTTATTATTTAGTATTGAAGAAAATATTTTTTAAAAGAGTTATACACAGAAGCAAAAGCTAGAAAAGATTGCTACCACAAAACTGGCCTTACAAGAAACTAAAAAGGGACTTCTTCAAACAGAAAAGTAAAAGCCACAACTAGAAATAAGATTATGAAAGGAGAAACCTTACCAGTAAAGGTAAACATAAAGGTCGTGGATCTACTACTTATAAAGCTAGTAGGAAGGTTAAGAGAGAAAAGTAGTAAAATCATCTATAACTACAATAAGCAGTTAAGGGATATATAAAATAAAAAGCTTCAAGCTATGACATCAAAAACAAAAAACGTGGGGAAGGCAGAGTAAAATTGTAGAGTTGTTAGAATGCATTTAAACTTGAGATAATCAACTTTAAATAGACACACACACACACACACACACACACACACATATTGTTATCTATTAACCTCATGGTAACCAAAAACCTATTAAGAGACACACAAAAAATAAAGAGGAATGAATCCAAACATAACACTAAAACTAGTCATCAAATCTCAAGAAAAGAGAGCAAGAGAAGAAGAAAGGAACAGAGAACTACAAAAATAACCAGAAAACAACAAACAAAATGGCAATAAGTACATACATATCAATAATTACTTTAAATGTAAATGAAGCAAATGCTCCAGTCAAAGACAGAGTGGCCAAATGGAAGAAATAAGACCCAAATATAGAGCTACCTACAAGACTCTCACTTTAGGTTTAAAGACACACACAGACTGAAATTGAGGGAATGAAAATAGATATTCCACACAAATGGAAATGAAAAGAAAGCTGGAGTAGCAATACTTATATCAGACAAAATGAACTTTAAAACAAAGACTGTAACAAGAGACAAAGAAGGATATTACATAGTGATAAAGGAGTCACTGCAATAAGAAGATATAACACTTGCAAATATATATGCACCCAACATAGGAACACCTAAATATAAAAAGCAAATATTAACAAAAATAAAGGTAGAAACTGACAGTAATACAGTAATAGTAAAGGACTATAACATCCCATTGGTAAATCAATAAACACATCATCCAGACAGAAAATCAATAAGGAAACACTGGGCTTAATGACACATTAAACCAGATGAGCTTAACAGCTGAATATAAAACATTCCATCCAAAACTAGTAGAATACATATATTATTTTTAAAACATGGCCATATATTATCTTTATTTTTTAAAAAACATCTTTACTGGAGTATAATTGCTTTACAATGGTGTGTTGTTTCTGCTGTATAACAAAGTGGATCAGCTATACATATACATATATCCCCATATCTCTTCCCTCTTGTGTCTCCTTCCCACCCTACCTATCCCACCCATCTAGGTGGACACAAAGCACCGAGCTAATCTCGCTGTGCTATGCAGCTGCTTCCCACTAGATATCTATTTTACATTTGGTAGTGTATATATGTTCATGCCACTCTCACTTTGTGCCAGCTTACCATTCTGCCTCCCTATGACCTCAAGTCCATTCTCTATGTCTGTGTCTTTATCCCTGTCCTGCCCTTAGGTTTTTCAGAACCATTTTTTCTTTTTGATTCCATATATATGTGTTAGCAAACAGTATTTGTTTTTCTCCTCCTGACTTACTTCACTCTGTATGACAGTCTCTAGGTCCATCCACCTCACTGCAAATAACTCAATTTCATTTCTTTTTATGGCTGAGTAATAATATTCTACTGTATATATGTGCCACATCTTCTTTATCCATTTATCTGTCAATGGACACTTAGATTGCTTCCATGTCCTGGCTATTGTAAATAGAGCTGCACTGAACATTGTGATACATGACTCTTTTTGAATTATGGTTTTCTCGGGATACATGCCCAGTAGGGGGATTTCAAGATCATATGGTAGTTCTATTTTTAGTTTTTAAGGAACCTCCATACTGTTCTCCATGGTGGCTGTACCAATTCACATTCCCACCAACAGTGCAAGAGGGTTCCCTTTTCTCCACATCCTCTCCAGCATTTATTGTTTGTAGATTTTCGGATGATGCCCATTCTAACTGGTGTGAGGTGATACCTCATTGTAGTTTTGATTTGCATTTCTCTAATAATTAGTCATGTTGAGCAGCTTTCCATGTGCTTCTGGCCATCTGTATGTCCTCTTTGGAGAAATGTCTATTTAGGTCTTCTGCCCATTTTTGGATTGGGTTGTTTGTTTTTCTGATATTGAGCTGCATGAGCCGCTTATATATTTTAGAGATTAATCCTTTGTATGTTGCTTCATTTGCAAATATTTTCTCCCATTCTGAGGGTTATCTTTTCGTATTCTTTATGGTTTCTGTTGCTGTGCAAAAGTTTTCAGTCTCGTTAGGTCCCATTTGTTTATTTTTGTTTTTATTTCCATTTCTCTAAGGGTGGGTCACAAAGGATCTTGCTGTGATTTATGTCATAGAGTGTTCTGCTTATGTTTTCCTCTAAGAGTTTGATAGTGTCTGGACTTACATGTAGGTCTTTAATCCATTTTGAGTTTATTTTTGTGTATGGTGTTAAGGAGTGTTGCAGCTTCATTCCTTTACATGTAGCTGTCCAGTTTTCCCAGCACCACTTATTGTAGAGGCTGTCTTTTCTCCATTGTATATTCTTGCCTCCTTTACCAAAGATAAAGGTGACCATATGTGGGTGGGTTTATATCTCTGGGCTTTCTCTCCTGTTCCATCGATCTATATTTCTGTTTTTGTGCCAGTACCATACTGTCTTGATTACTATAGCTTTGTAGTATAGACTGAAGTCATGGAGTCTGATTCCTTCCACTCTGTTTTTCTTTCTCAAGTTTGCTTTGGCTATTCAGGGTCTTTTGTGTTTCCATACAAATTGTGGAATTTTTTGTTCTAGTTCTGTGAAAAATGCCATTGGTAGTTTGATAGGGATCACATTGAATCTGGAGATTGCTTTGTGTAGTATAGTCATTTTCACAATGTTGATTCTTCCAATCCAAGAACATGGTATATCTCTCCATCTATTTGTATCATCTTTAATTTCTTTCATCAGTGTCTTATAGTTTTCTGCATACAGGTCTTTTGTTTCCTTAGGTAGGTTTATTCCTAGGTATTTTATTCTTTTTGTTGCAATGGTAAATGGGATTGTTTCCTTAATTTCTCTTTCTCATAGTTCATTCTTGGTGTATAGGAATGCCAGAGATTTCTGTGCATTAATTTTGTATCCTGCTACTCTACCAAATTCATTGCTTAGCTCTAGTAGTTTTCTGGTAGGACCTTTAGGTTTCTCTCTATATAGTATCATGTCATTTGCAAACAGTGACAGCTTTACTTCTTTTTTGATTTAGATTCCTTTTATTTCTTTTTCTTCTCTGATTGCTGTGGCTAGAACTTCCAAAACTATGTTGAATAAGAGTGGTGAGAGTGGACATCCTTGTCTTGTTCCTGATCGTAGTAGAAATGGTTTCAGTTCTTCACCATTGAGAATGCTGCTGGCTGTGGGTTTGTCATATATGGCCTTTATTATGTTGAGGTAAGTTCCCTCTAGGCCTACTTTCTGGAGGGTTTTTATAATAAATGCACAATGAATTTTGTTGAAAGCTTTTTCTGCATCTATTGAGATGATCATATGGTTTTTATCCTTCAATTTGAAAATATGGTGTAACACATTGATAGATTTGCGTATATTGAAGAATCCTTGCATTCCTGGGATAAATCCCACTTGATCATGGTGTATGATCCTTTTAATGTGCTACTGGATTCTATTTGCTAGTATTTTGTTGAGGATTTTTGCATCTATGCTCATCAGTGATGCTGGCCTGTAGTTTTCTTTCTTTGTGACATCTTTGGTTTGGTATCAGGGTGATGGTTGCCTCATAGAATGAGTTTGAGAGTATTCCTCCCTCTGCTATATTTTGGAAGAGTTTGAGCAGGATAGGTGTTAGCTCTATTTTAAATGTTTGATAGAATTCACCTGTGAATCCGTCTGGTCCTGGGCTTTTGTTTCTTGGACGATTTCTAATCACACTTTCAATTTCAGTTATTGTGATTGGTCTGTTTATATTTTCTATTTCTTCCTGGTTCAGTCTTGGAAGGTTGTGCTTTTCTAAGAATTTTTCCATTTCTTCCAGGTTGTCCATTTTATTGGCATATAGTTTCTTGTAGGCATCTCTCATGATCCTTTGTATTCCTGCAATGTCAGTTATTTCTCCTTTTTCATTTCTAATTCTATTGATTTGAGTCTTCTCCCTGTTTTTCTTCATGAGTTTTACTAATGGTTTATCAATTTTATTTATCTTCTCAAAGAACCAGCTTTTAGTTTTATTGATCTTTGCTATCGATCATTTCCTTCATTTCTTTTTCACTTATTTCTGATCTGATCTTCATGATTTCTTTCCTTCTGCTAACTTTGGAGTTTTTTTGCTCTTCTTTCTCTAATTGCTTTTGGTGTAATGTCAGGTTGTTTATTTGAGATGTTTCTTGTTTGTATAGGTAGGATTTATTGCTATAAACTTCCCTCTTAGAACTGCTTTTGCTGCATCCCATAGGATTTTGGTCATCGTGTTTTCACTGTCATTTCTTTCTAGGTATTTTTTGATTTCCTCTTTGATTTCTTCAGTTATCTCTTGATTATTTACTAGTGTATTGTTTAGCTTCCATGTGTTTGTATTTTTTGGAGAATTTTTTTTCCTGTAACTGATATCTAGTCTCATAGTGTTGTGCTAGGAAAAGATACTTGATACAATTTCAATTTCCTTAAATTTGCCAAGTGCTGATTTGTGACCCAAGATATGATCTATCCTGGAGAATGTTCCATGAACACTTGAGAAAAAAGTGTTTTCTATTGTTTTTGGATGGAATGTCCAATAAATATCAATTAAGTCCATCTTGTTTAATGTGTCATTTAAAACTTGTGTTTCCTTATTTATTTTCATCTTGGATGATCTGTCCATTGGTGTAAGTGTTAAAGTCCCCTACTATTATTGTGTTAGTGTTGATTTCCCCTTTTATGGCTGTTAGCATTTGCCTTATGTGTTAAGGTGTTCCTATGTTGGGTGCATAAATATTTACAATTGTTATATCTTCTTCCTGGATTGATCCCTTGATCATTATGTAGTGTCCTTCTTTGTCTCTTGTAATAGTCTTTATTTTAAAGTCTACTTTGTCTGATTTGAAAATTGCTGCTCCAGCTCTCTTTTGATTTCCATTTGCATGAAATATCTTTTTCCATCCCCTCACTTTCAGTCTGTATGTGTCACTAGGTCTGAAGTGGGTCTCTTGTAGACAGCATATATATGGCTCTTGTTTTTGTATTCATTCAGCTAGTCTATGTCTTTTGGTTGGAGCATTTAATCCATTTACATTTAAGGTAGTTATCAATATATATGTTCCTATTACCATTTTCTTAATTGTTTTTGATTTGTTATTGTAGGTCTTATCCTTCTCTTGTGTTTCCTGACTAGAGAAGTTCCTTTAGCATTTGTTGTAAAGCTGGTTTTGTGGTGCTGAATTCTCTTAGCTTTTGCTTATCTGTAAAGGTTTTAATTTCTCTGTTGAATCTGAATGAGATTTTTGCTGGGTAGAGTAATCTTAGTTCTAGGATTTACCCTTTCATCACTTTAAATATGTCCAGCCACTCCCTTCTGGCTTGCAGAGTTTCTGCTGAAAGATCATCTGTTAACCTCATGAGGATTACCTTGTATGTTATTTGTTGTTTTTTCCTCGCTGCTTTTAGTATATTTTCTTTGTATTTAATTTTTGACAGTTTGATTAATATATGTCTTGGCATGTTTCTCCATAGGTTTATCCTGTATGGGACTCTCTGCACTTCCTGGACTTGATTGACTATTTCCTTTCCTATTAGGGAAGTTTTCAACTATAATATCTTCAAGTATTTTCTCAGTCCCTTTTTTTCCTCTTCTTCTTCTGGGACCCCTATAATTAGAATGTTGGTGCATTTAATATTGCCCCAGAGGTCTCTGAGACTGTCCTCAATTCTTTTCATTCTTTTTTCTTTATTCTGCCCTGAAATAGTTATTTCCACTATTTTATCTTCCACGTCACTTATCCATTGTTTTGCCTCAGCTATTCTGCTATTGCTTCCTTCTAGAGGATTTTTAATTTCATTTGTTGTATTGTTCATCATTGTTTGTTTGCTCTTTAGTTCTTCTAGGTCCTTGTTAAATGTTTCTTGTATTTTATCCACTCTATTTACAAGATTTTGTATCATCTTTACTATCATTACTCTGAATTCTTTTTCATGTAGACTGCTTTTTTCCTCTTCATTCGTTTGGTCTGGTGGGTTTCTACCTTGCTCCTTCATCTGCTGTGCGTTTCTCTGTCTTCTCATTTTGATTAACGTACTGTGTTTGGGGTCTCCTTTTCGCAGCTTGCAGGTTTGTAGTTTCTGTTGTTTTTGGTGTGTGCACCTAATGGGTAATATTGGTTCAGTGGGTTGTGTAGGTTTCTTGGTGGAGGGGACTGGTGCCTGTGTTCTGGTGGATGAGACTGGATGTTGTCTTTGTGGTGGGCAGGAGCGCATTCTGTGGTGTGTTTTGGGGTGCCTGTGAACTTATTATGATTTTACACAGCCTCTCTGCTAATGGGTGAGGTTGTGTTCCTGTCTTGCTAGTTGTTTGGCATAGGGTGTCCAGCACTATAGCTTGCTGGTTGTTGAGAGGAGCTGGGTCTTAACCTTGAGTTGGAGATCTCTGGGAGAGCTTTCTCTGGTTGATATTATGTGGGGCTGGCAGGTCTCTTGTGGAGACCTGAACTTGCCTTTCCCACCTCAGAGGCTCAGGCTTGACACACAGCTGGAGCACCAAGACCCTGTCAGCCACACAGCTCAGAAGAAAAGTGAGAAAAAAGAAAAACAAAGAAAAAAAGAAAAAAAATACAATACAATAAAGTTATTAAAATAAAAAAATTATTAAAAATAATAAAATAGAAAAGTAATTTTAAAAAAGAAAGAAAGAAGAGAGCAACCAAACCAAAAAACAAATCCACCAATGATAACAAGCACTAAAAAACTATAGAAAAAACAACAAAAAATGGACAGAGAGAACTCTAGGACAAATGGTAAAAGCAAAGCTATACAGGCAAAATCATACAATGAAGCATACACATCCACACTCACAAAAAGAGAAATAGGAGATTATATATATATATATATATATAATAAAAGGAAGAGAGCAACCAAATTAATAAACATATCTACCAATGATAATAAGCTCTAAATACTAAACTAAGATAAACATAAAACCAGAAACAAATTAGATGCAGAAAGCAAACCCCAAGTCTACAATTGCTCCCAAAGTCTGCTGCCTCAATTTTGGGATGATTTGTTGTCTATTCGGGTATTCCACAGATGTGGGGTACATCAAATTGATTGTGGAGATTTAATCCACTGCTCCTGAGGCTACATGGCGAAATTTCTCTTTCTCTTCCTTGTTTGCACAACTCCTGGGGCTCAGCTTTGGATTTGACCCCACCTCTGTGTGTAGGTCGCCTAAGGGCATCTCTTCCCTGCCCTGATAGGACGGGGTTAAAGGAGAAGCTGATTCGGGAGCTCTGGCTCACTCAGGCCAGGGGAAGGGAGAGATACGGAATGCCGGGTGAACCTGCAGCAGCAGGGGCCGGTGTGATGTTGCAACAGCCTGAGATGCACCATGTGTTCTCCCAGGGAGGTTGTCCCTGGATCACAGGACCCTGGCAGTGGCAGGTTGCCTATGCAACACATTCCTGGGAGGGGATGTGTGGATAGTGACCTGTGCTTGCACACAGGCTTCTTGGTGGCTCCAGCACCAGCCTTAACATTTCATGCCCTTCTCTGGCTTCCACGCTGATAGCCACAGTTCACGCCCATCTCTGAAGCTCGTTTAGGTGGTGCTTTGAATCCCCTCTCCTTACGCACCCTGAAACAATGGTCTCTTGCCACTTAGGCAGTTCCAGACATTTTATTGGACTCCCTCCCAGATATCTGTGGTCCACCAGCCCCCTTCAGGCTGTGTTCACACAGTCAATCCCAGTCTTCTCCCTGGGATCTGACCTCCAGAGTCCGAGCCTCAGCTCCCAGCCCCCACCCACCCTAACGGGTGAGCAGACAAGCCTCTCAGGCTGGTGAGTGCTGGTCAGCATTGATCCTCTGTGTAGGAATCTCTCCACTTTGCCCTCTGCACCCCTGTTGCTGTGCTCTCCTTCGTGGCTCTGAAGCTTCCCCCTGCCCCCACCACAACCTGTCTCCACCAGTGAAGGGGTTTCCTAGTGTGTGGAAACTTTTCCTCCTTCACAGCTCCCTCCCAAAGGTGTAGGTCCCGTCCCTATCCTTTTGTCTCATTTTTTCTTTTTTCTTTTTCCCTACCCAGTATGTGGGGAGTTTCTTGCCTTTGGGGAATGTGAGGTCTTCTGCCAGTGTTCAGTAGGTGTTCTGTAGGATTTGTTACACATGTAGATGTAGTTTTGATGTATTTGTGAGGAGGAAGGTGATCATTTCTTACTATTCTGCCATCTTGAAGGTCCCCCATATTTTTTCAGATGCAAAAAGAACATTCTACAGTATAGATCACATGCTAGGCCACAAAACAAGTCTTAACAAATTTGAAGATTGAAATCAAATCAAGCATCTTTTCTGATGACAAAGGTATGAGACTAGAAATCAACTACAAGAAAAAAAGTTGGAAAAAACACAAACATGGGGATTCTAAACAATATGATACTAAACAACCAATGGGTCACTGAAGAAATGAAAGAAGAATAAAAAATACCTTGAGACGAAAGAAAATGGAAACATGACATTTTCAAATCTATGATATGCAGTAAAAACAATTATAAGCAGGAAGTTTATAATTATACAGGCTTATCTCAGGAAACAAGTAAAATCTAAAATAAACAATGTAATCTTACACCTAAAGGAACTAGAAAAAGAAGAGTAAACAAATCCCAAAGTTAGTAAGAAGAAAGGAAATAATAAAGATCAGAGTGAAAATAAATGGAATAGAGATTTTTAAAAATAGAAAAGATCAATAAAACTAAGAGTTGCTTCTTTGAAAAGATAAATAAAATTGATAAACCTTTAGTCAGACTAGAGAAAAGACAGAGAGGGGGCTCAAATAAATAAAATCAAAAAATGAAAGAGCAGTTACAACTGGTACCATAAAAATACAGGGTATCCTAAGAGATTACTACAAATGATTATATGCCAATGAGTTGTACAACCTAGAAGAAATAAATAAATTCCTAGAAACATACAGTCTTCCAAGAATAAACAAAAAATTTGAACAGACAAACTGGTAGTAATAAAATTGACTAAGTAATTTAAAAAACCCCAACAAACCAAAGTCCAGGACAAGATAGCTTCACAGGTGAATTCTACCAAACATTTAAAAAGAAGAGTTAGGGGCTTCCCTGGTGGCGCAGTGGTTGACATTCCTCCTGCCGATGCGGGGGACATGGGTTTGTGCCCCAGTCTGGGAAGATCCCACGTGTCACGGAGCGGCTGGGCCCGTGGGCCATGGCCGCTGAGCCTGCACGTCCGGAGCCTGTGCTCCACAACAGGAGAGACTGCAAAAGTGAGAGGCCCGTGTACCACAAAAAAAAATTTAAAAAAAGAGTTAACACCTATTCTTCTCCAACTCTTCCAAAAAAATTGAAGAGGAAAGAATTCTTCCAAACTCGTTCTATGAGACTAGTGTCACCTTCATACCGAAACCAGACAAAGACATCAAAAAAGTAAAAAGAAAGAAAATTACAGGCCAATATCTCTGATGAACACAGATCCAAAAATCGTCAACAAAATATTGGCAAACCAATTCCAACAATACATTAAAAGGATAACATATCATAATCAAGTGGGATTAATCCCAAGGATGGTTCAGTATTTGCACATCAATCAACGTGATACACCAGATGAACAAAATGAAGAATAAAACCTTGTGATCATCTCAACAGATGCACAAAAAGCATTTGACAAAATTCAACATCCATTTATGATAAAAACTCTCCACAATGTGGCTATAGAGGGAACATACATAAACATAATAAAGATCATATATGACAAGCCTACAGTTAACTTTATATTCAATGGTGAAAAGCTAAAATCATTTCCTCTAAGATCAGGAACAAGACAAGGATGTCCTTTCTCACCACTTTTATTCAACATAATAATGGAAGCCTTAGTTACAGCAATCAGACAAGAAAAAGAAATAAAATAAATCCAAATTGGAAAAGAAGAAGTAAAACTGTCACTATTTGCAGATGACATGATATTATATGTAGAAAATCCTAAAAACTCCACCAATAAACTATTAGAACTAATAAATGAATTCAATAAAGTTGTAGGATACAAAATCACTGTACAGAAACCTGTTGAGTTTCTAAACACTAACAATGAACTCTCAGAAGAGAAATTAAGAAAATATCACTTACAATTGCATCAAAAAGAATAAAATACATAGGAATAAATTTATCCAAGGAAGGAAAAGACCTGTTCTCTGAAAATAATGATAGTGATGAAAGAAATTGAAAATGACACAAACAAATGGTGAGGTATATTATGCCCATGGATTGGAAGAATTAATACTGTTAAAATGTCTATACCGCTCAAGGTAATTTACAGACTAAATGCAATCCCAAGCAAAATACCAATGGCATATTTCACAGAAATAGAACAAATAATACTAAAGGTATGGAATGACAAAAGACCCCAATTAGCCAAAGCAATCTTGAAGAAGAAGAACATTGCTGGAGAATCATGCTCCCTGATTTCAAACTATACTACAAAACTACCATCATCAAAACAGAAAACATCATACTTAATTATGAAATATTTAAAGCTTTCCCAATTGAGACCCGGAATAAGACAAAGATATTTGCTCTTACTTCTATTTAATGTTTATTAATGATTTTAGTCAATGAGTTAAGGCAACAAAATAAAAATAAATTAAAAGATTTGAAAATTACAAAAGAAGAAATAAAAATGTCATTATTCACAGATGACATGATTGTGCTCATAGAAAATCAGCAATAATTTGCAGGTAAACTACTACAATTAGTAATGGATTTTAAAAAGTCTCTAAAAACAAAATTAATATAGGAAAAGCAATTGTACCTCCATATACTAGCAGCATACAATTAAAGAGTGGAAATGACTATATGATACTACTTATGATTGATCAAATATCCAGGACTTAATCTAATAAAATAGGTACAAGACCTCTGCAAGAAAAATAGAAATACCATTGAGAAAATTTTAAAAGATTTAAATAAATGAAAGTATATATCATGTCAACAATTAGAAAGCTCAATATTGTAGATATCAGTTGTCTCCAAATTATGTCACCCACACGCAGAGACCTACATATATACAGTCATTGACTTAGACAAAGGTGACACTACCATGCAGTGGGGAAAGGATGACTTTTCAGTAAATAATGTTGGGTAGCTTGAAATCCACATGGAAAATAAAAAGAGTCTTGACCTTTATCTAATATCAATGTCAAAATTTAAATTCCAGGTGGACCATAGATCTAAATGTGAAAGGTAAAATTGTGAAATTTCTAGAGCCATGGTTGGCAAATATTTTCTATAGTTAGATGGTAAATACTCAATGCTTTGCAGTCTATATGGTCTCTGTTGCAGCTACTCAACTCTGCTATTGCAGCACAAAAGCAGCGACAGTCAATATGTTAATGCATATGCATGGCTGTGTTAAATAAAACTTTATTTTCAAAACTGGTAGTAGGCTTTAATTTGCCAACACCTATCTTATGCATTTTCAACAAAAGCAATATTGCCCCCAGGGGGTTGAAAATAGTTCTCTGGGGGTGAAAAAAATCTTACTCTTTTTATGTATAAAATACAGATATACATATAATACATAAACAGATGTATATTATATTTATAGTATTAAAGTTGCACAGTGGAGGGGTGGGTAGTAATTAGGAAAAAATATGTCAAGGAGATCTCCTTTGGAGGTGTGATATTTTAGTTATCTATCGCTGCAAAACAATATTACAATACTGTAATATAACAATATTTTAGTTATCTATCACTGCAAAACAATTATCAGTGGCTTAAAGCCACATGTCTCTCACAGTTTTTGTGAGCCAGGAGTCTGGGCATGGCTTAGATGGGTCCCCAAAGAGTGCAACTAAGGCATTGACCAGAACCGGTTCATCTGAAAATTTGCCTAGGGGAAGGATCCACGTCCAAGCTCACAAGGTTATTGGCAGAACTCAGTTATTTACAGGTTTTGGGCCTGAAGACTTCAATTTCTTCCTGGCTGTCATCTAGAGGATACTCTCAGTTCCTTGGGAAGCTTACAATATGGAAGCTTCTTCAGAATCAGCAAAGCAGAGTCCCCTAGCAATCTTTGGTAACATAATGGTGGAAGAGACAGCTCATCACCTTTGCTGTTCTCTATTGGCTAGAAGCAAGTCACAGGTTCCTCCCTCACTCAAGGTCGGGGGATGACACAAGGGCATAAATACTGGGAGGTGGGGATTATAGGGACCACCTTAGAGTCTATTCATCACAGGGATGGAAAAAAAGGTTGAGAAACATTTTTCTAGAGGATAGCACAGGAGAATGTCTTCATGATATTGGGGTAGGCAAAGATTTCCTAAACAGTACACAAAAAGCACTAAGTACAGTAGGAAAAAAAAGATAAATCAGACTACATTATTATTAAGAACTTCTATTCATCCAAAAACACCATTCAGGGAAAGAAAAGACAAGCAGCAAAATGGGAGGTGACATTAAATTATCTGACAAGGAAGAAAAAAACATTTTTCCAGAATATATACAGAGGTCCTGTAAATCTTGAAAGACAGGTAAATGACTAGAGAAAAGAGCAAAAGACTTTAATAAGCATGTCCCCAAAAGAGGATTATCTAAATGGTCAAAAAACATGAAAATGAGTGCTGTATCATTAGTCATAAGGAAAATGTAAATTAAAAACGCACCCAACAGGCTAAAGTTATAAAGATAAAAATGCTTGCAAATATATAGAGGACCTAGAACTCTCAAACACTTGCTGGGATAGTGTGAATTCATAAGAATCATTTTTGGCAGTGGTCTTTGGCAGTAGATCCTTGCCAGTATTTCCTAAAAGTGAACACATGGATATATATATGGCGCAGTAATTCCATTGCTAGATATAGATCAACAGGATATCATGACATACTGAAATGCTTATGGCAGCAACATTCATAATAGTTAAAGCTGGAAACAACCCAAGTGTTCATCAGCAATTGAACAGATAAATGGTGCTGCATTTACATAATGTAAATCTTTATAGCAAAGAGAGTAAAAGATTTACTGCTTCATGTGACAGTATGGATCTCACAAAATAATATTGGGCAAGAGTATAGACTATGTGATTCACTTATATAAATTTCAAAAGTAAACAAAAATAATCTATGATGATAAAAGTCAGAATAGTGATTCCCCTTGGAGGTGGAGGAGCTAGAGACTGGTAGGGGTCATGAAAGGACTTTTGGGGAGCTGGTAATGTTCTATTTTTTGATCTGGATACTGGTTTTAAGGATTTGTTCATTGAGCTGCACACAAGGGTTTGTGTACTTTTCTGTGCACATGTTGTGCTTCTATAAAAAGTTTACTTAAAAATGATATTTATTGAATTACTAAAACCCAAATACAAAATCTAAATCACCAGTAGACAGAGAAACACAGATTAAAGTAATAATGAAATGTCACTTCATTCAACAACATCTATTCCTAGAGGACATGTGGAGGAAAAGGAACTCTAACATGTTGCTGATGGCAATATGAAAAGTTACAACTGTTATGAAAAGCAACCTATGAAATTAAACTATATATATGTATACACCTATAACCTAGTAATCTTACTGCTGGGAATCTGACCATAACATTAAGAGCACTAGTGAATATAAGGACATATATTCAAGGGCATTTATTGCAGCTTTGTTATTGTGAAAGAAAAACTGGAAGCAAAATTAATTCCTATAAATAAGGGAATAGCTGAGAAAATATGATTTGGCCATACCATGGAATATTATGCAGCTGTTTTTTTAAAATATGATTAGAAATATACCTTTTGCCGTAGAGAGATTTACATGAGGTTTTATTGAGCAAGACGTAGAAAAGGGTAAATATATTTCCTTTTTATATTTGTATGAAAAATGACAGAGAAACAAAAAAGCTCTTATTATGTATATGACTGTGTGTGTTTATATGCATATGTAAATTATCATATTAGCATAGAGAAAAATACAGATTACATACTAGTTCACTAACATGGATTAGAGTGCTATTATAGAGGGAGGGGGAAAGAGATGGGAAAGAGATGCCAAACAGAAAAGGGAAACAAAAGCAACACATTCATGCTTTTTTGTAACATTACCTGTGTATATGCACAAAGAAATTAAATAACTTTAAAAGACAAAGACCAAATAATAACTTTGTAGTCATTTTATGAAAGAATAAATAAATTAGTTATTTTGCATCTTCCATGTTTCTAATCATTTCAGACATTAAAAAAACGTAATCCTGGGTTATGAACTCCAATATTTTCTTCTAAATATGATTGAACAGTTTATCTTCTTTTTTATTTCTATTTAATGTTTAATACATTTTTACTTAAAATGTTTGTCTTGAAAATGTTCAGTGTAATAATTAGGGCTTGCCCCACCTTTCCTTGCTTTATTTTTTTCATAGTACATATTGCCAACTGAGAGCATACCATCTGCTCACTTACCTCTAGGCCTCCACACTGACTGGAATTTGCATGGGAGGAGTGTCTGGCAAACACTAGGTGTTCAATCAATGCTTGAGCAGATTTATTAATGAATGCCTTTTCTAGTTTGACTTCTCTATAGTTGAGTTCATTTCATATGCTCAAGAGTTTATTCAACACATGTGTAAAGTGTGCTTACTATGCTAGAAATAGGAATAATCATTGACCTAGAAATAGGAACAAACAAGGGAAGAAGACATGGCCCATTCTCCCAAAGCAACAAACATTCCAACTGGAGAGGAGACCAGAAAGTCAGTGATTACATAGAACGATATGACAGTGCTAAGCATGATGGACTAATGGAGTGCCGGGGAGGGGCACTTCACTCCTAATTCAGACTAGTTGGTGGTGCAGGTGTGCAGAAACTTCCAGAAAACAGTAATCCCATGAGAGAAGGCACCAAGCCTGGGAGGGAACAGCTCTGGGGGTAGAGAACAGGGCCCGGTGGCTGGAGCCAGAATGCTCAAGGGAATACCACAGGGAACTTGGCTACAGGTAGCTGGACAGGAAGGCTGACAAGGAAGGTCTGGGAATAGTTTCTGGGTCAGCAAGAAGCTCATTATCAAATCACCTCAATACAGGCATGGCTGACTGTCCACTGAGGGATCCAGGTAGAATTATGGCAAAATTCTTGTTCTTTTGCCTCTGCCAAAGTTGAGCTTGAGAAGAATGGGTTGAGGCAGCTTGGTACTGAATCCTCCACACCCATTTCCAACAGAGTTTTCTGGGTTAGCACTCTCCTTTGAATCATCTCTGGGCCTCAGCAAGTAGATTTTTGCTTAGGGAAGGTGAGATTCAAGGCCTTGAGATGCTACTGCAGGACCAAGGTCTGTTGGTTTTCAGCTGAAGAGAGCTTTTGAATGCCCACTGGTACATCAGATTCCTAGGTCAGGGCTATTTTCTTATCAGTCAGTGATGAGCTGAGAGCACCTCTTCCCTGAGCAACAGTACTATCTATATAACTTATATGAATTCTCCTGTCAATTAGTTGTAATGGCTTTTTGCTTAGTACACTAATCCCCCTTTCCCAGCACTCCTGGGGTTAGTATCAGTAGTTAATATGAACTAGGTTTTTACTGTAGCTCATTAAATTTTCACAAGAATCCTATGAGGTAGTCAGTGTTATTATCCCCATTTCCCTGATGAAGAAACAGACTTGGAAGGATAAGTAACTTGCACGAAGCCGTGCAGTCAGAAGGTGACATGGTTGCATTCCCTGACATCCCAGGCTTTACAAGTTCAGGAAGCCACACATGCTATACTTCCCCTGATTCATAGAACTCTAAGCTACTGTCCCTCCCCAGCTCTGCCTGGACTTCCTGGGGAATATTGGTGAGTTCTCCAAATGTCTCCTAAGTTCTTCCCACTTCCAGGCATCATCTGGCTCTGGAACACTGCTTGTTCTTCTGAATGTTGCCTTTGTAGGCTCAAGATCAGGTTCCCTCAAGATGCTCCTGCTCTCCTGGGACCAACTCTTCCTCAAGTATGAGAAGAACACTCCTGCCATTCCTCTGTTGATATAGAACCTAACAGAGGCTGGCTGAGGGGTAGGCTATGACAGGCAGGATTGCTGCACAAAGGGTTTATACTGAATGTTAGTGATGGTTACCCTGAGTAAACAGGCCCAGGTCCCTTCACAGGGACCCACTACTGCCCTCCTTTTTCTCTTGATACTTGCGCTCCTCTCTTGGGTAGAGGTCAACCTCCGTGCCTTGCCCCCATCTGCTAGCTCTTACTAGGTCTACCTCAAAGGAAGTAGCCTTGAACATCATGGTCCAACCCAAGATCCAACTGAGTCATATCCCAAAGCCTGCCGCCAGGAGGCAGTTTTCCCTCACTCAGTTCTCGGACCCACCTCCCAAGGTCTTATTTTTCAGTCCTGTGATTAACCTTTTACAAGGATGAATGACAATGAGAAATCAGTTTCCTTCAAGAAAAGCCCAACCCAACCCACAAGGATATGATCTTTCCCTTTGACCTATAAAAGATATCTGAAACCAAAGTTACAAATCAAGACATTTCCCAGACTCCAACTTATTTAGTCTTGAAAAATACCATCTGTGAGCTATCAAAAGTCTAAGCCAACACTAAACCACTCCTTTCTTCTCTTCTCCAGCAACAAGTGTTGACCAGACTTCTACAGGCTTTCTGTCATCTTCAGAGTCTCCCCTAAAAAAATGCCTCCTGAGAACAAGCAATATTATATCAAGAAAGACAGCCTAATCCAGTAGTTGTGAAAGAGGCATTTCTTTAAGTGTTTCTGCAGAGGTGCAACTCTAACCACCCCTCCCCACCTCCATCACTCTTGTTCAAGATAGCCTGTTAACATTGTTATGCAGATACTTAGCTCTTTGGAAAACCATTCCCTTTGCTTTGCTTAATCACAGGGCTATTGTCCAATAATGAATCCAAGAACCCAGTTCTAGCAACAAAGAAAATCACCTGAAGCTTCAACCCTCTTTACCAGGACTATGTAAACCCCAGGACCAATTCTCAGTTTGAGGATCAAGCTTTGAATGTCTTGGCCTTCTTTTCCCTCAAGGGAGGAAACCTCTGCAAGGAGGAAGTTTCCAAAGTGGATGGTCTAAAAGTGATAGTTGCTGCTGACAAAGGATTAATCTCCAAAATGTACAAGCAGCTCATGCAGCTCAATAACAAAAATACAAACAACCCAATCCAAAAATGAGCAGAAGACCTAAATAGACATTTCTCCAAAGAAGATATACAGATTGCCAACAAACACATGAAAGAATGCTCAACATCATTAATCATTAGAGAAATGTAAATCAAAACTACAATGAGATGTCATCTCACATCAGTCAGAATGGCCATCATCAAAAAATCTAGAAACAGTAAATGCTGGAGAGGGTGTGGAGAAAAGGGAACCCTCTTGCACTGTTGGTGGGAATGTGAATTGGTACAGCCACCATGGAGAACAGTATGGAGGTTCCTTAAAAAACTACAAATAGAACTACCATACGACCCCACAATCCCACTACTGGGTATATACCCTGAGAAAACCATAATCCAAAAAGAGTCATGTACCAAAATGTTCATTGCAGCTCTATTTACAATAGCCAGGACATGGAAGCAACCTAAGTGTCCATCATTGGATGAATGGATAAAGAAGATGTGGCACAAGTATACAATGGAATATTACTCAGCCATAAAAGAAACGAAATTGAGTTATTTGTAGTGAGGTGGATGGACCTAGAGTCTGTCATACAGAGTGAAGTAAGTCAGAAAGAGAAAGACAAATACTGTATGCTAACACATATATAAGGAATCTAAGAAAAAAAATGTCATGAAGAACCTAGGGGTAAGATGGGAATAAAGACACAGACCTACTAGAGAATGGACTTGAAGATACGGGGAGGGGGAAGGATAAGCTGTGACAAAGTGAGAGAGTGACGTGGACATATATACACTCCCAAACATAAAATAGATAGCTAGTGGGAAGCAGCCGCATAGCACAGGGAGATCAGCTTCGTGCTTTGTGACCACCTAGAGGGGTGGGATAGGGAGGGTAAGAGGGAGGGAGACGCAAGAGGGAAGAGATATGGGAACATACGTATATGTATAACTGATTCACTTTGTTATAAAGCAGAAACTAACACACCATTGTAAAGCAATTATACTGCAATAAAGATGTTTAAAAAATAAAAAATAAGAGTGATAGTTGCTAACATCCCTGCATTCTGTGTGCTAAGCACCATAACAAGCGTGCCCCCTTGTTTTCCAACAAGAGTGAAACTCGGAGAGGTTAAGTGGTTTGTCCAAGGTCCCATAGCTGATAATTTGGAGATCCAGTATTTGAACCTAATCAGTCTGGCTCCAGCCCCCTTAACTGCAACCTACAGGTAAGGAGTGAGAGCCCAGGCGGGGGAGGAGAGTCACTGAAGATTCACTCCTCGTCCATAAGCAGACTGTGGGTACCATGACATTCTCCTGGTACAGACTGATAATTCCATGTCCCTCCACGGTTCTTGTAGATAGCTCTGTGATGAGACCTCCATTTCCTTACTTTCAAGGGGAACCACTGAGTGTGGTCCCTTTGGTCCACTTCTCAACATTGCTATTTCTGCCGGGTCTGGCTCATCCCCCAGGGCTGGCATCTGCTGCAGATGCTCACTCCTGACAGCTAAATGGGCCCTGCTGTCACTGCAGTTTCCTATCAACAAGGTCTCTCTGGAGGCTGCAGGAGTAAGTTGGGGGAAGGAATTGGTCAGTCAGAAGCAGAGAAAGGAATTCAATCCAACTCAGTGGAAGTTGCCAGCTTGATTCATCTCTTTCTATTTTCTTTTCTCAACAGAGTCCTTTCTCATGCCCAAAGGGCTCTCCAAGGGTTCTCTTTTCCCCTTAGTCTACCAAACGTCCTATTTGTTTTGGATACAGAGGTGGAGCCTGACAACTCTTTATGGTATTTATTAATCAGGCCCATCAGCACTGTGTTTAGTAGACAATTCTTTGCATATGTGGTCTTGGTTAAGTGTATAAACTCCTTTATTTAATATCTTTTACACAAGAGGTAACTTTAAATAAATTCATGTATTAGGTGAATTAAGTCTCAGAACAACAAATACCATTGCAAATGTGATTATATAACCATGGTTGATAATGTTTGAGCGTTCTTAGAAAACTAGAGATGACCATGAAACAGGAGACCAACAGATGTTGAATATTTTTCATGTAGGAAAGATAGATGGCATGTGGGAATTTCAGACTGATGAGTGTGACACCTCTTACCAGCAAAACACCAGAATGGACTAATAAACAGATTCTGTACTCTAAATTGCTATGCATAAACATGGGTTCTCGAGGAATGAATAGCTCACACAAAATAACCTCGTTGATTTCCACTTGGTTATTTGATTTATGAGTTAGACAACAGAATGAGCATGGCTCCTCCTTGCTTTAATGAGCCATTTGACAAAGCCTCTTTGGAAATTTTAGTATAGGAGATAAAAAAATGTGAGTTGGCTACTGATACATTAGGTAAATGTGTATCTGGCTAAACAACAATACCTAAAGGATGTTGATAAAATATTTTTAATCAGCAACTCAGACAAGAGTATTTATGACATGTTTATCAGATTTGCAAAGAGTGCCAAACTGGGAGGGATAACTAATAATTAGATGATGAAACTGGGATTCCAAAGTCTCTGGATAGAGTGGAACTTAGACTAAAGCTAACACTAACAAAGTGAATGGAAGCAGTAAAAAGTTTTTCATTTAGGTAACAAAAAAGCAATAATATAAGCACAGGAAGAGTTGACATGAGTTAGCAGTAATTCCTTGTATTAGATGGGCATGCTTTGGGCTGCATGTAACAAAAATACATGTTCAAGATGAATACGGCAATTTATCATCTCCTATAACAAAGAAACAGAGGAAAAGTATCTTCAGGTGTGAAAGTTTTACTTCTCTGAAAGTAAAGTGATTCTCAACCAATGGGGGTGGGGGTAGTTTCCCCCAGGGAATATTTGACAATGTCTGGAGACATTTTTGGTTGTCACAACTGGGGGGATGGGGGGGATGGTGTGTGCTACTGGTATTTAGTGGGGAGAGAGAGGCCAAGGATGTTGTTAAATATCCTACAAAGTTTAGCCTCCACAACAAAGAATTATCTGGCATAAATGTCCATAGTCCTAAGAAACTCTGATTTACAGTAATCTTCACCTGGGGGAGTTGAGGGATTGCCTTCCTGAAAGTCACGTTAGAGAGTGGTGGATATGTGAACAAACCTGTGGTTTGTTAGGAAGGAAGAAGGGAAGAGATGAATATTGGGGAGTCTGCCATAAAGAATGTATACTCATATTAAAAATATCTATTGCTTTCATTGACTATGATCCAGGGTCATTGCTAGCCCATAGAAGGTCTCTGTATGAATTAGAAAAGGCACCCCCTTCCTCAGACACTTTACTGCCATCTGCTGGAAATTATTATAAGAAATATATAAATCTACAATCTGCTATAAATAGAGCCCCCTAGAGTTGTGCAGTACGTAAACTCACTATACATTAGAGCATCCCTTCTGTGAGTCTGGTATGACCCAGATATGTAAAATGGCAGTAGAAGAAGTAGCTTAGGACTTTACATACAGGAGCTGTATGTCCCAACTAAGGAAAGTAAAAACTCTCACTGTATTCTGTATTAGACCATAGCTAGAATTCTTGGTTACATTCTAGGTTCCATAGTTTAAGTTAAAAAAGAAAAGAAGTTGGACAGGAGGAAGATGAGTCAATAAGTCATAATATAAGAAAAATGGTTTTTAAAAAAAGGAACTGGAGACATAGAGCCTGAAGAAGAAAACACGAGAAGTGAACTGGAGAGTGCTCTACAGTTACGTAAAGGGCGTTAACGAGAGAGAGATCAGGCTCAATCTGTGCTTCTCCAAAGGACAAAACTGAATCCAATGAGTGGAACCACAGAATCATGAGATCTTAAGGCTTGATGTTCAATTAATCAACTTCCACAAATAACATCTACATTCCTTCTACAGTGCTTCCCAGCAGTCATCCCACCAGGGCACCTTCAGTCAATCCTAAAGATTTTGTTCATTACACTGAACTCTGTCTCCTTTGACTACCATCCATCATTCCCAGTCTCCTCAGCTGCTCTCTGATGACAAGTAGGTTTCAGAGAGTCAGATTTGCTTTACCTAGGGAAGTATGCTTTTACCAGGGTTTCCACTCAAGGTCTATCAAATAGAAGATGGACAAACATTTGTCAGGATCAGATTCCTCATCTTCAAAAGAACGTGTTAAATCTAGATCTCCAAGTTCTATCCTAGTATCCAAGTGGATTATGGTCTCTGGGTTACAGAATTAGGCATATGATGCTCAACTATGCTGCTGCCAGGTTTTCCCTCCCAATTCCTCACCCTTCTTGTACACATTTGCACAATTTGGCACTTGAACTGACCATAATTAATTTAATTAGTCCCCAATTGATGAACCTTCAGGTTGTTTCCAATTTTTCATTATTTCAAACCATACATATAAACATCCTTATATATAACTTTTTAGTTCTCAGAAATGGAATTGCTGACTAAAAGGGACAGACACTGCAAACTTAGTCTCCTTGACAATTCGCATTAATACTCTTAATCCTTCCTATCAAACTGATAAATTTTAATTTGAATTTCTTTGAGCATCTTTTCTTATATTTATTGATTTCTATGAATTGCTTTCCATAATTTTTCCCCTTTTTTCTGAGTTATCAATATTTAAAAAAAATTCTTTATGTATTGTGATTATTAATGATTTTTTTCTGGTATATATATTACAAATGTTATTTCCAGTTTTGCATTTGTCTTTTAAAGTCTATTTCGGTCTTTCACTGGACATAAAAGTTTAATAAAATCTGACATTGTTTCATTTGATAACTTTTAGGTTTTAAGTTATGCTTAGAGAGGTGTTACAAATGGAAAGATTATGCAAGTACTCTCCAATATTTTAATGGTAAGATGCTTTACATTTAATTACTTAATAAAATTTATTTTTGTGTATGGTGTCAAGAAGCTATAGACACCATATTTTTTCAAATGAATATCTACATATTCTGACACCATTTATTTAAAAGATTCTGCCTCTATTAATATGATTGCAACCTTTTTGTGTACTTCACATACTTAGTTCTTTTTATATGTGTATGTACATCCATCTACTTTTACACTCTTTATTCTCTTTGATTAATCATTTTCTTCCTTTGTATCTCTGTCATACAATTTTTATTTTATAGTACTGTCTGTAGCTCATAAAACAATTTCTCTCTCTCTTTATTTTTTTTTTTTTTTACAAAACTACAATTGATTTACCATGTTCAAATGTTAAAATTGCATAGGGTTTTTTATTGGAATTAAATTAAATTAACAGCAATTTGGGAAGAATTGACATTTTTACACAATTAAATCTACCCATCCAAAAACTTATTGTGTCTCTCCATTTATTAATTCAAATATTCTTCTATATCCTTTTTAAAAAGTATATAATTTGTTTCATATACATCATATACATTTCTTAATAAATTTGTTACTAGATATTTTGTAGTTAAGCATGCTCTTTGAATGAGGGTTTTTTTTTTCACATTTTATTTTCTAACAGGTTGTTGTTGGTATTCAGGAAGCCCACCTGGCTTACAAGCAGTTTTTATCAAGACCAGAATTTAACTTTCACCAAATAACATTCTGCCATCTATTGAGATCATCATGATTTTTTCCTTAATCTATTAACATAAATTAATGAATGGTTTAACATTGAATCAGCCTTGAATGCCTGGAATAATTAAGCTTGGTATTTTTCTCTTTTAAAAGTTGTATTGATATATTGAAAGTTCCAATGATTTATTTAGAATTTTTACAGTTCCATAAATTGGTTCATATTTTAGTGCTATCTTTGTCAGATTTTAGCATTAGGGTTAAATGAGTCTCATAAAATTGTTCTGGAAGGGCTTTATCTCTAAGTATAGATAAGAAATATTTGCCCTTTGGAGAGCTGATAGAACTCACTTGTAAAACCATCTGGCCTGAGGTTACATATTTTATTACCTTTACACTTTCTTCTGTGCTTATTGATATTTTTAGGTCTTCTGTCTTCTCTTGAACTAATTTTGCTATTTATATTTGTCATGAAAAGTGCCCATTTCATCTAGAATTTCAACTTTACAGACAAATCTATATGACACTAACTTTAAAAAGTTTTTCCTCCATATATGTAATTATATCCACTTTCTTATTTATAAAATTGTGTATTTGTATTCTTTTTCACCCTTTCCTTTTTTATCTTGCCTGTCTTTTGTTTTCTATTTTATAAAACTTTTCAAAGAAATTCCTCAAGAATAGTAACCACATCTTCAGTGTTCGTCTCAGAATCCCCTGGGGTTTTCTGCAGTACCTGTCACAAATCTGGCACACAATAAATATTTACTGACAGGGTAAATCAATAGAGTTTTGTTTTAGCTTTCTATATCAATTCATTTCTTTCTAATGTTTCAATTTCTTCCTCCTACTTTCTTTTGATGTTTTGTTGTTTCTTTTCTAGTTTCTGAAACAAAACTCTCAAGCATTCCCTTTCAATGTTTTATTTTTAATAAAATAATTAAGGCAATGAATTCTACTCTGAGTGCAGCTTTGGCTTCACCTCATAAGTTTTGATATATTGTTTTCTTTGTTATTAATTTTTCAATAGAAAATAATTTTAAAATTGTTTCTAAGTGATTCCATTTTTAGAAAACTTTTTGGTTTTTAACAATTATTCCTAGTTTTATTGCACTGTCGTCAGTTTTGGAAATTTATTGAGAATTTTTTAATGTACTTATACATGGTTAATTTTTGTAAATGATTCACAGATATTTGAAAAGATATTTTTCTATATACTGGGTATAAAGTTCTATTAAATACATTAAATCAAATTAACTGTGTTATCTAAATCCTTTTGAACATCCAATTCTGACAGAGATGTACTGGTACCTCTCACTATGGCTATGATTTCATTAAATTCTTGCATTTCTAGCAGTTTATACCTTTCTATAATTAGCTTTCAAAGCACAAAGTTTCATTAATATTGGATATTTTCATTGATTATACTTTTAAAAATAAATTTATTTATTTATTTTTGGCTTCATTGGGTCTTCATTGTTACACACAGGCTTTTCTCTAGTTGCGTTGAGTGAGGGCTACTCTCTGTTGCAGTGTGCGGGCTTCTCATTGAGGTGGCTTCTCTTGTTGAGGAGCATGGGCTCTAGGCATGCAAGCTTCAGTAGTTGTGGCTCACAGGCTCTAGAGCACAGGCTCAGTAGTTGTGGTACATGGGCTTAGTTGCTCTATGGCATGTGGAATCTTCCCGGACCAGGGCTCAAACCCTTGTCCCCTGCATTTGCAGGCAGATTCTTAACCACTGCATCACGAGGGAAGTCCTATACCTTTTATAAATATAAATTATTCCATTTTTTCCAATCTAATTTTTTGCCCTGAATTCTATTTACTCTGATACTGATATTGCCATCCCTGCTTCTAATCCTTTTCTTAATTCCCAATCTCTCTTTCTCCCTTTCTGGTGCACATTCATTTCCCAATATATCTTTATCCACATCATTATTTTTCACATTTTGTATCAGTTTGGTTTACATGTTTCTCTTATAGACAGCACAATACTGGATTTGGCTTTTACAACCAATCTAAGCTTTTTTTTTTTCTGTAAATAGAGAATTTAACTTAGTTACACTTCTTGTCATTTTTATGTTTGATCTCATTCCTGATATTTTATCTTCTAGTTTGTATTTATCAATAAGTTCTATTTTCCTTTCTTAAGTTTTACTGTATAAATTTTTAGTTCCTTTTATTCTGCAGTAGTTTCAAAGTCCTACATCCTATTACTATCTTACGATTTGTTATCTCTAATTTTTAACAAATAAATCTGAATAAAATATGCACCTTAATAAACAGTGTCTCAAAAAACAAAATGAAAATTTGAATATGCTTTTTAAAATTTCTTTCCTGTGTCTCCTTACTTCCCAGATTTTTATACTTATGTTTTTCTTCTTCTTATAATCCTTCCATAATACTTGCATTAAATTTCCAAATCTCATTACTAACACATTCACTTGGATTAAACTATTTCTTACATCCTGGATCTTCCTTTACCTGGATTTATTTTTCTCTGATTAATTTTCTGTTTTGTTTCTCCTCAACTCCTCTGCCTTGCCCTTTCAGAAAGGGCATGAAGGTGTTTTGACTTCTCTGTTCTAGAAATGCTTTTCTTTGTCTCTCACCTATGAACATCAGTTGGGCTGGTATAGATTTCCAGGTCACCATCATTTCCTCTGTAAAGGTAGGTGAGTGATGGCTGCCATGCTTCAGAGGTGGGGTCTGCCTGGGGTAGGGACTGACTTGGACCACTATGGTTTCCTTTCAGGCTGGGTGGGCAAAGAACAGAGCAGCAGGCCAGCATTCTCAGTAAAAGACTCATGGCCGTAACAGCTCCCCACCTCATCCTCAAGTGGTATATAGCCTGGGGGCTGTAGAGTGCCTTGGCCAACAGCTGTGATGAAGAGCTCTGGGCAGCCCTGGAAGACCATTAGGTTTTTGCTGATAGCTTCTTGGCCTCCTACTGAGAGAACTTCAGGACACATGTGCCTTTAGCAAAGACAATGATGTCAACAGGAAGAAGGAAAGGAGTTGCCACTGTGGGTGCTTTAGGGGATTTAACCATCTTTCAGATTCCTTTCAATTCTTCATATTTGTGGTACTGCTCAGAGTTTGTGGTATTGTGGCCCCGCCACACCCACTTTATTCTTCAGTCCATACTGAGACATGGTAAGGAACACACGTAAAATGAATCCACCACTATCACCATGGAGAAGTGACCCAGTTTCCAGTCATGTCCTTTCAATTTGCCAGCAAGACTGTCCCACCACACACCCCTGTTTGCTGACCCTGTTGCTTCAAGCACTGGGTCCTTTGAAGTTTTGTAGGGAAGGCCACTCCTCTCACTTTCAGGGGCAATTTCTTCACCTATAATGCATGCTCACCTGTGTGCTGATCAGCTGTTCCTCCAACCTGACACTATCTGCTTCATTTCTTCCAGAAATTTCTATAAATGTCCTCTCTTTCCATAGCAGCTTCCTCTGTTTATCAGTGCTGCTATGGACCTTTCCTAACTCTTGCTCTCACTGGTCACCATCTCCCAATGGTCTCTCATTGGTCATTTCAGTGCCTCTTTGGGAGGTTAGAAGTGCTATCCTGGAGCTGCTTCATGATGGTCCAGAAGGAGTACAGCACTCAGAGGGAGCTAGGAAGTGGGCACCGTGCTGGGAGACCAGGATGTACAAAGGTAAGCTGTATGAAAGTTCATGGCCCATCAGGGGGAGACAGGAATAGCTGGACCATTGGCATCATTGGCCGGTTGGACCATTGGCATCAGTGGCCTGGGTCAGCATTGGGAGATGCTGGTTGGCAGAAGCCAGATCCTGAAGAGCTGGCATATGATGCCAAAGAGTTTGAACTTTGTTCTTCAGACTCTGGGAGATGTAGAAAAGGAAGTGAGGTAATTCGGTTTTGTGTTTTAGAAACATCACTGTGATGACAGGGTGGAGGAGGTTGGGTGGATGCTAAGAAGCAAGAGGTGGGGAGGAAACAACTGCACCAGAGGAAGGTAAGCAGGAGCTTCTGGGCACCTGAACTAGGGCAGTGGCCACAGACACTGACAGCACAAGATGGATTCCAGAGATAATAGGGAACTATAATCACTCGAACCTGGCGACCTATTGGATATGGGGGTAAGGCAGAGGGTAGAGTCAGGGATGACTCAGAGATTTCTGGTTTGGGCAACTCAGAGGATTATGTTTCTATTCATCAATATAGAGAATACAAGAGGAGAAGCCGGTTTGGGGGAAAGTTAATGAGTTCATCCTTGAACTTACTGCTTTTAAGTTGCCTGTAGAGTGACAATAGGTTGGGCCAACAGTTGGGTCTGGAGCCCAAGAAAGAAGATGTATCTGGGAGTCATTAGTGTGTGTGATAGTTAATGGCAACATGGATGGGATTGTCCTGGGAACATGCAGAGTGAGCAAGGCTGGCTTCATGGGTGTGTGACCACACAGAGCCCTGTGCTCAGAAGGGCCCCATGCTTGGTTCAATGCTCTGCTGTCGCCATCTTGGATTTCTTAATTTTCAAAGTAGGTGCTCCCCATTTTCATTTTGCACGGGGCCCTGCAAATTATGTAGCAATTTTTGCAGGTAAGAAGGACAAAGACAAAATGTTCTGAAGCACCAAGCTGAAAGGGCTGGGTGGTACAAGAGAAGGCTGTACCAGGTGGGAGGAGATACAGGAGAGGTGGGTCGTGGAAGCAAAAGAAGCGAGGACCCCGGAGTGACCGGCATGCGGAGTTCTTTTTTTTTTTTTTTTCGGTACACGGGCCTCTCATTGTTGTGGCCTCTCCCGTTGTGGAGCACAGACTCCGGACGCGCAGGCTCAGCGGCCATGGCTCACGGGCCCAGCCGCTCCGCGGCATGTGGGATCTTCCTGGACCGGGGCACGAACCCGTGTCCCCTGCATCGGCAGGAGGATTCTCAATCACTGCGCCACCAGGGAAGCCCCGAAGGAATTCTTAACGACCTGTGAGGGGCTGGGAGCAGCAGGTGGATCACACTGTTTGAGAATGAAAAGGACGAGGACATGTAGACAAAGAAAGTAGACAATACAGATTTCTAGTCTGGTGATACAGTGTGGAGAAAGATCCAGAATCAGAACACTTTTTAACCTCTTCTCTTGCTGCTATTGTAGTTCAAACGCTCATCAGCTCTTGCCTGGACCGCAGTGTTCTCCTAACTCCTCTCCCGGCTTCATCCTTGCCCTGATTGTCATGGTAGTTGTGCTGAAACTTAAGTCAGAACATGCCACACTTATGCTCAAACCCATCAGAGTCTCCTCCTCTCAGAAGATCATCAAGTCTTTATTGTGGCCTGGGGTCAAGGACCTGCTGCTCATCTCCTGCCACTCTCCTCACTGGTCAGCTCCGGGTACACCAGCCTTCTTGAGTCCCTTCAACATTCTCAGCTTGCCACCAAGCTTTGCGCTAGCCAGTCCCTAAGCCTGGGATGCTCTTCCACCATGGACACCCCGAGTACCTCCGTCTCTTCCTTGAGCTCGGCTCAAAAATCTCTTCTCACATATATACACTACCAAACGTAAAATAGCTAGCTAGTGGGAAGCAGCCACATAGCACAGGGAGATCAGCTCAGTGCTTTGTGACCACCTAGAGGGCTGGGATAGGGAGGGTGGGAGGGAGGGAGATGCAAGAGAGAAGAGATATGGGGATATATGTATATGTATAACTGATTCACTTTGTTATAAAGCAGAAACTGACACACCATTGTAAAGCAATTATGTTCCAATAAAGATGTTAAAAAAAAAAAAAAAATCTCCTCTCAGTGAGATCACCCCTCGCCAGGCTGCCTGTCCCCTAGTCCCCCTACCCTGCTTTATCTTCATCACAGCCCTTAGCATTGCCTGATTTTGTGTTGTTATGTTTTCGCTTTTTTCTCTCCATCCCTTGGAGAGTAGATGCTGAGCTTTGTTCACAGTTGATCTGTTTGGCCGGCCTTGTGGAAGAATGGCGGCCCTGGGGACAGCTGGAGCTTTATGGACCTGATTTCCCGAATCAAAAATTAAGGTATGTTGTCTAGTGATGAGGAATATTCATTTGTTTGTTTGTCTGTTTGTGTATATACCTCTTTGTTTCACAAAAGGATTTAAGGCATCTTATAAAGATGCATAAAATTCAGTGAGATGACATAAATTAGAAGCAGGTGAGAAAGAAAAAAATGAAAAAGCAAGGATAAAGCCATAAAATGGAGCCAAGGATGGGACTAATACAAAATAAACATACCATAAACTTTGATCCATTTGCTAGGGGTGGGCCACAAATTTGGCTCTAAAACTTCTAAAAGCCAGTGCCAAGATGAAACACGATCAGCTGCACAATTCCCAGGATCCTCAAGATTAAAGCAAACTACTTGCCTAGGAGAAACACCAGCATTCCTGATGTCCCAGAGAACAGAAAGAAATGTCTCCTTAATCTCTCCCCTCCGCCCCCAACACACACACACGCACACACACACGCACACACGCGCACACACATACACAAAGAGGACAACGGATAAGACAATGGGCAAAGCACTCAGAAGCATCTTTGCATCAGGCACGGCTGTCAGTTTTGTTTCTTACATTCATCAGCGGAGCATAGGAGAGTCTGCCTAATGTGAAATGCAGTTAGTTGAGGGGTTAGGGATGTGAGGTTCGGTATAGCTACACGAGTTCCTGATGATCTGACTTTGTCCAGCGGTAGATGTCAGAGCAAACGATGGAGGGTGTTGGCTGCAGATCCCTAAAATGCTTTTGAAGGAAAGTGTCTCTGGGCCAGATTCAGACAGTGGGGACTTTAATTTCTCATGACTGGCCTTCCCTGAAGCCCTTCCAGGTGACAAAATTTTGTATAAGACCCAGGGAGCCGCCAGATGTCAAATTGGGGAAGGTTGGACATCTTCTTGTGAAAATCAAAGAGACCCCCAAAATAATGATGAACCAATGAAATATGTTGCGAGTGACTTGAGCCTGGGAACATTTTAAAGCAGAGCCAGCTAAACATCAACCCGCTCTTTTTGTGTGTCAGTGAAGTCTTCTGGATGCATAGTTTTGAGCAGTCTCCTTCCTGCTAAACCTTCCAAGATAAACCATTCGTGAAGTGCAACCCAAGGAAGCTTGGAGGAGACCTGTGTGGGATGATTCACTGACGTTTAAAGCCCGGGATAGCACCAAAAATAATGATTTTGCTAATAAAGTATTTGATCTGAGGTCTTTCTTTCTGGCAACAATTAGATAGCAGGGCCAGATGTCTCCTGGGTCCGAATGCTGAAACCAAGCTGCCCCAGAAAATCTAGACTATGGGCTGCCAGAAGTTTGAGCAGTGATGGGGTGGCCCCTCCCCAGGCCTGGGCCACACCCCTGATAAGGATCCCAGTCACCTCCCAGCCTCCCCTGGATGTTGAAAGTTTCCAAGATACAAAGTGCCCCTCCTCTGAGTTCCTGGGAAGGAAGGCACTAGGCAAATAAAAACCAAGCTCTGGGTGAAGAGCTCCAGGAAGACCTGAATGGCAGGGCAGGCTCCAAGCCTGCCAGACCTCCACACCCCTCAGAGCCCCAGCTCCCCAAACCAAATTCTCAGCTCTGGGACCAGGTCAAAGAAATGGGTTGGCAGTCCTTCTAGAATCTTCACTAAATCTTTCTTGACACGATTAAAACATTCTGTCAAATCCACAAATATTGAGCACATTCACCAGCCTAAGTCTGATGTATCCGGAGCCCTAGAAAGCCCCGGGCTCCCTCACGACCACCTTTCAGCTTCCTGGCTCTGCCAGAGCTGCCTTTCAACCTCCAATGCCTTGTGCAGAATCGGCCCCTATAGGGGCTCTGCCCTCCCCCTCTCAGCTATCCCTCCAGCCCCCTCTGTCCTCTGGGCTTGACCTGACTGCACTCTCTCCACCTTCTCACACTTTTGCTGGCTCTTCGGGGTTAGTCATAATGGCCCCTTATTGGCAGGGCAGGAGATCTCCTGATCTGCCCCACAACCACAAGGAGGTGGGTGATTGGAAGCTAACTGTTATCTCAATTTTGCAAAGAATCAGGCTCAAAAATCATCCCATGGTTTTCTGCCAGCTATGCTACGAGTGAGTGTTCAGGTGGGCAACAGAGCTCAAAACTCCAGACTCCGAGCCTGCAACTCACCACTCCCACCCAAAGCCAGCCACCTTTCAGAACAGGTCAGCCTCCCGCAGGGCCACTGGAGCGCACAGTGGACAGGGGCGTGTGAGGGCGACCAAGGCGAGAGCGTGGGCTAGGGCGGTCTTTGGGACACGATTGCCACCACATCTCCTGCTTCACTTCATGGTGCCAGGGAATGACCCAGCCAGAGGCAACTCAAGAGTTTTCCTATTGCAACTCTTCACTTTACAGCTGAGAACACTGAGGCTCAGAGAGAGGGAGGGGAAACAAGCTGAGTGTTCCTACGCAGAGTGTCCATGCCACGATCAGAGCCGGGCAAAGTGCAAGACTCAGTCAGAATCAGGGGATGATGGGGATTCTCACTCACACACACATACCTCCCCTCCACCTCCCACGTGTCTGTGCCACACTGTATGAGTCCTGGCTACTAGGTCTTCCGGGAAGAGTGTAGGGTTGGGTGTCAATTCCTTCCAGCCTGGACAGCTGACAATCTGGATGGCCTCGGCCCTGCCCTTTAACCTTTGAGAGCCTATTCTCAGCCTTTCTCATCAAAGAGTTGACCTGAATGAGTCCTAGGTCCTTCTGGCCTCAGTGTTGGTCATACGATTCCAGAACTTCCTTTAGGAAAGTAGTAACCTCAGAGATACGAGATGTGGCTGAGTGAGGTAGACCTCGTGGGGGTCTGAAGGAACAGGTTAAGCATCGGATTGCGGTGGGAGTTGGGGGCAGGAAGGCTGCCTAAAAGAGGGCGGGAGGAGGAGGGACCCTGGGGGGAAAGAGGCCAGGGAGAAGCCTGCGAGCAGGCCGGGGCCCGTGCGGGGCTCTGTGGCTGCAGCCCAGGCCAAGGCCCCGGAGTCCTCGAATGGCCAGTCCCTTCTTCCTCCAGATGGAGAAGCCGAAGTCCACCTTTAACTTGTATCAACCTGGAATGGCTCTTGCCGGACATTTTTACAGGCAGAGTCTGGTCGCTGCTTCACAATCTACCTGTGCAATTGGGGTTGAGAGCCCCAGTTTGCAGGCCAGAAAACGGAGGCCAGAAAAGTGAAATCAGGTCAGAACTGGGACAGAAGCTGGGATGGCAGGGCCTGGGCAAGTGCTGTCCCCACTGTGTGGCCTTGCACACCCCCAGCACATCGTGGGCAGAACCCCATGTCTCGGACTTGATGAATGCAAATGCTTAGCTCACAGAGAGGCTTGGAATCTAAGACGGCTTCCGGTCAGAAAACCAGAAGTGTTCTGTCCCCAATGTCCACATTTTGTGTTCAGTCCTAAACTCGCCCACACGCTAATCTTTTCATTCATTTCACTCATGAAACCCCACATGTAATGAGTTCCGTTTGTGCACCAGGCTCTGGGCTACATTGTAGTTTTACAGTTTCTCTAGGGCACAGGCATTAAAACTATCTTGCATGTTATTATTATGTTGCACTCAAGCATCACTGGAATGTCTAAACATTCCCAAAACCCTTGCGTGAACCCCCAAGCCCTCAGGAAAAGGCTGTGTCACATCAGGGCGAGGGGCGGAGCCTGTGGGAGCTGGGAGGAGGATGGAGGGCAGGAGCCTGAGAGACCTGGCAAAGCAAGGAGGTAATCGCGGGAGAAGTCCCCTGCCATCATTACAGAGGATCTTAATTAAGATCCCGGGAATAGAGGCAGCTGCTGTGGGAACCAGATCTGGCAGGGATGGCGAGGCTGCCCAGAGGTGCTGAGTGTTACCTCCTCACCTGTCATTAGGGAGTGGGAAATCGCCCCACAACAAAGCCAGCCAGGAAGGAATGTGACAGAGGCCATTCACCTTAAAAACAGTGATGAAAATAAATGTCAGAGTCTGCCAACCATTGTGTGTGAAAACTCTCGAGGGGAAGGAGATCCTCAGGGAGAGGTGAGGTGTGTCCAGCCAGGACACAAAGAGAGATGCCTGGATCTGGGAGCGGAGTCTTGCCTCAGGGTGGCGGTCTCGTCCCGGATGCACCTCTCCTGGTCTTTGACTTTTGGGCCACCCCTTTCTCCCCACTATCCCAGCACCCTGCCCAGTTACCTAACGTGGTTCCTTTGCTCCCTGCGGCTGCCGAGTCAGAGCCGTGGTAGGAGAAGCAGAGGTCAGAGCTCAGCCACCCCAGGGGCTGACACTGGGTCATGGTCGTTTCCTGTCTTGGACCCCCTCATTTCCCTCTTCTGGAAGGCAGTTTATTTTCTTTCTTTTCCATGTGTGATATAGATAATCTCAGACAAAAAAAGTAACCTCTGAGCCAGGGGGGCTTCACTCCAGCATAATCCAGAGTGTGGGGAACCATGGCAGGTTGGTATTTCAGGCTCAGGACTTTGCCGGTGCCTGCCTGGAAAATGGATACTGGGGGCCAGCTGGCCAGTCTTTGCCTTGGTGGTGTGCTGATGTTCGATGGGAGTCTGGCGGGGGTTGGGCGGGGTGGTGGTGGTGTTGAGCAGAAGACTCTCTGTGCCAAGGCTGGGTCTCCACACTCCTCTGCTGATGTGTGAGGATGGCCAGTCCAGGCGCCTGTGTGAGCCTGCCTTAAGAGAGGGCCGAGGAACAGTGGCACAGAAACCGAGAGACAGCAACAGGGGCAAAGGGAGATCCAAAGAGCATCAGGGCTGCAGGATGAGGGCACACCAGCTGCAAAGCAGTCTTTACTGAGACACTGCTTCCCAGCTATCTGGGAAGCACTTGACCTCCAAATCCAACACTGAGGGAGGGCAGCCCGTCCTCTCCTGCCCCGGCCCTTAACTTTGAATCCTGTACGCATCTCACGGCAAGTTCAAAGGGAGATCCAGTGACTCTTCCCCTCCTTTCAGAAGCAGATGTGGCCAGGGCTCCATTACAGCCTCGTGCAGGGCAAGATCCACCTCCCCAAGGGCGGGATTGCAGGTCTGTTTCTTGGCTTCTGAAGAAATTTTGTGATGTCCTGCCACTTCATCCTGGCCACAGACTTCAGCCGTCACAGAGGCATAGGGTGGGAGGGTGGTATAGGCCCTGATAAACCTTTGGCCTATCTCATATCAATGCCAAGGGCCAGAGGAACTCAGAGAGGGAGAGCGGGGTATGGACCAAAGGGGTCAGAGAAGGCTTCCTGGGGGAGGTGACATGTGAGCCAGCTGTGAAGGGTGGATAGGAGTCAGCACAGAGTGAAGAGAACACCCTTTGTGGTAGCACCTGTGTGGGCGGTGAACTGATGTTTGGGAGAACATACCTTCCTTGCGTCGTAGGGGATGGAGGGAAAGTCATGGTGACAGAACATCTGTGTGGCCCTTGCAGTCAGAGGCTGCTCTGGGGTGAGGGGTGTATACGGTGAGGATTTGTACACAGAGCCTTTATGGGCACTCCCTTTGGGTGTTTGAGTGGCTGCTCTTGCTCTAAGGGCTGGATCTAAGGAACTGGGGCCACAGGTATTGGGCTCGCAGGCTGGCATGCCCAGGAACTACTCTGGCATCATCCCCACCTTTTGGACTCTGGTTACTGGGATACCTCGTAGTCTGGGAAACTGGGCCTTCCTCCTTCTCTACATGAAGCACGAGGGAGGCACAGAGGTGTGGTTTGGCTGTAGCATGCAGGCTAGAAGTCTGACCTAAGGGGAACCGCCTGACAGGGGAAGCCTGAAGCTCACTGAGAGTTAAGGATGGTCTCAGAGGCTTTAACAAGATCCTTGTCTGCTGGCGGCTGGTAGCCTACTCCACATCTGTGAGTCACGGAGGCCCTGGTTCTGGGGAGTGGGACTTGGAAAGGTCAGAGTTTAGCTCCTCCACTTTTACAGTAATAAAAATAATAATGATTGCTACTGCAGCTGACAGTCCGTGGTCCAGGCACTGCTCTAAATGTTGTTCCTGCATTAACTCATTTCATCTTCTCACAATCCTATGGCGTACGTGTCTTATCCCCATTATACAGCTGAAGAAACTAAGCAGCAAAGGCAAATAACTTGCTCAAGTGGCAGGATCAGAGTTTGAACCCTTGTTCCTAAGCTCTCTACACACCTGCCCATCTTCAGATATCCTCCATTCAATCTCAACAGCATTTCCCAGAAGCCCATTCTGTGCCCAGGTCTGCATAGTCAAACAAGAGAACAGAACATAATGTGAAAACATCCGTGGTGCCACACAGCATCTAAGTGCGGAAGTCTGGCGTGGAAGAAGATCAAGGGGCCATTTTCCCAAATTCTAAACGTGGCCCAGTGCATAACAAAGGGTTGAACACTGAATCAAGATTCACAGGAAAGCCCGGGATGTGTGTTCCCACTAGGCTCCCAGGGAAGGTTGTGGTTACTCAGCAAGGCCAATATCTTGGGACCAAAGACCCCAGAGGGGCCTTTATGAAGGACTGAGGAGGGGGCCTGGCCAGGCCTGAGGGCTGGGAAGAGGCCACACATAGGGCAGGCAGCTTCGAACCAGACCAGAGGCAGGAGCAAAGTGGAGGTGACCACCATCATCTTCCGGACCAAGTGACCATGAATGTGGCCACCTCCTCCGCATGGGAATTAGTGGGGCGAGGGGGCCCCCCGGTACCATGGTCTCAGGTTGGCACACACTAGGCCATGCTCTTGTCATCTCACCATCTCAGACCGTCGTAGAAGAAAACAGACAGAGGCCGAGAGCCTTAAATAAATATGCGGTCTGGACAACATCTATACATGAATCATTGGCACCCTGATTGCCAGCCCACCCTTTGGCTGCTGGCCCTGCGAAGTGGTCACTGGTAGAGCCTTACAGAGATGCTCAGAGCCCAACAAAGATGTAAGTCAGAGTTGTGTTAACCCTTCCATTCTCAGGACACAACTGTCAACTCTTCAAGTGTAAGCGCACTTGAGGAGAAGAGGAAAGTAAATCAGCCATGCATCTGTGGTCACTCACGCAGCAAACAAAGAGTCCACTACCAACACACTCCAGGTTTGTGTGCGAGACAACAGGGGCAACCGGGCCAGTATAATGGACCAGGCTTCCTGGCAGAGGACTCTAGAACCTACTTGACAAGTGGAATTTCCACTCCCATCTGGAGAGAATGGCGCACACAGGCATGATTAGCTCACCTTGTTTTAACAATCCCAAAGTTTTCCCAGCTCAGAAATAACAGCTGGGCAAATCCCCAGCTGGGTGAGTGCGGGCAAGAGGGTGTTTGTGGTGGGTGGAGGCCCTGTCCTTTCCCTGGTAGAGAAAGCCATTTATGACCTCACAGGATGAAAGGAACCAACGCAGGCCCGCTGAGCTGTTATTATAACAATTATCAAGACCTATCACCTCCCTTTGGAAAATGTTTCCTTTCAAGTTGCAGTGCCCTCGTGTACCCGGGCTCACCACCGCTCACAATCATCACCAGGTGCCCCGGGCAACTTATTAATAATGCTTTCTTCCTGACGTGGATAGACGTGAACTGTTTAAAGGGCCATAGCTTTGCAAGGAGCTCATTAAAACCACTGCAAGGTGGTGGGGAGGGAGGTGTGCGTGTTCTCATTGCTACATCCTGAAACAGCCTCCCCACTGCCCACTCCGCCGTCCCCGCTCCCCCGGGCCTGGGGACTAAATATGCCCATGTCTGTCTCTTGGTGGGGTGTGTGGCTTTCATCCTGGTCAGCCTCCCTGCTCTCGAGCCCAGGATGGGGAAGGAAGGAGGACAAGTGGAATGTTTTCTCTCTCTTTTCCCCTGCTGAGTGACTCACCCCTACCATACCCCAGCTGCAGAAGCCTCCAAATATTGGAGTTTGGGGCCCCAGGGCAGGCATGGACCCTATTTCCTTCTAGAAGTTGACTCAAGACCAGATTTCTCCTATCTGGTCTTTTTTTCCTGGATCCAGGCTCTTGGAAGGAGGCCTTCCTCTCACCCACCACCTCCCCCCACCCAGCCCCCATCTGACTGTTCCCACTGCTATGGGCCAGTGACCAAAAAAAAAAGTGACACTAGATTCTTGAGGAAATAATGTCAAACCTGCAGGAACTGAGAAACATCTTTTACAGCCTCCTCATCTTACAGATGGGCACACAGCAGGGGAGTGGCGGAGACAAAGTAGAATCTAGCTTTTCCATTTGGGTACACCAAAGGATGGTTGGACTCCTGTGTAATTGCTTGGGAGGCTGTTCATACTTCACTTTAAAATGTTTTCAAAATGGTACACTTTTTAGAAACGTCCTTTTTTAAAAAAAAATTAATTAATTTATTTATTTTTGGCTGTGTTGGGTCTTCACTTCTGTGCGAGGGCTTTCTCTAGTTGCTGCGAGCGGGGGCCACTCTTCATCGCGGTGCGCGGGCCTCTCACTGTCGCGGCCTCTCTTGTTGCGGAGCACAGGCTCCTGACGCACAGGCTCAGTAGTTGTGTCTCAGGGGCCTAGTTGCTCCGCGGCATGTGGGATCTTCCCAGACCAGGGCTCGAACCCATGTCCCTTGCATTAGCAGGCGGATTCTTAACCACTGCGCCACCAGGGAAGCCCAGAAATGTCCTTTTCTAAAGCAAAAATGTCTTGAGCCCCTTCAGTTGCTAAGCCTCACACGAACACTATGAGATGTGTCCGAACATTATTCTCAGTTTAAAGATGAGAAAAACCAAGCCCCAGAGTCACATGTTCCAGGTTACACAGAAAGTGGTGACATTGGAACACAGTCCCAGTGGGCCCCAGGCCTGCTTCCCTGGCACCGTGGCTCCCAATCCTTCACATCCCAGCGGCAAACGCTTTCAAGAAGAATTCCCACGTCTCAATGTGCCTTCTCCCTAGGAACTGCATTGCTCTCTCTCATACCCAGAAGCACTCTCGGCAGCCCTCAGGTAGCCCGTCCACTGGACGTGAGCTCCGGAGGACAGGTGGGGCCAGCCGTCTCCTAGAGAGCAGACCTGATCCGACAAGGCACGCAAAAGCAGTCTTTCTGTATCGCCAGGCCCAGGTTCCCACCCAACAGGGTCCTCTCTAACTCTCCTCACTCACCATCTGGGTCGCGATAACTTTAAAGTTTTTTTAAAAGGTCAATTCTGTCCTCAAAGAGAGCAGGAGATTTCCCTTAGGGACACATGCCAAAGAACGTACCACAGGCTCTCTTGGGTTTCTGAGCAAAATGTGTCTCCTCTGCTGGGCTCCACGGCTCCTCCGAAAGTCCAAGACCCAAGGCCTCCATCCAGGCCCTTGGTCTCTTTTCATTAGAGTCTAGAAGCTTCTGTCTCTCTCAAGTGTAGAGGAGGCTCCCATCTCAGGTCTGGGGGTGTTGTGGGGGGGCAGCAGGAGATGGGACCGTGAGATGGGAGGTACAGAACAGGGCTGGGAGGTGTTCACACTCAGCGAGACAGCTCCCGGTGTGGGAAGGCAGGAAGGGGGGAGGCAGGGGAAAGAGAGGAGGCGACAGAGAGGGGAGGAGAAGGCCGGAGGCCAGGGAAAGAACAGCAGGCAGGAGCTCCCGGGGTCCCAGGGAGGGACCGCGTTGTGCTGTGTGAGGGGAGGGAGCCCTGGTCTCCTGCACCTGGGCTGCAGGGGTGTCCTTGGGAACGGCCCCCCCAGGTGAGGCCTGGGCCAAGCAAGTCAGAGAGGGGGTGAGGAGAGAGAGACGGGGAGGAGGCCAGGACACAGGGAAAGGAAGCAGGGCACACAGGGAGGGAAGGGGCCGAGCGGGGGAGGCTGTGTGGGGCTGGGCCCTCATGCCACCCTTGGGAAAGGGCCCTTCCTTCCTCCAGGCTCAGACTTGCCCCAACTCGCGGGGCCAGCAAGGGAGACCCTGGCAGACACAGCCCCCCTGCTTTACAGTCTGGGGCAAAGGCAGGCTATGTCCACGGTGCCCAGAAAGCCAAGCTCAGAGCTCTCTGCTCCCACAAGGCACACGTCCCTGGACACGAACAAGGAGATGGGGAGGCCGAGGCTCCAAGAGGTACATCTTGCTGCCTGTCGGTGACAAGGTGCTTAGAACGGGGCCTGGGCACACAGCCGATGCTCAGTGGGTGTCAGCTCCGGTGGTGGTTATTACAAAGCCGGGCTCCTCTGCTGCATCTGGAGCCCTCCCAGGGTGTGCCGTCTCCACACTTTCCCGGCCCAGACCCTGGCCCTTGCTCCCGGGGGCTGGGCATCTAGGAAAACCCGTCAGGGCACCAGCCAAGGTAGGTGGGAAGACAGATGGTGGGCTCCAGCTCCCTTGAGCATAGCCTGCCTGTGGGCTGCAGGGGGTTTGAAGGGAGGTGAGGCACTCTTTTGCCCAGGATCCCAAAATGCACAAGACTCTTTAGGGCTCAGATGCCTCCCGGGCCAGGCCAGGACCTGTGATACAAGGGAAAATCACAGGGCATTGGGGAAAGGTCGGTGTCCTTGAGACCCACCCTCGTGGAGTGCGATGTCATGTCGGCTCCCATTCCTCCCAATGGAGCCAGTGAAGCCAGCACTGGAACCTTAGGGAACCAGGGATAAGGAGCACCCAGAGCTGTGTTTACCTTTCTCTTGGGAATGAAGGCAGGATGGGGTGAAAAGGCACAGGCTTGGAGTGCAGACCCAGAACAGACACTCTTCCTGGCCATGTGAACTTGGGTAAGTTACTTAACTTCCCAAGTCTCAGTTTCATCCTCTGTAAAACAGATAGGCTGATACATTCCTGGAGGGATTAAAGAAGGAACCTCGGTGCCAGCACCTGGCAGCTGTGGGTGCTCAACAAACATTGGTTTCTTCCTCTTCCCTGAGGGGGGACTGAGGGCCTCCCTTCCCCTAGTTAATGGTGGGCGTGTTGATCAATGGTGACCTTGAGAGGCAGTGTTGAGGGCTGTCCCACTTGCAAGAGACTCAGTTAGGCAACTGGGCACCTGGAGGTTCCCGAAACTGGATGTCAGGCTGACCTTGGCCCTGCCCACAGACAGAAGGGCACGGACCATCCAGGACACCAGAGGCAGCATGTGATGGATATGCAGAGTGTGGGCTGCAGGCAAAGGACAGCCAGGCCTGTCTTGCTCCCCACTGTCCCCCGACACTAGCACAGCCCCCAGGCTGAGGAGGTCAACACAGAGAGCCTTGTGGGCTGGGGTGGAAGAGGAGTTTGAGTGCGGGACTCCCTTGAAATGCAAGTTGTGAGATGTCAACATAATTATGAAAATGCAAACGCAGGAACATTTGCGTATGGGAACTAATGATTTTTAATAAAGATAATCAGCTTAGTTAAATCAAATTATTAGCTTTGACAATTGATGGTAGACAGGAACTTTCAGCTCGGTGCTTTGTGACCACCTAGAGGGGTGGGATAGGGACGGTGGGAGGGAGTCGCAAGAGGGAGGAGATATGGGGATACATGTTTATGTATAGCTGATTCACTTTGTTATAAAGCAGAAACTAACACACCATTGTAAAGCAGTTATCCTCCAATAAAGATGTTAAAAAAAAAACAAACAGGAACTTAATTTGCTGATTGGTCTTGCCTGCTAAAAAGATACTACAGTAGTTGGTCTAACTTAGATACATGTATCTGGGAGCTTGGACAATGCCCCCAACACACACACACACACACACACACACACACACACACACACACACACACCCATACAAACACACACACACACACACACACACACACACACAGCTTCCCTGCCAGACAGTATATCTCTCCCATCAGCTCAGGGGATCCTATAGGGTGGGGCTCTTCTCCCTCCATTACTTCTCGTGTTTTCGTTTCTGCTCTGATACACTCTGTGCATGATTGCTGCTCAGGAGACAGTCCCTGGGGAATACAGGATTGCAGGGACAGAGTCAGGGAGAGGAAGAACGTTAAGAATTGGGAGTCCTGCATCCAACACTTTTGCTCACATGATCTCTTTTAACCCCAAAGGGACTCTTCATACTATTATTCCCACTTTACAGCTTAGGAAACTAAGGCACAGTGGGAGAGGTGGGTTGTTGGTGGTGGTTCACACAGCTGGTGGTAGGGGTTGAGCCAGGCTGGGAACCAAGTTCTGTTGATGGCATCGTCCCTTGTCTTCTCTTACTGTGGAAGGGACTTGGGGCCAGGAAGAGGCCCTCTTTCAGCTAGGGGGAGCAGAGAAAAAAATCTCCCCGAATAAGGAGCTGGGAACCCACTGGTACAGGAAAAGGTACTTAGGGGCCATTCAGGAATGGGGAGCCAGACCTCAGGGCTCATTGCTGGGATTCTCTGTGAGCCGGAAGATGGGAACAAGGCCTCCCATCTCCAGAGACACCCTGGCAGCAATTATGTCTGCAGAGCTTCTATTAAGGGACATGTCAGAGGAGAAGTCCTGGGGCTAGTTCAAGAAGATGTGCAGAGAGGACCCTCTACCCTGAAACACACACACACACACCAGCATCAACCAGGGAGGGGTCTCCCAGCGCTGGTGGCAGGGGTGCTGGGCGTACGGTTCTATGAATAATGCAATGAGCTCAGGCAGAGGCTGGTGTGGGGTCCAGGTTGGGGCTGAGGCAGACAACAGGCAGACACTCCCAAGAGACAGCTCACCCAAACCACCCTCTGTGATGCCATCAGGCAGTTACACCACAAACATGGCCACTCACTGGGGCAGCCGTGGGAGACACGGCCGTCTCTCACCTGGGACTTGCAGATGGAAGCATTAGTCAGACAGATGGAGGGAGGGAGAGTGTGCTGAAACCACCTCAGGCCCTGGCCAGGTTCTTCCCATAAACAGGCCAGTCTGCGAGGCTCCATGGGCTTGCTGCCGCTCTGGAGCTGGAGAGACATGAAGGGTGGGGCCTTTTCCCCTGCCCTAGGCTGGTGGAGCAGACAAAACCCCTGCCCTCTGACCCCCAGGCCAATGGCAAAGATGGCCTGTACCATGCAGCAGCTTTTGGGAGCCTGGTCTTATTTGGGAGAATCACATTTCCTGCACTCTGATTCTGGAGCCTGCCATTAGTTAGAGGCAAACTATTCCCTCTCAGGATACTCAAGATTGAGAGCCATTAATAACAGACCTAAGCCAAGGGCCAGGAGGTGGGCTGGAGGGGGGTGGGGGCAGCAGAGTAGAAGGGCACAAGAGGGGCTTCTGGCTTGCTGTCCACTGCCCCAAGTAAGGAAGCAGCTCCAAACTGGGGCAGCACTACTGTATCCATGGCCTTACCAGTCCCGTGGGTGGAGGTAGCCTGGACACTGTGTCCATGTGGCCTGGACATCTCCCCAGGGAGCCTTCATGAGGAAGACAACCTATCTTCAGAGACTCTGGCCATGACCCCAGGGTGCCTGTCCAGGCATGGTGGATTGATTTGGCAACTCCAAATTCCTTCCCAGAAGGAACGGTTCTCTTCTCAAGTTGAACCCAGTGATTTAGAACAAGGAAACTGAAGAATTAGCCTGCCACTGGACCCAGTCCTAGGACAGGAATTGCCACCAGGGCAGAAGAATCAGGTCCAAGGTAGGAAGGAGGAGGCCTCCTTTCTAGTCCCTGGCCCCAGCCATAGATGGTTCCACCCTCTCCAGAAATCTCTTTGCATATTGTACATTCCTCCACTAGCACAGCATGTAGTCATTAAATACAGTGTTCTTCTCTAGACAGTGAGCTGCTTGAGTGCCAGGAGGATGTGCCTGACTCATAGTGGATGCCTGGTATTTGTTGTGGTGATGGGTACATGGATGGATGGATGACTGGACGGTTGACATATAGATGGATAGATGAATACTACACCCATACCCACCAACACCTCTAGTGGCCACTGTACGATCTGTCTTATTCTTGAGTTAGAATTGTATTAGCCCTTCTCCATTGTAGCTCCATGCAACTGATCCAAATGTCCACACAAGTGTCCTCACCCTGCAAAATTTCCTTCTCAGAAGTGAGTTAGAGGCCAAGGCCTATTTCCCCCCACCCTTCTAAAACCCCACTCAGGACTGTGGTTGTATCAAGGAACATCCACCGCCCTGTTGGCACACGAGCAAGGAAGGAGAAGGGTCAGGGTCGGAACTGGTTATGGAATGGGAAGGCTTCCAAGGGAAAGTGAGATGGAGCCGTGTCGGCCCCCCATTCCATCCCAAACTGGTATCCAGATAGGAAGTGAGGGAAGGCCATCCAAGCAGGGGTGGTCCTGGCACTCCCCACCCCCAAACCTCTCTGACCATGAGGTGGAACTTCCAGTACTGGGTAGAATCATGAACTAGAAATCACCCTTACCCTGCAACTAAGCCAGCCCCAACCCCTAGTCTAACCCCAATAACAACAGAATAGCAAAAACATGTAGCAATCACCATGTTCCAGGCACCAATCCAAGTGCTTTACATATAGTAACTCATGTAAACCCCACAACAACCCCGAGGTAAGGATTCTTGTTATCCTCATTTTACAAATGAGGAAACTAAGACACAGAGAGGTTACATAACCTGTTCAAGGTCAATATCTATTAAGTGGCAGAGCACAAACCCAGAAATCCTGAGTTCTGAGTCTTTGCTAACCACTGGATTATCCTGCCAAATGTAGTTCTGCCCTGAATTCAGATTCCAACCCAATCCAACCCTAACGTCACCCTCTTCAATACAACTCTGACTTCCATTCCCAACTCTCACCATTCACCTTTCATACCTTGACCCCACCAGTAATAGAATCCTCTAGAAATAAATTCCATTGCCACAAAATATATGATAAATGATACCAGAAGGAGGCCAACAGACAGAATACAGAATGTGGGACATTTCACAGGACCACTGACCTGGTTTCTTCAACAAGTCAGTGGCATGGAAAAAAAAAAATTAAAAGGGGAGGGAGAAATGCTCTAGATTCAAAAACTTAAAAATAATAACAACCAAATATGAAATGTGGCTCTTGTTTGGATCCCGCCCAGTCTGAATAAATCAACCATAAAAAGACATTTTTGAGACAGTTGAAGCAGTTCGATAATGGGCTATTAAATGCTACCAAGGAACACGTGTTAATTTTGTTAGGTGTGATAATGACATTGTGGTCCTGTAAGGAAATTTTCATTATACATTAACAATTGGTTTTCATTAACTTTGGAAGTTATATAAAATCACCAAAACACTGAATTATTGAATACTAAACCATTGTTCTCAGGGGATACACAAGGTTAGGTTCCTGTGAGTTTCTGGTCACAGTTTCATCAATTGATCAATACATAGCCTTGTTTTATGTGTGTTTCTGTTTAAAGACACCTTATTTACTATATATTGTTTATTCATTAACATTGAATTTGGCCAATAGCACTATAATTCATGAAAGTGAATAATTCATAAGCCTAAAATAAAGCTTATCTAACACACGTTTTCTCCCCAAGGCACACCATAGCCTTCTTGAGCTCAAAAACACTAGACAGCACTTCAGCACTATGCTTGGGGACCATTTTAAACAGAAAAATCACCCAAAAAAGGCACAAAAATGCAAAAAATGTGGCGCCAGACAGACTGTGTAAAGGCCGCTTGCTATGGCAGAACAAATTGTTAAGAGAGTAGATCTTAAATGTTCTCCCCACAAAAAAGAAAATGGTAATTATGTGATGTGATGGAGGTATTAGCTAATGCTACGGCTGTAATCATTTTGCAATATAAGTTTATCAGATCAACACCTTGTATACCTTAAACTTAGACACTGTTATATGTCAATTATACCTCAATAAAGCTGGAACAAACAAAAAGGCAGAACATTGGCTTGTTTGACCTCAGCTGAGGACAGCTAGCAACCCACATTTTTGACCACTCTGTGAATGACCACAAAAGCACAGCAGTGTTGACTTTGGCCTTACAAATAAAATTTAGCAGTAGGTGAACTTGCAAATTCAGAATTCGTGAATAATGAGCAATAACTCTTCTAAGAGTGAAATGGCATTTTGTCTGGGATTTGCTGTAAATCACTTCATCGGAGGGAGAAAGGATGAGGATAGAGGAGATGAAGCAAATGTGGGAAAATATTGATAATTGTTGACCTTGGAGGACGGATGTATGCAATATCAGGTCTGTCAGTCCATGTCCTCCAAAATGGGATTAAAAGTTTTCATTTTATTAGAGGAAATACCTGTGAGAAAGAGAATAGAGGAGGGGCAGAAAGGCTGGGAGAGCCGCATTCTATTGATAAATGCAAGTCTGCCCCTGAATGAAGGAGGGAGGAGAAAGACTGGGGAGGTGCATCTCAGACTTCAGGGTGACTTGGAAGCTGAGGACAGTTGCACAAAGCTGAAGTCGCCAGCACAGGAGCCCAAATCTCGCAGGGCGGGGTGGCCTTAGTGTACCTGCCATGCTAGCAGGGTCCAGCCCTGGGGAGGTGCAGCCCCTGCCCCACTAGAGCCCAGCAGTTGGACCCCAGGTCAATTAGGGCACCTACAGTAGAGCACGCTCTCTTGGCCACCACATAAAGAGTTCATTAAACTATTTACTTCTGAGAATGTTTGGAACTTTTCTCAATGAATATTAAAAGGAAAAAGAATGGAAAGAGTAGAAAATTTTAGGGGAAAAGAACGTGTAACCAAGCTACCATATGTCTCAGGGTTTGGAAGCACAGAGTACAGACTGATTGATGGCAGGCAATCTACACAAGCAATCCTTCTCATTTTAATACTACAAGTCCGTATCATAATGCTCTACGGTTTCCAAATCACGTCCACTTCTCCCCATTGAACATTCACACCTACTTCAAGAGATGGCAAAAGCAGATATTGGGGTATAGTTATAGCCACTGGACAGATGAGTGCATCTCTCTGAGTACGCAGACCTCACTTTGGTTAAGAGAGTTGCCGAGAGTCATCCAGCTGAGTGGGAGCCGGGGGAGAAGGCTGGGCCCGATTTTCAGTCCAGTGACCTTCCAGATCTGTCCATGGCCCACCCTCCAGGCATTAAGACTCAGGCTGTGGGCTGAGTCCCTCTGGATCCATAGGGAGCTGCCAAACTGCTGTGCCCAATCTCCCTTAGACTAAAGAATGCTTGCTTTGTAAGCTGAATAGGACTCAAAGTCAGTCTGGAGAGGGAGGAGGATTAAAGCTCTGTCTGAGGCCAGGGTCAAGGGTTAGTCAGGCTAGAACAGGGTCACTCTGAGGTCAGGGTTAAGGGAAAGGCCTGTGCATGGGGAGTGACACTCACTCAGCCCAGTGCTGACCACCGTGGGCCCGAAACAGCCCCTCCCTGGCCCTCAGCCCTCTAACCCTGCTCTCCAAGGCCCCTCTGGACCTCAGGACAGGAGGGGTGACCGCACCCACAGCTGAGGTACCCTGTGTCTGTCCCTCAGGCTCATTTGCATCTGGCGCAGCTTGGGCTCACCCGCGATGATTTCTCAGGAGCCTTTCGTAAGCCACCTGTCTGCATTTAAGCCCACTGACAACAAGAACTTTGGGATGAGATCTGTCCTAACCCCTGCCCATTGCTACAGACTTAATCACAGAGCCCAGCCGCAGTAAGTGGCCACTTTCGCCCCCAACACAGGGCACAGGAGGGGGCGGGCTTGTGCTCCTGGAGGAGGTATCAGGGAGAGAAGTCACAGAGCCTTTCCCAATAGTGGGACGTGCCTCAGTCAAAACTGTGGCCACGGAGGTGATGGCCTCACATTCCCTTTCTGTGTTCCTCCCCCCATTTCAGCAATAGTCTCTCATCCACCATACAGCCCCTCCCCTCATCCGCCCTGAAGGGGAAGGTCTGGCTGTCCCGTCATCCTGTGAAAGGAGTCTGAAGGGGCAACGCTGGAGCCCGAGAGAGGTCGCTCTGCAGTCAGAGCCATGTGGAGCGACATGGAGACTGTTTCTGGCTGCAGGGCTCTCCTGGTGCCAGGTAGCAGCACTTCCCCACCGCACAACACGCCCACCCCCTACCCCCCGCACAGCACGGGCCACACCCCCATCGCACAACACGGCCCCCCGCCCCCCGCACAGCAAGTCCTTCCCGCACAGCACGCCCCTCCCCCCCACGCCCAGCACGGCCCCACCGCACAGCAAGCCCGCCCCACACCCCGCCCAGCACGTCGCCCACCCTCGCCCCCGCACAGCACGACCCCCCAGCACAGCACGCCCCTCCCCCCACACACAGCACGGCCCCACCGCACAGCACGTATCCACCGCATTATGGCAGGAGCAATGTCCTTGTCTTCTTTGGTGTACCGGCCCTGAGCCAAGGCTTCCGGATGGGCTCTTCTGAGCCATCTGAGAGAAGGCAGGTGCTAGGGTACTGCTGACTCGGTGGGCAGGACTGTGCTTCCCTGTGCCAGGTCATGCCCACCACCCCACCTTGTCTGTGGTACCCTCTCCCCACAGCTAGTCACCTGGGAGCCCACCTCAGAAAAATCTAGCAAATCTGTCCTGCGTCCCCACCTACACCGCCCTACCCTGAGGTGGACCCGGGAACCCCAGCAGTAGCTGGTGCACAGCTCCACAGGGGCATCCATCATTTCTCAATGCAGCTCAGCCCTATAGCAGTAGGTCCACACTGAGGTCAGCCGACAACGTGCAAGGCCAAGTCTGTGTTCCTAAGGCTCCACAAGCTGAGAGTGGCTTTTACAGATGAACATTCGCACTCAGTCAAATGACTGGGACCACTAACTTTAAATCCCAATTGAGCAAAATGGTATATCTCTCCAAAAATATTCCATTCTTCGCATTTGTAGACCTGTATTATTTTTTAAAATTGTACTCTATTATTATTATATTTAATTTCATCAATAAAAATTTGTGGGAATTTGTTTTCTCTCTAGTTATATAAGTACCTATAATATCCTCAGTTTTCCAGCTTGGCCTGCAAAGTCTAAATATTTACTCTTTGGCCCCTTACAGGAAAAGTTTGCCAACTGCTAGCCAACTGCTGGTCTAAATTCTTCCTTTGAACATTCCAGTCCCTTAGTCTTAAGTAGCCCTGCTTCCCTCCAACCCGACCAGACTTCATGAGTTCCAATCCTGACCCTTCCATACACTGTCTTGGGTAAGGTATTTATACTCTTTGGGGCTCAGTTTTCTAATCTATAAAATGGGGATATTGATAGTAAGATAATCATTCTAAATTATTATAAGGATTGAATCAGTTAAAATGTATAAAGCACTAAAACAATGCCTGGCACATGGTAATCCTAGGTATGTGTTTGATAAATAAATAAAGCCTCTCTCAGCCCAGTGCAACCTTGAGTAAAGTCCCATCTCCTCCATGTAGCTTCCTTTTCCTTTCACTGAACCCTTATCTGCATATCTGAACAGATGAAAGCAGTGATAACACAAGCTGGTACTCCCTCTCCTCTATCCCTTGCAAGCTCCTTGGGGGCAGGGATAATGTCATCTCTTCCTTATTTCCCAAATGATTTTAGAGCTGTATGTAAAATGAAGCCACACATACACAAGAAGAAAACAGAAGAGATAATCAACAGCTAGAATAGGCAAGAGCTTTCTTAAAACTGAATGGAGCAGTTCTGAAGAAAAACATTTTAACTTTGACTGCTTAGATTGTATGTCTTCTCTATGTCAAAAAAAAAAATAAGCAAAATATAAAATCAAGTAGGAAACATGGAACAATATTTGAAATAAATATGGCCAGTAAAGGGAGAGTTATGTCCTTCATATACAAAGTTCTTACAAATCAATGTGAAGAAAAAAAAAAAAAGCTAGGGTCAAAATAGATAAATGGTAAAAGGACCTAACAGAAAAAAGTAGAAGTATAAATGACTAACAAACATGTAAAAATGTTTATAATCATTAATAATCCACAAATGCAAACTAAAAGAATGACAAACAACTATTTTGCACTTGAAATAAATAGTTTTTGAAATAAGAGTATCTAGGCTTGGCAAGGGAATGAGAAAATGAACACTGCTAATGGGCATATAAATTGACCATTTCAGTAAATTTGACAATATTTATCAAAGGCCTTTAAAAAAAGTCTTACTCTTTTATACATCAATTATATCTCAATAAAAATGGGGAAAAAATGTCTTACCCTTTGACAGTATTGTGACTTGTGGGAATTCAGCCCAAGGAAGTTGTCTGTTAGGTGGATAGAGATTTATGCACAGTCTTGTGAAAAATCTGAAAACGACTTACTTGTTCAATAATAGGGAATTGGTTTTAATAAATTATGGTCCGCCCATGTGACAGTAGATTATGCAATGATTTAAAGCGAAGCTTATAAAAAGTGTTTCATGACATGAGCTACAAAATTGTACAAACAGTTCACCTGTAAGTATGGTTTTTAAGTGCATAGAAAAGAGGCTGGAAGGAGATCTGCATGACTACCCACCTTCCCAAACAGGACCAGGGCAGTGATCCTACACGTGGAGACTGGTATACGCGTGTACCTCTGCACTGAGTCTCTGCACTGGTGCACGGGAGCCTGATTATGTCTGTGGTCACTTAAGAGCATGTCTTCCTTTGTGGATATGTGTGGGAAAGCATATGCTCTGAGTATATGCACACATGTCATGTAAAAGTCTTCGTGTTGAAACAGATTAACTAGTAAGTGATGTGGACATTCTTCAGCCTGCCCACCCTGAACGTAAGGAGGCCAGCCGCCCCAGCCCCCATAAAAAATTATCCCAAGCACTCCGCCCCCAAGCTGGCCCTGGCCAAGGGTGCCGTCACACCTCAGGAGACCGTAACTGAAGTTGGTCCAAGCCTACTGATTAGAGGTGATTTTAGAGAACCCTCCCCCAAGGGCCTAGAAGGAGGCTGCAATTGCTTTCCAAGACCCCAGAAGGCCAAGATCTACACAGCCCAGGACTGAGCCTGACTGACCACTGCCCACCTGTGTGTCCTGCGGAGAGGAGGCCCACCTGCCTCTAGTGTGAAAGGAGTCTGAGCATCTTCCACAGACCCCAACACCCGGTGGTGGCCCTCTGCCCCGTGTCTCCCAGGTTCTTTCTGTTCCCATTCCCAGTAAGGGGCTGTGCAATGAGGTGATTTTCCACTGAGGAGTGCCAGCTGATTGCCATATCCCCAGTGCCGGGCCAGCTCCACCTGCTGGCCTGGTTGGAGATAAGTGGGCCCCACCTGCTGCCCCTGCCCCAGGAGCAGGTGGGGGCAGGCCACTGGGGGTGTGCCAGGATCCTATCTGGAGCACCCAGCCCAGATCACAGGGCGTGGAACTCCACGGGCTCCCCAGCACCTTCCCCTGAGCTGGGCCCCGCCAACTGACCCTGAATTGAACCCTGACCTTGGGCACCTGTCCTGTCTGTCCCCTCCTCTGAGGGGCCACCCTCCTCCAACCAGGCCATCCTGTCCAACCCTCTGCCTCCAAGCTTGGCTGACACTCGGCACACGTTTCCCGAGCACCTACCCGGTCTCCGGGGAGCTCCCTCAGAGCCAGGCCCCGCCACGCTGGGTCTGAGTCACTGGCAGCACTCCTGCAAGAAGAGTAAGCCATGACCTAGCCAGTGGGCGGGGAAATATTGAGTAAGCCCAGCTGGGAGTGTGCGGGTTCTGAAGAGGCCAGGGGAGCTGTGAGCGTCCGTAGGCTCTGCCTGACCGCCTGCCAGGAACAGTAGTAACTGTTGAACTCCACTGTGTGCCAGGCGCCAGGCACGGGCACCGGCAGGGCCTCCTCAGAACTTACAGCCTGGATGGGGAGATGATCTCCATCAAAGAAAAGGAAAATTGCAACTGCATTAGGGGCTTTAGACCAAAGACCATGGTGCAAAGAGAGCCCACACAGTGGGAGTCGCCCATGGGGAGGGCAGCCTTTCTCCCCACTACACCGCAGGTCTGTGGGCCGGGGTTACCAGGGTTGCATTAGCCCCTGAGGAAGGGGAATCCATAGATAGAATGTAGAGGGTTTGGGAATTGGGTGAGGCGGGGGAAATTACACCTTCACTAACCCCTAACTGAATTCTCTTTTAATTATGCTTAGAGGCCACACACAACAGAAGAAAACCTGTGACTTAATCACCAGTAGAAATCAGGTATTTTCAGATTGCACCGGTTGGGAAAATATTCTTAATTATCATAAATGCTCATCATTACACTGAAACTGCAATTATTCTTAAACCTGCCGCTAGATCTTATTATTTAAAGCACTAATAAGGAGCACATGTATTATTATATCACAAATATGTAGCACCAACATTCCCAAATACCCCATAAGCAGCTTCTATGCCGCCAGCCATTCACATAAGAGAAGAACAAGGCACTCAGTCAACGCAAGAAAGCTAATAATTTCATGTCCCAATAAACCATCAAACATATTTTTGTTCAGTTTTAGTCAGTGGAACTGAAGATACAGATTTTCAGTTAATGTAAATTACATACTTTTTTCTTTATGTTCAAAACAAGGAATCAACTATTTGTGGTAAATGTAATACATTTTAATTTACTTGGAACTGCCTTTATTTCACAATCTTCCTATTATTTATAACTGACCACTATTAAGCACACTCTTAACCTTATACCTATCATTACTAAGCCTTATTCACAATACATTTAAACATTATTTTTATTCTGGTTCATGGTCACCCACTGGCTACGTTCCTCAAGTTCTCAGACTTCCTTTTTCTAAACCAGACCTGCTTTTGAGGGTCATGTCAAAAGCTTTAACTTTATATAATAAAACAAATCCCTCCTTCCCCCAAAGCAGTGCCATATGCACCATACATTGTTTGGTTGCAAGATTTTGGCTGATTGCAGCTTTGACTCTGGGTTTACGCGAGAGGCGTGGCATGTAAATGCATCACGCAACATGTGCATACTTATTGCAGAAATACACAGTCAAGATAGGTTGGCATTAATGTTTTCTTAATTCTGCTCAAGGACACCGTCCATTTCAGTGGGAGTGGAGCTAATTTGCATCGGGCAGTTATGGATGGGGTCATAGGTGGAAACCTGAGATGGCATCATTTTACAGCTTGACTCTTTTGTGCCCTCTACAGACTGGCTACCTGACAGGTGCTCGGGTTTGCTTTCCCTGAATTAGGCTCTGCCTGCTAAGGGGCACTGGGCTCCAAGAGCCCCGTCCTCAGTCCCCCTAAATCAGCCCTTACACCCACCTATAACGAGGAAGACCAACACCCACCAAGAGTCTTATTGAAGGAGGGCAAAAGTTGATCTAGCTGCCGGGGCATCGGTAAAACGTGGGGATGGACTATTGTGAAGACTCCAAATGGACCCAGTCCTCCCACAGCACAGGTGTGAAGTGGCCCGAGGTACCTCTACCACCCCGGCCGTCCTGTGGGGTTCTCAGGCTGCCCTCCTCCTCTCTGGCCCCCCATCCCACCCTCGCCACCCACCCGGGGAGGAAAGTGTTAACTTGTGGCATTCATAGTGATGGAAGCAATGACACTCTTCTCCAGGAAATCTGCCTATGATAAGGGGGTGTGCGTTTGTCCAAAACGGTGAATCTTCACTGCTTGAATTCCAGGCGCCATAACATTTGGTTGGGGCTCTTTGGGGAGAAGATTTCTGGATACACCTCAACTAAAACACAGTCCACCTGTCCTCCTTTGGAGCTTTGATCCTTCTTGGGAAAGTCTCTGGTTTTTATCAGTAACGTGGATACCCTGTGAGCTGCCCCATGCCCTGCTTCCTGGGAGAGAGGGCATGACCCAGGAAGTTTCATGCTTTCCTTCTGCAGTACAGGCTATGCCAGGGAAGGAAGGAGAGCCGGCTGGGGCAGAGGAACCAGAACAGTTTACACAGGAAGACTTCCTGGGAGAAGAGGTGCCTTAGCCCCTCACCAGTACTGCCCAGAATGTTCCATAGGCGTTCAGAAACGTCTGCAATTTGACCTTCCCCCACCCCATACACACACCCTATGATCCTGGCCCCTGAACACACTTCACTCCATTCCTCTGGCTATTTCCCTCCCCAGAATGCCTTCTATCAGCTGGCTTCTCCTCTGATGTTCTGATTGCTTCCGCAGAGCTACTGCTAAGCTCCCACCCACCAGGATTTCTCCCACAGCCACTGTCCAGCCCCTGTTGCACAGTCATCCAGGAGGCTGTTCCTCACTGGCCCCTGTCTCCTTCTTCCATCACCCAAAGTACAAGGCCAATTGACAGATTTCCCCAAGGTCACAGTTTGCCTCCCAGAGCGGAGAACTGGGGCCAAGACTTGGAAAATGGCAGCCAGGCTTGGCGACAGTAGTGGCTGTAAACAGAAAAGCTCATGAAGTCAGACAAGGCAAGGCTGGACCCTGGCTCTCGTACGAACTAGCTGGACACTCTTGAACCAGCCTTCTCCTCTCTCAGAGCCTTGGTCTTCTCATCTGCAAAACAGGACCATTTGAAAGTGGCTTGTAACCTGCACAATATGGAGTACCTGAACAGAGATGGTTACTCGGGATTTGCTGGCTGGGTGGAGAGCGAGACAAGTGAGTGAATTCCAGGCTGGGGCAGGGATCTGGGACAGGTGTGGGTGGCTGCCTCCCTCACACAGGACCAACCTGGGCTCTAGTTCCCACTGCTCCCCCTGGGATCCAGGGATTTGCCAAACAGGAAGCAGCTCTCACCTGGAAAGTAAGTGACTCAGGCCACCAGGAGAGCTGGAATGAATCAGGAGGCAGGGATTGAGCGTGAGGCCCCCACCCAGGGGCCCGGCCCTCTCCCAGCAGGAGGAGCTTGAGCCGGTCCCCAGAGCTCACTGGGTGAGAGGGCAATCCTGCTGAAAGGCACCCCTGGCCAGCCAATGGGGCAAATGATCAGCACCACACTCACCCCGACATTCCAGACCTGTCAGGGCGCTTCCATGACTGCTATCTTGCCACACACAAATCTCTGAACCCTGCGTCAGGGAGGCCTGGGGTCCAGCTCTGCCGCCTGTCCTCGCTGGTCCAGGCAAGGCACGTGGGCCTCAGTTCCCTTCTCTGTTCCAGGGCATGGAGGGCTCAGCCAGCCACAGCCCTCTCCTGCCCTGGCTGCATCGCTGGGAGGCAGCGGATGCAGGGGCTCCTTTTCCCCAGCGATAGCATGAGGTGCCAGTCCCAGCCCTGCTACTTGCCTACTGCGTGGCCTGACCTACCCCTGCTCCTGGTCCTCAGCAACCCCTAAGCTCCGATGCTGGGACGCCCGGAGACAAGGCCTCAGCCTGGCCTCTCCCTGGACTCCAGACCCATAGGTCCAGCTGCCTGCTCAACAGCTCTGCCTGGGATACACGAGAAGCAGCCCAAACTCAACATGCCCAAGACTGAACTCTGGATCCTCCCCCAAACCCCAAAAAGAAACTTCTCCACCCTGTATCTGGGTAAATGGTTAAGTCATCCTACCAGTTGTTCAGGCCACACATTTTGACGCCTCTTGTTCCCTCCCATCCACATCCAATTCGATGGCAAATCCTTTGTCCACCTTCAAAATAGATCCAGAATCCCACTGTTTCTCACTGCACCTCTCCTCCCTTGCCAGACCAGGCCCTGGGGTCTCCCCTGGACGACCGCTGGAATCCAGCCCTTGAAACCCTGCCATCAGCTCTCCCCTCTGTAGTCAGAGGGCCCTTTGTAAACATGAAGTCAGACCAGGTCCCTCTGTGCTGAGAACTCTTCAAAGGCTGCCATTATTCTCAAAGTAGAAACCAAAGCCCTGATGATGCAGCCATCCTCCTATTCTTATAATCAAACCAATTTAGTTTTGGGGAAAAAAAGGTAAAAAAGGCCTTACAGTGGCCATCAGGGGCCTGCACACAGTGTCCGGGTCCCCCGTTCTCTCTCTCTCCTCATGCCCCTCAGCCTCCCTCCGGCCACACTCGGCCCCCTGCTGCCAGGCTCACTCGCGCAGGGCCCACACGTGTCTTTCTCCCCGGGAGCCACAGGGCTCCCTCCCTCACCTCCTCAAGTCTTCCCAGAAATGAGGCCTTCCTTGGCCATTCCACTTCAACTGCACTCTCCCCACTCCCTCTCTCCTTAGTCCCCTTTACTCTCCTTTATTTTCCCCATACCACTTGTTACCCTCTAATGTATTAGATCATTTGCTCGTCTACCGGTGTCTATTGTTTATTGTCTTTTTTTCCCCCTCTGGAATGTCACTTCCAGGTGGGCAGGGCTTCCAGTCCGGTTCATTCATTAATGGATCCTTACCACCTGGCATGAGATATGCACTCAGGAAACAGTTGTGGAATGAATGACTGAAAGTCTGGTAGTCTGTAATGGTTAAGAGAACTTTGGTAATTCACGATTTCCTAACTGTGTGACACAACCTCTTTGTGCCTTGGTTTCCTCATTTGTAAAATGAAGCTAATAATGGTACCTGCCTCCTAGGATTGTTGTGTGGATTAAAGAAGGTGTTCAGCTCAGCAGGCGGCATATAACGTGTGCTCAGTAAATGCGGACTGTGCCCATGATATCATCTGCACGGAATCATTGGGAGGCAGGTGGCTCAGGGCCCACTCAGCACATTTCCAGGTTAGCGATTCCCCTGGAAGCTCACATCGGCTCGCTCAGCAGGCTCCTCCTGTTCAGAGCCTCAGGCAGGCACCCCCAAGCTGAGAAGCCAGCTGCCGCTCCAAGGGAGGTGGGCAGCTATGACACATGCGTCGGGTCACCACGGGATGCTGGGAATGTGACACAGAGGGATCCAGGCCGGTGGAAGAGGCAGTGGCCAGAGGGCACTAGGCCTCAGGTGGGGAGCAGGTCTTTCTGGCAACGGAAGCAGCCATTCTTATAACACATGGATTCTCTAGGAGCTAGGAGTAGGGAGCCTTTCTAGCTCTGAAGCCTGAGCAAACCCTCCCTGTTCCTTCTCTGAGTAGCAAGGGCAGCGTGTAAACCAGTCCTGACCAGAGAAATTGTTCAAATCACCCACTAGCTCAGGGGAGCCTTGGAGGAGCCCCATGAAAGCCAAAGTCGGGCCCCCCATCATACCCACTTAACACCCAGGTAAACAGAGGCCCACTGGGGCAAGAGGAGCTGCCACTGCCAGAGAAAGGTGGAGCTGGGGTCAAAAGTCAGGGCTTGCAGCCCTAAACCTGGACCACTTTCCCTCCACAGAGAGCTGTGGTTTGGGCCAAGGGCCTCCTCACCCTAACCAGAGACTGTAGCTGAAATTTGTTTCCAGGTCCTCAGGCCCCAGAAAATTCACTTTATCCACACCCTTTAGCTTGAGGTTGCCTCCAACCGAGAAGAAAATATACAGGATGTTCCCACGAGTCCCCCTCAATGGTCTGTGAGCTCCTCTGGAGCCCACTATTTGAGTTTCCATTTATATTCTACTTACTTCCAGAGAGGACACAACATAGCTTACAATAAAATACATGCATTCTACTATGCTGTTACTAACAAATAATAATAATAAATAAAAATTCAAGAGGAAAAAGACACAAATATGTCACACATAGAGGGTGACACAGATCACTGTGATTAAGGATTAAATTAATATCTGAGGTCCCCAACAGCCAAGGTAAAGAGGAGTCTCCAGGAGTCATAGAACCATTTTTATAAATCTTCCCCCCAAACCTGCATCTATAAGACCACTGAAGAATGCTCGTGGCTGATTGAAAAAATGGATGCCCCAGTCTCTGGGGCAACCTGAGTTCATGCCTTGCTTTGGCCAAGTGACCCCACAGGGCATCAATCACATCCTTGTTTTCTTGGTCTTTTCCCCAGAGGTCAGTCATGGGGCATGTATGGGGGTGCCTGCCTTGCTTTTCTCTCTCCTGAGTAATGGTCTGTGGGCAGGACCCCCCAGCCTGCCCACAGGAAGTATGCCCTGAGCTCATGAAGTCATGGCGGACCTTGGCACCTGTCCTGTTGTCTTAATGAATCAGGCTTCACTAAGGAGAAAGCCCCACGTGGCCAACTGAAGCGATTCAAAATGACTTAATTGATGTGCTTAATTGAAAAGAGAGAGAAAAATAACCCAAACCCTCCCAAGGACAGTGTGGGTACTTGTTTGGGTCACAAGTGCTACAGAGATGTCCCCAGCGCAGTGGCTCATGTTCAGACGACTCACCCCACCTCTACCCCAGCCCTGTCCTAGGGTTCATGGTGGGAAGGGCGGGCTTGGCCCCAGATCCTCACTGTCTCTGGAGAATCAGGCAGTCAAGGATCATGGCAAGGCCATCAGCAGTGGAGGATCAACCCTGGCTTTTGTGACTTAGCCTTAGAGAGCTGGGCCCTGGAGGACATCAACCCAGGAGGTTTCCTGGAGAGACCGGAAAAAAAAAGGATGAGTAGATGTAGAGGGGTGAAGCCAAGGAGGAGAAGTCTTCTTAGGGTGAAGGGCAGAGAGGAGCTTTACGGAGAGGCTGGGCCAAGCTCTGCAGTCCCAGAGCCCCTGCGGGTAGCAGGGGAGGCCAGCCCAGACACTGCCATCTGATCCCTCCCCAGGGACAACCTGGTTTGAGTGGTGGAGGGCAAAGATCTCAGCTTTGCTGAGCCTACCTGCCCCTAACAAGATGGCAATACAATATCCATGACTTCTGGGGCTTCCCTGGTGGCGCAGTGGTTGAGAATCCGCCTGCCGATGCAGGGGACACGGGTTCATGCCCCGGTCCGGGAAGATCCCACATGCCGCGGAGCGGCTGGGCCCGTGAGTCATGGCCACTGAGCCTGCGCGCCCGGAGCCTGTGCTCCGCAACGGGGAGAAGCCACAACAGTGAGAAGCCCGCGTACCACAAAAAAAGAAAAAAAAAGAAAATCCATGACTTCTGACATCTGCAGAGCATTTACAAGTGCCAGACACTATGCCCAGAGCTTCCTGAAGCTCATCTCATTTAATCCTCACAAGTCTATGAGGTAAGTAATGTCACTGGCCCCGTTCTGCAGGTGAAGAAACTGAGCTCAGACAGGTTAAGAGACTGGTCCAAGGACACATGCTAATGAACGATGTCAAAATTTGAATCCAGGTATATACAACTCCAGCACTCAAGCTGCTCTTATCCTCTTCTTGCAGACCTCCCCCACTCAGGTGATTGAGACACAACTCCAGCTTTGGGGGATGCCCCAGTCTGATGGAAGAGACATAGTTCTTCCTTAAGAAACCTGGTCCAATAGGGAAGCTCTGTCACTGCTCTTAGGGAACCCCTAGGCTAACAAGGTGTGTGGGGGGGGCAGCGTGGGGAAAGGTTGGTCCCTTCCATCTCGGAGCTGTAGTCAGAAGGGACAGGAGGAAGAATGTTCCTTGGTCGGCATCACTGAGAAGTGGACTGAAGTGACAAAGCCAGCTTCTTCTCCTCCAAGGCCAAGGTCCCTTCTGCATGTGACCACTCCCAGTAAGGGGTGTCAGGCAGGCATTCCCCGCCTTTTGGGAGTCAGACTGCCAGGCAGATGGAGCACCCCAGCCCAGAAACCAGGATCAGAACGGAAGGACAAGTGGTGACAAGAGAAGGACTTCATCCCAGAAGCCCCCTCCCTGACTACCTTCCATGCCTGGGAGATGGGTTAGTCTGTAGCCAGGCCAGAGCTCAGCCAAAAACCAGAACTGGGATTGTCTGAGCCCAGGAGTCAGTTTGTGTCCAGAGTCAGAGGTCAGTCAAAGCTCAGGGTCACACATCAGTCAGAAGCAGGCTTGAGGTATCAGCTAGAGGTCAAAGTCAATGGTGCATTTGAGACTGGGGTTGGCTGCAGAAGCGAGGGGCCGAGGGGTCCCATGCACTGGGTCTGGATGGAGAGGCCACAGTGAATCGCTGGGGTGACCCCTGGGGACCTGCTGCCTGTGGGTCAGCTGTTAGGAGCAGGCACAAGGCGGAGTGGGGAGGGTCCCAGGGGAAGGCAGCCCTATAGACTCCTCTTCCTGGCTGAGGTCATTCCCTGGGCCCAGCCACCCCGGGCCTGGGAGGGGAAGCAGAGGTTCCGAGGCAGCTCCCCCAGAGTACCTGTGAGTCATGATCTCTAGGACTACAGCTACGGGGCCCAGCAAAGGATAGGGGTACCTCAGCAGCACGCTGCTCTCAGCCTCAGCACTTCATGTGTCAGCAACAAGTCAGCTAATGGCAAAATCATACGGTGCCAGACACAGTTCTAAAGCTTTATATACATTGTTTCTTTTAATCCAATGATATGTTACTATACCATTGATAGATGAGGAAACTGACTCAGAGAGTGGTTAAAATGTGGCTCCGGCATTTAAATCCAGGCGTTGGTTTTTGTTTTTGTTTTGCTGTACGCAGGCCTCTCACTGTTGTGGCCTCACAGGCTCCAGACGCGCAGGCTCAGCGGCCATGGCTCACCGGCCTAGCCGCTCCGCGGCCTGTGGGATCTTCCCAGACCGGGGCACGAACCCGTATCCCCTGCATCGGCAGGCGGACTCTCAACCACTGCACCACCAGGGAAGCCCCAGGCGTTGGTCTTAAACCCAGGTGGTCGGCCTTGCTCTTAACCACTATATGCCTGTACGGCTGAGGCTGACGCCATCCCACCCGACTCAAACAAGCTGCAGCTTTGCCAAAGCTCTCCCCACGCACCCCCCCATCACCCCCATTACCCCTCCTACTCCTGCCTCTTGGAAGAAACTGAGAGCCAGCAACTATGTCTCCAGGAGTGAATTCCAGGGGAGCAGGGTGGATGCCAGGCAGCAGCACTTGCTCCATCTCCACACTTCCTGTTGCCTGGAATTTCACCATCTCCATTTGTTTCTTTTCTATGGAACACAGGGCCCATCTGCATGCAGTCCTGCCCTGGGAGGGGCAGTCCAATGGAATGTGCTAGCCTCCTGGGGAGATGGGTTAAGAAACACCACATTTTGGTGGATTGGCAGATGCTTTGGTAACAACATTTTTTTTTTCTTTCACTTATCTATTTTTGTATTTTCTTTTTTATTAATTAATTTTTTTATTGCAGTATACTTGATTTACAATGCTGTGTTTCTGGTGTACAGCAAAGTGATTCAGTTATACATACATACATATATATATATATATATATATATATATATATATATATATATATCCTTTTTCATATTCTTTTCCATTATGGTTTATCACAGGATATTGAATATAGTTCCCTGTGCTATACAGTAGGACCTTGTTGTTTATCCGTTCTATATATACTGGTTTACATCTGCTAATCCAAACTCCCACTCCATCCCTCCCCCATACCCCTCCCCCTTGGCCACCACAAGTTTGTTCTCTATGTCTGGTAACAGCCTTTCTGTTTGTTGTTAATGGTGTTAATGATTCTGGGGCTAAAATATGGGATTGGGAGGACATGGGCTCCTGAGGGCATGAACAGGGATCCATAAAGACACAGCGGGGCCCTCCTAGTCAACAGCACTTTGCCCCTCTCCAGGAAAGTTCACAGTTCCCTGCATTAGAGTCTCACAAGGGAGGAGGTGAGCAGAGCTGAAATTAACAACCTATTTCACAGATGAGCAAATTGAGGCCCCTCCCACCGTGGGATAAGTGTAACTTCCCACCTGATTTTCTACCCCACCCCACAGAAGGCTCTGTTGCTGGTAACCCCCAATTTTGTCCTGATGCTTATCATCCCAGGTGCCCAAGGAGGATGCCCCCCTCTTGGCCCCAGGGACAAACTCTATTAGCCTAAGGCAGTGGCTCACAACCTTCTCAAACCCTACACCCGTTTTTGATAGCAGACTTTTTGAGCCAGCCACCTTCCTATCCTGAAGTGAAATCCATAGATAATATAGTTTCAAAGAAAAAAAATCAACACAATGCCATACCTAACATAAAGGAGGAATACAAGAAAAGCAACTTCTAATAAGATGATTGTGTTTTGATATGTTACATGGCCAAGTAGGACCACCCCAGAGGCTGCACTGGGACAGCGGCAAAGGCAGTGACCCAAGGGGCAGTGGTCACTCGTGCCCCATACAGCCTCACCTAGGCTTTGGGATCTTCCAAAGCGGTGGGCGGCTCTAAACCATGGAGAATTTTCCCTCAATTTATGTGGTAAGTTTTGGGCAAGAACACTTCTATAACATGGAGTTAGGGCCTATGCTTGTATAATAAAAGTAAGGTTTTTCACCTTCATGAATGGCTTGTATGACAGTCAAAAGTCATGGAGGATGCAAACCATCCCATGTGTGGCAGGCCATCTCCAGCCATGCCCCTCCAAATGCCATAGCACCCCCATCACCAGGACAACCACAAAGTGCCATGGCCTGCCTCTGAGAGCCAGCGGTGCAGGCTGATGACAGGGTCTCACTCCCCTGGCCTGAGTGTGTCACCCAATCTTAGTCAATAGGACCTGGGAGGGAGGGGTATAAGGGAAAGTTTTCTCACTGTTGAAAAGCGAGATGCCATTTTACTATTTACCACCCTGAGGGAGACACTGCAACAGCTGCTTTAGGCAGAGGAAGGATGAGAGGTCCCAGATCCCTGAGGGTTGAGGGCCAGTTGGCCTGCTAGGTCCGCTGGTCTGGGATCACTCTACATCCAGACTCCCTGCTGTGTGAGAAGATAAACCCTCTTCTTTAAGCTGCTTTGAGGCTGGCCTTCAGTTACTTGTCACCTGGGTTTGCAGATACAAGATATGTCTTTTAATGACCTCACAGCCATTCTAGAAATCAGAGCGTGGGTCTCCTGACCCTGCACTCTACCTCATCCCGAGGGACAGAAGCAACCATGACCGGGGCACTGCTAAGGGGTGCTTCCTGGAAAGAGGGTCTCCTGGCACCCTCCCTGTGGATGCAGACCCGGAAGGGGCAGATCTCCTGAAAATGGAAAGGAGACCAGTCCAGAAGCTTCTCGGGACTGTCCCCTCCCCATGTCCTCCTCTGACTCTGACTCAAGATACACTGAGATTAGAAGCTGCATTCTTCGCTGGTGTCATCCTTTATGTTTTCAAGTGCTTTACAGGCACCAGTTAGCAGCCAGGCGCCCCACCACGGAGGAGCCAGGGCTCCCTAAGTGTGACACAAGGGCAGGACCAAACCTCATCTGAAGTGGGCAAGGCAGGCCTCCATGTGGAAGCCCCTGGCAGGAAGGAGTGGGCTGAGAGACAGTGCGTGGGGAGACAGTCTAAGCATGTGAGAGGACCCCACCATGGGGAGGTACTACAGGACACAAGCTCCAGGCCAGGTGGGACCTGAGACCCCTGCACGGATTCTAAGCTTTATTCTAGGCACCGGGGAAGCCACTGAAGAGCATAAGCACAGGGGACACAGCCATCACAACTTTCCCTGACCTGCCTGGGCATATGTCCAGAGGTCCTCATCCCTGCAGACGTGCCACTGGAGACAGATGCTGTGGTCTTGAGTTGGGTCCTCAGTGGAGACCAGGATCTGCACAGCTGCCTTCGTGGACATGGATAATGTCCGTGGCCCAAGCCCTCTGGTGCTTGTGGGTTGAGGGAGGAAGCAGGTTGCACACAGCAGCCTGGAGTTGCTTCCTGATGGTCACTTGAGGCCCATCAGCCCTGTGCTCAAGAAGCTACCTTGCCTCCCTACTGCCCAATGGGTCAAGTCCGAGTCCACTATCTGGGCTCAAGTGGCCTCTCAATTTTTCCCCATTTGTTCACAAACACCAACACCAAGGTCTTAGCAGGCTAACCTCCCAGGACCCTGGCCTCATGTACATTTTTACCTCTGCACCACTGTTCACGTTTCCCACCTTAGAATGGCCGCCTCACTCCCCACATGCATTCACTTCATCTGTGAATCCCACCCAGCACTCACAAGCTCTGGAAGGATTTGCACAGCCCCCTCAGCCCATGATGACTGCTTAGTCCTCAAAACAGTAGGGGAGATATGCCTGCACGTTCTACTAGAGCCCCCAATTATTGCCTTCAACAATTAATTACTTTCATCTCAGATTGTTATTCCTTTTTTCAGCATTTGCGTTCTTGCCTCCACCGTCACATCTACTCTGTTGTAAACTCTTGGAGGATGAAGACCTGTTTTACTAACACATTCCAGCCCCCAGCAGAGTGCTGGTACGTGCCTGGTAGGAGATCAGAGAACATTCTGTGGTTTTGAATTCCTTAGCTCCAAGAAGTGGGTGGGTGATGAAGTCTCCTATATGGGGATCATTGGGTCTGGAGAAGTCAGGGGAAGGGTCCCTCCCTCAAATTACGATCATCACCAACAGGTATTGGTCATATGTCTCTGTTGCCAAGTAATTAAGGATGAAACTTGCCCCTCCAATCTGTGATGATGGAGTGAAAAGTCTGGAAGCAAGAGATACAGACAGAAAAAGGGAGGAGCAACAAGATGGGGGCTCGATCCCAGCCAGGGATGGAGGCAGAGCCCATCCAGGGTGAAGGCAAGACAGTGACAGGGACAGACAGGTCAGGGAAAGAGGAGAGGGGCAAGCAGAGACAGGTAGAGACCAGGGCCTGGGTGGGGCAGGGACAAAAAGAGAGCAAACAGACACAACAGAGAGGAAGTCCAGCAGAAACTTAGAGAGACAGAAGGGCAGCCAGAGAGTGTGCCTCTCCCTCCCTGGCTGCCTCGGTGCTAGGCTGGGCTCTGCACCCTCAAAGCCACTCCTGAAACTCCTGCATGTTGAAGCATGAAGGCCAGGAAGAAGGCAGTCAAATTGGAAGGCAGCCGAGGACCAGATGTCAGGGACGCATACACCCAGGGGGGTGGCAGTGAGTCAAGGAGATATTGACCTGTCCCATTGCCCTCACCATCATACCTCCACTCCAGCCCGACCTAGCCAAGGGACAGTCCCTCACCCAGAGGGCTGAGCTGGGCTGGATGGGGACTCCTCCTCCAAGGCCTGACTCCGGTGTCTACTGGGGACAAGGAAAGGGAGTGGCCTGAATGAGACCATGGCAGTTGGGGAGAGGATCAGGAATGAAAGGAAAGCTGGGATAAAAGTTTCAGTAATCTGCCTCGAAAGCACCCAGGCACTGCATGGGCCAGGATTCCTGGGCACTGAGTAAGGTAGACAACCCAGCATGATGAGTGGAGAGGAGCCACTGGACGCTGGTTGTGGTGAGGTGGGCAGGGGGTGAGGGAGCCCAGCCACCTCTTGAAGGAGACCAAAGCAACACCACCACCTCCCACCATGCAGCCGCTTCCTCACAGCACAGGCCAGGCATCCACTGCCTGAGGGCTTGGACCCCAGCTAATGAGAACAGGGGGAGGTAGTGCGTTGAGACTTAGTGACGACTGGGCCTGGGGAGGTCTGGGAGAGATGCCTGTATGTGTGGTATGGTAAGAGGGAGACAGAAAGCCAGAAGAAGGGGCAGAGGCTGAAAGGCTTTGTAGAGAATAGCTGGCTAAAATTTGCAATTCACCCATGAAATTAAGCAACATTTATTGACATGGGAAAAAATGGGATCCAGTCAGAAACCAGCATCTGCTGACAAACCCTAACACTGATCACAGACTGAACCCTAGACTTGGCCTCAGACTGAGCTTTAACCCTGGCCACAAACTCACCACTAAACCTGTCCTCAGACTTACCCTAGTCCCAATTTCTCCACATTTGCTGAGCCTAATCTTGGCCACTGGCCACTTCAAAACTGCATGTTTGATCTCAGAGGTAGAGGAAAACAGCATGTAGCTGTTTCTGGAGAAACACCACAGAGAACCCCACTGCAGGGCTTGGTGGGAATGACACTTGGCTGCATATGGGAAAAGACTGCACCAGCCATTCACAGCCCTTGTTCTCCAGCGTGGCCTTAACGCCCTACACAACTGAGTCTCTTCTCCTCCTCACCATCCCCTCCCCCACCTGCCAAGCAAGTGTGCCCACTCTTCCCTGACCCTGGGCTCCTGCCTTCTTCTGGGCCCTTGATAACCCGCTGCCCCAGTTTCAGAACTCCCTGAGTCCCATCTTAACAGCCAAACACAGACATCATCTTCCCAAAACCAATCGCAGCCAGAAGGCTCTCTCTCTCTTCTGAAATCCTGCAGCCATGTAACTTAATAATCCATCTGGCCACTAATCACAAACATTCCTTCTATTGTCTTCTTCAACTGTTTTTTTCCTTGGCAGAATGATTGCATGTACGATATACACTCAAATTATCTCCCCAAGTAGCTAGTAATTTTTCCACTATCATAAGCAATGCTGAGATGAACATACTTACGATACATCTTTATGCACTTGTGTACTTGAAAAACATCTCACCAATCAGGGGAATACCCTGAACATAATTTTAAAAGTCAAAAAATCTCATAATGAAAACCAACAATGCCCTGTCTCACTCCTCCCCCTCTGCCTAGACATTCACAGTTCCTTTGGTGGTTTTTAACTGCATATATATAAGTAATTTGTTTATATTCTACTTTCTTAATTAACCAAGTTTAAACATCATCTATTTACTTTCTACTATGGGAGATGAGAAGGGAGTGCTTATACTGCCACACACAAACAATTCCCCTCTCCTTGATCTTCCAATAGAGTTAAATTACAACATTCTTAAATCTGAGCCATGTAGTATACTATGATTACATTTCCTTTCCTGTAAAATTTTCACTTCTTCTTGGAGTTAATAACTGCTTCAATTTTTAATTTACCTCTCTGTATCGATACTTTTTGCTAATTCTTCTCAAACTCTCTGACAGAACCATGAAACCTTTCTAAATAAGGTCAACACCTTAAGTAGTTATTTACCTTGCTGTTGTCATCTGGTCTGGCTCTCAAGCACTTCATACCACTATATGTACTTCTACACCACCTAATACTTCTTTTTTTCTCATATTTCTTTCATCATCATCTTGTGAATTCACTTTGCTTCTCTCTTATGTTGGCTAGCCTAGTTCCTAGTTCCACTGTTTTCATTTTCTTAACTTAGTCTCTTATTTTGTTGGAATACAACCTCCTATAGTTTCTTCAGAAAGAATAGGAGATAACATTTTTGAGAGATTACGCATCTGAATTGCCTTTATTCTACCCTCCAGGTTGATGAATAGTTTGGCTGGGTATAAAATTCTAAATTTATATTTTAAAGATTCCTCCTACTAAAATATAACCAGATACTAGAAAAATTACCTAAATACAATTTATATTTTATAACCAAACTCAAAAACATAAGGGAAATAAAAATAAAGTCAGGAAAATATTCTTCCATCATTGAGATGTATAAGTCAGGTCAGATGTCCTCAATACTGGCTTTACATTAGAATCACTAGTAGAGATTTAAAAAATATATATGGTGATACCCCAGAATCTGATTTAATTGGTCTTCAGTTAATTGTTCTTCAATGGGGATGGGCATAGATTTTTTTTTAGTGAGAAATCTCTTCTGGTCCAATGCAAAATGCTGTTTTTTTTTATGGTGGTAAAATATGCATAACACAAAACTCACCATGTAACCATCATTAATTGTATAGTTCAGTGGCTTTAAGTACAGTCACACTGTTATGCAATCATAACCACCATCCAAGTACAGTCACACTCTTGTGCAATCATAACCACCATCCAACTCCATAACTGTTTTCATTTCCCAAAACTGAAACTCTGTACCCATTAAACAACAATTCCTGATTCCTTCCATCCTCCAGCCCTTGGCCACTACCATTCTACTTTCTGTTTCTATGAATTTAACTCCACTGGGTACCTCATATAAGTGGAGCCATATAGTGTTTGTTCTTTTGTGATTGGCTTTTTTTTCACTTAACATAATGTTTTCAAGATTCATCCATATTGTAGCACATGTCAGAATTTCCTTCCTTTTTAATATTCCATTGTGTGTATATACCACATTTTGTTTATCCATTCGTCTATTGATGGACACTTGGGTTGTAATGGAAATAAAAATAGACAAATGGGACCTAATGAAACTTAAAAGCTTTTGCACAGCAAAGGAAACCATAAACAAGATGAAAAGACAACCTTAAGAATGGGAGAAAATATTTGCAAACGAAGCAATGGACAAAGGATTAATCTCCAAAATATACAAGCAGCTCATGCAGCTCAATATCACAAAAACAAATAACCCAATCCAAAAATGGAAGGAAGACCTAAATAGACATTTCTCCATAGAAGACATACAGATGACCAAGAAGCACATGAAAAGATGCTCAACATCACTAATCATTAGAGAAATGCAAATCAAAACCACAATGAGGTATCATCTAACACTGGTCAGAATGGCCATCATCAAAAAATCTAGAAAAAAGAAATGCTGGAGAGGGTGTGGAGAAAAGGGAACCCTCCTACACTGTTGGTGGGAATGTGAATTGATATAAACACTATGGAGAACCGTATGGAGGTTCTTTAAAAAACTAAAAATAGAACTACCATATGACCCAGCAATCCCACTCCTGGGCATATAACCTGAGAAAACCATAATTCAAAAAATACATGTACCACCATTTTCATTGCAGTACTATATGCAATAGCCAGGACATGGAAGCAACCTAAATGTCCATCAACAGATGAATGGATAAAGAAGATGTGGCACATATATAGAATGGAATATTACTCAGCCATAAAAGGGAATGAAATTGAGTTATTTGTAGTGAGGTGGAACGACCTAGCGTCTGTCATGCAGAGTGAAGTAAGTCAAAAAGAGAAGAATACCGTATACTAACGCATATATATGGAAACTAAAAAAGTGGTACTGATAAACCTAGCGGCGTGGCAGGAATAAAGACGCAAATGTAGAGAACAGACTTGAGGACACGGGATGGGGGGGAAAGGGGAAGCTGGGATGAAGTGAGAGAGTAGCATTGTAATATATACACTACCAAATGTAAAATGGATAGCTAGTGGGAAGCTGCTGCATAGCACAGGGAGATCAACTCGATGCTTTGTGAGAACCTAGAGGGATGGGATAGGGAGGGTGGGATGGAGGCTCAAGAGAGGGGATATGGGGATATATGTATACATATAGCTGATTCACTTTGAGGTACAGCAGAAATGGCAGAAATTGACACAACTTTGTGAAGCAATTATACTCCAATAAAGATGTGAAAAAAAGAAGAATAAAAAAAAAAAGAGAGAAATCTAAGACACAATGTCTTCAAGATCAGAAGTAAATCAAGAATGTTGCTTGTCACTACTCTGTTGAACATAATCTTGAAAGTCCCAGGAAATGTGCAAGACAAAAAATGAAGTCAGAGGTGTGAGGATTGGAAAGGAAGAGATAAGACCCTCATCACTTGTGAATAATGTGACTGTCTTTGTAGAAAGTGTAACCAAATCAACACAAGAACCATTGGAACTAATGGATCACAAGATAAACCTACAGAAATCATAAGACTCCACACCAGCAATAATAAGCAGAAAGTAAGACACCACTCACAACGGCAGCCGAAAGCCAGGAATTAAGTACCAAAGAGCAGACGTGCACATGACCTTCTTGAGACTCCACGGAAGGACGCAGATGAGCAACAGAATGGAGAAAGTGCTGCAGTCAGGACAGCACAGCTGACAAAAGTCTCCAAGTTAGTGTCTAGGTCAATGTCATGCAAATCCAAATTCCAGCAGGCTTTGTTTTAGGAAACTCCTCTTAAATTGGCCTGTGGAGGAATAAAGGCCCAGGAATGGGGATGTGAAGTGAAAAAGAGCAAAGAGAAAGCGCTCACTCTCCCAGAATGGAGATAACCCCAAAGCTGTGGTCACTACGATAACATAAGTGACAGGCCAGCTCTGCCAACGAAGGAGCAAGGTCACCCTGAACGGGCCTGGGGACTCGTGGGCTCCAAAGGGGACCAGTGACCAATGACCAGGGTACACGTGCTGGGGACTGGCTCATCCCTGGGGAGAGAAGGCTGGTGTTTATAAAAAGGTGGCTCCAGATGGATCACAGGCATGGATGTGAAGGTGAGTGTGAGAGAATCATGCGGACCGGCCCACATGGGGAACGACTGCCCACAGGCAGCTGACAGGGAGCCCTAGGCTGCTCTGGGCATCAGAGCAACATGTTTGGAGGGGCTGCAGTTCCCACCTACCAGGCTGACGGGGGGTTGGGGTGCATTGCTGGGTGTCACGTGCATCACCATTTCAGAAAGCCAGACCTGCAGAAGGGCAGACAGGAGGGTCCTCACCCCTGAGGTTTATAAAAGGCAGGGAGTTGCAGGATGCCATCACTGTGTGGAGTCTGGCGTCTGCTCCTGGAGCCACACGCAGAGAGCTGTTCAGATGGCATTTGTGAGTAAACACACACACACACACACACACACACACACACACACACACATATCTGCCCACCCCAGCCTTTGTACAAGGGTCTCAAATTATTCAAGGATTTTCGGAGTGGGAGCTCTGAGCTGGGGCTGGGCAGGGCTGGGGGTAGGAGGCATGTAGTGTGGACAGGTTGACAGAGCAGGGCACTGAGGACCACCAGTTACCAGACCTCCACATCAACACCCAAAACCCTCCAAGGAGGAGACCCTGCCACTGTCCCCTGGATGCAGGGACAGCTCCAGGGCATAACCAGCCTGGGCCCGAGGGGTAGCCCACTCATCCTCTTCTGCCAGACCCTCACGCACCCCCTCTGCCAAATAAACCTCAGTGAGATGCACACGACTGATCTCGCAGGTAAATCACTCAAGACACGGACTTGGCAGCCAACACAGGAGCCCTGACAACAGGGACCCTGCAGGTGTCATGACCAGTCAGCAGTGTCCCCTCTGTGGGGCTTGGCGTGGGAAGGGGGTGCTGACAAGGTGCTGGCTGTGGCCCAGGCACAGAGGGGAGTTGCTCCACTGCAAGCCCCCACCCCACCCCACCCCTGCTCCTGCCCCTCCCTGGAGACACTAATCCCCCACTGGCCACCAGCAGCCCCAGCTACAAACAGGTTCTTTGAGGGGGAGGAGAATCAATCTCCTTCATATAAATGTTTAATTGGGAAAGAAAAAAGAAAGAAAGAAAGAAAATACGCATACTTCTCAAGCACACATGAATAATTTACAAAGTTAACTACACACCAGGACATAAAGCAAGCTTTAACACATTTCAAAAAATTGCTCTAACTTCAAACCACAATCTCTCATCACAGTGCAATTCAATGAGAACTCAATAACAAAACTATGATTATTGTAGAAACACATTTCTAAATAATGATTCAAAAAGAAATCATAATAGAAACTTAAAAATGATCATAACAGTAGAGTTCAGCTTCTAGCCAACATTTAGTAACAGTGACAAGATTTACTCTCTCACTTTACACAATTGGAAAACCAGAAAATATATATATAATAATGGTTTTTAGACATTGGAATAAGTTGCCCAGGACTTTAATAACTGAGAGAAGGGAAACAAACAAAATGGGCTCTATGATTTTACCAGCTTACTGACTTCTTATTAGAAGCTATACAAGACAGAAAACAAAGGTGAGGTATAATTAAAGTCCTGAACAAAAGAAAAATCTGTCAACCTAGAATTTTTACTCAAAAAAATTTTTTTCGGGAATTCCCTGGTGGTCCAGTGATTAGGACTGTGCACTTTCACTGCTGGGGCCCAGATTCAATCCCTGGTGAAGTAACTAAGATCCTGAAAGCTATGTGACATGGCCAAAAAAAAAAGGAAGAAAAAAATATTTTCAAAGCTGAAAAGAAAATAAAGAAGTTTTCAGGCAAAAGCTGAGAGAATTTATTGCCATCAGACCTGCACTATAAGAAAAGTTAAAGGAAGATAATATGGCAGAAGGAAAATGAAACCAGACAGAAAAATGGGCCCACAGAAAGAATAAAGGCACTAGAAATGTTAAAAGTCACATTTGAATATCTTTAGAAGAAGATAGACTATTTAAAGTAAAAATAATAACAATATATTATGCAGTTTACAAATATGTATAAGGAAAATTAATATAAAAGATGGAGAGGGAAATGAAAATATACTATTTTAAGTTTCCTACAACTATATGTGATGTTATATATTATTTTAATTAGACTATAATGTAATTATAATATAAGTTAAAGATGTTTATAGCAAACCATAGAGCAATAACTAAAAAATAAAACAAAGAGGTAGAGTAATAAGCCAAGTGGAGATAAAATAAAAAATTTTAAATTTAATCCAGAGAAGGAAGAAAAGAGGAAAAAAGGAACAAATAGCATTGGAATTAAAAGAAAACAAAGAGGAAGTTGGTAGATTTAAGCTGAAAAATATTTAAATGTACACTAAATATAAATGGTCTGTGCATACAAGTTAGAAGGAAGAGACTGTCAGATTTGATTTTTCTTTCAAACAATATATTCTCTCCAAGAAACCCACTTTAAACACAAAGACACAGATAGGTTAAAAGTAAAATAATGAAAAAGATGTATCTTGCAAACACTATTCCTAAGAATGCCTAGAGTAGCTCTCTTAATATCATATACAGTAGACTTCATAACAGGAATATTACCAGGGCTAAAGACACAATAAAGAATAAATTCATCAAGAGGACATAACAATCTTAAATGTGTATGCATCTAATAATAAAGATTCAAAATAGATGAAGTAAAAGCATATAACTGAAAGAAGAAATAATTTTTCAACACTCCTCATTCAGTAATTGAATAGAACAAGTAGAAAATTAGTAAGAATATGGAAGACTTGACTTAAGTCAACTAATCTGATTTAGCTGACATTTATAGATCACACCATCTAACTATAGCAAAATACAAATTCTTTTCAAGGACATATGAAGTCTTTACCAAAATAGACTATATTCTGGACCATAAAACAGTCTCAATAAATTTAAGAGTATTGAAATCATGCAAATAAAGTTCTCTTACCACACAGATTTAAACTATAAATCAGTAACAGAAAAATACTGGGAAATTTCCTAATATTTTGATATTAAGCAACAGTTCTAAATAACCTATGCTTCAAAGAATTCACAAACAAAATAAAAGCATATTTTGAATTAAATAAAAGTGAAAATACAGTCAGTCAAAATAAATAGGTTACAAGTAAAGCAGTGCTTCGAGAGAAATTTGTAGCATTAAATGCTAATATATGGGGGGGCAAAGTGGGAAACGGTTGCAAACTAATGGTTTAAGTTTAAGAAACTAAAAGAAACAAACAAACAGAAAGCAAATTAAACCCAAGTAAAAAAAAGTGAAGGAGATAATAAAGAACAGAAATCAATTTTTAAAAGGGAAGTAGAAAAACAATAAAGAAAAATCAGTGAAACCAAAAACTATTCAAAATACATGAAGTAAAAACTGACATCACAACCATGATATCTAAACCTAACAGGGAGTACAAAAATTTTAGACAAATGTCCTTCATGATATTCATGATATTTGAACTAGAAAACATCTATTAAAATTTTTAGTAAATTGAATCCAACAATGTATTTTCAGAAAGGGTAATACAGTATAAACAAAGTAGGGTTTATCTCAGAAATGGAAAGCTGGTTTAACACTTGAAAATCAATAAATTTAATTTAACATATTTGGCAGGCTGAAAAATGGTCCCCTAAAAGATATTCACATCCGAATTCCTGGAACCTATGTTACCTGATTTGGAAAAAGGGTCTTTGCAGGTGAGATTAACTCAAAGATTTTGAGATGAGGTTATAACCCTGAGTTATTCAAGTGGGCCCCAAATGCCATCATAAGTGTCCTTATGCAGAGAAAGACTGACACAGAAGAGGAGGAGGAAATGTGACCATGCAGGCAGAGACTGGCATGACATGGCCACAGGTCAAGGAATGCAAACAGGGACTTCCCTGGTGGTGCAGTGGTTAAGAATCTGCCTGCCACTGCAGGGGAAATGGGTTCAATCCTGGTCCAGGAAGATCCCACATGCTGCAGAGCAACTAAGCCCGTGTGCCACAACTACTGAGCCTGAGCTCTAGAGCCCGTGAGCCACAACTACTGAGCCTGCGCACCACAACTACTGAAGCCCGCACACCTAGAGCCTGTGCTCTGCAACAAGAGAAGCCACTGCAATGAGAAGCCCGTGCACTGCAACAAAGAGTAACCCCCGCTGGCCACAACCAGAGAAAGCCCACACACAGAAAAGAAGACCCAATGCAGCCAAAAATAAATAAATAAATAAACGAATTAATTAATTTTTTAAAAAAGGAATGCAAACAGCCTTCTCCAGGGAGAATAAACCTCCAGTCACCTGCTGGGGTAGGGGAGAGGCAGGAACTCAGTGACACAGAGTTGAAGAGGGGGCATAGGGATCTTAAGTAGCTTTCAAACAATCTTCCCTATGTTAGTCACACACATTCCTTCCCCCACTTCCTTCCAGAAGAACTGGGGCCTCCAATTCTTGTGTCCTTTGAATATTCTGTGGTATAAACCAGGTGAGTTCTCGGCTTTCTCAGGTTCAACAAGTAAATTATGACTCATCCACCAACTTTCTATCGTACAAATTTGTGTTCCTCCTCTCTCCTCTCCCATTCTCCCCACCATTGTGGGTTCAAGCCTTTTTAAACAACCCCTTTACTGTAGATTTAGTGGGATTTTTGGAAGAGAGCAAAATTAAACGCATGTGTTCAATTTGCCATTCTCTGCTCATTCATCCATTTTCATCTTCCAAAGTTATGTTGACAACTCTATCCCATTGTCATCTCCTTGTTATTTTACACTCTCTTTTAACTTTGTATCAGTCTAGTGGGGTTTGAGGAGAGAGGCAGGGTTAAATCCATTTTTTTTCAATCCACCATATTTAACTTGAAGCTCTCCAATTATCTGCTTAGAATAAATTCCTTCCCAGAAGAGAAATTACTTTGCCAGAGGGCTTGCTTGCATTTTAAGGCTTTTGGTAGAGATGGTCAAAATGCCCTCCAGGAAAGTCTAATTTATACTCAAACCAGTGGGGTATGAAAGTGACTATTTCTTTATACTCTGATAAGAATTGTGCAGTTTTACTCCTTTTAATCTTTGCCAATCTAATAGGGGGAGAAAAATATCTCATTTTGCATTTTTAAAGAATATCAACTTTTTTCATATATGTATTGGCTCATTTGTAAATTGCTTGTGTAATTTGCCATTTTTTACAATTAGGCTATTCATGTTCTTACTGATTTTTAAGAGTTCTTTACATAGAGAATATTAACTCTTCATGTACTTTTGCAAAAAATTCCACTTTGATATCTTTATTTTTTCATTGTTTCAGAATAATAATTTTTACAACATGAATTTGTACTTTCTATGTAGTGAAATCTATCGGTATCTTAATTTTATTGCTTTTGCTGTCAAGAGTAGAAAGTCTTCCCATTCTGAAACAGTAAAAATAATATTCTATATTCTCTTTTTTTTAACATCTTTATTGGCATATAATTGTAAAACAATGTTGTGCTAGTTTTTGCTGTATAAAAAAGTGAATCAGCTATATGTATACATATATTCCCATATCCCCTCCTTCTTGAGTCTCCATCCTACCCTCCCTATCCCACCCCCCTAGGTGCTATGCGGCTGCTTCCCACTAGCTATCTATTTTACATTTGGTGATGTATATATGTCAATGCTACTCTCTCACTTCATCGCAGCTTACCCTTCCCCCTCCCTGTGTCCTTAAGTCCATTCTCTATGCCTAACTCTTTATTCCCGTCCTGCCTCTAGGTTCATCAGAACCAGTTTGTTTTTTTTTTTTTAGATTCCATATATATGTGTTAGCATACTGTATTTGTTTTTCTCTTTCTCACTTACTTCACTCTGTATGACAGACTCTAGGTCCATCCACCTCACTACAAATAACTCAATTTTGTTTCTTTTTATGGCTGAGTAATATTCCATTGTATATATGTGCCACATCTTCTTTAACCATTCATCTATCGATGGACATTTAGGTTGGTGGGAATGTAAGTTGATGCAGCCACTATGGAGAACAGTATGGAGGTTCCTTAAAAAACTAAAAATAGAACTACCATATGATCTATATTCTCTTTTAATTTTTTCATTTAAATATGTATTAAACATGAAATTTATTTTAAAGTAAGGAATAAGGAATAGAATCCAACCATATTTTTTTCTTAATAAAAGAAGCCAATTATGCAGGTACCATTTATCAGATAGCCTGTCCTTTCCTTACTGAAGTAAATTTCATTTCTACCTTATACTAAATCCCTATAAACACCTGTCTGGATTTGGACTTTCTATTTAATTCCACTTTTATGCTTTAATTTCTTTTAACTGAAGTATAGTTGATGTATAATATTATATAAGTTACAGGGGTACAATGCAGTGATTCACAACTTTTAAAGATTATACTCCATTTTTAGTTATTATAAAATATTGGCTATATTCCCTGTGTTGTACAATATATCCTTGTAGCTTATTTTATACAGAATAGTTTGTACCTCTTAATCCCCTATCCCTATATTGTTCCTCTCCCCTTGCATCTCCCGAAGAATATATTTTATACCTTGTAGGAAAAGTATCTCTCATTACTCCTCTTTTTTATAATGTTCTTGACTGTTCTTTCTTATTGAATCTTTGCATAAACTTTAGGACATTTTTCATACTGAATCTTTGTGTAAATTTTAGAACTTTGATTTTTGATGAGACTCATATCAAATTAATAGGTTATTTGGGGGAGAATAGATCTATTTATGATACAGTCTTCCCATTGGCTTTTATGTAAAGATGGTTGCCATCAACTCCTCTCTTCTTCATCCTTCCTGCCCTTCCAGAGGTGAAGGGAGATGGAGTCTATTCCTCCCTTTCTCTTGATTTCTGAGGCAACATCACAGGAAGGCTTGCAACTTCCACCTAGTCACTCTAGAGTCCTCAGCCACCATGTAAGAAGTCCAACTACCTTGGGGCTGCCATGCTGTGAGAAAGCCTAGTCCCATGGAAATAAAGAGAGAAATGCCTGGCCAGACCTTCATTGTTCCAGCCCCCTGCTGTTGGATTCGTCCCAACGGACCCAGCCATTGTGGAACCAAGACAAGCCCCTCTGTGCACTGTCTAAATTCTCAACACAGAAAATCATGAGGTATGATAATAACAAATGTTCTGTTAAGCCATTAACCTTGGAGTGGCTTGTTATGTAACAATAAATAATTGAAATGGGTAGTAAATTAGTTACTTAGCTGGTTAGTTAATTCTAATAATTAAATAAGCATCTGTGAACCCAACATCCAAAACAAAAGCTTGGAACTTGAGTATAACCTGCATCTAACTACATGGTCTCCCTCTATCTTATTCCCCTTCCTGTCCCAACTCTAGTTAATCATCATTCATAATCTTGGATTCATCATTTTTTAAACTTTTCTTTTTGTATAATTTTATTGCATATATATTCATTAAAATTGTACATTTTTTTAGTTTAAAAAAGTGTAATCTTTTAGCGCTTACATTTTCACTTAATATTATACTACTAAGATTCATCCATATGGTTGTGTATCATGTTAGTTCATTTGTCTTGTCTGCCATGTACTTCTTTATCATGCAAATACCTCAGTTTAATCATTCACTCTTCCATTGATGGGCACTTTAATTGCCAGATTTTTGCTATTGTGAACATTGCTGCTATGAACATTCTTGTGGATGCTTCTTGTTGTACATGTGCAAATTTCTCTTGGGTATATACCTAGGAGTAGAATTGCTGGCACAAAAGAGATGATAAACTTTAGGAGGTCATCCCAAATTGTGTTCCACCATGTTTATATCAATTTAAATTCCTACTGGCAATGTATAAGAAAGAGATCATCTGGAATCATATCCACTCCAACTTTTGATATTGTCAGACTTTTTCATTTTTGCCAATTAGATGGGTATTAAATGCTGTCTCATTGTAGTGTTAATTGGCATTTTCTTATCACTAATGATGTTGAACATCTCCTCATCTATTTGTTGGTGATATGTGTTTCTTCTTCTGTGAAATGTCTCCTCATATCTCTGGACAATTTTCTGTTGGGTTATATGTGCTTTTCTTACTATTTTGTAAGAGTTCTTTATATATTCTTGATACAAATTCATTATCATCTGTAGATATTGCAAAGATCTTCTCTCAGTTTCTAGATTGACTTTCTACTTTCTTTTAAAAGTCTTTTTTTAAAGATTTTTTTTTTTGATGTGGACCATTTTTAAACTCCTTATTGAATTTGTTACAATATTGCTTTTGTTGTTTATGTTTGGGTTTTTTGGCCATGAGGCACGTGGGATCTTAGCTCCCCAAAAAGGGATTGAACCCACACCCCCTGCATTGAAAGGCGAAGTCTTAACTACTGGACCGCCGGGGAAGTCCCTTAAAAGTCCTTTAGAAAGCTAAAATTCTTAATTCTTAAAAATTTTGCAATATTGTTTTAATTTCTCTCTCTCTTTTTCTAAGACTTTTTTTAATCAGCAGTTTTTGGTTTACAGCAAAATTGAGGGGAAGGTACAGGGATTTCCCATCCCCCCACAAATGCATAACCTCCCCATTATTAGCATTCCCTACCAGAGTGGTCCATTTGTTACAATCGATGAACCTACATTGACATATCATAATCATCCAAAATCCACAGTATACACTAGTGTTTACTCTTGCTATTGCACATTCTATGGGTTTTGATAAACATAATGGTGTGTAGCTACCATTATGGTATCATACGGACTATTTTCACTGCCCTAAAAATCCTCTGTGTTCTGCCTGTTCATCCCTCCTCCCCCACCCGCAGCCTCTAGCAACTACTGATCTTTTTACTGTGTCAATAGTTTTACCTTTGCCAGAATATCATAGAATTGGAACCATATGTCTATATTCTTTCCAGATTGGCTTTTTTCACTTAGTAATATGCATTTAACTTTCCTCCATGTCTTTTCATGGCCTGATGGCTCATTTCTTTTTAGTGCTGAATAATATTCCATTGTCTGAATGTATCACAGTTTATCCATTCACCTACTGAAAGATATCTTGGTTGCTTTAAAGTTTTGCATTATTATTAATAAAGCTACCATAAACATTCATGTGCAGATTTTTGTGTAGACATAAGTTTTCAACTCATTTGTACCAAGGAACGTGATTGCTGGAATGTTTAGTAAGAGTATGTTTAGTTTTGTAAGAAACTACCAAACTGTCTTCCAAAGTGGCTGTACCACTTTGCATTCTCACCAGCAAGGAATGAGAGTTCCTGCTGCTCTACATCCTCACCAATATTTGGTATTGTCAGTGGTATTGGCCATTCTAATAGGTGTATAGTGGCATCTCATTACTGTTTTAATTTGCATCTCCTCAAAGACATATGATGCGGAGCATCTTTTCATATGATTATTTGCCATGTGTATATCTTCTTTGGTGAGATGTCTGTTAAGGTCTTTGGCCCATTGTTTAATCAGGTTGTTTATTTTCTTATTATTGAGTTTCAAGAGTTTTTTTGTATATTTTGGATAATAGTTCTTTATCAGATGTGTCTTTTACAAATATTTTCTCTCAGTCTGTGGCCTGTCTTCTCATTCTCTTGACATTGTCTTTTGTAAAGCAAAAGTTTTTAATTTTAATGAAGTCCATCCTACCAATTATTTCTTTCATGGATCATGTCTTTGGTGCTATATCTAAAAGTCATCACCATACCCAACATCTTCTAGGTTTTCTCCTGTGTTATCTTCTAGGAGTTTTATGGTTTTGCATTATACATTTAGGTCTGTGATCCATTTTGAGTTAATTTTTGTAAAGGATATCTATTTGTTCCAGCACCAAGTTCTTAATTTTAATATAGACAAATCTATCAATCTTTCCCTTAGAGTTGACATTTTTGTATCTTGTTTAAAAATATTTTTCTGGGCTTCCCTGGTGGTACAGTGGTTGAGAGTCCGCCTGCCGATGTGGGGGACGCGGGTTCATGCCCCGTTCTGGGAGGATCCCACATGCCGCGGAGCAGCTAGGCCCGTGAACCATGGCCACTGAGCCTGCGCGTCCGGAGCCTGTGCTCCGCAACGGGAGAGGCCACAGCAGTGAGAAGCCCTCGTACCACAAAAAAAAAAAAAAAAAAAAAAAAAAAAAAAAAAAAAATTTCTACTAGGAGTCTTAAATTTTGGATTTTAAAGCGTAAGTCTTCAATTCACTTGGAGTTGATTTCTGTACATGGTGAAAAGCAGGATTACAATTTCATCTTCTTCCACATGGATAACCACTATTTTCCAGCTATGTTCACTTCTTTGCTTACATGATATGCCACCTCTTTCTTGTACTCAAGTTCCACACATGTTAGAATTTTGATTGGAATTGCCTTATATCTGTAAATTAATTTAGGGAGAATTGACAGCTTCACTCTATTGTTTTCTTACCCTTGAATGTATCTCTCCATATATTTATACCTTTTAAAATTCTCTTAGTAAAGTGTTATAATTTTCCCTGTAGAAGTCCTATACACCATTTGTTAGATAATTGACATTCTCTGATGACATTTTAAATGATGTCTTTAAATGTGTTTGCTGCTGCTATGTAAAAATGTAACTGATTTGTGTTTATTCTTGTTATGCTCACTCATCTTGCTAGAATCTATTCTGTTAATTATATGTCTGTAGACTTCTCTGGTGTTTTTATGTAACTACATGACTATCTACAAATAATGATGGTTTTAATTTCTTTTTTCTAATTCTTATACCTCTAATTTCTATTTCTTGCCTTATGGAACTGACTAGGTCATCCAATAAAATGAGGAATGGTGGTGATATTGTTAGCATATTGTTCCTGATTATAAATGAAATCATTTCCCCATTTTGGGGACGTTTCATAAGTACTCTTTACAACGTATATAAATTTCCATTCTAATCCTGAGTTAATAAGTGTTTTACTCATGAATGAGTTTTGTCAAATAACTTCTTTTACAACTTTTAGAATGACTATGCAGTTTTTTCTTTTAATCTGTTAATGTTTATGAGTTTTAAAATATTAAACCATCTTTGCTCATTTAGAAGAAACTCATCTTAGTCGTGGTGAGTTAATCTTTTTTAAACACTGTTTGATTCTTTTGGACTCTATTTGAAAATATTTTGTTAGCATATTTGCATCGATATCCTTGAGTGAAATGGGCTTATAGTCTTTCCTCCCTTTCTCCCTCCCCACCTTTTTTTCATCCTTCTTTCCTTCCTTCCTTCTTTGTTTCCTTCCCTTTTTCCCTTTTTCTTCCTTCCTCAATATGTCTTTGTTTGGCTCTGGTATTAGGGTAGTACAGTCCTCATAGAATAAGTTACATTCCTTCTTTTTCTGCTACATGAAAGTTGTATAAAATGGAATGATGAGTTCTTTGAAAGTGTTGTAGAACTCATCTGTAAAACCATCTGGGACTGATGCTTCGTTTTAATTCTTTTTAGGCAGCATTTTCAGTTGTAATTTCCTAGGAATTTGCTTATTTTGTCTACATATTCAAAATTATTGGCATATAGTTGCTGATAGTCTCTTCTTATCTTTAAATCTCTATGTGAAGTTATTCCTCTCTTTACATTCATAGTATGTGTTTATATGTGTCTTTTCTTTTTTTTTTTTTTTTTTTGGTTAGTCTTTTTTTTTTTTTTTTTTTTTTTTTTTTTTTTTTTTTTTTTTGTGGTACGCGGGCCTCTCACTGTTGTGGCCTCTCCCGTTGTGGAGCACGGGCTCCGGACGCACAGGCTCAGCGGCCATGGCTCACGGACCCAGCCGCTCCACGGCATGTGGGATCTTCCTGGACTGGGGCACGAACCCGTGTCCCCTGCATCGGCAGGCGGATTCTCAACCACTGTGCCACCAGGGAAGCCCTTTGGTTAGTCTTAATAGAATTTGTCTATCTTATGAGACATTCAAAGATCCAACTTATGGTTTTGTTGATATTCTTTACTGCACTTTTTTTCTTATTTCTTGATTTTTTATTCTTATGTTTATCTGTTTCTCCTTCCTTTTGTTTTATTCTATTGGTTTTTTCCCCTACCTTCTTAAGATAGACACATAGCTCATTAACTTTGAGGCTGTCTTGTTTTCTTATATACATATTTAAAGCTATACTTTTTTTTAAGTTCCACAAGGTCTGATATTTAGTGTTTTCACAGTCTTTAAGATTTAGGTATTTTTACCTTTCTATTATGATTTTTTTCTTGATCTACTGCTGACTAGCAGTATATTTTTCAAGGTTTCAGATATGTAAGGTTTCTTATTTATCTTTTGATTACTCACTTCAAAATTAAGTATTCTGTGGTCAGAGAGAATGTTCTGAGTTATATCTATTATTTGAAACTGTAAATATTTCTGATGTGCTTGAGAAAATGTGTACTTTCTAATTTTTGTATTCAGAATTTCATAAATGCCTATTAGGTAAAGCTAATCATTTATATTATTCATATTTTTTATATCCTTGCTGATACAATTGAGAAAGTTGAGATCTCCTAGTATGTTGGTAGATTTATCACCTCCTTGTTATTTATTGGTTTTTGCTTTATATAGATATTTGAGGTTATCTTGTTAGATGCATACATCTTTAAAATTGCTATGTCTCCTTGGCAAAAATGAACACTTTATCATTACATAATGTAGTGCTCTATCCATCCCTAGTCATGCCCTTTGCCTTAAAGTTAATCTTATTTGATAGTAATATAGCTATAACAATTGTGTTTAGGTTAATATTTGCCAATATATCTTTTCCTTTCCTTTTATATTAACTTGGGCTTGTACTTAGCTTTTTAAGTATGTCTTGTAAATAACATACATCTGAATTTTTAAATCCTATCTGTCAATATTTCTTTTTAACTTGTGAGTTAAGTCCATTCACATTTATTATAATTATTTTTATATATTGGATTAGTTTTTACCATCTTAATTTTTCAGCACTTTTTAATGATTATTTTCAATCATTTACCCTCTAATTTGATAAGAATTTTAGCACATTTTTACATTCCCTTAGTTTTCCCTCCATCCTAACCCCAATCATATTGATGTATCTAGACCTGTGTTTCTCAAACTCTCAAGGCATCTAGGATTCTCGTTAAAAGGCAGATTCTGATTCTGGATGTTTAGGGTGGGACTTGAGTTTTTCTAACAAGCTCTCTGGTGATGCCGATGCTGGTTCAAACACCATACTTTGAATAGCAAGGATCTACACTTGTGCTGTTCAATATGGTAGCCAAATCTGGGTTTGCATTTCCTCATTATATATTTCATCCAAAACAGCTGTCAGTGTGGATTTTTTGTCAGTGTGGTTTGTCAGTGACAAACCTTCTGAAGCTTTATGGGACTAAGAATATTTCTGTCATGCCCTCATATGTAAATGTCTTGACTAAATATAAAATTACGGAGTCTAAATTCTTTCCTTCTTATATTTTTTAAATGATACTCATGACTTCCTGTATATAGTGCTTGTTTGAAAAATCTCTTATGGTCAATCTAACTCTTGTTCTTTTGTGTGTGAACTATTCTTTCTCTCTGGAAACTTTTAGAATTTTCTCTTAGACTTTGCCATTCTTTTTTTTTTTTTTTTTTTTTTTTTTTTTTTTTTTTTGTGGTAGGCAGGCCTCTCACTGTTGTGGTCTCTCCCTAGACTTTGCTATTCTTAAATTGCACATTCCCATTCTGTCTTCCCTATCTATTCTTTGCAGTATCTTTCAATCGAAAGCCTTTCTTCTCCTCTGCCTTCTCTTTCTCTTCTTCTCCCCTTCCCCTTCCTCTCTCTTCCTCCTCCTTATCCTCCTCTTTTCCCTCTAGATAACTCTGAAAACTTTATCATCATTATTTCTTCTAATATGTCTTCCTCTCCATTTTTTTCTCTTTATGGAACCTCTATTATCTGGATGTTAGTATTTCAACTTTATTTTCCATATGTCTTGCCTTTTCATTTCATATTTTTTTATTTTTTTGTCTTTTCCCTCTTCCTTAAAATGATCTCAGTTTAGTCTTTCACAGCACTAGTGCATCCCCTCCACATAGATCCTGTCTGCTATTTATCTGAACTGTTCTATTATTTATTTTAACTACCATATTTTTCATACTAATATTTCTGCTTGGTCTTGTTTATGTTTCCCGATTCTTATTTTAAGATATTAGATATTGCTAATATCTTCCCCTATCACTTTTAGTTTATTACTCTAATTCTAAATTGTTCATCTGTCTGTTCTAATATTTCTCCTTCTGAAGGAACCTGTACTCCAGTTGTGTGTTATTTTTTGTTTGGAATGTCTGTGATTCTAAACTGTATTATTTGGACCTCAGCTCATTTTCTTCTGGGGATGTTGCTGGCTCTGTGAGTCAGTGCAACTGAGAGAAGGCCAGACCCTTTTCTATGTGAGTCCCAAAGAGCTGACATGGTAAGTGTGGAAGAGACCTGGGGTGAAAAGGGAAGGCACCAGAAATCCATCTCAATCACTACCCACCCCCACAAAACAACTCTTTGGGGCTGGGCTTCATTCACCCTTTGCAACCCAGAAAGAAACAGCAAGCACTGCGAGGAGCTCTCCCCTCCTTTCCCACCAGATAGAAATCATCTGTCCTAGGGACTTGGAGAGGGTGGGGTTGGAAGCAAAAGTCCAAAGTTAATCTCTACCTATTTTTCTTAGTTCCTCAAATTTACCATGTATGTCTTGAATGAACTCTAATTTAGTAGTGTTATTCTTCTCACACAGGAATGTACTTGATTTTCTAATGTATTATTAATGTTGTATTCAAGTGCATATTATTTAGTAGCTTTCCGTTTTGTGCTATTTTATAAGGTTTTGTATTAAGGTTAAACAAATTTCATTTAACAAATGGAAAGCTTTTCCTTATTTATTTATTCACTAGAGCAATTTAAGTTGCATAGAAATTCTCCCAGGTTTGAAATAAATCACCGGCAAGCAGGTCTACATTCTGTTCCTATGGTACAGTTTAGAGGACATTCCATCTGAAAGCAGAAGAATACACTTTCTTCTCAAGTGCACATGGAACATTCTCCAGGATGGATCACATCTTGGGTCACAAATCAAGCCTTGGGAAATTTAAGAAAATTGAAATTATATCAAGCATCTTTTCTGACCACAACACTATGATATTAGAGACCAATTACAGGAAAAAAAACTGTAAAAAACACAAACGCATGGAGGCTAAACAGTGCCCTGCTAAATAATGAAGAGATCACAGGAGAAATCAAAGAGGAAATTTTAAAATACCTAGAAACAAATGACAACAAAAACACCACGATCCAAAACCTATGGGATGCAGCAAAAGCAGTTCTAAGAGGGAAGTTTATAGCAATTCAATCTCACCTCAAGAAACAAGAAAAATCTCAAATAAACAATCTAACCTTACACCTAAAGCAGCTACAAAAAGAAGAACAATGAAAACACAAAGTTAGTAGAAGGAAAGAAATCATAAAGATCAGAATAGAAATACATGAAATAGAAACGAAGAAAACAAAAAAGCAAAGATCAATAAAACTAAAAGTTGGTTCGTTGAGAAGATAAACAAAATTGATAAATTTTGTTTAACCAGATTCATCAAGAAAAAAAGGGAGAGGACTCAAAGCTATAAAATTAGAAACGAAAAAGGATAAATTACAAATGACACTGCAGAAATACAAAGGATCCTAAGAGACTACTACAAGCAACTCTATGACAATAAAATGGACAACCTGGAAGAAAAGGACAAATTCTTGGAAGGTACAACTTTCCAAGACTGAACCAGGAAGAATTAGAAAATATAAACAAACCAATCACAAGTAATGAAATTGAAACTGTAATTAAAAATCTTCCAACAAACAAAAGTCCAGGACCAGATGGCTTCACAGGCGAGTTCTATCAAACATTTAGAGAAGAGTTAACACCTATTTATCTCAAGCTCTTCCAAAAATTTGTGGAGGGAGGAACACTCCCAAACTCGTTTAACAAAGCCACCATCACCCTGATACCAAAACCAGACAAAGATAACACACAAAAAAGAAAATTACAGACCAATATCACTAATGAACATAGATGCAAAAATCCTCAACAAAATACTAGCAAACAGAATCCAACAACACAGGAGAAAAGGGAACCCTCATAAACTGTCGGTGGGAATGTAAATTGATACAGCCACTATGGAGAACAGTATTGGAGGTTCCTTAAAAAACTAAAAATAGAACTACCATATGACCCAGCAATCCTACTGCTGGGCAAAACCTGAGAAAACCATAATTCAAAAAGAGTCATGTACCACCATGTTCATTGCAGCTCTATTTACAATAGCCAGGACATGGAAGCAACCTAAGTGTCCATCAACAGATGAATGGATAAAGAAGATGTGGCACATATATACAATGGAATATTACACAGCCATAAAAAGAAACGAAATTGAGTTATTTGTAGTGAGGTGGATGGACCTAGAGTCTGTCCAGAGTGAAGTAAGTCAGAAAGAGAAAAACAAATACAGTATACTAACACATATATATGAAATCTAAAAAAAAAATCATGAAGAACCTAGGGGCAAGGTGAGAATAAAGACACACACCTACTAGATCATGGACTTGAGGACACGGGGAGGGGGAAGGGTAAGCTGGGATGTATATATGGACATATATACACTACCAAATGTAAAATAGATAGCTAGTGGGAAGCAGTTGCATAGCACAGAGAGATCAGCTCGATGCTTTGTGACCAGCTAGAAAGGTGAGATAGGGAGGGTGGTAGGGAGGGAGACACAAGAGGGAAGAGATATGGGGATATATGTATATGTATAACTGATTTACTTTATTATAAAGCAGAAACTAACACACCATTGTAAAACAAGTACACTCTAATAAAAACGTTAAAAAAAAAGAATCCAACAACACATTAAAAAGATCTTACACTATAATCAACTGGGATTTATCCCAAGGATGCAGGAATTCTTCAATATATGCAAATCAATCAATGTGATACACCATATTAACAAATTTTAAAAAAGAAACCATATGATCATCTCAATATATGCAGAAAACACTTTTGACAAAATTCAACACTGATTTATGATTAAAACTCTCCTGAAAGTGGGCATAGAGGGAACCTACCTTAACATAATAAAGGCCATATATGACAAACCCATAGCAAACATCCTTCTCAATGGTGAAAAACTGAAAGCATTTTCTCTAAGATTAGGGACAAGACAAGGATGTCCACTCTTGCTACTATTATTCACCATAGTTTTGGAAGCCCTAGCCATGGCAATCAGAGAAGAAAAAGAAATCAAAGGAATACAAATTGGAAAGAATCCAAATCCAAATCATGTCACTGTTTGCAGATGACATGATCCTATACATAGAAAACTCCAAAGATGCCACCAGAAAACTACTAGAACTAATCAATGAATTTGGTAAGGTTGCAGGATACAAAATTAATGCACAGAAATCTCTTACATCCCTACACCTAACAACAAAAGATCAGAAAGAGAAATTAAGGAAAAAATCCCATTTACCATCACAACAAAAAGAATAAAATACCTAGGAATAAATGTATGTAAGGAGGCAAAAGACCTGTATTCATAAAACTATAAAACACTAATGATAGAAATCAAAGATGACATAAACAGATGGAGAAATATCTGTTTCTCCATCAATTGGAGATTGGAAGAATCAATTTTGTGAAAACAACTATATTACCCAAAGCAATCTACAGGTTCAATGTAATCTCTATCAAATTACCAATGGCATTCTTCACAGAATTAGAACAAAAAATTTTACAGTTTGTATGGAAACACAAAAGACCCTGAATAGCCAAAGCAATCTTGAGAAAGAAAAATAGAGCTGGAGGAGTCAGGCTCCCCAACTTCAAAATATACTACAAAACTACAGTAATCAAGATAATATGGTACTGGCACAAAAATAGAAATATAGGTCAATGGAACAGGTTAGAAAGCCCAGAGATAAACCCCCACACATATTGTCACCTAATTTATGACAAAGGAGGCAAGAATATACAATGGAGAAAACACAACCTCTAAATAAGTGGTGTTGGGAAAACTGGTCAGCTACATATAAAAGAATGAAATTAGACCACCTAACGCCACACACAAAAATAAACTCAAAATGGATTAAAGACCTAAATGTAAAAACAGACACTATAAAACTCTTAGAGAAAAACAGAGGAAAAACACTCTTTGACATAAACCACAGCAACATCCTTTTTGACCCACCTCCTACAGTAATGAAAATAAAAACAAAAATAAACAAATGGGATCTAATTAAACTTAAAATCTTTTGCACAGCAAAGGAAACCTTAAACAAGACGAAAAGAGAACCCTCAGAATGGGAGAAAATATCTGCAAACAAAGCAATGGACAAAGGATTAATCTCCAAAATATACAAACAGCTCATGCAGCTCAATATCAAAAAACAAACAACCCAATCAAAAAATGGGCAGAAGACCTAAATAGACATTTCACCAAAGAAAACATGCAGATGGCCAAGAGGCATATGAAAAGATGCTCAACATCACAGAGAAATGCAAATCAAAACTACAATGATGTAGTTTTATAACCTCACAGGGGTCAGAATGGCCATCATCAAAAATCTACAAACAATAAATGCTGGAGAGGGTGTGGAGAAAAGGGAACCCTCTTGCACTGTTGGTGGGAATGTAAATTTACACAGCCACTGTGGAGAACAGTATTGAGGTTCCTTAAAAAACTAAAAATAGAACTACCATATGACCCAGCAATCCCACTTCTGGGCATATACCCTGAGAAAAAAGTTCAAAATGTTACATGTACCCCAGTGTTCACTGCAGCACTATAGCCAGGACGTGGAAACAGCTTAAATGTCCATCAACAGATGAATGGATAAAGAAGATGTGGTACAAAATATGGGTGGGAAGGAGAGGGTGGGATGAATCGGGAGATTAGGTATGACATAAATACACTACCATCTGTAAAATAGATAGCTAGTGGGAACCTGCTATAAAGCACAGGGAGCTCAGCTCGGTGCTCTGTGATGACCTAGATGGGTGGTATGGGGGGCAGGGGGGAGGGAGGTCCAAGAGGGAGGGGATAGGTATACATATAGCTGATTCACTTCATTGTACAGCAGAAACTAACAAAATATTGTAAAGCAGTTATACTCCAATAAAATAAAGACTTCAATAGGTAACAGTCCTCTTAACTTAAAAATTAAACAAGACATTTATTTTTCTTCCTATCCTTAATTCACCAGTCCTAAGTAAGGGGTCTGAGGGGAGAAATGTGTGAGGCAACATTTAACTGGACTACAGAACACTACCCTGAGTCTTCCTTGAGTACATATCTCTCTGATTGCTACTTGTTGCCTTACAGTTGGATGATGAAATATATAGACATTTGTTGAACAAAATTAACCTCCAGATTTAACTCAATACCTATTTTTTTCACTCTCTAAAAGGAAAACTTTTTCAAGCATTGTACTCAGAACAATGTAAGCACAAGAAAACAGCTGATAATGCAATAAACCTGACAGTCAAAAAAAGAAATTCTCTCAGGTTTGAAATAAATCACCAGCAAGCAGGTCTACCTTCTGTTCCTATGGTTCAGTTTAGATGATATGGGGAAAAGGGGCAAAGTTCTTCATAAACTTCTTGATTTATTCCATGTTTATTGCTCTACTCAGACTTTCTTTTTCTTCTTGACTCTATTTTAGTTATATTTTCCTTAAAACTCAACCAATTCTACTAGATTTTCAAATTTCTCAGCCTTTTACTCTTTCCTTTTTAATATTAGCTTTATTGAAGTGTGATTAACATTTAAAAACTCACCCATTTTAAGTGTCCAGTTCAGTGGGTTTTAACAAATGAATGCATTCTTGTAACCTCCACCAAAAATACAGAGTATTTCCATCATGCCAAAAAGGTTCCCTCTTGCCCCTTCGCAGTCAATACCCTCTTCCAGCCCCTCCCCCATGCAACTACTGGTTTGATTTCTATCGCTGTAACTGTGCCTTTCCTAGAATTTTGTAGGAATGGAATCAGATAAAATTTGTGTTTTATATTTAACTTCATTTTTTTAGCATGTTTTTGAGATTCATGCATGCATATATTATGAGTTTGGCTCTTTTTATTGGTGAATAGTATCCTATTGTATGGATATACCAAAATGTATTTATCCATTCATCAGTTGATGCAAATTTGGATTATTTCCAGTTTGAGGTTATGGCTGAAAAAATGGTCCTCTAAAAATATTCACATACTAATCCCTAGAACCTGTAAACGTTGCAAAAGCATCTTTGCGGATGTGATCAAATAAAGGATCTTGGGATGGGAAGATTAGCCTGGATTACCAGGGTGGGATCTAAATGAAATCCCATGCAATCTTTTCCTGCTCCTCAGAATTCTGACTCTGTTGCACCTACAGTTGATTCCAGCTTACTAGAGCAGTGAGAGATAGACACATGTTCCTGTCTGTCCTGATGGGTTCAAGTTTGCTCTTATTCTTTCCTACTTCACATCTATCTCTGCTCTTATTCTTTCCTACTTCACATCTATCTCTCTTCCTGTTTTAACCTAATCTGAGGATTTTCACTGGAATAACCAGAGGCTTTTTGGTGTCGGTTATTACTACAAATTTCTTTTCACTTTGGTTAGCTCTCTAAAGAATTTTTTCTCATTTTATTAAATTTCTAACTATATTACTAACAATAATATATACATTAACTCGAAGTTTTACAGTTGTATTGCTTGCCACCATTTTTTTAATAGTACATCTTCCATATTGGAGTTCTTGTTTTGATTCATTTCTCAGTTATATTTCTTCAAACAACTTTTCAGAAGGGGTAATAGATGAATCCAAGCACATCTAAGAACGTCTCTGTGTTGTCTTCCACATGAACAGTAATTAGGTTGGGTAAGTGAACAATTGATTCTGGTGGCCTATCACCCATCTCTTCCTTTAAGGAACCTCCTCTTCCTCATTCTCCATTCATGTGGGCTGGATGGAGATGACTCTATCCCCAGATCCCAGGGGTGAATGGATATATGACAATAAAAGCATGGCAATTACTTGGCCATATAATAGGTACAGTAATGGGAATTGATGAATGCCAGGCCAATGAGATTGGTTTTGCTGGAAATATTATAAAAGCAAAGTCTCAGAGCTATTAATGGCCATTTGGGCCACCATGTAGACAGCCTACCTGAGAAAGAAGCCAGCCCAAAGTAACTGCAGAGCTGAGGGATGACAGAAGATGGAATCTGCACCCAGATCCTGGATCCTTCCGGAAAAGAAAATGTATTGATTAACAACTAAAAATCCCAAAGAGAGGTTCAATTACCACTGGATCCTAATTTCAGACTCCTCCTTCATCTCACTGGAAATATATAGACAATTTCTTTTTAAAATAGGGTTCAAAGGAAAACATTTGTTTTCATATTTTCTTATATATTTTTTTTATCTTTCTCAGTGAATCACTTGCTTAGAGCTGCTGAATTTATTCATGTGTGTGGTGACTTTTGTTTGCCCATACAGAAGATATATATATTTGTCCAGGACTAGGACTTATAATATAGTCTGTCAGCAATCGTTTAGGTATTGGATCCTATTCAAATTTTTAGTCCTGGATAACAAGATTTTTTTCTTGGCTTTCTTTCTGTTAGTTTTTGGTTAAGGGTGGCTTCCAGTTGCCCAGGAGGACAGGGTAGGTGAGGGCCCTGCTCATTCATTTCTCCATAGTCCTTCAGCTGAGATGACAAGGACTAGAACATCGTTGGAAACCAATGCTCAAGTTGGCAGAGCTGCCATCAGCCTGATTCCCTGAAAGATGGGATGGAGCATAGACCTCCACCAACTACCCCAACACAAGAGAAATAAATTGTTTTCAGTCATATAATTTTGGATTCCTTTTTCCCAGAAATTTACCCTTTTACCCTAACTAATACAAAGGAATTTTTATTTCCTCAGAATTAATTCTTCCCTATTCCCTATCTTCCTGCTACGTCCATGACATGGAAAGAATACAGAAGAAATAGCTAAATTGTTGTGCAGAATATTGTGAGAGAAATTTTGAGTTTTCATGGATAACTTGAGAAAAGGAGAATGAAGTCACCTGGAATATGGAGAGAAATAGAGAGAGGACAGAAGACCAGAGAGGGGAGTAGCTTGGGGGCCAAAGGAAAAGGAGTAGTCAGTAATAAATTCCCAGTTGTGGGAAGAACTGAGTATTAAAACATCTAATACTCAATACTGAGTATTAAAACATCTAATACTCAATGAGTTATATACCCTGTGATATAGCCCTCCTTCCATTATCCCCTTGAATCTTCAGCAGATCCTGCTGCACAAAATTGTCTTATGATAAATGATCATTAGAAGAATGACTGAAGGGTGGGTCAAGAAAAAGTGCAAGATTTAGAACCTGATCTGGGTTCAAGTCCCTTCACTGTTTTTGTGTTTTTACACAGCTCACGTTCTTTGTGAGCTTGAGTTTTCTCATTATAAAGTGACTAAGTAATGCCCCCTGGGACTTCAGTTAAACATGGCAGACTGAGCCACTCTCTCTGGAAGTCCCACTAAAACCAAAGTGAATAATTTTTAGGTACAAACCCACAAAGACAAATAGAATAGAAAACAGTCACAAAATATTGGAAGGTGAAAAGTGGATAACCAAATGGTAACTGACAATAGGCTCCAGAAAGCTGAAACTCAAACAAATTGTTGAGAAAGACCAATGATAGGCTAATTGGGCTTCAGTGTCCCTGAAAAATCTAAGAATTGGTAGTACCAGGTACCTTTTAAATTGAGGGTGCAGATGAGGCTGAAAATAGGTTTGATTAAAAGTCGTTATGAGGGATAATTAGACCCCCAGTACTCTCTCCCATCCTGGCAGAAGACTAGAGTTTACCTCTCTAGAGAGACTGAAACGGAGAAGCTCTGAATTTAGAAGCACAGGGAGCAGCCAAGGATCATGGGGAGGATTCCAAGCTGTAAATAGGGGAATTAAGTGAAGAGGGCATGCAGTCCATTCCCCTAACTCAGCTCCCACACTCTTGCAGCAAGATTTAGGCACCACTCCCACCCTTGGGCAAGAGACGGTGGATCCCTTTGTGATTAAACCAACTAGCCCAGGAGAAAAGACCTGCAGATACTGACATTCAGTGGTACCACCCAACAAATCAGCCCAGAAAGTTTGCCCTAGACTATCACCTATAGTCAAAAGCTTCACCCATGCACACAGTTTTCAAGTAAATTTTTAGTGCCCCATTCTTAAATATGAGCAGACAACCAAGGATCACCAACATATGATGAAGAATCTGGACAAGAATAAAATGGAGTTGATTGATTACCAATGTTAACTACAATATGTCTGAACATATTGAGAGGATATTTCAGTTCCTTTGGAAAGTTAAGGGATTAATAAGTGATAGGTATAGAAACCAAGCAACCGAAAATGGACAGTTATTGACCCCAGAGAAAACAAAAGTTGCACAGGAAAGGAAATGTAATCATAGTACACTACATGGCTCAACTGAAGAATGGATTAAATGGTCAAAATGTCAAGATTAAATATTAGTTCAACCAAAAAGATATAGTTAAGTATGATACTTAAAAATACAGAGACTAATGTCACTGAAAAAGTTAAAAATGCCTCTCTCTGGGAAGTGGAACGCAGAGGAGGGGAGAGGTGGAACTACTAGACTTTTTCAACCATGTACATATATAACTTTATCAAACTAAAACACAGGTTTAAGTAAGGTGCTGACATTTGTGAAGGCATATTGTAAATTAACTATTACTGTAGCCATATAAATTGTCATAAATTATTTTCTCTTTATGTGTTTTAATTAATGGTTTTTCTCTCTGCAATTATTAATTTTCCTGAAAATTTTCTTTTTCTTCTCCTCCTGGTTGGAACCTAATGATTGAGGACAATACTGACAGTAATGACAGAGGCTAACCTTCATTATCTTATTAAATCCTTGCGACAGCATGAGGAGATGGGTGCTATGAACTGTTCTACCTTAAAGAAAAGGAACCTGAGCTTCTGGGAGATGCAGCAACTTAGTCCAGGTGGTAGATCAGGGTTTTGAATGTAGGCATTGTGGTTCCAGAGCCTGTGCACTGACACTTCATGCCTCATAGCTCCATGCTGCGGAAGCAGGTGGAAATGATAAGCTTTAGTCTGACGAGTCAGCCAGCTTCAAATCTGCAGCAGGCAAGAGCCTGTGAGTGAGAACTGCCATCATCGGGACGGCACTAGCCCTGCCCACTTTGACCAGGTGGTTGTTGCCTCATCTGCCTGGAACCCCACATCCCTGTTCTCTGACAAGTCCTCTGAGCTAGGATTTCATGGTCCCATGATTGTACCTGGTATTTGGAGGGCAGCTCATGGATAATACGTGTCATCAACAGGATGCTCAACCTATACAACTCATCTTCCAGCTCCTGGGGGCCTCTCCTGCTGTCTTTGCTAAACATCTGCTGGGTGTAGCCTCTGCCTGCAGCATCTGGCCAAGACCTCCCCCTCCTCCCTCCCTAGAAGAGTGCACAGCCCAGCGGGGAAAGCCAAGACCATCAACGACCTAAGAAAGAGTTACAAAGCAACAGCTCACCCACAAGGGCAAAGTGAGAGGCCTCAGTACAAGACTTTGAAAGATGTTCTGGTAAATGAAAGATGGCTTGAAAGTCTTCGCTAGTCCCCTCATTGAGAGTGGAGTCTAATCCCTCCTCCTGAATGTGGGCTGGCTCAGCTGAGGCTGTCACCCAGAATGCCTACCCTTGAGACCACCATGCTGGAGGGATCACCTGTAAATGCTCCAGGTGAGAGCCCCAGCTGAACTTCACCTGGCAGCTTCCATCCAGGCCTCTTGGAACACTCACTCTGGGAAAAGTCAACTGGGAGTATTAGACGTCTGAGTGAAGCATCCTAGATCTTGCAGACCAGCCCTTTCACCAGCTAAGGACTGTTGAGTGATTTTAATCAACATCACGAGGAGAAGGATTGTCGAGCTGAGCCCCATCCAAATTCCTGACCCACAAAATTGTGACATGTAATAAAATGGTGGTTGTCTTTCACCTCTAAAGTTTGGGGGTTGTTTGTTACATGGTGATAACTTACTGGGGCAGACCACTCAGGGCCAGGATAAGTGCAAAAAGCTTTTGTGGACTGGAGCTAATGAAGGCATGGTTTGTGTTGACATTAGTGGGCACAGAGAAGTTGCAGGGGAAGAGACAGAATAAATATTTCTGATCTTGAGGGAAAGAAAGTGGGGGTAAAGAAAAGGGGCACTGAATTGGGAGAAAATAGCCCTAAAGTAGATGAGAAGGGATGAGGGGGGCACAGCTGGTGGAGGAGTCCAGAAGTCATGTGGGCCAAAAGAGCCTCGTTGAATGAGGGGTGAAGGGGCAGGGGACTCAGGGGGAGAAAGCAGGAAGGATGTGAAAGGGGGTGCGAGCCCCTGAGCCCTCGTGGGGTTCTAGGCACCCAGCCTGCTGTGTCCCCTGCCTGAGTCAGCAAGGGAGGAGAAGTGCCATCTTCATTTGCCAGTGAAACCCTCGCAGGGCCAAAAGCCACACACAGTGGGACCCACGGCTCCCTTCAGAGTCCTTCCACCGTCCCAAGTTCTCTGAGGAGGAAAGGAAGGGCAGGCAAGGCTCCAGCTTCTGGGCTCCAGCTTCTGGGCGAACATATGCTAGGGTGAACAAGAAACTGCCCAGGGCCACACAACCAGTCCAGGGTTGGAGCCGGATGCAAGGGATCGTGGATTCCCACCCCTGTTCTTTCCACCTGTTTGCACCTAAGTGATCACCTCAGAGGAAGTGAAGAGCAGAAAGGTGAGGGGGGTCAGGCGAGGGGCTCACATCCCAGCTCAAAGCTAGTCTCCAGGAAGGACCACGGTTATTCAGGGAGGGAGTTTACTGCGCTGGAGTGCACGTGCGGGCTCGCACACACCTGCACGATCTCACACACACACACGTATCAGACCGCAGGGAGCTATGAATCACACACCACATTCTGCTCAGGGGAAATGTGGGCTCTGAAAAGCTTTCTGGAAACACGAGGCAGTCAGACTCCAAACTGGACCTCTGTCCACCCTTCGTAATCAACACAGATGCTGAGAGCCCAGGAAGGAAAGAGTGCCTGGATGGATTCCTGGCGGTGAGAGTCCACACCCAGTGTTCACCTCATGCCTGCACCACCGGTAACAGGGCAGTTGCTGGTCCCTCTTTGGATGGGGTGGGGAAAGCCAGGGGCCGCGGAGCCATTCTTCAGCCAGCACTGCAGCCACGGAAGGCACACCCAGCTCATACACCAGGGTATGATCCTGCCGTCTCTCTGAGATTTGTGGGGCTTTTGACTTGCCTGCAAGCCCAAGTGACTCAGAGCTATGGGGTTTCCAGGTCTCCCTCCCTTTAGCTGAGATGGCATCTCTGAGTAATCACAGAGAGGTTACAAGGATCAGAGCCACCAGTTTCCCCACCCTTACGTTGTTCTCTGGAGGGTGGCAGAGACCCTTCGTCCGAAGGGTCATCTTTCTTCACAGCCCGCTCTCAGCCCAGCCCCCAGAGCAAGTGCCTCAGTCCCACCTCTGGGTCCTGTACCCCATCGTCTCCTTGGTCTCCATCTTGGCAAGGTGGCCTGTCCCCACCCATTAGAATTCTGAGAAAGTCAGAGAGGAATGGAACAATGGCCTAAAATTAGAACGCACAGCAGAAGCGTGGAACTCTGAGCCATGCATTGTTTTCTTTCTGCTGCTCTGAGTGCCGCCTGTGCCCACGATGGCCCTGATGGACTGCTGACAACCGGATTAGAGCGAGCCAGGCCTCGGGGGAGAGGGGATGCCGGGAGTTGGTGGCCCCGTGGAGCCTGGGCTACTGGATGTCAGAAACCGGTTGGAGGACAGAAGGCCAGTATCACCCTTGTGTCAGGCCTGAGTGGCATGGAGAACACCTCACACCTGCCTGGCTGCAGCCTCCCTTTAGGGTGCAATGAGGGTGTACAATTATACCTGTTCGCACACAATGATGGTTGGCTTGGAGGATGAATTGGCCACGATCAGGAGCGCCTCAGGAATCACTGGGCAGCTGGTCCCTCCCTCCTGAGACCCCACACCTGTCACCTTCTCAGAAAAAATTGATTCGTGGGTGCATCCTCCAGTTTGCACCCCAAGATGGGGACTGTGTCCTTTACCCATCAGGTTGGGGACATTACAAGGGTGGGCGCTCCCAGCATGGACCCTGGCCTGAAGGCCCTCTTGTCTGTCTTCTCCCCTCCCTTTAATAAAGGAAAGTGGTATTTTGAGGTTCCCTCCTGTGTAAAGCCCCTCCTCGGTCTCTGCTGACATGAGTGTCCCCACCTGCAGGCAGGCCAACCCGTGGAGGGTCAGGCCTCCTATGGAACATGATTTTCCTCGAGTTCCTTTTGTGCTGGGCTTTGTGGGAAGGGTGGGGCAGAGAGAGACAGTCCCTCACCAGGCTTCAGTCTCCCTCACAGTGTCCACAGGGCTCCTCAAAAGTCAGCAAGAACCAGAACACCACCAGGGCAGCTGGCCTAAGAGGTGACTCCAGGGCGTCTGAGTCTATGGGGTCTGGGGGCCCTGCGGGAACCCTGCAGTCTGCTTGTCTACCACGTCTCCCAGGAGAGTCCCATGTGAGGACGGGGAGCTGGGGCGAGGGCGGGCAGAGGTGCGAGAAGGCCACACTTTGAGAATCACGTGCAGAGACATGGACATAAAACAGCTGGATTTGGAAGCAGTGACTGCACAGGCCCACTACCCTGTCACCCCTCGAGGGTGCTAGGGGAGCTTGATGGTTGGAAGAGGGTGTGTGCTGGGCTCCGAAGGTGGGTGGCATGTAGGGAAGCAGGAATTCGAAGTGAAAATTAAGAAAGATTGTGGGGCTTCCCTGGTGGCGCAGTGGTTGAGAGTCCGCCTGCCGATGCAGGGGACGCGGGTTCATGCCCCGGTCCGGGAGGATCCCACATGCCGCGGAGCGGCTGGGCCCGTGAGCCATGGCCACTGAGCCTGCGCGTCCGGAGCCTGTGCTCCGCAGCGGGAGAGACCACAGCGGTGAGAGGCTCGCGTACCGCAAAAAAAAAGAAAGATTGTGAAGAGTCTCGGACACCTGCTAAGGAGCCTGATTTTCTCCTCTTGGAGATGGGGGCCGCGTGGGCACAGGCATATGCAGTCAGAGCTGTTTGGGGAGGGGGCCGGCGGGGAGAAGAGGCCATGACTTTCCCAGGTACTGCTCGGAGGCTGGCCCTTTGCAGCAGCCAATAAACATCCGCGGGTCCAGTGACTCTGCCTGAGGAGCCTCCTGCAGCTGTGCGGTGTGGGGGGAGACAGGCTGGAGCTGGGATGGGCCAGTGAAGAAGGGTCGGCAGGGACACAAGTGGTGGCACAGGTTGTGAAGGTGGGAGACAGGCCTTGGGAGCCTTGGGGTGGGGAGGCCTGGGGCTGGGAGGTGGGCGGAGGCAACCTGTGTGCCCCAGGGAAGGTGAAAGAAAGGTGGCGCCAAGACCAGACGAAAACGCTGACGTTGTTCGTCCATGATGACCTCTGCTTCCGAGATGGGTGCTGGGGCGGGGGGGGGGGGGGGGAGTGGAGCATGGGAGCCCTCAGCCTCGCGTGTCCTGGGTCGGGGAGAACGTGTCCACTAAACTCAGTCCCTCAAGGGGCAAGGGCCTCATCATCTCCCCTCCCAGCTGGCTGGCACTGTAAGAGAAGCCGCTGGAAGAATTTCCCACAGCTGGAGAGTTCCCGGCACGTGGCTGGAGGACAGTCAGGTCTGGGGCTTGGGGTGGGGCGGTGTTCGATTTAGATAGAAAACCCAGAGGTTCAGTTCCAGTTCAGACCGGCTCATTGGTTTGTTCTCCTTTTAAGACACCGTCTTTGTTTACAGAGAGGCTTTGTATTTGTTTCCATTTGGGATCCTGCAGATGAGTGTAGTGAATGCCAGCCTCCGCTTCACGGATCAGCTCCTCTCGCACACACGCGCAGCCTGCCTCAGACAGCGCTGTCTCCTGTCTGTCTGCTCCCCCAGGATGGAGGGTTCCTGGAGCAGGCAGGGGGCAGGGCTGCCGCTGACAAGGACACCAAGGAACAAAACACCACAGCGCCAGGCTCGTGGATCATCTCATTTAAATCCTTACGTTAAAGTCATGCAGTGGGTACCATTATTAGCCCCGTTTTACAAATGGAAACGGAAGTTCAGAGGGGTTAAAAAAACGTGCCCGTAAGTTGTTCTGCTGGCACCTGCACAGCTAGAATTTGAACCCAAGCAGCCTGGCTCCAGGGCCTATCCTGGAGCAGGGTTTATTCTGCACAAGGCACCGCTGCCCACAGAGGGAAGTGACCCCAAGGACTTCCTTCTCCCTTGAAAGAGGATGCAGACCGACAGGCAGGAGGGGCTGGCAGCCCCAGAGCTGGGTGACCTGTTGTGCCCCACCCAGCAGGGCTGCCGCCTCGAAGGCTTCCCCTAGACAGGTACCTGGGGGTCTGGAGCAGCAAGGACTCCCCCAAGCCAGGACAGCTGCAGAGGTGTGGAACTCAGCCAAGCCTCAGGCTTTGGAGGCAGAAGGTGAGACTCAGGAACCCCACAGCCCTGGAAGGACATCTCACCTCCCTGAAGTCCCCTCTTGATACCTCCTCGTGGGAACTCTGCCCTGGAGCCCCAGTAAAACCCTGGGGGGTTCCCAGCCCGCCATCCCCCAAGACCACCTCCCTCCCAGAGTGTGCCTCGGGGAGAAAGGAGGGCCCAGTCTCGACAGAGAAAGGCATCTTCACAGACAGACACTCGCCCGCTACACAAAGGCCAAGGTAAGGGTGAGGCTCAATGAAAGTGATGATATGAGGCAATCAGGTCAGTTACTGAGGAGCGAGGCCACTGGGCAAGCTGTAAGCTGTGTGGGAGCCCACCAGCTCCCCACCAACCTGGGAAGGCTGCCCAGAGGAAGCTGCCCTTTGCCCAGGCTCCATTCCTACCACCACTGTGGGCCGGCTGGCTCCCTCAAGCCCCTGCAGCCCTCACTGACAGGGGCAGGAGGAGGAGAGGGGAGAAGAGGCACAGCGGCGGAGGAGGTGAGAAGATAGTTCATCCCAAGGAACCACACCACCTCCAAACCCTCGATGCTGCACAACTTCACTCCGAACGGCTTAGCTCCCTGCCTGTGTCAACAGCTCCCAGACCTAGAGCTCCAGCTCTCCTCCCACACGAGAGTTTCTGAGGGCCTGCTGGACCCCCAGTGCTACGTGACAACTCCAAAGTGACACCCCACTTGACAGTTCCCAACCAAATTCCTCTTCTTCCAGAGACCCCTCCTGCCCTGTCACCCCACAACCTCACCATGCACTCAGGAAGTTTCTTCACACCTTCCTCTCCCTCACTTCCCACACCCAGTGGGGCACCACGGCAGACCATCTACGCCTCGAATGTCTCTCTCATCCATCTTCTCTTCCCATGCCAGAGCCAGTGCCCCGGCTCACCTGACCCTCTCTTCCTAAGACGACAGCAGTGGCTCCTCCAACAGTCAGGATGCCTCCACCCGTCAGTTACAAGGTGCCCAGCTCATAGAGGCTTAACCAAGTAAGATGCTGAATACTGGTTCTTTTATGCAGTAGCTGTTGCATTCTCTGTGCCCAAGTCACTTTGGTCCTCTGTGTATCCATTTCCTCATCTGTAAGGTATGGATAATAACCTACATGTGTTACATGCATAGATAATATACATATATTATATATATAATATATATAACATGTATAGATTATATACATTATATATAGCTATATATAAAATATATAATATACATAACATGTATAGATTATATATAACATATATAACTATATATAATATAGATTATATATAATATATATAACATGTATAGATTTATATATATCATATATATATGTAGTTTCTTTAATTTCCCTATGAGGTTATTATAAAAAAATTAAATAATCAATACATGTAAAGTTCTCGGGAGACCTCTCAAAAAATGTTAGCCTCAACTATTCCACAACAGGTAGCCAAGATGCAGGCAACCAGGACTGGCTAACTCAGCCACCCAGATGTTAGGGATTGGGGTCAGCCGTGCCTTGATTCCCGTGGCTTTCCCCGGAAGTGTGTAAGACAATAGCCATGGAATCCAACATCACATTCGCACAAGGCGAAGTCTAAAGGCAAAGAAGAAGACATTTTCCACCTCAATTTTCTCTTTTTATCAGGGAAGAATTTTCTTCCCCAGAAACCCATCCCCAGTAGTACTCCCTTGGGTTCCATTGGTCAATTCAGGTCACATGCCTACATCTAGCTGTAAAGGAAGCTGGGAAAGTGAGTGTCTGACATTTTTAGTCCTTTGCCAGGGAGTGGTTTCTGCCTGGGAGAGAAGGAAGGCTGCCATCTGAGTAACTGGATTACCTGCCCTGGATCTTTTTCCTCTCTAGACCATCCTCCATCCCGCCACCAGAGAGATCTTTCTAATCTCAGATCTGGTTGTGTTGTCCCTGCTTAAAAACTCTTAATAATCAACCTCAGGGTAAAAGCCACAGTCCTTGAGGCAGCATATATAATGTCCTCCACTGTGGGAATCACAACTTCTCTTCCTCCATTCCCCAACCTCCAGCCAGTTTAAACTTCTCACCCTTCTCTCAAATTGGGATGATCTTCCTCCACCCCCCTACCTGCTCCTAAATCTGCTTGACTAAATGAAACTCCTACTCATTCCTCCAGACACAAGCTTCTCTGTAAAACTTCTTTGGCCTCTTTGTTCTCCTGTGAGCCCAAATACCTACCATGATGCCAGACAAGAGGTGTTCAGTCGGTGTTTGATAAAGGAAGAAGAGAAAGAAGGAAGGGAAGGAGGAAGGTTTAGAAAGGAAAGGTTAAGAAGGAAGGAAGGATTAAAAAGGAAAGATTAGGGTGATGCCCTGGGCACCATCGGCCCCTTTACCCCTCCCATGGAAAGCTCCACCCACTACTAGAATAGCCCATGGGGCCTCATGACATTTTGTCCCAGCTGGAGGTTGAACAAGAGACCATACTCTCATTATTATAGGACTCAAACATTTTGGTTTCCCTTTGGGGCAACTCCCTCGCTCTGGGCTATTTTCCTGCAGCCAATGAGACATGCCAAGTATTTTTAAAGAGCTGTAGTGCTACACGGCGGGTGAAGGGAGCAGTTCCTATTTGTCCTTTGAGTGTCATCACATTGGATTTGGCCCATCTCTCCAGCCTGACACTAAGTGTCTTTGATCTTTGACCCTGATACCCATTCGCTATCCCTCTCAATCCTGAGTCACACACTCATTTGATAAGCACGTCACCTATGTCTTCATCTCTTTAGCTACTAGAATCAATAACAAGCCAGGACATTCTGCTGAAAACTCCCTCCATCTGACCTCAATCATTTCCTCAATTAACACTCTCTAGGTGTGGCCATTCACTCCTGGAGAGGCTGGGTAAGATCAAGGCTTGGCTCAGGGCAACCTTGGGAGATGGCAAAGTGAGAAAAACCTGCCCCAGCCGGGGCTCAGCCATATTGGGCTCCCAGGTCGGGGAACCAGACTGATATCTGGTACCCAGGAATGCTCAACACGGGTGCAGAGTGTGTCTTCCCCATCTCAGAAGCAGGCAGACCTTCTGCCCTTCCTCTGCCTTTGTTTCTCCTTTTCACTGCCTGACTTCTATGAGTTATTTCACTTTCAAAATTCCCAAGAGAGAGGATCTGATGGAGCCAGCTGGTCACTGTCCAACATGGAACAGCCCTATGTGCAAAATCTTACCACCAGGCTGGGCTAGTTCATGGGATGTTAGTCTAACCTGAATCCAGCCAAAAAAATGGCTTCCTTGGGCTCAAGTCCTAATTCCTGGGCCGACTCACTGAGGGCAGAGAGGAGCAAAGTCCCAGACCATAACACCCAGCATTCACTTGCAAGCAGATGCCCAAGGCCACTCTCTTCACAAGGGGGCAGTGGGGATGGCAGGCACCTGGAGTTCCACAGACTAGTGCTTCTGGCTCCAACCTGTGAGAACAGGAGCGGGAGGCTTGCAGGCTGTGGGAATGCTAGGATCATAAACAAAACATGATTGTGGAGCAGTCGATTGCTTGGGACACACAGCTGTCATGGGGGCAGGAAGTGAGCTTGGGCCAGTGGAAAGAGAGCAGACTGGCAGTGGATACTGCCAAGGCAGGGTCAGCCTTGGAGAGGCCTGGCAAGAGGGGCCAGAGGGGCCAGAGAGAGGACTAAGCCTCAGACAGTAATGGCAACCCTGGCAGGCCGGATGGCACAGCCTGTGGTTCTCTGGGAAGAGGGGTCGCAGCAGACACAGACCCAACACTTGGATAGACCAGAGTTCCTGAAAGGGCTCAGGGACAAGAGGGACCCTCTGTTAGATGGAGTTCAAGGCCACCCCCTAATCTCTGGATCTGAGACTTTAGGTCAGAGCAAGGCTGAAAATAAGAGGTAACTGTACTGACTTAACCAATTCCACACTGAGCTCCTTACATTTCCCAAAACCCTGGTTGGGATATATTCCTGAATCAACCTTCTAGGTAGCTGGACGTCCACCAGGTCTCAGCTGTAAAGGGAGGAAAAATGCAGGGTCAGAGGAGGGCTAGGTCATCCTAGCCCCTGGATCACCATTTGACCCACAGGGGTGACCTGAGAAACTTTGGGTAAAAGAGACACACCTGCCCCCTCCTTTTAATTCATAATCCATCAAAAATGAACATGAAGGTGTTTCACAGGTTTTTCTAGCAAAGACAGGGCGGTTCCTGGCACTGGCCACTTTCTTTTTCACCCATCCAGTCAAGGAGCCAACTTGGGCACAATACTTTCTGCCGTAATCCATCTTCTCTTCAGTTTTTAAATTCAGAATGGCATTGGGCCAGGCTTCCTGATCCCCTCCCAGCTTCCATGATGACTTGGAGTTGTGCAATCATGCGGCTGTCTCTGGGCCTGCGGTGTGACCCCCACTTAGAACAGGATATGGGCACACGGATTGATTACCCTGAGGCGATAGTTGGGTATCATCTGAGTCATTGGTTCACAAGGGCAGTGGTGGAATGGAACATTTGAATTCATTCTGGATCATTCACCTAAGGGGAGGAAAGATTCAGGCCCGGGGCAGCAGGAGGAGGCCTGCTTACACTAGGGGGTGGTTAGCATAGGAGTCTATTTCTCACTCATTTTGTAAGGTCAAGTCCAAACTCCTCCACCTCACACGAGGAATCGACTACTATAGGTTTTCAGTGTATTGCCACTGCACATTTTGAAACATGGATGCAAAGCAGATGTAATAAATTTCCAGAAAAAGATCTCACTTGGAAGATGAGAGGGAGGCATTGGGCATTGGGCATTGGGCATGGTGACTTCCGCTGGCAAGAGCTTGCTTATCCCTCGACCTTGGTTATCTCTTCCTCAAATATATGGAAAATTAAAGGGGTCCCTGAGTCAGAACAGGATACTTCAAGGTCTTAGGGGGACTGTGAACTTGGAACAGGGCATCTCACTCTCTCTTCCCCTCCACTTCCCCTCAGCATGAAAGTTCTCACCATCGTAATAAACAGAAATAACTTCACTAAGAGAGAAACAGTTACATAAATTATAAAATGATTTAATGTATATTAAATTATGTATATTAATGTATATTAAATAATGTATAATAATGTATATTAAATGTATATGTATTTCTTATATCCATAAATTATATTTAGTGTAAAATGATATGATTAACTTAATTTTGCTATTAAAATTGAAATTAGAGTTTTAAGTAACATGTATTGCTTTTTTTTTTTTCTTTTTTCAATGATAAAGCAAAAGAATTTATTGGAAAGGGGCGCTCAAGCAGAAGCAGCAGGGTACGGAAACCTAGGAGACTGTTCCCTGTATTGCTTTTATAATACAAAAATATCATATTACTTAACAAAAGCTAAACATATTGGCTTAAAAACATTGTTTTTTTTTTTTAAGTTTGTATTACACTCACTTTTTTTTCCTTCAGTGGAAGTCCTTTATTAATGCAATTTAGCTCACTGTCTGTGAACTTTTTTTAATTATTTGGTTTTAAAATGTAATAGAAGCAGTGGTTTTTCTGAATTTTCTGTCTATCCGATTTTCCCTTCCTCCTGCCACCATCTCCTTTTGCTCCCTTCCTGATCAACCTTCTCCTTAGAGGGGTCTGGATTCACCCCCTCTATCTCCTCACCTCACATCCTCTCCCCAGGGCTTTGCAATCTGACTTCCGCCTCTATCACTGCAGAATAACTGGTTCCCAAGGTCGCCAGCAGCCTCCTGGTGCTAAATTCAATAGACGCTTTCAGGCCTTATCGTACATGATTTCCTGGTAGTGTCTGATACTTGGCAACTCCCTGCTTCTCCCAAGTGTCTCTCCCTCTCTGATTTTCCTCCTGGGCCTCCCTCAGGCTCTCTCTTTCTAGCCCTCCTGAGCTCCAGATCCAAATCCCACAAGGCCTGCAAACCCAACAGATTCAAAACCCAACCTACCATCTCCTCCCCACGCCAGCACCCCAGCCCCTCATCTGTGCTTCATCTCTGTTGGTGGTTCTATCACCCAGCCAGCAGTTTTGGTCAGAAATGTGGGAGATATTCTTGACTACCGCCTTTCCCTTACCTCCTTTATTCATCACATCTCCAGATCCTATAACTGCCTTCTCCTAGGGACTGTCAAGCCCATGTCCTCCTCTCCACCTCCTTCTTGGTACCATGTGTCATCTGGCCTCACCCTGGATGCTGCTGTAGTCTCCTAACTAGAGACAATCCTGCCCAGCCCGTGTCCCCCCTCAATCTAACTCTTCCTCCACACAAGGTGTAATTTTTATAAAATGCAAGCCCGGTGATCATTCCTCTTTTTAACATCTCTCAAGGGATACTTATCATCTTTGGGAGGAGACGGCCATCTCTGGCCAGGCCTGCAACCCTCCCGTTCTGAAGCTGCCCACTTCTACAGCTCCTGCTCTGCCCCAGACCTCATCCCTAGACCTTCCCCCCAACTCAAGCAGGTAATGGTACCCAGGCCTCCAGGTCTTATTCCAAAATCCTACAATTGTGTAACCTGGGCTGGCCAAGCCCTCACTAGCCTCTGGGAACAAATGAAGTCAACCTATTGACGATAACCCTGATTTCTCTGGTCCACATTATACAAGAATTTGGCATCTTACAATCTCCACTCCAAGTATTTCTGGGAGGCCCCAGGAGTGCCTTACCCATGTCAACACACAAGTCCATTTGCCACCTAGAGGTTCATCAGCCGTGGTAGCGGGTTTCACACTGCCTTCTCAGCATCCATTTCATCCTTCCTGCATGTAGCTGCCAGGCAGTTTGAAGGTCCTGACCCCATCTCAACTCTAAAGGGGATCCTGATTGGTCCAAGCCAGTGTTTTTCAGCCTCAGCACTGTGGACATTTTGGCCCAGATAATTCTTTGTTTGGAGTGGGGAGTGGGGCTGGCCTATGCATTGTAGGATGTTTAGCAGCATATCTGGCCCTTATCCACTAGATGCCAGTCACATACACACACACCACTTGTGATAAAATGCCTTCAGACATTGCCAAATGTCCTCTTGGGGACAAAATTGCCCTTGGTTGAGAACTGCTGGTCTAAGCCAATTACATAATGTCATTCCCTTTACATTATTAGTTTGGATAAATGACCTAAACTGGTCTAATTAGAATGAAGATCTAATGGGATTGACTTATATACACTAATATATATAAAATAGATAAGTAATAAGAACCTGCTATACAAAAGAAAGGAAATTTTTTTTAAAAAAAGAAAGAAAATTAGAGAGACTTCCCTGGTGGTACAGTGGTTAAGACTCTGTGCTCCACTGCAGGGGACCACCTGCTTGTATGAGTCAATCAAAGAAATGGAGGTATAGCCATCTTGCAAACACAAGGGGACCTATTTGAAGGATGAAGTTGATCTCATGGAAATAAAACAGAGAGATGGAAAGAAATCAAGTCCTCAGTGACATCCTTAGACTTCTGGATCAAACTGCCTTCATCTCACTGCATTGCTGGGACATTTCCATATACTCAGCCTATAAATTCCCTTTATTGTTTCCATTGTTAACAATCCTGTTAACTGCAACTGAAACCATCATCACTACATCTTCTGTACAGGCCAGATCCACAATCTACCACCATCCAACACACCTTAACAAACAGTGTACTACTGCCACTTCCCACTGGGCTCTGATCTCCGCTCCTGAACATGGTTCTTACATACACCACTTCCCAGTGGGCACAGACACCACTGACCTGGAACCGTCAAGATGCAAAGCCACCAGAGGGTCAGGTCATTGAGACAGACTCTCTCTTCCCCCAACATGTTACAGTGTGGGAGAGAATCTCAAAGCTAATTGTTCTGGCCACACTATCTTTTCAATTTTTAGTGAAACAGATATTTCACTTTTACTTGCACTGTAGCTCTCTCTCCCTCAAGGATAAGATATGAATTAATGGGATGTGGTCAAGAACATATTTAAGTAATGGACATCACCCTGTATTAGACCCTTAGCCTCTCCAAGACAAACCAAGATCTTTCTAATCTTAGGACATATTCTTTCCCAGAAATCCCCTCAGTCTCTCATTCAAATAAACTGGTTTGTTAAACCAATATTGGTGTATCAATTAGCTTGTGCTAGTTTAGCCTGCAGTAACAAGCAATCCCAAAATTTCAGTGCCTTACAACAAGAGTTTTTACATTTTCAATATTATATTTATAATATAAACATAATAGTTCTACACATACATTTATTATTAAAGATTCATCACCCGCCATTTAATATAATGGTGTCTTCATTCCAGGGTTCTTTATTTAGATTCATCCTTTGATTAACTGGATTCCATCCCCAGGTAGTTTTTCGAGAAGTACTGGATGCAACGGTCCTGGCATATTTTCAGGTTCGTGAATGACTGTTGCCTGTAGACTTGAGTGACAGTTTGGCTGAGTGAAAACTTGTTGGGTCATATGTCCTTCAGAACTCTAGAGACATTGCTCCACTCTCTTTTGCTACTGAATGTCACTGGGGATAAGGCTCAGGCCAGCTGATATTGTTTCCTCCCTTGAGTGACTTGCTTTTTCTTCCTGGATGCCCATGTGATTCTTCCTTTGACTTTAATACCTAATTACTTCCCTAGGATATGTTCTTCCTGGAACATAAACGTGCCCTTTCAAACTGTACATTCAGGTCTTCCTTTATAGAACAGTTTTCATTTACTTTTGAATTTTTTTCTCCTTCATTTACTCTATCACTTCTAATGGAACAACAATTGCATACATGCTGGAGTTCTTTGGTATATCTTGAACATTTAACCTATTTTTTCTATTTGTTCTTTCCATTTCATTTTATGAGATTTTTCTCATATTTTTCCACTATGCATCTTACTCTGATTTCAAAAGTATGCTCAATTTTTGTTATCGCCAATAAGGTTTTTATGTTTCTAACACACTTATTATTATCTTACATGTCTATTTTTTTATCTTTATGGGCTCACTTTTTAATCTCTCTCCATTGTCTTAAAGTTGCTTCTTCAATCTCTTTTATCTCTTCTCTTCCTCCATTTCCCCCTTAAGAGTTCATGTTCTCATTAATTTCTTTGAGATCATGGACAGAGTATTTTTCTGAAATGCTCCTCTGTTTCCTGAAGTAATTTTTTTTTCCAATATGCATTCTTCATCAGCTTTCTACTTTTATGTGTCTTTTCTCCTTTCTCTGTTGTACCAGTTTTCTTGATGATTCCTTTCTGTTTATTACTCACCCTTGAATGGGGAAAATTCTGTCTAGGCCAGCATTTTTCTTGAGAATTACGGTGGTGAGGTATGGCCAAGGCTGACAGCTTTAATTTAAGCATTACTCTTAAGACCTCTTTTCTTACCAAAAACACTGTGTTCTCTGTCTTAGGACACATTATCCTTCAGGTTCCAGTGATCCCCTCCCACTCTGAGGATGAGCAGGAGATCTCTTTGCATTCCCTCTTTTTTGAATGTCCTTCCTATTATTTTTCTACTTTTTTCCCTGTGATTTTTTAAAATCAGCCTTATTAGGTTATAATTTATACACATTTATATTCATTTTAAGTGTAAAGTTTGATGAGTTTGGGAAATTATATACAGTCATGTAACCACTGTCACAATCAAAATATAAAGCATTTTCATCACCCTAAAAAGTTTCCTGGTATCTCTCTGTATTAGTCCCTTCCAATAGCCCCACAGGTCCAGGCAGCCATTGAGCTACTTTCTGTCACTATAATCTTGCCTTTTCTAGAACTTCACATAAATGGACTCATGTAGTAGGTAGCCTTTTATGCTTTACTTCTTTTACTTAGCATAATGCTTTTGAGATTCATTCGTGCTGTTGTGTGTATACCACTATTTTGTTCTTTTTATTGTTAAGTTCACTGTATGGAAATTCCACAATTTTTTACCCATTTGCCAGTCGATGAACACTTGGGCTCTTTCCAGTTTGGGCCATGTATGAATAAAGCTGCTGTGAACATTCACATACAAGTATGTCAGTGGACAAATATTCTTTCTCTTGGGTAACTATCTAGGAGTGGAATTGTTAGGTGCTATGATAAGGTGGACCATACTGTTTTCCAAAGAGGGTGTAACACCTTACATTCCAAAGTAATAAATCAGATTGCTAGTTGATTGTCGTCAACAATGCTTGGTATGGTCAATCTTTTTAATTTAATTAGAGCAGGCGTCATATAGTGGTCTCTCACTGTGAGTTTAATTTGCATTTCACTGAAGACTAGTGATGTCAAGCATATTTTCATGTGCTTATTGGTCATTCATGTGTCTCCTTTGGTGAAATGTCTCTGCAAATATTTTGCTCACTTTTAAATTGGGTTATTTGTCTTTTTATTGTTTTGTATGAGTTCTTTAAATATTCTGTATACAAGTCCTGTGTCAGACGTATGTTTAGTAAATATATTCTTCCATTCTGTGGCTTGCCTTTTCATTTTCTTAATGTTGTCTTTAGAAAAGCAAAATTTGGTAATTTTGATAAAATTCATTTTACCAGTTTTCTTTTGTGATTCATGTTTGTTGTGTTCTGTTTCAGAAATCTTCACCTAAACCAGTGTCACAAATATTTTCTCCTGTTATTTTCTAGAAACATTATTATTTTACCTCTAACATTTAGGTCCATGACCCATGTAGAGTTAATTTTTATGAGAGGTAAGGATCGAGATTTATTCTTTCCATATAGATATCCAGCTGTCCCAGCAACTCCACTTGTCCTTTAATAATTTTCTAGATCATTACTTAAGTAATATGTGCTCATTGTAAAACCTTCAAAAATTCATATAAGATAAAGAGAAAAAAAAATCCATAATCTCATTACCCAGAAATTAATACACTAACCAGTTCAAACAGCCTTCCTAAAACCAAGTATTTCCATTGTTTTAGTCTTTGCCAGCCTGATAAGTGAAACTTATCCTTTTCTATTTTGGATTTATTTGATTGGTGTTAAAGTTTTCACATGTTTACTGGTCTTTGTATTTCTACTTTGTGAACCTTTGTCTTCTTGTCTTTACCTGATTTTCTCTTAGTATGTTCATGTTTTTCTTAATGATATATGCCGGCTCTTTATATTTTAAGCCTTTTTGTTATATATAATATTTAATATACTTTTATAAATTATATTTTTCTAGTTTACCATTTGGTTTGTATTCATCTATTAAATATTTGTTGAGTACCTACCTACTATGTGCCAAGCACCCTATTAGATACAGAAAAATCATCAGTGAGCAAAATAAAATTAAAAAAACATGACTTAATGAAGCTTAAGCAAAGTCCATAAACTTTTTCTGTAAAAGGACCAGATAATACTAAATACTTTAGGTCAGTAGGCAAATTCAAGGTAGGTACTTAGGTAACAAGAGAGAAAACTCCCACTTCTCCCTGCCCCACCTCAGTTGCTGAGCCCACCTCAGTTGCCGAGGTGATGGGCACAATTTGCACTGGTGGCCTTCCATTGCAGACATTCTTGGGAAGAGGAGTGACCATCCCAAGGTGGGGGTGGGGGTGGGGCAGGCAGGAGGGAGGTGCAGCTGCAATGGGCAGTTTCACCCTCTGTCCCAGGGACAACCAAACACCAACTCACTTTGCTTTTCCAGGAAAGCCTGCCATCTCAACCAGAGCAGCTGTTTAGAGAGGAGGCTGCTGTCTGAGTCTCTGTCTCCTGGACTGAGATTCCACCAGTCAGTGCCTGGCAGTTGCCCACAGCACAGAGATGGCAACCAGAGGATCCTGGGAGCCTGGGAGGTGGGAGAGGGAGGCAGTCCCTGGAGACTGAGGGGAAAATGGGTGCAGGAGGGTGCTCTGACTAGGTCTTCATAGCTTACAGTGCTGGCCTGTAAAAACACAGGCTTGGCTGAATCTGACCCACATGCTGTAGTTTGCTAACCTCTGCTCTAGAGGAGTGAGATATACAATAAATACATATATACATTCATAAAATGTCAGATTATGGAGGTGCTAAAGAAAAAAACATAAAGCAGGGAAGAGGACAAAGCATGCTGGCAGGGAGATAGGGATTGTAACTCTAAACAAGGAAGAGATCTTCGTGAGAAGGTCATGTCTTCAATTCAGGGCAAGACTTCAAGGAAATGAGGCAGCCAAGCCTCATTTCAGATGTCTGAGGAAAGAAGTTCCAGGCAGGAGGAAACAGTCTGTGCAAAGGCCCTGAGGCAGGAGCATTCCTGGTGTACTCAATAACAGTGAAAAGACCAGTTCAATTGGAATGGAGTGAGTAAAGGGAGAAAGGAGAAGTTGTAGGAGATGAAGACAAAGAGGTAATGGGGCAGATTGTGTAGGGCAAGAGTTCTCCGTTTCATCTGCACATTAGGACCCTGAGGGCTTTCCTACTCTCCCAATGCCCATGCCCCACTCTCAGAGATTCTCATTTAATTGGCCCTGCTCCAGGCATCTCTACTTCTTTTAAAGTTTCCAGATGATTCTAACGTGCAGCCAGAGTTAAGAACCAATGATGTTGAACTGTGGAGGACATTATAAGGACTTGGGCTTCTTTTCCAAGTGTTATGAGAGCTACGGGCGGTGGCGGGTGGTTGGGGGGGGGGGCGTGGTTCTGATGGAAGGATGATGTGGTATGAGTAACCTGGGAAGGGGTAGAGACATTGGGAATCCATAGTGGACATCTAAGTGAAGATACTGAGTGTGCAGTTGAGCACACAAGTCTGGCGTCCAGAAGTGAGGTCCAGGCTGGAGATGCAAATTTGCTAAGTATCAGAACATAGTAGTCCTTAAAGCCATAACATCAAATGAAATCACCAAGGGAAGGAATGTGAAAAGAGAAGAGAAGAAATTCAAGGAATGAGCCTTGGACCTCTCAATACTTTGTTTATGATGATTTCCTATAGAAGTTCCTAAATTTGTACACAGTTAAATCTATGAGTTTTGCCTTTGATACTATATTTAAAAGTTCTTTCTCACCCAAAGATTATATAACTCTTCATCTATGGTTCTTTCATGATTTAACTTTTTATATTTAATTATGCCCAGATCTTTATTTCTCAATACCAGTTCCCAAGGAAAAGAACCAAAGTTCCTTAGAGAAACAGCTGACTCCAAGTCTGGAGCAGAGAAAGTACAAAATGAGCCTGGAATATCTTGTTGTGTCAGAAAGCAAAGGAGAGCTTTACAAATGATGGGAATTTTTCACAAGGCCAAAGGACCCACTGGCCAAATATGGGGCAATTTCAGCATCAAAATGAATAATGACGGTAATGGATGATGGTCCGTCGAGTAACATAAGAATCCATGAGTTCACAGTGATGGGAAGAAAGAGAGGAGGGAAGAAGGAAGAGAAAAGAGAGGGAGGGAGAAAAGCAGGGAGAGAAAGCTCTTCTGTACAATAAAGGGCCAACTAATAAATACAGAAGGAATAACAGAGTTAGAAAACCACCACCTTACAACAATCCTAGCAGCAACTAATTTAGGCAAAATGGGTAATAGATATTCACACAGCCTCAAAGTAGCCTCTCATAGATTTTGTATTAATCACAGAAGGAAATAGAGTTAACTTCACAGTGGAGAAATCCATTAACCACTACTTAACCAAGGGATCAATCCAAGTTGACATCACCAATAATGGAAAACCCTACATCGTGTGTCTCCCAGAGTGTGGCACCGAGAAGGACACAACATGCATTGTGTATTGCTCCCACACAAATGCATAACTTGATTCTAATTATGAAGTACTGGATATACAGAAATGGAGGGAGATTCTTCAAAACTACTGGTCTGTATGTTTCAAAAATATCAGTAACATGAAAGACAAAGAAAGGCTGAGGAATTATACCAGATTAAAGGGAACTAAAGACATGACAGCTAAATATAATGAATGATTCCAGATTCCAGTCCTGGATAGAAGAAGGGGAATGTCTGTCAAGGATATTAACGGGAAACTTAGCAACATTTGAATATGGACTAAGCATTAGATATAGTATTGTCTCAATGTTAAATATTTTGAATTTGATCATTGTGTTGTGGTTGCATAAGAGAATTGCCCTTGTTCTTTGGAAAATCTCACTGAAGTACTTAAGGGTAAAGTGTACACATTGTCTGAAACTTACTCTCAGTTGTTACAGAAAAAAAAATTGTGTGTGTGTGTGAGTAAATTCCACAGTCAAGAAGTGGAAAAAAGCCAGGATTTGAATTCATAAGATTTATAAGTTTATTAGCATAAAGTTATAAGCGATTGTAAAATGCTAACAATTGGTGAATCATCTTGAAGGATAATGGAATTTATTGTACTATTCTTGCACTTTTTCTAAAAATTTGAAATCTTTTCTAAACAAAAAGTCAAAAATAAAAATATACGTAAGTAGAAGCTGAGATTTGTTTATTGACTGGTCTACGAAATACCTCCATAATCAATTATAAATTCCATGCACACTTGGATCTGTTCCTGCCTTCCTAGTCTGTCCCATGAATCTACCTGTCTGTTTTTATTTACCAGTGAATCTGTTTTAATTGTTGGAGTCTTTAATTTTATTCAATATCTGGTAGGGCAAGTCCATCCACCTTGCTCTCCAGCAACATTTCCCTCTTCACACTTCTAGTCCTCCAGAGAAAGTTACAATAATTTTGTCAAGATTTCCCTAAGAAAAAAACCTCATTGAGATTTTGATTGGAATTTGTTTATTTATAGCATCATTGGGACAACTGAAAACTTATATTGTTGATTCTTCTTGGAAAAGAGTGTCTCTCCTGTTGTCTCGTTTTGAGTTTCTCTCTAAAATTTTTTTCTTTTCTTTGCATAAATCTTGTCCATTTCTTGTTGAGTTAATTCCCATGACTTTTGTTGCTGCTGTAAATGCAATACATTTCCATGATATGTTCTAACGGCTTGTTCATTATCATTAAAAGGGTATCGGTTTTACATCTCTATTTCTGTGTTTTGTGACTGCTACTGTACTAAACTCATTACTTAGCTCCATGACTTTTTCCATTGATTACAAAAAAAACATATCCCCTGAAAATGAGGATGATAATGTTTACACCTTGGGAATATTTGTGACTCTTATTTTATCCTCTGGTTTAATCCCATTGCTAGAACTTCCAGAACATTAATAATAGTGGAGAGGTAGAGGCATCCTTATCTTGTTCCTGAGCTTAACTGGATGTCACTAATGTTTTCACAGTTAATTATGCTGTTGCTTTCGTTTGAGAGAGACTATCTTTGTAATACGAACGGAGTGTTCTTCCATTCTCGTTTTATTTACAAAACAGCACCAGAAATGGATGGCAAAGTCTTGGAATTTTTCTAAAACTCTCATTTACTAAGCCCTGATTATGTGTCCAGCTGTGTGCCAAGAGTTTTATATTCATTATTTAATTTAATCTGTACATGTCCCTGACTTTAGACATTATTTCCCAAACTTGAAGATAGGGGAAGTGCCCAAGGTCCACAGTTAGGAACTGAAAAAAGGTAGGATTTGTACTCAGTCTTTCTGATTTTGAAACCTAAGCTCTTAAGACAGTGATAATGTGGTTTTTCTCCTTGATCTACTAACATAATTGATCACATTAAGAGATTTCCTGATATTGAATAACATTTGCTTTGCTAATGTTAGCCCTGCTGGTATAATAGTGTATTGTTATTTTACACATTTGGTTGCATTCGATTTTCTAATATTTTGTTTCTATATTTGTGACATTGGGCTGCAGTTTCTCTTTTACCTTTCTGACTGGTTGGCTTTTGTGTCGGGGCAACACTGACTTACTAAAATGACTTGGGAATGATCTGTTCCTTGATTCACCTCTGAAATGGTCTGGGTTTAATACTTTTTTGGACATCTTTTTCAGCTTCTTCCAGGCTTATTCATCTAGACAGCTTTTCTATCACTTCTTCAGTCAAATTTGATCATTTTTATTTTCCCAGAAAACCATCCACTTCATTGAGGTTTTCAAGTGTATTAGCATAAAGTCATAAAACCTGTTCCTCTATATTTTTCATTTACTGCATACCAATTCTCATTTCTGCACGATCACATTTTCCTTTTCTTGATTAGCTGTGCCAATGGTTTCTCTAAATCATTGGTCTTTTAAAAGAGCCAGACTCTGAATGCATTTATCAATTTATGTTTCCCATTTTCTAATTCATTAATTTCTGGGGGGTTTGTTATTAGCTTCTCCTTCTTGTTTCTTTGGGTTGTGGTGGTGATGGTGGTGGTAGTTTGCTTTTCTCTCTTTCTGGCATCTGGAATAAATGTTTGACTCATTTATTTCTCTGTGTGGTCATCATGATCATTATGTTCTATACTGCCCATTATGGATGTCTGTATCCCCCTCTTCGACCCAAGAGTGACTTAGAAAAGTGATGTTTGATTTCCCAAGTGGTTCAGTACTTTTGTTGTTTGTTTATCGTATGGTTTTAAATTTCTAGTTTTCTTAATTCTAGTCAGAGAATGAGACCCGTACAATTTGTACATTTTAGAGGTTATTGATAATGTGTTTGCGACCTGGCATAAGAACAATTTTTGAAAGTGTTCTCAACAGTGTTTGAAGAGAATGTATATCCTGCTTGTAGGATCCTCTCAGATGACCCCTGAGCAAGCTGGAAGGATGGAGAAAACATGACTTTAAATCCCCCCGGGGCCAATCAAACCAAAGCTCTCCCTCCGGACACTTGGGGCAGGTGAGGGTGTGGGCCCCCTCTAGGAGCATTGTTTGGCTGCTTGGGGTCCCAGTTTTGCCTACTTATTGAACGGGAAAAGGCAGAGGGGCCAAGTGGAGCCACAAGGTGTCCTTGAAACCAGCCAGACTTGCTGAGAACAGGTCTGCTCCTGACCGACACTTCCCCGCCAAGTGTGACAGGGGAGGGGAGGGGGCGGGTTGAAGAGAGGAGTCCTTAAATCCTGACACAAACTCAAAGAAAAGAGAACCTAATTACCCTTGGCCTAACTGCTTTGTCTTCCTTAGAAAAAAGACAAAGTGCAGTGATACGGGTCTAGACCGGCACAGACTCTCAGAGCAACACATTGGGACGTGCCAGCACTGCAGGGCCCCTGGTCCACGTCCCTCGGGGACAAGCCCGTGCCCTTGCCTTGCTCTCTGAGTCCCTTCTCCCAGTCCTCTCTCTCTTTTCCCCTCACCCCAAGACCCTTCCTTCTCTTCTTCATTACCCAATTATGTGGAAGGATCTAGCCCTCTTCTATAGCCCACACACTGGGCCTGGATCATACAGCAGCTTCAGAAGACTCCTTTACTCCTGTATCCCATCATCAGCCCTTTAAGCTTTATTCAGTGAGCAGTGTTATTTTATCCCCAACCCTTGGGTTAAAAATTGGAGCTTTTTTTTTTTTTTCTCTATCTCACTTTCAGATAATAAAAATTGCTTGAAGTCCCAAATAGTGACTAAATTCGAAGCATCCAGGCCCCTAAGTGAGAATGAAATCCTCAAACCTGATTTTGATTTTCTCCCCTATGGGGGTTAGGGGGGTGTCTATAGGGGGCAACTGGGCGTGGGCATTAGGCATAAGACTTGTTTTCTCTTTCACTGCCTGGCACTCTGCTACCTCCCCTGGCCAGTAGCTATGGCATCTGTCCCTCCAGGGCTGGGGGTCTTGGGAGGGGGGAGAGAAAGAAAGAGTAAGGAGATGGGCGACAGACGAGTTTCCACCTGACAGGTACTGTTACAAAATGGCTTTACACTCTGTGATTTAAAGATGACTTTCTGAGTGTGCACCTCTGCAGGAACTCCCTGCTGCACTTGCTTTGAATGGGGAGATGCATTTTCTCCCTTGGCCTGTTCTCATTTTCACTGTCACTAGAAGGGCCCACAGCCCTCAGGCCAGTTGGTGAGCTCTCAACAACGAGGTTCACTCCGGTCCGTGAGAAACGGGCACGCCCAGACCAGCCCTCGGTGTAAGCCACCTTGGTCCCCATGTGGCCAAGCACCCTCTGCCCTGCCAGCTCAGCCTCTGCTCAGGCAGCTGTCAGACCCCAGTCCGCTGCATCCCCACATCCAGGACACGCAGACCAAGCTCTCCCAGGCCCTGAGGTTTGGGGGATACTGAGGTTCACTCATGCCCACATTCTCCAAGGAGACCCTCCCTCTCAAATCTTCTCTAACCCCAACCACCTGGCCCTTGCACGGTGGTTTTACAAAGGGCCCAAGTCACAAAACCAATTTCTTACTAGGTCTTTTGTCACTTCTGCATATGGTCTCTGCAGTCGTTCACCACTTGGGTGCACAATGAAATCACCTGAGGTGTTTTTAAAAATACTAATACCTGGGCCCCAGCCCCCAGCTTCTCATTTAATCGGCACGGGGTGTGCCCTGGCAATTGGGATTTTAAAAAGTTCTCCAGGTGGTTCCAACGAACAACGAAGAATGGGAATGGGTGTCCTAGCCCAGTGCTTCTCAAATTCAAGTGTGCTTGTGCTGGGCCCCGGTTGCGGTTAAATGGCAGGTCCTCGTTCCGCTGGTGTGGCCTGGGGTCCAGAGTCTGCATTTCTAACAAGCTGGTTCCCAGGTAACATTGATGTATCTGATCTGAAGACCACGATTTGAACATCAAAGAGCTGGAATACATATGTGCCTTGGTAAAACTCTGCTTTTTTTATATAGGCTTTATTTTTAGAGCAGTTTTAGATTCACAGCAATATTGAGCAAAAGGTACAGCATTTTCCCATCTACCTCCTGCCCCTACACATGCACAGCTTCCCCCAGCATCAGTATCCACACAAAAGGTGAATCTACACTGACACATTATCATCACCCAAAGTCCATAATTTACATTAGGGTTCACTCTTGGCATTTTACAGTTTTGACAGAAGTGTAATGACATATATTCACAAGTAACACACAGAGTAGTTTCACCCCTTAAAAGTCCTCTGCGCTCAGCCTATTCATCTCTCTCTACCCCCTAACCTTAACACTTAAAATTGACTTAACACTTAACACTTAAAACTTAACACTTAAAATTGATTTTTAACGTTATTACATATTTACAATTTTTTAAATCCTAAGAAGGTATCTTCCTGAACAAAGAAGGCAATAATGGCTCTAATAGCTGAGTTTCCCAACCTCCACAGTATTATTTGGGGTCAGGTAATCTTTTGTGGTGGGAGCTTTTCTGTGCATTGTAGGATTTTAGCAGCATCCTCAGTTTTTACCCACTAGCTGCTGGCTGGTAGCAATACCCTTACCAAGTTGTGACAACCAAAACTATTGTGTGCAAGAGTTCTCGTACTGGGGATATAAAAGTGAACAAACCAATAGCTTATATAATAGAGTAATGTCAAGTAGTGATAATTTTATGTGCAGAAAATAAACAAAGAAAGCAGGATGAGAACATAGTGATAGCCTAGAGCCAGCAGGGAAAAATCCTATCATGAAGAGACAAGGAAGGCCTCTTTGAGGAGGTGACTTTCTAGCTTTCAAGAAAATGCAGTGAGGATGAGTCAGTTAAGTATGGGTGAGGCAGAGGCCTGGTTATTCCCAACTAAGGGAAAGCTGGTGTAAAGGCACTGAGGTGAGAGTGTGATCTAATCCCAGAATAAAATCTTGGGCTAGGCTGAGGATGAAGTGTTTGTGTTCCTTTCTCTCCCAACAGACTCTGAAGGGAGCAGAGCAGCCTTAGAAGGTGATTCTGCACTATTCAAACAAAACCTTGGGAGTCTCCACTTTTCCCCTTTACTGTTGTATACATGGTATTCAATTTCTCTACAACTCTTTTTAGTTCCCTCAATTTGTCAAATACAGGGATTCATATGTTTTAAACCCCCACTAATACAATGGATTTGTGAATTTCTTCTTTTGTAATAGTTTTTGCTTTCTATTTTTTAATGAGATGTTATTTGGTTCATAAAAGTTTTGCCATGTATCTTTATCGTGGACTGACACTTTGATCAATATTAACATTCTCTTATTTGCATTTTCTCTTGAATTTTACCTCATATACTTTCAATATCACTACTTCTACTTTTTTTGTTGTTTGCATTTCCTGAGTATAATACTTTCACATTCACTTATTTTTCACTTTTCCATAACATCGTATGATTCTGGTAAACAGAATACTTTAATTTTTTTATACAATCTAAAAGTTTTCAACTATTAATAGTAGAATTTCATACATTCATATTTGAATGAAACTGTTATGTTTGGCATTGTTTTTGTCATATTATTTTGTGCTTACTTTATTTCCCTGATGTTTCTTTTTTCTGAATTTTGCTTAGTTGATCAATTTCTCTTGGCTTGCTTTTCTGTAATAATTTGAAAGTTATGTACATATAGAATAAAACAAAATATTTAAAACAAAATATTCTACCAATTTCAAGAATTAAACAATATCTATAACCACATTGAAATTGGTTGAGAAATTTAGGGCACTTCCTTCTTTGCTTTTCCCTCATCTTAAATTTTTGTCAGAATAATTATATAGTTGGGATTTATGTTACTTTCCCTTCATGAATTATTTTTGACATTTGTATTTGGTTTCATAACCATGTTCCAAACAATGATTTAGACATTAACTATTCTTTACTGGCTTAATTACTCATGGTTGTTTCTTTTGTACCACCTCTTCCATTCTTGGGTTCTTTATTTTGACTCATTTCTCAGTTGATTGGTGGACCTTTTGGGGCATTATTTTTCAGGCAGATTATGTGAGTCCTTACATGTCTGAGAATGTCTTTCTCTTGACCCATGTATGAATGACATCATAGTTACTTAAAGAATTCTTCACATTTGTTGCTTCTAAAAATTCAGCAAATATTGCTTCATGGTCTTCTAGAATTTAGAGTTACCTTAGTAAGGTCTAGGATAAGCCCATTTTTTTCTATGTGGTAAACTGTTCTTTCCTAAAAAATGAAAATGTTTTTCCTTTATCCTTGAAACTTGAAATTTTATAAAGATACAAGTATGCATGTGTCGCTTTACATTAATTTCAGCCATTAAATCTGATGGCTTACACCTTCCTTCATATCAGAGAAAATTTCTTCTATTATTTCTTTGATTATAGAAATAGTAGATTACAGAAAATAATTAAACAAAATCTTTAGAACGTTTTTTGGATTTTTTTCTGTTCAGTTTTATTAAGACATAATTAACATACAGCACTCTATAAGTTTAAAATGTACATTATAATGACCTGATTTACATATATTGTGAAATGATTGCCACAGTAAGTTTAGTGAACAACCATCACTTCACATAATTGCCAAAAAAAGAGAGAAAGAGAAAATGTTTTTTTCTTGTGATGAGATCTTTTAAGATCTACTCTCTTTGCAATTTTCAAATATACTATACAGCAGTGTTAACTATAGTCATGATGTTCTACATTATATCACCAGTGATTATTTATCTTATAACAGAAAATTTGTACCTTTTGACCACCTCCTTCCAGTTCCCCCACTCACCACCCCCACCTCTGGTAACCGTATCATTTTCTATTAATTTGGTTTGTTGTTTTTTATTTCACATATAAGTGAGATTATATAGTATTTGTCTTTCTCTGTCTTAACTAGAAACTTTAAATTAGTGTAAAAAAAATCTCCACTATAACGGCTCCTAATAAACTCAATAAATATATGTTGAATGAATGACAAGTGGATGAAAGAATGAATCTTTTTTTCTCCTTCTTCTTTGTTCTCTTCATCTTCCAATTATACAAATGTTGTATCACCTGTATTCTCTATGTCGCTTATGTTTTCCTTCATCTCTTTAGACTTTTCCTCTGGTGTTTAATAGAAATTTTCAAGCTAGTTTTCTAATATTATTTGGTTTTTTACTATTCACATCTTATAATTTTATATTAGTGATTTTTCATATAAAAGAAATTTTTGTAATTGTAATTACTCTTTTCTCACAGGTGCAATGAAAATTGTAGAAACTATAAAGAGAGATATAGTATTTTATTTCATTTCATTTTGGGTTTTTTTCTCCTGTTTCTTGCAGTAACTCTGCTCCACAGGAGAATATTTGTTCAGTTTCCTTGGTCTAACCACCCTCCAAAAAGTCTCCCAAAGAGCCCCTCCTCCTGCTATTCCTGCCCTTCTGTGTTCCCCCTGCACAGTGAACCAGGGTGACCTGTGAGACCAATGGTGTCTCACTACCATGCAGACAATATGGTGTATGACTTTTGAGGCTAGGTTATAAAGCCATTGTGGTTTCCTCCTTGTGCTCTGGGCTCTCTCACTCTGGAGGAAGCCCACCATCATGTCATGAGGACGCCCAAGCAACCCTGAGGAGAGGTCCACCTGGAAAAGAAATAAGGAGTCCTGCCAACAGTAGCCAGTGCCAACTTGTCAGCCACGTGAGTGAGCAACTTTGGAAGCAGACCATCCCAACCCAAGAAGCCTTCAGATGACAGTAGCCCAATCAATATGTTGGAGGACCACCCTCATGATAGTCCCCAGGCCAGAAACACCCCTCCATGTCTCTCCCAAATTCCTGACCCACAGAAATTTTGAGAGATAGTGTTTATTGTTGTTTGACACTACTAAGTTTTAGGATAATTTGTTAAGCAGCCATACATAACTGATACAGTCCCCTTCTTTTGAACTATTCGGTCATTTCAATAAATGTTACTTTCCCTCCACTAACCCAGTATTGGAGTTTGAGATAAGTTGTTCCAGAAAGCATGTGGGTCTCTGTTCAACACTTTCATCCTACAGGAGGGAGAAGAGAAAGGTTGAGCTCTGCTGTAACTTTACTTTTCCTGTCAAGAGGCTTATTTATTCTTGATGAATACAGAAGTTTCTATGGCTTAGTAAGCCTGGTGCCAGGTGCTTCCTCACTGTGCAGAAGGGCTTTCTGTATGGGCATATTTGAATGCTAGTGTTAGCAAGGGCCTCTCCCACCTCCCAAACATTAGAGCCAGCAAGCTCCCCAGCCATCCTTTTTATCATCTCTGCCAGCCATGAGGTCACAGTGATGGTCTTCTTTCTTGTTTGTATAGATCTCCCTGGAAACTACGTTGAGTCTCCAAGGGACTGCTACAGGCCCCAGCAAGTTCACACTGCAAGGCATTCAAGAGCCAAATGCCCTCTTTCCTGCCATGAAACCATTAACCTCTATCAAATTAACTCATCAGACCATAGAGTTTAGACTATGTTCTTGATGGAAGCATTAGAACAGTATCAGGAGTGAACAACCACACAGGAAGAACAAACTTTGGGAAACAGTCTTGACATCATCTTGTACAGCTGAACACTCCCACTCATGTATCCTACAACCAATTTCTAAAGAACTTCTGGAATTTGTTCATCAGGCCACATGAACATTCATAGTGTACTGCCTATGGAGAAAAAAACATGGAAACAATCCACTGTAGAATGAATAGATAAATCAAGTATGTTTAAATATATAATAGAATATTATACAGTAGTGAAAAAATTAACCACAACTCTACATATCAACATAATTTTGTGGAATCTCAAAGTTCATAACGTGGAGCAAAAGAAACAAGTAAAAGAAGAATGATTCTATTTACAAGATGGTAGGCAACACGAGATATTGTTTTGCTTAAGGCTACATTCCAAGGTAGGAAAAAGAATAATAAGCTCAAAATTGAAGAGGATGGAAAGGAAATAGTGTGCAATTGAGGTGAGTTTCACTGGGTTGGTACCAGACCTGGCAGAGTTCATTTTCTCATCCTGAGTGGTGGTTCCACAGTATTTGCTTTATTGTTATTCTTCAATGCTCTTCAATATGTAAGAAATACTTCACAAAGTAACAAATCAAAAAGAAAAGATTCTCACAGCTTCATGACCCAGGACTTTACACTGAGGGCTCCTTCTAGACTCAGCAACTGAGCATTCACTCTCTTCACCCCCCACCTCCCCCTACAAGTTTCACAAGCTGCAGCCCCTTCCTCTGCCAGGAATCCCCATCCCCTTCCCCAGAAGGAGCTGCATTAGCTGGTCCTAAGTCTCAGGCAGCCCCTCTGTCCATTCAGATTGGCACCAGCCTGACACCTCTTGGTTAGCACCTCCCTGGACTGCCTTGAACAGGAGGCAATAAACTCCTTCTTGTGTGTAAGCTAGTTTGAGTGGGGATTCTGTCACTTGCAACTGAAAGAATCCTGAATAATACGTTTGCTTATTGAGCATTTCTCAAAATGGCCTGTTCTGACATGCACGAGAAAGTCTGAGGATTTTTATTTGATCCCTTCAAGTGGCTGGTTCCGAGGGGACTCATTCACTGAATCAGTACCCTGGGAGTCACTGGCAGGTGGACAGACACTGTCCTGAGAGCCAAGACAGTCAGGTTTCACAAACAGTTCCAGCCTCAGCTGCTGGCTGGATAAGGGCAAGTCGCTTTTCCTCCCTGGACCTCAGTTACTTCATCTGTCAAGTGGAAAGTTTGGCCCAAATGAAGCTCACATCTAATTTAACCTCATGGTCTCTACTTGTTAAATATTTACAGAGTGCCAGGGTCACTGACAAGTGACAAAGTGACTTTAGTGACCAGGGTCACTAAAGAGGCCTTGTTCTCCTTGAGAAGACAGGGCCACACACAGCACCCAGACAGCAGTACAAGCAGAGGCTGACTCGAGGGAAGATTCCCATATGGGCACTGAAAGAAGTGGTAGGGGATGGGGCGGAGCAGGGGACGTCCCCTGGAGCTAAGTGTCCTGTTAGTTCAGAAAAGGCTGAAAAGGTCAGAACCAAGGGTGGGTTGAGGGAGAGGTGAAAGTCACGAGTTCAGGTCTGTAAACCATGGGGTGAGTGCAGCATCAGGCCAACAGGGAACGGAAATGTGGGGAGCCATGGTGTGGAGGAGTTTTTGAAGCTTTCTGGAGGGGGTGCCGTGTCCACTCCTCAGGCGTGAGGCCTTCTCCACGGCTGCAGGATGCAGTGCCACCATCAGACACTCCCCAGTGTCAAGTGTTCTGTCTGTAGGAAAGCTTCAGTATGTTCTAACGCCAGGCCTCCAGCAGCTGTGCTGGGTTTGACCCCATTCGGTGGCTGACAGAGCCCGTGGCAGGGAACACCTGTGGCTCCACGCCACACCTGCTGCACTCCATCTGCAACTGGCGGGTGTTTGGAGGATGATTGTGCAGGACCTGGTGGTTTGTGGCCGGGCCAAGGGAGGGAGGTGAGAGGTGAGAGTTATCTTATTGGAAATGAATTCTGTGGCCTGGTCTCCCAGAAAGGGAGCTGGCCTCCTACAGGGCCCCCAAGACTAGCCTCAGCCCAGTGCCGAGAGGTTAGTTCCACAAGAAGGTGGATGGGGCAGAGAGCTGCATTACCCAGTGGGGACAGAATCCTGACCACGCAGCCTAGGAGCCCCACAACTGTAGTCCTTCTCCCACACCCCACATCTGGCCCTGCAACCCCCAAATGAGGTGAGTGACAAGGACCCAAATATCCTGCTGGCCCCGGGGCTGGAAGTTCCCCCCAATCAGCTCCTCCAGAAGACCCAGCAAATGTGTGCGACCTGATCACAGGTCTCCGTTTGCTGGTCACAAGGGAAAAGTTTTCCCTGTGGGAGGTTGTCTGCCTGGGATTGGCTTAAAATTCTTTGTTATTGAGACAGCAGTTCTGCTACAGTCTCCCACTAAGTCCCCTCAGGTCTATTATCTCCCCGAACCGTGAGCCTCGCAGCAGGTCAGGACTCACTCAGTCACACAGCTAGAAAGGGTCAGAGCCGCAAATGCCCGTGTGCACCGCAGGCCAAGCATCCCAGAGGGGCTGGAGGAGGCATGCATCCCACCGTCCTCGTGGTCATCTGGGAAGCTCCTCTCTCCCTCCAGGCACTCGCGGCAGGACTGACAATCGCACTCCCGCCATCACCCCACAGGGGCAAGCATGTGACCCCAACCAAGTACTTGGACCCTGCCCACAGCCAGAGCTTTCCTTGGCATTGTCGTATGAACAGAGAGAGAGCTCTCCTGCCACCGGAGTTGCATGGACGGGGCAGTCCATGGCCAGCCTGCCCCCTACTCACTCAGAATGGAGCCAGACACAGACAATCAGATGGGGAATTGCATCTGAACCCCAGGACCAGTGTGCCTGAGCTGGACTTGGCAGCTCTGGGAGCCAGTGGGTCCTATTTCTTGCTGCTTGTAAATGAAAGAGTCTTGACTGACACCGCCCTAACAAACAGGATGCTGTGCACCTGGACCTTCACTCGTCAGCTGTCACTGCAGCCCTCATCCATGCAGCACCTGTGGCCCTGCAGCCTCAGCTTCAACACGATGAGGACCTCGCTCCTAGACAGTCCCTGTCTGCAGCTCAGAGCATAGGTGCAGAGCCAGGGCACGGTGCCCACGCATCCCAGGGACTGGGTGGCGTTTGAGCACGGCTGGCCGGCCTCAGCCGGGAGCCCCAGGCAGAAATGCAGCCTGCTCTGAAGAGCTGCTCCATAGCACGTACACTCAAGGCTCACTCCCTGCCCAGACCCTTCATTCGATTTGTCTCCTTAGCTTGAAAGTTAGTGAGCTATTTCTCATTTAAATAAAATGTGAAATCACAACTAATGATGGGACTAAGTAGGATGTTAGGAAAATGTCTTTTTGGACCACGGCACACAAACGAGCGTTTCCCATCTTGTGGAACTGAGGAAGCCGGGGGTCCACACGATCCTGTGTGGACTGGGGAGGGCTGGAGTGTCATTTGCAGCCAGCAGTGAAGAGGGCATCACTCTTTCCGTCACCAGGCGTGTTCTGAGCATGTGGACGATCTGTGTCAGGCTCAGGAGTGGGCAGAAGCCCACACGGGAGGGCCTTGCCAGAAGTTTGGGGTCCCGGTGGCAGGGGGTGGCCCTGTGCGGGACAGAAGTCCAGTGCCCCTTGCTGTGGGAGGAGCCGCCCGGGGGGAGAGAGATGCGGTGCGCTCCCCCAGCCCTCACCCCTCGGCGTGTTGGGACAGGGAGGTGCAGAGGTGGGGGAATCAGTCAACCATCCTCAGTGAGTCAGGCCTTTGGCAGGCGGCCCCCACCCCCAGAGCATCTCTGACTCAGCCTGCTAACTGACAGGCAGGGGGCTGACAGACAGGAGGGAGTGAAAGTGCCGGGAAAGGGCGGCACCAAGGCCAGGCTCCTGACACAGGGCACCCTCCAGACCCAGCCCCGTGGGACCCTCCGCGTCCCTCACTCGCTTCTTCTCCCTCACCCCTCCTCGGTCTGAGAGGCTGAGCGTGTGAGTGAAGTCTGAGGGACAGAGAAGGGCACCCCCTTTCCACGCACGGGCATTAGACCCACCCAGTGGTCCCCCAACTCCAGGCCAGACATTGGCCTGCCCTTCAGAGTTCAGGATACTCCAGGGAGGGTGGGGTTGATGCCGAGAGCTGAGGAAAGATCACTTCCTGGCTCTCAACCCTTCCACACCCTGTCATGGGCCCCACCCCACAACCCCCTCTCTCTCAGTGCTGCTCACGGCCAGCTTGGGGCCAGCCCTGACCCCCAGGTCGTTTTCTTAAGAATGTGTGCCTCATCAGCTTCTCCCACCCAGTATTAATGCTGTCGGTTTGGCCCCTCAGGACAAACCTTATGCTATTTCTCCTGTTTGAGCCCACGCATGCCCTGCCTCTTCTCTGTGTTCACATCACCCTTCCCAACCTCCCAGGTGCAGATCCCAGCCTGCCACTCCGAGGAGTCCCACAGGGTCACCCCCTGCCCCAGAGCCCCTTAAAGGCCAGAGAAGGAGCTGCATGGAGCTGTTCTCCGCCCCCCCCCCCCATCTCAGAGCCCTCAGAGGGGCCTACTTGTCCCTTTGTTCAGCCCCTTCTCTGCCACCATACGGAGAGCAGGGAGGAGGCCACGCCTGACAGCTTTTGCACCGACGTGGAGCCTCTGCATGAACACCCCAGGCCCATCGGGCAGCCATCCCAACTTCTGCGTTCGCACACTGAGCAGAGAGAGGCCCCGGGCTTCCTGCGAGCTGCACACTGGGCCCCCCCACCCCGCTCCTCCCCTCACTTGCAGAAAACCCCAAGAAATAGCCTCTGTCTGAGGACTCCAATTTTCCAGCTGTGGGAACCTGGACAAATTGCGTAGCACTCTAAGCCTCAGTTTCCTCATCTGAGAAAAGAGAGACATAGAAGAAAATGAATAAAGATAGTCTCTTCTTATTTGACTCTTACTGACGTAAACGTAGAGCACTAATTCTTAACCTCTCTCTAGATCTGGAGCTCCTTGAGAAGCTCTGGAAGCTATGACCTCTCACCTCTAAGAAGACACATCATACAAACATTGTAACTATAATACCAGGGTTGGAAAGGCCCCTGCAGCCACCCATGAACCCCAGGTTAGAAATCTGTTGTGCAAATGCAGTGTGGGGTGGGGCTTGGAGCTCAGGGCTGTCTGAGGCCACTGTTCCTGGTCACTCTGGGTCCACAACAAAGTGCTTTTTCTGCTCCAGTATGCCCATCCAGGAGCACGTTCTCAGGGTCATGTAAGGCAGACAGGAGTTCCATGTGGCTTCGTCCTCCATCCTAACCAGCGCCTGGAGATGTCAGCAGCTATCCTGGCAGAGCAGAGGGAAGCCTGTGGGACCTGCAGGGTCTCTATCCCACCAGGCTGCCTGCCACCCCACAGCATCCTGGCCCAGGTGCCTCCAGGCAAGGTGGCCATCCTCAGAAGGATGTGGTCCCATGCCCTGCTCCCCACTTCCCTTGTACCTCTTACCTGGGACAAATCTCATGTTCTTTTGAATTTTAAGTTTTGTGTGTGTGAACTACACCAGACCAATGGAAATAGCACACAGAAACATATAAATGTATAGAGTAGAAAACACTAATAAATCAAACACCAATGTAGCTACTGTTCAACCTCCTCCAGCACCCAGCACAGCGAGAGGCTGGGGGAGGGTCCCCTGGAGCCGACCCTGAGTTCTCTCACTGTCGGGGCTCTCCAGTTCAAGCCCCTAAGGCATGGCCCCCCATGGTTACATTAGATTTGGCTTTTAGCTCTGGGTCCTTGATGCAGAGAAGATACCTGTGCATCTGCCCAGATCAGGGACAACGGGGACTGCACAGAAAGCCAAGGATGCAGCATCCTGGATGGTAATTCCAGTGCTAACTGTCAAGTGACTTTGGCATTGAATTTCTTACAGGCAAAAGGGAGGGAGGAAACACACTTTACTGGTCTGCGAGGTCTCTCGGAACCCTTGACATTTTGCCTGTGAGGACGTCAGAGAGCCATTCTGCAGCTGCCAGATTTTAGCCAGTCCTCCTACCTGAGTGACCTCAGCACGTCCCAGCATGGAAGTTCAGGAGGAGCGGTGTCAGAAGGTACAGAGGCAGGGAGGTGAAACCAGCAGTAGCTGCTTCCCGAGGAAAACCCGTTAGGCTGTGGAAGAGGGCACCTGGCCTCCTGGTGTCCTGGTGACAGGTGGACAGGCTCTGCCTGCCTTTCCAGGAGGTGGGAGGTTGGGTTAGAATGGGTGCAGACTGGGTGTGGATTCCCCAGGAATGTGTCCCAGGTGGGGATGCTCTGACCCCTGCTTTAGAAGGCAGATTGGAAGGGGCACTTTCCATCACGCTCAATACACTTCCTCCTCCAGAAGTCCTCTAAGTTGCACTCAGCCAACCTGTGCGTGCCAGACAGGTGTTCAGGGCTGCCCCCCAAGTAGCTTAGAAATGACTTTCACAGCCACTCACAGAAATCAGGTAAAAAAAAAAACTGTCCCTATTTGCCTAGGACTGAAGGGTTTCCTGGGACACAGGACTTTCAGTGCCAAATCCAGGAATGTCCTGGGCACACGGGGGTGGATGCTCACCTACACAGCAGCCAGGAACACTGGGGGATCCTGCCAGAAAGCTGAGCCTTCTCGGTGTGCCCAGGGAACTACGCCACACCTCCTCAGTCCAAGGGTGGCAGGAGCGACCCCTCCTGTGGCATTGATTCGCTCAGCCCTTTGCAATGCAGGGGAGGAGGTGTCCTGTGCCAAATACAACCGGATGCCAGGAAGGATCAGGTAGGCTGGTGACCTCCACTGAGCTCCCTGTTGTTATGGCTCCCTGCCTGCTCATCTCCACTTCTGGGCCTTTCTATATGCAGCAAATATTTGTTCAGCCTCTCTCCACACTACGCCAATCTTCCCAGGACTGCCTGCCTAGAATCAGAGTGTCCAAGTGCCCGCGGGTGGGGCCAGGTTTCTGCATATTCTCCACTCCCCACAGGCCACCTGCTCTGGACTTGCCCTGAAGGTTGACAGGGGGACGGGGAGAAGGAAGCGGAAGGGAGAGTTCTGGGCAGTGTTGTCTGGACCCTGCTCTTCTCTGAGCCAGCACTGTTTCTACCTATGGGCCCTGAGGTCATATTGGCTGGCTGAAGAGCATATATTTGCATTTAGAAATTTGTAATGTTTTTTATAACCAACCCTTGTGCTAACTGGGGTATTGAGCTTTCATGAGTCATGATTTGAATGAAGAAATTACTAAAGAGATATCTCGCTCATGGCAAAGGTGTGTGGGTTATGTCTCAAGTCCATGGGGCAAACTTGGCATCTGTTGGTCAGAACACCTTGGGAGGGGTTGCCAGGTGACAGCCCTCGCAGAGGGGGTTGATGCATCTTCTAATCCCCAAGCAGGGTGGAAACAGCAGAGGATTCTCAAACTTGAAGATGATTTTTTATTCTTGCAACCAGCTCCAAAAGATATCCCAATTTTTTAATGGAATTAAGATCTGGCCTCGTGAGGCTTTACTTGGGATGTAGGTGCCTTTGGGTAGGACAGGGTGGTCTGGAAATTTAGTTGGGAATGGTGGTAGAGATGGGACTGGGTTGGTTCAAACTCCTCCTCTTTTTTCTCTAACCTCTCATGCCTTCAAGGGGATGGAAAACTGGTTCTAAATCCTGAAGTGGAGAGTGAAAAAGTGAACGTGGGAATGAGAAAGCATTTGCGGAGGCAACTTCTGAGGTAAATTCTCTCTGTAAGAAAGGTTGACCTTGCCTCTCTGAGAAGAGGTGAGGAGACCAGGGCTTTTTCACAATCCACACTCATCCATGGGCCCCTTCTGTCCCTAAAAGAAATCATTCTGCCACATCTGACTTAATTTCACCCTCTTTCCCCCCATTCACTCTTTAAACTGGTAGAGGACTATTGGGGGAATTTCCAATTCTGGTTGTTTTTAGAACAGAATGGGAGCAAACCAAAGATGTCAGCTAGGTTCCTCTGCTCTTAAGAGATAGGGGAAAAAAACTCAGCATCTCCTATCCCCACTGACTCTACAAGTGACAAACCCTGGGGTCCCCAGGGGCATACATTCTGCCTACCCTCTGACCTTGGACGTTGGACTCCTGTCTCTATGCATCTTAACACATCTGTATTCAGGGACCCAGATGTGAAACTCAGTCCTGCTTTAATTTTTAAAAATACACACACACACACACACACACACACACACACACACACACACACACACAGAGTCACACAAAGCCCTTGGCATGTGGTAGACTTAATTTTGATGGAGGAAGATTTGACATCATAATAACTCAACAACTTCACATGGAGCAACAGCAACTTCATCTTAGAGCTTCTCTACCCTTAAAATGTCATTTCTTACTCCCAGCCCACTCGCTGTCTTGCTAGCTCCTTCTTCTTCCTCTGGGATAACATTAGTTTCCATCTGTCCCTTCCCCCATTCCTCCCCATCTTGACCTTGGACTGCCATGATGTCAATTATCCTTACATCGATGTATAAATTTAATGAAATTCCTATCAAAATCCCAGCAAGAATTTTTGTAGATATATATAAGATTATTCTAAATTTTGTATCAAAAGGCAAAAGAATTGGAATAGCTAAAACAATGTTGGAAAGGAAGAATAATGTGGAAGAAATCATTCTACCCAAGTTTAAGGCTCATAGAGCTACAATAAGAAAGACAAGCACCCAACCTGGGAAGTACCCTCATCTTGCAAGCCTGATTCTCCCCACTCCCTCACAGCTGACACCCAGCCTGGGAAATGCTCTCCTTTGCTCAAGGTAGGGACTATCCTGTCACAAGTGCCCAGCCCTGGAAGAGCAATTTATCCCTGCAGGCTGGAGATGCCCTTCTCCCAAATAGAAGCAAGAGGCAACCCAGTCTGCTCTCTCAAGCAGCACCAGAAAGACCAGTGGTAACTTCACTAGCAGTAGATAAACTAAGTAGACCACAATAACTCTGAAAATTAAATTTTCGTTGAAACTACAGCTCATAAAATTAAGCCAAGACCTTTGTGCTAAACATAAACAGGGTGACTGACTACTGAAATTTAAAATGTGTATAAAACCCAGAGTCTAATTGTATTGATTTGAGTCTTCTCCCTTTTTTTCTTGATGAGTCTGGCTAGTGGTTTATCAATTTTGTTTATCTTCTCAAAGAACCAGCTTTTAGTTTTATTGATCTTTGCTATTGTTTCCTTCATTTCTTTTTCATTTATTTCTGATCTGATCTTTATGATTTCTTTCCTTCTGCTAAATTTGGGGGTTTTTTGTTCTTCTTTCTCTAATTGCTTTAGGTGAAAGCCTAGGTTGTTTATTCGAGATGTTTCCTGTTTCTTAAGGTAGGATTGTATTGCTATAAACGTCCCTCTTAGAACTGCTTTTGCTGCATCCCATAGGTTTTGGGCCATCATGTCTCCATTGTCATTTGTTTCTAGGTATTTTTTGATTTCCTCTTTGATTTCTTCAGTGATCACTTCGTTATTAAGTAGTGTATTGTTTAGCCTCCATGTGTTTGTAATTTTTACAGATCTTTTCCTGTAATTGATATCTAGTCTCATAGCGTTGTGGTTGGAAAAGATACTTGATATGATTTCAATTTTCTTAAATTTACCAAGGCTTGATTTGTGAGCCAAGATATGATCTAACCTGGAGAATGTTCAATGAGCACTTGAGAAAAATGTGTATTCTGTTGGTTTTGGATGGAATGTCCTATAAATATAAATTAAGTCCATCTTGTTTACTGTATCATTTAAAACTTGTGTTTTCTTATTTATTTTCATTTTGGATGATCTGTCCATTGGTGAAAGTGGGGTGTTAAAGTCCCCTACTATGATTGTGTTACTGTCGATTCCTCCTTTTATGGCTGTTAGTATTTGCCTTATGTATCGAGGTGCTCCTATGTTGGGTGCATAAATATTTACAATTCTTATATCTTCTTCATAGATTGATCCCTTGATCATTATGTAGTGTCCTTCTTTATCTCTTGTAATAGTCTTTATTTTAAAGTGTATTTTGTCGGATGTGAGAATTGCTACTCCAGTTTTCTTCTGATTTCCACGAAAAAGGAGATGTAACAATGGACACTGCAGAAATACAAAAGATTATGAGAGATTACTACAAGAAACTCTAAGCCAATAAAATGGACAACCTGGAAGAAATGGACAAATTCTTAGAAATGCACAACTGCTGAGACTGAACCAAGAAGAAATTGAAAATATGAACAGACCAATCACAAGCACTGAAATTGAAACTATGATTAAAAATCTTCCAACAAACAAAAGCCCAGGACCAGATGGATTCACAGGTGAATTCTATCAAACATTTGGAGAAGAGCTAACACCTATCCTTCTCAAACTCTTCAAAAACATAGCAGAGGGAGAAACACTCTCAAACTCATTCTATGAGGTCACCATCACCCTGATACCAAAACCAGACAAAGATGTCACAAAGAAAGAAAACTACAGGCCAATATCACTGATGAACATAGATGCAAAAATCCTCAACAAAATACTAGCAAACAGAATCCAACAGCACATTAAAAGGATTGTACACCATGATCAAGTGGGGTTTACTCCAATAATGCAAGGATTCTTCAATATATGCAAACCAATCAACGTGATACACCATATCAACAAACTGAAGGAGAAAAACCATATGATCATCTCAATAGATGCAGAGCAAGCTTTTGACAAAATTCAACACCCATTTATGATAAAAACCCTGCAGAAAGTAGGCATAGAGGGAACTTTCCTCAACATAATAAAGGCCATATATGACAAACCCACAGCCAACATTGTCCTCAATGGTGAAAAACTGAAATCATTTGGACTAAGATCAGGAAGAAGACAAGGTTGCCCACTCTCACCACTCTTATTCAACATAGTTTTGGAAGTTCCAGACACAGCAATCAGAGAAGAAAAAAAATAAAAGGAATCCAAATTGGAAAAGAAGAAATAAGGCTGTCACTGTTTGCAGATGACATGATACTATACATAGAGAATCCTAAAGATGCTACCAGAAAACTACTAGAGCTAATCAATGAATTTGGTAAAGTAGCAGGATACAAAATTAATGCACAGAAATCTCTGGCATTCCTATACACTAATGATGAAAAATCTGAGAGTGAAATTAAGAAAACACTCCCATTTACCATTGCAAAAAAAAGAATAAAATATCTAGGAATAAACCTACCTAAAGAGACAAAAGACCTGTATGCAGAAAATTATAAGACACTGATGAAAGAAATTAAAGATGATACAAACAGATGGAGAAGTATACCATGTCCTTGGATTGGAAAAATCAACATTGTGAAAATGACTCTACTACCCAAAGCAATCTACACATTCAAAGCAATCCCTATCAAACTACTACTGGTATTTTTTACAGAATTAGAACAAAAAATTTCACAATTTGTATGCAAACACAAAAGACCCCAAATAGCCAAAGCAATCTTGAGAAACAAAAACGGAGCTGGAGGAATCAGGCTCCCTGACTTCAGACTATACTACAAAGCTACAGTAATCAAGGCAGTATGGTACTGGCACAAAAACAGAAATATAGATCAATGGAACAGGATAGAAAGCCCAGAGATAAACCCACACACATATGGTCACCTTATCTTTGATAAAGGAGGCAAGACTATACAATGGAGAAAAGACAGACTCTTCAATAAGTGGTGCTGGGAAAACTGCACAGGTACATGTAAAAGTGTGAAATTAGAACACTCCCTAACACCATACACAAAAATAAACTCAAAATGGGTTAAAGACCTACATGTAAGGCCAGACACTATTAAACTCTTAGAGGAAAACATAGGCAGAACACTCTATGACATAATCACAGCAAGATCCTTTTTGACCCACCTCCTAGAGAAATGGAAATAAAAACAAAAATAAACAAATGGGACCTAATGAAACTTAAAAGCTTTTGAACAACAAAGGAAACCATAAACAAGACCAAAATACAACCCTCAGAATGGGAGAAAATAGTTGCAAATGAAGCAACCGACAAAGGATTAATCCCCAAAATTTATAAGCAACTCATTCAGCTCAATAACAAAGAAAACAACCCAATCCAAAAATGGGCAGAAGATCTAAACAGACATTTCTCCAAAGAAGATATACAGATTGCCAACAAACACATGAAAGAATGCTCGACATCATTAATCATTAGAGAAATGCAAATCCAAACTACAATGAGATATCATCTCACACCAGTCAGAATGGCCATCTTTTTAAAAATCTAGAAACAATAAATGCTGCAGAGGGTGTGGAGAAAAGGGAACACTCTTGCACTGTTGGTGGGAATGTAAATTGATACAGCCTCTATGGAGAACAGTATGGAGGTTCCTTAAAAAAATACAGGTAGAACTACCATATGACCCAGCAATCCCACTACTGGGCATATACCCTGAGAAAACCATAATTCAAAGTGTCATGTATCAAAATGTTCATTGCAGCTCTATTTACTATAGCCAGGACATGGAAGCAAGCTAAGTGTCCATCAACAGATGAATGGATAAAGAAGATGTGGCACATATATACAATGGAATATTACTCAGCCATATAAAGAAACGAAATTGAGTTATCTATAGTGAGGTGGATGGACCTGGAGTCTGTCATACAGAGTGAAGTAAGTCAAAAGGAGAAAAACATGTACCATATGCTAACACATATATATGGAATCTAAGAAAAACAAAAAAAATCATTAGGAGCCCAGGGGTAGGACAGGAATATAACACAGACCTACTAGAGCATGGACTTGAGGATATGGAGAGGGGGCAGGTTAAGATGTGACAAAGTGGGAGAGTGGCATGGACATATATACACTACCAAACGTAGGGTGGATAGCTAGTGGGAAGCAGCCACATGGCACAGAGAGATCAGCTAGGTGGTTTGTGACCACCTAGAGGGGTGGTATAGGGAGAGTGGGATGGAGGGAGATGCAAGAGGGAAGAGATATGGGAACATATGTATATGTATGACTGATTCGCTTTGTTGTAGGGCAGAAACTAACACACCATTGTAAAGCAATTATACTCTAATAAAGATGTTAAAAAAACAAAAAACAAAAAACCAGAGTCTCCTAACATAATAGCCAAAACATACAGGATAGAAGAAAAGAAACAATCACTCATACCAAGAGTCAGGGAAATCACAATTTGAATGAGGAAAGACCATCAACTGATGCCCACAATAAGATAAATTATCTGGCAAAAGTTTTAAAGTGTTAGTTGCTTCAACAAACAATTATAAATTATCTTGAAACAAATGAAAAAATAAAAAATTTCAGCCAATAAACCGACACTATAACAAAGAAGCAAACAAAAATCATAAAACTGAAAAATAAAAATAACAGAAGATTTTTTTAAAAAAAAAAACCTTACTGGATAGGCAAAATAGTAAAATGGAGATGAGAGAGGAAAGAATCAGTGAACTTGAGAACAGAATAATAGAATTTACTCGGTCTGAACAAGAGATAGAGAAAAGACTAAAGAAAATAAATAAATAAATAAACAGAGCTTCAGGGATCTATGTGAAAATGACAAAAGACCCAACATTCATACAATTGTCATCCAGGAAGCAGAAGAGGAGGGGCAATGATGAAAAAGTTCTCAAAGAAATAACGGCTGAAATAAAAGCCCACAGATAAAAAAAGCTGAATGAACACCAAAGGATAAATTCAAAAGAAATCCATGCCACGATACACCATAATTAAATTTGTGAAAACTAAAGATAAGAGGAGAGTCTTGAAATTGGCAAATAGAATGACACATTAACTGTAAGGGAACACCAACTTGAATAACAAATTTCTCATCTGAAACCATTGAGAGCAGAAGGAAGTGGCATAATATTTTTCAAAGGCAAAAATAAGACAACTATCAACTGTGAATTCTACATTGGGTAAAACTATCCTTCAGGAATGAAGGAGAAATACACATTCTCATATGAATAAAAAGATAATTTAAGGCTAGCCTTAAAGAATGGCAAAAGGAATTTGTCCAAATGGAAAGGAAATGATATAAGGAAGAATCTTGGAGCATCAGGCAGGAAAATAAAACAATAGAATAAAAATAAATATGTGTATATACAACAAACTATTCTTTCCTTATAAGCTTCATAAACCATATTTTATGACTGACACAAAAAATATAACACCATCTGAAACCCAAGAGGGTAATATTTAAAAGTGAGCTAGGTAAAAAGACTTAAATAGAATTAATCCATGCTTCACTCAAAGTATTAAAATGTTGATATCAGCAGACTTTGATAAGTGGCATATATATTATAATACCCAGAGCAAACAAAAGAAATGCAAACCATAAAGAAATATAGTCAAAAACACTATACATAAATCGAGATGGAATTCTTTTAAAATGTCCAAGTTCCTACAAGAAGGCAGCAAAAGAGAAACAAAGAAATGAGAAACAGAGTAAACAAACAGAAAACAAATAATAAAATGGCAGACTTATGCCCCAACATTTCAATAATTACATTTAATGTAAATGATCTAAATACACCAATTAAAAGACAGAGCTTGGAAGAGTGAATGAAAAAAAAAAAAACCAACTATATATATTGTTTACAAGGTGCTGACTTCAAATTCAATGACATAATTGGATTGAATGTAAAATAACTGAAAAAGTAAAATACTACACAAACATTATTTTTTGAGATTAATAATTTATTTAGCTTTTGGCTGTGTGTTAAGCACTTTATGTCCATTTTATCATTATGAAACAAGCATTAGCATCATGTCCCACAATATAGATAAGAAAACTGAAACTCTGGGAGGTTTATTAACTTGCTCCAAATCACAGAACTAGGGAGGGGTGGGTCTGGGAATTGAACCAAAACCACCATCTGACATCAAACTACTATTGGATGTTAAGGAGAAAACGGCACATCACAGATTCACGTATATAGAGACAACTGGTGATGCACATTTCAGTATAAGTAAAGGAAATTTTCCACCTTCTCAACTCTTTTTCACATGAACCAAATCTGAAGGATATGGAAAATTTCAGAAAACACTCATTCACTCAGCACATCACTGAGCAGGAGAACATTTCTGAGACAAGAAAGAAGAATCGTTAATAATGACCTATTAAAATAAAAAGTATTTTTCTAGAGGCAGTTCCCTGAGCTGACACAGGATTGAGTGGCTCTGATTCCACAGCTTCAGTGAAATCATCAAATCAGGTTCTCTGCCTAGACGAGGATGAGGTTTTGTGGCAAGAGTGGCTATCTATCACCATAGAAACCATGCCAGACACTTGCCCTTAATGGTGGCCTCTGCAGAATGCTCCTGAGGTTTTCTTTGCTTCCTCTCCCTACTCGCCACCTACCACTCCCAATTAATAAATTCCCTGCTAAATCCCTCTATGTTCTGTTTCTTGGGGTCACTCTTCAAAAGGAAGCAAGGTTGTTCCACTGTTGGCAAAAGGTCACTTCTGTTGTCCTTAGACAAGTTATTTAGCCTCTCCAGGTATCAATTTCCTCATTTGTGAAGGAAGAATAACCCACTTCTTTGGATTGTTGTAGGGGATACATTCATTTTATACATAAGTACATTGTGTGTGTGTGTGAGCCTAGGACAAAACATCTCTGAATACATTCAGATACCTTTCCTACACCTCACCCTGACATATATACACTACCATGTGTAAAATAGATAGCTAGTGTGAAGCTGCTGTATAGCACAGGGAGATAAGCTCTGTGCTCTGTGATGATCTAGAGGGGTGGGATGGGGGTTGTGGGAGGGAGGCTCAAGAGGGAGGGGTTATATACTCTATATGCTACACAAACATTAATTTTTTAAAAAAGCAGGAGTGGTTATATTAACATCAGATAAAGTACACTTTAGAGTAAAGAAAATTATTAGGAAAAAAGACATTACATAATAATTAAAGGATCAATATACCAGAAGCAATAATAATCTTAAATGTGTATGCACTACACAACAAAGCTTCAAATTCCATAAAGCAAAAATGTATAGAACTAAAAAGAGAAATAAACAAGTCCACGATGATAGTTGGGGACTTTAAAAAAAAAAAACCCTCAGCAACTATTAGAACTACTAGAGTGAAAATCAACAAAGATATAGAATATCTGAACAACCCAATCACTCAACAAGTTCTGTTTGAGATGTATAAAATACTCCACTCAAAAAACAGCAAAATACACAGACTTTTCACCAAAAAGGCCATACTCTAGGCCATGAAACAAACTTCAACAAATTTAAAAGAATTGAAATCATACAGAATATGTTCTCTAACCATAATGGAATCAAAGCAGAAATCAGTAACAAAAAACAATAAAAAAAAGTCTAAGCACTTGGTAAGTAAACAACACACTTCTAAATAATCCAGGGGTCAAAGGGGAAATCTTAAGGAAATAAAATATAGATAGGACTGAATGCAAATAAAAAATATGATGTATCAAAATATGTAGGATGCAGCTAAAGCAATGCTGAGAAGGAAAATTATACCACTAAAGAATACACTAGAAAAGAAGACAGTCCTCAAATCAACAATCTAAATTCCTATTCAAGAAACTAGAAAAAGAAGAGCAAAAGGTTTCCAAGGCAAGAAGAGGAAAGAAATAATAAAGAGAAAAGTAGAGAAAGAGTGGCCAAGATGGCGGAGTAGGAAGACCCTGAGCTCACCTCCTCCCACAGGTACACCAAAATTACAACTCTTTACAGAGCAACTATTGATGAGGAAAAATGGAAAACTAGAAGGAAAGATCTTCTACAACTAAATATATAAAGAAGGAACCAGAATGAGATGGGCAAGAGGGGCAGAGACATGGTATAGTCAAGACCAATATTTTCTCCCATTCTGAGGGTTGTCTTTGGGTCTTGTTTATGGTTTCCTTTGCTGTTCAAAAGCTTTTAAGTTTCATTAGGTCCCATTTGTTTATTTTTGTTTTTATTTCCATTTCTCTAGGAGGTGGGTCAAAAAGGATCTTGCTGTGATTTATGTCATAGACTGTTCTGCCTATGTTTTCCTCTAAGAGTTTGATAGTTTCTGGCCTTACATTTAGGTCTTCAACCATTTTGAGCTTATTTTTGTGTATGGTGTTAGGGAGTGTTCTAATCTCATACTTTTACATGTACCTGTCCAGCTTTCCCAGCACCACTTATTGAAGAGTCTGTCTTTTCTCCACTGTATATTCTTGCCTCCTTTATCAAAGATAAGGTGACCATATGTGTGTGGGTTTATCTCTGGGCTTTCTATCCTGTTCCATTGATCTATATTTCTGTTTTTGTGCCAGTACCATACTGTCTTGATTACTGTAGCTTTGTAGTATAGTCTGAAGTCAGGGAGCCTGATTCCTCCAGCTCCGTTTTTGTTTCTCAAGATTGCTTTGGCTACTTGGGGTCTTTTGTGTTTGCATACAAATTGTGAAATTTTTTGTTCTAATTCTGTAAAAAATGCCAGTAGTAGTTTGACAGGGATTGCATTGAATGTGTAGATTGCTTTGGGTAGTAGAGTCATTTTCACAATGTTGATTTTTCCAATCCAAGGACATGGTATACTTCTCCATCTGTTTGTATCATCTTTAATTTCTTTCATCAGTGTCTTATAATTTTCTGCATACAGGTCTTTTGTCTCCTTAGGTAGGTTTATTCCTAGATATTTTATTCTTTTTTTTGCAATGGTAAATGGGAGTGTTTTCTTAATTTCACTCTCAGATTTTTCATCATTAGTGTATAGGAATGCCAGAGATTTCTGTGCATTAATTTTGTATCCTGCTACTTTACCAAATTCATTTATTAGCTCTAGTAGTTTTCTGGTAGCATCTTTAGGAATGGGCAGAAGACCCAAATAGACATTTCTCCAAAGAAGATAAACAGATTGCCAACAAACACATGAAAGAATGCTCAACATCATTAATCATTAGAGAAATGCAAATCAAAACTACAATGAGATATCATCTCACACCAGTCAGAATGGCCATCATTAAAAAAATCTAGAAACAATAAATGCTGCAGAAGATGTGGAGAAAAGGAAACACTCTTGCACTGTTGGTGGGAATGTAAATTGATACAGCCTCTATGAAGAACAGTATGGAGGTTCCTTTAAAAACTACAAATAGAACTACCATACGACCCAGCAATCCCACTACTGGGCATATACCCTGAGAAAACCATAATTCAAAAAGAGTCATGTACCAAAATGTTCATTGCAGCTCTATTTACAATAGCCAGGAGATGGAAGCAACCTAAGTGTCCATCATCAGATGAATGGATAAGGAAGATGTGGCACATATATACAATGGAATATTACTCCACCATAAAAAGAAACAAAATTGAGTTATTTGTAGTGAGGTGGATGGACCTGGAGTCTGTCATACAGAGTGAAGTAAGTCAGAAAATGAAAAACAAATACTGTATGCTAATACATATATATGGAATCTAAGGGAAAAAAAGGTCATGAAGAACCTAGGGGTAAGTTGGGAATGGAGATGTAGACGTACTAGAGAATGGACTTGAGGATGTGGGGAGGTGGAAGGGTAGGCTGTGACAAAGTGAGAGAGTGGCATGGACATATATACACTACCAAACGTTGGGTGGATAGCTAGTGGGAAGCGGCTGCATGGCACAGGGAGATCAGCTAGGTTGTATGTGACCACCTAGAGGGGTGGGTTAGGGAGGGTGGGAGGGAGGGAGACACAAGAGGGAAGAGATATGGGACCATGTATATATGTATAACTGATTCACTTTGTTATAAAGCAGAAAGTAACACACCATTGTAAAGCAATTATACTCCAATAAAGATGTTTCAAAAAAAAGAAACACTAATTTTTTAAAAAGACCAATAGCCCTGGGTGGGTCACCCAAAAATGTGAGGATAATTACAATTGCAGAGGTTCTCCCCCAAGGAGTGAGTGGTCAAGCTCAATATCAGGTTCCCCGCCCAGGGATCCTGCGCTGGGAAGACAAGACTTCACTCTTAAAGAGCACACACAAAATCCCACAAGCTCTAGGACCCAGGGTAGAAGGGGTAATTTGAAAGGAGCCAGGGTAAACCTCACGTGCCGATCTTAGCCTTCCAGAGAAGCAGAAGGCAACTGGAGCTCACCCTGGGGACAGAGACACTGGCAACAACATTTTGGGGGAGCTCGTTCTGCCACAAGAACAATGGTGCTGGAAAGTACCACTTTGGAATCCTCCTCTGGCTTATTAGCACTGGAACCTGGCCCCACCTAACAGCCTTTTGGTGCCAGAACTGGGACACCTCAGGCCAAGCAATTAGCCGGGCAGACACACAGATCCACCCACCAGCAGGCTGGTTGCCTTAGGACCTCCTGAGCCCCCAGCTGCACCAGGATCGTACCACCCACAAGTGCACTGGCACTAGCCCCAGGAGATGGCCCTGTCCACCACGGGGCCCAGAATTCAGCTCCAAAAACCAGTGCCTCAGCATAAGCCCCAGGATCCATCCCCATTCACCACCAGGATAGCACCAGCTTTGGGGGCACCCTGGATCCCACAGCCAGCTGGGTCAAGAACCAGTCCAACCCACCAGCAGGCCAAGACTAGGTCCAGGACCTCTGACACTGCAACCATGCACTCCAGAACCAGGCTCAACCCACCAGTGGGCCATCACTAGCCCCAGGACCTACTGGGGTTCTGTATTCAACTTAGTGACACAGCCCTAATAACCAGAGGCCAGCAGCCTCCACACAAGGTGAGACCTGGCAACCAACCAGACCAGGGGCCAGCTATGCCTACAGATTACTGACAGTAGTCAACCCACAACAGAAGGACCTATGTAGCCCACATAGGTCACCATAGAGCATATAGCTCTGATGACCAGAGAGGAGTGTGCTGCTGGGATGCATATGGTGTCTCCTACAAAATGCTACTACTCCAATGTCAGAAAACGTAACCAACCTAACAAGTACATAGAAATAAAAGCATCAAATGAGGCAAAAGGAGACAATAGAGGAATATGTTCCAAATGAAGGAATAAGATAAAACTCTAGAACAATACTCCTACACTGTTGGTGGGACAGTAAATTGGTGCACCCACTATAGAGAACAGTATGGAGGTTCCTTATAAAAACTAAAAATAGTTACCATATGATCGAGCAACCCCACTCCTGGGCCTGTATCTGGAGAAAAACACTAATTTGAAAAGATACATCACCCCAATATTCATAGCAGCACTATTTACAATAGCCAAAACATGGAAGCAACCTAAATAAATGGATAAAGAAGATGTGGTGTATATATATATATACAGTGGAAAACTACTCAGCCATAAACTAAAAATGAAATAATGCCATTTGCAGCAACATGAATGGACCTAGAGACTATCATATTAAGTGAAATAAGTCAGACAAAGACAAATATCATATGATATCACTTATATGTTGAGTCTAAAGTATGATACAAATGAACTTATTTACAAAACAGTAACACACTCACAGACATAGAAAACAAACTTATGGTTACCAAAGGGGAAAAATGGGGAGAGGGATAAATTAGGAGTTTGGGATTAGCAGACACAAACTACTATATATAAAATAGATAAACAACAAGGTGCTACCATATAGCACAGGGAACTATATTCAATATCTTGTAATAAAATATAATGGAAAATATGAAAAAGAATATAAATAAATATGTAGATATAGATAGACAAAGATATATATCTGAATCACTTTGCTGTATACCAGAAACTAACACAACATTGTAAATTAACTATACTTTAATTAAAGAAAAAAAAATAAAGATAAGACCCCAGAAGAAAAACTAAGTGGAGATAGGCTATCTGCAGGATAAAGATTTCAAGGTACTGATCATAAAGATATTCAAAGAACTTGAGAGAAGATTGGATGAACAGTGAGAGTTAGAAAATTTAAAAGAGTTACAAAATATAAAGAACCAAACAGAGATGAAGTACTGTATACAATCACTGAAATGAAAAACACACTAGAAGGAGTCAACAGCAGACTAGATGATACAGAGGAACAGAACAGCAAGCTGGAAGACAGAGTAGTGGAAATCACTGTAGCTGAACAGAAAAAAAAATTTTTTAATAAAAAGAAATGAAGATAGTTTAAAAGACCTCTAGGACAACATCAAGCCTATTAACATAAACATTATGGGAGTCTCAGAAGGAGAAAAGAGAGAGAAGGGGCAGAGAACGTTTTGAGGAAATAATAGCTGAAAACATCCCTAAACTGGGAAAGGAAAAAGACATCCATATCCAGGAAGTATAGAGAGTACCAAACAGGATCAAACCAAAGAGGACCACACCAAGACACACTGTAATTAACATGGAAAAAAATTAAAGATAAATAGAGAACATTAAAAGCAGCAATGAAAAAGCAACAAGTTCCATACAAAGGAAATCCCATAAGGCTTACAGCTGACATTTCAGCAGAAACTCTGTAGGCCAGAGAGAGTGGCACAATAAAGTGATGAAAGGGAAAAACTACAACCAAGAATACTCTACCCAGCAAGGCTTTCAATCAGATTTGATGGAGAGAGCAAAAGTTTTACAGAGAAGCAAAAGCTCAAAGAGTTCACTACCACCCAATCAGCTTTACAAGAATTGTTAAAGGGGCTTCTCTAAGTGAAAAAGAAAAAAACATGAAAATTATGACAGGAAAAAGCCCATTGGTAAAGGCAAACATATAGTTAAGGTAGGAAATCAATGACATATATGGCTAGTAGGAAGGTTAAAAACAAAAGCAGTTAAATCATCTATATCAGCAATAAGCAGTTAAGAGATGCACAAAACAAATGGATGCAAAATATAATATCAAAAACAGTAAATGTGGGAGGAGGGAGTAAAAATGCAGAGGTGAATGCATTTGCACTTTAAAGATCAGCAACATAAAATAATCATAGATAGATGATAGATAGATAGATAGATAGATAGATAGAGAGAGAGAGAGAGAGAGAGAGAGAGAGAGAGAGAGATGTAAGCCTCACAGTAACCACAAACCAAAAAATCTATAATTGTTACACACACAGAAAAGAGAAAGGAATACAAACATAACACTAAAAATAGTCAGCAGATTACAAGGGAAGACAACAAAAGATAAAGAAAAGAACAAAAAAGAACTACAAAAACAACCAGAAAACAGTGAACAAAATGTAAATAAATACATACCTAACAATAATTACTTTAAATTTAAATAATGAAATGCTCCAATCAAAAGACATAGAGTGGCTGAATGGAAACAAAAACAAGACCATATACATACTGCTTACAAGAGACTCACTTCAGGTATAAAGACATGCACACATGCACACTGAAAGTGAAGGAATGGAAAAAGGTATTCCATGCAAATGAAATGAAAAGAAAGCCAGGGTAGCAATACTTATAGCAGACAAAATAAACTTTAAAAGAAAGACTGTAACAAAAGACAAAGTAGGACATTACATAATGATTAAGGGATCAATCCCAGAAGGAAATATAAATATATAAACTGGAAATATATATGCCCCCAACATAGGAGCACCTCAATATATAAGGCAAATGTTATCAGGCATAAAGGAAGAAATCAACAGTAACACAGAATAGTAGGGGACTTTAACATCCCACTTACATCAATGGACACATCATTCAGACAGAAAATCAGTAGGGAAACAGGGGCCTCAAATGACACGTTAGATCAGTTCAACCTAATAGATATGTATAGAACATTCCATCCCAAAGTAGCAGAATACACATTCTTTTCAAGTGCACGTGGAACATTCTCCAGGATAGATCACAGGCTAGGCCACAGTAAAACAAGTCTCAGTAAATTTAAGAAAACTGAAAAATCAAATCAAGCATCATTTCTGACCACAATGCTATGAGAATAGAAATCATCTTTAAGAAAAAAACTGCAAAAAACACAAACACATGGGGCTAAACAATATGCTACTAAACAGCCAATGGATCACTGAGGGAATCAAAGAGGAATTTTTTAAAAAATACCTGGAGAGAAATGAAAATAAAAAGTCAGTGATCCAAAATCTATGGAATGTAGCAAAAGCAATTCTAAGAGGGAAATTTACAGCAATACAAGCCTCCCTTAAAAAGTAAGACAAATCTCAAATAAACAACCTAGTCTTACACCTAAAGTAACTAGAAAAACAAGAACAAACATAACCCAAAGTTATCAGAAGGAAAGAAATCCTAAAGATCAAAGCTGAAATAGAGACTAAAGAAACAATGAAAATTATCAATGAAACTAAGAGCTGGTCCTCTGAAAAGATAAACAAAGTTGATAAACCTTTAGCCAGACTCATCAAGAAAAAAAAAGAGAAAGGTCCCAAATCAAAAAAAGATCAAAAATGAAAAAGGAGAAGTTTACAAAGAATCATAATAGATTACTACATACAAATATACGCCATTAAAATGGACAACCTAGAAGAAATGGACAAATTCCTAGCCATGTACAATCTTCCAAGTCTGAACTAGGAAGAAATAGAGAGTATGAACAGACCAATTACAAGGCATGAAGTTGAATCAGTAATAAAACAACTCCCAAAAGACAAATGTCCAGGACCAGATGACTTCACAGGTGAATTCTACCAAATATTTAGAGAAGAGTCAACATGTATCCTTCTCAAATTATTCCAAAAAATCACAGAGGAAGGAATGCTTCTGAACTCATTCTGCAACACCAGCATCGCTCTGATACCAAAATCAGACAAAGATATCACACCAAAAAATTACAGGCCAATATCACTGATAACATAGATGCAAAAATACTCAAAAAAATATTAGCAAATCAAATTCAATAACACATTAACAGGATCATACACCATGATAAAGTGGTATAAGGATGGTTCAGTATCCACAAATCAATCAATGTGATAAATCACATTAACAAATTGAGAATAAAAATCATGTGACCATCTCAGTAGATGCAGAAAAACTTTTGCCAAAATTCAGCATTCATTTATGATAAAAACTCTCCACAAAGTAGGTATAGAGTGAACATATATCAACATAATAAAGGCCATAAATGATAAGCCCCCAGCTAATATCATACTCAATGGTGAAAGGCTGCAAGCATTTCCTCTAAGATCAGGAACAAGACAAGGATGCCCACTCTGGCCACTTTTATTCAATGTATTATTGGACTTCTTAGCCACAGCAATCAGACAATAAAAAGAATAAAAGGAAACCAGATTGGAAAGGAAGAAGTAAAACTGTCACTGGTTGCAGATGACATGACTCAGGATGCCACCAAAAAACTACTAGAGCTCATCAATGAATTCTGTAAAGTTGGAGGATAAAAAATTAATATACAGAAACCTGTTGCATTTCTATACAGTAATAACAAACTATCAGAGAAAGAAATTAAGAAACAGTACCTTTTACTATCACATCACAAAGAATAAAATATCTAGAAATAAATCTAAGTAAGGAGGTAAAAGACCTGTACTTGGAAAACTATAAGACACTGATGAAGGGAATTGAAGACAACACAAACAGATGGAAAGATGTACTGTGTTCATGAATTGAAAGAATTAATATTGTTAAAATGACCATACTACCCAAGGCAATCTACAGAGTCCATGCAATTTCTATCAATGTACCAGTGGCATTTTTAACAGAACTAGAACAAATAATTCTAAAATTTGTGTGAAAACACAAAAGACCCCCAATAAACAAAACAATCTTGAGAAAGCAAAACGAAGATGGAGGTATCACGCTCCTCAATTTCAAACTATATTACAAAGCTACAGTCATCAAAACAATGTGGTACTGGCACAAAAGCAGGCACAAAATTCAATGGTACAGAATAGAAAAACAGGAAGTGAACCAACACTTATATGGTTAATGAATCTGTGACAAAGGATGCAAGAATATACAATGGGGAAAAGACAGCCTTTTCAATAAATGGCATCAGGAAAACTGGACAGGTACACATAAAAGAATCAAACTGGACTACTTTCTCACACCATGCACAAAAATAAATTCAAAATGGGTTAAAGACTTAACTATAAAACCTGAACCATAAAACTTCTGGAAGAAAACATAGACAGTATGCTCTTTGACATGAATCTTAGTAATAGTCTTTTGGATATGTCTCCTCAGGCAAGGGAAACTAAAGCAAAAATAAATCAATGGGACTAGATCAAACTGAAAACCTTTTGCACAGTGAAGGAAACCATCAACAAAATTAAAATCCCAGGGACTTCCCTGGTGGTAAAGTGGATAAGATTCTATGCTCCCAATGCAAGGGGCTTGGGTTCAATCCCTGGTCAGACAACTAGATCCCACATGCATGCTGCAACTAAGACTTTGCATGCCACAAATAAGAACCCCATGTGCCACAACTAAGGAGATGGTGAGCTGCATCTAAGGAGCCTGCCTGCCACAACTAAGACCCCTTGCAACCAAATAAATAAATTTTTTAAAAAATTAAAAGGCCATCTACTAAATGGGGAAGATATTTGCAAATGATATATCTTATAAGGGGTTAATACCCAAAATATACAAAGAACTCAGAGCTCAATTCAAAACAAACAAACAAAAACAAAACAAAACAAAAAACAAAATGAATTAAAAATGGGTAGAGGACCTGAATGAGCATTTTTCCAAAGAAGACATACTGATGGCCAACAGGCACATGAAAAGTTGCTCAACATCACTAATCAACCAGGAAATGCAAATCAAAACCACAATGATATATTACCTCACACCTCTCAGAATGACTGTTATCAAGAATACAACAAATAAAAAGGGTTAGTGAGGATGTGGAGGAAAGGGAACCCCCATACATTGTTTGTGGAAATATAAATTTGTGCAGCCACTATTGAACACAGCATGGAGATTCCTCAAAAAATTAAAAATAGAACTACCATATGATCCAGCAATTCCACTCCTGGGTATTTATGTGAGGAAAACAAAAACACAAAATAGAAAAGATATATGTACCCCAATGTTCATTGTAGCATTATTTACAAGAGCCAAGATACAAAAGCAACCCAAGTTCCCATCAATGGAGGAATGAATAAAGAAGATGTGTTTTATATATATATATATATATATATACACATATATATTATATATACAATATTATGTATGCATATATAATGGAATATTACTCAGACATAAATAAGAATGAAATCTTGCATTTGCAACAACATGGATGGACCTAGAGGGTATTATGCTAAGCGAAGTAAGTCAGACAAAGACAAATACTGTATATTTTCTCTTATATATAGAATCTAAAAACAAAACAAATGCACAAATATAACAAAACAGAAACAGAGTTATAGATACAGAGAAGAAACAGGTGATTGCCAGAAGGGAGGGGAGTAAGGGGAGGAAAGAAATAGGTGAGGGAGACTAAGAGGTACAAACTTCCATTTGCAAAATAAAGATTATGGATATAAAATGTAAAGTGTGGGGAATATAGGCAATAACTTTGTAGTATATTTTTTATAATGACATAGTGCAACTAGACTTGCTGTGGTGATCATTTTGAAATGTATAAAAACACCAAATCACTATAATGTTTAAACAGGAACTAACATAGTGTTGTAAATCAATTATACTTCAAAACCAACAAACCAACAAAACTCATATTAAAATATATCAGATATGTGGTTACCAGAGGCAGGGGATGGGGGGAGGGGGAATTGATGAAGGCAGTCAAAAGGTACAAACTTCCAATTCCAAGATAAATAAGTACTAAGGATGCAACGTACAACATGATTAATATAAGTAACACTGTTGTATGTTACATAGGAAAGTTAAGAGAGTAAATCATAAGACTTCCATTATAAGAAAAATTTTTTTTTCTATTTCTTTAATTTTGTGTCTATATGAGAAGGTGGATGTTCACTAAACTTATTGCAATAGTCACTTCATGTTTTATATAAATCAAATTATTATTTTGTACACCTTCAATTTATACAGTGCTGTATGTCAGTTATCCCTCAATAAAATTGGAAGAAAGAAGTATTTTTAAAAATCTTAAAAAATATGAGAAAAATAGAAATCAATGAAATTGAAACAGGAAAATAATAAAGAAAATCAATGAAACCAAAAATCTCTTCTTTGAAAAAATCAATAAAATTCATAAACTTCTATAAAAACTTAACAAAAGTAAAAAGAGAGAAGTCACAAATCACCAATACTGGGGATGAAACAGCGGATATCACTACAAATCCTGAAGCCATTATAAAGATAATAAGGGAATGCTATAAATAACTTTACATCCACAAATTCAAAAACTTGGAAAAAATGGGCCAATTCCTCAAACCGTAAACTACTAAAACTCAACTAAAATGAAATTGATCATCTAAAATAGTCCTATATCCATTAAAGAAATTGAATTCACTATTTCTCCCAAAATAGAAATGTCCAGGGCCAGATGGTTTCACTGGAAAACTCTACCAAACAGTTAAAGATGGATCAAACAATTAAGAAAAAGTTAACAGGAATATACATATAGATAATAACCTTGAATGTAAATGGATTAAATGCCCCAACCAAAAACTATATGATCATCTCAATAGATGCAGAAAAAGCTTTTGGTAAAATTCAACACCCATTTATGATTAAAACTCTCCAGAAAATGGGCATAGAGGGAACCTACCTCAACATAATAAAGGCCATATATGACAAACCCATAGCAAGCATCATACTCAATGGTGGAAAAACCAAAAACATTTCCACTAGGATCAGGAACAAGACAAGGATGTCCACCCTCACCACGCTTATTCAACATAGCTTTGGAAGACCTAGCCACAGCAATCAGAGAAGAAAAAGAAATAAAAGGAATACAAATTGGAAAAGAAGAAGTAAAACTGTCACTATATGCTGATGACACGATACTATACATAGAAAACCCTAAAGATGCTACCACAAAACTACTAAAACTAATCAGTGAATTTGGTAAGGTTGCAGGATACAAAATTAATGCACAGAAACATCTGGCATTCCTATACACCAACAACAAAAATCAGAAAGAGAAATTAAGGAAACAATCTCATTTACCATTGCAACAAAAATAATAAAATACCTAGGAATAAACCTGACTAAGGAAGCAAAAGACTTGTTCTCAGAAAACTATAAAACACTGATGAAAGAAATCAAAGATGACATAAACAGATGGAGAAATATATCATGTTCTTGGATTGGAAGAATCAATATTGTGAAAACGACTATATTACCCAAAGCAATCTACAGATTCAATGCAATCCCTATCAAACTACCAATGGCGTTCTTCACAGAATTAGAACAAAATATCTTACAATTCGTATGGAAACACAAAAGACCTCAAATAGGCAAAGCAATCTTGAGAAAGAAAAATAGAGTTGGAGGAATCAGGCTCCCCAACTTCAAACTATACCACAATGCTACAGTAATCAAGACAGTATGGTACTGGCACAAAAACAGAAATATAGATCAATGGAACAGGATAGAAAGCTCAGAGATAAACCCATGCACATATGGGCACCTAACTTACTCCAAAGGAGGCAAAAACATACAATGGAGAAAAGACAGCCTCTTCAATAAGTGGTGCTGGAAAAACTGGACAGCTACATGTAAAAGAACTAAATTAGAACACCCCCTAACACCATACACAAAAATAAACTACAAATGGATTAAGAACTAAATGTAAGACCAGACACTATAAAACTTTTAGAGGAAAAACACTCTTTGACATAAACCACAGTAAGATCTTTTTTGAGTCACCTCCTAGAGTAACAGAAATAAAAACAAAAATAAGCAAATGGGACCTAAGGAAACTTAAAAGCTTTTGCACAGAAAAGGAAACCATAAACAAGACAAAAAGACATCCCTCAGAGCAGGAGAAAATATTTGCGAATGAAACAACAGACAAAGGATTAATCTCTAAAATATACAGTTCATGGAGTTCAATATCAAAAAAACAAACAATCCAGTTAAAAAATGGGCGGAAGACCTAAACAGACATTTCACAAATGAAGACATACAGATGGCTAAGAGGCACATGAAAAGATGCTCAACATCACTAATTATTAGAGAAATGCAAATCAAAACTACAATGAGGTATCACCTCATGCCAGTCAGAATGGCCATTATCAAAAAAGCTAGAAACAATAAATGCTGGAAAGGGCGTGGTGAAAAGCAAATCCTCCTGCACTGTTGGTGGGAATGTAAATTGATAAAACCACTGTGGAAAACAGTATGGAGGCTCCTTAAAAAGCTAAAACTAAAACTACCATATGACCCAGCAATCCCACTACTGGGCATATATAAAACCATAATTCAAAAAGAGACATGCACCACAATGTTCACTGCAGCACTATTTACAATAGCCAGGATGCAGAACCAACCTAAATGTCCATCAACAGATGAATGGATAAAGAAGATGTGGTACATATATACAATGGACTATTACTCAGCCATAAAAGGAAATGAAATTGAGTTATTTGTAATGAGGTGGATGGACCTAGAGGCTGTACTTTACTGCAAAGTGAAGTAAGTCAGAAAGAGAAAAACAAATACCGTATGCTAACACATATATATGGAATCTAAAAAAAAAATGGTACTGTTGAACCTAGGGTCAGGGCAGGAATAAAGAGGTAGGCATAGAGAATGGATTTGAGGGCACAGTGTGGGAGGGGGAAGCTGAGGTGAAGTGGGAGTGGCGTGGACATGTGTACACTACTGGATGTGGGGTGGTTGGCTGGTAGGAGGCAGCAGCGAGGCATGGGGGGATGGGCTCGGTGTTTTGGGATGATCTGGAGGGGTGGGAGGGGGAGGATGGGGGAGGCTCGGGATGGAGGGGTGGTGGGGACAAGTGTGTACATGTGGCTGATTCGCTCTGTTGTGCAATGGAGACTGGCACAGTATTGTGGAGGAATTGTGCTTCAATAAAGATCTATTAAAAGAAAAAAGATGAATCAACACCAATTTTACACAATCTCTTCCCAAAAATAGGAGAGAATACCTCCTAAAAAATTTCTTAGGCCATTATCCTGAAACCAAAATCAGACAGAGACAATACAAAAAAAGAAAACTACTAAATATTATCATAAGCATAGATGCAAAAATCCCCCATAAAATATTAGTAAATCACCTCCCAACAAAGAAAAGTCCAGGACTACATGACTTCATTGATAAATTCTACCACATGTTTAAAGAATAACTAACACCAATACTCTTCAAACGTTTTCCCAAAATTAAAGAGATGGGAACATTTCTAAACTCATTCTATGAGGCCAGCATAACCCTGACACTACAGTCAGACAAAGACACTACAAGAAAAGAAAACTACAGATCAATATCCCTGATGAATATGGAAGTAAAAATCATAACAAAATACTAGCAAACAGAATTCAATAGCACATTAAGAGGATTATACACCATGATCAAGTAGGGTTTATTCCTAGAATGCAAGGATGGTTCAACATATAAAATTCAATCAATGTAATACATCTCGTCAACAGAATGACTGTGGGGAAATGACAGTATCATCTCAACTGATGCTGAAAAAGCATTTAACAAAATTCAACACCCTTTCATTGTAAAAACACTCAACAAACTAGGAATAGAAGGAAGTTACCTCAAAATAATATTTGTAATAGCCCAAAACTGGAAACAACCCAAATATCCTTCAATGAGTGAATGGTTAAATAAACTGTGGTACATCTATACAATGGAATAATACTCAGCAACAAAAAGAAACAAACTACTGATGTATACATTAACTCAGATGGCTCTTCAGGGCATTATGCTATGTGAAAAAAAATCCCCAAAGACCACACACTGAATGATTCCACTTATATAACCGTCTTGAAATGACAAAATTATAGACATGGGAAATTAGTGGTTGCCACGGGTTAGGAAGAGTAGGGAGTGGTGGGGAGGTAGCAAGTGACTATAAAGCATAAGTGAGATCTTTGTGATGATGGAATAATTCTGTATCTTGATTTCAGTGATGATTATGCAAATCTACATGTGTGATAAAATGGCATCAAACTATACGTAAACATTGTGCCAGTGTCAATTTTCTTGTTTTGATATTGTACTATAATTATGTAAGAAGCCATTGGGAGAAACTGGATGAAGGGTACAAGGGTACATGGGACCTCTCTTGTACTATCTTTGCAACTTCCTGTGACTCTATAATTATTTCAAAATAAAGCACACACATGCACAGTCACACAAAGCCCTTGGAAGCATGGCAGACATTATTCTGATGGAGGAGGAGTTGACATCATAGTAATGCAAACACCCTCACCAGAAGTGGTCACGTCTTCCACTTAAGACCTCTTCTCTTGAAATATCATTCATCATCCATCCTCCTTCTACCCTCCTGGCACATCCCTTCAGCAGCCCCAATCTTCTCCCATAATGCTAGTTCCTTTCCCTCCCTCCTTGGCTGGTTCTAGGGTAAACTTCACTTTCATCTGTCCCCTCCAACAATTCCCTCACAACTCCTCCTTGGCCGGCCAATCATATGCCACCTCTCTGCCCCCACCCCAAGGCAACCAATCAGAGGTAGCCATCCTCCTTCCCGCATGCGACTAAAATTGGACCAATCAGAGTCCTTGCAGGGGGTTGCCATGTGACTGCTGCAGTTATGGGCTCAGAGTGATGCATTCTCGGCTGCATCCCTCTGGGGGCACCACTGACAATGTGTTCTACAAAACGTTATACTCAGAGGGAATCTAAGCCTCAGTGCCAGAAGAAGAAGCTGTGGGAAGGAAGGACTTAACCAACATGACAAGTCTAAAAAACAAAAGTCAAGTCTACAGCAGGCAAGGCAAGAAGGGCTTTTCTGGGTGCTAATAAGCCAGGAAGGAGGGGACTGTAGCCAAGTAGGTGGACCCTGCCCAGGCACATCTGCTTCCCAGACCACCTACGTTCACTCCCAGGGAGCCTGATGCCCTCACGTGGGCCAGCAATCCAGCCACATGGCTACCGCCAGCCAAGGAACCCCCACTGTGCCTGCGACGGCCCCCAGGGCAGGCCCAGCTGCTTCCAAGGGTGGTGTCAAGTGCCACACTCCCATGGAAGTCTTTGTGGGCTCACCTGTCACTCTCCTGCTGTGCAGAATGGGGTATCAGTTGGAGGGGACCAAAGTCCTAGACACCAAGGCTTGGGGGGTTGAGGGGAGGCATTCTCCTTATGGGAAGGCCAAGGTTGCTGGGCCTGGAATAAGTGTGTCCTGGGAGGTCACAGTCCCTGGGGGTGAGTGAGGCCAGTGGAGGCCAAACCTTGGGGCAGAGCAGTCTGGTGAACGGAAGTGGGGCGGGGGATGAGGAGCTGCAGCCGACCCCCAGCCTGCTGCTTCGCCGTCACCGCCTCCCCACCATGCTCAGTGCTCCAGAGCCTCTGTGAGGAACGGAGCCTGGTTGGCTCAGCCTGTGGACTCAGCAAGTCAGGTTTGCTTTTCCTTTAGCCCCCGACCCAGATACACGCAGCCCTCCTCCCTCTCTCTCTTTCCCCACCAAGGCCCATCAGAGCTGAGCAGGCTGACTCTGGCAGCGTGCTGTCTCTGCTCTCACCTGGTCAGCTCACTCTGCTGGCCCTGAGGCCCTGCTTTCCCCTGTTCCTGCCCTGTTCTTGGCTCCCAGCCCCCGACCATCCCAGGCAGCAAGGCCCAACCGAGGCCAGGCTGTTTTGGAAAAGTGTTGGGAGGTGGCAGAATGTGCAGTCTGTGAGTTCCCTCCAAACTGACGCCCCTGCCCCTGGACAAACAGCGGCGTGTCGGTCTGTCCACAGCGGCCTGTGTTCTCCTTCCAGGACAGGAGATCCCGAGGGCAGGCAGCCGGGTAGGGGATGTCACCGACCCGCTGGGCTTACGGGGGAGAGGCAAGGACAGATTGGGTGATGACAAGCCAGCCACCCGGCCGGCTGGGCCCTCCCACCCCGTGGCAGGGCGGTCAGACCAAGGGCAGCCCAAGGACCACGCTTCCTTCACCTCTGCTGCCACACAGGACATTCCAGTGGGAGAGATGGAATTTACACTCTGAAAAACTACTACCTTCCACTGGCACATTTCCCAGTGGAAGCTGGGGGTGTCCATTGCTGCTTCTAGCTGACCCTGGAGACCTCCATCGGAGGGATCCCCCTTGGTGGGGCATGTGCTGTGCAGGGCAGGTGGCCCGCGTCCTGGCCCAGGACCAGCCTCTGCTTCTGTGTGGCTGTGAAAAGGTCCCTGCTATGCTGAGACTCTGCTTCATCTGATGCAAAACAGGAGATCATCTTGCTCTCCCCTCCCCAGGGTGGAAATTAAGGCTCGGGGAGCAGAGACCTGCGCTGGGGAGGGTCAGGTGAGGCAGAAAGATGGCACAGGGAAAAGGACAGTTTGAGCAGACCACCCAGTGGCACTGTTCAGGAGATGCTGGTGATGCCCCTCTGGGTGCCAGGCTCTTTGAGAGAGGCCCTGTGTCCTGGGATGTATCTGGGCCAAGGTTGGGTCTGACTGAGTGTATCAAAAAGAAACACTGGAGCCACAAAATGGTCTTTTTTTAGGCTGGCTCAGTGGGGGCTTGGGGAGGGAACCTGGCAAGGCAGGGGCTGGGCCCGGCCTGGGCATTGTAAGGCCTGGCCCTTGCCAGGGCCGGGCCCCCCAGCTCCTGGTGCAGCTCCAGGGGCCACGGCTCTGCCACTCACTGCCCTCCATCCCCACCCTAAGTTCTGGGGACCGCCCTGGACGTTCCTTGTCTGGCAGCGGACGACGCCCTTTGCTGGGTCACCTATGGGCTTCTGGGACAGTCAGGCTGCAGAGCAGCTTTTCACAGAGTGTGAGAATGGGCAAAGATGACATGGTTTCCGTCGTCAAGTGGGCTCGGGGAGCCCTGCAACCTCTGAGCTCTACACCGTTCAGTCCCTCAGCATGCCCACCCCCAGGCTTAAGGTCCTGAGCGGTCCCGCAGTGCAGCAGTCTGCGCAGCGCTGTTTAAGCCCTTCCCCAGACTGATTCGATCCCAGAATCCGTTTGCTCCTGCAGCACCCATGAAACAGGCTCTGAGAAGTGCCTCACGGCACATGAGGCTGGGAGTTGGGAGAACTGAATTCTGCTCTCCTGTGTGCCACGTGGCTGTGGACATCCGTGTCCTCACTCGTGTGAACAAGATGGACTCTGCAGTGCTCTGGTTGCCGTGTCCAGGACCGAGACACCTGGCCCAGCCAGGCCCAGCCACATGGCCAGGGACACGGACCCCAGCTGCCCCGTGCTGCAACAGGCCTCTGGGGACAGTGGCCCTCCAGGTACATCCTCCCCTCCCCAGGGAACCTACTGCTCACAGGATACAGTCACAGACCTCTGTGTGCTTTCATGCAGGGAATGGGGGCTGGCCCCTCAGGGCAAACACTTCGGGGAAGAACTTCCTGCCTGACAGGTGGGACTGGGTGTTGTGGAAGGGAAGGTGGGTGGACGGGAGAACCCTTTCAGGGACCTGGGAAGGCAGAGACCAGAAAGCCAAACGAGGGTGAGTCCTCAAGGTTTATTATAGAAGCCTATAAAAGAGCCACATTGAGTATTTCCAAAATCACAAAATGCACAACTTTTTTTAATATGCAACATGGAATATTATATACAGATTAAAACCACGACGGCAAAAACACTCACACGGCACCAGTTTCATATCAAAACAAAACACACAAGTGCTTTTTCAATATTAAAACAACTGTGATAAAAACATATTAACATTTTGAACCATGTTTACAATAGAGGAGAAAATTCATATTTTACTAAATAACAAATATTTAACAGCAAAAACTTTATACTAAATATCTATTTTGAATTATAACAAAAATAGTACTTATAATAGTTTATAAAGACAGACACAAAAATTATAACATTTATGAAAAAACAAGTTTTGTGTATAAAATTATATTATAGCGATCTGGGCAGGGTCAAGATGGTGACTAGAACACAAATGCCAGCGCCCAACATTGAAAGTGCTTCAATCTGCAAGCCCATGGCGGGAAGAGTTTTGTGGGGTTTTGTCTTTTTAATGTCAAGTTACAATAGTAGGAATGGTAAGTGAGAACACATCACCCACCTAATGCTACCTCTATAAAACCTACACACTAGCACACAGACACGGATGGATGTAAAGAGGAGACATGGGTGAGTCTCAACATTGGAACCCTCCTGTCAGCCAGTCAAGAGCTTTCTTCAGTTCTCTTCTTATTGCCTTTGAGACCCAGTGGGGCCAATGATCCTTCCCTCCCTCACAGGGATCCCCTCAGCCTTGCCTTCTCTGCCCCTCCCAGGCTGGTCACCCAAACCAAAGGCCACTGAGGTCTCCCGCAGCCCTCCAGCTCCCTGCCCCTCGCCGGGGCCAGGCCTGGCAGGCTTCCTGTCTGAAGCTGCACTTACTGCAATCCTTGATATTTAGTCAAAGACATTTGATTCAGGGCAAGCTGGGTCAGCTTAGAGGAAAATTAAACTTCCAGACACCGGGCTTTTTTGTAGGTAACAGATTCTGGTGCACCATGCAGCTGTTTTGAAGCTTTGATGAGTCTTTCCACATTTTTGCCTGTTTTTCAGAACGGGGCGGTGGGGTGGGGGAGGTTGAGAGATATTATTCATTCTTTTAAGGTTTTTGCCAATAACGTCTGTGCCGCAATTGCCTTTTAACAGTGAAAAGGTAGGAACCAAATGAAAGACTTGAGAATGGGGGTGAAAGACAGTCCGCAGGCACGAGCCTTTCCTGTAAAGCCCACCACAAGGCAGGTGTGCATGGGGGCGGGAGTGGGGGGCTGCCGCCTGCCCACTGAACACCACTGGGGGTGCCACTGAGCTGTTCACAGTGGCCACTGCTACGGAGAGGCAACTGGGGAATCGACGTCCCGCATTCTTCTTCTGTGTGTTTTTGATTTTCTCCTAAAGGGGATTCACCGCTTTTAAAACATCAAAAGCTAACAGAGAAACACGAAAAGCAAAGAAAAACTTGAAAACAGACAAAATCACTTATAGACTCACCATAGGCCCCAAACCATCCCCGGGAGGCATCCCTAATTGCCAACACTCAAAATGCCAGTGGCAGGAGCTGCTCTTCTTTCATCCCCTGACCAGCCGGTTTTCAAGCAAATCACTTCTGACAAATCACACGTACCCTCCTCCTCAGCTCTCGCTGCAGCGACCTCCTCAGCTGCCTCAAGACCAAGCAGAGGGCCCGAGTCAGCTCTGAGGAAGGGCTGCCTTCTGCACTCACCTCCCCTTGCTTTCACCTGGTCCCCGCACCCCTGAGCTGGGCTAAGCAGACAGTGGCATAGAGGGGGGAAGGGACTTCAAGGACACCTTTCCAAGGGCAAAGGGCAAAGGGTGAGGGTTGAGGGAGGGATGACGGAGGCCCTGGCTCCCCGTCAGAAGAAAGAACCCGTATCCTTCCCTATACTCACTAGCCAGAGTGGGGGGCACTGGGGTGAACAGTGACCAAGTGGGACATGGCAGCAGCCTCCAAATCCCTGGTGATCAAGGTTTCTGACAGAGCAGGGAGGGAGGTGGTGGGCCGTTTCCCCATCCCCACCAGGGTACAAAGGCAGATGTGCTGGATTTCACCTCGGGAGTGAGGCTCTGAGGTTGAACCCACAGAAGGTCTGGCGCCTGGGGGAGCTGCTCGACCCTAGGCCGGCGGGGGGCGGGGGGGGGGGCTGGGTCACTTGCAGAAGTCCTGCCGGGGACAGCTGGGATGGAGGCCAGGGGACGGAGGAGATACTTGTTCCAGTCCCAGTAACACCAAGATTAGGTTATATTAGTGAATAAATATGGGGGTGAGGGGAAGGCCATCCATGAGCCGAGGGCCTTGGGTGTATGTGTAATAGGGAGCAGGGAGGGCTCCAGGCCGCCTGGCAGAAAGGTGCGGGTGTCAGTGCGCGTGCCCAGGGCCACCAGGGAGGACGCTGGAAGGATAGGGCCTGGGGGTCCTTTACCCTAAGGTCAGAAGAGAGAAAAAGTAGCAGCAATAGGTAATTTCAAATGTCCAAAACGGCAAGGGGTGGGCCTCCAGGCTGGCTACAGCCTGGCCCCGCCCTGCCAAGGGTGACTGGTGTTCTATTACCCAGGATGCTGTTCCCCGCGGGCACTGGTGGCCACACCGGGAGGGGCACTCGTCTCATCTGAGCCGAGGCAGGAGGGGAAGGGGTGCTGAAGAAAGGGCCAAAGGGGCACCTCTTTTCCTCCCTCCCCCCATGTCAACCACCTGACCTCACACGAAAAGAGTCCAAAAGAAAAGAGAGGGGAGAGACCAGTTCAGAACATCACAAGCAAAGGCTGCAGCACAGCCGACACCTAACACTGTGATGGGCATGCGGGGTGGGGGGGCCAGGCCCTTTCCCGGGGGAGCTAAGCTGCTGGGGACTGGAGAGACTAGAGAGAAGCAGGGGCCAGGGGGAGAGCCCGACCCCGGAGAGCCCTTTTGACTTGGGGCAGGTTTGCCGGGGAGGGGAAGAGGGGCGGGCAAGGCCTGGGGGGCCCTCCCTCTTCCCCGGGCTCCAGGCCCCTCCCACACACAGGTTTCTACCCTTCCAACGCCTCCTGCCCCGAGGCCTGGCGCCCTAGACCGTGGCGCTCAGCATGGCCTCCGTCTCTGGCAGGATCTTGTTCTGGTTGGAGTCCAGGCCAAAGAACTTGACACTGAGGCCATCCACAGGGTGCAAGACGGGGACCAAGGTGATGCGGGGGAAGGTCCGGGTGGCCAGCTCGAAGCGGCTGGTGCTGGCCAGCTCCACTGCCAGCACCTTCAGGAACAGCTTGGCCAGGTGCTTGCCCAGGCAGGTCCGGACACCACCACCGAAAGGGAGGTAATGGAAGCGGCCATCCTTGTCCTCGCTCCGCGCCTGACCGAAGCGATCAGGGTCGAAGACGTTCACATCCTTGAACACGGGCGCCGTGTCATGTGTGTCCCGGATGCTGTACATGACACTCCAGCCTTTGGGGATCTGAAAACCCTGGAGGCAAGGCGGGGGCAGGGGTGGAATGTGGTGGTGAGAACCAGAGGAGGTCTGAGAGGATCCAGGACCTTCTGCCTGCCAGCCCCCACCCAGATGTTCCTGGAGGCACCCCACTGTGGTCCCCGGGGGACTGGCCAGCCTCCCCTTTTGGCATGTCAGTCAACCTACTTAGAGATGTCCCCATGCAGCTTCACAGCACACCCAGCTGGGCTGCATCTGACCCAGCATCTGGGTCCCTGCTGGGTCCCTCCCATCAGCCTGAAAGCTCCCTGAAAGCAAGCACCGTCTCCCCATGAGGCTGAGGTACCCCATGGGGAGCTGGTCTCTCCCATCGGCCAACCCGCAACCCCACAGCCCACGGGCCCAGCCTCACGTCAAGCTCGAAGGTCTGCAGCACAGTGCGGTAGCCACCGGAGACGGGCGTGAACAGGCGCATGACCTCCTTGATGACGCAGTCCAGGTAGTGCAGCCCACTGAGCGTGCTGAGGCGCAGCGTGCCCTCGCAGGGGCAGCCGCCACTGTGCAGGATGCCCTGGGCCCGCAGCTCCTCCCGCAGCTTCTCCAGCACAGCCGGGTGCTTCAGCAGCTGCATGATGAGCGAGGTGCTGGCGCTGGCGGTGGTGGCGTAGGCGGCAAAGATGAGCTCCAGCGTCCCGTCCTGCAGCAGCAAAGAGGCACCGCTTGCAACCTGGGTTCGGCCTGGTGGTCCCAGCCTGGGGGCAGCCCCTCTCTGCCGGTGTCCCCCAGGCCCCAGGGTCATCTAGCTGGGCCCTGCTGCTTCCTCTGAGCCTCACGTTGCTGAGCCATTTGGGCCACGATGGACAGAGGTCAGGGGTCCAGTCTCCTGGCTGGGCAGAAGCACAAGCCTAAAAGTCCCTTGGGGAAAGGCCGCTTCTCTCTCACTGCCAGATTCCAGGGCCGGCCTCAGTAGCCCTAATGAGTGCAGTGAGCTCACAGCAGAAAGAGAGCAAATCCCAAGGAGCAGGCACTGTGCGGGTGAGTGGGGGTGAGGTGCAGGGTCTCGACCTGGGCCTTCGGACTGGCAGCCCTAGCTCCTTCCTCCCTCCCCGGGAGAAGGACATCTGGTAGGTGGTCAAGAGAGCTGAGGGGTTGAGAAAGCAGTCTGGGGTCATACCCATGAGGACCTGGGATGGGACTGCAGTGAGAAGGCTGAGGGAAGGTGGTCCCCAGAAGACTTAGAGCCCCTCCAGGGTCCTCTGGGGAGCAGTGGTGCCCCTCACAGAGGCCCCACCAAGTTATCTTGTTCCAAGCCCTGCATTTTACAAATGTGGATGCTGAGCCCAGAGAGGGGAGGGGAAGAACAGGTCCTTTACTTGCCATGGCACCACCTACAAGTCGCAAAACTTCTTATGAAATGGGAAAGTCTTTGGGGGCTCCTTCCTGGCTCATGAGGAAAAAACAAAAACACAAAACTGGAGCTAGAACACAGGGAAGCAGAGACAGTAGGGACAGAGCAGTCGGCAGTGAAGTATCCACAGGCACCTGGCAAGCACGTGAGTGTCAGAGTCTAGACGAGGACGAACTAATGCTCCCCCCCTCAGGTGGAACATCCACCCTAAGAAAGGGCAGGCAGGAAGCCCTTCTTGGAGCCCAGTGTGGACAGTCTTGGGGCCAGCAGCCCAACTGGGCACAGCCAGTGCCAGGCAGGCTGGGAGAGTGTCAGGCGCCACCCACTTGAAAAGGCTGCTCTTCCCCAGGGGCTGAGGCTGCCCTCCTGCAAGTGGCTTCTCCTTCTGGGCCCGCATTTCCCTAGGTGACCTCCTAGGGCTACCGTGACCATAAAATTCTCTGAAATAGTGAATACTGGGGTGGGGGGCTGGCTGGGGAGAGTGAGGGGGTCAACGACGCTGCGGACGGACGCCGAGTCTGTTCAGGGTTTCTAAGAACCAGTTTTCGGTATCTTTTCCAACATGGTAGATGGGACTGTGGGTGAGATGGAGACAGTGGGGCCCAGCTGCTGTGAGGACCGCTCACCACCAGGACTGGGTGCAGAGCAAGCCGTGGGGAGGGCAGGGGCGGCCCCGCCCGTGTGGGTGCTCCCACCCTGAGCAGCCCCAGCACGGAGCACAGACGTTTGCGCTGCCTGAGGTGGGTGGGGAGGGGTGCCCCACCTTCAGCTCCTGCATGGTCATCTCCTCCCCATGCTCCTTGCTGCTCTCGATGAGGATGTCCAGTGCGTCTGAGTAGTCCTTGCCCTGCGTGCACTGCAGCTTCTCCCGGATCGCCTTTTCCAGGCCCTTCTGTAGGGTCTGTCGTGCCTGAATGCCCTGAGGCGGGGAGGAGGCCATCTGGTTACCCAAGGGGAAGGGCAGGGTCACTGAGGGCCTCCTCCCAAGGCCGGGCAGGGCGGGGTGGGGACTCTTCTGAGAGTTTCCCATCTAAGCAGCAGAGATCCTGGGCGAAGGCTCCCGCTGAAACCTCCCCTCTGTCTGTGTGACCAGTGACCATCTTAGCAGTCAGCTGCCCCTCCCTCAGGGTGGGCTCACGGATGCCCATCTCCTCTCCTCCCAGGCCCTGGGTGCTCACCCGCCGGTAGCCACTAAAGGGCAAGTCGACAGGCAGGGAGAAGACGTTCTCCACAAACTGCTGGTAGACCTCAAAGAGGTGCCCGAGGTCCTCCTCGGGGATGCTGAAGCCCAGCAGCACTCGGATGGCCATGCGGAAGGTGAGCTTCTGTGCCTCCTGGTACACGTTGATGGCCTCGGGGTGGCTGCTCCAGGCACGTAGTGTGTCCTGGATCACCAGCTGGATCTTGGGCAGGTAGCTCTCCAGGGCCTCGTGGCTGAAGATCTTGGAGAAGACCTGGAAGGCAGAGGGTCAGATGGACTCTGGCCTGCCCCTTCGGCCCAACTGATTCACTGCTGATCAGGGAAAACACCAGGTCCTTACCCTGATCAAGCTCAAGCCTTTCAGTCTCCTGACACAGTCCCTCTGCTGGCTGCTCTACTCTGAACACCCCTCCTACTGCCCACGTCTTGGAGGGGAGGCAGGGGAAGGACGAGATTAAAACACAGTTCAGGGCTTCCCTGGTGGCGCAGTGGTTGGGGGTCCGCCTGCCGATGCAGAGGACACGGGTTCGTGCCCCGGTCCGGGAAGATCCCACATGCCGCGGAGTGGCCGGGCCCGTGAGCCATGGCCGCTGAGCCTGCGCGTCCAGAGCCTGTGCTCCGCAACGGGAGAGGCCACAACAGTGAGAGGCCCTCGTACCGCAAAAATAAAATAAAATAAAATAAAACACAGTTCATAAAGTTGGGACATTCAACATCACTCACAGGGTGACCTGAGCTGGCATTCCTTTCTGAAACCCCAGAAAATCATGTGCTCCAAATAATGGCAAAGCCCGGGGACCGGGCAGTCCAGCTGCCAACAGGTCTGCAGGCGATGTGGCCATACCAGAGTGGGAGGCAACACAAGAGGGCGCTGGGCAGGGCTGGAGGGGAGGCTGCCCCTCCACTGCAGGGGCCATTCCCGAATGCCCAGGCCACGGGGCAGACATGGCCAGGAGGAACAGAACACAGGTGAATGGACTGGACAAGGAAGAGGTGGAAAGCAGTAGGTGGCTCTTTTACTCTACTGATGGGAGAACAAGAGAGTCCAAGGCTAGACTGCAAGCAGGACTTCCTGAGACCCAAGACTGCTCTCACTCCCTGGGAAATACCTACTGGGCAGAGATCATAGGGAGTTTGTTAACTGTGCCATCCAAATGTTCAGAGTGTGGCCGGGTCTGGAGGCACGGGGATGGGGACAAGGCTTCCCACCTCAAAAGATCAGAAAGCCAAACAGAAGGCCTTTTAATTTCCCGCATCTTCCTTGTCCATTTTCAGTAGCCAGTGAGTCCCTGTTTCCACTTCCCTTGCTTGCTGTCCTCCTGATTCCTGAGCAAGTTCCTCAGCCCCCCTGCTGCCTCCTCACCCAGATGCCCCTGCGCCCAGTTTCACGCTGCTGCCCGGGGTGTACAGGAGAGGGTAAGATGTTAGTTTATTTAATGTTGGCCGGTGGGTCACACAGGCAACCAACAATGTCTCTAGCCCCGACCCCCAGAGTCCAGAGCAGAAGGGGGTGCCCCCACCGGGGCCAAGGGAAAGTTCACCAGGGAAGGCGGGGTGGGGGGGGCAGCACAGAGGAAAGAGACAAGTATTCCTCTAGCCGCACCCCCATCAACCCCACGCAAACCACACACACGCGCCCACCCTCCCCTCCTGCCCCCAAACACAACCACCGCACAAACTGTAAATGTGAGAATTTCCCCTGCAGTCAGCTCAAGGAGGAAAAGGTAACATTTTCCTGGCCTCAGCCCTGCATGGCTAATGGGAGGGCTGGTTTGCAGAAATAACAGTGCTGGCCCTTCAGTGGCCCAGCCAGGCGTTCACAATAGCACTTTCATTCCGAAATTCCCAGTGGGCAGAGAGGGAGGGAGGGAAGGAGGCCGGTGAGGGGCAGAAAAGCCAGCATTGTCTGGGGCTGCTCCTGCTGCTAAGGGACAGCTGAAACGTAGAAGGATGAGGGGAAGTGGCCGGGGACAGCCCAGGCCTGGCCAGGTCACTCACACCTTGCTCAGCTGTGAGGGTCCGGGGAATTTCCAGGGCCATCTCCCGCCAGGGTGCTCTCTGCCTCAGCTCCGCCCTCCTGGACCCTAGTGTCCTTTGGATGCCAGGTTCCACTCTTGGTCTAGGAGTTTTATGGGTAGGAGTGGGGCCCTGCCCCAGAGCCCATCACTGGCCAGCCTAGGGGCCCTTACGAAACAGCAAAGAGCCCACAGAAGGAGCAGTAAGTGGTCCGTGGGAGCCAAGCAGGCTCATGAGGGATGCAGGATAACTCCGTGGCTGCCAGGTGTCAGTGGGGAGGCTGGAGGTAGGGCAGGCAGGGGCAGGGGGGCCATGTCTGGCCAGAGCTAGCCAACCCAGGGCAGAGTCAAGGGCACTGCCCTGGAGGGAATGTCGCAGGGGTTGGTCAGGGCCCTCAGCACACAGGACACCGGGGCCCAAAGGTGAGCACGTGGAGGGGGAATCAAGCAGAGGCCCATGACGACCAGGACCAGCCGAAGTCAAAGTCAGCTAGGCTCCTAAGATGCAGTGGGTGGTGGGAAAAGGCAGGCTGGGCACCCAGAAACCTGAGTTTTATTTCCAGATCATCCACCAACTTTCTGTGGGATCATGGCCAAGTCACCTCACAGCCTCACGGTTTCCTCATCTGTAAATTGATAAGGTTGAACCAGGTGATCTCTGTGGTCCCTTTCAATGCACAGATCACACGAACACCAATATCCGTGTGTCCCTAAGTAGACGCTATCCCCTCAAAGAAGCCCAGAATCTGGTACCTCATCAGTCACCCGGTGTAAGTGCCTGCCAGGCCCCCACTCACACACCTCGTATGGGCTACAGTGGCTCAGGAGGGGCCATCCCAAGGTTACCAAAGGGGGAGCTCTGAGGGACCCCACTGCACCCCGAGGAGTGGCCAGACAGGACCCAGGGACAAGCCTTGCCCCGTCTGTCCCAAAGCTTACATTCCCTGCGCCCTCTAGCGATGGCCGGCTGAATCGCTCCTTCTCCAGCCTTGGGGGCCACGGAGAGCAGGAAGGACCCAAGGGGACCTGGGACTGGGCAGAGCGACTCCAAGGGCAGGGGGTCCACACCTGACCTCTAGGTGGGAAGGGGCCCTGAGCAAGGCCAGGAGCTGAAATGACCACAGGAAGCCTGCACCTGCAGGCCCCCCGGGATGGGGCTTCTGAAAGAATTGCAGCCACGACCAGGTCTCTTATCTTGACCCAGACAGGAGTCTGACTGGATGCTCTGGGGTCCCTTTCCTCCTGGATGTCCCATGATTCTCCTCAGAGGCCCCAAGAGGTGGAGAAACTACCCAAGTGAGAAGCCGAGCAAAGGCAGATTGTGGGCACTCCAGGCTCAAGGGGCTTTGCTCGGTGGTCACCAAGTCCATGCCCCTGCCTCCCGCCCAGCTGTTCCACAGGCATCAGAGCCTCCCAGGCGCCGGGAAACTCCAGGGCCTCATCCCTGGGACCGTGCCTAGCGTTAACAACGTGGGCACTTCCCAAAGCCAGGGCAGCCCAGAAACCACCGCCCACCACAAAGGCCAGGAGGAGGAGGAGGTGCCGCCCAGGGCACAGGAAGGCCTGGGCAAGTGGGGGCGGTCAGGGTCGGGACTTGGGCACAGGGGAAGGCACTGGTGGAGCAGCTCATTGTGAAGAGGGGAAGGGTTCCCAGCGGCCCCAGAGCCCACAGCCTGACCGCAGCTGCAGCAGGAGCCAGGGCTGCTTTGTTCCCCTCTGGGGCTTCCCTCGGAATTCCCACAAGTGAGCCAAGAATGCTGGACAAAGGTCACCGGGAGCCAGCCTGGCTCGGGCAGAGCCCTGCACAGGGAGCAGCAGGTATGGACATTCCATCCGAGTTGGCGCTGGGGAGAGCAGGGCAGAAGTGCATGGGAGACCTGGGAACTCCAGGCACAGACACGGAGCAGGATGGGCTCTGGCCTTGAAGGATGTACTTGGAAACCCTCCCCCAACCTCTACGGGTTTTCCCAACAATGCAGCTGGCTTAAGAGCCCACATCCCAGGTTCTCGCTCTCCCTGTAATAAAAGCTGAATCCACAACCAGGGTCTGGGGGAACCACCAGGGGGCTTGTCAAGGCTCAAATTCCGCATAATTGTTCCTACAAATGTCTCCCCCACACCCCCAGGCATCCCTCCCGACTCCTGCCTCTTACCCAGCGCCCCTGGGAGGGGAGTCGCTCACTGGTCCCCCATGACCCTGCACGCTGACCCGCTCAGCCAGATAACCTCCCCTTCTCAACTGGTGGCTGTGAATGGATGGAGAGGAGAATGGGCAGCCTCAGAAGCGGGAAGAGCCAGAGAGGGGATCCACTCCCCGGTCCAGTGACTCAGACTGGGAGGAATGGAGGCGGCTGCCCGGGAGGGTGGGGGCCTAGGTAGGCCACCCCGCCAAACCACCAGGCCGCGGCCTGCAGAGTGGAAAGAATAACAGAGGGCGGGCAGCCGCCGAGGCAGCACAGGGGTGAGGCCAAGGTGTGTACTTTATGCTCAAGTAAGGGGAGGACGAGAAAGGACGTCATCCCTCAGCTGCCTGGCATTTTCACTGGACCTCCACTCCACCCTGGCTGCCCCCTGAGCCAGTCCCCACTCAGCCCCTCTGACTGGGAGGGGCTGGCCAGATCCCCCCGCTTCTGGGTCCCCAGCATCTGTGGGCAGAGTATCTGTCCCCGACTCGAGTCCAGCTCTGACTGTCCCCCCAACTCTTCTACACACAACAAAAGCACATTGTGGATGAGGGGAGAGCAGCACTTGGCACATACCTGCCGGGCTCTGAGAAGTTCTGTCCAGACCCTCCTATCCCTCCTCCAACCATAGAGAAACCCCCTTAGACAGCTGAGGCCCAAAGAAGGAAGGGCTTTCCCAAGGTCACAGTCCGGGGCACAATTGGCCACACTCACCAGGGTCCCTGAACACCCTGCCTCCCACTAATCCAAACCCCACTGAGCCACCCTCTACCAGTCCTGGGGGCTCTGGATGTATCTAAGAGCTAGAAGGGGACGCTCCTCTAGGGCCCAAATTTATTCTAAGGGTAAGGCCAGCTGTTTTGGCTACTCTGTCAGCCCCTGGAGGCACACCCACCCCTGCCCTTCAGCCCCGGGAACCTGGAACTGATACAACAACTGGCTTAGAGGGATCAGGGCCAGAGAAGACCCCAGCCAAGCCTCCCCACTTCCAGCCAAGGCCACAACTGTCTCCCAAGGTTGGGAGAGCAAGCATCACAGCATCACAGCCTTGGACCCCACCCTGCCCTGGGAAAAGGACACCGAGGGAGGTGAAAGGGAGGGCCCACACCACTCACCCCTGCCTGACACAAGGGCACGAGGAGGGAGGGCACCCACTCCCTGGTGGCTGGCCGTGGGCACCCTCCCCCGCTGACCTTCAGAGACAACCGCTCCTGCCACCTGCCCCCTCAGCAGCCCCTGATGCTACAGTAACTTTCGGTGAAGGACCTCCGCTGGCAGCACGAAGGTTCCGTGCCTCTGCCAGGGGGCGGGGACAGAGCTCCCAGTAGCACGGCTGCCTGGCCATGCCACTGCCTTCCCATCCCACACAGGTGGAAACTTCTGCCCTGAGCTGAGCCTGGCAGACATGACTTTGACGCCAGAGGCTGTGCAGTGGTTCATAGGCCACCTGGAGCCAGTCTGAGCTGGCCTCCCCCAGGACCCCACGACCATGGGCCCTCTTGGCTCCGCCCTCCTGCTGAGGCACCTCCTGGCCTCTCCATCCCGGACACAAACCCCAGCCTACAGAGGATTTCTGAGGTGAGTGCGGTAACCCTGAGCCTGAGCTCCACCCCGAGCCAGGACGGGGCCCAAAGGCCAAGTCAGTGAGGATCGGTGGGTGGGCAGGCCAGCCTTCTTAATTCCTATCCCCAAAACATCTGGAGCTGTTCCCCCACCTCAGCCACGGGCACAGAAGTCCCTGAAGCCAGGGGTCAGGGTAGGAGGGGCAAGAAGACCACTCCTAGGGTCTCTCCAGTCCAGAGTTCCAAAGCTAAGTTCATCCTTGGGATGCACTCCAAGTTCTCTGACAGAATCTCAAGGCCACTGCCTGAAATGCCCTGAAGATGCTGGCCCTTTGGTGCAAAGAGACCCAGCCCTATCTCCAAAGGAAAAGAGGAAATGTCTGATCCTGTTGTGTGGGGCTGGGCACTGGATGCTTCCAGAACTACCCATGACAAACCCCCCCCCCACTCTGGTAACCCTCCCTCCCCCATCTTCCCTATCAGACTCCATCCACCCTTCCAGGGCAATACTCAGCTTCTTTGCATACAAAGAGAAATGCAGTCCCTCCCCCATGAACCAGAGACCTCCTGGCCCCAGGTAGGGGAGGGGTAACAAAGGAGGAGGGACAGAATCTGAGGTGAAGCTATAGGGACACAGGCCTGGCTTCCAGAGAGGATTCTGTTAGATTGGGCAAGGTATTCTGGACATTCTCCCTGGCCACCCTACCCCTCTTGGCCCTAGACCACCAGGGCAGCCTGGACAAACACCTGGAGTGCAGTGATGGCTGTGAGGAACCCCTCCCCAGCACATCTGGTCAGACCTCCAGAGAAGGGGTGGGGTAGCAGCCCCAGTGGAAATAGTGATGGTCCTAGCTGCCCGCCAGCAGGGCCTCAGCACACCTGGCCCCCACTTCCTGCGAATACATCCTGACCAGGCTGGGCCCGGCCCAGCAGCCCGCTCTCCAGCCTGCTTGCAGTGTGGCTGGCTAAGGCAGAGTGATTGGCACAGGGCAGTCCCCACCCTGGCCAAGTTGGATCCACCGGGCATTGGGTCCAGCAGACTGGCCATTCTCTCCAGGACCAACCTGTGTGTCTCTGAGTACTCTCTTCTCATCCCTCCAGCTAGATTCTACTTCTTAAGGGCAAGAACCAAGTTTCCAGCTTTATGCTTGTATCTAACCTAAGGCCTGCTACTTAACTCAGTAAACTTAAGTTTATGGAACATCAATTAGAGATTTGGCAGGGCGAAGGACGTTTTCATCTGCCCATTTACATAGGACGCACATGCCACATAGCAAGCACACAACTAGCACACAGAGAGACAGCCCTGCTTTGGGTTCCCAAGCCTCTGTCAGGATGAGCTGGTTTCTGGCTGCTCCCTTATTCGCAAGGTGCTAGAGGGCAAGGGTGCCTGGAAGAGAGAGAGTATCTATGCCTCATCTGTGGTCCTCCTTTCTGGCCCCACCCAGGTCCCACCCCCTCACCCTGTCCCTCACTCCAGCTTCCTTCTCTGTGTTTTCCTCCAGCAGCATTCATCTGTGCCCCCCCCCCTTCCTCCCTGCCTCCTCCCAAATGGATGATGTAAACCAAAACCTTGGGGCTTTCCAGGAGGTCCCTCCCCACCTGGAGGCCCAAAGCCAAGTCAGGCAGAGGGTGAAGGGAACTGCAGGGCAACAGCCTCTCCCTAAAGCCCTCTGCACCCCCAGGGTCTCACACTCAGGTCCTGACCAAGCCTTCTTCCTCCCAGCACTCCCTCCCCACCTCCACCCTGACCCTCAGCTTCTGGCAGCCCCAGGTGGGCAGGGCTGAGGAGGGCTCTACTTGGTGGCTTAGAAACCACTCTCCCATGGATGCCTGTGTTGCAGGCTCTGCCCTGCCTTTTCTTCCTTTCCCGACCTGGTTCAAGTCCCTCAATCTCTCCAAGCCTCGGGCTCCTCTTCTGTGAGAAAGGGACAGTAATTGCTTTCTTGTCAAAGTCTTTATAAAGATAAAATGAGGAAGCAGCCACATTCTTTGGAGCTGGGTTTCTGAGGCTCAAGCTCTCTCCTAACTCTTTGAAATACGCTTTTGGTGGAGTCACAAAGACTAAGAAAAAAAGGAGTGTTAGGCATATTTGAAGAGCCCCCATTCCTGAGCCTACGGCCCCCTCCCAGCCACTCCCAAGAACCCTCCCCATCTGCCCCCGGGCTCTGTTAGCTGTTTCCTGCTCTAGTGAAGCAGATGGGAAGACTACTTCAGGAGCCCCTTTCCCAGCCCCTGAAATACGTGCTTTAGCGAGGGCGGGGTGTGTGTGTGTGTGTACGTGCTGACCAGTCCCCTCTGATTTTTCCTCCTTTTGTCTGTTACGGAGTACTACTCTTCGCAGGCAGTTCGGAAGACGACAGATTCTACAGGATGAACTCCTCTGTTCACACACAGACGTCCGGAGGAGGGGGCTGCCCCACCATGGCCCTCTCCTGTCTCCTAGGCTCTGCCACTTTTCCCGGAGATCAGAGGCTGCCTCTCCCTTTCCTTTAGGTTTCAAACCGGGTGAGTCCTCTGACCCAATGGAAAAAGTGAAGGGAGGGGAGGTCGTGCAGCGCTGCCCCTCCCCACCCCCGCACCCCAGTCGCGGCCGCTTTAAGCCGGCGGGCCGGCGCCCCGCCCTCCGGCGGCTCAGCTTTCGGGTTACTGCAGTTCAAACAGCACGTGCCGCCCGCGCTCTGAGCCGCAGCGGCGGCGCAGCCCTGGGAGGGGGCGGGGAGGCTTGCCCCTTGCGCGCTGGCTCGCCTCCTCCGAGCCTCTTCCAGGCGCTCGGGAAATCCACAGGATAAACACCCACTTTCTCTTCCTCTTTATGGGAGGGGGTAGGTTCGCTTTGATCCCCCGCCGCGCCTCGGCTCGCCGAAGTTCTCCCACCCCTCGCCCTTCCCCCTCTGTCCAGACCGGTGCGCGCAGTGGCCCAAATTTCACCTCAGCCCTCCCAGGCAAGGCCCAGCAACCGCTGCCCACAAGGTGCCCCCAGCCCCCGCGCCTGCCCTCGTCGCCCTTAAGCAACCTGTGGCCGGGAAGCTAGGTATGATTTTAGAACGATCCGTTTCCAGTCCTCGGAATTCCAGGGGACGAAAAGGAGAAGCGCTGGCCACCGTCCGCCCTCTCTTTTTTCCAGGTTTGTGAAACACGACGATGAAAGGCGTTGGACGCCCCTGTCGCCGCATGTTCAAGTTGTCCAAACCAACCCCCAATTAGCCACCCGTTGGGCCTGGTAGTGCGCACGGCGCGGTGGCTTACCAAGAGGGCAGACCCGGAAGAGGCCTGTACAGGCCCTGGATCTGGGATCGCAGCCGTCTAGGCAGGGAGCTTCGGGGTCCTCCCACATGGTGTGCAAATGGGGGCGCGGATTCTGGTAGGGACGTCCCCGGGTCTCCGAGAACTCCTTATCCCGAGGCGGGTGCACGGGAGAAGAGGTTCGGAGCACGGTTGCGGGGCTCTTGGCCTAGAGTTCTTACCTTGCGCTTGTTGCGGTGGATATCGCCGATGGAGTTGGCCACCGTGTTCGGGCCCAGCAGCATGCGTGTGCTACGTGGCCACTCGGTGCTCACGAGGTGGTGCTCGCCCATGAGGATCTTGCGTACATTCTCCGCTCCCGTCACGCGGATTAGCGGCCGCCCGAGCAAGTGCGTCTTGAACACGTTGCCATACTTCTCCCTCCGCGACGACTGGAAGCCAGAACCCTGCGGGTGCCACGCAAAAACTTTCTCAGGGCCCACATCTCCAGATGGGACACCCGGGAGGCCCAGCGTCGAGGGCCCGCGGGGGAGGGGCGGAGAATCCCACCCGGGGCACCAGTCCCCCTACCCCCACACACACACGCATGCACGCACGTAGGTTTTATTTTTCACAGCATGCATAAGAACTGGGGCCTAGAGGATAATAAATAAAGCAAGGGTGCGAGAGGCCCAGGGCAACCCCCCGGAGGTTGTTTTTTAGTAATGACTTGCGGGAGGGAAAAGATATATCCTGGACTGCGGGACCAGAAGCTAGAACCTCCGCCTCCCCCCTCCACCGCCTAGCGCTCGAGACTCTCGGAATAAATATTTCCAGGCTCCCGGCCACCGGCTGGCGAGACCCCGCGGGGTGGCCGCAGGCCAAAGATTATTTATAGCGGCGAGCGGTCGGTGCCCGGAGGCAATCACTACAGATGGGGGTTGGGGTTTCCTCCGTTCGCTGGTGTGGGCCGCGAAGGGACCCGGCGGCCCTCTGAGGGCTCCGCAGGGTAGAGTCACGGGCCGGGAGCCGCGATTTTCCTAATGCAATATGCCCTGGTAATAACTGAGGAGGACTTTCGTCGTCGCCCTGGAGTTTGGGACGCGAGAATGGAGGAAGGCGCTTCCCGTGGGGCGGAGTAGGGCTGGGCGGGGCCGCCGTCGCAGGTAACCGGATCCCCGGCGGCGGCGGCGCGAGCCGAGCGGAGCCAGGCCCCGGCCCGGGCCCGGCGCTCGGAGGAGCTGGCTGTGTCGGCCCCACGCGGGTACCGGAAACAGAGGGGACCTCCGAAGGGCGGGAGCAGGGGCGTCCCGCTCACCTTTGACGTCGTAGCTCGCCACCCCACCGCGCATTAACCCTTCTCCGGCCGGGGCAACAGCCGGTGAGAAGGAGAGGGGCGCCACCTGTCAGGCCGTCCCGCCTGCCCGCCTGCAGACGTGCGGATGCCGGCTCCAGATCTGCGGGGTCATGCACTCCCCGGAGGGACACTCCGCTTCCTCTTTTCCCGGCTTGGTCCCCCTCCTCACTTTCCCTTCTTCCACGGAAAAGCATTCGCCAGTTAGATGTGTACACACCCCAGCCCTGCCGAAAAGTGACTCTGCAGAACCCGGAGCCCTAATCACTTTTCCACGTGTGCCTCCAGCCCGGGCGCGCGACAGGGAGCGAGCCCGGAGCGCCCGCGCCTCCAGGAGGGGGTCTGGGCCGCGGGGGACACCGCCCCACTCCCAGGTTGGCGGGTCGGGGAGAACTCCCGCCACCCTGCCGCGGTTCTAGACGGCGTCTACCCCTTTAAGAGAAATCAAGGCGAGGGTGGAGGTGCGACAAAAGGGGGCAGAGAGCGGGTTTCCCTCCCTCGATCTGCTGTACCGGTCTCTCTCACTACGTCTGACTCTCCTCTCCTGCGTTTCCTCTGTTTTTCTTTTCTTTCGACACAAGAGTTGGGTTGTGAATTTTCCGAGGTCGCCGCCGCCTTTCTCCCGCGGCACCCCCTCCCCCGCCTCTGATCTGCCTAACTATAATTAAAGTGCGTTTTTTGTGGCATTAATAAAGAGTTATTTGTCCGCCGTTTCCACGGTCTTCACAAAGAGTACTTTCATAGGGGCGGCCGCTCGAGCCGCGAGTCCAATTTATACAAAAATGTTGTATTTTTAGCCCTGGGCTCTGTTTAGATGGTGCACGGTGGAAACGGAGAGCCCTTGGAGGTCCCCCCGTAAAATCTGATAAATGACTCCGAAAAAATAAAGCTGGGATTCAGAGGGTTCCCATTAACCCCTTCAGTGCTTCTCTACACGCATCTCCCATTTCCTTCTCACCTCAGAGTCAAGGGCCCCGGGGGCGAACGGATGGGGTGGCGTAGGCCTGCTTCCCCCTCCCCATCTCACGTGCGGGTAGGACGCAGAACCCCAGAGGCCCTTGTGGGATTCGGAGAAAAGGTCAGGGGACGTTGGTGGCGGGGGTGGGGTGGGGGCGGTAAGGAAGGGGGGGCGGTGACAGACCGCGAATTCTGCAGATTGGCTCTAATACGGCAGGGGCCGAAGCCCCTGTGAATATATTTTATTTCCTAAATTCTCGGCCAAAAGCCTAGACCACCGCTGCAGTTAACCCTTTAAGTGTGTTGGCACGGGAGAGGCTCTGGGGATTTCTTTACGGCAGAGGGACGGGGGGAGGTCCCATTGGTTGAAGTGAACCCCACCTTGTTGCACGAACAGGCCCCCAAAGAGATGGGCTGATTCCGGGACTCCGGAAGACCGCAGGGCAGACGAACCTCGCGTGCCCCTCCCGCCCCAACTCTGCTGTCAATTGGCGCGGGGCGGGGCGGGGCTGCGCAGGGTGTATGTGTGTGTGCACGCGGATTACACGCGTCTGTTAATTTCAAGCCAAGCTTTCGCACTTCTAAACTCACAGGTCTCTGCGTTCACCTCCCGCCTCCGCTTTCCCGGGCCGAGGCTGTCTGTTTCAGTACAGCCAACCTTCTGCTAACTCCTAACAGCATCTGCCGGACAAACACGCGTGCACACGCCCACACAACACACCTTCCGCGGTTAACCCAGAGAACACCCCTCCCCAGAGAAAAACCTGCTGTGTATCGAATTGCAAAAGCGATTATCTAGCACTTGAGGATGTTAATTCCAGGTTAATCTCCCCATTACCTACCTGGGTCTGGTCCCCGACGCGCCCACCCCCATTATCACCAGCAGTGCGGGTTGTGTGGCGTCTCACAACAAACACAAACGCACTCTATGGGTCTCACACACACCTCTCCCAAGTTACTCTCCCCTGCTAGACTGTCCCCACCCAGTAAGTAAATAGACCCTTTTCTCCGAAAGCCGAGAAACCTCGGGTCTCAGGCTTCTCATTTTCCTTGGGTTACCTCCTTCCTTCCCCACCACAAAACACACACACTTTCTCAGACCATAGAACGGGGCTATAGTACCTGGCGTGGCCGGTGACGCGGCAGGAACACAGCCCGGGTCTTAAAGGGGCAATCCTGGCTGCCACTGGCCCACTCTTTCTTTCCCTGACTCAGTTTTCGGGTCCCAGTGACACCGCCAAGGCCCGGGAAGTCGACGGTGACTGGGGCCTGGAGCGCGAAGGGGAGGCGAAAGCAGCTCACGACTGGATGCCCCCTCCGGCTCGCGCTGCGCAGGGAGCCCCCAGGACGCTCGACGCACCCCTGTTGAGTCGCTCGCGACTGGAAAAAGTCGGTCTTGGGACCCCTCTCGGATTCGGCAACCTCTCTTACCAGCCCCTTGAACCTGCGCACCCGGCGCCAGCGGGCTCGGAACCACTCCTCAGGCGGACAGGGAAAGCCGGGGCGGCTCAGGCAGAGAGGAGGGAAGGGGCGGGGCGGGGACCCGTGCCTTCAGGCTCCCGGCGCCCCCTGGCCGGCCCGCGGCTCCATCCGCCTGGTGCTCGCCGCTAGCGGACCCTGGAGAGCAACGGAGCGAGAGCGCCCTTACCTGTAGCAGCCAGTGGCCGGTCTCTCCGATGAGCGGGAAGCCCATGGAGCCCTTAGGGATGGGCAGCTTGCAGCTTTTGTCGCGGGTGGCAGCCCAGCGCAGCTGCCACAGCTGCTGCGACACGGCCAGCAGCAGCGTCACCGACACCAGGCACGCGGCGAGGGTGGCCAGCGCCGACACCAGCTCCAAGCCTTCAAAGAGCATGTTGGCGGCCGCTCGGGGGATTGGCTGTGCTGGCCGCGGCGGGGGAGGGGAGGGCCAGACGAGAAGGGACGGGAGCGGCGGGGGAGGGGAGGCTGCCGCCGGGGGTCCTGGCACCTCCGGCCAAAACAGAAAAGGAGCAAGGAGCCGAGGGAAGGGAAGTGGAGGCTGCAAAGGGAGCGGAGACAGTGGGGGGAAATCGCCTAAAAGAAGAGAGAGGAGACACGAGGCGACTCGGAGTGTAACTTTGTTTGTTTGTTTGTTTGTTTGTTCCTTTATAGCGGGCTTAGGGGCTGCTGGAGGGGTGGTGAGACGAAGCCGTGAATCAAGCTGGTGGATTAGCTCTCCCCGCAACCATCACACTCGGAAAACTTTGGAAAACTTTGTCCAGTGGGAGCCTCTCTCGTAAGCCCCTTCCCCTGCTCGGGGGGGAAAAAAAGAGGGGGGGGGACAGAGAACTAGCGGAGAGAAAGTGCGATCGATTTGTTAAAAGTTTTCCCCTCAAATTCCTAGGTTAAAAAAAAAAAAAGGAAAAAATCCTGAATCCCCAAATTCCAACGAACCCAGAAACTTTGGGTGCGAGAGGGAAGGCTCCCCGGCTGAGGCGAGTGGAGAGGCGGAGCCCAGCGCCCCTGGGCTGCCCCGGGCGGCGCGCCGGAGCCCCAGAGCCGCCGCTGCACCCCCGAGGCGGGCGCGGCGGGCGAGGCGGCGCGGCGGGCGCGGGTGCGGAGCCGGCGGCCCGCGGCCCGGACGGGACGCAGCCGGCGACAGAGCCCCGGGCGGGCGCTGGGGCGGCGGCGGCAGCGGCGGGCGGGAGGGGTGAGGCGGGGTGGGGTTGGGGGAGGAGGTGAAAACCCGAGCTGGGCTATTGTATCAATTAAGAAAAGGCAGTCCGTCCCGGGACGCAGTCTCTCGGCTCAGGAGTTGCTGCTGGGAGAAGAAAGCGGGGGGGTGGGGGGGTGGGGAGAAAGGAAGGCAAAAGGAATGAAAGAAGGGAAAAAGCAGGAGGCAGGATTTCAGGGCTGATGGTTTTAAAAGCTTCTCTCAATGTGAATTTGTGCCTCTGAGAGCCAGGCGATGCGTGTGTTTATATAGAGCCGGGAGGCTGCGCCGTGGGCGCTCCGCCAGCACCCCCCACTCCCACCCCCACCCCCACCTCCGCCGCGCTCTCGAAGCCGGAGGCGTGGTGAGAGGCCGGCGGCCGGAGCGTGTGAGCGCCCGCCGGCCTCCAGCCCCGCCCAGGCCGCCCGCAGCCCGCAGCCCGCCGCCCGCCCCGGACCCACTTGTAGCCGCCGCAGGATCAAACTCAGTTCACCTCTCGCCTCCTCTTCCTTCTCGCCGGCGTCTCGCTGAGCCCGGCACCTACAGACGGACGAGATGAGACACACACACACACACACACACACACACCACACACACACACACACACACACACACACACACACACACCACACACGCACACACCACACACACACACACACACACACACACACACACGGTGTGCGCTCGCACGGTGCCCGCTTGGCTGCTAGGCTACTTCCCTCCCTCTCTTCCTCCTTGTCGGGCCCCGGCCCCCTTCCCGCATCCCAGGCAGTCCCGCGTGGGCCGTCGCCCCAGTAGCTGAGGTCTCAGGCGGACTACCCCTCGACTGAGAGGCTCCAAAAGCCCCTGAACCTGTGCTTAGGGTCTCCAGCTCTTATCCCGCGGGACCCCGCTGGCTCCTATCTCCCGGAACCCCTCAATCCTCTCATTTGCCACTCCCAATCTCTCCTAGCCGGGGGTCCTCCACCCCGGATCTGGACATCCTCAAACCTCGGAGGCCAAGGTCCCTTCCCTCCCCCCATACGTCTCTTACCCTACAGGACCCCGAAGTTACCCACTCCCCGTCCGCGTCCCGGGCAGCTGACGCCGCAGCCTTCCTTTCGGACACCTCGAGACCCCCTAATTTGTAGTCCCCTCCGCCCCCCCGCTGCGTCGGAGGAACCCCGATGCTGGTCCGGTGAATGTCCAAAGAGGACAAATGCTGCGGCCCCGGCACCCAGAGGCGGGAAGAGTTGGGTACAAACGTTCATTGATAAATTAGTAAATAAGCACACCAGGTGAGCGCGGCCACCTTCTTCCAGCCGGCCGCTGAGGGCCCAGCGCGCGTGCCTGTGCGAGGTGTGCGTGTGGCCCGGGGCCGCAACTGTGTGCGCGCGCGAGTGTGTCCCCGGGTCAGCCCGACGTCTGTGGAGCTGTGTGGCGTGTCTGCGGGTTTGTGTGTTCTCTCTGGCGCTGTATGTGTGTCTGTGCGTCGTGCATCCGTCTGTCATCTGGGCTCTCCTCCTGCGTGTCTGTGATACATGGAGCTATGCGTGCCAACCCCGACACGGTCTAGCTGGTGCCTGGCTCGCCCTCTCCCGCGTGTCCTGTTTCCCCCCAGCCCCCTGTTCTCCGTCGTTCACTCTTGCACTCCCAGAACAGAAGACGTAACCTTCAGTTAGGATGGCGTGTGTGTAAACGAAATTAGATTCCCCTTTTAACACCTCCCCTGCATCCAATACGAGTTCTATTTTAGAGTTCACCAGAAGAGAACGTGTGTGTGTCTAAGGGGCGAGCATCTGTGCTGTCCCTCCCCGTGTGAGCCCTTCCGAGGTTGATGTGGCGGGCGGAGATTTAAAAGCTCTCTTGCTTCTAGCGCTGGGTCATCTCGACTCTCACTCTCTGCCCTGGAACCCCACCTGGTGGACAGTCGTAGCACTACAGATTCAGGGGGAGGCAATTCCTGCTCCCCCCTTCCCTCTGTCTCCATTCACAGGGAAGATCAGCCCTAAAGGGCCTGCTTGCAGGCTCCTAAGTGGCTCCACTCCTGCTTCAGTGCTCTCAGACTTCCACCTCAGGCGGCTTGGGGCCCAGACCCTCACAAAGTCCCTGTCAGGACCACTGTGACCCCAGAAATAGAGAGCTGGGGCACATCGTCACAACAGGGAGGTTTCACAGGACAATCAACTCTGGCTTGGGTACCTGGGAGCCACGAGACCAAAACCACACCGTTCCCTTTGTTGGGGGGTGGTGGGTGAAACTGGGCAAGAGTGGGGCTGGGGGAGATTGTTGAGGCTCTGCTGTTTTAAAGAGCCCTAAGAATATAGCCTGACCCCCAGACACAGAACTCCTCCGGGATGGCAGAATAGGCAAGGTAACCCTGGGGAACCCACGTGTGGAGACATCAACCTCTGAACGGATGGACACACAGCCTTATAGAGATGCAAATAGATGCACAGGCAAATACTGAGAGAGCATGGGCATGCACGATCGCGCACGCGCGCACGCGCACACACACACACACACACACACACACACACGAAGACGCAGGCACGTACACTTAGAGAATCATTGTCAACAAATTCACACAACACCTTCCTCCAACCTCAAGAGACCACAGAAGGTGTCTGCTCTGCAGGGATCACAGCCCCAGAAGTCTCCACGAACCATTGTCTTCCCCTCCCCCTCTCCTACTTCACTGTTGGCTTTTGGGCACTTTCATCCTCTCTTCCTGTTCAGGTGGGAGTTGGGAGGGGCCCTGGGGGAGTCATTTTGAGTTCTTATGGCCCAGCCACCAAGTGGAGTCCTGGGGAATGTCCATAGGGACAGCATGGCTTCGCAGCAGTAGTCGCTGGATTTCCTGATTGGAACCATCTCTCTTCTCAAATCCCAAAGATTACTTAAGAAAAAAAAAGAAAAGAAGCCATGGTATTGTAATTCTCTACATTGCCGGAGGTGCTGGGGAGAGTAGGAATCCTAGGGCTGTGGAGCAGCCTTGTTAAGAGTGGGGCTAGTACAGAGAAGGGTCAGCAACCAACTTCACCAGCCAGATTCCATCCGAGGACATTCCTTCATCCGCTTCACTTGGACTTCTGACTTTGGTCCCAGACCAAGCCCTGATCCAGACCTCAGTCTGACCCGTAACCCTGACCTAAAACAGACCCCTGAGCCTAATCCCAGGTTGACCCTTAATCCTGGTCATAGAGTGACCCTGTCCCTGACCCAGACTGAACCCCAGTCTTCTCAAGCATCATCCAACCCTGCCTTTGGCAAGAGGAGTATGGCTGGCCCCTTGTGGACTCCCCAGAGATGGCGCACAGCTCAACCTGTGAGGCTCTGGGAGCAGGACTGGACTGTAGGACAGAATTATCTCCCTCCCACCCCCTGCTCCAACTACAACCTTTTCCCATGGGGCTTCAGCTATCGCCTGAAGTGCTCTGAAGCCTTGGTTCACAGCTTGCCTCCCATGTCCCTGTAGCCTTACAGGTACCTTGAAATCAGTCAGAACAGACTGGGGGATCAGTCATGGGAATGCGGGTTCAAGTGGAGCTCTGCCTGGATCAACTTTGCAATGCTTGGCAGAGGGGCTGGGAGAATACAGAGGGCAGGCATCAGACACTCTTGGAATATGTAGCCAATGGGGCAAGGCACAGCCTCTGTGCCCTCTTCCCGGGCTCAGGAAACACCCATCAACAGGGACAAATCTGCTCCTCATAGAGGCACAGAGTTCCCCAGGAGTATCCCAGCCTTTCTATGCCCAACGGAATAAAGACATTGCACTTTCCAAATCCCTTACATGTGTGCAGCCCTGTAGGGCCAACAAATGTCTTCTACAGCTACTATTTTATTTCATTTCCACACAGCCCTGGGAGATAACACTATTTTTAGATATTAGATTTACATACTATTTTTTTGTACTGATGAAAAAACTGAGGCCCAGAGTTTCCCTCCCCATCCCCATTGCATTGTCCTATTCCCTCTCCCCCATCAAGCACGCAGCCCCATGAGACGTGAGATCCTGTCCCACGTGGCAGCTGCCCCTTTGTTTAACATCCATGCTTCTGACCATTAAAGCTGACGATGGGGGGAGCTATGAGTTTTACACTTAATTTTGCATAGTTGGGGGCCTGAATTTTTTTTAATTGATGCTTATTTACTTCCTTTCCCCTAAAACTACCTCTGCTTCCTCCAACCACAGCCAAATGGAAAGGAGCAAAAGCCCAGGATAAAAGTAGGGGTGGCCAGTGACCAGAGCAGAGACCAGGAGGCTGTGGGCAGGAAACAGGGCCGGTGTTCAGGGGTCTAACAGGTTGCAGGGTCTTGCCGGCCTCCTGTTGGGCCCATGGTAGTCTAGCCTGAGGGATGGAGCTGCCCTGTCCTGCCTTGCTGGCACCAAAGAACCCTTGGAAATCAGCTCTCAGCTCCTCCTCATCCTCCCCAGGGCCTCAGGCTGGTCCCCATTTCATTCTGAGGCCTCTCCATACACACCTGCCAGTGGCAGGACCCGTTGCCTGAAAAGTTTCAAGTCCAGTGGGGAAGCAACATTCTGTTTCTTTCTGAGGGGCGGTGGAGGAGAGGTCTTACCCTGTGCCGCCAGGTCCTGCTTAGACAAGCTCCTCCACGGCTTCTCCAGAACTCGAGCCGAAACTGCTACCCCAGCAGATTAGCAGAGCCCCTTTGGCCCTGCATCCCAGCTGTGGCCCCAGATATTCACACCGAGGCCTGTTTGCCCTTCTCCCACGCTGTGCCCTCCCTCCAGATCAGGCACCGCAAGGCTGGCAGTGCCCCTCTGGTGACCAAACTTCAAGGACAGTTTAGAGGACAGTCCCTGACTGTGCCTTGGCGATTCTGAGAGGGGCTGGGTCCCCCGCTGTCCATGCTGGTCGGGGGTAAGGACTTAACCCAGCTCGGCTTGGAAATCACCACAGTGCCACCGATGCTGCCTTTCTAGAGCCCCCAGAGGCTAAGCTCTCCTCCAGCCCCCACCTTGCAGCTTCGAGGGTTCCGTGGCTGTTGTTTGGAACACCTTCTGGCCCCTTCAAAACCACCACCTGCCGCGTCCCAGCCTGCCCGCCCATTTGGAGCCGCCATCCTGCTATCGGCGATTCTGGATGCCAGTTATTTATTTCTTAAAGGTTTTCTTCTTCTTCTTCTTTGTCCCCTAGTGTGACTTGCTCCCACCCCACCCCCTGTATCCTCTCATCACTGGCTCTTTAGACTTTTTTTGTTTCCGTTTGGCTCTATCCATGACAACTCCCATCCAAGCGCCCGTACCTGGCAGGGCCAGATGCAGGCACAGCCTGGCCCCTCACTCCCAGCTGCTCAGAGACCCACAGCCGGGGCCGAGCCCCTCACCCACCCACCCCCTTGCGGCCCTGGGAAGGGGGAGGCCCTCAGGAAAGAACTCTGTGGCTTTCTCCTTTGCCTGGATATGGCACAAGCCTCACCCCGTACCTCAATCTCAGAAATCGCAGCCTCAGACACTTGCCCCAGAAGGAATTTTTTCGGAGAAATGAAAATACCCCCACCCTCCCCTGTCAGAGCTCCCACACCCAGTCCCCTTCCTCCCATCCCACACTCAACCCACACCACACGAAAGCAACCCCAAAAGGGACTTGCCGATGGAGAGAACGAGGTAGGGACGAGGAACGCAGCTGGCAGTGTCCAAGTCGGCACTGCCTGGAAAAGAGTAGGCTGCCCGGTGGCGATGGGACACCGGCAGTGCCCCAAGCTGGCTCTGGCTGCCAGGGACACTGCCGCAGCGACTGCGTTCCCTCAGGCCCGGGGAGCCAAGAGCCCTTTATAGCCTGAAACCTGCCCTGGCACCGCCCACTGGGCGGTTGCAACCAGGCCTGCAACTAGGCGAGTCGCTAGGAGCTGGGAGGGCATCCGCCCCAGGACCCCAGGGCCAGGCCCCACGCACAGGAATCTGGGATGCCACCTCCTCCCATCCCAGGCAACTCCATGTCCTGGTATGTGCATGAGAGTGTGTGTGTGTGTGTGTGTGTGTGTGCGCGCGCGCGCGCACGCTCACGCGTGCGCTCGTGCTTAAACTTCCATTCAAAGACCTCAGATCTCTTTCCCTCATCCTCTTTCTCTGGCGGTAACAGTTTTTGAAAGGATGGGGAGAGCAGTGTGTTTCTGCTCAGTTTATCAAATTACACTCAGTGACAAAGGACTGAAGTGCATTTTCTTGAAGGCTTGACAATTAGAGATCCAGGAAGAAGAAAGAAAGGCATGACAGAGAACCCAGGGCTTTTGTGGAAGGTAAAACACTGATGTCAAAGGCGGGGATGTGGTCGGGTAGCTCTGAGTCAATTTGCCTTCATGTTCTTTGGTGTTGCAAACTGTTTCCCCCACCCCTCAACCTCAGCTGCAAAAATCCCAGGGAGCCTAGAAATTGCAAGATTGTTGATTTTTAAAAGGAACACTGTTCATTTTCACATGGGCTGAGTCAGATAAGCTGGAGCACTGCTTCCTCCCTTCGGGGCTGCCCTTCCCAGCCCCCCATGCCAGAGAAGTCGCTCAAAGAGGTACAGTGCCCTCTGTCCCCAACACCCCCCCATCTCAGCCCGTGCAGCCACCTTCTCTGCTGGTGTCTGTTTGGGACAGGGATGGGGCAGGCTTTTCCTTGCCAAAGTTCTGCCCTGCACCTGAGCTCTGAAGATTGCTAGATGGAGAAGGGTGAACTGTCAAGGCAGTTTGGGGCCTGAAGCAAAGTACATGGGGTCATTGGACTGCTTTCCCAAAGGTTTTCATCCTTTGGGGGTAGAGGGGAGGGCAGCAACCCAAGTCCCCAGCCACAGATGCAGACGAACGAGTCAGGAAGAATATCCCCTTACCCAGAGTTCTGAGACAGTGCCTGAAACAAGTCCACGCCTACCCAGCCTTCCATTCCCAGCTGGCTTTGGTCCAGAAGCCACCCAGCAGGCAGGCCGGCCGACTGACTGGCAGCCCTGCTCAGAAAGCTCAGAGAACAGAGCTAACCTGAGAAGCTAGTTGGTAGAGCTCCCCACCCCCGAGTCCAAATCCCTTCCTCTTGCATGAGACCATGGCTCCTGCTGACTCTCTCAGGAGAAGACGATGGAGGAGATGCAGAGCAGGGAGGCTGTGGGGCTGCCCACCTGAACGCCCCCCACCTCTCTTCTCACACCTATTCACCACCATCCACCGCAGCTCCAAGCTAACTCAGTTCCAGATGCCGCAGCTTTCATGAGTTTCCTCCCCAGACACTCCTGGGGTGGCCAAAGATCAGAGGAGGAACTCCCAGTAAGATGCCCTGTGGTCCAGATTGTTCTGACGTCCAAGGCTATTCTAGCACATGCCTGTGATCCCTTCAGGATTTCACCTGGTCCTCACTGCCTGAGCCTGACCACTCTGAGGTATCAGGAGATTCTTGGGAGGACCTGGGCCCCTCCTACACATTCTTTCCATCAGCAAAGCTCTATGCTTCCCCTTCAAAGCAAGCTTCAATACAAGTCCCCTGGTCTCCCACCCCCTGCAACTAGATTGCCACCCTGAAATCCCTTCTGTATGGAAAATCTGTAGCTCCTCTGATGCTCTCTTTCGTTTTTCCTCCATTGGTTTCATTCCTTCCTCGATGTCCTGCTACTCCAAATCCATTCATTCATCATACGGCAAATAGGCAGAGTGGCTTATAGCGAAGACAATGGCTCTGGAATCTATGAGACCTGGGCCCCAAATCTGCGCCGCCACTCATTACCGTGAGCACCGTGCTTTCCCCTATTTGAGCCTCGGACGCTTCTTCAGCGTGGCAAATGGATTAGAAGGGAATGAGGGTTGAGGCAGGGGTTCCTGTTAGGAGACTGGTGATAACTCAGGAACAATAACAGTAGTAACAATAGTGATAACAATATCACAGTAATAATAGCACTTCCTCTGTGTCTGGCTCTTTCGAAAGCACTTCACATATATCATTTCATTTAATCCTCACATCAACCCCAGGAGGTAGATACTATATTCCCACTCTACAGAGGAAGAATCTGAGGCACCAAGTGATTGGACAACTTGCCCAAGTGAATCCTGCTGCATTTGGGGTGTTAGATTTAATCTCCTCTAGAATTCAAACCCAGGGAATCTGGATTAGTCTGAGCTCTTAGCCAGTACACTAAGGACAAAACCAAGCTAGCAGCAGTGAGGATGGAGAAAAGTGGACATATTTTAGAAGCGTTTAGAGTTCCAGTAAAAAAGGTGACATATCTGGCAACTGATTTGGTGGCGAGGGAGGAGGGGTGTTAGGATTTCAGGCTGGGTAGCTGGGAACATGGCAGGATTATCTATTGAGTAGAAGCTCAGGAGGAGAGTGAGGCTTAGGGGACAAGATGATGAGTTTGGTTTTACCCTGGAAGGTCCTGTATCACTAAGGGATATTCAAATGGAGCTTTCTGGTGGGCTGTTAGAGGTGATTTAAACATCATCGGCATACAGGTGCTAAAGGAAGACAGGAGAGTAGAGAAGCCTACACAGAAAGAGAAGTGGGCCTAGGATAGAGCCCCAAGGAACACCAACATTTAAGGCACAAGAGGAGGAAAAGGAGTCTGGGAAATAGGGACCTCTTTTCTTTGGCCAAAACTCATGTCTTAGTTAACCTCACCTGAGACTGATTATCCTATTTGTTTGTTTCCCCTCAGCACTTAGGGAATCTCAGGGTTACCAAGGAACTCAGGTTAAGTAATTTCACCCCTGCCTAACCCAGGGACACCCCCCCCACACACACACACACACACAGAGCTTCCTGACCTATGAACTCCGATCGGTAGGATTCTTTATCCAGCTGCTGAGTTAATTTTGGCATCTTATACTTGTATATAAAACCATCTATTTCACAGAGCTTTTCACCATGTCATACGGTGACATAACACTTTTAGGGGCACCTCCTAAGCGGGTCTGGGTCTTGCCTGCCCCAGACTGAGACTCCATCCGGGCTGCATGTCAAAGTAGAGCTCCCTCACTGCACTGTGTGCTCCAGCAGACTGTGGCTTCCTGGAGAACACAACCTGACGCTGTAGCCTTGCGCTCTGTGCTCAGGGCTGAGACAGGAAGGGGGCCGCTGTGGGATCAGGGTGTGTGAGGATCCAGTGAGGTCAGAAGGAGGACCAAACCTGATCCATGGACTGGTCCCACTGAAACCCCATGTGGGAATGGGAAATGGAGAAAGCATGGGAAGAAAGCCAGGCAATGGAGAGAGAGGGATGGACTCTCTTCCCACGCACTCTCCTGACCCATCCAGGAGAGTCCACGTGCTGGAGGAGCAAGCCGGGGTGCAGAGCTGGCCTGGAGGGGTCTGGGCTGGAGGAACCCAGGAGGGAAGGGTGAGAGACTGGCGAGGGAAGGGGAGGAGGATGGAGGTACTTAGGTAAGGTCTCCACACGCTGGTTAAGAAAGCGGCAGCTCAGACAGCCCTAGGCTAGGCCTGCCCTCTGAGGGGAGACAAGGCGTGGTGTTGCCCTCAGGGGAAAGTGGCACTTGTGGGGAAGTTACCCAGCACAGTCAACACATGGAGAGCAAATGAGCAGGGAGACGTTTGCAGTGCTTCCTCTCTTGGGTGGACACACACATTCTTATTCTCACAGATGCTCCTTGTGCATTCATACGTGCTCATGGAGACTCACACGTTCCACGCCTCCCCCACCCCACACACACCGCTATGCATGCCCGGACCCCTCCCCATTCTCCACAAGCTGGTTCAGGGTGGAGCTTCAGGGCCTTGGAGCCTCTGGCCCGGCAGGAGGAGGGCCACCCAATCTTCTCAGCACCTTAGTACCCAGATGAGCAGTGACTGGCTTGGCTTGCAGGATAAGGGACAGCTCACCAGAGCCCAGGTGGAGTGAGGAAGGCCTGGGGAATGAGACTGGGGGTGGGGTGGGGCAGGCTTCTCAGAGAAGGCTACACGGACATAAAAAGGACCCTTCGTGGCCCTCTGTCTGGGCCCAAGATTCAGGCTTCCAGTGCTGTTCAGCCCCTGAGCTCCCTCTACCAGGACCCAGCTCCGATGGCACCCTGGTCAATTTAGGGGAAGCAAGAATAGCTACTGTAGGGCAGGGGCAGCCCCGAGCTCAGAGCACCCATGGAGGATTTCTTCCACCCCCCTGTTCCTGTAACTGGTCCCTCGTCAGGATCCCCAGGGCAGCTGCAGCACTGGGGTAGAGGGCAGCCGAGGGCTGAGGGCACACCCCGTCTACAGCTTGAGGATGGCCTGGAAAGGAGGCCCCGCCCCGCCCACTATAGGACCAGCCAACGCCTGCACAGCTCAGGGAGTCAGTCCTGCCATTCATCAGCTGTAGAGTCGTGGCCAAGTCACTTCATGTCTCAGGCTCAATTTTCTTATAGGAATGGGGAGAAGAAGTCTTGCCTTACTGGGCAATTGGTAGTTGTGACATTTTGGGCTCAGAGCTGGGACAGATTCAAGGTAAAGCCAAGGAAGCCAAAACTTTGGGATTTCTCACTTGTACAGTCTCCTTCCAAAGCCCTGGCAATTCATACTTTGCATTATTTTCCTCAAGAGGCTCCACTAAGTCATACAAGCTTCAGGTTTCACAGATCCTGGGACCTGAGAGGCAGTTGTTCCCCTTCCTGCTCCACTCCATCCTCAGTCACTTCCGTGCCCAGGAGAGTGGCCTGGTCTGGCCGGGCAGAGCTGAAATGAGCCCCGAGCAAGGCCTCATCCCAGATGGAAGGCCTGGGTGCACTCACCTTCCCTGAGATGCTCAACCTGGGCCTGGCCCCATCCCTGAGCTGGGCTTAGTACCTACTGCACCCGATCCTTCACTCACAGCAGTTAACCCAACCCGGGACCCCCTTGAATGAATTCCCTGGATTCTCAGAAGTTGGGCTGACTCTGGGCACTGTGTCCCAGTCCTGGCGGGGCCTTTGCTCCAAAAATTATGAACTCCTCGAGAAGCCAGTTCTAGGCCGGTGCTAGGCAACCCTGGCGCTCAGGAATGGGCCTTCAGGAAGACAAAAGCAACTTGGCTGGGCTTCTCCATTAGTACCCGTTTCCCTAAGGAGCCTTGGAGGGAGTGGGGACACAGGACTCCCTCCTCAGTGTCTGGGAGATGGATGGGGCTGATTTTTTCCACGATTCCTCCCCATAAATCTGATTCGGCCCCTCATCTGTCTAGGCCGGTCTCCATGGAGGTGCGTGGTAGTGATGAATGGGCTGCCTGACTAATGTGACTGGGGATGGCAGGGACTTGGGGAGGGGCTCTGCTCTGATGGATGGTCCTCACGAGGGCATATTACATTAGACACCCATAATGCGATCAGCAGGGCCATTGTAATACCAATTTGTTGCTCTTCCTCACCAGGGCGGGGCAGAGGAGCTGGAAGATTAAGGAGGATGTCAGGACTTTTGAGACACCTGGGGGGAATTTCACGAGGGAGCACGATTTCCTTGTCGAGGGCTATTACTAGGGAAATAATACGGAACCAAAGAAAATGCAGACTGGAAAAGGGAGAGGGGAAGTGAGGCCCAGAGAGAAGCTGTGACCCGTCCAAGGTCACTTCTGGAACCAGAGGGAAGAGCTGGACTTAGCACTTGAGTCTCCTTTGCTTTCTGTGTCAGGGTAGGCAGAGATGGAGGAGGGAATGCGACTAAGAGAGGAGATACAATGTTACTCTGGCCTCCCAGCTGCTCTTCTGAAAGGAGGGAAGCCAGTGGCTGCTTCCCTTCAGAAAGGAGGTGGTCTGAGGCTTCCCTGGTGGCGCATTGGTTGAGAGTCCGCCTGCCGATGCAGGGGACATGGGTTCGTGCCCCGGTCGGGGAAGATCCCACATGCCGCGGAGCGGCTGAGCCTGTGCGTCCGGAGCCTGTGCTCCGCAACGGGAGAGGCCACAGCAGTGAGAGGCCCGCGTACCTCAAAAAAAAAAAAAAAAAAAAAGAGGTGGTCTGGCGTGGGTTCCCACAGGGGCCCTGAGACGGCACTCACTCCAGACCACCCACGGTCTTGCTACCCCACCTACCCACATTAGTTCTGATCTCTGTGTCTTTCTCCTGTCATTTTAAAGTGGTCCTCTAAACACTGCACTGTCTCCAAGCTTTCCTCTAGGTCACCAGAGGGGACCTTTTAAAGCAAAATGTTCTTTTCTCCTTAAAAGCTGTCAGCAGCTCCCTGTTGCCCTCAGGATGGGGCCCCGGCTGGCACTCTGACTCCAGCCCCTCCCCCAGCCTCAGCTCTGGGGCCCCCTCCAACTCACCCAGCCCCTTCTGTGGCAAAAGCATGACATAAACTTTTACACTTCTAGGTCCTTTATTTGGACTTCAGGGGCAGGAAACTGATCATCATACCCATCAGTTCCTGTATATTTCAGTCAGTGCAGGCTTCACTCATTTCCCTTTCCCCTTTGATCCCCAGCCCTAGTCTCGATTCCCGCCCTCACCTCCAGACCCGCAATCCATTGTGGTGGTATATGCGCAGGTGATGTGTGCGTCTTTGAAAATAGTGCTATCTTTTGTATGTATGCATTTTTAACTAACATAAAAGATCTTGCAGTATAGATCTTGTTTGTTTTGGGTTTTTAAAAATGTAGCACTGTCTTTGCTATCTGTTTATGTTGCTTTATGTTCTTCTAGTTTGTCACTCTGACTGCTGTAAAATATTCCAAAATATGTATCTACCACAGTTTACCGTGGACACCTAGATTTCCTCCAGCTCCCTATTTCTACAAACATTATGCAGTGAATGTCATTTTCTCTGGGCGTTTAACCAGGAATGAGCCTACAGGGTCCTACGGGATGTGCATTTTTAAGTTAAGTTCTGCTGTGTGACTCCAGACAGGCTGCACTGGTCCACACTCATCAGCTGTGAACAAAGATGGCTGGTTCCCCTCATCATAAACAGCACTTGCATTATTCCACTCTCTAATTTTGCCAGTCTGATCGGTATAAAGTAACCTAAGCCTGTACACATACCAGTTACCACTGTTTTGAATATCCTTCTGCTTTAAATATCCTCCTCTCATTGACTGGTAAACTCCTACTTATCTTTTTTTTTTTTTTAAATGAATTTATTTATTTATTTATTTATTTATTTATTTATGGTTGTGTTGGGTCTTTGTTGCTGCACGTGAGCTTTCTCTAGTTGTGGCGTGTAGGGTCGTTGTGGTGTGTGGGCTTCTCTTGCAGTGGTTTCTCTTGTTTCAGAGCACGGGGTCTAGGCATGTGGGCTTCAGTAGTTGTGACACATGGGCTCAGTAGTTGTGGCTCGTGGGCTCTAGAGCACAGGCTCAGTAGCTGTGGTGCACGGGCTTAGTTGCTCTGCTGCATGTGGGATCTTCCCGGACCAGGGCTCTAACGCTTGTCCCCTGCATTAGCAGGCGGATTCTTAACCACTGCGCCACCAGGGATGTCCCTCCTACTTATCTTTTAAAACCCAATTCAAGTATCATATTATTTGTGTGGAGTTTTCCAGTTTGTTACCCTTTCCTTGGTGCTCCAGAACATTCTGTACATTGTATCCTAACGTTTATCATCTCACTGTAATCCTTTCTCTCTTTCTCATTCACACACTACCCTCTACCTTGGCCATTAAGGAAGATATGGTTCCTGCCTTTTGGAACCATTGGAAAGAGGGAGGAAGAAGAGTGAAGGAGGGGTGGGCTATATCAGTGGGAATGGGGAAATCAGGCAATTCACAACATGCTCGTTTTTCTTGATAGATTAAAATTATATCAAGTACAGAAACTGTGCCCTCTTGCTCTTCATGGTCCCAGTGTCTGTGCTCTCAAAACGTGTTTTCCTGAATAAGTCCTGTCTTATGTACTGCAGGACCTCACTTACTTCAAGCAACTTTATTCTAGCCATTTCTAAACATTTCTTTCCTTCTGCCTGTGACCAAGCTAATATCTCTCTTAGCCTGAAAAGACTTTCCCTTGATGCCAATGAACTCTGGGCTGATACCTTATAAAGCATGCATTGGAAAGAACATGATCGTCAGAATTAAAAGACCATGAAGAACTCAATCTTTCCAGGTCTCCAGTTTACTGATCTGTACATCAGAGGTAAATTAGTTGTGAGGATTACATTCACCACTGGACAGCACTCTGTGCTCAGTCTCTTTCCTTCATCAAGCTTCTGAAGGATATGTCCCAAATTGAATTCCTCATCTTCCCTAAAACCAACCCTCCTCTGGAACCTCTTGTTTCCAGCAACCCTGTCATTTTTTTTTTACAATAAATCAAGGAGACATTAACTTGACATCTCCCACCTCCCTGGCTATTTAGTTAACCAAAGTCAATTGGTTCACCTTCCATGTGGGTTCCTGAATCTACCCCTCATCTCTGTCCCCATTTCCACTGTCCTCGGAGTAGAGGAATCTTCAGGATGGTTAAGAGTTTGTTTAGAGACAATGTATACAAACGAAGTCTACTGGTAACCTATTTTCTCAGGTTACTTCCCACCCTAACTGCTTCTCCCCATCCACACTCATCTGATGGCTCATAGGAATCACAAACCTCAATGACCAGCACTCTAGCTACTTCCACCTACCCCAGATGAAGTAATTTTACAAGTTATGTCAAGGAACAGATAACCCTTGATACATCAAAGCAAAAAATAATAATAATAATAAGGTCTCTCAAAAACATTCTTCCTGAGTATCAAAACTAACTTTTTTTTTTTTTTTTTTTTTTTTTTTTTTTTTGCGGTACGCGGGCTTCTCACTGTTGCGGCTTCTCCCCTTGAGGAGCACAAGCTCCGGACGCGCAGGCTCAGCGGCCATGGCTCACGGGCCCAGCCACTCCGCGGCATGTGGGATCTTCCCCGACCAGGGCGCGAACCCGTATCCCCTGCATCGGCAGGCGGACTCTCAACCACTGCACCACCAGGGAAGCCCAAAACAAACATTTTGAAGGCAGCACAAACACAGTGTTAGTACAGACGAATCTTACTTATGAATATTTATACAAAAATCCTAAATTAAGTGCTACTAAATAAAATTCAGAAGTTCACCAAAATAATAATACATCATGACCAATTTATGGTTGAACCCATAAATGAACCAAGAAGATGTTCCAACATTAGGACTTTTTACTTTATGAATAGGTAAAGGAAAATGCTGAAAAAAGCATTTAGTAAAGTTCAACACTAATTTCTTGTAAAAGCTTATAGTAAGCTAAGAATAGAAGAAAACTCCCTCAACTTTATAAGCCTATAGCAAACCTCATATTTAATAACTAAACATTAGAAGCATTTTGATTAAAGCAAGAAAAGAGACAAATTCTTACCATTACCACTAATATTCAACACTGTCTGGTTGTCTTAGCTAATTAAATGAAGAAAAAGATCAGACATGCAAGGGTAAATAAAAATTATGAGTATAAATACTCTTATAAATACTCTCGCTTCCTGGGTCAATCTTGGTAATATATATTTTTCTAGAAGCATCAACCATCTTTCTTTAGGTTTATGGACTTATTTCCACAAAATTAAATAGATTATTCTCAACGTTACCTATATTTAAACTATTATTTAAACTTCCTTTTCTGTGGTAGTTTCCATTTTCTGATTCCTAATTTTGTTTAGAAATCAAGATAGTATCTGTACTTTTTTACACTGTTTTTCCTTGATTAGGTTTGCTTAGTGATTTGTGTGTTTCATTCCCCCACCAATAAACAGTTTTTGATTTACAAAGGAATGGGAAATTGTCATTATCTACAGATATTAGGACTGCCTACAATAGCATATCCCAGAGAATCAACTGAAAACCTATTTGATCTAATATAAGCATGCAGTAACTTGTTCAGACACATGACAAATATACAATCAATAGCTTTCTTGAATGTTAGCATTAATAAAATTGAAAATTTAATTTAAAATATGTAATGAATAATATGAATATTCATGTGGATTTATGTGAGTAATGCAAATAATGTGAATTCATGAATAATGCAATAGTTACAGGAAGAAAACATAAAGCTTTATGTAAGACATAAAAGAAGACTTAAACAGAGACTCACCATGTTGGGAGTCAGTTTCTCCAAAATTGAATAAATTCAGTGTAATCCCAATCAAAATCCCCATGGGATTTTAAAAATGAAACTTCACAAAATAATTCTAAAGCTCATCTGTGAGAATTAACATACAAAAAGAGCCAAGAAATTTTTGGAGAAGGTCAATGATGGAAGACTTTCCCTATTAGATATCAGAATATTTTAAGGTTACAAAAACTAAAATGTTTCCTATCGGCACAGAAATAGACAAGTAGACCAGTAGAATATTGAGTCTAGGAATAGACCCATGCATTGCAAATCAGTGAGAAAAGGATTGACCAATAATATGTGTTCAGATAGCCATTTGAGGAAACAAAAAAAAGGTAAGATCAGCATCTTATATAACCCCAAAATAAAATCCAGAAAGGTTGAATATCTAAATGTAAAACAAAACTATTTTTATAATATGAGGGTGGGTGGTGGGTAGGAAAGCCTTTCTAGGTTTAAGGAAAGGACTGACAAACTATATCAAATTTCAGAATTCTATATGAGGAAAGCTAGTATAAACAATTAAAAATAGATGAAAGTGAGTGTATGGGTTAACAATTCTGAAACTGTGTACTGGGGTTGAATAAATAAGTAAATGGCTGGTAGATGGCGGGAGCCAGGTTCTCACTGAACCTTTGTCCAGTGATATATGTATCATACCATACACACATATACACATAGATGTATAGATACAGAAACAGTTATAGATATGTGTGTATATATGGGTTATCATACATAATAAAGTATCTAGCTCTGAATGCTGAGAGCCAAAAAGATGACATCTCAATAGCAATAAGCACACCAAGCACCCAGATCTTGGTTTCTAGATATCATTCTCTCATAAGAGGAACCAGGGCTCCATGAAGAACTGGTTAATTCTAGGGCTGGAACATGGAAAGGACAAGATAATCTTAAAACATCTTATAGTTTTATAAAGCAAGGAAATGTTTTTAACAAAAGAATGGGGATTTATCAACGGTACGCTGGAGCCAACCTGAAAGAGCTCCCATTTACCAAACCTGGAATAATCTGAGCAATACAATAAATAATATAGCACTGGATTATAAACAAAAGATAAAATAAATATATAAATCCAAAGGATAGATATATAATCAGTGGAACAGAACTAAGAGTCCAGAAATAAACTTATGCATCTACAGTCAATTGATTTTAACAAGGGTGCCAAGCCTATTCCATGGGAAAAGAATAGTCTTTTCAACAAATGTGCTGGGACAACTGGATATTCACAAGTAGAAGAATGAACTTGGACCCCCTAACTTATACCATATAAAACAATCCAAATCAAAATGGATCATCAAAAACCTAAATATAAGAGCTAAAATTAAAACATTCTTGGAATAAAGGCATAAATTTTCATGACTTTGGACTAAGCAACAGTTTCTCTTTTTTTTAATGTATAAAAATCAATTTTCTTTTTTAAAAAGTTTTTATTTTGTATTGGAGTATAGTTGATTAACAATGTTGTGATAGTTTCAGGTATACAGCAAAGTGATTCCGTTATACATATACATGTATCCATTCTTTTTCAAATTCCTTTCCCATTCAGGTTGTTATATAATATTGAGCAGAGTTCTCTGTGTTATACAGTAGGTCCTTATTGGTTATCCGTTTTAAACATAGTAGTGTGTACATGTCAATCCCAAACTCCCTAACTTCCCCCCTACCTACTCTTCCCCCCAGTAACCATAAGTTCATTCTCTAAGGCTGTGAGTCTGTTTCTATTTTGTAAATAAGTTCATTTGTATCATTTCTTTTTGGATTCCACATATAAGTGATATCATATGATATTTCTCTTTCTCAGTCTGAGAAAGAGAAATACTTTCTCTTCACTCAGTATGACAATCTCTTGATCCATGCATGTTGCTGCAAATGGCATTATTTCATTCTTTTTAATGGCCATTCTATATATGTACCATGTCTTCTTTATCCATTCCTCTGTCAAAGGACATTTAGGTTGCTTCCATGTCTTGGCTATTGTAAACAGTGTTGCAATGAACATTGGTGTGCATGTATCCTTTCGGACCATGTTTTTATCCAAATATATGCCCAGGAGTGGGGTTGCAGGATCAGACTTTGAATGACCAAAGCAATCTCAAGAAAGAACAACGGAGCTGGAGGAATCAGGCTCCCTTACTTCAGACTATACCTACAAAGCTATAGTCATCAAAACAGTATGGTACTGGCACAAAAATAGAAATATAGATCAATGGAACAGGATAGAAAGCCCAGAAATAAACCCAAGCACCTATGGTCAGTTAATCTATGACAAAGGAGGCAAGATTGTGCAATCGGCGAAAGACAGTCTCTTCAATAAATGGTGCTGGGAAAACTGGACAACTACATGTAAAAAAATGAAATTAGAATAATCTTTAACACCATACACAAAGATAATCTCAAAATGGATTAAAGACCTAAATGTCAGACTGGACACTATAAAACTCTTAGATGAAAACATAGGCAGAACACTCTCTGACATAAATCACAGCAATATCTTTTTTGATCCATCTCCCAGAGTAATGGAAATGAAATAAAAAACAAATGGAACCTAATTAAACTCCAAAGCTTTTGCACAGCAAAGGAAAACATAAACAAAACGAAAAGACAACCCACAGATTGGGAGAAAATATTTGCAAATGATGTGACCAACAAGGGATTAGTCTCCAAAATTTACAAACATCTCATGCGGCTTAATATCATCAAAACAACCAACCCAGTTGAAAAATGGGTGGAAGATGTAAATAGACATTTCTCCAAAGAAGACATACAGATGGCAAAGAGGCACATGAAAAGATGTTCAACATTGCTAATTATTAGAGAAGTGCAGATCAAAACTACAATGAGATATCACCTCTCACCAGTCAAAATGGCTATCATCAAAAAATCCACAAATATTAAATGCTGGAGAGGGTGCGGAGAGAAGGGAACCCTCCGGCACTGTTGGTGGGAATGTAAATTGGTACAGCCACTATGGAGAACAGTATGGAGGTTCCTTAAAAAACTAAAAATAAGCAACAGTTTCTTAGACTCTTAGCTATCACACAAAAAGCACAAGCAACAACAAAAACAAAAGATAAATTGGACTTCATCAAAATTTAAAACTTTTTTGCATCAAATGATTTTTTCCATTGAATGATTTGCAATATGATAAGGGTCTAGTACCCAGAATATATGAAAAACTCTTATAACTCAAAAACAAAAGACAAATGACCCAATTTTAAAAGGAACAAAGAAATAGACATTTCTCCAAAGTTACTATACAAATGACTAATAAGCACATGGAAAGATTCTCAACGTCGTTAGTCATTAGGGAAATGAACATTAAAACTACAATGAGATAGCACTTCATACCCATCAGGATGGCAATTATTTAAAAAAAAAAAAAAAAGCAAACCAGAAAATAGCAAGTGTTGGCAAAGATGTGATGAAATTTGAACCCTCATACATTGCTGGTGGGACTGTAAATAATGCTGCCACTTTGGAAAACAGTTTGGCAGTTCCTCAACAAGTTAAACATAGAGACCTAGCAGCTCCTCTAGGTATGGACCTACAGAATTAAAAACACATGTTCAAACAAAATTGTACACTAATGATCATAACGGCATTGTTCATAATAACCCCAAAGTGGAAACAAGTTATTTGTTCATTTTTTGGACTTATCTGTCCATTTGTTGATGCACAAAGGTCCATCAACAGATGAATGGATAAACAAAATGTGGTATATCTATACAATGGAATATTATTTAGTCATAAAGGGAATGAAGTATTGATACATGCTACAACATGGATAAACCTTGAAAACATTATGCTAAGTGAAAGAAGCCAGACACAAAAGGACACATATTACTATTCCATTTATATGAAATGTCCAGAATGGGAAAATTAATAGAGAAAGAAAGCAGATTCAGGGGATAGGGAAAGAGGGGAATTGGAAGTGATTGTTAATAAATACAGCATTTCTTTTGGGGTGATGGAAATATTCTGAAACTAGACAGTGATGGCTGCACAACATTGGGAGAATACAAACATACATTGAATTGTACACTTTGCAGTGATGAATTTTATGTTGTGTGAGTTATATCACAACAAGAAGTTACAAAAAATAAAAAAAGCCTAAAACTGGTGCAAAAACATGTACATGAGTTCACACTGATATAAATAAATGATTTAAATTAATACATGAGGATGAAGAGACAAAAATTCCTTTTAGAAGAATTCCAAAGAATTTATTTAGATACCCTTTCTAGAAGGTAAAGTTTAACACCCCACCTCTCCCTGTCACCATCTAAAGTGTGGGCTGTAATTAGTGACTTGCTTCTAATAAACAGAATATGGAAAGGGATAAATAATAACTTTACTGTGGGGAAACCTAGCAGACGCAGCCTTACCCAAGTGAGCAAGGTTCACATCATTAGTGATGTCACATGGACATCATGTAACCTCTGATATATAACGGGAAGAACACTTCAGCTGTGTGGTATTCGCTCAAAAAGATCCATAACCCCAGTCTAATCAAGAGAAAAACATCAGAGGAATGCAAACTGAAGGATGTTCTAACAAAATACTTGACCAGTACTCCTCAAAGTGGTTAAGGACATGAAAGACAAGACTGAGAAACTGTCACGGACCAGAGGAGACTAAGGAGCTAGGAAAACTCTGTTGGTTTTTAAAATTTTCACAAATGCACATGGTAATATGTTAATGGAGGAATCTGGGTGAGGGATATGGAACTATGTACCACTTTGCAACTTTTCTGTAAGCTTAAAATTATTCTAAAATTAAGTTTAAAAAATGAGTGAAAGGCTGGGAGAAAATATTTGCTCATATATAACAAAAACAAAGGTAATTAGCATCAATTAGATCAGTGGGTTGAGGATATTATGACAGACCCCCTCTCTTAACAGCATTCATTCCCCATGACTTCCCTGCTATCGGGACTCAAGAGTGGCTCAAATAGTGGTCCAGATCCCTTGATCTCCCGCCCCTATCCCAGCTTCATTTATCTTTTCATTCATGCATACAGTTAGTTGATTCAGCAAAATTTATTGAACATATTCTATGTGGCAGAAAGTCTTCTAGGCCGTGAGGATTAAGCTGTGAACAGAACCCCTTGCTCTCATGGAGCTTACAGGGAATGTACCCTCATTGCTCTAAATCAGACATCATAGTCTGGCCGTGATTGGTTTGGCCATGATTGGTTTAGGGGTGGCCATATGATTCAGTTCTGGCCAGTAAGATGTAACTGGAGGTTGGGACTTCCCTGGTGGTCCAGTTGTTAAGATTCTGCGCTCCCAATGCAGGGGGCTTGGGTTTGATCCCTGGTCAGGGAACTAGATCCCGCATGCTGCAACTAAGACCCAGAACAGCCAAATTAAAAAAAAAAAAAATGTAAGTGGAGGTAATATAAAGGGATAGTGTTAAATAGCAATTTAAATTTAAATAATTCTGAAAATACATAATTTTAGGGTAATAAATATTCAAACCTAAAGAAAGATGAAAATCACAGGCTTCTAAGAAAGGGACAGATTTGACCTGCACAGGCCTTTATCTCTTTGTTTTTCCTTCTTCCTCCTGCCTGGAAAGTGGATGTGATATATGGAGGTGATGCAGCTGCCCTGTGCCTGTGAAGTGATAAGCATGCTAAGGATGACAGAACAGGAAGACAGAAGGTGCCTGGGTCTCTGCTCCTCAGATGCTCTAGTCCTGTATTGCTTGTGCTTAAACCTCCAGAATTCTTATGTCAAAACAAAACCAAACACCAAACCAAATAAAGAACAACAAAAAAACCCTACCTTATTCTTTACCGTACTCATAGTCTATTTTCAATTACTTGTAGCTGAACATACTTCGAACTGATAAAAGTATCAACAGGCAATTTCTTGAGAATACTATAAATGGCTAATGAGACATGAAAAGATGATTCAGCCTAATAGAAATTGGCAGTTGCAAATTAATAAACCATTTCTCCCAACTCCAGTTTGACAGTCTCACTGAGGGTGCTGGGAAATAGGCAATCTCCTATGTTGTTGGTGAGAATATAAATTAGTACAGCCTTTTTGAGAGACAGTTGGCATCGTCTAGCCAAATATAAAATGTATACACTTTACCTAATAATTCTGCTCCTAGGAATTACTAGGAATCTTATAGAAATGTTTGTACATATGCAAAAAGATATCAAAGATGCCTGACTCAGCAGTTTTGGTTATAATTAGTAAGTGAAAGCAAGTTAAATAAATAATAAGGAAATGGCTAAGTTAAGGGGTAGTCCCACCATGGAATACTATGCAGCCACTAAAAAGGTTGAGACTATTATGTAGACTACAAATCTATTTGTAAAAACATTTCAACATTTTGCCATATTCATTTCAGATTTTTAAAAAAGAAATTAGACTTTATAAAGTAAAAAAAAAAAAACAACAACCCTCTGTACCCCAGTGAACCTTATTTTGTTCCCTCTGCAGAGGGAACTTGGTGTTTTTCTCCTGCATGTTTTCAAAGTTTAAATTGTATTGCACTGCTATCATTCTTCAACCTGCTTTTTTACTCAACAACTTTTTAAAGATGTTTTCATGTTGACACATGTAGCTATAGTTCATTTTAACTGCTGTATAGTATTCTATTACATGAATATATCACAATTTATCTATTCTCTCCTTGGTGGAAACTTAGGTTATTTCTAACTTTTCATCATTACAAACAATGATAGAGTGAACAATCTTACACTTGTCTCCTTCTGCACACGTGGATACATTTCAAGAGAGTAAGACCATTTTTATTAATATTTATAATATTTATAGGCTTTAACCAATCAATTCCACTCTTGAAATTTTATGCTATAGAAATACCTAAGCAAGAAGGCAAAGATGTATACAAATGTCTTGAAATATCGTTTGTAATTGTGAAATACTGGAAACATCCTAAATATCCATCAACTCACAATTAAATAAACTCAAGGTATATACAATGCAATGGAAATACTTATGGGCTTCACAAAGGATAAGATGTCCTATATGTTGCTACGAAAGCTGTTTAAGATACATTAAGTGTGGAAAAAACCCTGTAATTTAATACACTATAATTCTAATTCTTTTAATGAAAAAAGTCAGTATATATGTAGTAAAGTGATCTGAAAGAACATCACCATCCTGTTAGCAGTGATTATATGTGGAAAATGGGATTAGGGCTCAGCGGGGAAATCCTCCAGTAGTTCTGTCAGATACCTGCGTACACACGTACATATACATGTACACACACGTTCACCACCACCACCAGGACCACATTCTGCCCATCAGGAATTAAACTGCTACTTTGATTTCTCACCTTACTCAATCTGTCTTCAACCTGTTCCTTATTCCATGGCATACCAAGAGTGGAGTGGTACATATTTGCAGAGAATTTTACACGATAATAAAGCTGGCTTAACGTTGGTTTGCTTTTTATTACCACCATATGCTTTCTAAAGAACGTCAGTGACAAAATATTCCTCGTAGCAAGGAGTGCTGCTTGCACAGTCCCCTCCCTTGGTAGCAAATCACTACCAAGAGTGGTCGATGTGGTCACGAGTGCCCATGTGCCATCGGCTGGGCAAGGTGCTGCAGGGGTTTCAGACAGGCGTGTGATGTCTTTCCTGCCTTTGAAGAGCAGAGCCACCAGACAGGTACTCAGACACTAGAAACCATCAGTCTCTCTGTGGTTCAATTTACTGCCTGTATGACCTGCTTCCCCAAAGCAGCTTCTCTGCCAGCTGCCCTGGACGGGCCCTATCCTCACCCTTCCTAACTTGATGCCCTCAAGCTGCCCTGCACTTGAAGCCTTACTGTTTTTCCTCATCCTGGGAAAAAAAAAGAGACTCTGACCCTTTGGTCTTACTTTCTCCCATATGCTCATCTTTGCCTCCCTTTGTCTCCAGTGTCCAGATCACCACTTAACCCTCCGCTTTGCTCCTGAGTGGTACCTGAAAATGCCTTCCCTAAAACCTTGGAAACATACCTGGGGGGAAAAAAAGTGAAATGGTTGCTCAGAACTGGCTATCTGAAAAACCTAGAGCTGGGCAGTCCGAGGCCCCTTTCCTGTGCCCATGGAAGTGGTGTTTCCCCAGCAGTCTTCTCTGGCAAAGAGGTTCACTAGAGAGGGCAGGGCGTTACTCCATCAGCTTTAAAAATAAGCACTCCGTGGAATAGAAAGAAAGAAAAGCCATCCACCCAGCTTAACCTGAGCCTTGTAACAGAGAGGGGAGTGTGTGAGGAGAACAAGAGGGAGATACAATTAATTACCCTTGAAGCAAAGGTAAAAGTTGAAGATTACGAGACCCATTTACAGGAGGAAATAGACCCATCATTGAGCCTAGAGAATGGAAGGATTGTTTAGGGCCAGAAAAGCGTCTCAATGTTCAGATTTCATTCCTTTTCTGGAGCTTTGGAGAGAGGAAGGTCACAGCTTGGGCTTGGAAGGTACACTTAGCAGTGGGCTCAGACCGGGAGGGGGACTGCTGTCTTGGGCTCAGTTCTGGGCCCACAGACTGCCCCCTCCCTGAGGGAATAGGACCTGGAATCCTCTCCAGGAGTCCATGTGGGCTGGCCGGCGAAGGGGTGAGGCCCCTGCATTAACATCACAACAGCTGATGTCACAGACCCCCGCAGAGCAGCTGGGGCCCCAAATGCAGGGTAACCCTAACCCCAGCAGTGATGGAAACAGATAGAGGGGTGGTGCCCCCCGCACAATGCCTTGCCCCCACCACTCCCCTCCTCCTCCCTGCACTTCCTCAAGAGCCTTTGTCTTCTGGTCTCTTGGGTCTGGAGTCTCTCTCATTCCCAGCAAATATTGTCCATTAAATTCAAAGCTGAGGCCTCTGGGGAAAGGGTCTGGCACTTTTTCTCCTCCCTCCCCTTACCTCCCACTAGCCATTCCCCATCCCCATCTGCCTGGTGAGCAGATGAGACAAGGGGCAAGCTGGTGACGGCTTCACATCTGTCCCTGGTTTGCTTTGGTTCCCCGCAGAGCCCTCTCCGGACAAGGCCTTGGGCAAGACATTGTACCCGTCAGTGCTGACTCAGAAGCTGTGGGAAACATTCGGGGGTGAGTTGGGTTCAGTTTGGCTTTGACAGCCCAAGCCTCTGTACTGGACCCTCTGGTTCGTGATCCCCTCAACCAGGTGGAGGTCTCTGTATTCTTAGAAGTACAGGGTCCACGTGCCTCCCTCAGTACCTTGAACTGGTTTGGGGAGATCAAGCTTAGGAACGGTGGTTGTACTGGTCTTTAGGTGTGACCTGGAGATCCTGTGAGGGCTCCCGGAAGAGGTGGGGTGGCAGGGCTGCAGGTCTTGAAAAATCTCCTGCCAGAATTCTATGAGGCAGGGAGAGGAGGTAACTGCTCAGAGTGTCTGGCTTTTCCTCACAGGGAGATCTATACTTCCAAAGGGATTTGGTTATTATTCAGGATTTCAGTCCTGAATCTTCCATAGACATTGATGAAAGCCATGTACCTTATAGCCAGAAAAATGAGTGGATGCAAGCCTGCGCACCTGTACATGTATTCTCACACACACACACACACACACACACACACACACACACACACACACACTCCAAGGGTTCATGGACCTCTGGTCAAGAACTCTTGAATTCTAAAAGGAGGAATACATTTTGGCAGAGGAGGTTCCAGGTGGAATTGAGGGGCAGATTCTACCCAAAGGACTGGCTCTACTCTGAGCCAGGCAACTGGCTGTCTGATGTGAAGGGCTTGTTCCTCTGTGTCTACACACGTGCTCGAGGGGCCTCAGTACCATTAAGCCTGTGATGGGCTTGGGGAGTGGAAGCCAGGAGGCAGAGAAGCTCTGGACACTTCCGTCCAATGCTCAGCCACAGCATGTTGTGGAATTTGAGGGGAGGGAGGGAAAGGCCTGAAAGGGTTCACGTGCTGTGGCTAGGAACTGCCTAGGCATATCGACCACGAATAGGTCATTTACACTTCACAGCAAGCCTGTAAATTAGGCACTACAGTTCTGCTTTCACTGAGGCTTATGAGATTTAGGGAGTTAATTGTTCAAGGTCATCCAGCTAGTAAGTGGCACAGCAGGAATTGAAGCCCAGGTCTCTCAGGAACCAAAGCCCAGTTGCAGTAGTCAGACTTGTTGACTGAAGAAACTCTCTCCAGCCTATTCCCATGGCTTCCATGCCAGCCTCGGGGCCAAGAAGGCTGGGTGTTGTTACACAGACATTTCAGGCCTTACTCACCATGGTTTCAGATATGCCTACCAGGTCCCCACTCTCCTCCCAGTGCACACCAGACTTGTGCCAACTTTTCACTCTAATGTGGTTGGCACCATATTGAATTTAATTCCTTCAAGGCCCAGCTAATTAACAGCCTGGTTTCCCTGTGCTGTCTTCCCTGACCAGACCCGTTCCTACACCAGACAGTGATGCCTGTCCCTCTCTGCCGCCGAGCTCTAAGGCGGGCTCATTTTGCTCCTTCCTCTAGATAATCCCTCCTGGCTGCACCTTAACCAGGAGCCTTTCCACAGCAGGGCTGGTGTTCAAAACACACTGAGTCCCCAGTTGCCTAGCCCGGTACTCCCCACAAACCAGGCATGTCAAGGTTTATTCCTCTTGATGATAAGGACGATGCCAGTGTTTACTGTATAGACAGGAAAGCCTAGCCCAGTAGTTTGGAATGTTTCCAAGGCCACAATTCGACTCCTTGCCTTGTCTGGCAGGCCGGCTTTCTCCTCCCCACCAGGCTTCTCCTGCTCTGGTCCTCAGTCCGGCTCAAGGGGTGCAATGGCCATCATCCAGACCACCAACCATGGCTGCAGTGTGCAAAGGGGACGGGAGAACAAACAACCATGAGACCACCCTGTAGCTTTTGAACAGGTACATAGGCTCTCTTATTTAATAGCAGTTAAAAGAGGAAAACATACAGGAGGAATACACATGCTCTTTCCACATAAGAGATTTTCTACTAACCATGAGGCCCATCTGTATCAGTACCTTTACTGGTTTTAAAGAAAAAAGTTCCCTTTAGAGTTAAAAATGGACTTTCCTAAATTTCCCCCATAAATGTGCAAAATAAAAAGGCCATTTCCAACACATTAATGAAAAGTAACTGCAAACTCAGGCCAAAGGAAAAAAAAAAAAAAAAGAGGCAGTGGAAGCAGCCAGGTGCAGAGTCTTGGGAGAAGCGAGGCTACGCTGAGGGGGATTTCTGCAGCAGGCCCAAGGGAGTGTGTCTGGAGGCCTCATGGGGAAGGTCATGGGCAATGCCAATCTTGGGGATACAGGGCCCTGGGTCTGGGATTTGCTGAGCAAGCGCTTGTCAAGTGTGCAGGCTGACTTGGAGGCCTGGGAGACGATGAAAATACTGGGGACTGCTCCCTATAAGCCTGTATATTCCCTTTACCAGTGAGGACTCTCTGTTGTTTCCAATTTCCAGGTCCTGTTCTTCCCCACCCCCAACAGCTTCATTTACAGTCTACACAAAGAGATTTTGCTATGAGATACATTAAAACTATACCAGCTGCCTAAATTACTACTGAAACCCACTAGGGTCCCAAACCTCACTGTCCCTTCAGGAATATGGACCTGGTTTTCCCAAGAGCTCAGCCAACTAGAAGATGGAAAGACCTCCAGGCACCCATGTTCTCGCCTCTTACTGAGGCCTCCAGGGCACTTCTACATCTGTGGGCATTTGAGCCCAGATGTCAGGAGTCTGAGGGGCATGGACACCCATGCTTTGCACAAGTCCTCGCAAGGGCAGGCGCAGCTAGAGGCCTATAGACAAAACTGAAAACTCCTACTTCACCAATTCAAACAGCTTGGACATTGCTGGTTCCTTTTTTTAACCTTTCCCTGCTCACCAAGAGTGTGTCCCCACAGACAACTCAGTAGCTGCATGTTGGTTTCGTTAGGGAAGGCTGAGGCAGACCGAGAGGGAAGAAGGGATCTAGCAAAGGACGCACCCTATGAGTCTTGGGCTTGAATAAGCATTTTCTGTAGAGGAACCTCTGTGTGCAACGGGCAGAGTAACCCCTGTTCCTCCACCCTGTTCACTTTCTCTTCTATAGCACTGCTTCTCCAGGGAACAGGTTTGAGACCAGGCCAGCAATGATAACAGTTGAAAAATATTGTGATATGCTTAAGGTTCTCTCCATTCCACTTCAAAGTCTCAGCACTCAGAGCGGAAGAGATCTTGCTGTAAGCTGGCATCTAGTGAAGGAGGGTGTTTGGGGCCCTTCTGAAGCAATGGGATTAGTGTGGTCATTTCTCGTTCTTTTCTAATAAAGTCCAGAGCCTGAGAGATGGTATATTGGGTCTCATTCCCATGGACCCCTGCCTTTCCTTGGCTATGGAAGTTCTGGGTGGCAGCACTCATCTCTGAGCCTCATCCTAAGACCCTGGGCAAACTGCCTAGCCCCTAGGATGAGCCTCGGAAGGCTTCTGCAGAGCCCACATGCAGCCTGGTCTCCAGCTTTGAGGAAGCCTGCGTGTCGGTGTGCATATTTTCTTCCCCATGGTTTTCAAGTTGTGATACAATATTTGGTGGGGCGTGTGAAAAAGGAAGCACTGCCTTCCCTAGAAGCAACTCAGCAGCTGACAAACGGAGTGAAGAATTCTGTCTGATGAGTCTGTCTTTCCACTAACCCAAGCTGGAAAAGACTGTGTGGCTTATTTGTCGTTGTTTGGTGATGCACAATTATACTCTTGCCAGTAGCCTTGGTAGCATCTTCCTGAAGTGTCTTAAAGGGCAGATTCCTCTGCCTGACCTCAGAGTGAAGAAGCCCTTGCATTAAGTCTTGGGAGCCCATTTGGGACAGAGGACACAGCCTCCAAGCTAGCTGGTCCAGGCTCCTTTACAAACTCCAGAGCTTGAGGGATAGGATTATAGGCAATCTTTCTCAGATGAAGCCAAAAGATAGCTATGGGGATCTCAAAAGGGGATGGAAGCTTTGGGCTTGAGCAAGAAGAGCTTATCCAGGATATGACTTAGTGAGGGACAGCTGTGCCATGGGTAACAAACCACTAGCCATGGTTGACCTGCTCTACTTCATGGTGACAGTGGTTCCATCCCTAAAGGCATCCAGTCCAGCTATAGCTGTCCCCACAGTACAGAGTTGATGACATTTCCTTTAAAGATGGTGGCCAGAAAGTTGGCTTTAAAACACAAAGGAATGATTCCAAGGTTTTACCTAAGGGTAAAGTAAGGGTCATTTTCAGGCTTCTGGAATCTGACTATCCCAATGACGCTGCTGGAAGAGGCCAAGTCTGAGACTCTCTGTCTATGGAATAACTGTTGACCTATGCCCTGAACCAAGTACCCTGACCCTGAAAGAAGGCAATGAGAGGAATGGGGAAGGGCTGGGGCTCTGATTCCATTTGCACTGGCTTTCAAGATCTCCTCCTGGTGTGGGGCAGCCTATAGTTAGTCATGAGGTCCAATTCTTCCCGCTGCATACTCAGCTCTACCGTGCCCCAGAAAACTTAGAAGTAAAAGCATTGGGTCAGATCTCGGCTAAAAAATGCCATCCTTGGGGGGATTGGAGCGAAGCCGTCATCTTGCCACACAGCACGCTTGTTCACCGGTCAGTGAAAGTCAGTGGACTGAAGAGATGAACCTCCAGAACTGTGTGCTGGTCTTTGATAGACTAAGTAGTGTTTTCCAGGCCCTTTCCTTGCATCAGGAAGAATCGGCCTCACCTACACGGTGAATGGGGCACCTAGGAGTGAACAGGATGTACTTTATTATCCTTCTGCCTACTCACCTTACCTCCCAGTGGCAAGTACCCATTTTGTTTGTGTAGTTTCTGAGCCCCAGATCTAAGCTCTAGAGCCACGGATGAAATGCGGTTTATCATACTGGACCGATGACACCGCCATCTCTAGGAAAATACAGACAGTGTAGTATGGCTTCCCCTGAAGCCCAGCCTAGCAACAACTCGTGGACTTGCTTACCCTTGTGCCTCTTTTACTATAAGGAAAGGTTATGCGAATACTGTACATAGGTTATTAAAAAAATACATTTGCTCTCTCTGAAGAAGAATGCACAAATGTAGGGCCAGCCAGTGCTGGGGCCCGGACTCTGGGGCTGCAGCCAGCAGCCTCCGTGGGCCCGAGGCCCGCCTTCATGAGTGGTGGCTGCTGATGAGTCCCCGGAGTTGCTTGGCCACAGTGTCAATCAATTTCTGCTTGTCTCGCTCATTTTTCCGAAACTGTGCAAACATGTTGTTCTTGCGGCTAGTGTCCTTCATCCTAAACAGAGAAGGGAAGAAAGAGAGCAAAGTGTTTGAGGCGGCAATGGTGGCTAGTGTGTCTTAACCACCACCCGGAGTTGAGAGAGTCCAGAACACTTCCACTGTCAGGCGCATACTCACCTACTACTATTCACGAAGCTGCCCTCCTGGCACCCAAAGCCCTCCCCACTTCAGTCACCTTTGGAGAACAGTCAAGAGCCAGCCATGGCCAATCGCCTCCTCATCCATACCCACCCTACCTACTTCCTTCCCTTCTATGCCCAGGTATGCCTCTGTTGTAGGTATCTGGCACCTGCTGCAGCCCTGACGGTCAACAGGACCTTAGAGAACGTCTGAGGTCTTCTCATCACCTCATAAGCCTACTAAATCCTACTGGGACCTTACAGCTGGTATTTGAAAGGTAAAGCAGAACGATGCTCTTAACTAGCAATTCCAAAAGAACATGAGTAACTGAAAGTCACTGTGCATTTCCAAACCTTACTCTATCTGGTTAGTCTATCCTACCTCTAACAAAACCAAGGGCTTGACTGATCTCTTTTCCTTTGCCTCGGGGTAGGGGCCCAGGGGCAGTGAGGTGGTGAGAGGGCATGGTGCTGAGGAAAGCAGGTGCCAAAAGGCGGAGCCAACCGGGGGGGTTAGGCAAGAGAAGCCCTTAAGTTCTCAACGGCTGCTATGTCTTCAGATCTTGACCTTTGGAAAACTTTCTAACTGGCTCATGCTAAAACTCCAGAGACGGCATATTCCTAGAGCACGAACCATGGGCAGTTCTGGCCACCAATTCTACCAGATGGAGAGACCTAACTGGGAAGCATGGATGGAGAAAGTCAAGGCCAGGCTGAGGTCGCCAGAGCAGCCCCCAAGCCCGATTAAGCCACTGTGACAGATCCCAGGAATCTGTTATTTCCCAAAAAGGGCCCACAGCCCCTGACATCTGTTGGTGATAGTTAGCTCTGGCCCCAGCCTCCAGACTGTTAACTGGACCTCCAGCCCACGGATAGTTCTAGTTGTAGAGAATTAAGGACACTGCCCAGACTCATTTCTCCTTGGGGTCAGGCTAGGCGGTTCCTCACCACCGTCGCCCAGGAACTTGGCCAGCTCTCTGACTTCACAGTCCCCTGGCCTGCACGGAGATAGGTTAGGAGAGGGGACGGAAGGAACCTGGCACAGGGGAGTAAACTGCTCTCAGGCAGATTTCCCAGGGCCTTTGGCCAATCCTGGCCCATATTTTTTTTTTTTTCTGTGGGGTGGCCCTGTGCAGAGGGACAGGCTAGAGGCCAGTGCAGTGGGTCAAAAGGCCAGAGAGCCCATAAGGACATTTATATCCATATGGTAGGGAGGTTCTAATGAACACCATTGCTTTATGGCTCTTGCTGACAGTGACAGCCACAGACGAATTGAGACTTCTCTCTCTGACCTAAGCTTTAGGGCCTTCAGCTTGGAATTACTCATCAAGCATGCTTAGACACTGTGTATAAGGTACAACCACCCACATGTGGAGGCCTGTGCTTGGACAGGAGGAAGGAGGAGAGATGACAGAGGTTTAGAGGTTTAGGTTGTAAACAAAGTACAAAGGTCCCCAAGGCTATGATGATTACTGTATTTGGTCCCTTAAACATTAACTGCACAATTATGTTTGTGGAACTGGCTTGATTTAGGATTATTTATCCCAGAGAACAGCTCCTTTACCTTTTCTGGATAGACTATAAATCTAAATAAAACCAACACAAAGCAAAACAAAAAGAAATAATAAGGGAATAAAAATACTTCCTACCTCAATAGGACATTTAATTTAACATCCTATGTGATCATTAGTTTCATGACTCCTCAAAGCAGCCCAGAGATAGGCAGCCAGAGCTGGCTTTCAGCTCCCATAGGGAAGTTCCAGAAATAAGGTAGGAGAAAGGGAAAAAGAGGGTGGTCTCTAGACCCCAGCGGCCAGGATGTTTTAGCCATTAAGACCTGGAGTTGAGATTACTTGAAAGACAAACTCAAGTGCCCTAAGGGCTGACGGTGGAATGCTGGTTTGTACCCTGGAACGCTCTAAAACAAAAGGAGAGCCCTCCCCATGCCCCGCTGCATTCTGTAAGCCTAGGATCTGGATCTACTTTGGCTATGGCCACCTCTCAATGAACAGGGGCCTCTTCTCTTTCCTGAAATGTCCTCATCAGGTCTATGGGTCTTTCCATGTCTCACTCTGCTAAGAAGTGTCAGGTTGAAAAGGAGAGAGTGTCAAGGGGAAAGCAGGAATGGGTCAGGTAAAGGGATTGATTCCTGTGAGGCTGGGAAATACAGATTTTAGTGATCTGGGTGGCCTTTGGCCCTGTTGTGTTTGGAAGGGAGCTTTTAAACCCCGCTGATCGCTTGGGCTAAGCACGTGGCTTTATCACTGGCTAGGCCTCCAGAATGCTCCCGAGAGGCTGATTATTTTAGCCTGTTGTTGATCCATAGGAAGTAGATGAGCCAGTACTTCTTGGATCTAGAGATTCTCAGGAACAGAGGAGTAAAGAACAGTTGAGAGGCAACTGGCCAAAGGGAATCCTAGAGCCCATTTAGACACATAATGAATATGACATCTAAGTACCAACTCAAAAGCCATTTCAGCTGGGTACTGAGAACTCTGGGATGAGGCCTTGCCTCTAATAAAGAGTCTTTGATGGGAGATCTTAGAGCCATGGGCCTCACCACTGGGAGGGAGGGGAGACTGCTGAGGAGCTCCCTTGTGTCAGGGCTGAATTGCCAGGGTTGGTCAGGGCTAGGCCCTGACTAGCAAGAGTATTGCGTGTGCCAGGAAGCTGGGTGGGAACCACCCTTCACCTGGCACCAACAGGGGAAAATCCCTGTTACTACTCCCAGCCCCAAAGGAACTGGTAAGCCAAGGGTCACTCTAAGGACCAAGGAGAGAGGAGGCGGCCAGCCAGTTGGCACCAGCCTGGTTTAGTAGATTAGTGTGTCAGGGTGGGGACAACTCACAGGGTAGGGATATTAGTGTAGTCATTAGTGTCAATGAGGAGACCAGAAGGACTTGCCTCAAAGTGATGGAAAAGGCCCAAGTGAATAATATACTTACTCTCTAGATATCCTAGGGAAGAAGGTCATTGGGAGAGAGAACCATGGGAAACAAAGTCAAAATGGAAACATCAGTCTCTGTCTTGATCTGGAGAAAGTTAACTCTGGGCTCTTAGTTTCTTGGCTCCAAACACACACCTCTGCCTCCTCCCCTTCTCTCCCCTGTTATATTGCACAGTAGGAAGGTACACCTCAGCCTCTGCTTCTTTCTAAGGTGCCACTCTGGCCTCCTGGACTCTGATCCTTGCCTTGCTAGGATTTGAGACCTGCTTGGCTGGCTATATACGTAGACTTGCTACACTGTCGAGACGCAAGGCACTCTCCTAGGAAGCTGTTAAGAAGCCAGCGGTTATCTAGTTTGATGACAAGAAAAAGCTTCCCTTTTACATGGGTCTTAGTCTCTGGTCTGCCAGCTCTCAACTAGGTGAGCTAAAGCCAGAGCCAGGCTATAATGAATAGCAGATTCCAGCATCTGGGTGACGTATTGGTTAGTGAGATGCTCGGGACCTAGCTAACTCAATCTCAGTGGAAGCATCCCTCCGTCAGAGATGCTACAGCCCTGTAGCAGGACTTTTGTGGGCCAGTGACCGCCTAAGGCAAGAATTAGGCACCTCCAACATAGCGTTCTTGGGACAGTCAGCACAGTAAAGCTCAATCTGGCAGGGGCAGGGCTTGGAGGGGCAGGTGAAGGTTTCAGTAATTTCAGGAGCTTCTCTGCTAGGAACCAGAAGCCATCTGTTCTGTGGGGCTGTTCTTCATCCATCATCATACCCCAGATGCCTGGGGCCAGGCTCACGCTGTCCACCAGGCTGAACTGAGCCCCAAACTAAGGCATCTTCTTTTCTCCTCTTGTCATATCTAGGTAAGCTCTGAGGTAATGTCAGAGCCCAATTGACCCATACTTGCCCTAGCTTGTCAAGGCTCAGGAATTAAGAGGCTACAAGAGGAAGACTGGCCTGCCAAATCCAGTGATGGAGACTGCTGAGAGCACCTATGGAGACTTTAAGAATGGGGCCTCTTTGCAGTCTTTTCAAAGTATTGGCAAAGAGAAAATTATCCTCTATACCAACCCACCATCCCCATTTCCCCACCCCCCAACACAGACCACTGGATGGGGGTACTCACTTCTCAAGCAGGGTCAGAGCTGTCACAGGGTTTACCCGGAGGTACTTGCAGGTAGGCTGACCATAGTCAGCAAGGTAGGTTGACCAATCCCACTGGAGGAAGAGATCTAAAAGCTGTAAAATATCCAAACCCCCACCCCAGTAATTCATCAGACAGATAAGACAAATCAGGATCTCAGAAACCCCTAGCATCCTTCACTACCATCTATAGTAGACTTGAAAAATAAAATTAAAAATATAGTAAGAGAAAGAATGGCTATAGACTGTATTGCAATTAAGAAAATAAATGAGTAATAACTATAAGGCAGAGTCATCTCTTCCATAAGCACTGTAATGTTGCTAAGAGTACATGCTGTTAGCAGACAGCTCTCAGAGGCAGGCCTGTAATGAAACTAACATTGGACTGAATCAAAACACAAGACTATAATAATAATCACTCATTTGCTTAATAGATACTTGTGAAATGCCTTCCATGTGCCAAGCACCATTCTAGGAGCTCAGAATTCAACAATGAACAATTAAAGGTGGATGTGTCCAGTGCCACATATGCAACTATATGAGCTTTCAGGTTGGAAGGTCTGGGTTCAAGTACGAGTTTCATGACTTGCTGCGTTGACTTTGCCCAAATTACTCAGTTGATACAGACACATGCACATGCCAGAAACAAACCAGACACACAGACAACACAGAAACACTGAACCAAGGCATAAATGGGCCATGCAATATTTACATGAGGCAATATATTACACCTGTGTGGACACTGGCTGAACAGATGGAAACCTGTTAACTAAACACATTTTGTCAAAGGCTTTCTTTCCCAGCCAGCTTTAGCCTCAGGTATCACTCTAATAAATATTTAAAATTGTAACTGAATAAAGCTAAAAAAGAAAAACGAAATCAGTGCCTTTCAAAGGTAGGGGTGATGAAAGGCAAGGTGTTAGCTCCCCTCTATAAACTTCTAGAAGGGTCACCATCCCAGACTCACATCATTACATAGAAGAAGGGCCTTCAAGCTGGCTTTCTAGCAATGAGATACATATAAGTGCTTTTGGACTCAACACATTTCTTTACTTCTCCCTTTCCAAGAGATAACAGTTGATGAAGATTGTAGATGGCTATCACTCTGTGCAGAACAAAGAGAGGCCTAGAGTCAATCCAATGCCAGGGCCTGGGCTGTTAGGCACACCTTCTTCCCTTGTCTGTCTTCACTGCCCAACTGGGCAAATGGGCAGTGTGGGCCTTGCCCTACTTGGCCAAGCTTCCTCTTCCATCCACTCTCTTAGAATGGCTGTTATGAACTTCCTCAGACAGGATGGGAATTGGCTGAAGTCCCCCAAATTTTGCTAAAACAGAGAAAAGCCCCTACACCCTCAGCCAAGAAAGGGATGCTAAAGATGAGAGGAGATGGGGAGGGAGACAGACACTTTGGTTGGCCTGGGTCAGCACGGCCCCAAAAGGCCCTCTCAGGTCTCTTTTAGGTCAGGCCTAGTTTAGTTGGCAAGTAAAAGGGCTTCTACCACTTCCTTTTGCTGTCCCCAGGCCTTGCAGAGCTCTCCTTTAGAAGAAATATTTCCTTGACTTCCTATTCTAATCTTAGTATTTCTATCCTATAGTGTCCAAAGACCCATCAAGACAGTTCCTCCTAGGAAGCATGACAGACACTTGGAGTGTCCCTTGTTCTAAAGGTCTTCTACAATATGATTATGCTTTTCCCCCAAATCCCAAGGAAAAAACTATTAAAAAGACAGCATTTTCTTAACTAAAATTTTTTCTCAGAAAATTAAAAAAACCTTTTACTGTTTGCATGTTAGGGAGCTAACAAAAGAAAGGTGAAAGAGGAACAAATAAGTTTAATTGGAAAAACATGATTTCTTAAAGCTATTTCAGGTATTACTTTTCAGATGTGGACATATATATGCATTTAATAAAACTACCTTCTCTACTATCGAATTCCTAATTTCAGTGATGGAATTAATGGTATCAGTATTTTCTGATTTACTGTAAAGAACACCATGTCTTTTGGGCTGATGAAACCTGGGTAAATCACCAGTGGGGTGTTGAGGGCAGTTCATAACTCAGCTCTAAGTTTTCTATTTTTAAATTCTTGCCAAAGTCTCTCAATGCCAGTACTGAGACCAAGAGCTCTGGGATGACAAGCTACCTAATTTATCCCACTCCAGGCATGGAAGCTACACAAACTTTATTAAGCACAACCAGTATGAGTCTGTAGCTCACACTCTGGGTCTGTGCTGCTTTCTACAGTTCTTTTCAGTGGCCTGTACCTAGGTCTGATGGCCTCCTCTGAGACAGATGGATACATACTAGAGTCTGGGTGGGACTTAACTAAGTTAACTGCCTTGGGGTGCAGTTCTACTGGATTCCTTAGAAACAGTGTTAGAATAAGAGAACAAGAAAACCGGCAGGCCTGTTTATCAATACAGCACTTTGGTATCCAGACTATGACTTTCAAAGGTGAACCAGGCCCTCTCAGCCTAGTTCTCTGCATGCAATGACCTTGTTAAATCTCGATAAAGTCTCTCTCAAGGATGCAGAACGTTCAGTCATCACTAACGATCACATTCTTTTTTATTTTTAAAATTTTTCATTTGGAAATAATTTTCAATTCATCAGAAAGTTCTTAGATGTAGTATAAGGAGCAGCATATACCCTCCTCCCAGATCCATCCATTGTCCACATTTTATCCCATACGCTCCATCATTTGTGTTCTCTCTCTCTTTCTTTGCACACACAGTATCTCTTTTTGGAGTCTCTTGAGAGTAAATTACATATATCATGACCCTTTATCCCCAAATATTTCAGTGTTCCTATGAATTAGGGCTATTCTCATACATAATCACAGTATGGTTTTTAACTTTAATAAATTTAATATTGATACTGTCCATACCCTAATTTTATAAATTGATCCAGTAATATCCTGCACAGCCTTTTTGTTTATTTAGGATTAGGTATTACATTTAGTTATCTACTGAGCCTACTTTAATCTGGACTATTTCCACAGTCTGTCTCTTACTTATATGATATTGACAGTTTTGAAGGATGTCAACTCTTCAAAAGTTCCCCGTCTCCTTTTTCCCCCCATAGTTTTGGTTTTTCTAATGCTTGTAATAAGATATAAGACACGTATTTCTGGCCGGAATATTACATGTGATGTTATGTCCTCCTCAGGTCATCATATCTGGAGGTATACAATATACAGTGTTCATTTGTCTCTCATTGGTGATATTAATTTGGATCACCCAGTCAAGACGTTGTCTGATTTCTCCACCGTCTAGGTATTCTATTTTCTTTTGCAACTAGGAAGCAATTGAGGAGACAACTTAAGACCATGTGAATATACTGCTCCTGGTTAAAATTTCCCCCTAGATTTAGCATCTATTGAGGATTCTTCTTCGCTTTGGTCTTTACTATGATGGTCTCACACTGATGACATTCCAATTCTATCCTTCCCTCCACGTTTATCAGTTGTCACTCAGCATTCTACCATAAGCAAGTGCTCTCTCCTTCTCCCCCATTAATTTATCTATTTTATTATTGGTATGGATTCATGGGTTTCCATTTTTTCAATGGTTTATATTCATTACTGTACCTAATTACTTTGATGCTCAAATTGTCCCAGGTTTGGCAAGTGGGAGATCTGTCAAGCTAGAGCCTGTGTCCTTGTGACATGCCCCCGTGATTGTTTTTTTCAGGACTTCCTTACTTTCTGGCATGATAAGGTGTTGCAGGTTCATCTTGTATCTACCATGCCCAGCTCTGAAATTAGCCATTTCTCTGAACAGCCCTGGTTTCTTTTAGTGGGAAAGTTATTAGAGATCTAGATTTGGGTGCTAGGTGTGCTCATTGCTACTTGGGGACAATCTATGGGGAGTTAAGCCCTCTCAGCGGACAGAGCTAGGAAATATATGCATGTAATCCACATATACACATGCACACATATACATACATACATGTGTACTTATATAAGCATGTATGCACACACATTTTAGAAATCATGAGTTTACACCAATACCTCCAATTCTAATCATTCTCACAGAGTTCTTTTTTGCCTTCCTCTATTCCGTATATGCATGTGCTTTCTTCCACAGTGAGAATCCTGGCTCTCAACGACATCATCTCATTCACTAATTTGCTCAATCCTATAATATATCTAAAATCAGTTCAGAATTGTTTGTATATACCACTACAAAAAAAAAAAAAGCCTGCTAAAAAGAGTTTGAGATTTGTTTGCAATTTCCTCTCCCAACTTGAGTGTGTATAATCAAAGCCTATGCTCATAAGCCACTTGGATTAGTCCTTTAATTTTCCCTTCAGTTTGGTTATGGTATTCATCTAAATATAACTGGCTTCATTTGTTTCCATTTGCTTTTAGTTTTAGGCTCCTCCCTCCCATCCTTCTTAATTTTTTACATATGTAGGACATTAACATGCTTCCAAAAGTCAAAACAATAAAAAAATGTTAACTCAGAAAAGTGTCACTCTTTCCCTTGTTGTATCCCTTTCACCCCAATTCCTACCATGCCTTATAGGTACCCAACTCCATTGTTTATGGATTTGTCCTTCCTTTGTTTCTATTTGTAAAGATAAGCAGATACACGTATGCTTTCTTATTCCCTCCTCTTTCTTTCACAGAAAGTAGCATACTATATATGCATTTTAAGGCAGCTTACTTCTTGATGTTTGTAAGTAGGTGGTGGATGGAGAAGAAGAAAAATGAGGAGCATCAAAGGTGGGAGACTGAACTTAAGATCACTATTCCTCAAATTTTATTGAGTACCACTTTTGCAGTTTTTACCACATCCTCATGCCACATGTGTTATTATTAACTTAACATTTTTGTATGTATTGATTCATATTTTGGTCATAAAAATTTTGTAAACAATACTTTACATCATTTTCACAAATGGGAAACCATTCATACTTGTCAGAAATAGAAGATAACTCAAATACTAGCACCACAATGAGACGTTCCCTTTGTCATCACAAAGACTATAACATGATTTAGTGTTTAATGGTGCATCTGGGTACTGTCTAAACCTGTATCTCAAGTACCACTTCATGTGGCCTTCTGTACCTCCAGTATTCCATCCACACTATGTTTTGGGATTAGTTTGTGACTTCAGCCAAGAGTTAAGTGATGACAGTGTGCCTGGAATAGTGTTAAGTGGTGTATGTACACAAGGAAGCACCTATAACATTAGTCTCATTATAAGAGAAGATCCGTGTACACATGGGCCCTGTGTCCTGTTCTGGTCAGGAGAGCTAATAGCCAAGGGTCTGGTTTGGCTGGTAAGGCCTGGTGAGTCTGGATGAGCTGGAGCAACTTGCTAACACAACCACAAGGATAGTTCATTTTTCTCATCACCAGGTATCCTCGTTAGTTAGTGGGTTTCCATGTAGTTGGCTTTTGATAAGCTCTTACTTCTGTGTCAGGACAGAGTTAAAATTCTTGATTCTGCATGTGATGACTTCTGATTGAATTTACAGAACCACACTGTGGGCCTGCACTGTGTTCATTCTATTTATATTTCTTAAGAGTTGCATAAAAATTATAACCTTCTTAAATTTAAAAAGTTCAAGTGAAGTGACCCCTTCTATTTACTCATAGGATTTGAAACATGAATAATAAAACATATTTGCTTATCTTGGTTGTTCTTAATGAAGATATAAACCCACTGAATTCAGCAAATGTTTTTAAAAGCATCTAATATATGCAAGGACAGGGGTTGGCCTTTCAAGTGATATTAAAATATGTGGTTCTCCCTCACATAGAATATTGTAAAAGAAAAACATAAATAACTGTAATCCAAGCCAAATAAGTTAAATGCTATTAAGTGACATATTCTTCTTCTTTTTGAACTATCAACCAAACGTTTTACAAGTTTTTCCACTTACAACAAAATTTAAAGAGCAAATATAAATTGTGGTTCAAAACACACATACACGTACGTTGGGTTTAAGTTTAATTTGATTATCAGACAATGTCTTAAAGGTGATGAGAATCATCTCAGCAATAACAAATACATTACAATTATATCTGTCATAGAGTCAAATATGGAAATTTGCCTGCATTTTATTAACATCAGTGGCAGATTTTGTTTTTTAAAAAATTTTTATTTTAAAATAATTTTAGACTTATATACAGGTTGCAAAAATAGTTTAGACAGTTCCTCTATACCCTTCACCCAGCTTCTCTAATGTCCACATATTATATTACAATGATCAGAACCAAGAAATCAACACTGGTACAATACTATTAACTAAACTATGATTTCATTCCATTTTCACCAGATTTTCTACTAATGTCCTTTTTCTGATCCAATCCAGTATCCCACATTTCATTTAATCATCATGCCTCCAGAGACTCTTCCAATGTGCTATAGTTTCTCATTCTTATTTTTCAAGACCTTGATACTTACACTTTACTTTCAGTCATTTAATTTTTTTTTTTTTTTGGCTGTGCCACGCAACATGCAGGATCTTAGTTCTCCAACCAGGGATCAAACCTGTGTTCCCTGCAGTGGAAGTATGGAGTCTTAACCACTGGACTGCTGCGGAAGTCCCCAGTCATTTATTTTGCAGAATGTCCCTTGAGTCTGCCCAATATTTGTTTATGGTTAGATTGAGGCAGTAGTCTCAACTAGGGGAGATCTTGCCTTCCATGGGACATCTGACAATGTCTGAGACATTTTGGGTTGTAACAAGGCTGGGTGATGGCAGTGGTGGTGATGCTCCTGGCATCGAGTCAGTAGAAGCCAGGAATGCTGCTAAACATCCTACAGTGCTCAAGACAGACCCACGACAAAAAATTACCAACCCCAAATGTCAATAGTGTCGAGGTTAAGAAACTCTGGATTGAGGTTATGAATTTTCTTTTTCTTGGAAAAATACTGTAGAAAAGGAGTGATACTGCCCCCTTCTCAGTGCATCATATCAGGTTTATATGATGCCCACATACATATCTCATTATTGATCATTTGGTTAACGTGGTGAGTTTCTCTACTGCAAAGTTATTACTTTTACCTTTGTAAATAATTAATACATTTTTTATGGGAGATATACTTTAATACTATGCAAATATCCTGTTTCTCCTCAAACTTTTGTCCACTAACTTTAACATCCATTGGTGGATCCTGCCTACAACAATATTTGTTAACATTGATAATATTAATAATATTAATAATTTTAATATATGTAGTTATTAAATGGAATTCTCCTGTGAGGAAAAGTGCTGTCCCTTTTCCTCCATTTATTTATTTGCCCAATTATTTATATCAGTATGACCTCACAGATATCTATTTTATTTCATGGATTATAATCTAATACAATCATTATTCATGTTGTTGTTCAACTTATTCTGGCTTTGGCCATTAGGGATGCCTTCAGACTGGCTCTCCTGTGTATTTTCCACCTGTCCCCACCCTTTCTTGAACAATTCCTTACTTGCTGGCACTATAAAATGTTCCAAGCTCATCTTGCACTTTCCCTGCCTTTGCTTTGGAACCAGTTACTTCTCCAAGGAGCTCTAGTTCCTTGTTTTGGGGAATGGTTTTTAGAAACCAAGATCTGAGCACTTAGCATGCTCATTTCTATTGAGGTGTTATTGCCTCTAGGCCCTCTCAGTGGACAGAGCTAAGAAATATAAGTATGTTTATTAACACATCTACATCTTTTGTGAATATATTTTAAAATCATGAGTTCATATTTGATGTCTATGATTCCAGTCAAACACCCTTCCCTTCATTCTCTCCTTCCCTCTTTCCTTATTTATCACTTCTTTCTGTAACAGTGAGAAACCTGGTTCTCATTATATTTTACTTATTGGTTCAATCCTAGTGCAGTATAAAGTAGTTTCAGAATTGCTAATCCATATCCATGTGAGAAAAACAAGTTTACTAACTAGAGTAAGGTATTTTCATACAGTTCTCTTTTGTCTTTAGCCTTACAATTTCCAGTCAGAATACTGGTTTTTATTTTTTATAATTTATTATTTATTTATTTATTTATTTAGGTCTTTATTGGAGTATACTTGCTTTACAATGGTGTGTTAGTTTCTGCTGTATAACAAAGTGAATCAGCTATACATATACATATATCCCCATATCTCCTCCCTCTGGCATCTCCCTCCCACTCTCCCTATCCCACCCCTCTAGGTAGACACCAAGCACTGAGCTGATCTCCCTGTGCTATGTGGCTGCTTCCCACTAGCTATCTATTTTACATTTGGTAGTGTATATATGTCCATGCCAGTATCTCACTTCATCCCAGCTTACCCTTCCCCCTCTCTGTGTCCTCAAGTCCATTTTCTATGTCTGGGTCTATATTCCTGTCCTGCCCCCAGGTTCTTCAGAACAATTTTTTTTCTTTAAGATTTCATATATATGTGTTAGCATACAGTATTTGTTCTTCTCTCTTTTTTTTTTTTTTTTTTTTTTTGCAGTATGCGGGCCTCTCACTGTTGTGGCCTCTCCCGTTGCGGAGCACAGGCTCCGGACGCGCAGGCCTAGTGGCCATGGCTCACGGGCTCAGTTGCTCCGCGGCATGTGGGATCTTCCCGGACCAGGGCACGAACCCGTGTCTCCTGCATCGGCAGGCGGATTCTCAACCACTGCGCCACCAGGGAAGCCCTGTTCTTCTCTTTCTGACTTACTTCACTCTGTATGCCAGTCTCTAGGTCCATCCACCTCACTACAAATAATTCAATTTTGTTTCCTTTTATGGCTGAGTAATATTCCATTGTATATATGTGTCATATCTTCTTTATCCATTCATCTGTTGATGGACATCTAGGTTGCTTCCACGTCCTGGCTACTGGAAATAGAGCTGCATTGTGGTACATGACTGTTTTTGAATTATGGTTTTCTCTGGGTATATGCCCAGTAGTGGGATTGCTGGGTTCCCTTTTCTCCACATCCTCTCCAGCATTTGCTTGCTGTTTGTAGATTTTCTGATGATGCCCATTCTGACTGCTGTGAGGTGATACCTCACTGTAGTTTGTTTTTTTTTTTTTTAGCGGTACACGGGCCTCTCACTGTTGTGGCCTCTCCCGTTGTGGAGCATAGGCTCCGGACGCGCAGGCTCAGCAGCCATGGCTCATGGGCCCAGCCGCTCTGCGGCATGTGGGATCTTCCCGGATGGGGCACGAACCCATGTCCCCTGCATCGGCAGGCAGACTCTCAACCACTGCACCACCAGGGAAGCCCCTTTACTGTAGTTTTGAGTTGCATTTCTTTAATGGTCAGTGATGCTGAGCAACTTTTCATGTGCTTCTTGGCCATCTGTATATCTTCTTTGGAAAAATGTCAATTTATGTCTTCTGCCCATTTTTTGATTGGGTTGTTTGTTTTTTTGATATTGAGCTGCATGAGCTGTTTATATATTTTGGAGATTAATCCTTTGTCCACTGATTTGTTCCCAAATATTTGCTCCCATTCTAAGGTTTGTCTTTTCATCTTGTTTGTGGTTTCCTTTGCTTTGCAAAAGGTTTTAAGTTTCATTAGGTCCCATTTGTTTATTATTGTTTTTATTTCCATTACTCTAGGAGGTGGATCAAAAAGGATCTTGCTGTGATTTATGTCAAAGAGAGTTCTTCCTATGTTTTCCTCTAAGAGTATTATAGTGTCCAGTCTTCCATTTAGGTGTCTAATACATTTTGAGTTTGTTTTTGTGTATGGTGTTAGGGAGGGTTCTAATTTAATTCTTTTACATGTAGCTGTCCAGTTTTCTCAGCACCAGTTATTGAAGAGACTGTCTTTTCTCCATTGTATATCCTTGCTTACTTTGTCATAGATGAGTTGACCATAGGAGCGTGGGTTTATCTCTGGGCTTTCTATCCTTTTTCATTGATCTATAGTTCTGTTTTTGTGCCAGCATACTGTCTTGATTACTGTAGCTTTGTAGTACAGTCTGAACACAGGGAGTCTGATTCCTCCAGCTCCGTTTTATTCCCTCAATACTGCTTTGGCTATTTGGGGTCTTTTGTGTCCCCATACAAATTTTAAGATTTTTTTGTTCTAGTTCTGTAAAAAATGCCATTGGTAACTTGATAGGGATTGCATTGAATCTGTAGATTGCTTTGGGTAGTATAGTCATTTTCACAATATTGATTCTTCCTGTCCAAGAACATGGTATATCTCTCCATCTGTTTGTATCATCTTTAATTTCTTTCATCAGCATCTTATAGTTTTCTGCTTACAGGTCTTTTGTCTCCTTAGGTAGGTTTATTCCTAGGTATTTTATTCTTTCTGTTGCAGTGGTAAATGGGAGTGTTTCCTTAATTTCTCTTTCAGGTTTTTCATCATTAGTGTATAGGAATGCAAGAGATTTCTGTGTATTAATTTTATATACTGCCTCTTTACCAAATTCATTGATTAACTCTAGTAGTTTTCTGGAGGCATCTTTAGGATACTCTATGTATAGTATAGAGATATCATCTGCAAACAGTGATGGTTTTACTTCTTCTTTTCCAATTTATATTCCTTTATTTCTTTTTCTTCTCTGAATGCCGTGGCTAGGACTTTCAAATCTATGTTGAATAATAGTGGCAAGAGTGGAAATCTTTGTCTTGTTCCTGATCTTAGAGGAAATGCTTTCAGTTTTTCACCATTGAGAATGATGTTGGCTGTGGGTTTGTCATATATGGCCTCTATTATGTTGAGGTAGGTTCCCTCTATGCCCACTTTCTGGAGAGTTTTTATCATAAATGGGTGTTGAATTTTGTCAAAAGCTTTTTCTTCATCTATTGAGACAATCATATGGTTTTTATTCTTCAGTTTGTTAATATGGTGTATCACATTGACTGATTTGCATATATTGAAGAATCCTTGCTTCCCTGGGATAAATCCCATTTGATCATGGTGTACGATCCTTTTAATGTGTTGTTGGATTCTGTTTGCTAGTATTTTGTTGAGGATTTTTCCATCTATACTCATCAGTGATATTGGTGTGTAGTGTAATTTTCTTTTTTTGTAGTATCTTTGTCTGGTTTTGGTATCAGGGTGATGGTAGCCTCATAGAATGAGTTTGGGAGTGTTCCTTCCTGTGCAATTTTGGAAGAGTTTGAGAAGGATGGGTGTTAGCTCTTCTCTAAATGTTTGATAGAATTCACCTGTGAAGCCATCTGGTCCTGGACTTTTGTTTGTTGGAAGATTTTAAATCACAGTTTCAATTTCATTACTTGTGATTGGTCTGTTCATATTTTCTATTTCTTCCTGGTTCAGTCTTGGAAGGTTATACCTTTCTAAGAATTTGCACATTTCTTCCAGGTTGTCCATTTTATTGGCATAGAGTTGCTTATAGTAGTCTCTTAGGATGCTTTGTATTTCTGTGGTGTCTGTTGTACCTTTTCCCTTTTCACTTCTAATTTTATTGATTTGAGTCCTCTCCCTCTTTTTCTTGATGAGTGTGGCTAATGGTTTATCAATTTTGTTTATCTTCTCAAAGAACCAGCTTTTATTTTTACTGATCTTTGCCATTGTTTTCTTTGTTTCTATTTCATTTATTTCTGCTCTTATCTTTATGATTTCTTTCCTTCTACTAACTTTGGGTTTTGTTTGTTCTTCTTTCTCTAGTTCCTTTAGGTGTAAGGCTAGATTGTTTGAGATTTTTCTTATTTCTTCAGGGAGGCTTGTATTGCTATAAACTTCCCTTAGAACTGCTTTTGCTGCATCCCATAGGTTTTGGATCATCATGCTTTTGTTGTAATTTGTCTCTAGGTATTTCTTGATTTCCCCTTTGATTTCTTCAGTGATCTCTTGGTTATTTAGTACCGTATTGTTTACCCTCCATATGTTTGTGTTTTTTACGTTTTTTCCCCTGTAATTGATTTTTAATCTCATAGCGTTGTGGTCAGAAAAGATGCGTGATATGATTTCAATTTTCTTAAATTTACTGAGGATTGATTTGTGACACAAGATGTGATCTATCTTGGAGAATGTTCTGTGTGCACTTGAGAAGAAAGTGTAATCTGGTGTTTGTGGATGGAATGTCCCATAAAGAGCAATTAAGTCCATCTTGTTTAATGTTGTCATTTAAAGCTTGTGTTTCCTTATTTTCATTTTGGATGATCTGCCCATTGGTGTAAGTGATGTGTTAAAGTCCCCCACTATTACTGTGTTACTGTCAATTTCCTCTTTTATAGCTGTTAGCGGTTGCCTTATGTATTGAGGTGCTCCTGTGTTGGGTACATATATATTTATAATTGTTATATCTTCTTTTTGGATTGATCCCTTGATCATTTTGTAGTGTCCTTCCTTGCCTCTTGTAACATTCTATATTTTAAAGTTTATTTTATCTGGTATGAGTATTGCTACTCCATCTTTCTTTTGATTTCCATTTGCATGGACTATCTTTTTCCATCCCCTCACTTTCAGTCTGTATGTGTCTCTAGGTCTGAAGTGGGTCTCTTGTAGACAGCATATATATGGGTCTTGTTTTTGTATCCATTCAGGGAGCTTGTGTCTTTTGGTTGGAGTATTTAATCCATTCACGTTTAAGGTAATTATCCATATGTATGTTCCTATCACCATTTTCTTAATTGTTATGGGTTTGTTTTTTGTAGGTCCTTTTCTCCTCTTGTGTTTCCCACTTAGAATACTTATTTTAGCAGTTGTTGTAGACAACTGGTTTGGTGGTGCTGAATTCTCTTAGCTTTTGATTGTCTGTAAAGCTTTTGATTTCTCTGTCAAATCTGAATGAGATCCTTGCCAGGTAGAGTAATCTTAGTTGTAGGCTCTTCCCTTTCATACTTTTAAATATATCATGCCACTCCCTTCTGGCTTGTAGTGTTTCTGCTGAGAAAGTAGCTGTTAACCTTATAGGAGTTCCCTTGTATGTTATTTGTCATTTTTCCCTTGTTGCTTTCAATAATTTTTCTTTGTCTTTAATTTTTGTCAATTTGATTACTGTGTGTCTCAGTGTGTTTCTCCTTGGGTTTATCCTGCCTGGGACTCTCTGCATGTCCTGGACTTGGGTGGCTATTTCCCTTCCTTAGGGAAGGGAAATTTTCGAGTATAATCTCTTCAAATATTTTCTTGGGTCTTTTCTCTCTCTCTTCTTCTGGGACCCCTATAATGAGAATGTTGTTGCATTTAATGTTGTCCCAGAGGTCTCTTAGGCTGTCTTAATTTCTTTTCATTCTTTTTCCTTTATTCTGTTCCACAGCAGTGAATTCCACCATTTTGTCTTCCAGGTCACTTATCCGTTCTTCTGGCTCAGTTATTCTGCTATTGATTCCTTCTAGTGTAGTTTTCATTTCCGTTATTGTATTGTTCATCTCTGTTTGTTTTTTCTTTAATTCTTCTAGGTCTTTGTTAAACATTTATTGCTTCTTCTCGATCTTTGCCTCCATTGTTTTTCTGAGGTCCTGGACCATCCTCACTATCATTATTCTGAATTCTTTTTCTGGAAGGTTGTCTATCTCCACTTCATTTAGTTGTTTTTCTGGGGTTTTATCTTGTTCCTTCATCTGGTACATAGCCCTCTGCCTTTTCATCTTGTCTATCTTTCTGTGAATGTGGTTTTTGTTCTACAGGCTGCAGGATTGTAGTTCTTCTTGCTTCTGCTATCTGCCCATTGGTGGATGAGGCTATGTAAGAGGCTGTGCAAGTTTCCTGGGAGGGACTGGTGGTGGGTAGAGCTGGGTGTTGCTCTGGTGGGCAGAGCTCAGTAATACTTTAATCTGCTTGTCTGCTGATGGGTGGGGCTGGGTTATCTCCCTGTTGGTTGTTTGGCCTGAGGCAACCCAATACTGGAGCCTACCTGGCTCTTTGGTGGGGCTACTGGCAGACTCTGGGAGGGCTCACACTAAGGAGTACTTCCCAGAACTTCTGCTGTCAGTGTCCTTGTCATCACGGTGAGCCACAGCCATCCCCCGCCTCTGCAGAAGACCCTCCAGCACTAGCAGCTAGGTCTGGTTCAGTCTCCTATGGGGTCACTACTCCTTCCCCTGAGTCCTGATGTGCATACTACTTTGTGTGTGCCCTCCAAGAGTGGAGTCTCTGTTTCCCCCAGTCCTGTCAAAGTCCTGCAGTCAATTCCCACTAGGCTTCAAGGTCTGATTCTCTAGGAATTCCTCCTCCCATTGCCAGACCCCCAGGTTGGGAAGCCTGATGTGGGGCTCAGAACCTTCACTCCAGTGGGTGGACTTCTGTGGTATAAGTGTTCTCCAGTCTGCGAGTCACCAACCCACCAGTTATGGTATTTAATTTTACTGTGATTGCACTCCTCCTACCATCTTGTTGTGGCTTCTCCTTTGTCTTTAGATGTAGGGTATCTTTTTTGGTGAGTTCCAGTTTCTTCCTGTCAATGATTGTTTAGCAGTTAGTTGTGATTCCCGTGCTCTCGCAAGAGGGAGTGAGCACACGTCCTTCTACTCTGCCATCTTGAACCAATCTCATCATCTTTAATTTCTTTCATCAATGTCTCATAGTTTTCTGCATACAGGTATTTTGTCTCCCTAGGGAGGTTTATTTCTAGGTATTTTATTCTTTTTGTTGCAGTGGTAAATGGGAGTGTTCCCTTAATTTCTCTTTCAGATTTTTCATCATTATTGTATAGGAATGCAAGAGATTTATGTGCATTAATTTTGTATCCTCTTACTTTATCAAATTCGTTGATTAGCTCTAGTAGGTTTCTGGTAGCATCTTTAGGATTCTTTATGTCAGTCAGGATACTGGTTTTTAAATTACTTAGGTTAGTTCTTTTCTTCCTCACTCCTTTCAGTGTGATTATGCTATCCTTTCATAATTAAGTTAGATTTATTTTTCACTGCTTGTGCTCAATTTGGACCCCCACCACATCACATTCTGGTTGGTTTAAATCATTTATTTTGGGGAATGAGTCAGAGCTACATTAAAAAAAGTATACTCCGAAGTATCATTCCCTCCTTGTCCCAACTAAGCTGTTCTATTCTCCCCATTTCTTTCTACATCTTTCCTATCGACCCTTTGCAGGGTTCTGGATTATCTTTCTTTTACTTCTTTTGTACAAATGAGAAGATACATGTGAATTTTCTTATATCCTCTTCTTTCTCACCTGAAGGGTAGCATGCAATAGATACTCTTTTGCACTTCTGCCTTTTTCACTTAACTGTAATCCTAGAACTCACTCCAAAACATACTAATTCCTTGTTAATGATCATATTCTTGATTTATTCATATACATGTGGTTTTTGTAAACTAGATAAGTCATTTTCAAGGGACATATCAGACATTATGTTTGGGGGCATTTTATCATTTAACTGTTGGAAGAGGAGTGTTAGATATTTTAAGAGTAGAACATACTGATAAATGTTATGGCTACTTCAATCAAAAGCAAACTCAACCAATCATTAATGATGCTTTGACCTCAAACACAGAGTTATTTGTTTATAGTATTTATCGGAACAGGAGAACTAAACTCATGTAGTAGTTGATGTGACATCTTATAAACTACATAGGTTAATTATTGGTTATTATACAAAAATGTGTACAAGTGGGAAAGGATAGGACAAGGAAAGACATTTGAATCAGGTTATACTAAACAAGCTACTATGATGGAATATCTGTTTTCTTTTTTTGCCTCCTCTATGACTTTTATCTATATGACTTCTTACTAGGGCTTTGGCAGTTCTAAAGCTGTCTCTAATATATTTCTGTTATTTCAGAACATGCTCATGGCTTAATAGGACTCAAATTAAAATTCTGATTTCATGCGGGAGTGGGAATGTCAACGACCCAGAAAGGATGAGAAAAGTGCTGAAAATCACAAAGTAGACAAGTGGTAGAGATGGTTTGATGGCTTACATTCCCCAAGATGCCATAGCTGTTTGTTTTTCAAAATCTTCATTGATTCAGCCTTTGGGTAAGGTACTTGCCTAAGGCTAGGTCAAACTTCTGAACAGACTTTCTTTTTTGCAATGGTAGCTAAGAAAGACTAGCAAAGTCCAAATGAGTCAAAGTGAAAACTAGTCCAAGACCACAGAGTGAGTTAACTGGACAGAGTGCAGATAGCATTAGAATAGCAGAACAATTGCAAACTTCTAGGAAATACCTTTGAAATGAGATACTAAGATAAAGTAGGACTCGTTGATCCTTGTTCATGCATATCAACATACATACTTCTCCAACAGAAGATGTAGAAGTGATTTCAAATGGATGAGTTGTTCACAGGTAAAGGAGAATTATAGGTTAATATGCAAGCAAATGATCCTGAGGGTGCCCCTGTGTTCTCATAGGCAGAAAGGATTACCCACAGAACTCAGAAAGTAAAAATGAAAAGACTGGTGAAGAATGCCCAGCTTGTTCCCACAACTAGACTAGTATTTGTTACCAAACCAGTTCATATCATGCCTACTTTTGGTGAGGAGAATTGTTTTATATATTCTTGCCTTTACTGCTAATTCCTGAGATGTGAGCCTCATCACCCATGTAGACTGGGAGCTTCCCAAGGATGGGGATCATGTTTTCTCCTCCAACTACTCTACAGCATGGGCCAGCATAGGGCTAGATTACTAGCAGGTAGTCAGTAAAAACATGTTACATAGAATTAAAGTAGGTCAACTGACAATGTTATAGGAACAACATTGGATAGGTGGTGGGATGGACATATAATTTGTGTTTCTCGCAACAAACTTTCCAAACAGACCAAACCTAGAGTCCTTCTGACCAGCACTAGAAGGAAGGTTGTCTGAGGAAGAAGGAAACATCAAACAGGAGTGATAATAGCTATGACAGATGAGTGGGAACCCAGCCCTGGATATTTGGTTCTAAGGTACCAGGGGAAGATCCTATGACTAGTGAATGGGAATTCAGCAGAATTCAGCAGAAGTCATCTGGGCTGGCTCCTAGCGGGCAGCATGGGGCCTACCTCATGTTAGGGAGAGCCACCTCTTAAAGATTCCATGGGAAGCAAAGGACCATAGGAGCGAAGGTACACACAGACAGACACAAAGACACACTGACAATAGCCATACCTCTTTCCCCCAGGGGTGATTTTCTTTACATGTTTTCTTTTGAACAGGCACACTGAGTCCTGTAGAAAATTGTGTTCCCAAAGTAGGTATGTCCTTGAAGTAAACTTAATTTACAGAAATCTGAATTTGCACTTTATATACATTCCAGAAGAAATCTTCACGTTAAACAGGTTAGACAGCAAAACGATTTCAAATAACATGCTCCTCTGGAACACTTAACATATAATCTAAATGGCAAAATTCTAAATATGCTATCTCTTCAGAACACAGCTACCATATAAAGTACAGCCTACTTACTTACTTAAGAGAACAGTAAACATACAGAACACAAAGCCAGGGGATTGTTGGTTTTTTTTGGTCCACTCCCAGTCTTTGACAGGATGAAACCAATCGCATCATTATAAAGTATTTTTCATAAACGCTAATGCACAGGTGCCTTTTAAGAGGCAGTTTAGCACAGCAAAAAGACTCTCAGGCTGGGGGTCCCCTGACTGACAGCGTGACCCCAGATAAGTCACCAAATCTGTTTTTCTCATTCGGATATGGAAACACAACAGCTCCTATCAATAGCTGAGGACAGATCAGGAGGACAATTGTGGGAAGTCCACCAAAAGGCATGGACTTGACTAATGACTCATTTGTGTTTATTGCCCAAGGTTCCCCCAACGCCTTGTCCCTGGTGCTGGGTCACTCTCATTCAGAGAAGACCATCTGTCTGCCTCCCACGTATCCTCAGGAGCACTTCCTGACACAGAAATCTGGGCAAACACAGGAAAGAGAAAGCAGCAATTATTTTAACAAACACAAACTGAGTACCAACAATGTATCAGGCATTCTTCTAGGCACACGAAAGGATGAATAAGACATCTCTAGTCTTGAGGAACTCAGTCTAGTAAATAACAGATACAGAGTGATGTGAGCACTCTGAGATGTACTCTAACAGGGTGCAAAGAAAGTTCAGAAGAAGGGCATCTAAGCTTGAGTCAGGTAGGTGGGGACTGCCTTAAGAATAAGCAGTAGGAATGAAGCAAATGATAAAAGGCCTCCTATACTAACAAGCTAAGGAGATTGAATTTTAGCCTGGAGGCTTCTCCACTTATTTTCATCAAAGCTGCTATGTGCTTTCTTCTAGATCATGGGCAGGAAAACTACAGCCACCACTTGTTTTTGTAAATAAAGTATTGGAACACAGCCATGCTGTGTTGACGTATCGTCTATGACTGTTTATGTGCTATAACAGCTGAGTTAAGTAGTTGTGACAGAGACCATTATCGCCTGAAAAACCTAAAATTTTCACTATCTAGTCCTTTACAGAAAAAGTTTGCCTCTAGATCCAGGTCAGGGAGGGCAGTGTGGTCTGAAATTCTCTCAGATGTAAAATGTCTAATAGCCACTAAATTAAAGAAAAGAAAGAAAGAAAATGGTTTCAAGGAGACCATTCTGATTATAATGAGATGGAAAAAACTTCATTATCTTAACATCGGCGTCGGAATTCTTTTAGGATAGAGAAACGTGTTTGGGGGAAATATCTTGCTCTGTAAGATCCCCAAGGTGCCAAGACATATGGTAGGGAAGGGGGATGGAATTTGTTACTCTGGTTCTTAAGAGGCAGGGAGCTAATCTAAAGAGAGGAGACTTAACTAACATGTATGAGAAGGGTTAAGAAGGGAATTCCTATTGCTATTATGGCCCCAAACATCTTTGGAGATCTGGGATGTCTGATAAGTGACTTAAAAAAAAATTTATTTATTTATTTATTTATTTTTGGCTGCGTTGGGTCTTCGTTGCTGTGAGCAGGCTTTCTCTAGTTGCGGCGAGTGGGGGCTACTGTTCGTTGTGGTGCGTGGGCTTTTCATCGTGGTGGCTTCTCTTGTTGCGGAGCACAGGCTCTAGGCATGCGGGCTTCAGGAATTGTGGCACGTGGGCTCAGCAGTTGTGGCTTGCAGGCTCCAGAGCGCAGGCTCAGTAGTTGTGGTATACGGGCTTTGTTGCTCCGTGGCATGTGGGATCTTCCCGGACCAGGGCTCGAACCCGTGTCCCCTGCATTGGCAGGTGGATTCTTAACCACTGCGCCACCACGGAAGTCCTGATAAGTGACTTTTTCAAAGCTGTTTGCTGTGTAGTATATGATATAAATCCCTAAAAATCTATGCCCTCAATCCCATTCTTTAGATAAATCTACTGTGTTCTTAATTGCTTGGGTGAATGATTTTTTCCCCCCTCTGAACTCAGAAAGGCTGAGTTTCACACCTAGAAAGCTGAAAAACTACACCGTGGAAAGGGGAGCAGGAAACAAGAAGACCGGAGCTCTAGGGATTCACAGAAATCTGAAAGAGGCCTTTGGATATTCCACAGGCTATGAAACTGGGGTGGGGAGAGGTTCCACGTTTCTCTGGATCTCTATAGGTTAAAAGGATCTGGCTTATACCTGAGTTTTGCAACAATGGCCACTCCATAAGCTGGCAGCGGGGCCTCCCAGAAAGCTCTGCCCTCCTCCTCTTTTCCCCCCTGGCTGAGTACAGGCAGGCAAAGGGTAAGCAGTGGCTGTGCTGTTCCCTGATTTCCCTCCACCCCAGCTGCCAGGTGGGTGGAAGCTTCAATCAGCTCTTTATCAGAGACCAATTGCACATCGGCAGCTCCGCCTGAAAGGGGATGTCTCTCTGAAAAATATTTATTTGCCTCATAAATGTGGGTTTATAGGTTTGCTATCTAAACTTTTCGCCTCTGAGACTACTCTGGTAAAGAGAAAAAGAAAAATAGGGAGGCTTAAGGCTCTCCCACTGTCATCAGTTGGTGTCTGAGGGAAGATTTCCAAAATTAAAAAAATCGAACACCAAGCATTCCACTGTGTCAGAGACTGTCCTATAAGGCCATTTCTCATTGATGACAGCATCTATCCTGCTGCAGGGTGATAATAACCATACTGTACATATATGTTCAAGGGGAGGATGGGAGACCTCTGCCCTGGGCTGACTGAGTCGCCCCTTGTTGGGGTGGGGAAGCGGGGAGGCAGACAGGTGTCGGTTTGGGATGGAGCTGCTGCCATAGATGTGGTAGGATAAGGAGGTGGGAGCCGTGGGCCAGTTTCCTTTCGGGATATTGTGATTTGTTAAAGGTTGCTAGGTGAGCGGACTAGGGACTATACTACTGAGTTTTAACTAAACTACCCTCCCTCCCTCTCTGGCCAAAATAAATAAGTGGTTTAAAAATACCCCTGCAATTAAAGCAATTATACTCCAATAAAAAATAAAATAAATAAAATAAAAATACTCCTACAAAGACACCATTAATTGAAGACAATATTACCAATGTAAGTATGAGCAAACATTAAGAAAATGGCAGAACTTACACGTCTCCATATCATGTGCAAGCTCTTTGCCATCCACGTTACAAAGTAAAGACAGTGATGACTAATTAGATTTGATAAAGTAGTCCTCCAAACTTGAAATTATAAAAAGGCTATTTAAAACATGATTTGCATCCACTGTTGTGAACAATGAACTTTACTTAGCTTAAGTACATATTGTGCCTTGAAATATTAATGATAGTAACATGAGTATGTACATGCACATGGGCATACACACAAGCAGACTTCCAAAGGTAATAATAATGTTCTGTTTCTTAAACTGAGGTGGGGAGAAGGGTGTGTGTAGGACTACGCTTTCATAGCTGTTCAGTATCTAATACGGAGTTATACAGTTATGGTACCTGGTTGGCGATTGTTACTGGTTGGTCGCTGCTTATTGGTGTTGTGGTTATTATGGAGATGATTCGTGGTAATTAAATAAAAGCATGCTAAAGGTGAGAGTAACAAGGAATGACAGGAAGTATAGTCTGATAAGGACTTTTTCACTTGAGATTAGTTGGGGGAACTTAAGTTGAATACGGGATGTGGTTTTTGGTAAAATGTTTTCTAGTCGGATTAAGTCCAAAAGGGAGGATGCTGATTTTTGGCTCACTGATAGGTTTAGGTGAGGAGGTAGGCGATGCATGATGGTGGGGAAACATCCTAAGAGACTAGAGAATGTAAGGGTATTTGAGGGATAGATAAATTGCAAGTTTTGTGTGTTCAGGTTAATGTTGGGTGCCAATATGAAGCCTAGGATGGTTACTGCAAGGGCAGTTAGTTCTAGATGTGAGGTTATGGTTATTAGGGGGATTGTGGTTGGGGGGATGTTGTTGGAGATAATGAATCTGGCAAAGACACTTCCAATTAGTAGGCATTTGATGGAGTTAATTAAGAGGGGGTTGTTTTCATTGATAGAGGTTAGGGGAGAGAAGAGAGGTTGTCCTAATAGTGTGAAGAAGACAATTCGGGTACTATAGACAGCTGTGAGGGAGGTGGCAATTAGAGTTTTTAACAGGGCTCAGGCATAGGATGTGTTAGCGGCTTCAATGATCAAGTCTTTAGAATAGAAGCCAGTGAGGAAAGGCATTCCTGTCAATGCCAGACACCCGATAATAAGGGCTGTTGCGGTGAAAGGTATATATAGCCTTGAATAGGCCTCCTATTTTTCGAATATCTTGTTTGTTGTTCAGGCTGTGAATAATGGATCCAGATAATATGAATAGTGTGGCCTTAAAAAGAGCATGTGTGCAGATGTGTAAGAATGCTAGATAGGGTTGGTTGATCCCAATTGTTAACATTATTAGGCCTAATTGGCTTGAAATGGAGAAAGCAACACTTTTTTTGACTGTCATTTTGGGTGAGAGCGCATACAGGTGTGAATAGGGTGGTAAGGGCTCCTAAGCACAGCGCTATTGCTTGAATAAGTTTGTTGTTTTCTGTTAAAGGGTAAAATCGAATAAGTAGGAAGACTCCTGCCACAACTATTGTGCTTGAGTGGAGCAGGGCTGATACAGGGGTGGGGCCCTCTATTGCTGAGGGGAGTCAAGGGTGAAGTCCAAATTGGGCTGATTATCTGGCTTCAGCTAGTATGAGTCCTATAAGGGGGAGGGTTTGAGAGATTTAGGTCGAGTATAAAAATTTGTTGCAGGTCTCCTGTGTTTGAGTTAAACAGGAATCATGCTATTGATATAACTCCAATGCGGTTATGTAGGATTGCTTGAAAAGCAGCTGTGTTTGTGTCTGCTCGCCCATATCACCACCCATTAAGCAGGAAGGATATAATTCCAAGCCCCTCCCAACCAATAAAAAGTTGGGGGGCTTCCCTGGTGGCGCAGTGGTTGAGGGTCCGCCTGCCGATGCAGGGGACGCGGGTTCGTGCCCCGGTCCGGGGGGATCCCATGTGCCGCAGAGCGGCTGGGCCCGTGAGCCATGGCCGCTGAGCCTGCGCGTCCGCAGCCTGTGCTCCGCAACGGGAGAGGCCACAACAGTGAGAGGCCCGCGTACCACAAAAAAAAAAGTTGGAAGAGGTTATTGGCAGTAACAAGGATTAGCATGGTGATGAGAAAGAGGAGCAGGTACTTGAAGAACCGATTAATGTAAGGGTCTAAGTGTATGTATCATATTGAGAACTCCATAATGGACCATGTAACAAATAACACTATTGGTACAAATATTATTGAGAAGTAATCTATTTTGAAGCTAAGTGTTAATTTAAGGGTTTGGACAGTGATTCAATGTCAGTTTGAAATAATTATTTCTTGGCCTGTGTGGCAGAATATTATTGTTGGAACTAGGCTGGTAATAAAAGCATATGAGACAGTATTTTTAACATATGATGGATATTTGTTGCTTTTGTAGAAATCTGTGTTAGTTATTATAATTGGGATGATTAGTATAAGCAGTGTGACCAGAGCAAGAGAGGAAAACAGGTTTATTACTTTTACTTGGAGTTGCACTAAATTTTTGGTTCCTAAGACCAATGGATAACTACTATCCTTTAAAAGCCTGAAAAAGCCATACTGTTAGGCATGGGGGCATGAATTAGCAGTTCTTGCAATACTTTCTCAGTAAATAAGAAGTCTCAGTCTTCTGTTACTAGATTCACAATCTAGTGTTTTTTTTAAACTATATTTACAATACAGGGGGCCTAGGATGATTTTGGGATTTAGTGACAAGAGTAGGAGGGGTAGAATGTGGAGGGTTATAAGGACATTTTCTCATGTGCAAGAGGGTGTAATATTATTAATATGGTGTATTTACTGAGTTGTGTTGGAATTAGTATATATATAGAATATAGGGCTGAACTATTTATAATAGCCAGGATATGGAAGCAACCTAAGTGTCCATCAACAGATGAACGGATAAAGAAGATGTGGCACATATATACAATGGAATATTACTCAGCCATAAAAAGAAATGAAACTGAGTTATTTGTAGTGAGGTGGATGGACCTAGAGTCTGTCATACAGAGTGAAGTAAGTCAGAAAGAGAAAAACAAATACCGTATGCTAACACATATATGGAAACCAAAAAAAAAAAAAAGGTCATGAAGAACCTAGGGGCAAGACGGGAATAAAGATGTAGACCTACTAGGGAATGGACTTGAGGATATGGGGAGGGGGGAGGTAAGCTGGGACAAAGTGAGAGAGTGGCATGGACATATATATACTACCAAACGTAAAATAGCTAGCTAGTGGGAAACAGCCGCATAGCACAGGGAGATCAGCTCGGTGCTTTGTGACCACCTAGAGGGGTGGGATAGGGAGGGTGGGAGGGAGATGCAAGAGGGAGGGGACATATGTATACATATAGCTGATTCACTTTGTTATACAGCAGAAACTAACACAACATTGTAACGCAATTACACTCCAGTAAATATGTTTAAAAAGAAAAGAATATAGGGCTGTAATTACAATGTCAGTTCCTATTAAGATAATGGTAAAATTTGATCATGAGAAGGTTGATATAACTACGAACGGTTCTCTGATTAGATTAATAGTTGGGGGTAGGGCTAAGTTTGTCAGGTTTGCCAGTAGTCATCGAGTGGCTATTAGTGGGAGGAGAGTTTGTAGGTCTCGGGCTAAGATTATAGTTTGGCTATGGACTCGCTCGTAGTTTGAGTGTGCTAAGCAGAATAATATAGATGATGTGAGGCCATGGGCGATTATTAAAGCGGTGGATCCTATGTACTTCAAGGAGTCTGGATGAGAATAGCTGCAATAACAAGTGCTATGTAGCTGACAGAAGAATATGCGATAAGTGATTTTAGGTCTGTCTGGCGTAGACAGATTGAACTGGTTATGATTATTCCTCATAAGGAAAGCGTAAGAAAAGGGTATGCTACGAAGTCTCTCAGGGGGTTGAGTATCGCTGTAATTCATAGTATGCTGTAGCCCCCGCGTTTTAGTAATACGGCTTCAAGGACTATACAGCCTGCGATAGGGGCTTCTACGTGTGCTTTGGGTAGTCAAAGGTGGAGGCCATAGATGGGTAATTTTACCATAAAGGCTATTATGCAGGCTAGTCATGTAAAGACGTTGGATCAGGAGTTGAGTAATGCTTGGGTTCAATATTGGCGTACTAGGAAATTCAGAGAGCCCGTGGTGTTTTGGATATATACTACTGCCACTAGCAGTGGAAGTGATCCCACTAGTGTATAGAATAGAAAATAGAGCCCTGAATTGAGGCGTTCTGTTTGGTTACCACATTGAGTGATGATGGTGAGTGTAGGAACTAGTGTGGCCTCGAATATAATGTAAAATAGAATTACTTCTGTGGTGGTAAATGTTATGATTTAAAATGTTTGTAATATGATTAGTATAGTGATGTATTTTTTTTTCAGGTCAGCGATTCTTTGAGCAGGTGAGACTGACTGGATATTAATATCAGAGGTAGGAGCATATTGTCAAGAGCAGTAGTGGTGCAGATAGGGAGTCAGAAAAAGAATATTAATGAGAAATTAAGGCTATTAAACTGGTTACGAAGAAGCACGCTTGTGAGGCTAATCAGCAGGCTATGGGTTGGAGCATTAATTCAAATTATATTATTTTTGATAATCAAGTCAGGGGTATTAGTATAATCGTAGGGATAATAAATTTTAGCATTGGAGGAGATAAAGGTTTTGTATGTAGTCGGTGCCAGACGTATTTGATACTGTTACTAGCAAGGATAATCTGAGCGTGGCTTCGCAGCCTGCGGATACCAATAGGATGATTGCTATTATGCTGGCTAAGGTGAAGTGTGAGTTTAGGATTATTAGGGTTGCCATGACGCATAGTGATAATATTATGCCTTCTAGACATAATAGTGAGGGCATTAAGTGGGATCGATATATTAGCAGTCCTACAAGGGATATTGTGAAAGCTATAATAATATTTGCGTACACTAAAGACACTTGGTAGTTATGACTTTAGTCATTATCTAATGAGTCAAAATCATTTGTTTTGTTTGAAACTAAATACCACATTCAGTTCATTCTAGTCCCTTTTGAGTTCATTCATAGGCTAGGCTAATTGCCAATAATGAGATTAGAAGTAGAGCTACGGTGAGTATTGTTTTTAGATTATTTGTTTGAGTTGCCCAGGGGAGGGGCAGAGGAGGGCAATTTTATTGATTAACAATTTGTTAATAAATTGTTATATATATATATATATACTAGAGGTGAGTCCTCAAGATTTCTTTGTCATCAGTAGTGGCCAATCAGAAAAGTTTGGAGACACTGGTTAGATAATCTGCAGGAAAAACTATCACAAATTCATAATGAAAATGGCTTGGGTTCTCTTTTGTAAATGGATAAATTAGAAACATTAGTTGTCTTGTCTTATATGAGTCATTACAAATTACAGTCCAGGAACTTCATGATTGGCATAAGAAAAAATATCTGACATCAAAAGGATAGTTAAGCAGGGAACATTCTTATACCCTGGATAAGTTTAGAAAAAGCTAGACTCTCCATGGCCTGGGAAATGGGCGTGCATCTGGACAAAAGGCTCAGCACTAGATGGCTAACTTCTTAAGACCCTTAGCCCAGTCAGATATGCATTTAAAATCTATTTTGTTCTGTGCGTGAGGGGCTGGAGACTGAGTAAAATTGCAACTCAGATTCCGCTGTCAAATTTTGGAACTAATCAATAGACCAGTTAAAGAGGTATTCGATGATAAATGGTTCTCAACCATCAAGGGTTGCTTTTTGTTTGTTTGTTTCCCCTCTATAAGCTCCAAACTTCAAAAGGTTTCTGCCTCCCAAAGACTGTGTTAAGTAAACACTAGCTCCTAGGAAGGCTAGAGACTCAGCCCGGTGAGGTTGGTGTAAATATTTGCTGGTTCCCTTTTCATTAAATTTCTTTCCTTCCTTTCAATTCTATTTTCCTAATTATATTTTATGTACCATTTCAATGAGTCACCTCAAGGCCATTTTGGAAATAGGTGGAATTAAACAAATTTGATAAAACGTGCTTTGAGCATGGCACTTGCCCTTAAGAGCCAAATGAAGGGCCCTGGGGAAGTGAGTGCAGGATGCATTCAGGGCAAGGAAAGATGGGAGAGGCCCAAAAGATTTCAAGTTCTAGTCTTTCAAAAGGATGGGCACAATTTAGATGAAACAGAGAGGAGGACGGAAGGAAACAAAGAGACTAGTGGAAGCCAAGGTGCAGAAAGAGGAGTAGCTGAGATGTGCTCAAGGGAAGAAGGAATGGGACATTTCTTGAACACCTACTACGTGACAGATACTCTGCTAGGCCAGGCAACTTACTCATCTATTTCATTTAATTTCCAGGAAAACCAACAGCCTAAGAGGTTAGCATCTCTGTTTTACAGATGAAGAAATGAGGGCCCCGAAAAGTTCAAAGAATGGACCAAAAGGAACATATTCAGTAAGTGATAGAGTCAAGACTTAGACCCCCAAGATGGGGCCTTTCCCTCTTTTCCCTTTTGAGCTTCTCTCAAAGGCCTGTTGGTATTACAACTTGGACGAGCAGAGGTGGCATATAGAGGAACAGGAGTGGGAAGACTGAAGAGGCAGTAGCTGAGTTAGACTACGAAGAGTGCTGATTGCCCTTATAAGGATTTTTTTAAAAATTTATATTTCATGGGACGTGGTAACATTTCAGTAGCAATTTATAAGTAAGCTAAATGGACTTGAGGAGAAAATTTTCAGGCAGGAAGATCTGAGGTAATGAGGATCTAGACTAAGATGGCAGTAATAGGACGACAGGATGGCTACTGACTTTATCGGGTCCATCTGAAGGACTGAAGGCTGGCTGAGTGTTAGAGGGGGACAGCGAAGACTAAATGCTGATCACAAAGCAGAGTTTTCAAATTCGGTATCCTCCGGGGACCAGGCAAGTAATACAAATGAATGAATCAAGCGGGTGCTTCCTATAACCATTCTCATTCCAAACAAAAGCAGACGAATCAATATGTCTCTGAGTTCTCACACCTGCCTTTTGCTTAGGCTGTGGAGGAGGGAAATACACACCCTGCTTTTCCCTTCGTCCCTGCTCACAGTGAGTTTTACAGGTAAGAGGGTCAGGTTGGCCAAGGGCCTATGGCAAGTTTCAATGTGACTAAAGTCAGTTAAGGCTGAGAGAGACAGGGGAATCTTAGAAATTATCTAAACCCTAGAGAGCCTCTTCTCCACCTCCATTTCCACCCCTGTCCCCAACAACCATGAATGGCCTTCCTTTTTCTAACAGAATCTCTTTCTAAAACTGTCCTCATGTCAGAAACTGTCACAAAGTTACTTCTCAGAATTATCCTCTGAAGGGGGAACAATTTTTGCCTGAATTATGCCTGGCATTTAAAAAACACTCAGGATCCCAAACCTTTTTGGTTTGTTCTATATTATCTGCCTCTTGGTTAGTAAACATACCTTTAGCCACCCTGCTTTCCTTTGCCAGCTTTAGATGTATTCCTCTGGCTTTTGAAGGGTTTTCACAATGCCAAAATAAGAGACAGACGGCTAGCACTGTAGCCCTGGATCTACCACTAGCAGACAGTCCTACTACTAAGTAGGATTCCTCTAAAAATCACACTTACTGGGCTTCCCTGGTGGCGCAGTGGTTGGGAGTCCGCCTGCCAATGCAGGGGACACAGGTTCGTGCCCTGATCCGGGAAGATCCCACATGCCGTGGAGCGGCTGGGCCCGTGAGCCATGGCCACTGAGCCTGCGCGTCGGGAGCCTGTGCTCCGCAATGGGAGAGGCCACAACAGTGAGAGGCCTGCGTACCACAAAAAAAAAAAAAAAAAAAAAAAAAAAAATCACACCTACTGATGACCAACGACATTAATGTCCCTTCCAGCTCTAAGATTCTAAATCTAGATAATTCCTTATCAGGAAGTAAACAGCTACAGGACAGAGAGTAATTCTCATCACTTAGCAGGAACGAGCCTGCTAAAATGGCAAACTGTGAGGAATCGCAGAGAATAGGACCGTCCTTTCATCTTACAGAGGAGGAAACTGAGGTCCAGAAAGATTTCATGATCATACACAAAACTACTATGAATGGATGTGGGATTAGAACATAAGCTCTTGATTCCTAGTCCACTTTTCTTTCTACTATGTGGTGCAATTTAACCAGCTGGTGAAGAGTCAAAATCTATGAGAACAGAATGCAAGTCAGATGCCTAGAGAGGTGAAGGAGAAGGAAAGAGAGGCTTTTTTTTTTCAATTAAAAAAATAAAGTAAAAAAGAATATAAAGTCCATCTTACCCCTAGTGAACAAATGTTAACAATTTGTTAGCATTTAATTTACCTCAGATCCTCCCTTTGTTTTTAAGAAATAAAACATTATAAATAAAGGTGAAATCCCCCTCCCTTCTGCCTTCTTGGAGGAGACAGACCACTATCGTGATTTGGTTATGTATCTCCTACATGTTTTTATGCTTTTACTAGAGAAATGGTAATGTTTTGTGTTTTATTTCACATATATATTATAATACTGTACACAACATTCTGCAACTTGCTTTTTTCGTTCAATATTATGTTTTCAAGATCTATCCACGTTGATACATGTAAACCTAGTTCATTAATTTTGACTGCTAAACAGTATTCTCCACTGTATAAGTGTACTTAAATATACTACACTGTATTTATCAAATTCATTAAATAATGAGAATTTGCACAATTGTGTTTCTGGCTGATAGGGAATCCCTGCAGTGGCTTGACTGTACCCAGGGAATAGGCAGCATTCTAGGTGAGTATAGTGAGAAAGGAGTATCAGTCCATCCATACCACCAAACATATCTGAAATGATGTAAAAATGTCAGGTCACGTAATGGGCCAACTTAAATACCCCCTGAATCTGACACCACAGCAAGTGGCACAGAGGAAACTCAGTCCAGGCCAAGACTTTTAAACAGATAACTAAAAGGATCTCCATCTCTCCTTGAGAAAAAACATGCAGAGGAATGAAGAAAGAAGCACGCTCACTCTGACTAGAATTAAGATAAACACAAAATATTTCTTCTCTGAATAGTAATGTCAGGAAGTTACATCCCTTTCTGAGCCTTTGGGAATGGATCGGGAAGTTTCCACAGGATTTTCAAAGATATTTGAGGTTGACCTGGGATGGTAGAGAATGGCAAACTCTGCTTCCATAGCCATTATCCTCTATCTCCTTGAACTTGGAGCATCTGAATGCCCATTAGCTAGTGTTTGAGTTGGGTGGGAAGGAGAAATTAGGAGAAGAAAGAAGCCTCCATGTGGGAGAGTTTGGTGTCATTCTCAGAGATCCTAGAATGGAAAAATTCCTTCTTTTATTTTTGCAAAGATAAACTCAGTCTTCTGATTCCTTGTATGGCCAGAGTAATAAGGTCTTTAGTCCTTGATGGCATGGGAGCCTTTATCCAACACTAGATCTTTGTGTTTATCATCTCTGGATTATAGTATGGCTTGTTGTGAGGTCTCAAACAAATCATTATGGTTTTTTGACTCAGTGACTCAATCATTGATGTGAATTTGTTAAAAAAACACCTTTTTCAATTTACTGCAGAAAGGTATGAAAAGAGATATATAGTATGTGAAACGACTTGAAAATTTCACATTGTTAGAGTTAATAACACTCTTATCACAGGGTATCATTACTATTCAAAGACATTTTTTAAAAACAACTAAACATTACCCTTCATGAACTTTAAAGCAACAACAATTGTCTGACTTCTGCTTCAATGTAACATTGGCTGGAGCCCCTGGCTTTCATTCAAGCTGCAACTCTCTTCTCCTGACCCCAGGGCCATCATGTCCATATTCTCTGTGAGCCAGGGGCAGATGGACATTCTCCAGATTAGCATTTGTCCATGTGGCTTGTTCCCTGGGATCAGAGTTCCTTCAACGGCCAGATCATAAGCAATGGTTTTTAGGAGGGGACCACCCACATTTTAAACACCCTGGGCAAGCTGAGGGAAAAACAATCTACTCTTTTACCTGAGATCTTTCCCTTGTCTATAAGAAAATAACCCCCAAAGAGATACCACAGTGCATTGGCAAATCACCATCATCTTGTCACCCCTTAACTAGTCCTCTCCATGGACTAACCCCTTTCCTGACTTGAAAGTGTCCTCTTTAACAGCTAAATTTTCTCAACACCTTCTCCTGTCCCCTTTGTGGATCTCAAAAACAAACACTTTACAACACTGGGCTGGGGACCGAGGGAACAGGGTTAGGAAATCTTCAGAGTTATAAAGATGAGTGCTGTTGAGGCGAATCCAAGTCATTCTGCCTAGGAGCTATAGTTCAGAATTTTCACTGTTTCTCACTTCTATGGCCCCGGGGAAGATAGCAGCCTCTCATTAAAGTGGAAATAATAATACCTACCTTGGTACAGTACTCAGCATAGTGCCTGGCACATAGTAAATGCTCAGCAAATATTAGTTATGATGATGACAATGATGAAAGAAGGAGAAGAAGAAAATGACAATGAAGCTGACCAACTCATTTCTGCCCTCACAATGCCTTCATGCTGTTCTCTGATTTGGAATACCTCCCCTTTTCTCTTTGTCCTATCCGGATCCTTCCCTTTCTAAGGAGACCCTTAAGAAGGCTTCATCACAATATTTCATTCGGTAGTATCACAGCCCATCTTAAACTCCTAATTATTATTAGGTGCTCCAGGTATAATATCTCACTTGATAGTACCAAAGCCTATCTTAAACTCCTAATTATTATTATTATTATTTTTGTCTTGCTTCCTCAGGGCGGTTATAAGTTCCTTAAGGACAGGATCTTTCTCTCTGCTTCTACCTGGCACAGGTCTGGGCCCATGGTAGCTATGCAATACTCAGCATCCAGTGTAGGTAAAGAGGTTTCTATTTCCTGGTCACAGAGTGGTACCAAGCCCAGTAAAAAGGGAATTTCACAGCTGGAGACTGTATCTTCTTGGCGGCTCAGGACCTCCTTACTACCTCATACTACTAAAATGGTCCTATGTTGGCTGAAAGCTGGGAAAGTCCACATTCCCTAAATACTCCTCAAATGAGTAAGGGGTTCTAAAAGCTGGTTTGAGGTTTAACACTTGCCACAGATAATTCACTAATTATTAACTCCTGCTCTGGATACTGGAATACTAATTACACTCCCACATTCCAAGAGGGTACAGCAGAGGTATGTTCCTCAAGCACATTTGCACCGGCCCAGAGGCTCTGGACTCCCAAGGAATTGGGCTTGTGGCAAATGAGAGTTAGTCACCAATCATCAAGCAGCCACTGCTCTACCAAAAGCTGTTGATGCTCAGACCATGGGCCTCCATACTGCCCACATACACTGCCTCTGTAAGTTTCTGGAATTCTCTGGCCTGGAGACATGTATGCAAATGGGATGGGAACCAAACACAGTCCTACTGGAGGGGAACTTCTGACAGGGTTCACTCCAGCCAGAAGCTGTCATCAGTTTTCTCTGGATACCAGCAAAGTCCCCTCCTTCATCCTCCTACCTCTAGGGCCAGATCATAGGTACTCTCGCCTTTCAGCCTGTAAGCACCTTAGGGCTCATCCGTGTTTGTCTTCTGAGTGTCTAGCACTGTGTAGTGGGGCAGAAAAGAAGCTCAATAAATGCATGCTGACTGATGGTTGTCAGAAAGCATCACAAGAGGCCAGAGTGCTGGAGGCCCTGCATGCATCTCAGCAAATACCTTGGTCTGCGGTCTTCTTCAGGGCCTCCCCTGGGCCCCTGGTGGTTCTCTGGGGGCACAGGACGCTGCCTCCACTAGGTGCTAGTGTCTGCTTTCTGTTGGTGTTTCTTCATGCTCTCCAAAAGGCGGAGAATGGGTGGAAAGACTCTGCTACAGGATATTGGACTGTTTACAGTTGGCCAGGCCAAGATTAGCGTGAGCACAACATATGCCAAGTTCATTGGAAGTTACATTTTCCCTTTGTTTACACATTAAATGGGAGAAGACCAGAAGAAAAAAAAAGCAGGTGACCTCCTGTTAACCTCACCCGTCTGCAAGAGGCTGCTGCCCTCACCTCTGAATGAACTTTCAGATTATCTCAGACAAGATTCACCTTGCGCTGAACTTGTACGCCTGCTCTGAAGCCCCCAGTCACGTAGCTGTGATTAAACATTACAGAGTGGCCATAAATTTACAGAAGTATTATTGTGGCTTGCTTTCCTCTTTCTTCTTTGGAAGAGGAAGAGAGCTATGGGTTTAGGGTGGAGGGAGTTAAAAAAAGGGAAACTCATAGTCAAACAAACAGTTCCTTTTCACAGCTCTGAACAAAGGAGAAAACATTGCATAGGTGTCCCAGAAAGAAGGGGAAAGAAATTTGGCCATGTGAGAGAAATTAAAGCTCTAGAAGACTCAAAAGCCCCCAACTCAACAGAAGAGTTGCTCTTGGTCCCATTTCCCGGCAATCTGCAAGTTTGCAGGTGAACATGAACCTGTTGTACCCTTGCTGCGGCTCATCGTGAAGGGTATCCCTGAGGTCATACTTCTGGCTGTGAGAGAGAGATGCTCTTCCTTGGGTTTGCTACAAAATATGGGGCAAGCTGACAGGGCAGCAGTCAGGAGAAAGAAGGCTGCAAGAAAACACTGCTTGTTTTGTTCTTTGAGCTGCTATGAGAGATGAGGATGCCCTAACATCTGGGATGTTTAAACGGCGACTGTACAAAGACTAGATCATACTCTAAAGGAAACACCCTGTAGCTGTACCCGGGAGGCTGACCAGATGACCCAAGAACATTTGTTTCTATGATTCACTGTTTCATGCTTAAAGTAAGAACAAAATGGATATTCCACTGAAATAAAGTTGGCCTCGAGGATTCCAAAGCCAAGATATGCTTGCAAAAGGCTTGTACTAACCATTACACAATGAGACCTCTATAATCAGAAAAGGCCATGGAGTACTCGATTTGATCCAAAAGAATTGTAAAAAGTGGTCAGGAAGCCCAGACTGAGGCGATAGGCTCTGGCCAGCAAATTCACCTTTGGAAAGGAGTTGTTCTGTCTCTGGTTACCCAACAGCAGAGACAGGGTTGCTAAAGAGGCTCATTGTTTCTACGGTTGGCAAGGCCTTGACCATAAAAGCAGCAAAGCGCAGGGTCCATCACATGAGAAAAGCAGCTGACGGCTTAGCTCAACTTCTACTCTAGGCAAGATCTCCCTCTGCTTGTAAGAAGAATTAGGCCTTCGGAAATGCTTCGGCATTGCCTCTGACACACAGAGCTGAGTGGGGAAGTGAAATGGCCATGGAGCCAGGACAGTATTGGGGTATTTAAGTTTGGCATGGGAGTTCTGAAGTCATCATCTGTTCCCAGGCGGCAACTGGTGTCCAAAGCTTTAGGCTGGACTTGGAGAAGAAAGAAAATAGGTTCCTGCCTCTCAATTCAAGTTCTGTGTTTGGTGGAGAGTCCAGGAGTCTGAACATATGGAGGCTGGGATATGAGAATCACAGGAAAGTGGAGTCAGCAAGCAGGGGGCTGTACTGCAGCCGACAGTCTGAAATCAGGCAAACAGTTGCACAACACATAGTTACCAGCCAAGGGCAATGAGACAGACTCAACAGGACAGCTAGGAACTGAAAAGGCAAACCCGAGAGGAAGAAAGGCAAATAAACCTGTGCCAAGAGATAGAAAATATGAAATTAGACCATTGGGTGGAAACTGGGGGATGAGGGGGTGGGAAGCATAATAAAAGTTACGTTTGTTGAGAGCTGAAAGTGGGCCAGGCACTATATTAAATGCTTTTTGGGCGCTGTCTCATTTAATGTTATTCTAAGAGGAAGATACTCTTACCATGCCCATTTTAAAGATAAGGAAATTGAGGCATAGAGCAATTAAGCAACTGCTCAAAAGCTCACTGCTAATAAAGAAGTCAGAATTTGAACCCAGGTTTATTTGATTCAATGCATCTTTAAATATGAGAGTAGAATCTTAGAACCAGGAAGGAAACATACAAAAGTTCATGCCCGTAAGATTGAGTAAAATGTCCTCCTCCTTTTCCTACCATCCTTTAAGATCCTGCTTAAGTCCTTATCTCCTTTAGGAAAGCTTGAATACTGCTATCAGCTTCTTAGATTTATCCTTTCTCTGAACTCCACTTGTACGTATTGTTTATGGTGCACAGGAAGCACTGCTTCACATATTTTTCTATTCTTCCAACTCTGTGTCCCTCACAACTGAACAGTTGATTATGTCGGTAAACCAGATGTTGATATAGAGAGAAACCCAAACCTAAGGGAGATAAAACCTCCCAGAATAGAAAGTCAATTCTTTGCAGTTTGAGATCCACAATGCCTAATACAGCAAGGGACACACAGTGGGGCCTCAATACATTTGTGACTAAGCCCCCAGAAACCAACAAAAAGCTCAATGTACAAAATGAGGAAACATTTTATAACAAAGAGAGTTGTTCGTCAGTGGAATGTACTGGAGTGGAGGGTGTAAGGGATGTATGTAAGAGTAGAATGAGACCTACTTCTTTTGAGTATAATTTTTTCCCCAAATGATGTAGCTTTATTGTGTATTTCTTCATAGAAACAAAAAACGCTCTGCAAAAAAATTGAAGACAAACTTCTTTAACTCAGAAAAGCAAACTGGAAAAACTATCATCCATAATCTCATCTCTGAGGGATAATAATTGTCAATGATTTGGTATCTAGCCTTAAATACTTTTTTCTCACCAAAATAGAGCAAATTATACGTACTTTCAAAAGCTGATTTTTTTTTTTTTACTAATACAGCACAGACATCTTTTACATGTAAGAGAACTTATATAGATGAACGTAATCATTTTAAAGACACCAAAGTATCTGTTTTTAATGGCCATACACCATACTAAGTTGAACAAATGCCTTGCTGGTAGCTATTTTGGGTTCCCCCCAAACCTTTCCTATATTACTCAATGCCTTGACAAAATACTTGTATATACATCTTTGTGCATTTCTTCAATTGTTTCCTTAGGAAAAAACACAAGTTACAATATAGTACAGTGGTTAAAAGCGTTCACTCTGGATCTAGACAGCCTAACTTAGATTGCTAGCTCTTCCACTTATCAGCTTTGTGACCTTGGGCAAGTTATATAACTTCTCTATAATCCAGTTTCATTATCTATGTAACAGGGATAATAATAACAGATATCATAGCATTGCTGTGAGGACTGAATGGGTTAATTCATGCAAAGCACTTAGAACAGTGCCTTTCACACAGTAAATGCATGACCAACATTAGCCATAATGATGTTGATGATGATACTTGATGATAATTTCCTGGGAGCAGAATTCTCAGTCACAGCTTTTGATATCCATTGATAAACTGCCCTCCAGAATGGTGTATCAATTTACTCTCCCATTAACATATATCAGAGTGTTTTTGAATGGAAATACCTGAATAGAGCCTAGATGAATGAAAAGCTTTAGGGACCTCAAGGATTCTTATCTACCATAAGATCCCTTGCTTCCTTGCCTTAATTCCTAAATCATATAAATGTACTGAAAATCCAGAGAACCCATTGAAAATATCTGGAACATTTGGGGAGGAGAGTACTAACTTGCATTTGTATAGTGCTTTATAATTTGTAAAGTATTTTCAAATATATTCTCATTTTGTAGTAAAAACAATACGTTTCCACAGTAATAAGTTATTGGCTACGGAAACTCATACTTTCCAATTGGGACAACTGAGGGATGATTAAGTTACAAAATAAAATGGATGCCAAGTCTCCTCTTAACTCAGTTTTCTAGATCTTAAGACCCAGCCCTGCACCTCATAATGCTATAGGCTCGGGGTGCCTGTGCCCTTCACCTCACATCAAAAGCTCTCTAGGGTTCTCTTACCTTTCACTGCCACTAATCAGGCACTTAGAATCGTCTTCTCTTTGGATCTTATCTTGCAACCACAGCTATTTCTCTCTATTCCATAGTAACTCATATATCAAAGGGACACACAGGCAAGGAGTTAAAAAAGATAGAAGTAGCTTGAAATATTTTAGCTTACTTAGTTGTCTCTCAGTTCATCAACGGTGAGCATTTACTAGAATTTAACAAGTGCAAGTTCCTTATTTGCTTCTCTCCTGCTGCTCCTTGCTCCTCCCAAAGCCCTTGTTTCTTAATTTTTCAGGTTCTAAAGAAGCAAAGCTCAGCCTGGTGTCTTCAGGACCTCTCTAAATATCTCCATCTTAGCACCCTCCCCTGCTAATAGCTATACGTGTTTCAGCCAAAGACCCAATGCAGACTTAAGTTCATAGCAGAAAAGAACAGGTGGCTCGTTTAAAAACTGGGCTCTAGTTACATTTCTGATCATTACAGTATTTGCTGAAATAAAGACTTAGGTCTGCATTACAGCATGAGTGCTATAACCTGTGTCCTGAGTGTTAAAATCAAGACAAGTGCACTGAAAATATAATTGTAAGCACCTGAAAACAAGGGCCATAATAAAGGCAATCCTTCTTTCTTAAAATATATGGTATTTGGGCTTCCCTGGTGGCGCAGTGGTTGAGAGTCTGCCTGCCGATGTAGGGGACGTGGGTTCGTGCCCCGGTCTGGGAAGATCCCACATGCCGTGGAGCGGCTGGGCCCGTGAGCCATGGCCGCTGAGCCTGCGCGTCCGGAGCCTGTGCTCCGCAACGAGAGAGGCCGCAATAGTGAGAGGCCCGTGTACCGCAAACAAAAAAAGGGATTTAATTTTGGTCTTCAATGATAACGTATTTTATGACTGCTGTTCACATTCAAATATGATGCACCTCATGATGCTGTTATGCATGGATTATGCAGACTTACATTTTAAAAACTACTGTAAATAGTAAAGCTTTCTTTTGATGGGTATATGGAAGTGCCATCTCTTTTGGGTCCTAAACTTTTGCTTGCTTTCCGCCTCCTCCCTAATTCTCTTTGGTTGTCTACAGGTTATTTTTTAGGGATCTAGTTAATCACCCTTTGAATATTTTCTCTGCACTTACCATCATGTGAAATGCTATGAGGACTACAAAGGAAAAAGATGATACTACCTCTGCCCTCAAGGAGGCTACAATTTAATTGGGGATCCAGACCAACATATTTAAGTAATAAAAATACTATTGTTATGGATGGCATATTATTAATTTTCCATTGATGCTAAATAAAATGAGCATATTGGTGTGCAGGACAGGTTTAGAAGAAAGAGCAGTGGGCAATAACACTATTTGGTTCATACCACATACCCATTTCCTAGAACAGTGCCTGACACAGAGTAGACAACCAATAAATATTTATAGAATGAATTCCCCTCTCTCCTGACCTGCCATCTATTTCAAAGCTAAGGGACCAGATGTTTCCCAGGACATCTACCTTCCCCAAAGGGCCCCTGAGTCATTACAATTTCCATAAGGTTGTGCAGTTTTCTGGCAGCCATCCCAGAGGGGGTATGTCTCACGTAGCAAGTCAGTGTATGCTGCTTCTCTGGGGACAGTGCCCATGGGAGCTTGGTTTGCACTTCTAATGAGACTGGGATTTTTGGTGGGTGGTAATACAGGTCTGCAGTGGTGAGGCTTGTTTCCTCAGCAAAGCATGCACACATCCCCATAGAAACCCCGTGGCTTGTACCCCTATCAGCCATTTGCTGACTGGGAGAGGGCATTCAGCCATGAAATCTTTGATATTATAGCTGAGTTACAAGAGAGCAACAGTAGTTTACAAGGGGTTTTTCTCAAAGTGTTTTCACTGAGCATTTATTTGAGGGTGCTGATTAAGAAAGAGTGCAGCAGGCTGAGTAAAATTGTCTCTGTAGAAGGTAAATACACCACCTCTCACCCTCCCAAGGCAGCCACAGTATCCTCTTGCCAGAGCTGATCCAGGAAAGGGTTAGCAGTTTTACTCTCCTCCCTCTCAACCTGAAATGTGTCCTGTCTGCACCAAATGCCTGGGCACCTGCGACCTCTAAGACTCAGTCCTCTGTGGGCCAGTTTACATGCCCCCCTTGCAGAGATTCAGTTACAGATGTACTGACAGGTGATGCTGGGAAAAGTCATAATACTTCTGGACTCAATTTCCCCATCTGTAAAATGAAGTTTGGGGGCTAACTGATTTCTAAGGGCCCTTTAAATATGCCGTATTCACCAATGAGAGATTGAGGTGGGAAATGGAGCCTTCCTCTTCTGCTAAAGCTGTACTGCCAGGGAAAGTAAAGCCTTTAGAGAAGTCAGGTACAAGGTCAGGACTTAGGTTGGCAGAGTTAATTCCACACATGCATTCATTTTCTCATCTACTCGTTAATGAAGACCTATAATGAATGCCTACCATATGCCCCAAAGAGTGCAAAGCCATAACAGAAACAAAAACCTGGTCACTGCTTAAGATGGAACATTACACCACACCCACCATAGGGCAGGTTTTATGGAGATTTGAATGAGGCATCATGCATCACAAGGTTACTAGAAGGTGATGTGCAGACTTATGGATGATTTTTTTTTTTTTGTAGTACGTGGGCCTCTCACTGTTGTGGCCTCTTCCGTTGCGGAGCACAGGCTCCGGATGCACAGGCTCAGTGGCCATGGCTCACGGGCCCAGCCGCTCTGCAGCATGCGGGATCTTCCCAGACCAGGCCACGGACCTGCGTCCCCTGTATCGGCAGGCAGACTCTCAACCACTGCGCCACCGGGGAAGCCCCTTATGGATGATTTTTTTTTTTTTTTTTTTAATTACCCAACTCCCCACTTCTCACTGTAAATTTATTATGTGGTCAGGTAGCATAATCAGGGATTACTATGAAACCAGTGTGATTTTGGATAAAAGTATTTTTTGTTTTGTTAACCTCAGAGGCTGTGTGAAGGATTTAGGAGGTTGTATATCAGTTTGGTTGACCGGTTCCTTTGGTTTGGCTTTCTCTGCCATCCAGTGTTACCTTAAACTGTTTAAAGTTTTATCTCAGTGATTCTCAGTGGTGGACTTTTCCCAAACCACAAAGCCCTTCACTGCCCTAATGAGTCTCTACCACTGATAGGAGTGTATGGAATCCCTTTGGTGTGTTGAGGTGGAAAAACAAAAAAAGGCTCCATTGCTTTGGAATATGTTTCTCCCTTTGGCCCAAGAATGCCGAGTCAGACGAGTGCTGTTTCAAAGGTAATTGTTTGGCCTAGGTTGGTGCCTCTCTTTGTAGAAAGGTGGCATTTTTGCCCGCAGGAGGACCTGAAGCATGTCTAGATGTAGGGAGCAGAAACTGTTTCAAAGGGTGTAATGGGGTGGATGTATCAGCTACCAACACAGCTTTTTATCTTTGTCTGATTCAGCTCTTAGTCCTCTCCATAGTTCCAGTTTCTTGGGGCAGGTCAGGCCGTTTTATGTCTTGTTGTAGAGATTTGCTTTAATTACTAACATATCATAGAGAAACACCCAATTTCTAACACACACACAGGAACAGAATAGCCCTAGAAAATAATAGCCCTATAAAAGAGGACTTGGAGTTGCTGGTCCTGAGAAGGGATAAAAGAATAGGGTAATAAAATAATTAAATGTCAGTATCAAGCATATTAAATGAACTGAAAATCCCTGTGTGGATAATAAAACACCTTTAACTTAATAATAATAAAAATGCATTTGACTTTAATAATGGGGAAAATGAACCAAGAATTTGCATCTAGTTTCTTTCCAAGTTTTTCCTCACAACTCCTAATCTTACTTATGCAGAGTTCAAGCCTATTGGATAATCAGCCTTTCAGGGACGTATGAAGGGATAATGACTCCTATATTCTCCACTTCCAGTAAAAAGTGAACAAAAAAGCATGAATGCCAATTGCAGTACACAATGCTGTGGTTAAATACAAAACAGTTCTTGCCAGAGCAGAATCTGAGGCACTGGAAGGAGAGCATTAGGTGGTGTAGTAGATTGTGTTTCAAAAGATGGTTGCAACAATATCTCCCATGCCATGTGCTCTTTTGCATAGTAACCTTTCCATTCCCGCATGAAGAAGTGGAGTCTATTCTTCTCCCTTTGAATATGGGTTAGCCCTAGGACTTGTTTTCATCACCATAAATGATGCTATATATGTACCTCTGTAGTTGGGCCTTAAGAGATCATAGCTTCTCCTTCACCACTTGGAATACTCATTCTTGGAATCCAGTTGCCATGTAAAGGTTAAGCTATCCATGTGAAGAAACAGAGAGACATCCTAGTCACCTAGCCAGCTCTCCCAAGGTGCCACACTTGTGAGTGAAGCCATCCCGGTACTCCAACCCCAGCTGCCATCTGACTGCAACCTCATGAAAGACACTAGCTAATACCATGTAAAGCAGAAGAACTGCCCAGCTGAGCCCTGGCCAAATCTTTGACCTACAGAATGGTGAACAAATAAAATGATTGTTTACTGAAGTCACTAAATTTGGGGTAGCTGGTTAACATTAGCAAAAGATAATCAAAACAGGTGGAAATCTCCCTCCTAGATAAATTCTAGGAACAGGTTAGATAGTCACAGTTTTGGGAACTCAGTCAGAGAGAGTTTGAAGTCTCAAATTCACCCTTCTGGTTTTAACAATCCACTGAACATGGGGAAAAAGGAGGAATGAACTCCCTTAGATTCTCTATAGTAAGTCTTGTTAGGATTTCTGAATGGCACTTACTGAAAGGAAGCCTTCAAGGAAAAATTGACTTTTCTCTGTAGGCTGGTAGCTCTTGAAACAGAAACTCTTCATTCTTGCTCAAAAAGGGGCTCCAATAATGCTCTTTTGCCCACTACCCCCCTAGAGCCTCTTCCTCCTGTGGAAAACTTAAGTCAAGAATGAGTCATTTCTGTTGATCTTGTCATTTGCTATTATTGAGAATTGTTACTGGTGCCTGGGGCACAGGATGTGCTCACAAGTACCACCCCTGATGACCATTTGTTACCACATACCACTGTGGTAGCCCAAGCCCCTTTTCAGTGTCTGTTTCTGACTAAGATTCCCTAGCCAATCAACCCCGCTTCCATGGAATCATCTCTTCTATTTCCTTCCTGCTAGCCATACTTTCCACTCATCACCTGATGTGCAGTTAGATTGCATCAGGCACATGGAGAGGAGGCCACTTGCAGGCTTCCTTCTTTAAGATCATACCAATGTCATAGGTGGAAGAGTCCCACCTACTATAAAGGGTTGATTTGATTTAATGAACAGAAGCACAGGCTGAGGGCTCAGGAGAAGCTTTCCCAAAGGGTTTGGTTCATGCTGTGTTTTTGTATGTGAAAATTTTGCTTTGGGGTTGTGAACTCTTTAAAACAAACAGTTGAGGTCATTGTTAATGGGAGACAGGATGACTCGCATAGCTTCTGTCAAGACTGACTGCTTTTAGGGAGGAAATGCAGCAAACAGGGTTGGGCCTTTTCACAATGATCCATCTTTTAAAAGCATTAGTGAATGCCCTATCACATTAATCACAGGAGTCTGGCTTACATTGGAAATGGGGAGCAAGAGGACATCACATATCTCCTCTTGCTGAACAGTGAGAGAAGGCCAAATAATCTCATCTCCTTCCCACTTGCCTACTCAAGAACACCTCTCTGGCCTGGCTGGGCATAGAAAGAAGGCACAGATGTTCAAGTTAATAAGTCTAATAGTATCATGTTTCTCCTCTGAGGTACGATGTTATGGAGGAGAAATCTTGTTTCACTCTGGGATTGCCCTGGGTTGGGCACAGGTTCCATCATGTCTCTTTGATTTACCACCCTACCATCACCCAGTAACCAAGAAGGCCAAAGCAGATGTATCTTCTGCCTCACATTACCTACGCAACACGTCTTACTCCCCTACTAAACACAGTGCTTATTAACTAAACTTAGCTTCCAAGAAAGGAACCCTTATACTACATAAAAATGACGAAGAAAATCAAAGCAGAGTAAAAACTTCGAAGGAAGGAACAACTCTTGAACCTATCAGACAGCTGAGGTTGCAGAACCAACTCATCTGAAACCTAAAGAAAGACAGGCACCTTCAAGCAGATGGGAGACATGGACATGAGCATTTACTTACCTGGAGCAGATGCTGGGTGCCAGGCAAGCTGGTAAGAAGTCAGCTAAAATTGTTAACACATTCTTAAAGGCTGAGTGTGGAGTAGCAGGAGAGTATAGAACCTCTGGGAGCAATATACGCAAGAGGAATTTAGGAGACTCTTTCTCACAGACCTCACCACTCAAGGGAGATGGGGAGCAGAAGAGGAGAGACTAGAAAAGCCTTCTTTCATGGTGGAGGCCTGGGGAAGATGTGTAGTAGCCACTTCAAGAAAGGAAAAAGGTGCTTCTACCCTTTCTCCACTACAAAGCAAAATTCTTAAGCTGTTTAGGAAAGAAAGGGCAGCATTCAGGGCACAGGAGATCTAGTACAGCTGGGGGAAGGGAACAGAAAAAAAAAAAACCCCACCCTGTATCCATGGGGGAGAGACAGAAAAAGGAACTTGTGTCCAAGATCATTAGAGATCCCTTACTGCTGAGGGAGGGACAGGATTACTAAGAACAGAAAATGTGAACACCTCCACCCCTCAGCACCAAGCTAGCAAACAACGAATAACCAATGCCTGCACAATGCCTGCAGTAAACTGCTGGAGGAGAGACACTCTGAGATGAAGCACAAAGCGAAGACTTAGAATAAGGATGGCCACTCCTACAGTTCTCTTTGACACTGTAGTGGAGGTTTCTGGCAAGGCAATAGGAGAAAGGGAGGGAGGGAGGGAGGGAGGGAGGAAGGAAGGAAGCAAGGGAGAAAGAGAAAGAAAAGAAAGAAAGAAAGAGAGAGAGAGAAAGAGAGAGAGAGAAAGAGAGAAATAGCACTACTCACATATGATAAGATTATCTACATAGAAAATCTCCCCACAATCTACAAAAAAGCTACTAGTACTAATAACTAAGTTCAGTAAGATCACAGGATACAGGATCACTATACAAAAAGATCCACCCTACTGCTGTATACTAGCAATAAACAATTAGAAATTGAAGTAAATTTATTAAAAAACAACACCAAAAACCATGAAATACTTAGGTGCCAGATCTGTATGATGAAAACTACAAAATGATGAAAGAAATCAAAGAAGACCCAAACAAATGTAGAGATATATTGTGCTCATGGATTGGAGGACTCAAGGGTGGTAAGATGTCAAATTTTCCCAAACTGTAGATTAAACACATTTCCAATTAATGTTACAGCAGGAACTTTTCAGTAGAAATTGACAAACTGATTCTAAAATTTATATAGAAAAGCAAAGAAACTAGAAAAGCCAAAACTATTTTGAAAAAGAACAAAATTGGAAGATTCACACTACTTATTTTCAAAACTTACTATAAAGCTACAGTGATCATGACAAAGTAGTATTAGTAGCATTAGTGAAATTACAGACATACAGGTCAGTAGACCAGAATAGAAAGTCCAGAAATAGACCCAACACATATGTGTGGTCATTTGTTTTTGATAAAAGTGCAAAGGTAATTCAATAGAGAAAGGAAAGCTTTCTCAACAAACGCTGCTGGAAGAATTGGAGAGTCATTTTATTAGTTTCTTATGACTACTATAATAAATAACCACAACTGAGTGGCTTAAAACAACAAAAATTTATTCCTTCTCAGTTCTGTAGACCAGAAGTCCAAAATCAAGTTGTTGGCAGGGCTGTATTCCCTCTGAAGGTTCTAGAGGAGAATCTGTTCCTTGCCTCTTCCAGCTTCTGGGGGCTCCAGATATTCATTGGCCTATGGGTACATCACTCCAATCTCTGCTGCTGTGGTCAAAATACCTCCTCCTCTGTGTGTTTCAAAAATCCCTTTGTCCCTCTCTTATAAGGATACATGTGATTGCATTTAGGGCCCACCTGGATAATACAGGATAAACACTTCCTCTCAAAATTCTTAACCTAAACACATCTTTTGCCTCATAAAGTAACTTTCACAGTTCTGGGGGCTAGGACGTGGACATATCTTTTTGGGGACCACCATTCAGCCCACCACAGATGCATACAAAGAGAGAAAATTCCAATCTATACATTACACCATGTACAAAAATTAACTCAAAATGGATCATAATGCCTAAACATACAATCTAAAACAATAAAACTTCTAGAAGAAAATCTTTGTGACCTTGGCTTAGACAAAGATTTCTTAGATATAATACAAAGTGAATAATCCATAAAGTTAAAAAATTGATAAATTACACTTCATCAAAATTAAGAACCTCTGCTCTTCAAGGGAGAATGAAAAAACAGCCACTGACTGGGATAAAATATTTTCAAATCGTATGTATGATAAAGGACTTGTATCCAGAATAAAAAAAAAAAAAAAGACCTTTCAAAACTCAATAATAAGAAAAACAACCCGATTTTTAAAATGAGAAAAAGGTTTAGATGGACATTTCACCTAAGAAGATACACAGATGACAATAAGCACATGAAAAGATGCTCAGCATCATTAGTCATTCGGGAAATATAAATTAAAGCTACAGTAAGATCATTACACACCTATTAGAATAGCTCAAATTAAAAACAAAATTGTACATCCATTTCGGAAAACACCTTTGCAATTTCTCATTAAGGCTTAACATACAATTCATACATACAAATCCCACTCTTAGGTATTTATAAAAGCTAAATAAAAACTTATTTTCAGAGCAAAACCTGTACGTGAATGCTTAAAATGGCTTTATTCATAATTGCAAAAAACTGGACACAATCCAGATTTCCTTTAACTGATGAGTGGATAAACAGACAGTGGTACACCCATACAATGGAATACTGCCCAGCAACAAAAGGCATGAACTACAGATACATGTTACAATATGGATGAATTTCAAATGCATATGCAAGTGAAAGAGGCCAGACTGAAAAAGTTCCATAGTGTATAATTCCTTGTTTTTCTTTTCCATTATGGTTTATTATAGGATATTGAATATAGTTCCCCATGCTATACAGTAGGATCTTGTTGTTTATCCATTCTATAATGTAATAGTTTGCATCTGCTAACCCCAAACTCCCAATCCATCCCTCCACCACCCCTCCTCCCCTTTGGCAACCACAAGCCTGTTCACTATATCTGTGGGTCTGTTTCTGTTTCTGTTTCGTAAATAAGTTCATTTGTGTCATAATTTAAATTCCACATATAAGTGATATCATATGGTATTTGTCTTTCTCTTCTGACTTACTTTACTTAGTATGATAATCTCTAGCTCCATCCATGTTGCTGCAAAATGGCATTATTTCATTCTTTTTTTATGGCTGAGTAGTATTGCATTGTGTATGTATGTATATATACATATATATACAACACACATATACAGATACACACACATATATATATGTGTATATATGCTCGTGTGTGTATATATATACATATATACATACCACATTTTCTTTATCCATTCATCTACTGATGGACATTTAGGTTGCTTCCATGCTTTGGCTATTGTAAATGTGCTGCTATGAACATAGGAGTGCATGTATCTTTTCGAATTATAATATTGTCCACACATAGGCCCAGGAGTGGGACTCCTGGATCATATGGCAACTCTATTTTTAGTTTTTGAGGAACCTCCATACCGTTTTCCATAGTGGCTGCATGTATAATTCCATTTATATAACATTCTGGAAAAGGTACAAATACAGGGACAGAAAACAGAGCAGTGATTTTCAGAAGCTAGGTGTTGGAAGTGGGGGTGGGAAGAGAAAGGGTTTGACTACAAAGCAGATGAAATAATTCTTTAGGGTGATGGAACTGTTCTCTATCTTGATTATGGTGGTGGTTATATACAACTCTACGTTCTTGTCAGAACTGTATGGTACAAAGATTAAATTTTGCTGTATGTAAAATATACCTCAATAATAATTTTAAAAAAGGACAACATAAAAGTTGTGCCAATTTACGCTCCAAGTAGTAGCGAATGTGAAAGCCAGTCTCTGTACCTTTTCCAGGATTAAATATTATTTGTCTTTAAAAAAATTTGCTAATTTGATAGAGAGAAATGTTATCATTGTTTTTATTTTTAGTTTCTCGATTATGAGGGACCTCATATACTTCTTGGCTTCTAATTTTGTGACTTTCCTGTTCACATCTGTTGCACACTTTTCTGTGGACTTTTTCCTATTGATTAGTGACAGCTCTTTATATAGTCTGGATGTTAACCTGTCAATTACAGATATTGAACACATTTTCTTCTAGTCTGTTACTTGTATTTCAACTCTGCTTTATAAGTTCCCATCAAACTTCAATTAGTTTTCAATTTAGTCTTATGTTTTATTAGCAGACAATTATATTGTTTATAATTGAGGAAAATTTTTTTTCTTTTCCTTGCCTCTTATTTCTGCTTGTCACATTCATTAACCAGAATATATAGTACCATGATACTGGTGACAGTGGGCATTCTTGTTTTCTTACCTAGTGAAGAAGTAAGTATCAGTATCATCTTCTGATAATGTGAAATATCCTTGTGTTTCTCAGATAAATCTCATTTGGTCAAAATAGATTATTCTTTTAAAATGCTGTTGAATTCACTCAATAGTATTTTATTTGAGATTAAAAGAAATCCATGTTCTAATTAAAAATGATAGTTTGCTTTTCTGTGTGTGTGTTTGGAAATGTAACTTTTAGAATTAGGCTAATTTCATAAAGTGAACTGGGAAAATGTTCTATTTTTCTTAAGTTCTGATATAATTTAAATAGTGTTATACAGGGGTACATTAAATAGGATTATTCACAAAATATGTAGGAAAAAAACCTCATCAGAGCACCGTTCAGCCCTCAAGTCTCTATTACTTATTTTAAATTAGTTTCTTTCTTTTAGTAAAAAATCTTTGTTCCTAATAACGTTAATCTATTAAGTTGTTTACCTATAATATACATAAAATTGATTCAAAGTATAACATCAGTATTATCAACTATAATGAACTTATGAGTAAAATTTAAAAGATTTTTGGCAGTCCTTTTGTGGAAAGAACAGAACTGTTTTCAAAAGTAATTTGCAATTATTATTTGTTCTACATGGTTATGTTATCAATTTAATATATATCAATTTAATTAGGTTAATTTATTTCAGTTTTCATATAATTTTTGAATCTGCTTTAGTTTTTCTCTTTTTGAATTAAATATTTTACACTTTGAAATAATTACAAACTTACAGAAAAGTTGGAAATACAGTACAAAAAACTTTTTTTTTAATTTCCTGAACGATTTGAGAGTAAAATGCCAATCTGATGCCCTATCTCTAGCAAATACTTTAACATATATTTCCTATAAACAAGGACATTATTCTACATAAGCACAATACAACTATCAAATTCAGAAAATTACAATGATAGGTTACTATCATCTAATCCTCAAATCCCACCCAAGTTTCACCAGTTGTCTCATTGTCTTTTAGAACGGAAGCACCCAGCTGAGAATTACAAGTTGCATTTAATTGTCATTTATTTAGACTCCTTGAATTTGGAACTGTTAGTTCCTTGACTTTACTTGACTTTCATGACCATGACACTTTTGAAGATTACAGATAAGTTACTTTATAGAATGTCTCTCAATTTGGATTTGCCTGATGTTCTCCTATGATTAGATTCAGAAGATTCATTTTTGGCAATAATATACCAGTGATCTTGCCTTTTTCCTCAGTGCATCCTATCTAGCAGCACCTGATTTCAAACTGCCCTTTTACTGATGATGTTCACTTAGATCACTTGATTAAGGTGACGTCTGCTAGCCTTCTCCAATGTAATGGCATAGTTTCTCCCTCTTAACTAATAAGTATTTTGTGGGGAGATACATACTTTGAAATTATAGAAATATCCCATTCCTCATCAAACTTTCAATGTATTCAGTTTTTTATTTGTATCTGTATTGACTTGTGATTTCTTATCTTTTCAATATAATTTGTTACTCTAATAATTTATTTTGGTGCTCAAATTATCCCCAGTTTAGCCAGTGGTGGCCCCTTCAGGCTGGCTTCTGTATCATTCTGACATATCCCCATCATTCTTTGAGCACTTGATTTCTGGTACAAAAAGATGTTCTAGGCTCATCTTGTACTTTCCCAGGAAATAGTCATTTGTCCAAAATGCGCTGGTTCCTTTAAGTAAATTATATTGAGAAGCCAAGATATAGCACTAGACATGCTTGCTCATTGCCATGGGGGTATTACTGTTCCCAGACCAACTTAGGGAACATATGTATTATATATGTTCTTATGTACGTATACATAACACATATACTTATTTACTTCTATATTTATTTCTATATTTATCTATAATAAAAAACCATGAGTTCACACCACAGGGTTCATTTGACTTTTTTCCTTTTCCATATCTGTAAACCCCTTCTCTGACAGTTAGAAACTGGCTCTCATTATCCTTAATGTATTCACTTATTTAATCAATTTCCCTTCATATCATGAGTTTCTACCTTTTCCCTCATGTGGATACCCTCCCTTTTTGTGTCTGGCTCTGACTCCCTTATGCTGCCCCTGTGCTCTGATTGCCCACGGCACGCCACTCCTCCGAGTGTGTGCTTTTCCCTGCTCTGTGGGTTCTGACACCTGGAGCCAGACAGCCCCCATGCACACACTCCTGCCTCACCCTGTGTGCGCTCTGACAGACCACCCCAGGCCACCTCTCTGTGGGGAGGCCTTCCTCACCCTCCTGCGCCCTGGGTCCTTGAGCCAGGCCACCCTCCAAACAGAGAGCCTTCTCATCCTGCCCAGACTGACATGCCTGCCAGGCGAGTCCTCTGCAGACGCCTCCTCACCTTTAATTTTATTTTTTGAATATACAGATGCTTAAGAACTACTGGAAAATAAGAAGCATGGAGTTGACCAAATGTTGTCTCAACTTTTTTCAAAAAAGGGAAGACAATGGATGCTGAAACCTAAAATTGACACTTCATATACTGTCACTGATATTCTCTGACGCCATAATTTTATTCTTGATAGCTTATAGTACTAAATCACCTCTCATGCTTTGAAAAAAGCATTATATACCAAAATGATCATTACAGATTTTATTCATTATAACTTAAAATTGGCAACATTCAACAATAAGGGAATGTTAATGTAATTTACAGTACAGCCATGACAATTTTAGTTATGTTTGTAAAAATATAGGAGAAAATGTTCTTAAAATAGTTGGTATATAAAAACCAGCGTACAAAATTATATATACATATTAGTGAGGAAAGAAGATACACCAAAATATTTACAGTGATTATCTCTGTGTGGTAAAACAATGGGTAATATTTTTTTTTTTCTGAATCATACCTTACATTTTCTAAGTTTATTTAATGAGTATTTATTAGCTTTAAGATTGGAAAAATAAATCTTAAGACATTAATTAGCATCTATTTCCACAGCACTGTAAAGAATACAGAGTTAAGTAAGGACAGATTCTGCTTTTTCAGAGCTGGTACCGTAGCAAGTACTCTTACCCATGACCAAGAATGAGTCTTCTTTATGGGAAGGTCGTCACCTTAGAAGCAAGCACAGAACCTCAGAAGCCCTGAAGAAAAACACTCATCTGACTACTACTACTACTACTACTAGTAGTAGTAGTAGTAGAGTAGTAGTAGCAGCAACTTACATTTATAGACTATTAACTATATGCCAGGTATTATTTGTGTGTCTCCTTATTTGATCTTTAGTAGCTCTACAAGAGTCTATTATCATCTTCTTCTTATAAATGAGGAAACTGAGGCACTGAAAAGTTAACTTACTCATGATCAGACAGCTAGCATGTGGCAGGGCCAGGATTTAAATAGAGGCAATTGATTCCATAGACAACTATAGACAGCACAGCTCATAAATGAAAGAACGCTGATAGTCAAAGGAGGGAAAGATATTGCAGCACAGTGACCTTATAACCTTCTAATCTGGCGAAGACAGGATACTCACACACAGTTCTACATACAAGGTAGAAAGCAATAACTGTCGAAAGAGAGAACTATGGTTATGGGATCTCTGAGCAGCAAGAGATGACTTCCATCTGACAGCAACATGGAAAATATCATCCAGCGGACAGTAAGGCTGGCAGCAGGGAGACCATGAAGAAAAGTTGTAGCAAATGAGGTAAGGGAAGAAGGTGGCCTGAACTGAGGTGTCTCTCTCTGCTCCTATAGGCCTAGCTTTGGGGATTAAAGGTGTACATTGTGTGCCTCCATAGAATCCCACTATTATACCCTGTTTTCCCACTGCAGGCACGCCTTGGATAATACCAATATTTGCAGGTCATGAGAAGTTAAGGATTAAACACATTATGCAATTCTGGTACCTAAACCTCACAACCCCTCCCTCCTGGCTACTTTCTCTTTCTTTACTCAGATTAGGATAAGGAACGAGCATACAACAAACACAGAGGAGGATCAAGAAGTTGGTATAGCATGGCTACCCAGGTTGGACCTCCAAACTCAGTGGTGTGGAATGAAGGTATTGATCATCTCTGCTGCATATAGTCCCCTCAGCTACAAAACGGAGCTGGTGTAAAAGGAGTGGGTGAGCTCCTTTTACATTCAGAGAGCTCACTGTGTGCAAGACTCACGATGTACCAAGTGCCTGCAGTGGAGGAAGGAAAAGTCCCCCAACCGGGGAGATTCTGACCTAGTGGCCAAGACACAGTCTTCTACCGTAGGGGTATTCCTTGTTCAAAGTAGGATAGAGGGAACTTGACTTCAAGAGGCCAGACAGAAGAGTGGAAGATAGGGAAAGAGATACAAGACAATCACAGTGTGAGTATGGGTGCCTGAGTGCTTAGGCCCAATGGGTCTGCTTCAAGGGACTGATATCAGGCATTTTTAGTTAGGAATTTCCAGGAATTGAAGAGAGGATGAGCATCTTGAAGGCTCCTTGGTTATGCTTTATTTTCTTTGTGCCTCAACTGCCTTGAAAAGGACCTAGCAGACAGCAGGCATTCAGTAAGTGCTAAGTGTTAATTCGATTACTACGTGCCAGACACTGTGTTAAGCATCTTTATATATCATTTTAGTTATTCTCAAAACAACCCTATGAGGCAGGGATTATTAATAAGCCCACTTTACAGATGAAGAGAATGAGGCCAGAGAGGTTAAGTAACTTGTTCTAAATCACTGAAGGACTCTTTGGAAAAGGAAAATGCATGCTACTAGGAACAATGAAGGTAGAAACTTTTGCCATTAACAAGTCGGTGTGTACTCACAGGAAAAATATTGTGTGCCTTGTGTCAACCAAGAAAACACCTCATAAATGTGTTTGTTATTTGTGGATGTGTGCAGTAAGGCTTATAGAATGGCTACTTCGTGTCCAGCTCCTCAGCAAGGTGAATTTTTCAGGTTGCTTCCTGCTCTAGTAGCTATAGAGCTTTAATCCTAAGCATAAAGACATTTTACCTTTCGCTTTTATGGATATGAATGAATTCTTCGATCCTATCTTAATTTCTAGGGACTCAACCTAGAATAAGGAGGTCATCTAACAAAGGTCTCATAACATGGCGTATGTGTGGGTGTGCGCGCACAAATACATGCGTATGTATGCGTTTTCATCCATAACAAATTAACCTGACTAGTAATGATTTATTTGTCCACTGTCCTCCAACACTGTTCATCACCTTGCTGCGTTTTTATTTGTTCCCAGGACCTCTTCTTTTGCATCTATCCCTCACCACTTACTCCAGTTTTTATATTTCCTTAAAACTTCAATTCTACTCTTATATGGCCCAACTTTAAACAAACAAACAAACAAACAAACCAGAGGGGATGAAAAGAAGGCTGTTTTAGCAACTTGACTGTACCTGCAATTGCTTGTATCTGGGGGCCTTGCTATATACAGGCAACAAGAGGCACTGGCATTCCCCTGTGATGATACTGAAAGAAAGGGCTGGTCTGGAATTCTCAAGGCCAGACTAGAGAGGGCTGAAGGGACCGCCAGCTGCGATCATCAAGTGCTCAGCCAGTGCGTGGATACTGACAACCAAGCAATGGCCTCATTTTCTAAAGCTTGGCTTAGGCAGCTGCAGCGGGGAGTGAGGTGCGAGCGGATTGGGAGGGAGAGAGTGTAGGACTACATGATCTTGAAAGATCATTACCAGATCTGGGACACAGACCAATGGTTTGGACAGCAGAATCCAGCTAGCATCCTCTGCTCTGGAATTGGAAGCTTCTCCCTGTACGCTGCAATACTGCTTGAATTCAGATAATGATTCCTAGGTCGAGATTAGCAGTTTATTGCTAATCTTGGGAAGACTCGCAATTTTACCTCTTTCATTTCTCTCCTCCTAGCATTACTCACTCTTTTAATCTTTAGTTTACTACTTTCTGTTTTTCTTCTCTTCCCTACTCTAATCTAAACTGAGTCAAACAAGCAGAAGGACTGTTTTGTTAAAGGGTCAGTGATAGGTTGTCTCTCTTTCCATTTTTTCCACTCTGGCCCCAAACAAGTAGCACTCCCTAAATGTTAAATAATGAGGTTGCTGATTCCTTCTGCCTTATTCCATTACCTAATTATAACGAGCATTATAGCACTTTCAGTTTGCCTCATTTTATTTGCACAATCATTCTTTGGAATGGGTAGGACGAAGATCATTAGTATCTCAGACATACATGAAAAACTAAGGCTCAGAGAGGTTAAGTGATTTGTGCTGGTGGGACCATGGTTGAATACTGGCTCACGTACTGTGGAATTACTGGGGACCTGACTCATGGTACAGCCTCAGGTAAGCCACTTAACCTATTTGTGTCTAATCTCTAAAATGGGCATGAAAGTACCAACTTGCTTCCCAGGGAAGCTGCAGAGCTTAATTAGCCAATAAATAATTGTAAAGGGTTTTGGAGATTCCAAGTGTTACATATATGTTTTAATAAACTCTGATGAATGTTAAGGCTCCATTAGGTACCCAAGCGTGGAAATGAGATGAATTTATCTGTGAGTGCTCATACTTTCCAGGGTCTACAAAGTATATAAACTGGACTGAGCTTAGGGAATACACCCAGCTCTTTCTAAACTGCTGCTAGGTGATGGCCCTGCTACTTGCAAGTCCTCTCTCTGCTGGCCCTCCTCACTTGAACCAAAGCAGGTGGCTGCCCGCTAACCAGCCAAGACGGTGAGAAAATACCAGAAGAGGGCTGGCTCTTCATGCCTCCTGGGGCAGCAGAGATGATCACAAGCAGATTCCCTACAGACCTTCCAGATGGGCACTCTGACCTCTAAGAAAACATCCTAATAATTTCCAGGGCATTCAAAGCACGTACAGTGTGGCAATGCTGCTAAGAAATGACCAGACTTATGTCTAGGGTCTCCATGCTATAGTTTCCCCGTCTTCATTGAAATTCATTTAACTTGCTTTATAACAAGTGTAAGTACATCATATCACATAGGGCAACTGATGACAATTTAATATATCAGAGAAAATATCTGAAATCAATTTACAAGGAAAGAAATCTCTAAGCCCCAAGGAAGACAAGCCCTGTGATGACATATTAGTGCAGTGCTAATCTATAAGATTGTGGCCTGTTCCATGTTGCTCAGTTTCATGACTCTAAGGAATTTAGTTCCCCTTTCCTTCATGTGTTTTACTTTTCCCAATCTGTAAAACCAAGACAATGGCCTCTGTCTAAAATCTACCTCAACTGATGGTTGCTTTAAGCCAGAGCTGATATTCAGCTGGTATATCCAGTTTCTTCATTTGAAAAAGAAGAATAAAACAATCTACATCAAATTGCTAAATTTAAAAATGCCTGCAAATTTTAAATGATAAATCATGGCTCTCCCATCACCTGGAACACTGCTCTTCTCTCAGGTGCCTGCTTGGCTAATTATATCATCTCCCTCAAGGTGTTGCTCAAATCTCACCCTCAAGGAGGCTTACCCTTTCTTATTTAATACTGTGACCCGTCTCTCCAAATCTCCATAGTCTCAACCCCCTTTCCCTTGTTCTACTTTCTTATTCTTTCCACAATCCTTATTACCCACCTGCAAGTATACAGTTGATTAATTATTCTCCTTATTTATTTCCTCACTCATCTATCCTAAATTGTAAGCTCCATGAGGTCAGAAATCTTGGTCTGTTTTGTTCACTGATATATCTCAAGTGCCTGGCACACAGCAGAGGCTCAGCAAATATTTATTGAATAAATGAACGAATGAACCTCTAAGAATAACTTACTTTTAAAGTACTTAAGGGCAGAGGCTACCTTCTTTTGAGTGTCACTGTAATCAACTCAGCGTTTCGGCCCAGAAGATATTTGAAAACACATCCTATTTGACATATGTATCTGAAACCCATAAATACTCTGTGACTGCCTTCTTTTATCTGTCTTCTCCTTGGTTTTGGGAAACCCTTATGAATTAGCTAGCTGGTAAGAGGGTCAAGCTGGGGAGGTGAGGCTGGGCAAAGGCAAGGGATATGAAGGAAAAGGTAAAGGATAACTGAGCAGAGATCCAGAATAACTGAGAAACAGTCGGTATTCTCACAATAATGAGACAAGTCATTAAGTGTTCTCAGAACCTGGGAGATTCACTAATGAAACAGCCAAAGAAGATGGTATTTCTTTTAAACATTTACAACTTCTGTCCTTTTGTTGTCTGTACCCCGCTACCTGGTGTGTTCTGGACACTTGAATAACAAGTCCTATAAGACACAGAGAATTCTGTGATTGCCACTGGAAAACAGAGTCAGATCTAAAAAAAGAGAGGCAAGTGCTATATCCCAAGCTGACAAACACCTACTCACTGCAGTAGGGAAATGCCATATATAAGAAAAGTTCAAAAGGTCATCTTTGTGTCCAGAATTTATCAGAGAAACCTTTCTACAGGAAAGATAGGCCTTAAAGTGTGGAAGAAAATATTTCTGTGTAGACATGAGAACAACTATGTAATAATTATATTTTTAAGGCATTGGACAATTTATTCAAGAAGCTTCTTAATCATTTTTAATATAAAGTATATTTGAGTAGCACTGTATCTAGTTATAGAATCTCAAAAAGAAACAAACAAACAGCCCTAGGCTAGAAACTGAGCTAATTATCAGCTGGGGGAGCACGCAGAGCACACAGCCTTTCTTCTTGTGATGGAGTATTTTGTAACTTGAGTCCTTCTGGGCGCATTAGTAGCTTTCTGAGCAGTATCTGATTCTGGCCTATGTCAGAGAGAGGTCATGGGGTTCCCTGGACTACATGAGTAATTCTCCTGGAAAATGCTATTATTGCACAATGAGTTGTGTATATCACTGAACATATGTACAACACTTCAAATAACTCATCACAAGCTACTCTGAACCCAAACTGGGCAGAGGGGACTTTCATGCTAGGGGTCCCCTCATGTATTTACCATTCCTTAATAACCCAAACAATAAGATGAGGCTGGTGTGGCTAAGACACTAAGAGAAGAGACACTTACTTTCATGTGAGACCTTGCAGTACACTCACTCTCTCTTCAGAGACTAGCTGCTTTCTGTGTGAGTCACCAGCACAGAAAATGTGTGGTGGCAGCAGCATCTGTGTTCAGTATGTCTAAGGTCCATCTCCTCTGCCCTGCATCCCTCCTGGCAAAGAATACTGCTGTCTTTTCCTTAGTCACCAGGCTCCACTCTAATTTGGTGAGAAGATAGAAAGAGCCCCACAGGCAGATAAAGTTATGAGGGTTAACGGATTGCAATAGCTAACAGCCACTGAGAAACCACTATTCAGAAAATGCAGTGGGGAAAAAGACCCCCAAAACAAAGAGATGCCTTCAACTTGTTTTAAATCATTGGACCAAACATTTAGACTTTGGGAAAGAGAGTAAAGCACCAAGTTATGAGTGCAGTTTATAAAAGATAAAGATCTGAGCCATCCCTTTGTGGTTACAGATTATGAAACCATTTCAGGCTCTCCCTAGACAGTATTCGCCATGAATGTCAGATTGCAAACAGAGCAAGTAGAAGGGATAGCATCTTTGATTACGGCTGCTGTTAAGGTCTTCTCCTAAGCATCCTTGTATAGTTTACAATTTAATTTTTTTCCTTTGTAATCTTTAGCCCTTGTGTATATATCATCTAATGAAAAGGCCTTTTTTGAATTAACATGGTATTTGGAAAAAGAACATATGTTTCTATTTTATTATTAAATACATTTATAAAGAGAGAAAATGTTCTCAGATCTAGTAGATGCCTGTTTTTTGTTTTTTTTAAGAGCCAGAATCCTGTAACACTTCAGGATAACAGAATCCTTAATGTAAACATTTAGATGGTGAGGGCCATGGTAAGTTTTTGGGTAGAGAGTAATTGTGGAGCTTAGGAATTCAGATTTGCCTCATCTGACCACCTTGGGGGTAAACACAGTGCTCTGCCTTTTCCCAGTTAGTTGGTGAGCTTTGCATCTATTAAGCAGGACATTCTGGGATACAGACCATTCCAATTACCACAATGGTCTTGTGTTTCAAGACTGCTTGTTTATAAATATAGTCACTTTCCAGTTTAATTTCTCTCCTTTTTTTCAGTTTGTTTAAGCTCCAAATATTTTCAGAGTGCAAAAGCCTAAATAAGGATTTTTTTAGATTAATGTCTTGTGATCTGCATTATCAATCTAAATAGCAATAGTAAGTCTGACAGCACACAGAAAACTAGAAAAAGCAACTCAACAACAATAGTTAATGTTTATTGGGTACTTTGGGTCAGGTATTGAGCTAAATTCTTTGCATATATTATTCTTTATTTAATTTTCATATTCCTAGGTGATAGAGTAGTTTTTTACATTGATGTAAAAAGTTATTATCAAAAACTGGGAGTAATGAAAAATTCATTTGGTTGTCCTAGTGGGCAGTGCAGTCCCTGAAGCTTGGGTTTTCAAGGCCACACGGGGACTGGAGACAATGACTTGGACCTGTCTATGCAGCCTGGTTAGAACTGAGATTGCTGTGAAAAGAAGACTCCTCACGGGCTGAACCTTAGTGAAAGCGCAGGCCAGAAAACAAATCTAGTAGGAATAAGGAAACCTTTTATCAAAGCATATTAAATACACTGTTCTGAATTTTGCTTCCCCGTCCCCACTTAATAATATACTGGGCATCATTTCCTATCAGTATATAAAACTTCTTCATTAGTATCCTATTAAACAATTATAAATAATGATGTAGTAAATAACCTGGTACATGTGCACAAGTATATAAATCTGTAGGACTGAGTCACTGGAGGGGAACTGCTGGATTAAAAGATATACACACTATATTCCCTCCTTATAAGTTGTACCAATTTATACCACCACAGCAACATATGTGACAGTCTATCCATATCCCAGGAAACATGGTGTGTTGGTAAGTTCTAAAAGAACAGAAATAGAATGCAAAACCATCAAACTAAAAGGAAAAAGAGGGAAAGGAGATTAAAAAACCAATCAAATAGAAGGCAGAGAGTCTAAGGAGATAGGATGACTAAATGTAATGTAGTATCCTGGATTGGATCCTGAAATAGAAAAAGGACATTAGTGGAAAAACTGATGAAATTTGAATAAAGTCTATAGTTAGTTAATAATAATGTGCCAATGTTGATTTCTTAGTTGTGACAAATATACAATGGTAAGAGAAAAGATGTTAACATTAGGGGAAACTGGGTGAAAGGCATACAGGAACTCTCTGTATTATCTTTGCAACTTTTCTGTAAATCTAAAATATTTCCCCCAAAATTTTACATAAAAAACAGGGGAAAGGTGAAGAACATCCCAGCAGGCGAAGAGGGTAGTAGAAGCAAAGACATGGACAGGGAAACAGCACTATCCATGCAAGGAACTAGAGGTAGCCTGGTGTTGCTGGAGAGTAAAGGTGCATCTCTGAATGTGTAAGTTACTGAATTACTCCTTTTTCTATAACATCCCATTAAAATATCTTGATCTTGGGACTTCCCTGGTGGCACAGTGGTTAAGAATCCACCTGCCAATGCAGGGGACACAGGTTTGAGCCCTGGTCCTGAAAGATCCCACATGTCGTGGAGCAACCAAGCCCGTGCGCCATAACTACTAAGCCCGTGCTCTAGAGCCCGCAAGCCACAGCTACTGAGCCCATATGCCACAACTACTGAAGCCGGTGCGCCTAGAGCCGTGCTCCGCAATAAGAGAAGCCACAGCAATGAGAAGCTCGCGCACCGCCACAAAGAGTAGCCCCGCTCGCCGCAACTAGAGAAAGCCTGCACGCAGCAACGAAGACCCAATGCAGCCAAAAGTAAATAAATAAATAAATTTATAAAAAGTAAATAAATAATATAAAATATCTTTATTTTTACATTTTTATTAGAGTGTAATTGCTTTACAATGGTGTGTTAGTTTCTGCTTTAAAACAAAGTGAATCAGCTATACATATACATATATCCCCATATCTCTTCCCTCTTGGGTCTCCCTCCCTCCCACCCTCCCTATCCCACCCCTCTAGGTGGTCACAAAGCACCGAGCTGATCTCCGTGTGCTATGTGGCTGCTTCCCACTAGCTATCGGCTTTACATTTGGTCATGTATAATGTACATGCCACTCTCACTTTGTCCCAGCTTACCCTTCCCCCTCCCTGTGTCCTCAAGTCCATTCTCTAGTAGGTCTGTGTCTTTATTCCTGTCCTGCCCCTAGGTTCTTCATGACCATTTTTTTTTTTTTTAAGATTCTATATACATGTGTTAGCATACAGTATTTGTTTTTCTCTTTCTGACTTACTTCACTCTGTATGACAGACTCTAGGTCCATCCACCTCACTATAAATAACTCAATTTCCTTTCTTTTTATGGCTGAGTAATATTCCATTGTATATATGTGCCATATCTTTTTTATCCATTCATCTGTCGACGGACACTTAGGTTGCTTCCATGTCCTGGCTATTGTAAATAGAGCTGCAATGAATATTGTGGTTCATGACTCTTTTTGAATTATGGTTTTCTCAGGCTATATGCCCAGTAGTGGGATTGCTGGGTCGTATGGTAGTTCTATTTTTAGTTTTTTAAGGAACCTCCATACTGTTCTCCATAGTGGCCGCACCAACAGTGCAAGAGGGTTCCCTTTTCTCCACACCCTCTCCAGCATTTATTGTTTCTAGATTTTTTGATGATGGCCATTCTGACCAGTGTGAGATGATGTCTCATTGTAGTTTTGATTTGCATTTCTCTAATGATTAATGATGTTGAGCATTCTTTCATGTGTTTGTTGGCAATCTGTATATCGTCTTTGGAGAAATGCCTATTTAGGTCTTCTGCCCATTTTTGGATTGGGTTGTTTGTTTTCCTGATATTGAGCTGCATGAGCTGCTTGTAAATTTTCGAGATTAATCCTTTGTCAGTTGGTTCTCACGTTTTAAAGAAAAAATATGAATTTAGGTTTTATGTTCACTTTGATTAGCTCTTAATATCATCACCAAAGCACTGTCATTCTGGTAGTAACTGCAAAGGGAATAACTTCATTCAATAAGTCAGCAGACTAGGTACATCAGTGAATTGGTATTCAAATTATGTAAATAGCCAGGTGGTGTTGATTATATTAAATTTGACATCTCTGTCATTCAAATAAATAAGGGCAAAAGGAAAAACGAATATCTTGAAATTGGGGATTTTTCTGCCTTCTTAACTAGAAGCAAGTTGTCAGTGTATTTGTCAAGTAAATAGGAAGCAGTAGAATTGACAGCCATTATATAAAAGCAAAAAAAAGATATAATCCTTGATATGTGTGTCAAAGACTGTAAGTGACTCCAGGTGTAAAATAGTTTAAAAAATATCTGCGTTTATAAATTCATATTTGTAATGCTAACATTTTAAAACCAAAATATAAAAAATAGAAAGCAGGAAAAGATAAAAATGAAAAGAAACAAAGAAAAGGCATGGTAAATAGCACAAATAAGATGTTAGAAACAAAAATGTGATTGCAATGATCTAAATTAATTAGTTAAAAGATAAAAGTTTTCATGTATTAATAGGCAAATACAACTGTATGCTGCTTATAAGAGATAAATCTAAAAATAACTATGAGGACACAGAAAGTTCAAAGTCAAGCAATGGAAAAAGACATACTGAGCAGATACTAAAAACAAAAGAGAAAGTAGGTGCAGTACAGACTATAAGACAAAAAAGCAATATTTAGGAATAAAGAGGGTCACTATATATTGGTAAAAGAATAATTCACCAAGACATAAAATTTCTAAACTTTTATATACCCAGAGCACAGTCTCAGAATATACAACAAAATATACAAAATAAAAACTGACACTATTATTAAGAATAAAATGATACACCACAATAATAGAGTGAGGTTTTAACATTCTTCTTTTGGTAATTGGATAAAGCAGGTTTTATACAAATTAGTAAAGATGCAGATGATTTGAATAGCACAATTATTAAGTGTGATTCACTGGATATGTAATGCTGCATTTATTTATTAGAAAATATACATTCTTTTCAAGCACGTGTGGGGTGTTTACAAAAACAGATCACAAAGATGCCCTTAAGCAAGCCTCAAAAACTACCATATTCTTGGAATCACTGCAATAAAATCATAAATAACTTGAAACTGCCTGTATTTATTTTTTAAACAAGACAATCTTTCATCAGAAAGCTAATAATTTTACTCAACTTAGAAAAACACCTTGGTCATTTCAGCATTACATAAGTAATGTTGCTCACTAATAGTATTCATCACACCAACAAAAAGAGTATTGCTGGTGGAGGAACATTGTTTATAAAGGTAAAAATATATGAACGAGCAAGACATTCAGGGTGAAAGTCTGATCAAAGTATACATAGGATGAGAGGGAAAAGGTAGAAAAGAGGCTGTGAAGGTAGACTAGAGTCAGCGAGTTTGGATTCTGTACAGGAGAAGGAAGTTTGGATTTTATCATTTAGACAAAGGGAAGTGATCAAAGGTGTCTAAGTGTGGAGTTGGTAACTTTGGTCATTCTACTCCATTGTGGAGGATGGACTACATTGAAGAAATAATGGAAAAAGTGATAAGTTGAAAGAGCTTTAATTGGTGTTAGAAGTAATAGAGATACAGAGTAAACAATTGGTTTGAGATGTGGTAAGGGCATAGCATTGACATCACTTGAAAATTTACCCTATACACAGGAGAATGAGTAGTAAGTGGGAAAAAAAGAGGTATCAAGGATAAATTTAAGATTTTTTTAGTTTGAGTGATGGATTGGGTAGTGATGCCATTAAAGGGGAGAAGGAATGGAGAAAAAAGGAAAAATAAAGCATGAAATTTAGGCTACACTGCATTTGAAGTACTATTGGGACATCCTGAAGAAGGTTGAACTCTGACAGTGATGAGAGAGTTTAGAGGAAGCAGCATCAAGCAAAGGGGGAAGCAAGTGGAGATTACAGGTTAGAAAGATTCAAGCTGGCAGAAACGGAGCAACCAGAATCAGCCTGCCATTTGCAATCTTTATGACAACAGGACAAGTTTAGTCCAACAATTTATGGTCTATAATGATAAGCAAGACATCTCTTTCCAGGCCTGGAAGAAATCAGGTATTTATCAGAGGGGTCAAGGCAGGGAGTTCCCCAATGGAGGCTGCGGAGCATCACACAAAGGGAAGAAAGGAGGAGAGAGACAATTTACAAATTCAAATATCTGTTCCATTTTCATTCTTCTATAGTTAATACTGCATGAAAATGTATATTATAGAAGCACTTGCAATAGCAAAAATGATAAATCATCTAAATTCCCAACAAAGATTCAAACTGGTAAATTTTGGTATACTAACTCAAAACATTTCTTTTAGAAAAGCTGTCTGTTTCAAAGCAATAGATACCACATGCCACTTGATAACATTCCTTAAAATGATAAAGCTTTGGCTATTTTTGTGGTTGTACGTGTAATCATATCAAGACAAGAGATTCTTTCTGACAGGCATCCCCATCTCAAGGCATCTTATAATGGCAGGATCAACTTACTGTACAATATACCCTAGACAGAAAACCAAAAAAGGAATATAAGAAGCAGGAAAGAAAGGGGTGAGTGAAGAGAGAAAGGAATAGAACAGCACTATTTCCCAAAGTATGTTCACAGATTCTTTGTGAAAAAAAAAAAAGAGTTCTGCAGGCAGTAAGTTTGACTCACTATGTTAAGTACCGTATTAAAGATTCTGAGAATTTCTGCTGTAAAGAAGCCCATTTGAAATTTGTTTAACTCAGCATGTCCCAAATTTATTTACTATGGAACTCTTTCATTGCAAGACACTTATTAGCATGCTATGGAACTATGGTTCTGTTGAACATACTTTGACAAATACAAGCTAAATTTTAAAAATTATTTGGCAACAAAGTAGCTTGGGAAAGGTAGCTAGTAGCTAGTAGAAAGACAAAAGGACTGAATTTGGGAGTTCTTACTTCTGAGTGATGTCTTTAAGTAACCGATGGTACTTTTTTGCATTACAATTCTTTCTTTCTCGTGTCAAGTGGGGAAAGTAATTTATTTTGCCTTGGTCTTATAGAGACCCTGATACTAGCTGTGTGAGATGCTGGCAGAGAAGGTGGCAAATACACAACAATGAATTCTCTGCATTCTAATATTTTAGCTGTTGACCTGATTCATATATTTAAATGAGATTAAAAGAAAATCTCAGTGCTAGGTATTAAGGAAGATAAGAAATAGTCTCTGCAAGAAGCTTACAATATCTGGTAAAACAAGATTTACATATGGGATAAAATGAATGAAAGGGTTCAATTGTTACGTATAGATGATCAGTGCTACTGGAGTTCAGAGGACCAAACAAACCTAGCTGGAAGAATTAGGATCTGATCTGGGTATTGAGGTACTACTGGGAGACAACTAGAAAGAGGTACTTTCAGGCAAAAAGCACTATGAATGAAAGCAGGAATAAAAATGACATATTCCTAAGAATGAAGAAACAGGCCTTACAGGTATGTGTCAGAGAATAAAGGCTAAAAAAAAGGAGTCAATACGGAAACAGTTAAAATCTTTTCCCATCAATGAGAACAGCTGGAGATAAAGAATAACATTGATTTGACAAAATCAAACCCACTGAGAATGTTTGGTTTAAAAGTTCCCACCGAAAATAGAACCTAGTTCTGGTTTAACATGGTGGAAGATTTTCCCAACTTCCTATCTTACATGAAAAACAGCACACACACACACACACACACACACACACACACAATCTTTAAGTAGACAGCACCGTAGATTTAAAAGACAGGATTGCCAAATCTGGGGAAATGGATTAATCAACAATGGTGCTGGGAAAATTAACTGCATGAAACAAAAATAAATTAAATCCTAATTTCAGACCTTTCCCCAAAATAAATTCTAGATGCATTTACAATATAATTTTTAAAAAATGGAACAATAAATCAGAAATGGAGGTATTAGTCTTACTTCTGATCGTGGAAGGACTTTTGAAGAATAAATAAGAGAAATTACGTATTACTACATACAAATTTACAGCTTTAATAAATGTATATAAAAAACAAAAATAAAAGGCAAAGAAACCATGAAAAATGTCTTCAGTATATATGACAAAGAAGTAATTACTATATAAAGAGCTACAACTGATAAGAATGTAATGCTCCTATGAAACATGGGTAAACATATTTTTCAAACTTTCTATAATAAACCTGTATTACTTTTATACTCAGGGAAATAAACCTTACTAAATATGATACCCTTAAAAAAGGACAATGGAACCAAGAACCTCAAAAGATCAAATGACTGTGGAATCATATTTTGTTTATTAAATGAAAGGGACTGGGAAATTTAGGCAGAATTGATAACTATGGCTTCTAAATGGTGCTATCTATAAACAGAGTGAAACATAAGGATAATCTCACTTCACGGGTGTATGGGGCTTTCGGTTTATAACTTCCTTTACTCCAGCCCTCTTTCCCAACCATGCTTTTTGGATCTGTTGTCCTCCTTTCTACAGCACAGTCCTTCTCTTCCCCCTTGCTGCATGGTTAAGGCCCTTGGTCTCTCCAGGTAGTCTTTCTACACCATCGCAGCCTTTGCTGTCACCTCTTCTTCCCAATGCTTGTACCACTTACTTGTCATTTATCATACACCACCTTGTATTGTGGCTTATCTTTTTACAGGTATATTTTGCCTCCCTCATCAAGAGGACTGTAAACACAGCCATACAAAAGTGCTTAACAGATATCAGTTTGATGACACAGCTTAAAACATCTAAGAAATGCTGTATTAACCATTTCTGACCATTCATGAGAAGAAAGGATTCCTACTTACATTTTATGGAAATGAAAATTAACATCTAGAAGAGTTAACTTACTTCCCTTAGATTCTCGAGCTAAACCCAAATGAACTAAGAATGCTTCTCTCCTGACCACATCAGGCAGCCTATTGGCAAATCAAAGTATCTGATCCCTTCCGTACCATTGCTTGCTTACCAGCATAGCTGGTATTGACTTATGTTTGAAGGCACATGGCAGTTGGAGAATATGTCTGTAATATTAGGCTACTCCATACACAAGAGGAGATGAAATGGTTTGAAATATTCAGAATCCTGGTTTTCTCTGAGCTTGGAAAATAACTCTGTATACACTATTTTGAGGGCAAGGGGAAGTAAATCACATCCTGGCACTGACTTGTCAGTACTGTCTTGAACTTCGACTTCTAAAATCACTAAATATTTGGCTTTCAAATACAATGTAACTTTCAACACACTTTCCTGCAAGACAGCTACCAACAAATTCAAGTATTCTTAGGTTCTGCAGAATGCCCTGGAAACTTCATATCCGCATTGTCTCTGTCTTTGAATTGTTTTGACATGTTTGGCCCATGATGATTCAATCACTTAGTGATGCTATTCCACAGGCAAAGTGGCTGGGATTTCTGTGACTCAGCAGAAGAGTCTTGTAAGATGTAGTTACTTTCCTGGCAACTTTTGACTTAACTGTCATTTAGCCAGATCTAGTGCAAACAGATATCCAGTGGAATTGCCAGCAAAGAGTGACATCAAAATTCAGGAGACCACAAGGGTCTCCATTCCTCCTATACAATTTCAGGTGATTCCACTGCTCTTTGGCAAAGTCAATGCTGTCTCTGGTCACTATTAACAGCAGATGACTAGTCTCATATTTAGACACAGAAGAGTAGTAATCATGTTTTTCTTTTCTTCCAGAATGATTTTCTACTTGCAGGGTAGACAGATGACAAGACTATAAACTCTAAGGAGAGTCAATATTTCCTGAGACTTCAAGGCAGAAAGGCAGGCTTGGAAATGAAAAAGGCATAGTGGCCCAGAGAAAAGAAGACAGTGGAAGCATCAGTACTAGGTAGAGGCTATCCAGGTAGCTCATTCATTAATTCATAAATATTTATGGAGCACATTAAGAGGGGTTAGGCATTTTGTTTAGTGGAAATGGAAACTGTTAAGCTCCTAAAGTTAAATATATCACTAAGATGAGTAAATGCCAAGACCAAACTAGGAAAGCATGTGTGCTGTGTGACAGGCAGCTGGTAATTGAGACTCTATCTCCTTTACTTCTGATCAATATTTTTATCATTGGCCAAATACACTTCGCTCTCTGAGAATACAATCATGAAGCTGAAAATATAAGCATGCAAATTTCAATCATACATGTTTCCTAGAAAAAGAGCGCAAATACTACAGGGGCACAAAGAGTCAATAGATATGCATAATAAAAATATGCAAAGAACTCAACTTGTAGATTATGAACGAAACACAAAAACTGAAAACTTGAGTATAAATAAAGTAAAGCCTCTAGTAGACAATATAAAACAAGCTACATGGCAAAGAGAATTTAAACACGTTCCAGAGGCAGCTTGTCCTTCTTCTTACCCTCGCCCCCTGCCTAACCTCTAAGTGTCTGTGCGATTGCCAGTTTGTGTCGGACTTCACATACTATGACTTTTTGATTTCTGCTATGCATAACATATTTCTAAAGAGTTTGACACTGTGGCAGCAGGGGCTGTAAACTGAGTGCTCCTTGGAGGCTACTGGCTTGAAGTGTGGGTGGAGAAGAGGCAGGAGAAAGCCAAGGCCAAAGAAAGAAGGAAACAAAAATTTCTCTCACTTTTGGACTTGAGGAAACATTCTTTTTTAACAGTTTAGCTAAGATACAACTCACACACCATAAAATTCCCCCACTTAAAGTGTACAACTCAGTGGTCTTTAGGATGTTCACATAACTGTGCACCAAGCACCACCATCACTTTTAGAACACTTTCATCAGTCCAGAAAGAAACCTTGTAGCTATTTTCGGTAATCATTTTGAAATACTCCTAGAGCATTCTGTTTTTAGCAAGGCTTGCTCTCAAGAAAAACTATTTTGTTAAGAAACTAACTGGGGTTTTATCAAAGCCTAACAATCCTGGGGAAAGGAAATGCTCCAGACTGTTCCAAGCTTTTCCTTCCAGACTGGGGGAAGGAAAATACTGGACTCCAGCCCTCTCTAGCCTTCCTGTTCCATCAAAGTGGGTGGGGAGAGCTGAGATGTGCTTGTGAAGGTAATACCCCAAGAGCAAAGGCTCACTAAAAGACTAAGACCAAACTCCATGACTATAGAACACTTCCCCTCTCCCCACACTTTATGACCATATCAATAGAGCTCCTACATAATAAAAGAGGAATATAACTGAATGAACAACATATCTCAGGTGTTATTTAAAAAAAAAGTTTCTAGGGAAAACCAAAGACAAGGGAGACAAAAACAAGGTCACCAGAGAAAATTTTAGCCTCTGACACACCTAAAGCAAATAGTAAACACAACCTAACTCCTATCCAGATATTCATAAAGCCTGACACTAAAGGCATATTACCTCAGTTTATTTTGCCCTGTACATAATGTCTGGCTTACAACAAAAAAATTACAAGGCATACTGAAAGGCAAACCACACAGACAGATGAAGAGACAGAACAAGCACCAGAAACAGACTCATGTGACAGAAATGTTGAAATTATCAGACAGGGAATAAAACTACTATGATTAGGATGCTAAAGGCTCTAGTGAGGAAAGTAGACAACATGTAAGAGCAGATGGCTAATGTAAGCAGAGAGATAAGAACTCTGAGAAAAAATCAAAAGGAAATGCTAGAAATCAAAAGCCCTTTGGAGCAGAAATGAAAAATGCCTTTGATGTGCTCATCCCTATACTGGATATGCTGAGGAAAGAATCAGTGATCTTGAAGAAATGTCAATAGAAACTTTCAAAATTGAAATATAAAGAGAAAAAAACTGAAAAAAAAAAGAAAAAGAATACAGGTCTCTCCCACTATCTGAAAGCAGAGCATTCCTATGAAAACTTTTATAAGTCAAAATGGCATAAAGTGAAGACTTAACCCATGCTTGCCAAAAGTTCACATCATGCCACTTTACTTTTATGAAAGACCTATGTTAGTGTGCTAACAGTTTTTTATTTTATTTTATTTATTTTTATTTTTATTTTTTTTATGGTACATGGGCGTCTCACTGTTGTGGCCTCTCCCATTGCGGAGCACAGGCTCCGGACACGCAGGCTCAGGGGCCATGGCTCATGCGCCCAGCTGCTCCGCGGCATGTGGGATCTTCCTGGACCGGGGCATGAACCCGTGTCCCCTGCATCGGCAGGCGGATTCTCAACCACTGCGCCACCAGGGAAGCCCGGTAACAGTTTTTTAATTTGTAAAACCAAAAATTCCCTTTGGATTCATCTTGGTTAGCGAAAACAGGTTCTGATGTAGGTCTTTTGTAAAAGCAAAGTGATGTAACATGAACTTTCAGAAAGTGGGGTAGGGGTTCTGGTATCTAAGAACTGTGGGACAATTACAAAAAGTGTAACATATGTGTAATGGGACTACCAGAAGGAAAATGAAGAAGGAAGAGAAGAAATAGTTGAAGTGACAGTGATGAGAATTTTCCACAATTAAAGACAGATATCAAACCACAGATACAGGAAGCTCAGAGAACACCTGCAGGATAAATATCTAAAAACCACACATAGGCATATATTGAAATAGCAAACAATCAAAGACAAAGAGAAAATTTTGAAAAAAGTCAGAGGAAAAATCATCTTACCTATAGAGGAACATGGACAAGAAATATTTTGAACTTCTTGAAAAAAAACAAACCATGCAAGCAGGAAGAGAGTAGAATGAAATATTTAAAGCACTGAAAAAAAAACCCCACCAACCTAGAATCTTGTACACAGTTCAAATGGCCTTCAAAAAATGAAGGAGAAATAAAGACATTCTCAGAAAGATAAAAATGGAAGGAATTTGTTGCCAGTAGTCCTGCTTTGCAAGATATTTTAAAAGAAGTTCTTAAAAGGAAGAAAATTATATACATCAGAAAATCAGCTCTAAATAAAGAGCATTAGAGAAGGAATAAATTAAGGTAAGATAAAATCTATTTTCTTTCTTTTTTTTTTTTTTTTTTTTTTTTTTTGTGGTACACAGGCTTCTCACTGTTGTGGCCTCTCCCGTTGTGGAGCACAGGCTCCAGACGTACAGGCTCAGCGGCCATGGCTCACAGGCCCAGCCGCTCCACAGCATGTGCGATCTTCCTGGACCGGGTCACGAACCCATGTCCCCTGCATTGGCAGGCAGACTCTCAACCACTGCGCCACCAGGGAAGCCCTAAAATCTATTTTCTTAACCTTAACTGATCTAACAGTTTGTTCAAAACAGTAATAGCAACATAATATACCTTATCGATAAGTGATATAAATTGACAGAAATGTTACAAGAAACAGGTGGGGAAAATTGAGAATGCTTTGTTATGATGTCCTTGCACTACCCATGAAGGGACATTGTTATTTGAAAATGGACTTGGAGTCATAGGAAATTTATGTTTCAAACTCTAGGGCAACCACTAAAAATAGTAGTATAATTGATATGATAAGACAGGAGAAAAAAAGGAATCTAAAATGTTCAATTACAACCACAGAAGGCAGAAGGAGAGGAAAAAAACACAAAAATAAAAATAAAAAACAAACACAGAACAAGGGCAATGAGTAGAAAACACCAACAGATATGGTAGATATTACTCTAACTATATCAACAATCATTTCAAATGTAAATGACCTAAATATTGATTAAAAGGTAGAGATTAACAGAGTGGGTGAATTTAAAAGATGCAAATATATGTTATCTACAAGAAACTCACTTTAAATATAGACACAGACAGATTAAAAGTAAAGAGATGGAATAAAACATATTAATTTCAGACAAAGTAGACTTCAGAGTCAAGAAAAATTATTAAGAATGAAGAGGTAATTCAAAGAAATCTACAGATTTAACACAATCCTTATCAAATTACCCAGGGCAATTTTCACAGAACTAGAAAAATAATTCTAAAATTTATATGGAACCACAAAAGACCCAGTATTGCCAAAGCAAACCTGAGGAAAAAGAACAGCTGGAGTCATAACCCTTCCAGACTTCAGACAATACTACAAAGCTACAGTAATCAAAACAGCATGGTATTGGCACAAAAACAGACATATGGATTAATGAAACAGAGTAGAGTGCCCAGAAATAAACCCACACACCTATGGTCAATTAATCTTCAATAAAGGAGGCAAGAATATACAATGGAGAAAAGACAGTCTCTTCAGCAAATTTTGTTGGCAAAGGTAGACAGCCGCATGTAAATCAACAAAGTTACACCACTCTCTCACACCATACACAAAAATAAATTCAAAATGGATTAAAGACTTAAATATAAGACACAATACCACAAAACTCCTAGAAGAGAACATAGGCAAAATATTCTCTGACAGAAATTGTAGAAATGTTTTCTTAGGTAAGTCTCCCAAGGCAAAAGAAATAAAAGCAAAAATAAACAAATGAGACCTAATCAAACTTAAAAGCTTTTGCACAGCAAAGTAAACCATAAACAAAATGAAAAGACAACCTACAGAATGGGAGAAGATATTTGCAAATGACTGACAAGGGCTTAATTTCCAAAATATACAAACAGCACATACAGCTCAATATAAAAAAAACAAACAACCCAATCAAAAAATGGGTAGAAGACCTAAATAGACATTTCTCCAAAGAAGACATACAGATGGCCAACACACATGAAAAGATGCTCAACATTGCTAATTATTAGAGAAATGCAAATCAAAACTACACTGAGGTATCACCTCACACTTGTCAGAAGGGCCATCATCAAAACATCTACAAATTATAAATGCTGGAGAGGGTGTGGAGAAAACGAACCCTGCTACACTGCTGGTGGGAATGTAAGTTGGAACAGCCACTATGGAAAACAGTATGGAGGTTCCTCAGAAAACTAAAAATAAAGTTGCCATATGATCCAGCAATCCCATTCCTGGACATATATCTGAAAAAGATGAAAACTCTAATTCAAAAAGATTCATGCACCCCAATGTTCATAGCAGCACTATTTACAATAGTCAAGACATGGAAGCAACCTAAGTGTCCCTGGACAGATGAATGGATAGAGAAGATGTCACACACACACACACACACAATGTAATGTTACTCAGCCATAAAAAGAATTAAATAATGTCATTTGCAGCAACATGGCTGGAACTAGAGATTATCATACTAAGTGAAGTAAGTCCGCATGATATCATTTATTTATGGAATCTAAAAAGATGATACAAATGAACTTATTTTGTGAAATCAACTATACTTCAATTAAAAAAAAGAATAAAGAGGGCATTGCATAATGATAAAGAGGTCAATTCTCCAAAAGACATAGCAATCCTTAGTACATACGTGTCAAACAACAGAGCATAAAATATGTTTGCCAAAAACCGATATAACTACAAGAAGAAACAGACAAATCCAATATTATAACTGGAAACTTCAACATACCTCTATTGGTATGGACAGATCCAGCAGCCAGAAAATCAGTAAGAAAATAGTTGAACTGAACAGCACCATCAATCAAGTGGATCTAATTTGTATTTATAGAAAAATTCATCCAACAAAAGCAGAACAGATTATCTTCTTAAGGTCATACAGAACACTCACTAATATTGACCACAGTCTGGGCCATAAAACATATATCTTAACAAATTTAGAAAAATAGAAATCATACAAAGAATGCTTCAAGACCATACTAGATATCAAAAACAACATACCAAAAACAGAAAGATGGCTGAAAAATCCCCCAATACTAGGAGATTAAATAATACACTTCTAAATAACACTACTCAAAGAAGAGGTCTCAAGAGAAATTTAATATTTTGAATTAAAGGAAAATACAACTTTAAAAAATTTCTGGGATTCAGTGACAGTAGCTCTCAGAGGGAAATTTATAGCACTGAATGAGGATATTAGAAAAGAAGAAACAACTAAAATTAATAATCAAACCTTCCACCAAAGGAAACTGGAAAAAGAAAAGCAAATTAAATCTGAAATAAGCAGAAAAAAGAAATAATAAAATTTAGGAAAAGAAACCAATAAAATTGAAAACAATAAATAAAGTAATGAAAACTTGGTTCTTTAAAAAGATCAATAAAATTGATAAACCTCTAGCCAGGCTAAGAAAAAAAGACTGAAGACACAAATTGCTATTATCAGAAATGAAAGATATACAGGGGGCCAAGAGGCACATGACAAGCTACTCAACATCACTAATTATTAGAGAAATGCAATTCAAAATGACAATGAGATATCAGCTCACACCAGTCAGAATGGCCATCATCAGAAAGTCTACAAACAAGAAATACTGGAGAGGGTGTGGAGAAAAGGGAACCCTCCTACACTGTTGGTGGGAATGTAAATTGGTACAGCCACTATGGAGAATGGTACAGAAGTTCCTTAAAAAACTAAAAATACAGCTACCATATGATCCAGCAATCCTACTTCTGGGCATATATCCAGAGAAAACCATGGTTCAAAAGGACTCATGCACCCCATTGTTCATTGCAGTGCTGTTTACAATAGCCAAGACATGGAAGCAACCTAAATGTCTATAGACAGATGAATGGATAAAGAAGACATGGTACATATATACAATGGAGTATTACTCAGTCATTAAAAAGAATGAAATAATGCCATTTGCAGCAACATGGATGGACCTGGAGATTATCCTACTAAATGAAATAACTCAGACAGAGAAAGAGAAATATCATATGATATTGCTTATATGCACAATCTAAAAAAAGTGATACAAATGAGCTTATTCATAAAACAGAAACAGACTCAGACTTAGAAAACAAACTTACGGTTTCCAAAGGGGAAAGGTGAGGGGGAGGGATAATTTGGGAGTTTGGGATTGATATACACACACTACTATATTCAAATAGATAACCAACAAGGACCTACTGTATAGCACAGAGAACTCTGCTCAATATTCTGTAATAACCTATTAACAATAATGGGAAAAGAATTTGAAAAAGAATAGATATATGTATATGTATAACTGAATCACACTGCTGTACACCTGAAACTAACTCAACATTGTAAATCAACTATAGTCCAATATAAAATAAAAAATTTTTAAAAAAGAAATGAAAGTGAGGTTACCACTACTGATAGCATTGACATTAAGAGAATAATAAAAGGTCAGCAAAATGGCAGAATAGGTGGTCTCTGACTTTAGCTCCCTCACGTAAAGACAAGTGGCAAATATGCAAAAACAAGATACCTTTGTGAAAATCCCAGAACCCAAAGTAAGGCTGAAGAACCCCTTGGACACAGAGACAAAGAAGGACTGCAGTAAAAGAGTAAGAGGAGTGGTCTCAGTTTGACTGCATCACCCTCCCACCACAGGCTGGCACAGTGCCACCCTGAGAGGGCCTGCCTGGACTTTTGGTTTCCCCAGTGGGAAAAAGAGCCCAAGATGGACATCCAGTTTCCCCAGCATTGATGGACAATTCCCATGAGATCCCCCTTGGGTGTTACCCCACCTGGGGAATCTGGGAGGGTGGATTATGGGGGAATCAGATATAGATGAAGAAGACGGTGCAGCTTAAAGCAGCCAGCGGTTTGATCTTAGCAGATCATGTTCCTATTGGCAGTGGCAGCACTCAGCAGAGATTCCAGCCAGTGACTCTGCCTATTGGCATAGCTGTGCTGGTGGCTCTGTCTGGCCAGGGAACTCAACTGGCATTTCTGCCTGGTTTTAGTCTCCAGTAAATGAATCGTACAGGCTGTGGAGCCCTTTAGACAGCACTGCTAGGACAGGAAAGCAAGTCAACAGCTCCACCCAAGTTCTGAGTATAGTCTCAGTCCTGCCCAAACAGGAGGCCTTGCCAGAGATCCCAGGCAGCCAAAGAGCAAATCCTACAGCTCCTCTTGGGTAAGAGGAAAACCAGCTGTCCTTTGGCCTACCTGACCAGGGACACTGAAGAGTGATCCTGGGGAGCCTTGAAGGCCAGCCTGTGGCCCCACCCAATTGCTCAGCAGACTGCAGCCTTACTCAGGCAGGGAGATGAGCCAGTGATTCACCCAATCATGCACAGCCTGCAGTTCAACCTGATCAGAGAACCTGGACAGCAACACTGCTTGACCATGGAGCACAGCCTCTATCCTCACCCAACTGCAATGTATAGCTGGAGTCCTTCCCTGACCAGTGGGTGCAGCCTTAACCTCATCCAACAGTGGAGCACAGTCAACAGCCCTTCCAATACTGGAACCCAGCCTGCAGCTCTGCCCAAGTTTAGTGCATAGACTGCAACCTCACCTGATCATGGACCACAGCCTGAAGCACTGCTCTATTGTGAAGCCCTCCCTGTGGCCCTTCCTGAACTCTGAGTTCAGCCTGTGACACCACCTGGACAGGGAGCACAGCCTGAGGCCAGGAATGACTGCAGAGCACAGAATGCAGCCCTGCCTAATCACAGTGTCCGGCTAGTGGTGCTGCCCTGCCAGGGAGCACAGCCTGCTTCCTTGTCCAACCACAGTTAACTACAAGTCTAGCTACTGGCTCCATCTGACCACAGAGCACAGCTCCTCCCAACCAGTGAGCACAGATAGTGGCTTTGATCGAATGTGGAGCACAGCCAGAAGACCCTCTCAATCATGGATCCCAGGCAGTGGCCCACCTCCCTTGAAATCACAGAGCATAGGTAGAGGCTTCAACCAACTGTAGACCTCAAAATCAAGCCTAGCCTGTTCACAAATGCTATCAGATGACCTGTCCAGAATGCCAAGCTAAGCTGATTGGTGAAGGCCTTTTCATAGAAAAGTGAACACATGAAGTATGGAGGAGGAGACCATTTCCTCAAATGTACGTATACCAACACAAGGATACAAGGATCACCAAGAATCAGGTAAACATGACACCACCAAAGAAAAATAATAAGCTCCAATAATTGACCCTAAAGAAATGAGGATCTATGAACTGTCTAACAAAGAATTCAGAATAATCTTCTAAAAAATTCAGTGAACTATAAGAACACACAGATAGACAACTAAAAAATTAGGAAAACAATGTATGAACAAAATGAAAAGTTTGAAAAAGAAACCATAAAAAACAAACAAAACAGAAATCAGTGAATGCAATGACTGAACTGAAGAATTCAGTAGAGCTTCACTAGCACACTGGACCAAGCTAGTGTGGACCAAGAAGAAAGAATCAGTGAACTCAAAGCCAGATCATTTAAAATTAAATAGTCAAAGGAGCAAGAAAAACCCCCGAAAATTGTAAAGAAGGCCTACAGGACTTACAGAACACCATTAAAATGAACAATAGGGACTTCTCTGCTGGTCCAGAGGTCAAGACTCCATGCTTCCACAGCAGGGGGAAAAGGTTTGATCTCTGGTTGGGGAAATGAGATCCCACATGCAGGCCAAAAAAGACCCACCAAACAATATATGCATTATGGGGATCCTGGGGAGGAGAAAGAGAAAGGGACAGAAAGTCTATGTTAAAAAAATAATGGCTGAAAACATCCAAAACTTGGGGAAAGAAATGGGCATCTAGATTCATAAGGCCCAAAAGTCCCCAAAAAGGTTGAAACAGAAAAGGATATAATGAGACACATAATTAAATTGTCAGAAGTTAAGACAAAAAAAAAAAAAGAAATTTGAAGGCAGCAAAAGAAAAGCAACTTGTCACATATAAGGGAGACTCCAGGGACTTCCCTGGTGGTGCAGTGGTTAAGAATCTGCCTGCCAATGCAGGGGACATGGGTTCAAGCCCTGGTCTTGGAAGATCCCACGTGCCATGGAGGAACTAAGCATTTGTGCCACAACTACTGAGCCTGTGCTCTAGAGCCTGTGAGCCACAACTACTGAGCCCGTGTGCCACAACTACTGAAGCCCATGTGCCTAGAGCCCATGCTCTGCAACAAGAGAAGCCACAGCAGTGAGAAACGTGTGCACTGCAATGAAGAGTAGCCCCCACTCACCGCAACTAGAGAAAGCCTGTGTGAAGCAACAAAGACCCAACGCAGCCAAAAAAATTAATGAATACATAAATAAATTTTTTTAAAAAAGGGAGACTTCATAAGACTATGAGTGGATTCCTTCAGCAGAAATCTGGCAGCCATGGAGAGAGTGTGATGATGTATTCAAAATATGAAAGAAAAAATTGTCAAGCAACAATACTATCCTTGACAAAACTGTCTTTCAGAAATGAAGAAGAGATAAAGACTTTCCCAAACAACAAAAGCTAAGGGAGTTCATTACCACTAGATCACCTTTATAAGAAATAGGAAACTCTTCAAGCTAAGATGAAAAGACTCTAATCAGCAACAACAAAACATAGAAATGTTTAAATTCACTGATAAAGGTAAATATATAGTCAAAGTCGACTCTCTGACATTGTAATTGTGGTGTGTAAATAGCATATAACCCTAGTTTAAAAAATACTAAAATAACTATTACTCTAATAATTTGTTGTTGGATAAATAATATAAAAAAGATGTAAATGCTAACATCAATAACCTAAAATATAAGGGGTGGAGAAGTAAAAGTACAGAGTTTCTGTATGCTATCAAATATAAGTTGTTATCAGCTTAAATTGGGACATTATAACTATAAGATAATTTGTATAACCACAAAGGAAAAACCTGCATTATATACATAACAATTAAGATAAAAGAATCAGAGTATACCACCACAAAAAGTCATCAAATCACAAAGGAAAAATGTAGTAAGGAAAAAAGGAGCAAAGGAACTACAAAAACAGTTGGGAAATGATTGACAAAATGGCAACAGTAAGTCCTTATCTATTAATAATTATTTTAAATATAAATGGATTAAAGTATCCAATCAAAAGACACAGGATGGCCATATGAATAACAAAACAAGATCCAACAATACACTGCCTACAAGACATTCACTTTATCTTGAAAGACCCACATGGGCTGTAAGTGAAGGGAGAAAAAAGATATCCCAAGTAAAAGGTAACCAAAAGAGACCAGAGGTACTTAGATAAAATAGACAAACAGGCTTTAAGCTAAAAATGGTCACAGGTGACAGATAAGGTCATTATATATGATAAAGGAGTCGATTCATCAATAAGATATAACAATTGTAAATTTTATTCACCCAACACTGGAGCAGCTAAATATATAAATATAAAGCAAATACTAACAGACCTAAAAGGGGAAATAAACAGCAATACAATAAGAGTAGGGTATTTTAATACTCTACTCTCAACAATGGATATCATCCAGATAGAAAATCCATAAGGAAAGAGTGGATTTGAAGAACACTACAGACCAAATGAAACTAACAGACATATACAGAACATTTTTCCAATAGGAGCAGAGTACACAGTTTTTCTCAAGTGCACATGGAACATTCTCCAGGTTAGATCATATGTTAGGCCATAAGCCAAGTCTCAGCAAGTTTAAGAAGACAGAAATTATATCAAGTATCTTTTCCAATCACAATGGTAAAATTAAAATTCAATAACAGAAGGATAGTTGGAAAATTCACAAATACATGGAAACTAAACAACACACTCCTCAACAACCAATGGATCAAAGAAAAAAACTAAAGTGAAATCAGAAAATATCTTGAGACAAATGATAATGGAAACAACATACAAAGATTTATGATATGTAGCAAAAGCAGTTCTAAGAGGAAAGTTTATAGCTATGTGCTTACATTAAGAAAAGAGAAAGATTTTGAATAAATAATTTAACACAGCATAATAAGGAACCAGAAAATGAAGGAAAAAAAAGCTCAAAGTTAGCAGAAGGAAGAAAATAATAAAGATTAGAGAAGAAATAAGTGAAATAAATAATAGGAAAATACTAGAAAAGATCAATGAAACTAAGAGTTGGTTTTCTGAAAAGATAACCAAAACTGACAAACCTTTAGCTAGACTAATGAAGAAAAAAAGCAAATTCAAATAAATAAAATTATAAATGAAAGAGGAGACATTAAAACTGATACCACACAAATACAAAGGATCAATAAGGACTACTATGTACAATTATATGCAATTAAATTGGACAACATAGAAAAATGGATAAGTTCCTAGAAACAAACAATATATCAAGACTGAATCATGAAAAATAGAAAATCTGAACAGACCAGTAACAACTAAGGAGACTGAATCAGTACTCAAGATCTCCTAACAAGCCCAGGACCAGGTGGTTTCACTGGTAAAACAGAAAATCATAGAGTCCACCAAAAGACTTAGAACAAGAAAATGAATTCAGTAAAGTTGCAGCATACAAAATCAACATACAAAAGTCGTGTGTTTCTATAAAGGAACAACAAAGTATCTGAAAAAGATATAAAGAAAACAATCCCATTTACAAGAGCATTAAAACTATAAGACATTGATGAAAGAAACCGAAGAAGACACAAATAAGTGGAAAGCCAACCCATGTTCATTAATCAGAAAAATTAATATTGTTAAAATGTCTGTACTACCCAAAGGCATCTATAGATTCAGTGAGATCCCTATCAAAATTCCAATGGCACTTTGTCAGAGGAAAAAAAAAAATCCCCAAATCTGCATGAGTATAAAAGACCTGAATAGCCAAAGTCATCTTGAGAAAGAAGAAAAAAGCTGGGGGTATCACACTTCCTGATTCAAGCTATATTACCCAACTACAGTAATCAAAACAGTATGGTACTGGCATTAAAACAGATACATAGACTAATGGAACATAATCGAGAGCCCAGAAATAAACCCATGAACATGTGGTCAACTAATATTTGACAAAGGTGCCAAGAATACTCAATGAGGAAAGGGAAGTCTTTTCATAACCAGTGCTGGGTAAACTGGATATTTACATGCAGAAGAATGAAATTGGACTCCTATCTTAAACCACTCACAAAAATTAACTTGAGTTGATTAAAGACTTAAATATAAGACCTGAAACCATAAAACTAGAAAGGACCTAGGGAAAAAACTCCTTGACAGGGGTTGTGGCAATGCTTTTTTGGATATGACACCAAAACCACAAGCATCAAAAGTGAAAATAAACAAGTGGGACAATAGCAAATTAAATAGCTTCTGTATAACACAGAAACAATCAATAAAATGAAAAGGCAACCTATGGAATGGGAGAAAATATTTGCATACCATCTATATGATAAGGGGTTAATTTCTGACATACATAAGGAACTCATACAACTCAATAGCAAAAACAAACAAACAAAAACCTCATTAAAAAATGGGCAAAAGACCTGAATAGACATTTTTCTAAAGAAGATTTATGAATAGCGAACAGGTACATGAAAAGGTGCTCAATATCACTAATCATCTGGAAATGCAAGTCAAAACCACAGTGAGATATCATCTCACACCTGCTAGAATGGCTATTATCCAAAAGATAAGTGATAACAAGTACTGGCAAAGACATGGAGAAAAGAGAACCCTTGTGTACTTTTGGTGGCAGCGTAAACTGGTACAGTCACTATGGAAAAGAGTATGGAGGTTCTTCAAAAAAATAAAAATAGAACTACCATACAATCTAGTAACCCCATTCTAGGTATATATCCACAGGAAATGAAACCACTATCTTGAAAAAATATCTGCATCCCAATGTTCATTGCAGCATCATTTCCTGTGGTCAAGACATGGAAATAACCTAAGTGTCTGTCAATTGATGACTGGATAAAGAAAATGTGGTGTATATATATATATATATATATATATACACACAATGGAATATCATTCAGAATAAAGAAAATGTGGTGTATATATATATACACAATGGAATATCATTCAGCCATAAACAAGAAGGAAATACTACCACTGTGACAATATGGATGAACCTTAAGGGCTTTATGCTAAGTGAAGTGAGTCAGACAGAGAAAGACAAATAATGTATGACCTCACCTATATGTGGAATCTAAAAAAGCCTAACTCATAGAAACAGAGAGTAGATTGGTGGTTACCAGGAGTTGGAGGGTGAGAGAAATGGGAAGATGTTGGTCATGGGTACAAACTTCTAGTTACAGCATGAAAGAATTCTGGATATGTAATGTACAGTGTGGTACTTATAGTAAACAATATTGTATTGTATACTTGAAAGTTGCTTACAGGGTAGATCTTTTTTTTTTTTTTTTTTTTTTTTTTTTTTGCGGTATGCGGGCCTCTCACTGCTGTGGCCTCTCCCGTTGCGGAGCACAGGCTCCGGACGCGCAGGCCTAGCGGCCATGGCTCACGGGCTTAGTTGCTCCGCGGCATGTGGGATCTTCCCGGACCAGGGCACGAACCCGTGTCCCCTGCATCGGCAGGCGGATTCTCAACCACTGCGCCACCAGGGAAGCCCCAGGGTAGATCTTAAGTGTTCTCACCACACTCACAAAAAAATAGTAACTGTGAGTGATATATGTGTTAACTAACCTTATTGTGGTAATCATTTCACAATATATATGCATATCAAATCATCATATCACACATCTTAAACTTATACAATGTTTTACGTCAATTATATCTCAATAAAGCTGGGAATAAAGGAATAATAAATCAGTATTATAGGAACTAATAAGCAATTGTATAGCAAGGTTGTAGGTACAGGGCTAATTAAAAGTCAATTTTTTCCCTAATATACCAGAAATGATGAATTAAAATTTCAAAGTAAAAATACAATACATTACACTTACAATTACATTAGCACTCCAAAAGTGAAATACGTACATATGAATGTAACAAAACATGTACAAGATTTGAATAAGAAAAACTATAAAACTCTGATGAAAGAAAGCAAAGAAGATATAAATAATGTAGAGCTATTCCGTGTTCATGGACAGAAAGATTCAATATTGCCAAGATGTCAATTCTTCCCAAGTTGATCTATAGATTCAGTGTAATCCCAGTCAAATTCTTGCAAGTTATTTTGTGGATATCAACCAACTGATTCTAAAGTGTATAGGAGACGGAAAAGCCCCAGAATACCCAACATAATAATAAAGAAGAACGAAGTCAGAGGATTGACATTACCTGACTTCAAAACTTATTTTAATGCTACAATAAACAAGACAGTGTGGTATCAGAAAAGGATATCCAAGTATAATAGATCAATGGAACGAAATAAAGAGCCCAGAAATAAACCCACATAAATATAGTCATCTGACCTTTGAGAAAGAAGCAAAGACAATTTCACAAAGAAAGGTTAGTCTTCTTAACAAATGTTGCTAGAATAACTTGATATCCACATGAAAGAGAATTAATCTAGACACAAATTTTACACCCTCTATAAAAATTAATTTGAATAGATTATAGACCGAAGTGTAAAATACAAAACTATAAAATTTCTAGAAGATATAACATAGTAGAAAATCTAAGTGACTTTGGGTTTGCCAGTGTCTTTAGATACAATGGCAAAAGCATGATTGATAAGCCGCACTTCATTAAATTTAAATGCTTCAGCCCTGCAAAAGACATTTTTAAGAGAATGAAAATATAAACCACATATTGGGGTAAATATTTGCAAAACACATATCTGATAAAGGACTTATATCTAAAGTATATGAATAAATAAATAAATACAAGAAAAAATAAAAAAAATAAAGTATATGAAGAACTCTTAAAACTCAACAGTAAGAAAACCATCAACCTAATTTAAAAATGGACAAAAGATATGAACAGACATCTGACCAAAGAAGATAAACAGATGGAAAATTAGCATATAAAATGATGCTATATGTCATCAGAGAATTGCAAATTAAAACAATAATGAGACACCAATACAGGCATACTTCAGAGATATGTGGGGTTGGTTCTAGACTACTGCAATAAAGCAAATATCACAATAAAGTGAGTCACAAAAATTTTTTGGTTTCCCAGTGCACATAAAAATTATGTTTATACTATACTGTGGTCTGTTAAGTGTGCAATAGCATTACGTTTAAAAAACCCAATGTACATACCTTAATTTAAAACTACTCTATTGCTAAAAAACGCTAACCATCACCTGAACCCTTAGCAAGTTATAGCAGTAACATCAAAGATCACTGATCACAGATCACCATTAAATAATAATAATAATGCAAAAGTTTGAAATATTGCTAGAATTTACCAAAATATGACAGAGACATGAAATGAACAAATGCTGTGAAAAATGGCAGTGACAGACCTGCTCGTCGTAGGTTGCCACAAACTTTCAAAATACAAAAAGGTCAGTGTTTGTGAAGCACAATAAATCAGAGCACAATAAAACAAGGTATGTTTCTATACACCTATTACAATGGCTAAAATCCAAAACTCTGACAAGATGTGGAGCAATAAGGACTCTCATTTATGGCTGCTGTGAATGCGAAATCATATAGCCACTTCAAAAAACAGTTTGTTTCTTGCAAAATTAAACAAAATCTTAGGATACAATACAGCAATTTTGCTCCTTGGTGTTTACTCAAATGAGTTGAAAATTTATGTTTATACAAAAACCTCTACATGAAGTTTTATAGGAGTTTTATTCATAATTGCCAAAACTCGGAAGCAACCTAGGTGTCCTTCAATAGGTGGATGGACAAACATACAGTGGTACATCTATACAGTGGAATATTATTCAATGATACAAATAAATGGGGTATCAAGCCACAAAAAGACATGGAGCAACTTTGAAAGCATATTGCTAAGCGAAGAAATCCACTCTGGAAAGTCCACATGCTGTATGAATCCAACTGTATTACATTCTGGAAAAAGCAAAACTATGGAGACAGTTAACAAATCAGTGATTGCCAGTGGTTCGGATGGAGGGAGGAAAGGAAAAAACAGATGGAGCACAGGAGATTTTTAGGGCAGGAAAACTATTCTGTATAACATATAATGACGCATACATGTCATTATACATTTGTCAAAACCCACAGAATGTACAATACAAAGAGAACCCTAACGTAAACTAGGTTAATCATGATGTATTCATATTCGTCCATCAATTTTAACAAACGTACCATACTAACAAAAGATGTAAATAATAGAGGAAGCTATGGCAGGGAGAGGAGAGAAGTAGGTGCGTGGGAACTCAGTACTTTGTAATCAATTTTTCTATAAAAATAAAACTCTAAAAAATGGCCTTCATTTTTAAAAAGGTGAAATATTTCTATTTTATATCTACCATATCTCTTTTTAATAATTAGATATGAATAATCAAGGAATCAAACTCACATTCTCCTTAAATATTTTCCTCCTTTTCTGTTCCTTATCTAAATAAATAGCATCACCCTTAATCCAATTGCTCAAATTAGAATCCTGGATGTATGATCATGTGTTCATTTATTCATTCAAACATTATTTAAATACCTCATATATGCTACATACTAAGGATACAACAAAAACTAAACATATCTTAACAAAGAAAACAGAGCCTTCTCAGAACTCATGGTTTATACACTATACATCATCCTTGATTCTTTCTTCTTCCCTGCTTCTCAGTCTTTCGCCAAATATTGTCAATTCTACTTCTTTCTAATCCACCCACTTTTCTTTACCTCTATTGCTATTATAGCAGTTCAAGCTTTCCTTCCTTCCTCCCTTCCTCTCTTTCTTTTCTTTTTCTTTCTTTCCTTTCTTTCTTTCCTTCCTTCCTTCCCCCTCCCTTCCCCTCCCTTTCCTTCCTTCCCTCCCTACCTCCTTCCCTTCCTTCCTTCCTCCTCCTTTCCTTCCTTCCTCCCTCCCTCCCTTCCTTCCTTCTTTTTTTCTTTCTTGCCTTCTTTCACATATGACCTACTGCAAAAACCTCCAGATTGGTGTCTTACATTTATTCCTTTTGTTTTTTTTTTTAATATCTTATTTATTTATTTATACAGCAGGTTCTTATTAGTTATCTATTTTATACATATTAGTGTATATATGTCAATCCCAATCTCCCAATTCATCCCACCATCACCACCCCACATTTATTCTTTATTTCCCCAATTTGTAGTTATAGTGATTTTTAAAAAAAAATCATATTACATCAGTGCCTTGCTTAAAACTCATCAAGGGCTTATTGCTTTTTGGATAAAATTTTTTTTATTTTAAAAATTTAACATGGTCTACAAAGCCATGACCCATATGCTGTCTATAAACTCATAATCTATCCATCTTACTGAGCTCTACAGGTACTTCATTATTTTAGCTCCTCATACGCACCAGTCTATGTCACCCTTCATTCTGAAGACTCAGTTTAGATGTCTCTTTTTCATAAAGGCCATTTCCAACTCCTCCAGATTAGTCTAGGTAATTATAAATTATACTTCTATAATTTACACTTCTGCTTTTATAGCATTTGTCATATTCATCACATATTGCCTGTTTTATTTTCTGGAATGTAAGCTCCATGGAGGCAGGGCCTGTAGTTCTCATTGTTATATCTGCAGTGGCTAGCAGTAGGTATTCAGGACTAGTTGACTGACTGACTGACTGACTGACTGATTGATTTGACGTTCTGGAATAGGTTAAGTTAGGAAGCAGTTGATACCCTATTCCTGGAGACAGAGCTAAACAGATCTGAAATACTGGGTAAGAGACTGAACATTTCTCTGAGATCATTTTCCATTGTAAATCTATGAAAGCAGGGAGCTGAAAAATATGACCTTCAAAAAACCTGTTTTATTGAGGTTTTTTAGTTTCCACAACATAGTTCCCATGGGAACAATTTAACAGTTATTTACCTACAAAGGAAAGTGGCTCACATGGTAGCAAACACACATTTCTAGAAGTGGGTAGCAAAAACTGCTACCTAAAAATGCACAAGGTAAGACTCTGCGCTGTAAGGCAAACATCAAGAAGATGTCATCAGAAGATGAAGAGAATGTGTCTGATAAATATTTTTAAATTAATGAAACAGATTCTGTTCTGTGGGGTGGTTATTTGGTCAATCTTATCCCTGTCTCAGGAATGAAGTGAAAAGGCAAGACATGGGCAGATACCAGGAGTTGTACTACTGATACCACCATGTGTACAAGATAGGGAATTGTGACCCCTCCTGTGAGAAGCCGGAAGTCTTTGAAGGATTCTCCTGAAGTAGGAGAGGAAAAAATTCAGCAGAGGCTACTGTTTGAGAGAACAAGGACACTTGAGGATGCTATCATTATCATACAAATGCTGTTGTTTGCTTAGTGCGTTTTAAAAGTTTCTAATCTTCCTCTAGTTCTTCTTCCAGGGTTTCCCAAGGATAATATACTGTGCTGACCTGATGGTGTGCCTCTGGCCTTTCCAGCTGCATCCAGATGTCAAAGTCCTCCCTCTTAGATCTGCTATGAAATTGAGACACTTTTTGGCAAGCTGAAGTTTGAGACTGTAACTACTCATGTAAACTCCCATCTCCTTTTCTACAGCTGCCTTGGAAGGCAAATATGGGAAATTTGCAAATTTATCAGAACATGATGATTGGCTCATAGATGAGATTATTTTGGGGGGGAGAGACGGGAAGGATGGCTAGTAGTTTTGTCAAAGTTGATACTTTTGGTCAATGATTTGTTTTGATTCATCTTATGAAAAAGTTTGGAATGCATATTAAGATGCTTTGAATCTAAACTTGGATCTCTTTCTTAAGAATCTTGGCGATTTAGAAAGATTGTCATCTATCTTTTTTTATGGTGTAGGTAGAGGATGCCTGGAGAATGGGAGATGGACTAATTTTTCCTGAAGAGTCTTTCACCAAAGAATCTATAATAATACATAATCAGATCAGAGAGTGAGTCTATTGGTGGCTACGCTTGCCACTGGCCCTGGGATACTGGCCTGTTCTCTAAACCTCTTGGGAGCATTTCTCCATATTATCTGACCCCCTCTGTCAGACTCTGAACTACTTAGATAACACAAAAACAATGACAACATCTAAAAATGTGTTAGAACTTTTTTATTATTATAATTCTATATCCCATGGCAGATATTGGTACTATACTTTCAGTTACTTTAATCTTAGATTTCTGTTCTTATTTACCAACCAGATTGACCATCTTTGAAGGTAGGATCTAGATTTGATAAATCATCATTTTATTGTAAACACTTAGAGACACTTAAGAAATAACAGTTATATCTGGATTTGCTGAATTTTAAGCTCTTTGTAGGCAGAGGCATTTTAGCTTAAAGTTGGCTCAATTTATACCATGTGCCATATGCAGTGTAGGTTCATCCAAGGGTATTTATAGAATAAATGAAAAAGTGTGCATTAAGAGCTAGTTAAATTATTATTCCTACCTTACTACCAAAAAGGATATAAGGTTGCCTGCAATATTAAAACATATACAGATTACAAAACAAGATGATTTTAAAAAGCAATAGAAAATAAGAAAAAGTAGAAATAAGAAAGGTAATAGTAGAAATAATAAAAATATATTATGAATATATATAGTAAATATATTATAAATAATAGAACAGAAATAATAAAAATACAATAAAATTTAAAAATAGACATAAGATAAATAGAAAATAGTTAGATTTTAAAAATTTAAAAATAGGAGAGAAAGAAAGATAACTGGGAATCTGGGTAAATTTATCACTGTAATGGAGAATTAAATAGCTTTACTGGCTTCCTAGTTGCCAGACAAAAAGAGAAACACACTAAATTTCTAGTTTCAGCAGAGTTCATCTGAACAGTCAAACATTTTCATGGTACTGAATTCTAGGAGAGAAATTTTTTTGCATGGTGGACAAAAAAGTATACAGGGTTTCTGACTTTAATTTTATAAAAGATTTGTAAAATTTTTTCCAAATGGATATTTCTTATATCAGCATCAAAAGTCAAATGTATATGGTTTATTTTCACCATAAAACTTATCACTACCTGATAATTTATTGTTTATTTGTATGGTCATTGTTTGTCTCTTTCCATCAGCTTGTAAACAGAGTGGGGATTGTCTGTCTTGTTCAGCATTGTTTTCCTGCCTCAAGAAAGAATGCCTGGCACAGAGAAGGTGCTCAATAAATGCTTGCTGAAAACACAAATAAATTTAAGTGGGTCAACTATTAGCCAATGGCTTTACTTGTTTCTTATAATCATTTCTAGTTTATAGAAATATTGCTATTTAAATAAATAAATAAAGCTTAAATAAGTTTAAACAAACAAAAGTTTAAATAAATAAAGTTATGTTAATGGCACAGAAAAAATGCATACCTTCTTTGGTATGGTAGGTAGGCATTCACCCAATTAATAGCTGGTTAAGCTGCATGAAATTGGTGTTTTCACTGACCATTGGTGGTTTTATATGGTTCAACCTAATATAATAGCTGTAGCAAGTTATTTAGGTTAAACATCAAGAGTGAGTAAGATCAATTCTGATTGATATTATTTAGAATGTAAGCTTCCTGAAAATAATGATTTGGCTTAGCTTGTTTACTGCCAAATCCTTACTGTCTGGCATGTAGTATCCAAAAATGCTTTGTTGAATTAATGAATGTTCTACTCCTTGAGTTATTTCAAGGAAATCTTTCATTCACAAAGTAACATAAAGCTTAATGATAGAGTAAAAAGATTGATGATCAAGCTTCAATCAGTTTTTATCATTCTGGGGATAAAAGCAGTCTCTAAATTCTTTTTTTTTGCGGTATGTGGGCCTCTCACTGTTGTGGCCTCTCCCGTTGCGGAGCACAGGCTCCGGACGCGCAGGCCTAGCGGCCATGGCTCATGGGCTTAGTTGCTCCGCGGCATGTGGGATCTTCCCGGACCGGGGCACGAACCTGTGTCTCCTGCATCAGCAGGCAGATTCTCAACCACTGCGCCACCAGGGAAGCCCTCTAAATTCTTATATAAGCATGGCAATCAAAGTCAGAACGTGTTGCCCCTATACAGTCTCTATTATGTTGGACCAAACAGATTGGTACCTTTCTGATCTTGACAACACTGTCTAGATATGCGCATACTCTGCAAAAGTCAGATTTTTGTAAGCGAATACATTTATTTGGTTTTAAATCTATTATGATTTGAGGGAAATTTTATGGTTCCTTTTCCTCTTATCACTTATTAAAAACTCAATTTCAATTTGTTATCTGAAGATGAAAGAAGCATCGGTCTTCATTATTTCACATGCTTACTTTCTATCTGATATTGCCAGTGTCTTCATACTTGCCTTCCTCTTCCACCTCGCCCATCTGCTTAATCCTTAGCATGCTTGTTCCTGATCTTATTCTTTGATGAACTTTTCCTACTTGGATTCCAAGCCTTTCATCATAAAGTAACCTCTTAGAATAGGTTTTCTAGGCACAAAGAATGGTTCAAAGTGTACATGGGAATTTATGTTTAGGTAATAAAATTTGTTCTTCACCAGAGTCTAATAATATAAAAGAAGTAGTTAATTTAAATGCCTTATATGAAAGGAGTAAGTATGATGATGACATACCTGCTGTCAAATGTGAACTGGGTTATTTCTCCAGTGGTAAGCATAGATATGAACCAAATCCATTCCCACTGTTACTCATTTGAAACTAAAGGTATGCATGTGCAAGATGGTTATAAGTGTCAAGAGGTTAGTTAATGAGATACATGTGTAAGTTTGAGGATAGCATTTTTCTAAGTAGGACAAATGACGTGGATGAGGTTTGAAACCACAACTTCAAAATCACTTGAGATAACTGGGTCTCAGGAAAATATACTTTACCCATATTGTGATACTCCCTACAGAGAAATGTATAAATATACTGGTCATTGGATATGATGAACACTTGACTTAGCATTTCCTCAGTTCTACTCTTTCGTAACTTTATTCATGAAGCATAATCATGATTAACGCAGCTATAACTGAAATAAAATCTGATTTTTCATTTAACATTTAGCAAATGTAAAGCTTAAATAATTTCACACCTGATCAACATCAACATTAGACAACTATTTTTGTTTATACCATTTTATCACCACCAAATCTATTAGCACTTGCATCCGTATCCATACCTTCTGCTTTTTCCTCTGTTATAATGAATGAACTATCCTTGCTCCTTCACTTGCACACTAATCCCACTCTTTTTTGTCTACTAAAAAGCTTTGTTCCTGCCATTATCCTCTATTTCTCTCTAGAATCAACTCTTCCCTCTTTATTTATCCCATCACTGTGTAAACGTGTTGTATTAGCTCTCAATCTGATAACTCCTGAGTAAAATTAGGGCACAGGAAAGGGGAGAAGGGCATTGGAGCCACAGAAGGGGTTTTAGCTATTTTTGGAAGTTATACAATTTTATTTAATTTTATTTATTTAAACAAGAATGAAATGTCTGTTATTGTTGCCTTATGTAGACATTCTTTCTTCTTGCTCAATCCTGTGTGTGTGTGTGTGTGTGTGTGTGTGTGTGTGTGTGTTTTGGTTACGGATGACTGGTGGGGAGAGATTATTTTCACAAAAAAACATGCAACTCATCTACTCTTGATTACCACTGGCTCTATCTAGATTTATACCCACTAGCCAGAGGTGAAATACCATTAAAAAAGAGGGCCCACCATAGATCTTTCCTGGTTAACCCATTTCTATTTCTGGCTTCTGCTGAGATGGTTGAATGGATCAATGAGTCACATACAGAATCTCTTCAGCAAAAGGTTATCCAGGCACACCCTTGTCCTTTTCCCAAGAGCACACTTTCCTAACAGTAAATTTCCTAATTTTGGTATTCTTTTTGGAATGGAAATGTTTATCATGTGCCTGTCCCACCATAGTACTCTGGAAACAACTTATTTTCTAGGTTCACAGAGCCATAGATAGGAGTTTTGCTCCAGTATGTCTCATAGCCAGATTCTCACCCACATCTGATACAGATGATTTAGATGATGAAATTTGGAACTTTTGAGCTGATAATATTTAAATGAGATTTCAGACCTAGAGTAAATGTTGTAATGGGTTGAACTTTTGGAGATGTTGGAGTAGGGTGAATGTGTTTTACATGTGGGATGGATTTGAAGTTTTTGAAGCCAGAAGGTGAAATTTAGTGGGTTAAATGATGATCCACAAAAAGATATGTCCAGGTCCTAATCTCTAGTGTCTGTGAATGTGACCATATTGGAAAAAGGATCTTTGCAGATGTAACTTAGTTAAAGGTCTTAAGAAAACATCATTCCTGGATTAAACAGATGAGCCTTAAACCCAATGGCAATTATCCTTATGAGAGACAAAAGAGGAGAAGACATGGGGAGAAGAAGAGAGGCCATGTTAACACAGAGGCAAAAATTGGAGTAATGCAAGCCACAAGCTAAGGAACCCCTGGAACTACCAGAAGCTGGAATAGGCAAGGAAGGATTCTCCACTGTAGGCTGTGGAGAGAGCATGAGCCTTCCGACATTTGATTTTGGAATTCTGGCCTCCAGAAATGTTAAAAAGTAAATTTCTGTTGCTTTAAGCTACCAAGTTTGTGGTAATTTGTTATAGCAGCCACTGGAAACTAATACAGCAAATAAGATAACGTTCTGCAGATAAGGTAACTAAAGTTTAAAGAACTTAAGTGATTTCAGTTTAAAGAAAAAGCATGAAACAGATGGTCTCTGCAACTGTTGCTTCAAGGTAGAGTGAAAAGGCACTGGAAGGAAAATTAGGAGACTGGAGTTCTAGTTCTGGCTTTAGCTGTGGGACTCTGGACAAGTCATAACTTCTCTGGGCATTAGTTGCCTATTTGAAAAACTGAGAATGAGGATGATGAGTACGGGAGAATACAGTTCAAAACTGGCTGATCAAGTGAATCACATGGGAAGCTTACATAAAACTATAGATTCCCAGCCCTTATCACACCACCGCTGTCCAACCTGCTAACTCAGAATCACTGCAGCTCTGAAATCTATCTATCTTTTAAAAGTTCCATTAATTAAAGACCACCAAGTTTGGGAATCACAGGGAGAGATGATTATTAAATCCCTTCTAGTGCTAAATTTTATATTGGATTAGAGACCTATTCTCATAGTTTTCAACACTTAAATGTATGGATGGTGTGGACTGTGTGCATCTGTGAACATAAAGAGGCTGAATATAAAAGCGAGTATCTGGAACCTATTTATTCCAGGTTCCAGGGGCATGGAATTTGGGCCTAAAGTAACCCTTAATATCCTTTGTTCTGCATAACTAGTCACTGTCCCTAAGCTGACTCCCTCCTGTCCCATCTCATCATGTTCTGTGAACAAAATGACTATGTATTTTCTCTCCACAAAGGGAAAGCACATATGTGACACAACACGGGCCAAGTGAAACAGGTATTGTTCGAAGTGTCTGTATATAAGCTAGTACTGCCAACATGGATTTGTCACATCTGAGAAAAATATTCACAAAATCTTTTCCATCTTTCAGAAGTCATACGGCTTTAAAAAAGAAAATAAAACACATCTTCCTTCTTAGAAAAAAGGCCAAGTTTGACTAAATATGGTTTTGTTTGTTTGTTTTCAAACCCAGGCTTGAGTTATCTTCTTGACTCTCAAGTTTAACATTTTATTTTTCTCCTGAACTTAACGTCTAACTGCAATAGTAGGTATGGAAAAATTACATTTGTATTAGAGCCTAAATTTAATCATTAAAACTTGTTGATCCTGAGTGAACCCCATCTTAGCAGAATGAAAAATCACTATGAATCCCTGGTCATTAAGTCAACAAGGAAGGAAATCTATTATTCTGATGTTTACCATTTGCTGCATACCATGTGTTAACAAGGCCTGTTAACATACAGAGCCTGAATTACATGTCTGTCAGCTACAGAAGATCACAGGATTTGCAAATTCTGCAGAATTAGGAAGACCTAGAAAGATCAATGAAACACGGATGTCTCCTTATCTTGAGGAAGATCAAAGCAGGAGTTACTTCTGTTTGTTCCAACCACCCCATTTTCCAGGGCTGGGCTAGTCACCAAAACCTACACAGTCACAGGACAGTATGAGGCTGATGGGGAGGAATCACCATCCCAGACAGCATTCTGATTCCTACAACTCCAGTCTCTTTGAAGAGTTAAAGTTAAATGGGCACAGAAATATCTCATTCAGGCAACTGGGACTCTTCCCACTGTTCTGTGTTAAGTCCTACAAAATGGACACCCTCTGGGAACGTCTATCCTGAGATTTTCAGGAGGAGGCTGGTTCACTCATTAGATTTCACCTTTAGAGTCTTTAAGTACTTTACAGCTAAAATCCTACTTTGATTAGATTCTTATGCATTCTTTTTTTTTAACAGACCTTTATTGGAGTATAATTGCTTCAGAATACTGTGTTAATTTCTGTTGTACAACAAAGTGAATCAGCCATATGCATACGTATATCCCCATATTCTCCCCGCCCCCGCCTTGAGCCTCCCTCCCACCCTCCTTATCTTACCCCTCTGGGTCGTCGAAAAGCACTGAGCTGATCTCCCTGTGCTATGCTGCTGCTTTGCACTAGCTAACTATTTTACATTTGGTAGTGTATATATGTCCATGCCACATATATGTCACTTCGCCACAGCTTCCCCTTCCCACCACCACCCCCAACTCCGTGTTCTCAAGTCCATTCTCTATGTCTACGTCTTGGAATCTAAAAAAAAAAAAAAAGGTTCTTATGCATTCTTTAAACCTAAATGGCCTAGCATTCTTTCAATTATTTATTTTTAAATTCTCAGACTACTAAGACAAAGAAGCAAGGAAACAAAGATGTTTTTCTTTTAGAAAGTTAAGTATGAACAGCGTGGAAGCATCTCTTATCTCCCCTATTAGACTATGAGCTCTTTAAGGGCAGGGTTTATGTTTCTTTTATTCTGGTGTTACCAGCAATTAGACCAGGGCTTGATGCAGAGTGGGTACTCTACGAATGCTTGCTGAATAAGTGAATGAGTGAATATAATAAAAATTAAAAAAAATAATAATAGTATTAGAAGGCCCTAATATATATAGACTGAGACAGTAATTACTCCACTGAAAATTTTAAGCTTGGCTTTTCTTGTCATTGTGTCTACTAATGTTTCTCAACTATCCCTACCAACATTTTATAAAAATTTTCAAACATACAGAAAAGTTGAAACAATTTAACATGAACAACTATATACCCATCCCCTAAATTTTACAATTTACATTTTATTATAGTTGTTTTATCATACACATATTCATCAATTCTTCTTTTTCTGGTATGTTTCAAAGTAAGTTGTAAACAATTTCATCATGCATATCATTAATTAGAGTTCGATATTTGTTTACAATACTTTTTTTTATGAGATAAAATTTACAAGTAATGAAATGCACAAATCTTAAGTGTACAGTTTAGATGAGTTCTGACAACTACAAACACCTGTGTAACCCCAATCCCTATTAAGGTAGAATATTTCCATCACTCAGTCCCTACTTCTCAGAGGCAACCACTGTTTTGATTTTTTTCCCACCTTATTAGTATTGCTTGATCCATGAATATTGTAAAGTAGATAGTCACCTATTGTGAAATTTCACATAAACAACAGCATGCAATATGTTCTCTTTAACATAAGATTTCTTTCAGTCAGTATCATCTTTTGGAAATGCACCCATGTTGTTGTATGTATCAGCAGTTCCTTTTTACTGAAGAATGATATTCCATCGAATGAATATACTACAGTTTATTCATTCTCCTATTGATGGACACTTGGGATGTTTCAAGTTTTTACAATTATGAATACAGTTGCTATGAGCATTCTTTTTAAAGTCTTTTTGTGGACATATGTTTTCATCTTAGATAGGTACCGGGGGGATTGGAATTGCTAGGTTATAAGGTAGGTACATGTTTACTTTCATAAGAGAGTGCCAAACCATTTTTCAAAGTGAGTTTCACTTTACATTCCCATCAACAATGTAGGAGCATTCTGGTTGCTCTAATCAGCCCATTTTTTACTGAACAATTTAGCTCCAGCTAGTGTCACTCCAGTATGACATTCTGGACTCCTCTGCCTTAGAAGAGTAGCACTGGTTGAGATCCCCCTTAAGTTTATAGCTAATAAAGTTTATAGATAATAATAAAGAAGTACCTTTAATTATACCTTAAAGAAATGTAGATATATGAAGGGAAATTTAACTGTGTGTGTATATCCAAGGGGAATGCTGGGGTCCATGGAGACTTTCAGGCTTTCATCGATATCATAGGGTGAGGTAAGCCTGATTGGGGCATTATGAAAGAATGGCAATCTACTTTTAAAAATTTGCTTTGGAGCAAGTCTGTAGGATAACAGAAATCATATCAAGTTTTGATTATGTGAAGCAACAAATGTGAGCAGAGGGTCACTAGCACAACCTCTGTGAAGTTGGGAGAGATTGTTTTAAAATATGTTGCCACAGAGATCAAGTTCAAAGATTCCCTTTCCCTGCCCCATGGCCAATAATCTAGTCAGGATTTCAAACACCCGGAAAGTGTAATGGGAAAGAATCTCATATAAAATGTGGGCTCCAGCAGATTTCAGAAAGGGGAGTGGGGGAAGTAAAAAAAAAAAAAAAGAAAAAAAAGAAAAACCCAGCCATCCAGATAATTTGATAAGAGAACAGAGAAGATCTTGGCAATTTCCTTGTAATAGCTGCAATTCTCGGTAACTTAATCCTTGGGGGGATGGTGAGGTGAAGATATTCCCACATGCAAGAGCATATTCCAACAAATTTCCTATTAGAGACACTGTCCACCAAAACCGAAGTCTTACTTTCTATCTGGTGATAATCTACAGAATTTTTTTCCCTAAAACACTGACTTAAAAATATAAGTTACTAAATTTATCCAGTTTAGAGACTACTACAATTCTGCTTGACTCTGTATGTGTCTGCTGCATGACATCTGTGATATCATGAACCTCCTCTGTCTGTTCTTCAGAGAGATGTGAAGATGAATAAAGAGTTTATGTTGACAAGGACTATAAACTAACACAGCTCCAAACACACTCCCCCAGGCTCCCAGAATACAAAGAAAAAAGTAATCACTCCAAATGACCCCCAACTATTTAGAATTTCATACCATCAAGTCAGATGAACCAAAATTGCTACCACCTGTAAAGATTCAAAGAAATACAAAAATCACTAAGAAGAAGAAGAAGAAAAAAAAAAAAAAAACGTGGCAGATGTGCTTGGAGAGAGGGAGAACAAGCTTGGAGCACCCCCTCCAGGGAACATGTGATCATATCAGAGACTGAGAAGTTCTGCCAGATTCAAAAGTAATAAAACAACATGTTTTATCTATTCTTCTCATGATTTCAAGAAAAGTTTGTTAAAACATATGGATCTTTTAGGATGACAGAAGTGAAGGGTGGAAGGAGTTTGACTTTGTCTACTCACAAAATCATGACTTTTAGCTTGGGAAGGGACCTTGGCAATCATTTAGTATAATTTGCTACCCAATATAAAACAGCCCTTATAAATGTGAATCTGTTTTCTGCTTGCATGCCTCCAGTTATAGGAAATGTGGTCTGCTACAATTTTTGAGCTCTCTAGCTGTTGACAAGTTTTTCTCTGAGAGGAAATCTGCTTCCCTTTAACTTCCAATCATGGGTCCTAGTTAGCAAAACAGAAGTAAGTCTACTCACAGTTTTCTTCAAGTTATGTCCTCATATATTTGAAACTGGATATCATAAATTTCCTGAGTCTTCTCTTTTCCAGGTTGAAATATCCACAGTTCTTTAAACAGGTTTTCCAGATCTGTTGATAACCTGATTAATTTTTTCTTCTAAATGTACTTTGTCAGTGCCCTGCTTAAAATGTGGTACTCCAAATCAAATGCAATGCCTTAGGTATGGGCTTATTATCACAGCTAACTGCCTCCAATGACAATGGACAAGAAAGGTTAGATTACTTGTTCCCATTTACTCAAAAAGGTAGTGGCAGAGATAGAAATAGGAAACGAATCTATTTATTCTTAGGTCAGAATTCTTTCCATATATCACATTGAAAATAACCTGTTGGACAGAAAAAATATGTTTCTTCAACATGGATAACAGAGTTTTTGTGAAGACAAAAGGAATGAATGGAAAACAACGAGTCTTAGGCTCAAGAACGTCCTTCTTCTAGGCCAGTTTAATTTCCTTACTTGGGTCTCTACTCCTGTCCACAAAGGAAAAGAAAATGTAGTCTTACTTAACCTCGCTGGATAGAGGTCTTAAAGGATCTAGTAGCAGAGCATCAAAGCATCTGAGTGAGTATCCCCTGGTCTTTGTTTCAGAGGTCCAGTGCAGCCCAGATGGGTTTCCTGCACCTCCCAACTGAAATCCCAACACTTACCCCCGACATTAAAGACAAATCATAAAGAAAATCAAGACAATTAAATATTGGCCCAGGCGGTAATAGGTGAAGTCCTGGGATATAAACTATACTCACCTTTTAATCAGAATTTTGAATATAATATATATATAGCAAAGGTGCAGAATGAAATGATGTATATTACCTCTGGGGTAGTAGTTAAAATTAAGTTTGAGAGCATTGGGCAAAATAGCATTCTGTTGCATACTGGTTGGCTTTTGGCTTATGTGCTTTCTTTTTATCTTTCCTACCTCCCATAAGTTCTGAATTCATCCCTCAAAATACATATGGAATTAATTCAATATATACTTACTGCAAATCAACAAGACAAAAGGCACTGAGAATTGAAACTCACAAAAAAAGAGAATGAGGCCTGCCTTAAAGGAACTCAGCAACTAATATTAAAAAGACAAACATGCAGACAATAAACAAGCTATGCTGATATGAGAAAAAAAAGGATGCATAAAATATAAACACACCTATACTGAAGCTTTTCCTCTGAAAGCAAGATCCAAAGTTGGGGGATAATTTAAAATTGGGATTAATTTACATTTGACATCAGATTGAAAATTACATGGAAGCCTCTGAACACAAAAGATCCAGAAACTGCTCTTCTATCAGTGGAATAAACTTGCCTTATGAAATTAACTGGTCCCTAGGATGAGCAGGTTTGTAGAACAGGCTGCTAGAGCCGGTTAATAGGAGGAGAGCAGCCAGTGTCAGACTTGGCCTGCATATCCCAGTATGGTCAGTTCTGCAGTACTTTGACTCTGATATACCTGAACTTCCTATGACTGAAGATGGGCTGCTGTGAAGAGACTATGCTCCATGGTCAATAGTGACACTCAATCCTTGTTTGTTTGGGAGTGGGGCACTACTATGTTTGAAGTAGAAAATGAAAAGAACAATAGAGATAGGGCCAGGGAAAGCCACGTTGTTCTTCCCTTCCTGTCACCAGGTAGACTAGTAAGCAAAAAGCTATTATGCTGGACACAAGCCATTCTTATCCCCAAAGTGATGGATTTTACAAGCTGAATAACAAATAGAAACCAAATCTAGGAATGTTGAATTCACTTTGAGAAATCCAAAAGAGAAACACCAATCGTCAATTGTTTCCCAAAGGGGTTGGAAGGAGAGCAGAATAAAGCAATTCTATAAAATGCAAACCAAAAGCCCTCATTGTTTACTGCATGGTAAATCATAATGGCAGGAGTGGTCTTATCATGTTACGCTGGAAAATGAGCTAGAAGAAGATAAAGTCATAGCCACAGCCACTAAATAAAGTAAATAAATACTTTATAAATGCAGCAGAATGCCCAGACAATGCACAGTCTTGCCTTTCTCAGCCACTCCTGCAAAGGGGAATTCTCTCTTTCAGGTTCTGCTGCAGGCACCACAATAAAGCATTCTGATGGACAGCTGGACTATTATGAAGATCCTGAAAGCAGTTTGCTTAGAACACCACAGAGCTGGCTGATGCTTGAATTTGGGGCATAAAACATTTTATTTCCTTTTTCTGAATTAAGGAATGGACCTATCCCCAAGTGTATAAAAAAGGGATAATGTACCAATAAAGATGACATATATAATCCACTGAACCACGTTGATCTCTCCTGCCTATAGAGCTGAAGACTGACATTACATGTTGAATGGGAACAATGCTATAGACAGCCATAGGAGCCAGAGTGTCTCGTTTCTACACTCTATGTTGACACTATCCCCACCTTTCTCCTCTTACTGTAAACACACACTGATGGTTTCACTTGGGTTCATCTCAACATATAAAAATCTCATGTGCCTCAAGACAAGACAACTCAATGAGCCAGTCATTTTACTTCTAGGTATGCTTTTAGGTATAAACTCTCAAGAAACACACATATGTATGCACAAGGAAACAAATAAGAATGTTCCATGAAATACTATTTGGAAAAAAAATAATAAAATGGAAACAATTGAAATGTTCATCAGTAGCTGAATGGAAAATAAAATATGGCATAACAATGAATGGAATACTACATAACAGATAAAAGGAACAAATTAGATCTCACTATTAGCATGAAGAAATTCTGAAAATACTACTGAATGAAAAAAATGTTGCAGAATGATACACAGCATGATCTACATACATTAACTTAGAAAACACACAAAGCCACATTACATATAATACACAGATACTCATAAATGGCTTAAAAATATTTTAAAAAACCTGAAAGGATAAATGCCAAATTCATGGCAGGAATGGGCTTGCGGTATCAGGTAGGATGTTATCTATGCTACAATGTTTTGCTTTTTTTTTTTTTTTTTTTTTTTTTTTTTTTTTTTTTTTTTTGCTGTACGCGGGCCTCTCACTGTTGTGGCTTCTCCCCGTTGCGGAGCACAGGCTCCGGACGCGCAGGCTCAGTGGCCCAGCCGCTCCAGGGCATGTGGGATCTTCCCAGACCCGGGCACGAACCCGTATCCCCTGCATCGGCAGACGGACTCTCAACCACTGCGCCACCAGGGAAGCCCTGCTTTCTTTTATTTATTTTCATTTAACTATTTTTCCTTTCTATTTCTTGCCAATTGTATAAATTTTTAAATAAAAATAAAGATGAAACAAACAAACAAAAATGATAATTTTCAAGTCTGGATAGTGGGGATACAGTATTTGTTATATTTAAATTTCTTTAAAAAATTAGGTCTCAAAGGGGCCAATCACTTGACTGTATTTACTTTGAGGTATGGAAAAATGCATCTGTGGGATGTCAGGAATTCTAAACATAAGTAAAAACTTAACACCGTTTAATGTTTCCTCTGAAACTTAAAGATGGAGAGTTCATGGCTATCTGAATGAACATTTGCTACTTCAGACATGGGCCAGCCATTCAGCTATACTAGTTCTAGGCAAGGTCATTGGCACGAGGAGGCAGAAGAGCATAACAATTAAGTAGCTTTGGCATCGGACAGATCTGGGCTCAACTCCCGGTTTGGCCACAAAGTGTGACTTTAGCTACGCTGCTTAACCTTTTTGAGCTTCAGTTTCCTCATCTATAAAATGGAAATAATAATTCTTATCTCACATAGGTTTTGGAAAATTTTCTGAGCTAATGTATGAATCCACTGCTTAGTTTTTGCCTAGTACATAGGAAATATTCGAAGAATGGTCAGTGAAAATGAAAGGGATGAGGGAGCACTTATTGTTATATATGGGCTTTTTGAAGTTAACCATTCTCTTATTAATTTTACATACATGATGAATATGAGAGGTTTCCATCATAATAGTGGGAGATATGAAGGGGTGAATAAGTTAAGTATAGGATGTGAGGTGGTGACCAGAGACAGGAAGTCTTCTAGATGTGCCCCAACCCCCAACACCCACCCATCATCACTGAGAGTCACTATTCTAGTTTAGCAGAATCCAGGCCTGGGAATTTTAGGCTTCTAGAACAACAGAGGTGTAGCTGGTAGCTAGTTCCCTCTGGGAACCTGGATTCCAGAGATCACAGAAATGTGAGACTTTCTGTTGGCAGCAGCTGAGTCCCCTGGGTGGACAAAATTCTGGGGCACTGGAAGGTGATGGCAGCTGGTACTCTTTCTAAGCAGCCTAGTGGTCTCAGGGGATCCCACCCTGAATTACAGGGGAGGAATCCCAAATGAAGGCCAACAGATTGTCCTAAGATATCTGTCCGGTCCAAGTCTCGCTTTCCTCCTGAAAAGGGACAATACTCTATACCTCTTTCCTCCAAATATCAATAAAGGTTCAGAATAAAAACCTAAAAAAAATTTGAGCTCTTCAAACATATTAAATCACAAAATTTGAAGAAACCTCCAAAGGAGTCCATCTGTCTACCTATCCTTCATATTCCACCTTCCCGCCCGTGCTATCCAGAACACATCACAAGCCACTGTGGAAAACATAATAAAACTGCTTTTCTTAGCTGTTTACATTTCTCAACAGTTCTCAACAACTGCTTTTCTTAGCTGTTTACATTTCTCTGTCAATGAATCCAACTTTGCCCAAAAATTATCAGTAGCAGGTATCTATTTTCCTCTATTTATTAATCTTCAAAAGTCACAGGGATCAGAAAATGAATAAAAGTTACTTATTTGGTATTAAGCCTCACCTAAATGGCTCCTTCCCTGGACAAATAGGTGGGAGGGCATTTCTAGGCTAATCTAAGTATTTCTTGCTGAAATTTAAACCTCTGCTCTCTTAATTGTCTTTGAGTGTACAGAATACTTTGGAAGGAAGAAATCAGCAACCCAGCAATGTTTTTTAGTAATTCTCCAGTACAAAATTGCTCGAGCAATACTCTCCAGATTTTCCTCTTCGTCCAGAGACAGTGCCTATCATTTTAGCAGCCAGGTGCTTTGACATGTTTCCTATTACGTTTAGAAAATGAGGAAACAGATGGTGGGAGGGATTAAGTGACACGATTGAGGCCAAGAGTAAGGGTTTTAAAACTCTCTTCCTTTCATTCGTTGGGATATGTTCTTTCTGCACACTGGCGTGCATGCTCTCAAGAGCCTAAATTAAGTAGGCAAAGATCATGGTGAATGCTGACTGTTTGTTAAAATCCCAGCCTTCTGAATATCTTGCCTGTCACTGAATCTTTGAGTGAGTCTGCCTACATTAATCAGTATCTCCTGAGGAGGGAACCTTGAGAGTCAAGAGTTGGTTTGTCAAATGAGGTTTTTCACAACAGAGAAGCATCCTCTATCAAAGGAGGGGGTGAAGGAAGGAGGGAGTGAGGGAAGGTGAGAGAGGTAGAGAGACAGATTGAGGGAGGAAGGGAGGGAGGGAGAGAAAAAGGGAGGGAGAGGGGCATGGGGAGGGAAGGACAGAATGCCATTTTATCCTTCCATTTTGGGGGAAAAACCCACTTCTGTTGTTGGCGCTATTATAATGTAAAGTGGTCTGTGTACCTATGAGGAAAAGCTTCATTTTCATCTTGATAAATACTTCTGGGTTTGCACATATACTGCAACAGATTATAGTTCAAGATCAAAACTGCACCTGCAGTTCACAATGACCTATTTTTTGCCCCAGTCCCCCAAAGTTGCTCTGTAGCAAAGCCAAGTCAAAACAATGCTCAACAAAAGACTGCAAGTTCCTGGCAATTTCCCTTCTACTCCACATGCTGCCAAGGTCACCTAGAGGTGAAGCTGAACTCTCCATTTGCCTTTTGTGCTTTTTCCTCCCCATTTCCCCTCCCTCTACTTACGTACATACTGATATGGTTTATAGCCTGTACCTCAATAGCATTATCACCCTGATTTCTAACAGACCTGGGGTCAGGGGAAGCAGGGAAGGAGACTGGATGTGAGTATGGGTGTGGCAAGGTCCTGCTGCCTTATCAGGGAGGTAAGAACGGGAATCCACCTGGTATGCTTCTGGCTATGAAGTATGGTGAGGTGAGCCAAGGTGCCAGGGGGTCACTAGGAGTTCACATTGGATAAGTGCCCAATGTTTGCAGGACTTAGTGTATCAACTTTTCTAATTTGCAAAGATATATTTCCTGTTGGGTTTCTTCTTCCCTGTCATCTAGGCAAAACAATCCAATATGCAGCTTGTCTGGTGTGTACAGGAAACATCCCCCCCTTAATTAAATCCAATTACGGTAATTCATTCAGAAAATCTGTGGGATCACTGGCACAAGTTAAACTGCCCAGGGTGGAAGTGTTGGGTGTTTAGCCAAGGTATTTGTCAAGGATACCTGGGTGCTTTCCTCAGCACTGCATTGACCTGTACCTGAACCTTCCCAACATCATTTCACAAACTACATGACCTTGGCATGCCTTCTTCTACTCTTCTGTAAAATGGCAGTTCTCACTATTTATTCCTAAGCTGCTTCTCTTACCTGCTTAGAGAGCCCTGGCGGGCAGAACTAAGTCTCAGTGACAGAAAAAGAAACACAAGATCATATTTCAAGTTTGTGCTTTCAGTTCTGGGGGCTGAGGATTGGCTGATGGGGCAGCCCTGTGATTGGCCCTGAATAGGATGTTAGTGGCATTGTTCTTTTATGCTAATTTTGGATAGAATTGGCCATTGCTTGGGTCTTACTGGAGAATAATTACAAAGCAGGTGGGAATATTGACTAATTCCCTCCTGTTAAGGTCTTGGCTGAAAATATTGCAGAACACTAAGGAACAGTTTTCATTTTCTGAAGCTCACATTGCATTAAACAGACGGTAAGAGATGCGACTAAAGACTTTACCCTTCTCATTACAGTCAAATTGTCCTTACACCTATCTGACCTACTTTGCAATCTGAGTGTGATCAACAACAATGGTAATAATCACTTCCACTCAAACTAGAAGACTTTCTCCAATCAAAGTATTCGTGGTCAAGACACATTTCAAGGGACTGGATTCTCTGATGAAATACAATAGAGTGTGTGTACCCAGGCCCCTTAGCAAGTAGTTCATATATTGACGTAAAAGAAGGACATTTATAGATATAAAATACTTTAATTTAAAGCATCTCTCTCATTGGAGATTACTTGGCTTTTTAAAATTTTTCATTTAAAAAAGTTCATTTGTTCATTCATTCATTCATTTGACAAACATTTGCTGAACAGCTGCTATGTGCCAGGAACCGAGGTAAGGATATAAAAACGAGCAAGGCAACAGTTTCTATATTAATTAAACAGTGCACAGCTAGTAGAGGAGCCATATAGGAAAATAGATACAGTATAGTAAGATACGCTATATCAGAGCATTGTGTAAGGTGTTAAGGAGGTGCAGAGAGCAGGTCAGTCCCTGCCTGGGAGAGTCAGGGAAAGTTTCCAAGGGGAGGAAACATCTGAGTCTTAAAAGTTGAGTAAATGTTTGCCAGGGGTATAAGTGCCTAGCTAAGAGGAAGACACTTTGCTATGTCATGTTGGGTGAACAGCAACAAATTTTGTGCGGGTATACCAAGGGAATGGTAGAAGACACAGCTGGAAAGGCAGGTAGGAGCTGGCCTAAAAAGATAGTTATATGCAAGGGCTTTCTCTTTCTTCCCTGCAGGTGATGGGCAGATCCAGAAGAATGATCAATCAAATTTGTATTTTAGAAAGGTCACTTTGGCAATAATTGGAAGGGAGGGGCTACCATGCAAAAGCAGAGGAGTCACTGAGACAAATATGTAAAATAACTATGATAAAGTTTATAAGTGCTGATATTAGTGTGGATACTTGCATAAGTTTTGTCATGTATCTGCCACCATTTTGAGTGCTGTAGAAAAATCAATATAAGAGTTCAGAGGTTGGAATGGGATGATAAGGAAAGGCTTCACAGAGAAGGCAGGCAGACAGATACAGATGAAGCTAGGATAGGGTGAGCATCCCAGATTGCAGAAACAGCACAAATAAAGTGTGATGCTTCTAAATACAGGATAGAAACATGATGTACCTGTGAACTGGAGAACACCTATCAGACTGTTGGGGAAAACAAGAGGAATAAAATTATCCGAGGCCTTATACATTTAGGCAGGTATTTCAAGTTACACCAAAGTCCATCAAAATCTATATGGCACCCCAAAGTGGGACTAGGCAGTCAATCACTGTGGGCAGTGAGGCAGTCAACCTCTGTTGACACTGAGCTGACATGATCATACCTAAAACTATGGTAGAGGATTTAGTCTATTTCTAAGTTTGTGCACTGGGTTGAGATTAAACACGCTGGGCAAATACAAAGCATTTTCTTTCAAAAAGATACATCCCTCTGGTCTGTTAGCAATATTGAAGCTTAATCACCAACCAAGTGAAATGCATTAAATTGAGATGAGCCTGGATTACTGGTTTGTACCTTGTGAAGTTTCTTCTTCATTTAAGTATTCTATAAGAAATACAAGAGTATATAACATAGGCTCCTACTAAAAAAAAAGTTGGGAAGGCCAAGAATGTTTTTATATGTGTCCTAACTGAAACTTCTTTTGAAATAGGAAAACCTCCATGTTACCTATACTTTATTGCTTAAAGTAGGCAGAGATGTGAACAATTAGATCATTCCATGAATGAGTAATCCCACCCAGTAATAAAACCCCATTTTGGATTATTATTCTTTGTTTAATAAAACAACAAGAGCATTCATTCTAGCCAGTCTGTGAAAAGCACAAAATGAACCAAACACTTTGTTTAGTCTAACAATAGGTACTCTCAGCCAAAACAAGGAGGATCCCCAAATTTTGGCTTTTATAAAATGTGACTTTACCATGCACTGATATTGTATAATGAGAGGGAAGAGATGTGAAGACAGAAGTAACAGAATAATGCAGTTCGTTTTTACTCAGTGTGACAAGGGATGAAATGGATTTCTTGCCAGTTTAAAGGCATGACAAGGTATACCTTATAACCAACTCTGTCAATAAATCAATTGTTTATGGTATTTCCTTAACCTAGAACATAGTTAACAACTGCAGTACCATTATTCAATTTTGTTGATTATATAAGGCAGTAAGCTGCACACTTCCTTTAAAATAATATTTCATGGACAAGAGAGAGTTAAAGTTTATCTCTGACTCATTGATTCAACACCATAAATGACCTCACCATCCCTCCTTGTCATTAACAATGCTAAGTTACTGCTGTATAATTTTACCTACCTCATTTTGAATAGTTCCATAAAGTTGTCCAGACCATGTGTCAACAGACCACTTGGACTTCGAGCAACACTTCATAGCTCTCAGCTGGTAATTACAATGTGTTCCTAAACACGTAGATAATATATGATTTCCAAATTGCAATCATCTTCCTAGGCCACTATCAGGCTTAGTAATCTTTCATCACTTCAGGAATCAATTCACCAAGTGGGCAAGTCATTTTCCTCACCAGTTGTAACAAATTTTATGTTTCACATAGACATGGACGGTCGAAATTCATTTTTATTTTCTGATTAGTGCCGCTCAACTAATCCTCAACTCTCTTACAACAGGCACTAAAAGAGACATAACCTTCTTTCTAAAAGTACAATTGGCCCTGGACATATCCTGATTTCACCTGTTCAGGTCTCTGGGTATTCAATAAAGCAAGTTCAGCCGCCGTGCCAAGAGGCCACACAGAGTTCAAGGTAACACCTCACAGCCATCAGCAGGTTAATTATAATTTCATTTTCAAACACACCGACTACATGCTTGTTTCAACTCCAAATGACCTTACCTGCGTAATTTTTTTGGCGGGGTGGGGGGTTGTCTACATGGAGTACATTTCTGTCAGCAAAGCTGAAAGGCCACTTTGAGTTCATGGTAACAATTCATATTTTTAACAGGTTGCCCAAACCTAAATCCTCACCTTCAAACATTCCAGAGGGAGCACTTAGTAGCTATGAGGTAGAAGGGAGGGGGGGATAAGGAAGGGAGAGGGTAGAAAAGGGAAGCAGAGCTATGGCTCCTGCCTTCTGCAGTTTTGAGACGTTTGCTACCAATGGCCATCTTAGCTGATTCTGGCTCGTTGGGGAAGGCCCTGCACTTTTGGGGTGGAGCCTTACAGGAGTTTCTAGATATTTCTTTAATGATTACATCACCGCCAGAAACAAAACTGGGTCAAAAGCAGCCTTGTATTTTTATTCTTAAGTGATCACAACAGTGGAAGCTTGATTCTGCATTGAAGGTAACTGGGACAGATGCTGATTTCCTTTTGCTTCCTCAGTGAGTAGAAACAGACAAGGAAGTTTTCAGAGGGATGAATGTTTTCTACAGACAAGCGCTCTTACAAATCAGGTTGAAGGAGACCAAGTAACTTCAATGAGAGGAGTCATTTCAGATGTGATTTTTCTTATCTCTGCTGCCTATATCGTACGTACCACATGTCAGAATGACAAGTTTTGTGGGAATGTTTTATAAGACCAACTGACCCATTTTCCCACTTAAAAACCAAACCAAACCAAACCAAACCAAAAGCAAGTGGCCCCACAGCTTTTGCTCAGGAATGCTTTATGCATAACTCATCAGTCATCTGCATGGAAATCTCATTTTCCATTTCACAGAACTTAGCCATTTTTTGTTTGTTTTGTTTTAATTCTTTTATTTTTTCAAACTATCTAAATGACTGAACTGCTTAGTGTTTATTGTTCATACTATGAACTGTCTTGGAGAGACAAAAAATAAGTAGAGACTCCACTAGCATATTTCATTCTTGGCCATTTATTCCCCTTGAAACAAGTATTAGTTTTATGGTACTTTGCCTCAAATTGTTTAAGAGAAGTCTTCCCTGGCATTTAGATCCCACTTGGCTGGGCTGCATCTTTTTTCTTACAGCTTGATCTATCTTGTCAATCCCTTTTGACAAAATGAAAGGACAATTTCTATAATGTTCACTCATTCCCTCTTCAGAGGATCCTTTCTTGGCAAATAAGTGGGCGGTGAAACAACCCTTTTCACTCTCAAAACTTAACCGCAGATTATCTCAATACTGCTTTTCAAATGAGGGAGGTAATTTCTGGTTGCTGCAGGACCACAAAGAATTTAGATGAGTGCCCCACCAGAGAGCCTGAATGTTTTGTTATTGTTGCATAGCAATATGATTTAAATTTTTTAGTTGCAGAGCCTGTTTACTTCTCCCAAATGAATCTTACGAAGAAGCCCAAAATACGAAACATATAATATCAAAGCTGCTCAGGCAAATTTAGGATAAACCACCCAGGAACCTATGAACTCAGCCTGTCTACCTCCCCCATTTCCTCAACTTCTACCATTACAGCACAGAATCACACCCAAGGGAGCTCAACAGAACCAGTAGCTGCCACGCAATACAGCTTAAAAACTACTAAGACTTGGTGTTGGTAGGAATTAGAAAGTAGGTATTTGTAAGTGGCAAATCATTTCCTCAAACTTAATTAACCCAGAACTATATGAATGATCATGTCAGAACATTTTTTTTTCCATTAAATGACTATCTCTTGAAGACCAGAGCTTTGGCTTGTTTATATTATACCCCCCACAATACCTAGCTCATTCTAAATGTTTAATAAATGTTGCACTACAATGCCTTGTCTCAGATTGGGAAAAATTATTTTTGGTGCAGAACATGTTTTAAGGGGGCAGAAATGATATCTCCCCCCTCCCTCACTCTGTATTCACCCAGAAATCCTAGTCATCATATCAGACTCTCTTCATCACTGAAACACTCCATCTCACCTTCAAACAAGGTGACAACAGCCACACATCTCAGCTTTTCTTAATGAGAAATGTAGAATGACAACTGAAAGTTGAGGCCTTCAATAAAGCTTATTTGGTCTCAACTTTCCCATTTATAAATGGCAATAATCAAACTAATCATTTCCCTTTCCCATTTATAAATGGCAATAATCAAACAAATCATTTCCCTTGCCTGGCATTCAAAAGGAGGTAATGAGTGTTAAACTGAAGCAAGGAAGTCATTTGAAGTCTGCCTTTTATTTTAGGAAAATTGTTCCTTCTCAGTCAACAATCAACCAAGTATTTACTGATATCCTTTGTGTTTCTAAGAAGAGCACTGAACTTGAAGTTAGAACACTGGAGCCTGAATTTAAGATTGTTACTTCATAGCAGTAAGATACTGCTTGAGAGCACCGTATTTGTTTTCTCACCTCTGTAAGTAGAATAATATTTGCTACCTCACAAGATTATTTTCAAGATATAAAAGATAATATTTATGACAATATCAAGCACTGTTCCTGGTACATAACTAATTCAGGATCCTGTGCGGGATCCTAAGTACGTCAAGAGTAAAAAGAGACGTATGGGGGCTTCCCTGGTGGAGCAGTGGTTGGGAGTCTGCCTGCCGATGCAGGGGACGCGGGTTCGTGCCCCGGTCCGGGAAGATCCCACATGCCGCGGAGCGGCTGGGCCCGTGAGCCATGGCCGCTGAGCCTGTGCGTCTGGAACCTGTGCTCTGCAACGGGAGAGGCCACAACAGTGAGAGGCCCACGTACCGCAAGAAAAGAGAGAGATAAGAAGGAAATGTATTGTGACTTTGTAAATCAACTGCCATAAGGTGAACATCCAGGCAATTTGTATTTTAATACTCAAGGGGCTCAGGGGTACAAGTTTAACTTTAGGGGATTAAAGTTGTGCGATGGGGGTGGGAGGGACCCAGAGCTCTGGGTTTGTTCCAAAGTAAGCCTCAGGATATATCAAATTGAACTGGATTCAGTTCAATTACTAAGATTAAAGGCAGAAGCAGAGCCACATTTACTTTGTAGGGAAATCATACTAATAGTTGCTCCCTGATATGAAAAGGACTTTCATTTCAATCCCCACATCTTTCCCATCCCGACTAGGGATGGAACCCATGCCCCTGCAGTGGAAGCACAGAGTCTTAACCACTGGACTTCCAGGGAAATCCCTCTCTTTCCTTCTTTTATACCTGAATCAGGACCGACCTGGAAGTAGAACAGAGTCTAGATATTCTCAGAAGTGAAGAAGTCATAGGCCTATTACCAGTGTTAAGATCTGTTCCTTTAGTTAATTATTCCTCTGCTAAACTTTCTGGAGTCACAAAGTCACATGTTTAGATTCCCCTCAGGGATAATCTGACCCAGTCCTTTAGATCAGAGTCCAGACGGCTAGGGTAAGGGACCTGGTGCCTTAGAAAATCTGGACCTTGATCCACACAAAAATTATATTAGGGTTCAAATGCTAAAGAATTGCTTTTTGTATATGATAAAATATAATTCTGAGCTGGAAGCCATTTTTTTATTCCTCTTAAAGTTCTGATGACAAAGGAACTTTAGCTAAGCTAAACTTACCCTCCTTTCCCTCCGGATCAACATTAATGAACTAGCAAAATAGATAATTTTTCTAAAGGTACTAAGTCATTGAGAAACAGTCAGATGACTGGGAAACAACATCATTATTAACAACAATGATGACAACAACAACAACAAAATCCTGCTTTACTGAACCAAGCAACGCTTCCTAAAAGTACATTTTTCATTTGTCTCACAGCAAGCATGTATCAAGTACTTAATCTGCATAGGGTCCTAGTCATTACAAGCTCTGGTCATCATTAATTTCATCTTGTCATTCTAGTTCAATTTTGCTATTTTCTCCTTTCTGTGCTTTAAAAAAATGGCATGAGAACACAGCAATTTTTTATGAGATAGAGTCAAACAACATATCCTGACATTCTTTTTTGTACTTTTATTTCCCTATTACATACCATAATCTTTTTTTGGGAGCCTTCATTGCCTATGACTGGTTCACAAATTAATTCAAATATGTTTCAACCGTGGAAACTCACTATTTTTTCCTTCTATTCACATTTCTTGTGCTCATAACCCTTTTTCTAATAAAGTACCCCAAGATAAAACAGATGTTAGAATTAAGCAAAAAGAAATGACCATTTCCCATACACCATTAAAGTCCATGATGTTTACATGAAAGAATCATTGGAAGTTAAAATTAAATATACCTCAGAATCATTTAGTCATAGACATGGCTGGGAACCCCTGAGGCTTCAAAGTGTTCAAGGTGGTAATGGCATCACTAAGAATTTCTATTTTAAATCAATAAACAGGTTTTTGAGTATAATGAAGTAACTTGAAGCAGACCAACACTTCTGCCAAAAACAATTAGAAAAGCCAGAAGCTAAATTTTTAAAAAGAGGGCTTCCCTGGTGGCACAGTGGTTGAGAGTCCGCCTGCCGATGCAGGGGACACGGGTTCGTGCCCCGGTCTGGGAAGATCCCACATGCCATGGAGGGGCTGGGCCCGTGAGCCATGGCCACTGAGCCTGTGCGTCCGGAGCCTGTGCTCCACAACGGGAGAGGCCACAACAGTGAGAGGCCTGCGTACTGCAAAAAAAAAGCGTAAATTAAAAAAAAAAAAGCATCAGCTAACTACTGAGGCATCCAGATGATAAGATTTGAAAGAGAAAAAAGGTCTTTGAGATGAATCCAAAATTCTGTATACCAGGTTCTTGGTGTTGGGAGAAAGGCAGAGAAGCCAGGAGAACTTCTGGCAAACTCACAGGGCTGGAAAGATGAAAACTGAAGTCTGGTGCTACCAAGGGAGAAAGAATTTAAGTAATCAAGATGGCAGAGGGAAGCAAGGGACAGAAAAGTGAACCTACTGGCATGTGCTGATGCTAAGCTGTAGAAGGCAGGGGACTGAGAAGCCAAACAGATAATGGCTGAGAAGTAGAAAAGAGTTTTCTACAGACTCTTGGTGCTGAGGAAATAAAAATTAGAGTTTAGGTCCCACCTAGGAGAGGCCTGACTAAAATGTCCTAGGCTCTCAGTTGGGACACAAAGAAAATACCTATAATGGTAGATATGAACAAAGTGTAGGCTGAATCTCATAAAAACTGCATCCCAGACACAAGTCTGCAAAGTTTGTGAATGGATCGTGGTGATGTCCCCCACACTCTAGATACCTGCCAAAAGACAAGATGAATCTCTGGAGTAGAATATCATCATCCAGAACCACTAACATTTTTTCATTCACAATGACTGGGATTCAATAAAAATTTAGATATGCCAAAAACAGGAGTAAGAGAAAACTAGACAATAGAAACAGTCCTACAGGTGAACAAAATCAGAAATGGGCTTTAAAATAACTGTGACTAACATGTACAATAAAACAGAGGAGAAAATGCAGAATTTCACCAAACAATTGAAATATTTAAAAAAGAAGAAATTCTAGCATTGAAAAATAACTAAAATTAAAAATATAGTAGTGGATTGAAGAACAGATTGTACATAGATGAAGAGAAGATTAGTAAATTGGAAGAGTAGTGAGTACAAAATATCTAGATTGAAGCAAATTCATAGATTGAAGCTAAAAGATAGAACATATGGGACATAGTGAAAAGAGCCAAAATATGAGTCTCTGGAGTCCTAAAAAGCAGGAGCTAGGGCTTCCCTGGTGGCGCAGTGGTTGAGAATCCGCCTGCCGATGCAGGGGATACGGGTTCGTGCCCCGGTCTGGGAAGATCCCACATGCCGCGGAGCGGCTGGGCCCGTGAGCCATGGCCGCTGAGCCTGCGCGTCCGGAGCCTGTGCCCCTCAAAGAAAAAAAAAAAAAAAAAGCAGGAGCTAGAGAATGGGGGAAGGAAAATTTGAAGAGATTAATAGCTGCAAAATTTCTAAACTTATAAAAGACACCTATTTACAGATTCAAGAGGAATTTTAAACTCCATAGAGGAAAAACACAAAGGAAACCCCACCATGCACGTTAGAGTAAAATTGCCAAAACCAAAGATAAATCTTCAGAGGAGTAGCTACAAGACTTACACTTGACTCCATCAAGAAACATGATGGAAATCAGTAAACAATGGAACTGCACACTGACGTGTTAAAAGAAAATAACTTAAAAGAAAATAACTGGCAACTTAAAATTCATTACCCAGTAAAACTATTCTTGAGTAATGAAGGCAAAAAAACCCACCAAAAAACAAACAAAAAAATACATTTCAAGACAAACGAAAGCTAAGATAATTTATTATCAGCAGACCTACACTAAAAGATATATTAAAAAGAATGTGCAGGGCCTCCCTGGTGGCACAGTGGTTGAGAGTCCGCCTGCTGATGCAGGGGACGCAGGTTTGTGCCCCGGTCTGGGAGGATCCCACGTGCCACGGGGTGGTTGGGCCCATGGGCCATGGCCGCTGAGCCTGCGTGCCCGGAGCCTGTGCTCCGCAGCGGGAGAGGCTGCGACGGCGAGAGGCCCGCGTACTGCAAAAAAAAAAAAAAAAAAGAATGTGCAAAGAAACCAAAGGTTAAATATGTAGATACATATAAACAAATGTTATCAGTAATAATACTAATGTTCCTTTGGATTTAAAATATTTGTGAAGTTAAAGTGATAGCAAAAATAAAAAAGTAGGAATGGAGTACATTAAAGTTGTTTTAAGTTCTAGCATTTTTGTGGGATTTAAGTTTTATCAGCCTCTTAATAAGTCAAAGGTACCTGTTGTAGTGTTTAGAGGAACCACTTAGAGACTATAACAAACAAGTTAACAGAGATAAAAAGTAGAATAATAAAATATAATTAATTTTTAAAAGGCAAGAAAGAAGGAAAACATGAAAAAAAAAAAACCAAGAGAGGGCAAAAAGAGAAAACAGGAATTAAAACGCTATGTATAAATCCCAATATATCACTAATTAATTGAAATGCAAATTAACAAAATACTCCAATTAAAAAGCAAAATTTGTTAGAACAAACATTCTACATGCCACTTATTAAAGCACACCTTAAACATAATCTTGAAAAGTTGAAAGTAAACTGATGAAAAAATATGTACCATGCAAATACTAGACAAAAAGAAAGCTGATGTGCCTATGTTAATATCAGACAAAGTAGACTTTAAGGCAAAGAGCATTATTAGAGATACAGGTGGACATGTTACAATGTTAAAAATCAACCTAACAACAAGATGCAACAATCTTAAATTTATATGTCCCCAGTAATATATGCTTCAATATACTTAAAGGAAAAATGGAAAGGACTAAAAGAAATAAATCCACAATAATAATTGGAGAGGTGCACAAAACTCTCAAGAACTGACAGAACAATTAGAATAAAATAAAAAAATCAGTAGAAATATAGAAGATTTACCCATTATGATGAACAAATTTTATCTAATTGATGTTTATAGAACACTGCAGCCAGTAAATGTAAACACACACACATTTTTAAAGGGCATGTAGAATATTTACAACATTGATCAAACACTGAAGCAAATGTCAGGTCTCAACAAATTTCATAGGACTAGAAGTCATTCTATTATGTTCTCTGACCACAGTAGAATCAAGGTAGAAATCAACAACAAAAAGACAGGTAGGAAATCTAAAAATGGAAAATAATGCCCTAATAAATAACTCATGTGTCAAAGAAGCAATAAAAATGGAAATTAGAAAATATTTTGGGCTAAATGTTAAGGAAAATATTATGTACCAAGATCTCTGGGACAAAGGTGTCTCAAGGGAACTTTATTGCCCTAAATGAATACCTTAAAAAAGAAGAAAAACTGAAAAAGAAAAAAGATAGATCTAAATATGCATCTCAAGAAGTTAGGGCTTCCCTGGTGGCGCAGTGGTTGAGAATCTGCCTGCCGATGCAGGGGACACGGGTTCGTGCCCCGGTCCGGGAAGATCCCACATGCCGTGCAGAGGCTGGGTCCGTGAGCCATGGCCACTGAGCCTGCACGTCCGGAGCCTGTGCTCCACAATGGGAGATGCCACAACAGTGAGAGGCCCATGTACCGCCAAAAAAAAAAAAAAAAGAAGTTAAAGAATAGCAAACTGCTGCTGCTTGTACTGTTCATAGCAGAATAAGAGAAGTAGAATACATATGAAAAGTGGAATCAATAAAGTCAAAAATGGCTCTTTGAAAAGACAATTATCAAGAAGAATAGAGAGAAGGCACAAATTACCAGTACTCAGAATGAAAAGGGGCATATAACTAGAGATCCTACAGATATTAAAAATATAATGAGAGAATATTATGAACAACCTTATGCCAATATATTAGGAAATTTAGATGAAACAAATTCCGAGAAAAACACAATTTTCCAAAATTGACATAAGAATAAATAGAAGATCTGACTAGTCACTTGTGTATTAAAGAAGTTGAGTCTATAATAAGTTTCTCAGAAAGAAATTTCCTGGTCCATATGATTTCACTGGTGAAATCTTTATAACACTGAAGGAAAAAAAAATAATACTAATCTTACACAAATTCTTTTTAGGAAAGAAAATCAGGGAAAACTTCCCAACTATTTTTAGTAGATTGGCATAACCTTGATATCAAAACCCCAAAAGGCTATTATAAGAAAGGAAATCCAACAGAAAATTGGGCAAAATAGTTGAACTAGCACTCCACAAAAGAAGATATCAAAATGGCTAATTAACATATGAAGAGGTTGCTCGATATCATTAGTATTAGGGAAACAATACAAATTATCATGTTATACAAGATATTATAACATTATACAAAATAAACTCACAATGAAATAGCAGTACACACCCACCAGAATGGCTAAAATTAGAAAGAATACAATACCATGTGTTGTTGAAGATGTGGGAGTAAGTTGAACTATCATCACTCTTAGTATAAACTGATTACAATCACTTTGAAAAACTAGTGGTATCTACTAAAGCTGACATATATATCCTAACATATAACCAGCAATTCCAACCCTTTGGTATATTTCTAACAGAAATGGGCACATCAAAATGCATCTACAAGACTATTCAAGGCAGCACTCTTCGTAAAAACCCAAACCAAGAAACATCCCTAATGTCTATCAACAATCAAACAGGAATGAATAAATTGTGGCATATTTGTATAATGGAATGCTTTACAGCAATGAGAGAGAATAAACTATTGCTTCATGCAACAGTTTAGATGAATCTCTTAAACAGGTCAGACTATTCAATGCTGATAGAAATAAGCAGAGTGATTATTATCGGATGGGAGGTATTAGGGATTGGGAGCAGGTATAATAGGAACTTCAGGGTATGTTAGTAATGTTTTATTTTTTTATCTGGGTTTTGTGGGCGCATTCACTTTACAAAAACACATCAAGTTGCATAATTATGATTTATAGCTTTTTGTGTTCTATAATAACCTTTATTTTAAAATGTCAATAAAAGGAATAAAACTTTCCTCCTTTATTTTTTTTCTTCACAGGTAGAATTTATTAAGAAGTAGATGTGGAGCTTCCCTGGTGGTGCAGTGGTTGAGAATCCACCTGCCGATGCAAGGGACGTGGGTTCGTGCCCCAGTCCGGGAAGATCTCACATGCCACGGAGCGGCTGGGCCCATGAGCCATGGCCACTGAGCCTGTGCGTCCCGAGCCTGTGCTCCGCAATGGGAGAGGCCCGTGTACCACAAAAAAAAAAAAAAAAAAAGAAGTAGATGTGAATTATTTGTCTTTAAAAAAAATTTTATTGGAGTATAGTTGCTTTACAATGTTGTGTTAGTTGCTGTACAGCAAAGTGTATCAGTTATACACATAAATATATCTACTCTTTTTAAGATTTTTTTTCCCATATAGGTCATTATAGAGTATTGAGAAGAGTTCCCTGTGCTATACAGTAGGTCCTTATTAGTTATCTATTTTAGATACAGCAGTGTGTATTTGTCAATCCCAGCCTCCCAGTTTATCCCTCCCCCACCACCCCCCTCTCCCCTCTGGTAACCATAAGTTTGTTTTCTACATCTGTAACTCTATTTCTGCTTTGTAAATAAGTTCATCTGTAAACTTTCTTCCTTTAAATCTGTATTGCTTGAGATCCTCTAAGTGGGTGTAAAGTCATGAGTAGCAGCCGAAGGAATTCAGAAGCCTGTGTTCGTGATCCAGTCACTTGGCTGGTTTTCCCCTCAGCTGAACACAGCTAGGTTCTGTGATATCTGTGTGTGTGTGTGTGTGTATTTTTACCATCATAAAATTTGAAAATGTCTTCATTTTTACTCATTGTGATGGTTAATTTTATGTGTCAACTTGACTGCATCAGACATATGGTCAAACATTACTCTGGGTTTGTCTGTGGGAGTATTTCTGGATAAATATCAACATTTAATCGACAGACTTAGTAAAGCAGATTGCTCTCCCTAATGTGAGTGGGCCCTATCCAGTCAGGTGAGGAACTGAATAGAACAAAAAAGGCTGACCCTCCTGCAAATAAGAGGAAACTCCTGTCTACCTGCCTTGAGCTGGGACATCAGTCTTTTCTGGTCTTTGGACTGAAATGAAAACATCAGCTTTTTGGGTCTCAAGCCTGTTAGCATCTTTATGGAACTATACCTGTGTCTCCAGCTTGCTGACTGCAGATCTTGGGACACTTGCCAGCTTCCATAATCACATGAGCTAATTCATTATAATAAGTAAGTAAATAAATATATACACATACATACACATACACCTTACTGGTTCTGTTTCTCTGGAGAAGTCTGACTAATACATTCATATATTGCTTAATTCTTGCTCATAATAGATTGTTTGTTAAAGGCAGAAAACATGAGAAATACTGAAAAAATAAAAATATATAGCCTATAAAATTGATTATAATTTTGCAAATAAGTCTGAAATATGATCTTAAACTTGTAGTTGCAGTCATGGATCAAACTCCTTATAATGTACCTAAAACTATTCTTAGTCTTTTAAAAACTGATATTTAAAAAGAGGAAATGTGTTTAATTCAATTTGACTCTGTATTTATTAGGATTTAAGGTTATCATGGTGACATTTATTTTTGAGAAATACTTGCACTTACTAGCATGAAATAGCTTTTCTTATTTTATTTAGAAACACAACTTGAAATTTAAAAAAATCGGTTTTTAATATTCAAAATTAAAAATTTCAAACAACACATCATATAAGTAGATTTGGATCTAATGTCTACCCCCAAATTTTACAGATAAGGAAATCAAGACCCAGAGCAGTTAAGTAATCAACTAAGAATACAGTTTTAGTTAGTGGTAGAGTCAGGGTAAACACTCAAGTGTCCTGATTATTGGGCCAGAATTCTTTGCACCACAGCATAAGATATCTGTCCCTTCTAGCACTATGGGTCATATTATAGCTCCTCAAATTAGTATTTTTTTAACATGCACAAAAAGAATCTGGTCAACTCTAGCTATTAAAAGGTTGCCATGTCTGACTGAGAAATTCACAAATATAATGGTTCTTTACATTTTCCTCCACCTTCAGTAAATTTGGCTTTCACCAGCTAATGTCTGAAAACATCTTTGGATAATTTTCAGTGAAGAAACAATAAATCAGGGATGTCAGTGGCTGAGAGGGGAGAGCTTTTCCAATTTTCATAAACAAAAACTTCAGTGACAGCCACTTTCAGGTTTTGGATGTAATTTTCCTAACTGATGTCTTCACTGTGGTGTGCCATGGCTGTCTTCCACTCACTAGCCAATCTTGGGGGAAACATGATTTACGCTGATGCCACATCAATGTGAAAATCTGATCAAGTAAAGTAGAACTCTGTAGCCTAACTGGGGAAAGCTGGAAGCAAGTCACCATTCACATGTAGATAAGGCAAAGACAGGGACCATCTATAAAAGTACGACTGCCCTGCTTCTGGTTTAAACTGCCAACTGATTAGTAGCTAAAGACACAGCCTCAAGACACTTCCCATTGAAATGGCTATAAAAACACTGGAAAAAGTAAAAACTCTTAACAATGTTAAAATCTAAAATGAATGGTTAAACTATTGCCAAAATTCAGAAGGATTTTCAAACTAACAAGACTACAGTAGAATTGAGAATCACAATCCAGGGCTCATACAGAATAGACCTACCCCTGGCTCAGAAACCAGGCTCTATAACACTGTTTTCCAACACTGGCCAATTTTCTGCAAATACAGATTCCTTGGCTCCATTTCTAGAGATCCTGATTCATAGGTCTGGTGTTGGGGATGGGGGCAGGGGGAGCAGAAGTGAATACTTTTTTTTATAAAGCACTTTACATGAATCTGATGATCTCCCAGGTTTGAAAATGACTGGTCTATACCAATTACAAAAATTGGGTGGACATCGCTCTGTTGCACACTTGTTGCTTTCTTTAAAACATAATTTTTAAATTTTGAAATAGACTCATGAAAAGTTTCAAAAATAATACAAAGGATTTCCATAAACCTTTCAACAAACTTACCCCAATGATAATACCTTAGATAACCAGAATACTTTGTCAAACATGGGAAACTGACTCTGATATAATACCATGAATTCAGGTGTAGACCTTATTTGGATTTCACCAGTTTTTATACACATTCTCATATACATGTGTTTTATATGCACTTGTATGTGTGTATGTTGTATACAGTTGCATAAAAATTTATCACATGGAGATTTGTGTAAAGAATGCAAAACTGTTCCATCACCATTAAGGAACTCCTTTGTTTTACTTCTCACAAGTCAAACCTTACCCTATTCCCAGCTCCAACCTCTGGCAACCAATGATTTGTTCTCCATCACTGTAACTTTGTCACTTAGAGAATGTTATATATAAATGGAATTCTACAGTATGTAAACTTTTGAGATTGGCTTTTATTTTTTACTTGGCATAATGCCCTCAAGAGCCATCCTAGGTTTTGAATATATATTAATAGATCAGTCCTTTTTTCTGTCAAGTAGTATTCCATTGTATAGATGTATCACAGATTGTTTACCCATTTATTCTTTGAAGTACATTTGGATTATACATTGGAAGTACATTTCCAGTTTTTGGTTATTACAAATAAAGCTGCTGTGAACATTCATGTACAGGTTTTTTTGTAAACATGTTTTCACTTCTTTAGGACAAATGCCCAGGAGCGTAATTGCTGGTTTATATGGTAGGTATATATTTAATTTTATAAGAAACTGCTAGGCTGTTTTCCAGAGTGACAGTACCATTTTATATTCCCACCAGTAACATATACATGAGAGATCCAATTGTGCTGCATGCTTCCCAGCAGTTCGTTTACCAGTTGCTGCCTCCTGAGGTGCGCAAAGCTGGATATCCTTTTTTCTCAGCCCCTACCTAGTACTTGTGCTTTTATAACATGGCAGAAGGCAATAGGACTTGAGTGATGCAAAGCATTATGGAGTCACAATGTGGGTACAGATTAAAGATCCCAGTAAGAGGACATATTGGGGCAATGCATTTTCCTTCATCTTCTGGTTAATGCCAGAGAAAGAGACAATGCGGGTATAGGCTTATGATAAACCATTCATGTTGCATTTGATGAATAATTGCTAATGGTGAGTTACTTGGATAGGAATTGTGTGTATCAATGTGTTCTCCAGCCATGGATCTGAGACGAGGCTAATCACACTCAAGAACAGGGTAAACAGGTGTCTGATTTTTAAAACTGAAAGTCTGGTATTTGAGCTTTTGGCCTAGAAATGACTTATGGTGATGTGGCCTATGAGCCAACATTTTTTTTCCTCTAAACTCTAAAACCTGAATGACCAAATATGCTCTCTTTAAAGCACATAATCTCTGAGAGTCTGCTTAATTTCTTTTGACATGCTCATTCTATCAGTAGAAAACTTGGTTTTTCTGTAAAGTAAAAGCAAGCCTAAGAGTCTGTCCCATGTCCCATTCTGATGACTGTAGAAGCAACAGGGCTTTACTTTAGGGTGAATCCTAAAGGTTCTGTGATTCTTTATGAGTATGACAAACCCAGACTGATATACAGAATGAAGAGTAATAACTTCAATCTTGTCTGCTTCCTGAACTTGACTGGAAAAGGAATATAGAAAGATTTGCACGCATCTTGCAGTATAATGATATGTATGAAGCTTTCAGTGATTCTAATGGGTGGGGTTCTCATTTTCACCAAATCGGAACTGTAAGAAAGAAATTGGAATTGAAATTATATCAGGAGATGTATGTCTTCCAGATGGTAGGAGGAGAAAGGTGGAGAGATAAGGAGTCATTTACCAGGAAAGTAGAGCTTTGGGACTCCTAATAAATCCAGAGAAAGATGCATCACAATCTAGTGGGACCAGTGTTCACTGCAACTGGATGCACAGCCAGGACAACGCCTCTGAGTTTCAAAATACCATTTAAAAAAAGTACAAGGAAACTCTCTTGATTTTCAGAGCAGATATCCTTGGTTTGCCTCTTTTTTCATCTCTCCTAAATTTATAGCAGATCTGCCAGAATAAAATTCTTATTAGGTGTTTATATCTATGTACATATTTATCTCTCTCTATTTGTATCTACCTATCTATTTATATATTTGAGGGGATATCTAGGACCTATATTATAAAAATGTAATCCTGTAATCCCTCTCTATTAACCAAAAAAAAAAAAAAACGACATTAGAGTAAGAGGCTGGATAAAATGGATTGCAAACAAAAAACAAAACTAACTTTTATATGAAATATCTGTAAAAATATCTGAAATTAAGGCTGTCAGAACCACAGAGGTAGAACAAAACTACACTAAAAATTCAAAGAATGCCTTAAGCCACAAGGTTTAAGAGATAGAACACAGATTCTAGGAGAGGCTAATGAAGTTGGGGAGAATTGAACCTTGAGAAGAAAGGATGAGAGGAAAATTCCCTAAGTGTATGTACCTGTTTAGGTATATACAGTGGCATGTGTGTCCATTTCCAACTGTGATCCAAAATTAATGCAATAATAGTTTTGCACGGCTTGTGAGCTCAATCAAGGCCAGAATAACAAGAAACAGGTTTCAGGTGAAGGGTTGAAAATATTGGAATAAAGTTACCATGAGACTGCAGAATCTCTTTTCTCAAAGACAGTGAAAACTATTCCCTCCCACCTTATAAACTGCCACCCTAATTTTTTTTTTTTTTTTTTTCAGTATGCGGGCCTCTCATTGTTGTGGCCTCTCCCATTATGGAGCACAGGCTCGGGACGCTAGAGGCTCAGCAGCCACGGCTCACGGGCCCAGCCGCTCCGCGGCATGTGGATCTTCCCGGACCGGGGTACGAACCCGTGTCCCCCGCATTGGGAGGCGGACTCTCAACCACTGCGCCACCAGGGAAGCCAACCCCCCTAATTTTCTAAGATAGGTAAACTTCGACCGAGAGAGAAAGAGATTCCCTTGCTTTATTCCTCAAGAAGCCCCCTTCCTTACCAAAACTGATCTGATTTGCTTTCTTGTTTCATATGTACATCTTCCAATGGTAACAGTGCTCCAATGTTGACTGCCTGGTCACTGCCTGGTTCATTACAGGTGGTCATTACAGGTGATAACTTTCTGTAGGAGAGAAATAAGCCCAGCTTTCAACGTGTATTGATCTAGTTTGAAAGTGAAGATGTTTCATCATCTACATGAGTTTCTGTATTATTTTTCAGACACGTGTGCCTCGGTTTATCTTTTATCCAACCTTTTAGGTCTAGAGGAAAGAGGAAGACATGAGGAATATTTGGTTTCAAGGTTCTGTCAGGTGATTTGCTGAATCAATCCCTAGTCTGAATCCTGGCCCTAGGTGTGAATTCGGCTGACTACAAATTGGTATAGTTCTTAAATCTCTATAGCTAGAGGTGAAATTTTTTGTTTTTGATAAGAAACAACTGGATATTTGCTGTCATGTGTCTGGTCATGTCAGCAGGTAGGTTATTAGTACCTACCTAGACTAGAATAAAAAAGTAGAATATGGGAAAAGTGAGGGGATTCTGTGATTAGGTTCCAAAAGACTGACTTCCATCTTGCTATCATACTCTCTTACCCGTTCACTTGCTTGCTCTGATGAAGCAAGATGCCACGTTGTGATATGCTTTAGGGAGAGACCATGTGGCAAGGAACTAAAGAAGGTGTGCGGCCAACAGCTCTTGAGGAACTGAGGTCTCAGCCCAACAACGTATAAGGAAATGGATCCTCCAATAACCAACTGCTAAGTAAGCAAGGAAGTAAATCTTTCCCAACAGAGCTTTGAAATGACTGCAGCTTTTTGGGAGGTCCTGAGCCAGAGAACCCAGATAAGCCACACTCATTCCTGACCCCCAGAAACTGTAAGACAAAAAATGTGTTATTTCATATCACTAAGTTTGGAGTAATTTGTTATGCAGCAGAAGATAACTAATAGAAATGATTAAGGGGTAAGTTAAAATTGTCCAATAACTCTAAGGAGTGTTCGTATGAGTAGATACTGACCTGTTCTCTATGGTCAAGGAGCACCACAGTAAGTGTTTATTAAAACAGTAAGAACTGGGACAGGGCTTAAAGAACTACTTCCTCAATCTCAGGGGTCTCATGCTAAATGACTGAAAAAGGAAAGACGTGAAGTTTTCATCTTCCCAGATTTTTCAAAAAGAGAAAAGATGACTATCTTGGGTTCTTGAAGCATCTGCTTACCCAATTATTAGAGCAGATGACATTTTGAAGTCACTTCTAGTATATTTACTTTAAAAGATTAGATGCCCGAATATAAAACAAATTAAGAAGAGAAAAGCAGACTTACAGTATGTATTTTTTCTAGACTATAAGGAAAGATATTGTATAAAGGAGAAGGTAGAAGTTAAAACTTTATAAGGAGTCTTTGTAATAAGAATTATGCTTCATAATTTCTCTGTAAAATAAATACAAAGATATCCTCTTAAAGATGAAGAACTGAAGGATTAGAGTCATTATGGGTTTGTCCAAGGGTACACAGAAAGAGAATCATAACAGTATCTTGAACATGTATGTCTCAATTTTACATGATATTAAAAAATATTAAATAAAATAGATTTCCTTCAGAATAAATGAGTATGTACTACTGAAGTGCTGAATATAAGATTACATTCATTCTGGCAGTTTCTAATATAAAACAGGAAGTTTCTAATGTAATATAGCTTGAGCTAGCTGAAATGATACCTTGATATGCTTGGGGGAGAAGAAACATGTGCCTTTCAGATTTTTCCAGTGGAAAAGCTTTCTGAGTTGCCGAAACCATAAGGTCAAACTTCCTTGACCTTCTGAATAACAATACCACTGTTCTCTTTATAGCACACATGGACAGGGAAGAAGGGGCGTTCAAGAGAGTCTCCTAAATATTTAAAGATGATTCATTGTTTATCGAGGGCCCCTTTAAATAGTAATGAGAGTAGAGCAGATAGATGAAGATATCATGATTTATTATGGCTATTTACTTATTTTGTCTGTTCCCAAAAAGTGTTCCAAGTATTTCATGATAAAAGATATGTGTACACTATACTACAAAGCTACAGTAATCAAGACAGTATGGTACTGGCACAAAAACAGAAATATAGATCAATGGAACAGGATAGAAAGCCCAGAGATAAACCCACACAACTATGGTCAACTAATCTATGACAGAGGAGGCAAAGATATACAACGGAGAAAAGACAGTCTCTTCAATAAGTGGTGCTGGGAAAACTGGACAGTTTTCATGTAAAAGAATGAAATTAGAACACTCCCTAACACCATACACAAAAATAAACTCAAAATGGAATCGAGACCTAAATGTAAGACCGGACACTATAAAACTCTTAGAGGAAAACAGAGGAAGGACACACTTTGACATAAATCACAGCAAGATCTTTTTTGATCCACCACCTAGAGTAATGGAAATAAAAACAAAAATAAACAAATGAGGCCTAATGAAACTTAAAAGCTTTTGCACAGCAAAGGAAACTACAAACAAGAGGAAAAGACAACCCTCAGAATGGGAGAAAATATTTGTAAATGAATCAATGGACAAACGATTAATCTCCAAAATATATAAACAGCTCATGCAGCTCATAATTAAAAAAAACACAACCCAATCAAGAAATGGGCAGAAGACCTAAATAGACATTTCTCCAAAGAAGACATACAGATGATCAAGAGGCACATAAAAATATGCTCAACATCACTAATTATTTTAGAAATGCAAATCAAAACTACAATGAGGTATCACCTCACACCAGTTAGAATGGGCATCATCAGAAAATCTACAAACAACAAATGCTGGAGAGGGGGTGGAGAAAAGGAACCCTCTTACACTGTTGGTAGGAATATAAATTGATACAGCCACTATGGAGAACAGTATGGAGGTTCCTTAAAAAACAAAAATCGAATTACCATATGACCCAGAAATCCCACTACTGGGCATATACCCAGAAAAAACCATAATTCAAAAAGACACATGCACCCCAATGTTCATTGAAGCACTATTTACAATAGCCAGGTCATGGAAGCAACCTAAATGCCCATCGACAGACTAACGGATAAAGAAGATGTGGTACATATATAAAATGGAATATTACTCAGCCATAAAAAGGAACGAAATTGGGTCATTTGTAGAGACGTGGATGAATCTAGAGACTGTCATACAGAGTGAAGTAAGTCAGAAGGAGAAAAACAAATATCCTATATTAACGCATATATGTGGAATCTAGAAAAATGTTAAAGATGAACCGATTTGCAAGGCAGAAACAGAGACACAGATGTAGAGAACAAACATATGGACACCAAGGGGGGAAGATGGAGGGGAGGGTGGGGGGTGGGATGAATTGGGAGATTGGGATTGACATGTATACACTAATATGTATAAAATAGATAACCAATAAGAACCTGCTGTATAGAAAATAAATAAGATTAAAAATTAAAAAAAAGATGTATACAGTAATGCTTTTAAAATGGAAATAGAAATGACATGATTGTATGACGATTCTCCAGGTATTTAAAACATGACTGTCAAGGAGGAGAGAAGAGTAAAACATCTCAAGAGAGTTTAACTAGGTGTAATGGGATGAAATTAGGCAAAGGAAAAGGCAGGATAAACAGAATGTTTATTTTTCCTAAGTTTTTTCCTAAGTTTCTACTTGTGAACTAAATTCCCTGAGGAACACAGTTTGCAGTCATGTGAAAGACTGTTCTTTTCGTACTATTCTACAGAGAATACACCTGCAGAGAAAAGAAAGAAAGGAGATGAACAAAATTATTCTACAGAAATTTTCCACCTCTAAATTTATGCTCTATACTTAATTGCATTTTGAAAAAGTATGCAAGGAATATGTGCACAAATTCTTCAAAGTTTAAAGAAGGATAACAAGTAAAAATTGAAATTCTCCCTTTTCTTCCTTTCTCAAGATGAAAGGATAATTCAACTGTTACCATATATAAATATGCACAATATAAACAGATTTTTAGGTGTAGATGGGATTTTACTATAAGTATTGTTTGGTGACTTATCTTTTTAAAGTTGGTTATGTCTTGGAGATCTTTTCATGCCAGTACATATATGACTGCCTCAACTTTTTCAAGGGATGTATATATCCCAATTAGAAATGGCTCATAACTTAACCATTCTTCTACTAATGGATATTTGTTCTAATTTCTCACTCTTACACAGAATACTTTAATGAATAATTTATACTTATATTCTTGGATACATGACAGTATCTCTTTAGAATAGATTCTTAGAGGTAAAATTATTAGAGACCAAATGGAAGGTGTAATTTAAAATACTGAGAGTTGGGACTTGGTGGTCCAGTGGTAAAGAATCCACCTTGCAATGCAGGGGATGCAGGTTCCATCCCTGGTCAGGGAACTAAGATCCCACATGCCTCAGGGCTACTAAGCTCGCGCGCCACAACTATTGAGCTCGCGCGCCTCAACCAGAGAGCCTGTGTGCCGCAAACTACAGAGCCCACGTGCTCTGGAGCCTGTCCACCACAACTAGAGAAGCAAAAACCTGCACGCCACAGCTAGAGAGAAGCCCGCCTGCCACAACGAAAGATCCTGCGGGCCTCAACGAAGATCCCAAGTGCTGCAACTAAGACCCGATGCAGCCAAAAAAAAAAATTAATTAAAAAAAAAGGGAGATTGAAAAGTGTTTAAAAAAATAAATAAGATGAAATAAAGTACTGATAGTTACTTCCAAAACTGTTCTCAAACATGCTGCACCAATTTATACCCTAATTTACAGCTTCAAATAATATCAGTTTCTTCACTCCTTTCTGAAATGCTAGATATTATAAATTAAAACTTTTTTTCTAATCTGATAATCAAAAAATGATACTTCATTATTATTTAGTTTCCATTAATAATGAAGGTAAGTATCTTCATTTGGGGTGGGGGGACTTTTAGTTCTTATTTTAAGTACTGCCTGTTGATTATCTTTTGATCATTTTTACTAGGTTGTTAGCATTTTTTTCTAATTGAGTCCACAGAGTTTTTAATATATTCTGGATATTAATCATTGCTTCATTATTGATATTGCCATTATTCTCTCAGATTGTGATTGAACTTTGTTTACACTGTCTTCTGCCATATTAGTCTTAAATCTTGTCAATCTTTTATTTTATGGCTTTAGATTTTGTATTTTAGTTAGAAAGTCTTTTTCCACCTTGAGCATAGAAAAATATTCTCCCATTTTTCTTAAATACCTTTTATTGTTTAGGTCTTTAATACATTCTGGATTTATTTTTGGGAATGGTATGAAGCAGGGATTTAACCTAAGGTTTTCCCCAAAGAGATAGTGAGTTGTCTCAGCACCATTTACCAACATTTTTCTGATTGATTTTAAGTTGCCCCTTTATCATAAATAAGTTAAATTCCCATGGACCTATTTTATTCTATTGTGCTAACTTTATTCTTGCACAAAATCATAATTTTTAATTTATAGCTTTATATGATGTTTTGATATCAAGTGGTGAAAGTATTCCCTTAGTATACAAGCAGTAGTGTAGTGGTTGAACAGGGGCTCGAATCAGACTATTGAAATCTCAGCTCTGTCATTTACTAGTTGGGTGACCTTGGGCAAGTTACTCAATCTCTCTGTACTTTTCTAGTAGATATGATCTGAAAAATGGTGATACTAATAGTTCGTACATTTTTAATCCTACTAGTAATAGGAACTAATAGTTCCTATTACTAGTAGTATTAAAAAAGGAAAGATATGTAAAGATATGTAAAGTACTTAAATCAGTACGTAACACATAGTAAGAATTCAAATATGATAAGCTATTATTCCAAAATTTTTGGCTATTCTCACACATTTTACCTGCAGGATAAGGTTGAGAATCAGTCTATCAAGTTTCATAAAAAAATTCCATGGGGTCTTTGCTTAATATTCCACTAAAACTATCTCCTGATTAGTTTCAAGGAGAAAGTACTGACGAACGTATTGACAAAATTCCTAGATCTTCCAAACCAGGAACATGCTGTGTCCCTCCGTTTATTCTTCTTTTTTTTCCTTCAGCAAAGTTTTATAATATTTTCCCTACAGATGCTGTACATTTCTAATTAGGTTTATTCCTCAGGATTTTTATGGATTCTGTTTTTTAAAAATATATCTTTATTGGAATATAATTGCTTTACAGTGTTGTGTTAGTTTCTGCTCTACAACAAAGTGAATCCGCTATACATATACATATATCCCCATATCCCCTGGATTCTGTTCTTATTATAAATGGGATTTTTTTCCCCTCTACTGGTATTTTCCATTATATTGGAAAGCTATTTGTCTTAGTATATTAATTTTATGTCTGACCATCTTGCTCACCATTTTTTATTAGCATATTATTTTTCAATCAATTCACTTGAAATGTTTAGGCTGCTGATGATATACTCTGTTAATAAGGACACTTTTGTTTTCTCCTTTCAAATATATATATACATATTTATATTTAGTCAAAAATGCTGAGAAAAAACCCATCATTTCTCCCTGTCTTTTGGTTGAGTGACAGTAGTCATAGGGTGACAGATACTTCACTAGAACTTCTGCTCCATTTAAATACTGCATGGCTCAATAAAACCACACATAAAACCACAAGCATCAAGAAATGTATATAGTGCTTACTATATGCTAGATATTCTTCTAAGTGCTTTAAATATATTAATTCATTTAATCCTCACAACAACCCCATGAGGGATAACTGGAATTAGTCTCCCCAGATAGCATTCTCATAGAAAGGACATTCTGACAGTTTCCCCTTTAAGGAAATCTGTTAGTTATATCTGAACACCCCCACCTAAGGTGAGTTAAGCAAGTTGCCACTTGTCCTCTAACCCCAAGGATCCTTAATTCCAAGTAAGCAAGCCTAATCAGTTTGAGCTCTAGAATCTCATCACTCTTACTCAATCAGAATAAAAACAAGGCCCATAAGAATCTACTTTGACAGCCACATGGACTAAGAGGCGCTGAGGTAAAATCCTTAAAACTCATCACCATTAAATAAATCTCCCAAGGTCATATATAACCCATTTCTGACTTATTGCCAAGGAAATCGGGCGTTAGAAAAATCAGGCTGTATTTCTGGCGCTGCACTTTTTAACAAATATTTTTAATATATCTCTCCAGACTTTTAAAAGTGACATCATAGATAATTGTGTTATGACCTATTTTCTGTCTTAACAATATATTGTGACCAATTCGAATATAAATAAAAGTAGATTTAAAAAAATCATTTTTAACAAGTGCATCACATTCTGTGATTTGAATTTACCATTTCATAAAAGCATAGTGATTACTATGTACTACACACTGTTCTAAGTGCTTTATAAATATCAACTCACTTAATCGTTACATCTGAGGTATGTACCATACCATACCATATGGTATATATGTATCATAATTTATTTAATCAGATTAAAGAAATCAAATTTTGATTCAATAATTTAATCCAAACTTGGATTTAATAAATCAAATTTTAATTTAACTAAATTAAAATTTAATCAAATTACTCCAAATGTTTGTCATTATAAACAATACTGTGACAAACTTCTTGGTACATACAGCTTTGTGCAGTTGTGTGATTATTTCCTTAGTCTAAATTAAATGGGTGCCTTTTCAATGGATTGAAATTAGTGGCAAAGAGAGAAGAGAGAGTAGAGACATGAAACCAGAAAGGCACAAAGTGTGCCTGGGAAACCACAACTGCAGAAAAGGGAAAAAATAAACAGTTAATGAACATTTACTATTTACCAGACACTATGCTAGACGCTTTGACATACATTGACATGTTCAATCCTCACAAGAACTATTTGCAGTAAGGTACAATGTCCTTTTTATAAATGAGGAAATTGAAAAATAAAGAGGTTAGTCACTTGAGAAGGTTACGCAGCCAGTAAGTAGTTGAGGTTCTGCAATTATCACCTAAATTATATTAAACAAATTGCTTAATCTCTTTGACCACATTTTAGTTTAATTGTAAAATGTGACTCAAAAGAGTAACATGGAGATATAAATTAAGGTAATGTGTGTAAATTATAAACTAAATACTAGAAATGATTCAACACTTTAAATGATTAAAAAAAGGACTGAGCCCAATCTCTCTAAGAAGGTCAAAATCTTAAAGTAAAACAGTATTTACAGTTAAACACTGTAAGATGTATGCCTTTCACATTTTCACTTGATTCTATGTTAGGGAGAGGTATATAAACTGGATTACATGCAACAAAAGGACCACCAAATGATAATATGTTTGGGTGGGAGGATACCTCAAAGACACCCATGCAATCTTCCATCAGTGAGGAATTCTTCATACAGCATTCTCAAAAATGGCCATCTGGCTCCTGCATTTTTATAGTGAGGACTCCTCAGACAATGATGGGAATGTTAACAATGCCCTATTTGCCCTTCCTCAGCTTCACGTTAAAATTCTCATGAAACTACAGTAAGTGATGACAAGTTGCAACCTGATTAGAAACTAAGACACTTATTTGGCAGGAAGAATTCACAATATTCAAAGCATGGATACGGCCTTAAAGCATGGACAAGGGCATTTCAAGACTATGATTCCCAATGAAGGGGATCAGAATATGCCACTCCAAAATATGTCACTTTAGTATTATTTAGGATTGTTTTGAGCTGAAGGCAAATGAGAAACAGCTTACACAGGAAGAACACTCTGCCCTCCCACTTTCAGCCTAAGAGCAGGGCATAAATTTTCCTTTGTAAAGATGACATAAATTTCCATTTGTAAAGGTGTCCCACCTCTCCCACACCCAGAAGACCAGATTCCACACCAGATGAGTCTGCATAACAAACCTTGCTAAACAACCCTTAACTATCATACATTTTCCAATCACTGTCCCACAATTCACCACCCCTAGGATCCCAAATCCCCTTTCCTTTATCTAGTCACTTCTCCACAACTTATCACCCTTTGTTAAAATGGTATATAAGACACTGAATCTAGCTGCTTCTTTGGGTTTTCAATTCTTTTCTGTGAAGCCTCCACGTATGTAAAACTATTAAAAGTTAATGCCTTTTTTCCTGTTAGTCTGTCTTTTGTCAGTTTAATTTGTAGGCCCCCAAACAGAACCTGAGGGTACAAAATAAAAGTACTTCCTCTTCTACACCAGGAATACAACATAGTTTGAGGCTGAAAGAGCAAAGGGGTACAGCTTTACCTCTGAGTGAAAAGTTGTCAATAAGAAGGAGATGAGCCTCGAAAACCCATGAGAGTAGTGTATTCTGTAGGTTATTGATTCCTGCTCCTCCCCCAATTTTTATAGCAAAAGAAGAACTACAGATTGCTTCCCTATATAAAAATAATCAAGCAGTTAATCAAATGGGTCTAGGTGATGCTTCTATCAATCATCCCTGAAACTTGAGATTATATGTATTCTAATAGCATTAATGTAGATTGGTGCTTTTTAAACTTTAATATGTATATCAATCACCTGAAGTATCTTGTTTAAGTAAGTCCAGAGTAGGGCAAGAGATTCTACATTTCTAACAATTCCTGGATGAGAAGTGTGCAGACCATGCTTTGGTAATTATGTGACAACCTGTTCAGAAGCAAATAATAGATCCAAATAGACCTTTCTTTTCATAGTTAGGCACATAGTTTTAAGGAAAAGGAAGAAAAGAAACATGCAAGACATGGAAAAATTTGGTAACTTAACAGAATATACATGGAGTTTATAATAAAAAGAAAGTAAACTAAAGAAATAAACTTTAGCACAGAAGAAAATTTAATGTTTTCAATAGATTTCAAGGAATGATAGATTCTCTGCGGGAAAGAGTTGAAAAATAAAAATACACAACACAACAGAAAGAGTATTAGTTTCATGGACTTCTAAAATGAGGTACATGATACAAGAAATGGTAAAGAAATAAAAATGCAAGTAAAACTACAATCTGCCCTACAAAGTGAAGTGTAGAATCAATATTGAAAATAGAAAAACCCGATAGATTTAACCATTTGGTTGGAGATGTTTACTCTGAAAGCAGAGGAAAGGACAGAAAGAACATAATAGTGAATATAAAGTTTTGATGATATATAGATTATTCAAATTCTATGAAGAAGACAAGAGCATAGAAAATAAATTAATAAAATAGAAAAATAAATTGAACAGTGCAAAGACCTAAGCATACAGAGTAGAAAGATGCACCATATAACAAGCAAACTTAATGAAAGAGATATATATCCTGGGGAATCTGTTAAACTTCAAGGCTAAGAAAATAAGCTTATAAATATGTGGGCAGCAAAAGAGGTAAATTACCAAGTAACAAAAATCAGGCTGGCCACAAAGCAATGTTCAAGAGGAAAAAAGGATATGACCCAAGAAATTTATACTCTTCAAGTCGTTATTTCCATGTGACACTAAAAAAGAGAGATTTTCAAGTAAATAAATACGTACAAAACCTACTTCAATCTACTTCTGAAAATATTATGCAAAGACACCCGCTAGTCTACCAAGAATTCATGAATGGAAAAATCATGTTGTCAATGTGGTCTGTGTTCTGATAATGAACACAGAAATCAGTCAAACATATTAAATCTAAAAATTGTTATAAATATAACTATAAAACAGGACACGAATGCCAATACTATTTCCTGAAAGGACTCCCATCCTTAATTCAGGTTAGGTGTGTACTGTGTGTCCTGATTTCCTTTTATAGCATTTGTCATAGTCATCTCCTGTTTAAACTTTCTAGTTCTCTCACTAAGCAATTGTCACTTACCTACCCCTCCTCTCTCCAGGTTTCTTACTGACAATATATGTATTTTATATATCAGTATACTACTATATGTATACTACTGTCGTATATATACAAGTATCAATAGCAAAAGCAAGGTTGAGGGAAACGACTAGGAGAAGAAAAATCATCATTATTTATTCAGATGGCAGAGGAGCATGAATAAATAGATAACATCTCATACATGAATGAGAAAATAAAATTAAGTATGGTAAAACTAAAAATTAGTAGAAATAAAAGTATAACACATATCTTCTGTTTACTAGAGAAAATAAAAACCAATAAAAACATAGTAGGCCAAAGAGCAAAAGAGAGGAAACAAGCAAAATAGCAAGAAAGTATAAAAATATTAATATAAAACAAGATAACAAAAGCTAGTCATTCATGTACTTTCCTTCCACTAAGGAGAGGACAACAAAGACATAGTCACTGCCTCCTCACCCAGGAAGTTTTCTTTGTGATTCAGGTCCAAAACTGAGTATTGGGTAAGGGTGGGGGTGGGAAGCAGTTCCGAGCAATAATTTGGGGGAAATATTTATGATCAAATATGTAGTGGAAATATCAGGTTCAGTAACCAAGAAATTGATCCTTTATCTCCAAATTAAAAATATCTAGATTAAAATAAAATATCAAAACAAAGAATAAAATACCTATCATACCTCTAGAACAGTTATGCCTCACTTCATTGTGGATGAAGAGTGTATCTCATTCCCGAATTTGCCATAGCACTCCTTGAGTTCTAGACTGCTGCTTCTGAGAGATGCAGAAGACATAAATCCAGCTGATCCAAACTAGGACAAATTAGGTAACTTCTCATTCTTCCAATGCATTAAAATTAAAACAAACACATACCTTTCAGTGTTATGTGATGATCTGTCTGTTGCCTACCAATCATCTCTTTCTAGCCTGTCAGTAAGTAGGGCTCTCAAAAGTCATGCTAAACTAAATAGAATGGAGTAGATGGAGTGAACTTTACATAGCAGAAAGTCAACTTGAATACGAACCCTCTAATACAAAATCCTTTTTGTGATATGAAAAGGTTAGTCAGCTCTGCACTCAACAGGACCCTCACTTTTGGTCACATCAGTTCTATTATAATTAACCTCCTTTACCCAAAATGGGAAAGTACTGTTTTGGAACCTGACAGCTTTTAAGTTGCAAGGGCCCCTAGACAACAAGGAACAAATTCAGTAAGACTGGGGCTAGGTTATTTGGGTCAGTATCAGGCAGCTGAGATTGAGAACAAGGTTTTGTTAAGAAAAGTAGGCATTCAGAGGCACCTGGTAGAGAGGCTGGGAGCAGATGCATCATACATTTTTTTCTTTCAATAAACCCAATGTGTGCATGTATCTAAAGGATGAAGGAGTTTCTGAACAGAACAACTACAAATTACGAACATTTTTTCAATGTTTATCATATGACATGTAGTATGCTAAGCACTCTGCATGGATTAGCTTATTTAATCATGACAACAAGCATATGAGGTAGCTACTGTTATCATGTGTATTTTACAAGTGAAGAAATTGAAGCACAGAAAGGTTATGAACTTGTTCAGAGTTATACTGCTAAGTTTATGTAGGTGAATGTCAGGTTAGCTTTGGCTCTGAGGCTAGTGGAGGAATGAATTTGTGGGAATGCCTAAAACAATTAAGTTGAAAAAATATATGGTGTAAGAGTGAGTGTCTGAGTGCGTGCTTGTAGGTACGTGTATGATGTTTCTATGTTCCTCTCCAATGTTTGATCAAGTTATAAGCTTTATACAGTTGTTCCCTTTGAACCCTGTGAAGAAAGGTTAGGGGATTTGTCTTCATGGAGTGTTAACTGTGTTCATGTGAATACTAAAATTATATAGTCAAATTATCCACCTAAGACTGCAGCGTTAAGTAGATTACAGTGCTAAGATAGATTCTGTGTTCAACATGAAGGATCTATAAGAAGATACTTCCAGCATATAGTTACACAAAGCTTCCCTCTAATGTATTCCACCAAATTACTTGTGTGCTCTAATATATAGCAAGTTTCAATATATTATTATGCTCCTAATTTTCAGGAAACTAATTTCTACTGATTCTTCAAATTAATTTAGGTTTGTAAAAACTCTGAACACTAGCTGATTAGATTCAAACTATCTCAAGAAGCCAGTGAAATAAAAAGATTGTATTTCTAGGGCTCAGAAATCTGTTCTAATTTATATACATATAGCACATGACTGGGGCCTCCCATCTTGTTCTTCTATTCCAAAAGGTGGAGCAAGCAGCATGGTCCCAAAGACCTAAAATTTCTGAAAGTCTTTCCCCTTGGGAAGAGCAGGCCCAGCTGAAGGAAAGGAAGAACTTTTCCTACCCCAAATCGGCTGACTCATATTAAGACATATCTCAAGATATATTCATATATATTGCCCACTTAAATATATTTACAAAAAAGGGGGTAAATAATTCATAGATCAGAATTGAAAAGAAAATGTACACCTTTATAATCCAATATCCTTTCACAGTTAACAGAACTGAGTCTAAGAAACATAAATGACATAAATGTTTCCTATGTTTACTATTAAAAAATACATTTAATATAATTGTATCATTATGGATGTGCCATTTTCTGATTTTTAAAAAATTACTTTGTTGTACATTTTACGTGTATTATTCCCCTCACACGCACTAACATAGTCCACAAGTTTGTGATTTTAGTTACAATATTCAATTTTGATTAACACACAACAGTTTAACTCCGCAACTGTTAGATATTTATACTGTTTCTCATTTTTCTTTATTAAAAATATTGATGGTGCAGCTACAAATATCTTATGTGTAACAGTACTTCTCTTTTACCCCCTTTGTGTAATTTTATGAAAATAAAGAGTATTTTTAGGTCAAAAATAGTGGTCATTTTATGATCTTCATTGTATACTGCTAAATTCCTCTCCAAAAAGACTGGCAATTTACTCAATTACATCTAAGCCTACATCTCCAAAAATCCTAGTCTTCTCTTGTAACTGGTAGTGAGTTTCCATATGCTCTCAATCTCTATAATTCTGGGAAAATGTGATAATGGTTCCTAATCACTAGTTATGAATTTCTAGATAATGCTATTAAAACCGAATTTGATTTTATTTAAGATATTTACATCTATGTTTATAAATGAGATTCCTCTCATGTCGCTTTTTTAGGTGCTCACTTCAGCACACATTTTAGGATCAAATTTATCTCACATAATAAACTAAGGAACCTCCTAGTTTGTTTTCCCAAGTCTGTCAAGCCCTCCTTCAATTCCTCCACACTGCAATCAGAACAACCTTTTAAAAAACTCAAGTCTCACAGACCTACTAGAGAATGGACTTGAGGATACGGTGAGGGGGAAGGGTAAGGTGGGACAATTTGAGAGAGTGGCATGGACGTATATACACTACCAAACATAAAATAGATAGCTAGTATGAAGCAGCTGCATAGCACAGGGAGATCAGCTTGGTGCTTTGTGACACCTAGAGGGGTGGGATAGGGAGGGTGGGAGGGAGATGCAAGAGGGAGGAGATATGGGGACATACGTATATATATAACTGATTCACTTTGTTATAAAGGAGAAACTAACACACCATTGTAAAGCAATTATACTCCAATAAAGATGTTTAAAAAAAACAAAACAAAACTCAAGTCTCATTATATCCCTTTCTTAACATCTTTAATGGTCTCCCATTACTTTTATGATACAGTCCAAAAATCCTAACGTGGTCTATACGGTTCTGGAACATCTGGCCATGTATATCTCATTCTCTCCTACTTTGGGGTCTTCAAATGCATGCACCTTGGTACTGCCACTCCCTCTCCCAGCTAAATTTTATGGAGCTACTCTTAAATGTCACTGAAGTCCACCACTAATTTAGAGCTCCCTCACTATCCAGCTCACCTTATTCAAAATTACTTATTGAATGTCTGATCCCTCTGGTAAACTGCAGAAAACTCTACAAGAGCAAAGAACCTTTTTTCAGGTGAGCAGTAAGTAGGCGTTCTTTACCTCAGGAGTTTAAGAACTTGATACCATATATACTGTCTCCATACTAGTGTATAAACCAAAGATAAGGACCAGTTCTTATGTATTTCTTCCACCCAAAGTTTAGCACAGCATCTTACACTCAATTAAGAGTTCAATGGATTTATATGAACATGTAATACAGAGGGCAAACTTAGTAAAGTCTGTGTCTGGCAAATATTCCTTAATATTATTACATAAAACATTATAAATATGTTTATATGATAGAATATAAATTAGAAGAGGCAATCACAAATCACAAAAACATAGCCATACAGACTTCTGGAGTCCATTGTTGAAAATTCATCAGAAATGCTGAGTTAATATAGTTGACTCATTGGAAAGACTTATAAAATTGAATAAGTTAAGTCCTTTAAATACTTTGAAGTGAAGAAATCTCCTCTGCAGAGACTTCAAAGAAGGGAAACCCAGCAAAGATCACAACACCTAAACATTTTCTGCTTTTTCCACTTGCTTTATTATGTCCAAATAATCCTAAAGTCTCCAGGAAATGCCCATGTGTCTACTGGCATATGCCCAACCAGAACTATCAACCCCAAACACTACCTCCTTTCCACGACAGTGGATCATCTCTTTAAACATCTCATCCCTGGATTCTCATGTTTTATGGCATTATTAACTTTCAAAATCAACTCTCATTTATTGTAGATACACTGAAAGCCTAAACAAAGAGATCTAAAAAGGTAAAAGAGGGACAGCTATGGAATAAAATAGTAATGGGATGGCTATGGAACAGGTAAGTAACAAGGAACACATTAAAGTAAAACAATGTTTCTAACTGATCAACTTCTGCTACCAAAAGCACATCTGTACAGTGAGAATAACAGGAGTATCCACCTCACAGAGGTATTATAAGAAATAAATGAGTTAATGCACATGAAATGCTTAGTGTCTGGCACTACTATCATGTTATTTTTAAATTTCTCATTAGGCAGCTAGAAGTTATAAAGTAAGTTAAGTAAATAAAAACCTGGGCCAGCATTCTGGGCCAAGAAGAGACCTCCTAGTTTATTCATGGCTGATGACAGCCTCTATATATGTACATTTCTAGGGAAGTTCCTGATATTCCAACATTATTACTTTCCCCATCCTAATAGGGAGGAAGTTCTTCATAACATCTAGAACTATTTTAGTTAAAAATTTTTGTCTACTTCTTTAATTTTTATTAGTAGGAAAAGAAAGGTGGTTTCTGTCATTTAAATGAAAATGATGACTTTAAATGTATAAGGGAAGTACGTAAATCAAATTGCTTTTATTGTCATTAGAAAAAAATAATTTCTACTAACATAAAAAGATGGCAAATCTGATAGAAAGAAAGGTAATAAAAAACCTTAGGAAATAAGTCACCTCAAGCAGAATCATGAGGAATCAAAGAATAACCTTACATTATAGACTGAATGTTTTGTGTCTCCCTGTCAATTCATCCTAACCCCTGATGTGATGGTACTGGGAAACGGGGCCTTTGGAAAATAATTAGGTCACGATGGTGGTGGACTCATTAAATGGGATTAGTGCCCTTATAGACAGCTCCCTCATTCCTTCTGCCATGTGAGGACACCCCAAGAAGACGACCATCTATGAACTAGGAAGCAGGCTCTCACCAGACACCAAATCTGCCAATGCCTTGATACTGGACTTCCCAGCCTTCAGAACTGTAAGAAATAAGTGTTTGGAAACTCTACCTAAGGCACTGTGGTAACCTAAATGGGAGGGAAGTCCAAAAGGGAGGGGATATCTGCATGTGCATGGCTGATTCATTTTGTTGTGCAGTGGAGGCTAACACAACACTGTAAAGCAACCACACTACAATAAAAATTCATAATAAAAAAAGACATTATGTTAGCCTTGTTAAGAAACTGAAACTTGATTTTCAGTGCAATGGGAAACCACTGGAGGGTTCTGATCATAAAGTGACATAAAATGTTTTTAAACAAGGAGAGAGAAAATTGGTCATAAATTAGATATAAACAAAGGAAAAAACACTTGAAGTTCATTTTTTAAAAAACAAGTAATTTGTGTTTTAAGACTGTAGAACCTATTGTACAATAATCCAATCTACTAAAGTTGTCACTAAAAACAGGTTGAAATAATTTCAATTTGAAGTTAGATGAATTGCACTGATTAAGCTCTTACTAGAACAAATATGTTACAACTCAGGAGGGCCCTGAGTGAGAACAAGCAATTGGCACCAACCTAAGGAAAATACCTCTTACTCAAGAAATTTAATACCAATTGAAAGTACTTATAAGATACGTACTGGTAAGAAAACAACTGAGATAAATTTGAAAGCGCTCAACTAGCCTGTTTTGGACAAGTTGCTTAATCTCTGTATGCTGTTTCCTATAAGATGAGACACACTAACAGCCTGTAGAGGAGTCAAGGTATATAAAGTACTCAAAAGAGTACTTGGCACAAAGCAAATGCTCAATAAGTATTAGCTGCTGCAATTTGAAAAAAAAAAAAAAAAGAAAAGAAAAAAGAAAGAAATTGGTGTTTAAGTGATCCGTCTGTGATATTTTTGTTATAGCAGCCCTAACAGACCGAGACTCCCTCTGACCAAGAGGTGATGTTGCTTTCTACAGCAACACAAAACTGCCCTGAAGTTTTCCTGCTTTCATTTTTCTCTACTTCTGTGATTGATCCTAAATGACCACCTAATGATTTTTATAGGAGAAAAGAGGGACGAAAAACAAGTAGATGGGAAAGAGAAGTTGGAAGGAGGAGAAGATGATTTGGCTACTATAGGGGATTCATTTGGCTCCCACCATTTGGTGCCAACTTGATGATAATCTAATCTCTTCAGAAACTTTGCCTTCAAGTGAACCTCTCGTTATATACCCCTCACTAAAATGTGGAGTTATTGAAAATTAGTCTGAACATGCATCCTTACATTTTTGGTTCCTGCCTAGTTCCTTTTGCTCTCTGTCTCTATGAATCTGGCTACTTTGGATATTTCATATAAATAGAATCATATACTTTGTGACCTATTGCATCTGACTTCTTTCACTTAGCATAATGTTCTCAAAGCCCCTCCATGTTGTACCAGTATCAGTACTTCATTCCTTTTCATGGCTGAATAATATTCCATTGTATATATAATACATTTTGTTTATCCATTCATCAGTTGATGGGCATTTGGGTTGTTTCCCCTTTTGGCTATGGTGATATTGCTGCTATGCACAATCAGTACAAGTTTTTGTTTAAACACCTGTTTTCAATTATTTTGGGTATGTACTCAGGAATGGAATTGTTGGGTCATATGGTAATTCTTCTTAACTTTTTGAGGAGCCACCAAACTGTTTTCCACAGAGATAGCACCATTTTACATTCCCACCAGCAATGTACAAGGTTCTAATTTCTCTATATCCTCACCAACATTTGTTATTTTCCATTTTATTGATTAAAGTTATCCAGTGGGTACAGAGTAACATTGCATTGTGGTTTTTAATTTACATTTCCCTAATGGTTAATGATGTTGAGCATCTTCTCAGGTGCTTATTGGTCATTTGCATACCTTCTTTGGAGAAATATCTATTTAAATCCTTTGCCCATTCTAAAATTGGGGTTTTTTTAATTGTTAAGTTATAAATTCTTTGATATGTTCTGGATACTAGTCCCTTAGCAGATATATGATTTGCAAATTTATCTTCCATTGTATAGGATGTCTTCTATTTTCTTGATAGTGTCTTTTGAAACAAAAAAGTTTTAATTCTGATGAAGTCTAATTTATCTATTTTTCTTTTGTTGCTTGTTTCTTTGATATCATATTTAACTATGGTGCTTCTTTTGATAGCTAAAATATGTCAATGTTGGCTTTAATTTTTATTATATTAATCACTATAATTATCAACTTACTACCATATGCCAGGTGTTTTATGTGTGCTCTTTTCAGTTCCTTCTAGCCCTCTCTCTCTCTTGCTCTTACTCTCATTCTCCCTCTCTCTGACCTAGTTGGTATTGGGCCATTTTCTAGAGAAAAAAAAAAAGTTCAAAAGGGGAATTTTCTCAAAGTCATTCAGTAGGATATGATAGAGGCAAGATTCAAATCCAGCTTTGTCTAATTGTACAGGCCATACTCTGTTTTCTCTACTGCACTGCACTTCATTATTAAATAGCATAATATAAAGTTTTTGATTTTGGCAATAAAAGAGGGAATGCATGTTGTATTAGTTTTCTATTGCCTCCATAATAGAGTGCCACAAATTTAGTAGTCTAAGCAACACAAATTTATTATCTTATAGTTCTATAGGTCAGGAGTACAACACGGGTTTCCATCAACAAAAATCAAGGTGTTGGCAGGGCTGCATTCCTTTCTGGAGCCTCGAGGGGAGGACTGGTTTCCTTGCCCATTTAGGTTATTGACAGAATTCAGTTTCTTGTGGTTATAGGACTGAGATCCCCATTTCCTTGCTGGCTGTCAGCTATTCCTAGTCATTCCTAGCCTCTGGAGGCCACCTGTACTCTTTTGCTCGTGGCCTCATTCTTCTACCTTCTAAACCAACAAGGTTGGTCAAATCCCTCTCACACTTTGAATTTCTCTTTTTTCTTCCATCTTGTCTCTCGCTTCTGCTTTTCAGGACTCACAGGATTAGACTCGACTCACCCAGATAATTCCAGGATAATCTGCTCAAGGTCCTTAACATCACAACATCTGTGAAATCTCTTTTGTCCTAAAGGTAGCATGGACAGGTCACAGGGATTAATATGTGGACATCTTTGGGGGAACAGGGCATTTATTCTGCTGTACACACACACACACACACACACCCTTATATTTTTTCCTCAGCTAGGTAAATATACAGAGTAAGGAGAACAGAGAACTAACAGAACTGATAGAACAGAAGACTGGTAGAGCCCTTGAAGTACGATATTAAGGGATACGCAGAAGAAAAGAAACCCACCCACTCCCGCCCCTGCAAAAAAGAGCCTGAGAAGAAGCAATTGAGGAGGTAGATCCAGAGGTATCTTAAAGATTCTTATGTGAAGTTTTGCCTGCTCTTGACGTACTGATTTCCTCTTTTAACTTGGAAACAGTTCTCTCAAAGCTCTTTTGCCCAGTCTTTTACCTCCTAATCCAGCCATCGTTAATAGTGCTGATTCTTGGGCAGTGACCAGACAAATTTCAATTCTGCACATAATATCCTGAAATATCTCAGAACACTGAGCCAATGAATTGCTAAATTGGCTGAACATTCAGAGACCTCTTTTCCAGGAACATCTTGCTCCAGGCAATAGAGTAATAGATCATGCTAGAACTCCCTAAAGCAAGGTAGCTGTGGAAAGCTGCAATACCTTGATGGCAGATTCCACTGCTGGCAAGTAAGATACTGACCTCAGGTTTTCAAAAGGAGAAACTAAGCAGGGAATCTCCTGGTGTCAATACTTTTTCCCCCCAACTGAGTCAATAAGTTCTATGAGATACAGACTTGTGGAGTGATAAGTATTTTTTTTTTTTTTTTGTGCGGTATGCGGGCCTCTCACTGTTGTGGCCTCTCCCGTTGCGGAGCACAGGCTCCGGACGTGCAGGCCTAGCGGCCATGGCTCACGGGCTTAGTTGCTCCGCGGCATGTGGGATCTTCCCGGACCAGGGCACGAACCCGTGTCTCCTGCATCGGCAGGCGGATTCCCAACCACTGCGCCACCAGGGAAGCCCTGGAGTGATAAGTATTAACTTAACTAAGTGATTTCAGTGGATCCTGTGTTATAAGCTGAGGCTCATCAGTGACAGTAAAGCCAAAAAGCTTCCTATTAAATACATGCTATCTTCTAAAACTGAAATATAGGCATATAGGAATTCTAAGCAAGTACATAGGAGAAGTTAAGGAAGAAACCATCTTGAAGAGGATACGTTTAAAGCTAGTAAGGATGAACCCAAATCAGAGGACACAAGAGATCAAACAGAACATGAAGATTAACCTAATCTTTTCATTTTACATTGGGGAAATTAAAATACAAGCAAGGGACTTTTCCAAAATAACCTAGTTGCTGGCAACATCACAGATATCCTGACTTCCCCTTCAATATTCTACATCCTGGGATGGTCCATAGTGGGCGGCTCTACTATCAGTTGCTAAATGGATTCTTTTCTCAGCCACTTTATTCTGGGACCTCAGTGAGGACGACAAAAATGTGGGTGAAGCACTGCCACTCACAATGCTTTAACACTGTGAGCAATTCTAGCCTCGCTCTACTGGAAACTCAGTTCTCTGATCTCTGAGGCTAAACAACATCTTTTCAAATGTACTAGGGGATGACTTATGAAAACCGATGAACTCTAGGTCACTCCCAGGGGCCAGCATGCCTAGAAGACCAGGAGACAGTACACAACTCAAAACTCAATAGCTCTGCATAAGAGATTTTGAGGTGTGTATATGAATGTAAAATTACCACTAAATTCTGGGGAATGAAAGTGGGAAAGAGGAAGTAGGAAAAAAGGTGAATGGTTTCACCTCCGCCACCTCTGATTTTTGCCAGGATTTTTTTAGTTCTATTACCTCATAAAAAGTGGGAGCCACAATAAAGAAATCTCTGAAACTTATGCTCCCCAGCACACTACAGGATACAACTAACATAAAACCACAGCTATTTTCTTCTGTTCCACACTGGGAAATTTAAAGAAAACAAAAAACCCACATTTTAAGGAGTCAGTTGGCCTATCTAGGCCACCCAACCCTAGCATCTATGCAATTAGCCAGTCACAGATTTAACAATTAAATCCTATGATCCCTGTCCAGGCAACTTGCTGCTTAAGGATAGTGAGCTGTTGCCAGTTGCCTTTTGTAAAACAAGTGGGAGATTTCAGCAGGCTAGATCCTCCACAGATCACCCTCCTTTCTCTTGGGTTTTTGTGGGCCTAAAGCCCTCCAGACACGAACAACTGTATTGAGAAAGGAGATGAAGAAAAAGGACATGAAGAAAGCCACAAAGGGACTAAATAGCCTTGAATATCTTATTTCAGATTTCTCTGCCACTTCTCAGGATGAGCTACTGAATTTATAGATTCTAATTGTAGGTTACACAGTTAAAATATCTCTTGCTGTTGTTGTTATACAAAATACTGTATTTGGACTACCACAATGCCTCTCTCTCCTTGGTATATTCACACTCATTATCCAGGGTGTCACATTCACCTGGTATCCTTTGATTTCCCAAACTCTCCATTTCTCATCATATTCTACTGTACTCTGCTGGAAAAAGAGGTTACTCTGCCCCTGCATAACATTAAAAGTCCTCTGTAAAAGTCACAACACGCTTTTGCAATCAGGACTCAAATTTTCCATTTACCAAAACACTGCTCCCCAACATGTTCTGTTGACTTACTTTGACTTTTTTTTTTTTTTTTTTTTTGTGGTACGCAGGCCTCTCCCTTGCGGAGCACATACTCCGGACGCGCAAGCTCAGCGGCCATGGCTCACGGGCCCAGCGGCTCCACGGCATGTGGGATCTTCCCGGACCGGGGCACGAACCCGTGACCCCTGCATCGGCAGGCGGACTCTCAACCACGGCGCCACCAGGGAAGCCCCCACTCTGACCATTTTTAAGTGACTTCTGCATTTCTTGATAAGCTGGGTTGCCTTAAGTCTCACTGCCAACTTGTGATCAGAAACTGTGGCACCTGGCTCACAGTTTACCTCTCCAGACTAATATCATCATCATCACCAACATCTGGGTAATATGTGATTCGAGATAGACATTTATCAGCAGGTATCTATCAATCTATATTATGAAGCAAAGAAATCCACAACCAAGAACACCTTTAGGAAATATCCTTTTTCTACTTCATTGAAAGGTATAGAGTCCAATATGTACAACACACTTTTAAACCTCTGGTTAAAAACTTTCTGAAATCCCTACTTTTAATGGTGTATATCAGGTTGCTTTGTAGAACAATTCATGTCTAAAAGGCTATTAACCTATAAATACTTAAAACTAAGGCAAACGTGTAGAGATTACATTTTTTTTCCTTCAACAATACTTCCTGAAGGCCTACCATATGCTAGGAATTGTTCTAAGCACTAAGAATAGAGTTGTTCACAAAATGGGCAAAATCTCTATCCCCATAAAATCATTTTCTATTGGAGGGGAAACAAATTAAATAAGATATGTAAGATATATAATATACTAGAAGATAATAAATTCTTCAGAGAAAAATGAAGCAGGGAAAAGGATAGATAGAGTTTTGCTTTGGTTTTGGTTTGGTGGTGGGGTGGCAGGGTTAGTGGGAGAGTGAAATTACAACCTTAAATAGGAAAGGCCTCTATGAAAAGGTGAACTTTAAATAACTTGAATAAAGACCCGAGGAAGATAAAGGAGCAAGCACTACAAGTATCTGGAAAAGGGCCTTCTAGGAAGAGTTGATATCAAGTGCAAAGGCCTTGAGATGGGCCTGTACCTGGCATATTTGAGAAACAATAAGGAGGCTATCAGAGCAAGAGCAGACTGAGGAGGAAAGAAGTAGGAGATGAGGTCAGACAGTTAAGTGGTATGTGTGTGTGCCTGAAAATTCTATAGTATCGTGTAGGTCATTAAAAGGACTTAGGCTTTTACTTAGAGTGAAATGGGAAGTCATTGTGAGGTTGTGGACAGAGGACTGATGTGATCTGACTTCTGTTTTAACTGTTCATGCTGGTTGCCATATTGAGATCAGTCTATAGAAAGTCACAACCATGGAGACTAGTTAAGAAGCCATTGCAAGAATACAATGAGAAATAATTATTACTTGAATCATGAGAAAAGAAATGATAGTTATAAATGGCTGGTTTCTGGATATATTTTGAAGGGAGGGAAAACACGGCTTGCTGACAGACTGGATGTGGGATGTGAGAGAAAGAAAGGAGTCAAGGATGACTTCAAGATTTCTATTCCTAGAAGAAAGACCAGAATTGCCATTAATTGAGGTGAAGAAGACTGCAGAAGGAACAGGCAGGAACTTGGTTTTAGAACATTTTAAATTATAATAGGATATAACACATTAAGAGTTTTTAAAATTATTTATACAGGATGAAGATAAGTATACTTCTGGCATGGAGAAAAAGGCCATGTTACATTTTCAACGCATTCATCACTTTCATTCAAAATTCCTAATTCCCTCAGCAGGAATTATTTGTAAACTAGAAGTCATTCTAAAAAAGATTTCAACATCTTGAATTGGTTTCGGAGTTTCGACTGACATTCTGGCCTAATTTTGGAGCTCAGGTGGGATACATGCATCTCAGACAGATACAACAAGGAAGAAATGCTGGATGAACTCTAAGGGCACACGTGCATTAAGAAAAATGGCCCCCATCTGGGCATAGAAAGAGAAAGGGAACACCTGATACTTGAACCCAGGTGCTCACCAGGGTTGGAAGAATATGACCAAGTGTTTCATCTGAGAAGTTATCTCCTGTCGAAGCAGTGAGAATAATTTACCAGGTGAGGAGCTATTTTCCTTTTCAGCATGAACTGTCTAGCTGCATGTTGCTGTTCCTAGGTAGGCTTCCCTCATGACTCTCACTATAGAATGTCCTCCCTATGCTAGGGTACAGGGACTACCAGCTAAGTTCCCTTTCCCAATATTTGGTCCTTCCTTTCCTCAGGGTTGTGACCTCTGCACTTCATTTAACAAGATTAAAGTGAAAATGAAGAGCATGGTATGGGAGGAAAATAATGAACACTATTTATTTAAGGGAGTTTCAGTACAAATATTATTCAGAAATTCAATCTAATTCCATTTACTTCTGAAATGACACAAAACAATATTAAGTCAATGCATTCAGAAAGCAGTTATGAAAGCATAATACCTAATAGGAACTGTGTTACCCACTGGAGGAGGGGGAATTTGAGGATAAATGAAACAGGGATCCTGCCCTTGGTGAACTCAGAATGTAATGGGCACGGCAGATGATTAAACAAGTAATTACAAAGGAATTAGTAATGAAGGGGCATATAAAATGTCAGGGATCCAAAGGGGGAACAATTAAATATGTCTGAGGAGGTTGGGAAGAATTTATAAAGGAGATGACATTTGAGCCAAGCAGTTTAGGGAGGGAAGGAGTTTGTCACCTTATCAAGGGAGAGCACTCTGTGACAGGCAGAGGGGCCTAAAGCTTGTCCAGTTTTTGGATCAGGGAGGTGTAAAGAGTGGTCCTGGTAGAGATTACAGGGGGAAAAATGACAGGCAAAGGAGACTAGAGAGACAAGCTGGGACCAGACTTGCTTTGCTAGGAGTTTGTCCTTTGTTCACTGGGCAACAGAGAGCTCTCAGGCTTTTTAAGCAGGTAAATGACATAATCATAATTGTGTTTTTAAAAATCAGTAGGTAGCAGAATGAAAGAAAAGAAATAAAAGATTCTCAATGGTAGTAGCATAAGACAGATCAAGAGAAGAAGTAAGAATAAAATAGTTTCATACTTAATAGAAAGAACCATGAACATACCCACTATCCACTTCCATTCGCCTTCCCCATTCCCCAAACCTATCATTACCTCCTCCAATGAAATTAACTGTCTTCTTTCACTATCATTTCATCAAACAGACTGGGAAAGAAAAGAGGTTCATACAGATAGATAGATGTAGGAAGGCAGCATTCCAGAGAAAACACATGTAAAACCACCTTCTCTCTTTAATGATTTCTATCAGAGGTTATAAGGGAAGGAAAAATTAAGAGCATCATATGGAACTCTAATCACACTTGGATTTAGAACAGGGAAGCACACACACTACAAATGCTGTATTGACAAATGATTAGCAGTATACACTCTAAAAAGAACAATACGTCTCCCCTTGCCTCATAACACACATTCACTTTCAGTGATGTTGCTAATTTACTACTGCCTGAGATAGTCTTTTTTAATATAGCCTTGCTGTACCAGTAGCTTCTGAGAACCACTTTCTCCCCATTGTCTCTCCAAGTCTCTTGCAGTGCCAATTGACACAATACTACAGACTATACTAGCAGTAGCTTTTAAGGCAGCCAGAACATTGCTGTAGAGAACCTGCTACTTGTCTTCATCAGGCCCAAAGCATCAGAACTCTGGGAAGAATTTGGGAGGCCTCTTTCTGATTGATGTTTACCTTAGGTGAACACCCACACCTCAATCTTCAGATAAAGTCTCTAGAGCATATTTTATTAGCATACTCTGGAAAATAGAGACCTCACACCTTAGCTCTTCTAGCCAATAGCAGGCTAATTTACTCTTTCTGTAGTAACACTGGAGACAAACAATGGTTTGAACATTTTTTATTATTAGCAGGGAATTAAATTTCACACACAATTTTAGAGACACCATGAAGAGTGAATCTCAAATGTTTTGGTCACAGAAGGCTTTTATAAAACTAAATAAACAAAAGAAACAGAATCAGCTCCTACTGACCCATTAACCAGAAAGGCAAGAATCATCACTTCTAATGGCTCAGCAATGTCTCCCTCTTTCAAACTCATGCAATGCTTGCACAATATTTAATTTGTCACTTAAACATATGCTACTTTTAACTAGTAGTTAACGTTTATAAATATCAGTCTTGTATTTCTTACTAGATTGTAATAAGCTAAAGTTAAATTAGAGATGCATCAAATCACATTGCAAAAAACCTTTCACAGGACAGGGCAAGGAGAATTGAAAACCAGACATTGATAAATTCATGCCCTTACTGATGTTCACAGGCTACTCAATTCTTTTTAATGTGTAGCAAAAAAAAGACATGGAATAAAAAAAAAGGTACCCTCTTATACCTATTGTATTAACCAAACACTTAAAATTTATAATTTATAGACTCAGTGTTGGTGAGGCTGCTGCAAAGCTAGTGCACGAATACACTGCTAGGTGTACTTTAAGTTGGTATAATAACCCTTTGTTATAGGAACCAACAATACATTTAAAAGCCATAAAAATGTTTTCATAACTCTTACATAAAGAAATTACCTTAAGGAAAAATTCAGATTAAAAAAAAGGCTTTGGGGGGAGCGAGAAGATGGCGGAAGAGTAAGACGTGGGGATCACCTTCCTCCTCACAGATACATCAGAAATACATCTACACGTGAAACTTCTCCTATAGAACACCCACCGAACGCTGGCAGAAGACCTCAGACCTCCCAAAAGGCTCTTGGCACTCCAGCCAGGTGTCAAGGCTGTGTCTCTGAGGTGGGAGAACTAACCTCAGGACACTGGTCCACAAGAGACCTCTCAGCTCCACATAATATCAAACGGCGAAAATCTCCCAGAGATCACCATCTCAACACCAAGACCCAGATTCACTCAAGGATCAGCAACGAACAGTGCTGGACACCCTATACCCAACAAAGAGCGAGACAGGTCTACAGCCCCATCCATTAGCAGAGAGGCTGCCTAGAATCACAGTAAGGCTACCGACATCCCCATACACGCCACCAGACGTGGACCTGCCCACCAGGGAGACGGGATCCAGCCTCATCCACCAGAACAGGGGCACTGGTCCCCCTAACCAGGAAACCTGCTCAACCCACTGAACCAACCTCAGCCACTGGGGACAGCCACCAAAAAAAGGGATAGAAATACGAACATGCAGCCTGCAAAAGGGAGACCCCAAACACAGTAAGATAAGCAAAATGAGAAGACAGAAAAACACACAGCAGATGAAGGAACAAGATAAAAACACACCAGACCTAACAAATGAAGAGGTAATAGCCAATCTACCTGAAAGAGAATTTAGAATAATGATGGTAAAGATGATGCAAAATCTTGGAAATAGAATAGACAAATTGCAAGAAACAGTTAACAAGGACCTAGAAGAAATAAAGAGGAAGCAAGTTAACAATGAGCAACACAATAAATGAAATGAAAAATACTCTAGACGGGATCAGTAGCAGAATAACTGAGGCAGAAGGACGGATAAGTGACCTGGAAGATAAAATAGTGGAAATAACTACTGCAGAGCAGAAGAAAGAACAAAGAATGAAAAGAACTGAGGACAGTCTCAGAGATCTCTGGGACAACATTAAACGCACCAACATTCGAATCATAGGGGTCCCAGAAGAAGAAGAGAAAAAGAAAGGGACTGAGAAAATATTTGAAGAGATTATAGTTGAAAACTTCCCTAATATAGGAAAGGAAATAGTCAACCAAGTCCAGGAAGCACAGAGAGTCCCATACAGGATAAACCCAAGGATAAACACGCCGAGACACATAATAATCAAACTGTCAAAAATTAAATACAAAGAAAACATATTAAAAGCAGCAAGGGAAAAACAACAAATAACACACAAGGGAATCCCCATAAGGCTAACATCTGATCTTTCAGCAGAAACTCTACAAGCCAGAAGGGAGTGGCAGGACATATTTAAAGTGATGAAGGAAAAAAACCTACAACCAAGACTACTCTACCCAGCAAGGATCTCATTCAGATTTGATGGAGAAATTAAAACCTTTACAGACAAGCAAAAGCTGAGAGAGTTCAGCACCACCAAACCAGCTTTACAACAAATGCTAAAGGAACTTCTCTAAGCAAGAAACATAAGAGAAGGAAAAGACCTACAAGAACAACCCGAAACAATTAAGTAAATGGTAATAGGAACGCACATATCAATAATTACCTTAAATGTAAATGGATTAAATGCTCCCACCAAAAGACACAGACTGGCTGAATGGATACAAAAACAGGACCCATATATATGCTATCTACAAGAGACCCACTTCAGACCTAGGGACACTTACAGGCTGAAAGTGAGGGGATGGAAAAAGATATTCCATGCAAATGGAAATCAGAAGAAAGCTGGAGTAGCAATTCTCATATCAGACAAAATAGACTTTAAAATAAAAACTATTACAAGAGACAAAGAAGGACACTACATAATGATCAAGGGATCGATCCATGAAGAAGATATAAGAATTGTAAATATTTATGCACCCAACATAGGCGCACCTCAATACACAAGTCAAATACTAACAGCCATAAAAGGGGAAATCGACAGTAACACAATCATAGTAGGGGACTTTAACACCCCACTGTCACCAATGGACAGATCATCCAAAATGAAAGTAAATAAGGAAACACAAGCTTTAAATGATACATTATACAAGATGGATTTACTTGATATTTATAGGACATTCCATCCAAAAACAACAGAATACACATTTTTCTCAAGTGCCCATGGAACATTCTCCAGGATAGATCATATCTTGGGTCACAAATCTAGCCTTGGCAAATTTAAGAAAATTGAAATCGTATCAAGTATCTTTTCTGACCACAACGCTATGAGACTAGATATCAATTACAGGAAAAGATCTGTAAAAAATACAAGCACATGGAGGCTAAACAATACACTACTTAATAACGAAGTGATCACTGAAGAAATCAAAGAGGAAATCAAAAAGTACTTAGAAACAAATGACAATGGAGACACGATGACCCAAAACCTATGGGATACAGCAAAAGTAGTTCTAAGAGGGAAGTTTATAGCAATACAATCATACCTTAAGAAACAGGAAGCATCTCGAATAAGCAACTTAACTTTGCACCTAAAGCAATTAGAGAAGGAAGAACAAAAAAACCCCAAATTTAGCAGAAGGAAAGAAATCATAAAGATCAGATCAGAAATAAATGAAAAAGAAATGAAGGAAACAATAGCAAAGATCAATAAAAGTAAAAGCTGGTTCTTTGAGAAGATACATAAAATTGATAAACCATTAGCCAGACTCATCAAGAAAAGAAGGGAGAAGACTCAAATCAATAGAATTAGAAATGAAAAAGGAGATGTAACAACTGACTCTGCAGAAATACAAAAGATTATTAGAGATTACTACAAGCAACTCTATGCCAATAAAATGGACAACCTGGAAGAAATGGACAAATTCTTAGAAATGCACAACCTGCCAAGACTGAACCAGGAAGAATTAGAAAATATGAACAGACCAATCACAAGCACTGAAATTGAAACTGTGATTAAAAATCTTCCAACAAACAAAAGCCCAGGACCAGATGGCTTCACAGGCGAATTCTATCAAACATTTAGAGAAGAGCTAACACCTATCCTTCTCAAACTCTTCCAAAAGATAGCAGAGGGAGGAACACTCCCAAACTCATTCTACGAGGCCACCATCACCCTGATACCAAAACCAGACAAAGACGTCACAAAGAAAGAAAACTATAGGCCAATATCACTGATGAACATAGATGCAAAAATCCTCAACAAAATACTAGCAAACAGAATCCAACAGCACATTAAAAGGATCATACACCATGATCAAGTGGGGTTTATTCCAGGAATGCAAGGATTCTTCAATATATGCAAATCAATCAACGTGATACACCATATCAACAAACTGAAGGAGAAAAACCATATGATCATCTCAATAGATGCAGAGAAAGCTTTTGACAAAATTCAACACCCATTTATGATAAAAACCCTGCAGAAAGTAGGCATAGAGGGAACTTTCCTCAATATAATAAAGGCAATATATGACAAACCCACAGCCAGCATTGTTCTCAATGGTGAAAAACTGAAACCATTTCCAGTAAGATCAGGAACAAGACAAGGTTGCCCACTCTCACCACTCTTATTCAACCTAGTTTTGGAAGTTCTAGCCACAGAAATTAGAGAAAATAAAGAAATAAAAGGAATCCAAATAGGAAAAGAAGAAGTAAAGCTGTCACTGTTTGCAGATGACATGATACTATACATAGAGAATACTAAGGATGCTACCAGAAAACTACTAGAACTAATCAATGAATTTGGTAAAGTAGCAGGATACAAAATTAATGCACAGAAATCTCTGGCATTCTTATACACTAATGATGAAAAATCTGAGAATGAAATTAAGAAAACACTCCCATTTACCATTGCAACAAAAAGAATAAAATATCTAGGAATAAACCTACCTAAGGAGACAAAAGACTTGTATGCAGAAAACTATAAGACACTGATGAAAGAAATTAAAGATGATACAAACAGATGGAGAGAAATACCATTTTCATGGATTGGAAGAATCAAGATAGTGAAAATGACTCTATTACCCAAAGCAATCTACAGATTCAATGCAATCCCTATCAAATTACCACTGGCATTTTTTACAGAACTAGAACAAAGAATTTCACAATTTGTATGGAAACACAAAAGACCCCGAATAGCCAAAGCAATCTTGAGAACGAAAAATGGAGCTGGAGGAATCAGGCTCCCTGCCTTCAGACTATACTACAAGGCCACAGTAATCAAGACAGTATGGTGCTGGCACAAAAACAGAAATATAGATCAATGGAACAGGATAGAAAGCCCAGAGATAAACCCACACACATATGGTCACCTTATCTTTGATAAAGGAGGGAAGAAAACACAGTGGAGAAAAGACAGCCTCTTCAATAAGTGGTGCTGGGAAAACTGGACAGCTACCTTGTAGAAGTATGAAATTAGAACACTCCCTAACACCATACACAAAAATAAACTCAAAATGGATTCAAGACCTAAATGTAAGGCCAGACACCATCAAACTCTTAGAGGAAAACATAGGCAGAACACTCTATGACATCAATCACAGCAAGATCCTGTTTGACCCATCTCCTAGAGAAATGGAAATAAAAACAAAAATAAACAAATGGGATCTATGAAACTTAAAAGCTTTGCACAGCAAAGGATACCATAAATAAGACCAAAAGACAACCCTCAGAATGGGAGAAAATATTTGCAAATTAAGCAACTGACAAAGGATTAATATCCAAAATTTATAAGCAACTCATGCAGCTCAATAACAAAAAAACAACCCAATCCAAAAATGGGCAGAAGAACTAAATAGACATTTCTCCAAAGAAGATATACAGATAGTGAACAAACACATGAATGAATGCTCAACATCATTAATCATTAGAGAAATGCAAATCAAAACTACAATGAGATATCATCTCACACCGGCCAGATTGGCCATCATCAAAAACTCTAGAAACAATAAATGCTGGAGAGTGTGTGGAGAAAAGGGAACACTCTTGCACTGTTGGTGGGAATGTAAAATGATACAGCCACTATGGAGAACAGTAAGGAGGTTCCTTAAAAAACTACAAATAGAACTACCATATGAGCCAGCAATCCCACTACTGGGCGTATATCCTGAGAAAACCATAATTCAAAAAGAGTCATGTACCAAAATGTTTATTGCAGCTCTATTTACGATAGCCAGGACATGGAAGCAACCTAAGTGTCCATCAACAGATGAATGGATAAGGAAGATGTGGCACATATATACAATGGAATATTACTCAGCCATAAAAAGAAATGAAACTGAGTTATTTGTAATGAGGTGGATAGACCTGGAATCTGTCATACAGAGTGAAGTAAGTCAGAAGGACAAAAACAAATACCGTATGCTAACACATATATATGGAATCTAAAAAAAAAAAAAAAAAAAAAAATGTCATGAAGAGATTAGTGTAGGAGGGAATAAAACACAGACCTACTAGAGCATGGACTTGAGGATATGGGGAGAGGGAAGGGTAAGCTGTGATGATGTGAGAGAGTGGCAGGGACATATACACACTACCAAATGTAAATTAGATAGCTAGTGGGAAGCTACAGCATAGCACAGGGAGTTCACCTCTGTACTTAGTGACCACCTAGAGGGGCGGGATAGGGAGGGTGGGAGGGAGGGTGACAAAAGAGGGAATAGTTATGGGAACATATGTATATGTATAACTGATTCACTTTGTTGTAAAGGAGAAACTAACACACTATTGTAAAACAGTTATACTCAAATAAAGATGTTAAAAAAAAAAGGCTTTAAGTATGAACACACATATTATAATTTAAATATAAAAAGAAAACATTAGAAATAACTTGTAAGTTCAAAAATAATAATGGCTAATTAAATGATGGGATATAAAACTGATGTACCATTCATAATAAAAACTCTAAGCAAATTAAAAATTAAAAGAAACTTCCTCAACTGATGAAGAGCATAAAAAACTTACACCTATTATTATACTTAATGGTGTAAGATCGAATACGTTCCCATTGAGATCAGGAATAAGCAAGGGTATCTGCTCTCGGCACTTCTATTTAACATTGTACTGGAGGTCCTGGTGCAACAAAGCGAGAAACAGAAGGCATCTACATTGGAAAGGCAGAAGTAAAACTGTCTCTATTCACAGATGTCATAACTGTCTACCTAGAAAATCCCAAAGAATGTATAAAATACTACTAGATCTAATAAATGAGTACAGAAAGTTTGAGATTCAAGATCAACATATAAAAACCAATTGTGTTTCTATACACTAGCAATGAACAATTAAAAACGGACATAAAAACAATAGTATTGGGCTTCTCTGGTGGCTCAGTGGTTGAGAGTCCACCTGCCAATGCAGGGGACACGGGTTCATGCCCCAGTCCGGGAGGATCCCACATGCCGCGGAGCGGCTGGGCCCGTGAGCCATGGCTGCTGAGCCTGCAGGTCCGGAGCCTGTGCTCCACAACGGGAGAGGCCACAACAGTGAGAGGCCCGCATACCACAGAAAAAAACAAAAAACAAAACAATAGTATTTAAAAAGCACATGAAATACTCTGATTAAATCTAACAAAATATTTGCTGAAGATTAATTCTAACAAAATATTTGCTTAAAAACTACAAAGCACTGATAAAAGAAATCAAAGACATAAATAAATGGAGAGATAGACTATGTACATGGATTAGAAGACTCAATATTGTCAGAATGTCAATTGTCTCCAAAGTGATCTATGAATTTGATAAAATCCTAGTCAAAATTCCATCAAGGTTTTTTTGTAGGAATTGACAAGCTGATTTTAAAATACATATGTAAAGGACCTAGAGTAAATAAACAATTTTCAAAAAGAAACAACAGTTAGAGGACTCATACCATAGTACTTGATTTCAAGATTTAATATAAAAGTAAGATCAAGACATAGCAAAAGGATAGACACATAGATCAACGGAACAAAGTATAGAATCCAGAAATAGAACAATACATATATAGTCAGTTGATTTTTGATAAAGGTGTCAAGCAAATCAATAAAAATACACAATCTTTTTAACAAATGGTGCTGGAACAACTATATATTCTATATAAAAATATGAACTTTGATCATATTGTATATTATATTGAAAAATTAACTCAAAATGTGTCAACAGAGATGAAATGTAAAAAAAATCTAACACTATATATAACAGTCCTAGAAGAAAAATAGGAGATAATCTTTGTGACTTTGGGTTAGGCAAAAATTTCTTAACATAGGACAAATGGAGCAGGAGCCATGAAAGAAAAAATGATGTCACTGAGAACTGTATTTTATTAAGATAAAACACTCAAACTTTTAGAGAAATACTATTAAGAAAATTCAAAGCTACAGACTAGGGGGAAAATGTTACCAAACATATATCTAATAGTGAACTGTTAATCACAATATATAAAAATCTTTTACAACTCAATAATAATTATTTTAAAAACTGGATGAAAGATTTGAACAAACACTTCACAAAAGAAGAGATACAGATGTCAAATAAGCACAAAAAATAATGTTCAGCATCAACAGACATTACATGAATGCAAATTAAAACCACCACAAGATACTACAACATACCCACTAAAATGGTAAAAATGAAAAGAAAATTGACAACACCAAATATTAGCAAGGGTGCAGAGCAACTGCAACTCTCATATATCGCTGGTGAAAATGTAAAGTGGTAAAGCCACTTTGAAAACAGTTTGATAGTTTCTTATAAAGTTAAAAATATACTTACCATATGACTCAGTAATCCCACTCCTAAGTACTCTAGAGAAATGAAAACATATGTCCACATAAAAACCTTTACACAAATCTTTATTGTGGCTTTTTTTCATGATATCCCCAAACTGGGAACAATCCAAATATTCATCGACTGGTGAATGAGTCAACAAATTATCCCCATAATGGAATATTATTCTGCAATAAAAATGAAGAAACTACTAATATATGCAACAATATGAATGAATCTCTACTAATATATGCAACAATATGAATGAATCTCAAAAGCATCATGCTAAGTGAAAGAGGCCAAAATGAAGAGTATGGTTCCATTTATATGTATTATTCCATTTAAATGACAAAACTGTAGCATCAGAGATCAGAACAGTCATTGCCAGGAGCTGGGAATAGGAAGAGGAGACTCATTGCAAAGAGGCATAAAGGAATTTTCTGAGTAATGGAAACATTTTGCATGCTGATTTGGATGGTAGTTACACAACTGCACAAGTTTGTAAAAATTTACAGAGCTGTATATCTAAGAAGGATGAATTTTACTATATGTTAATTATGCCTCAACAAACCAACAAACAAATAAAAGACTGTCACACCAAGTGTTGAAGAGAACGTGGAACAACTGGAACTCTCATTCACTGCTGACAGGTATGGAAAATGGTACAACCACTTTGAAAAATAGTTTGACATTAAAAAAAAAAAAGTTAAATGTATACTTCAACAATTCCACTCCTAGTATTACTCAAGAGAAATAAAAACATATCAATATATCACACAAGCATTTGTACATGAATGTTCATTAGCCTCATTCATAACAGTGTGAAATCGGAAACAACAAAATGTTCATAAACATAGCAGGTGAATGACCAAATAAAGTATGATATATCCATACAAAGAATATCATTCATCAATAAAAAGGAATGAACTATTGATACATCCAATACCATGGATGAATATTTTTTTTAACCTGTGTATGTTTATTTATTTATTTTCTTATTAGTCATCCATTTTATACACATCAGTGTATACATGTCAATCCCAAACTCCCAGTTCATCACACCACCACCACCACCCCTTGCTGCTTTCTCCCCTCGGTGTCCATGTTTTTTCTCTACTTCTATGTCTAAATTTCTGCTCTGCAAACCAGTTCATCTGTACCATTTTCTAGGTTCCACATATATGCGTTAATCTACGATATTTGTTTTTCTCTTTCTGACTTACTTCACTCTGTATGACAGTCTCTAGATGCATCCATGTCTCTACAAATGACCCAATTTCGTTGCTTTTTATGGCTGAGCAATATTCCATTGTATATGTGTACCACATCTTCTTTATCCATTCATCTTTCGATGGGCATTTAGGTTGCTTCCATGACCTGGCTATTGTAAATACTGCTGCAATGAACATTGGGGTGTATGTGTCTTTTTGAATTATGGTTTTCTTAGGGTATATGCACAGTAGTGGGATTGCTGGCTCATATGGTAATTCTATTTTTAGTTCTTTAAGGAACCTCCATACTGTTCTCCATAGTGGCTGTATCAATTTACATTCCCAGCAACAGTGCAGGAGGGTTCCCTTTTCTCCACCCCCTCTCCAGCATTTGTTGTTTGTAGATTTTCTGATGATGCCCATTCTAACTGGTGAGAGGTGATACATCATTGTAGTTTTGATTTGCATTTCTCTACTAATTAGTGATGTTGAGCAGCTTTTCATGTGCTTCTTGGACATCTGTATGTCTTCTTTGGAGAAATGTCTATTTAGGTCTTCTGCCCATTTCTTGATTGGGTTGTTTGTTTTTTTAATATTGAGCTGCATGAAATGTTTATATATTTTGGAGATTAATCTTTTGTCTGTTGATTCATTTGCAAATATTTTCTCCCATTCTGAGGGTTGTCTTTTCGTCTTGTTTATGGTTTTCTTTGCTGTGCAAAAGCTTTTAAGTTTCATTAGGTCCCATTTGTTTATTTTTGTTTTTATTTCCATTACCCTAGGAAGTGGATCAAAAAAGACCTTGCTGTGATTTATGTCAAAGAGTGCTCTTGCTCTGTCTTCCTCTAAGAGTTTTATAGTGTCTGGTCTTACATTTAGGTCTTGAATCCATTTTGAGTTTATTTTTGTGTATGGTGTTAGGGAGTGTTCTAATTTCATTCTTTTACATGAAAGCTGTCCAGTTTTCCCAGCACCACTTATTGAAGAGAGTGTCTTTCTCCATTGTATATCCTTGCCTCCTTTTTCATAGATTAGTTGACCATAGGTGCGTGGGTTTATCTCTGGGCTTTCTATCCTGTTCCATTGATCTATATTTCTGTTTTTGTGCCAGTACTATATTGTCTTGATTACTATAGCTTTGTAGTATAGTCTGAAGTCAGGGAGTCTGATTCCTCCAGCTCCGTTTTTTTCCCTCAAGACTACTTAGGCTATTCGGGGTCTTTTGTGTCTCCATACACATTTTAAGATTTTTTGTTCTAGTTCTGTAAAAAATGCCATTGGTAATTTGATATGGATTGCATTGAATCTGTCCATGGATGAATCTTAAAACATTATGCTGTATGAAATTCCCTTTCTGGAATTTTACATAAATTCGAGAACTAGATATATTAATAGTTCATTCTTTTTATTGATGAGTGATATTTCTTTATATGGGTATAGCATAATTTATTTAGTCATTCACCTGTTATATTTATGGACTAACCTACTGGAAACGTTTCTTAGGCTATAAAAATAAAGATTTTATAGCTTATAAGACTTATAATCCTGGAGTAAGCATTAAATATTTACTGGAATTTGCAGGTACAGGAGTCCCATTTTCCTGATGTTTAAGGAGTTAAGACAAAGAAGGGAGACACTAGAAGTTTAATAGGCCAAAAAAGAGTTTTCTTTCTCCATCCTTAAGGGGTTTGGAAAACTGCTTACACAGCAATTAGAAGAGACTCCAAACAGCTTTCTGCTAACCTACTGGGAACAGATCCTAAATCCTTGGATTGATTGGGATCTTGCCTATATAACTAGTCACCAGAGCCAGTTTTTCTTTTCCACTGGATATTCTTAGCAAATGCTACAGTGCAAAATATCAAAAGGCAATATCAGAAGCTATTCTAGGAAAGTGAGCTGTCCTTTGACACCAATGCTATCCAGAAGGGCTTCAAGCCCAAGTTTAATTTCATTTCATGTGTAAGAATCCCTTAGTCACATCTTAAAATGCCGTATCATCTCTCTCTCTCTCTCCATATTTGCAATGAGCTATTTTACTCCTGAAATGAAGAAAGACCAAGAATGAAATAATCCTGGCTAATCAAGGAGGGACTACTTTAAGAGATAAGCATCCCATTGATATAGCTGTGTGATTGTGTATGAAACTGGTTCCTTTGCAGCTCCCTGCTTGCTGATAGGTGTCCTACAGAAAGACTCCTTCCTGGGTATGGCTGCCTCAGAATCAGTCTTTCTGGATTGTCCCTTTGCCTCCTCAACTCACTGACTCTGGCTTGCTTCCCACTGTAGTTCTTTCTTTCACTTGGTTCCTGTTCCATCTTTGCTTGCCCCCTTGGGACTTGACACTTTAGTTATTTTGGTTCCCTATCTTTACTGATGCTGTCTGGTTCCCCTTTCATAGTTTGTTCTACCTCATTTCTTTACTGGTTTCTGAACTTGCCTAGTAGGAGGGTTTAAACCTTCAGATCAGGGTTCTGGACACTCTTTTTGTTCCTTGTTCCCCCAGGCGCCTATGCTTGTAATGGTGGCTCCCAGATAGCTAATTCTCTTACAGCTATGGGGGGCTTCTTTCTTGGCAAACTGAAATATGCCCCAATTCCCTAAATCTAGCCCTTTGTTGTCACTCTCTGCTGCCCTCCAGCGGCTATCAGTAGGATACACTTGTCAGAAATTAGTTCCAAGGCCTGGCTCTACTGTCCCTTCTTTGGCCTATGAGCATCCTCTAATAGGACACTAGACAGTGTAGTTAATGCAGATGAGATTTGTGTTCAGAACCCATTAGGCTTTAACTCAGCCAGCACTACCACAACAGCCTCTGATTCCACTGCTGCTCCCAGGGAAATTCATTGGTGACGACTTTCCTGTCCTTTCTCTTGCAGATGTGATTACCTAAGAAATTCACAAATTCCAGGTTTATGGGTATGCATATCCATGCTGTGTTGGAAGTAAGAAAGAGACCTCCTGAGTTTCTGAGGCCTTGGCTTCTTGGGAAAGCAGAGAGCAGTGAAGTGGCTCAGGCTAGCCTAGCAGCTGGCCTCACAGACTACCTAGGTCTTTTATTATTTAGCATGAGGATCACAAATGCTGTCTATGAGCTAAGGTAGAAATAACCAGGTGGCTTACTATGCTACGCTTATTAGCTCTTCACACAAGAGTTGAAATGGAATGCAACTCTAGCCTCTGAACTGACAGACTTTACTATGAGGCTATCGAGCGATGCTGGCACCGTGCCCACATTAAAAGTTACAGCTGTTTTACTGGACCAAAGGGGTAGCAGGGTTGTCACAGACTAGACTCAGACTTCTGGAAAAGGTCCTTCTAGCCACTACTGGAAAGGCTGTTCTATACTCTGGTGGAATCTCTAGGTGGCAGATCTCTCTGCCTCCAGTTTAAAGTAGGAAGTGCTGGACAACTCTGTTGGCCAAGCTTTAGATTAGGTTAGCCACCTAACCCAGGACTGTACCAATATGGGTTGCCAGTAACAATGGATAATCTTAGCCTGGGAGGCCCATAAGTCAAAGGCCAAATCCAATGCATTATTGATGGGAAAATACATCAAAAGTCTGGTGTTTTGTCTCCTGCTACCCAAAAGATTGTCCACAACCCCTCTAACTGAAGGTTCTTCACCCATTGCTTATTTCCACATATCTGCCATTAATTCAGTTTAAAGACCCTGTCGTTAATTATTCAGCATTTCCAGACACACACCTCCTCCCCAGTTAAGAGGCTGGTATAGGTGAGACAAAGTCTCAGCAGTTCTAGAATAAATTCTCCTCCAATCAACCAAAAACACTCAGTAAATCCCAGAATGTGTTACATATTACTGGCAATTCCTTCTATTAATTTTCTGTGATGGCTCTAGTTAATAATGTCCCAAGCAAAGTAAGGGGATATACCTGATTTGCAGAAGCTGCAGCCACATCCCATAGCTGAAGACCTTATTCACCTGTGCACCATCCTTGTGCATGATGATCTAGTGTTGGCTTATATGAGGTCAAAGGTCTAGCTCAGTGGAATCTATTCTCAGAAATGTTCCCAATTTTCTTCCTCTTATTATTATTTTACAAAACCAGACCCAAAGGTGTTAGCTCTCTTCTACTTGGCAATAGGAATTATTTGCTGTCAGAACTTCCTTTAAAGTGAGAGGTATCACTGTGAAGGTTATAAGTGTCTGTGAAAACAACATGGGCAAAACAATTTTGTTAATACAACCAGAAAAACCTGCTTTCAAAAACCAAAGGACAGGACACGGGTTCGTGCCCCGGTCCGGGAAGATCCCACATGCTGCCGAGTGGCTGGGCCCGTGAGCCATGGCCGCTGAGCCTGCGTGTCCAGAGCCTGTGCTCCGCAACGGGAGAGGCCACAACAGTGAGAGGCCCGCGTACCACACACACACACACACACAAAAAAAAAAAAACAAAAAAAAAAAACAAAGGACTACGTTTGGAAAGGAAGTATTTCAAGTTGACCATCTTATTTATGCCAGGCTGTCAAACACAGCTAAACGTTCTTTTCTGAAAGTCTGCTTATCAATATACAGCACATTTGGCCTTGTCCTGGGGATCTTTCCAAAAAATTCTGCAGCTGTCCCTAAAACTGATTAATAGAGCATCAATACAAAAAATAAAAATCTAGACAAAGTAGCACTCCCTCAAATCACCAGGGCCACCTGAAGAGAGATTTCGGGAAGGGCAGAATGTTAAAAAGGCCTATGTTACAAGCATGGGCAAACTACACCAGAATGCAAGCTCCACAAGGGCAGGGGTCACATTTTATTCACTACACTCTACCCTCTATACCACTGTACCGACTATAACAGTGCTAGGCATAGTGTTGAATGAATGAATGAATACTTCCTGATTAAGGAGGTCTATATCTACATTCAAGTGCTTGCTGTGCCCATGTCAAGACATGGCCTATAGTCTGCAGGAACTTTTAGTGGCTCTGTATCAGCAGAGATTTGTGCAGGAGTTCTAATATATTAATATTACTACATCCTCTTCTAATCAACAAATGCCTTTGGGATATGATAACCTCAGATTTCATTTCGGAAATGACATCTACCCACATCTACATGCTATATATGCTACCATATCAGTTGTGCAGATAATCTTTTCCAAGATAATATGCTTTATGGCTTAAACCATTCCTTCTAACTCCACCATTAACATCAGTTATAGAAATGACATCTTCTAACTTCATGAGTTATCAAACTGTTTGATTGCTAACTCTGGTGCAGATGACTCCCACTTTTATAGGCCATTATTCAAGATCAACAAAATATCTCAGTTGAGCACCTGGAGAGTATTTCTACTGACAACATTACTGATTCACACACTTCACTACTAGAGGGTTATATACCACTATATTTTCCTCCACCAAGAATATCCTTTCATAAAAACTTTCCCCTACTACCTACACCCACACCTCCCTTCCTCACCATGACTCACTGACAACTGCTCAGCAAATACTTGGGAAAACTACAGGCCACCACCCCTGCCTACTAAGAAGTACATGTGGGGGATGGCTTTCTTCCAGTTTAATATAGCTTAAGTGTTGTGATGAAGACTGATCCCTGAGGCCTTTTATGTGGGCCTGCCCTACTCCCACCCCAGCCTCCTATGTAATCACCTAGTTAGGGGTTGTTTAGTTTGGTTAGGGTGAAATATTATAAAAGAAATTCTATTGAGCCTCATTTTGATAATGTGCCATATCAGACAAAATCAGTTTTTGATATAAATGGATGTTCTACTGAGGCTAAAACATAAGCAAAGTTAAGATTTTTTCCATAAGCGCCAAGAGCAGTCATGAAAAGGGGACATGTTCCTCTTAATGGGAATATTGTTCATTAGACTTGGAGGTAGGGCAAAAAGAAGGGAAGGCAATTTTATTCAAAAACCAAAATTTTATTGAATAGGATCAAGATAGGAGGGGAAATAAAAGGGGAGGTGTCTACACAGTCAGATTCTTGAGTGGTTCTCAGGTTTCCCTACCTGATGTTGACTAACTGAAAATACTGATTTTACCTATATACCTCTAATAGGCATAATATCAGAATTTGTTCAACGTCTCCAAAGAAATATACAATTATTTCTCTTAGGTTCTATAGTTGTTTTTAAGGCAGTTTAAGTGCCTGCAGTGGAAATGCACTGTAGACTGAAGGTTTAGAAATTGGGGAATAAGTGGCCTAGAGGGAATGTCACCAACTCAATCTAAAAAAAAGCCACAGATATCTTGGGATGGCTTTGCTGTATAAGAGTTGTTGCCAACAAGCTCCATTCAGGAGATCTGATGCAATGTCACAACCTAATTCACTCAGCTTTATAAAAACTTACGTATATTGGAAGTAAAAAAAAGTTGGTGTCAAGGAACAGAAACATTTCTAAAGAACATATTCAAACCTCTTCCTGTTGGTCAGACATGGAAGGTGAACAGCTAGAAATTAAATAAATAATGTAATAATTATCTGGGGAAGTTAAGCTTCTCTCACAATGAATGGAATAATAGAAATGTGAAGTGTTTCAGGGTAGCCTGTAATAAGCAGCACTTGATGAGGAGATACAGAACATAAAAAAGAGGTCCATGAAGAAGCTGAAAAGTAAAAGCAAAGAACAAAGAAGAGAAATTAAGAAAAGGGGATTTAAAGAGATTAGTTTAATACTTAAAGGTGGCAAAACAGTCTAGATCCTGGTTAAATCAATACACACACACATATACACACACACACACACACAGACACATGCATACAAACACGCACACACATTTTTACAAACAAAACTTAAATCCAGCTCTTCTCCGTGTTTGAAATACCTTTACCCCTCAACAATACCTAACTTCCTCTCAGTTTAACTCTCCACATTTTCCATGAAATATTTTATAACTAATCAGGCCTACAAAGACCTCTGTACTTCATGGCCATTTTTTGCACTTAGAGATTCAATCTTGCTCCTGATTTGCATTGTTTATTTCACATGATTATATAAAAGCCTTATATTCCAACTAGAGTGTAAGTTGGAGTTTTCCCATTCAAGGAATTTTCCCATTCCTTGAATTTGGGCTGGCCTTGTGACTAGCTCTAGCCAACAGAATGTGGAAGAAGTGATATTTCAAGCATAGGCCTCAAGAGGTTTTCACATTTCCTCTTGCTCTCCTGGAACCCTGCCAGGAGGCCATGTGAATAAGCCTGGACTGGGCTGTTGGTTAGTGAGAGATCACAAGGAGCAGAGAAGAGTCGCCTTAGCTAAGGCGTGCTACATCAGGCAATCCAGAGCCCATCCAGCAGCTGATCTCAAAGTATGAGTGAGCTCAGCTGAAACTATCCAATCTGTAGAAACTTGAGCTAAATAAATGGTTCTTGTTTTAAGCCAATATGTTTTTGGGTGATTTGTTATGCAGCAAAAGCTGCTGAAATAATTGAAACATACACAGTTGTATACACAGTTGTTTTAGCTTTCCAATGAAATATTTAATCATAGTGTGCCTTATATTAGAATCAAGTATTTGCTGTTCACCTCTTTGTTACTGGAGGGCAGAGACTGTATTATATTCATTTGTGTATTCCCACAACACCTAAGTTGTGCTTTGTTCACAGTAGGCACTCAGAGTTTGATAAACTGAAATGAAAATCATCTGAAGTTCAAATTCTGGTGTTCATCAGCATAATTTACTTAATGTTTAACAACAGAAGAAAATACAAACCATAGTACTGCTTAAGAATCAAATAACTACTGAGGATCTACTATTGGCCTTGTGTTGTTATTCTCAATTATGAACCATTAAGGGCCAGCAATTATCAGTACTTGGAATATAAATGCTACTTCAAGATAGTCAATAAGTGAGCCTTTAAGTTGTCCTTCTCAAGATTTAGCATTAACCCAAATTTGGATTTTCATAGAAATATGCACATATATTTGATACATGAATGTGAAGTTGTACTGCAATCGTACTTTTATGAGCTTGGGAATATAGAAATTATAAAGTGGCAAAGAAGAAGATTTTGATTTGCACCAATTCACATTAACAGCTGATTTTCTAAACCCAGAAACCTGACAAATGAGGTATGTAGGTAAATATACTTTAACTTTGACGTGCTATAAAAGTGTAAAATATCATGAAAGCCTGTGTATTCAAAATGTCATTTCACTTTTTTCCTTAAGAAGTAGAAAAATTAGAATAGACAGGATGGCTCAGAAAGGATGAATAGTTTTGCTATCCACATCTAATTTGCTTCCTAATAAAATTCTATGGCTTTTAAATGACACTCTGCTATTATAGTCTATACAGAGATGAGTTCATCAAATATTCCATGTTTTGAATATTTTAAAAATTATCATTCAATTGATAGAGCCTGAAACACTGTAAAGCAAAAGAACATGAAAGCATGATCAGAATGAATATGTTCATAGACCAGTGAAGAAAATACACTCAATGACAGTAAAAGAATATCCTTGCTGCACTGAACTGGGGACAAATCCCCTTTTTGCATGGGTGCGTGTATGTATCCTATAACTTGCCTTAACTTTAACTTCTTCCTTTAACTTCGGCCATTCCTGATTAATATTGTTATCTTTGACTTATAAAGGGCATAATGGTTAAATCAAGTAGTAAGGTGGATAACTGAGTCAGGACCTTAAAAGGTTTAGACAGGCTAAATAAGTAAGAATGATTAAAATCTGGTTTGTCAATAGAATGTCTAAAAGGAAAACGCAGACCAAAGAGAGTAAAGTCTTCAATTGTGGCGTATAAAATCAACCACATAAAGACTAGATATGGAATGAGTAACAATTCTACATGTGAAAAAGAGTTAATTACTAGCAGATGGAAGCTCAGTAAATCAGGATAGAAGGCCTGTCCCCCAAATTGGAGTGCATTAATAAAAATGCAAAGAGTGAAAGGATCAAAGTTAAGTTAGACATATTTTAGCCAACTTAAGAAATACCTTTCTTATAATCAGATTTTCTTGAGGTGGACCCTGCTGCTTTGGGGAAGCAAGTTCTCTTCAAGGAGAATATTCAAGCACAGTCTAGGGTGCTGTACAGGGACTCCAAGTATCAAGCCAAAAGTTATACTACATGATTTTTAAGATTAGCACCCAGCCCCCAAATTCCATAACTCTATTTTAGGATTCCAAAGAGTACAGGCAAAAGGACACATATTCAAGGAAACCTAATCATGTCTCATTTGAGGTCAAGATATCTCCTTTGAAACCACACTTCCAGACTTTCTATTATAATCGGCACATCTCTTATAGTTCATTAGCTGCTCGCTTTAAAAATGATGGTCGGGCTTCCCTGGTGGCGCAGTGGTTGAGAGTCCACCTGCCGATGCAGAGGACATGGGTTTGTGCCCCAGTCCGGGAGGATCCCACATGCCGCAGAGCGGCTGGGCCCGTGAGCCATGGCCGCTGAGCCTGCGCGTCCGGAGCCTGTGCTCCGCAACGGGAGAGGCCACAACAGTGAGAGGCCCGCGTATCGCGAAAAAGAAAAAAAAATGATGGTCACTTTAAGTTATGAGAATGACTAAGATGAACTGCAAAGAGATAAATATTCTCAGCACGGTATGTAGAAAGATAATTTTTGTCACACTGATTCAACCTACCTGAGGCCTGCTAATAATGAGCTAGGCAAGTTTTTCAAATGATCTAAGAAAAATTTAAGCTGCTTTAATAGAGACAGACATAAATCGAAATTAAGTGATAGATTCAATAGCAAGAGGCATATTGTTTCACTCAGTGAAATTTTGGAGTTTTGGTTTCTACTACTAAAACTTCATAACAGGAACTCTGAGAACAAAACTGTAACAGAAAATAGGAACTTAAGCATAAGCAACAGTGCTCACTGAGAGCTCACAAGTACTTGAGCATTCATCCCCAGCTCAGATCCACCTTATTTTGGCTGTGTTTTCTAACTTACTCCCTTAGTTAACATTTTCTGTGAACACTAGTTGCTTTCCATAGGGACCCAAACCACAAACTCGAGAGAATGACCACACTTCCTTTCTATGAAGAGTGAGAAGGGAAAAAATTTTCCTTGGATGTGTTTTTCCAATGAAATTCAATTTCTGCTTTCCAAGAAATGCCAATTGGCTCAGAAGTCTCTGAGAAGAAACAGTGCTGGGAGAGTCAAGCAGATACCATTCCACAAAACCATAAAGCAAAATCCCAATCTTTCAGGTTTACATCAGCCAAGGGGTTAAAACCTGAACATCTCGTTGTGTTGCTGAATCCACAGGTGGAAGGTGTTAAGTGTGGAAAGAGATAACTCAGCTGCATTTGGGACCATGCTGGGAAAGCCTTTATGTGTAAGAGAACCCCCACCTCAACTCCTAAATATTAAGTTGACACACGTTTCTGGGACGCGGCCTGAATCCTCAAACTTTGGCGGGTCTATAGAGACACAATTTTCTGTTTTCTGCTTAACAGGGCTTTCCAGGATTGTCATCAGATGACAGATTACACCACCCATCCACAAGGATTCAGGGGTAGCTCAGGCCATCCATTATGGGTTAAAAGCTGTTCTAGCATGAATCGAGTCACAGTAGTAAGGAGACGACCAATACAAGGGGTCCTACAGCTTTAAGAAATACCCTGGGCATCTAAAAGTTCTCAGAATGCAAACTTTGTCAGCTCTGAAAACAAGAGGCACTGCATCATTATGGCAGGAGAAACAAAGCCAGCCCCCTTTTAAAAAACAGACAAAAAAAAAAGATTGTTTTAATAGGAGAGAAGCATCAGTCATTGATTCTTACTTCATTCACACTTTCTATCCAACCCCATCCATCTTCAGAGTGAAGAGATGACAGAGCCCAGTTAACTCTCTCCCTCTTTCGGCCCCTGCCCATACTTCTCCTCTATACCCAATCCGCCAAGGCCTACCAACCCACCCTTTTCAATCTGCAAGCAACAGCTCTATAGCACGACTCTTTCTATCTAATGGGCTTGCAAAGCTCAGGTATACCTAAGTATCAGCTTTCATCACATTACTTTAGTAGGGTTGCCTGTCAGGTTAGCATGACTGGTCAGGGCCTTTGCTAATTATCTAAAATGACCACTTAGTCACTTATGGCTGACCGCATTCTACAAAGGAGGGGATGGGAAGACTTAAGGCAACAGAAAAAAGTCAACAAACCAAACCAACAATCCAGAATGTAAAATATTTCATTTCTCTTAAATGCTACTGCCCTCATTATCTGCAAACAAAAGTCCTCCGGGCAGGCAGTCTCTGCATCAGTGCACCTGCTTAGCATTGGTTTGCTGAGCTATCTTTTTGCTGTGTCTGCAGAAGCCAACTATAGCACAATGGGTCACATCACTTGAGGGTCACTTGAGTCCCTCTACATTCTGGGTCCCTCCTCCCACGTCCTGCCTTCCCTTCCACCCACAAAACCTTTAACTCCACCATAGCTAAGGATCCCAGATAGCTAAATAAAAGAGGTGGCCTCAAACACAGGGAAAAACCCTTAGGTCTCCAGTGTGAATCGCCAACGCCAATCCCCCTCCCCTCCCCTTTTCCTTAAGACCTGATGGTCTTCAGTCACACATCTTAAAAGAAAAACAAAAAACAAAAACACAAAGACTTACTTGTCTCAAGTCGATGAAGGCCAACTGCAGCGTGTCCTCCTGGAACCCAGGCACCGGGCCGGATCTGGCAAACTCTGTGGGAAAGAAAAGAGGATAAAAAGCGCCTTTAACTAACCATGGACAGGGAGATTGGCAGACGGATGACAGGGAAGACAAGAGAGGCTGGGGGAGAGGAGGACCAAGCTTCTAAGGAGTCATGTCTCTCTCCCTTCAGCTTCTTTGTTTGCCCTTCAAAATTCGTGTCATCAAAACACCATTAATTCCAGCATCCTGACAGCAAGGAAACTGTACTAATTCGACCTGAAATTTATTCCCATGAGCCGCGCTGGGCTTCAGAGTATTTGTTTTGTGAATGGACAAACAACTTGCAAAGGAGGAGGGAGTGGGGGAGAGAAAAAAGTTTTTCCTCTCAACACAATAAAATCTTCAGCTGTGAACCTCTTTTCAGTTCCGAAAGCTATTTATATTTTAGATCGCTGAAGGAATTTTCTAATTTCACGCCTGTCACCTCATTCCCCAAGCATTTATCAAAAAATATTCCCTGCCACATCATTAATTATTCCCTCACTGATTATTTGTATTATCTCATGAGTGCATTATCGCCAGCTCACACACGGACACACACTCACACACACACACACACACCGGCAGCAGAGGCTGCCCCAATCTAGTGCTTGGCTCTTCAGTAAAAGAGTACTGCAGATATGAAAAGACCCATCTAAATAAATCTCACTGCAAAAACTAAGGAAACATTTGTACATGTCCATCCTTCTAGTGTATTCTTTGTTCTTGACTTCTAGTCCACTCTCAAAAATTCTTTTTTCTCTTCCTTCTAGCCCAATTTAGTCTTAGGTCAAAGAGACCATATGAATGCTATTTGCAATTTACAGTAGTGCCTTGGGTACATGCTCAGTTTATGACTCTGGCTTCCACATTGTTAATAAGAAGATAACTGCACAGGGCTATAGGGACAAATACTAGTAACAGTTAAGAATGTCAAATTTTATTGTCCCTAAGCCCTGCTTATTATGCAATCAAAAGGTCTTGTTTAAGCCCCTACATATGCACAACACACACACACACACACACACACACACACACACACACACACATACAGAGCAAATTCAAAAGTTGGACAGTTACTAACTATGCCTTGAATTCTCTCTGTGAAGCCAAAGCATGATAAACATTTAACATAAATCTACTATTTACCTCAAAAACAATTATCTGCTCAATGCAAATATGAAAAGGAATGTTTTCCTTTCAATTATATTTTCCTTCAGGAATGAATTTAAGAAATTATAGAAAGTTGGTATCATATTAGTCTTTTGAAATTAAATAAAATCCATCAAGATATTTGCATATATGTTTGGAAAATTACTTCAAACAACTAGTAGCTGCATAGATTCAAATGATTTATGAACAATGACAGGAATTTCTGTTCTTTAAAAATATTTTCCATCTAGGAGATGTCTACTAGGTTTTCATAAAATCCTTGACCTACTTGAAAAAATAATGTTAACAAGGTAAGTTGCAGGGAACACAAAAACATGTGAAATGAAATTTAAAACAAGTTATTAAATGAATTGTATAGAGCACAAAGTGTACCACTGTAACACAACATATTCTTATTCCAGAGATTTTAAATAAAAATGACTCAAATGGAAGGAGATAAACTATATAGAATGATTAGCACATTAAGTTTCTATTTACTTTGGAAAGAAAATTTATATGCCATTTATAAATGAATTCTATCATATGTATAGCCCAAATGATTAAAGTTTTAAAAGAGTAAACTTCTAAGACTATACAAATACATGATGAGAGCCATGTTAATAAGAGCTTGACAGAATCCATCCTTCGTATCTTACAATAGCCATTATCTGTGATAAACTTGTATATGGCCACTGCTCAATTACAACTTTCCCATACTATGCTCCTGTAAAAAGCAGTTCTTTGAATTATAGCCGCAGCCACTCTTTTTGAGTCTTGATTGTCAGGTGGTCAGCTTAAATAAGCTTCCCATGCCTGGTAGTTTCATCCAAGGTTGGTAGATTATCACTGTTGCTCCCGTATGATATAACAGCTATGCTGCATCACCTGAAGTCCTCTCTGTCAGTAGGAACCCTACTTGAGTCAAGATGCAGCACCTATCACGGTGTTCTGCTGCCCTACACATGTTCAGTTCAACAGGATTGCCCTATGATACATGGTTTGAATGCTTGAGAGCTGGCTACACATTCTTGAATCTCCTTATTGGGCATGCCCCCTGGGGTTGACATGATGCTGATGAAACCACTCAGGAATCTGGATGTGATACATATTTAGTCAGAGCTGTACTTTATAGACCTCATTTTATGATACACTGAATCTTCCAGGTTCCCAGAGGACACGGTGGCCTTTTAGATTTGATTTTCCTTTTATAAATCAGGGAATGAAAATTACATCATGTGTGACAGAGTAAAGAGATTAATTTTTGTGTATAGCTTATGGAAATGTTTAATTACTATATATTCAACTTCATATTTACATTTTTTTCTCATTGTTTTATATATGTAATTCTTGTCTTCCCATGTAGGCAGTAAAGTCCTTAGGGATAAGGACCATATCACAGAACGCAGCAAGTATCAAAAACAGTAGATGGGCTTCCCTGGTGGCGCAGTGGTTGGGAGTCCGCCTGCAGATGCAGGGGACACGGGTTCGTGCCCTGGTCCGGGAGGATCCCACATGCCACGGAGCAGCTGGGCCCGTGAGCCATGGCCGCTGAGCCTGCGCGTCCGGAGCCTGTGCTCCACAACAAGAGAGGCCACAGCAGTGAGGGGGCCGCGTACCGAAAAAAAAAAAAAAAAAAAAAACAGTAGATGTCCAACAAATACTTATATATTAATTTACAGAAATAATAAGATTAACTAATTACACATAGTCTTTACTGCCAATGAAAATCTTTGGATTGCAATAGTAGGGTGCCTTTAACCTGAGTATCAATAAGTAGGCTTTAGGAATTTATGAGCTCCCTAAAATTAGATGCCCAATGATTGAGGTGATGGGTTTTGGGTCATAAAAATCAGTTTGAGCTCCAGTTACTAGCTCTAAGGCCATGTGCAAACTACTTAATCTCCTTAAAGCTTCAATGTCTTTATCTCAAAAATAAGGGTAACAGTATATTCCTTATAGTGCTGCTATGAGGATTAAGTGAAACAACTATGTAAAGCAGTTGGCGGAGTGCCTGGCATATCATAATTGATTATCATTACAATTAGTTTCCTGTGGGAATATGTGTTTCTCTGTGAAGAAGGTTCATATCTTTTATTGACTCACCAGAGGGTTGGTGACCAAACAAAGGTCAAGAGACACTATTCTATATCCAGGACAAAACATTAGAAGAAATTCAGCTAATATTCAGTTATGAGTTAGTGAGTTGGTATTGAAAATTTATAGGCAAATATTTAAGTGCTTCACTTAAAGGAAGCTGATATGACTAATTACTAGTATATTAGCCACAGCACAGTAATTTTCACTGGTTTTATTTTAGAAATCAATAAATGCATGAAATAGATCTCCCATGATTTTGTGATTCAATTATTTCCTTTAAAACATGACTGTTCTTCTAGAGTCAATTTTTTCCATATATGAAAAATGTTAATAGCATAAGAAAGTGTGAATATTTTTTTAAATTAAAGTTTGTATTTAGTCTGACGTCAACTATGTAAAATACAATATGAATAGAAAACACGATAGTAAGCATTTATTTCATAATGTTAACTGAGAGGAAGATTACAAGGGATTTTATTATTCTTTACATTTTATAAACTTTAAAAATGCGTAGAAACCACTTTTATAATCAGAGAAAAGGAAACAGAACACACACATACATATACATACACACACACACACACACACACCCCTCAAAATTATTTAGTGCTATTTTCTCTAGTAATAAGAGATTTAGAATTATAGGCAACTGGGATTGATTTGCACACCCATGTCCTCAGAGGCTGCTTGATAGAGAGAAGGAAAACTACACATGGGAGGGGGACAAGGAGCCCCAAGTCTGCTGACACATACACAAACTGATTATATGTACACACAGAAGCTTTTCTTTAGAATCATGAATAAAAACTTTCCTTCTTTTGACATCATAAAAAGGAGTACATGTCTGTACTAGTGGCCAAGTGGAACCAATGGATATATGGGGCACAGTGAAAAAGTCTCTTTCTGGACTTGTCTCTGGATTCCAACGTCTGTGGTATGTTTTCAGTCTCTAAGTGGCTTAAGCCAGTGCCAAAGTTTCCAAAGGCTGGAGTTTGGCAGAGTGGCCCTCCACTTAACACAAAACCAAATCCTACCTCTGACTACCTTATGTTAGTGGGGACTGAATCAAGGTTCCAATGAGGCTGGCAAGAAAGCTTCCTCTTGGAAAACTTGTTCAGGTTAGTGGAGCCCCTGACCAGCACCCAGCCATCCTTCAGAGGGCTTGGCTCTCCCCAGCAGCACTTCCTTGTCCTTGTCAAATCACAGTATGGACAAGAGTTGAAGCTGGGATCAGGGCCTGCCTCCAAGATCCAATCTGCAAATGTGAAAAATCTTTTAATGACATAAATTTTCATTTGAAAAAAATTAAAAGGAGGTGTACAAAGTTATCGGAAAGAAGGCATATTGTTAAGCGAAGGTATAAAGAGGGAAAGAAAATAAGAGGTATAAAGGTATAAAAAGGAAAGAAAAAACCCCTCACTTAACAAATATCCAACATTCCTTCACATTCTCATACACACTTAAATCGATGAGGTGTGGCAACTGTTTTTAAAGCAATATTAATTTCTCAAAAGTATCCTATAGTTTTACATTTCTAATAATCCTCATATTATAATGAAATAAAATTGTCAAAGTACAAAAAGGAGGGATTCTACTAATTTCAAAATGCTTTCTACACTGCTTGAAGGCTGGTCTTAAAATTAACTGCTGCTTAGACGGGGGGAGGAAAAAAATGTTTAAATCAACTTAAAAATTATCTGGTACATTCATATTTGGCTGAGGAAAACAAAATATAAATTTTATAAAAGGCAGAGAACCCTAATTAGAATAAAACGGGAGAGTCAGAGTTAGAAGGGGCTTTGAGGAATCAAAATGACTGCCTTACAGCCAGAGAAAAGTACTCTGGTTTTTCAGAGTTCAAGGCCTTGAGAGAGAAGAGGGAAGTGAATGAAACTGAGAAAGGTTAAAAGGTTATAGGGAGAGGGGAAGGGTAAGCTGGGACGAAGTGAGAGAGTGGCATGGACATATATACACGACCAAACGTAAAATAGATAGCTAGTGGGAAGCAGCCGCCTGGCACAGGGAGATCAGCTTGGTGCTTTGTGACCACCTAGAGGGGTGGGATAGGGAGCATGGGAGGGAGGGAGATGCAAGTGGGAGGGGATATGGGGATATATGTATATGTATGGCTGATTCACTTTGTTGTAAAGCAGCAACTAACACACCATTGTAAAGCAATTATACTCCAATAAAGATGTTAAAAAATAAATTAATTAAAAGAATAAAAGTTTACAGGTGAAGTTGGCTGGTGAGGACCTGGAAAAGCTTGACTTATGCTTTCGTCTCACTCTTTTTTTTTTTTTTTTTTTTTTCCTGCCCCTACTTGCATATAGGGTTCCCAGGATACAGGACTTTTAAGTTTTAACACTGGTATGGTAAAAAAACATTGCCTGCTATTTCAGTACACAAGAATGTTGCCTGCCATTCTGGTAAACTATGAATGTTACCCACCATCAAGCCACCAACCATTGCATCCACCCTAGACAGTGTGCCCTGAAGAGATTTCAGGATGAAGAAAAACAGGATACTGGCCCTAGATAGTTAAGATACATATCAAAGGAATAATTTCTATGAGTCCAGACTCTTGCATCTTTACATACACAGACAAGCACTAAAATCATTAATTTGAGATGTCTGCTTTTTGTGATTAGCTATAATCTATTGATGTTTGACTCCATGTTTGTTTGTTTGTTTCCAGCAAAAACTCCTATATGCCCTGACTCCTCTCTTTACCTCTTAGGAACAGTTCTATCTGAGAGGTGTCTCCCAGGCTTTAGTTCTCAGTAAGGTCACCAAATAAAACATAACTCTCAAAAAAATAAATGACTGCCTGAGTCTGTAATCTGTATATCTAGACAGGACATTTGAGAATTTATCAAAAGCAAGCTGTGGGAAACAGAATATAAAATTAATTCTTCTGAATCTTTGCAAATTGTCCATAGAACAAGAATAATTTACAAAGGAGATAAGCAAGGTAAAATTTATTTCAGAAAATCAAAACTAGTACAATATCTGGGAAATAGGTAAAATAGCAATTCTTAGGGGAAAAGCTAATTTGCTCAAATAAGGGAAAGTTGAAAAAGTAGTGGGCAAAATTTTAACCAGAGGTTCCTGGTTAGTATCATATACTACTGCTCCCAGTGAAGTTCCAGGTCAGACAGTGGACAAGATAGCATCACCAGCCTTCACTGAATGGATTAAGGGTTTGGTTTTTGGCCAAAATGTCAGGTAAGAAAGAAAAGTCAGTACTCTGGAGCCCAAAGTGTGTTGGGTACTTGTTTATATCTTAAGATCATGTCAGGTCACATGTGGTTTTTATGGGATTAAAAAAATAAGAGCTGCTGTTGCTGTATTAATATAATGGTTTCCTGGTATCTGGGTCCCTGGAACAACAGATAAGGAGTATGCTAGACTACAAAGTGTGGCTCTAGGGAAGCTAAAACCTTCTTGCATCACTTCACAGTGGCTCCACTAAGCTAATTACAGAGAAGAGTTGATGGACTCCACAGGGACTCCACTGGAGGCCCTGCTGGTCAGAGAAAGGTCAGCCAGAACATAAGGAAGTAAGTACTAAGGAGAGAGCTATCAAGGAGACAGAAAAAGGGAGGGAGGACTGGTAGGAGGGAAAAGTTCCTTGGAGATTCAGCTTACTATACTTGTATAAGTGTACTTGTATGAACACATGATCATAAAAAATAGTTACCTTTAATTATCTAGGGTATAATTCTGTGATGTAAATTTTTCTTTGCTTTTACATATTTTAAATAAGTAACTCACTAGATCTCCTACCTCAAGAAGGGCAGAGAAAAGTACAGTGTAACTAACCTATTCTGAGTTTCTGTGTGAGAAATATGATTAAAACTGATAATAAAAAAGTCTGATAGCAAATGCCAAACCAGTACTCTAAACAGATTTATAAATTGTTTTCAAAGTTTAATTCTCCTAACCCCTTTTGCTCTAAAAGACAACTGAAAACTAGGACAGATAGACATAGCTTTTTAATTAGTAAGGGATTAATCCCCTATAAGCTAGGAAATGGCCACAAGCATGAAGAACTTTCATGATGATGCTGAGTAAATAAGCCAATCAGTCTCCATCTGGCTGTCCTTTATATTATACCACTGAGAGGAAATGAGGGTTCAGGTACTGGCAGTGACTGGTGTCAATGACAATATACATTCCCCTGGAGAGAGTAGCTGTCTTATGTGGAATAAACCTAGAAAACTGGAGAAGCTGATTTCTATGCCTTGCTTAACGTATCTAACATATAAGAAAAAAATCTGTAAACAGTTTAATGAAATTAATTGGTTGAATCTAGGAAAGCAAATTAGAAAACAATTTTATTCGAGATTTAAAAGGAGATCACATAAATTCCTACCATGTCATGGAGTCCAGGAGGCCACTGGGTACTGTTCTTTGTTTAAGGAAATAATATTTTAAATGGTGGATAAGAATACTTTAGCTGTATTCACCAAATTAAACAGAGTATCTTTTGCATTGCAGAGAAAGAAGGTTAAGGAAAGCCAAGACCATAGCAAGTGGCAGAACAATGTCATGCCACATGGCATTTGGCCTTTCCCTTAATATTCCACAAATAATCACCAAAAACATAGCACAAGCTGTCCTAGGACTTGCGTTTACAACCTAGAATCCTAAAGCTGAAAGGAGCATTTGTAATTACTGAGGACTTTTACAGAAGAAAAAAATTAAGAAGCCGAAAAGGTAAGTCAGTGAACCAGATAGAACCTAATCCCTCTAAATCTGTCTTTCTATTATTTCATATGCATCCCTGATCTAGAATGTCTAAAAGCAAATCTTCACTCTACATGTTCCATATATATATATACACACACACATATATGGATATATGTGTGTATCTATATCTTTTTCATTTAGTTAGAGAATAAAATCATAAAAATATATAGATCTGTGTAAAGCCACAAGGTTCCTCTGAAGTTCCCAAATGCTTTGCAATTTCGCAAAATAAGGGCCAATTTCATAATAGATCTTTTAAAACTATAGTGAAAAGAAGCCTCTCCCAATTAGCAATCAGCAGTGCTTCTGTGCATCTCTCAGAAAACTGAGGATCTGCCATGAAAGGCGTGGGTTTCCTGAGAGATGAGAAAGACTTGTGTTCTGAAGTAGTAACTTTGTATCCTTGATATTTTTACTCTGCTTTCAAGGACTTAATCTTATCCATGTGTTTGTTCAGCACTGATTATTTTGCTGTATGAACATAGACTCAGAGCTAAGTTATCTGAAATTTTACATTGAGAAGGATTCTGTAGGGCATTTAACATAACGGTGAAAATCAATTCTCTAGAAAAGCACTGTCCAAATAGAAGTGTGAGCTGCATGTGTAATTTTAGAATTTTTAGTAGACAGGTTAAGAAAACAAAAATTAATTGTAAAATTAATAATAGTATACCTTGTTTTACCCAATATACCTAAAATATATTAATTTCAACATAAATTAGTATTTTAAAAATTTTTCATGAGGATTTTTCAAAATCCAGGATGTATTTTACACTTAGAGCACAACTCATTTCTGAGCTGCATGTCAAATGCTCTAAGAGCCACTTGTGGCTGGTAACTATAGTACTGGACAGCACAGCTTTAGATGATGTTGACTGTAAAGAATGAGAACTAAAATGAAATGTGCAAAGAATGATTTCAGACTTTGAAATGACAAGGAAAGAGCACTCCCCAAATTCATAACAATATGAATTCCATTTTTCCATTGGCTATGAAATTAGGATTGAAGCAAATGTTCCTGATGCTACACAATGTCTTCTATTCAGCCCATATTTTAAAGATAGGTCAACCTCTGAGAGAGCTATATACTTTGTATGCTCTTCACTGTGCCTGTCAATAAATTTTTATATTATCTCTCTATTAATTCTTATGCTAGTATTCCTACCTTTCTTCTCTTCATCCCATTTTCTTTTCTTATATCTAATTTATTATTTTTTTCAACTTATCCTACTGAAACTGGTCTCAAATCATTTTTGGAATGATTCAGGCATAATTTTTAAAAAATAATAATAGTTGAGCAGCATATGTTTCTGGAAAAAGCTCTTGGGCTCTCAATTTCCCCAGCAAGTGATACCAGTAGCAATCCTGATCTGTAACTGCAAAATGTTTTGTAAGCATACAATACAAAACAAATGCTGACTCATTAAAAGGAAAAGTATCAAGACACTGTCAGCACCCTTGAACAGGGTGGAGGTATGTCATACAAAGCTATGAAAAATACTGAAAGAGAAATGATTAAGGTAGGTTCCACATAGGATGTTTCCCAAGCTAAAAGAGCTAGATTTTTTTTTAAAGTCAATTATGATTCTTTCTAAACTGAAAGCAGATAGTTAATGCTTCTTTGGTATACATTTCATGGATAGTCTCGCAATTTGCCAGGAAAACTGAGTCTCATAGTCTTAGCTGATGGATGTCCACAGAAAATGGATATATCATTAGCTAAGGTAACTGTGGGATCCCAATCCTTTCTAGAATTCACTTATGTGACCTTGTGCCAATCACATAAGTTTTTAGTGCCAGATGTCTCCTCTGTAAAATGAAATTAATAATATTTCACTTGCTTAAAGCTATGCGACTGAATAAAATATATTCTTGAGGTCTATTATATAACAAGGAATATATCTGGTCTTTGGTCCCAGCTCCTGACATAGAGTTTCAAATACCCTTGAAAGGTCCTGAGCAATAGGAAAGTTCCCGAGCAATTCACAAGGAGCTCTTTTTGACCATACCTAAGTTTATGCTGAAATGACTCCTGTGGGCTTTTAGGTAGTTTTAAGGGAGAGGCTGGACAAGCCAGAAAGACCAAGCCTGTGACTAGACGTTTGAAACTTTCAGCCCCACCCCCAATCTCCAGGGAGGGGAGGGGAAGGTGACTGATTTCAATCATGTGGCCAATTATTTATTCAATCATGCCTATGTAATGAAACCCCCATATAAAAACTCTGGACACTGAAGCTCAGTGGATCAGGAATTCCTTCCAGCACATACTGATGTGCTGGAAGGTTGACATGCCTGGAATCCTTAAGGACAGGTCATGGAAACTCTGTTCTGTTCCCCTCCTCCTCAGGATCCTGTCCTATGCATCTCTTCCATTGGGCTGTTGCTGAGTTACAGCCTTTATAATAAAAGTGTAATCATAAGTACAGTATTTTTGGTGAGTTATGTGAGTTTTTCTATTGAATTACTGAGCTGAAAGGAGATGTGATGAGCCCCAAATCTGTAGTCAGCTAGGAAGAAGTGTGAGTGGCTTGAGGTCACCTGTGACTTGTGGCTGATGCCTGAAGAGGGGCAGTCTTGTGGGACTGACCCCTTACCCTGTGGAGTCTGCAGTCACTCCAGGTAGTTAGTGTTAGAACTGGATTAAATTGTAGAACACCCAGTTGGTGTTGGAAAACTGTTGTTGGAACACAGGTCCAATCCAGATCAAGCATATTACAACTTGATATTGAGTCCATTTTAATATCTAGGTTATAGCCAGATGTGTCCCAGCATAATTAATGTGAAATTTACTGGAATTGGATACAATAAAATAATAATATGCTTTTTTTTTGCATACATGGTTACTTCTTCAATGAATCAAAAGATATTACACTAAAGCAAGTCTTCATTATGAGAGATCATTTTTGATATGGCAAAATAAAAAGTTCTGCATATCTTGCCCAGAGAATGATATTTTCTATATTCTCTAGCTTTGTTTCATACAATTATTCTAGTATTAGTTGGGAATTCCATCCCCTCAATGGAATTATAATGTAAAGTATTAAAACAATGATCCACATCCATGTTAAATGTTTGTGAAAGATCAATATGAACATAAATACTGGCCTGCCATTATTGTTACACAGACTAATGAATTTATTTTCAGAGGTCAAGATCTAAACTTAGGATCTATCTTACTAGAGAATATAAACTTTGCCACTAAGAGTTCAGTTTGGGGGTGTGTTTTCCGTTTTCTTTTTTTCCCCTAAAACAAACAAAAACAAAAGAAGGAGAAAAAGAGAATCTCTGTCAGTGAAACCTGAGACCTTAAGCTGGTAGTTACAAGATCAGGGAATTGACTGCAGACACAACAGGAACACTAGAGGAAGCATTAGGCATTTTTAACTCCTAGGCACTGGTAAGAGAGGGGGAGATTAGTGTTTTGAGAGAATTTAGGTTAGCTGGAGAAAAAGGAAATGAAAAGAGTTGTTTCTTAAGGTACCTAAGCAACTTCTTTCCATGATAAACGGGTGCTTTTAAAGGAATATCTTAACTACTAGGAAGTATAGGAGATAAATGAGCATCTCAAGTATTAAAAGCACTCCTGTCTTTAAAATGTTTAAAAGCCCTCAAAAATGCTTTTCTACAGAAGAGTACAGAACCTCATCCTTTTCCCTGGTTAATTGCCTGGGCAGGAGCTGATGCTACACCTTGTTTCCATCCATTGACAGGCAGACAGCTGACAAAGAGATTCCTGGGAGTCAGAGGGGAAGGGCAGGCCTTAAGCCATGGGACTGCTGGGATGTGGTGAAAAACTGAGGAGTCTTGAATTTCTTCAGAAAGGCACATCATTCAGGAGGAAAGGGCAGGGAAAGACAAAAAGAGGAGAAAGATTACCAGGCAAATTTTACTGATACCCACAAAGACAATAAAGTGTTATTTTTCTCCTATTCTTGGTTACATTATATAAAATATTTGGTGTTACTTACAATTAAACAGTCCCAATTATTAGGCTTAAGAGATGCAATTAAATAAACAACCTTTTGTTTCCTCTCTTTCCATGTCAATTTCTGAGTCTTTTACAAGCACTGATTCAGCTTCTTTATCTTCCATTCATTCCTCAACTCTCAGCAATCTGGTCTATCACCCTACTTCCATTAAAAGTACTCTCTCTAAAACCTGCTTTGGATCCACTAACAATGATTATATCTCCACATTTCCTTCTGGCTACCCCACTTCATTTCACCCTATTCTCTAGTCATAACGAACTAGTTTTAGTTCCCTAATATGCCATGTTCTTTATTTCCTCCCAGAATTATATAAATACTTGCCTTTGTCAGAACACCCTTCCCAACCTACCTCATCCTACTTGAATGGCTAATCCCTAGCCATGTAGTCCAATGGGATACCCTAGTCCAAACCACTCACATATAACAAATGGGTAAAAAGATTTTGAAAGAGATTAAGTGTGTTGTCCAAATTCACAGCTACTTAGTGATCAAACAAAGACAAAGATATAGGCCTCAATTCACCCATACAAGTGTACATTATCCCACCAGAGACCCTACCATATACCACCTTCTCCTCCCAGGAAAGGAGTAGAAAATAGAAGTAAAATATAGATCAATCATCATTATAGAACATTATAGGTAAGACTTTAAAAATTCTATAAATTGACTCACTAGTTTCTGAAAACTTCAGCTTTTCTAAATGGAAGTGTTGGCAATGATATTTTCCTCACATTTTCTAAATTCCAATCTTAGAAACATGAAATTGGGAATGCTAAGGGGATTTTGTGGTGTCTCTCTCTCTCTCTCTCTCTCTCTCTCTCTCTCTCTCTCTCTCTCGTGTACACACACACACACACACACACGGGAGGAAGAGAGAAAGGATAAATTTCTAAAATTTGTAATACGAAAAGTAGACTAGATAGATGATTTAATTAAAACAACAGAACTCAAATCAGAATCTGTTAACTGCTGAAATACTAGAGCAGGTAATATTGGAAAGGACTGAAATTTATTTCTTTTAAAATGTCTCATAAAAATTAGGACTTTAGTCAGTTTTTGTATAAGGTACTGTTCCACCTAAAGGCAGCAGATGGCTAGAATGTTACAAGAATTTCTTGTAGGCCTGAGTAGAAGTCTGTCAACTTTCAACTATTATAATAATTTTTAAATAGACATGGTATTTAATATGATTTCCTGGTTTACACCCTATAAAATGGCTCAGTTAAAATAAATAGTTTACTGGCCTCAGCCCCAAAGTCATGAAGTTAGGGCCAAAGAAAATATAAAATGTATAAAATGTCCCAGTGTAAACACTTGGAGACAAGAGCAGTGAATGCATCAGATATTCCTGGGAGAGTCTGGCTCACTACAAACATTAGGATTTTAGCCTATGTGAGTAAAAGGGAGGTGCAAATGGCTTGATGGAATGAGGTAGCGGTGCTAAAGAAATAATTTTCAGCTGAGGTGATGTTTGTACCTAGCTGATATAGCAGAAAGAGATGGCCACACGTTGCTCTGGTGCTAATGGTGAGGTCTGGTTTGCAATGATTAAGACAAGCTATTGTTTCAATGGGCTCATTTCTCCATGAAAATGCTTCTGGGTGTTTTCAAGCAAATCATGAGGATTAATGAAAATTTTTAAATAATTGTTTTATAAAGTTTCTAATAAAGGAATAGTAAAAAGGCTTTGGAGATTATGAAATTGTAATAACATACTCCTTTAACTTTAGGAAAAATCTTTTTACGGAATCTGGAACCAGGGTTAAGTAATAGGAAAACAGCAATAACCACAATATGTTTTTAAACTTTTTCTTCTTTGAAATGGCATTTCTTAATCTTTCTAGTCCCTGAAACTTCCAAAGTGTGTAAGGTGTCAAAGAAAAATCTAAACAGTTTCTAAGAGGAATCAGTCACTGTCCTTATTTAGAGCCGGGATAAGTACTGCATTTACCAAACAGCCAAACAGAATTTAGGGTATTGGGAGGTTTGCCACAGATAAAGAAGCTTAACTGGGTATTATGATTCTTCACATAGCAGGTCCTTTGTACTTCCTCATCACTTAAATGACTCACAAACAGTCCAAGGTAACATTTGCTACCAGAAAAAGTACTTTGTCTCTGTTGGCCAATCTCTGGAAGCCAATAGCAGGGTTTGACAGTGATATATAACAAGGTTAGAGCAGCATGATCCATCTCCATTCTCTTGACAAGGATGGCACCTTAGGCCATGGTGAGGAAGAGCAGGTTGCCCGCCTTCACTGCTCAGGTTGGCAGCACCTACTATCAAATGACTGGGTGTCTGGCAATGGGTTCAGAGAGACAATGACTGCCTTATCTCCTGGAATTCAAGGAACTTCAGCTCATAAACCAAAATAACTGCTGAGTGGGTACTACTCACTGATCCATGTCTGAGAAAAGTCCTTCCAGAGGGTACAGGGTCCATCATCCACAGTCAAAGAGAAGTGACATGGCCATTTAAATGGCAGGGAAGCCCTCTGTTTGGGTTTTTCATGGCTAAGAAAGGCACATCATAATAACATAGCATAATAGCACAGCACCTAGCATAGCACCTAGCATGACAAAAGCAAACAAAGCAGGGCTTTGTACTGCCTATTTTTGACAGAAGGAAGATATCTGAAGTTTGTGCTCTTCCCACACCATTTTAGATCTGAGAATCCAAGCTCAATCCTGCTTTTAAAAAGAACTGGTAAGGGCCTGGGAAGTGGGAGAGAGACAAAGCCATACAATCCGTAAGTTTCTGGGGAAGCTTTTGCATAGATTGACTGAGAGCTGTGTGCCTGAGAAAGTACCAGACTATGGCCTCTATTTTCATCCTACAAATTCCCACTGCACTTGAGTTTTAAATCTGGTTTCTTGTATAGAATATCTACAGTGTTCCAGGTCTTGCAGAGAAAACAAGGAATGAAGAGAATGAATGAAATGTTGATAACTATATATAATATATATACATATATAATTGCCAACTTAATGATTCTCCCTTGTAAATTTACAAGTTTCACTGCAAATATTGAATCAAAATGAGAATTAGAAACAAGAATACAGAACATAACTGAGAAAAGGGGAAAATAAATGATAAAATAAATAAAGAAGGATGTGCTCTATCAAAGACTGGCTACTCAAATCCCTATATCTATTTCCAGTAGAGAATGGAAGCATTTTTGTAAAGAAGAAACAAAAAATATTTTTTCTGATTCCATTAACCAGTCAATCAACCAAAAGACAAAATTCATTAGCCATAGAGCTTGTCTCATAGAACAAGTTATCGTCTCCATCACATTAAAGCAATAATAACTAATTATCCTTAGATTTTCACATGTGCAGAACACTGCAAATTATAGGAAGCAAGTTTATTTTTCTGCATACAAACTCAAAGTCTATCATCAATCTTTTTACCTTAATGTTCCTCAGATGGAAGAAGGCAGAACGGGAAAGCTTGTTTTAAAATTATAATTCAGAAAGATGAGGCTGAGGATAGAAGCTGAGGGATCTGAAATCAATGATACTGAAACACACAAAATGTCCTTCAGTAGTCTACAACAGGAAATTTGCATCTTCAGGCATTACACATCATCAAATGAAGGAGGCATCTGTTATTTTGATATAACCTAGGGAGATGAGGTTTAAAATTTTACTGGGCTCAAATTTTTCCATTTGTCTCTCTTCAAACCCTATATTCTTAAAATGGCTCTCTTTTTAAGACTTGCGAGGTACAATTAAGATACAATTTGAAACGTGTTGTTCTGATAAAATATAAAATATATACTTTAATTGGAAAGGAAGTATTTAAATTCAAAACTTTTCACAAGAATCCTACAGTATGATATCTTTTTTTTTTTTTTTTTTTACACCGGTATGCAGGCCTCTCACTGTTGTGGCCTCTCCCGTTGTGGAGCACAGGCTCCGGACGCGCCGGCTCAGCGGCTAATGAAGCAGTTGCTACAACAATTCAACATTTCTAAGATTGAAGTAAATCTCACAGAAAGCCAACTTGTCTTCTTTAAATCTATCTGTCACATCAGTACTATATTAGTACTCACGTCCTAATAACTAAGTTTCCAAAAGAAATGTATTCATACTCTTTAGACTCTTCTGAAATTCAGGACTGCTTAAGTAACACTTGTCATCATGGCAACTCTGATCTTATCCACAACCACACTGACATTTCTATAGGATACTATAGTGCGTTAGGTCTTCACTAGACAGCTTGCTTTCTTCCTAAACTAATATTATCCAAAAGTAAATACCATAAAGCAGACTCTGAGAACAATTATATAGAAAGTTTCTTCGAGAAAAAAAATTACCGACCTTATTCCAATGGTCATTAAATTTATGAGCCCCTGATGGCAATCACTCAAAGCCTGCTTTCTGCTTCCATATACTCTAAGTCCCTGATGAACATGTTATCATACATAACTATAATTAAAACTATAATAAACATTTAATATTTACTAGTGGTTACAAATATATGTGTATTAGGATCTCTAAAGCATTTCATACACATTATCTCATTTAATTCTTAAAACAACTTTCCATACACATGAAAATATCCACACAATCTTCCCTCTCATGATAAACTGTAATGTCTTAGAACTAAATGGAAACTCAGAAATCATCTGGCCAAGTGTTCCCATATTATAAATGAGAAGCCCAAAGCCCAAACAGGTTTAATGAATTCTCAAGATCACACAGCAAGTTGGTGACAAAACTGAGGTTATAATACAACTTTCCTTCCAGCTTAGTACTCCTTCTGATGATGATGATAATGACACTTGACAATGAGGATGGCAGCTAGCAGTTACTGAGCATTTGTTATGTGTTACTCACTTAATCATCTCAACAAGTCTGTGAGATAGTATCATTGTAACTTCATTTTATAAATAAAGACACTGAGGTTAAGAAGAGGAATAAAGTATGCCCAAACTACTAAATATAATATATAATAACAAAAATCAGAGATGATAGAAACAAATTGGTTTCAAAGGTCTATCTGTTTTTATTACCTCTGATTTTAATTATTATATATTATACAGATGATATATTGAGAATTGACTGTTGCTGGCAAGAATGGCTTGATAATCCATAGAAGTTGGTGGTAGGATATGTGTACTCAAGTTGCCAATTGTACATCCGCCTAAGAGAGTATTCCTTAGGATTCCAACTACATCCCTGGTTGTCTTGCTATTCATATCACATGACTTCCATCCCAAGCCACTTCCTACTTCTACACCCTTCCATCTTCAGAGGTGACCAAAAAGATCCAGAAACTTAGGTAGTTGCTAGTTGAATCATTTTTATTCATTCAACAAATATTTATTAAGCAAGTACCATATGTCAGGCACTGTGCCTAGAGGCTAAGGACACAGGAGTGTGCAGACATGATCCACTATTTACCTTTTTCTTGGATCCTACGAAATCCATATATTCAAAATAAGCCCTCCTCTTTACTTGAACTGTTTTGAATAAATTTTTGTTCCTTGCAAATAAACATAATTTAATTAAGACAGATGATTAGGGATTGAGCTGGCAAAACAAAGACTTTAGAGAAAATGTACAATATTTGGAACTCGTTAACAGGTGATGGCAGGGAAAAGGGCATTAAGACATCCTTTCATTTCCCAGGATGAGAAGTCAACAGTCTGTGGAATGTGGCAGCCAAGCTCATAATTAAGGTATTATCTTAAGTCACCTGGGAACAAGTTCCCATTGAGGGCGAAGCTTTGGAGGACTAGGTTGTCCTGCCATTGCTCAATTTAAAGAAACTGAAGAATATGGAAAGCTTTCATGTGAAAGCTTTTAATAACACTGGACAAATTACAATGCAAATGGGGCACTCTGGTCCTTGCTAGAATGCATAGCTCAAAAATCCAGGAGGGCTTCCCTGGTGGCGCCGTGGTTGAGAGTCCGCGTGGTTGAGAGTCCGCCTGCCGATGCGGGGGACACGGGTTCGTGCCCCGGTCCGGGAAGATCCCACATGCCGCGGAGCGGCTGGGCCCGTGAGCCATGGCCGCGGAGCCTGCACGTCCGGAGCCTGTGCTCCGCAATGGGAGAGGCCACAGCAGTGAGAGGCCCGCATACCGCAAAAAAAAAAAAAAATCCAAGAAAACAGAACCATCGTGAGGCACTACTATAATAATCCCCTTCTGTCTGCAGCTGGATAGCTGGGTGAGCTGAAAATCAAGAGCACAAACTGATCTATGAACTGATACACCAGCTATCTTCATACTTTTACCATATTTCCTTGATAAATGCAAGGCTGCTAAGTGAAATTGTGAAACCTTGATCCCTCAGCCTTCTCCAGAATGCTTTGTATTGTATCTCCCTTGCCAGAGAAGGGTAGCACTCTGCTCTGCTCTATCCCTTATTGAATCTTGTCCTGTGAGTAGGTCCTAAACACAACATGGGCTCAAGGGTGATATGCAAAATAAGAGTAGGGGAGAAAAGTATTATACTCAGAGGGAATGTAAGAGTTTTCTAAGGAATTGCAGGAAAAAAAAAACAACAAACAAACTTGTGTGGATACACATTTTGTACTAGTTATTCAAGGATGACTAAACATAATTTTGAATGACAAATTAATTACTATTGGGCATCTCATTGGAGAGGCTTGATTTAATGTACGAGCTGGTAGTCACTTTAACAGTTTGTTTGGTAGGCTGATGCAGTTTGGATTTAGTACTGGCTTAGTTATTAAGGACCAAAACTCCTTTTGCAAAATGTAAACTTCAAAGTCTGCAAGAGAAGAATGATGGTAAGACCTGTCACATTTGTTTCCTTTACGCTTCTGACCAGGGTCCCGAGGACTCACTTCTCTTCTGTCTCCCTCACAACAGGAAGAGATTGGTAAAGGAATGCCTGAAGGCTTAGGACAGGCTCTTGTGGAGAGTGACCAATGGTGGATAATTAACTATATGGATGTGGAGAGTCAAGGATAGCTGGGCTCAAGTAATGGAGAAAATAAAAATAAGTGAACACAGTTACCCCAAATGGCAGGTGTTTGGGCCTGGTACTTAAGGTTCAGAGAGATCGCTTTACAAAGATTCCTTAGTTCAGAAGCCCCAGTGCAAAGTCATAAGCAAGCCTATTAAGGTTTGCCTGATTAAGATTTGCTAAAACATCTCACACCTGAGTCAGAGGAGAGCCTGCTATACCACACTAGGGAACTTGCAGCCATTTTTTTTAGTAAATATATACTAAGAGATGGAAAATTCAAACTTCTCAGTCCTAGACTATTAGATCCTGACTTTTTTTTTTAGCCTTGAGCTAAAACTACTTCTCTAGGGATGCAGAAAGCAATCTGATCTTTCAGTTAGAGTGGGGTCTATGGAGTTAAGTGACAAAAGGTGTTCTGCTAATATTTTATATCATAGTAGGCTCAGTGAGATCATGAATCTACTCTAAAGTTGTTTCATTAAATCCTGAGTTTAGGCAGATTCTCCTCATTGGTTTCCTGACCTGTAAAGTAAGGGCTATTATGGTAAGAAGGGTGAAATGGAAGGCTTTGGAGTCCTTGTTCCCAAGCTCAGATTAACTTGACCATCAAAGAACGGAGAATTTGGCAAGATGCATTCTATTACCTTTCTGAACAGGGACTCGGTCTATTCTGTGCAAAAGGCGATGGGCCCTGCGAAAAGATGGATTACACTAAATTTTAAAAGATGCAATTGCTGCTGCATTTCCTCACAACCAAACGTCCCCTGGATTTGGATTAATTATATTATATTTTTAATATGCCAGTCTTTTGAATAATATAGGAACCTGAGCAGACAACTAAAAACTGAAATATTTAACATTACAAACCATATAACAATGGAAGTGGGAAAGAAAACAAGACAAAAACACATGAAAGCATATGCATAAAGAAATGATAACTGTAATAAATAAAATTTCCATGGCTGTTTACAAATGATTTTATGCATAGTATCTTATTTGACTTCATAACAATACTGTGAAAAAATTATAGCAGGGATTAATATGTCTAGTTTACTGATGGACTCAGGGAGGGTCGATGAGTTGATTTATTCACTCCAAGGGCTTGAATTATGATGCATAAATATGCTGAAGCTTCCAAATCATCTCCATCATGGATTACTGCAACAGCCTTATAACTGATCTCTGAGGCCCCTGATAAATTGCAGAGTTCCTTCCAAAAGCACAAATCTAATCAAGTCACTCTCCTATTTAACATCAATGGTTTCCCATTTTTTCTCAAACTTCCAGCATGGTCCTTTGCATGTAGTACCATGCAAAGTAGGGGTAGGGGCTCCACATATATTTGTTGAATAAATGAACAGATTATTGAATTAGCGCTGTTAACAAGTAGGTGAGCTGGAATATGAGTCTAGAACTCCTTATTTTTAGCATATACAAAGAAAACAGTTTGGAAATTCCAAATCCAGACACAGACTGAACATCCTAGTACATGAATGCTACAGTAGCCCAGGTTTGATCGAGGAGGTAAGTATTAGGTCATCAAGACCTGCTAGTATTTAAAATCCAGTTTCTGTGTCGGGATCCAGTGTTCCAATATCCAAAGCCAAATATAAGATATACGAACATATGGAGATATAAGATGAAATTCACATAGAGCAGAAATACCCAGAGGTCACTGTCAATTTTTAAAGGGAAAGGAATATTTTCTTCACATCTCCTAAATCCTAATAATCTTCACCATAAAGGTACTTGGTTTGATTAGCCTGTCAGTAAGAATCAACAACACTCCTATTAGATAGTGGTATCCAAAGCAGTAGTTACATCTCTAGTAAACATGTGAGCTAACTAATTGATTTCTTGCAAAAGCATAGGCTGAGAATTAGAAAATCATCAGTTCTGGATAATAACTTTCAGAACAACTACAGAAGTTCGACAGATAACTACAAAAAGCAAAACTTACATTGAATAAAAGGGCATCTCCAAACCTAACTGATTGACAAACTACAGACAAAGGTCTGCGTGGTCTGCAAAAGACCTTATGAGAGTTGCTGTATATTTATTACTGCTGTCGTTGCTGCTGCTGATAATGATAACAACAAGAGAAGCTACTCCTTATTGCATATTTAATGTTTTGCCAGCCATGAAATAAACCCTTTTATGCATTATCTCATTTAATTCTGACCCCATTCCTGTAATATTAGGTTCTATTATTATTCCTACTTCATAAATGGGGCTGTGAGAGGTTAAATAATTTATATATGGTCACACTAAAAAGAAGTGGTGACTTGAACATCTGATTGAGCTGACTCTTAAATCTGTGTTCTTAATGACTACACTATACGAGCTGAATATCTCAGGCTTGCATGCATATAATTCCTGTATGTATTTGGGATCTAACAAAGTGGCAGCCCAGGCCTCAGAGTCAAACACTCAAGATACATTCACATTCCATCTTGTCCAAAGTTTTATTTCTTTCAGGACCTATACACAGTTCTTCCAATGACTCAGAGACAATAGCAAAAATACCTCACGTACACACCACTGGGTAGAAAGATGTAAGTGTTAATTATCTTGTCATTTGGGGCTGCTTTTATACGCCTCTGTATAGTTCTGTGAATCTTATGTATCATTTCTTTAAGATTTTTTATAGACCACTGAGCATGTAAAGAAGAAAATGAGGGGGATGGTATAGCAAAAGACATAGAATTCTTTCTTTTAAAATAAATGTCCATGGAAAGTTTTTTGACAGACAAATTAATGCCAATCAGAAATGAAACATTAAATTCTAAATCAATGAACCTCAGTGGCTCTAAATATATGGGGAAAAAATTTCAGTGGTAATATGGTTATTAGAGGCACTGCCATGCCTCACAAATGTTAGCGTCAAGCTGATCCTAAGTCTGAAAGGCTATTACAAATATTGAATGGCTTTTCAGGCAAGACACTGGCTCTCTGGAACACCTCTGCCATAGTTAACAAACTATTTTCATAGTTTCCACCTTCTCATTAAATGATCTCTCTACCTCTTAGTCAACTGAAAGCTGGCTCTCTGCTAAGGATACCAATTCGCTTATAGTTCTCTAAAATAGAAGCTGTTCATTCTTGTACAAAAAATGTACTTCAGAATCAGGCTATAAGATGGGCATTTTCCTTATTCATCGGTGCTTCTCTCAGACCATTACTCCTCTTCCTCAAGGCTCATATATTTTAGCTTATTACCCTCCATCCTTTTTTACCTTTAAGCTCTATCAAAAATGCAGTCATTTTGATTGAGTTATTCCCAATCATTCATCAGGCTTTGCTGTTCAACCACTGGTATTGGTTGGTCACCTACCCCAAAGCCTTTTTCTCCCTTTTACTTATATCACAATGAGGTTCTACTATTCCTCAAGACTTAGAAAATGATGACTTCGTATCCTACATTAAGAATCAATCTTGGGGCTTCCTTGGTGGCGCAGTGGTTGAGAGTCCGCCTGCCAATGCAGGGGACACGGGTTTGTGCCCTGGTCCAGGAGGATCCCACGTGCCGCAGAGCGGCTGGGCCCGTGAGCCATGGCCGCTGAGCCTGCGTGTCCGGAGCCTGTGCTCCGCAATGGGAGAGGTCACGGCAGTGAGAGGCCCGCTTACCGCAAAAAAAAAAAAAAAAAAAAAAAAAAAGAATCAATCTTGACTGGTTTAGCCAATCATTATGTTTTCATTCTCCTGGGAAGTAATTGGTTAAGACAGAGCCATGTAAAACAATTCTGGCTAACTAGATGCAAGGAATCTAGTGGATGGCTTCTAGAAATAATTCTGTGGCTGCTGGATGTTATCATGCCTGGATGTGATCCCTGGAATTGTACTTCTTTCTTTTTTTTTTTTAATCTCAGATACCAGTTCTTTTTTAAAAAAAATTTATTTATTTAATTAATTAATTAATTTATGGCTGTGTTGGGTCCTTGCTGCTGCACACAGGCTCTCTCAAGTTGAGGCAAGCAGGGGTTACTCTTCATTGTGGCGCACGGGCCTCTCACTGCGGTGGCCTCTCTTGCTGTGGAGCACAGGCTCCAGGCACGTGGGCCTCAGCAGTTGTGGCACACAGGCCCAGCAGCTGTGGCTCGCTGGCTCTAGAGCGCAGGCTCAGCAGCCACGGCGCAGGGACCCAGCTGCTCTGTGGCATGTGGGCTCTTCCTGGACCAGGGCTCAAACCCGTGTCCCCTGCAATGGCAGGCGGACTCCCAACCACTGCGCCACCAGGGAAGCCCTGGAACTGTACTTATTTCTGAATGCTGAGATCATAATTTTTTTGTACTTTTTTCCCCCCAAATTTCCACAAAGAGCAGGTATTACTTCTCCAAAAAAAAACAAACAAAAAAGAAAAACCTTGGGCTTCCCTCATGGCACAGTGGTTAAGAATCCGCCAGCCAATGCAGGGGACACGGGTTCGAGCGCTGGTCCAGGAAGATCCCACATACTGCAGAGCAACTAAGCCCGTACACCACAACTACTGAGCCTGCACTCTAGAGCACATGAGCCACAACTACTGAAGCCCATGCACCTAAAGCCCGTGCTCTACAACAACACAAGCCACCTCGATGAGAAGCCCGTGCACCGCAACAGAGTAGCCCCCGCTCACTGCAACTAGAGAAAGCCTGTGCGCAGCAACGAAGACCCAATGCAGCCAAAAATATATAAATAAAATAAATTTATTTTTTTTAAAAAAAGAAAAACCTTGAAAAGATATTCACTTAATTCCATGATGGAATTCACTTAATTTCATGATGGAATTCACTTAATTTCATGATGGAGTAATAGGAAGAAGACATTTTCCCACTGGAAAAAAAAGAAAAGCCTGGAAAACTGGAAAAAGCATCTGAAAGAATGGTTTTAGATATTAGACAACAATCAATGCAGGGCTGTGATCCCTGAAAGAAAGAAAACAAACCAGGTGAGCATATCTAGCAGCAGTTTCTGGGGTGTGATACATAGCGGACAAAGGGAAGGAACACAAACAAAGCATGGCAGTCTGAGTTGAAAAGTCAGAGATTATAGTCCAGAATGCCAAGGCAGCTAGTATTTGCAGGGCCAATGATTAGATGGAGGGAGCTGCAAAAGGAAAACTGCAAAAGACTCCTACTGAATATCTGGTTGAGTACTAATCTGTGCATGTATGAGAAGAAACTACACAAGGCTGGGGAAAGAATCACCAGAGAGGAATAGGCAGAATAATTTGTGGAGCTCTTATAGAGGTGGGCATACTTTGGGTTTCCATCAGCCAGAGTTGAAAGATCTTCAGATACCTGGGGCACAGCCTAGAATCCTTCAAAATGGCATTGCTTTAGATTTGGGATTTAAATATGACCTAGACGAAAGGCTGCTCTAGACCCAATATAAACGAAAAAGCAAACCTTGAAAGGATCCAACCAAGTAAAGTAAATCCAAGTCAGAACAAAACCTAGCACTATTTAAAGGAATGCAACAAAATACAGTACCAACAGCATAAAATTTTAAATGTTATGTATCAGAGCTCCTCCATGTGGTTTCTCCAAGTGAGCTGGTTTAGGCTTCCTCACAGCATGGAGGCTTCAGGGTAGTGGGACTTTTTATACAGCAGCTAACTAAGGAGATGGAGGCTGCACTGTCTTTTATGATCCAGCCGCAGAAGTCACAAAGGCCACTTCTGCCACATTCTATTGTTACAATCAAGTCACAGCTTGCCCAGATTCAAGAGAAGGGAAATTAGAGGTTGATTCTTTTTTTTTTCAATTAAATAATTTTGAATATGCATACAATACTGTGCATTTCCCTCTAATAGATGTCAATTCTTAATAAGGTAGTGTCAAGATTCTAGGAAAAGAGATATTGTGGTAGACATCTTTGAACAATGTAATCTGCACTGTAGAGCTGGGTTGACATCTAGTATAATTTCCTTTCAACTTGAAAAACTACCTTTTAAATGTGTTATGGTATAGATCTTCTGGTGACAAATTTTCTCAACTTCTGTTTATTTGAAAATGTCTATATTTTACCTTTATGTTTGAAGGATATTTTTCACAAGATAAAGAGTATTCAGGTTAAGGTTAACAGGCTTTTTTTCTTTCAGGATTTTAAAGATGTTCCTCTACTGCCTTCTGGTTTGCACCATTTCTGATAAGAAATTAGCAGTAATTCTTATCATTGCTCTTTATTATGTAATGTGTCTTTTCTTCTGCTATTAAGATTTTCTCTTTTATTGCTGTTATTTTTAGCAATCTGACCATAATGTGCCTCAGTGTGGCTATATGTTTATCTTGCTAAAGATTTGTTGAGCTTTTTGAATCAGTGAGTTAATACTTTTTTTTTGTCAAACCTGGAAAAAATTTCCTCTAGTCATGCATTATATCCACTTTTTCCTTTAAGTTATTGAATATATTTATATTCAGTTTTTTAAAGGCCCTGTCCACTATTTTCAACATTTGTATAATCAGTGGGTTTATTTCTATTGTTTATTTTTTCTTCTGTTATGGGTCATACTCTCCTACTTCTTTGTATGTCGAATTTTAGTTTTTTGATGTGAAAGTGTAGATGCTATATGGTTGAGAATCTGAAAACTTTTTCATGTTCCTCTTCCTTCAAAGATTGTTGAGTGTTTTGGCAGGCAGTTATTTTACTGGCAGATTACCTTTATCTTGTCAAGTCTTCTTATTAGACTTTATTAGGGTGGCTCAAGATTAGCTCTTACTCTAGAGCTTGAATAGCATTCTTAATGCCTAACCTTCTGGGGTATTACTGAATGCACAATATGTTAAGGTGGTCTCTCCACTCTGGTTGGTCAGAATTCCAGTATTTCCTAGCACGCTGTGACCACTGGCATTGCTATTCAGCTCATAGATCTTCAGTGGCTATTCTCCGCTAAGCCTCCCAGAGTTTCACACCACACATGGCAACTTGGTTTTCGATCAAAGACTCAAGGGCTCTCCAATGCAGATTTCTGGAGCAACTTCTTTAAACAACTCCTTGCTCTCAGGTACCTTTCTCCACAAAACTAAACTGCCTCAACAGCCCTATAAGCCAATTTCTGGGGCGGTTTTCTGTGCAAAACACTGCTTTTTATTCGGGCTCTACTTTCCTGTGCTGTGTTTGGATAGTGCCCCCAGACAGAAAACAAGAGTAAATGTCAAGCTTACCTTGTACATTTTCCCTTTGAAGGATCATAGCCTTGTGCTCTCTGCTGTCTAATGCATGAAAAAAGTTGTTTCATACAGTTTATCCAGTTTTATAGCTGTTTATGGCAGAAGGGTGACCCTTATACCTGTTACTCTGTGATGGCTGAAACTGGAAGTCTTAATTAATTAATTAATTAATTAAAAATAGCATAGCCAATTAAGCCTTAATTTCCAGCCATCAAAAGTCAACCAAGCGGGAGAATTCCCTGGCAGTCCAGTGGTTAGGACTCTGTGCTTCCACTGCAGGGGCCCCAGGTTCAATCCCTGGTCAGAGAACTAAGATCCTGCAAGCTGTGTAGTGTGGGAGAAAAACAAACAAAAAAAGTCAACCAAGGGAAACCAATAAACAGTAAAAAAATTAAAAGGTGGAGCAGAAGTATTAGCAGACTCATGTAATTTTCCATTATTTTAATTTTCCTAGAATCAGAAAAATGTTTCCAAGAGTCATATCATTTTTGTTCATTTTCATTTCTCACTGATGGCACAATGAACACAACACTCTTCATTTGTTCCTTCTTCCTTGCTAACCAGAGCCTGATTTTGTGTTTAATTCCAAGTAGACAATTCATGATAAATCAACTATGTCAATAATGATGCTCCTCTTTCTCTTTGCCAGATACTCAATTTCCCAGTCTCCCTGAGAGCTGAAGGCAACCACACAACTATATTTTGACCAATGAGACACACAGGGAAGTTTGTTAGAGGTTTACCGAAAAGATTTTAACTTTTTAAATAAAAAAATAGGTGATGCTGGCACCTCCCTCCTGCATTGAATGTGAGTCCCTTCTGACTATAATATGGATGAGGAGGAAAATTCTAAGTATGACAGAAGAGAGGGAACAAAAGAGCCTGGGTCCTTGATGACATCACTGAGCAACTAAACTAATACAGCAACTCACTGCCTCTGAGAAAAATAAAACCTATTTAGTTTAGCCACTCTGTCTAAGGTTTTCTGTTTCTACCTGTCATAGAAAGCATTTCTGACTGATAAATGCAAACTCCATTTGTGCTTTCGACTAAGAAGAGTTTGCAGATAAGATGAAAAAATAGTTTTCAAATACAACATAAAAAGGAAATGGTTGAGAACTGCATTCTTTTGAAGTCTTTGAACTAATCAGGTATTTTTTGGTGTGTATTAAATGCATGTCTGCCTTGTATCCCCCTCTAGACTGCAAACTTCCATGCCAGGGATCTTCTTTGTTCTACATATGGGCCTAGGCACTCTTGGGTGTTCAAATTAGCTTGGTGACAGACTCTTATTTCTAGTACTCTTTGACTCCATTAGGACCAAAACCCCACAGACCTAAAACTTTTTTTTCCACAGAAGTGAATATGCAGGTAAAACAAATAAGCAAAGAGATGGTTTACTGCCTTACGTTCACATTCTCTGACATCCAAGTTGAACTGCTGTAATGCTCCCAAGGTGAGCTGCCTTACTTCAGCTTCCAGCAAAAGTTGCATCAAGGACGTAGCTAAATGCTTGCAAGCTGACATACATGCTGTCTGGGCCACCTTTCCCTGAAATACAAGAATGTAAATCATAAGGCTGATGGATTAAAATGAAATTCCAACGAAAATTAAAATCATTTATTTTTCAATTAGCAATTTCTTTGAAGGTTTTCTCCATCATGATAACCCTTGCATTCAAATAACTTTGAAATTAATAGCACCTCATGGCAAACATCTTAAATATTTAGCTCCATTACCATCAGTCATGTCAGTATAACACTCAGCTAAAATTCATAAAGCCCAGCTATTTATTTACGAAGTGCTTTCTTCTTAAATCAACAATAGATTTAACAATATTCAAAATCTTAATTAAACTGAGAAGGAATGTTTCCACAGAGAATAAATTTCAGAGTCCCTTCTAAAAATACCATAATTCTTAAAAAGCGAATGTAAACAATTCCTAACTTATCTTGAAACCAAAGTGTTTACTACTTTATGATTTAACACATATAAAATGAAAAGATGGTTTAAAACAAAATGGTTTTCTGAAAAAAATTATTAAAAGGATAAATTTTCTTTTCTTAAAAAATAAACACTGAGGTTTATGAACACACACTCTAAGCTAATTTTTGAAATACTGATCTTAAAATTAGTATTTTACCATCTTCTTTAAAAGATTCACTTTACACTAGTGAATTATATCTTAGTTCCAGGTCTAAGTTATACATTATGAAAGATATATCCATTTCTTCCCCAGATATATATCCATTTTATTTTTGTTATCATCTAGTCTGAAAAACAGGATAAGTTTGAAAAAGTCTGAGTCCTCATATTAGTCAGTGGATCCTTCTTTTTTGAAATCATGAAATACTTCACTCATTCAGAAAGATATGTAGAATTATATGATGAACACTTATGTATATACTAAACATTACAAATATAGTTAAAGCTCTTACATGACCTCCTTAAATCATTTTATTCCTTCTCCCCAGAGGTGACCATTTCTTGTGTTGAGTATACCATTTGTATTATAAAAATACTATATGACAAGTATATAATAAGAAACAATATTTTTATTATTTTACATATTTGAAACTTTCTGTATTACAAAGGATGTCCTTCTACAACTAGCTTTTTGGGTTCAATGTTATGAATGTGCATGTTTATAAATGAAATACATGTGGTTGTAGTTTATTCCTTTAATTATTCCACAGTATTCCATTTTAGGAGTATACCAGAATTTATTTGTCCATTCTTCTGTTGTTGGAGATTTAGGCTGTTTCTTTTTTTTTTCTTTTGCTATTATAAACAGAGTAGGTCATAGAGTAATGTCGGTCTTCATGAAAATGCCAGATTCTGACTATAGTTTAAATATATATATATATAGTGTGTGTGTGTGTGTGTGTGTGTGTGTGGTACGCGGGCCTCTCACTGTTGTGGCCTCTCCCGTTGCGGAGCACAGGCTCCGGACGCGCAGGCTCAGTGGCCATGGCTCACGGGCCCAGCCACTCCGTGGCATGTGGGATCCTTCCGACCGGGGCACGAACCCGTATCCCCTGCATCTGCAGGTGGACTCTCAACCACTGTGCCACCAGGGAAGCCCTAATATATATATTTTTCATACGTTTCACTGGGCCAGGGTCTTCCATAAAAGTTAGCAGGCTTTAAATGGAAAAACATATAACAAATAATACCAGAATGAATTTTAAAATTTGCATGACTTTTTATATACTTTGGATAATTCCTTTAAGATTATTTCTCAAATCTACTAGAATGAGGGGTATCAATGTATTGTGATTCATAATGCACATGTGTATACACGAAGAGGAACACAGGTGGAAGCCAGATCTCCAAATATCTAACTATAAACTGCTTTGCCTATGGTATATTCTGATTTACAATGTCCCTAGATATTTCCTAGAGTATCACTTAATTGCATAATCACCAGCACTGAGTGCTATTACAAATTTTTCTACTAATTAAACAAGAGATACTTTATGATTTTTGTCTTTGATTATTTTGTGAGATTGAATATCTTCTAAATTTTTATTTGACTAAAATATTATTTTATAGAATAAAAATAACAGAGTAATAAACAATGACCTATTATATTACACATTCTAAAAATGTTTCTCCTCTATGGTTCTGTTTGTAGGTTCTGAAGACCCACACTCTGTGGGTGATTTAACACAACAAATGGAAATACTTAAGTAGGGAATACCGTAGAGACCAAGTCGGAATGAGGCAATGGAAGCATAAAGAATCCTAAAGAGAAAAGTTACGTAAAAGAAATCCATATTAAATGGCATGCTTTCAACTAAACCCACTGGAGACCTGGAACAGGTATCACCAAGGAGCCACAGAGTTCAACATAATTGTCAGGCTATGCCCCATGAGAAGAATCAGAGGGGGCAGATCAAAGTTGTGAGAAGCCCTATGGCTTTTCAACAATGAGAGTGGGAGTGCAGTAAAGAAATGAGGATAGACTAGAGCAGATGTCCAGAGACAACACTGCAGATCAGAAGGCAGAGAAAGGGGAAAGAAACTGCTGTCTCTTGGACACTACTATATGCCCAAGATGTGCTATACTTAGGCAGCTGACATCTTATGTTATTTCACTAAATTCTCACGATCAACCCAAGAAGTTGGTATTATTCCTTTCCTGTAGATGAATAAACGAAGGTTCTCCGCAAGGTTAAGAAATTTAGACAAAGTCATACAGCTATTTGTTACTTCTACCCAATCCTAAATTTGTATCTTTCCAGTAAATCATCACCTAATAAGCAACACTAAATCTTATACTGTCTTATACTGGAACAGCTGGGCAAAAACAGATCCAGATAATAACAGGGTTAACAGGTTATCCAAGACATAAAAACTAGATCCAAACAGGTAAGACAGTTCAGGAGCCAACTCTTCAAATACTGAGTATCTGCTGGGGCATGCTTTTTAACTGTGGTCCAGCATAACTATCTAGGCCAAGGCCAACACTTAAAGGTCCTAACAAACTGAACATGGAGATGTTGTAAAAATCAGAGAGCTAAAAGCCCAATTAAGCTGGAGGCTGAGAAGACAGCACTTGAAAGGCTTGTTTCCAGTGGTCAAAACAGATTGCCAAGGAGAAACGAAGCTGGCCTAATAAAATGAAAATAAGATAGCTCACAGTCAGAAAGTACCAAGTTTGAATTTTTATGTCTCCCACTCATTAGAAGTGTAATTTAGTGTAAGTTAGTTGACACTTCAGACTCATTATTCATCTCAAAATATTAAGCAGCTTATTAACATTAACATGAAACAAGTCTATATCAATATATATCAATCAGTAGAGCCAAAGGCACTTATATGTGATCATATGTTATACTATCCTAACATACTGAGTTACTTAACTGTCCTCCAATCACTTTCCACCCTACTTCCCCTCAAGCTAATTCTTTATTTCCAAACACAGTGATAATTACAGAAATGTATATTTTCATTGTTAAATATTTCTCTAATTCTGGAAAGCATTTTGGAGCTTTGCTAATTCACAGTCTGCTATCTATTCTCTTTTTCACTTCTGGTTTCCATTACTACCATGGTATCCATAGATTTTCTAAGAAAGGATAGACAGAGACCCAGGCAATAACAATCAACACACTAAGCAATAAAAATTGGTGGTTTCACCCTCTTCATGGAGCAGATTCTTTCTAGGAACCAACTGCCAATCTCTAGGACAGGGTAAGAATTTGGAACAAAACATAAACTGACCAAAACCTAAATGACCAAAACTGCCTTTGCATATACCTCCAGGAACAGTTTCAAATCAGTGATAATCACAACTAGGTTATATCTTATGAAGCTATGATAGTCTCAGTGTACACAGACTACACAAGAAATAGAAACAGAATGCCAGACAAGATGAAAAATGACCTGAGTATTATCATCATATTTTGAACATATGAGGAACCTGGGATGCAGGGAGATTTGAGTCACAAGATGTTACAACTAGCTCTACACGCAACATCATACTGCCTCTTAATGCAGCTACAATATTTCTGTATTCCAAGACAGCCAATAAATATCAACTAAATGAACTGAAAGTCAACTACCAAAGCACTTAAATAATTCATACTACTTCTCAAGCCTGTTAAAATACCTTTTTAGTAATTTTTTTTGTAGATGTTGAGGGTAGGTGTTTATTAATAAATTTATTTATTTTTTGCTGTGTTGGGTCTTCGCTTCTGTGCGAGGGCTTTCTCTAGTTGTGTCAAGCGGGGGCCACTCTTCATCGCGGTGCGCGGGCCTCTCACTATTGCGGCCTCTCTTGTTGCGGAGCACAGGCTCCAGACGCGCAGGCTCAGTAGTTGTGGCTCACGGGCCTAGCTGCTCCGCGGCATGTGGGTTCCTCCCAGACCAGGGCTCGAGCCCGTGTTCCCTGCATTAGCAGGCAGATTCTCAACCACTGCGCCACCAGGGAAGCCCCTAAAATACCTTTTAAAAAAAAGTTTTGGGAAGGGAAGAAGAGTACATTGGTGACTAAATTCATGTTGTTAATTCAAAGTCAAGCTTATGACCACAGTGAGAACCATCACTGGGCATGAGTCAAGATTTATGAAAGGGCTTTCCTGGTGGCGCAGTGGTTCAGAGTCCACATGCCGATGCGAGGGACACGGGTTCGTGCTCCGGTCCGGGAAGATCTCACATGCCGTGGAGCGGCTAAACCCGTGAGCCACGGCCGCTGAGCCTGCGCGTCCGGGGCCTGTGCTCCGCAATGGGAGAGGCCACAACAGCGAGAGGCCCGCGTACCGCAAAATAAATAAATAAATAAATAAAATTCTATGAAAATACTTTTTTGATTTTCACCATGTAGCTCTTTGGTAACCAAATCAACTCATTAACTTCAAAAATATACCCAGATTCATATCCTCTAATTTGAATTATTCCATCTACCTCTTATTCTCTTTTTACTGTCTTAACTTGTAGCATAAAACTTTGCACTAGATGATTTACTGCACTGCCATTTCATGCATTTACGTTTCCTTGAAAAGTACATGATTTGCAAGGAAAGAAACTATGGCATTTTTATTTTGGTATATCTAAATGAAGCATAGCTCTAGACTGCAAAGTGGGTACACACTGCTGCCCAACTTTATGCCTTGGAGGTATCTCATTCTCTTCTACACAGAGGGAGATATCATCCATTGTTTCTTACACAAAAACACAATTAAACACAATTAAGACAAACAGGAATCTTACAAATTCCTTCTTCAAAGAATACAGAAAGCTCAGTATTCATTACTTTCAATTACTACATACTTCAATTACACAATACTAAGTGTTATGTCATAGTAATAAATACAAGTGAGCAGAGGTGAAGAGCTTAGAGAAAGCATTATCATCCTCAGTATCAACACAAACTCTACCACCATCACCAGAGCAGCTGCTTCCATTTATTGAGCATTGACTATGTGCCAAATGTTCTGAAAATATTTTCTCACATAATTCTCACAAGAACCCCATGAGGTATTTAACCCTCTATTTATAGATAAGAACAGAGACGTTAAGCCATCTGAATATACCTTGTAAGTCGTGGACCTAGGATGTGAATCCAGCCTTGTCAAATTCCAAAGGCTCTTAACAATCATTTGATCCTGCCTCCCAGTAAAAGGCCTTGGGGTAGTTGCTACATTGTCCTTCTGTTGCTTTGCGACTTTGGGTAAGAGAACAACGAAGAAGAGGACAAGAAGAAAACATTTTTTTTTCCCTCCCTTCTGCATCTAAGGAAGCATCAAAAGAACGCTGGATTCACAGCAGATATTTAGAATGGACTCCAACCACAGCTCTCTGTCAACCTACTGGGATCAGATCGGAGTTCCAGATCATCAGGAATCTTAACTAAATGACTTAAGTGGTCAAAGCCAAATTTCTCTTTCTCTGAATAATCTTAACACGTTTCAAAGTAAGGAATGCTTAAAGAGAGCCAGGAAAGACAGCTGTCTTTTCACACCAAATTTCTCCTGTGCTTTCTGAGTAACACTCCCTTGCTTACATTTTGGTGTGTCAAATTTTATCTTTCTTTAGTTATTTAATGAGTTATTTCATCATGAAATAGAGAAAAGTTCAGACACAAACTGATCTAGCAAGGCAAGTAAGAACTACTCAGGGTAAAGTAAAGCCACTCTATAAATTGCTCATTCTTTCTGTGTACCTATACCTCTAATTCCTTAACCTCCTACCCTGACCACTACTGTAGACAGTTTCTTCAGCCTGCCCCTTCCTTCACTGAACAAGGAAGCTGTCTTGTTCCTTTTTTCCTCAATATCCCATGGCTATGGGTGAGGCCACTTCATTCTCATAGTACTAAGCCTCCTATTTACTTAGGATGGACATTAAAGAAGCCACATTCAGAGGATAGAGTTCTGGATCTTCCCATATGTTCCTGTTATCTGGGACCCATGCTTGGAACTTTGGCTCCCATGTGCTGCAGAAGCCCTATGACAAAGTCTTACTTTATCTTTATACCTAAACAATCTTAAAAATCACATATCCTCTCCAAGTTGATTTTCCCACAAATGTATCCATGTCTTAGGAAGGATTACAATCCTACTTAAAGAACATTCTTAAATTCAAATTAGAGAATCTATACAAATATCCACTCATTAAAAGATTCACAAATCCCTATTTTAGACAAACAAATGTTCCCTAACAGCTAAAGAAAATGAAGCCCAAGGATGATAGTTAATATATCCTAGGCAAGATATTTGGTATTATTTGATGACTTTAGTAGAGCCTACAATGAGATGGTGAACCTCTAATAAATCAAAAATAAGAAAAACAGGGCTTCCCTGGTGGCGCAGTGGTTGAGAGTCCGCCTGCCGATGAAGGGGACACGGGTTCGTGCCCCGGTCCGGGAGGATCCCACATGCCGTGGAGCGGCTGGGCCCGTGAGCTGTGGCCGCTGAGCCTGTGCGTCTGGAGCCTGTGCTCCGCAACGGGAGAGGCCACAGCAGTGAGAGGCCCGCGTACCGAAAAAAAATAAAAATAAAAATAAGAAAAACATAACAAAAAGTAAATAAAGGTGAAAAATCCCTACACAATCCCTACTTAATTTGTCATAAAAAAATTAAGAAGTTCAAAGGAAAAAGCATAGTGAAAAGAAAACTGGAAGTATATACTCAGGATGTAGATGGAAGGAGGTGTCAGAGGAGGGATGTAACAGATGCCATAAACCTGGTTCTCAGACTTATCCACTTGTTTCGCTTTCTTACTCAGTCATTTTTCAAGAAACACAGAAATATTTTTAAAAACACTTTTTGCTATGCACTCTTTTATTGAGGTATAATTACAAACAGTACATATGGAGCTCTTAAGAATATACAGCTTGATGACCTTTACATATGTAAAAACCTATAAAACTGCCATCCAGATCAAGATAGGAAATATTTCCATAAACCTGAAAGTTCCTCACGCCCCTTTCAAATCAGTAGATCCACCCACACCATGAGGTAACTTTTCTGACTTATAGCCCCATAGATTTGTTTTGCCTCTTTCTTGAACTTCATATAAAAAGAACCCTACAGTAGTGTCCTCTTTTATGCTTAGCTTCTTTTGCTCAGTATGTTTTTGAGATTCATCCATGTTGCTGCATGTATCCAGTTTCTTCCTTTCTATTACTGAGAAGTATGAATAAATCACAATTTGTTTATTCATTTTTCCTATTGATATCTATTTGGGCTATTCCTATTGGGTGCTATTATGAATAGTCTTTAAGTGGAACTATTTATTTTCCTTGCAAAAATACCTAGGATTGAAACTGGATCATAGAGTCGTTGTATGCTTAACTTTATTAGAAACTGACAAAATTTCAGAGTGATAATACTATTTCATACTCCCACCAGCAATTATGAGAGTTGTTCCATATCTTCTCCTATACTTGGTATTATAAGTCTGTTTTTTTTTTTTTAATTTATTTTTGGCTGTGTTGTGTCTTCGTTGCTGTGTGCGTGCTTTCTCTAGTTGCGGTGAGTGAGGCCTCCTCTTTGTTGAGTTTTGCGGGCTTCTCATTGTGGTGGCTTCCGTTGCTGTGGAGCATGGGCTCTAGGCTTCTCTTGTTGTAGAGCACAGGCTTCAGTAGTTGCAGCACGTGGGCTCAGTAGTTGCAGCATGTGGGCCCTAGAGCATGTGGGCTTCAAGTAGTTGTGGCACACGGGCTCAAGAGCACAGGCTCAGTAGTTGTGGCATGCAGGCCCTAGAGCACGCGGGCTTCAGTAGTTGTGGCACGTGGGCTCAGTAGTTGTGGCTCGCAGGCTCTAGAGTGCAGGCTCAGTAGTTGTGGCACACAGGCTTAGTTGCTCCATGGCATGTGGGATCTTCCTGGACCAGGGATCAAACCCATGTCCCCTGCATTGGCAGGCAGATTGTTAACCACTGTGCCACCAGGGAAGCCCCTATAAGTCTTTTTAATTCCTGCTATTTTACCAGAGTATAGTGGCATCTTACTGCAGTTTCAATTTATATTCCCGTATGCATAATTCTGTTGAAAGCATATTTTCATGTGCCTATTGGTCAAATGGATATCCTCTTTTGTAAAGTACCTGTTCAAGTTTATTGTCCATGTTGGGAGTGGGTCAAAGTGCAGACTGTCTAACATTTCCTTAGAGATTTGTACAAGATATTTGTCTTTTCTGGATGACTGCTTTGTCACATAGATGTATTGCAAATACTCTCAACATGTTCTGTGGCTTGCCTTTTTACTTCCTTAATGGTGTTTTTTGATGATCAGAAATGTATAATTTTGATAAAGAACAATGTATCAACTTTTCTTTTCATGGCTCATGACCTTTGTGACTTGTCTAAAAAATCTTTGCCTACGTCAAAGTCTTGAAGATATTCTCACACATTTTTTAGACAATTTACTGTGTTAGTTTTCACATTTAGCTCTATAATCCATCTTAATTTATAGTGTAGGATAGATGTCAAGATTAATTTTCTTTTCAATTCAAATACTGGATTGCTTGAACACATCTAGTGAGAAGACTCATCCTTCTCCCACTGCATTGCACAGGCACCTTTGTTGAAAATCAAGTGACCACATAGGTGTGGGTCTATTTTGAGACTCCCCATTCTAGTGCATTGATCTTTTTGTCTAATTTTATGCCAACACTTCACTGTCTTAATAGCCAAAGCTTCAGAGTAGATATAGAAATCAGGCAGCATAAAGTTCTCCAATATTATTCTTCTTTTTCATGATAGTCTTAACTATCTTAAGCCCTTTGAATTTTCATATAGATCTTAAAATCAGCTTGTTAACATCTACATTCATTCCCTCAAGATTGGTATAGATAGTATGATTTTACATGAACATAAGAAATGTTAATTTATCATATATAATGGATGTCTTTGAGCATTAAGGCTTAATTCTCACCCAGAAGCCTGGTGAAGAGCTGCCATAGATTAGTTTTGGGAGAACTGACATTTTAACAATATTGAGTCCATAAATATAGTACACTTTTCCATTTAGCTAGATCTTTAATTTTGCTGACAATGTTTTGTAGTCTTGAATGTACAAGTTTTGCACATATTTGGCTTATTACAAAGTACTTCCTGTTTTTTGATGCTATTTAAATTATATTGATTTTTTAAATGTCAGATTCGAATTATTTCATTATTAGTACATAGAAATAGAATTGCTTTTTGCATAGTGACTTTGTATTTTTTGATCTTGCTAAACTATTAGTTCTAATATCTTTTTTTTGTAGACCTGTTAGGATTTTCTACATAGACAACAGTGGGTTTTTTTTTGTTTGTTTGTTTTGTTTTGTTTGTTGGTTGGCTTTATGTATTGCAAGCCTTCTATGACTTTGTAGCTTGACTTTTTTTTTCACTTTGTGTACTGTGTGTTTTGTAATGCAGAAATTTTAATTTTTTATGCAGTCCAATTTGTAAGTCTTTTTCTTGTGGTTTCCTTATTTTTTTCAATAAATATTTTGTACGAATAAAAATACCCGAGTGTTATCTTTTAAAAAAAGAATAAAGTTTAATTCTTCCCCCTTTCAAGTATCATGCTTTTTATTCCTTTTACTTGCCATATTGCCCTAACCAGCTCCAACAGGATGCTGAATTGAAATGGTAAGAGCAAACATACTTGCCTTTGGTAAAAATGTCAGTCTTTTGCCATTAAGTAAAATATCAGTGGTAGGATTTTCATAGATACGCTTTATCCGATTAGATAAGACTAGATTAGTCTGCTGATAGTTTTTTTCATGACAATTAAATGCTTCCTCTGCATCTATTGAGTTGATCACATGTACACACAGACACACACAGACACGCACAAACATACACATTGAATAAGCTTGTTTCTAATAAAGAAATTGAATTTGTATTTTAACACCTTCCCACAAAGAAACTCCAGTCCCTGATTATTCTCTAGTAAATTCTATTGAATATTTATGGAAGAAATTAAACCGATTCTGAACAAAATCCTTCACAAAAGAGACGGGGGAGAAAACATTTGTAAACTTATTTTATGAAATCAACATTACCCAGGTAACAAAATAAAAGGCAAAGACAAAACAAGAACAGAAAACTATAGACCAGTATCTCACATAAGTGCACACAAAAATTTAACATAATAATAGCAAATCAGGGCTTCCCTGGTGGCGCAGTGGTTGAGAGTCCACCTGCCGATACTGGGAACACAGGTTCGTGCCCCGGGCCAGGAAGATCCCACATGCCTCAGAGCGGCTGGGTCCGTGAGCCATGGCCACTGAGCCTGCGCGTCCAGAGCCTGTGCTCCACAACGGGAGAGGCCACAACAGTGAGAGGCCTGCGTACCGCAAAAAAAAAAAAAAAAAAAAAAGCAAATCAAATACAGCATCATATTAAAAAAAGATGATGCACTATGTCTATATAAATGTGTCTGTTATTAATTTTCACTTTATTTCTGTTGTGGATGGCAAAATAGTCAATATGATTTTACTCCTTTTAAATTTATTGAGACTTGTTTAATGGTCCAGAATATGCTCTAGCTTAGTCAATGTTCCGTTTACAATGGAAAAAACAAGGCTGCTGTTGGTGGTGGACTGTCCTATAAATGCATATTAAGTCAAATGGTTTGATACTGCTGTTCAAGTCTTCATTATCCTTACTGGTATTCTACTTGTTTTATCAGTTACTGAAGGAGTGCTAAAATAGCTAACTGTAACTGTGAATTTGTCTGTCTTTGCAGTCCTAAGTTGTTTTTTGTTCACGCATTTTAAAGATCCATTGCTGAGTGCAGACACAGTTAAGATTGTAATATATTCTTAGTGAACTGGCCATTTTATTGCTATGAAATGTCAATCTTTATCCCTAGAATATTCCTTCTTCTGAGATTTACTTTACCTGATATTAATACAGAAACTCAACTTTATTATGACTATTGTTTACTTGGTATATCTTTATTCCTTCCTGTTACTTTTAACCTATATGTGTCATTATAATTTAAAGTGAGTTTCTTATAGGCAGAATATAGTTGAATAATTTCATTCATGCAGAATAATCAATCTCTGCCATTTATTCAGTGTTTATACAATATAAATTATAGAAACAATTTATTGTTTTTGTTGGATTTAAGTCTATTACCTTGATCTTAGTTTTGTTTTCATCCAATCTGCTCTCCCATTTTCCTATTTTTCTGCCTTCTTTTGAATTAACTGAATATTTTTATGAATCTATTTAACTCCACTTTTGGCTTATTAGCTACAGCTCCTTGTTTTATACATGTAGTGTTACTCTAGGCTTTATAATATGCATCTTTAACCTATTGCAGTCTCTATCTTGCTGAATTTCCTTAAAGAGTGTTGACTTTTGTTGTGGCAAACAATTCCATTTCTTTTGTTTCAGTTTTAAATTTTGAGGTTTGTTGGCATGCACTTTTATGTAGCGATTAGAATCATCTTTACTCTAGTTACTTCAGGCCCAGTATAAATGATACTTTAGAACCCTCTACTGGCCACTCTTCTGGCAGCTCTACTGAATGCTTCAGGAGTTTGGTGGGGTCTTTCCTGTCTTACAAGTTGGAACTCGAACATCTCCCTTTCTTCTGTGAATTCTGGCAATTGTGCTCAGCTTCTGTGCCCTGGAAGTTGTTTTTTGCCTGACTTCATGGATTTTTCACCCTAAACATGAACAGTTAGTATTCAGCCAAAGACTCAGTGGAATCCCAATGCTTGTCGAGCTTCCAAAATCTGTGGATTGATGCAATTCTTCAGATATACAAAATGCTCAAGCATTATTTCTCTAAGTAGTGTTTCTGCAACATTTTCATTCTCTCCTCTCCTTCTGACACTCCGAAGACACATATGTTACACCTTTCAACTATGTTCCATCTCTCTTTTATGCTCCTTGTCATTTTTAAAATTAAAATTTTTATTATTTTTTCTTTCTGTGTTTAGGTTTAGATTTTTTTTTATAGATCTTTGCGTTTACTAATCTTGACTTCTGCTTTGTTGAGTCTGTTGCTAAACCCATTTAATGCATTTTTAAAACTTCACCTAATAAGTTCTTCATTACAGATTTTGTATTTTGCTATTCTAGAATACACATTTGCTTCTTAATATCTGTACAAATAATTTTTTTGGTATTTTGTCCATTCCTTCCTCTTTAACATATTAATCATAGTTATTTTGAAATCACTGTTTGCTAGCATAAATATCTGGATTATCTAATGATCTGCTTCTATTGACTGTTTTAACTTTTGATTATAGTTCAGCTTTTTCTGCTTATTATCATGTTAAGAAATTTTGTTTTATATGCCATACATTGTAGATAAGATGCTATAGGCTCTAGATTATCTTATCTTCCTCAATAGCATTTTAAGTTTTGTTTAGGCAGGCAGTTAAATTATTAGTGGACCATACTGATTTTGTCAGGCTTGTTTTAAAAGTTACAGTGGTTTTGCCTTTACTCTTAGGACTTTGTCCTTAATCCCTGAAAACAGATTTACTGTTATTTAAACCGAAAGGCCACAATGTTCATCAGGTCTCTCTGTGAGTCTAATCTGCAATGTCTCTGCTGTGCAACTTCTAGAATATTTGTTCAGCTATCAATATCTCAGCAACTGATGTCTTCTAAAGCCCCATAGTGTGCCCTATTCATATGAAGCTTAGAAATTGGCCAAGGACTGAAAGGGAATTTTATAAAGACACTGGCGGGGGTGGGGTGGGGGTAAGGGATGGTCCTTTTTCTGTGTTTCTTTCTTCTTTGGTATTCTGTTTCTCTACAACCTATTCTTATTGGCATCCCAAGCATTGATTCATTCTTTTGACAATACCTGATTTTATATTTTGTCCAGTTTTTATAATTGTTTATGACTAGAGTGTAAGTCTGATACTATCTATGGCATCACAACTAGAACCCCCAAACAACCTTCATTTAACAATACATATCAACAGAAGAAAACTGTAATAGCCATTTAAAGAATTTCTCTCCAGCCAATAATTTTACATGCCCTAGTCTTGATTTCCTTTATCAGCCTGTCAATCATTTTTGCTTTATAAAGAAAATGCATACATATATGTGTCTTTTGAACTCAAATTTACAACAAGGGATAACGGATATAGCCAATAATCAGTACATGCCCATTATAAAACAACAATACCACCACCAGCAAAAATCTCAACTTGTATGTTCTACTGCCATAGTCCAAAACAGTGTCAGAGCAAAACAAAGAAAAATATATAAATGTAAATGGAGAAAGTACAGATATGTGGTTTAATGAAAATCAACATACACATTAAATACAATGCCCCAGAACACTAACTTTAACCTTTGTCTCAATTTCATCATCTGTAAAATAGGACTGTTATAATGGTTAAATAAAAATAATTCCTATGCAGTATTTACCACAGTACCTGTCTTATATTAAGTATTCAGTAAATGTCTTATGATTATTATAATTTTTATTCCTATGATCCTGAATATGAAAATCAGTAGAAAAAGACATTGGGTATACTTGCTTAAAATGTAAGTATTTCATGAGGGCATAATATTTTCTAACCATTTATGCATTTTATAGAGTCACATGATTTTCTTCTTTTAAACCAAAAATTCTGTCATGAAAAAAGTGGAAAGTGTATTCTTATTCTATAGCAAATCAAGGACATCATGCAATTAAGTGCTAAATAGAGCAGAATAAACTCTAAGTACTATATGATTTTAGAAGAAAAGCTTATGAGGCCACAGTAATCAGAGAAGTCTTCACAAAAGTGGTAGGATTTGCTGGGTGACCTTCATTGCATCCCAACAACAACAACATGGAATTATTTAAGTGGCTTCCAATTTGAAATGAGGTAATATACAGTACTCTACAAATAACAACAATTATTACTATGCAAATTTCCATAGAATAAAAAGTCCTCAGAATGAGAAATAAGAACTTTTCCTTTCCCTTTTCTCAACTGCTATTCGGGTTAAAGGTCAACTTCATCAAGTCATCTCATTAACACAGAAATATCTTTAAGGGCATTCAGTCTTTGCCATGCTTGACATTTCACCGACTGCAACCAAGATGCCAAAGAATCAGATTCAAATATTAATGAGCAAAAGGTCATGATGAGGTAATCTCCAAAGTTCTATTAGTTCCTGTTTTCTGACCCTATCCAATTCCCTCTCCCTTTCCAGAGTCCTCTCTTACTACATACATTTATAGTCACTGGCTTAGTTTCAAGATATACCCTCTAAACAGTAATTTCACTTGAAGTGCATTTTAAGTGGAGGCCTCCCAGATGCTGAATTCCCAATCCAAGGGTGATTTGCAGAGGTATAAAGTTAAAATAAAATGAAGAGCAGGAATCAGCTAAAAACTACATCCAATTCTGATATTTAACTATTAGAACAAAAAAAGAGAGGGAGAGAAAAAGAAAAATAGGAAAAATAAAAAAGAAACCCTCTCTTTCAAACCTTCCAATAAGCTATTTAATAATGTGACAAAGCAGAGCATATTAAAATATTAACCAAAGCTTCCAGGAAAACCTCTATAATCTCAATTGTTTATTCAAGACCTTTACAAACCTCATAAAAAATTAAGTGGGCTTGGAAAAAACACACCATAGCCATAGGAGAAAGTTTACAAAACACAATGCTACAGACGCCTGACTGTCTGCCAGCCAGTTGCTTTTAACTTCCACATACAACTTATTACTCAGTTCTCTAACTGGTCAATACCCTAAATAAGAGCATTTCTCCACCCAAACACCTCATTAGCCTGAGTTTCTTTTTTGAGCTAACATATCCTGTAGGTACTTTGGTTCTTTTTGTGCCAATAATGAATTGCTTCATTTCAGTACTTCATTTCAGAATATTTAAAACCTTAGGTTTCTCTGAGGAAAATAATTTAAGATCTTCTTTACAAGAATTTAATTAGCTCTGTAATTAACCTCACTATTGGGAGAACAGTACATGAACCATCAGATCCATTTTATGGTAAGTGGTAGTGAAAGCAAGATAGGACTAGAGTAGAAGTGAGACATAGATAAAGAACTTTGGTTCATATTAACTTAGGCTCAAATCCTGGCCCTATCACTTAAGTGACCATTAGGAAAGTTGTTTAATCTTGGTTAGACTCAGCTTCCTCATCAGTAAATGAATATGACATCAACTTTGCAGAAAATGTATGCTATAAATAATATAATATAGAGCCCTATCATAGTATAGGTACATAGTACATAGTAGAGGCTCAATGGCACATAGTAGAGGCTCAATGATTGGTAGGTACTTTATTATAAAATATTCCTGTCATTTTCAGGAGCACTGCCCATAGTTCAAGGAAAATTTATTTGGGTCCCAGGCAGAATTAAGTGTGCCACATTTCTTGGAAAGTGGTTATATAAAAATTCAACATACAAATCCTAATGTGAGCTGGACTAAATCAACTTTCATACAGCTAGAAATTCACTCTGAGTTACTCATATTGCAGGAAATTGAGCATAAAGTAAGACTATGTCTCAGTTTGGGAGGATAAATGCTCTTAAACCATTTATATCTCAAGGAAACATGCTGCATATTCTTCCCATCCCTGTCTTTTGCCCTTCTGAATGGCCCTACAGGAGCTATAAAAGAGGAAAGTTTTCATCACAGTGTTTCTGTGTGAAAGCACCAAAATATGTTAACAATTAGAGAAGAGGAAACCTGAAAGACTGCCTTGTTAATTAAGGAACTTGCTATCAAAGAACTCATTAAGAGATAATGAAACCAAATGGCTATTAAAATAAATACCCACTGAATAAAGGTTGCCTGCTAACAGCCCTTCAATATAGCTTTTTACAAACACTTCCAACAGTAAAGATCCAGAAAAGATGAAAAGCCACAATAATGCTAAAACCAAGACTGACAAACCCAGAGATGAAGTTATCCTAAGTAGAAGGCAGAAGATGACTTAAGAAAATCTTCTTAGAAATTCAGAATATAAGACATCAAGCATTCTTGTAAAGTCCTCTACCATCTATCCCTTGCTCTCAGAGACCCTGGGCATTGCCTAATACAGAACTAGGCAGCTGTTCCTCTTTATACTTTGCTATGCCTAGCCATTAAGTTAGAATGTGGTTCTCCCTATTCCTACTGAGTCCCTCACCTACTATCTGCTGCCTGGTTGCTTTCTTATTTAATCAGAAGCTGCAAATCTTGGCAATGGCATAAAGTTTGGTTGACAAAAAAAAAACAACTAGTGGAATAGAATGTGATCTCAGAGTAAAGTTCCTTGAGCAAAGTAAGAACAAGAACTGAAGGATATCTATAATAGGACATGCTAGATATTGATCATTCACATTGTATTCCACAAGTTCAGAAAATTTTCAGAGAACCAAACATTGGTGATAAGAAGAAGATGCTGCCACTGAAGAAAAAAATATACCTGCAGAATATGTTAGCTGCCTACTCATTATCCATGCTCCCTTCTACCTTAACAAAATAATACTTGGCAATATAAACAGTTAGGATAATTAATCACTCAACCTCTTGTCAGATGTGGAAGGCAAATGAATTAAAAGTAGAAATGTCTTCAAGAAGCCCTCTGGCCTGATCTTTCCTTCTTTCTGCTGTCTAAATGTGGATGTGATAGGTAGAATTCTAGCAGCTACCTTGGAACCTTGAGGAAAAGGTCAAGAGAAAGGCAAAGACCTTAGCCCTGATATTCCTGAGCCTTTAAGCCATTATCATTTCTGGAGTTGTTATTATAGGAGGAAATACACTCTTAGGTATTCAAACCACTGAAGTTGGTTAACTGTTATTATTGATAACTTATAACCAAATGAAAGCCAGTAGAATCAGGAAATTGGATGAGAGATGTGTACATCATTAGGCACATAAATAGTCTGGAGAAAAGGATAAAAGGATACCTACTTACCTTGTTTTTTGACAAGTATACAGTGTGTAAAGGACTCTACATCTGAAGTCAAGTAAGGAGGAAAGTAAAAAATTAGCACACAACCCAAGTAAAAACACTGCAAAACAAAGGAAAGGGCACAAAATCTGCAATGGTTAATTTCATGTGTCAATTTGACTGAGTCATGGGCTGTCCAGATGTTTGGTCAAACATTATACTGGATGTGTCTGTAAGAGTATTTTGGGGTGAGATTAATATTTAAATCAGCAGACTAAGTAAAACAGATTGCCCTCCCTATTGTGGGTGGGCCTCATCCAATCAGTTGAAGGACTGAATAGAAAAAAAAAGGCTATCCACCTGTAAGAGGGAATTATTTCTGCCTAACTGCCGTGAGCTTGCACATCAGTCTTTCCAGCTTTCAGACTCAAACTGAATCATGGCTCTTATTGGATCTTCAGCATGCCACCTTTCAGTCAGGAACTTATACCGACTTTGAGTCTCAAGCTTGCCATAGCAAATCTTGGGACTCCCCAACCTCCATAACTGCATGAGCATATCCCTCATAATAAATCTCTTAGATATATATACACATATCTTATTGGTTCTATTTCTCTGGAGAACCCTGACAAATACAACATCCAAAAGACTAGGAGAATTATCAAGCCTCAGAAAACTGTATATTAGAGGATTGATAAAAATTTTTTCAAAAAACTCTTTGGCAACATCATCTAGCGTATAAAATAAAACATTTCCATTAAAAGAGAAGCATTGACCACCTAGAGAGGTGGGATAGGGAGGGTGGGAGGGAGAGAGATGCAAGAGGGAAGAAATATGGGGACATATGTATATGTATAACTGATTCACTTTGTTATAAAGCAGAAACTAACACACCACTGTAAAGCAATTATACTCCAATAAAGATGTTAAAAATAAATAAAAATGGACAAATCTACATTAAAAAAAGAGAGAGAAGCATAAAACAATAAGGAAAAATAATGTGAGGTGAAATGATAGCATGATAAATCAAAAAGTCATTTAGAAATATTAAGGGAGACGAATAAGATAAGAGTCATTAAGAAAACCCAAAAGCATAGTAATTAGTTTAAGATCCAAATGAGAGAGAATAAGTTTAGGATTTATGTTGTGAAAAATTACCCAAGTTATTTGAAAAACAAACATGAAAAAATTTCCCAGAACTTAGAAAACTAGTATGAAGCTAAAAATCATAATAGAGAAGATGATCAATTTGAAGACAGAAGATTAAGTTAATACCAGGTCAACTGATGTTTGTAAAGGGGAGCCAAGAAAAAAATTAAACACCAAGAATAATCAACATATCAGAGGAAAAAATTTACCAAATGGTACAAATATTCAGGCAGAAAAGTTGGATTGATAACCAAAGAACAAAATTAGATTGCTCTACTGCAACACTAAAACCTAGATGACAGTGAAACAAAATGTACAGAGTATTGAAAGGAAAAATGTAACATAAAAAAATTTTAATCAAGCTAACAGGGGAGAAGAAAGCATTATGAAATACATTAAGAAAGGCCTCATAAAATATAAACAAATATCTTTACTTGAAGGAATACACTGTAAAAGCCATGGTCTAGAGCATGGAAGTTAATTAAAAGTGAGATGAGTTTAATAACTGTCTTAAAACTAAATATAAGTTTCAGTGTTTACTGTTGAAAAAACACATATAACAGAGAAAACAATGCTGTAATAATAACACTCTTGATCTAATACAACTTAGTATATTTAAAAATATAGGAGAGGAAGAGTGAGAATAAAAATGTGTTATAAACCACTTATTTACTATGTCACAAATAAAACTTTGCATGCTTAATTCCAACACTTAGAGAATTATAAGTTGAAGAACACTTTGAAAAAAATTAAAGGACTTATGTCCTTCAAAGCTCTGGGGATTTGCAAAACTAAAAAATATGGCATATGAAGCAGAACAAAGGAAACAAAAGAAACATTAAAGAGAGAAAGAGCAAAACAAAATAACACAGCTACAGCCAATAAACAGCACAATAATTGTATATTCTTTAAATTATCTTATTAAAAGATAAAGAAAGTCAAGACAAAAAAACTGATGAAACTGAAAAAGTAATGGGTAAGGGCATAAAAGAGAAAAGCAAATACAAAAGAAGAGATAGCAACATATTAATAATAGATAAGCTCAAATTCAAGGCAAAAGTTATTAAACAAAAGAGTCATTTCCTATTAGGATTCTGCAAAGATCTGACTACCACAAGCCCTAAGACAACATATATATTGTATGAAAATACATAAAGAAAAAAATTGTAGATAAGAGAAAATACCAATAAACATGGGTAGTATAATGATAGTAAAAGGTCTTAACAAAATATACTGAAATTGACAGATCAAGCAGAAAAATTACAATGATAAGTGAGGTCTGAATAATAATGCAACAATATGGATTTTAAAAATATATATATATTGAACTTTGTACACCATGGTCAGGAAATATGTCTTCTAACTGATAATTTCCAATGAAATCCTAAAGGATTTTTCAGAATTAATGCTTGAGCAAGTAGATAACCACACAGCTAAACATAAACCTCAACTGTTTTGTCAATGTTATACAAAAGTAAATAGCTGAATGGATCTTATATGTAAACCCAAGAAGTTAGTTATAAACCTTCTAGAAAAAAAATGTACAAGAAAAATTTCTAGAACTTGGAATAGAAGATTTCTTAGATAGGACACAATAAAAAGGCAAGGACTCACCATATATAAAACTGAAATAGAACTGGTATATATAAAATATTCTTATAACTTAATAATTAGAAAAATAAATTAATTTAAAATATGGGGAAGGACGGTGGGAGGATAAGAGAAGTAGATGAGGGAAATTAAGAGGTACAAACTTCCAGTTATAAAATAAATGACGTACAGGTAAGAAATGTACAGTATGGGGAATATAGCCAATAATTATGTAACGTATGGTGACAGATGGTAACTTGACTTATTGTGGTGGTCATTTTGAAATGCATAGAAATATCAAATCATTATGTTACATACCACTAACTAAGAGAGTACAGTAGGTCAAATACACATCAAAACCAAATAAATTCATAGAAATAGAGATCAGATTTGTAGATAAGGGTTATGAGGAGGGATAACTGGATGAAGGTTGTCAAAAGGTATAGACTCCTAGTTATAAGATAAATAAGTACAAGGAATATAATGTACATGATAAATATATAATTAACACTGCTATGTTACATATGAAAGTTGTTAGAGTAAATCCTAAGAGTTCGTATCAAAAGGAAAAAACATTTTTTCTTTTATTTTGTAACTATATGAGATGATGGATGTTCATTAACCTTATTGTGGTAATCATTTTATGATTTAGGTAAATCAAATCATTACATTGTATATCTTAAACTTATACAGTGTTGTATGTCAATTATATATCAATAAAACTGGAAGGAAATAAAATAAAATATGGGGTAATGATTTGAACAGGGACTTGACAAAAGAAGATATATGAATAGCCACTGAGCACATGAAAAATGCTCAGCATATTAGGTATTAGAGAAATGATAAAACCACAAGGAAATGCCAGTACATATTCATTAGGGTGACTAAAATTAACAACAAAAAAATGACAATACCAAATGTTGATAGGAATTTTGAGCAACAGGAACTCCCATACATTGGTTTTGGGATCATAAAATTGTATAGCTACTTTCAAAAACCACTGTCAGTATCTTCAAAAGTTAAAAACATACATTTACCAAAAGACACAAATGCATATTAAAATAAAATTGAGCCCATGGATTAATTTTAACATTACAAAAACAGAGAAAAACCAGACATGAGTCTCCAAATTCAGTGCAATTAGAAATACACACAAATATCTGTAAAGAATTTTTGTCAAAGTTACATCTATATCTAACCATCTGTTTAAAGGAAATGCAGAGCACACAGGAACATGTTAAGTAACATCACAGGAATGCATTATTGGAAATCTTATAAAACAAATAACTTAGTTTCTTTAACAAATAATTGGCAAAGCATTATAAAAATGTAGACTACCTACAGACAAAAAGAAACTTAAAGAGCCTTCATTGACAACGCAGCTATATAAAACAAATCCTCCCACCAAGACGCACTGTAAAACTTGATAAAATACCAGAAACAAAACAAAAGAAAGAGAGCTGTTTGAAAGCATCAAAGAGCAATCAAAAACATAAGAATTTACGGAAACAAAAGGTAGAAATTAAACATGAGGTGACATGGAACTTCTCCAATGTTTCTTCCCCTCAGGGAATTTTCTTATTTCCAACACAGGCCATGGAAGCTGAGAAGAAAATAGGAGCCTTTCAATAATGTGGAATTGAAGAATAATGGAGTTCAGTACTCTCACCACCAGGTCCTCTCCCAAGCAAAGGCAGTCAAAATTGGGAAATAAAATGATGCTAGAGTACAGTGCATTATAGAGAAATAAGAATATCCTTTATATTGTTTGCTTTTACTTAATCCTAAATGAAATATGAGGTATGAAACAGAAACAACAGTAAGGAAGCACCTGCTAAGAGTTGAGAAAGCAAAGCAGAGTTTAAGCAGACTCACAAAGCTGGGCAGAAAATTAGAGATCAGGTTCTACCAAGGAGGAAGGACCATGGTATACAGCCCAGGATTCAAGCTGAGATCCCAGCAGAACTATGCCCTATGACTAAGTGTAAACCAGAAATAGATCAATCTTTACAAAGCCTTAAGGATATCATACTTTGCAGGGAGAGTACATGATCTAGAACTATAAAAAAAAATTATAGATGATTTCTTGTATTCAATAGACAAAATTATCAGAGATGAGAAAAGAAAGAAATATATCATGGAAGGTGGTGACGTGAAACAAGATAAAAAATGTGATTCAGTGGAAATCAACTACAGTTCAATTTTAAAAATGTGATTCAGGGCTTCCCCGGTGGCGCAGTGGTTGAGAGTCCACATGCTGATGCAGGGGACATGGGTTCGTGCCCTGGTCTGGAAAGATCCCACATGCTGCAGAGTGGCTTGGCCCGTGAGCCATGGCCACTGAGCCTGCGCGTCGGAGCCTGTGTCCTGCAATGGGAGAGGCCACAGCAGTGAGAGGCATGCGTACCACACACACACACACACAAAAGTGATTCAGATATTGTAATTATCACACAAAATAATTTAATATGTTTACAAAATTGGTAACAAGATAGAGAATTTCACTAGAGACTTGAGTTCTATAAATATAAAAGCAATGAAATTCTACAACTAAAAACACAACTTCTGAAATTAAGAACCCAAAAGATGTTTTTAATGACATATTAGACATAGCATAAGAGAGGATTGGAACACTGGAAGATAGGTCCAAAGAAAATATTCAGACTCAAGCACAGATAGAAAATCAGATGTAAAAGACTGAAAATATTGTAAGAACATATAAAACAGAGTAAAAGATAAAATATGTGTGTAACTAAAGTCCCTGAAAGAACGTAAAGAGAGAGAGAAAGGGGAAGAAATAGCTGATGGGATATTGGCTGGGAATTTTTCAAAACTAATGAATAACATTAAGCTCCAGATCCAAGAAGCTCTATGAATGTCAAACAAAATAAATAAGAAGAATCGCACATCCAAGCATCTTAATACAAATTCAGAAAAGTAAAGATGAAAAGAAATAATAAAAATAGCTAGAGGAAAAAAATTATAGCAACAATAACATTGACAGCTGACTTTTCAATAGCAATGATTGATGTAAGAAGATCACTGGATTTACCACTTTAAACTGTTGGGGGTGGGTTTGGGGGATGAGGTGGGAACAAGTGGCAACCTAAAATTTAAAAAAATCCTTCAATTTAGGTCTTCCACTCATTTTTTGATTAGGTTGTTTGTTTTCTTGATATTGAGCGCATGAGATGTTTGTGTATTTTGGAAATTAGTCCCTTGTCAGTTGCTTCATTTGCAAATATTTTCTCCCATTCTGAAGGTTGTCTTTTTGTCTTGTTTATGGTTCCCTTTGCTGTGAAAAAGCTTTTAAGTTTAATTAGGTCCCATTTGTCTATTTTTGTTTTTATTTTCATTACTATATGCAGTGAATCGATAAAGATTTTGCTATGATTTATGTCAAAGAGTGTTCTGCCTATGTTTTCCTCTAAGGATTTTATAGTATCCAGACTTACATTTAGGTCTTTAATCCATTTTCAGTTTATTTTCATGTATGGTGTTAGGGACTGTTCTAATTTCATTCTTTTACATGTAGCTGTCCAGTTTTCCCAGCACCACTTGTTGAAGAGGCTGTCTTTTCTCCATTTTATATTCTTGCCTCCTTTTTCACAGACTAGGTGGCCATAGATGTGTGGGTTTATCTCTGGACTTTCTATCCTGTTCCATTGATCTATATTTCTGTTTTCTGTGCCAGTACCATACTGTTTTGATGACTGTAGCTCTGCAGTATAGTCTGAAGTCAGGGAGCCTGATTCTTCCAGCTCTATTCTTCTTTCTCAAGATTGCTTTTGCTATTCAGGGTCTTTTGTGTTTCCATACAAATTGTAAAAATTTTTGCTCTAATTCTGCAAAAAATGCCCTTGGTAATTTGATAGGGATTGCACTGAATCTGTAGACTGCCTTGGGTCACTTTCACAATATTGATTCTTCTAATCCAAGAACATGGTATATCTCTCCATCTGTTTGTGTCATCTTTGATTTCTTTCATCAGTATCTTATAGTTTTAGGAGTACAGGTCTTTTGCCTCCTTTGGTAGTTTATTCCTAGGTATTTTATTCTTTTTGATGTGATGATATATGGGATTGTTTCCTTAATCTGTCTTTCTGATCTTTCATTGTTATTGTATAGGAATGCAAGAGATTTCTGTGTATTAATTTTGTATCCTGCAACTTTACCAAATTCATTGATAAGCTCTAGTGATTTTCTGGTAGCATCTTTCGGATTTTCTATGTATAGCATCATGTCATCTGCAAACAGTGACAGTTTTACTTTTTCTTTTCTAATTTGGTTTCTCCAAAGAAGGGATACAGATGGCCAACAAACAAATGAAAAGATGCTCAACATCACTAATTATTAGAGAAATGCAAATCAAAACTACAGTGAGGTATCACCTCACACCGGTCAGAATGGCACCATCAAAAAATTTACAAACAATAAATGCTAGAGAGGGTGTGGAGAAAAAGGAACCCTCCTACACTGTTGGTAGGAATGTAAATTGATATAGCCACTATGGAGAATAGTATGGAGTTTCCTTAAAAAAAAAAAAAAAAAAATACAGCTACCATGATCCAGCAAATTCCACTCCTATCCTAGGCATATATCCGGAGAAAACCAGAATTCGAAAGGATGCATGCACCCTGATGTTCACTGCAGTACTATCTTCAATAGCCAGGATATGGAAGCAACCTAAATGTCCATCAACAGAGGAATGGATAAAGAAGATGTGGTACATATATACAATGAAATATTACTCAGCCATAAAAAGGAACGAAATAGTGCCATTTGCAGAGACGTGGATGGACCTAGAGTGAAGTAAGTCAGGAAGAGAAAAACAAATATTGTATACTATTGCTTACATGTGGATCCAGAAAAATGGTACAGATGAACTTATTTGCAAAGCAGAAATGGAGTCACAGATGTAGAGAACAAACTTATGGTTACCAAGGTGGGTGCGGGGTGGGATGAACTGGGAGATTGCGACTGACATATATACACTACTGTGTATGAAATAGATAACTAATGAGAACCTATTGTATAGCACAGGGAACTCTACTCAGTGCTCTGTGATGACCTAAATGGGAAGGAAATCTAAAAAAGACTGGTTATATGTATACGTATAACTGATTCATTTTGCTGCAAAGCAGAAACTAACAAAACACTGTAAACCTACTACCTCCAAATAAAAATTAATTAAAAAGAATCAAGAATGAAGAAACAATTTAAAAACTTTTTTTTTTTTTTTTTTTTTTTTTTTTTTTTTTTTTTTGCCGTATGCGGGCCTCTCACTGCTGTGGCCTCTCCCATTGCAGAGCACAGGCTCCGGACGCGCAGGCCCAGCGGCCATGGCTCACGGGCTCAGCCGCTCCGCGGCATGTGGGATCCTCCCGGACCAGGGCACGAACCCGTGTCTCCTGCATCGGCAGGCAGACTCTCAACCACTGCGCCACCAGGGAAGCCCTAAAAACTTTTGACATACAAAAATAAGAGAATTTGCTACCAGTAAAGCCACACAGACAAAAAATACTAAAGGGAATTCCCTAGGACATAAATAATACCAAGAGGGAAGTAAAATACTACAAAAAGAAATTTAAAATGAGGTTAGTGCATAGACTGTAAAAACAGTAATAATAAGGTTTTAAAAGTTTTGAAATAAATGTAAAATTAACATACATGACAATAGTAGCACAAAAGGCAGAAGGAAGGTAATGGAATAGTAGTATTACAACATTCTTGCACTATTCAGGCACTGGCAAAATTACTTATTTGTAGTACATTTAAAGAATTATTTATTTATTTATTTTTAAGATTTTTTTTTAAGTGTACCATTTTTAAAGTCTTTATTGAATTTGTTACAATATTGCTTCTGTTTTATGTTTCGGTTTTTTGGCTGCAGTCCATGTGGGAATCTAAGCTTCCTGACCAGGGATTGAACCTGCACCCCCTGCACTGGAAGGCAAAGTCTTAACCACTGGACCTCCAGGGATGTTCCTAAACAATTTTTTAAATGCATGTTGTGATCTCTTGAGAAACAACTAAAAATAATAAATTTATGTGACAAGCTAATATAGGAGTACAACAGAATAATAAGAATTGATTAAATCAAAAGAAGACAAAGAAGAAAATGAAGAAACAAAAAACAGATGGGAAAAATAGAAGCCAAAAAGTAAGGTAGTGAATTTAAACAGAAATGCTACAGTAATCATATTAGAAGTATGTTGAATAAACAGTACAATTTAAAGAAAAATTGTCAAAATAATTTTTTAAAATACATAGCAATACATACATAATATGCTACTTGAAAGAGATGCACCTTTAAGTAACAACACAGAGATGGAGAAAGATACACTATGTAAAATTTAAAAGAAAGTTTGTGTACCTTAGCAAATATCAGGAAAAGATTATAAGGTATGAAAATATCCCCAGAGATAAAAGGGTTAATCCAACGAAAAGCTATAATAAATCTAAATTTATATGTACTTACAAGCTTCAAAAATATTAAAGAGAAATAACTGAACTAAAAAAAAGATTAATCCAAATAAACCAGAAGAATATAGAATATTCAAATGTCACAATGAAAAAACTTAACCTAATTGTCATATATAAAATAATGCAGCACCTAACAACTGCAGAATATACATGTGTTCCAAGTGCTCATAAAAGTAATGGGTCATAGCATAAATCCCTATGAATTTGATAGTATTAAAATTTAATATAGATTTTGGTCACTGGCCATACTGGAATTAAGCTAGAAATGGATTTTTGGAAAAAGACACCAAAAAAAGAAATCCGCTCCCAATAGCAACAACAACAAAAATTGAAAATCAAGCAAATAATCTATTGGCCAAGAAATAAATCACAATGTAAACTAAAAAATACTCTGAGCTAAACTAGGAGAAAAATATAATGTTTCAAAATTTGAGGAATGTAAGTAAAGATATGTTTATAAGATTTATAGCCATAAACATATATAGGTTTTAAAAGGCTGTACATTGATCATCTAAGAACCCATCTCAAAAAGCTAAGAAAAAATAGGAAATTGTATTTTAAAATATATCAATAGGAAATAATAAAAATACGAACAAATATAAATGAAATGGAAAAATATACAATACAGAAAACTGACAAAACCACAAGTTGGCTTTTGAAAGCATAAATCAAGTTATAAACAACTTAATGGTTGGCATAAATAATATCAAGAGGATTTAAGGCATCAATAGTATCAGTAATGTTGAAAAACAGGACATCACTATAAATACTGACATTAAAAAGAGTATATTATTAACAAATAAACACCAATAAAATTAACAAGGTAGATGAAATGAATAAATAACACAACTTACCAAAATTGACACAAGAAGAAAATCTGAATAGCCTTAACATGTAAAATACATTGATATTGTAATTAAAAATTTCACAGCTAATCAAACTTTCCTTGAAAGCAAAGGCCCAGGTGGCTTCCCTGAATCTTCCAACAGTAAAGAAACAAATAACACCTATCTTACACAAATACTTCCAGAATAAAACGTTTCCTAACTTGTTCTGTGAGGCAGAATAACTCTAATACCAAAGTCTGATAAAGACATTACAAGGAAGAAGCACAGGGCAATCTCTCACATGAATATAGAAACAAAATTCCAAACAAGCTATTGCACACGAAACCTAGTTTCAGATAAAAATGTATCACAATCAGTTTATTTCAGGATTGCAAGAGTCATTCATTGTAATTCATCTTATAACAGAATAAAGGGAAAAAATCACACTCTTTTTCAATAAATGTAAGAAAAGAAAGTGAAGAATTCAATAACAACTCATGATAACAACTACTCATAATCTTTGAATATCAGGAAATGTATTAATCTGATAACTGTACCTACTAAAAATCAAGCAACCAACAGCTGCAGAAATATAGAAAATATCATACTAAAGGTGAAATATTTAAAGACATATTGTAAATGGAATTGCTTTCTTGCTTTCCTTTTTGGATTGTTCACTGAGAGTGTATAGAAACAAAACCGGTTTTTGCGTGTTTATCATGTACCCTAAAACTTTGCTGATTTTGTTGTGAATTCTTTGGTTTTTCTATATAGAGAACCATGTCATCTGCTGATAGACAATTTACCTTCTTTCCTTTACAATTTGGATGGCTTTTATCTATTTATTTTCTCATCTAGTTGATCTGGCTAGAACTTCCAGTTTAATGTTGAACAGCAAGAGTGAAAGCAGGGATTCTTGTCTTGATACTGCTCTTAGGAAGAAAGCTTTTAGTCATTCACCATTGAGTATGATGCTAGCTGTGGAATTTTCATAAATGCTCTTTATCATATTGAGGATGTTCCCCTCTATTCCTAGTTTTCTGATTGTTTATTTTTTTCCACAAAAAGGTGTTGTATTTTGTCAAATCACTTTTCTGCAAGAATTGAGATGATCATGTGGTAGTTTTGTTTCATTCTATTAATGTAGTGTATTACACTACAATGATTGACCCTCTTAACTGAACCACTATTGCATTCCTAGGTAAGATCCCAGTTGGTCAAGGTGCATGAAACTTTCAATATTCTGTTGGATTCACTCTGCTAGTATTTTGTTGCCCTGATCTCAGGAGGACATAAGGCCAGAATTACCTAACAGCTACATATTGGATTTTAATATCAGCACAGGGATAGGCCTTGGGTTCTGCAGAAGGAACAGGGATATAAACTAGGCTCCTGCTTAGTCGCCTCAGATTGCTACAACAAAGTACCATAGACTGGGTGGCTTGTAAACATCAGAAATTGATTTCTCACAGCTCTGGAGACTGGAAGTCCAAGATCAGGATGCCAGTATGATTGGATTCTGGTGAGAACGCTTTGCCAAGTTGCAGACTGCCAATTTCACTGTATCCTCAAATGGTGAGCAGAGAGCAAGTTAGCTCTCTGGTCTCTTCTTACAAGGGCACTAATCCATTATTCATGAGGGCTCCACCTTCATTCCTAATTACCTCCCAAAGGCCCACCTCCAAATACCATCACGGAGTTTAGATTTCAACATATGTATTTTACGGGGACACAAATATTCAGTCCATAGCATGTGCATACTTTTGAGACCTCAAAAAGGCTATATTTTCAGTGAAATGGAATCAGATTAAAGTGACATGGAAGCTTCGTTTTACCTGTGCACTTGGCAGGGGGAAAAAAAGTCTCCCATGAGAAATCAAAATCCAAGTGTTGATGTGCTGTTAGAATTTACAATACAAATGTAGTACAGGAAGCCCTAAGCTAAAACATGAACAAAAAACTGGTCCTAGATCAGTGAAACCTCCGAGAAAACCAGGAAAAACAATTGTAAAAGAGCTCAATATGGACACTTTTATAATCTAAGAAACACGAGTTCCCACAGAAAAACAATTCATGTTAAAGATAAGCTCACAGTCAAAATTAAAAACTGCATAAAAACTGATTTTTCATGAGGTAGAGTCTAAAGATCAAAAAGAATAAAAAGCAATAGGCAGAGACCTGAGATAAAAGAACTTTGGGGAAGTTAAAATACCTATGTTTAAGGTGATAAACAAGATAAAAGAAATTCAAATCATTACAAAATAACAGAACACTATGGAACAGATAGATATGAAAAAGAACAAAATAGGAATACTAGAAAAATACTGTCACTGAAATTTAAAATGATAGATTATACAAACAATAGATTGGACTATAAGATAGATTTGAGGAACTACCCAGAATATGTCAGAGATATAAAAAGATAAAAATCTTAAAAGTAACAAGAAAGAAAAGACAAACTGCCTACAAAGGAACAGTAAATAAGACTGACAGCAGCAAGAGGCTGGAAAATGGTGAAATAATATCTTCAATAGGCAGAAGAAAAATAAGGTTTAATTCATAATTCTATCTAGAGATGAACAGAGGTGAAATAATAACATTTTCAGATAAGAGGGGTTCATACATCACTTAAATCTGAGAATACTGCTCTAGGTAGTAACCAGAAGCTCACTGAGAATATGGTAACTTAGTGCAAGTCATAGATATATACTAAATATAGAAAAGACCTTAGTAGCATCTGATTCAAATCACTTCACAAATGACTACTACAGCACTGCCCTTAAGAGGGTGTGTAGAACTTACACAAATGCCTCCAGAGAAGTGAAGGTCACTAAATCACAGAGATATCAAATAAAACTTTTGCCATGTTTTTTCAGCGAAGTCTTACCTTCTGGAGCTAAGACAGCCCTTTAGCTAACTGAAGGCCACAATTATATGCCTCAAGCCTCTAAGTTATCTTTTCTCTAGGTCAAATAAACAAACATCTTTTTCAAATATCCCTATAGGATTTAGTTTCTAGTCCTTTCTATACCACAGCATTTTCTTTTAGAAGACTCCAGCTGGTCAGCATCTTTTTTTTTGTGTGGTACGCGGGCCTCTCACTGTTGTGGCCTCTCCCATTGCGGAGCACAGGCTCCGGACGCACAGGCTCAGCGGCCATGGCTCACGGGCCCAGCCGCTCTGCGGCATGTGGGATCTTCCCGGACCGGGGCACGAACCCGTGTCCCCTGCATCGGCAGGCGGATTCTCAACCACTGTGCCACCAGGGAAGCCCTCAGCATCTTTCTTAGACTACGAAATAATTGATCCAGAAATGCTCTGATCAGCATCAGAGAGGATTTTGTTCTAGATCAGTAGTTCTTAAACTTTAGCATACATCAGGATTCCCTGGAGGACTTATTAAAATACCCATTGCTAGGGCAAAAGCCAAGTTTCTGATTCTGTATGTCTGGGATGGGGCCTGAGATCATTCATTTTTAACAAAATGCTGACACTGCTGTTCTAGGAACCACATTTTGAAAACTGTTAGATAATATTCTTCTATAACAAAATCTTAGAACGGTTTAGCTTTTTGGTAGATCATCTTGCTTACTAAACCTGAATTTGTAGTCAACTTAAATTCTCAAGGCTTTTTTTACAGGCACAATTGATTTGAATAACCTATTAAACATTCCCATTCCTTGTTTTCTATCTCTATTGAGAAAATCAACAAAATGCATGTTACACATGGTAGGCCATTAATGACATTCATATATGAAGGAGAGTATATTATTTTTTTATATTTTAGCTTTAGTTCATCAAGCTAAGAGGAGTTCCATACCTCCATCATCTCTAATTTATAAGCAAGCCAGTTTTTTAAGATCTCTTAGTGTCCTTTCCCTGACATTAAGAGAACTCAAAGGCTCTGGACTGAGCATTCTAAAAATCATTTTTTTTAATTCCATAACAGAATTGCTAATGATGTCAAAAAACAATGAATCAACCATATAATGCTTTCCAAAAACCCTTGAAAAATAAATGTTTCCTTTACAACTATATGAATAGTTTAACTAATTATGAGTCGTCCAAAAAACCAGTTTTATAAATGCTTACCCAAAACTGAAAAAAAAATTACTTTCAAATTTGAGCGCTTGACCCCAGTTAGCTAATGTGACATGAAGACCAAGAACCCTACCAATTCCACATAATATTGACAGAGGCTCTCTAGGCAGGGATATTAACATACTCAGAGAACAGCCTTTCAAGACCAGATGCACTCAGTGTCAATTTGTTAAACTTTAGAAATTAATGACCTTCACATAGCTTTGCTTAGTTATTTTTTGTGCCAACATCTTGGGCACCAAAGCCAATTCAAGTCAGTCTGACAGACTTAAGATAAATCCCAAATCTTCAAGTCTATAAAAATTTACCAGCTCACTGAAATTGCCCAGCTCTGCTCATACTTACCTCAATTCAATATGCTTTGGTTAGCAGAGGATCAATAGTCAGACAATTTATTAGATTACAATCTAAATTTATTTTTAACATCTTTATTGGAGTATAATTGCTTTACAATGGTGTGTTAGTTTCTGCTTTATAACAAAGTGAATCAGTTATACATATACTACAATCTAACTTTTATGACAGTCCTTCTTTCCTGGCCTAATTTAAGATTCCATGTCCACAGCCTTTGCTGAATTAGCCTGATAATAAACACTCCCCTCTCACTCACTTGGTGAAAATGTTTTTGTAAAGGATATGAACATGCTGTGTTTTTATATATCTTTCTTTTATGAAACATAATCAATGGCTGTAGCAACCCTGAAAGATTCTTAAAACTCAGGTATTCATTCATATTTTGAAGTTAGGAAAGATAATGAACCTTAAGGCTCTACAATTCAGCTAAATTAAAGAAAACAGATTTCCTGTCTGCAGCTTTTGCCCCAATCTTCCAAACTCGGCTACAGAGTTCAGAAAGCTTACAAGTCAAAGAGCAAACAAAAAGGAAAAAGATGCTGAGCCTGGGGTCCTCCAAAGAATACACTGATCAAAGGCCAAATCATTGTAGCTGTGGCAAGAAAAAGCAGTGAGGGAAAGTAGCAAAGTCTTCGCAGGGTACAAAAAACAAAAACTATGTATGAAAAGGATCCTGAAAACTCTTCAAAATGTATAGACACTGTAGTTTGGAAAGTATGGAGACATTTCTGTGTGTTTTTTGACTGTAATCAATCATAGACAGCTTCTACAACTCACTGTCTCTAAGTGTCCAAAGTATGATAAACAAATGTAGATCACAGCTTCTAGAATTAACCATGCCAGTATAAAATTGAATTGAATAAAACTGTTGCAGAACACTGCTTCACTCCACTAATGAGAAGGAATAGGTAGCACAAAGTGAAATTTCTGACCTTATGACAAGTAGCCTTAAAGCAAGGTCAGCCTTCTGACCTTGAAGCAAGTAGGAGATTGGAACCATAAAAAAATAACAATAGTATACACAGTATATATGAAACAGTGCCAAATAGCAGTAATAGTTTTTACTCTATATCTTCCGTTAGTAAAGTACAGAGAAAAAGTGATTTCTAGGAGATTTTGGAGTCTTAGCATCTTCAGGATTCTAGCAGTAAACACAAAAACTTCAGCCAATACTGATTTGTCAGACAGCTTATACTAGGTTATAATAACAAACAATTCCCAAATCTGCAATAACAAATAACTCCCAAATCTTTGTGGCTGACAACTACAAACATTTATTTTTAACTCACGTTACATGTCAGTTGGGGATCAGGCTGAAGAAGCAGCCCCTTTCTGGGTCATGCAAACTTCATGGCAAAGGGAAGACAGCCATGGCAGAACAAGGTAATGCTTCTAATGGTTCTGCTTGGAGGTGACATCCATTCCTTCTGTTCACATTACATTGGACACAGGCAGTCATATGCAGTTATTCATATGAATTCTGAAGTTACGAGGGACACTTGCCCTGGAAGTAGCGAACATTCCTTTCTTGGACCCTGGTTTTACGTTCCTGGGGTAGCTTCCTAATTCACTGTTTTCTGAAGCTGCTGGCTCTGCCCTCTAGGAGGTCATTCATTTTCCCTGATACTCATTAGATCTACAGATAAGTTATTGAAGACTATGCTTCACTACTACTACCTTGGTGGTTGAGCAGCTTTCTCAAGCTACTTCCCATTCAAAGAAGGTAGGAGGCACACAAGTCATGAACAATCACAATCTCTTTTCGTAGAACCTACTAGCTCATTTGGCAGTACAACGCTCTCAAAATCTTAGTTATTTATTTAATTGCAGTCATCTTGTTAGGCCAATAGCCAGACTCACAAATCTTTTTTTTTTTTTTTTTTTGTGGTACGTGGGCCTCTCACTGTTGTGGCCTCTCCCGTTGTGGAGACATGCAGGCTCAGCGGCCATGGCTCACGGGCCCAGACGCTCCGCGGCATGTGGGATCTTCCCGGACCGGGGCACGAACCCGTGTCCCCTGCATCGGCAGGCGGATTCTCAACCACTGCGCCACCAGGGAAGCCCACAAATCTTTTAAGGATATACCTCTTACTCTAAATTACAAGTTCCTTGAGGTCAGCAAGTTTCTAACAGATAACCACACACTCAGTGCTTTTATTCCCTTCTGAGCCATTTCAATCAAATGGAACAATTTACTGGGTACCTACTTTAATTGAATCTAAAGTTTTTTAAAAAATATGCTGCTTTTAGCCCTCACGTGGTCTTTGATAGATGGCTGAAATATAATAGGCTTCTGTCCATTCAAATAATTTTTCAATTATATATATTACCAGTTGAAAATGAGAAAGTTATGTATTTTGACCCTTCAATTCTTGAAATTTCTAGATTCTCTCCATTCCCTTTACACTCTGATTATAAACAGGCCAATTCTTTCCTGAGCTCATCTCTATTTTGTAATCAGATGAAGCCAATAGCAATCAAAAAATATTGGTCAGAATTTTGTTTCCCAAACTCTTTGCTCAACATTGAGACAGGATGGAACCCGGGACCATTTGCTGCAGTGCTGCAATGCTTACACCTGGACAAACCCCTCCTCGAGCAACAAAATAAAAAGAAACTATATGGGACTAAAAATAACTGCACGCATGCCCAGTTGGGGCAAGTTCTGGACAAAAGATACAAAGAGATCAAAAACCCAACTGCCATTTCTGAAGAGCCAGGAGCAAAAACAGGGTGTTGGGAACAAAAGCAGGGTACTGCACATGTCCCCTGCACACAACACCACCTAAGGGGTGGGCAAAACACCTAAGCCACCCCTCCAGCCCGACCCCTGGGCACACCCCTACCCTCACTCCATGTAAGGACCAAGCTTCCCCCTCTCAGTGAGCAAGCAAGCAAGGGAACCTGTCGTTTGTTCTCACTGCACACTGCTGCAGCAGGGGCCCCAATAAAGCCTTGCCTGAATTTCTTGTCTGGCTTCTAGTCAATTTCTATTGATGGGGGAAGGCCAAGAACCCTGGTCGGTATCAATATTACATACTCATCTGGTACATTATCTGATTTCCAGTTATCTCAAGGGACAACTTCACCAGAAGTTTTATCCTGAGAATCACCTTTTGCCTAGTCCCAAAGTCAATGTCATTTACTTCGGTGATTTTTTTGTTTGCTTGTTTGTTTTTGTGGTACGCGGGCCTCACTGTCGTGGCCTCTCCCGTTGCAGAGCACAGACTCCGGACACGCAGGCTCAGCGGCCATGACTCACGGGCCCAGCCGCTCCACGGCATGTGGGATCCTCCCAGACCGGGGCACCAACCCATGTCCCCTGCATCGGCAGGCGGACTCTCAACCACTGCGCCACCAGGGAAGCCCTATTTTAGGTATTTTTGTATGTGTGTTTATTACAGCAGTATCTCATTCAGTTATCAATTTCTGTATCAGTCACCTTATACTCAGTTATGATACAGTAACAAAATAACCGCTAAATCTCAGTGTCTTACAACCAAGGTTTAATCCTCCCTCAATTATTGTTGGCCGAGTATCAACTGCTCTGCTTCGTGACAGTTTTATTCTAGAACAAAGTTGGAAATGAAGCACCTACTCTTTAGGACATTCTATGCACATAGCAGAGGGAAAAGAGTGATGTAGAACCACAAAATGGCTCTTAAAGCTTCTTCTGAAAAGTAACATAAGGTATTTATTTCACTAGCCAAAATAAGTCACATGGCCAAGCCTGACACAGGGAAGGGAACTGAATAACTGAAAATAATACAATCTACTAAAACAATGTAACACAACAGACTGAATGTAGAAGTATGTATAAGAATTCACCTGTCTTCTCTTAAGCCAGAAAGTAAAGGGATTTGCAAAAATGTAAAATAGTGCTACTCAAGAGTAAATTTTTGCTTAGAAAATAGTAATGTTTCATTCAAGTGTTATTTATGTTAACACGTTGGATTTATTATTGCTGTTTTAAAATAAAATACCACAAAAGATGTCTAAGAATTTCTAATATGGCATATATCAATACATACAACAAAAATAAGCAGAAGTTCTTTGGGTTCTCTGATAATTTTTAGGAGTATAAATAGTTCCTGAAACCAGAAAGTTTGAGAACTGCTGCTCTAAAGGACAAACAATAGTAATGATCCAAGGACTTGGTAGGATTAAAGTACATTATATACCTCTTTTATCTAATTTTGAGGTTGTCTGCCTTAAGTTCTATTTTATATAATGCCTTGCAGGACATCTGGTTTTGTCCAAAATGTCCATAAGACATTTGGTCCCTGCCAAAAGGTCCTTGAAATATGATCCTATCCAAAACACCCATAAGCATGCCAAATGATTTTGAACAGGACAAAATATCAAGGACCTTTTGGCATAGACCTAATGTTGTATGAACATTTGGGAAAGGACAAAATGTCTGCTAACCATATAGTGTTAATATGCTTTCTTTGTCTTAGCACCAGCCTCGACTATTTCTCACATTTATTTTATGCTGTTCTATTTTATTTTATTGGTAGTATCTCTCGTAAACAACACAAATAAAGTAAAAAGTATACTTTTTGTATAAAGTGTACTTTTTGTATAAAGTAAATCTGACTACCTCAATATTGAAAGGAAATTTTACTATTTTCACATTTAGTGTGATCTTTAATGCATTTTGGATGTATTACTATTATCTTATTTCACACTTTCTCTTTTTTTAAATTTAGTAATGAAGTTTAATTTTTTTAATATTTTAATTTTACTGAAGTATAATTGATTTACAATGTTGTATTAGTTTCACGGGTACAGCAATGTGATTCAGTTATACATGTATTCATTCCTTTTTTTTATCAGTACATCATTCCATTTTATGGTTGAATAATATACCATGGTATGGATGGATCACATTTTTTTTTAACATTGTTATTGGAGTATAATTGCTTTACAATGGCGTGTTGGTTTCTGCTTTATAACAAACTGTATCAGCTACATATACATATATCCCCATATCTCCTCCCTCTTGCATCTCCCTCCCATCCTCCTTATCCCACCCCTCTAGGTAGTCTCAAAGCACCGAGCTGATCTCCCTGTGCTATGTGGCTGCTTCCCACTAGCTAGCTATTTTACATTTGGTAGTGTATTTATGTCCATGCCACTCTCTCACTTCGTTCCAGCTTACCCTTGCCCCTCCTCATGTCCTCAAGTCTATTCTCTACGTTTGTGTCTTTATTCCTGTCCTGCCCATAGGTTCTTCAGAATCATTTTTTTTTTAGATTCCATATATATGTGTTAGCATATGGTATTTGTTTTTCTCTTTCTGACTTACTTCAATCTGTATGACAGACTCTAGGTCCATCCACCTCACTACTATATTCATTCTTTATTAGATTCTTTTTTCATATAGGTAGGTTATCACAGAATATTGGGTAGAGTTCCCTGTTCTATACAGTAGGTCCTTGTTGATTATCTTTCTTATATATAGTAGTATGTGTGTATTCAACCCAAGTGCTTGATTTATCCTCCTGCCAATGTTTCCTGTTTGGTAACCATACATTTGTTTTTGATCTCTATGAGTCGGCTTCTGTTTTGTAAATAAGTTCATTTGTATCATTTCTTTTAAATAGATTCCACATATGAGTGAAATCATTATTTGTCTTTGTCTGACTTACTTCACATAGTATGATAATTGCTAGGTCCATCCATGTTGCTGCAAATGGCATTATTTCATTCTTTTTCACAGCTGACTAATTGTATATATGTACCACATCTTTATCCAGTCATGTATTGATGGAAACTTAGGTTGCTTCCATGTCTAGGCTACTGTAAACAGTGTTACAATGAACCTGGGGTGCATGTATCCTCCTGGATTATGGTTTTCTCTAGATATATGCCCAGGAGTGGGATTGCTGGATCATATGGTAGTGCTATTTTGCTTTTTAAGGAACCTCCATACTGTTCTCCATAGTGATTGTACCAATTTACATTCCCACCAACAGTGTAGGTGGCTTCCCTTTTCTCCACACCCTCTCTAGCGTTTATTGTTTGTAGACTTTTTGATGATGGCCATTCTGACTGGTGTGAGGTGATACCTCATTATGCTTTTGATTTGCATTTCTCTGATAATTAGTGATGTTGAGCATCTTTTCATGTGCTTTTTGGCCATCTATATGTCATCTTTAGAGAACTGTCTATAGATCTTCCACCCTTTTTTTTTTTTTTTTTTTTTTTTTTGTGGTACGCGGGCCTCTCACTGTTGTGGCCTCTCCCGTTGCGGGGCACAGGCTCCGGACGCGCAGGCTCAGCGGCCATGGCTCACGGGCCCAGCCGCTCCGCGGCATGTGGGATCTTCCCGGACCGGGGCACGAACCCGTATCCCCTGCATCGGCAGGCGGATTCTCAACCACTGCGCCACCAGGGAAGCCCCTTCCACCCTTTTTTTGATTGGGTTGTTTGTTTTTTTGATACTGAGCTGCATGAGTTGCTTGTATATTTTGGAGATTAACCCCTTGTCAGCTGCATCATTTGCAAATATTTTTGCCCATTCTGTGGGCTGTCTTTTCATTTTGTTGATGGTTTTCCTTTGCTTTTCAGAAGCTTTTATGTTTAATTAGGTCCCATTTGTTTACTTTTGTTTTCATTTTCATTACTCTTGGAAGTGGATCATAAAAGATATTGCCACGATTTATGTCAAAGAGTGTTCTGCCTATGTTTTACTCCAAGAGTTTTATATTGTCCAGCCTTACATTTAGGTTTTTGACCCATTTCTAGTTTATTTTTGTGTATGGTGTTAGGGACTGTTCTCATTTAATTCTTTTACATGAAAGCTGTCCAGTTGTCCCAGCACCACTTACTGAAGAGACTGTCTTTTCTTCATTTTATATTCTTGCCTCCCTTGTCATAGATTAATTGACCAAAGGGGTGTGAGTTTATTTCTGGGCTTTCTTTCCTATCCATTGATCTATATTTCTGTTTTTGTTCCAGTACCATACTGTTTTGATTACTGTATCTTTGCAGTATAGTCTGAAGTCAGGAAGCCTGCTTCCTCCAGCTCCATTTTTCTTTCTCAAGATTACTTTCACTATTCAGGGTCTTTTGTGATTCCATATAAATGTTAAATATTTTTAGCTCTAGTTCTGTGAAAAATGCCCTTGGTAATTTGATAGGGATTGCACTGAATCTGTAGATTGCCTTGGGTAGTACAGTCATTTTCACAATATTGGTTCTTCCAATCCAAGAACATGGTATATCCTTCCATCTGTTTGTGTCTGATTACTTTCATCAGCATATAATAGTTTTCTGAGTACAGGTCTTTTGCCTCTTTAGGTAGTTTATTCCTAGGTGTTTTATTCTTCTTGATGTGATGATATATGGGATTGTTTCCTTAATCTGTCTTTCTGATCTTTCATTGTTATTGTATAGGAATGCAAGAGATTTCTGCATATTAATTTTGTATCCTGCAACTTTACCAAATTCGTTGATGAGCTCTAGTAGTTTTCTGGTAGCATCTTTAGGATTTTCTATGTATAGTATCCTGTCATCTGCAAACTGTGGCAGTTTTACTTCCTTTCCAATTTGAATTCCTTTTATTTATTTTTTCTTCTCTGATTGCTGTGGTTAGGACTTCTCATACTTTCTCTTTTATTATTCTTTCTTTTTATTTTCTCTGAATATACATTGGTCAAGTTTTCCTGTTTCTGGTTTTCCTTCTGCTGTTATCCTTTTTTATATTATATGCATATATAATATGTATTACATATGCTGTTATATTTTAGTATTTTAAATTGCTACCCTGAACGTTTTTAAACACTTTTTAAAAGGTATTTCAGTTAGTATCTAGAGTTAATCAATATCAACAGTCTCCAGCAGTATAAGACAAAAATCTTAGGATACTTTCTCTGACTTAGGATACTTTCTCCTGCCTAGTATCTGCTGTATGTTGAGATTATTTGACATTTGTCTTTTACTATATACATAAACTATCATTTAGTTTTAAATATATATTATATTGGTTTTTTTGCTCACTGATCTTACCTGGATTTAAGTTTAATTTTGTTGAAAAATATTTTTGAGTGATTTCCAAGAAAGATGGAAAGCTAAAGTTCTTCCACATCCAACAGTGTCTTTATTTTGCTATGCCACTGTAATACTATTTCAGAGTAACAGAAGTCTAATTTCAAAATAATTTTTCTTCAGCTGTGCCTATTCTATATAGCTAGTATAATGAGGTTTTAAAAAATTCACTTAGCATATTTTTAATTTTTAAATTTTCCCTCCTTTTGAATTTTTCTGAGGATTTAGTTAAACTTATTTTTGGAAGTTCTTCTAAGTCAGATGTTAGTTCTTCTCTTTGTCATTTCATGCCTACCTTTCATATTGTTGGTTTCCTCAATTATTGGTTTGATTTGTCTGTTCAGCTTTGTATCTAAGAATCCATTTATCTTTCTGTTAATGTTGGTTATATCTACAGCAATACACCCTCAGTGAGTGTGGTACAGGATGGACATGCTTCTGGGAAGAGTATTGGCAGTTTATATTGTGGCTGTTAGTGATGCCCATCCCTCTTTAAGGGGCAGTATCTACGTAGGAATTGCCTTGTCAAGTCAGCTGTGGTTGCCACACACACTTTGTTACACACACAGAGCACTTCTCAGTTGCCCACTGAATAGAAGTAAAAAAGCGTTAGGGGTCAATGGGCCAACTTCTCACCAAAAAAAAAAAAAAAAAAAAATTACACTGACAATTGTCCCAGAGCTAGTTTCTTACTTGTATTAACTGTGTTGAGTAGAAATAATTAATTTTAAAAAGATATCTATTATGGGAAAAGGGTAAGACATTAAGAAGTCATCAGTAAATTTGAAAGAATTCTGAAGGTGAGACAAACCCTGTGGAAAGAAAACCAGACCCTCTGGAGAGAGTTGAGAGTATGACTACTAGAGAATGCTGTCAGAACCTTGGAATGATTTGAACCCTTTTAACCACATGTATGAGGATAGCTAGGGGAACAGAAATTACACAAAGGGGAGTTAAAAGTGTTAGTAAAAGATGCATGGCAGGGCTTCCCTGGTGGTGCATTGGTTGGGAGTCCGCCTGCTGATGCAGGGGACACGGGTTCATGCCCCAGTATGGGAGGATCCCACATGCCGTGGAGCAGCTGGGCCCATGAGCCATGGCCACTGAGCCTCTGTGTCCGGAGCCTGTGCTCTGTAATGGGAGAGGCCACAACAGTGAGAGGCCCGTGTACTGCAAAAAAAAAAAAAAAAAAAAAGATGCATGGCATATAATTCCATTCCCAGTTACCCTGGCAATAGACCCCACACCATGGCAATGAGAAAAAAGCATGAAATAAACAGTATGTGAAAAGTGGGCAAAATATGTTTGGCCCAGTTTTAACCATAGTTTGAGAGCGGAGTCATGCCACTGAAAAAAATAAAGACATGAAGGAAAAGAATATGATTTATGTACAAAAGTGTTAAGCTTATCCTGATAACTCAAGATAGCTTCTGGGAAGTACTATCATGGATGCTATGAAGTTAGATATCCATGTTGTATTGCCAGTTCTACTCACTAACATCAGTGCAAAGGAGGAACCACAGATTTTCTCTCCTAGAGCACTATATAAATGGGCTGTAGTCTGGAGAAATCCAGGGAGCCTTCTGCTTAGATTGTTCTCAGTACCCTTATCCTAATTGCCCTAGAATTGAGCTAGTCAGCAGGAATATAAGAGAATAAATAGACAACATGCTGGCTCTGGGCTTGGCAGACTGGAACCAGAGTGATTTCCTACCTAACCTTTACAGGATGGTTTACTCCAGTATTTTCTCTAAATAATCTCATATATTTTTTATATATTTCAAAAATCCCTTAATATTTGGTATGCCAGTAACATTCTTTCTTGTTTCCTTGCACTGTTATTAATTTATTTGCATTAAAATACGTATCTGCTTTACTATTTTATGGGATTGGAGAGTTAAAAATATTTGGATACGTATACCTGGTATATCTTGATCCTGTACTTTTCTTTTTTTAATAATACCTGGGTTGAATTGGAACTAACTTTTTGGAATTACACATATTCTGTTAGAAGTATATTTTTAACAAGTTTATTTATTTATTTCTGACTGCACTGAGTCTTCATTGCTGTGTGCGGGCTTTCTCTAGTTGCGGCAAGCCAGGGGCTACTCTTTTTGTTGAGGTGTGCAGGGTTCTCATTGCAGTGGCTTCTCTTGTTGTGGAGCATGGGCTCTAGGCACACGAGCTTCAGTAGTTGTGGCATGCAGGCGCAGGAGTTGTGGCTCGTGGGCTCTAGAGTGCAGGCTCGGTAGTTGTGGCACATGGGCCTAGTTGCTCTGCAGCATGTTGGATCTTCCCGGACCAGGGCTTGAACCTGTGTGCCCTGCATTGGCAGGTGGATTCTTAACCAGTATGCCACCACGGAAGACAATCTTGTACATTTTTATTGGTAATATTTTAATTTAATATGTAAAAGCATCTTATATGCTCTTAATATTACATGCTCTTAATATATAAGAGCATTTTGGTTTTTAGGAAATTAGCCCTGTCTGTCCCCACCAGACTTCTGACTGATTATGGTAATTTTGACAGAGAAGTACTGAGTTTTCATAATCAAATTTAACAGACATTTCTTTATGGCCCCTGAGTTTTGTTCCATGCTGAGGAAATCTCCACTCCATTTCCTTTTAGTACTGTTATGACTTTTAAAAACATATTTAAATCTATGGTGTAAGGGCAGTGAAAGGAATCCATTTTTCCCCATCTTAACTTGGTTGTTACAACATTTATTCCATAGTCCATCCTTATTCCCAGTGATCTGAGATATCTCTATCATATATTAAATTCCCGAATAGTGTTGGATCTATTTATGGATTATCTACTGTACTTCAAGGAACTATATATTCATATCCTTGCAAGTACCTAATGTTTGAATGAATCTAACCTTCCAGATTAGGTACGAAAATTGTGTTCTCCCTAATTTTCTTTCTTAGAATTCTACTGATCATTCCTTGTATCACATTCTTTCTTCCAAATAAATTTTACATAATTATAAGTTCCAATGCAATTCCCACTAGAATTTTTATTGAACTGTATTGGATTACTGGATAACTGACATTTTTACAAACATCTCACCACATATGAAAAGATTATTTTATGATACTCAGTAGAGTTTTATAAATTCCCTAATATATTATTCACATATTTCATGTTTATTACTAAATGTTCCAATCTTTTTGTCACCATTTACTAATGCAATCCTTTCACCCTTACATTTTGTAGGTTTTGTTTTATTCACCGGAAAACTACAAATTAATGTATTTATTAATTTATGTAATTTTTTGTTTCTAATCAATTGTTCCTTAGGTAAGCCTCATGGCAGTCCAGATACTTGACCATATAATAAGCAAGTAGTAATAATTTTACCTCTTCTTTTCCCAATATTTAAATTTGTTGCTATTACATAATTGCTTTAGCTAGCACCTCCAGAGACACACATTTATTCTTATTATTTTTTATTTTTTTTATTTTTTATTTTTTGTGGTACGCAGGCCTCTCACTGTTGTGGCCTCTCCGGTTGCGGAGCAAAGGCTCCGGACGCGCAGGCTCAGCAGCCATGGCTCACGGGCCCAGCCGCTCGGCGGCATGTGGGATCTTCCTGGACCGGGGCACAAACCCGTGTCCCCTGCATCGGCAGGCGGATTCTCAACCACTGCGCCACCAGGGAAGCCCACACATTTATTTTAAGGTATTATTTACCCATCCATGGAAATACATAAAATCTAAGGGTTTTATTTAGAAATGAATATTCAATTATATCAAGTGTTTTTAGGTATCTAAAAATTTAATCTTTTTTTTCAATATAGTCTGAAAATTATACTGAACTAACCCTGCATCCTAGAATGACTCTTATTTGGCCATGACCTATGTTGCTTTAATACAGCACTGTATTGCATTTGCTAAATTTTTAAAGATTATCTTCATCAATATTGTGTGAGGTGGACTTGCAGATTCTTTCTACTTTTCAACATCATGTTTTTGTATCAATATTATGTTATCTCATAAATGTAATTGTTAATTTTGCCTTCTATCTCTATGATCAAGGACAGTTTAAACAGCATTAATATTATCTGTTCCTTGATAGTTAAGGACAATTGACCCACAAAGCCATCTAGAAGGCATTTTAATTAAGAGGTATAAGCTGTTCTTTAGAACAGCTTTATTCTTACCATTATGGGGTTTTTTTTCTGTTAAATATTCTATCTCCTTTTAAATTTGCTTAAAATTTCCTAGAAAATCATCTATTTTCAACTAAAATTTCAAATTTGTAGACAGATTTGTGCATAGTTGCAGCATTCAATTTTCTCCCCATTCTTACTTTTATAATTTTGTATATTTGGGGCTTTCTTCATTTCCTCGACTTTAGACTAATGACTTTTACATTATCAATGAAAAAGCTATTAAATCTATCAATTCAATTGATATTTAATTAATGGTTTTGTCATTATTAATTAGTTCCTGTTGCTTTCCTTTTGTTTCTGATTTTTAAAAAAAATATTCATTGGTGGCACAGTGGTTGAGAGTCTGCCTGCCAGTGCAGTGGACAGGGGTTCAAGCCCTGGTCTGGGAAGATCTCACATGCCGCGGAGCAACGGGGCCCGTGAGCCACAATTACTGAGTCTGCGTGTCTGGAGCCTGTGCTCCACAACAAGAGAGGCCACGATAGTGAGAGGCCCGTGCACCGCAATGAGGAGTGGCCCCCGCTTGCCACAACTAGAGAAAGCCCTCGCACAGAAACGAGGACCCAACACAGCCATAAATAAATAAATTAATTAATTTTAAAAATTCATTTTGAACTCCTGCTAGATTAAAACTGGAAACAGTCAGGTTATGAATTTTCCTTGAAGAATGCTTCTAATTGTAGCTCATCGGCTATGAGATATTTTGTTTTTATTATCACTAGTTTTAAAATATTCTGAAGTTATATTTTTGATTTCTTTTATAATCACAGAATTTTTTAATAGAAAGTTTTCTAATTGTCCATGTTATTATTACACAGATAATTTGACTGATTTTGCAATTTGAACACAAGTCAGTGTGACTCCAGAGAAGGCGCTCTCAACTATTATTATTTTCTATTGTCTCCTTTAACAGTATTTCTTTTGTTTTCAATCTTTTGTTTTATGGTCTATATTTTATTTTGTTTTATTTTTAATAAATTTATTAATTTATTATTGGCTGCATGGGGTCTTCATTGCTGCACATGGGCTTTCTCAAGTTGTGGCAAGCAGGGGCTACTCTTCATTGTGGTGTGAGGGCTTCTCCTTGCGGAGGTTTCTCTCATTGTGGAGCCAGGCTCTAAGCACATGGGCTTCAGTAGTTGTAGCACATAGGCTCGGTAGTTGCGGTGCACGGGCTCTAGAGTGCAGGTTCAGTAGTTGTGGCGCATGGGCTTAGCTGCTCCGAGGCATGTGGGATCTTCCTGGACCAGGGCTCGAACCCCACGTCCCCTGCATTGGCAGGCAGATTCTTATCCACTGTGCCACTAGGGAAGCCCTGGTCTGTATTTTATTAATTCTCTTATTCCCCTTATTCCCTTTAATCATTAATTTAAATAGTACAAAGAATTGTCAGTTTTAGTTCCATTAGTGATGACTTCAATGTTTAAAATATATATTTAATGCCCTCAAAAATGTCAATAACTATAAGATGCATTGTTATTTCAAAATGACCATGAAAGAAAATATGGTGCCAATTATAACTGTTAAGTCACTATTGATTAGGAAATATGTTCCAATTCCAGAAATGTTAAAATGTAAAAAAAAAAAAAATTCTTTACAACTGATGAACTACACTAGTATGCTGAAGTCACATTTTTCCATTTATATACTTCAAAAATAAACTCTCCTAGAAATGATGAAGTAATTGGCATGTTAATATGACCTTTGTTTTCAACCCCACACCCTAAAAAAACTCCATTTTGCTGGCTCTTTCTGAACTTTTAATCCCGGTTAACTAGAATCAAATTTTTTCTAAATAATATATCTTCTATTTAAGAATTCTAACATTTCATTCCTGTTTTCCAAGTCTGTTTGATTCTGTTTAACATGTTCACCACCAGTCTTTCTATATGATAATTTTACCATTTATGGATTTCTTCTTTTGATTTATCTTCCAAGTAAATTTTTAGAAAGGGTTCATAAAGGCTGTAATTTCTTACTTTTTAAATTGTCTTTTTTTTTTCTTTAACATTCTGTAGACATTACAGTGTCATTTGGGGTATGAGAAAAAAATATGAAGCCAACTTTAAAAAGGTGTCTGTTTTTTTCCTATAGTAACATTTAAGGAACTTTTTTTAATCTTAAAAGTTACCTGGAGAAGTCTAAGTCTTTATTACTTTTTCCTGGTATTTAGTAAACGCTTTCAACCTGTAGGTTGAGGTCCTTTATTTCAGGGATGATTTTTCCCCTTCTGTATCAATAAATTGCCACTAATAGTTTTTAATCTTTCTCACTGCATTTTGTGTGATTTTTCTCAAGCACTTCCTTTAAGTCATTAAGTCCATCTGCTGCATCATTCACTCTACATCTTCCTGTATCTAATGTGGTTTTAATTATTTTTATAGTTTTACCCATCCCCCTCTGCCTGCTCTCTTTTAATCTAACTTTGGTGTCCTTTTATCTGTATCTTAATCTCTTAAATCTCTTATTTGATCTCTTATCGTAGAGTCTATGGTCACTTTTATCCCCTTGAGAATGTTGAAAATTATTTTTTCTTTAACTGTTCTTTAGTTTCCTGAGATAATTCTTTCAAAATATATTCCTCACTTGCCTTTTATGTTCCATGTATTTTATTTATTTATGGTAGCACTCATATACAGGTTCTAACTTGTGCCTGTCATTTAGCTAAGAAGAGGAGCAATTTGGTTCTATCTGCTATTTATTATGATTAGTGTGGTTGGATTCTTCTGCTTCTCAGTCATTTTTTATTTTTATTTTTTATTTTTTTTTGTGGTATGCGGGCCTCTCACTGTTGTGGCCTCTCCCGTTGCGAAGCACAGGCTCCGGATGCGCAGGCCCAGCGGCCATGGCTCACGGGTCCAGCCGCTCCGCGGCATGTGGGATCTTCCCGGACCGGGGCACGAACCCGTATCCCCTGCATTGGCAGGCGGATTCTCAACCACTGCGCCACCAGGGAAGCCCCTCAGTCATTTTTTAAGACATACTTTATACTCTGAGCTGGAAAGCTAGAAATTGATTGGCTATAATGTCTGTGTTCACTCCTTTATATGCCATACAAAGGGGCGAGAGGTTGGTAGAAAAGAGTGAATCTAGTAGAGATGACCTAACCTCAAATATTTTGTCTCCAAATACTTTCTTATCAAATTGGATAACTCTCTTGTCCTGAATTGATTACATGTGGGTAGTTCAGATTTTAGCCATTATCTATTTCAGAGCTAGCAGCACAAGTGGAAGGATTTTTCTACGAAAGGAAGTTAGGTTGAGAAAAACATAGTATAGCATGACCCTCTAACAGCTTCACCTGCCTGTCATCTCATATTCTGAAGTATGAAAATCAGCCCCAATTTGGTATTTGCCACTTGTATCCGTAATGCTCCTATCTCTAAGTTAATATCTAGAAAATAATCTTTGCAATAAATAGAATGGGGCTAAGGTTACTCCTATAGTTTCATCTATAGCTGAAGCTTACATCTCTATTTTTGCTTCTTTATGTCCATTTCAGAGTGTTTCAGGTAGGGCAATCTGCTCAATCAGCCATCTTTCCTAGAACTCTAAAATTTCAATTTTCACATAAATTTCAGATAATTTCACATAAAAGTTGATGAAACCAGATTTAAGGATATCAAATAATAGGTCTTTGTAATTAGTGGTAATTATATTTGAATTTTATGCTGATTTAGAGAGTTCTAATACAATTTCACTAATTTCATACCTTTAAGAGCACAAGCAAATGACAAGAAAAAGTTATTTTTAGTTTTTGTTTGGTTCCAATGACACTGTCATCATTCTAAGAGCTTTTCTAAAAATCATCATGGAGTGACATATCCTGATGTCTTTACATTTGATGCCTAGAAATACTCTGGTACTTTCTGTCAAATGAGCACCCAGTTGTTTTCAGTGGACTATTCCTGCCCTTACCCAAAATGGAAGAGGCAGATTTAAAAAAAATGGAAGATATTGGAAGATAACTAAAACGTTTTTTAAGTTAAAGATTGTTTTAGATGATTAAACAAGTCTGATTAAAAGCAAACAGGCCACATTAGGAGAAATGAATAAAGCATCGAAGACAAGTAATGATACAATATAAGCATAAAGTGGTCTAGTTATTTTAATAAACGTTTCAGAACTTAGGTAATAACAGGAGGTTATACAATAGTGCTAATCATTCTCCCAGTGTTCCTGAAACTTGTCTTTTAGAACAGTTTTCATGGCCATTGCTTTTATCATCCTCAGTGGTAGCAATTATTCACTGTCTGTGGTTTTTTGTTTTTTTCCTTTTTAATTTTTAATTCAGACATTAGAGCAGAGATTCCCAACTGGGAATGATTTTGCTCTCCAGGGACATTTGGCAACGTCTGGAAACATTTTTGGATATCACAATATTGGCAGGGGGACTACTGGCATCTAATGGGTAGAGGCCAGGGATACTGTAAAACATCCCACAGTGCACAGCCCCCTTAGCAAAGAATTACCAAGCCCAAAATGTCAATAGTGCCGTGGTTTAGAGCCAAGACTGAAGAATAAGATGGGAGATCGCTTAAGCATGGTTCCTTGCAATCTATAGGCATTTAACAAATATTTCATGGATGAAAAAATAACTAAATTGAATAACACTCTTTGGGATAATTGCAAAATGACACGATTCACAAAGTGTTTCTAAATATATTGTTTTGGAGAAAACTGTAATAGCTTTCCAAGAAGACTATAATGAAGGACAAAATTTATTTAGAAGTATGTTATGACATGATTGCTTTAAAAACCACACACACACACACACACACACACACACACACACACACACACACACACTCCCCTGAGATCAGGTTAAATTTCTTCATCATTATCTGTAGAGTTTTATAAGAAAGCAGAAATAAACTGTTGATGTAGTCAACATCTTCTGCTCATCTATAAAGTTGGTCTTTGCTTCCAAGTGTATGGATGGAAGAGATGTTTCTCCCTACAAGTCTTGAATACTCTTTATGATAAAGTCTGAGCAAAAATGATGTAAATGGAAAACAGAACCTATAGAAACTCCTTAGTCTTGAAAAGTTACACCAGAAGGAGGTTTAACTTTGTAATTCACTTAGATATCATTTCACTAGCAACCAATGTCCACTGAACGAAATGAATAATCTTAATTAAAGTGAAAACTTTAAAAGCAAGAAGAAATCCTGAATTTCTCTTTTGGTAAAACTATTCAAAGAAACTGAGCTGCCAATAATGCCAATCCTGCCAATGAGAGCTATAATACATTGTGCACTTAAGAGAACAAACTTTAGAGCCAGAGATTTGAGACTGATTTGGGGGCCAACCAATTCATGGCTATGGGAACAAGGGTTCCTCCACTGTAAAAGACGGATACTAAAATCTGTCTTGTCAGGTGTTGTTTACTATTATAATCATAAATCATAGCAGAGACCAAAAGATCAAATAGTTCAGCTTGCCTGATTTAACTTCCTAGAGCATTAAGAAGACCACAATACCATTTTTCAGTTATTGAGTACTCTTACCTAGTACAGAAACTCTCATTTTGCACATACTTTTCCAGAATTATTATCATGGCTTCAAATAAGTTTCACCAACAATTTCATAATAAATTTTAAATACTTATTTTGATGACTAGTTTAGTCCTTTAAATTTTACTGCACATTACCTCTACCAATAATGGACATGGAATTAAGGAGTTGCTCTTTTCTGATGTGGCTGTAAGAACAGAAACAGGATCAGGTTGTGCTCTTACCTAGACCTTTAGTGAGGGCAAAGAATTAAACCTCAAGTAAATCTCTTTATTTACTGATATCAGCTTATCTTAGTGATGAATTACTCTTAAAGGGCATCTTTAGGATTACTGAATTACAAATGCATCCTGTGCAGTTAAATCAGCAGTACTCAAATCATTACACTATATTCTTCCTTGGAAAAGAGATTTCGTCTTTACTACCAGGCAGCACAGCATATCACTGAGCACATATCAGGTGTTCAATAAATATTCGTTGAGCTAAATTTCAAATTCTAGGAGCTCACGTTATTCTAAAGTTATGCACATCATAAAAAAATAGACTAAACAATGAAAAGGAAAGGTAATTGAATTAGAACTGCATTATTAGTAATTTATCTAAGGCATTAGACTATGAAGATACATTAAAACTTGATTGGAAAAACACTGGAGGGAAGAATATGATAATTCTGAAATTTGGGTCTGTAGTTATCAATATTTAGAAAGATATGTTCTTATAGACCAGTATATATACTTTTTTCCTTACTCTTTTAGAAATCACCTTCAACTCACATTTAATGCATTTTCTTCTCATTAATACTTCAAATCCAAGTTTTTTCTTTATTGAAGTATAGTTGATTTACAATACTGTGTCAGTTTCAGGTGTATGGCAAAGTGATCAAGTTATGTATCATTTTTAAGAATATTTTCCATTATAGGTTATTACAAGATATTAAATATAATTTCCTGTGCTATACAGTAAATCCTCGTTGCTTATCTACTTTACATATAGTAGTTTGTATCTGTTAATCCCATATTCTTGATTTATCTCCCCCCCTCCCTTTCCCCTCTAGGAACCATACGTTTGTTTTCTATGCCTGTGAGTATGTTTCTATCTTGTATATAGATTCATTTGTATTATTTTTTGGATTCCACATATAGGTGATATCATATAATATTTGTCTTTCTCTGTCTGACTTACTTCACTTAGTATGACAGCCTTTATTTAGGTCCACCCATGTTGCTGCAAATGGCATCATTTCATTCTTTTTTATGGATGAGTAACGTTCCATTTTTTTGTGTGTGTATGTGTGTGTGTCTGTGTATGTGCGTGTGTAGTTTTTAAGGAACCTACATACTGTTTTCCATAGCAGCTGCACAAATTTACATTCCTACCAACAGTGCAGGATGGTTCCTTTTTCTCCACACCCTCTCCAGAATTTATTATTTGTAGACTTTTTGATGATAACCATTTTGACTGGTGTGAGGTGATACCTCATTGTAGTCTTGATTTGCATTTCTCTAATAATTAGCAATATTGAGCATCTTTTCATGTGCTTGTTGGCCATCTGTATGTCTTCTTTGGAAAAAAATCACAGTTTAGAGTTTTGCTACATGGATATCTGAAGCAAGTATACAAACCCAGAGTCAAAGGGCCATAATTTTCATTTAAAATGTTTTCTAAATCCTAATTTTACTTAACTTCCACAATGTTGTCTAGAGAAACATCAGTTACTAAGAAATACTAGGTTAATTCTGTAAAAGGTGGGTGATGCTTTTACTCAGGAACTAGAGGAACAAAATTCTACCTCTTCCACTTACCAGCTGTGTGACCTTGGGCAATTTAATTAAGTTCTCTATGCTTTAGTTTCCTCATCCATTAAATGAGTAAAATGCTACCAATCTCAAAGGGTTCTAAAACAATTAATATTTGTAAAGTAACTTAGAACAGTTGGTGTATACTGTAGATGAATATGTTTTTGTTAAATAAATAAAATCTATTTGGGGAGAAACAACCTCAAAAGGCTTATTTCTCATATATAGCAATGTAAAGATTATTGTAAAATCTATAAATTAAAACATTTTCACTTAACTCTTTCTGTTTTTGCATTTGGCCTCATTTAAGATATTTCTTTTTCTAAAATAAAAATGAGAGCCTTGAGTGCTATTCTAATCTGGAATCCTTTTCCATCTCTTGTAAGTGAAAAAAGATACCTGGAATCATAATGACAAAGGTTAGTAATTCTTGCTATATAACCTACCACCAACAATATATAAAATATAGATGCTACTCACATCCTACAGAGTGAACACATTTAAGAAATTTCAATATCAGAAATATGCTTTCATTAAGTACAAGGCAATAACCTCTCCACTAGCTTTTCTGTAAAAGGACAAAGTTGAAAGACATAGAATCATATCAGTAAAAGGAACCATTTAGGTCTATTCCAAATATTTTACAAAATGCCTTAAGCGTAACACTGCAGTCCTAAGAATAAGTACATATTAAACGACCTCAAAGTTATGTCCAAATATAAATTCATCACCTAGTCCTAAAACTGCTCTTCTTTATAGGTTATCTATCTTATTGACACTGTCACCATCTCAACTCCTGGATCAAAGCTTTCAGTCATCTATAACTCTCCTCTTGCTCAACACATCCACTCATTATCCACTTATATTAATTCTACCTCCATAATATCTCTGTTACTAATTCTCTCTTCATTTCTGTTCTGTCAAGTCAAACATTCTTCAGTCTAAACTGGATGTACTAGGAGGACATTCTGCAACTAACTTTTTTTTTAAAAAAATATTTATTTATTTTTCACTGTGCTGGGCCTTCGTTGCTGTGCAGGCTTTCTCTAGTTGCGGTGAGTGGGGGCTACTCTTTGTTGGGGTGTGCGGGCTTCTCATTGCAGTGGCTTCACTTGTTGCGGAGCAAGGGCTCTAGGTGCGTGGGCTTCAGTAGTTGTGGGGCACGGGCTGAGTTGCTCCTCAGCATGTGGGATCTTCCCGGACCAGGGCTCGAACCCATGTCACCTGCACTGGCAAGCGGATTCTTAACCACTGTGCCACCAGGGAAGCTCCGCAGCATGTGGGATCTTCCCGGACCAGGGCTCGAACCCATGTCACCTGCACTGGCAAGCGGATTCTTAACCACTGCGCCACCAGGGAAGTCCCTGCAACTAACACTTAATTAGTTTACCTATCCATAATCTGTTCTACCTCCAATCCAATTTCCTGCTATCAAATTAATTTTCCAGAAACAAAGCTATGATTTTAGCACTTCCTTATTCAAAACCTATCAGTGATACTCCATTTTTCCTTTACTTGCTAGCTGGGGTCTTCCACAGCCTGGAAATTGGCTTTTCTGATTTATTTTTCCCTGCTGTTTTCCTTTACATAACCTAAGCTCAGGAAATATCAAAATATTCATTATTTCCCATACAGACCCCAAGCTTTCAGTCATTATTACTTTCTTTATGGGGTTACTTCTATCTTAAAAGACCTTTTCTTAGTATTCTTCAAGACCTACTGCAGATGGTGTTTTCTTTATAATTCCCACACTTCCTCTTTCTCAGCTAAAGTCTCCTTGGTCTTCCATTGGGCTTTATCTGTATCACTCTTAGGGCACCGATCGCATCTTACATTGACCTATCATTATTAAAATACCTGTGTAGTGCCTTTCACGTAGTAGGGGTTCAATGAACTCATCTGAATGATTGCTGAACACCACATCTATTTTTAATCAGAAAATGGAGGTAAAAGGTTTTGAACTTACTACTCCAAGAATACATAAAGTGTTTACTTGCAGGGAACTTAAACTATCAGTTATTTTCCTATCACCTAGACCCTATCTATCTATCTATCAATCTATCTATCTATCTACCTACCTACCTACCTATCATATATCTATATACATAAACACACAAACATATACTACATATATGCACATATTATATACATATTCTCTTCATGTGTACATACACGCACATACATACATACATATGTGTGAATACACACATATATCACAGCTGAAAAAAATCTTAGAAGCAGTATAATACCTAAAAAGAGTTCTGGAGTAACAATCAGGAGATCTGGGTTTTAATTTTTTTGGTTTGCCATTAAGCAATTATGATAGCTTGAATAAGTCACTTAAGGTCTTTGAAATTCATTTTCCTATCTCTGTGAAATGAAATATGCTAAATATCAGGCTAGATACTATAATAATATGAAAAGACAGAGGCTGCTACATTAAAAAAGACACTATTTTGCTGTATTCTCAACGTCTAACACATAAGTAAGGTTGCTTTTTCCTTTATCTTCTACAACATTACACAGTATATGAAACTGTACCTAATTTTTTGGATCCTCATCTTTTTAAAAAACATAGTTATGTTTGTCTACCTATAGCTACAGAAGAATACATCCCATTCTCTATTATTTTAATTTTTTTTGAATTTTATTTTATTTATTTTTTTATACAGCAGGTTCTTATTAGTTATCCATTTTATACATAGTGTATATATGTTAATCCCTATCTCCCAGTTCATCACAGCACCACCACCACCACACCCTGCCGCTTTCCCCCTTTGGTGTCCATCCATTTGTTCTCTACATCTATGTCTCAATTTCTGCCCTGCAAACCAGTTAATCGGTACCATTTTTCTAGGTTTCATATATATGCGTTAATATACGATATTTGTTTTTCTCTTTCTGACTTACTTCACTTTGTATGACAGTCTCTAGATTCATCCACGTCTCTACAAATGACCCAATTTTGTTCCTTTATATCGCTGAGTAATATTCCATTGTATATATGTACCACAACTTCTTTATCCATTTGTCTGTCGATGGACACTTAGGTTGCTTCCATGACCTGGCTATCGTAAATAGTGCTGCAATGAACATTGGGGTGCATGTGCCTTTTTGAATTATGTTTTTTTCAGGGTATATGTCTAGTACTGGGATTGCTGGGTCATATGGTAATTCGATTTTTGTTTTTTTAAGGAACCTCCATATTGTTCTCCATAGTGGCTATATCAATTTACATTCCCACCAACAGTGCAAGAGGATTCCCTTTTCTCCACACCCTCTCCAGCATTTCTTATTGGTAGATTTTCTGGTGATGCCCTTTCTAACTAGTGTGAGGTGACACTCACTGTAGTTTTGATTTGCATTTCTCTAATAATTAGTGATGTTGAGCAGCTTTTCATGTGCTTCTTGGCCATCTGTATGTCTTCTTTGGAGAGATGTCTATTTAGGTCTTCTGCCTGTTTTTGGATTGGGTTGTTTGTTTTTAAATATTGAGCTGCATGAGCTGTTTATATATTTTGGAGATTAATCCTTTGTCCATTGATTCATTTGCAAATATTTTCTCCCATTCTGAAGGTTCTCTTTTAATCTTGTTTGCAGTTTCCTTTGCTTTGCAAAAGCTTTTAAGCTTTAGTAAGTCCCATTTTTTATTTTTGTTTTTATTTCCATTACTCTAGGAGGTGGATAAAAAAAGATCTTGCTGTGATTTATGTCAAAGAGTGTTCTTCCTGTGTTTTCCTTTAAGAGTTTTACAGTGTCTGGTCTTGCAGTTAGGTCTCTAATCCGTTTTGAGTTTATTTTTGTGTATGGTGTTAGGGAGTGTTCTAATTTCATTCTTTTACATGTAGCTGTCCAGTTTTCCCAGCACCACTTACTGAAGAAACTATCTTTTCTCCATTGTATATCCTTGCCTCCTTTGTCATAGATTACATGACCATAGGTGCATGGGTTGATCTCTTGGCTTTCTATCCTGTTCCATTGATCTATACCTCTGTTTTTGCACCAGTACCATATTGTCTTGATTACTGTAGCTTTGTAGTATAGTCTCAACACAGGGAGTCAGATTCCTCCAGCTCCGTTTTTTTCCAAAAAGACTGCTTTGGCTATTCGGGGTATTTTGTGTTTCCATACAAATTGTGAAATTTTTTCTTCTAGTTCTGTGAAAAATACCATTGGTAGTTTGATAGGGATTGCACTCAATCTGTTGATTGCTTTGGGTAGCAGAGTCATTTTCACAACACTGATTCTTCCAATCCAAGAACACAATATATCTCTCCATCTATTTGTGTCATCTTTAATTTCTTTCATCAGTATCTTATAATTTTCTGCATACAGGTCTTTTGTCTCCCTAGGTAGGTTTATTCCTAGGTATTTTATACTTTTTGTTGCAATGGTAAATGGGAGTGTTTTCTTAATTTCACTTTCAGATTTTTCATCATTAGTGTATAGGAATGCAAGAGATTTCTGTGCATTAATTTTGTATCCTGAAACTTTACCAAATTCATTGATTAGCTCTAGTAGTTTTCTGGTGGCATCTTTAGGATTCTCTATGTACAGTATCATGTCATCTGCCAACAGTGACAGTTTTATTTCTTCTTTTCCAATTTGTATTCCTTTTATTTCTTTTCCTTCTCTGATTGCCGTGGCTAGTATTTCCAAAACTATGTTGAATAATAGTGGTGACAGTGGACATCCTTGTCTTGTTCCTGATCTTAGACAAAATGCTTTCAGTTTTTCACCATTGAGAATGATGTTTGCTGTGGGTTTGTCATATATGGCCTTTATTATGTTGAGGTAGGTTTCCTCTATGCCCACTTTCTGGAGAGTTTTTATCATAAATGGATGTTGAATTTTGTCAAAAGCTTTTTCTGCATCAATTGAGATGATCATATGGTTTTTATTCTTCAATTTATTAATATGGTGTATCACATTGATTGATTTGGGTATATTGAAGAAGCCATGCATCCCTGGCATAAATGCCACTTGACCATGGTGTATGATCTTTTTAATGTGTTGTTGGATTCTGTTTGCTAGTATTTTATTGAGGATTTTTCCGTCTATAGTCATCAGTGATATTGGTCTGTAACTTTCTTTTTTTGTAGTATCTTTGTCGGGTTTTAGTAACAGGGTGATGGTGGCCTCATAGAATGAGTGTGGGAGTGTTCCTTCCCCTGCTATGTTTTGGAAGAGTTTGAGAAGGATAGGTGTTAGCTCTTCTCTAAATGTTTGATAGAATTCGCCTGTGAAGCCATCTGGTCCTGGACTTTTGTTTGTTGGAAGATTTTAAATCACAGTTTCAATTTCACTATTTGTGATTGGTTTGTTCGTATTTTCTATTTCTTCCTGGTTCAGTCTTGGAAGGTTATACCTTTTTAAGAATTTGTCCACTTCTTCCAGCTTATCCATTTTATTGGCATAGAGTTGCTTGTAGTAGTCTCTTAGGATGCTTTGTATTTCTGCAGTGTCTGTTGTAACTTTTCCTTTTTCATTTCTAATTTTATTAATTTCAATCCTCTCCCTCTTTTTCTTGATGAGTCTGGCTACTGGTTTATCAATTTTGTTAACCTTCTCAAAGAACCAGTTTTTAGTTTTATTGATCTTTGCCATTGTTTTCTTTGTTTCCATTTCATTTATTTCTGCTCTGATCTTTATGTTTTCTTTCCTTCTGCTAACTTTGGGTTTTGTTTGTTCTTCTTTCTCTAGTTCCTTTAGGTGTAAGGTTAGATTGTTTATTTGAGATTTTTCTTGTGTCTTCAGGTAGGCTTGCATTGCTATAAACTTCCGTCTTAGAACAGCTTTTGCTGCATCTCATAGGTTTTGCATCATCGTGTTTTCATTGTCATTTTTCTCTAGGTATTTTTTCATTTCCTCTTTGATTTCTTCAGTGATCTCTTGGTTATTTAGTAACGTATTGTTTAGCCTCCATGTGTTTGTGTTTTTTACGTTTTTTTCCCTGTAATTAATTTCTAATCTCAGAGCATTTTGGTCAGAAAAGATGCTGGATATGATTTCAATTTTCTTAAATTTACCGAGGCTTGATTTGTGACCCAAGATTTGATCTATCCTGGAGAATGTTCCATGCGTACTTTAGAAGAAAGTGTAATCTGTTGTTTTTGGATGGAATGTCCTACAAATATCAATTAAATCGGGTCTATTGTGTCATTTAAAGCTTGTGTTTCCTTAGTAATTTTCTGTTTGGATGATCTGCCCATTGGTGTAAGTGAGGTGTTAAAATCCCCCACTATTATTGTGCTACTGCTGATTTCCTCTTTTAGAGCTGTTAGCAGTTGCCTTATGTATTGAGGTGCTCCTATGTTGGGAGCATATATAATTGTTATATCTTCTTCTTGGATTGATCCCTTGATCATTATGTAGCATCGTTCCTTGTCTCTTGTAACATTCTTTATTTTAGTCTATTTTATCTGATATGATTATTGCTACTCCAGCTTTCTTTGATTTCCATTTGCATGGAGTATCGTTTTCCATCCCCTCACTTTCAGTCTGTATGTGTCCCTAGGTCTGAAGTGGGTCTGTTGTAGACAGCATATATATGGGTCCTGTTTTTGTATCCATTCAGGAAGCCTGTGTCTTTTGGTTGGAGCATTTAATCCATTCTCATTTAAGGTAATTATCGATATGTATGTTCCTATTACCATTTGCTTAATTGTTTTGGGTTTGTTTTTGTAGGTCCTTTTCTTCTCTTGTGTTTCTCACTTAGAGAAGTTCCTTTAGCATTTGTTGTAGAGCTGGTTTGGTGTTGCTGAATTCTCTTAGGTTTTACTTGTCTGTAAAGCTTTTTGATTTCTCCATCGAATCTGAATGAGATACTTGCCAGGTAGAGTAATCTTGGTTGTAGGTTCTTCCCTTTCATCAGTTTAAATATGTCATGCCACTCCCTTCTGGCTTGTAGATTTTCTCCTGAGAAATCAGCTGTTAACCTTATGGGAGTTCCCTTGTATGTTATTTGTCATTTTTCCCTTGCTGCTTTCAATAATTTTTCTTTGTCTTTAATTTTTGCCAATTTGATTACTATGTGTTTTGGCGTGTTTCGCCTTGGGTTTATCCTGTATGGGACTCTCTGTACTTCCTGGACTTGGGTGACTATTTCCTTTCCCATGTTAGGAAGCTTTTTGACTATAATCTCTTCAAATATTTTCTCAGGTCCTTTCTCTCTCTCTTCTCCTTCTGACACCCCTATAATGCGAATGTTGTTGTGTTTAATGTTGTCCCAGAGGTCTCTTAGGCTGTCTTCATTTCTTTTCATTCTTTTTTCTTTATTCTGTTCCACAGCAGTGAATTCCACCATTCTGTCTTCCAGGTCACTTATCTGTTCTTCTGCCTCATTTATTCTGCTATTGATTCCTTCTAGTATAGTTTTCATTTCAGTTATTGTATTGTTCATCTGTGTTAGTTTGTTCTTTAATTCTTCTAGGTCTTTGTTAAACATTTCTTGCATCTTCTCGACCTTTGCCTCCATTCTTTTTCCAAGGTCCTGGATCATCTTCCCTATCATTATTCTGAATTCTTTTTCTGGGAGGTTGCCTATCTCCACTTCATTTAATTGTTTTTCTGGGATTTTATCTTGTTCCTTCAGCTGGTACATAGCCTTCTGCCTTTTCATCTTGTCTATGTTTCTGTGAATGTGGTTTTTGTTCCACAGGCTGTAGGATTGTAGTTCTTCTTGCTTCTGCTCTCAAAGTGTTTATTTTATAATTCTTTGTCTTTCATTCCATTCTTCTGTGCTTTTGTCTGGCTAATATTCCCATACTCTATGTTTGTTCTGCTTTCTGGTCATTTTTTTGAAATTTTAATCAATTAAAGTATGAACAGGCAGGCATTGGAGACATTACAGGTTCAGTTTAGACTGATGTAGATTCCTGTAGTTTCTCTCTTTTCCTATTCTTTCCCTTACCCTTTCAAAAGAGAGCAGTGTGTGTGGTGAGCCTGGCCTCCAGCTGCTGTGCCCAATGCTGACCCCATTCTCTATTAATTTAACTAAGTGGTATTCAAATTGTGATTAGGCAACCATTTGCAAAATCAACTCATGATGATATAGGTAACAACTTTCAAAGAGACAACTAATATATTTTTCTACATTTTCAACGTATTTTCAATATTTGTTTATTTAATGCATTTTCACTTAAGGTTTATTTATTTATTACTATTTTTTTTACCACACTGCACAACATGTAGCATCTTATTTCTCTGATCAGGGATCGAACCTGCGCCCCCTGCAGTGGAAGTGCAGAGTCTTAACCACTGGACCGCCAGGAAAGCGTCTGAGGTATATTTAAAACAATAACTTGTGGGAGAAAAGTTTAGATATCTATTATCATTGATTCTCAATTAACAAAATGATTTTTATTTTGTGATCACAGAATAAAAGAACAAAATGTTACACCTAAAATATCCTAGACAGGTAAAATAATGGGGTAAATATAAAATGAAAGTAGAATATAAAAATTAGAAAAATGACAATATGTTGTGCTATACAAACAATTCCCTTGATTTGGAGCATCTGGCTAAATCAATAGTATGTTCACATCTAAACTGCTCAAATCTAAGTTCTTTATAAATATTGAATTCACTGGTGTCTTAGAAATTCTGGACAGGAGACTAACCATGGATCAGTTCACTTCAGGATAAGCTCTGCCCAGTATTGGAAAGGACACTGTGATTGTCACAACTGCATCTGGGAAGGTGGCTAAGGACTTTTAGGAGAGACTAAGTGTCATCAGCATTCTTTTATATATTCACATATTTGAAAAGGTCATATGACATTCCATAGTGCCAAAAATGAAATAAGAGAAAAGCATACAATTTCAAGTCTATTGTTTCACTTATACTTCAGTCAAAAAGGAAAATAATCCTCAGCTTACATTATATAGATTTTGGGAATCTTATACCAGAGCAGTAAACTATAAATTATGTTCTCAGTCCTTTACCTTTGGTGTTTAGTTCCTCACTTCATTTTGCAATTTGTCTTATAGCATTTTTCCCATTGCAGTTATTGGAGGACAGAATTATAATGAAGCTTTAGAAGAGATTCCTCCCAATATGAAGTTCTATAACTATGTTGGATCAAATATAAGTATTTAATAACTAAATAAGAGTAATACAAGAAATATAAGGTGAAAGTGACTCCAAATTCAGGTCCATCAAAATTTATCTTTGCTATTAGTATAATTTCTAATATGCTTTTCAAGTTATTGGGTTGGATGACCTCTAAACATTATACAGACACCATGATAAATTATACACCAAGTTATTCCTCATTTGTTGTTCCAGCACAGAGAGGTAGAAACACAGGAATCTCAGGGTTGGAAGACTCAGAGTCCTAGTCTAGCACTCTGTCCTATGCATGCACTGCCTTTACAGTAAATGTCCCATAAAAATACTATCCTCTATTTTACTGCTGACCATGAATTAACTAGTTCATGCTCTATTTAACTCACTTCTCTCTAACTTCTACTTTTTAGATCCATTCAAAACAGGTCTAATCTATCTTCCATACAACCACTTTTTCCAGCATTTGGATTTTCCATTTCTAGAAGAGGAAACAGAGGTTATCCAAATTTTATTCTAAAATATAAAGGCAGCAAATTACTGGTAAGAGTCAGGAACAATATTCATAGCAGCAAGCTATAAACTGCTTTATTTCCAAAACAATGTGAAAGTCTATCCTTTGGAATAATAATAAACTCCAGAAAATTGTGGCAGGCTCCTCAGTATTCACATACTTTGTTACTATAAAGAGGGTAAAACGGACCGCAGAGAAATCTGAAGTAAAGAGGAAAAAGAAGCTAAACTCTGGTATTTGGACAAGATCACTTTCTCAGAGTGCCTTCCAGGCTTTTGGATAGAAGTAACTGAGCCAAATATCTGCTCAGGTTCCATGAAATCAGAGAAAGCACATTTACCAGAGGGCCTTCAAAGGCAGAGATCATATACTGTAGATGGTATAAACATATTAAAAGTTAATCACAGGACTTTCACATGATATTTAAAAAGTAAATGAATTAAACAGTAAGAGAGATTACTTATTAAATCATGGCAAAACAGAGTCAAGGTAAGTCATAAGAAAAGTAAATATTTGTGAGTTATCTATAAAGACATTGTGGTTTGGTAGTTTTGGGTAGTGGCAGTTTTTACTCAAAAGCAGATCAAATGCTATGTAAAATAGAGGAATTCACTGAATCAGACAGAAGATTACTAGATGTTCCTCATGACTCTCCACAGTTAGCATCAGTAATAAAATCATTCCAGGTGTAGCAATCTTCCCTCAATATTGTAGAAATGGTATGATTAGGGCTAATCATTGCCATATCATTTGCAGTAGATTGGGGCCATGAACTAAGATCAGAGCTGAACTATTGAAACTCAACATGTTATAAAGCTTACGCTCATTAGACTCAGTCCCTATCTTACACATGGGAGTCCAGGTTCCATGAGGAAGTTAAAGAGATAAACAAAAACCACTGGATGTATCCTTATGGACCACTGTTAAAGGAAAGGGAAACCCTAAAGAAAGATCACAATTAAATGTCCCCTCAGTAACTGACCTTTCATATTTCCTTTATGACAAGGTAGCATATCAACACTATTCCTTCAATAATCTCAAATTAATGAATGTTTCTTATATACATACTATAGAAGAATTTTAAAGTTTTAATAATAATAATAATATGTTACATCTATTACATAAGATTTAGTATTATTTATTACAAACTTTATAGTTAATACTTATTAAATGTTTGCCACATGTTAAGCAATATTATTATTTACTCCATAAAAGTTTTCATGGTTTTAGGATAATCCTGAATAAATCACTACCTGAAATAAAATTTCTGCAGGCCTACAACTGTTAATGAAAAACTATCTGTGATCTAACAGATCACATAGTGAGGAACCTAACTTCACATAAATCTTTGAGATATAGTTTTATAATCTTTCCCTTTTTCTTTCCAATCTACCAGTTAATATCATGAATGCTTCAGGTTACCTGTGATGTTTGAACCATGAAGTAAAATATAGTAAATACATATAATTAAAGAATGCAGACCTATAAGAAGCAGAGATCACACACCTCAACAATACAGAATGGAAAACTCAATATCATTGAGAAAACAGAGAGACTAGGAATCAGAGATGTGGCACAGAGAAGTAGAATAGGGAAATGATAACATGAACAACTTGTCATGACCAATACTTCAATCCTTTATGGAGAAAAAAGGTTCAATTTTGAAAATTATATTTAAAAAGAAATGTATACTTCTCAAAGGGCAATACATACCATCAAAAGACATCATTAAGAGAGTGAAAAGGCAAGCCAAAAACTGGAAGAAAATATTTGCAGTACAGGTATAAAAGACTAATAACTAGTATAGTGGTTCTCGAAGTGTAATCTGCAGATGCCTGGGAGTCTTTCAGACTCTCTCAAGGGTCCACAAATTCAAAACAATTTTCACAATAACATTAACATGCTATTTGCTTTTTTCACTGTGTTGAAATCTGCACTGATGACATTTCCCTTGTGTTGACATTTGCAAAAGTAATGATGGGCAAAACAGCTGGTGCCTTAACATGAATTAATGGCATGGCACCAAACTGTACTGGTAATTCATGTATTCTTCAATGCCAGGCATGCGCAGTAAAACAAATGCCAGTTTCGTGTAAGAATGTCCTTGAAGAAGCAGTGAAAGTTATTAATTTTATTAAATCCCAACCCTTGAGTATGTAAGTCTCTTTTATATTCTGTGACAAACTGTTAAGTATGCATAAAATATTTATGCTGCATACTAAAGTATGATAAAGAAAAGCATTTGCATGATAGTTTGAGTTGCAAGCTGAACTAGCTCCCTTTTTCATGGAACATCCTTTTTTCCAACTTGAAAAAATAGCGGACAGACAAATTATGGTTATTCAGACTTGGGTTTTTGGTAGGCATTTTCTTGAAAATGATCAGATTGAGTCTGCCACTTAAAAGAAAACAACAGTTGCCAATGACACAATTCAAGCTTACAAGCAAAATTTTGAATTTTGAAAAACTAGTATCTGCCATCATGATATAGCTCACCAGTACTTAAAGACGTTTTAAATGAGACTGGTAGTAATAATACCGAGTGTGATTTTTTTATATTATATACTAAAATATGTCAACATTTGGAAGATCTGGACAACTCAGTGGACCAATATTTTCTAAATGAACAATGCATGATGCTACAAAATCATGCATGGGTAACAGATCTATTCAAAGTACAAAATAGACCAATGAACTCTAAGGTTACAGAATATGAAAAATTCATTGATAAGGTTTCAGATTCTACATTGCAACTAACCTATAAGAAACTATTATATGTCAAGTTCTGCTATAGTATCAAAAAAATATAAAAATTTATCTGAAAAAGGCTGTTAAAGTACTCCTTTATTCAACATATCTACAAGGCTAGATTTTCTCATATACTTCCACCAGAACAATGTATCACAATAGACTGATGCAGAAGTAGATTTGTGATATCCAGTTGTCTTCTATTAAGCCAGACATTAAAGTTATATATTAAAAAAAAAAGCAATGTCATTCCTCTCACTAAATTTCTTTGGTTTTGGAAAACAGAATTATTTTCTTGAAAAATATATTATTCACATTAACAATAATAGGTGTATTGTTGTTATTTTAAAATAAACAGATAAATATTTTTAAATTTCTCAGTATTAATTTCAAATATGATAAATATTGATAGATATGAAGATCATACACAAAAGCTCTTTGGATTCCTCAATAAAACGGAGTCTGAAGACCAAAACTTTGAGTATAGCTGTATTAGCTTCCTATTGCTCCGGTAGCAAATCAGTACAAATTGAGTGGCTTCTTACAGTTCTGGGGGTCCGAAGTCCAAAATAGGCCTTATAGGGCTAAAATTAAGGCAACTTCCTTCTGGAGGCTCTAGGAAAAAATCTGTTCCTTGCTTTTTTCAGCTTCTAGAAGCTGCCCACTTTTCCCAGCTCCTGGCTACATCACTCTGACCTTTGCTTCCATCATTACATCTCCCTTTCTGACTCTGACACACCTACCTCCCTCTTATAAGGACCCTTGAGATTACACTGGGTCCATCCAGATATTACAAAATAATCTCCCTAACTCAGGAACCTTAGCTTAATCATATCTGCAAAGTTCCTTTTGCCATTAACATACCACAGCTGCTTAACTAAATATATCCTGAACAGAAAATCTTTAATAAAAAGGCAGATAACCCAATTAAAAAATGGGCAATAGACTGGAACAGACACTTCACGAAGAAGTATATACAAGTATATACAAGTGGCCAATAAGCATGTGAAATGTTCAATTTCAAATGAAATATCAATGCAATACCAATATGTAACCAATAGAAAGATTAAAATGATAAAGACAAATAAACCTAAATATAGGTCGTATAATTCTTTGGGAAATTGTTTGGCAGGAAACTGAACATTTTCATATACTATGACACAGCAATTTCACTCCTAAGTATGTATTCAAAAGAAATATGTTCACCAAAATACATAAACAAGAAGTTTCAAAGCAACACTATTTCTAATAACCAAAAACTGGAAACTCAAATGTCTAAAAACTTTAGAACAGATAACAAATTATGGCATATTCATATTATGGAATATTATATAGGAATAAGAATGAACAAATGCTAGTTATCACAGATTAATTATGGTGAGCCTAAGAAATGACACAAAAGAATACATATGACATGACACAAAAGAATGGAATTTGTATCATTCCACAAATAGGCAAAACCAAGCTATAGTATTAGAAGTACAGATAAAGATTACCCACAGGGAGAAAGGTGAAGATTTGATAGGGGAAAGGCTAGAAGGGTCCTCTGGGAAACTGGTAATATTCTGTTTCGTGGTCTTCATGCTGATTACACAGGTATGTCTAGTTTGTGAAAATTCATCAAACTATGTACTTATGATTTGTTTACTTTTCTATATGTTTGTTATTCTTCAATTAAAAATAAGTAAATAAACTTATTTCCTTTTCTCAAGGATGGAGTATTTTAAAAAAACACGTATCTTCAAGGGCCTCTTACATAAAACAATGAGCTATAGGGGTCACCATGTCTGTTTTACAACAGCAGAAATATAGATATGGTCAACATGGCACCAAAAATACAGTTCTAGAGAACAATGCTTAGATTTTACACAGTTCCAGTTGGATATATATTCACATATAGGAGAAACAGGCATAGAAGAAAAATACCTTCACAAAGGGTTCATGTTAGACTCCTTGAGCCTGTAGAGCTCAGGCCTGTTTGTCTATTGAAAGACAGCTTCCCATTTTCAGGTCCTCATCAGCTCTTGATCCTAAGACTATCTTCCAAAGGAGTTATCAAGATACAAAACAATGAAACTTAAAATAAAAACAAAACCCAGCAATTCACCAAAACAAAACACTCATATTCAAAGACACGACATAAAACTTCCTCATTTTGTTAGTTTGACTGTCACTGTAAGTGTTGAAAAAAGTCTCCATCTTGGAACAAAGGTAGTAAATAATTCATTTGCAGGAATATTGTAAGGGCAATCAAATTATCCTAAGTGAAATGAAAAGAACAAGTAGATATTCTTAACATAATCAGAAATGCATTATGTTATATTTTTTAAATATATTGTAATACATTCAGGGAAGCATTTCAGGGTAGAAAATTCATTTTTTTGGCTTTGTGTGTGTGTATGTATGTCACAAAAATAATTTTTCAAGATGGTAGTTTTTCCCTAAGAAGAGCCTGGACCTCATCTACAACCAGGGAGCTAAAAAGCAACAAGCCTGCAATTCCTAATTCAAAGTAGGAGGAGTCCCCAGAGGCAAGTATGCACTGTGTCTGATTTCCAATAATGTGTGTCATTTGTTTGGAGAAGTTCAAGCACTTACTAAACCATATTAAAACTGTGGCTGTAAACCACCATGAAAGTACTGCAGAACAGTGGCATGTGCCAGATTCCTGTTAATTTAACTGTGAACTCCTCACCCCATAGTATGTGCACTAGATGTGCTAGAGTATCTTGGCACCAAATGCATTGCAGGCTCAAATTTACCATCTTGTCAAAGAAGTAAAAATATAGTTTATAATGACCTAACTGCAATATTCCTAAGCAGCAGTATTTTCTTCTTTGGGAACTTGGATAAATACATTTTCACTGCTTTCCCAACCTCATTCTTACGAAATGGAATTGTAAAGCAAAATAAATTTGTAATAAAGAGCTGTAATCAGAAAAGATGTCATGTGATGGCAAACAGTTATTTGAGTTGGACGTCACTGTTCCATACATGATGTCCCTTTTAGACATATCCAATCTCTTCATGATATTCACTGGATACTTATTCAGTGTTCGATATATTAAAAAGTCTAAGACATTTTCTTTCAAAGAACTTGTAATCTGAGTAGACGATAATGGGAATATATAGGAAAAGTAATAATTAAAGATAATATATCTTAAATTTCAAATAGAGAATGGACATAATAAGATCTATAGATGTTTACAAGAAAGTCAAACCCTTGGGATTTTCCTCCCTCTGGAGAGGAAGGGGACCAGTCCTGAAAGACTTCGTGGGGAAAATAGCCTTTGAATTGTATTTCAAAGGAAGGAAATATTTTAAAGTGAGATGAGAAGTCCTTCCAAGGAGAAAGAAAAGTATAAACAAAAATCTACAGCCAGGAATAAGCATAGTATGTTTAGGAACTATGAATAGATATACTTGGCTGAAGTCAAAGAGTTTATGTAAAGGAATTATGGGAAATATACGTAGTATGGACAAGAGTTACACTAGAAGGTGTACGAATCACTAAAAATTGATGAAAAGAGGGCATGACAGACACCAGTGTTTCTAGAGTACACATCTGTAAATACATTGGCATAAAGAGAAACTCTGCCTTATGTTCTTCCTTTAACAACCACATACCCTCAGTTGGCCTCAGTTATGATTTATTATCCCTGATCTAATCTTGATCATGCTTCTCAGTCCTCTTGCCTAGAACTTATTACTAGGATACCTCAACTCTACAGCATCCCTACATATTCCAAACATCTTCTTTAGTCTGAAATTTTAGGAAAAAGCAACTCGTTTACTATAGCAAAAGATCATGGGCTTCAGCATGAGAGGCCTCTCTGTTCTACCATGTATTACTTGTATGATCTTGGGCAATGATTTACTGTCTATACCTAAATTTAATCTGTAAAAAGGGGTTAATATGCAGACTGAAATGAGCTAAATGAAGAAGACCAGAACATAAATAAACTTTAAAATGTGGATTTTTTTTTTCTTTCACTGTTGTATGAGCAAAGGCAAATATGAACTGGAAGAGGAGCTATATCTCAGGATTTTTTTTAATATAGCAAATATTTAAATATTTTTTAAAATACTAATAACAAAAAATTATAAAATACCCACAATTTGAAAAAGATTAGGAAGCCTTACTACAAACACAAATATGTACATTTAACATAGTTCCTTCTGAACTTTAACATGTTTTTAGAGTTTTACACACTTGTAATCATTATGCTTACAAAATTTTCATTCTGCTTTTCATTTAACATTATATTATAAATATTTTGCAATGCTACTTGATATTCATAAATTCATTTTAATAAATGCATAATAGTTCATTGAGCAACAGTATTATAGTTTATATAACCATTTACCTATTATACAATTAAGGTTGTTTTTAATTATTTGTTCTTATAAGCAATATAGAAATAATTGTTTTGTCCTCAGAAAATATCCAGTTTCCCATTACACCAGCACCAATGAGAAAAATCAGAGCAGCCTCCTTTCCGTTTTATAAAGGTATCCAAGATATTAAGATGGTCAGATACAGCAGTATCCAAGATGTTCTCACTGGTATCTCTGACTCTTAAACAGCATATCAGATATGGAGCATTAAAGTTGTAGGATTTTATAGTCCTTTAAGCTCTAGATTCTCCTTATTTTCTACTTTATCTCATCACCAAATAAAGAATTAGAAGGATTAGTATTTGGACTCAAACTTTCTTACTCTTTTATTTAATAATTATAAGAGCAGGAGATAATCCAACGATCAATATCATTAGAGGCAAAGGACTACTGGCTGAGTACTACCGGAAAGAATGGCTGTGGCTATTGCTAATAGTAGTTTTATGGGGGAAAAGTGCTAAGTAATAGCTCATACAAAGATACCTCTGTAGAAATATGAAACTCCTAAGGGATGTAAGTGACTAACTAAACTCACAAATCCAATACCACACTGATAATGAGCTAATTTTTTTATTTCAAAGTACTCTATGCAGCTCAAATAACCAAAATCTTAACAGCACAGAAAAAGGGAACAATTTCTCAGTAGACAGAGAAATCATCAGTAAATATGTAATTTTTGCTCCAACAGAGGAAAAAAATACATGTCTACACACATATATATACACACACATATATGATATACGTACATTCTCATTTATTCCTTGCAACAAATTCATACGCACAAACACACAGAGACATAGAAAACGTGCTTAATGTAGTACCTGGTACATGATATGTACTCAAAAACCAGTTGCTATTATTAAATACTGAGAGACAGTTTTATATGGTGGAGAAAGCATGAGCCGGAGTAAAAAAACCTAAGATTTACCCCTACTAATGATTCATTTTCTGACCTTCCGCAAGACCACTTTAGGTCTCAGTTTCCATATCTGTCCACAAGGAAAAATAATAACTATTCATACATCAGAGAGGTTGTTTAAAAAACCAAATGAGACAATGAGAATATGCAAAAGAAGTTTGAATATTATAAAGTAATACACATATGCAAGGCATTTTTATAATTAAAATTCTGTCACTTGAAAAATAATTACCTTCTTTATTTGGGTAAGCAAGAGAGAATATGGAAGGAAAAATACCAATTTAGAATTTTAACCCAAACCAACCTTTGGTCCTTATTTCAGAATAATAGTTTATGACTTTTATTTTTAATAATTAAATGATTACTTTTAATAATGTATATGATCCAAAAATGGTTTTTGATCCCCAGGTAGGAATTCACTTATTTTATAATTCAAAACAAGAACTCTACAAAAACTTACTGTGCACCATTTCATGGGAGATGCTGAACTGTACACAGAGATAGAGATGAATAAGACAAAGTCTCCATCTATCCAGAGTTCAGCCCTACAGCTGGCAATCAATCTAGTAGGTAAGATGGTAAAACGGAAAAGTTTTAAATTCAAATAAATCTGTTTAAATCCTGACCCTGACACCTATATGCTATATCTCTTACAAAGTACATTACTTTCCTGAGTTCATGTTCTCATTACTAAAATGTGAAACTTATCTGATTGAGGTATTTTGAGTCTTCATTAACTGGATGACATATAACACATGTAAAGCATCTGGCACCCATACATCTTAATTACCACCCTCCCATTTCTTGAAGTAAGCACACAAATGAAGGACACAACCCACCCAAGTCCGAATTAGGCTAGTGCCATAAAAGAAGTGCCACAACAAAGGAAGATGTCACATCTGGTTAAGTGAACTGGAGAAGACTTCATGGAAGGTGTGGGATTTGAAATGAGCCTTGAAGGATGGGTAAGATTTCAACAGATACAGGTAAGGGGCAGAAGCAGTAAAAGTAGACAAAAGCATGAAAAAACACCAAGGGTATAAAACAGTAGAGTGTGCTTGACAAACAGCAATACTTCAGTCTTGGGCTAATAGAAAACTGAGACAAAGACAAAAAGGTAGTTTGGAGTTCATATTATGGAAAGTCTTGATGTTTACAGAGCAGATTTTGTACTTAATGGAAGTCACTGACAGTTTCTAAATAGCAGAATCATTTGGTTAGTCTTGCGATGGCAGCGGTTCACAGAATTAAATGGTGTGCCACCAGAAATGTCTGTTTTTAAAGGGTTTTAGACAGGAAAAATTTCAGGAACCTGTATGTAGAAAATAACTTTTCCTTAAAGATAAGCCATCAAGTAACTGCGCAGGAAGGATGACCAAGGACAGGTATCACTGTATTTTCAGACAAAGAAACTAAGGCAAAACAAGGTGGGTTAAGAGAGATCTTGCCCCAGGTCATATAAATTAACATTAACAGCAGACAAAGAAAACTAACTCAAGATTCCCTCCTCTGGGTCTGTTACTTGAGACAGTATTTCCTCTCTCTCAAGCATTTCTGAAAGATAATTATCAGAATAACAAGGATAAACTCTCAAAAGTATGTTCTTATGCTGAGCATGCAAAATGAGTAGCTATGCATACAACTGTAAATTATACAATTGGAGCCTGATAAAATGCTTGTGTGCTTACCTCATCTGTTAATTCAAAGGAAACAGCAACATTTTAGAAGTCTAACTGTGGAAACCTTATTATTACAATGATTTGTGGGTGCCTCATGAAAAGGGCTAAGCTACCTTGGTCACCAAAACTTCAAGGGGAAAATAGTTACAAATTTCAATAATTTTCCCCTAATCATTCACTGTCTAATAAAGTGTAATCTAGGATATCATCTCTGTCTCTCTGTCTCTGTCTCTCTGTCTCTCTGTCTCTGTCTCTCTCTCTCTGTCTCTCTCTCTCTCTCTCTCTCTCTCTCTCTCTCTCTCTCTCTCTCACACACACACACACACACAGACATTAACATACCCCTTTAACTTTGTCGCTACTGTGGTGACAAAACATCCCTGAGAAGTAAGAAAAACCGGGGATTTCAAAGTGTAAGAGAACAAGACAGTCTTTGCTTTTTTTCTTTACAGTTCTTTCCATATCCCTATTTCCTATCATTCAATCCTCTTTGACAGAGAGTCACTATTGCTAGGGAATTGTTTAAATGAAAAGAAGTATTTATATTTATTAAAAGACAAATGACTCTGGTTCTTTCTCAGAAATAGCTAGCTCCTTCCTCTCTCATCTTTCGCTAATAATGTACAACAGTGAATTTTAGACACAGCTCTGTTTTGCTAATACATTTTACTAAAATGAGGTTCCATGAAGAATTTATCTAGCATGCTGGGGAACGTGAACATAAATTCTGAGTCATCTATTTTGCTCCCTGTGGAAAACCAGAACAAGGGACAGTTTTAGAAATCATACTAATTTGATTCTAATGAATACAATAGTTGGTGAATATGACTACTTTTTGAACGTGTGGCTTCAGAAAGACATCTCTATATTAGACAAGACAAAAACATGGCAGTTATGAAAGCCATATTGAGGATTCAGGGCTGTGAATTACCTCCAATTTCAATTCTGAATGGTAAGTGGTAAGGTGATTATGAATGGTAGGATCAACTCAATCTACACTGAGAGGTTACTGTATAGTATTTAGGTAGCAATGGTAGCTTAGAATAAACAAAAAAAGAAAAGGAAAAAACCCTCAACTAATTACCTACAAAATAACCCTGTAACAAAGATCACATCACTATAGGTGGAAAAAGCATGTATTTGGAGTTAGACAAACATGAGTTTAACTCAGCGTACTACTTCTAAATTGCCTGGATGTTAAAGTAAGTATGGTATTGACATATGATAGCTCCGGTATATACAGGAACATATTATATGACATGTATGAACAGTAACACTTAGTATGAGGGTTGTTTTCATATTTTAAGAATAGAGAAATAAAAAAACAAGAAATTTGAATATTGAGAACACCTATACAGGATGGATTTGACTTGCAGTATTGCATTTTTACCTTATGATACTCCAAAATCTTACTCACTCAAATATCTGTACAATGCTGGGGGAGACATAATGACCAAAATACTACTGCCCATTTTCCTTTCAAAATATGAAACACATTAAAAAAAATCTTTCATCAATAAAAGTGGTTTTTTAATATAAATTAATTATCAAAGAAAATAATCTTGAGATAGAGAATAATGACTCTAAACATCACCTTCTCCCAACCCAGGATTATAAATATTTCATGATAGGAAAAAATACTTTTAACACAGATAAACAAAAGGGAAAAATTACAGACTAAAGATGAGTACGGTTAAATCAGGGAGTATTTAATTCTAGATTTTTACTATATATAATATAGATGAATAATGCTCCTATATGTATATTAATAAAAATGAGATCATATTGTTACAGTTTTTGTTTTTATTTTTGTTTTTTCATTTTGGCCATGCCAAGTGGCTTGCAGGATCTTAGTTCCCTGACCAGGGATTGAAACCGGGCCCTGGCAGTGAAAGCACTGAGTCCTAACAACTGGACAGCCAGGGAATTCCCTTTTTTATTTTCTTAGACCTCAGGCTTCTTTATTTAAGAACAAGGTGATGGGGACTTCCCTGGTGGTCCACTGGTTTAGAATCCGTCTTGCAATGCAGGGGGACAGTTTGATCCTGGTCAGGGAACTAAGATCCCACCTGCCACCGGGCAACTAAGCCCGAGTGCCACAACTACAGAGCCCATGCACTCTGGAGCCCGACTGCCACAACTAAGACCCGATACAGCTAATAAATAAATAAATAACTATTAAAAAAAAGAAAAAGAACAAGGTGATGAGTGATGTGGGGATTAAAATCAAGAGCATTATTGAACTTTACCTTGCCTCCAAACAGTTTGAAAAGTAATCTGCTTTCCAAATTAAGAGATGAATAACATATTTTTAAACGAATAAATATAATCTAAATTTAGTGAATGATTGACATCACATTATGTGAATATATAATACTTTATTTAGCTAATACATCTGTTACTGGACTTTTAATTTATTCCCAACACTTTACTATACAAAAGATAACACTGTGATGAACATATTTATATCTGAATTTTATAATACACCCATGATTATTTCAGTTAGATTTCTATACATGTGATTGCAGGGTAAAAGGTAAACAATTTTTAAAAGATATATGAGAGATACTGAAAAACTAACCACTAACAGACTACACCCATAACCACTAAGAAGACTATACACACCTACCAGCAATGTATCAGGAGAACTATTTCCTGAAATATTAATCATAAATATTGAACGTTATCATTTTCTTATTTACTTTTGGCAAGTTTATAGGCAAAAATACCCCACAACATTTATATATATCTTATTACTAGAATTACATGTTTTGTTCATGCTATCACTAGTCTTTTATTTTTCTTGTCTTCTGACTGCCTTAATACAACTTTTGTAAACTTCTTCATCAAGTTGTATCTTCTTCTTGTTAAATTTGAAAGAATGTGTGATTTTGTTACACATTATTGATATTAACCTTTCAGAATATTTATCGTAATTGTTTTTACTGATAATCTTACATTCTATTTTCTTAATCAACACCATTTAGGTGCATTAAACCTAAATGATTAAAAATCAACTTTTGTAGTCAAATTATTAACCTTTTCCTTAATGATTTCAGTCTTTGGTGTCATCCTTATGATGGTGAGTCACTTTCAGATTATAGAAATATTTGCTAATATTTTTATTGGTTTCCCCATGATTTCTTTCTTTTAAAAATATGAACACAAATTTGGCCTAGAATTCATTTTGATATATGAGATACAGTTAATATTGTTTTCACCCAAATGAGCAGATAGTATTGGTAACAGCACTTGCTAAATGCCATCTTTATCATATACTAAATTCTTACTTATACTTTGAAATATTTATAGATTTTGTATTTAACTATTCCTTTAACCTACCAGTCTATTCCAGTATAAGAAGAATATTAAGTTATTTTGGTTAATAATAACATTTCTATTTTTTTGGACAAATATTTTCCAATTTTGTCTCTGAATGAATTGTAGAATTATTTTGTTAAGATAACCCACCACCATCAAATTCACTTGATATTCATTGCAGTTAGATTAATTTCAGAGAAACTCTCTACAATATGAAATATTCTCATCCTAGAACACATATATTTGTACATAATATGCATATATTTGTACATAATGAAGTATCTTTTAAATTACTCTGTGACATGTTTTTCACATTTGTGTTATACATTACTTGTTAAGTATACTCACAGAGATCTTATATCTTATGCCTCAATAGCAAATAGGGCACTTTTAAGGCAATACTTTCCATGAGGGTTTGCTAACATAAGAGAAGTTGATTTGTTTTCTAAGTGTACCATGTAACCAAAAGTCTTATTGGTCCCAATTATTTTTCAGTTCATTTTCTTGAGTTTTCCAACCACACAATAATAATCTATGAATAATGATAAGATACATGGCTCATTGTAATATTTGTAATTTATTCTTTTTTTTTTACCATAGTTATTTGATAGAACTTCTAAAGCAGTGGTGAGAACAATCTTCACCATTCTTCTGAAGTTGATGCAAATAAATGTTTCCACTGCTATGTCTATGGTGGCTGCTGAATTTCACAAAGATGCTCTTTATCATGTTATTGAAATATTATATTGCTTGTATTCTAGTAACTTTTTTTAAAAATCAGAAATGCAGGCTGGATGTTATACAATGTCTTTTTAGAATATATAAAGATGTTCATATACTTTATCTCCTTCACCTAGTACTGTGATAAATTATATTATTAGATTGTTAAATATCAAACCATCCTTGCATTTCTAAAATAAATCCTACATACTAATGTTAAATTACTTTCTTAAAATATTTTGGAATTGACTTGCTAAATTTGTCTTCATCCATAATTGTGAGATTAGTTTGTAACTTTTGTCTTTTGTGCTACTTTCTCTGGCTTTGGTATCAAGATGAAACTTGAGGGAATGACCTAGTTTTCTACAGGCCAATACTCCCACCAAAAACTAGGAAAGGTAGTAAAAAATATATATATTTAAAGACACCAGAAGGCTGGGAAACAATGAAAACTAAAGGGAATAAAATTGCAAAGAAGGCAGACCTGTTAAAGGTGAGCTGAGGATCTGAAGCTGTCCCTGGAGGCATTTGGCAAACCTAGGAACAGAAACAGACTGAGAATCTGGGTTAGGTCCAGGCAGAGAGTAGCTACCAGGGTGAAAAAAAAAAAATCACTGAATTTTTGTTGCTTCCATGGGGCTGAAGTGCCAGAATTAGAGATCTCAGAGCCAGCTTTCTCCTCAAGACATTTTCTGAATTCTAAAGCTACACAGCTGAGGAAAATAAAGGTCTAAGCCAAAACCTTTCAAAAGCAAAGTAAGATTTCCTGCAGTCTCACAGTGTTTAAAGAAAAAAGACTCACTAGTGGGAGGATTCAGGAGAATCTCAGGTGGAAGCTTGAAAGCTCTTCAGGGAGTAATGAATTGATATTGACAGTTTCTAACCACATTTTTTCCTGTGGGCAATTGCTGATATGGGTAAGACTTCTACTCAAGATATTTGCCAAATTCTAAAATTGAAAAAAGCAGGAGGCTGAAGAGATAAGTTTATCTGAAAAGGAGAAATTTTCATAGTCCTCTCGGTACTGAACAGACAATAATGTGCCAGGCTCACATTAAAAGCTCAGAAAAAACACATCCCAGCAACAAAGGTAAACCAGAAGAGACCTTCAAGATGGCAGAAGAGTAAGAAGGAGATCACCTTCCTCCCCACAAATACATCAGAAATACATATACATGTGGAACAACTCCTACAGAACACCTACTGAATGCTTGCAGAAGAACTCAGACAGCCTAAAAGGCAAGAAACTCCTCACGTACCTGGGTAGGGCAAAAGAAAAAAGAAGAAAAAGAGACAAAAGAATAGGGATGGGACCTGCACCACTGGGAGAGAGCTGTGAAGAAGGAAAAGTTTCCACACACTAGGAAGCCCCTTCACTGGCAGAGACGGGGGTGGCAGAGGGGGGAAGCTTCCGAGCCATGGAGGAGAGCTCAGCAACAGGGGTGCTGAGGGAAAAGCAGAGAGATTCCCGCACGGTGGATCCGTGCTGACCAGCACTCACCAGCCCAAGTGCTTGTCTGCTCAGCCACCAGGGTGGGCGGGTGCTGGGAGCTGAGGCTCGAGCTTTGGAGGTCAGATCCCAGGGAGAGGACTGGGGTTGTCAGCGTGAACACAGCCTGTAGGAGGATAGTGTGTCACAGCTAACAGGGAGTGTGTCTGGGAAAGGGTCTGGAACTGCCGAAGAGGCAAGAGACTTTTCCTTGCCACTTTATTTCACAGTGCATGAGGAGAGGAGATTAAGATCACTGCCTAAACGAGCTCCAGAAACAGGCATGAGCCACAGCTATCATCGTGGACACCACAGACGGGCATGAGATGCTAAGGCTGCTGCTGCCGCCACCAAGAAGCCTGTGAGCAAACACAGGTCTCTATACACACCGCCCCTCCTGGGAGCCTGTGCAGCCCACCACTGCCAGGGTCCTGTGATCCAGGGACAACTTCCCTGGGGGAACACACGGCATGCCATAGATTGGTGCAACGTCATGCCGGCCTCTGCTGCCACAGTCATGCCCCACATTCTGTACCCCTCCCTCCCCTTGGCCTGAGTGAGCCAGAGCCCCCTATTCAGCTGCTACTTTAACTGCGTCCTGTCTGAGTGAAGAACAGATGCCCTCAGGCGAGCTACACACAAAGGTGGGGCCAAATCGAAAGCTGAACCCCAGAGCTGTGCGAACAAAGAAGAGAAAGGGAAATTTCTCCATGCAGCCTCAGGAGCAGCAGATTAAATCTCCACAATCAACTTGATGTACCCTGCATCTGTGGAATACCTGAACAGACAACGAATCATTCCAAATTGAGGTGGTGGACATTGGAAGCAACGATATATATATATATATATATATGTTTTTTTTCTTTTTCTCTTTTTGTGAGTGTGTATGTGTATGCATCTGTGTGTGATTTTCTCTCTATAGCTTTGCTTCTACCATTTGTCATAGGGTTCTGCCTGTCCGTATTTTTCTTTTCTTTAGTACAGTTTTTAGCACTTGTTATCATTGGTGAATTTGTTTTTTGGTTTGGTTGCTCTTTTCATTCGTTCTTTCTTTTTTTTAATTTTTAATAATTATTTTCCATTTTTTATTTCAATAACTTTATTTTATTTAATTTTTTTCTTTCTTTTTTTCTCCCTTTTCTTCTGAGCAATGTGGCTGACAGGGTCTTGGTGCTCCAGCCGGACGTCAGGCCTGTGCCTCTGAGATGGGAGAGCTGAGTTACCTCCTAGCTCCACATAATATCAAATGGTGACAATCTCCCAGAGATCCCGATCTCAACACCAAGACCCAGCTCCAATCAATCACCAGCAAGCTACAGTGCTGCACACCCCATGCCAAGAAACTAGCAAGACACAACACAATGCCACCCATTACCACAGAGGCTGCCTAAAATCATAATAAGGTCACAGACACCCCAAAACACACCACCAGATGTGGACCTGCCCACCAGAAAAACAAAATCCAGCCTCCTTCACCAGAACACAGGCACTAGTCCCCTCCACCAGGAAGCCTACACAACCCACTGAACCAACCTTAGCCACTGGGGGCAGACACCAAAACCAAGAGAACTACAAACCTGAAGCCTGCGAAAAGGAGATCCCAAACACAGTAAGTTAAGCAAAATAAGACAGAGAAACACACAGCAGATGAAGGAGCAAGGTAAAAACCCACCAGACCTAAGAAATGAAGAGGAAATAGGCAGTCTACCTGAAAAAGAATTCAGAATAATGATAGTAAAGATGATCCAAAATCTTGGAAATACAATACAGAAAATACAAGAAACGTTTAACAAGAACCTACAAGAACTAGAGTGCAAACAAACAATGAAGAACAACACAATAAATGAAATGTAAAATTCTCTACAAGGAATCAATAGCAGAATAACTGAGGCAGAAGAACGGATAAGGTGACCTGGAAGATAAAATAGTGGAAATAACTACTGCAGAGCAGAATAAAGAAAAAAGAAGGAAAAGAATTGAGGACAGAATCAGAGACCTCTAGAACACATTAAACGAACCAACATTTGAATTACAGGGGTCCCAGAAGATGAGAAAAAGAAAGGGACTGAGAAAATATTTGAAGAGATTATACTTGAAAACTTCCCTAATATGGGAAAGGAAATAGTTAATCAAGTCCAGGAAGCACAGAGAGTCCCATACAGAATACATCCAAGGAGAAACATTCAAAGACACATACTAATCAAACTATCAAAAATTAAATACAAAGAAAAAATATTAAAAGCAGCAAGGGAAAAACAACAAATAACACACAATGTAATCCCCATAAGGTTAACAACTGATCTTTCAGCAGAAACTCTGCAAGCCAGAAGGGAGTGGCAGGACATATTTAAGGTGATGAAAGGGAAAAACCTACAACTAAGATTACGCTACCCAGCAAGGATCTCATTCAGATTTGATGGACAAATTAAAACCTTCACAGACAAGCAAAAGCTGAGAGAATTCAGCACCACCAAACCAGCTTTACAACAAATGCTAAAGGAACTTCTCTAGGCAGGAAACAAAAGAGAAGGAAAAGACCTACCATAACAAACTCAAAAGAATTAAGAAAATGGTAATAGGAACATACATATTGATAATTACCTTAAACGCAAATGGATAAAATGCTCCAACCAAAAGACATAGACTGGTTGAATGGATACAAAAACAAGTAGTGTATATCTGCTGTCTACAAGAGACCCACCTCAGACCTAGGGAAACATAAAGACTGAAAGTGAGGGGATGGAAAAAGATATTCCATGCAAATGGAAATCAAAAGAAAGCTGGAGTAGCAATTCTCCTATCAGACAAAATAGACTTTAAAACAATGACTATTATAAGAGACAAAGGAAACTACATAATGATCAAGGGATCAACTGACGAAGAAGATATAACAATTGTAAATATTTATACACCCAACATAGGAGCACCTCAATACATAAGGCAAATGCTAAGAGCCAAAAAACGGGAAATTGACAGTAACAAAATCACACTAGGGGAATTTAACACCCCACTTTCACCAATGGACAGATCATCCAAAATGAAAATAAATAAGGAAACACAAGCTTTAAATGATGCATTAGACAAGATGATGGACTTATTTGATATTTATAGGACAGTCCATTCAAAAGCAACAGAATACACTTTCTTCTAAAGTGCTCATGGAACATTCTCCAGGATAGATCATATCTTGGGTCACAAATCAAGCCTTGGTAAATTTAAGAAATATGAATACATATCAAGTAATTTTCCGACCACACTATGAGACTAGATATCAATTACAGGAAAAAATCTGTAAAAGATACAAACACATGGAGGCTAAACAATACGTTACTAAATAACCAAGAGATCATTGAAGAAATAAAAGAGGAAATCAAAAAATACCTAGAAACAAATGAGAATGAAAACACAATGATCCAAAACCTATGGGATGCAGCAAAAGCAGTTCTAAGAGGGAAGTTTATAGCAATACAATCCTACCTTATGCAACAAGAAACACCTCAAATAAACAACCTAACCTTACACCTAAAGCAATTAGACAAATAACAAAAAACCCCCAAAGTTAGCAGAAGGAAAGAAATCATAAAGATCAGATCAGAAATAAATGAAAAAGAAATGAAGGAAACAATAGCAAAGATCAGTAAAACTAAAAGCTGGTTCTTTGAAAAAATAAACAAAACTGATAAACCATTAGCCAGCCTCATCAAGAAAAAAAGGGAGAAGACTCAAATCAACAGAATTAGAAATGAAAAAGGAGAAGTAACAACTGACACTGCAGAAATACAAAGGATCATGAGAGATTACTACAAGCAGCCATATGCCAATAAAATGGACAACCTGGAAGAAATGGACAAATTCTTAGAAATGCACAACCTGCCAAGACTGAACCAGGAAGAAATAGAAAATATAAACAGAGCAATCATAAGCACTGAACTTGAAATTGTGATTAAAAATCTTCTAACAAACAAAAGCCCAGGACCAGATGGCTTCACAGGTGAATTCTATCAATCATTTAGAGAAGAGTTAACACCTATCCTTCTCAAACTCTTCCAAAAGATAGCAGAGGGAGGAACACTCCCAAACTTATCGTATGAGGCCACCATCACCCTGATACCAAAACCAGACAATGATGTCACAAAGAAAGAAAACTACAGGCCAATATCACTGATGAACATAGATGCAAAAATCCTCAACAAAATACTGGCAAACAGAATCCAACAGCAAATTAAAAGGATCATACAACATGTTCAAGTGGGGTTTATCCCAGGAAGGCAAGGATTCTTCAATATATGCAAATCAATCAATGTGATACACCATATTAACAAATTGAAGAATAAAAATCATATGATCATCTCAATAGATGCAGAAAAAGCTTTCAACAAAATTCAACACCCATTTATGGTAAAATCCCTCCGGAAAGCAGGCACAGAGGGAACTTACCTCAACATAATAAAGGCCATATATGACAAACCCACAGCCAAAATCATCCTCAATGGTGAAAAACTGAAACCATTTCCACTAAGATCAGAAACTAGACAAGGTTGCCCACTCTCACCTCTATTATTCCACATTGTTTTGGAAGTTTTAGCCATAGCGATCAGAGAAGAAGAAGAAATAAAAGGAATCCAAATTGGCAAAGAAGAAGTAAAGCTGTCACTGTTTGCAGATGACATGATACTATACACAGAGAATCCTAAAGATCCTACCAGAAAACTACTAGAGCTAATCAATGAATTTGGTAAAATAGCAGGATATAAAATAAATGCACAGAAATCTCTTGCATTCCAAATAATAATGATGAAAAATCTGAAAGGGAAATTAAGGAAACACTCCCATTTACCATTGAAACAAAAAGAATAAAATACCTAGGAATACACTTACCTGAGGAGACAAAACATCTGTACTCAGCAAACTATAAAACACTGATGAGAGAAATTAAAGATGATACAAACAGATGGCAATATATACCATGTTCTTGGATTGGAAGAATCAACACTGTGAAAATGACTCTACTACCCAAAGCAATCTACAGATTCAGTGCAATCCCTATCAAACTACCACTGGCATTTTTCACAGAACTAGAACAAAAATTTTCACAATTTGTATGGAAACACAAAAGACCCCGAATAGCCAAAGCATCTTGGGAAAGAAAAACAGAGCTGGAGGAATCAGGCTACCTCAGTTCAGACTATACTACAAAGTGAATGTAATCAAGAGAGTATGGTACTGACAAAAAAACAGAAATATAGATCAATGGAACAGGATAGAAAACCCAGAGATAACCCCACGCACATATGGTCACCTTATATTTGAAAAAGGAGGCAAGAAGATACAATAGAGAAAATACAGCCTCTTCAATAAGTAAGTGGTGCTGGGAAAACCGGACAGCTACATGTAAAAAAATGAAATTAGAAAATCTCCCTAACACCATACACAAAAATAAACTCAAAATGGATTAAAGACCTAAATGTAAGTCCAGAAACTATCAAACTCTTAGAGGAAAACATAAGCAGAACACTCTGACATAAATCACAGCAAGATCCTTTTTGACCCACCTCCTAGAGAAATGGAAATAAAAAGAAACAAATGGGACCTAATGAAACTCAAAAGCTTTTGCACAGAAAAGGAAACCATAAACAAGATGAAAAGACAACCCTCCGAATGGGAAAAAAAATATTTGCAAATGAAGCAACTGACAAAGGATTAATCTCCAAAATTTACAGGCAGCTCATGCAGCTCAATATCAAAAAAACAAACAACCCAATCCAAAAATGGGCAGAAGACCTAAATAGACATTTCTCCAAAGAAGATATACATATTCCCAACAAACACATGAAAGAATGCTCAACACCATTAATCATTAGAGAAATGCAAATAAAAACTACAATGAGATATCACCTCACATCAGTCAGACTGGCTGTCATCAAAACATCTACAAAGAATAAATGCTCGAGAGGGTGTGGAGAAAAGGAAACCCTCTTGCACTGTTGGTGGGAATGTAAATTGATACAGCCACTATGGAGAACAGTATGGAGGTTCCTTAAAACACTAAAAATAGAACTACCATACGACCCAGCAATCCCACTACTGGGCATATACCTGAGAAAACCATAATTCAGAAAGAGTCATGTACCACAGTGTTCACTGCAGCTCAATTTACAATAGCCAGGACATGGAAGTAACCTAAGTGTCCATCGACAGATGAATGGATAAAAAAGATATGGCACATATATACAATGGAATATTACTCAGCCATAAAAAGAAACAAAATTGAGTTATTTGTAGTGAGGTGGATGGACCTAGAATCTGTCATAGAGAGTGAAGTAAGTCAGAAAGAGAAAAACAAATACTGTATGCTAACACATATATATGGAATCTAAAAAAAAAAAAAGGTTATGAAGAACCTAGGGGCAAGACAGGAATAAACACGCAGACCTACTGGAGAATGGACTTGAAGACATGGGGAAGGGGAAGTGGAAGCTGGGACAAAGTGAGAGAGTGGCATGAATATATATACACTACCAAATGTAAAACTGATAGCTAGTGGGAAGCAGCCGCATAGCACAGGGAGATCAGCTTGGTGCTTTGTGACCCCCTAGAGGGGTGGGAGGGAGGGAGACGCAAGAGCGAAGAGATATGGGGATATATGTATGTGTATAGCTGATTCACCTTGTTATACAGCAGAAACTAACACACCATTGTAAAGCAATTATACTCCAATAAAGATGTTAAAAAAATTAAATTTTAAAAAGGTAAACCAAAGGTACATTACAACTGCAACCCAAGCTCAACCCCAATCAATCCATGGTTGGATTAAGATGATAAGGCTCAAACCACAACCCACCCACTCATTCTAGCTACTTAGTAAGGGAAAGGATGAACTGATTCTGGTGGCAGGTGATATCATTTGGAACCTCTACATATTTTAAAAACAATGTCTAATATATACCAAAAAATGTTAGGAAGAGATAGTACCATATGACTGAAAACAACAACAAAAAACCCAAAAAACCAAGACCTCAGAAACAAATCGAACCAATATGTAGATGAACTACACATAGGCATTAATAAATGTCTTTAAAAGAACTGTAGAGGAGGAGGATCAGGATAGTGGATTAAGAGGACATGGAGCTTTCATCTCCCCAAGAACACATCAAAATACATCTACATGTCGAACAATTCTCACTGAAAACTAAGTGGAAACTGGTAGAAGGAATCTGGTACGAACAAGGCTGTAAGAAAGATACAGGTAATCAGGCAGGATGGGAAGAAAGTGATCGGTTTGGGCCCTGTGTTCCTGGGAGGTCACTCAGAGTAACAGGAAGAATACACGGGTGGACACCTGCCCTGGGGAGTGAGTGGTGAGAGCCACAGATTGGATGCCCAAGTCTGGGGTCCTGTGCAGGGGAGACAAGCCTCCTTGGCTGGTTGAAGGACCACTGGGACTAACGGGGGCACTGGGAAGCCTGAATGCTACTCATGAAGATCACATGAGTGCTGGGTTGCCCTCAAGGCAGGGTGGAAAGAGTTCTGCTCTAGTGGCTGCCAGGTTTCCCACAACCACCTCAGTGCATCCCTCAGCCTGAGCGAGCCAATGCACCAGTGCTGCTCACTCGATGTCGCAGCAGGGCATTAAATCTGGGGTGGTCATGACCAGGGAGAAAACTCGATCTTGGGATGCAGAGACAAACTGGTCTTTGCACGGAGGCTGGGTGGGATTGGGGTCATTGTTAGTGCTTACTCAAGCAGAACATCACAAGCAGCCCAAATCTCTGATGGCAGCACTCAAGCATAGCTCAACTCCTGATACTGAAAGTCCATATAGACAACAACAGCTCTATAGTGTGGTTCCACAACAGGGCAGGGGCAGCAGGGATGGGGGCTGTGATCAGCTGTGAGGGAAACAATTGTGGGAACCTATACAGGCAGCGTATCAGAGACAGCTTGAACCTCTGTCTGAAGTCAACACAGGCCAAGAGACCCCATGGACCCAACTTACTTCAGCACTTCCCGCCACTTGGGCAAGGCTCACAGTGTGGAAGAAGGGGGAAACACACAGTTAAAGGGAACAGAGCTGGTCCAGGCAAGACCCTCAGGGCTTCTGCTCCAGGAATTTGGGATCAGACCCCACCCCTCATAGGGTGGTCATGGCCATTGAGCAGAGGGGAAGTCCCACTTCACACCTGGTGGCAGCTCTAGCTCCTCCATCTCTAGCCCCACTCCCTTCCAAGCTGATAGCTACCAGCACATCCTGAGGAAAGATGTGACTTGTTTCCACACCAAATCCAGCTCTCCCACCAAAGGCACTGGGCACACATAGGGAATCTGCCACATGAGAACACCCCTTCAAGACCACAATAGGTAACTGTTTTACCTAAACTCATAGAAACAGAGAAAGTTAAGCAAAATGCAATGGCAGAAGAACTGTTCTCAATTGAAAGAGCAAGAAAAAACAGCTGAAAAAATAATGAAACATAAATAAACAATTTACCTGAAGAAGAATTCAAACCATTGGTTATAAAAAATGTTAACTGAATTAGGGGAAAGAATCTATCTACACATTAATAACTTTAATAAGAAACTAGAAAATATTTTAAAAGACCCAATCAGAAATGAAGAATTCAACAGCTGAAAGTAAAAGCACACCAGGAGGAATGAATAGCAAACTAAGAGATACAGAAGAATACATAAGTGATCTGGTAGAATAATGTAAATCACTCAATCAGAACAGCAAAAGAAAAGAGCAAATTGTAAAAATTGAAAACATCTAGGAGTTCTCTGGTATATGCTACTAAAGAAAATTAACAAAACCACAAGGGAAGAAATAAAGAGAAGAAAAAATGAACAGAGAAGAACTAAACGAACAAGCAGAAAACAAGCGACAAAATGGCAATAAGTACATACCTATTAATAATTACTTTAAATATCAATGGACAAATGCTCCCTCAAAGGACATAGGGTGGCTGATTAAATGAAACAACAAGACCCTTCTATATGTTGCCTAAGAAACTCACATACACAAAGAAGGTGAGGAAATGAAAAAAGATATTTTATGCAAATGGAACAATAAGAAAGCCGGAGTAACAATACTCACTTCAGACAAAATAGACTTTCAAACAAAGGCTATCACAAAAGACAAAGAAGGGCATTATATGATGATAAGGGGATCAATACAAGACAAGGATATTACACTCATTAGTATGTACACCCAATACAGGGGGACCTAAATATATAAAGCAAATATTCACAGACATAAAGGGAGAAATTGACAATAATACCATAACAATAGGGAACGTTCACACCTCACTTACATCAATGAACATATGATCCAGACAGAAAATCAATCATATAACAGTGGTCTTAAATGACACACTTGAACAGTTAAACTTAAAAGATAGCTACAGGACATTTCATCCAAAAACAGCAGAATACACATTCCTTTCAAGTGCACGTGGAACATTCTCCAGGACAGATCACACACTGGGCCACAAAATAAGGCTGAACAAATTTAAGGAGATAGATATTATATCAAGCATTTTCCCCCACTACAGTGGTATAAAATTAGAACTCAATTACAGGAAGAAAAATGGGAAAAGCATGAACATGTGGAGACTAAACAACATGCTACTAAAAAACCAACTGGTCAATGAAGAAATCAGAGGAAATCAGAAAATATGTTGAGACAAAGGAAAAAGGAAACACAACACTCCAAAATCTATCAGATGCAGCAAAAGCAGTTCTAAGGGGGAAGTTTATAGCAATACAGGCCTTCCTCAAGAAATAAGTAAAACCTCAAATAAAGTACCTAACCAACCACTTAAAGAAATTAGAAAAAGACAAACAAAGGCCAAAGTCATCAGAAGGAAGGGAATAAAGATTAGAGAGGAAATAAATAAAATGAGATCAAGAAACAATAGAAAAGAGGGAAAGAGGTAGGGGCAAGACAGGAGAAAGGGATGGGCTTCCCTGGTGGTGCAGTGGATGAGAGTCCGCCTGTTGATGCAGGGGACACGGATTCGCGCCGTGGTCTGGGAAGATCCCACATGCCACGGAGCGGCTAGGCCCGTGAGCCATGGCCGCTGAGCCTGCGCATCCGGAGCCTGTGCTCCGCAACGGGAGAGGCGACAACAGTGAGAGGCCCGCGTACCGCAAAAAAAAAAAAAAAAAAAAAAAAAAAAAAAAAAGAGAGATACAAAACTACTATGTATAAAATAGATAAGCAACAAGGATATATCATATAGCACACAGAATTATAGCCATTATCTCATAATAACTTTTAATGGAGTAAAATCTGTAAAAATACTGAATCACTATGCTGTATACCTGAAACTAATATAATATTGTAACTTTTTTTTTTGGCTGCACTGTGAGGCATTCGGGATTTTAGTTCCCCAATAAGGGATCAAACCCATGTCCCCTGAATTGGGAGCACAGTCGTAACCATTGGACTGCCAGGGAAGTCCCTAATATAATATTGTAAATCAACTATACTTCAATTTTTTAAAGTCTGTGATAAATATGCTCAAGAAAATAGAGAACAGATAGACAAATTGGAAAAAGGATGGAGAATTTCACCAGAGAATTTGAGGATATAAAAAAATTTAAATGGACGTTCTAGAATTAAAAAATACATATCTAAAATTCTAATTCCTAATTTTCTATTCTACTTCTACCAAGGCATTCATTATGTGTTTGTACTAATTACCTTGAAGTTAGGAGGGATATAAGTAGACATAATATTAGGAACCATTTCCAGAAAAAACAAAATGCAAATGCCAATGAATAAATGAGAAAGAGGTCTTTAAATCCTGTTAAGGGATGATAATTATAGTGTGAGCTTTTATATCCACAGCTTCCTGGCTAGTTAAAGCAGAAACAAACATATTTCACCAATCTAGATTTTAAGAAACCTTTTTTCTATATGATGGACAAAGTAAAAGCAATGGTCACTTACAGGAAGGTGTGTGAAGACAGCAAAGGTGCTACGTAGAAAGGCAATGAGGTCTACTAGGTAATCACTAGCTTTGTTGCCCAATTCTCCAGTCATCCAGTCATAGTCAGCCAGCTGAAGAAACTGGTCAATCTTCTGGTTTAAGTTGGTATAAATCTCTTCTTCAGCTGCATGTCTGGCATCCTGTGAAATATGAAATTTGAATAATCGTTCAAAATTCCAGTATAAGCAAAGCAGAAATCTCTGCTGGGAGACATCTCAAACTAAGTAACATAATTGAGAATATCAAGTAATATCACAGTCTCCATTAATTTTTCTTGTTTTCAAAAGCTCAGTAGAGTCCTTTCTATTTTGTATCTGCAAGACAAATTATTATATTGATTCACCAAATAGAGAAACTGCCTTCACTGCCCTCAGCTATCTGCATCTTTTGTACCTTCTTACCTATGTTCAAAACTACACTCATTCTCAGGATCCTATTCTCTTTCTTCTCTTCTGGGATTCCAACAACCTCCCTTCCTGCAATATCAACCTGTTATAGTTGCTAGTCTCTTCACTTTGCTTATTTTAAGTATCCTGAAGTTTCTAATTTAATGCTGTATGTTCCCCCTAGTCACTATCCTACATTTCTAGATTCTTTATAATCAAGTTTCTTCAAAGATTGGCACACATTTCCTAAAATATGCTCTAATTAAAAATAGTCCTGAAAAATGCTTAAATGACAGCAAAAATGTTCCTAGATCAATTAAGTCTGAGAAACCCAGTTTAAACGAGTCTTGATTTACACTGGCATATAAAAGACTCTAAGAAGTGTTATGGGACTAAAGCTTAAAGAAAAACATTTTTAGGACAAAACAGTCTATGCTGCAATCTAACAATGCATCAACATGGATTGGTCCAGGGTAATCCATGACCGCCAGGCTACCATATCCAATAACCATTTTTCAGTCTGATCTTACCCTGTTCTCTGTTGGATTTCAGGACATAGTTTTACTTTTACTTTTCTGGCCTCTAATCCTCTCACTTTCGCTGGATGATTTCATCACCTCCTATGGCTTCCATTGTATCTGTCCAAACCCTTCCTTGTTAAAGACCCATATTTCTGATTGTTTCCTGCATTATGGCTCACAGAAACTTTGAATACTGTAAGTCCAGGACGAGAATAATCATAATTCCCACTCTTCACCTGTTCATTTCAGGCCAAGGCAGAGATTTAAGCAACATATTGGATTCCATTCTTTCCTTCATAGTCACGGTGTCCTATAAATTCTAACCCTCAAATTTTACTCGAACTCATACCATCCTCTCCATTTTCACCTTTTTAATGGTTGCATAATTTTACAGGTATTTACATACTATAATATAGACATTGACTATGTTTACTTATATGAACACAGTTCTAAGAGCATTCCTCTGCTTACATATTTACTTACTTGTATGATAATTTAATACTGTCCTTGAATTCTCATTTTACTAAGTTTTCTTTTAATTAATAAACATTATTTTCTAGAAATCTGGGCTTAAAGAAAAATTGAGCAGAAAGTACAGGGCATTTGCAGATACTGCCTGCCATTCCCCTCCCACTGTTTCCCCTATTTAAAAAACCTTGCATTAGTGTGGAACATTTGTTACAATAGATGAACCAATATGGATATTTTATTATTAACTAAAGTTCACAGTTTGCATCAGGGTTTACTATTTGTGTTGTACAGTTCCATGGGTACTTACAAATGGATAATGTCATGTATTCACTATTACAGAATCATACAGAATAGTTTTCTTACCATAAAAATCCACTCTATCCATCCCTCCCTTGCTCATCCCCCAAATCCTGGAAACAAACCATCTTTTTACTTTCTCCAGAACTTTGCCTTTCTACAATGTCTTATACTGGGAACCATGTATGTAGCTGATTGGCTTATTTTACTTAGCAATGTGCAGTTAATTTTCCTCCATGTCTTTCTATGGCTTGATAGTTCATTCCTTTTCATCACTGAATAATATTCCATTGTCAGGATGTATCGTAGTTTGTTTATCCATTTACCTATTGAAGGACATCTTGATAGATTCTGAGTGTAGTCAATTTTGAATAATGCTGCTGTAATGATTTATGTGTAAGTTTTTGTGTAGCTTAACATTTCAATTCACTTGGATAGTTACCAAGAAGCATGACTGGTGAGTTGCATGGGAAGTCTATTTCTGTTTAGCCTTGTAAGGAACTGACAAATTGTCTTCCAAAATAACATTACCATTTTGTATTAGCACCAGCAATGAATGAGAGCTGCTATTGCTCCAGCATTTGTTGTCAGTGTTTTCAGTTTTAGCCTTTTTAAGAGTTGTACAATGGTATGTCACTGTTGTTTTAACTTACAACTCCCTCTCCATCCTTTGGTGGGGTATCTATTTGGATCTTTCCCCCATTTTTAAAGTGAACCCACATTAAACCCACTTTTAATTTTCTTCTTGTTGACTTTTACCCATTCTTTGTATATTCTGGATATAAGTCCTTTATTAGATATGCATTTTACAAACATTTTCTGCTTCTTTTCATTCTTTTAACAGTGTCTTTTCTACAGCAGAAGTTTTTCATTTTAATGAAGCCCATCTTATCAGTATTTTCTTTGATGGATCGTGTTCTGGTTGTTGTACCTTAAGTCATAGCCAAACTCAAGGTTACCAACATTTTCCCTTATTTTATCTTCTAAGAGTTTTATACTGCTGTGTTTCACATGTAAGTCTGTGATCCCTTTTGAGTTAATTTTTTAAACATCTTTATTGGAGTATAATTGCTTTACAATGGTGTGTTCCTTTGGGCTTTACAACAAAGTGAATCAGTTATACATATACATATGTTCTCATATCTCTTCATTCTGGCGTCTCCCTCCCTCCCACCCTCCCTATCCCACCCCTCTAGGTGGTCACAAACCACCTAGCTGATCTCCCTGTGCCATGCGGCTGCTTCTCACTAGCTATCCACCCTATGTTTGGTAGTGTATATATGTCCATGCCACTCTCTCACTTCGTCACAGCTTACCCTTCCCCCTCCCCATATCCTCAAGTCCATGCTCTACTAGGTCTGTGTTTTATTCCCATCCTACCCCTAGTCTTCATGACATTTTTTTCCCCTTAGATTCCATATATATATGTGTGTTAGCATACGATATTTGTTTTTCTCCTTCTGACTTACTTCACTCTGTATGACAGACTCCAGGTCCACCCACCTCACTACAAATAACTCAGTTTCATTTCTTTTTATGGCTGAGTAATATTCCATTGCATATATGTGCCACATCTTCTTTATCCATTCATCTGTTGATGGATACTTGGGTTGCTTCCATGTCTTATCTATTGTAAATAGTGCTGCAATGAACATTTTGGTACATGACTCTTTGAATTATGGTTTTCTCAGGGTATATGTCCAGTAGTGGGATTGCTGGGTCATATGGTAGTTCTATTTGTAGTTTTTTAAGGAACCTCCATACTGTTCTCCATAGTGGCTTTATCAATTTACATTCCTACCAGCAGTGCAAGAGTGTTCCCTTTTCTCCACACCCTCTCCAGCATTTAGTGTTTCTAGATTTTTTTGATGATGGCCATTGTGACCGGTTTGAGATGATATCTCATTGTAGTTTTGATTTGCATTTCTCTAATGATTAGTGATGTTGAGCATCCTTTCATGTGTTTGTTGGCAATCTGTATATCTTCTTTGGAGAAATGTCTATTTAGGTCTTCTGCCCATTTTTGGATTGGGTTGTTTGTTTGTTATTGAGCTGCATGAGTTGCTTATAAATTTTGGAGATTAATCCTTTGTTGGTTGCTTCATTTGCAACTATTTTCTCCCATTCTGAGGATTGTCTTTTGGTCTTGTTTACGGTATCCTTTGCTGTGCAAAAGCTTTTAAGTTTCATTAGGTCGCATTTGTTCATTTTTGTTTTTATTTCCATTTCTCTAGGAGGTGGATCAAAAAGGATCTTGCTGTGATTTATGTCATAGAGTGTTGTACCTATGTTTTCCTCTAAGAGTTTGATATTGTCTAGCCTTGAGTTAATTTTTAACTCAATTAACTCAAATGTTTTTGAGTTTAATTCAAACTCAAATTTTTAACTCAATTTTAAAGTGTAACATCTATGGTTAGTTTCATTTTTTTTTTTTCTTTTTTGCAGGTGGATGTCTAGTTGTTTCAACATTTATTGAAAGCACTTTCATTTCTCCATTAAACTGAGTTTACTGCATGTCAACAATCAGTTGACTGTATTTGCGAGAGTCTATTTCTGGGCTCCTATGTTGTTCCCTTGACCTAATTTTTTTTTTTTTTTTTTGCCAATACCACACTGTCTTGATTACTGTAGCTTTATAGTAAGTCTTGAAGTCAGGTAGTGTCAGTTCTCCAACATTGTTCTTCTCTATCAATATTGTGTTGACTATTCTGGGTGTTTTGCCTCTCCATATAAACTTCAGAAACAATATGTCAATATCCACAAAATGAGTTGCTGGAATTTGGACTGGAACTGAATCTTTAGATTAAGTTGAAAAGAACTGATATCTTGATAAAATACTGAATCATCTTATCCATGAATATGGAACATATCTCCACTTATTTATTTATTTTTTGTGGTATGTGGGCCTCTCACTGTTGTGGCCTTTCCCGTTGCAGAGCACAGGCTCGGGACGCACAGGCTCAGCGGCCATGGCTCACGGGCCCAGCCGCTCCGCGGCATGTGGGATCTTCCTGGACCGGGGTACGAACCCATGTCCTCTGCATCGGCAGGCGGATTCTCAACCACTGTGCCACGAGGGAAGCCCTCCACTTATTTAGAGCTTACTTCTTTGATTACTTTTTATCAGAGTTTTACAGGTTTTTTCACATAGATCTTGTTTATCTTGTTAGATTTATACCTATTTCTCTCTTTTTTCAATGTTAATGTAAATAGCATTATGTTTTTAATTGCAAATTCCAGTTATTTGTTACTGGTATAATGATAAAGCAAATAACTTTTGTATATCAATTTTATATGCTGAACCTTGCTACATTCATTTATTCCAGCAGTCTTTTTGTTATTGTTAATTCTTTCATTTTTTCTACTTAGACAATCATGTCACCTGTAAACTAAGTCAGTTTTATTTCTATCTTCCCAGTCTGTAAATCCTTTATTTCATGGCTTACTGAATGTTGAATAAGAGTGGTATAAAAGGACATCCCGGCCTTTTTCATGATTTTAGCAGGAAAGTTTCTAGTTTCTCACTATCAAGTATGATGTTATTTGTAGGACTTTTGTAGATGTTCTTTACCAAGTTGAGGATGTTCCCCTTCTATTATAATTAGCTGAGAGGTTTTTATCATGAATAGGTGTTGGACTTTGTCAAATGCATTTTCTATATCTATTAATATGATTCTGTAATTGTTCTTCTTTAGCCCATTAATGTGATCAATTACAATACTTGATTTTTGATGTTTAATAAGTCTTGCAGACCCACTTGGTGGTAGTGTATAATTGTGATACATTGTTGGATTCAATTTCATAATATTTTGTTGAGGATTCTGCATCTAAGTTCATGAGAAATATTAGTCTGTAGTTTTCCTTTCCTGCAATGTCTTGCTGGTATTACGGTAATGCTAGCCTCATAGAGTGAGTTACATAGTATTTTCTCTGCTTCTATTTCCTGGAAAATATTATAGAGAAGTGGTGAAATTTCATCCTTAAATATTAGGTAGAATTTCTTTCAGCTTAATTCGTGTATAACTGACAAGTTGTAAGATATTTAAAATGAAAAACATAATGACTAAATATAGGTATACACTGCAAAAGGATTCCCCACATCAAGTTAATTAACACAGTTATCACCTCACATATTTACTTTTTTTGCTGTTTTGTTTTGGTGAGAACACTGAAGTTCTACTCTCTTAGCAGTTATCATTTATACATAATGTAATCAACTGTAGTCACATTGTTATATACTAGATGCTCAGACTATTCATCTTACAATTGAAAGTTTGTACCCTTTTATCAACCTCTATTTCTTCACCCCCCCAGCCCTGGCAATAATGTTTCTACTCTCTGTTTCTATGAGTTCAACTTTTTTTGTTAGATTCCACATATAAATGATACCATGAAGTATTTGTCTATCTGGTCTATTTCATTTTGCATAATGCCTTCTAGGTTCATCCATGTTTTTGCAACTGATCAGGATTTTCTTCTTTTTTTAATGGATGAATAATATTCCACTGTGTGTATGGGGTGTGTGTGTGTGTGTGTGTGTGTGTGTGTGTGTGTGTGTGTGTGTGTATAATTTAGCTATTCATCCATTAATAGACACTTAGGTTGTTTCCATATCTTGACTATTTTGATCAATGCTGTAATGAATGCAAAAGTATACATAACTCTTCAAGATATTGATTCCTTTGAATATACATCCAGAAGTAGAATTGCTGGATCATATGGTAGTTCTATTTTTAATTTCTTGAGGAAGCTCCTTACTGTTTTCCATAGTGGCTGTACCAGCTTACATTCCCACCAACAGTACACAAGGGTTCCCTTTTCTCCACACCCTTGCCAGCATTTGTTATCTCTTGTGTCTTTTCTTTTTAATAGAAGTATAGTCGATTTACAATGTTAAGTTAGTTTCTGGTGTACAGCAAAGTACAGCTATACATATATTTTATATATATATATATATATACACACACACACATATATATATATATTCTTTTCCATTATGGTTTATTACAAGATATTGAATATAGTTCCCTGTGCTATACAGTAGGACTTTTTTATTTATCTGTTATATATATAGTAGTTTGTATCTGCTAATCCCAAACTCCTAATTTATCCTTCTCCCATCCCCTTTCCCCCTTGGTAACCTTAAGTTTGTTTCCTATGTCTGTGGGTCTACTTCTGTTTTGTAAATATGTTCTTTTGTATCATATTTTGGATTCCACATATAAGTGATATATGGCATTTGTCTTTCTCTGTCTGATTTACTAGTATGGTAACCTCTAGATCCAACCGTGTTGCTGCAAATGGCATTATTTCATTCTTTTTTTATGGCTGAGTAGTAGTCTATGGTATATATATATACCACATCTTCTTTAACCATTGATCTGTTGATGGACATTTAGGTTGCTTCCATGTCTTGGCTATTGTAAATAGTGTACTATGAACACTGGGGTGCATGTATATTTTCAAATTAGAATTTTCTCTGGATATGTACCCTATCTCTTATCTTTTTGATGATACCACTCTAAGGTGTAAGGTAATATCTCATTGTAGTTTTGATTTGCATTTTCTTAAAGATTTGTGATTTTGAACAACTTTTCATTTACATGTTGCTCATTTTTATGTCTTCTTTGGAAAAATGTCTATTCAGTTCCTCTGCCCATTTTTTAATCAGATTGTTTCTTTGCTATTGAGTTGTATGAGTTCTTTGTAGTTTTTGGATATTAACCCCTTACCAGATACATGATTTGCAAATATTTTCTCCAATTCCATTGGTTGCTTTTTCATTCTGTTGATGGTTTCTTTGCTGTACAGGAAGTTTTTAGTTTGATGAATTCCCACTTGTTTATTCTTTATTTTATTGCCTTTGCTTTTGGTGTCAACTCCAAAAAATCACCTCCAAGACCAATGTCAAAGAAGTTACCCCCTATGTTTTCTTCTAGGAGTGTTATAGATTCAGTCTTATATTCAAGTCTCTAATCCATTTTGAGTTGATTTGTGTCTATGGTATAAGACAGAGATCTAGTTTCATTCTTTTGCATGTGGCTGTCCAGTTTCACCAAAACCACTTATTTAAGAAACTATCCTTTCCTCATTGTATATTCTTGGCCCCTTTGTCATAAACTAATCGACCACATATGTATAGGCTTATTTCTGGGATCTCCAATCTGTTCCATTTATCTATGTGTCTGTTTGTAGGCCAATACCATACTGTTTTCATTATGATAGTTTTATAATATAATTTGAAATCAGGAAGTGTGTTGTTTCCAGCTTTGTTCTTTCTCAAGATTGCTTTGGATTTTCAGAGTCTTTTGTGGTTCCATACAAATTTTAATATTTTTTTTCAATTTCTGTTAAAAAAGTACCATTTTGATAGGGATTGCATTGAATCTGAAGTTCACTTTGGGTAGGTTGGACATTTTAACAATATTAATTCTTCCAGTTAATGAACATTGAATATCTATCCATTTACTTGTGTCTTGTTCAACTTCTTTCAACTGGGCCTGGTGTTTTCTATTTTCAAAAGCCATTAATTATTGATTCAATTTCTTCAACAGATATAAGGCTATTTAGATTACTACTCCTTGTGTGAGTTTTGGTAAATTGTGTCTCTGAAAAAATTGGTTCGATTTATGTAGGTTGCTAATTTGTGGATATAGAGTTCCTCATAATATGCCCTTATTAATCTTTTAATGTCCATGGAATCAGTAGTGATGGCCCCTTTTTCATTTACGATATTAGTAATTTGTGTCTTCTCTCTTTTATTATTGGTCAGCCTAACTCAAAGTTTATCAATTTTATTGATCTTTCTAAAAATCCATGTTTGGTTTCATTGGTTTTCTCCTTTGCTTTTCTGTTTTCAATTATTTCTGCTCTAATTTTTCTTTTCTTTTGATTATTTTGGATTTAATTTGCTCTTCCTTCCCTAGTTTCCTATGGTAGAAGCTTAGATTACTGATCGTGAAATTTCTTCTTTTGGAATTTATGCAGTTAATGCTATAAATTTCCCTATAAGCAGTGCTTTCACTGATGCCACAAATTTTAGTAAGTTGTACTTTATTTTAATTTAGTACTGTTTAATTTCTCTTGAAACTTTTTCTTTTACCCAAGTGTTTTTCTGAAGTGTGCTGGGTAATCTCCAAATATTTGGGGATTTTATAGCTATCTTTCTGTTATTTATTTCCAGGGTTTAATTCCATTTGGTCTGAGAGCAAGCTTTATATGATTTTTATTCTTCAAAATTTTTTAAGATGTGCTTTAATACTCAAAACATGGTCTGTCTTGGTGAATGTTCTTATGAGCTTGAGAAGAATATGTATTACGCTGTTGTTAGATGAAGTATTCTATAAATGTCAATTTGATCTAGCTGATTGATAGGACCATTCAGTTCAACAATATCCTTACTAATTTTCTGCCTCCTGGATCTGTCAATTACTGATAGAGGGGTTTACTAAGAGATTTTATCAGGAAGAGATGTGGCCTTACATAAAATACCTTTTTAGTATCTTTTTAAATACTCATGCATTTTTTTCTCACCTGATCTATTACAGTAGTGAATAATTTTAAACAACTTTCTAATACTAATCATCCTTGAATTCTTAACATTACTTTATCCCTGCTTTCTATGCACTTCTGGATTTTGTTTCATATTTTATTATTTATGATTTTTACATCAATATTTGTCTTTAATTGTTCGGGGATTTTATGGTTTCTCTAGTTTTCTTTTTAAACTTAATTTCAGCTATGATACATTTTTTCCATAGTTTTAACACATTTATTAAATCTAATAACTTTCATCAAGAGCCTGGCACACCTGAGGGAATCATGAGTTTATTAAATATTGGCTAACCTCATGTTATGACCAAATCTCTCTTTTTCTGTTGCTCTAGTATTTATTTTATCAATTGTTATTATCTTTGTTTTTTACATCTTTATTGGTGTATAATTACTTTACAATGGTGTGTTAGTTTCTGCTTTACAACAAAGTTAATCAGCTGTACATATACATATATCCCCATATCTCCTCCCTCTGGCATCTCCCTCCCACCCTCCCTATACCAGCCCTCTAGGTGGACACAAAGCTCTGAGCTGATCTCCCTGTGCTATGTGGCTGCTTCCCACTAGCTATCTATTTTACATTTGGTAGTGTATATATGTCCGTGTCACTCTCTCACTTCATCCCAGCTTACCCTTCCTCCTCCCATGTCCTCAAGTCCATTCTCTACATCTGCACCTTTATTCCTGTCCTGCCCCTAGGGTCTTCAGAACCTTTATTTTTTTTAGTTTTTGAATCATTGTTATGTTGACTTCACAAAAATTAACTGAGATATTTTCCATTTTTCTCTATGGTATGGAGTAGTTTAAATTATACAGAAATTATCTGTTTCATGAAAGCCTGAATGAATTAACTGGCAAAATCATGTGAAACTTCCCCAGTTTTAAGAAGTCTTTAATAACTTTCTCATTTTTTTCATAGTTATGTCAATTTTCTTTATCTTCTTTTCTTTTTTTAATATTTAGTTGGTTGCACTGGGTCTTAGTTGCAGCATGTAGGCTCCTTAGTTGCGGTTCATGGCTCCTTAGTTGTGGCTCACCGGCTCCTTAGTTGCAGCACACAGGCTCCTTAGTTGTGGCATGCAAACACTTAGTTGTGGCATGCACTTGGGATCTAGTTCCCTGACCAGGGATTGAACCCAGGCCCCCTGCATTGGGAGTGCCGAGTTTTATCCACTGTGCCACCAGGGAAGTCCTCTTTATCTTCTTGAATCACTTTTTAAATCACATATTTTCCTATAGACCATCAAATTTATTAGCACAGTTATACAAAGTACTCTCGGTATTTCATTTCCTCTGATTATAAATTTCAAGTAATTGTGATTTATTTATTCCTTCCTTTCTCCTTTCTTTTCTCCTTCCTTTCCTGCATTCCATCCTTTTTTCATTCCTTTCTTCCTTCTTTCTAATTAGGGAAAGTAAATGATTATTTTAAAAATTGCAACACATCCTTGCTTGAAGTCTCTCAAAGACTTTAGTAGGATAAAGTCCAAATTATCTATCATTCTAAAACAAAGTGCTTCACAATTGATATTTACCTACTTCTCTATGTCATTGCTACCCTTATTCTACACGGAAGAAGTATGATTTTATTTCATTATTTCATCTTTTTACATGAAGTTGCCTCACCTAAAAATGTCCCTTACTCCCTCCTCATCCTTTCTCCACCTGGACACCTCCTGCTGGTCCCAAGATACTCCTGCTGGACACCTCCTACTGGACCTTTTCTGGTAAGTCCTCCCTGAAGGTCTCACAGCTGAGATAAGTACCACTCACCTCTTCTTCTAGACCTGTCAATGTTGATTTCCCTTGGAGCTCAATCCTCACACCTTCTCCCTATCTATATTAAATTCCCAGAAGAAAGCCAGATCCATGGCATAAAATACCATCTTTACACTTATGAATTCTAAATTTTTATGTCCAGCTATGACTTTATCCTGTCAATTTAATCTCTATGATAAATGACTAATAAATACCTCAAGCTTAATATGCGAAAAATAGAAATCTTGATTCTACTACCACTCCCCCAAACTGTTATTTTCTTGCTGTTCCCCATCTTAGTTAATTCAGTTTGCTTAGTTTAAGTATCTTGGAATTATTCTTGACTCCATTCTTTCTCTTATAATCTCATACCTAATCTAGCAATAAAACTTGCCATCTCTATCTTCAAAAATATTTCTTACCACTTCCAACCTTACCACTGTAGTCCAAGTGACCATTATCTCTTACCTAGACTACTGCAATGACCTTCAAATTGGATTCTCTTCTTCCACTCTTATTGACCTACAGTATATTTTCCACATAGCAACTAGGGTTCCCCATCATAAATCAGGTTATCACCACCATTTCCAGTCTTCTAATGACCTCATGTTTCACTTCAAAATAAAATAGAAAGTATTTATTGGGGCCTACAAGTCCAGAAATCATATGACTCCTGACGATCTTGTCTCTTACCACCCTTACCAATGATAAATACATCACTGCCTGACTGACCCCCTTGCATACTGATCACCTTGAATACACCAATACCTTCTACCATATTGTTACCTCTGACTGGCCTGCTTATCTATCAGAAATCCAAGTGATTCAATTTCTTACTTCATTCACGTCATTTATTTTTCTTCCTAGCTCTTATCACTACCTGACATTATATTAAATTTTGTGTTTGTGTATCATCTATCACCCTCACTAGAATATATGCTGTGTAAAGTCAGGAGACTGGTTTATTGCCTGGTATATAGCAGATGCTTTATAAAAACTTGGAGAATCAGTGAGAGATTTAATGTATTTATTATACTATTCCAGCATTTTTTGCACAGCTCTTTACAGAACTCACAGTGTCTGTCTTCCCTGTAGATTATAGACTCTAAATCCAAGGACTAAATATTTTCTCTTCCATATTTTATAGTAGGTACACAAGCAATATTTGTGATGGGGTAAATTAATAAATACCTTCATTCTATTTTGTAAGTGAGGGAATTCTTATAAACAAGGAAAGCTAAGGATACCAGCTTCATTAGGTCACATATGGTAGAAACAAGAAGGAACTCTGCAAGAAAATACCTTGAAGACTTTCTGATTGTTTTTGCCCCTTTTTCAGCATTAAGGTTTCCATCTGTAAGTGAAAGTTTTCTGGAAACAGTAGCTTAGGAAAATACACAATATGTAGCTGTTATAATTGCCATGTTTATACTGAGTTCTGGGTTAGATGGTCTGAAACAGTCCTGGTAAAAATAAACTTTCAATGTGTTTTAAGCAATCAGTGTTTTTAATAAGCACTGTCAACATGACCTTTAGTGGTCTCCAGAACTTTTCCTTTACTAAGTATTTAACTGGCTGCTCAACCTCTATGGCTTCCTGTCTGCCTTTAATTTTCCCTCAGCAATTTTAATGCTGGAACAACAAAATACACAAGCCACCCTTTGGGAGGATTTCTGACCATAATTTGAAAAGCCCTTGAAATAAGAAAATTGAGATGGATTAGGGGAAGAACAGCAGTACATATTACATATTCCCCATAGGATAAACAAGTATAAATGAACATCACATTCTAACTCTCTAACTTCTATTTCCTATTGAACACTTACCTATAAGTGTCTCCCTCATTTTCTTTCCTAGAGAAATTTTGGCTTCCACATGTAGAAATCATGTAGAAATATTTTTGATAAAATTATTACCCATGCTCCACAATAATGCTAATATTAAGAGTACTTATAATTCCTATTAAACTATCTAAGGAAGGTCATCCTGAAATTCTTAAAGCTCTTGTCATATTTTCATACTAATAATTGGGGCCTCTTTATGAAATAAGTCTTTCCTTCACTAAAAGTGTATCAGTATTACTACAAGGAGACATCATTGAAAAGTTTACAAGTAAAGATACCAACATAATATCATGCATAATTAATTCTGTTGTAAGTAATTTTATAGGGAATTTGAAACAACCCATGGTCACATCATGAATGTGTAACTCATCTAGCAGCTAACCTAATCATAAACATAGATAAAGAATATCTTGTTGTTACACATCTCACTTTTTCCATTTTTTCAGCTTCACTGAGGTACAATTGAAAACAAAATTATAAGACATTTAAAATACATATTGTGGTGATTTGATATACAAATATATTGTGAAAGGATTTCTTTTCTATCATCTAGTTATTTAACACATTCATCACCTCACATATTTATCATTTTTTTAGTAAGAACATTTAAGTTCTATCCTCTTAGCAAACATTGTACAATATAGTATTATCAACTATAGAAACCATGTTTTACATTAGATCCTCAGACCTTATTCCTCTTATAGCTGAAAGTCTGTACCCCTTCTACCAACTTCTATTGCCAAACCCACTCTCCCAGTACCTGGCAACCATTTTTCTACTGTTTCTATGAGTTTGACTTTTTTAAAAGATTCAAATGGCAGGATTTCCTCATTTTTCATGACTGAATAATATTCATATACACATATGATATACACACATATATATGGATACATATATGGAGAAAATGTATATAACATTTTCTTTATCCATTTATCTGTTGATGGAGACTTAGGTTGTTTCCATATCTTGGCTATTATGATTAATTCTGCAGTGAACATGGAAGTATACATAACTCTTCAAGATAATGATTTTGATCCCTTTCAATACACACTCAGAAGCAGAATTGCCAGATCACACAGTAGTTCTATTTTTAATTTCTTGAGGAAGCTCCATACTGTTTTTCATAGTGGCTATACCAGCTTACATTCCCACCAACAGTGTACAAGTTTCCCTTTTCTCCACATCTTTGCCAGTATATGTTATCTCTTGTATTTTTGAGGATAGCCATTCTAACATGTGTTTATCTCAGGTATTATCTCACTGTGGTATTGGCTTGCTTTTATTGAAAAGACTATCCTGTCCTCATTGTATATTCTTGGCCCCTTTGTCATAAATTAATTGACAATATATGCATGGATTTATTACTAGGTTCTCCAATCTGTTCCACTGATCTATGTATCTGTATGTATGCCAATACCATACCATTTTGATTACTATAGCTTTATAATATAATTTAAAATCAGGAAGTGTGATCCTTCTACCTTTGTTCTCTCTCAAGATTGCTTTGGCCAGGATCTTTCATATTTTTTTTCTTGGAACAGAAAAAAGAGCAGATCATACCAACAATTTTTATATGTCATAAAATATAATAAGCAATATGAATCAAATTGGATTTCTTCTCTTAAATCCATTCTCAAGGGAAGGTACCAATAAATAGGGAAAGAGAACAAAATGATCAAAAAAAGGAGATACCATAAACATAAATCATGAGTTCAACTCTACCGCTTCATATCTAATTAACAACTTCTAGATTTCAAAAGGGTGACATAGATTTGTTTCAGAACTAAAATAATCAAACAATAATAACAACGATAACAAACTCCCAAAGTATACATGTTGGCCATTATGTCAGAATCTACCATTTTAGTTTAAGATATTGCCCTGTTACTCTTTCTGCTTTATATTTATTTAAAGCTCACATGGCAATATAAATGAGTTTCCTAAGGCTCTTTACTCTCCAGAAACTCATCTACCATCAATTCTTCTTTTGCTCTATAAGAGTGTCATTTTTTCCATTTAATTCAACACTGCATCAAAACTAGTCCTGTGGCCTTGTAAGGCGATTATAAAATTGCTAACTACAATAGCAAGGGACAGAAATTCCTCACTAAAATGTAAAGTTAAAAGAAAAAAAAAACTGGACCCAGGACACAGAAAAGAGAGGATAGCTAAATTAAAATTTTTAAAGTGCTGTTGATTTCAGCTGCAACCACTCTTTTCTAGACCATATTTGAAAATACTTGACTGTCAGGTGGTCAACTGAGGAAATAGTCATTTTCATGAACGAAATATAAGGAAGATTTAGTGGACACAGCTGTAGACCATTTTTAAACACCCCAAAATTGGCATTGCTATTTGTTTTTCTAAGGAAATCATAAGGACTTATTCTGAAGACCATGTATGACTTATGCGAGAAACAAAGCTGTGTTAGGTAGAATGCCCCAGCACACAAGAAGCACTTCTACAGTAATGTAGAGCTTTCTCACCTTAAAAGTCGTGGTGCCATAGAGCTTTGTGGTGTGGACTGTCTCTGGAAGCACATTAGTGATATTGGTGATGAATTCTTCCAAGTACTTACAGGATTTCTCCAAGTGTGTTGTATTGATAATAATCTGGACAAGCTGGAAAATAACAAGAACATGTAAGAGTAATTTGACTATTCACCCTAGGATGAATGGCTCAATATGAATCTGATGGTACAAGAAAAACAAAAGGCATAATGGCAGAGGCCATCTGTATTCTATAAAAAGTTAATGTTAGAGCACAGGCTTAAGTATCACTTCCTCTGTGAAGACTTCCCTGACTTCCCAAAGCATCTTGTATTTCCCCCTAATATAGGAGCAATTGTCACTATTTTAAACCTGTTTTCTTCTGTTCAAAATAAAGACTAGACTAAGATCAAAAACTGATAGTGTTTAGCATCGTACCTGGCAATAAATAATTGCCAAATGCATGAAATAAGTGAACTCCAATTAAAAGAACAAGAATGACTGAAATGTCAAGAAGTTTCAAAATTAGGCATGATGAACACAGGATGGTTGGAACAGGTTGCAGTATATTAACAAACAACATTAGTTTGTGAAAGAAAAAAAACATGAGCACTGAAGTCAGAGAAACCAGGGAGCAACTACTTACAAAATTATTGATATTGAGAAAGTTACTTAACTTCTCTAAGCCTTTTTCTTTACCCATAAAATGTTAATAATAATTTCTAAATCACAGAATTATTATGAAAATTAAATATTCTTTAGTTAACACTATTTTCCTTTTCTTACATAGTAGATCCTTAAACAAGGCAGTACTGGTAAGATAAAAAGTCATCTATAAATTACTTCGAGAGGAGAATAAGGAAGAATACTACTGTCTGTATACAATTAACGTCTGTAAAGCACTGCACAATTCATTTTCTTAGATCGTCCTCCCAGCAACCTGAAGAAGTAAGTTAAGTGGGCATAATTATTACTTCCATTCTACTATAAGAGAAAAAAGAAAAAATGAACTGATTTACTCTAGATCATGTAACATTAAAACTGGGATTCAAATCCAAGTAATCAACCTTCAAGTTATGGACCTCATTCAGATTCGACAGAGAAATTAAACCCTTTACAAACAAGCAAAAGTTAAGAGAATTCAGCACCACCAAACCAGCTTTACAACAAATGCTAAAGGAACTTATCTAGGCAGAAAACAAAAGAGAAGGAAAAGACCTACAAAAACAAACCCCAAACAACTAAGAAAATGGCAACAGGAACACGCATGTGGATAATTACCTTCAATGTCAATGGATTAAATGCTACAAGCAAAAGACATACACTGGCTTGAATGGATACAAAAATAGAACCTATACATATGCTGTCTACAAGAGACCCACTTCAGATCTAGGGACACATACAGACTGAAAGGGAAGGGATGGAAAAAGATATTCCATGCAAATGGAAATCAAAAGAAAGCTAGAGTAGCAATTCTCATATCGGACAAAATAGAGCTTAAAATAAAGACTATTACAAGAGACAAAGAAGGACACTACAAAATGATCAAGGTATCAATCCAAGAAGAAGATATAATAAATTGTAAATATTAATGTACCCAACATAGGAGCACCTCAATACATAAGGCGAATGCTAACAGACATAAAAGGGGAAATCAACAGTAACACAGTAATAGCAGGGGGCTATAACACCCCACTCTCACCAACAGATCAAACAAAATGAAAATAAATAAGGAAACACAAGCTTTAAATAACATTAAACAAGTGGACCTAATTGATACTTATATGACATTCCATCCAAAAACAACAGAATACACTTTTTTCTCAAGTGCTCATGGAACATTCTCCAGGATAGATCATATCTTGGGTCACAAATTAAGCCTTGGTAAATTTAAGAAAATTGAAATCATATCAGGTATCTTTTGTGACCACAGCACTATGAGACTGGATATCAATTACAGGAAAAAATCTATAAAGAATACAAACACATTGAGGCTAAACAATACACGATTTAATAACCAAGAGATCACTGAAGAAATAAAAGAGGAAATCAAAAAAATACCTAGAAACAAATGACAATGAAAACACACCAACTCCAAACCTACGGGATGCAGCAAAAGCAGTTCTAAGAGGGAAGTTTATAGCAATACAATTCTACCACAAAAAGCAAGAAACATCACAAATAAACAAGCTAACCTTACACCTAAAGCAGTTAGAGAAAGAAGAACAAAAAAACTCCCAAAGTTAGCAGAAGGAAAGAAATAATAAAGGTCAGATCAGAAATAAATTAAAAAGAAATGAAGGAAACAATAGCAAAGATCAATAAAACTAAAAGGTGGTTCTTTGAGAAGATAAACAAAATTGATAAACCATTAGCCAGCCTCATCAAGATAAAAAAGAAGACTCAAATCAACAGAATTAGAAATGAAAAAGGAGAAGTAACAACAGACACTGCAGAAATACAAAGGATCATGAGAGATTACTGCAAGCAACTATAAGCTAATAAAATGGACAATCTGGAAGAAATGGACAAATTCTTAGAAAAGCACAACATTCCAAGACTGAACCAGGAAGAAATAGAAAATATAAACAGAGCAATCATAAGCACTGAAATGGAAACTGTGATGAAAAATCTTCCAACAAACAAAAGCTCAGGACCAGATGGCTTCACAGGCGAATTCTACCAAACATTTAGAGAAGAGCTAACTCCTATCCTTTTCAATCTCTTCCAAAATAGAGCAGAGGGAGGAACATGCTGAAACTCATTCTACAAGCCCACCATCACCCTGATACCAAAACCAGACAAAGGTGTCACAAAAAAAGAAAACTGCAGGCCAATATCAATGATGAACATACATGCAAAAATCCTCAACAAAATACTAGCAAACAGAATCCAACAACACATTAAAAGGATCCTACACCATGATCAAGTGGGCTTATCCCAGGAATGCAAGGATTCTTCAATATATGCAAATTAATCAATGTGATAAAACATATTAACAAATTGAAGGAGAAAAGCCATATGATCATCTCAATAGATGCAGAAAAAGCTTTTGACAAAATTCAACACCCATTTATGATAAAAAAAAAAAAAACTCTCTAGAGAGTGGCATAGAGGGAATCGACTTCAACATAATAAAGACCATACATGACAAACCCACAGCCAACATCATTCTGAATGGTGAAAAACTGAAAGCCTTTCCTCTAAGATCAGAAACAAGACAAGGTTGCCCACTCTCACCACTATTATTCAACACAGTTTTGGAAGTTTTAGCCACAGCAATCAGAGAAGAAAAAGAAATAAAAGGAATCCAATATAGAAAAGAAGTAAAACATCACTGTTTGCAGATGACATGGTATTATACACAGAGAATCCTAAAGATGCAACCAGAAGACCACTAGAGCTAATTAATGAATTTGGTAGAGTAGCAGGATACAAAATTAATGCACAGAAACATCTTGCTTTCCTATACACCAATGATGAAAAATCTGAAAGAGAAATTAAGGAAACACTCCCATTAACCACTGCAACAAGAAGAATAAAATACCTAGGAATAAACCTACATAAGGGACAAAAGACCTGCATGCAGAAAACTATAAGACACTGATGAAAGAAATTAAAGATGATACAAACAGATGGAGAGATATTCCATGTTCCTGGATTTGAAGGATCAACATTTTGAAAATGACTCTGCTACCCAAAGCAATCAACAGATTGAGTGCAATCCCTATCAAACTACCAATGGCATTTTTCACAGAACTAGAAGAAAAAATTTCACAATTTGTATGGAAACACAAAAGACCCCGAATAGCCAAAGCAATCTTGAGAAAGAAAAACGGAGCTGGAGGAATCAGGCTCCCTGAGTTCAGACTATACTACAAAGCTACAGTAATCAAGACAGTATGGTATTGGCACAAAACCAGAAATATAGATCAATGGAACAGGATGAAAGCCCAGAGATAACCCCATGCACATATGGTCACCTTATATTTGATAAAGGAGGCTAGAAGATACAATAGAGAAAACACAGCCTCTTCAGTAAGTGGTTCTGGGAAAACTTGACAGCTACGTGTTAAAGAATGAAATTAGAACACTTCCTAACACCATACACAAAGATAAACTCAAAATGGATTAAAGACCTAAATGTAAGGCCAGACACTATAAAACTCTTAGAGGAAAACATAGGAAGAACACTCTTGACATAAATCACAGCAAGATCTTTTTAGGCCCACCTCTCTAGGCCCACCTCCTAGAGAAATAGATATAAAAACAAAAATAAACAAATGGGACCTAATGAAACTTAAAACCTTTTTGCACAGCAACGGAAACCATAAACAAGATGAAAAGACAACCCTCAGAATGGGAAAAATATTTGCAAACAAAGCAACTGACAAAGGATTAATCTCCAAAATAATACAAGCATCTCATGCAGCTCAATATCAAAAAAACAAACAACCCAATCCAAAAACGGGCAGAAGACCTAAATAGACATTTCTCTGAAGAAGATATACAGATGGCCAAAAAACACATGAAAGAATACTCAACATCACTAATCATTAGACAAATGCAAATCAAAACTACCATGAGGTATCACCTCACAGAATAGCCATCATCAAAAAATCTATAAACAATAAATGCTGGAGAGGGTATGGAGAAAAGGAAACCCTCTTGCACTGTTGGTGGGAATGTAAATTGATACAGCCACTATGGAGAACAGTATGGAGGTTCCTTAAAAAACTAAAAGTAGAACTACCATATGATCAAGTAATCCCACTCCTGGGCATATACCTGAGAAAACCATAATTCCAAAAGAGTCATTTACCACAATATTCATTGCAGCATTATTTACACTAGCTAGGACATGGAAGCAATTTAAGTGTCCATTGACAGATGAATGGATAAAGAAGATGTGGAGATATGTACAATGGAATATTACTCAGCCATAAAAAGAAACAAAATTGAGTTATTTGTAGTGAGGTGGATGGACCTAGAGTCTGTCATTCAGAGTGAAGTATGTCAGGAAGATAAAAACAAGTATCTTATGCTAACACATATATATGGAATCTAAAACTTTTTTAAAATGGTTCTGATGAACCTAGGGGCAGGACGGGAATAAAGCAGCAGATGTAGAGAATGGACTTGAGGACACAGGGAGGGAGAAGGGTAAGTTGAGATGAAGTGAGAGAGTAGCATTTACATATATACACTACCAAATGTAAAAGAGATAGCTCTTGGGAAGCAGCTATATAGCACATGGAGACCAGCTCAGTGCTTTGTGACCACCTAGCAGGGTGGGATAGGGAGCGTGAGAGGGAGACGCAAGAGGGAGGAGATATGGGGATATATGTATACACATAGCTGATTCACTTTGTTTTACAGCAGAAACTAACACAACATTGTAAAGCAGTTATAATCCAATAAAGATGTTAAAAAAATAGTTTGGATTTAGAGACTGAGTTTTGGACACAAATTCCATCACCTATAAAATTACCCAAAACATCAGCTTTTTAACTTTAGAGTTAAAAAACACCCACCAAAATAAGCAATTCCTCACCTTCTTCCTTTCAACATGTTTCTCCTTCAGAGGAGGACAAAATTTTTTAAATTCAAATTTAAAAATTTAAATTGTCTACATTAAATCACTCTTCTTCATGAGTGGGAAGGTGGCTAGTGGCAAGGTTGTCGTGATAGGGAAGCCAGAAAAGTAAGAGAGTTAATTTGGGGAACTGAAAATTTTCTATTTTAAAATGAGCATTACCTATAGGGAACACATTCTATCTATCAAAAGAAATCCTAATAATAAGGAGGAATCGTGTCATGTTATAGAAATAAAAAACAGTGGCAGTCAAAGAGAAAATTGTCGTGTTTTGCAGGATATTGGCAGTTAAAAAAAAAAAAATAAAGAGGCGGCTTCACTGGGTACAGTAGTAATTTCCCATGACTTTTTAAAGATCTGTCAACACAAAAGATCACCATGAATTACATCAATTGGCTGTCAGTCACTTTTGAAATGTTTCATTGCTGAGCATAGAATAGACTATTAAAACACTCTAGGATTACAGTAGATACCATGTCATTTTCAAAGGGAATATTGTCTGTTAATGAGGTCTAAGTGATCTCTACTCCTGAATGACAGCTAAACAAAATCCTTAAAATGGCATTTACAAATGTGAAGCCAGATGCTTTGGGGGAAATTTTGAACTTAAGGGTGAAACAAAGCAATTTCAAGTATCAACTTCCATCAGAGTTTGAGCTCCTTTGATATTTTTAACCCCTTCTTCCCCCTCTTACAAAAATATATCACTGTAGCCATCCAAACTGTCCTTATTGTTTGAAGGACATGGAACTAACAATGTATTAAGATATTGGTTATATCTTATATAAAGTGGAGTTCTGTGAAACCTGTCCAGAAGAAAAGAAAACACTATAAAGCAAACAAACACCTCTCACAGCTAAATGACAGAAGTCACTTAGGCTAAAAACCATTAAGAAGCAGAAACTTTTTCTGTCTTTCCTTCCTAGTATCAGAGAGAATCTAATAAGGAAGGCACAGACTAGACTGTGGAAGTCACTTCTTTTCCAACCCTGTTCCGATTACCGCAGCAGAGTCTGAACCATGATCACAGAAGATATTCATATTCTTGACCAACTCCAGGGGAAAAAAAAGGCTTCATCTTCTCCAAAAGTTCAAAACTAAGCCCTAAATTCCACAAATTTAGGTGTCCATTCCCAATTATAAATTACTTCTGGGGTATACACATCTACTTGTAATTAGGATCAATATTATCTTGTTTCCCAAATCAGAGAATTTAGTACATTGAAGCTCCAAATGGACTAATCCAAACCAAGAAAATGACTCCTCACCACACCATCAGTGCCTCTCAAATAGTGATTTGCAGGAAGATAAAGAACTAAATAACAGCCTTGGTTCTCATTCACAAAAATAAGCTATCCATAAGACTACAAGGAATTTTATCTCCATTTCACCCCAGCAAGGGTATAAAAAGCTGTGTCAGCTACTCATTTTATACCTTCTCCAAGACAAATACATAAACTGCTAAAATACTTGGAACTCCTGGTTTCAAATTCAAAGGTCTAGTACAGAGCTTATATTTGAAAAGACTTATGTATAAAATGTTTTAACATAATATTAGCAATATCACTGCTGTTAACAATTGGGGATGAAGACAAATGGTATGTCGGAGATAAATAACACAGGACAGAGCCATATGATCATCAATCCAGACTATAATAAAAACAAAGGGTGAATACAAATCATTGGTCATTTATTCAGGTCTCCTGGGGCATTATTATAATCATAAAAATATAAGTATTCAATACGGTATCACTACCAAGACCTCTAAATTTCTTTAACTTTGCCCTAAGAACCTACCTACCTACTTTCTTTTTTTTTTTTCTTTCTTCTCTCTTTCATTAATTAATAACTCCTATGTGCCATGGAACTGGGATAGAGCTGTCCACAGTTATACACAAGACAAAGTCCCTGGCTTCATGGATATTACAGTAAACACATACACATGTAAACATATAGTATGATGGCAGGTGGTAATAAGCACTGGAAATAGAAGGGAGGATAAAGAGTTACATGGGGATGTTAGATCTGAGCTATTTTGAGATAGGGTGGTCAAGGAGGGTTCCTTAAGGAAATAACATTTGAGTAGGGACTTAAGTGAAGGTATACTGCTATCATCTGTAATAAATAAATTCTTTAAAATCTAATTTATATTTTAAGCCTTTCTATCAATACATTCTTCACAAAGAAAGAGTATCCTTTGATTCACTGTAAACCTTCTTCCAAATTTAACTAATTCTCTGATATTCTGAGATTAATAAACTAGTGGCTTATTTCCTTTCTCTCCATGATATCATTTTTAAATCAGTGTAGTGAAAAAGCAAAGGTTTAGAAAAAAATAAATCTTATTTTAAAACTTACTTCAAATCTTTTTTTAAAAATTATAGTTGATATACAATGTTGTATTAGTTTCAGGTGTACAGCAAAGTGATTAAGTTATACATATTTATATATATTTTTTCAGATTCTTTTCCCATATATTGATAGGTTATTACAGAGTATTGAGTAGAGTTCCTTGTGCTATACAGCAGGTCCTTGTTGATTATCTATTCTACACATAGTAGTATGTATATGTTAATCCCAATCTCCTAATTTATCCCTCCCCCTCAACTTTCCCCTCTGGTAACCATAAGTTTCTAAGTCTGTGAGTCTGTTTCTATTTTGTAAGTAAGTTCATTTGTATCATTTTTTAGATTTCACATATAAGTGATATCATTTGATATTTGCCTTTGTCTGACTTGCTTCACATAGTATGATAATCACTAGGTCCATCATTGTTGCTGCAAATGGCATTATTTCATTCTTTCTATGGCTGAGTAATATTCTGTTGTATAAATATACCACATCTTCTTTATCCATTCATCTGTTGATGGACATCTAGTTTGCTTCCATGTCTGGGCTACTGTAAATAGTGCTGCTATAGACACTGGGGTGCACATATCTTTTCAAAGTATGGTTTTCTCTGGATGTATGTCCAGGAGTGGGATTGCAGGATCATAGGGTAGCTCTACTTTTAGTTTTTTTAAGGAACCCCCATACTGTTCTCCATAGTGCTGTACCAATTTATATTCCCACCAATGGTGTAGGAGAGTTCCTTTTTCTCCACACTCTCTCCAACATTGATTAATTGTAGACTTTTTCATCTTATTTTTAAAAGAAAATGTATTTCAAAATTTATCTCCAATTTCATTTGCAAACTACTTACTGGTTGAGTGGCCTTAAGCAAAGTTACTGTCTTTCATCACCTTAAAATTGAAATAATAACCTCAATGTCATATCAAGGAAATAATAAATACATTATAAATAATTAAATATAAGTACTAATATAAAGAATAAAGTATTGTGTGTAAAATATACCAAATTCATGGGAGCTATTATTGATATGGAGTTACTACTTATTATAGATCCAGCTAAAAGTGGCTTATATGGCTTAAGAAAATATATAACCATGCTGACTAGTCTCACTTTAATTTATATCCACTAGCCAAAGTGGGCACTTAATGCTATGAATTAATCACATCATCGGTCATGAACTAATTCTCTTTTCCATACACCCAGAGATACCGTCTCTTCTCCAGAGATACCTTAAACCCAACATTTGTTTCCACTTTTAGCTGAAGACCTTTCTTTCACTGGGAAAACTGAGCATTTGGAGAGGGCCACCATAACATATACACAACCACCATCATCTGCGTACACATACTCTTGATTCTCATCTGTTACCAGAGGTGAACTTTACACTACCTAAAACCAACCTCTTTAATTGTGCATGAGATTCTAAACTCTCTCTCCTACTTAAGCACAGTACTCCAGAGATTTCCCCCTTTCTCCTACATCATCAGCTTTTTGCTTTCTATTGCATCATTCTCATCATAAATAACATGCTTCTCCTATTAAACTTCTCCTATTTTAAAAAAAAAAGCTTTTTATTAACCGACCTCGCCTGCCAGCTACGACCTCATTTCCTTACTTAACCTCTGTAACAAAATTCCCTGAAAGAGTTGTCTTATATACAGTCTCCAATTCCTCTCTCCCCATCCTTTAAAATTTTTAATATAAATAAATGCTTTATTTAAAACAGTTCTATATTTACAAAATAGGTGCAAACAGTTCCCAAACAAACCACACCCAGTTCCCCCTACTGTTTACATCTTACATTACTATGGTATGCTTGCCATAACTAAGGAACCAACATGAGTACATTACTATTAACTGAACAACACACTTTATTCAGGTGTCACTAGTTTTCTCCTAATGTTCTTAACAGTTTTCAGGAGCCCATCTAAGATATCACATTACATTTAGTCGTCCTATCTCCTTAGCCTCCTCTGGTCTGTGACAGTTTCTCACACGTTGTTTATGATGACCATGAAGTTTTGAGGAGTACTGGTTAGGTGTTTTGTAGAATGTCCTTCAATTTGGGTTTGTTTAACGTTTTTCTCATGGTTAGACTAAGCTCATGGGTTTGCAAGGAAGACCACAGAGGTGAAATGCCTTCTCATCACATCATATCAAAGGTACATGCCATCAACACAAGTTATCACTGATGATATTATATTAACCTTGATCACCTGACTAAAATAGTATTTGTCAGGTTTCTTCACTGTAAAGTAACTTTTTCCCTCCTTCCACACTCTGCTTTTGGGAAGTAAGTCACTAAGAACAACATCCACACAAGGGGTGGGAAGCTAAGCTCCAACCCTGGAAGGAGTAATATCCATGTAAATTATTTGAAATTCTTCTGTGTAGGACTCATTCTCTTTTAAACCTACTCCATCAGGAATTTCCTACCATCATTCTATTAAAAATGCTCTTATCAAGGACACCATCTTACTCCAAGTTGCTAAGTCCAATGGTAATTCTTAATCTTCAGTTTACTTGATGTATCCCCAATATTTATAATTGTCCACTCCTTCCTTCTTGATATACTTTCTTTCTTCACTTGGCTTCCAGGACACCATACTCTCGTGTTTCTGTTTTTATTTTTTGTTGTTGTTGTTGCTGTTTCTTACTTCTCTAGTAGCTCCTTCCCAACTCCATTCCAGGTTCCTCTTTTCCCCTGGCTTCTTAATATGATAGAGCCCAAGGGTTCAATTCTTTTAAAAAAAAATTCATTTATTAATTTCTGGCTGCATTGGGTCTTAGTTGCAGCATGCAGGATCTTTCATTGCGGCATGCAGGCTTCTCTCTAGTTGTGGCGTGCGGGCTCCAGAGCGTGTGGGCTCATTAGTTGAGGTGTGCAGACTCTCTAGTTGTGGTGTGCCATAGTCAATGTGATCCTTTTTGAATATGTCAGATGATGATGCCATTAATCAAAATCCTGCCATGGCTCCCATTTCATACAAAATAAAAGCCAAACTCTTTATAATGGCCTACCATGAACCCCTGGTACCTCTCTGATCTAATCTACTGTTCTCTTCCCCTTACTCACTCCATTCCAGCTACCCCAGCCTCCTTATTATTCCCTAAACTTGCCAATAACTTAACTACCTTCAGACCTTTGCTCTAGTTCTAACTTCTGTCAGGAATGCTCTTTTCCCTTCAATAATAACTTACTGTCAAGATGTTGCTCTTTTTAATAAGACCAACCTTGAACCTCCACCAGACTCCTGATTTCCTTAACCCAGGTTCTTTCTCTTTCTCCATAGCATTCACGACCTTTCATCATACTACATGATTTACTTATTTATTTTCTGAACAATTTATTACCTGTTTTCTACCACTAGAATATAAGCAAGAATCTCTTTTGTTGATGTTCTTGTTGTTTACTTACTTATTCTTAAGACTTAGATTGGTGCCTGTCACATAGTAGGCACTCAATAAATATTGTAAAGTTAATTAACAGGACGTCTTGTTCTAATCTTCTGACTTCTCTTATTTGAAAAACTCCATTTCTATACTAGCCCTAACAACCACTGTTTACCTGCCCAGACCTCTTTCTTAGTAACAGGCAATATGCACTGAGTATTTGCAATGAACTAGGCACTATTCTAAGCACTTTACATGTTCATTTAATCTTCACAACAATCCTGTGAAATACATGCTACTATTGTCCCCATTTTACACATAAAGTTAAGCAATCTGCCCAAAAACACATTTATTAAGGGGAGAACCAGAACTGGAACCTGGGCAGTCTGCTTTAGAACATATACTCTTGACTGACCTTCTTCTCACAGACCTGGAAGAAGCAGCCCTAGGAAAACAGCTGTGTCTGCTGACTGAACTAGAGATCATCACTTAGGGTCTGAGAATAAAAGGCATTCAAGTTACAGTAGGTGGTAGAACTGAAAGGTAAAGTAGAGTTGGCTTAACATGGGGAAGTAAAGAAGCCATGAGAAAAGCATGAAAGCCAGTATATAGAGAGAAAGAGATAAAAGAATAGAGCATATGGACAAAAAAAATAAGAGATAAGATACCATATAACCTCAAATCAAGACAGGCAGAAAGACATTAGCTTATACAAACTTTTAAATACTAAAAGAATTGTTTATCTGGTAACCAGAAATAGGATTCTGTGAGTTTTGAGTGCTTATACTACTTTTATCATTTGAGTGGATATCTGCTCCCTGTTACAAAATCACCTCTAACTAGAACAATTTCCATGTTACTATGGACCTTCTGTAAAAATCTCTATCTTTGTTATGATGGAATAATTAAATCAATATGGAAAGTAGTACACTACAGTAAAAATGAGTAAGTTTGGGGAAAAAAATAACCTGAACTTAGGTCTCATTTCTATCATTTTGCTAGCCTGGGCATTCTCCTTGAACTTTAATTACACCTTCTATAAAATGGGAATAATAACACATGCCCAGCCTGCTTCAAATGCTATTGTAATAAATAAGGTGATTATCTGTGAATGGACACTGAAGAATATAAATTGTTCCACAAACACTGCCTATTACTGATGATGATTCCAGATGTGAAATCACTTTAGTTACCTATAAAGAAGGATATAATGTCCTCCCTTTCATAAAAGGTGAATAATATAGTTAGTCAAAGATTTACTGGTTGGTGATGAAAAAATCACTGGTTTTGTATGTGTCTATACAGGTACACACCACCATCAAAGCCAAAATAAATAAACGTGTGGATGTTCCTTCATTCATATGTAAAGATTTTGATAACAAAAGTATTTTTGCCGAAAAAGATCCATTGACTTAGGAATAACATTTAGCATACACTGAAATTATGCCAAGAACTATGATACAGTACTTCTTGATAAGCTCCTACTGCTTCTTCCTATTGTTACTTGATCTGTACAGTGCCTTTGAAATGGACAATGGAGTCAGGAAAACTGAAGAACTGAAGAGTTAAGTCTTCTTTTAAGATGCTACAGTAAGTCAATGGCATAGTCACAACTAAATTCCAGAGTCTTCTGTGTCCAAAGCTGTTTCTATCACACCATGTTCCTGCTATTCTACTTGTTTAAAACGGATTTATTTTTGTACACCTGAAACTAACACAATATTGTAAATCAACTATACTTCAGTAAAAATAAATTAATTAAATAAAATGGCTTTTAAGAGATTGATAAATCAAATGGCCTAAGAAGAATTATATCAAGAGTTTTAATGTAGAGGTAGTTCACAAAATAAATTTTCTGTCCTAGTTGGGATTCAGAAAAGGAGAACAGAATAATCTACAAAAGCATAAGGATTTCCAAATTTTCAATCCAACCTTGCTTTTCTGTAGCATTCCTGATTACAAAAGAAGTTAGCCTATTCTCAGACACATAATGGCAATGCCTAATATTTCTATACCAGGCAAGAGAAACGAAGCTCTGCAAAATGAGGGAATTGTCCAAATAACGTCGAATGTGACTTTAAATTGTAAAAAAAAAAGTTTGTTATAAGTAGAATTCAGTCACTGCCAATGTCCCACATTATAATAAAGTATTTATAAATTATAATAACAGTGTTTTTAAATCTTAACACAGGGAAAGAAACAATCATTCCAAAATCAGAAATAGATGTTCACCTGGCTTCCAGCTGTACTTATCTATGGGTCAGTATTGTTAACCACTTACTGACGTTCATCCTTGATAATGTATATCTGAAAATGTCAATATTTCCTAGACCAACTGACTTTGAAACTATACCACCTCTAAAAACAGATGACCAACAAACAGCCCTTCCCTTCACCTGTGAAGAAAATTCCTCCAAGCTCTCTCACACCTGGCACTCTAATTTCCATAAAACGGGAGGATGAGGCTCCCATACAAACCTGGGTTTCTAAGAGAAGGGAAATGTCGCATCTTTCTAAATTTTAGGACTTACACCAACACGTCAAGTCTTCAGTTTGCCAAGATACTGTTCTCAACCTATGTACGATAACCCTCCACCCTTTATGAGATTGTGTAAGCTTCCACAGAAATGTAATGACTGCCTTTCTCTCACATTTCCTCAATCTCAAATCCCCAAACTTACATGCTAAAAAGAGTAATTTATCACTCATACATGTGATGTATCTCAAACACAAAATCTAACACTAACCAGTGACTATGAATGCCAATATCCCTGGCATCAAAGACTTATGTAGGCAAAATGTGATTTCATGCTGTATGTTGTATTTGAACTGCCATTATTTTAAATAGGACACTGATGTTGACTCTATTCTCCAACTAACAATTTTTTAATATAATCAATGGCAAATAATACAAATTTAACCCAACAACCTCAGAAAGGAAAACCAGTTAAACTAAAGAAGACAATGAGAGAGAGAAAAAAAAGTGACTTTTCCAAAAAATAATGGATTTCTCCAAGGCACTGAATGAAAAACACAAGGAATTTATTTTGCACTTTCACCGTGAGTCCATCAGAAAGAACATGATAGAGCACATAGAAAATTATAATTAATTTACACACAAGCCCCAGAGCTTAGGACATCTGTTCACAAATTGCCTTGGCTGCCTCCAATAAGAGCAGCTTTACCTCAGTAAGTCCAATATTCTTCCTTTTAATGACATTCTGCAGAGAGCTGCTCAGAGTCCTAGTTAGCAACAGGTTTGTAGATTTACGAATCATGTCATCTACTTCAGTTGAACTGAAAAGGAAATGTCAAGAGTCAATCATACCAGGTAGGAAAATTATTTTGCAAACCAGGTGCCAGTGGTACTCATAGTAATAATAATAATAATGATAATAATAATAATGGCAACCATAAATAACATTTATTGTATATCAGAAATTAGATTCCAAGTATTTTAATGTATCAAAATTCATTTAACCTTCATAATAACCATATGAATTAGTTTTAGTATTATCTCTACTTTACAGATAAGGAAATGAAGGTAAAGAGAAATTAAGTAACTTGCTGAAGGTCACACAGTGAGTAGATAGCAAAAAAAGATTTTAATACAGGCAGTGTAGCTCTAAAGGCTACAGCATTTAAACACTATGCTATACTGCATCTTAGGACAGAGTTCTCTAACATGATTCTGCATTCTGAAACCATTATGTCTCCGATACATTCAAGTTCCTTCGCAGTTAATATTTATAATTTTTCAACCTGATCTCTTTGTAAGCTTTCTGCACAATTAGCTGAAAAAGGTCCCTAAAAAAAAAAAAAAAAGGTCCCTATGTCATCATCTTTCATATGTCTATTTAGCTCTCATTCCAAAATGAATGTTTCAAGCCAATAGTTACATTTTTTGGACTTTAAAAAAATTGATTTACAAGATTTTATAACTTTCAGGTACACAACATAATGAATCAAAAATTTTAAAGATTATACTCCATTTAAAGTTATAAAATATTGGGCTATATTCCCTGTACTATATAATATATCCTTGTAACTTATTTGTTTTATACATAGTAGTTTGTACTTCTTAATCCTCTACCTCTATCTTGCCCCTCCTCTCTCCCCTCTCCTCACTGGTAACCACTGAGTTTGAAACTAAACCAGTAGTTTAATTCTGCATAAATGTTTTATAACCCTTACTATTCCAAAAATGATCAATAATGACATTTTCTATTCAGTAAAGGAAACTAAACGTAAAAAAAAATGATTCCAAAGCTATCTTTAGGGCTTCCTTGGTGGTGCAGTGGTTGAGAGTCTGCCTGCTGATGCAGGGGACACGGGTTCGTGCCCTTGTCCAGGAAGATCCCACATGCCACAGAGCGGCTAGGCCCATGAGCCATGGCCACTGAGCTTGCATGTCCGGAGCCTTTGCTCTGCAACAGGAGAGGCCACAACAGTGAGAGGCTCGCATACCGCAAAAAATAAATAAATAAATTTTAAAAATCTATCTTTATATGCAAAGTTTAAAAAAGAAAACAACAATCTTGCAACCAACAAATGAAATTCTAGACCTATACATCCTTCATAAGCCCCTGAAAGCATCACCCAAGATGGCTTTCTATAAAAGATACCCTTTTGAGACAAATATTTCTTCAATAATAAAGTTAGTATTGTAATGATACTTCTTTATCAAGAAATAAATGTAAATAAAAATTTGTGAGCAGTTCTTTTTCAATAATTTATTGCTTGTGAACAATGGTCACAAATTTTATCTCATTGATTTCTCTTTCTACAGAATAAAATCAGAGGCTTAGTATAGTTCAATTAAAAATCTTAAAATACTAAATATACAGGCTAGCTACATTGTCATGCTGTGTGGAAGACAAAAATATTAGAAATAAATAAGACTACAGAATGCAAGGAATTCACTTAGGAAATTCATTTAGAAAATAGATACCTCAAAATATTTTTACAGGGTCCATGTAAGGATATATTTAATTGAACAATATCCTCTGGCCTATTGCTACCCTTTCAAAAACTATTACTGAATTTAAAACTTCATTCCAAAAATATGTAAGGTGCTGGGCATTGTGTTGATGGAATATTGAAATTACAGCGGTGAAGAAATAGTCATGGTTCCTACGTTCATATGTTAAACTCATAATTATATCATATCAATTGTAATATGAGTTATGAATAAGTACAGGTTGCTATAAAAGTGATTAACACAGGTGTCCAAAATAATCTTGTGCCCCTGATATTAATCACTCTCCTGGCATCTCTACTTATTACTTATTTCTATTATGCTTTATGAAGATCTAGTAGAAGTTCCATTCTTGGATATGACATAAAAGATCGAGAAAAACTGTCACTACCTTCAAAAGCACAAGAAAGCCAGATCTAAGCTAAAAGCTGTATATTCCTTTAATGTTAATGATGTACAATGAACAGAAAAAATGTATAACTGAATGTAATTGCACACTGGGATAAAGCCCTTGAAAGATAAGCAAAGAGTAGCAGCTACTTTCATATCTAAGGCCAATTGCCTAATCTGGGTACATGTAGATGAGGGAGTGAAATACTGAGATAGGCTGAGAGATTTTGGTAGGACAAAAAAAGAATCATCCAACCCCTTAACAGTGTGGGCTGCTATTGCAGATTGGAATCTTGGAAGAGCCCCCAAACAAAAATAAATATACTGACCTAACAACTCGCCCCTATAAGAATTCTGTTCCATAACAAATGGTGGGGGTAGTGCTAGAAATCAGAGAAGTCTTGCAAATTTTGAATTCAATCCAAAGGAGAGTAAAAACTAACTAAAGCTGAAACCCAGCCCAACTCAAATCCTGTTAAAATAAAAGATAAGCGCCTGGATAAAAGCTTTGGAATTTCAGAGTCTTAAAGACAAAAAGACTTCTACCATAGCATTTGTAGAATTGAAATCAGAAGTAATTTGAAACTAATAAAAACTGAGACTCACATTCAGTTCACTCAAGTAATGATGAAATCTGAATGATACATTAAGTAGTTAGGAATTGCAGAGGAGGAAGAAATGAGAAAAGAGACATATTTAAGGATAGACTGGCAACATCATCTCCAAACCTAATAAAAGATCTCAACCCACAGATCTCAGAAGTTTAGCAAAACCCCAACACAATTAATGCAAATAAAACCTCACACAAGAAAATCACAGTCAAATTGCAAAATGCAAAGACAAAGAGAAAACCTTAAAGGCAACCAGAGGAGAAAGGCAATACAGTTAGAGGAACAACAATAAGAATAATGGCTTATTTCTCTTCAGAAACAATGAAAGCAAACAGAGGAATAACATCTTTAAAGTGTGGGGAAAGGGAGGACTGTCAGCCTAGAATTCTACATCTTAAAAAATATATTTTTGAAAACAGATGAAAAAATATTTTTAGACAAACAAAAGCTAAGAAAATCTAAAAGCAGCAAATATACACTAAAAGAATAGCTAGAAGAAATTCTTCACACTGACGGAAAATGATACCAAAGGGTACCACAGATCTGTAAGAAAGGAGAAGGCCTGGAAATAGCATATATGTGGATAAATATAATGAACTACTTTTCTTTCTTGAATTTTAAAATACAATCAAATGCTCAAACACAAACAATAACATATTTTAGTGTTTAAAAACAAGTGTATAAATAAGTATATGCCAACAATATCAGAAAAGGAAGTGAAAAGATAAATTACACTATACTGCTGTAAGATTCTTAAATTACATGTAACTGTGATAAGTTAAGGATACACAGTGTAATTCCCAGAGCAAACACACAAGCAGATAATAAATAAAACTAAAAGTTATACTCCAGTAAGCCAATAAGGAAACTAAATCATAATACTAAAAAAAATTAATCGAGAAGGAAGGAAAAAGGGGGAAAAAAAGAGCAAAAAAAAAAAAAAAAGAATGGAACAAACAGAAAAACAACAGCAAGATGAAAGGCTTAAATCCAACCAAATCACTAAATAGATTAATGCAATGGAATAAACATTCCAATTAGGTAGAATGAATAAAAAACCAATACCCAACTACTTGTTGATTCAAAATGACACACATTTAAATACAAGGAACATGTCTAGATCTTACTGTCAAGATGCCACTCAGCACAAAAAGAACTGAGCTCCTTGAAAAAATGAATAATACCGTGGTTAAGTTAGGAAATGTCCTCAAAGTGATAAGAACACATCAACAAGGCACAGGAGCCAGCTTGAAGTGGCTCACACTAGCTACATCTGGGACAATTTGAGTATCAAAATGAGTAAGGTCATTAAAGGAATAACCCAACTGAATGAAGAATCCATGAGTCTGATATGATAATAGGAAATGATAGGGAGGTAGGTAGCTAGCTACCTAGCTAGATAGATAATGGGGAAGGACTCCTTAATATGGAATTCCAAGTAATACATATAAAAGGAATAAAAAAATCATAAATTAGTTAAAATCATATATTAATGATTATCAGAGAAAAAAACTGATTTCAGGCACGAATCACTAATGAATACTGTAAGAGGTAAAGAAGTGAAGGACATCTGGTAACTAATAAAATAAATACATGGTCTCAACGTATTTCAACACAAACATTACTTATTACAAAAGGAAAAATTATAACTATATGGAGAAAACAGACAACATCTTAAATAGTTAATCAAAATTAACGTAAACCATAAGGGATTAAAATACTACACATACAAACACACATACACACATACAGAGTGACAGACAAAAAGAGAGGGAGGAAGTCATAAAGCAAACATGGCAAAAAATTAAAAAATTGGAGAATTTCAGGAAAAAGCTTTCAGTACATCACATTTTCGAAATTCTTCCTTAATGTTGAAATTATTTGAAAATAACATGACAAAAAAAGAAGAAAAGGTTATAAGTAATAGAACAGACAAACGTATACCATAAAAGAAAGTAATGGTTATATTAATATTAGTCAAAGAAGACACTGACTATTTTAATTTTTAACACAGATAAAGAGGGACATTTCACAAAATTACAAGGATGAATACAATAAGATATAACAATCAAATTGTTTATGAACTTAAAAAGATATATTCAAAATAAATGAAGCAAACTTGAGAGATCACAAAAAACAATAGACAAATTTACAATCATAGCTGGATAGTTTAACACTCCTCAGTAACTGACAGAAGAAGTAGACCTAAAAAGGGAAGGATACAGAAAATTTGTATAATACTATTAAACTTAATCTGTCATTTAGGGAATACAACACTCAACAACTACAGAATACACATTCTATTCAAGTGTACATGGAACAATGTTATAATTGGATTTAAATTTATCATCTTGCTAGTTGATTTCTGTTTGTTCCACCTGTTCTATACCCCATTTAACTCTTTTGTTGACTGTTTTTAGATTGAGTGTGCTTTTTATGAGTTCTTTTTATCCTCATTATTAGCTTATTACTTTCACCTGTTTCATGGTTTTCTGACCATTTTTTCAGTGGTTGTTATACGTTATACTATATATAGAGACAGAATATAACAGAATATATTTTCAAATAATATACCACTTCATGTATAATGTAAAAACCTTAAACAGTAAATCAAATTTCTCTCTCATATCATTTGTCCTATTATTATCATATATTTACTTTTACACTTACTTTTCCTTTACTAGACACTGTTACTATTTTTCCTTTACACAAGCAATTTTCTTTAAGAGCAATTAAAAATAGAGGTGTGACATTAGAAATGGCAGAACAGGAAGTCCTGCACATATATCCCTTCTCAGCAACAATAATTTGGCAGCCAAGCAGAGACAAAAGTACTCTTGTGGAACTTTGGATTCAAGAAAGAAGACTGTAAAATCCAGCAAAGCCCAAGACCAAGGAGGGTTGCTTTCAGAAGGCAAGCCCAAACTCACTCGGTGGCATACTTCCTAACCATAGTCCTAGCTAGAGGCACAGGAAGCGACTCTGGCCCCTGACCGCCTATGGACATGGCCTGTTTGGCCTTTCCATCATCACCATTTGCCAAAGGATGTGGTAACAGTCATGCCAACCTGTGCCTTGGGTAATAGGCCCACCAAACTCTGTTCTACCTGTAAACACTGAATTGTTCCATGACCCAACTCTAGACCCTATTAGCTGCCAACCCTGCCTGCCAATGACTGGGCAGAGACATGCCTGTCCATGAACCTAGGCAAGTTCTCCAACCACAGTCTGATTGCAAATACTAAAAAAAAAAATCCCTGTAACCTGACCCCATGTTCACATAGCCACAGACCAAGAGTACTCCAGTCCACTCAGGGACCTGCTGGGCCACATACTCTTCCATGCATCTGGAGGTAGGGCCGCCAACCTCAAATCTGACCATAGATATTGACGTGGCTCATGACCTCACTCCAGCCCCTTGTAGCCATGGATGGGAAGCAGTCTTGCCTGCCCAGGGATCCAGCAGGAGACACGCCCATATGTGGCCCTAGAGATAGGCCCACTGACCTCAGTCTCACTGTGGATCTTGAAGTGTCTCTGGAATCTGGCCCCAGCCACTCCCAATTACGGTCCAAGAGAAACCCTATTTGCCCAGAAACGCACCAGGAGGAATCCCCATAAGCACCCCCAGATGAATCCCTCAATGCAATTGCAGAGCTGTAATCTATCAGTAATTCTACTTGGAAACCTGAAGTGGTCCTGTGTTTTGACTCCAGACCCTTTCAGGCATGGTATAGGACTAGTACTGCCACCCAGGGACCTGGGCGGAGACACATAACTCCATGCTCCCAAAGACAAGCACAAAGGCAGAGCCCATCAACACAAAGCTACATGGATCACAAAGACTTGACAAACCACCTGACACCACCAAACAAAACAAATATTGTTCTAGTAACGAATCCCTAAGAAACTGAGACATACAAACTGTCTGACAAAGAATTTGAAATATCATCTCAAGCTCAATAATATGCAAGAAAACACAGAAAAACAAGAAAATTAAATCTGGAACACTATGCACAAACAAAAAGGGAAGGTTAATAAAGATATAGAAACCACAGAAAAGCACCAAACTAAAATCCTGGAGCTGAAGTATACAATGATAGAACTGAAAAATTCAACAGAGAGCTTCAAGAGAAGACTAAGTCATACAGAAGAAAGAATCAGGGAATTAGAAGAAGGCCATTTGTTTTTTTTTTTTTTTTTTTTTTTTGCGGTATGCGGGCCTCTCACTGTTGTGGCCTCTCCCGTTGCGGAGCATAGGCTCCGGACGCGCAGGCCCAGCGGCCATGGCTCACGGGCTCAGTTGCTCCGCGGCATGTGGGATCTTCCCGGACCAGGGCACGAACCCGTGTCTCCTGCATCGGCAGGCGGATTCTCAACCACTGCGCCACCAGGGAAGCCCAGAAGGCCATTTGATATCAGAAAGAGGAGCAAAGAGAAAACATAAATAAAGCATAGGGACCTACTGACTACCATTAAAAAAACAAATATACACATTATGGGAATCCCAGAAAAAGAAAAAAGAAAAAGATTAATGAAATTATAGCTGGGGGAGACCTTCAAGATGGTGGGGGAATAAGACGCAGAGATCACCTTCCTCCCCACAAATACATCAGAAATACATCTACATGTGGAACAACTCCTACAGAACACCTACTGAATGCTTGCAGAAGACCTCAGACAGTCCAAAAGGCAAGAAACTCCCCATGTACCTGGGTAGGGCAAAAGAAAAAAGAAAAAAACAGAGACAAAAGAAAAGGGATGGGACTTGCACCTATGGGAGGGAGCTGTGAAGGAGGAAAAGTTTCCACACACTAGGAAGCCCCTTCACTGGTGGAGATGGGGGCTGGCAGGGGGGAAACTTTGGAGTCATGGAGGAAAGCACAGCAACGGGGGTGCATAGACAAAGCGGAGAGATTCCCGCACAGTATACCAATACCAACCAGCACTCACCAGCCACAGTGGCTTCTCTGCTCACCTGCCAGGATGGGTGGGGGCTGGGAGCTGAGGCTCCGGCTTTGTAGGTCAGATCCCAAAGAGAGGACTAGGATTGGCTGCGTGAACACAGCCTGAAGGAGGCTAGTGCGCCACAGGTAGCTGGGAGGAAGTCCGGGAAAAAGTCTGGACCAGCCTAAGACCAAGAGACCATTGTTTCGAGGTGAAAGAGGAGAGACGAGTCAGAGCACTGCCTAATGAGCTCCAGAAATGGGCATGAGTCACGCAGACACCAGAGATGGGCACGAAATGCTAAGGATGTAGCTGCAGCCACCAAGAAGCCTGTGTGCAAGCACAGGGCACTATCCATACCTCTCCTCCCAGGACCCTGTGCAGCCTGCCACTGCCAGGGTCCTGTGATCCAGGCACAACTTCCCTGGGAGAACACACGGCGTGCCTCAGGTTGTTGCAACGTCATGCTGGCCTCTGCCGCTGCAGTCTCGCCCCGCATTCTGTACCCCTCCCATACCCTGGCCTTAGTGAGCCAGAGCCACCTAATCAGCCGCTCATTTAACCCCGTCCTATCTGGGTGAGGAACAGATGCTATCAGGAGATCTACACACAAAGGCAGGGCCAAATCCAACGCTGAACCCCAGGAGCTGTGCGAACAAAGAGAAAGGGAAATTTCTCCCAGCAGCCTCAGGAACAGCTGATTAAATCTCCACAATCAACTTGATGTAACCTGCCTCTGTGGAATACCTGAACAGACACATATTATCCCAAAACTGAGGCAGTGGACGTTGGGAGCACCTATAGACTTGGGATTTGCTTTCTGCATCTAATTTGTTTCTAGTTTTATGTTTATCTTAGTTTAGTATTTAGAGTTTATTTTCATTTGCATATTTGCTTATTGATTTGGTTGCTCCCTTCTTTATATATATAGGGATACACATTTTTTTCCTTTTTCTCCTTTTGTGAGTGTGTATGTCTACGCTTCTTTGTGTGATTTGCTCTCTACAGCTTTACTTTTACCATTTGTCCTAGGGTTCTGTCTTTTTTTTTGGTATAGTTTTTGGTGCTTGTTATCATTGGCAGATTTGATTTTGGTTTCATTGTTCTCTTCTTTCTTTATTTCGTTTTTTAATTTTTTTTTTACTTTTAATAATTACTTTATATTTTAATTACTTTATTTTCATTTTTTCTTTCCTTCTTTCTTTTTTTCTCTCTTTTCTTCTGAGCCATGTGGCTGACAGGGTCTTGGTGTTCCGGCCGGTGTCAGGCTTGAGCCTCTGAGGTGGGAGAGCCAAGTTCAGGACATTAGTCCACCAGAGACCTCCCGGCTCCATGTAACATCAAATGGTGAAAGCTCTCGCAGAGATCTTCATCTCAATGTGAAGACACAGCTCCACTCAATGATCAGCAAGTTAAAGTGCGAGACACCCTATGTGAAACAACTAGGGAGATAGGAACACAACCCCACCCATTAGCACAGAGGCTGCCTAAAATCATAACGTCACAGACACACTAAAACACACCACTGGACATGGTCCTGCCCACCAGAAAGACAAGATCCAGCCCCATCCAGCAAAACACAGGAACTAGTCCCCTCCACCAGGAAGCCTTCACAACACACTAAACCAACCTTAGCCACTGGGGGAAGACACCAAAAACAAGGGGAAGTATGAACCTGCAGCCTGTGAAAAGGAGATCCCAAACACAGTAAGTTAAGCAAAATGAGAAGACAGAGAAACACACAGCAGATGAAGGAGCAAGGTAAAAACCCACCAGACCAAAGAAATGAAGAGAAAATAGGCTGTCTACCTGAAAAAGAACTGAGAGTAATGATAGTAAGGATGATTCAAAATCCTGGAAACAGAATGAAGAAAATACAAGAAACGTTTAACAAGGAACTAGAAGAACGAAAGAGCAAACAAACAATGATGAACAACACAATAAACGAAATTTAAAATTCTCTAGAAGGAATCAATAGCAGAATAACTGAGGTAGAAGAATGGATAAGAGACCTGGAAGATAAAATACTGGAAATAACTACTGCAGAGCAGAAAAAAGAAAAAAAAAAAAAGAAAAGCATTGAGGACATTCTTAGAGACCTCTGGGACAACATTAAATGAACCAACATTCTAAGAAGAAGAGAAAAAGAAAGGGACTGAAAAAAATTTGAAGGGATTATAGTTCAAAACTTCCCTAATACGGGAAAGGAAATAGTCAATCAAGTCCAGGAAGCACAAGAGTCCCATACAGGATAACTCCAAGAAAAAACATGCCAAGACATATATTAAACAAACTATCAAAAATTAAATGGAAATAAAAAATATTAAAAGCAGCAAAGCAAAAACAACAAATAACATACAAGAGAAACCCCATAAGGTTAACAGCTGACCTTTCAGCAGAAATTCTGCAAGCCAGAGGGAGTGGCAGTACATATTTAAACTGATGAAGAAGAAAAACCTACAACCAAGATTACTCTATGCAGCATGGATCTCATTCAGATTAAACGGAGAAATTAAACCATTACAGATAAACAAAAGTTAAGAAACTGAGCACCCCCAAACCAGCTTTACAACAAAGGCAACAGGAAATTCTATAGGCAGGAAACACAAAAGAAGGAGAAGACCTACAATAACAAACCCAAAACAAGTAAGAAAATGCTAATAGGAACATAAATATCGAAAATTACCTTAAATGTAAATGGGTTAAATGCTCCAACCAAAAGACACAAACTGGCTGAATAAATAAAAAGACAAGATCTGTATATATGCTGTCTACAAGAGACCCACCTCAGACCTAGGGACACACAGACTGAAAGTGAGGGGACGGAAAAAGATATTCCATGCAAATGGAAATCTAAAGAAAGATGGAGTAGCAATTCTCATATCAGACAAAATAGACTTTAAAATAAAAACTATTACAAGAGACAAAGAAGGAAACTACATAATGATCAAGGGATCAATCCAAGAAGAAGATATAACAATTGTAAATATATATGCACCCAACATAGGAGCACCTCGTTACATAAGGCAAATGCTAAGAGCCAAAAAACGGGAAATTGACAGTAACACTAGGGGACTAGTTTAATACTAGGGGAATTTAACACTACGCTTTCACCAATGGAAAGATCATTCAAAATGAAAATAAGTAAGGAAACACAAGCTTTAAATGACACATTAAACAAGATGGACTTAATTGATATTTATAGGACATTCCATTGAAAAACAACAGAATACACTTTCTTCTCAAGTGCTCATGGAACATTCTCCAGGATAGATCATATCTTGGGTCAAAAATCATGCCTTGGTAAAGTTAAGAAAATTGAAATTGTAACAAGTACCTTTTCCAACCACAATGCTTTGAGCACAGGTATAAATTACAGGAAAAAACTCTGTAAAAACTACAAATACATGGAGGCTAAATAATATACTACTTAATAAACAAGAGATCACTGAAGAAATCAAAGAAGAAATCAAAAAATACCTAGAGGGCTTCCCTGGTGGCGCAGTGGTTGGGAGTCCGCCTGCCAATATGGAGGACATAGGTGCGTGCCCCGGTCCGGGAGGATCCTGCGTGCCGCAGAGCAGCTGGGCCCGTGAGTCATGACCGCTGAGCCTGCACATCCGGAGCATTTGCCCCGTGGCGGGAGAGGCCACAGCAGTGAGAGGCCCGTGTACAGCAAAAAAAAAAAAAAAAAAAAAAAAAAAACCACACAAACAAAACCTAGAAACAAGTGACAATGAAAACACGATGACCAAAAACCTATGGGATGCAGCAAAAGCAGTTCTGAGAGGGAAGTTTATAGCAATACAATCCTACCACAAAAAACAAGAAACATCACAAATAAACAAGCTAACCTTACACCTAAAGCAATTAAAGATAGAAGGAAAAAAAACCCAACGTTAGCAGAAGGAAAGAAATCATAAAGTTCAGATCAGTAATAAATGAAAAACAAATGAAGGAAACAATAGCAAAGATCAGTAAAACTAAAAGCTGGTTCTTTGAGAAGATAAACAAAATTGATAAACCATTAGCCAGTCTCATCAAGAAAAAAAGGTGAGAAGACTCAAATCAATAGAATTAGAAATGAAAAGGCAGAAGTAGCAACTGACACTACAGAAATACAAAGGATCATGAGAGATTACTACAAGCAACTATATGCTAATAAAATGGACAACTTGGAAGAAATGGACAAATTCTTAGAAAAGCACAGCCTTCCGAGATTGAACTAGGAAGAAATAGAAAATATATACAGACCTATCACAAGCACTGATATTGAGACTGTGATTAAAAATCTTCCAACAAACAAAAGCCTAGGACCAGAGAGCTTCACGGGTGAATTTTACCAAACATTTAAAGAGCTAACACTTATCTTTCTCAAACTATTCCAAAATAGAGCAGAGGGAGGAACACTCCCAAACTCGTCCTACAAATCCACCATTACCCTGATACCAAAACCAGACAAAGATATCACAAAGAAAGAAAACTATAGGCCAATATCACTGGTGAACTGAGATGCAAAATTCCTCAACAAAATACTAGCAAAGAGAATCCAACAGCACATTAAAAGGATCATACAGGGCTTCCCTGGTGGCACAGTGGTTGAGAATCTGCCTGCCAATGCAGGGAACCCGGGTTTGTGCCCCGGTCTGGGAAGATCCCACATGCCGCGGAGCGGCTGGGCCCATGAGCCATGACTGGTGAGCCTGTGCGTCTGAAGCCTGTGCCCCACAATGGGAGAGGCCACAGCAGTGAGAGGCCCATGCACCACAAAAAAAAAAAAAAAAAAAAAAAAAAGGATCATACCACATGATCAAGTAGGGTTTATTCCAGGAATGCAAGGATTCTCAATATACTCAAATCAATCAACGTGATACACCACATTAACAAATTGAAGGAGAAAAACCATATGATCATCTCAATAGATGCAGAGAAAGCTTTCAACAAAATTCAACAACAGCAATTTATGATAAAAACCCTGCAGAAAGTACGCATAGAGGGAACTTTCCTCAACATAATAAAGGCCATATATGACAAACCCACATCCAACATCGTCCTCAATGGTGAAAAGCTAAAACCATTCTCACTAAGATCAGGAAGAAGACAAGGTTGCCCACTCTCACCACTCTTACTCAACATAGCTTTGGAAGTTGTAGCCACAGCAATCAGAAGAAAAAGAAATAAAAGGAATCCAAATCAGCAAAGAAGAAGTAAAGCTGTCACTGTTTGCAGATGACATGATACTATACAGAGAGAATCCTAAAGATGCTACCAGAAAACTACTAGAGCTAATCAATGAATTTGATAAGGCAGCAGGATACAAAATTAATGCACATATATCTCTGGCATTCTTATACACTAGTGATGAAAAATATGAAAGTGAAATTAAGGAAACACTCCCATTTACCACTGCAAAAAAAAGAATAAAATATCTAGGAATAGGGTTTCCCTGGTGGCACAGTGGTTGGGAGTCTGCCTGCCAATGCAGGGGACACGGGTTCGTGCCCCGGTCCAGGAGGATCCCACATGCCGCAGAGTGGCTGGGCCCGTGGGCCATGGCCGCTGGGCCTGCGCATCCAGAGCCTGTGCTCTGCAACGGGAGAGACCACAGTGGTGAGACACCCGCATACCACAAAAAATATATATATATCTAGGAATAAACCTATGTAAGAGAATAAAAGACCTGTATGCAGATAACTACAAGACACTGATGAAAGAAACTAAATATGATACAAATAGATGGAGAGCTATACCATGCTCTTGGATTGGAAGAATCAACATTGTGAAAATGACTCTACTACACAAAGCAATCTACAGATTCAGTGCAATCTCTATCAAACTACCACTGGCATTTTTCATAGAACTAGAACAAAAAATTTCACAATTTGTATGGAAACACAAAAGACCCCGAATAGCCAAAGCAATCTTGAGAACAAAAAATGGAGCTGGAGGAATCAGGCTCCCTGATTTCAGACTATACTACAAAGCTACAGTAATCAAGACAGTATGGTACTGGCAAAAAAACAGAAATATAGCTCAATGGAACAGGATAGAAAGCCCAGAGATAAACACACATACATATGGTCACCTTATCTTTGATAAAAGAGGCAACAATATACAGTGGAGAAAAGACAGGCTCTTCAATAAGTGGTGCTGGGAAAACTGGACAGGTACATGTAAAAGTATGAAATTAGAACACTCCCTAACACCATACACAAGAATAAACCACAAATGGATTAAAGACCGAAATGTAAGGCCAGACACTATCAAACTCTTAGAGGAAAACGTAGGCAAAACACTCTATGACATAAATCACAGCAAGATCCTTTTTGACCCACCTCCTAGAGAAATGGAAATAAAAACAAAAATAAAGAAATGGGACCTAATGAAACTTAAAAGCTTTTGCACAGCAAAGGAAACCATAAACAAGACCAAAACACAACCCTCAGAATGGGAGAAAATATTTGCAAATGACAAAGGATTAATCTCCAAAATTTACAAGCAGATCATGTAGCTCAATAACAAAAAAACAAACAAGCCAATCCAAAAATGGGCAGACGACCTAAATAGACATTTCTCCAAAGAAGATATACAGATTGCCAACAAACACACGAAAGACTGCTCAACATCATTAATCATTAGAAAAATGCAAATCAAAACTACAATGAGATATCATCTCACACTGGTCAGAATGGCCATCATCAAAAAATCTACAAACAATAAATGCTGGAGAGGGTGTGGAGAAAAGAGAACCCTTTTGCACTGTTGGTGGGAATGTAAATTGATACAGCCACTATGGAGAACAGTACGGAGGTTCCTTAAAAAACTACAAATAGAACTACCATACGACCCAGCAATCCCACTACTGAGCATATACCCTGAGAAAACAATAATTCAAGAAGAGTCATGTACCAAAATGTTCATTGTAGCTCTATTTACAATAACCAGGACATGGAAGCAACCCAAGTATCCATCAACAGATGAATGGATAAAGAAGATGTGGCACATATATACAATGGAATATTACTCAGCCATAAAAAGAAATGAAATTGAGTTATTTGTAGTACAGTGGATGGACCTAGAGTCTGTCATACAGACTGAAGTAAGTCAGAAAGAGAAAAACAAATACCGTATGCTAACACATATATATGGAATCTAAGGGAAAAAAGGTCATGAAGAACCTAGGGCTAACACGGGAATAAAGACATAGACCTACTAGAGCATGGATTTGAGGATATGGGGAGGGGGAAGGGTAAGCTGTGACAAAGTGAGAGAGTGGCATGGACAGACATGCATTACCAAACGTAAAATAGTTAGTGGGAAGTAGCCGTATAGCACAGGGAGATCAGCTAGGTGGTTTGTGACCACCTAGAGGGGTGGGATAGGGAGGGTGGGAGGCAAGGATACGCAAGAGGGAAGAGATAATGGGAACATATGTATATGCATAACTGATTCACTTTGTTATAAAGCAGAAACTAACACAGCATTGTAAAGCAACTGTATTCCAATAAAGATGTTAAAAAAAAAATCACAGTGCATATATATGGCACCTACAAGAGGCCAACTTCAGATCTAAAGACACACACAGAATGAAAATGAGAGAATGGAAAAAATATTCTCTGCAAATGGAAATGAAAATTGGGGTAGCAACACAAATCCGACAAGACACAGTGTAAAATAAAGATGGTAACAAAATCAAAGAACATTATATAATGACAAAGGGGTCAATCTAGCAAGATTTTAAAATTCTCAATACATATGTATGCAACATAGGAGTATATAAATACATAAAGCAAATAGTAAACAATAATAATAATAGGGGACATGAACACTCCACTTACATCAATGGATAGATCATCAAGACAAAATCAGTAAGGAACCACTTACCTTAAACAACACATTAGACCAGTTGCACTGCATAGATATATTTAGAACATTCCATTGAAAAGGAGAATATTCATTCTTTTCAATTGCACATGAAACATTCTCTAAGATAAATCACATGCTAGGCCACAAAACAAGTCTCAATAAATTTAAGAAGACTGAAATCATGTCAAGAATCTTTTCTGATAACAATGGTATGAGACTAGAAATCAAGTACAAGAAGAAAAACTGCAAAAGAACACAAACACGTAGAGACTAAACCATATGCTACTAAAAATTCAATGGATCACTGAAGAAATGAGGAAAGAAATTTTAAAAATGCCTAGAAACAAACAGAAACAAAACCAAAACAATCGAAAATCTATTGGATGCAGTAAAAGCAGTTCTAAGAGGGAAGTTTATAGCAATGAAAGCCTATCTCATGAAATAAGAAAAATTTCAAATAAGCAACCTGACCTTACACCTAAAGAAACCAGAAAAAGGTGAATAAATAAAACCCAAAGTAAGCAGAAGCAAAGAAATAATAAATATTAGAGCAGAAATAAAAAAAATAGACACTAAAAAACAATCAATAAAACTTAAGAGTTGCTCCTTTGAATAGAAAATCAATACACCATCATCCCGATTCATTAGAATCAAAGTTGAGGAGGCACAAATAAATAAAATCAGAAATGAAAGAGGCAATCTTACAACCAACACCACAGAAATTAAAAGGATCATAAGAGACTACTACAAAAACTTACTCAGCAATAAAATGAACAACTTGCAAGAAATGGACAGATTCCTAGAAATGTACAATCTCCCAAGAGTGAATCAAGAATAAATAGAAATATGAACAGACTGATTACAAATAAAGAAACTGAATCAATAATTTAAAGAAGGCCCCTTACAAACAAAAGTGCAGAACCAGATGGCTTCACAGATAAACTCTAACAAATATTTTAAAAGAATTAACACCTATCCTTCTCTAACTAGTCACAAAAATTGAAAAGTAAGAAACACTTCCAAAATCATTCTGAGGACAGAATAACCCTGATATCAAAACAAGACAAAGACACCACAAAAAAAAAAAAAAAAAAAAAAAAAAAAAAACCCACAAAATTACAGGCTAATTTCACTGATGAACACAGAGCCAAAAATATTCATCAAAATATTAGCAAACTGAATTCAATAATATATATATATATATATATATATATATTTTTTTTTTTTTTTTTTTTTTTTTTTTTTTTGTGGTACGTGGGCCTCTCACTGCTGTGGCCTCTCCCGTTGGGGAGTACAGGCTCTGGACGTGCAGACTCTGTGGCCATGGCTCACGGGCCCAGCCACTCCGCGGCATGTGGGATCTTCCCGGACCGGGGCACGAACCCGCGTCCCCTGCATCGGCAGGCTGACTCTCAACCACTGCGCCACCAGGGAAGCCCTCAATAATATATTAAAACAATCATACTCCATCATCAAGTGATATTTATCCCAGGGATGCAAGGATACCTCAACATCTGCAAATTACTAAGCATGATATACCACATTAACAAACTGAAGAATAAAAATCATATATGATTTGGAGAGGAGATCAATATGGTGGAATAAAAGGATGTAGAGCTCACTTCCTCCCATAAATACATCAAAAATACATTGACATGTGGAACAATTCTCACAGAATATCTGCTGAACTCTGGCAAAAGATCTCTTGCAATCAAAACTACAAGAAAGATGACCACGTAACGTAACAGGGTAGGAGGAAAGGGAAAAAAGGAACGTGCATCTCTGGAAGGAAGCTGTAAAACGGGAAAGGTTTCCTCACCTGGGGCACCCCCTTCACCAGCTGGGAGATCAGCCAGAACAGAAAGGCATGGCATAGGCTCAGAGAAGAGTGTAGCAGCCAGATGGCAGCAGGCAGAACATAGAGAGACCATGACAGGTGGTCCTGGCCACCTCCCTGCACTCCCCAAAAGAGATGTGCATGCAGCAGCAGGTGTGTGTGATGCCTGGGTGTTGAATATCCAGATTTAACAGAGAGACCCAGGAAGAGGACTGGGGTAGGCTGCGCAGAGATACCCTTAAGGGGCTGGAGTGTGGTCCGAGCCACAACCAGGTGTGGTCACAGGATGAAGCAGAAGTTTTATAACAGAAGCTCCATTGTTAACACACATGAAGGGAGGGGTGGGGGCCCACGAGGGCAGCATCATCCTCACTTTATTTTTTATTGCAGTATAGTTGATTTACAATGTTGTGTTAGTTTCAGGTGTAAGGCAAAGTGATTTAGTTATACATATATGTGTATCTATTCTTTTCTGGATTCTTTTACTTTATAGGTAATTACATAGTACTGACTAGAGTTCCCTGTGCTATACAGTAGGTCGTTATTGATTATCTATTTTATATATAGTAGTGTGTATATGTTAATCCCAACCACCTAATTTCTCCCTCCTGCCCCCCACCTTCCCCCTCTGGTAACCATAACTTTGTTTTTTAAGCCTGTGAGTCTTTTTCTGTTTTGTAAATAAGTTCATTTGAATCGTTTTTTGGATTCCACATGCAAATGATATCATATGATATTTGCCTTTCTCTGTCTGACTTCATAATCTCTAGGTCCATCCATGTTGCTGCAAATAGCATTATTTCATTATTTTTTATGGCTGAATAATATTCCATATGTACCACATCTTCTCTATCCACACCTCTGTAGATGAACATTTAGGTTGCTACTATGTCTTGGCTACTGTAAATAGTGCTGCAACGAACACTGGGGTACATGAACCTTTTCGAAGTATAGTTTTCTCAGGATATATGCCCAGGAGTGGGACTGCTGGGTCATATGGTAACTCTATTTTAAGTTGTTTTAGGAACCTCTATACTGTTCTCCACAATGGCTGTATCAATGTACATTCCCACCAACAATGTAGGAGGGTTCCCTTTTCTCCACACCCTCTCTAGCATTTGTTGTTTGTAAACTTTTTGATGATGGTCTTTCTAACCAGTGTGAGGTGATATCTCCTTGTAGATTTGATTTGCATTTCTCTAATAATTAGCAATGTTAAGCATATTTTCATCTGCTTTTTGGCCATCTATGTCTTCTTTGTATGTCTTCTTTGGAGAAATGTCTATTTAGATCTTCTGCCCATTTTTTGATGTGGTTGTTTTTTTGATATTGAGCTGCATGAACTGTTTGTATATTTTGGAAATTAATCCCATGTCGGTTGCATCATTTGCAAATATTTTCTCCTATTCTGTGGGTTGTCTTCTCATTTTGTTTATGGTTTATTTGCTATGCAAAAGCCTTTAAGTTTAATTAGGTCCCATTTGTTTATTTTTGTTATTTTCATTACTCCAGGAGGTGAATCCAAAAAGAAATTGCTGTGATTTATGTCGAAGAGTATTCTGCCTGTTTTTCTCTAAGGGTTTTATAGTATCCAGTCTTACATTTAGGTCTTTTATTCATTTTGAGTTTATTTCTGTGCATGGTGTTAAAGAATATTCTAATTTTATTTTATTTTTACATGTAGCTGTCCAATTTTCCCAGCAACATTTATTCAAGAGACTTTCTTTCTTCCATTGTATAATCTTGCCACCTTTGTTGTAGATTAATTGACCATAGGTGTGTGGGTTTATTTTGGGCTTTCTATCCTGTTCCACTGATCTATAAGTCTGGCTTTGTGCCAGTACCATACTGATTCGATTACTGCAGCTTTACAGTATAGTCTAAAGTCAGGGGGCCTCATTCCTCCAGCTCAATTTTCCTTTCTCAAGATTGCTTGGGCTATTCAGGGTCTTTTGTGTTTCCATACAAATTTTAAGATTTTTTGTTCTAGATCTGCTAAAAATGCCATAGGTAATTTGATAGGGATTGCATTGAATATGTAGATTACCTTGGATAGTGTAGTCATTTGGATAATATTGATTCTTCTAATCCAAGAACATGGTATATCTTTCCAGCTGTTTGTGTCATCTTCTATTTCTTTCATCAGCATATTAGAGTTTTTGGAATACAGGTCTTTTGCCTCCTTACATAGGTTTATTCCTAGGCATTTTATTCTTTCCGATGTGATGGTAAATGGCATTGTTTCCTTAATTTCTCTTTCTGATATTTCATTGTTAATGCATAGAAATGCAAGAGATTTATGTATGTTAATTTTGAATCCTGCAACTTTACCAAATTCACTGATGAGATCTAGTAGTTTTCTGGTAGCATCTTTAGGATTCTGTATGTATAGTATCATGTCATCTGCAAATAGTGACAGTTTTACTTCTTTTCCAATTTGGATTCCTTTTATTTATTTTTCTTCTATGACTGCTGTGGCTAAGACTTCCAAAATTTGTTGAATAAAAGTGGTGAGAGTAGACATCCTTGTCTTGTTCCTGATCTTAGAAGAAATGATTTCAATTTTTCACCACTGAGTACGATGTTAGCTGTGGGTTTGTCATATATGCACTTTATTATGTTGCAGTAGGTTCCCTCTATCTCCACTTTCTGGAAAGTTTTTATCATAAATGGGTAATGAATTTTGTCAAAAGCTTTTTCTGCATCTATTGAGATGATCACATTGGTTTTATTCTTCAATTTGTTAATGTGCTGTATCACATTGATTGATATGTGGATATTGAGAAATCCTGGCATCCCTGGGGTAAGTCCCACTTGATCACGCTATATGAGCCTTTTAATGTATTGTTGGACTTGGACTCCTAGTATTTTGTTCAGGATTTTTGTATCTATGTTCATCAATGATATTGGCCTGTAATTTTCTCTTCTTTTTGGTGCTATTTTTGTCTGGTTTTGGTATCAGGGTGATGGTGGACTCATAGAATGAGCTTGGAAGTGTTCCTTCCTCTGAAATTTTCTGAAACAGTTTCAGAAGGATAGATGTTAACTCTTCTCTCAATGTTTGATAGAATTCTCCTCTGAAGCCATCTGGTCCTGGACTTTTGTTTGTCAGGAGTTTTTTTAATCACAGTTTCAATTTCATTGCTTGGTTGGTCTGTTCATGTTTTCTATTTCTTCCTGGTTCAGTTTTGGGAGACTGTACCTTTCTAAGAGTTTGTCCATTTCTTCTAGGTTGTCCGTTTTGTTGGCATACAGTTGCTTGTAGTTGTCTCTTATGATCCTTTGTATTTCAGTGGTGTCAGTTGTAACTTCTCCTTTTTTCATTTCTAACTTTATTGATTTCAGCCCTCTCCCTTTTTTTCCTGATAAGTCTGGCTAAAAATTTTATTTATCTTTTGAAAGAACTGGCTTTTAGTTTCATTGATCTTTTCTATTGTTTCCTTCATCTCTATTTCATTTATTTATGCTCTGATCTTTATGATTTCTTTTCTTCTGCTAACTTTGAGTTTTGTTTGTTATTCTTCCTGTAGTTGCTTTAGATTTAAGGTCAGGTTGTTTATTTGGGATTTGTCTTGTTTTATGAGTTAAGATACTAGTGCTATGAACTTACCTCTTAGAATTGCTTTTGCTGCATCTCATAGGTTTTGGACTGTCTTGTTTTCATTTTCACTTGTCTCTAGGTATTTTTTAATTTCCTCTTTGATTTTTTCCAGTGATCCATTGGCTACTTAGTAGTATATTGTTTAGGCTTCACGTGTGTGTGTTTTTTACAGTTTTTTTTTTCTTGTAGTTGATTTCTAATCTCATAGCATTATGGTCAGAGAACATGCTTGATATGATTTCAATTTTCCTAAATTTCACAAGGCTTGCTTTATGGCCCAGCAGGTGGTCTATCCTGGAGAATTTTCCATGAGTACTTAAAAAGAATGTGTATTCTGCTGCTTTCGGATGGAATGCTCTATAAATATCAAATAAGTCCATCTAATGTGTCACTTAAGACCTGTTTAGCTATTGATTTTCTGTCTGGATGATCTGTCCATTGATGTAAGTGTGGTGTTGAAGTCCCCCACTACTATTGTGTTACTGTCAATTTCTTCTTTTATAGCTGTTAGCATTTGCTCACATATTGAGGTGCTCCTATATCTCTCTCCTTCTGTTGGGCCATTAGTATAAGTAGTTGAACTGGGTTTGGGTTCTATTGTTGCTATGATTACCTTCAGTGCTTCACAGATTTCAAATTTTTCTAATGATAGCATGGGCCTATGTGTGATTACTGGGATCCCTGAAGGTTTTTCAAAAAGTTTCTGCATCATCCACATTTTTCAGCTATACCTACATGCCTACAATAAAGAATTGATCTCTCTTTCCCTAAATTCTTGCCCATTACCTAGTGGTAGATTGCTGCCACTTGTTACTTAGTTCTTACTGGACTATTAGTGGAGATCAAAGGACTTACTCTGCTGTCCTGGCCAGCTTCAGTTTTAGACTGGTCATGTGTCCTGATGCTAAGGGATGGAGCTTGCTCAACATCCTTGCCCTTCCTTCCAGTGGCAGCCAAACTCTGCCTTGTATATGTGGTGGGTCTAGTGCAGAAATTTTCTGCCCTCTCCCAGTATTAGAAGACCTCTCATGGTACTGGTATAAGATCCTGAGCCCAGGACTATTTTCTGTCCTTCTCCCAAGGGTTGAAAGGCTTTTTTTTCTTTTACCTTCTCCACGGTTTTAACAATGGGTCTTTACCTGTGTTCTTCAGAAAGACAGTTTGCTGCCCATCCCCCAGTGTCACAAAGTTTTTGGTCTACGTGAGTGAAGGGTCCAAACTAGGGGGGGTGGGGCTTCATGCCCTTCTCAAAGCAGTGGCAGATCCCATCCTCTATGCCTGTAACATCATTGATGGCTTTCTCTGATCTCTTACCCAGCTCCCAGTCTTTTTCATGAGCACTCAGTGGAGGTCCATGGAAAAGGACATATGAGTGAGTGAAATTCCTCCTGGATCTTAGCTCCAACTAAGATGTTACTGATTCATTACATCTTTAGTTGATTTCCTCTTTCTCACTTGTGTGTTAGCTTTGCTCTGCCACAAATGAGGGAGTCAGGGCATCCTGTCACTCTCTCCTGAGAGGGGCTAGTCTCTACTTGGATTTCCAGGTATTTGGTCACTCCATAACTTCAGCTCTCTAATGGGTTCCAGAAAAGTTTTCATTTTGTAGTTTATCTGTTTTGTTTGGGAAGAAGCAATACTCTTTCCAGCTTTCTATAGTGTAGACATAAGTAGAAGTATCTCATAGCAATTAGCTTTAAAAAAAAAAAGTGTTGTGCATGTATTCAAAAGAAAGACTGAAAAAAAAGAAAAAAGAAAGAAATTCTCATAAAGAAAGGGTGGTTATTAATGTGGTAGACTTTTGGGTTGTTTACATTTTTCTTCTATGTGCTATTCTATATCTCTCAAGTTCTTTACAGAGAGCTAATTTTATAACTTAAAAAAAAGACTGTGTGTGCATATACATATGTGTATTCTATTTTTTAAGTCAAGTGCAAATGACAGAACATTATTTTACCATAGAAATGCCATTTATTTCCTGTTTTTAAAATAAACTTTCAAATAAATTTTGTGTCCTCAGAATTCATACAATTACATATGTATTCAATATCTGTAATCTTTCTCAGTATCCTCTGTTCAATGTAAAAGACAAAATTCTTGCTAGGAAAAAAAAATTAAAGTTTGATTTAAGAGGATAATTATGCTGAAAGCTTCATAAGAATCTCTCTTTTTCTTATAAATTTATTTATTTATTTTTGGCTGCATTGGGTCTTTGTTGCTGCATGTGGGCTTTCTCTATTTGTGGTGAGCGGGGGCTATTCTTCATTGCAGTGCACAGGCTTCTCATTGCAGTGGCTTCTCTTGTTGTGGGTTCTAGGAGAGTGGGCTTCAGTAGTTGTGGCATGTGGGCTCAGTAGTTGTGGTTCGTGGGCTCTAGAGCACAGGCTCAGTAGTTGTGGCACATGGGCTTAGCTGCTCCACGGCATGTGGGATCTTCCCAGACCAGGGCCTCGAACCTATGTCCCCCGCATTGGCAGGCAGATTCTTAACCACTGCGCCACCAGGCAAGTCCCCGTAAGAATCTCAATACAGCAGTTTTTCTTATTTTGAGAGCCTTGTGTTTAAGAAAACTGTTTTTATTCATATTGTGTCTTACACCTCATAATATAATCTCCCGCAATGACAGCTACGATTACCAAAGTGATTTCTGTCATTCCAGGCTATAATGTAAATGTAGCCCAGGAAATAAGATAAACAGCAATTGAAGAGTAAAATGCAGCTGTAAACCAACCCCCACCAAACTGAATATTTTTTTTTAACTGTCTATGTTAAATGTATCAAAGGAGTTTTCAGGCAAAAACTTAATATAGTTAAGCAGTAAAAAGACTTCTGAACAATTTACTCAGATTATCCCTTTACCATATTACCTTTCCTCCAAAAAAGGATAGAAAAAGTCATTATGCAATGAACTTGTAATAACTTACATACAGTAACATACCCAAAAGTACCTTAGAGACCATTCTCTGGTACTAAGTAATTTGATGGTGGTCATTTGAAGGGTAAAAAAGTTTTGGTTTATAATTTCCAAAGATAATCTCATTTCCAAAAGAACATTTCTATGAAATCAATCTCATTTTCAGAGAAAAGAACTAATTAATTACACAAACCCCATGTTTCATTTTTTTACTTAGTAAGAATGTCTATCAAGCAAGTTACCAAACTATTTTCCAGTTGTTTATTTTCAGAGTTGCGTGGCATACCATATATTCCACTCACTTCCTTCTTTCCTTCCTTCCTTCCTTCCTTCCTTCCTTCCTTCCTTCCTCCCTTCCTCCCTTCCTCCCTCCCTCCCTCCCTTCCTTCCTTTAAAATTTACTAAGCTGGGTGCAGAGGATATTGTGCTGAACAAAACTTAAAATGTTTCTATCCTTCAAGAGGCCTTTTCTTACATCCTCAATTTATCTCAGACTTGGTTCTTATTTTGTTGCTGTATATTTTCATCACAGCACTTAATAATAATTGCACAGTTCCTCAATTACAGTAGGTACTCTTTGAAGACATAGATTTTCAGCATCTTAATGTCCTTACTACCAAGCACCATCTCACAAATAGATTACTCACAATGCATGATGAATAAAACAAATAAATAAACAAAGGAGCTTATAGTCTAGCACAGAGAGAAACGCATAGATACAATTGAGCAATAAAATCTAAGATGAGCTATAATGACAGTATTCAGAGATTACTGAAGTAGCACAAAGGAGTCAGCAGATCAACTCCATTAGGGGTGGAAGTGGTCAAAAAGCTTCATTCAGCACATGATGTTTAAATTAAATCTTGAAGGATGGTTAGAAGTGAGTCAGGAGCTTCAGAAGAGAAGAAATAATTTCAAGTAGAGAGAAAGTCATGAGCAAATTAAGAGAGATAAAAAATAGCATGTTATGATCAGAAAATAGCAAATAGGCTGGTATGACTGAAGCATGGGGTGACAGGGAAATTACCGAGATATGAATCTGGAAAAGGTACAGGGGACTAGGTCAAGGAATGGAGGAGGAGGCAAATAGACAAATATGTCAGGCTAGAGTATGCCGTGAGAACTTTATCTTGTATGCCGTGAGAAATCTCTGCAAAGGTGAGAAGAATAAAGTTAAATGATAAGATTTGATTTTAGAAAACTTACTCTAGGGGACATACAGAATAGAAAAAGGAAAAAGAAATAACAGATGGTTGGGAAAGTAAAGTTAGAGGTAAAAGAACAATTAGGACACTACTTACATAGTCCAAGACAAATATGACTACAACATCAATTAAAGCAGTCATACTGGAAAGAGAAAACTTTAAAGAAAAAAAAAAACTGAAAAAAAGAAATCAATTTAATTTTGTCCTCAATTAGATTTAGGGAAGCTCATTTACAAATGAGTACTGCCCTCATTTGTTAAATGGTAATAATTAGTGCTTACCTCAAAGAAATATTATAAATACCTGAGATAATGCATATAAAATACTTCATAATATGACTGCCAAAGAATAAGATTTATAAACATGGCAGTAATTATTTTGTTGATGCTGATGCTGATTGGATTTGAATCCTGGCTTGAATACTTACTCCCTGTGTGACCTTCATGAAGTTACTTAATCTCTGTTTGCCTCACATTCCTCCTCTGTAACAATGGAGTATGCTCCCTGGTACCTCATAGATAAGTACTATTTTGAGTTTTATAGATGTAATAACATATTCATGAAGGGTTTATAAAAATTTAGACCAATATCTGAAACTTTATTTTTAAGAAAAATAGTTATTATAGAAAATAAGAGTTGAAAATGATTCTCGGATTTCCAATATGGGCGAATGGTGATACTCACTGAGAGAAGGAGGCTCCTTTAAAAAGCCAATAATTCTCCCTCAAATTCTTTAAGATGAATTAAGCGTTCTTCTCAGTGTTTTGCAAGCACACTATACATATTACAACACTCACCATGGTATATTTTAACTGTCTATTTTCATGTCTATTATCCTCAGTAAATACTGATGATATCTAAGGGCAAAAAACTGTGTCTGTTAATTCTGCATCCCCAGAAAGCAGGATGCATCTGGTATATAAATAGGTTCAATATACGTTAGTGAAATAATTAAACTTAAAGAAGATATGAATTCCTTTAACAAGTCCAGAGAATATTTGGAAAGAATGGTATTTCCAAAGAATTTCACATGCTACTCCCCTACAGGCCTTAAAATTTCATCAAATAGAATGTAAAAACTAGTATATTATACTACTCTTTTCTAGTGAATTCTCACTAGATAGAAAGTGTTGAAATGCAAATCTGTAAAGAAAATAGCAGAGAATAAAGTAAATAATATAAACAAAAAGAAATTATTCAAGAGTTTCCAACTTTCCCTTTCACCATGACCATATAAATATAGCAGTGCCACACTGTAAAGGGCTAATATTAAGACTTTCAAAATAAGAGGTAAGGGAAAATCAAAAGTATTCCCAGAATATTTATGTATATGGATCCATAATCTCACTATCTGTTGTATTTCCATTGTTTCATACTATACCTTAGATGAAGATCTTCTGAAAACTTCAGACAGGCATAGATAAATTCTTTAATTTGGTTGTAAACTTTTGGCACAAATTCAGAGAATGGAAACTTTTTTGGAAATGGTTGCTGTAAAAGCAAGAATTAATGAAAGCCAAGTCACAAACCAACATACATTGAAAATACTTATAAATTAATTAAAATGCAAAAGAAATTTTCTTCCACACTGTGAACTGCCTGCTTAACAACCTCAAATTAAAAAAATATATATTAGTGAAAGTTTCCTGATACTAAAAAGAATAAGATTAAATTAAATAAAAAATAATTCAAATGTCCTCTAAAACCTGATAAATAAATTGTGATATATATTCAGCAATAAAAAGTAATGAGCTATTGATACATGCAACAACTTAGATTAATCTCAAAAGCATTATGTTCAGTGAAAGAAGCCAGTCTCAAAAGGTTACATACTATATGATTCCATTTATAAGGCATTCTAGAAAAGGCAAAAGTGATGGATAGCAACAAGACTGGTAGTTGGCAAAGGCTGGGGGTTAGAGGAGGAACTGATTAAGAAGGTGTAGCATGAGGCAATTTTTTGGAATCATGGAACTGTTCTGTATCATTATTGTAGTAGTACATACATGACAATGCACTGTCAAAACCAATACAGTTATATAGCATGGTAAATTCTACTTGTATGTTTTGGGGATAAAATGTCCTAAAAGTATAATAAAAGCAAGTATTTGAAAGTGTAAGGCAAAATGGAACACTTCCAGCAATCCCCCAAACACTTCAGAGGTGACAATACCCGAAAGCCATTTACTGATTCCCCAAACAGGAACTTCTGTTCTTCTAAGCCCTTCTAAGCCCCAAAATCGTCCTTTGAAGGTGTTTTATATTTCTAACCCATTGAGTTAGAAGTTATGCCTTTAATGAGACTGATACAAAGAAAGCTTTAAGGGGATGCCAAATCAGAGAAGTTTATTTTAAAGTGTTCCTTACCTTTTCCAGCTCTGTATCTTGGAATGGGAATTGTCCTACCACCTTTTTATATATCTCTTCACTTGTTACTGGTATAGGACTATAGTTGTCAGAATCAAGTATGTTTCTATAAAGAAAATAAAAGAAGAAAGGAAGGCAGGAGGGAAAAAGGAAAGAAGGGTTAGTTAATCACTATAGTGATCACAAATAATTTTCAGGTGAGCTCCAAGAGTTGTATATCCACCACAACCCAAAATAAATGTTTCCCAGTCCTTAATGTATTCCTTTTATAATACAGCTATTTGGTCTCAGGTAAGGACATCTTTTTTAAAAAAAAGAAAAAAGAAGGAAAATTACACTCTAAAACAAATGGAACACAATTATAAACATGACCTCATAGTATTTGAGATTTACAGGTCAGACAGAAAATTTTAAGGCAACATGTTGAAGCCTTAAGGCAAGTGAGAAGTAAATAATAAAAGAATGTGAGCTCTGGAGAAGGCAAAGAGGTTTTATTTGCTTTTTTAAAAAAATAAGACATTTTTTATTATGTTCTTTAATTCTGTACTAGATCTAACTTTCAAAACTGTTAGATGAGGAAAAGCAAGTTCTATAATAAATCCAAATTATGTTCATTTACTTCATCTACTGCTCTATATTAAGAATGACTTTTTCTTCATCCATAGGTTCTGCCTCCTTAACTGGACTGGGGGTTCTCTAAAAGCAGAGACCATACTACCAAAATCAAAAAAGAAATTTACTGAAGGCATCAGATCAGATGCTCTTAAAACCATGGATATATCATGTTACTAATTTTCAAGAGATAATCCTCCTCTAAATAAAACTGTATCATTAATAAACCGGGCTTTTAGAAACACAAATGTTTATATTAATATATAAATGAGTTGCACTACATGATTATCAGAGACATGTTCATAAAATGTGAAGAGTAAGATTAAAGGGACAATATAATATCTTAAAGCTATACGAACCTGAAAATAGAGTAAGCTGATCTGGGGAAGAGGTCTTACAGTAAGCAGAAAGATCACTTTAAGGAGTAAAGGTTCAAAAGGAGAAGAAACAAGTGAGCTGACATGAGTTGTGTGCCAGGAAAACAGTGCAAGGAAACATCTGTAAGTGGAGGTGTAATACAATAATTTTCTTATTGTTGTATGCATGTTGCAGTAACTATTTAAATAATATGCTTCAAATTATTTAAATTAAATTAATACTGGATTGTATCTCTGGGTATAAGATCTCTTCTCTGGGTATAAGAGAAGAAGATGAGGAATCACATGAGTTGAGTCTTCAAAAAAGTTCCAAAAAAACTAAGTTACTCGAAAGGGCTCAAAAGCCACTACTTTACAAGTGAGACACAGACTGGGCATGATCCTCAAAGAGAAAATCAAAAAACAGATTAAGAAGACACAAGGCGATCTGGTTGGTATGAACCAAGGTATATGACATTCATTCAAGGAAACAAAAAAGCCAAAATGGGATCTGGGGACTCCTCACATAGTACGTACTAATATACTGAGACTGGATATCTCGGGAACTTTATTTGGGACATAACTACACCTTACTTGAATTTTTAATCATAACTGGGATCAGAGCTAGAAAAAATACGCCACATATACTTGTTGATTATTACATCTGAAAAACCTTATGTATAAAGACATGTGTACACACATGCATGTGCACGTGCATGTGCACACACACACACACAACTATAGACAATTTCTCACCTGAAAATACCTGACCACTTCTTTAGCAAAGTTTCACTATATTGATCTCTGATTTCTAACAGCATGTCAAAAAGCTGATTTACAGGAAAACCATACACCTGAAACAAAATAAGAAAATAGCTTCATTTCATAAGGTGATATTTTTAAAGCAACATGAGAGATTAGGCACTGAAAGATATTTTTGTTCTTTGGCCAAAAATTTAAATAAAACCATGATAAGAAAAATCTTTCATTCCCACCTAATATTTAGTGTTCATTCTCAAGAATTAAAAGATATATACCAATATGAGCCAGTCAGAAAAAAATTAAAAGATGAACATTAAAATTAATATATACTGGGTATAAATGTCAGCTAAGTTTTCCCTACAACTCCTTCTGTAACTCTTAGCAACCTCCAGCAATAGGGAGAGAAAATGAGAATGCTACCAATATCACCCACTTCTAATACAATTCTATTGGATATAATATGTGGTTCACATGCCGTGGAGCAGCTGGGCCCGTGAGCCATGGCCACTAAGCCTGCGCGTCCGGAGCCTGTGCTCCGCAACGGGAGAGGCCACAGCAGTGAGAGGCCCGCGTACCTCAAACAAAAACAAAAACAAAAACAAAAACAAAATGTGGTTCATTATTTAAAATAGTAGTTAAGAAACTCCAAAATCACTCAGACATTATATCTGAATTAAGTACGTTTTGAAGAACTAAGGTAGTGAGTTCAATTAATTGATTTGCCTTGAGAAAAAAGGGGGATGAGAACAATTTATGAGAACATAAACGGTCAAGGTGATGACCAGGAAATGCTACAAAGAGATAAAAAGATCTAGCTCTCAGAAAAGAAGAAACACAACTAAAAACTAAAAGTTACTTACTCAAGCTTAGATAGACAATGAAAAGATTTAGAGCTGATGAAACACTCATCTAGATAAGTCTGTGTAAACATAAACCACAAACCTGAAGTGTGTCAGCAAAAAGCACAATGAGGTTCTTCAAATCTAACACGAGGTTTGGATCAGAGCAGTAAGACTAAAGGAAATAAAAGACAATGAGGAAAAACACCTTTATTAAAAATAAAAGTAAATTTTGAGTTACTCAACTGCTTAATGCTGCACCTGGTAAAGGCTCTCTGGATAACCTTCCTGGTTTAAAGTAACACCAGATTCAGCCAGGGAAGAGTGAGTAAAGACTCCAATAATCCATGATCTACATTTTTAACACTTGGAAATTTAAAAACACACTTCTAAATAACTGTTTGGTTAAAGAAGAAATCAAAATTGATATTGCAGATTATTTTAAAATTTAAAATTTTAATATTTAAAATGAACAGCAATGAAATAGTTCATATCAAAACCTATGGAATGCAGCTAACGCCATTTTAAAAACAAATTACATCTTTATATGTGAACATTAGAAAACATAAAAGATTTAAAATAAACAAACACTCAACTCATGAAGCTAGGCCAAAAAAAGCCAAAATAAACCATAAATAGGTGAGAGAACAAAACTGATAAAATATAAAGCAGACATTAACGACATAGAGAAGACATGAAAGATTTGATCAATGAAACCAAAAGCTCAAGTTAAACATAAAATCAATAAAATAGACAAATCACAGGTAAGTCCAATTAAACAACAAAGAGAAAACAATACAAAGAATACAAAAACAAACATAAATACAGAGGAAATTACAAATAAAGTCCATGTATAACCTCTTATCAACAAATTTGAAAACTGAAATGACATGGAAGATACCTTCTGTGGGCAAGCTACAAAGAGGTATATGGCACTATTTTTCAGTGACTTTGACATTCAAATTCTCTTAATTATAGTTTGATTACTTGCCCTCTACTTAATTGCTCAGTTCCTGAAGGAGTGTTGAATTCTCCCACAGTGGTGTGGTCCCTTGGTTTCTCTTCCTACTACTTAACAGTTTTTGTTTATTTACATACTGATGTTTGCTTGTCCCCAGTAAATGGGTTACTGTCTTTTTCATGGGTTAAAAATAATATCAAAACAAATGTTCCTATCTTCTCCCATTTAATGGTCTTTAACTCCAATCCAATTTTCTTGAAGAATATTGTCCTTTTTGCTCCCCATTCTTTATTTTCAATCTTTCTGTGGGATCTTAATGTATGAATCTCTCTTAGTAACCAAACTATAACACTTTCCAACTTTGGCATTTCTCATGAATACTTACATATTTGGACCTATTCTAGCCATCTTATTTTAAGTTTTCTATTTTCAATGATTTCTTCCTTCTTTTTTGTTTCCTTTCCTGTTTTTCACTGGATCAGTTTTTTCAAATTATCTTATACTGGTTATTAATAAGTTATACACTTTCTGCCCACTGTTTATTTGAAATAATCTGGGTTTTCATCTAAAAAATGTTTTAAACATTAAGCCTCTCCTCTTTTAGGCATTCTTAATAGCATAAACTTTACAAATAATCAAACAATCAGTTATTTAGATTTATCTATGAGTTTTACTCTCACTTTTGCACACATTTATTTACTCCCATCCCATCTTGTATTTAGAATTTCTTTTTCATTTTTGGTAAAACACCAGTAAGACAGGATGGGTGAAAAGTAAACTTTGAACACTCATGTGTTTGGAAATGCCTCTCTTTTGCACTCAAACTAAAATACACAATTTCAGATGCGAGAAAACTGTCTGCCCTAACTTACCCTGCCTGACCAAAAAAATGCATTCTTTCAACTGTAATAACCTAGTCTTTCTTTAATGCAGGGAAATTCCCCTCTTTTATTTAAATATTTCAGTCTCCTGCTGTGTGACTGTACTTTCTTTCTAAATCCCTATTAGATACAACCAAAAATCTACATCAATTATCCATGTTCCTTAACTTTGCATTCATATTTTCCATCTCTTTGTGTCTTCACTCTATATTTTGGGACATATATTTGATTTTGTCTTCTTGATCACAGAATGATATGCAGTTTTATCTATTTAATCTTTGAATTAAATTTCTCTATTATGGTAGTCATAAATTTCCAAGAAAGCAAGGTTTATCTTTGATTTCTATCCTTCTGTGGCTTGCTTCCTTCCTTTTCCTCCTTACCATGTTTTTTAAAATTATGAATATAGTATACATAAAGAAAATAAATAAATAAAACCTATATGTACAATTTCACCAGGCAAACAAAACTAAATAGCACCAGCATGCCAGAAGCTCCAAAACAACTTCTTTCCTCTCCACTCAGGAAAACATTATCATGACATTTATGATAATCAATTCCATGTCTTGCCTTCATTTTTTGCTTCTTTGTATTTTTTAACTTAATAAACTTTATTTTTTAGAGCAGTTTTACATTTACAGATAAAGTGAGCAGAAAGTACAGAGTTCCCATATATCCCTTCACACAGAAATTCATGCAGATTCCCTTATTATAACATCTTGCATTAGTGTGGTAACATTTGGTACAGCTGATGAACCAATACTGACACACTGTTATTAACTGAAGTCCATACTTTACATTAGAGTTTACTCTTTGTGTTATATAATCTATGGGTTTTAACATATGTATAATGACATATTCCACCATTACAATATCGTAGAGAATAGTTTCACTGCTCTAAAAATTCCCTGTCTTCCACTTATTCATCCCTCCATCCCTTTCCCAAATCCTGGCAACCCTGATCTTTTTACTGTCTCTATAATTTTGCCTTGTCCAGAATGTCATATAGTTGGAATCATGAGTATATAGCCTTCTCAGATTGAGTTATTTTACTTAGCAATATGCATTTAACTTTCCTCCATGTCTTTCTGTGGATTCATAGACCATTTCTTTTTTGCCACTGAATAAATATTCAATTATAAGAATGTACCAGAGTTTGTTTATCTATTCACCTACTAAAGGACATCTTGGTTGCTTCCAGGTTTTGGCTATTATGAATAAGCTGTTATAAACATGAATGGGCACGTTTCTATGTTGACATAAGTTTTCAACTCATTTGGCAAATACCTAGAGTGTACTTGCTGGATCATATAATAAGAGTATGTTTCATTTTGTAGAAACTGCCAAACTCTCTTCTAAGCTGGCTGTACCATTTTCCATTCCCATCAACAATGAGAGTTCCTGCTGTTCCACATTCTCTTCAGCATTTGGTGTTGTCAGTATTGTAGCCATCCTAATGGGTGTGTGGTGGAAGCTCATTGTTGTTTTAATTTGTAATTCCCTGAGGACATATGTTGTCGAGCATCTTTTGTATGCTTTCCTGCCATTTGAATATCTTCTTTGGTGAGGTATCTGTTCAGAACTTTTGCCTGTTTTTTAATTGGGCCCGTTTTTAAATGTTTTTCTTACTGTTGAGTGTTAAGAGTTCTCTATATTTTCAGTACCAGGCCTTTATCACATATGCCTGTCAGTTTATTCCCTTAATTTCATTGCTTTGTAACCATCTAAATACTCAGTCTTACTCAATATTTTCTTTCTCAATATTATATAAGTGGAAAAAATCTGTATGTATAATTTTCTGTCTTGCTTTTATAATTCAACATTATACTTGTGAAATACATCCATGCTACTGTATATAGCAATAGGGTGGGCCTTTTCATGCTGTATAATATTCCATGTTAGGAGTTTAACCCAGATTGTTCATTTTATTACCAATGGACATTTAAGTCATTTCTAATTTTGAAAATACAACAATGCTGGAATGAATACTCTTGCATGTGTATTATGGTACATTAGGGCAAGTTTTTCAAGGGAATATAGTTAGGAAAAGAATTTCTGGTTCATGAGGATCTTCGACTTTAAAAGATGATGCTAATTTTTTTCAAAGGGGTTCTGAATACTTCGTACCCTTATCAACATTTGTGTTATTAATTCTTACATAATGTTATCTCATTTGGTTTTAATTTGCATTTCAATGATGCACTAAAGTTGATCACCTTTCACATGTTTCTCAGCCAAGTGAATTCCTTCCTTAGTGAAGTACCTGTTTAAATCTTTTGCTTGTTTTTTTTGTTTGTTTGTTTTGCGGTATGCAGGCCTCTCACTGTTGTGGCCTCTCCCATTGAGGAGCACAGGCTCCAGATGTGCAGGCTCAGCGGCCATGGCTCACGGGCCCAGCCACTCCGCAGCATGTGGGATCTTCCCAGACTGGGGCACGAACCTGTGTCTCCTGCATTGGCAGGCAGACTCTCAACCACTGCACCACCAGGGAAGCCCTTGCTTGTTTTTTCTATTGAGATGTCTGTCTCGATTGTCATGATGAATAGTGAATTTTTTATATATTTTGCTAGTTCTTTGCTGATTTTGTGCTGAAAACATCATTTCTCATCATATAGCTTATTTTATCTACTATCTTTCATTTTTTTGTTTTTTTTCTTGCAGTTTTAACGTAGCTTAATATTTAATATATGAATATTTTCCTTTATGGTTAGTGACTTTGTTATTTTAGTTAGGAATTCCTTCCCTAACCTGAATCATAAAGATATTCTCTTATACTATCTTCTGAAAGATTTATGGCCTTACATTTTATATTTTGATATTTTATCAACCTGAAACTCATTTTTTGGTGTATTATTTCCCCCATACTGATAGTCAATTGTCCCAGTACTATTCATTGAAATGTCTGTCCTCTACCCACTGACCTGCAATACTATCTCTTTTATAAATATCAAAGATCTTTTTTGGAGGCCCTATATTCTGTTTCATTATCTATCCAATGACAGTACCGGAGTGTCTGGCACTCATTTAATAAGATTTCTAAATTAAGCCTTGATATCCAATAGAGAAAACCCACCTACATTATCTCAGTCTTTAGGAGTCTCTTAGCTGTTCCTGGCTTTTGTACTGGCTTAACAATATTACAATCAGATTGCAAAGGTACTCATCCTCCCAAAAATAAGATTATTGAGATTTTTGACTGCCACTGAATTAAATTTATAGATCAATTTTAAGAGAACAAATATCTACAATAACTCTTCCAATCAATGAACATGCTATTTCAATTTTATTTAGGTCCTCTTTAATTCCTTTTCGTCTCTCAAAAACATTTTAGAATTTTCTCCATGGAGGTCTTGAACATATTTTGCTAGATATATTTCTACTACTTTTAATGTATGCTATTGTATCAATTTTATCTTTTAAAAATTTTAACTTTTCAACTTTTATTCCTGGTTTATAAAATGACAATTGATTTTGCATGATTTCCTATCAGGAAACATGCTAATCTCTTCCATTAATTGTAATAAATTTTCTGTAAATTCTTTGAATTTTCAATGTACAAAAATATATCATCTGAAAAAGTGACAATTTTGTTTCTTCCTTTCAAAGATGTATTTTTTAATTTATTTATGTTTCTATCTTTATAACACTAAGTATGACGTCAAATACAATACAAAATAGGAGTGATGGTAATTAAATATGATACTTATAGGATTTTGAGGATAGATTTTTATCAGTTTAAAGAAATTCTCTTATGTTTTCAATTTACTAAGAGATCTTACCATGAATTTATGGTGTGTTTTATTAAATGCTTTTCTGTATCTATTGAAATGATTACATAATTATTGTCCTTTAATCTATTAATTCATTAAATTACATTAATAGACTTTGTAATATTGAACAGCTTGCATTTGCTATGATAAACTCAACGTATTAATGTTTTTTGTAAACTGCTGAATTCTGTTTTCTAATATTTTATTTAAGATTTCTGATCTATATTTATGAATGAGCCTGTATATTTATGAGTTTATGAGTTCTTGTACTATCCTCATCTGGCTTCATTATCAAGATTACACACACCTTATAAAATGAGTTGGTGTTTCCTCTTTTCTATTCTCCAAGAGTTTATGTAAGATAGGAATTCAAGAAAAAACTCCCTAGACCTGAAGATTTCTTTAACGGAAGAATTTTGACTGCTTTTTCATTTACTTCTGATTCAATCTTAACCTGAAAAGAATAGTTCTTTCCAGCCTAATGTGGGAGAGGGCACCATATTAGACTCTCCAAGCCAGATAGGCCCCAGAGACTATCAAATCTGAGTACAAATTGCCTGGACTAACAAGTAACCTCAAGGCAAATGCAGTTTAAGTGTTTAAGTCTATCTTTCTGGACCTCTGGACTCTCAATTTCCCCTGGATTTGGCCCGGTAATTCCTTAATAACCTTACTAAGCACTCTAGACTTAAACAACATCTTATATGCAGTACATAAAGCAGTACTTTTAGTTGTTTCAAGCTGAACAGCTGCTATGAATGACCTAGCTTCCTATATTCCTAAAATGAGAAATAATTATTACTTTATAAATTTATCTCCTAGTCCATGAGTTATTTGTATTTGCTAAAGAATAGCTATGCAATTTGTTTATTATTGTCTTCTATTTGATGTGATTGGTTTTCCTCAAATATTCTATGACTCAGCATTTGTTTATGTTTAGAAATGAAGGACTAGATTGATTAGTATATATAACTGGTATGGGTTTCACCCTCTGCAGCTTTTAAGTCTGTTTTCCAAAAACTGACTACAGGCTCTTTGTATGTAGGTGGGGCAGATGAATCACCTTGCTCAAAAAGTAGTACTAGAGAACTTCACTAATCATGCTATCATCTCTTTATGTTGATGGTAAGGTTGGCCAAAGGAATTGGGTAACCTGCTGTCTAGCCAAGATTTTTAGAAGGTAGACTTCTAAATAATTTCCCCTTAAGATTTCTCCCAGCCTCATTCCTGCTCATAACATTTGTTGACTGAATTTAGAGTGTTCCTAGATTCCATTTGGAACAATGTTTCCTACTTTGACAATACCCTCTACACCATATTTAATGTAATATTTTCTTTTCTCAGGTTGAGTCATTATTCTGATTCCATCTGTTTTCTAAATTCAAAGAAATTTTTCAAAACTTCTGGCCTATAGAGGTACTTTGTAGTGTTTCTCTTTTTAGTTTTTCTTACATGTTATTTCAATAGCAATTTGGTTAGAGAGCTGCTTGACATATATGCTTAGTACACCCTTTGACTCAAAGAAATTTAACATATGTGTGTGGGGGGGATGGGTATGGATGTGGGTGTGTATAAAACCACTGTTACAAAGCACCGAGCTGATCTCCCTGTGCTATGCAGCTGCTTCCCACTAGCTATCTATTTTACATTTGGTAGTGTATATATGTTCATGCCACTCTCTCACTTCGTCCCAGCTTACCCTTCCCACTCCCCGTGTCCTCAAGTCCATTCTCTACATCTGTGTCTTTATCCTTGTCCTGCCCCTAGGTTCTTCATAACCTTTTTTTTTTAGATTCCATATATATGTATAGCTGATTCACTTTGTTATAAAGCAGAAACTAACATACCATTGTAAAGCAATTATACTCCAATAAAGATGTTAAAATCAATGAATCAATCAATCACACACACACACAAAACCCACTATTACAGTACACACTCTTGTCTGCCTGTCACATAATAAGAAAAAATGTCCAATATTTAATAGCTACAAAACATGAAGATTTTGGGCCACACAAATTACATTGTTCCATAATTTTAAATCATAAAAAAATAACTTTCTAGTATTATCAGATGATCTGTTTACCATTTTATTGGCCGTCCTACTATCAATTATATTAACAGATCTTCTAATATTAAACCATTCCTGATATGAATTCTTTGTATTAGCATATTATTCTTTTAATATACAGGTACTGCTAAATTTGAATTCTAAGTGAGATGGATTGTATAAGATTGCATAAGATTTCTATCATGTTTTGAAATCAGCATTGAGAATATTATATCTTTCAAAATGTTTCCAATTTATGCAGTGACTGATAATTCAATCAGAAAATATAAAAAGTTTTAATTAGTGACACAGAAAGTTAGAAAACTATACAGATTTTTTACAAAAAATAAACACTCAGATATAATGTTTCCTTCTGAGATTTGTTTTGATGTTTAGGTTGTTCTTATTTTTCTTTCTTGCTGATAATGTAACACAATAAATAGTGTCATAAAATAGAATTGGTATCTGTGGCATCAACCACTTTGTCTCATAATGGATAAAAATGGTTCAGTGAGTAAATGTACATGATGTTGAGTTCTATTTTAATGGTTCTGTTGAAATACAATTCCCATACCATACTATTCACCCATTTAAAGTATGTAATTCAACAGCTTTTAGTTTTTTTAATATTTTTGCAGATATGTGCAAACGTAACCACAGTCAATTTTAGAACATTTTCTTCATCTCAAAGAGAAACCCTGCCCCTTAAGCTATCACCTGCTTATTCCTCGTATCCACTCCCAGCCCTAGAAGACCACTAATTTCTTTCTGCCTCTGTAGACTGATGCTAAGCTATTATTTTTTAAAAGGTATTTCTGTCATTTATTCTTCAGTTCAAAAGAATATACAGTAGATCTACAAGGAAACATTCCATTAAGATTAATTTTCTCCATAGGTATACACTTTAATCAGCACATTGTAAAGTGTCCTATTCAAGACAATAAGTATGGTTGCATGATGAGGAAAAGAGTATATTTTCCTCCTGAGAGACTCCTATAGATTTATCACATTCTCAAATGTGAAAAAAACCACTGCTTTGAAAAAAGAAATTGTTTGGAAGAAATCTAAGTTTTCTAAAAGAAAAACACCTTTTCCCAGGAAAAAAAATAAAATTGGTAAAATCAGGGAAATGGACAGATATAAAATAAACAAACAAAATCAAGGACTTCTTTCCCATAGAATGACAGTAATACTAGTTAATATCAGAAACAAACCTTCCTCAAAATACTACCTGAAATAAACCATAAAATACCAAAAATAGGACTTAGATAGGGAACACATAAAATATTTTACCAAAAGATATTAAAGCAAATAAGTGAGAAAAATACATATATTCCTGTTGAAAAATACCAGATGCTGAAATATGTCAATTATCTCCATTTAAATTTGCAGATTTACTGCATATTAACACTATAGGTCAGTTTTAGGGGGAGGTAAGAGGTGGAAGGGATGTGACAAAGTGATTCTCAAATTAACCTAGAAGAATATTGAGGAGATAAATAGTATATTTTAAAAAGAGGATTTTATAGGACATATATGTCATATAAGAAATTAAAGCATACTATATCAGATGTAATAATCAAAACAATGTTGTACTGGTTCAAGACATACAGAGAGAGAAGGAAGGGGGTGGGCAGGAATCAGAGCCTAGAAACAGATCTTAGTATTTATATAACATATTATGATAAAGGTGGTCTTCAAAATAGGTTGGGAAAGGACAGATATTTATGAACTGAATGCTGCATTCCCCCCGAAATTCTGTGTAGAAGCCCTAGTGCCAGTGTAGCCTTGTTTGGAGAAGAGGCCTTGGAGAGATAATTAAAGTCAAATGAAGTCATATGGGTAAGGTCCTAATCTGATGGGATTGGGGTCCTTGTAGAAGGAGAAGACACTAGAATACATGCTGAGGAAGGGTCATGTGAGGACACAAGGAGAATGTGATCATCTGAAACCCAGGAGCGTCCTTACCAGAAACCAACCATGCTGGCACCCTGATCTCAGACTTTCAGCCTCTGGAACTGTGAGAAAATAAATTTCTGCCGTTTAAGCTACCCAATCTATATATTTCATTATGGTAACCTGAGCTGAATAAAACAACAGATTATCACAATAATGTTAAAACAACAGATTATCACAATAATGTTATTGGAGGTGATGAGTCATTTTCAGAATAAAGTCCAACCTCACACACAACACTAAAATAAACTTTTAGTTTGTGAATTATATGTTAAACAAGTAACTACAGAAATACTAAAATTAAATAAAGACAAATAATTACATTTATTTGGAATAAGGAAGACATAAATAGTAAGGTTAAAGATCAATAAATTTAACTCCATTAAAAATTTTAAAACTTCTGTAAAACCATGGAAAAGAAAATCAAAGGTTAGAAACACATGAAACTAAGGAAATATTTACAATCTATATATTAGACTAGAGATTAACATTCAGATTAAAGTTAATGTTAAACATTAACATCCATGTGTTATTAATAAATATAAAATAAAATGATTAAAATACAAAATAAAGGCAATGAATAGGAACAGGAAATTCTAAGAAGATATACAAATAACTAAAAAGATGTGAAGAGATTTTTAATATCAGTATTAAAGAAAAACATTAAATTAATTTCTGACATATAATTTCTGACATTATTATTATATTGGGAATGACTTTTTGTTTTTAATCGTAACTTTCTGAGGAATAAAAGGAATAGGGAAATAGGAATTCTAACAGCTGATGCTTAGTGATGCTAAATGGATCAATCTTTTTGTATAGCAAATTAGCAATACACATCCAGAGCCTCAGAAATATACAGATCCTTTAACTCACTAAATTCACATTTAAGAATTTATCCTAAGTATAATTAATGTGCAAGGATATGTTAATAAAAATATTTACTTCAATGTTTATAACAGCTTAAAAAAACTTTAAAAAAAAGTGTATCAAGTGAATTAATTTTTTTAAATGGTACATTCCTAAAAATGGAATATTATACAAATGCACATTAAAACTAATACAAATTCATTAGATATTAAATGAAAAATACAGCATGTTTTACTTAAAATATATATTGTATATCATGTATTCATAAACAGAAAAAGGTGTCTTGAAATTTACATATAAGAAAGCTAATAATAATCATGCCAGGGATCATGGCCAAACTCGTTACTATTAAAAATCAATATTTCCTATCTTTTAATAACCATGTTATCTTTGTATAATTTTTTTATGTAAGAGCACGCCATGCAATGGAGGAAAGTAAAGCATTTTAAAAATGGTCCTAGGACAGTGGATACACTATTGCAAAAAAAAATAAAATGAGATCTTTAATCATACCCTAAATGACAATAAGAATAGGTGGCAATAACTACATAAATGTGTAAAAATCAAGCCATGAAATAGTTGAGACTGTTTTTTAGTCTCAGAACAGGCAGAACTTTAAAAAAATATTTTTAAATGTTCCAGACTTTATTATGATAACACAAGCATGTTAATGGTAAACATGTCAGATCAAGTCCTTGGACACATATAAGCAATGGGAGAAATTTTAAAATAAGATAAATATAATTAGATACATAAACATTTAACATTTTAAATACTAAAGAAGAAACCACCAACAAAAATAAAAGGAGAGGGCTTCCCTGGTGGCGCAGTGGTTGAGAATCTGCCTGCTGATGCAGGAGACACGGGTTCGTGCCCCGGTCGGGGAGGATCCCACGTGCCGCGAAGCGGCTGGGCCCGTGAGCCATGGCTGCTGAGCCTGCGCGTCCGGAGCCTGTGCTCCACAATGGGAGAGGCCACAACAGTGAGAGGCCCGCATACCGCAAAAAACAAAATAAAATAAAAGGAGAAAAATATTTGCAACACATTCAATAACGACATACCCTCTTTGGTTTCAAACTCATACATTAATCAATCTCCTAGACCTTACTACTTGAATAGCACAAAAAGTATCGCAAAGTAATCACAGCAAAAGGTAACTTACGACTTCCCTACTCCAAACCATCAAAACCAACACTATCATCCAAGGAAGGAAACTATAAACCTAGGCATTACCTTGATACTTCTTTCAACCTAACCTCTTGTATATTAATCCATCAGAAAGTACTTCCTAAAAATCTCTCAAACTCATCCATATCTCTCTATACCTACTATCACCTTGATCCAGCAATCATAATCTATTGTCTGGAATACTAGACTAGCCTACTAACTGTTCTCCCCATATCCATTCTCATCCCTCATCTGTAATTTAGCCAGAACAATCTTTTAAAAATAGAAATCTGACTTTCTCACTCCAATTTACCCTACTCCTGCCCCCAACACACACAGACTCACTCAACACACTGCTTAAAGGGTCAAACAGGTCCTAAATAATATGACACCTACCTACTTCTTTATTCCCACTTCCTACCTTAGTTGCTTAGCTTTCTATGTTTATGTTCTAACCACTCAGGACATCTTTCAATTTCCTAAAATGGCTACACTCCTTTCAATTATAGATTTTACACATGGTATTTACTCTAGAACACTTGCTAATGACTAGATACAGAGAGTTGAAGGGTTATGAATGACTTTAAAGTTTCTGGTTAGCATAACTAGATGTATACTAGAGCCATTTCTTGAAATTTTTTAAATACCAAATTATCTTCTATTATTAACTCCTCACTATTATTCCTCAAACACTTCAGACATAAGAGTACCTCAAAGTCCTTGTACTACTGTTCTTTTCACCTGGAATGATCTTTTAATTGATCTTTCCACAAATAGTTACTCCTCGATACTTAGATCTCAGAATGCCACTTCAGATCAACCAGTCAAAAGCAGACACCTAGTTGCCCTAATCTATCACTCTATTTTAATTGTCTGCATTGCATTATCACTGTCTGATATTACTGTTTATTTGTTTATTGGCAATCTCCCCAATTAAAATGTAACTCTCTGAGAGCAAAGACTTTATTCTTATTCATTCTTGTATTCCCATTGCCAACATGTAATACTTGTTCAAGAAATATTGAATGAATGAATAATTCAGAGCCAGCATTCTCTGCTTATAATAAAGTAGATTATCATCAACAATTGATGCTATCATAAAATATATCAATAGATCATGGAAACTCATAATTAAGCAACTTATTGAAATGTTGTAGAGTAAGAATAAATCTGTGAACTCCAAATCAGTATTAATAGGCATTATGAAGGCAATATGGAGTAACGGCTAAGAACATTGGCTCTGCAGTCATACCGTCAAGGTTTGAATCTAAGCTCCACCACTTACTGGGTGACATCAGGCTGGTTACTTAACCTCTCTGAGGTTCAGCTCCCCAGACTATAGGGTAAATATAACAACAGCACCTGCCTTATAGGGATGAAGTGAGGATGAAATATATATGCAGTACACAATAACAATATAATAACAATGCCTGAGACATAGATAGCAATCAATAAATGTTAGCTGCTGTTTTCTTATTGCAAAGAGCATTCACAAAAGTGGGCTTAGCGTTACAGAACATGCAGTTTGAAGTGACTACTTCCATATATCTTTGAAGAAAATGACTCCAAATGGCTGATTTCAAACAATACACATATGATGATTTTAAAGCAGTAGAAGACTAAATAGCATATAGATAATTAGCTTGAAGTAAGAACTTCTCTTGTGCTTCTTACATACCGAGTGAGTACGGAGTGCTGCGATGGTTTTTGAAAGTGCCATTTCCCACAGTTCATCGATGTAGGCTCTATTTACTAAGCCCTGGGTTGTATGTAAAATGTGATCTTCAACCACAAAAAAGCTAAGATTGAGGAAAAAAGAAAGCACAGCTGTCAGAAATTACAGTTTGACTACTATCATCAGGGGATGACAAACGTTAAGAGTTGCCATCAAATTGGAAGTTAATACTAGTCACTTTTTCTTAAAGAAAGCTGTTTGGTATCACAAACAAAAAAAATCAGATATCTTAGACTTGGAATTATACCTCTGATCATGATATCATCTTAACCACTTCTATAGAAATTGGAATTACATTCCTATTAAATGTTAACCATGTTATCTAGAAATTTAAAAGAGAAGAAAAATGTTTATAGGTAAAGAAGGATAATTTCACTACATTAAAATCAGTAGCCCATTAATACATTTTTAAAAACTAATAGAATCTAAAGAGACAATGAAAGTTAAAGCACACATTTTTTTTAAGAATCCAACACACAAAATACCGAAATAATTCCCCTTACATAAACTTTCTCATCAAAGTACTGAAAAGATATCTTAAATATAAATATATAAATAGATATATTTATATATTTATACAAAGGTAAAGAAAAAATACACATATTTTTAACATATTTTTAACATCTGTGGCTTCTTAATTTTTATGCATCTAAAATGTATCTTCAGCTTTCTTGCCTAAATATTCATACTAATTAAAACAATTCTTTAAATAGGGAATTGTTACGATACATTTTAATCAAAGGTATCAATTACATTGCAACAATCTAAACTTGGGGAAAAAAAGAAATTTCATGGAACAATCCAACTTATTTCCTTTTTTTTTAACTGCAAAGTTACTATATTGCAATTAGAATAAGCTGCCTATATTTGGGATGTTTATTTGGGAACTGCAATTCCATACTAGTATATATACTCCAGATGAGGATGGCAAACTATACAGTCCATGGAACAAATTTGGCCCACTGCTTGTTTTTATAAACAGTGTTTTATTGGAACACAGCCATTGTCTTTCATTTACATATTGTCTATAGCTGCTTTCGTACTGCAACAAAGCTGAATAGTTCTAACAGAAACCGTATGGCCTGCTGAGCCTAAATACTTCACTATTTGGCCCTTTTAGAAAAAAACTTGCCAACTTTTGCTGATTATTTGGTTCCCTCTTAACAATAATGAAAAAACAAAACATCACATATAATAAGACTACAATTCGATATTTTTCTACCTTTATCCATAAAAAGGATTCCCCAACAATATAGAATTATGTTCCCCAACATAATTCTATGAAACGAATAGACATTCCTTTAAAATCATCAGATATTCAAAACAAATCTTGTCTTAAGAATTTAGAAAAGAAAAGAAAAAAAATTTCCCAAAGAACACTTGATATACTTTTCCAAGTCTCACAAAAAGTATATAAACTATTGAAAGTGTATAAATTTAAAACACACAAACACACATATACCCACCCTACAATTTGATTAAAATACTTCCTGTAGCCATCTAAAGTTTCATGCTGCAACAAAGCAAAGAGAAAAAAGTTATTGTTTCTGTTTTGACACATTAAGACAGTTAAAATCAGCTAATTAATTTCTTAAGGCTCAATTCCAAAGACTATAAAGTAAATATAATAATAGTACCTACCTTATAGGATTACAGTGAGGATGAAATGAGACAACACATATCTAGTACTTAGAACAATGCCTGACACATAGCAAGCAACAGATGTTACTTGCTACTTTCTTAATGCAAGTCACATCTAGTGGTCCCAGAGTGACAATTTGGTGGGGGGGAGCCCAAATGGAAAATAAGTAAAAGATACCAGAGAAGAAAAGTGAAAAAGGGAGAAAAGTAAAGGTGGTGATGCTACCATGTTAGAAGGAGGCTGGAGCACCAAACGAGCCTGTTTTCGCCTCTGTTTTCGGTAGTAGTTCTCAAATGTTTCCCGGGCACCCTGTAAAACAAACAAAAGGAAATGGGTTGATACATTTGGACTAATTACTCTAGTATTTCATGGGAAATTCCCAGGTCAGGAATTGAGGCAGCCCCACATTTCTCAAAATCTGCTATTTTAACACGGATAATCTTCAGAAAAATAAAAATAACTATTACCACTTATTGAACCTTACTTACAAATACCAACAGAGATGGATACAAAAAATTCTTAAGAGGAAACTACCAGAACTCAGCCTCCAGCACACCAAAGCTGGTTTCTGAATCAATTATCACAAATTCACAAGAAAGACAAACCAACATTCTCATAGGTGATAACAACAGTTTAGAAAATTGTTCTTAAAAAAAAAAAAAAAAAAAAACTCACAGAACATTCCAGAATAAAAACTAGTCTCAAATAAATCATGACCAAAAGGCCAAAGGGAGGCAGGAAAAAGGCAGGAGCTGAGAACATTAAGTCAGTCTTCTCAGACAGAATATAATCTAGCACAGGATTAATATCAAAAAGGAAGAAACGAAGCTCTGAAAAGTCTTAGCACACAGTTTCTACTTTTCATTTAGGGTTTCTGGGCTTAAACTGAAAGGTGCTCTAGAGAACAAGAGCTAACTCATGAGCTCTATAACTAGGGTTGAATAGTGTCCTCTCAAAATTCATGTCCTTCCCAGGACCTCACAACATGAACCTATTTAGAAATAGGGTCATTACAGATGTAATTAGTTAAATTAAGATGCAGTCATACTACAGTAGGGTGACCCTTAATCCAATATAACTGGTGTCTTCATAAGAAGAGGAAAATGCTATATGAAGGCAGAAACACAGGGAGAACAACATATGGTTCCACAAGCAGATATGGGACTGATGCAGCTGCAAGCCAAGGAACACCAAGGACTGCTGGCCACCACCAGAAGCTACAGAGAGACAAGGAAGGATTCTACCCAGAATCTGAGAGGGAGGATGGCTTTCTGCTATCCTGATTTTGGATTTCTAGTCTCCAAAACTGTGACAGAACAAATTTCTCTTATTTTAAGCCACCCAGTTTGTGGTACTTGATTATAGCAGCCGTAGGAAACTGATATAAGCTCAAAGCTTTTAAAACATGATGCTCCCCATTATTAAACTCTACTCTCAACCCAAGACTTTTCTAAATAAACAAAAGTAGAAAGGGAGAGACAGCATTACACAGTGGTTAAGAGTACTGATTTTAGAACCAAATGATTTTACTCAAACCATGGCTCTGCCCCTTACTAGCTGTATAACTCATATGACTAGCTATGTAACTTCCCTTTCATTATTTTAACTTCCACTATTTAACTCTTTACCTTTCACTAATAGATGTGCTATGGTTTACTCATTTGTAGAGATGCCAAACTCACATGGTTGTAATAAGGATTTAGAAGAGTTATAAAGCTTTTAGAATAGTACCTGATAAATAATAACCACTATGCAAGTACTTATTTAAAACATAATTAAGATGAAATCGGTGATGAAACAGAAAGCCCAGCCCATGTGAGTGAACATAAACTCCATTAAATACCTGGTTCAGTTTTCTTCACCTTCCCAAAAGTCTGAAGAACTTCACTCAACATGATTTCTTTGTTAGATCCCTAAACCAGGAAAACTGTTTAAGGTACTAAATCATGCAGCCTCAATAGTGTAGCTCAGGCGTTGGCAAATGTTTTCCATAATGGGCAGGACAGTAAATAGGCTTTGGTGAGCCATCCAGTCCCTAATGCAACTACTCAACTCTGCTGCTGTAGTGCAAAAGCAGCCACAGACAATACATAAATGAGTGTGGCTGTGTTCCAATAAAACCTTATTTATGAAAACTGAAATTAGAATTTTGTATCATTTTCACCTGTCATGAAATATTACTCCTCTTATGATTATTTTTATGAATACCAACCATTTAAAAATGTAAAAGTTGGGCTTCCCTGGCGGCGCAGTAGTTGAGAGTCTGCCTGCCGATGCAGGGGACACGGGTTCGTGCCCCGGTCTGGGAAGATCCCACATGCCGCGGAGCGGCTGGGCCTGTGAGCCATGGCCGCTGAGCCTGCACGTCCGGAGCCTGTGCTGTGCAACGGGAGAGGCCACAGCAGTGAGAGACCCGTGTACAGCAAATAAATAAATGAAATGTAAAAGTTCACACAGGTCATACAGAAACAGGCAGTAGACTGGATTTCGCCCATTAGTCATGGTTTGATAACCCCTGGGGTAGCTTAAAAACAAAGGTTTTAAAACACTAAAGTTATTATAACTGTACACACCTGAATTTTTCTGCCTAAAAAATGAAAACAAACATTAAGACAGCTATTTCAAGGCTTTCTTAGTCTATAAGTTAGTGAGGTAGCAAATAATTCTATTTAAGAAATAAAAAGTGGAAACTGCCTGTTGGTTTGTTAAAGCTGTTCCCCACTTGTCACCATTTCACAGCATAGAGGTATTATTAAATGTCAATTACATTCTATACACACTGAATGGCTTTTCATTTTAAGGTTAACAGCCCTAAAGGCCCTTTATTATTTTAGTGTGACGTTTCACTTTCAACATGCTTTCTAGCCAAGATACACTTAGCTGAGAATTTAGGGAAAGTTTTCTAATTAGAACACACTATATTAACTTAATTATTTGTTGTAAATGATAGAAAATAAACAAGATGAAATTCTATATAAAAACCAAATCATGAACCTTTACTTAATTCTAAAGTATATACATTTTGCTTTTTCAATAAAATTAAAACATAAGAAAAGACCAATTTATCTAATAGGTCTGGCTTCCCCATTTACAAAAATGAGCTAGATTTTCCCTAGTGGGTGCTAAATAAATTCACCTCTGATTATTCTATTTCCTTTGCCAGTTTTGTCAACTCAATGCTTATACGAGAAATTCGAGAAATAGAGGTCTGACCAATCCAGTTGAGTAAATGATGAAGTGCCTGCCTATTCACAAATAGGTCAATCAATAGACAATGAACTATAGAGTTCTGCCACTTCAGCTTCAAGCTCCTTTAATCACTCAAATGAAAAAACAAAACAAAACACAAACAAAAAAAACCACCTCAAAAGCTACTGAAGGTATAAACAAATAGATATAAAACAATAGGCAAGCAAGTGAAAAGTTGTTCTGTTTTTCATTTTATGTCATTAGTATGACAGTGCTACAAAGGCTATATAATAATTAATGAATTAATACACACAATATCACAGAAAAATTAGTCACAGTGTATATAAAGTGCTCACCATGTGATAGACACTGAGAATCTCGTCACTGAATTTATAGTCTATGGTGGAGGACTAGAAATTAAACAAGCAATTATATTAAAATCCTATTAAAATTATATTAGAACCCTATGGATTGAAGTGGGATGTATGTCTGAGTGTGTGTGTGTATGCGTGTGCGCACGTGCACTTAGGGGGTGGGAGGAATGTTAGAGAAAGATTCTCAGGAAAAAAATGACATTTATACTCATAATTGAAGAATGACTCAGAAGAATAAGCCAGGTAAACAGAAAGGAAAAAAAAATGTTCCTTGTAGAGACAGAAGTTCAAAGAAAAAAGGTATCACATATCCCATGAATTGAAAGAAGTTCTTCATGGCTGGAAGTTCAGGGTGTAAAGGAGAGGGATGACAAGAGACGAGGCTAGAGGACTTTGTAAATCGTGTTAAGATATTTGGACTTCAACTCTAGTTTTAGACACCTGGAGGTTGTAATGTAGTGAGTAGAATAAAGGAAGGGGAAATTAGCTACAAAAAGATCAGTCAGAATCTGACATATATTTAGGAGGCATAAGCCAATTGGATATATGTGGTAAAGGACATGAAGGAAAGAAGGCTGATGTGAGGTTTCTAACCTAGTTAACTAGTTTGGTTGGTGGTGTCATTTAATGAGAGAGGAATCAGAAGGAAATACAGTTGATTATTACTCATGGTTTCCTAATTTGCAAATTTACCTACATGCTCAAATTTATGTGTAGCCTCAAAATCAATTCTCATGGCACTTTCATAGTCATTCAAGGATGTACGCAGTGTGGGGAAAATTTTGCGTTGCCCGATGCACATGTTCCTAGCTGAGGCCAAACAAAGCAACACTCTTCTTTCTTATTTCAGTTCACACACTATAAACAATTATTCTTTTCATGGTCTATCTAGTGCCACATTTTTCAAATTTTTGTGCTTTTTTAAAAAATTTGAGGCATAATTGACATAACATTATATTAGTTTCAGATGTACAACTTAATGATTCAATATTTGTGTATACTGCAAAATGATCACCAAAATAAGTCTAGTTAACGTCTATCACCACGTAGTTATACATACTTTTTTTCTTGTAATGAGAACTTTTAAGATCTGCTCTCTTAGCAAGTTGCAAATATATAATACAGTACTATTAACTATAGTCACCATGCTGTACATTCCATCCCCAGGACTTATTTATTTTATAACAAAGTTTGTACCTTTTGACCACCTTCATCCAATTCCTCCAACCCCTACTCCCTGCCTCTGGCAACCACCAATCTGTTCTCTGTAACAATGCGTCCAGATGGGTTTTGTTCATTTATTTAGGTTCCACATACAAGTGAGTTACAACAGAGTATCTGTCTTTCCCTGTCTGACTTATTTCACTTAGTATAATGACCTCAAGGTCTACTCATGTTGTCACAAATAGAAAGGTTTCTTATTTGAAATATTTATATGACTGAATAATATTCCATTGTGTATATATGTACCACATCTTTATATCCATTCATATATTGATGGATACTTAGGTTGTTTCCTTATCTTGGCTATTGTAGATTATACTGCAACATAGGGATGCACTTATCTTTACGAGTTAATGTTTTTATTTTCTTTGGATAAATGCCCAGAAGTGGAATTCCTGGATCATATGGTAGTTTTATTTTTAATTTTTTGAGGAACTTCCATACTGTTTTCCAGAGCGGCTGAACCAATTTACATTCCCACCAACAGTGCAAGAGGGTTCCGTTTCCTCCACAACCTCACCAACACTTGTTATTTCTTGTCTTTTAGATAATAGCCATTCTAACAGGTGAGGTGGTATCTCATGGTGATTTTAATTTGCATTTCCCTAATGTAGAGCTCACTTTCATGTATCTGTTAGCCACCTCTGTGTCTTAAATTTTTGTGCTTCTTGTTGGTGATTTTGCTATTTAAAATGAACCTCAAACATAGTACTGAAGTGCTATCTGGTGTACCTAAGCTCAAGAAGGCAAGATGTACTTTACAGAGAAAATACATTTTAGATGAGCTTCATTCAGGCATGAGTTATAAAGTTGAATTCAATGTTAATGAATCAACAATAGAGATTAAATAAGGTATCAAATGAGAAACACGTAAAACAAGGTTATGAGTTGATTGGCTGATGAAAATGTTGTGATCAGAAGCTCACAGAAACCTAACCCTGTATTTCTCCTAACAGCAATGGTCAAGTATTCATTAACTAAGTGTTTACAGTTTATATTGGGTTGGCCAAAACCTTCATTCGGGATTTCCATAACGTCTTATGGAAAAAGCCGAATGAAATTTTTGGCCAACTACCATGAATAATAAGAATCAAATGTATTGGACAGACTGATAATAATGACTTCCATATTGGACATGTCTGGCTCCTTCTTGTAATCAATATATAACTTTTAACGTCAATTACTTAGAGAAGATTTTTTCTACTACTTGATTTAAAAAGGAATGTTTTGCCTAACATATAACCCTCTTTTAATTCTTTGCATAGCACATATCTCCATCTGACATTATGTTGTTTATTTGTTTATTGTCTAACTCATTTCACTAGGACGCAAGCTCCATGAGAACAAGTTTCTTGTTTGTCTTATTTTTTGTTGTGTTCACAGCCCCTAGAACAATGTCTGGCACATGATTGGCAATCAATATGCATTCGTTTGAAAATTGATTAAAAGTATGAGTAAAATATTAATTGATATTTTAAGATATCATTTTTATGTTATATTTACACTTTATCTTCTATACAATAATCACTTCTTTATAATTATTCCTATTCATGTCATTCTGTTGTTTTTCTATCTCTATTTATCCTTTTAAAGACTTTTGTTCCTATTTCATAGAGGTTATGTCTTCCTCATATCAAACAACTTTCTAAAATTTCCTTTTGGTTCCTTTATAAAATCATTTTTACAATCATGTTCCCTCTGAATTTCTAGGATAATGTTCCTTGTCCCTTTTTAAAAATAAATTTATTTATTTATTTACTATTTATTTATGGCTGTGCTGGGTCTTTGCTGCTGCGCAAGGGCTTTCTCTAGTTGCAGTGAATGGGAGCTACTGTTCATTGAGGTGTGCAGGCTTCTCATTGTGGTGGCTTCTCTTGTTGCAGAGCACAGCCTCTTACACGCATGGGCTTCAGTAGTTGTGGCATGCAGGCTCAGTAGTTGCAGCTTAGTTGCTCCACAGCATGTGGGATCTTCCCAGCCCAGGGATCAAACCCGAGTCCCCTGATTTGGCAGGTGGATTCTCAACCACTGCACCACCAGGGAAGTCCCAGTCCCATTTTATTCAGTATGTTTTCTCAGATCTCATATTTTGTTTTATATTATTTCATTTTCCCAATTGCTCTGTCTAGAACAAGAAGAGTCCCTTCTAGACTAGTACTTTCTTCTTGGTTTGTGGTTTGCCTTTGGCCAATTCACCACTCATCTGGCTATAGATCTAACATCCTTATGGAAGTGGCAATTTGTAACAGGTACAAAGCTGTTTCAAAGGCCATCCACAAACTAATGCCAGTGTCTAGCAAGAACTGGCCTACTAAGTTTGTATGAAATATGGCTGAACATTCTCCTACCATACAGTTCACAGTGTTTTAACTCTCTGAACTTCTTAAGCTTTATGAAAACCACAATAATGTAAGCTTTTCCTATTTGTGCTCTTGTACAGCACTATGACTTTGAGTATTCTCCAGCACAGAATGAACTGTGCTGCCAACCAAGGTCCCTCTCTTTCCCCTCATCCCACGTTCTGGTAGCACTAAAAAGGAGAATCCATGCAGTAGAGGGGTGAACAACCAATCTATTCATCAATTCAGGATTGTATTTTCAATCTAGAAGGCATACCATAGAAGAGGGATAAACTGTCTTTTGACTTTTAAGGTTTGCTCTGTTGATGACAGCAAAACACACATCACTCAACAGCTGGATTTCTCAACCCATTCTATCAGCTCTAAACATAGAGAAAATTTATTCCAATTTGGACAACATTGTGAATTATCAACCGTATTTATCAATGAATATTGTAAATTTTCAGACTTTAATACATCTAAAGTATATTAGTAAAAGTTAAGAAAGACTTAGGTTGGCAGAGAGACCTTCAAGGTAGCAGAGGAATAAGACCTGGAGATCACCATCCTCCCCACAAATACACTGGAAATACATGTGGAACTACTCCTACAGAACACCTACTGAATGATGGCAGAAGACCTCAGATTTCTGAAAAGGCAAGAAACTGCCCACGTACCAGCATAGGGCAAAAGAAGAAAGAAAAAAAAACAGAGACAAAAGAATAAGGACAGGACCTGCAGCTCTGGCAGGGACTTGTGAAGGTGGAAAAGTTTCCATGTACTAGGGAGCCCCTTCACTGGCAGAGATGGGGGCTGGCGGGGGGGAAGCTTCAGAGCCACGGAGGAGAGCGCAGCAACAGGGGTGCAGAGGGCAGAGTGGATAGATTCCCGTACAGAGAATTGGTGCCGACCAGCACTCACCAGGCTGAGAGGCTTGTCTTCTCAGCCACTTGGATGGGCGGGAGCTGGGAGCTGAAGCTCGGCTTCAGAGGTCAGATCCCAGGGAGAGGACTGGGGTTGGCTGTGTGAACACAGCCTGAAGAGGGCTAGTGCGTGCGCCACAGCTAACCGGGAGGGAGTCTGGGAAAAAGTTGGGACCTGCTAAGAGGCAAGAGGCCATTGTTTCAGGGTACATGAAGAGAGGCAAGTCAGAGCACCGCCTCAACAAGCTCTAGAGATGGGCATGAACCACGGCTATCAGTGCAGATACCAGAGACAGGCATGAAATGCTAAGGCTGCTACTGCAGCCATCAAGAATCCTGTGTATAAGAACAGGTCACTATTCACAGGTCCCCTCCTGGGAGCCTGTGCAGCCCGCCACTGCCAGAGTCCTGTGATCTAGGGACAACTTCCCTGGGAGAAAACACAGTGTGCCTCAGGCTGGTGCAATGTCACGCCGGGCTCTGCTGTTGCAGGCTCGCACCGCATTCCGTACCCCTCCCTCCCCGTGGCCTGACTGTGCCAGAGCCCCCTAATCAGCTGCTCCTTTAACCCCATCCTGTCTGAGCAAAGAATAGACGACCTCAAGTGACCTAAACACACAGGCGGGCCAAATCCAAAGCTGAACACCAGAAGCTGTGCGAACAAAAAAGAGAAAGGGAAATTTCTCCCAGGACTCTGAGGAGGAGCAGATTAAATCTTCACAATCAACTTGATGTACCCTGCATCTCTGGAATATCATCCCAACACTGAGGCTGCAGACTTTGTGTGATTTCATCTGTATAACTTTGCTTTTACCATTTGTCCTAGGGTTCTGTCTGGTGTTTTTTGTTTTTTTGGGTTTTTTTAGTATAGTTTTTAGTGCTTGTTATCATTGGTGGATTTGTTTTCTGGCTTGGTTGTGCTCTTCTTTCTTTCTTTTTTTTATTACTTTAATATTGTTTTTATTTTTAATATTTTTTATCTTTTATTTTAATAACTTTATTTTATCTTTTTCTTTCTTTTTTTCTTATTTTCTCCCTTTTATTCTGAGCCATGTGGCTGACAGGGTCTTGCTGCTCCAGCCAGGTGTCAGGCAGGTACCTCTGAGGTGGAAGAGCCAAGTTCAGGACATTGGTCTACCAGAGACCTCTTGGCTCCACGTAATATCAAACGGCAAAAGCTTTCCCAGAGATTTCCATTTCAACTCCAAGACCCAAATCCAATGACCAGCAAGCTACACTGTTGGACACCCTATGCCAAACAACTAGGGAGACAGGAACACAACCCCACCCATTAGCAGAGAGGCTGCCTAAAATCATAATAAGATAACACATATCCCAAAACACACCACCAGACGTGGTCCGGCCCACCAGAAAGACAAATCCAACCTCATCCACTAAAACACAGGTACCAGTCCCCTCCAGCAGGAAGCCTATACAACCCACTGAACCAGCTTTACCCACTGGGGGCAAACACCAAAAACAATGGGAACTATAAACCTGCAGCCTGCCAAAAGGAGACACCAAGAGCAGTATGTTAAGCAAAATGAGAAGACACAGAAACACACAGCAAATGAAGGAGCAAGATAAAAAACCACCAGAACAAACAAATGAAGAGGAAATAGGCTGTCTACCTGAAAAAGAACTGAGAGTAATGATAGTAAAGATGATCCAAAATCTTGGAAACAGAATGGAGAAAATACAAGAAATGTTTAACAAAGAACTAGAAGAACTAAAGAGCAAACAAACAATGATGAACAACATAATAAATGAAATTGAAAATTCTCTAGAATGAATCAATAGCAGAATAACTGAGGCAGAAGAACAGATAAGTGACCTGGAAGATAAAAGAGTGGAAATAACTACCACAGAGAAGAAAGAAGAAAAAAGAATGAACACCATTGAGGACAGTCTCAGAGACTTCTGGAACAACAGGAAACACACCAACATTCAAATTATAGGGGTCCCAGAAGAAGAAGAGAAAAAGAAAGTGACTGATAAACTATTTGAAGAGATTATAGTTGAAAACTTCCCTAATATGGGAAAGGAAACAGTGAATCAAGTCCAGGAAGTACAGGGAGTCCCATACAGGAAAAACCCAAGGAGAAACATGCCAAGACACATATTAATCAAACTATCAAAAATTAAATACAAAGAAAAAATATTAAGCAGCAAGGTAAAAGCAACAAATAACATACAAAGGATTCCCCATAAGGTTAACAGCTGCTCTTTCACCAGAAACTCTGCAAGCCAGAAGGGAGTGGCAAGAAATATTTAAACTGATGAAAGGGAAAAACCTACAAACAAGATTACTCTACCCAGCAAGGATCTCATTCAGATTCAATGGGGAAATCAAAAGTTTTACAGACAAGCAAAAGCTAAGAGAATTCAGCACCACCAAACCAGCTTTACAACAAATGCTAAAGGAACTTCTCTAGGCAGGAAACACAAGAGAAAGAAAAGGCCTACAATAACAAACTCCAAACAATTAAGAAAATGGTAATAGGAACATACAAATCAATAATTACCTTAAATGTAAATGGATGAAATACTCCAATCAAAAGACACAGACTGCCTGAATGGATACAAAAACAAGACCCATATATATGCTGTCTACAACAGAACCACTTCAGAATTAGGGACACATACAGACTGAAAGTGAGGGGATGGAAAACGATATTACAAACAAATGGAAATCAACAGAAAGCTGGAGTAGCAATTCTCACATCAGATAAAATGATTTTAAAATAAAGATGATTACAAGAGACAAAGAAGGACACTACATAATGATAAGGTATCAATCCAAGAAGAAGATATAACAATTGTAAATATTTATTCACCCAACAAAGGAGCACCTCAATACATAATGCTAACAGCCATAAAAGGGGAAATCGACAGTAGCACAATAATAGCAGGGGACTTTTATACCACACTTTCACCAATGGACAGATCATCCAAAATGAAAATAAATAAGGAAACACAAGCCTTAAATGATACATTAAACAAGACGGACTTGATATTGATAGGACACTCCATCCAAAAACAACAGAATACACTTTCTTCTCAAGTGCTCATGGAACTTTCTCCAAGATAGATCATATCTTGGGTCACAAATCAAGCCTTGGTAAATTTAAGAAAATTGAAATCATATCAAGTATCTTTTCCGACCACAACACTATGAGACTAGATATCAATTACAGGAAAAAATATGTAAGAAATACAAACACATGGAGGCTAAACAACACACTACTTAATAACCAAGAGATCACTGAAGAAATCAAAGAGGAAATTAAAAAAATACCTAGAAACAAATGACAATGAAAACAGGACGACCCAAAACCTAAGGGATGCAGCAGTTCTAAGAGGGAAGTTTAGAGCTATACAAGCCTACCTTAAGAAACAAGAAACATCTCAAATAAACAACCTAAAATTACAGCTAAAGCAATTAGAGAAAGAACCAAAAAACCCCAAAGTTAGCAGAAGGAAAGAAATCATAAAGATCAGATTAGAAATAAATGAAAAAGAAATGAAGGAAACAATAGCAAAGATCAATAAGACTAAAAGCTGGTTCTTTGAGAAGATAAACAAAATTGATAAACCATTATCCAGACTCATCAAGAAAAAAAGGAAGAAGACTCAAATCAATAGAATTAGAAATGAAAAAGGAGAAGTAACAACTGACACTGCAGAAATACAAAGGATCATGAGAGATTACTACAAGTAACTATATGCCAATAAAATGGACAACATGGAAGAAATGGACACATTCTTAGAAAAGCACCACCTTCTGAGAGTGAACCAGGAAGAAACAGAAAATATGAACAGACCAATTACAAGCACTGACATTGAGACTGTGATTAAATATCTTCCAACAAACCAAAGCCAAGGACCAGATGGCTTCACAGGCGAATTCTATCAAACACTTAGAGAAGAGCTAACACCTATCCTCTCAAACTCTTCCAAAATAGAGCAGAGGGAGGAACACTCCCAAACTCATTCTACAAGGCCACCATCACCCTGATACCAAAACGAAACAAATATGTCATAAAGAAAGAAAACTACAGGCCAGTATCACTGAAAACATAGATGCCGAAATCCTCAACAATATATTAGCAAACAATCCAACAGCACATTAAAAGGATCATACACCATGACCAAGTGGAGTTTAACCCAGGAATGCAAGGATTCTTCAATATACACAAATCGATCAATGTGATAAACCATATTAACAAACTAAAGGATAAAAACCATATGATCATCTCAATAGATCCAGAAAAAGCTTTTGACAAAATTCAACACCAATTTATAATAAAAACCCTCCAGAAAGTAAGCATAGAGGGACCTTACCTCAACATAATGAGGCCATAGATTACAAACCCACAGCCAGCAACATTCTCAATGGTAAAAAACTGAAACCATTTCAGTTTTTCTGGAACCAGACAAGGCAGTCCAGAATTACTGTGGCCCTGAACCAAGATGGTGGAGTAGAAGGGCGTGCTCTTACTCCCTCTTGTGAGAACACCAAAATCACAACTAGCTGCTGGACAATCAACAGGAAGACTCTGGAACTCACCAAAAAAGATACCCAACATCCAAAGACAAATGAGAAGCCACAGTGAGACGGTAGGAGGGGTGCAATCACAGTAAAATCAAATCCCATAACTGCTGGGTGGGTGACTCACAGACTGGAGAACACTTACACCACAGAAATCTACCCACTGGAGTGAAGTTTCTGAGGCCCATGTCAGACTTCTGAACCTGGGAGTCCCGTAATGGGAGGAGAAATTCCTAGAGAATCAGACTTTGAAGGCTAGTGGGATTTGATTGCAGGACTTAGACAGGACTGGGGAAAACAGACACTCCACTCTTGGAGGGCACACACAAAGCAGTCTGCATATCGGGTCCCAGGGGAAGGAGCAGTGACCACAGGGGAGACTGAACCAGACCTACCTGCTAGTGTTGGAGGGTCTCCTGCAGAGGCGGGGGGTGGCTGTGGCTCACCATGGGGACAAGGACACTGGCAGCAGAAGTTATGGGAAGTACTCCTTGGTGTGAACCTCCCAGAGTGTGTCATTAGCCCCACCAAAGAGCCCAGGTAGGCTCCAGTGTTGGGTGGCCTCAGGCCAAACAACCAACAGGGAGGGAACCCAGCCCCACCCATCAGCAGTCAAGTGGATTAAACTTTTACTGAGATCTGCCCACCAGAGCAACAGTAAGCTCTACCCACCACCAGTCCCTCCCATCAGGAAACATGCACAGGCTTCTTAGATAGCCTTATCCACAAGAGGGCAGACAGCAGAAGCAAGAAGTACAATCCTGCAGCCTGTGGAACAAAAACCACATTCACAGAAAGATAGACAAGATGAAAAGGCAGAGGGCTATGTACCAGATGAAGGAACAAGATAAAACCCCAGAAAAACAACTAAATGAAGTGGAGATAGGCAGAAAAATTCTTTTTCTTCCAGAAAAAGAATTCAGAATAATGATAGTGAAGATGATCCAGGACCTCAGAAAAAGAATGGACACAAAGATCGAGAAGATGCAAGAAATCTTTAATGAAGACCTAGAACAATTAAAGAACAAACTGAGATGAACAATAAAATAACTGAAATGAAAACTATACTAGAAGGAATAAATTGCAGAACAACTGAGGCAGAAGAACAGATAAGTGACCTGGAAGACAGAATGGTGGAATTCACTGCTGTGGAACAGAATAAAGAAAAAAAGAATGAAAAGAAATGAAGACAGCCTAAGAGACCTCTGGGACAACATTAAACGCAACAACATTCATATTATAGGGGTCCCAGAAGGAGAAGAGAGAGAGAAAGGACCAGAGAAATTATTTGAAGAGATTATAGTCGAAAACTTCCCTAACATGGAAAAGGAAATAGCCACCCAAGTTCAGGAAGCACAGTGAGTCCCATACAGGATAAACGCAAGGAGAAACATGCCAAGACGCACAGTAATCAAACTGGCAAAAATTAAAGACAAACAAGAATTATTGAAAGCATCAAGGAAAAAACAACAAATAACATACAAGGGAACTCACATAAGGTGAACAGCTGATTTCTCAGCAGAAACTCTACAAGCCAGAAGAGAGTGGCATGATATACTGAAAGTGATGAAAGGGAAGAACCTACAACCAAAATTACATTATCTGGCAAGGATCTCATTCAGATTCAATGGAGAAATCAAAAGCTTTACAGACAACCAAACCTAAGAGAATTCAGCAACACCAAACCAGCTCTACAACAAATGCTAAAGGAACTTCTCTAAGTGAGAAACACAAAAGAAGAAAAGGACCTACAAAAACAAACCTAAAACAATTAAGCAAATGGTAATAGGAACATACATATCGATAATTACCTTAAATGAGAATGGATTAAATGCTCCAACCAAAAGACACAGGCTTCCTGAATGGATACAAAAACAAGACCCATGTATATGTTGTCTACAAGACACCCATTTCAGACTGAGGGGATGGAAAAAGATATTCCATGTAAATGGAAATCAAAAGAAAGCTGGAGTAGCAATACTCATATCAAATAAAATAGACTTTAAAATAAAGAATGTTACAAGGGACAAGGAAGGACACTACATAATGATCAAGGGATCAATCCAAGAAGAAGATAGAACACTTATAAATATATATGCACCCAACATAGGAGCACCTCAATACATAAGGCAACTGCTAACAGCTCTAACAGATGAAATTGACAGTAACACAATAAGAGTGGGGGACATTACACCTCACTTACATCAATGGACAGATCATCCAAAATGAAAATAAATAAGGAAACAGAAGCTTTAAATGACACAATACACCAGATAGTTTTAATTGATATTTATAGGACATTCCATCCCAAAACAGCAGATTACACTTTCTTCTCAAGTGCACACGGAACATTCTCCAGGATAGATCACATCTTGGGTCACAAATCAAGACTCAGTAAATTTAAGAAAACTGAAATCATATCAAGCATCTTTTCTGACCACAACGCTATGAGATCAGAAATGAATTACAGGGAAAAAAACGTAAAAAACACAAACACATGGAGGCTAAACAATACATTACTAAATAACCAAGAGATCACTGAAGAAATCATAGACGAAATCAAAAAATACCTACAGACAAATGACGATGAAAACACGATGATCCAAAACCTATGGGATGAAGCAAAAGCAGTTCTAAGAGGGAAGTCTATAGCTACACAAGCCTACCTGAAGAAACAAGAAAAAATCTCAAATAAAAAAATCTAATCTTTAACCTAAAGGAACTAGAGAATGAAGAATTAAAAAAAACCAAAGTTAGCAGAAGGAAAGAAATCATAAAGATCAGAACAGAAATAAATGAAATAGAAACAAAGACAACAATAGCAAAGATCAATAAAACTAAAAGCTGGTTCTTTGAGAAGATAAACAAAATTGATAAACTGTTAGCCAGACGCATCAAGAAGAAGAGGGAGAGGACTCAAATCAATAAAATTAGAAATGAAAAGGAGAAGTTACAACAGATACCACAGAAATACAAAGCATCCTCAGAGACTACTACAAGCAACTCTATGCCAATAAAATGGACAAGCTGGAAAAAATGGACAAATTCTTAGAAAGTTATAACCTTCCAAGACTGAACCAGGAAGAAATAGAAAGTATGAACAAACCAATCACAAGTAATGAAATTGAAACTGTGATTAAAAATCTTCCAACACACAAAAGTCCAGGACCAGATGGCTTAACAGGTGAATTCTATCAAACATTCAGAGAAGAGCTAACACCCATCCTTCTCAAACTCTTCCAAAAAATTACACAGGAAGGAACACTCCCAAACTCATTCTATGAGGTCACCATCACCCTGATACCAAAACCAGACAAAGATACTACAAAAAAAGAAAATTACAGACCAATACCACTGATGAATATAGATGCAAAAGTCCTCAACAAAATCCTAGCCAACAGAATCCAACAACACATTAAAAGGATCATACACCATGATCTAGTGGGATTTATCCCAGGGTTACAAGGATTCTTCAATATATGCAAATCAATCAATGTGATACACCACATTAACAAATTAAGGAATAACAGCCATATGATCACCTCAACAGATGCAGAAAAAGCTTTTGACAAAATTCAACACCCTTTTATGATAAAAACTCTCCAGAAAGTTGGCATAGAGGAAAGCCACCTCAACATAATAAAGGCCATATACGACAAACTCACAGCAAACATCATTCTAAATGGTGAAAAACTGAAAGCATTAACTCTAAGATCAGGAACAAGACAAGCATGTCCACTTTAACCACTATTATTCAGCATAGTTTTGGAAGTCCTAGCCACTGCAATCAGAGAAGAAAAAGAATAAAAGGAATACAAATTGGAAAAGAAGAAGTAAAACTGTCACTATTTGCAGATGACATGATACTATAGATACAGAATTCTAAAGATACCATCAGAAAACTACTAGAGCTAATCAATGAATTTGGTAAAGTTGGACAATACAAAAGTAATGCACAGAAATCTCTTGCATTCCTATACACTAATGTTGAAAAATCTGAAAGAGAAATTAAGGAAACACTCCCATTTACCATTGCAACAAAAAGAATAAAATACCTAGGAATAAACCTACCTAGGGAGACAAAAGACCTGTATGCAGAAAACTATAAGACACTGATGAAAGAAATTAAAGATGATACCAATAGATGGAGAGATACACCATGTTCTTGTACCAGAAGAATCAATATTGTGAAAATGACTATACTACCCAAAGCAATCTACATATTGAATGCAATCCCTATCAAATTATGAATGGCATTTTTTATGGAACTAGAACAAAAAAAACTTAAAATGTGTATGGGGACAAAAAAGACACAAAATAGCCAAAGCAGTCTTGAGAAACAAAAACCGAGCTGGAGGAATCAGAATCCCTGACTTCAGACTATATTACAAAGCTACAGTAATCAAGGTAATATGGTACTGGCAGAAAAACAAAACATAGATCAATGGAACAAGATAGAAAGCCCAGAGATAAATCCACACACCTATGGTCAACTCATCTATGACAAAGGAGGCAAGGATATACAATGGAGAAAAGACAGTCTCTTCAATAAGTGGTGCTGGGAGAACTGGACCGCTACATATAAAAGAATGTAATTAGAACACTCCCTAACACCATACACAAAAATAAACTCAAAATGGATTCAAGACCTAAATGGAAGACCAGACACTATAAAACTCTTAGAGGAAAACATAGGAAGAACACTCTTTGAAATAAATTACAGCAAGATCTTTTTTGATCAACCTCCTAGAATAATGGAAATAAAAACAAAAATAAGCAAATGGGACCTAGTGAAACGTAAAAGCTTTTGCACAACAAAGAAAACCATTAACAAGAAGAAAAGACAACCCTCAGAATGGGAGAAAATATTTGCAAATGAATCAATGGACAAAGGATTAATCTCCAAAATATATAAACAGCTCATGTAGCTCAATATTCAAAAAACAAACAACCCAATCCAAAAATGGACAGAAAACCTAAATAGACATTTCTCCAAAGAAGACATACAGATGGCCAAGAAGCACATGAAAAGCTGCTCACCATCACTAATTATTAGAGAAATGCAAATCAAAAATAGAATGAGGTATCACCTCACACCAGTTAGAATGGGCATCATCAGAAAATCTACAAACAACAAATGCTGGAGAGCGTGTGGAGAAAAGGGAACCCTCTTGCACTGTTGGTGGTAATGTAAATTGATACAGCCACTATAGAGAACAGTATGGAGGTTCTGCAACAAACTAAAAAGAGAATTACCATATGACCCAGCAATCCCACTACTGGGCATATACCCAGAGAAAACCAAAATTGAAAAAGATACATGCACCCCAGTGTTCATTGCAGCACTATTTACAACAGCCAGGTCATGGAAACAACCTAAACAACCATCGACAGACGAATGGATAAAGAATATGTGGTACATATATACAATGGAATATTACTCAGCCATAAAAAGAAACAAAATTGGGTCACTTGTTGAGACGTGGATGGATCTAGAGACTGTAATACACAGTGAAGTAAGTCGGAAAGATAAAAACAAATATCGTATATGAATTCATGTATGTGGAACCTGGAAAAATGGTACAGATGAACTGGTTTGTGGGGCAGAAGTTGAGATACAGATGTAGAGAACAAACATATGGACACCAAGAGGGGAGAGCCACGGGGGTGTGGGGATGGTGGTGTGATGCATTGGGAGATTGGGATTGATGTGTATACACTGATGTGCATAAAATTGATGGCTAATAAGAACGTGCTGTATAAAAATATAAATAAAAGAAAATTCAAAATTTTAAAATAAAAGACAAGGTAGTCCACTCTCACCACTATTATTCAACACAGTTTTGGATGTTTTAGCCACAGCAATCAGATAAGAAAAAGAAATACAAGGAAACCAAATTGGAAAAGAAGAATTAAAGCTGTGACTGTTTGCAGATGACATGTTACTATACATAGAGAATCCTCAAGATGCTACTGGAAAACTACTAGAGTTAATCAGTGAATTTGGTAAAGTAGCGGGATACAAAATTAATGTACAGAAATCTCTTGCATTCCTATACACTAATGATGAAAAATCTGTACGACAAGTTAAGGAAACACTCCAATTTACCATTGCAACAAAAAGAATAAAATACCTAGGAATAAACCTACCTAGGGAGACAAAAGACCTGTATGCAGAAAATTATAGGACACTAATGAAAGAAATTAAACATGATACCAACAGATGGAGACATACACCATGTTCTTGGATTAGAAGAATCAACACTGTGAAAATGACTCTACTACCCAAAGCAATCTACAGATTCGATGCAATCCCTATCAAACTGCCACTGGCATTTTTCACAGAAGTAGAACAAAAAATTTCACAATTTGTATGGAAACACAAAAGACCCCGAATAGCCAAAGCAATCTTGAGAAACAAAAATGGAGCTGGAGGAATCAGGCTCCCTGACTTCAGACTATACTACAAAGCTACAGTAATCAAGACAGTATGGTACGGGCACAAAAACAGAAATATAGATCAATGGAACAGGAAAGAAAGCCCAGAGGTAAACCCACACACATAGGGTCACCTTATTTTTGATAAAGGAGGCAAGAATATACAATGGAGAAAAGACAACTTCTTCAATAAATGGTGCTGGGAAAACTGGACAGCTACATGTAAAAGAATGAAATTAGAACACTTCCTGACACTATACACAAAAATAAACTCAAAATGGATTAAAGACCTAAGTGTAAGGCCAGACACTATCAAACTCTTAGAGGAAAACATAGGGAGAACACTCTATGACATAAATCACAGCAAGATCCTTTTTTGCCCACCTCCTAGAAAAATGGGAATAAAAACAAAAATAAACAAATGGGACCTAATGAAACTTAAAAGCTTTTACACAGCAAAGGATACCATAAACAAGACCAAAAGACAACCCTCAGAATGGGAGAAAATATTTGCAAATGAAGCAACTGACAAAGAATTAATCTCCAACGTTTGCAAGCAGCTCATGCAGCTCAATGTGAAAAAAACAAATAACCCAATCTAAAAATGGGCACAAGATCTAAATAGACATTTCTCCAAAGAAGATACACAGATTGCCAACAAACACATGAAAGGATCCTCAACATCACTAATCATTAGAGAAATGTAAATCAAAACTACAATGAGGTATCACTTCACACTAGTCAGAATGGCCATCATCAAAAAATCTACAAACAACAAATGCTGGAGAGGGTGTGGAGAAAAGGGAACCGTCTTGCACTGTTGGTTGGAATGTAAATTGATATAGTCACTATGGAGAACATTTTGGAGGTTCCTTAAAAAACTAAAAATGGAACTACCATACAAGCCAGCAATCTCACTACTGGGCATATACCATGAGAAAAACATAATTCAAAAAGTCATGTACCACAATGTTCACTGCAGCTCATTTACAATAGCCAGGACAGGGAAGCAACCCAAGTGTCCATCAACAGATGAATGGATATAGAAGATGTGACACATATATACAATGGAATATTACTCAGCCATAAAAAGAAATGAAATTGAGTTATTTGTAGTGAGATGGATGGACCTAGAGTCTGTCATACAGACTGAAGTAAGTCAGAAAGAGAAAAACAAATACCGTATGCTAACACATATATATGGAATCTTAAAAAAAAAAAAAGGTTGTGAAGAACCCAGCATCAGAACAGGAATAAAGATGCAGATGTAGAGAACGGACTTGAGGACACAGGGATGGGGAAGGGTAAGCTGGGATGAAGTAAGAGAGTGGCATGGACATATATACATTACCAAATGTAAACTGGATAGCTAGTGGGAAGCAGCCACATAGCACAGGGAGATCAGCTCAGTGCTTTGTGACCACCTAGAGGGGTGGGATAGTGAGGGTGGGAGAAACACACAAGGGGGAGGAGATATGGGGATATATGTATATGTATAGCTGATTCACTTTGTTTTAAAGCAGAAACTAACACACCATTAATGGTAAAGCAATTATATTCCAATAAAGATGTTTAAAAAAAACCCCACAAAAACAAAAAAACAAAAAAACCCTAAAAGATACATGTATCCCAATGTTCACAGCAGCATTATTTGCAATTGCCAAGATATGGAAGCAACCTAAATGTCCATCAACAGATGAATGGATAAAGAAGATATGGTATATACACACAATATATATGTATGGTATATACATATATACAATATATATATATATTACTCAGCCATAAGAAAAAATGAAATTCTGCCATTTGCAACAACATGAATGGACCTGGAAAGTATTATGCTTAGTGAAATGAATTAGACAAGGGAAGATAAATACTGTATGTTATCACTTATGTGTGAAATCTAAAAAATAAAACGAATGAATATAACAAAACAGAAAAAGACTCATGGATATACAGAGTGAACTAGTGGTTACCAGTGGGGAAAGGGAAGGAGGGAGGGGCAAGAGATAAGTGTGGGGATTAAGAGGTACAAACTACTACAGTATATATAAAATAAACAAGCTACAAGGATATATTGTACAGCACAGGGAACAAAGCCAATATTTTATAACAACTTTAAATTGAGTATAAGCTATAAAAATTTTTAATCGCTATGTTGTATACCTAACACTAACACAATATTATAAATCAACCTTCTTCGATTTAAAAAAAAGTCATTCATAATCCCCATCACCTGGAGATAACTACTGCTTACTGTTTGGTGTACTCCCTCACAAATGTTTTTCTATTCTAAATAGACAGATATTTTACCTACACACATATGTGCATATACACATATATAAATAGGATCATACTATACATACTCTTTTCACTGACCTTTCCATGCAAAAATCTTTTTTAGAAAATCATAATTCAGTATGATCCACTTTTACTGCACAACACTGTTCCAACTCCCTTTCTTCACACACATGCTATAAACTGTCATACAAATGCTGGAACAAACATGGGCTTTGAATAAATGTTCAAAAATAAAAATAAAAACACAGTGATGACTTTGAAGTCCCCATGTATCTAGACATTTGTCTGGATATAAACATAGATAACAAACACAGTATTGCCACTCAATGTGAGCAAATGAATGAAGCCTTTTGTTTTTGTACATAAAAGTGATAAAATTCATTGCTAACAAAGCTCAAAGTCAAAATTTAGCTGCTATAGCTCACAAACATGCACCAGTAATCAAGTAAGTCAGGATCATGTGGTCCTTGCTCTTCCTGGGGAAAGAGAAGGCCAGATGAAAGACTTTTCCTGGATTTCTTTCCTTCATAAAAGGTAACAATGTATCCTATGTACACAAATATCCTGAACATTTCATACAATTATTGATCCCATGCCTCCAAACATTAGTGGAATCTACGTGTCTAGCTTCATAGAAATAAAAAAAAAAACCTTACGCTGGGACACTACTATTTCGTATGGGCAGCATGTCTACATAACAGGGAAAGAGGAACAGACCTTGTATATTCTTCATTAAACATTTACTATGCCATTATTTGGCTAAACAGCTCTTCATCTAGTGTATCTTTCCTGGTAAAGACTGATATGAGGTCTGCTGGAAAGTAGGCAGAGACCTTCCCATCTATCACAGTAACAGAAAGTTAACCCTTGGATTGAGAAACAGCTAAGGACAAGTACACAAAGACAAGAGGGAAATGGAAGGAGGGAAGCACACACCACTGTTCTTCCGGCTTTGCCTACAGGAAGCAATATTTCCATTTGGTCTTAGGCAAAGCCTGTAATTTCACCACCCTGACTGCAGCTGGAGAACTCCCTTTTAACTGTCCCAGCATCCAAGTGAAGACAGGTTTATTCAGAGTGTTAAAAAAAAAAAAAAATCTGAAAGGGCCATCTTAATTTGCTTCCATGCGAAAAGGGGAGCACATATCACAGGGCCCCATAATGACATTCAACGGGATATTACACTTCACCGTATGGCTAATTTGCACAGCAGGCCCAAAGCAGGACTTTCTTTCATTACAAGTGCCTTAAAGATCAGACTACAGAAACACATGTAAAGAACAAACCCAAGATGCCCCTTATTGCTTAAATCTAGAAACATTCATTTGATTCCCAGATGTAAAAGCCCATTCAGAGAGCTTCCATGGCAAGGTCATTCAAGAGTCATGGAGGTGGTATGTGTCACAGCTCCACTTACCTATATTAGGTCTTTGAAAAATGTCTAAAATTCAAGAACCACAACACTGTCAAACACCTCAAAAAAAATCAATGGGGCTTCCCTGGTGGCGCAGTAGTTGAGAATCCGCCTGCCGATGCAGGAGACACGGGTTCGTGCCCTGGTCCGGGAAGATCCCACATGCCGTGGAGCAACTAAGCCCGTGAGCCATGGCCGCTAGGCCTGTGCGTCTGGAGCCTGTGCTCCGCAATGGGAGAGGCCACAACAGTGAGAGGCCTGCATACCGCAAAAAAAAAAAAAAAAAAAAAAAAAAAAAAAAAAAAAAAAAAAAAAAAATCTATGTATGAGGAAAGGATAATAGCTCTGGTAGATAATTTATTATGAAAAAAAAATACATTACTTTCCAAATGTTCCAATTCTTTATATCACTCAATTAGCCCACAAAGTAAATCTACATAAACTTCTGATCCTTATTGAAGAGCAAAGGCAGTCTGACGTTCTAACAGAACCCTGTTTATTTTTAAGATGCCCTTTTTAACTTATGTTTGTCTTGGCATTTCCTCTTTCGGCCATACCCCAAGCCTGAGCCATAGAAAAGAACATCCCCTCCGGGAATGACCCAAGTCTGCAGAATTTTAAAAAAGAAAAAGAAAGAAATCTGATGCCTAATGATTATGGAGTAGTTGAGTCTGTGCTTTTGAAGAAAGTAAACATTATGATTAACAATCTTGGGCTTTGTAATTAGCTTCCCCCTTCCATGAAAGAGTGTTAATTTATTAAATATTTTAACAAAGAGTCTTTTATTATCAGGTTCAGTTTGGCTGGCTCCTTTCATAGCATTACCAATTATAACCAATAAAGCTTTAATTGATGACTACTTTTTATAACCTTTGACCCAAGATGATAAACAGTTGTACCTTAGAAGTGAAAGGGTAAACCTCAAAGGGAACGGTGTCTTAATCATGCTTAGCAAACTGCTTAAAATTACAACCTACCTACCTGGCTAGAACAAAAACCCAGACTTCCTCTATGATTAAGGTAATTGATCAGGAAAAGACTTGGATTTCACTTTTAAGATGTGTCCCTTTTGTTAGAAAAACCTTAGCTTGCATAAGCTGCAGATAACTGTGCACATACAATTATATGCCCCAATAATATGCTAATTGTATATTATAATATGATTTAATCAATTTGTAGACAATTAGCAGGAGAATTTTTTTCATGTTTTTTTCCAATTTTACTGAGAAATAATTGACTTACATCTCTGTACAAGTTTAAGGCATACAGCATGATGGTTTGATAATGATGGTTAGAAGCCTCTTCTAACTCACACTTGTCAATCTTTTAAATTGCTGAAGTGCTTCACAATTCAGAAGTTTAAACCTCTTAATCTGTTTCATGTTTCCAAAATGAATAGGACCTCTGAACAATTACTAAAGAGAGTACAGAAAAATGTAAATAAAAATAATATCGTGATGTCACACTTGTTACACACAATCACTTCATGGAGATGAAAGGCAATGAGAACTAACAGTTCTCACTATTAACAATAAGTAAATAGAAAGTGCTGGCTTAATAGAAGATACAATATAAGATTTTATACAAAAAGAACTAGAAAAATAGCTTTTAAAGTGATTTCCCATGTATATTAAAGGAAGTCAATGCCAGGAAAAGCACAAAATCTGAGGCTCAGTTTAAGTACTTTATAAACTGAAAGGGCTATACACGTTATTTTTATGATATATAAATGTATGTAATGGCTGTTTTATTAAAGACACATGGCTGCTCCTTGCATTTCAAAATCAAATTTGCCACACACACACCCCAAAATAGCCCTTTATATAGTTAAGTGAGGATTGGGGAAATTCTATATAAATAAATCTATGCCTTCTCTCCCTCATTAACAGAAACTGTACAGAAACAGACAACTTTAGAATGTAAGAATAAAAAAAAATTTGTCATACTGAACTTCAGATGTTTAGAAAAACAAGCAGAATATCTAAAAACAAAAAAATGGACATATATTCAGCTGATATTTACTGGAAAAGAAAAAGTAAGAATATAGCTTAAGAGAAAAAAAGGAAACTAAAAGTTGAATAAAATTTGCTTCAATACCAATTTTTTTTTTGGCATTTTTTTTTAATACCAATTTTTTAATTAAACTTTTTATAATGAGAGGATTGAAGATTCACAAGCAATTATAAAAAATTAGAGAGACAGGGACTTCCCTGGTGGTGCAGTGGTTGAGAGTCTGCTTGCCAATACATGGGACATGGGTTCAATCCCTGGGCCGGGAAGATCCCACATGCCGCGGAGCAACTAAGCCTGTGCACCACAACTACTGAGCTTGCGCTCTAGAGCCTGAGAGCAACAACTACTGAACCTGCATGCCACAACTACTGAAGCCCACGTGCCTAGAGCCCGTGCTCTGCAACAAGAGAAGCCACCGCCATGAGAAGCCCGAGCACTGCAACGACAAGTAGCACCCGCTCACCACAACTAGAGACAGCCCACGCACAGCAAAGAAGACCCAACGCAGCCAAAACTAAATAAATAAAGTAAATTTATATAAAGAAGTAATAGAGACAGATCCCCTGTTCCTTTACCCAGGTCTTCCAATGGTAAACATCTTAGAAAATTATAGGCCACTATCGCAACTGGGACACTGACAGTACAGTCAGTCAAGGTGCACATTCCAAAACTACAAGGATCCCACAAGCATCCTTTTTATAGCCATACCCACTTCCCTCCATCCCTACCTCCTACTGAACTTTTGGTAAGCACTAATGTGTTCTCCATTTCTATAATTTTTGTCATTTTAAGACTTATATAAATGGAATTTTACATTACGTAACCTTTTGAGATTGGCTTATTTCACTCAGTATAAATCTCTGCAGATTCATCCAGGTTGTTGCATATATCAATAGTTCTTTCCTTTGTATTGCTGAGTAATATACCATGCTGATATGGTATAAATGTACCACAGTTTAACTATTCACCTACTGAAATATATCAGATATAACAGTTTGGTGTTATCATGAATAAAGCTGCTATCAGGTATGTAAAATACCTGAAATAAGTTTTCTTTTCTCTGGGATAAATGACCCGGAGTGGAACTGCTGGGCCACATGGTAGTTGCATGGTTACTTTTTTACTTATTTATTTCTTTTTTTTTTTATTTTTTAATTTTAATTTTTTTTTTTTTTTTTTTTTTTTTTTTTTGTGGTACGCAGGCCTCTCACTGTTGTGGCCTCTCCCGTTGCGGAGCACAGGCTCCGGATGCGCAGGCTCAGCATCCATGGCTCACGGGCCCAGCCACTCCGTGGCATGTGGGATCTTCCCAGACTGGGGCATGAACACGTGTCCCCTGCATCGGCAGGCGGACTCTCAACCACTGGGCCACCATGGAAGCCCCATGGTTAGTTTTTTAATCTGCCAAACTGCTTGCCAGAGTGACTGCACCATATTATGTTCCCACCAGCAATCGTAATGGTATTTGGTGTAGTCATTATCCTGATAGGAGTGTAGTGATAGCTCATGGTGGCTTTAATCTGAATTCTTTTTAAAGACTAATGATGCAAAGCAAAAGATGTTCCCATGTGCTTATTTGCCATCTGTACATATGCACTGGTGAATTATTTGTGTCTTTTGTCCATATCCTAACTGGATTATTTTTTATTGTTGAGTTTGGAAAAGTCTTTATACATTCTAGATAATAGTCCTTTGTTGGATATGCGGTTTGCAAACATTTTCTCCCACTCTGTAATTTGGCTTTTCACCCTCTTAATGGGGTCTTTTAATTTTGATGAGGTCCAATTTATCAAATTTTTTCTTCTGTGGTATGGTAAGTGCTTTTGGAGTAAAGTCTAAGAACTCTTTGCCTATCTCTAGTGTCTGAGAATCTTCTCCTATTTTTCTCAAAAGTTATATAGTTTTGCATTTTACATTTAAGTCATGATACATTTTGAGTTACTTTTTGTACAAAATGTGAGAAGTAGCTCAAGGTTCACTTTTTTGGTGTATGAATGTTCAATTGCTCTAGCACCATTTATTGAATTGCTTCTGCAACTTTGTCAAATATTTTTTTATTTCTGAATTCTCTATTCTGTTCCATTGATCTGTCTAGCCCTTTGGCAATTCCACACATCTTTTTTAAAAAAAATTTAAAAAGCTTTTTTTTGAGCTATAACTGATACATAACATCATGTTGGTTTCAGGTGTACAACATAATGATTAGATATTAGTATACATTGTGAAATGATCACCACAATAAGTCTAGTTACCATCCATCACCATACAAACTTAATTTTTAGGATTTAATCTCATGGCAACTTTCAAGTATGCTCTACAATATTACTGACTATAGTCACCATGTTGAACATTACATCCCCAGGACTTTTTGTTATAACTGAAAGTTTGTACCTCTTGACCCTCTTCACCTAATTAAACTTAAAAGCTTTTGCACAGCAAAGGAAACCGAAACAAAGACAGCCTTCGTAATAGGAGAAAATATTTGCAAATGATGTAACCAACAAGGACTTAATTTTCAAAATATACAAACAGCTTGTATAGCTTAATATCAAAAAAACAAACAACCCAATCAAAAAATGGGCTGAAGATCTAAATAGACATTTCTCCAAAGACGACATACAGATGGCCAATGGGCACATGAAAAGATGCTCAACATCGCTAATTATTAGAGATGTGTAAATCAAAACTACAATGAAGTATGACTTCACACCAGTCAGTATGGCCATCATCAAAAAGTCTACACATAATAAATCTTGGAGAGGGTGTGCAGAAAAAGGAACCCTCCTACACTGTTGGTGGGAATGTAAATTGGTGCAGCCACTATGGGGAACAATCTGGAGGTTCCTTAAAATACTAAAAATAGACCTACCACACAATCCAGCAATTCCACTCTTCAGCATAAATCCAGAGAAAACTCTAATTCAAAAAGATACATGCACCCCAATGTTTACAGGGGCACTATTTACAACAGCCAAGACATGGAAGTAACCTAAATGTCCATCAACAGAGGAATGGATAAAGAAGATGTGGTGTATATATATACAATGGAATATTATTCATACATTAAAAAAAATGAAATAATGCCATTTGTGGCAACATGGATGGATCTGGAGATAATCATACTAAGTGAAGTAAGTCAGACAGAGAAAGACAAATACTATATGATATGACTTACATGTGGAGTCTAAAAAAGATACAAATGAACTTATTTACAAAACCAAAATAGACTCACAGACATAGAAAACAAACTTATGGTTACCAAAGGGGAAGCGGGGGAGTAAATTGGGAGTTTGGGATTAACAGATATCCAGTGCTATATATAAAATAGATAAACAACAAGGACTTCTGTACAGCACAGAGAACTATACTCAATATCTTATAATAATCTATAATGGAAAAGAATCTAAAAAAGAAAATATATACGTGTTTATATCTACATACATGTATGTATAATGGAATCACTTTGCTGTACACCTGAAACTGTCACAACTTTGTAAATCAACTATACTTCAATTAAAAAAACAATTTTGTAAAAAAAAGAAAAAAGAAAAATGTCCACAATCAATAGTGATTTTTAAAATGCAAATGAAATTCACCAATGTACCCTTTGTTTTCCTGCCACCAAGTTAGCAAAAGAAAAAGGACAATACTCAATATTATTGAAAATATGGTAAAACTGCACTCCTAAATTCTTTTGTCAAAGAATGCAAATTGTTATGAAGTTTTGAGAGATTAAGTATCAGGAAGCTTAAAATGTGTATGCCCTTTAACTCACTTTAATAATCATCAGACCAGTGATTTTTTAAAAAATGCTTAAAATGTACACAGTTGAAAGAACTTGAGTTCATATTCTTACAGTATGGGTTAGAATCCTGGCTTATTCCTAACTCTGTGACCTTAAGCAATTTATTTAATCTAAGTGTCATTGCCTCACCTGCAAAGTAGGGATATTAATAAATACACTTGTCAGGATTGCTTTGAGGATTAAATAAGACAGTGTATGCAAATCATATAATATGATGCCTAGCATATACTAAGTTCTCAATAAATGGTAGTCATCATCATTATCATCATCGCCGTCATGACTGTCATGATTAATTACAACATTAGATTAAGTAAACCTATATAGTGAAAACAAAAACAATAATGTTGGATCTATATTTATTGACATGTACAGATATTTGTGATATGGTGTATGTTAAGGGGAGGCAGAAACAAAATATAAAGAAATGCACATAGTATAATTCAATTTATGTAAAAAGTATATCAAATGTGTCCAGAGAATAATGTCTGCAAGAAGTATACCAAAATTGTGGTGAAGTTGCAAGTAATTTGGTTTCTTCAAATTTTTCAAGTTTTTTAAACAATGACATTTAGGTGAAAAATAAAGATATTTCCTTAGTTCCCTTTTATCAGAGGCATCACAATGTCCACTGACTGATCTCACCAGGTCAGGGCAGAAAGAGCCTAGAGCAGACAACAGTGGAATGATAAGTATAGAAACTTTCAGATCCCAAGATAAAGAACACAAGAAGAGAAAAAAATATGTGCTTTCTCTAAAGTTGATAGGTGAGAATAAAAGTGGCTCCTGTGCTACGCCTAGATTTCGACACAGTTAGAGTAACAGTGCTGGCACCTGGAAAGAAATTCACTGTCCTGGTATCAATAAGAAAACCATAAAACAGATACTTTATGGACCTGTCATCTACCACTTGTGACTACAGACAAGGTGCCTGGCTATCTGAAGACTTCTCACTGTAAATACCAAGTATGCAACTCTACAAAACTGTACAGGATGATTTCAGGCAACAGAAGACATCCTGCACTGTAGAAACTTTCAACAAAAGGTCTTTTGAAATAGCCAAATATCTGAACGTTTCCCTTAAGAGAGTAATAAAGCTATGCCTGGAAAAAGGGGAAATTTTTGCTCTTTTCTGAATGGGAGGGTCCAAAAGAAGCTTGTTCCTGGAACAAACTGCAAAATAACCTGGCACTATGAAGGACTATTTGGCAGCTCAAGGAAGGATGATCTACCCGAAGACTAGTCCAGAGTGAGTTTGGCTTTGCTTAACTTAGAGCTGGCAATGATCCTTTTAAAACAGCAGTATTATCACCTGACCCTCCTCTCTTGATTTTCCCAAGCCAGGTTTAGAGTAAAGAGCAGAGAGAGAGCACAGGATAATTTCTAATTAAAAATAACCCCTTAGGATGAACTGTGGAGAACCACCCCAGCAAGGCTGCAGTTTTACATGACAGTTGCCGAACCCTGACAGGCCCAAAGAGACCTTGTATGACGACATTAACACATTATTAGAGTTCCTCATAAGCCAATACTCCTAATCTAAGGAGCAAAATATTAAACATATTTTGTCCATCTTCTCTCTCCACCCCAGTCATTTTTCTAAGTCAAAACCTATGTGGTTTATATGACTGAGTTTCTCCAGGTCCTTATATCTGATTTCCAGGTCTTTGCCAATATTAGAAGGAAGGGCATAACTATTATTTTCAAAGTAGGTTTTTTCCATAAATTACAAGAGCATGGCTTTCTTAATTAAAAATTTTATAAATTTTTCTTTCTCCTCAAACTTCAGAAACCAGATATTAATGCAAAACAATGCCGACATGTTTATTTTTTAGCAGTATGTTCAGAATGTATAGCTATGGAAAAAGTCTTTTTACTTACTGCACAAATTTTGCCCCTGAAACAAACATTGATAATAAAGAAAAGTAATAAGAGTTTTCAAATACAACTCAAAAACAAGCTTGGCTCCTATTTCTGCCAATCACTAGTGCTGTGATCCATTGGGCAGCTAAATTAATCTTGCTGAGCTTCAGTTTCCTCAACCACCAAGTCAATATAAGATGCTCACTATAAAACCTGCTTATGTCAGAGTGGTATTCTGAGGCTCAAATGAGACTGTGTGTATGAAAGTGCTGTGGAAGAAACACAAAGTTCCTAAACTCAAAAGAACTCAGCAGTCTGGGGTGCTGACTGTAGAACACGTTATGGATACAGCTAATGTTGTCAAATGGAGAAAAAAGACAAAAACTATCCTTCTAATGAGGATTACACTTTGATCCTTTTCTATTTTCATACTTGCAAGAACTGTTTGAGGAGAAGACAGATATAGCTCTAAAAGTTAAACTGGATCCTCTGTGCTTGCCATTTTCACAAAGGATATTTCACAGAAGCCACAAGGAAACAAATATTTTTAATTATTTTGAAAAAAAAAACAATTGAAAACTGAAATAATCTATGCTTCAGGTTTTAAAAAGCATATAATAAAATTTTCTCTTAAAGATGGTATATTTTAACTATATACTTTGTAAAAATAAACTTCACCTAAGAGTCTTGAAGAGGTAGGGGTTGGATTTAAGACTTGATGAAATGAAAGAGGCAAGCTTACAGATACTTTAAGAAATATTTATTACAAAGAATTAATATATACTGAGCAACCACTACACCTACTATATGCTTCATAAAAACAATTTTATTATCTCATTTATTATTCTCAACAACTCTTTAAAGTATATTTTCAGGGGTGAAGTCAAGATGGCAGCATGGGAGGACAAAGAGTTCACGTCTCCCCACAACTAGGGCACCTGCCAGACGCTGGTGGGGGACCTCAACGCCCAAGGAGATGGGAGGAACCCCCAAGCAACTGGGTAGGAGCTGGGGGGGAGCGAGGGGAGAGCAGAAGTGGAAGCCAGACAGGACCGGTGCCCATGAGGGGTGGCTGTGAGAGGGGAGAGGTTCCCATGCCTGGAGGGACGCTCAGGGGCTCAGAGGATCAGGGGGAAGTGTGGCTAGTGTTTCCCTTGCCCAATCGGCCCCGGGGAGCCTGCTGGGCTCTTGGGCCTGGTCTTCCACCCTAGGAGGCCCCCTCCAGTTGCATGGGTCCTAGAGGTGTAGGAGGCAGGGAGGAGGGGGAAGAGAAAGAGAAGCGAAGGGGTCGGGGGGTGGGGGGGACCTTCTGAGACCAGAGGACAAGGGGAGGTGCAGTGGGCATTTGCCCCAACAACTAGGGCCCCAGGAAGCCTGCTGGGCTCCCGGCCCGGGTCTTCCACCCTCCGAGGACCCCTCCAGGCCATGTTGGTCCTAGGGGCATAGGAGGGTTGGGGGGGGGGGGGGCGGAGAAGAGGAGAGGTGGATGGGGAGGGGCCCTCTGGGATTGGAGGATCACAGGAGGTGCAGAGGGTGTTTCCCCTACTGACTCGGGCCCTGGGAAGCCTGCTGGTTTCCCAGGCCTGCTCCTCGGCTCTCTGGGGCCCCCTTCGGCCATGTGGGTCTTAAGGGCATGGGAGAGAGGGAGGAGGGGGGGAAGAGGAAGACAGGCAGACTGTGGAGGGGGGACCCTCCAGAACCAGAGGATCAGGGGAGGCGCAGCGGGCATTTCCCCCACCCACTCAGGCCCCAGGAAGCCTGCTGGGGTCTTCCACCTTCCAGGGCCCCTGCCGGCTGCTTGGTCCTAGGAGCATGGAGCAGGGAAGATGAGAAGAGACAGACAGGAGGGGCCCTTTTGGATCGGAGGATCAGGGGGGAGCATGCCTAGTACTCCCCCTACACACTCGGGCCCCGGGGAGCCTGCTGGGCTCCCAGGCCTGGTCCTCTGCCCTCCAAGACCCTCTCCAGCCGCATGGGTCCTGGGGCATAGAAGGAAGGGAGGAAGGGGGGGAAGAGGAGGAGAGGCAGACAGGAGGGTGACACTCCAGGACAGGAGAATTGCTGTGAATGTTTCCCCCTCCAACTTGGGCCCCAGGAAGCCTGTTGGGCTTCTGGGCTTGGTCCCCTGCCTTCTGGGTCCCCCTCTGGCCGCATGGTCCTAGGGGCACAGGAGGGCAGGGAAAGAAGAAGAGAGGCCAAAGGGTAGGAGCCCTCCAAAATCACAGGATGAGGGAAACATGCCTAACATTTCAGCTGCCCACTTGGGCCCAGGGAACCTGCTGGAGTCCTGAACCTGGTCCTCTGCCCTCCAAAGCCAGAGACACTCCTGGGTCCCTCCTGCTGAGCTGAGCCTAAGCCCCACCCCTGACCCCCCCAGGGCCTTTTCCAGTCCTGTGGATGCTAAGCATAGGCCCCACCCCTGTTTAAGCCCCATCCTGAGCCTAAGCCCCACTCCCCACAGCCAAGGCCTTTTCTGGCTTTTTTTTCTTTTCCTTTTTCCTCTTTTTTGCTATAGTGGCTCTGTTTTACCTTCTGGTTGTTGTTTCATCTATATATGTATTTTTTATAACATAAATCTTACTTTATTTCTTACTCTTTGTGACTATTTCTGCTCCTTTTTATTGGCTGCTCCGTGCAGCTTGCAGGATCTTGGTTCACAAGGCAGGGGTCAGGCCGGAGCTTCTGGGGTGGGAGCTCTGAGTTCAAACCACTGGACCAACAGAGAACCTTAGATCCCAGGGAATATTCATCAGAGTGAGGTCTCCCAGAGATCCTCATCTCGGCACCAAGACCCAGCTCTACCCAACACCCTACAAATTCCAATGCTGGAAGCCTTAGGCCAAACAACCAGTAAGACAGGAACATAATCCCACCCATAAAAAATAAAAGAAAAAAAATGAGACAACAAAAAAATATGTCACAGATGAAGGAGCAAGGTAAAAACCTACAAGACCAACCTACCTGAAAAGGAATTCAGAGTAATGATAGTAAAGATGATCCAGAATCTCGGAAATAGAATGGAGGCATGAATCGAAAAAATATAAGAAATGTTTAACAAAGGTCTAGAAGAAATAAAGAACAAACAAACAGAGATGGACAACACAATAACTGAAATGGAAAATACACTAGAAGGAATCAATAACAGAATAACTGAGGCAGAAGAACAAATATATTAGCTGGAAGACAGAATGGTGGAAATAAGCTGCCGAGGAGCAGAATAAAGAAAGAAGAATGAAAAGAGTTGAAGACAATCTCACAGACCTTTGGGACAACACTAAATGCACTAACATTCAAATTATAAGGGTCCTAGAAGAAGAAGAGAAAAAGAAAGGGTCTGAGAAAATATTTAAAGAGATTATAATGGATAAATTCCCTAATATGGGAAAGGAAATAGCCACCCAAGTCCAAGAAGTGCAGAGTCCCATACAGGATAAACCTGGAGAAACACCAAAACACATATTAATCAAACTAACAAAAATTAAATTCAAAGAAAAAATATTAAAAGCAGCAAAAAATAACTTACAAAGGAATCCCCATAAGGTTATCAGCTGATTTTTCAGCAGAAACTCGGGAGTGGCAGGATATACTTAAAGTGATGCAAAAGAAAAACCTACAACCAAGATTACTCTAACAGCAAGGATCTCATACAGATTCGACGGAGAAATCAAAAGCTTTACAGACAAGCAAAAGCTAAGAGAATTCAGCACCAACAAACCAGCTCTACAACAAATGCTAAAGGAACTTCCCTAAGTGGGAAACACAGGAGAAGAAAAGGACCTACCAAAACGAACCCAAAACAAGTAAGAAAATGGTAACTGGAACATACATATCAATAATTACCTTAAACGTGAATGGATTCAATGCTCCAACCAAAAGACACAGATTTGCTGAATGCTACAAAAACTAGACCCATACATATGCCATCCATAAGAGACCCACTTCAGACCTAGGGACACATACAGACTGAAAGTGAGAGGATGGACAAAGATATTCCATGCAAATGGAAATCAACAGAAAGCTGGAGTAGTAATACTCATATCAGATAAAATAGACCTTAAAATAAAGCCTGTTACAAGAGATAGGAAGGACACTACATGATGATCAAGGGATCAATCCAAGAAGAAGATATAACTATAAATATTTATGCACCCAACATAGGAGCACCTCAATACATAAGGGAAATGCTAACAACCATAAAAGGGGAAATCGACAGTAACACAATAATAGTGGGGGACTTTAACACCCCACTCTCACCAATGGAAAGATCATCCAAAATGAATATAAATAGGAAACACAAGCTTTAAAAGACACAACAGACAAGATAGATTTAATTGATATTTATAGGACATTCCACCTGAAAGTGGCAGAATACACTTTCTTCTCAAGTGCACATGGAACATTCTCCAGGATAGATCACATCTTGGGTCACAAATCAAGCCCCGCAAAATTTAAGAGAATTGAAATCACATCAAGCATCTTTTCTAACCACAACACTATGAGATTAGAAATTAATTACAGGAAAAAAAAACTCTAAAAAACACAAATACATGGAGGCTAAACAGTACGCTACTAAATAACCAAGAGATCACTGAAGAAATCAAAGAGGAATTTAAAAATACCTAGAAACAAATGACAACAAAAACACGATGACCCAAAACCTATGGGACTCAGCAAAAGCAGTTCTAAGAAGGAAGTTTATGGCAATTCAATCTCACCTCAAGAAACAAGAAAAATCTCAAATAAACAATCTAATCTTACACCTAAAGCAACTAGAGAAAGAACAGACTAAACCCAAGTCAGTAGAAAGAAAGAAATCATGAAGATCAGAGCAGAAATAAATGAAATGGAAATTAAGAAAACAATAGCAAAGATCAATAAAACTAAAAGTTGGTTCTTTGAGAAGATAAACAAAATTGATACACCTTTAGCCAGACTTATCAAGAAAAAAAGGGAGAGGATACAAATCAATAAAATTAGAAATGAAAAAGCAGAAATCACAACTGACACCACAGAAATACAAAGGATTATAAGACACTACTACAAACAACTATATGCCAAAAAAATGGACAACCTCGGAGAAATAGACAATTTCTTGAAAAGATACAATTTTCCAAGACTGAACCATAAAGAATTAGAAAATTTAAACAGACATGTCACAAGTAATGAAATTGAAACTAATTAAAAATCTTCCAACAAACAAAAGTCCAGGACCAGATGGCTTTACAACCGAATTCCATCAAATATTTAGAAAAGAGCTAACACCTATCCTGCTCAAACTCTTCCAAAAAATTGCAGAGGGAGGAACATGCCCAAATCCGTTCTATGAAGCCACCATCACCCTGATACCAAAATGAGAAAAAGATATCACCAAAAAAAGAAAATTACAGGCCAATATCACTGATGAAAATAGACGCAAACCTCCTCAACAAAATACTAGCAAACAGAATCCAACAACACATTAAAAGGATCATACACCATAACCAAGTAAAATTTGTCCCAGCAATGCAAAGATTCTTCAATATACACAAATCAATCAATGTGATACACCATACTAACAAATTAAGGAATAAAAACCATAAGATCGGGACTTCCCCGGTTGCACAGTGGTTAAGAATCCACCTGCCAATTCAGAGGACATGGGTTCGAGTCCTGGTCCGGGAAGATCCCACATGCTGTGCAGCAGCTAAGCCCATGCACCACAATTACTGAGCCTGTGCTCTAGAGCCCGCGAGCCACAACTACTGAAGCCTGTGCACCTAGAGTCCGTGCTCTGCAATGAAAGAAGTCACTGCAATGAGAAACCCACACACCGTAATGAAGACCCAACGCAGCCAAAAATAAATAAATAAATTTATTTTTTTTAAAAACATATGATCATCTCAATAGATGCAGAAAAAGTTTTTGACAAAATTCAACACCCATTTATGATAAAAACTCTCCAGAAAATGGGCATAGAGGGAACCTAACTTAACATAATAAAGGCCATATATGACAAACCCACAGCAAACATCATTCTCAATGGTGAAAAACTGAAAACATTTCCACCAAGATCAGGAACAAAACAAGGATACCCACTCTCGCCACTCTTTCTCAACATAGTTTTGGCAGTCCTAGCCACAGCATTGCAAAGAAGAAAAAGAAATAAAAGGAATCCAAATTGGAAAAAAGGAAGTAAAACTGTAACTGTTTGCAGATGACATGATACTGTACATAGAAAATCCTAAAGAGGCCACCAGAAAACTACTAGAGCTAATCAATGAATTTGGTAAAGTAGCAGGGTACAAAATTAATGCACACTGTCCTATACACTGACAATGAAAAATCAGAAAGAGAAACTAAGGAAATAATCCCATTTACCATCGCAACAAAAAGAATAAAATACCTGGGAATAAACCTACCTAAGGAGGCAAAAGACCTGTACTCAGAAAACTATAAAACACTTATGAAAGAAATCAAAGATGACATAACAGATGGAGAAATATACCATGTTCTTGGATTAGAAGAATCAATATTGTGAAGATGACAGTACTACTCAAAGCAATCTACAGATTCAATGCAATCCCTACAAAATTACCAATGGCATTCTTCACAGAATTATAAAAAAAATTTTACAATTTGTACGGAAACACAGAAGACCCCAAATAGCCAAAGCACTCTTAAGAAAAATGGAGCTAGAAGAATCAGGCTCCCAAACTTCAAACTATACTGTAAAGCTACAGTAATCAAGACAGTATGGTACTGGCACAAAAACAGAAATATCGATCAATGGTAGAGGATAGAAAGCCCAGAGATAAACCCACACACATATGGTCACCTAATTTATGACAAAGGAGGCAAGAACATACAATGGAAAAATGGTAGCCTATTCAATAAGCGGTGCTGGGAAAACTGGACAGCTACATGTAAAAAAATGAAATTAGAACACTACCCAACACCATACACAAAAATAAACTCCAAATGAATTAAAGACCTAAATGTAAGACCAGAAACTATAAAACTCTTAGAGGAAAACACTGGAAAAATACTCTTTGACATAAACCATAGCAATATCTTTTTTGACCCACCTCCTAGAGTAATGAAAATAAAAACAAAAATAAACAAATGGGACATAATGAAACTTAAAAGCTTTTGCACAGCAAAGGAAACCATAAACAAGATGAAAAGACAGCCCTCAGAATGGGAGAAAATATTTGCAAATGAAGCAACTGACAAAAGATTAATCTCCAAAATATACAAACAGATCATGGAGCTCAATATCAAAAAAACAAACAACCCAATTAAGAAATGAGCAGAAGACCTAAATAGACATTTCACCAAAGAAGACATACAGACGGCCAAGCAGCACATGAAAAGCTGCTCAACATCACTAATTATTAGAGAAATGCAAATCAAAACTACAATGAGGTATCATCTCACACTGGTCAGAATGGCCATCATCCAAAAAATCTACAAACAATAAATGCTGGAGAGGGTGTGGAGAAAAGGGAACCCTGTTGCACTGTTGGTGGGAATGTAAATTGATACAGCCACTATGGAGAACAGTATGCAAGTTCCTTAAAGAACTAAAAGTAGAACTACTATTTTTAGTACTACTATAAAATAGAACTAGAATCCCACTACGGGGCATATACCCTGAGAAAACCATAACTCAAAAGGACACATGTACCCCAATGTTCATTGCAAGACTATTTACAGTGGCCAGGATGTGGAAACAACCTAAATGTCCAACAACAGATGAATGGATAACAAAGATGTGGTACATATATACAATGGAATATTACTCAGCCATAATGGTACAGATGAACCTATTTGTAGGGCAGGAACAGAGACGCAGATATAGAGAACAGACGTGAACACAGTGGGGAAGGGGAGCGTGGGACAAATTGCGAGATTAGGATTGACATATATACACTACCATGCATAAAATAGCTAGCAAGAACATGCTATAAAGCACAGGAAGCTCAGCTCGGTGCTCTGTGACGACCTAGATGGGTGGGATGGGGGTGTGGGGTAGAAGAGAGGTCCAAGAGGGAGGAGATATAGTTATACATATAGCTGATTCACTTCATTGTACGGCAGAAACACAACATTGTAAAACAATTATACTCCAGTTTTAAAAAGTATATTTTCTTTCCCCTATAAGGAAACTGAAAGCCGAAATTACAAAGTTCATGGATAGCCATACAAATTTGTCTGATACCGGCTCATACTGTTTGCAATATACCCTTTTCTATACAGGTTTTTCTGTCTAGTTCCATAGATTCTACTTGCAGGAACCTAATAAGGGTAGCTTTTTTTTTTCCCTCCATGAATGGATGAAGATTTTCTTCTGAAACTCTCCCACCAAATCAAACTTTTCAGATTAAGTCACATTAAAGTTCAGGGGAGGTAGACAGGTCCATTGTGGTTTCAGGGAACTTGCATCAAATTGTTTTAGTGAAAGAATGTTTTACCCATTGGTTAGAGATGAAAAGCTTAAAAAGAAAAAGAAAAACTTGCTAATCATATCATTTACATCTTTTTCCCTCTTTAAGAACAAGGACCTTCTCAATGTCATTTATGTTTAGAAAGGTGCTGAGACTTTCAGCAAGTAACTTTTTTTTAAAAAAAGCAAGAAATCCCTGATGTTCCTCTTCAGAATCTGGTGTGTTAATTGGTTTAAAACTCACCCTTAAAGGATAAAATATATTCGTAATAAATATTTGTTGAATGAATAAGTAGACTGTATTAAAGCATTAGTTACTTATTTTTTTTGGTATACATGTTTTCCTTTGAAAGATTGGCCTTTAAAGAATATATGATGGGGCTTCCCTGGTGGCGCAGTGGTTGGAGGTCCGCCTGCCGATGCAGGGGACATGGGTTCGTGCCCCGGTCCGGGAGAATCCCACGTGCTGCGGAGCGGCGGGGCCCGTGGGCCATGGCGGCTGGGCCTGCGCGTCCGGAGCCTGTGCTCCGCAACGGGAGAGGCCACAGCAGTGAGAGGCCCGCGTACCGAAAAAAAAAAAAAAAAAAAAAAAAAAAAGAATATATAATGACTAAAAATCACTGTAGGAATACAGATGTGTACACACTCTTTGCTGTAAGCATCAAAATCTTTTCTATTTTGATTCTACAAAATAGATAAGGAAAACAACTTTCTGTGGTCTGACACGTACATTAATGACCTTAAAAAGAACTCAAGCTGCAGAAAAGTAAAAGAAGTATACAAAACCTTCCACCTGTGTTTTGTGGCAATTTTGTCACGATTTTCAGGGTAAAATAGTTCTACAGGAAATTCCCAGAAGCTTTTTGATAAATGCTAATGGAATTTCTCTGATAATGTGACATTCAGGTAGAAGCAGTTTAGAGCATTTTATTAGGGCATCACTTGCAAAGAACTGACCTTATAATACTACCCCAGTTCAAGACATAGTGTTAAAGTATGCAGTATTACTCATTTTGATTTTTTTCTTTTATACCCCATTCCTAATTTCATTCCCCTTATCAACACAAACACCCATCCTACTACATATGACGTCATTCAAATGAACCTTTTATAGTTATTTACATAAGTGTGTCTTTGAAATAAGTATGTATAGTATTAGTTTATGGATTAATTTTAATTTATATAAATAATATTAAGCCATCAATTATATTGTTTCTTACTCTGATCCCCAGCACCATATTTCTGAAATCTTTACAATATATTGTTATATAAAAATATTGTTCATCATTTACAATGCTTGGTATGTGTTTCATATTACATTCAATCATATGTAAATACCAATTTTACTCATCTAGTCCCCTAGTGATGAATACCTAGATTGCCTCCACTATTTGCTACCCTAAACAATGCCAAAATAAACACCCTCATAAATGTATCCTTGTGGAAATAAAGGAGAGCTTTTTGTGGGGTAGAGACCATCATAATGTGGCCTCAAGTCTTGACAGCAAGCCACTAGTCTATACATATAGCACAGCAACTTTGATGAATTACAAAAAGGACCACAAAGTTACCACAAACTCCTATATTGTGATTATTATAGGAATTTCATTAATTTTACTAATTAAATTAGGGAGAAATTGACAATTTTACAATGTTCAGACATCCTGTCTATTAAAAGAGTTATCTATCTCTTCATTTATTCAGTACTTTCATCATAAAGGCCTTGTACATTTTTCAGGTTAATTTCTATATAACCTATTAAAGGGTTTATTTATTTTCAATTGTAGTTTCTTGATGGATATAATTGATTTAGAGAACTGCTATTGAGTATGTTGTACAACTTTTAAAATCTATTTTCTTCTCTTTTTTATCTTTTTTCCTTGGCCTAGAACCTTGGGAATAATGATCATGATGGCTGGCAGTTGGCATCTTTCCGCTAGTATTTGTCTTTGTCTTCTTCTCAGCTTATTGGGAATCATTGTAAAGTTTAGTTATTATGTATGAACTTCGCTGTGGAGTTTTCATAGATGCCTTTTACCAAATGAAAAAACTTCCGTACATACTTGGTAGTTATCTCATGTCTTATCTATACCAAATTTTCTTTTTTTAAGGAATTTATTTCACTTTATTTTATTTTTGGCTGCACTGTACGGCATGTGGGATGCTAGTTCCTTAACCAGGGACTGAACTCATGCCCACTGCCTTTGAAGCATGGACTCCTAACCACTGGACTGCCAGGGAAGTCCCAGTATATCAATTTTTCTTGAATGTAAGAATATGTCTCATACTTCTTTGTCTCTCCTCAATGTATAAGACATAGTAAAAAACAATATTCTCAGACTGACTGGTCTTTTTCCCAGTAAGCTCATTGCAAAGATATGTCAATATCAGGTAACAAAACAAACAAACAAAAAAATGAAAGAGAAAAAAAGGATGATAATTCCCATTCTGGCTTCCTAATGTAGAGCTCCAGATGAATATGATTCTTTTTGGCTAAAATCCATGCTTCTACCCTCTGCTTAAGCAATTCTACAGCAGAAGTTTGTTTGTTTCTCCCCTCCCTTAAAGTTGCCCTCAACTTCATTCCTCATCAGAATGCCTCAAGTCACAGAAGTCCTTACAGCCCTGAAAAGTATCTATACCACAGTTGAGACTTAGAGAGGTTAAAAACTTTCCCAAATTCATGTATGCCACTAACACCAAATATGACTTACCTAATGGAAGACAAACTAAATCCAAACCATGGGTCTATGATGACAAAAGATGTTCATACTGCCACAATCATTTGCAGAGTTCCAAAACTAGTATATATACACTGTAATGTATACAATGAAGATTTAGCTTCAAGCTTCTAAAAAATAAAGCCATCTGTAGGGCACTGAAATACTTATATCTTGGCAGCTTTCCCAGGCCATGAAAGAACCAACATTTCCAAAGATGCAGCCAGGCAGCCATCAAAAACATTTCCCCAGTCTATTCTCCTCAAAGCAGAATGCACTGTGGATTTCAGCAACAAAAAGTCATCTTTACAAATAAGTATTAAACATGCACTGCATCATTCTGAACTCACTTATAATTTTATAAATTACTAAATGTTCAAGACTAGAGATGAGTTCTTTCTTTCATATTTTACAACTCATGAAACTACCATGACCTTATTTCCCTGTAGCTAGAATAGTTTAAAAAAAACAAACAAAAACAATGGAAACTTTCCTTAAGGTTTTAGTAGCTTATATAAAAGTTCTAGCAGAATTCATGAGAACACTACATTCAAGATTTCTGACCAATAGTCATCATTTTTACCAATGTCAGCTTGTTATTAAGGTATCTAAATGCTCAGAAACATTCATCAAGATTCCAAATTTATTCATAAATGACATACCAATTTGATAAGAACTGATGATATTTTTGAGATGTACTGACCATCATCAAAATTGAAAGAAAAATAATGAGGGTATAGTAATTGTGACTGATTAGTCTTTTATATAAAAATGTTAAACATACTAATATTAGAAATCACCAGGATCACTTCATGTAAGAGACGGGGGAAAAAAATACTCAGGGTTCATATTTGATGAGCAACAATGTTTGAAGAAATATAATACAAGCCATAAATGTTAGTCACATATGCAATTTTTAAATTTTCAATAAGCCACAGTAAAAAAGTAATATAAAATTTAATAATTTATTGATATAATATATATTATAATTAATATTTTATAATATACTTAACCCAATATATCTAAAATATCATTTCAATATGTAATCAATATAAAAATTATTAATAAAATATTTTGCACTTCTTTTGTACTAAGTCTTTGAAATCTGACGTGTATTTTATACGTATATCTTGATCCAGACTATCCATTGTTTGAAGTGCTCAACAGCCACATGTGGCTGGTGGCTACCATATTGAACAGCACAAGTCTAAATCACCCAAAATGAAAATCCTACCCAAAGGCAAAAGGCTGGATCGTGTGCTCTGCATACAGTAAGTATGCAATAAATATTTGTTAAATGGATAAATGAACAAAGTGAGTAAAGTGAGACAAAACCCTGACGCAACAAAAAAAGTACAACACAAGCATATAAATGGAAAAATAAGCCATCAAAGAGGACTTGATTCTATGTGGAGTCCTCTGCATCAAGCATCTCTGGCCTGTTATGCTATTACTATAGTTCTTAAGTTATAGGAACCGAGCTCTATGGATAAGCCTCTTGAGCTAGGGGTAGACACTGAACGAAATAATGACTCCCAGGTCATGAACAGAGAAGCCAGTGAAATATAGCAATGTCTCACTAAACCTCAAATACCATTTTTCTATTAATGGGATAAACTCAAAGTATCTAATTCACTAGAACACACCACTATCCATAATCACTTAGAACACACCACTATCCATAAACCTGAAGCACAAAAGCTGTCCCCAAAGCCCAGAGTAGGGCAAGACCTCCAGCTGACAAAACAGCCTGCCCAAAACTGCTTGATTTACCAGTAAAGGAAAGAAACAGGAAAAAAGGGGTGGGGGTATCTAACATACTTCTTCTGCCCAGTTATTTTTACTCCCCATGATGACAAGACCTTTGTGAGCAGGCAAGGGAGTTGAGAAGAGAGAACTCAATCTCTGCAGTCCAGGCTGCTTCACATTTTTCAGAAATTACTGCATGTTCAAACAATGGAATATTTGTCAAAGAACAACTTGATCACCAGAATTCATCTGTTTTTCATAACCACATTTGACCTAAACTGTGCTGACTAAACAAGGTAACCTGTGTTTCACAGTCTGGAAAATGTGGCTCCCACCATCATTTTCAGACCACACTAAAGCCTCTGGCCCCTAGAATACAGCCGCTTGGTAACTAAGTGCATTCAGATTAGGCCAAGGATGATGTCTGCTGGCTTCCCGTGTTACATCAACCACAGATTTTCATTTTCAATTCATGTTTTGGTTAATTTCTCTTTTTAGGTATCTATCAAGAGAGCATAAAGAAGCTACCAAATCTTTTATATTTTTCTCTCCCTATGGGCTATGTGCATGTATATAAGTTCACATATATAAACACATATACTCTTTTAACTTTTTATTTGGCAATAATTTCGATTAACAGAAAAATTGTAAGAATAGTATAAAAAAACCCATATACTCTATCCAGATTCACCTACTGTTAATATTTTGCCCCATATCCTTTATCATGTGCTCTTTCTACATATATTTTTTTCCTTAGCCATTTGAAAGTTTGTAATATACAGCAGATCTCTTTACTCCTAAAATACTTCATTGTGTATTTCCTGAGAATAAGAATAATTTCTAACAATAGAATATTTATCCATTTTGGAAAATATAACATTTTCCTAATCTACTGTCTATGTTCTAATTTTGTCAATGGACCCAAAAATGTTCTTTATAGCATGTTTTCCCTCAAGCACAAGATTCAATCTGGGACAGGGGTCAGTAAACCATGGCCCATAGGTCAAATCCCATTACCTGTTATGCAAATAAAGTTTTATTAGAATACAGCCACTCTCACTCACTTACATATTGTGTCTTGGCTGTTTTTGAGCTGTGACAGTAAACTTGAGTGGTTGTGACAGAGACCCTATGGCCCTCAAAGCCTAAAATATTTACTGTCAGGCCCTTTTGAGAAAATATTTGCCAATCCAAGGTCTAGGACATTTAGTTAGTTGTCATGCCTCTTTAGCTTCCTTTAGTCTGAAAGAGTTTCTCAGCATGTCTTTATCTTTTATGACTGATATTTTTGAAAAATATTCCCTCCCTCCCTCCCTCCAACTCTTTCTTTCTTTCATAATAGAATGCTCCTCAGTTTAAGTTTCTGTTACGTTTCCTCATAAATTAGATTCAGGTTATACACTCCAGGTCAGAATAGTACATAAGTAATGCCATATCCCTCTCAGGGCTTCTCATTCAGAGTCACACAGTAATCCTTAATTGTGATGTTAATTTTGATCACCTGGTAAAGATGGTGCCCAGTTACAATTTTTGTCTTGTTATTAATAAGCAATCTTGGGAAGACAATTTAAGACCACACAAATAAACTACTTCTTACCAATTTCACCACTAGATTTAGTATCTATTGATGATCCCTGCCTGAATAAGTCTTTATTATAATGACTGTAAAATGAAGAACCATAAAGAGTCTGAGATTTTATCCACTTGCAAGCCAACAAATTAGCATGCCACAGTTTCATGGATGCTAGCAGAAGGCAAAAAAAAAACCTGGATCCCTGGATCAGAGACAAAGGACTTTATTACTAGTATCAACAGCATTTATACTTGCACCAATTCCCAGAGTCCCAATTTCCACATGGCAATGCAAAGGAGTCCAGGTGACACCTGCACACACAGTGGTTTGCTCTAAAGGTGAGGAACCCTGAGTGTAGAGAATCAAAATATCTTTATTCCATAGAAAAACACTATCTCAATCTTCCAAACATGGAAGCACACCTGCTTTTTCCTCTGGTCAAAGACATTATCCCTACCTTATAAAGCAGCTGACTACACATTCTTGAAAAGATGGTCCAGAAGAAAGTCAGTGCCTCTGCTCACAAGATGTAGAGAGATACAAGACACCCATAATTGTCTCCCAAAAGTCGGCATGCAGCACCCTACTATGAGTAAGATCACAGCCCTCTTCTCTATTTATGTATGTACTTAATGTATATATGTAATCGTTCATTCACTTATATACCTGTTTACTATTAGTATAGATTCATGGTTTTCTACTTTTTCCCCAATGAAAATACCCATACTCACAAATTTTCCTATTTTTCTATTTTCCATTAAGATTTTAAAGCCCAACTACACTGTATTGTGTCATTTGATGGAAGAAATTATTCTTGTGAATTTCTAAATAATGTAGGAAAATCTAGAAAGACAACAGGCCAAATGTAACTAAAACTTAGGGTAAGTGTCCTCAAGCCCTTCCTAAAAACCTGAATAATAGCTTAAAAAAACTCACAAATAGTTGCTGTTGATAGCTTAAGCCCAAAACCAGCTGCAGCCTACTGTGGTCTGGTGTGGACTATTCACTCTATTATAGATACCAGTTTCAATGGCATCTTTTTATATTACAAGAAAAGAAAAAAAAAGAACTAGGAAGCAAACAGACCATCTTTATGGACGAAAAGTAACTGACCTTACTAAGAAAGGAAAATCCCGTTCTTTTCCTTACAACAACTATGGTCATCAGGCCTTCCCATAAGATGGTTCTGGACAACCAGAGTAAGAATTTTGACAAACACAGTCACATAAAAACTGAGAGTACAGAACTGTTAAAGTATATACCAAAGGCAATGCTGAAAAAGAAAAGTTTTTTTTCTTTTTAAGATAGACTAATAAATATATTGTAGAAAGCTTTCCCACCTCCATCCCTATTTGCAATCATTACTGACAGGAAACCAGGTCTAGTCCGTTACTGTAGTGGAATAAGAAAAACCATGGGTTAATTAGGTTTATAAAGTTCATATATCTATTCTATACCATATTAGGGTACAATATCATATACTGATACTGATATACTAAGCACTTTTAAGTGCTTAGAATAGGACATCACACAAAGTATGATAAATTTATCTGCTTTAATGATAATGAAAACTGATGGCAGAGAATTTTTAGTTCTAATTCTGCTATTTACTACCAGGTGACTTTAGGTGAGTAATTTAACTGCCCTAGGCCAAGGTTTCCGTTTCTGTGAAAAGAGATGACTAAAAGAAAGGGTATACAAAGGCCTTTCTCTCCCTAATATATTATGGCCTTTAATCTCTAGATTAGAATTTTTATAAATGTAACATTAAATGGGGATGGGCTATGGGAGGAATTGTACAGGTTTTCTTGTATTGTTTCTTATATCTGCATATGTATGTCTACACATGCATTAGTCTAGTTCCTAGTCCCTTACTCCTTCTGCATTGCATTCTTTAAAAGTCCTTTTTATAATATAAAAATTTGGTGATGGGGGATGGTGAGCAGAACATGTACAAGTTAGAAGGAGAAATATTTGTTTAAGATTTAGCTAGTATGCCAGGTGTTTTTACATATACTCTTTCATTCTCACAGAAACACTGAGATAAACACTATTATTTGCATTTTTAAATGGGGAAATTGAAGCTATGAGAAGTTAAGTAATGTATGTAGACCAAGATCTAGATTCAAGCTTATCTGATTTGTTCCCAATTTTTAAAAAAACACCATGTCCGGCTTCCCTGGTGGCGCAGTGGTTGAGAATCCGCCTGCCGATGCAGGAGACACGGGTTCGTACCCTGGTCCGGGAAGATCCCACATGCCGCGGAGCAACTGAGTCCGTGAGCCATGGCCGCTAGGCCTGCACGTCCGGAGCCTGTGCTCCGCAACGGGAGAGGCCACAACAGTGAGAGGCCTGCATACTGCAAAAAAAAAACCCAAAAACCAAAAAACAAACAAACAAAAAACACCATGTGACTAGAAATCAATAGGCTTTTAATTTTAATTGCTTTTAAAATTACAAAAGAATTCAACATTTTTACAAAACCTTTTATTTTTTGACTGAAGCTACTGTTTTCCTGACAACAGAAATAGACACAGATGGAATGCAGCTTTTGCACTTTGGCCTTCCCACCTGCTTTCTTTCTGAAATATGAAAATGATCCACCTTGAAAGAATGAAGACAAATTAACTACATGCTAAAGAAGGAGGGCTGGAACAACTAAAAGAACCTAAGTTTTTGATGACAGTGTGCAGCCACCATACCAACAGTGAACTGCCTACATCTAGACTTCTTGTCATATATAAAGAAACTCTGGGCTTCCCTGGTGGTGTAGTGGTTAAGAATCCACCTGTCAATGCAGGGGGCACAGGTTCGAGTCCTAGTCCAGGAAGATCCCACATGCCGCAGAGCAACTAGGCCCATGTGTCACAACTACTGAGCCTGCGGTCTAGAGCCGGCAAGCCACAACTACTGAAGCCCGTGCGCCTAGAGCCGGTGCTCCGCAACAAGAGAAGCCAGTGCAATGAGAAACCCGCACACCAAAACGAAGAGTAACCCCCGCTCGCCACAACTAGAGAAAGCCCACGTGCAGCAACGAAGACCCAAAGTGGCCATAAATAAATAAATTTATTTTTTAAAAAAACCTCTGTATTCATTTAAACCATTATAGATGAGTTTTAGTTACACGGAACCAAATACAATCTGAACTGCTACAAACATCACCATTAAACATCATACATGACCTCATTTTTCACATCTAAAAAAATATGTTAACACATCTTACACTTTGTTTCAGGGCAAGAAAAAATCCCAAATCTTAAATAATAACACTCTATATAATAAATCAATTAACTATATTAATCTCAATCAAAACAACTAAATCTTCTTAGACTATGGCATATTTTATAGTCCTTTTATAGGTCTCTATTTTTTACTATATTTTCTTGAGGTATTTTGACAATTCATTTGTTCGTTCATTCATTCCACAATTATTTGTTAAGCTCCTTCTATGAGGTGGGAATGACACAGTACTCTGAGATTTCCAGAAGCTCTAGTTAAAGACTCTGAAGAAAGGAACTAAAATGAATTCTGCCTACATTCCCTGAGAAACCCTGAGGTGTGGAGAGGCAAAGAGTTTGATTTTCTACCTCAGCGTTAAAGTCCTACATTACTTCACCTCAAGATTGTGGTCTGAGTTTTGGAATGAGAAAAAGTTAGAGAATCGACTTCAGTTTCAAACTCAGCTTTTCAAATCCCCCACAATTTAAAATAAATCATTTACAGTCATAGGTTAAAAACAAACTCTTCATTACACCTGCTACAACCAACCACAGAAAAACACAAGCTCCAGTATTTGTTTCTGAATAGAAGATCATTTTGGCACATGCAGCTTAAATAAATGAATGACCAAATTTCCCCTATAAAACAAAAGGAAATTCCTTCCCTACGTGCCCTTTTACTTAGATCACAAGGTTCCGGCAACAGTTATTTATGCCCCCACAAACATCCAAAACTATTGGGGCAATGTATTAAACTAAGTACCTAGTATAGAAGGCATTTTGGAGAAACAAACAAAAAAAACTCTAAAATTTTAAATTTAAAAACTGAAAACAAACAAAAATCCTGGCAGTCACAACTAAGAAAGAAAGGAAAAGGAAGAAAACGATGTAAGAGATCTGGATGGATATATGAGATGAGAGAGAGAAGACTGTAAATGCCAAATCCAGATATCAGAGCAATGAAGAAATTTGGCATAATTAATAGGAAGAAACATCAAAAGAAAGAAAGAAAATATGAAGTATGTTTCAGGAAAGAACTGCCTGTGCAAAGGCATCATTATGAAAGAACACTGGGGCTGTACATCTGGAGCATAGACTATGAGCAGGAAGAAGGAAAGGAGCAACTAGAAAGGAGGTAAGAGAGATAAGCCAAGGATACAATATGGAAAACTATATAGACCAAGTTAAGAAGTTTACTTTATTCTGAGAACAGTAAGAAATTAAAGTATTTAAAGCACAGTTTTGACATGATTTAAACTGTGTTTAGGAAGATTACTGGGCATTATACAGAAAGTTAAGTATTTCTTGTTCATTTTGTCAGGGCTTAAAAAATAGTTATATTATTGTGGTATCTAAAGCTGTTTAAGTGAGATATTCTTGTTTAAAAAGAAGTAAGCACACTTGAGAAGTTCAATGTTCCCAAAGTAAGCATTTTGAAAAACAAACGCAAGCATGTTTAGAAAAAAAAAATTTTTAATCACTCTTTTTTGCCTCTTGTTTTATTCAAAGCCAAATGATATGTATGCCCATGGGTAATAAGGTCACCAGGTTAAAAGAGCAATATGACAATTATAAAAAGTTAGATTACAGCTACTACAAACCAGGGCCCATTAGCCCATACTACAGGAAAGTTATCACTATAAATGGCTTTTCCTGTGTCCTTATCAATGCAGTGCACAAAGTATCTCACCCTCAGCTTTTCTCTATGATCTATGTTTATGCCTATCTAACCTCACCAGGCACTGGTAGGTCAGTAAAACTAGGAGGCAGTGAGATATGGCAGGAGAGTGATGAGACAATCTGTTAAGTGTCAGAGATGGACTAGGAGTCACCAAATACTTCAGGGTAAAACTTTCCACATTAAAAAAAATATCTCTAAAGAAAATACTTAAAATACATTCTTATTGCTCAGAAGTACTCAAGGTCACCATGGAAACAATCAGGAAAGCTTCTAGCTCTGTTCTAACAGCATAAAGATTTGAAAATAGTACCTACTCATTTCAAATTACAGTTCTCAGGAAGGCTTTTTGATTAAAAGTTCAATCTTTCTTTTCGTATTTCCCAAATAAACATGATAGATTTAAAAAAAAAAAAAAAAAAAACAGGCCTCTTCAGAGTCTCTTACAAAGGAGATTTTCTCTAGATTCATTAAATTATAAACTTTTTGATCATCAAAAAGTTTGATGATCAGGAAACATTCTGATCATCTTTACATCTTTCACTATATTAGGAAATACTTGCTTGAATAAAATATAACATGTTCATTTTTTGCAGATCTTCTCAGAATATACTTGAATATACTAGTGTGAACTGTAAAAAACTCAAGACAGAAATAAAGTACACAGCTTCAATGATATTTGAAGTAGGGCTCCCCTCCTTTTTTTCAAACAGAAAAAAACAGATCAACTGATGAAAGTGGTGTTCCCCAGAAATACAGCTCCAGAAACAACTTTAAGGAGACCTAGATCATTAAGCTCTATCTGTCTCTAGCAATGCTAAAATTCTATATCCAAAATTTCCAATTTCATGTGACCAGCAAAATCAAGTGATGTTTCCCTCTCTCTGTACCACCATCTTTGGAAATGTCAAATAAGGGGAGGGGGGGAAAAAAACACCTTATTCACAAACTCTAAGCATCTAGAATTTTGCGTATAGGCCCTACTCATTTGTCTTAATTTCTACCATTGAAGTAGTAAGTGATCCCACTTGTATTTACACCCAAACCAAAATTTAAATGTTCATTCAAGTGTCTTTGTAAAAAACTGAAAGAGTTTAAATAATGGATTTTTACTACAGTTATATAAATTAATAAAAATCAATAGTCTCTGTTTAAAGTAGAATCAGGATAGCTTTAAAAAAAAAAACTAGGTTATGGTAAAAGTACAATTCTAATGAACACTAAAAAAATCAGTCAGAGCTCTATTTAGTTATTAGCATTCACTGCCAGATCAATGGTCTGTGAGAAGCATTGTCAAAAGCTATGTGAAGTTGATGTATGAATATCGTTTTTTTCATCTGGCAATCAACTATCTTAAAATCAAGATGTAGCTGAGATGTTTTGCTGTTTTTTTAAAGGGGGTCTCGTTTTTTTAAATCAATAACAATAAAAAAAAATCTGACCATCAAAAATACACTCAATCCTTCAGATTTGCTTTAAGTCTATGTTCCAATTCTTGCTACTAAATTTACTTGGTTATTAAAGAGCTGAAGTGCCTCTTGATAAAAGTACAGAAATAAGAATCCTAAAACCTTACCTCTGGTAGCAATAAAATAACTATTTTGGAGTGAGGCTAGTCTCTACCAAGTGAGATGTTTTCCTCATTTAATGCAGTCAAGTTTGTATAGCACTATGAGACTGCTGGACAAAGTACTATATAAAATCCAAGATAATATTATTATAAATGCATGCATAAGAAACAACACTTCAACTACCACTACTCAAAAGGATCTTGAAGTCTAACCTTGAGAATGCCAAAACTAATCATTTTTCTTTCATTGAAAACTTCAATACTGTCTTAGACTCTTCATATGTTTATTCCCCAAGTACTTTTATATAATAGCCAATTGTTACCACAAAATTCTTTATGTAATTTCATTAAGTAATTCCCTTAACACCTCAGAAAACTCATGTCACTTAGAACTGCTAATATCTTTTCCTTTTTCCACACTCCAAATCCTTTCCTTGCTATATCTGTAGTTAATGACGATGGATTTTGTAAATTCTCCCAGCTGCCAGTACAGACCATACCAATAGATCGCAAAGGGATTATATCAGATTATAAAGGGAGAAACATGTTCCAGGAATATTCCTGCCCACCCAACCTTCCCCATCCCCTGCCTCAACGATAATCATGAAGGACAGTAAAGAAATTGTGGGTAAGTTCTAACTCTTCTGCTTATTCACCTCTCCTAATTATAGCCAAGTACTTAAAAAGAGATATTATTAAACGCAAGTAAGAGGTAAAATATTCTGAAATTTAACACAGTTAGTTATATTCGGGGAGATAAACTACTAACTCCAGTTCTCATAATTATTTCTAAATCTCTGCTCTGAACCCTTCTAAGTAGAAGAATTCAGGGGACAAAACTACTAGTTTAGATGCTGAGGCTAACTTACTCGTACCAGAAAAACAGGTCACCAGCTTGCCCATATATAATGGTCCCAGGGAATAATGATTTATGACAAAGAAATAAGGTCACTTTGAAATAGGCTTTTAAATTTAGATTTTTGTCAAGGTTTCCAAATCTAAGAAAAAGACAAGGTGGTAGGGAGTCCCTAGGAGGCTTATAAAAGGGGATACTCAAACAGAATGGGGTAAACTATTCTGGGGCATAGGTCTATAGTCAGTAGATACCTGAAACCTAATTCAGCTTGTAGTTCCCTTTAGACGAGGAATTCTTTCTAGGCCTATGGATAAGATTCAGGAGTTAAGGAAGCCTCTGAAATTCTAAGCAAAATATCAGGTGCATGTATATACATGCATTTTGTCTGCGGAAAGGGTTCACGGCTCTCATCTAATTCTCAGAGGCCTCTTGTTGAAGAAAGTTTAAAAGAAATACTGTACTTGCAGTACTATATATTCTTTATAATAATGAATTCACTGAACAACAACATTCTTCTTTCCTTATATCTTAGGCTGTTTTACAGTGTCCTTTAGTGACTGAAGGAAAATTAGATAAAACTAAGGTTCTGATGATTTATGAAATACTGAGGGGTTGCTGCCTACTAAGAAAAAAATCCATATATTGCTATAATAGCTATCCCTAGACCCAAGATGTCAGAAATCTTTAAAGTAAACTTTCCATTATAGTATAACACACATGCAGAAAAGTACATAAATCAAAGGTGTACATTTGTCAACATTTTTTAATCTGGGAATTTTTTTAAATTGTTCATGAGCAAATGATCATTAACAACAATATACCACAAGAAGATCATAAATGAGGTACAAACTAGGGGTACAGTTATATTTACAGGTTTGCTCCCCCAATCTCTTAATGATATCCAAGATACTTGTTAGGGGACATATATACACCCTTTCAGTGATAGAAGGGTGAGTGAGCAGCAAATTTGGAGAAAAGTCAGAAAAATGTTATAGTAAATAGAGAAGCTTAAAGTACATACAAATCTTTGTCCAAATTGACTGGAGTTCGAGGCTTGGAGCCCATAAACATGGCTGACATCACTGTATAGAGTTTTTTAAAAATCTGTAAGACACACTGGTTTCTGTATTCATTAGACAGATAGTCCATCCATCTTTTTAACTACAACTATACTATGTACAAGAACTTCAGATTATTATTATTCATCATTCCCCTTCCAGTAAAATTTTTACTTTATTTTCTCCCTTCCTAAAAAAATTATCTTTAATGACTGTAAAATGTTTCATATCCTGTCCCTTACCTGCCCATTTCCAAACTGTACGGGAAGATTTAAACAGTATAAGTTGTTTAAAACAATTCTATAAAACACACCTACCTTTGCCCTGCACACTTCCATTTGCATTACTACATCAAGGACCAAGTCTCAATTAACCACTATCTGACCCTTGTTCACTTTCTTCCCTCCCCTCCTCCTGCCAAAGTTTGCCCTTCCTGCCAAAGTTCAGCACTTCCTAGAAAAGTCTCACAGCCTGTTTGATATTGTACTTCACTTTAGTCACCAAAGGAAGAATTTACAGGTGCTTGGCCCCATCTATAAGACCATGACCGAAATCTGACCTCCTGTTACAATACGTGAACTCCTGCCCTACTGATAAGGCTGGCAGATATAAGTAGGATTTTTCAAATAATCCTTTGGGAATTTATAAGCAGCACAGCCATAAAAGGGGGGTGAATGGAAGGTCGCTTTCACTAAAAATAATAAATATTGCCATGTTTATTCAAAGTGTGCCTTGTTATCCTCCAGGCCAAAAGTTCAGATAAACACTATTGTAAATGACAAATACTAGAACTTTTTGTTACTTCTGTTATGATCCTTCCGTTGGACACCAATAGAACTGTTTTCCCTTGTATAAGTCCCAGCTCTGATATTGTATAACACTAACTGAGAATAGAATGCTGGATTCATTTGCAGGTCAAAAGGAGGGTAGCTATCTTTCAAAATAAAAAACAAACATTTATTTAGTATTATATACTACTAATTCTAAGTGCAAAGTGCTAGGACTAAAAAAAATGAATGAAATATGGTACCTGCTGTTAAAAAGTTTATAGTCTATTGAGGAAAAAAAATGCCTATTTAGAATACCATGATATAATACAGTAAGCACTAATGTAAATATGTACTGAGTCCTATAATAGTGCAAAGAGGAAGAAGGTCCACTGTGCTCAAAGTGAAACATCAGGAAAATTTGCTAGAGGACATAAATAGGAAATAAATATGAAGCAGTAAAATAGAAATGGGAATAGTAATTCAGGCAGAAGGACTAGCATGAAAAAAGGATGAGATGCATGAAATAACATGGTACATTCAAAGAACTGGAAGCAGTTCAGTATCATTAAAGCAAGATGGTAAGCAGCAGGAAATATGGCAGACCAGATATGGATATGTACTTCCATATGCTGTGTTTTCTTCTATACTTCTACATTTTACTCCATGGATGACCAATTAGAGCGTTTTAAGCAGACAACATTGGTCAGATTTGTATGACAGATAATTAACACTACAGTGAAAAAGTGAGTGAGAGGGTTATGATACAAGGTAGGGAGAACATTTAGGAGACTGTTTTCAATAATCCTGATGAAAATCTGCACTAGGGCAATCATTTTAGGATAGGGGAGGATGAAGTAGAACTACATTTAAGAGGTAACATTTGCAAGATTTGGAGATGTGGATATGTCATTGAGAAAAAAGGAAGGGATTAAGTGTTTTAAGTGGTAAACTGTCAACAAAGTCAAAAGCAGCTGAAAAGTCCAGTAAGATACAGATTCAGGGTAGTGGTATGAACAGAAGATAAATATCCTGGGTTGATGAGAGAATGAAGAGTAAAAAAGTAGAGACAAGTATAGGAATGGAAAGGAATGAGAGAGAGATTTACTTTATGCTCAGTCCTCATTTCTCTACTCCTAAATCTCTCCTTAAAGCCTAATGTTAATATTAAGTACATCAGCAAATAAGAAAATATTTATGTTGTGAATATTTATATTAAATATCTTTGTCATTAATATTATGAGGAGCTATCTTTCATTATACAATAATACAAATTAGTGATTTGAGAATGGGGAAACAAATACAGAAAAGTGATAAATTACTGCCCCCAAAAAGCTGTGAAAAGTCAACCCTAGAAGTTATACATGTTGTGGCCCTCGCTTTAGCAAATGAGATACTTGAGTTCTTATTTAAATACCCTATAGGAATGGAACAGCGATATCTAAAAAATAAACATGTATTCCAGAAAAAATAGAGCTGAGTTCTTATCACCCTAGTTGAGATAGGGTGTTTCTTCAAAACTCAAGAAACGTTATGGGGCTTCCCTGGTGGCACAGTGGATGAGAATCCGCCTGCCGATGCAGGGGACATGGGTTCGTGCCCCGGTCCGGGAAGATCCCACATGCCGCAGAGCGGCTGGGCCCGTGAGCCATGGCCGCTGAGCCTGTGCGTCCGGAGCCTGTGCTCCGCAATGAGAGAGGCCACAACAGTGAGAGACCTGCGTACCACACACACAAAAAAAGAAACATTATGAATGGGGGAAGAGGCCTGTTTCTGCCATATAAATAATGCTTTATTATGAACAATAAATATTTCAATATTATTGAATACCAGTGTATAGAATTTATTTTGAAGTGGGCAGTTTAAGGTCTCCCTGTTTTGTCCTCACAATTTAAGATTATATAGGCTTTGTATATTTAAGAATGTGTGAATTTTAAATAATTGATAAACTTTGCATGTTGATGGCAGAAACTACAACCTCTATCAACATGTCTACACTTTGTCATATACTTTGAAAAATACCAATAACATGTCTAATGACCAGCTTCAGAGACACATAATTTTTGCCATATTAACTACCATTTTTTAAATGCCAACTATGTGCCAGAGAAAGGCACCGTTCATACAATATCTATAACTGCACTAAGTGGTAATTATTGCATTTTATACATGAGAAAGCTAAGATTTGGGTGACTTGCTTAACACCACTAGTGTGCAAAAAATTACCTCAGTACTATTATGAATCACTACTAGAGTTCTCACTTGAGGAAAATCTGTTATTCTATATCATTAAATCTTAATAAAGCTTAAAAAAACTAGCATACACACAGTGATGATATAGTGCTATCATATTATAGTCATTCAAAGGTTGTAACTTCTTTCCTGATATATTATAGTTTTGTTAAAGCATAAGTCCTTGACTTATCCATCTTTAGGTACCACTTATTTATCTATTCATTCAACTAATATTTATTGAGTACCTACACGAAGTACTGTTGTAAGTACTGAGGATATAGCATTAAACTAAACAAACTACCCATTTTCAAGACTACACTATTTGAGAGGAAATATTCACTTGATTTTGCAATTATGAGGCTTATTAAACTTTATATGAGCAAATATGGTTCTTTAACAGTACATACTATTGAAGAGACTAAATAAAATCATGGAGCATGGAAGCAAGATAATAAGGGAGAAAGGAGAGGGAAGTACATGGCAAAGGAAAAATGCGTATTACTGCATATGTGATTTCTACTCAACTTTCAATAAATAGATAACTTCTATCTTATACAAATCATTTTATAAAATAGAAAAAAGGGAAGAATGTTCAACATTTCTAATGAGGTTAAAATAACACTGACTTACAAACTACATAAAGACAATGCAAAAAAAAAAGAGTTAGATGAAAAGAAAAGAAAAGAACACTATGGCCATAAACAGAAACACAAAAAAGATTAAAAATAAAATAAATAAACAAAAAGCAGTTGAATTCCACAGGGTGTTAAAAAAAAAGGCAGTAATACATCCTCATCAAGTTGGATTTATCTAAGGAATGCAAGGATTGTTTAATATCAGAAATATCTATCAATGAAATCCATCACCTTCATGAATTAAAGGATAAAAACCATAGCATTATATCAGTATATCTGGAAAACAAATTCAATAAAATTCAGTACTCATTTATGGTTTTATAAAAAATTATAAGAAGTCTAGGAATAACTAGATAAAGAATATTTACCAAAATCCTATTGCAAATATCAAGTTAATGGAGAAACTTTAGATACTTTCTCTTTGAAATTAGAAAACAGAGAAGGATGTCCACTATCACTTTACTAACAACAAAGTAATGACGATCCTGGTCAATACAACAGCATGATAAGAACAAAGAGATATATGGCTAGGAAGAAAAGAAACAAAGTCAATATATGCATATATTATGATCAACTACACAGAAAACCTATCATAAACCAAAAAACCAAACTACAATAACTAGCAAAAGAGTTGAGCAGGTTGCCAGATATAGGTTAACTTACAAAAATCAATAGTGTTTCTCAATATCAGCAATAATATTAGAAAATAAAGTAGAAAATAGCAACAAAAACTATAAGCATTTTGTTGTTAACTTAAAAAAAATGCCCAAGACTATTAACATAGAAAAAAATCTTAATTAAATAACTTTAAAGTAGATCTTATTCTTCCACAAATGGGATAACTTACCATTATAAAGTGGTCAATTCTTCCCAAAACTTATCTATAAATTCAATTGATTCAAACAAATATTCTAAGAAATTTTTTCTTATAAACTCAAACTGACTATAAAATATATATGGAAAAATAAAGTTCTATAAATAGTGAAAGCAATTTAAAAGAGGAAAAATGAGAAGGTACTTCTTGTACTATATATGCAGATATATTACAAAACCAAATATAACAAACTATAGAGCTGAGTAACAGATTCACATAAATATGACTATTTAGTGTATGCCAGATGTACTACCAGGAATTACTGAGTGATGTACAGATTATGTAATAGATGGGATTAATAAAACTGAATTCATCATATAGAAAACAATTGAGTTGGACCCCTACCTCATACCTATACATACAGCAATGAAAACAAGATGGATCAAAATCAAAATGTGAATGATAAAATGTTAAAGGTAATGGAAGAGGAATGCTCTATGACCTTGAAAGAGAGAAGGATTTTTTAAAAACAAGAATCAAAAAAAATAAAAAAATAATAAAATAAAAACAAGAATCAAAAAGTACAGATTATAAGGTTAATACTGATTGACTTGATTATATTAAAATCAAAGAGTTCTGTTTCACAAAAGATAACACAGACATAGTTTACAATCTGGTGGCAAATTGGAAAACAGATATCTGTAATATCTTAAACTGTTAATATCTACAATATTGGAATAATTTCTGAAATGTCTCTTTCTGGCAAACAGAAAAGACAAAAACAAGAAATCAATTTAAAAAACCTAACAAAGACTAAAAGTAGGCCGTTCAGAGAAGAAAAATCTTAAATGATTAGTAAGTCTATAGAGAGAAGCATAATGTTACCAGTAATCAGAGAAATGCAAATTAAAATGATATCAATATCCATCAGGTTAGCAGAAATTAGAAATTGGTGAAATTAAATATTATATTGATACATATACCTTATAACCCAAGAATTTCATGCCTAGGTAAAGAAAACATAGAAACTTACACACCAGTCCATAAGAGGGTACTATTTGTTACAGCAGACTATTACAGGCAATTTAAGTGTTATCACTAAAGTAATAGATAATTAAATACAGCCAATACAGACCATCCATTAACTATCACGTTTAAGTGGGAGGCAATGAACTAGATATACAGACTATAAGGAGGACAGATATTAAAAATAGCATCCATAAGACAATACTATCTGAAAAAGTTAAAAACAAATACATATACAAGTCACTATATATTTTTCAAGGACACAAACACAACCACGATCATATATTAAACATATTAGAGTTAGTATACTTGGGGATGAGAGACGAATGGGCTTATGGACATGGGATGAATGGAAAAAACATGATAAAATAAAATACAACAGGGGCCTTGTATGAAATGATGAAAAGAGTGTGTCACAAACCAAGATGTATATAATTTATTTAACTTTCTGTACGTGATATTGAAAAGAAACTGTGACTTATTTTAGATGCCTTGATACAATTTTATCTATACCTTGCTTCATTTTTATATAGCAAGAATGATAAATGGAGAGAAGGAATAGAGAGTGAGAAAAGAGGGAGAGGGAAAGAGGGAAGCAGAGAGCAAGGAGAAGTGGGAGGAGGAAGGAGAGGAGAGGAGAAGAAACTATCAGTTCTTTTCTCAAACTACTGGAGATCAAAAATACTTCAGGCCATAAAGTCCACCCAAACCATCTGGAGTAATGACTAAGTGACACTATGGTAAATATATGAGGAAAGAAAATGGATAACACACTGGGCAATAAGACATATTCAAATATACTAAAAACAACATGATAGAAGTTTCACTGAACTTTGCTATAAAATATATCAATAATGGACTTCTCTCATCAATTTGTCTTTGATGATACTTTAGCTTCATAGTTTAATTTTTTTATTGACTGTATGTACCTGTGTGTCTGCATGTAGGTGTACTACCAAGGAGAAAGCACCTTTCTTAGCATACCATTAATACCCATAATATTTCTCCCCAGAGAGGTTCCTCTTCCCATATGTGTTATATGACAAAGGAAGAATTATCAGGAATGATAAAGCAAACATTTTTTACAAATATTATTTTAATATGTAAAGATAAGCTATTGTTATATTAAAAACTACATTATTAAATTAAGAATAGAAATCTGAATTTGTGTATCACTATTTCTAGGTATAATCTAATAATTTGTTGATGACTGATAGAAATTAACATTACTAGCTATAGCGTATCACATGGCAAACAAATAAAAGATTCAAGAAGAAAGAATTATTTTTTAAATAATTGATACTCCTTAAGTAACAGTTTCTTATTCCTTACTCTTAATACTAAACAGAAAAACTATCAAATATGAGAATGCAGAGTTTTGAATTCAATATAGATTTTTATTAGGCAGAGCCAGATAAAGACTCACCAGGACAGAATATATGTGTAGACATCGATAAACAGGAGAGAAATCAACCAAATCTTGGGCCCCAGGTACCTGCAAAACAACCAAGATTGTCGTAAAATATTCAAACAAGGCTATTAAGAGCAACTACACTCTTTTTTAACACTCAAGTGTTAAAAAAAAAAAAGAAAGTATGCTTCCAGGAACCTAGTTTTGGCATTTCAGCCATGGCATTAATAAACAATGAGGATATCACCAAGGTTGGGACACAGAACAGAAACAGGTGTAACTGGTCCTGCATCTGCTTTTAGAGACACATTTGGAGGCTGCAGGAAAAAGAAGGAAAAGAAAAAGGTGGAAATGTGACTTTGCTAACTTGACTTTGTCTTCTTAGATACATGGTACTCTACATAAAAAAACTAAGTTTCAGTGGTCAAAAACAAAACTTGCCACTTGAATGGCCTGCCAGGCAACTTCTGAAGGGCATAAGAATCAGTGAATATTTAAGTCAGCATGCACTCAAAATACAGAAATATGCCAGGAAGAAGCGGAGATGATTTTTTTAAAAATTTTATTTAGTTAGTTAGTTGCGCCAGGTCTTAGTTGCAGCCAGTGGGCTCCTTAGTTACGGTTCACGGACTCCTTAGTTATGGCTTGCCAGCTCCTTAGTTGCAGTACACATGTGGGATCTAGTTCGCTAGCCAGGGATCGAACCCAGGCCCCCTGCGTTGGGAGCTCGGAGTCTTAACCACTGTGCCACCAGGGAAGTCCCTGTATTTTTAAAAGTAAGATAATGAATGGAAAACCAAACCTAGAGTAATATCAACAAATTGTAATTTGAACAATGCATACAGATTAATCCTAGACATCAAAAGAGAAAGTAAGGGCTTCCCTGGTGGCTCAGTGGTTGAGAGTCCACCTGCCGATGCAGGGAACACGGGTTCGTGCCCCGGTCTCGGAGGATCCCACGTGCCGCGGAGCAACTAAGTCCGTGAGCCATGGCCGCTAGGCCTGCGCGTCCGCAGCCTGTGCTCCGCAACAGGAGAGGCCACAACAGTGAGAGGCCCGCGTACCGCAAAAGAAAAAAAAAAAAGAAAGTGAAACAAAAAACATCAGGTAAGAACTGCAGTATAGTCACAGTGCTAAAACTGATTTGTTACAATCATGATGATGAATAAGTCACACTTTACTTTGACCTCAATTTCCTCATCTGACAAAAAACTATCCAGTTGACCCATAGAAATTTAACAAGAATAAAAGGAAACACTGAAAGCAAATATTAAACAAAATAAAACAAAAAAGAAAAGACAAAATTACATAAAGAAATACAGTAGTCAAAATAAAGACTTAGCTAAAGTTTTTACTGTAACACTAGTAACTGTATCATTCATCAGAATATAGGCAGCAGGCACATCTAAATTGCGTTGGGCTGATTCATGATTATAAGGTCAGTTTCCTTTACTTTATAAAGTAAGCCTCATATCTTCTTTAGGGATCAGATTCTTCATCAAGATGCTGTTCCTAATGAAACCTACTCATTCTGCAATTCAACAGTACAATACCTACTTTCTTTTCCCTCCAAACCCATCATATCTCTCTATATATTGGTTCAAGTTTACTGACTATTCTATTCATTTGCTTTGCATCCATGAGAGTAGAGATTAAATCTTTGTTTGGGAATCTCACTCTATACAGTATACACTCTATAAGCACTCAAAACAAACTTTTTGTGAATCCAAAGATGATAAGGTGCTTAAGATCCTACACCATGGCTAAAGCATAGTTTCCCTTTAAAAAAAAAAAAAAAAAAAGGCATTTAGAAAAGTTAGTAAGCATTGGACTTCCCTGGCAGTCCAGTGGTTAAGACTCCACGCTTCCAATGGAGGGGGCGTGGGTTCGATCCCTGGTCGGGGAACTAAGATACCACATGCCGCGTGGTGCGGCCAAAAAGAAAAAAGAGAAAGAAAAAGTTAGTGAGCATTGCCAAATTACTGAGAAAAACATTTTATGGACAGATGGGCACCATGTAGGTAAAGAAAAGTACAACTAAAAAGCATGTAAAATTTCTAACTTTAAGAATACCATGGATACTCATTTTCATCTTAACACAAAAAGGGGCAGCAGGTGATCATTTCAGGCATTCTTATTTGAAATGACCAAAACATTAAAGCACATTTACAGTCGCTCCTCTTTGAATTGGAGATTTCAAGGAAATTTATTTTATTTTTCCAGAAAACCAGAGCCTACTAGTGAAAACTACAGCTAAGTGGAAAACAATCTCGAAAGAAAAAACAATCGAAATTTTCCATTAAATTATATTTACAATAGTATTTAAATTACCTAAAAATTACATGTGCATATAAAAAAGACAAGAAAGAAATGCATAAAAATTTTTTTTTGATCTGTATAGAAAATGAAAGCTTTTTCCCTTTATTTAGAATTAACGATTATAAAGTTATTTTTTTAGAAATATATACTTTAAAAAAGTTTAAGAAAACTTTACCTAATTTTAAATAACAAATTTCATCACAACTTTGTTTATATGCTCTTATTCATACAGTTTATTTATTTTGTTTTGCTTTGAACTCAGAGCCATGGTTTCATTCAAAAGGAAACTGCTTCTAACCATTGCTCAGACAGAGCCTTGGCCACTTCACAAGTCAGACCCATCCTTACAGAATGAACATCCACATTAGGGGACAGTTTCCCCAGAAATCTGTGACAAATAACCTAATGGGGCCCTTTACTAATGTTCTGAGAAGACTGGTTTATCTGGGCCAAGTAAAAAATAAATATAATTAGAGAGCAGACAAAGGCTTTTCCTGTCATCTCCACCAAATATTTATCAAACCTATTCTCTATGAGGCTGTCTTGACATCATCATATTCAGCTTCAAACTGTTTTAAAGTACTCTGACCTGGAAGTACTGGCTCTACTATTTCTTAGCCTCTGAAATCATAATCCAGTTAAGTCCTCCTAAGCATGCTTTGCTGCTTTGAAAGTGGTACACAGAAATCTAGACAAGAAGGAGCTGAATGGGGCAAACTTTATTTCCACCCTCCAAATAGCCTACTGTTTAGAAATCATTTTTCCTCCATGCTCCCTTCTGTGAGGAACACTAGGAACACTGTGAAGAACCCAGAAGAGTGCTGTGAGAAGGAAGGTATGTAAAGCATGCACTGACTCATGTTGCTTTGAGCTAGATGTGTTTTCTCTGCTTCCACTAATGAAAAAGAATCACTTACATCTTCAGAAAGGTGGAAGGAGAGCAACATACACTGTACGTGAAGGAATGCTACACGTTTGAAAGGATAAGAAATGAACTTTCAAAAACCTAAATAAATGGGAGTGGGGAAGGAGTACTAGAACAAAAGGCAATGTTTCCTGACTCACATAAATAGTCTATTTCAAGGTCCACATTTTGCTCCCTATTTAAAAAATGCTAAATCTCTGTCAGAGCTGTCTTCATTCTTCTTCTCCTCCATTGCCCCTGCCTCCCCTCAGTTTGCAAAGAATGATCCAAGCAGGTTTAGGTTTCAGCTGGGGCAAAGGGAGGGGTCCAAGGACACTTTCCTAAGCTAACAATGACTGCCTCTAATGGTTTCTGTCTCCTAACAAAAGCCATGACTCCGTCTTTATCAGCTTCATCTAATTTTTCCTTTCCAAAGTAAATAACACAGCCTTTGCATTTTACACATGTCCAAGTTTGACAAATCATTATCGACTGAGACTATAACTGATAAGAGATAACTTTGTGGTAGGACGTTGTCATTTCCTCTCATAAGGGCTTTCTTTCTGAGATACAGAAACATGATTAAAATAGTTAAACATTTCCTCTGCATGGCAGTCAGGAACTCAAGACATTAAGATACTGGAGTCTGTATTTTTCTAGTTCAGATAGATCTATCTTCATACCAACAGTAGCCACAAACAATATACTTAAGATTATCCCACTTTTTTAACTAGTTGTTTTCCTTAAGAATTCACATGAAATGATTTCATCACCAAGGACAGCAGCTGCCTAATTCCCTATATAGCTTCTGAATGGAGCGCCTTCTGCCAGCTCAAACCTCTTTATTTTCAGGGAGGAGCAAAGAGTAGGTAAAATTTTAGATTATGTACCTAAGAAATCTATGCCTGAGAGCACATTATAATATTATATAAATTAAAAGAACTTTGATATATTTTAAAATAACAGATAATAATAAGTTGTTAAAAGAATTTACAGGTGACTGTCCTACAACATCCATAGGCAGATGTCATGGAGGCAACAACTACGTTCGATAATTAAACATTCACATACCCACTAGAGATCGTGTACTGTTAGATACCAATATATATGGCTAATCTGTCTGTTTCAACCTTATATTCCTATGATAAATATTAACAGCTTCAGTCAAAGAAATACTCCCTAATTCTTGTCTATACACTATTTGCTGTTAAATAGCATTACATCCATCAATACACCAGCTATCACATGACGCCACTAAACAGATGGCAAAAAGAGTCGGACAGAGGTTGTTGCAAAGTAAGAAAAGTAAATTTATAAATAGAATTAATGAAAAGCACCCTGAAAAAAATAGTCTTTTGAACCTCTGTACACAATATACATTAGAGAAGATATAAAGATTCAGAGGAGAAACGGGAATATTAGATGTCAAGAAGAAAATAAACATGAGTATTTCTGATTATGAAAATTCTTGCAAAACATCAGGATCTGATTTTTATGTTTTTCTTCTTTTCTAATACATCTTAGTTCAAGTCAAAGGAAGTTTCTGAAAATGGAAAGGTTAGTGGGTAAGTTCATCTCACATATGATAAGGAAAATGTTTTTAATTTTTTTAAAAAAGGAGATTTTGATTTTAAAATAAATAATGACATTCAAGTTTTAACAGATACACTCATTTAATATTTATTTTCCAAAAAAAAAGGAGTTAGAAGTTAGTTCTTTCCACTACCTTTAAAGGCTCACTAGTGAAGGGAGGCAGGAAGAAAGAGTATCTGTAGGTAACAACCTGGTAAATCTACATGTTTACTACTGTGTAAGCACATCATTAGAAAAGGGGAATAGAGTACAAGAAACCATCGCTTGTCTCCTTCCACTCAAGAAGAGTAGCAAATGTACTAAGAGAGATTTACCTAGGCTGCTGATAAAGACAGTACATGAGAACAGAAATGCATTAATGTGCTCTAGTTCTGTTGTTCACACAGCTGTCCCAGGAGATACAGACAGACAGACACACAGACACACAGACACACACACACACACACACACACAGAGGCCATTTATTTCTCTCTTACGAACCATTTTAAAGTAGGTGGATCTTCCAAAAAGAGTATGATAGAAGTTTGCAAGGAATTTAGATATGTTTCTCACTAATTATTTGAATCATTCTCCATCTTGAAAATACTTTTTTGATTACCACTTAAAACAGTATTTTGGTATTTTGGTTTCTTGGTATTGGTAAATGAATCTAGGGTCTTGGTGCCTATATCTGAAAATTAGTTGGATCTCAAGTCATTAAAATGCACCAGGGGGTCTCCCCTGGTGGTGCAGTGGTTGAGAGTCCGCCTGCCGATGCAGGGGACACGGGTTCGTGCCCCAGTCCGGGAGAATCCCACATGCCGCCGAGCGGCTGGGCCCGTGAGCCATGGCCGCTGAGCCTGCGCGCCCGGAGCCTGTGCTCTGCAACGCGAGAGGCCACAGCAGTGAGAGGCCCGCGTACCGCAGGAAAAAAAAAAAAAAAAAAAAAATGCATCAGGCATTTTTCTCAAAGGAGAAAACAACAAATGATTAGCTAAAGGGGCATTGCCTCTGAATTCAGAGGATCAAATTTGACTGCCCATATTATGTTTGGAAGCCAGGAAATACTCGTCAAACATTTTTTACCAGTGTACTTTTCTGAACTACTTGACTTCCAAATTTCAGAGAAAAGAAGGGTAGAATTCATTTGGACATAAGCTTTAATAAAGCTGGACTAAACACCACAGACACACAAACTAGAAGGCATAGGATTCTAAATGACTAGAATTGGCTAAAGTATAAAAATTGTTCTAAGCTTTTAAACATATAAGAATACCCTGACCAGAGCCCTATCCTAAAAAGTACAGTATTTTTCTATTGAGCTTCTCGCAAATTATTAGAATTCTTCCTGAGAAATCCCTTGGTAGATTACCACTTAATTTACTCAAGTACTTGCACTAAATAGAAGAAATCAGGAAAAATATTAGCATTTCTCCTTACTGAGACATTGCAAAAAACCTTGTGGCCAAAATTAAATGAGGGTCCCTCAAGAATTCTCTGCTTGAACCTGAACACTTAGGAAATAAAAATTCAACTGGTCTTTATTTAACAATGGTCTACTATATGATAAGAAGCTCTAAACTATTAGGCAAAAAGGAAATTTAGCACGAATATGGTATTAAATATAAAAGTTCTAAGAGAAGGAAAAGTTAAGGTGATCAAAAGTAGGTAGAAGAAAATAGTATAATATTATAGATAAAGAACTAATATCCCTAATATATAAGGAAATCTTAAAAATTGAAGGGAAAATAACCCAAAACCATGAGAAAAAAATGGGCAAAAAACATGAGCAGATAGTTTATTGGGGAAAAAAGATACAAATAGCCCTCAAACTTATCAGATACTACACTTCACCCACAGTAAAAGGAATGCAAACTCAAACTATACCATTTCTCATTTATGCAACTGGAAAAATTCAATAACTTAACAAAATGGTCTCTTAAGGAAGCTACAAGAAAATAGGCACCTCATACATTGCTGGTAGCGGGGAGGTATAGAAAATGTTACAATCTCTATGGAGCAGAAATTGACATTATCCAACAAAACTACATATGCATTTACCCCTTAAATCAACAATCTAGAAACCTACCCTGAAGAAACATCTCCAACTATATGGAAAACAATTCTCAGGTTTGGGGGTTTATTATGAAACTTTTTTTAAGTTTTAAGGTGTTTTACATACAGTAAAATCCATCCTTTCTAGTGAACAACTCTGTATGTTCTAAAAAAATCCATATAGTCCTGTAATCACTATCACAATCCAGATTTTCAAAAAGGGTTCCACCACCCCCAAAATTTCCCTCATGCCCCTTTGTAGTCAAATTGTTCCCTAATGCTCAGCCCTTGACAAACACTGATCCATTTTATGTCCCTAGAGTTTTGCCTTTTCAAGAATGTCATATAAATAGACTCATACAAATGTAGCCTTTGATTCTTGCTTCTTTCATTTAGCATAATGCATTTGAGATTCATTTACGTTGTTTCATGTATCTATAGTTCACTTCTTTTTATTTCAGAGTGATACTCTAATTATGGATATACCACGGTTCATTTATCCCTTCACTCACTGGAGGACAGTTGGGTTGCTTCTACTTTCTGGCAATGTATGAATAAAGCTGCTATAAACATTCAGGTAGAGGTTATTGTGTGAATATAATGGGTAAGTTCCTAGGAGTGAGACTGCTGGGGTCATATGGTAAGTGTATGTTCACCTTTATAATACACTAACAGGCTGTTTTCCAAACTGACTGTACCATTTTGCATTTTCACAGCAATATTTAAGTTGTTCAGTACCCTGCCAGAACTTGATTTTGTATTTTGTTAAGCTAATTCAAATAGCTATGTAGTAGAGACACTATACTTTCATAGGAAAAGATTGGAAATCATTAAATGCCTACATATAAGAAATTGGCTGAATAAACTATGGTCCATTCAAATAATGGAGTACAATTTGGCAATAAAAATAGAATGAGAATGATTTCTAGGAACTGATATGAAAATTACTATTTTCAGGATATATTTTCAAGTGAAAAAACAAAGTACAAAAAATATATATGTATGATGCTATTAATGTTGTGTAAGGTATGAGAAAGGGTAAGTACACACACCACAAACACACACAAACTCAAAATACTGATTACTTACAAAGGGTGGTTAGGATCAGGAAGGGAGAGATAAAGAGGAAAATGGCATTTCACTTAACACATCTTCTTACATAATTCTGCCTTTTGAACCATGTTCATATTTTACATAGTCAAAAAAATTAAATTAATAAGGATGGGGAACCCCAAAAATAACACAAAAAGAAACAAATGAACCTAAGAATATATAAATTTGGTAACAATCACACACAAGAAAATGGAATAGCCAAGAAACATCTGAACAAAATACTCTGAACTATATAGCTCCACTGTATTGTAAAATGAGAAGAACTGCAAAGAAATCTTAGACTTAATAAGTTTACTGCTTTTAGTGACACATGCATAGAAATTGTGAAACTATTTTGTGCTATGTGATTAGGCAAATGAGTAAATATATTAATACTCTGGGAACCAGAATTCTCAGAGACACAGATATGGAATAGAAGAAGAGGAAGAACTATGATATCAGGTTTAAATTAGAAGCATCAGGTTTAACTCACAATTTATAAAAATACCCATGTTGGTATAGTATGTGTATTTCTTAACTCTGTCCACAAAAGGAGCATATCTAATGCCCACATCTCAGTTTCTAAATATCACTGTCCAGTAAAAGGAACAAGAACTCTTTGACAAAATAGCTAATACTGGGGGCTGGGACAAAACCTGGAGTAGACCAAGAATATCTTGTGCCAGAACAAAAAGGAAGTGCTCAAAAATTGATGAAGACAATGGATGAGACTCCCACTCGCCAAATTTGGAACAACTGAAGAATCAAAATGAAAGACAAAAATGGACTATAACCATTGTATATAAAAAAGAATATATGTGACAACGCTGACACACAAAAGAAAGGGAGAAAAGTAAAGTTCTTTATAGAATAATGTCAACTAATCAATGTGAATGAAATGATAAAGACAGAAAAATCACTATTTTATAATCACCACAGTAACACATGATTCAGGAAAAAAACCATCAATGAATTCTAAACCAACAGGTGAAAAGTAGGGAACAGGATAGCTGAATGATCTAAAAGTATCACTCCATAGATCACTTATTAATTACAAAGGAGGAAAGGCACCTTTACAGTGGAGAAATCTGGTAGACACCACCTTAACCAATTGTGTACATCCTGTTATGATGCACTGAAAAGAACACATACTTTTGCTATATTCCTGACAAAAATGATTAACTGAATCTAATCATGAGGACACACCAGATGTACCTAAATAAAGGGCTATTAAAGGAGAATAAACAGACATAAAAATTAAAATGCAATGTGTGATACTTGTCTACATGTGGTTGCAGGAAAAAAATGAAAGAAAAAAAACTGCTGTAAAGGACATTATGGGGACAACTGGGGAAATTTGTATACAAGTTATATATTAAGAGGTAGTATTGGGCTCCCCTGGTGGCGCAGTGGTTGCGAGTCCGCCTGCCGATGCAGGGGACACGGGTTCGTGCCCCAGTTCGGGAAGATCCCACATGCCGCGGAGCGGCTGGGCCGGTGAGCCATGGCCGCTGAGCCTGTGCTCCGCAAAAGGAGAGGCCACAACAGTGACAGGCCCGCCTACCACAAAAAAAAAAAAAAAGAGGTAGTATTGTATCAAAATTAAAATTCCTGAGCGTGACCATTGTATTTTGGTTATATGGAAGGATGTCATTCTCAGAAAACTAGAAGTTTTTGTATTGAGAGTTCAAATATGATGGATGAAATATGCCACTTTCTTTCAAATGATTCAACTTTAGCTGGGGCAGTGGGAGAGGGTGGAGAATAAAATTGACTTTCAAAATCAATTTTTTGAGAGGAAAATCTCCAAATTTTATAAGTATTTAAGTGAAGGTATATGTATGTTTATCTTACCACTCTAGTAAGTTTTCTAAAGATTTAAAATTTCTTTTAAAAAAGCTTTTTAAAAGAGGATATTACTCTAGAGGTGGGAGTTGGGGATGGGCAAGATGAGTGAAAGGGGTCAAAAGGTACAGATTTCCAATTATAAAATAAATGTCATGGCATGTAATGTACAGCATGGCAACTATAGTTAATAATAATGTATTTTTTTAATAAATGTATTATATACTTGAAAGTTATTAAGAGAGTAGATCTTAAAAGTTCTCATCACCGGGCTTCCCTGGTAGCGCAGTGGTTGAGAATCCGCCTGCCGATGCAGGGGACACGGGTTCGTGCCCCGGTCTGGGAAGATCCCACATGCCGCGGAGCGGCTGGGCCCGTGAGCCATGGCCGCTGAGCCTGCGCGTCCAGAGCCTGTGCTCCGCAAGGGAGAGGCCACAACAGTGAGGCCCGCATACCACAAAAAAAAAAAAAAAAAAAGTTCTCATCACCAAAAAAAAAAAATTGCAACTATGTATGGTGATAGATTAACTAGACTTACTGTGGTGATCATTTTGCAATATACAAAAATATCAAATCATCACATTGTACACCCAAAACTAATATAATGCTATATGTCACTTATACTGTAATTTTAAATTCTTATAAATAAGTAAGAAGAGGATGTTACAGAAGAGGTGAGATTGACCTAGTCCTCAGGGAAAAGTAGAATTTGGTATTTTAGACAAGGAGTGGGCGGGGAGTACATTCCCTAGTTGGGGTTATTAGCAACTTAGCACAGAGTGAAGGTGGTAGTTGAATAAGCAATGAGCACATAAAGGAGATATTCCAGAAGACCTGAAAAGGCAAGTAGACTTTTATAATTAAGGCAAATAATTTCAAAACAAGAACTTTACACTATCAGAAAATGAAAAAATTTTAAAGATCTTAAATCAATGAGAGCCATAATAAATTTTTGCCAATGGACAGACCCAAAAGATCAAAAAAATAGGAATAAGAAAAGCAAAACAGAATATCTAAGCATGTCATAATGTTTTCATTCAATTTTGTCAATTGTCTTTATTGCCATTTGGTTATAAATATAGGTACCTACTTTTCATTTGACTACATTTATCCTTAATAGACCAGCTTTCATCAAGAATAGAAATGGAAAACTCAAAGGAGACAGGGGTCAGTGGATACAGGGAACCAGCAAAGCAGGCCAGCATGTTAAACTGTATTCTTTTAACAGACATAATTTGTATATGAAATACCTAGGACTACTACTTACTTTTACAATGGAGTATATTCTCATCTTTTTTTTCCAAACCTGTGGCCCTGCTAGTGTATCTTCCATTTTGCCATTTTTTAATACACACTCAGTAAAAGTAATATTTCCCTCAACAACTGCAAAAATATGATAATAAATGGCAATATCCAATGTGCAGACACAACTGGGATTGTGGCTTAGTGGAAAAACCATATCCTTTGTAGCAACCTTGAAGCTCAGGGCTAGTATATTACTACCATGCTTAGAAAGAGACTAGGTTGGAAATATAGATTTTTTATGTGAATTCAACTAACTTTTAAAAGTTTGAAACTAATTTTAAAACTTTTAAGCACTGTACAAGCCAACAACCATTCTGTAAGCTGTTTCTGGCCCATGGGCTGCCAATATACAACCTCTAATTTAAACTCTAAAGTCCTAACAGCTTCTTTTATTTCACTTTAACTTGCTGAGAAATAACCCTCATTTTGTTACCTTTCCGTCAATAGAAAGTTTTGCAATAAACAATTTGAAATTTGGATCAAATATCATAACCACAATTTTACATAAGCAATTTGACATTAATTAATTATTGTCACTACTTTATAGGTGAGAAAAGAGATGCTTAGAGAAATTATAGGACTTCCTCCAACAGCACAAAAGCTGACAGAACTTAACACTTTTTAGAGACAAATCTTGTGTTTTTTTACAATCACCTTGTTATGGACTGAATTGTGTCTCCCCCAAAATTCATATATTGAAGCCCTAACCCCCATAGTGACTGCATTTGAAAATAGGGCCTTTAAGGAGGTAATTAAAGTAACATAAAGTCATAAGGGTGGGACCCTAATACAATAGGACTGATGTCCCTATAAGAAGAGGAAGATACACCTGGGCATGCAAGCAGAGAAAGAGCCATGTGAGGACACAGCAAGAAGGTAGCCATTTGCAAGCCAAGAGGAAAGGCCTGAGGATAAACCAACCCAGCTGGCAATTTGATCTTGAGAGTATCACCCTCCAGAACTATGAGAAAATAAATTTCTGTTGTTTAAGCCATGCAACCTGTGGTATTCTGGTATGGCAGTTCTAGCAAACAAATACAACATGTTACCTCAAAATTAGTAAAGTACCATAATCAAAAAGACATCTCGGAAGGCTTTATATTAAACACATGACATTTGTGTTTAGATTAGCACTTCCATCATGTTAATTACATATTTCAAAAAAGACACCAAAATCTTAAGAGTTAAACCTGACATCAATCATTTGTTCGACAAACATTTATTTGATCCATATTCTATTAAGAGTTTTGTGGATAACATATTGACCACTGCTCACTAACAGTATGAAAACAAATTAAGAGAGATATGTGCCAGAAATATGACACCAATGAAGCGTTCTAAGAATACAGAAGCTCTGAAGTAACCCAGAAACAAAGAAGAAATCATAGGTCCTGCTTCTTCAAACTATTTCATACTCAATACTGCTTTATTTCAGTAGATTTTTTTGTTTACAGTAGATTGTATTCACCACTCCATGTAAATATACATCATCAAAAACTACATCAAGATATATTTCACCTTTATTCCAAAACAAGCACACAGTCAGAATGCCCTAATAGTAACTATTATATACTGGTAGCATTGTATGTGCCAAGCACTATGACAGAAGCATCATATAAATTACTTCAGTCAATCCTCACAACGACCCTATCCTTAGTAGGTATTATTGTCCCCTTTCTCACAAATAATATATCACCTTAAGTGGTTCTTTGTACTATATCTTCCAGTATTTCAAAAATAATATTTTGGATAAATCTAATATATTCTCAAGCTAAAATGTTCACTACTTCTAAAAATATTTTTTAAGTTCTGTCTAGACATTTAGAAAAAAGCAATAACATCTGCATATACCACAGTATGACATAAAGATTCAAAACAGATTTCCAACATCAAAACCAGGCCGGCCAAGTGCACCACTCCCCATCCTCCCCACGAAGCAGCTGAAGTCCTACCACAGCTGGAGGGCAGGTGCAGCCCACATGAGGGACAACCCTTGAGCACCTGGCTCTGGTGGCCAGGGAAGACTGTGCTTCCAGGCCACAAGGATCATACCTTATACAAGAACACTCCTTTAAGACTGAGAGAGACAGCGGTTTCACCTAATACATATAGACAAACACAGAGTGCCAGGCAAAATGAGGAGACAAAGGAAAATATTCCAAACCAAAAAATAAAAGATGTCCAGAAAAAGACCTTAATGAAATGGAGATAAACAACCAACCTGATAAACAGTTTAAAGTAATGGTTCTAAACATACTCAACAAACTCATGAGAGGAATGAATGAACACAGTGATATCCTTAATAAGAAGATAGAAAATATAAGAAAGTACCAAAGAGTACCACTCAACTGAAATATAAACTTGAGAGGTTCAACAGCAGATTGGATGAAGAAGAATGAATCAATGAGCTGGAAGAAAAGCATGGAAATCACCTAGAAAAAGCAGCAAAAAGAAAAAAATATTTTTAAAAGTGAATATACCTAAGGGACCCCTGAGACAACATCAAGCAGAATAACATTCACATTATAGAAGTCCCAGAAGGCAAAAAGAAGAGAAACGGTCAGAAAAATTATTTGAAAAAGTAATGGCTGAAAACTTCCCTAATCTGGAGAAGGAAGCAGACATCCAGGTCCAAAAGAGTTCCAAGTAAGGCAAAATCAAAGAGAACCACACCAAGACACATTATAATTAAAGTGGTAAAAGTAAGGACTAAGAGAGAATCTTAACAGCAATAAGAGAAAAGCAACTTATTACATAGAAAGAAAACCTCATAAGGCTTTCAGCAGATTTCTCAGAAGAAACTTTGCAGGCCATAAGTGAATGGCATGACATATTCAAATTACTGAAAGGAAAAATTTTCCAGCCAGTAATTCTCTACCCAACAAGGTTATCATTCAGAATTAAAGGAGAGATAAAGAGTTTTCCAAATAAGCAAAAGCTAAAAAAGTTTATCACCACTAAAGTGGACTGACTTATAAGAAATGTTACAGGGAATTCCCTAAGGTGAAAAAAAATGGCACTAATTAATAAGGAGAAAACATAAGAAAATTAAAATCTCACAGGAAAAGGTAAATAAGAAGGTAGCAGATCAATCACTTATAACGCTACCATGAAGTTTAAAAGACAAAGGAAATAAAATTAGCTAAAAATACAATAATTTGCTAAGGGAACATAAAATTAAAAGATGTTAAATGTGACATCAAAAACATAAAATGTAGTGGGATAGTAAAAAATGTAGAATTGTGGAATGTGCTCAAATTTAAGTTGCTATCAACTTAAAACAGACTGTTATATACATGGGATGATACATGTGAACCTGATAACTACAAAGAAAAAACTTATAGTAAAAATGAAAATGAGAAAGGAATCTAAACAAAGCACTAAAGAAAATCATCAAACCACAAGGGAAGAGAGAAAAAGAAACAGAGAAACTATAGAAATAGCTAGAAAACAAATCACAGAATGGCAATAAGTACATACCTATCAATAATTACTTTAACATAAATGGACTAAATTCTCCAATCAAAAGACAGAGTGGCTGAATGGATTAAAAAACAGAAATAAAAAACAAGACCCATCTATATGCTGCCTACAAAAGACTCAATTCATAAGTAAGGACATAAATGACTGGATGTAAAAGGATGGAAAAACACATTCCATGCAAATGGAAATGAAAAGAAAACTGATATAGCTATACTCATATGAGACAAAATGGACTCTAAAACAAAGACTGTAATAAAAAACAAACAGAGGCACTACATAACAATAAGGGGTTAATACAGCAAGAAGATATAACGTTTATAAATATGTGTGAGGCAAATGTGATAACCACTACACTATGGAAACAACACTTAAAATATGTATGCACCCAACATCGGAGTACCAAAATATATAAAGCAAATATTAACGAACTTAAAGAGAAAATTAATAGCAATACAATAATAGTAGGGGACATTGACACCCCACTTATAGCAATAGATACACCATCCAGACAGAAAATCAATAAGAAAACATCAGCCTTAAATGACATATTAGATCCAATGGAATTAATAGATTTATACAGAATACTCCATCTAAAAGCAGCAGAATACACATTCTTCTCAAGTGCACATGGATCATTCTCCAGGATAAATCACTTGTTAGGCCAAAATTCAAGTCTCAATAAATTTAAGATGACCAAAATCATATGAAGCATCTTTTCTGGCCACAAAGCTATGAAAATAGAAATCAACTACAAGATGAAAACTGAATTTAAAAAAACACTCCACAAAAATGTGGAAATTAAACAACATGCTACTAAACAACCAGTGGGTCACTGATGAAATAAAAAATGAAATAAAAAAATATGTAGAGACAAGTGAAAACAGAAATATTACATACTAAAATCTGTGGGGTGCAGCACATGTAGTTCTTAGAAGGAAGTCAACAGCAACACAGGACTACTTCAAGAAACAAGAGAAATCTAACTTTACACTTTAAGGAACTAAAAAAAGAAGAACAAACAAAGCCCAAAGTTAGTAGAAGGAAGAAAATAATAAGATCAGTGCAGAAATAAATGAAATAGAGACTAAAAAGACAATAGAAAAGATCAATGAAACTAAGAGCTGGTTCTTTAACAAGATAAACAAAATTGACAAGCTTTTAGACTAAGCAAGAAAAAAAGTGAGAGGGCTCAAATAAAATCGGAAATGAAACAGAAGTTAAAACTGACACCACAAAAATACAAAGGATGATAAGAGAATACTATGAAGAATAATATGCCAACAAATTGGACAACCTAAAAGAAACAGATAAATTCCTAAAAACATACAGTCTACCAAGATTAAATCATGAGAAAATAGAAATGTTAAATAGACTGATTACTAGTAAGGAGATTGAATCAGTAATCAAAAACCTCCCAGCAAACAAAAGGCCTAGACCCGATGGCTTCACTGGTGAATCATCCCAAATATTCAAAAAAGATTTAATACCTATCCTTCTCAAACTCCTCCAAAAAAATGAATAGGAGAGAATGCTTCCAAACACTTTTTAGGAGGCCAGCATTACCCTGATTCCAAAACTGGACAAGGACAACACCAAAAGAAAACTACAGGCCAATATCTCTCATGGACATAGAGGTAAAAACCTCAACAACATATTAGCAACTGAATTTGACAATACATTAAAAGGATTATACACCACAATCAAGTGGGATTTACTCCAGGGATCAAGGATAGTTCAACATCCACAAATCAACTGATGTGATATACCACATTAACAAAATGAAGGATAAAAATCATATGACTATTTCAGTAAATGCAGAAAAAGCTTTTAAAATTCAAGATTCACTTATGATAAAAACTCTCAAAGTGGGTACAGAGGGAATATACTTCAACATAATAAAGGTGATATATGACAGACCCACAGCTAACACCACAGTCAACAGTGAAAAGCTGAAAGCTTTCCCTCTAAGATCAGAAATAAAACAAGGATGCCCACTCTCACCACTTATACTCAAAAAAGTATTCAAAGCCATAGCCACAGCAATTAGGCAAGGAAAAGAAATAAAAGGCCTCCAAATTAGAAAAAAAAAAAGAAGACTGTTACTGTTTGCAGATGACATGATACTATATATAGAAACCTCTAAAGACTCCACCAAAAAAACATTATAACTAATCAATGAATTCAGCAAAGTTCCAGGATACAAAATCAATATGCAGAAATGTATGACATTTCTTGTACAATAGTACTAAAATATCAGAAAGAGAAATTAAGACAACAATCCAATTTACAATTACATCAAAAAGAATAAAACACCTAGGAATAAATTTAACCAAGGAGGTAAAAGGCCTATACACTGAAAACTCTAAGACTGTTGAAAGAAATTAAAGAAGACACAAGTAAGTGAAAAAACATTCCACGCTCACGGATTAGAAGAGTTAATATTGTTAAAATGTTCATAATACCCAAAACAATCTACAGATTCAATGCAATCCCTATCAAAATTCCAATGGAATATTTTACAGAACTAGAACAAATAATTCTAAAATTTGTATGGAACCACAGAAGATCCCAAATAGCTCAAACAATCTTGAAAAACAACAAAGCCAGAGATATCATGATCCTGATTTCAAACTATACTACACAGATACAGTAATCAAAACAGAATGGTACTAGCCCAAAAGCAGACACACAGATCAATGGAACATAATTAAGAGCCCAGAAAAAAATCCACACATATGTGGACCATTAATTTATGATGAAGGAGCAAAGAACATACAATGGAGAAAGGACAGTCTCTTCAATAAGTGGTATTGGGAAAATTGGACAGCTACAGACCAAAGAATGAAACTGAACCATTATCTTATACCATACACAAAAATCAGCTCAAAATAGTTTAAAGACTTGAATATAAGACTTAAAACCATAAAATTCCTGGAAGAAAACAAAGATGGTAATCTCACTGACTTCTATTTAGTGACGTTTTTTGGATCTGACTCCAAAGGCAAGGGAAACAAAAGCAAAAATAAACAAATGAGACTATATCAAACTAAAAAGCTTCTGCACAGCAAAGGAAACCATCATTAAAACAAAAAGGCAACCTACTGAATGGGAGAAGATATTTGCAAATCGTATATCCAATAAGGAGTTAATATCTAAAATACCTAGAGAACTCATACAGCTCAACAACAAAAAAAAAAACAGCCCTATTAAAAAATGGGAAAATGATCTGAATAGATAATTTACTAAAGAAGACATACAGATGGCCAAAAATCACATTAAAAGATGTTCAAGATCACTAATTACTAGAGAAATGCAAATGAAAACCATAATAAGAGGTGTAACCACCTCACACCTGTTAGAATGGCTTTAACAAAAGGTTAAGAAATAACAAGTGTTGGAGAGCATATGGAGAAAAGGGAACCCTCACATACTGTTGGTGGGATTGTAAATTGGTGTAGCCACTATGGAAAACAGTACAGAGATTCCTCAAAAAGTTAAGAATAGAACTACCATATTATCCAGCTATTCCACTTCTGGGTATATATACAAAGAATATGAAAACACTAATTCAAAAAGATATATGTACCCTATGTTCACTGGAACATTATTTATAATAGCCAAGACAGGGAAAAAAACTAAGTGTCCATCAATGGATGAATGGATAAAAAAGATGTGGCATATAGGTATACATAAAGGCATAGATACAGATCTAGGGATACAGATATACCTACAATGATACTATGCAGCTATATAAAAAGAATGAAATCTTGCCATCTGGGATGATATGGATGGAACTGAAGGTATTATGCTAAGTGAAATAAGTCAGAAGTAAAAAGACAAATACTGTATGATTTCATTCACATGTGGAAACTAAAACAAAACAAAACAAATAAAACAAAAACAAACAGTTACAGGGAACAGATTGGTGGTTAACAGAGGGGAAGGGGGTTGGGGGATGGGTGCAAGGCATTAAGGGGGTCAATTGTATGGTGACAGATGTGACCATTTGGTACATGATCACTTTGTAGTATATACAGATCTCAAATTATGATGTACACTTGAAACTTATATAATTTTTTTAAATTCCCCAAACCATACATACTTCCACTGAAAACCAATCGAATTAAGCTGTTGATCAAAAATGGTCAAATATCAGTAGTTTATATAGTTCAACTCTAATATAAGACAAGTTAAAAAAAACTTAACTAAGGCAACCCTTTCATTAGGTTAGACAAAAATAAAATACAATAGGAAGAGAATTTACAGGGGAATAGTTTTCCTGCAACACTTCTCGGCAATCAAGAGACTGACTGTCAGTCAGCTCATGTAGTCAGCTTTTTATCCAAGATGACAATTCACTTCTATGACTTCATCTTCAGTTCCCCAGGCTATCAAGTTTTTCCCATCTCTGGCATAAACTTTATTTCAGTTTAACAATATACTAACTTGTTTACTATGTGCAAAGCTATTTTCTAGGTGTTTAGTTTTCCTTACCCATCTCATTCTATGCCTACTATTAAGTATTATCAAACTAAAAACATAGTAAATAATGTACAAATGTCACTTGGCTCAAAGAATGTATTAAGTACACTTCCATTAAAAGCACAGGAAAGGGCAAAAAGTTCTTTGGAGAATGAAAAATATACCTAAACTTAAGTATATTAAATCAGAATCATAAAATTTCATTAAAAATAATGCAGGTAATCTATTACAAGCAACAGATTTTAGAAGACAAAATATAACTTTCTCTTCAAGTACTGTATTCATTGCTGGAAAAATGTTAGGACATATTAATGAAAAAGCAATAGGACACCTAAACATTCATGAGTTTGTTTGCTTTATGTACTAAAAATGCTTCCTCATGGTCCACTATAGCCTTGCAACTCTAAGTGTGCCCAGGGTCCAGAAGCACCATCCTTACCTTGGGAGCTTGTTAAAAATGTAGATTCTCAGATTCACCCCCTCAACCTGCAGAATCAGAATCTGCATTTAAATATGATTCCAAGGTGATTCCTATGCACATTTAAGTTCAAGAAGCACTTTCTCTACAACATGGTTCTTAACTCAGGTCCTAAGGGCAACATGAGTTTCACAAATTCCCTGAAATTTCATGCAGAACTTTTTGTGAGTGAATATACATAGATTTTACAGGGTAAAGACTCCATATTTTTTTTATCAAACTCTCAGAGGAATATAATGACCTCCAAATAGATTAAGAACTACCAGATTCTATGGCACAGTTTAAAAGTCAAAATATTTCAAAGACTATTTACGCTACTCTCAATGAGGTCTGTTGAAGAATGACAAGAATGAAGGTCAGAACGTCACAGTGGGTCACGGAAGACCTTATCTGAAGAATTTATTCACACCATGCAAGAACTATGCCAAGAAACCAGTTTGGAGACATCTAAATAAATAATTCTCTACATGAGGTTTGAGATTAAGAATGTGCACTTGAAGAAGATTCAAACTGAGAAGTAAATAAATATAAGGTAGGATTTTTTTTTTAAGATAGGATGCCATTAGATGACAGCAAAGTGCTGAATTCTTGTTGTAAGAGCTCAATCAGCAAATCTCTAATATGAATTCTGTTTGATTTGGGATACAGAACCATTTTAAAATGTTAACTTCCAAGTACATTCTTACAATTTTTCCTTTATGAGGGATCCCAACACGTTTTACAAGTCGTACTTTCTTTATCCTCTTTGGACCTCAGAAGACAAAACAATGAAGAAATATGGCACAAAAATTAAAAAGGACTTGCCCAGGATCTTCAGTGAGCTAATGATATCCAGAAGGTTCTGGACAGCTCATATCCAGAAGGTGCTCACTAATATATGAGAACTGTGTACGTTTCATACTTTCATCTTATCACATAACCATCTCTTTGGGGTGTGTATTATCCAGGGGCACAGACAATGTTTAACTTCTGTTTCCTTAAGCCATAGTGCCTGATAGAATTTAATTTCCTTAATGGGCAACCAAAATGTAAGTTTAAAATGTTAACTGGACTTATCTTGATCCTGATGTTTTATTGTACTATTACTGTAATTTGTCATCTGTGATGGGTCTAATCCCTGACAATTTGATCTCCAGGGTGGATATATATCCAACCATACCAGTCATTCCAGGCAAGAGAGAATGCTAAAAAATATTCAGGGGATCAAGATTACCGTTAAGATTAAAAAGTTAGACAGTGAAAAGTTTGGGGCTGTAGTTTCGGCATGGAGAAGAGAGTAAGAAGGTTAGTAAGGGCATAACAAAGAACAATGATGGAGAAGAAACAATGAATCCAGTTTTATCTGGAGAAATGAAACAATGAAAAGGAGACAAATACTTAAAGATAAAACAGGTTACTGAGAACAGGAGTAAATGGTTCCTTGCACATGTCAGTGAGCATTTGAAAAGTAAATAATATGATCATTAATGACAATTTTTACAGTAAAATAAAACAAAATGGCAAAACCAATATCTGAATGCAGTCTGTAAGTGCAAAGCTCATGCGCCTAACCACTATACTCACAAAAAACTGATCCAGATTATGCAAATGATAAGTAGTTCAAAAATGTTTTAACTGGAAATCTCAAATGTCATAGTAGTTTTATTTTTAAAAACACATTAAATATATTTCCAACAACAAAGAAGGATATAAAAAAATGTACTAGTTAAGCCACTTAATCTTATTCTTTACCTGAAAGTGTCACAGAACTAAGAGGTTAGGGATATATCACAAAATTCCCAGATACCCCATAATCACTCATACATTTATTTCCTCCAGAAATGTGTTCTCAACTTTCTGGAACCTTTTTACAATTGCAATCTGAACCATTTCTCAAGCCTAAGAAATCTCTGTTTACTCCTACTGTTTAAAGTAACATCTTTTATTTGTCTGAAGTAACTGTTCCAACTTCAGTGGAGATCACCTATCAATAGATCTCTTTCTCTAAGTCAGGTAAACTCTACTCTTCCCTTAATGTAGTACCCAGTCAGTATACAATCAACAAACCCTGAAACTTTAAAAAAAAAAAAAAAAAAAAAAGGATGAGTATATTTAAAGTCTAAAGAATTAGAATCTAAGATATCTTAGTACATCTTCAGTTTCCTTAAATCAGGGACATTTTTATTTAAAATGATATTTAATATCCAGAAGATAACACAAGCTATGTTATATGGATAAATTCTTCATCGCATCTCAAACATACCATATTGAAATGTAACAACAGGTTCACTTCCCCGGTTCAAATGTTAGTTACCTCTTCATCATCTTCCTCATCTTCAACATCCAGAATTCCTGAATCCTGTTCAGACTTGGGGCTAGTGCTTCCTATCTCTGTATCAAAAATTGTATATGCATCTTTCTTAGGTTTTCTCTTGCTACCTATTCTGGGTTGTTGCAAGATGATGTTATCCAGGTTTCTTTGTTGTTGGGCCTAGGATAGAAACACATAGACACAAATAAACAAAAAAAGAAACAAAAGAAACAGAACTTAATTAAGTATTCAAAGAACTTCTAATTTTGAACTAATTGGTATCTTAAAAAAAATACAACAAAATCCCTTAATACATAAAGTTTTAGTGCCAGAAATAAAACCAAACATATTAATGTATAGATTTTTAACCCTGGAGCTACCCATCTTTATTTGTTTTCCCAGTTTCCATAGAAAAAAAGATAATCAGTCAATATTATCATGAGACTTTTCAAACACAAACACTAAGTCATCACAAAAAAGAAATCTACTGATTTGTACCTAAGTAGCCAAGAGATTAGTGCAAATGACTGAATATTTATCTCTTGAAACATAAGTGCTATACTAGAACCACTGTGGTTGGGAGAAGAGGGACAGGAGCCTTTAAGCTTAGGGCACTCTTAGAAACACATATATGGATACAAGAGACCAATAAGTTTTAATCAGGAGAATGAAATATCTTAATAGAGTAATCTGAACTAACGAATTCAACAGGATTTCATGAGCTTAGTCTGTGGAAAACAGAGTTTTAAGCATTTCTTTTTCTAAACTTTTATAGAAAAGTATAATTCCCTCACCTTAACAAAATAGACTTAAATGATGGTGTGGTTTCCATAGATCCAAAGAGGTGGAAAGTGTGACTATACAGACTCAACAAAAGAAGTTAAACCAAAGTATGAGAGCTGGAAGGGACCTTAGTCACCACTCAGGAAATAGGCTAGAAGACAAAGGATTTGTTTGAAACTACAAGGCTAGTAAGTGATAAATCAGAAGCCCAAAGTGTGATCTCCTAAATTCCATATCAGTGATCTTCCCACTATACCAACAGTCCCTCAAAGCATGACAAAAAGGTTTCCCCCCAAAAAAGAGTTCTGTGGTCAAATAAACGGGAAACACTGCATGTTATACAAGCCTTCTTGTAGATATACGATGCACATTAACAGAATAAAAACTGGGAGAAGTCCTATTTTAAGGAAACTTCTTTAATATGGTTTAACCCAGCACATTCCAAAAGTATTTCACAGTGGAACTTTCCTTTTTAGAAGAAATAATACTAATACTTAGTATCATCTGAAGAGACAAAGCTTAAGAAATGTGACCTCCCAGAATATACATTGCTTAATCAATATATGATATTTCTACTCAGTGACAAGTAGAAATTAGTTCAGGAGAAAAATCAGCATCTCCAAATATTCTGAATGAGATTAAGGAATTCTAGATAAATATTCAGTATAAGGTGTTAGTCCAGGTACCGGTTAAATGAGACAATTATAACAAGACACAGAAAAACTTGAACTATGTGAGCTAGTTTCTGCCAAGAAAATGAAAAGAATCTACATTCCAGAGATTTGAATCAATGGACTAACTTGTTTCTCTACATAGTACTTGTTGATATTTTGGTTTGACTTACATAAAGTACATGGCTTCAATAACAAAACTGAGAGAGAAGGTATCCAAGTACATTTATGTTTGTACACAAGACATACATATCCTCCAAGCGTTTGAGACCCCAAATTAGATAGAACATTCTTTCTACTCCTCTCAAAAGTAAGAAGTTCTCCCCCACTTACTACCAATGCAAACCACACAAAAAGGGATCCAGGACTCTAGAAATCTAAAGCTTTCATATTTAAAAAAGCAAGCTCTCAACTAGAGAGTAACCACTTGTCTCTTTATCCTCTCTTTCAGTACAACAAAACCAAAAGCTTTCATAAGTTGGTCTTATTTTATTGAATCCAAAGTTAAATATTTTTCCTTCACAATCACTAAAATACTATCAGTGTACCAAAAGCAATCAAAAAGAGCCACACTTAAGTACTATCATTTATACTTGAAATGATAAAAATTTGAAAGTATCCTATGGAAGTAATTTTAGATCATCTATGATTTGTTCTTTTTAGGTGTGTCTGGTTTACCAATCAATTTGATGGAGCGCAAAGCAGTTTAGGCCAAATCAGCAACTTAAAATAGCAATCCCTATGCTAGAAATGAGAGCACGGCAAGTTTTATTCCAAGTCTCTATGAGAACCTGGGGTCTCTGTCAAAATTATCAAGGCTTCTCCAGTCTATAAATAAGCTGTCAGGGCAGATCTGCCAAGAAAGAACTGGCCAAGTTGGAAATACTAAAACAGGTAGAACAACGAAATAAATACTCAGATATTACCCATTAGGAAGCAAATGAAAACTACCATCTATTCAAAATGTATATTATGGGACTGGCAGGAAGTGGAGAAGAGTAAATGTAGATATAAATATGTAAATATATGCAATATATTAAAATTAACATGTGACTCTAAAGTCCATTAAAAAAAAATAATAAAAGCTCTTCAGAGCTCTTTTCTAACATGCTAAGCTACCTCACCAGGATCATTTATTCTGTCCCTCCAAAGACAACCTTGGAGCCAAAGAAGCAGCTACTGATTTCTGCTGCCTAGGTTGGCGTAGAGGTAAAAGAGTATCAAGCACACAAATAGACTTTAGAAAGCATTTAGGCTTTTATTTTCTTAGTTGTTCATTCTCTTTGTGAATAATCTTTACACGTTTACCCACATCTTCCTCAAGATTCCTCACATATGTTCTTCTCTGGTTTCCTAATATACAGAAATTAAGCAAGGTTTATTCCTCAGCCCCTACTCTTCTACCACTCTTTCCACTCTCCCAAGATCCAATAGCATATCTCTAGTTTCACATTATTACTGTGTGTTCCACCATCACTTCACTTCCAACATACCTAAAATGGAACTCATCACCTTCTCATTACAATTCCCACACATATTGCAGCCAGGCTCTTCTTAAACCACATCATTCATCACACCAATTAAACATGAGGTAAACTGGGGGAAACAATTTGAACAAGTACAAATTCAAACTCCATAATCTTATCACTAAGGCTCCACAATAATGGAAGCTGAACTTAATTTTCCAATGTATTATCCAATACTCTCCAACGTGAATCTTCAACTTGGATCAGAATCTACCTCATAATATACTAAAAGCATTTCCACTACTGTATCTTTGCTTATGCCATTTCCCTTCTAGATGACCTCTTCCTGCCTGTATCCAATCTTTCCTCCAAAACCCAAGTAAAATTATTCTTCCTTTAGGAAGCCTCCTCTCACTGTTCTAACTCACGGTGTTTTCTCTCTGTATCCCTACTTTCAGTCAAACGTGTATTGAATATCTACTTGGCACCAGATATTGCGCTGAGTATACAAAGAATTTGGGTATACAAAGAATAAGATGGATTCTCTGACTCCTGAACCTCACATCATTCTATTGTATGAAATAGGTAAGCAATTGAGTGGCTAAAATTCAATGCAAAGAGTATAATGATAGAAATAAATACAGGTGCAGTGATTAGACAAAGGAGAAAGTAATCATATCTGCTTGTAGGGATGTCAGGAACTTCACAGAGGAAGAGGTAGCAAACTATGCTCTTAAAAGATGAATATGATTTTTCCAAAGGGAAGTACATAGAAAGGGTAAACATTCCAGAAGAAAGAAACTGGATGAGAAAAGACCACCACATGTGAAATAACATTATCCATACAAGGAATAAATAATTTTGTATAAGAACATAGGTTATGAAGGACTAACAAGAGATAAAGTTAAAGATGCCATACAAAGCAGTTTCAAGGTTAGCTAGCAGGCAATGGAGAAACAACAGAAGAATGTGAGCAGGGGAAGAACAGGATCAGCTTTACAATTTAGGCAAATCCCCTAGGAGCGGAGGAATGGTCAACTAGGAGAAGATGAAAAATAGAAACAGGAAAACCAATATAGATCATGAAAGGAGTCCAAATAACAATGATGAGGACTTGAATTAAGGTAGCAGCAGCTACAGAAAAAGTAGAAGCAACAGAATTTACTGATTTAAATGTAGTACATGGAAGAGGGGAAGGAAATAAAAATAACTCCAAGTATTCTGGTCTTTATGACTAGATGGTGGGATCACTCCAAACAATAGGAACTGTGGAAATAAGTAGTTGAAGGTAGGATAGAGAAGATGAGTTCAATAAGCCTGTCAGATATCCAAGTAAAGAATAACAGTATGGCACTTCAGTGTATAACTCTTCTCTTCTTTAGGACAGGAAACATACTTCACCATTATTAGAATCCCTCAAGCTCAGACACATAGTAAATTCAGATAAATGTTTACTATATAAAGGCAAAAGATAAAAGAAACTTATTTAAGAATGAGATTTGGCCCAATAAAAGAGAGGGATATCTGTAAAAGACATGATTTAGATATTCTCCTACCTATTAGAAGGTGGATGGGGATGAGGTAGGGGCAACCCATAAGAATTACCTAACCTGAACTATTCACCTAAAAATGTAGCTACTAAAACTTTTACAACTGTCATTACACACGCTATTAAATAAAGTTTTGTTGTTAATACAACTTCTAAGGGTTCCTAGCAATAAGACTCAAAGAGTTAAAATTCTGTGAATCAAAAGCCAAAGGCTCCTTTCTTTATCAGCCCAATACTGACCTCTAGTGGACTACAAGAATACATTAAATTGAGCTTGAAAATCAGAAACCGGTTGAAAAGGGAGAGAGAGACAGGTGTAGGCTTACAGGTTCAAGACCTGATATAACTAACTACATGGACTTCAATTACAGGGTGCTATACCAGAAAAGAAAAAAAGAAGAAGAAGAAAAAAAAAAACCTTCTTGGAGTAAGACGGGTCTTTAAATCTAAGCTCTGCAACATATTAATTCCATAACCATGGGCAGGTTCTTTTCAATGCAACATCCCATCTATTAAAAAAAAAAAACAAGGTTAATAAAATGTACTTCAGAACTGCAACAAGGATTAAATGAGATAATACATGTAAATTATCTTGAATTAAAAGATAAGTCAAAAGAAAAAAAAGACACTAAAAATTTAAGTTCCACCTGTCTTCCCTCTGAATATGAGATAGGAATCTTGTTTCACCGTCTATTCTGGAAGCATTGAAGATCTAGCAATACTTAGATACATAATCATTAATGGCATCTAATACTGCTTCACATTGCCATTCAATTTTGTATTTGTGCTACATGCCAAGTATTAGATATCTGTACTGCACACTTCTTGTGCTCCACTTCAGATCCTCTCAGCCTCAGCTCTTATTCCACATAGAACATCAGCAACCTGTTCTGGGCAGCCTTGCAAGTCTCATATAGTGTAAACTGAAACCAGCTCTAGCATTTACACCACACCTCTAGCTTCTTGCCCAGAGGTTTTGCAGACATCACAGTGTGGAATCCCAACAGAACTACTTAGCATTCATGATTCTCAACCCAGAAGTGAGGCAAACCTTGACCAAAGAGCTGACAGATAAACGCTCCCCATTGCATCCCTCCCATGGTGAGTTCCATATAGCTTCTTCATGGATTAAGGAACCAGACTGCCCTACAATGTACCACTGTACTGACTCTACAATTTTTCTTTTTACTCCTCCTGACCCTTATGCTTGTATACGCCACTCAAACACCAACTTCTCAGGTTTCTCCAGGGAAATCAAGGCTAAAATAACATCCCATACAAAAATACAATGAAGTAGGATTATGACCCCGTATCTGAAGCCCAAAGGATGTCCATGAAAATAACTGGCAAGACCAAGATATAAAGACTCCAAAGCTACCCTCTTCAGTTCTCACCAGTCAAAAGAACTACAAGACCTGCAATTTCAAAAAGGTTTCTTCATGTTTATTAGCACTAGCTCTGGCAACTAGCATTCTCTGGCGACTAGCTCCAATATCAGATCTTGTTCAAACAAAATAAAAACAAAACAAGGATAGTGAGTTAAAATGAAGGAAATAGAACATATCAAGACCATATCCAAAAAGTTATTTACAAATTAGTGTCCATAGGGGTATATACATGCATTATATATGTGTATTTTGTGTAATATTTTAAAGGAGGGATAAACAAATAAACAGTTTTTCATACAATTTAATCAGGTTCCAAAGAATTTCCATCAATAGAATGAGAAATCTAGAATTATGATATTCATAGAAAATTTTTTTAATGGAAAAAGGTGTTCACTATATCGCCTTCAACATTATAACTGAGATCCTTAGCTGTTTGAAAGTCTACAGTTCATATTTAAACCTATATTTCGTAGAGGGGAAAAAGTCTTTGCACTAACAAAATTCATTTCAACAAGATATACTAGATATAGTGTATTACAATTTGTATAAAGCAATAGTAAAAGTTAAAAGAATTCTCTTGTGAATTAGGATAATCCCAGCTCTTTTTATTTTTTTTTCAGTACGCGGGCCTCTCACTGTTGTGGCCTCTCCCGTTGTGGAGCACAGGCTCCGGACGTGCAGGCTCAGCGGCCACAGCTCACGGGGCCAGCCGCTCCGCGGCATGTGGGATCTTCCCGGACCGGGGCATGAACCCGTGTCCCCTGCGTCGGCAGGCGGACTCTCAACCACTGCGCCACCAGGGAAGCCCCCAGCTCTTTTTAAATACTATCTTTTTCTTTCGTCAACATATATACACCACAAGCACAATGTTAATTGTAGTTAACTGTAAAATAAATTACAAAATAAACATAAAGAAAAAAATGGAAAAAAAAATATAAAATCTCCATCCAGTAATAATCAGTTACTTGATGAATTACAACCCAGCCTATTTTCTGTACATATATAAAGATTTCTCTTTTAGCTCATCTGTATTTTCTATTTATCTGCATAATTGCTAATACATTTATATTGGTATGCCAAAAAGTATCATACTTAAGTTTTTAAATCTGCTTTTTGCTCAAAATTATTTCGCAAGTATTTTTCTCTACAAATAAAAATACTTACAATAATATTTGCATTGTACTACATTTCAAAGAATGGATGTTTATTTGAATATAGTCTACTATAGGACATTCATATTGCTTCTAATATTTTGCTATTTAATAACTGCTGCAAAGACTAATTCCAGAGCTAAAATTATGTGGATATCCTTAATTATTTTATTAGAGGAAGAAAACTACTCCCTCAAATGATTATTCACCCCAACTCAACTTTACAGTACAATTTATCTTTTCCCAATTTATTTTAAATGTCTGCAAAATGAATATAATTTCATGGTTTAAAAAATCTAATAACACTTAAAATATTGTAATAAAAAACTGTAGACTCCCCCTTATGCCTTTTTCCATCCCCAATCCTGCTCTGTAGAGTTAATATTTTTATACCCACGTTTCTAGTAATACCCTTACTTTCTGTTAAAAACGTAGATCATTTAAAAATGTAGACTCCCTTACACTACTGCTTCTTAAATTATATTCCCAACCAAGTATTTTAAGTAAAAACAATAATCAATATTAATCATCATGTCATGTAACCAAATCGTCTTACTACAGAGTCAAGTATATATGCAATTATTACTTTTTTTTTTTTAATTTTTTTTTCAGTACGCGGGCCTCTCACTGTTGTGGCCTCTCCCGTTGTGGAGCACAGGCTCCGGACGTGCAGGCTCAGCGGCCATGGCTCACGGGCCCAGCCGCTCCGAGGCATGTGGGATCTTCCCAGACCAGGGCACGAACCCGTGTCCCCTGCATCAGCAGGCGGATTCTCAACCACTGCGCCACCAGGGAAGCCCAATGATTACATATTTGATTACAGTTCCTTTCTGGTACGGTTTTTTGTTTTTCTTGGAGTTTCAAATTGCCTACGTTTTCAAAAAATTCTCTAATATTCTAGCTACAACAATCTTGATTTTTTCCAAAAAGCTCATCATAATAGACATTCTATCCAAACCTTATTATTCCTAAAGGCATAACCTGGGCTGATTGTCCTATAAGGACTGTCCTATAGTAGACTATATTCAAATAAATACCCATTCTTTGAAATGTAGTACAATGCAAATATTATTGTAAGTATTTTTATTTGTAGAGAAAGATATTTGTGAAATATTTTTGAGCAAAAAGCAGACTTAAAAACTTAAGTATGATACTTTTTGGCATAACAATATAAATGTATTAGCAATTATGCAGATAAATAGTCATTCTGGAGGGGACTTACTTTCATTTCAGTTTCAATAATTCCATATCTATATTTCACTTAATCCAGACTCTCATTTTGTTGGCACACACCTTCAGATAATTCTTAAGAATTAAGAATTAAATTTCTTGAATTCTTCCATTCTAAAAGTGACTTTAATCCTTCTCCAAATAAACTATAGAATTCAAGGTTGACAATAATTTTCCCTTAGGTTATTGAAGGCACTGCTCACACTACTGTCCTATACTACCCCCTATTGCTAGTGGAAAAAGCAATGATATATTGATCTTCATTCCTTTATATATTACTTTCTCTCTCTGGAAGCTTTTCAAACCTTTTACTGTATATATTCTCAGTTTCTCAGGGGATGTACCTTGGTGTAGGTCTTTAACTTGTTCATTATACTCAGTAAGCAATACATGTGGAAGTCCTGAGATTTTCTTATACTAATGCTCTGATGATTTTCTCCCCTTGTCTAGAACTCCTAATGGATACTGAATTCTCATATAATTCCTCCTGATGATCTTCGGTTTTTTTAATTGAAGTAGAGCTGATTTACAACGTTGTGTTAGTTTCTGGTGCACAGAAAAGGGATTCAGTTATAACATATTTATATATATTTGTTTTCATATTCTTTTCCATTATGGTTTATTATAGGATATTGAATATATTTCCCTGTGCTATAAGTAGGACCTTGTTGTTTATCTATTTTATGTATAGTAGTTTGTATCTGCTAATCCCAAACTCCTAATTTTCCCTCCCCAAACCCCTTTCCCCTTAAGCTGACCATAAGTTTGTTTTCAATGTCTGTAAGTCTGTTTCTGTTTCGTAAATAAGTTCATTTGTGTCGTATTTTAGATTCCACATATAAGTGATATTATACATATTTGTCTTTCTCTTTCTGACTTACTTCACTTAGTATGATAATCTCTAGGTCCATCCATGTTGCTGCAAATGGCATTATTTCATTCCTTTCTTATGGTTGAATAGTATTTCATTGTGTATATATACCACATCTTCTTTATCCATTCATCTGTCAATGGACATTTACGTTGCTTCCATGCCTTGGCTATTGTAAATAGTGCTGCTATGAACATTGGAGTGCATGTACCTTTTCAAAGTAGAGTTTTCGTCTTTTCCAGATATATGCCCAGAAGTGGGATTGCTGGACCATATGGCAACTCTACTTTTAGCTGTAGTTTTGTTGCATTTCTCTAATAATTAGCAATGTTGAGCATCTTTTCATGTGCCTACTGGCCATCTATATGTCTTCTTTGGAGAAATGGCTATTTAGGTCTTCTGCCCATTATTCGATTGGGTTGTTTGTTTTTTTGTTATTGAGTTGTATGAGCCGTTTGTATATATGGAAAAATTAACCCTTTGACAGTTGTATCATGTGCAAACATTGTCTCCTAGTCCATAGGATTTTTTGTTTTGTTTATGGTTTCCTTTGCTGTGCAAAAGCCTAGAAGTTTGATAAGGTCCCGTTTGTTTATTTTTGCTTTTATTTCTATTGCCTTGGGAGACTGACCTAAGAAAACATTGGTACACCTCCTGATGATGTTTGTAATATTTTTCTATAACAAATAAAAGTTTTAATTTTTGAGGATACCAATGAATTTTTCTGACATTATTTTGTTTTCTGCATTATTTGCTCCATCTAGGTATATTTTATTGTTGTTACTGCTTTTCTCATATTGGTATTTTTATCTCTCTCTTTCCAGTTGGATATTTTCCTCAAATATCTATTGATCCTTGGCCAGTCATTCATATTTAATAATAAATCACTTAAGAGTTCACAGGAAGGTCTATGGGCATAGGAATACTTGTCAGGTAGCATGCTTCACTTTAGGGAATTCTACAAAGGAAATCACCTCTTTGATGGGGAAATCCAAATGGCACTTTGTGGCAGTCCTTTATGAATTTCTCTAGAAAAGAATTTTCCAATCTCCCACTTAAGAATATAAGTACAAATATTCCATGCAAGGGAGAGGAGAAGTAGAGGAATTAACTGCTTTATACCCACATCATCTATAATAATTCACACCTCCAAAGATTCAGCTTGTCTGGAGTTGTCTGTATTGAACTGTTTCCTCCATTCCACATGAACCTGTTTATACTTTCAGTTGTGGCTTAACACACCCTGCTATATATAGTGGTAACTATATATATTTACCACTCTTCCCTCCACTTTCTTTTTTAACCTTCCAGCTGTTATTGACATGTAATTAATACAGAAAGTTAACATTAAACAATGTGCTGACTTGACACACGTATATATTGCAAAATGACTACCAGAGTAAGTTACCTTATATCTCCATCCCCTCGTATAATTATCATTTTTGTATGTGGTGATAACATTTATGACCTACTCTCTTAACAGCTTTCAAGTATATAATAAATTACTGTTAATTATAGTGACCATGCTGTATATTAGATCTTTAAAACTTACTCATCTTATAGCTGTAAGTTTGTATCCTTTGACCAACATTTCCTTATTTCCCCCACCTCCCAGTCCCTGGCAACCACCATTCTACTCTTTATTTCCATGAGTTTGGGTTTTATCGATTCAACATCTAAGAGACACCATGAAGTTTTTGTCTTTCTCTATCTGACTTACTTAACTTAGCATAATGCCCTCAAGGTCATTCCATGTTTTGCAAAAGGCAGGATTTCCTTGTGTCATGGATGAAACATAGATAATTAGATATATACATACAGGTATATATAGATATATATTCTTTATCTGGTTATCTGTCAATGAACACTTAGGCTGTTTCTGTATCTTGGCTACTGTGAATAAAGCCTCCAGCTTTGTTCCTTCTTAGAATCACTTTTCTATCCAGGGTCTTTTGTGGTTCCATACAGATTTTAGAATGTTTTTTCCTATTTTTTGGAAAAATGCCATTGGAAATTTGATAGGAATTTCATATAATCTGTAGGTCACTTTGGGTATTATGGACATTTTAACAATATTAATTCTTCTGATCCATAAACATGAGATATCTTTCCATTTATTTGTGCTTCTTCAATTTGTTTCATCAATGTCTTGTAATTTTCAGTGTACAGATATTTCACCTCCTTGGATACATTTATTCCAAAGTATTTTTTTATGTTTGATGCTATTATAAATGAGATTGTTTTACTTCTTTTACAGATAGTTCACTGTTAGTGTATAGAAATGCAACTGATTTTGTGTATTGATGTTGTATCCTGCAACATTATTGAATTTATTTCTTAGTTCTGTTTTTTTTATGGAGTCTTTAGGATTTTCTACATATAAGATCATATCATCTGTAAATAGATAATATTTTACTTATTGTTTTCAATTTGGATACCTTTTATTTCTTTTCTTGAATAATTTCTCTTGCCAGGATTTCCATTACTCAGTTGAATAGGAGTGGTGAGAGTGGGTACTCTTGTCTTCTTCCAGATCTTAGTGGGAAAGATTGCAGCCTTTCTCACTGAGTATGATGTTAGCTGGGGATTTGTCATATATGGCCTCTATTATGTTGAGATATATTTATTCTATTCTAATTTGCTAAGAGTTTTACTGATGAAAAGATGATAAATTTTGTTAAGTACTTTTCAGCATCTATAGAGATGATCATATAATTTGTATCTTTTCTTCTACTAATGTGGTATAGCACATTAATTGATTTGCCTCTGTTGAACCATTCTTGCATCCCAGGAATAAATCACACTTGATCATGATGCATGATACTATTAATATACAGTTGATTTCTGCTTGCTGGTACTTTGTTGACAGTTGTTGCACCTCTATTTACCAGGAATACTGGCCTGTAGTTTTCTTTTCTAGTAGTGCCCTTAACTGACTTTGGGATCAGCGTAAGACTCACCTTGTAAAATAAATTTGGGAGTGTTCCTTCCTCTTCAATTTTTAGAGGAATTTGAGAAGAACTGATGTTAATTCTTCTCTAGATGTTTGGTCATCCAGTCTGGGGGTTTTCTTTGTTGGGAAGTTTTTGATTACTGTTTCAATCTCCTTACTCATAAATGATCCTTTCAAATTTTCTATTTCTTCCTGATTCATTATGGCTAGGTTGTCCGGGACTGTGTTGTTTACTTTCCACACATTTATGAATTTTCTAGTTTTCCATCTGTTACTGACTTCTAGTTTCATACCACTGTGACCAGAAAACATATGATCTCAATCTTTAATATGATCTCAATCTTCTTACATTTGCTAAGGCTTCTTTTGTGAACTAATGTATAATCTACCCTGGAGAACGTTCTGTGTGCACTGGAGAAGAATGTGTATTCTGCCACTGTTGGGTGGAATAATCTGCATATGTTTTTTTAAGTCCATTTGGTCTAAGGTTTAGTTCAAGTCCTGTGGTTCCATACTGATTTTCTGTCTAGATGATCTATTCATTGTTGAAAGTGGGGTATTTAAGTCCCCTGTTATTACTGTATTGTTGTCTATTTCTCCCTTCAGAGCTGTGAGCATTGTTTAACATATTTAGGTTCTCTGATATTAGATGCACCTCCACTCTCTTTTTGCCAAAGATTTATTATGCCCTCTTCATTCTCATTATAAATTAATGAAAAGATAGTAAATATCAGCAGAGAAATAAAAACTATGTTGAACAACCAAAAGTAGATTCTAGAACTAAAAAATATACTACCTGAAATAAAGAATTCATCATTTAATGCACTTAACAGTCAAATAGAGATAACAAAGGAAAAGAGTCAGTGAACTTGAAGATATATGAACAGAAATTATCCAGTAAGGAAAAAAATAGATTAAACGAACAAACAAACATGAAAAACAGAGCCTGAGGAATATGGGGGATAATATCAAAAAGTCTAACCTAAGTAGAACTAGAGTCCTAGAAAAAAGGAGAAATAACATAGTGAAGAAAAAATATCTGAAAGAACAATGGGTGAAAATTTCTCACATTTTATAAAAGACATAGAGTACCAGAGTCAAGAAGCTCAGTGAATCCCAATGGGAACATCATAGTCAAACTATTGAAAGTCAAAGATCAAGAGAAAAATTTGAAAGCCATAGGGGAAAGAAAAACACCCATTATATACTGTGGAAAAACAACACAAATGTCTATTGATCTCTCATCAGAAACTACAGAGGCCAGAAAGCAATAGAAATGAAAATAAAATTGAAAAATTATCGACCTAGAATTCTAAATCCAGCAAATATCCTTCAGAAATTGTTATGTGCTGAACTGTGTCCCCTAAAAAGAAATGCTGAAGTTCTAAACATCCTAGAATGTGACGTTATTTGGAACAGGGTCACTGCAGATGTATTCAAGATCAAGTTATACTGCGGCAGGCTGAGCCTTTAATCCAATATGACTGGTGCCCTTATAAGAAGAGGAGAAGACATACAGGAGAACATCAGGTGATAATGGAGCCATATATTGAAGTGCTGCAACTGCAAGCCAAGGAATGCTAAGATTGCTGGCAAAACACCAGAAGAAAGGAAGACACAAGGAAGGATTCTCTCCTGCAGGTTTCAGAGGGCACATGACCCTGCTGACACTTTGATTTTGAACTTGTAGCCTCCAGACCTGTGAGATAGTAGATTTTTTTTATTAAGCCACCCAGTTTGTGGTGCTTTGTTATGGCAGCCCTAGAAAACTAATACAGGAATGAAAGCAAGAGGAAAACATTTTCAGATAAAAGAAAACTAAGGGAATTTAAGACCAACACACCTGCACTATAAAAGTGCTAAAGGAAGTTCTTCAGGCTGAAGGGAAATGATTCCAGATGGAAACTCAGATTCTCAAGAATGAATGAATAAATGAATAATTGGCATAGAAAATGGAAAATAGTTTAGCAATTATAAAAGAAGAAAAGAGAAGCTGCTTTTTTAATACAGAGTGATCAAGAAGAGTATCTTTCATAAAGTGGCATTTGTGTTTCACACATTAGTGCTTATTTATTTAATACTGGTAGAGGTTTAAGAGACATACATGTAGTTAATATTTACTCCTGAATTCTTACACAGATTTTATACTATTGTAAACATAATATATTCTAATATCTGGAAGGACAATATCTACCATGTTAATAATATTTCAAGAACCCCTTACTCATTTTCAAATACAACATTCGTTTAGAACGCCAATAACCTAAGGCAGGAGCATTATGGTAGGCTTGCTAAATGTCTAGCACACTAAAAGATCACTCGAGATCATTTATGCATCATTCTAAGATAGGCTGGTCAATGGATAAACTAAATTTCAAGATAATCTTTAACATTATTTTTGAAAATAGCATTAACTTTTCTCCACAATTTTTTCACCACATATCAGTTTGAGTTTTACATCCTTTACCAATGCCAATTTTTAGGTGATTATAAAAATGACACCCAAATATCAAAAATAAGTAAAGTTGGGAAGAAAAATAATCTAGGGTAGGAAGTAGTACTAGCTACTTAATATTTTATTAACCTAGTCTCCCAAAAAAGATAAGTCATATATAAACAAGGTTTCCTCCAAGGACCACCCCATCTCAATTGAAAAGGGCCAGAAATAGTTCTAATTTAAACTACTGGTTCAGTCAATTTTTCAACTGAATCAATAGTTTCAATTGTAACTATGGTATCAACAAAGATGCCAATTTTCCATCTGACTTCTGGGCTTCCATTACAACAAAGAATAAAATTATACCCCAAAAATATTACTTTTATGGAACCTATTTTTGGTTCAGAAGACAATTGCTAAAATTGGGGGAGAAAACTATAGGCATATATCCCTCTATACCTATTCTGTGGTCAATTTTAACAACTCACATAACTTATAAATAACTCCTCTCAGTCAACCCAAACTAAAGGAGATCTAAAAAGTAAACATCTAATAAATATATTACAGGGAGTCCAACCTGGCAGTATATGAAGATCCTGAACTCACCTCCTCCCATGGACACACCAAATCTACAGCTACATATGGATCATTTCCCTATGAAAAAGATCTGAAAATGAAATGAACTTTTTCTCCACAATAAAGGATAGAAGAACCACATCAAGATGGATAGGAAAGGCAGAGACATGGTCTTGGCAAAAACCACAGCTCAGTGCAACAACACACAAGATGAAGGAATCTCACCAGTCCAGTGCTTCTCCTGGAGGAGGAAGGGGTTGGTGCCCCACATCAAGCACCTTAATTCCTGGGATCTGCACCAGAGAGACAAGCACCAAAAACATCTTGCTTAGAAAACCAAAGGGACACAAGGGACACAAAGTGCTGTAGGGAACCAAGATTCCCCTTTTAAAGGGCTAGCAGATGGGCTTACTCACCAAAGACCCAGCAAAAAAACAGCACTTTGAAAAGCACCTGGACTATATGTGAAGGATACTCATTTACTAATCTAAAAGCACCTGCAGGAGGGGCAGGGGATGCTTGAAACTCTCTCTCTGGAATTAAAGGAACTGGCAGGTGCCATTATTGTATTCTCCACCTACCCTGCTAGCACACGCAGGCAAGTTTGTACAGTACCTTCCCACCACCTTGCTAAGACAGGCAGGGGCAAGCGGTCACAGCACTATTTTGTTGCCTTCCTGAAGCTGAAAAGCATGGGCAGTTGTAGCACACTCCTACTCCCTCACTCGGATGGGAGAGTAGAAGCAATTGTGGCATTCTTCCACTCCTGGACTAAAACTGGCACACACCCACAGACAAGGTATTCTCCCACAGCACTGCAGAAACATATGCAAGTACCACACAGTCAAGATATTTTCTCACTGCTTTTCTGAAGCTAGTTAGCATGACTCAGCCCTTTTAGCTCTTTGCTGCCTTTGCTAAAGCCAGCGGGTGCATGGAATCCACACAGGGGACACTACTTGATTACCAGACCTTGGTGGCCAAAGAGACTGGAGCTACAGAGCTCCACAGAACAGTAACAATCAGAAAGACAGTTCTTGGCAGGTCACCATTCTCAGGACACTACACAGACAGCAAACTGAAATACAACTCCAGTCTTCCTGTGAAAAAGATCTATTTACTTAGCCTGGAGCTTCAGTCTGAGGGACAAGTTTCAGATTTCACATACATCCAGGGATAAGAAGGCACTCCCAGGTAATATAAGCAGAAAGACACCAGCCCTGGGCATCCCTCTGGCCATGATACAGCTCAACAAGACCTCCCGGAAAGGAGATTATAAACTCATCTGAAGCCCTGAATTTTGCAACTGTCACCCAAGGGACACGTTCCAGATCTCTTGGACTGGTGGCCAGCAGGGATTACGATTCTGGCCCCAAAGGAATGTATACACTTGCATACTTTAAAAGCTGCTGCCTGAAGATTTGTTTGCCAATCAGCCTGAAAATAGGTGCTAATATTCCTCCCCTGGGCACACACTTAAAGGCCTTGGTACACTCTCATCAATGGGGACACATCAAGAATAAATCAGGCAGTTCAGACAATTGCAAAGGTTTGAAAGACAATGAACAGCTAAGGCAAGGTTGAACAAGAAGGTTCATCACATCCACAAGTCCACACCTTCAAGACTGAGTTATCTGTTTCACCTAATATAAAAAAACAAATACAGAGAGTCAAGCAAAATGAGGATGCAGAGAAATATGCTCCAAACGAAAGAACAAGACAAAAACCTCAGGATAAAAAACTTAATGATACAGAAGTAATCTACCTGAAAAATAATTCAAAATAATGGTCATAGACATGCTTACCTAACTCAAGAGAAGAATGGATGAACACAGTGAGAACTTCAAATAAAGGGACAGTAAATATAAGAAAGTGCCAAAAAGAAGTCACAGAGCTGAAGAGTACAATAAATGAACTGAAAAATACACTAAAGGGGTTCAACAGCAGGCTAGATGAAATAGAAGAACAGATCAGTGAACTGGAAGACAAAGCAATGGAACTCACACAGAAAGAACAGTAAGATGAAAAAAAAATGTTTTTAAGAAAATTAAGGGACCTGTGGAACATGATCAAGTAAACTAACATAGGCAATATAGGTGTCCCAGAAAAACAAGAGAAAGGGCAAAACTATTTGAAAAAGTAATGGCTGAACCCTTCCCTAACTTAGGGAAAGAAACAGACATCCAGGTCCAGGAAGCCCAGAGAATTCCAATAAGATAAACCCAAAGAGAACCAACCAAAACATATTATAATAAAAATGTCAAAAGTTAAGCCCATCAGCAGATTTCTGAGAAGAAACTTTGCAGGCCAAAAGTAAGTGGCACAACATATTCAAAGTGCTGAAATGAAAAAACTTACAACCGAAAATACTCTATCTGGCAAGGTTATTATTCAGAAATGGAGAAACGATTAAGAGTTTTCCAGATAAGCAAAAGCTAAAAGAGGCCTCTACTAAACCAGCCTTATAAGAAATGTTACAGACACTTCTCTAAGCTGAAAAAAAAGGCACTAATTAATATCGAGAAAACTTATGAAAGTAAAAATCTCGGGGGAAAGGGTAAATATATAAGACAGTAGACCAATCATTTATAAAGCTACCATGAAGATTAAAAGATAAAAGAAGTAAAATTAGCTAAAAATACATTAATGTGTTAAGGGAACACAAAATAAAAAGATGTAAAATGTGACATCAAAAACAAAATGTGGTGGAGGGTAGTAAAAAATGTAAAATTGTGGAGTATACTCAAACCTAAGTTGCTATCAACTTAAAATAGGCTCTTAGATACATAGGATATACATGTGAACCTCATGATAACTACAAAGGAAAAACTTATAGTAAATACACAAATAAAAGTGAGAGAGAGAGGAGGCAAGATGGTCATGTGGGAAGACCCAGAGTTAGTGCCTCCCCACAACTAGAGCGCCTGCCAGCTACTGGTGGAGGACTCTAACCCCCAAGGAGATGGGAAGAACGCCCCTACCAAGTGAACTGTTAGGACAAAGAGGGACCGACGGGGGAGGACAACTGGAGGCCAGACAAGATCGGTGTCCCTGAGGCCAGGGAGATCAGGAGAGACAGGGGAGATCAGGAGAAGCAGGTGGGAGGGACTCTCCGGAAAGAGCAGGAGAGGAGCAGAGGGTGATCGCCTGTCCCACAGGGGCCAGGAGGCCTGCTGAGCTCCCAAGCCAGTCCCCCCCACCAACAAAGCCCTATCCAGATCACACAGGTCCTGGGGGCATAGGAGGGAGGTCGGGGAGATCAGAAGTGGCAGGTGGAAGGGGCCATCCAGGAGGACTGGGAGAGGAGTGGAGGGCAATTGCCCTGCTCACTGGGGCCCGGGGAGCTTGCTGAGCTCCCAGGCTGGTCCCCTGAAATCCAAAGCCCCCTCCAGGCCATGTGGGTCCTGGGGGCATAGCAGGGAGGCTGGGGAGATCAGGAGAGGCAGGCATGAGGGGCCCTCCCAGACCACAGACCAGAGAAGCAGGAGAGGAAAAGAGGGAGTTTGCCCTGCCCACTCAAGCCCAGAAAGCCTGCTGGGCTCCAGGAGAGGTCTCATGTCCTCTGAGATGGGGGTCGGGGGGGGGGCACGGGGAGAGAGCATGCCTAGGCCCCCTTTGAGCCTAAGGCCCACTCACCACAGCCACCAGAGCCTTTTCCAGCCCTGTGGGTCCTGAGTATTGGCCCCGCCCACCACCCAAACCTTGCCCTTGCTTAGGCTGCCACTCTCCACAGCCAAGGCTTTTCCCCCACTCCTTTTCTTTTTTTTTTTCTTTTCCCTCCTCTTTTTTACTATTGTGGTATGGATGTACCTTCTGATTGTTGATTCATCTATATTTTTATTTTTATATTCTTTCTAACATATTTGTTAGCTTCCTACTCTAATTTTATTTTTTACTTTGTTATTGTCTTTTTGCCACCCCATGTGGCTTGCAGGATCTTGATTTGCAAGCACAAGGTCAAGCAGAAGCTCCTGCAGTGGGAGCTCCAAGTCCAAACCACTGGACTAACAGAGAACCTCAGACCCCAGGGAATAGTCATCAGAGTAAGGTCTCACAGAGTTCCTCATCTCAGCGCCAAGACCCAGCTCTACCCAATAGCCTACAAACTCCAGTGTTGGAAGCCTCAGGCCAAATAAACAGTACAACACGAAAACAATCCCACTCAAAAAAAAAAAAAAAAATGAGACGGCAAAAAAAAAAATATGTCACAGATGAAGGAGCAAGGTAAAAACCTAAAAGACCAAATAAACAGAAGGGAAATTAGGCAATCTACCTAAAAAAGAATTCAGAGTAATGATAGTAAAGATGATCCAGAATCTCGGAAATAGAATGGAAGCACGGATTGAGAAAATAGAAGAAATGTTTAACAAAGATCTAGAAGAACTAAAGAACAAACAGAAATGAACAACACAATAACTGAAATGAAAAATACACTAGAAGGAATCGATAACAGAATAACGGAAGCAGAAGAACAAATAAGTGAGCTGGAAGACAAAATGGTGGAAATAAATGCCGAGGAGCAGAATAAAGAAAAAAAATGAAAAGAATTGAAGACAATCTCAGAGACCTCTGGGACAACATGAAATGCACCAACATTCGAATTATAGGGGTCCCAGAAGAAGAAAAAAAGAAAGGGTCTCAGCAAATATATAAATTATAGTGGGAAACTTTCCTAACAGGGGAAAGGAAATAGTCACCCAAGTCCAGGAAGCACAGAGAGTCCCATACAGGATAAACCCTATAGGAAAAACACACCAAGACACATATTAATCAAACTAACAAAATTTAAATTCAAAGAAAAAGCATTAAAAGCAGCAAAGGAAAAACAAAAAATAACATACAAAGGTATCCCCATATCAGCTGATTTCCCAGTGAAACATCTGCAGACTAGAAGGGAGTGGCAGGATATACTTAAAGTGATGAAAGAGAAAAACCTACAACCAAGATTACTCTACCCAGCAAGGATCTCATTCAGATTTGATGGAGAAGTCAAAAGCTGTTCAGACAAACAAAAGCTAAGGGAATTCAGCACCACCAAACCAGCTTTACAACAACTGGTAAAGAAACTTCTCTAGGGGGGAAACACAAGAGAAGAAAAAACACAAAAGAAGAAAAGGACCTACAGAAACAACCTGAAAACAATTAAGAAAATGGTAATAGGAATAACATACCTATAACCTTGAATGTAAATGGATTAAATGCCCCAACCGAAAGACACAGACTGGCTGAATGGATACAAAATCAAGACCCATATATATGCTATCTACAAGAGACTCACTTCAGACCTAGGGACACACGCAGACTGAAAGTGAAGGGATGGCAAAATATATTCCATGCAAATGGAAATCAAAAGAAAGCTGGAGTAGCAATACTCATATCAGATAAAATAGACTTTAAAATAAAGACTGTTACAAGAGATAAGGAGGGACACTACATAAAGATCAAAGGATCAATTGAAGAAGAAGATATAACAATTATAAATGTTTCTGCAGCCAACATAGGAACACCTCAATACATAAGGCAAATGCTAACAACCATGAAAAGAGAAATCAACAGTAACACAATAATAGTAGGCGACTTTAACACCCCACTTACATCAATGGACAGATCATCCAAACAGAAAATAAATAAGGAAACACAAGCTTTAAATGATACAATAGACCACATAGATCTAATTGATATTTATAGAAAATTCCACCCAAAAGTGGCAGAATACACTTCCTTTTCAAGTGCACGTGGAACATTCTCCAGGATAGATCACATCTTGGCTCACAAATCAAGCCTAGGAAAATTTAAGAAAATTAAAATCGTATCAAGCATCTCTTCTGACCATGACGCTATGAGACTGGAAATCAATTACAGGAAAAAAACTGTAAAAAAACACAAACACATGGAAACTAAACAGTACGCTACTAAAATAACCAAGAGATCACTGAAGAAATCAAAGAAAAATTTTAAAATACATAGAAACAAATGACAACAAAAACACAATGACCCAAAACCTATGCGATGCAGCAAAAGCAGTTCTAAGATGGAAGTTTATAGCAATTCAATTTCACCTCTAGAAACAAGAAAAATCTCAAATAAACAATCTAACCCTACACTTAAAACAACCAGAGAGAGAACAAAGAAAACTCAAAGTCAGTAGAAGGAAAGAAATCATAAAGATCAGAGCAGAAATAAAACAGAAATGAAGAAAACAATAGCAAAGATTTATAAAACTAAAAGCTAGTTCTTTGAGAGATAAACAAAATTAATAAACCCTTAGCCAGACTCATCAAGAAAAAAAGGGAGAGGACACAAATCAGTAAAATTAGAAATGAAAAAGGAGAAATAACAACTGACACAGCAGAAATACAAAAGATTGTAAGACACTACCACAAAAAACTATATGCCAATAAAATGGACAACCAGGAACAAACGCAAAACTTCTTGGAAAGGTACAATTTTCCAAGACTGAACCAGAAAGAATTAGAAAATATAAACAGACCTATCACAAGTAATGAAATTGAAACTGTAATTAAAAATAGTCCAACAAACAAAAGTCCAGGACCAGATGGCTTCACAGGCAAATTCTATCAAATATTTAGAGAGGAGCTAACACCAATTCTCCTTAAACTCTTCCGAAAAATTGCAGAGGGAGAAACACTCCCAAATTCATTCTACAAAGATACCAAAATCAGAAAAAGATATCACAAAAAAAGAAAATTATAGACCTATATCACTGATGAACACAGAAGCAAAAATTCTCAACAAAATACTAGCAAAAACAGACTCCAACAGCACATTAAAAGGATCATACACCATGTTCAAGTGGGATTTATCCCAGGGATGCAAGGATTCTTCAATATATGCAAATCAATCAATGTGATACACCACATTAACAAATTAAGGAATAAAAACCATATGACCATTTCAATAGATGCAGAAAAAGCTTTTGACAAAATTCAACACCCATTTATGATAAAAACTCTCCAGAAAATGAGCACAGAGGAAACCTACCTCAACATAATGAAGGCTATATATGACAAACCCACAGCAAGCATCATACTCAATGGTGAAAAACTGAAAGCATTTCCACTAGGATCAAGAACAAGATAAAAATATCCACTCTTGCCACTCTTATTCAACATAATTTTGGAAGTCCTAGCCACAGGAATCAGAGAAGAGAAAAAAATAAAAGGAATCCAAATTGGAAAAGAAGAAGTAAAACTGTCACTGTTTGCTGATGACATGACACTATACATAGAAAATCCTAAAGATGCCACCAGAAAACTACTAGAACTAATCAATGAATTTGGTAAGGTTGCAGGATACAAAATTAATGCACAGAAATCTCTTGCATTCCTATACACTAACAAACAACGAAGAAACAGAAATTGAGGAAACACTCCCATTTACCCTTGCAACAAAAAGATTAAATACCTAGGAATAAACCTACTTAAGGAGGCGAAAACTTGTACTCAGAAAACTATAACACACTGATGAAGGAAATCAAAGATGACATAAAAAGATGGAGAGATATACCATGTTCTTGGATTGGAAGAATCAATATTGTGAAAATGACTATACTACCCAAAGCAATCTACAGATTCAATGCAATCCCTATCAAACTACCTATGGCATTCTTCACAGAATTAGAACAAAAAATCTTATGATTCATATGGAAACACAAAAGACACCGAATAGCCAAGGCAATCTCGAGAAAGAAAAACGGAGTTGGAGGAATCAGGCTCCCCTACTTCATACTATACCATAAAGTACAATAATCAAGACAATGTGGTACTGGCACCAACAGAAATATAGACCAATGATACAGGATAGAATGTTCAGAGATAAACCCACACACATATGGGCACCTAATTTATGACAAAGGAGGCAAGAACATACAATGGAGAAAACAGAGCCTCTTTAATAAGTGGTGCTGGGAAAACTGGACAGCTACATGTAAAAGAATGAAATTAGAATATTACCTAACACCATACACAAAAATAAACTCAAAATGGATTAAAGACTTCAATATAAGACTAGACACTATAAAACTTTTAGAGGAAAACATAGGAAAAACATTTTTTTTGACATAAACCACAGCAAGATCTTTTTTGACCCACCTCCTAGAGTAACAGAAATAAAAAAAAAAAAAATAAACAAATGGTACCTAATTAAACTTAAAAGCTTTTGCACAGCAAAGGAGAAACCATAAACAAGACCAAAAGACAACCCTCAGAATGGGAGAAAATATTTGCAAATGAAATGACAAAGGATTAATCTCCAAATACATACAAATAGCTCATGGAGATCAATATCAAAAAAACAAACAATCCAGTTAAAAAATGGGCGGAAGACCTAAATAGACATTTCACAAAGGAAGACATACAGATGGCCAAGAGGCACATGAAAAGATGCTCAACATCATTAATTATTAGAGAAATGCAAATCAAAATTACAGTGAGGTATCCCCTCAAGCTGGTCAGAATGGTCCTTATCAAAAAAGCTAGAAAAAATAAATGCTGGAAAGGGTGTGGAGAAAAGGGAACCCTCCTACACTATTGGTGGTAATGTAAATTGATACAATCACTATGGAAAACAGTACAGAGGTTCCTTAAAAAACTAAAAATAGAACTACCATATGACCCAGCAATCCCACTACTGGGCATATACCCTGAGAAAACCATAAGTCAAAAAGAGACATGCACAACAATGTTCACTGCAGCACTATTTAAAATAGCCAGGACATGGAACCAACCTAAATGTCCATCGACAGATGAATGGATAAAGAAGTGTGGCACATATATACAATGGAATATTACTCAGCCATAAAAAGAAACGAAATTGAGTTATTTGTAGTAAGGTGGATGTCTAGAGTCTGTCATACAGAATGAAGTAAGTTAGAAAGAGCAAGACAAATACTGTATGCTAACGCATATATATGGAATCCAAAAATGAACAAAAAAATGGTACTGATGAACCTAGTTGCAGGGCAGGTAAAAAGAGGTAGACATATAGAATGGACTTGATGACATGGGGTGGGAGGGTGAAGCTGGGGCGAAGTGAGAGTAGCATCAACATATATACACTACCGAATGTTGGCTGGTGGGAAGCAGCAGCATAGCACAGGGAGATGAGCTCGGTGCTTTGCAATGACCTAGAGGGGTGGGATAGGGAGGATGGGAGGGAGGTTCAAGAGGGAGGGGATATGGGGACATGTGTATGCATATGGCTGATTCACTTTGTTGTGCAACAGAAACTAACACGGTATTGTGAAGCAATTACATTCCAATAAAAATCTATTTTTTTAAAAAAGAGAAAGGAATCTAAACAAAGCACTAAAGAAAATCACTAACCACAGGGAAGAGAGAAAAAGAATTGAGAGAAACTATAAAAATAGCCAGAAAACAAATAACAGAATGGCCATAAGTACATACCTATCAAAAATTATTTTAAACATAAATTGGACTAAATTCTCCAATCAAAAAAAAAAGGCCTGGGCTTCCCTGGTGGCGCAGTGGTTGAGAATCTGCCTGCCGATGCAGGGGACACGGGTTTGTGCCCTGGTCCGGGAAGATCCCACATGCCGCGAAGTGGCTGGGCCCGTGAGCCATAGCCGCTGAGCCTGTGCGTCTAGAGCCTGTGCTCTGCAATGGGAGAGGCCACAACAGTGAGAGGCCCGCATACCACACACACACAAAAAAAAGCCCCATCTATATGCTGCCTACAAAAGACTCACTTCACACGTAAGGACACAAACAGACTGGATGTAAAAGGTTGGAAAAACACATTCCATGCAAATGGAAATGAAAAGAAAGCGGTATAGCTATTCTCATATGAGACAAAATGGACTCTAAAACAAAGACTGTAATAAACGAAAGAGAGGCACTATGTAACATTAAGGGGGTTAATCCAGCAAGAAGATATAACGTTTATAAATATGTATCCACCCAACATAGGAGTACCAAAATATATAAAACAATTACTAATGAACTTAAAGAGAAAATTAACAGCAATATAACAATAGTAGGGGACTTTAACACACCACTTATAACAATGGATACATCACCCAGACAGAAAATCAGTAAGAAAATATCAGCCTTAAATGACATATTAGATCAGATGGGCATAACAGATTTGTATAGAACTCTCCATCCAAAAGCAGCAAAACACACATTCTTCTCAAGTGCACACGGAACGTTTCCCAGGATCAATCACGTTAGGCCAAAAATCAAGTCTCAATAAACTTAAGAAGACTGAAATCATATCAAGTATCTTTACTGACCCCAATGGTATGAAAATAGAAATTACAAGAAGAAAACTGGAAAAACCACCAAAACATGGAAATTAAACAACATGGTACTAAAATACTTGCCTCACAAAATAAAAGCCATATATGACAAACCCACAACTAACATCATATTCAACACTGAAAAGCTGAAAGCTTTTCCTCTAAGATCAGGAACAGGACAAAGATGCCCACTCTCCCCACTTTTATTCAACATAGTATTGGAACTCCTAGCCACAGCAATTAGGAAAGAAAAAGAAATAAAAGGCATACAAGTTGGAAAAGAAGAAGCAAAACTGTCACTATTTTCAGATGACATGATATTATATGTAGAAAAACCTAGAGTCCCCAAAAAACTATTTGAACTAATAAATGAATTCACTAAAGCTACAAGATACAAAATTAATATTCAAAAATCTGTTTTCTTTATACATAAATAATGAACTATCAGAAAGAGAAATCAGACAATCCCATTTAAAATTGCATCAAAAAGAATAAAATACCTAGAAATGAATTTAACCAAGAAGGTAAAAGATCTGAAAACTAAAAGACATTGATGAAAGAAATTGAAGAAAACACAAATAAGTAAAAATCATTCTATGGTCATGGATTAGAAGAATTAATATTGTTAAAATGTCCATACTCCCCAAAGCAAACTATGTATTTAACACAATACCTATCAAAACTCCAATGGCATTTTTCACATAATGAGAAGAAATAATTCCAAAATTTGTACAGAACAACAAAATATCCTGAATAGTCAAAGCAATCTTGAAGACATAAGAACAAAGCTGGAGGTATCATGCTCCCTGATTTCAAACTATTCTATAGAGCTATAATAATAAAAACAGCATGGTATTTGAAAAAAAAAAAAAAAAAAAAAAACAGACACATAGATCAATGGAACAAAAAAGAGAGCCCAGAAATACACCCATGGATATATGGTCAATTAATTTATACAAAAGAGGCAAGAATATACAATGGGGAAAGGACAGTCCCTTCAATAAAGGGTGTTGGAAAAACTGGACAACTACCAAACAACACCAAAGAATGAAACTGAACCACTACCTTATACCATATACAAAAAATAACAAAATGGATTAAAGACTTAAATGTAACATCTGAAACTATAAAACCCCTAGGAGAAAACATAGTCAGTACTAAGCTCATTAACACCAGTCTTAGAGATTTTTTTTGCATCTGACTCCAAAGGTAAGTGAAACAAAAGCAAAAGTAAATTAATGGGACTACATTTATTAAAAGGTTCTGCATAGCAAAGGAAACCATCAACAAAATGAAAAGGCAACCTACTGCATGGGAGAAGATATTTGCAAATCATATATCCAACAGAGGTTAACATCCAAAATACATAAAGAACTCATATATCTCAACAACAACAAAAAGCAGCCCAATAAAAAAATGGACAGAGAATCTGAATAGACATTTTTCCAAAGAAGACAAAAAGATGGCCAAAAGGTGCATGAAAAAATGCTCAACGTCACTGATCATCAGGGAAATGCAAAGTGAAACCACAATGAGACATCACCTCACAATTGTCAGAATGGCTACTATAAAAAAGACAAGAAATAACAAGTATTGGCAAGAATGTGGAGAAAAGGGACCCTCGTGCACTGTTGGTAGGAATGTAAATTGGTGCAGCCACTATGAAAAACAGTATGAAGGTTCTTCATAAATTAAAAAATAGATCTACTGTATGATCTAGCAATTCCACTTCCAGGTATTTATCTAAAGAAAACAAAAATATAATTTGAAATGATATATGCATCTCTATGTTCATTGCACCATTATTTACAATAGTCAAGATATGGAAACAACCTAAGGGTCCACTGATGGATGACACATCAATGGATAAAGATATGGTGTGTGTGTGTGTGTGTGTGTGTGTGTGTAATAGAATACTACTCAGCCATACAAAAGAATAAAAGCTTTCTATTTGTGACAATATGGATGGACCTTGAGGATAAAATTATGCTAAGTGGAATAAGTAAAACAGAGAAAAACCAGTACCACATGAATTCACTTATATGTGGAATCTAAAAACAAAACAAGCAAAGCAAAACAAAACCCAGACTCATAGCTACAGAGAACAGATTGGTGGTTTCCATGGCGAGGGAGGAAGGAAGGACTGGGGATAGGGTTGGGGGGATCATGAAGTACAAACTTCCAGTTATAAAATAAATAAGCCATGGGGATGTAAAGTACAGAATGGGGAATACAGTCACTAATATTGTATTAACTTTCTATGGTGCTGGATTTAACCAGACTTATGGTGTTCATTTTGCAATGTATACAAATGTCAAATCACTATGTTGTACACCAGAAACTAATACTGTATGTCAATTATATTTCAATGAAAGAAAGTGTTACTAGGTAGCACAGTCATAGTATATCACCAAAGTAGACAATAAGCTATTATTCTCAATGAACCTTTCATTTCTTCTACATTAGACAGACTTATGGAGAAAATGTCTTCTTTTTATCTATTCCACTTACAATACTTACAGTCAAAAGCCACTTAAGGAAAACAAAAACACAAGGATAAAATGAAGAACTGTAGTGGCAGAAAGTAAAATCAATAGCAACTTGAGATCTATTCCTTAACAGGAAGAATTATTCCAAAATTATCTCTTCTACTGATTCACCCTTTCAGCAAAATAAAAATTCTTTATATATCTTTATCAATCTTTATCCACTGTCTTCCTTCTAGGAAACTAGGTAATTCTTGCCTTTTGCCCATACCTTTAAATTCTGGAATGCATTTGTAATAAAATCCAGAGTCTCAAGAGCTCTCAGAAACAGAGGAGATACCAATCTTTCAAAAATGTCTGAGGTACAAGTCTTTTATTCAAAGGCAAGTATTGTTACCACATTTCTTCATCCCTTCCAAACTCTAATGATTATTTGTTATTTGTTTGAGTACAGGTGAGAGCAAGAAGGGAGCTGAGAAGGGTAGGGAGTAGGAGGAGAGGAAATGTTAGGTAAATCTAAAAAACAAAAAATCTAATATCACTACTAATAGAACCCAAAGGACAAATGCTTCTCATTCTAACAACATTATATTGAAGATTCCAATCCAGTATAGTATTTCCTTTCAAATGTACCATTAGGGTTTTCTCTCTGAAGTAACCTATCATAAAAAGAAGAATCCAATTAGGCCCCAGTGTTTTTTGTTTTTTGTTTTTTTGTGTGTGTGTGGTATGCGGGCCTCCCATCGCCGCGGCCTCTCCCGCTGCGGAGCACAGGCTCCAGACACGCAGGCCCAGCAGCCACGGCTCACGGGCCCAGCCACTCCGCGACATGCGGGATCCTCCCAGACCGGGGCACGAACCCGCGTCCCCTGCATCGGCAGGCGGACTCCCAACCACTGCGCCACCAGGGAAGCCCAGGCCCCAGTTTTTAATTGTCTGTCAGAAAGAATTTTTTTTCATGACAGATTTCTTCACAAGGAAGTTAAAATTAAAGAATTACTAAGACAAAACAACAAAATGGCATGACTAAAAAAAACATACTGGACAGAGTCATGAGATGTAACTTGTAGTTCTAAGCACTACTCATTACTTGTATGACCTAACATGATTTTGGTTTGCTTGCTGAAAAGAAAATGAAAATTTTGAGTCTCTAAAGATAATTCTAGCTTGAAAATTATAAATACATTTATTATTTCAACACCTGAAACAACATAAGCTCATTAAAAAAGGGATAGAACAAATAATTATCCAACTTTGAAAATTAAAAAGCTTTTAAAGGGATCAGCTTTTTTAAGTACTGTAACTTTCTGATAAGATAGAAGATACAAAGTTAATAACTGCTGTAATAATTAATATCTAAAAAATCTGAATCAAAAATAGTCACCGTAGTTCTAAGTAAATGGCAAACTTTTCTCCCTTCCATCTTCTTCGACAAAATATTACAAAGTGCTATGAGTTTCTTAAATATTATCAAAATGGAAAATATTCAATAATATACATTGAAAATTTGAAAAACTTAAGCACATTGTCGAGATAAAGAAAACTATTCTTTTGTTTAAAAAGTAAGTTTTAAATTTTGGAAAGGAGCAGGATGTTAAGGTATATCTGTAATTACTTTGTACCCAATAAGACATACTGTCTGCCTAAAAATTAATTTTCCCCTAGCAAAATTAAGAGAAGTCTAAAAACAAGTTGCTCTAAGTACGTGCACTGAGTTACCAGAATTACTTCCCCATGTCTACCTACATATGCTCTTCTCCTCATGGCTTTGCATCAAGAAAATGATTTCACAGATCCAACATAACTTACTTGACATGGTATTGAATGAAAAAAAAAATGATGTGTTAGAAACCCACATTTGGATTTAAACATTCTGTTTCAAATAAAGGCTTCTGTAAGAAGTCCAATGCAAAGAAGAAATTTAAAGACCACATCAAAGTGAAGGGCAATACTCCAAACTGCCCTCTAAAGAGAGGAGAATGATGAAGGAAGCCAATTTTTAGCAGAGGAAACCCATACCTTTAGTGTGGTTTACTAGAAAAGCCAGGGTATGCTTCTCCTATCCTGTAAATTACCTTGACTTTGGGGCACGATCTTAGGACTGCAGTAAAGTTACTGGATATAATTCACCGGCTATGTGGAGTGCTAATGAGACCAAGGATGGGGGGAGGCAAATGTATATAAGACAATTACCCATACAGAAAAACTCCATAGAAGGCAAAACTTGGTTATGGTCCTACTAAAATTTATGCATTGTATTAACGACTGGTAATAAAGCAAATCTGGAAAAATAATACAGATAACAATGTAGTTTATAATATAAATAGGAAAGTTATGAAAATACTAAACATAAGTCCATTTTCTAACACAAAGACTGTTTAAAGAAAAGCTACTAAGAGATCCAATCTATGAAGAATGGGAATATTTGCAAAAAATTACATAAGTTACTATTCTGTACTTGATTCAAATCTGCTGGAAACAATAAAAATTACAAAGAAAATACCGCACAAATTAACTTTCCAAAGCTAAGCTTCAACCACTTTGAAAGTTTTCATTAAAATTTCAAAGGTTCTAAGCAAATCATTCTCTTCATTTTATGTGAGAGTCCCTAGCACTGTAACTGGCACACAGTAAAATGTGAAATGACATTTGAAAAATAACAATTTCTTTCTTCCTTCCATAATAAAACATTTCCTTGCTTTATCAATTGCTTTCTATCAACATAGAAGATACGTTTTTCATGAACCACACTAGGCAGGTATGAAGAATATCAGGACAGCAAGAGCATATCTCTACTACCCACTTCTTTAAGAAGTGCCATAGGAAAAGGAGCAGCATAATTGCAATTTAGTCACCCTAAGAAAGACTGTTAAACATAACAACCATGAACTAGTTCATAAAAACGAATTAAAAAACTGAACTCAATTTTCCATTTAGTTTTGATAAACCACAGTAGGCGGAGTGTTATGGAATAGAGAGAACATATCTCTACTTCCTACTCTTAAGAAAGTGTCATGAAAAAGAATAGCAATAATTGCAAGTTAGCCAATCTATGAAAGACCAAACATCACAAATATGATCTAGTTTATGAAAATAAATCAAAAGGCTGATACAAATGTCACACAAAAACTGAGTAGTAAACTTTAAGATTTAATCTCAATGACATTATTAAAATTTCCAATTTGGACTGTCCATCTAACAAATGTGATTTTGAATGCCTCATTCTTACCCACAAAAGAAGCTAGAAACGCTAGTTTCAAATAAAAACACAAATTAATTTGCTGTTTTGTGATGATCATTGCAAGATGATTTACTATGAATAGCTAGAAGAGGGTTAAGATTAACTCTGTGGTTCTAATTACTGCATATTTTGTGTTATGATGTTTTATGAGTCTTTTTAATGGGCTGAGACACACTATTTTAAGACACCATTTTACAATATATATGGAATTGTATTTTTTTTTTAAATATCAATAGTACAAAAAGCAGGCATTCTATAAGAAGAAAAAGAGAACAAAGTTAATAAAAAATGACAGCAAGAATGGCTCAGGGCCAAAGACCCATTTGAAACTTATGAAATCTTCCTAAGATCAGACCGACATGTGTTCTCTTATTGCTAGGTGTAAAACTATACATTTACACAAGCTTCTGTTTCCAGTTTTAACTTAAAAGCCAGGTGTTTCTCAAGATATTAAAGGTTCCCATGCATCCGCCCCCAAAAATTCAATTTTGTTATCACAACACATATATCCCAGTAAGGATGACCAAGTTTATATTTATAACGTGTAAAGTAGAGGGTCTGTAAATAATTTTGAATCTAGAAATAGCACTATGTAGCAAATAAAAAGAGGGAATATAAAATGTCTACTAATAGGGAATTGGATCAGAAAAACTAATGGGAAATTATATAACACAAATGTGATGAAATATTATTCAATAAAATAATTTAAAGACATGTCTTTAAAGAATATTTACTTACACAGAGAAATATTCTTTTTTGTTTGTTTGGCCACACATGCAGGATCTTAGTTCCCCAACCAGGGATTGAACCTGTGCCCCCTGCATTGGGAGTGTGGAGTCTTAACCACTGGACCACCAGGGAAGTCCCCAAGAAATATTCTTAATATTATGTTAGGGCTTCCCTGGTGGCGCAGTGGTTGAGAATCCGCCTGCCAATGCAGGGAACACGGGTTCGTGCCCCGGTCCGGGAGGATCCCACATGCCATGGAGCGGCTGGGCCCGTGAGCCGTGGCCGCTGAGACTGCGCATCCGGAGCCTGTGCTCCACAACGGGAGAGGCCACAACAGTGAGAGGCCCATGTACCACAAAAAAAATAAATGAAATAAAATAAAAATTTTTTTAAAATATTATGTTAAGTTTAAAAAATCAAGATATAATTTATATATACAATATCAAAATTTTATAAGACAGATGTGGATATAAACAACCATAAAGGAATATCCACTTCAGACAATGGTAAACTAGATAATTTAAATAAGAATATCTAGACAAAATATAAAAGCCATCTGCTTAAAGACTTCAGAAAGCTAACATGATGGTGAAAACTTATTAGGTAGGCCAGAATCCAGGAAAGGGAAGTGTGCATAAGGAAGAGACACCAACATCTGAAGCCATTTTTCCTTTGAGAGCATTTACCAATACTGAAAGGGTAACAGACTGGCTAAATGGCACTTTTTGCAATACCAAAACATTAGAAAACAGGAATAAAAGTCAAGTTCCATCAGGGAGGAATGGCCTTGGGTATACCTTTCTTAATGGCTGAAACCTTGAATGTTGCACCCTTTGACAAGGTTAAGTCAGGATCAGACAGGCCCTTGTAGAGACTCATACTAAGCATTAATTGGATTAAAGTGAACCCAAACGAAAGACATAAAATCAAAAGATAGGCTATAAAATAAAAATAATTTTTTTAAAAAATAAAATAAAAATAAAATATTTTTTAAATATTTAAAATAAAAATAATTTTGTTAAATTTTTTTCAAAAAATAATTGATGTAGTAAAAGAAACAATAACAGAGAAATTAAGAAAACATAAGTACTACAAAACAAGTGATCAAAGAAGAGAAACAACATGCCAAAAAAAGGGAAAATGTCAGAAGAATCTTTTTTTTAGGAGTGATGAGTGTTAGTGGAAGAAAGTGAGTAAAATATTGAAAGCATTATAGAACTGAAAGAATATTAGAAGCCAGAAGCAATACACCAAGTCAGGGGCAAGAAGCAGAGAACTGACATAAATTAAAGGAAAAATACACATATACATAAGATAACAAAGATATGAAAAATTAGTGAAATGATGATAAATATGAAGAACAATGAAACGCTAACAAACTGGTAGGTACTATTTCAGATTAAGAGAAAAAAACAAGTAGAATATAAAAATGTTGAAGGATAAAAAATTTTTAAAGTTCTAAATTTCTATGTCAAAGAAAACTACCACATTTCCCCCAAAATAATCAATACCAAGATACAGCTTAGTAAGATTCCAAAAGTTTAAGTCTAAAGATCTTATCATTATCAAGTCAAAAGAAGTCAAGTAGATCTCAGGCTTCTTTTCAATAACAAAAGATAAGAGGGGGTTAGGAGAGAGAAAGCCCAGGAAGGACCTGTTCCAAAGATAATATAAAAAGCTGAAATGGGGCTTCCCTGGTGGCGCAGTGGTTGAGAATCTGCCTGCCGATGCAGGAGACACGGGTTCGTGCCCTGGTCCGGGAAGATCCCACATGCCGCGGAGCAACTGAGCCCGTGAGCCCGTGAGCCGTGGCCGCTGAGCCTGTGCGTCCGGAGCCTGTGCTCCGCAACGGGAGAGGCCACAACAGTGAGAGGCCCGCATACCGCAAAAAAAAAAAAAAAAAAAAGCTGAAATGGAATAGACTTCCAGTTTCAGCTCTGAAGGGCAAAGAGCTTAGAAGTTGTCACTCCTGTCCTCATAACAAGAAAAAAGCTAAAAAACAAGAAAACAAACCTACTCTTCTAAATCCATTAGAGAACTGAGGTCACAAGGCAGACTGCCACCCAAGAATTAGAGAGGTAGACACAGAGAATCACAGCTTATCAGAAGGAGAAGTGCCTAAAACCTACCCAGTAACTGGTAGGAAAACTTAAATAATAATTGAATTCCCTGGAGGCTGGGTTTGAGATAGCTTAAGAGTTGAAACTCCTGGGGACCCGGTGATAGGAGAGCCCCTACACATCCATGAGTTTTACCTCCAGAAGCCGTCCAAGGTTCTCATGGAGAACATCCAAGAAAAATTCCCTCATACTTATGACAGAGGAAATGGAAAAGTCACCATTTTGAAATATGCCCCCTCTAGCCCTGCTTTATCACAGAAGGAGATTAAAAAGAAAGGTTAAGAAACTCTGAAGGTCACAGCTCAGAGATTTTGTCCAATCTAAAACAAAACAAAACAAAAATGGAGATCTAATCATAAAACTACAAACTACTTCCCTTCCCCAATACCTTACCACCACATCAACAGGGCTCCAGTGTACTTACAGTGAATTACAACTGAGAGAACTACAAGAAAAAGACTCTATTTTTAAAGGAGGAAGTAGGGAAACCCAAAGACAAAAGGTCAAACAAAAGCAAAACAAAAAATTGAAGCCTCTGACAACTACAGTTATAGCAAACATTAAATACAGCCTAACTCCTACCCAGATAAACATAAACACTCACATTAAAATCCTGTTTTCCTTAGTTCCTATTATATGATACATCACGTCTGCTAGAGAGAGGGTGAAATGAGGAATAAATGGGTACAGGGTTTCCTTTTGGGATAATGGAAATGTTTTGGAAGTAAACAGAGGTGGTGGTTACACAACATTGTGAATGTACTAAATGCCACTAAATCATTCACTTTAAAATGGTTAATTCTGTTATCTGAATTTCACCTCAATTTTTAAAAAAGATTTTTTTAAAATTTTATAATAATAGCTAAATGTATTAGGTTATTACAGCTAATGGGTAAGGGAAATGTACAAAAGCAATGATGATATATGGGACAGAAGGAGGACCTAGGAATACTCTGTTTTAAGATATCTGCCCAACCTGTGATGTGTTATTTGAAAGTGGAATTGATTAATTATAAATGTATATTGAAAGTGCTAGAGCAACCAGTAAAAGAATTTTCAAGAAAGTATAATTATTTGCTGAGAGAAGAGAGAAAACGGAAACATAAAATACTCAAAACTACAGAAAGCAGAATTAGAAAAGGTTTTTCAAAAACAAAGAACAAATGCAATGAATTGAAGAATCACAAATATGATGGATATTAAGCCAACTATATCAATAATCACTTTAAATGTGAATGGTTTAAATATACCAACTAAAATACAGAGACCGAAAAATAAATTAAAAAACAAGACCCAACTATATGTTACCTACAAGAAACCCACTTAAAACAAAGTCACAGGTTAAAAAAGTAAAGAAATGGAGAAAGATATACCATGCTAACACTAATCCAAAGAAAAATGAAATAACTATACTATGGTCTGAAGCTGACTTCAGAACAAGGAAAAGCATCAAGGATAAAGAGGGTATTACATAATTACATACTTCCTAAACTTAATGAAGAACGTTTATTAAAAACTTACATAGCACATTACAGTTAATGTTGAGAAACTATATGCTTTCCTCCTAAGATCAAGAAGGAGGCAAGGATGTTCCCTCTTATTCAACACTATATTGGAAGTCCTACCTAATGCAATATGGCAAGAAAAGGAAATAAAATGTATACAAATTAAGAATGAAGAAATAAAACTGTCTTTGTTTGAAGATGACATGATTGTCTATGTAAAAATTTCCAAAGAACCAACAACAACCAAAAAACCTCCTAAAACAGATAAGTGATTACAGAAAAGTTGCAGGATAGAAGTGAATATACAAAAGTTAATTGCTTCATAAATTCCTGAAATGAACAATTGGAATTAGAAATTTAAAACACAACACTACCTACATTAGGACCCAAAAGAAATACTTAGCTATAAATCTAACTATGTAAAACCTATAGGAGGAAAACTACAAAACGCTGATGAAAGAAATCAAAGATCTAAATAAATGGAGATATATTCCATGTTCATTGACAGGAAGATTCAATATTGTTAAGATATCAGTTCTTTACCACTTGTTCTATAGATTCAATGCAATACCAATAAAAATCTCAGCAAATTATTTTGTGGATATCACCAAACTGGTTCTAAAATTTGTAGAAAGGCAAACGACACAGAACAGTCAGCATGATACTGAAGACAAAGAACAGTATAAGAGGACTGACAGTGTCCAACTTCAAGATTTAGTATAAAGCTACTGTGATAAATACAGTGTGGTATGGGCAAAAGAACATACAAATATTGGGTTGGCCAAAAGGTTCGTTCGGTTTTTTTCTGTAAGATGGCTCTAGTAGTGCTTAAGTTGTCTTTAACTTCATTCAAAACAATTTTGTTAGATGTACTGTGACAGCTGTCATATCAGTGTGCATTAAAAAAAAAACTTATCAAAATTAGTGAATTTTTGTGTAGCCATTTTAATATTGAAGATGTTAGGGGAAAAAAAGCAAAATTTTTGGCATATTAGACTTTATTATTTCAAGAAAGGTAAAAGGGCTTCCCTGGTGGCGCAGTGGTTGAGAATCCGCCTGCCGATGCAGGGGACACAGGTTCGTGCCCCGGTCCGGGAAGATCCCACATGCTGCAGAGCAGCTGGGCGCATGAGCCATGGCCACTGAGCCTGTGCGTCCGGAGCCTGTGCTCCGCAATGGGAGAGGCCACAACAGTGAGAGGCCCGTGTACTACAAAAAAGAAAAAGAAAAAAAAAAAAGGTAAAAACGCAACTGAAACACAAAAAAAGATTTGTGCAGTGCATGGAGAAGGTGCTGTGACTGATCGAATGTGTCAAAAGTGGTCTGCAAAGTTTCATGCTGTAGATTTCTTGCTGGAAAATGCTCCACAGTTGGGCAGACCAGTTGAAGTTGACAGTGATCAAATCGAGACATTAATTGAGAACAATCAACGTTATACTATGCGGGAGATAGCCGACATACTCAAAATATCCAAATCAAGTGTTGAAAATCATTTGCACCAGCTTGGTTATGTTCATCACTTTGATGTTTGGGTTCCACATAAGTTAAGCGAAAAAAACCTTCTTGACCGTATTTCCACATGCAATTCTCTACTTAAACTTAACGAAAACGTTCCATTTTTAAAACGAATTGTGACAGGCGATGAAAAGTGGATACTGTACAATAATGTGCAACACAAGACATCGTGGGGCAAGCAAAATGAAGCACCACCAACCACACCAAAGTCTGATCTTCATCCAAAGAACATGATGTTGTGCATATGGTTGGATTGGAAGGGAGTCCTCTATTATAAGCTCCTACCAGAAAACCAAATGATTAATTCCAACAAGTACTGCTCCCAATTAGACCAACTGAAAGCAGCACTCAACAAAAAGCGTCTGGAATTAGTCAACAGAAAATGTGTAATATTCCATTACGATAACCCAAGAACTCATGTTTCTTTGATGACCAGGCAAAAACTGTTACAGCTTGGCTGGGAAGTTTTGATTCATCTACCATACTCACCAGAAATTGCACCTTCAGATTTCCATTTATTTAGGTCTTTACAAAATTCTCTTAATGGAAACAATGTCAATTCCTTGGAAGACTGTAAAAGGCACCTAGAACAGCTCTTTGCTCAAAAAGATTAAAAGTTTTGGGAAGATGGAATTATGGGGCTTCCCTCATGGCACAGCAGTTAAGAATCTGCCTGCCAATGCAGGGGACATGGGTTCGAGCCCTGGTCCAGGAAGATCCCACATGTCGCGGAGCAACTACGCCCGTGTGCCACAACTACTCAGCCTGAGCTCTAGAGCCCATGAGCCATAACTACTGATCCGCATGCCACAACTACTGAAGCCCATGCAACTAGAGCCAGTGCTGCGCAACAAGAGAAGCCACCGCAATGAGAAGCCCACACACCCCAATGAAGACCCAACGCACTCAAAAATTAATTAATTAATTAATTTTTAAAAATTAAAGATATAATTGATGGTCAGGGAAAAGAGAATATTAAAAGAAAAAAAAGATGGAATTATGAAGTTGCCTGAAAAATGGCAGAAGGCAGTGGAACAAAATGGTGAATACATTGTTCAATAAAGTTCTTGGTGAAAATAAAAAACGTCTTTTATTTTTACTTAAAAACCAGAGGAACTTTTTGGCCAACCCAACAGATCAATAGAACAGAAAATAAATTCCAGAAATAGACCCACACAGATATAGTCAACTGATCTTTGACAAGAAAACAAAGGTAATTCAATAGAAAAGGGAGAGTCATTTCAACAAATGGTACTAGAACTACTGGACATCCACATGCAAAAAGAATGAATATAGACACAGACTTTAATAACATTCACAAAAAAAAAAAGAAAAATCAAAATGGATCATAGATCTAAATATAAAATGCAAAAATGTAACACCACTAGATGATTAGAGAAAAATCTAGGTGACCTTGGGCTTGGTAATAACTTTTTAGATAACAATACCAAAAGCATGATCCATGAAAGAAGAACTGGCAAGTTGGAGTTCATTAAAATTAAAAACATCTTCTCTGTGAAAAGCCCTGTTAAGAGAGTAAGAAGACAACTCATAGATTAGGAGAAAATCTTTGCAGAACACATATCTAATAAGAGGATTGGTACCAAAGTATGTAAAGAACTCTTAGAACTCAACAAAAAAACAAACAACCCAACTTAAAAATGAGCAAATGTTCTAAATAGACACCTCACCAAAGAATATATACAGATAACAAATAACCATATGAAAGGAAGCTCAACATCATCTATTATTAGAGAGATGCTAATTAAAACAACAACAAGATACCACTACAGACCTATTATGGCTAAAATTAAAAAAAAAAAAAAAACTGACAATATCAAATGCTGGTGAAGATGGGGTGCAATAGGCTCTCTCATCTATTGCTGGTGGTAATGTAAAATGGTACAGCCACTCTGGAAGAGAGTTTGGTGGTTTCTTACAAAGCTAAATATAGTCTTACCATATGATCCACGCAGAATTTACTCCTAGGTATTTACCCAGAAGTTTAAAATTTACATACACACAAATGTTTATAGCAGCTATATTCATAACTGCCTAAACTTGGAAGCAACCAAGATGCTCCTCAATAGGTGAAAGGATAAAGAAACTGTGGTACATCCATACAATGGAATATTATTGTAAAATCAAAAGTAATGAGCTATCATGCCATGAAAAGACACAGAGGAAACTTAAAGGCATACTGCCAAGTGAAAAAAGCCAGTCTGAAAGCCCATATATCATATGATTCTAATTATATGACATTCTAGAAAAAACAAGACTATGGAGGCAATAAAAAGATCAGTGGTTGCAGAGATTTGGAGGTGGAGGAAGGGATAAATAGTTGTGAGGCACAGAAAATTTTTAGCCTGGTGAAACTATTCTGTATGACATTACAATTATGAATATGTGACATTATGCATGTCTCAAAATTTATAGAACTGTACAACACAAAGAATAAGCCCTAATTTAAATTATAAATCTTAGTTAATAATAATATATCATGTTGTCACAAATGGTAGGATCTCCTTCTTTCTCGTGGCTGAATAATATTCCATTTTATTTATATACACACACACACATATACATACATACCACATCTTCTTTATCCATTCATCCACTGACAGACACTTAAGTTGTTTTCATATCTTGGCTACTGTGAATAAATCCTGTAATAAACATGGGAGTACAGTTATCGATATCTTGTTTTCATTTCCTTTAGGTAAACCCTTGCTAAGCAAGATAAGTCAAAGACAAATACTGTATAATATTACTTATACATGGAATCTAAAAACCAAAATCTAAATTCATAAAACCAGAGAATAGAATGGTAGTTACCATGGGCTGGGGGGGTGGGGGAAATTCAGGAGATATTGTTTAAGAGAAGAGTACAAACTTGCAACTAGTAGATAAATAAGTCCTAGAGCATAGCACAGTGATTATGGTCAGAAATACTGTATTATAAACTTCAAAATTGCTTAGAGACTAGATCTTAAATGTTATCACCATGAAAAAAGAAATTATAATTATGTGACATGATACAGGTGTCAGCTAAAGCTATGGTGGGAATCATACTGCAATATTATAAATGGATCAAGTCCACACGTTGTACACCTTAAACTTACACAATTACATCTCAAAAAAATCAATACTGATTCATCAAATGTAACAAATATACTCCACTAATAAAAGATATTAATAACAGGGGAAACTATAATGGGGAGAGAAGGGGTATATGAGAACATTCTGACTATTTACTCAATTTTTCTATAAACCTAAACCTTACCAAAATAATATAGCCTATCAATTTTTTGAAAAAGCCAAAAAGTTATTTTAAAATAACATATATTACGGGGACGTATTCATATTTTTTAATCCCTGGGGAAAAATCACATTTTATGAGTCCTTGAAAACCCTACTTGAAGTTAGAAATGAAACTAATCTTTTTTTTTTTTTTTTTTTTTTTTTTTTTTTTTGCGGTACGCGGGCCTGCGGCCACTCCCATTGCGGAACACAGGCTCCGGACGTGCAGGCTCAGCGGCCACGGCTCACAGGCCTAGCCGCTCTGCAGCATGTGGGATCTTCCCGGACCGGGGCACGAACCCGTGTCCCCAGGATCGGCAGGCGGATTCTCAACCACTGCACCACCAGGGAAGCCCAGAAATGCAACTAATCTTGATTTAAAATAAAGTACTTGTGACTGAAGAAGTTGGCTATTAAAGGATTAGTAGAAAGACTAATTCTTTTAAAATTGAATTAAATCTAAATAATTTACCCACATTGATAAGACAACATGAACTGCTATAATTAGAAGCTTTATATTACATAAAGATTATATTTTAAAACTTCATCTTACATAAAAAGAATTAATTATAACCAGAAATCATGCCCTCCAAAACAAAAAAGGTAAGAATAAATGAGATGAAAAGAAAAAGGATATAGTATAAGAGCATTAATTTCTTTATCCTTCATTGGGGGAGTCATCAAATATTCAACAATAAGAGTGTTGTGAAAAGTGAAAAGCCAAGTTGCGGGCACACTGTGAATGCCAGGGTAAACTCCTATAGCACTGAGTACATATCTCTATTAAAGCATCTATCACTTAATATTATAACTAGACATACTCTTCTTCACCAACTGAAATATACATAAACTCGTAGAAGACAGAGGCCATAACTCGTTCATTTTTGTGCTGAGCACACAGTATGCAGGCCTCAGTAAATATAGACTTGAACTGAAAACATCAAAAGTATCACTGCTAAAGCATTGAAAACAACTATAAAGCTAAAGTTTCATTCAAGAGGGAAGCATGACTAGAAGAATTTTCTTTTTTTATTCTTTAATTATTATTATTACGAAGTACAACACCAAGTTTGTGGGCAGAGGGAAAAGGGCCAACTAAGGGACTGAAAATGTAAGGAAGAGGGATATACTATTGAAACAATGTTTTAGAAAAATCAGGAAGAAGCAAGATCAAAAAGCTTGTAGCTATTAGCCTCATTATGGAAGCCAGGCACTTCTTTCTCTGAAACAGGAAAGGGAGGGTGATGACCCAGAGGGAATTTGAAATAGAAAAAAAGAAACTTGAGAAATGGCCTAGATCTCTTTTAAACTTCTACCTAATCATCTCCCTTTTCTAGGTAAAAGATCACCTGCTGAAATACAGGATCGAGGTAAAGTCGTGGGACTGAGTAACATGAGAAAAGTTTAGAATAGTCACCCCAGGAAAAGTAATCAGGACTTGTGAGATAATTATAAGTATTTATAAGTAGACATAAATGTCTAGGTGAGTTCAGGTAGCATGATTATAATGGATACAATCTGGATAATTATATTACCTTTTCCAGGAATAAATTCTCAGTAGCAGTAATTTTTTTCTTGTTATGGAACTTCCTGCCTAAATCTCTTGTTTGTTCAATAAAACCATCATACCTCATGTGAGGAAGAGAGGGCAACAATGAACATAGTGGTTAATAGTAAGTAGAACATTCTCTCACCAATAGAACAGACAAACCATGTTGACAGCTCCATATTCTCATGCCTGTCAATTAATTAAAATCTTATCAAATAACTGGTTGTTACTTCAGAACCCATTTGCTATATAAAAGACTGCTTATATAGTACAGCACTCTGATAGGAGCTTTAATTCCCACTAACTCAGTAAATTCAGGCCCAATGTGTTTTTTTTTAATGCCCAGTGTGTTTTTTATTATAAATACTACATACAATTCCTGTTGTATATATCATCTTTTTATCACACAGATTACTGACTTCTGCTAACATATCTGAGACAAACAGAAATGAGCCCCATATTCAAAAAGAACAGTCTGCAGAGACTAAACAGCAACGCAGCCTTAGATCAAAATTAAGCATTCTTCCTCCCCATTCAACATCCATGAATATGGATTACATTAATCAGAGGGCTTCCCGGGTGGCGCAGTGGTTGAGAGTCCGCCTACCGATGCAGGGGACACGGGTTCGTGGCCCGGTCCGGGAAGATCCCACATGCCGCAGAGCGGCTGGGCCCGTGAGCCATGGCCGCTGAGCCTGCACGTCCGGAGCCTGTGCTCCGCAATGGGAGAGGCCACAACAGTGAGAGGCCCACATACCGACCAAAAAAAAAAAAAATTCATCAGAGACATCAATGTATAAAAATGACAGCTTCCAAGAGATGGTGACACATGAATTTTGTGAGAACAAGGATCTGACTTTAAACTGAGTCTTTGACCAAAAAAGTGGGAGGGGAGGAGAAGAAAAGGAGGAGAGAAAGAGAGAGAGGAAGGAAGGAAGGAGGGGGAGGGAGGGAAGGAAGGAGGGGGAGGGAGGGAAGGAAGGAAGGAGGGGGCGGGAGGGAAGGAAGGAAGGGAGGAAAGGAGGGAGGAAGGGAGGAAGGGAGGGAGGGAGGGAGGGAGGGAGGAAAGAAGGGAGAAAAGAAAAAAGGAGGAAGAATGAGAGAAAGGATATAATAATAAATAGTCAGGGTTAACTTGTACATGGACAGATGGATTTTTTTTTTTAAGCACTTTCTTTTCCACCAGGGAATATCAATAGCCTTTAAAGCAGTCTCGCCTTTATTTAAATGTGTGTTCTGACAGTCATGTCAGAGCCTGGGTAAAAGTTTTTTCATGGAAATCATTAAAATGAAAAGATCCAGACAAGAGGCCTGTTTTTTTCCAGGGAGTGAGTGTGAAACAGAATTATGTCAGTTTTAAAAGATGGAAGTACCTTAAACACCGATGGGATAGATGAAGCACTTCCTTCTCCTCCCATCCCTCCCCTGCCCCCTTCAGTCCCCCCACACCTGAAAAGTTTTACCTGCTGCTGGCTAGAATACTCTGTTATAAATAGTTAAGGAACCTTGGGGGTAGGGTTAAGAGTGAGGAGAAAAAGAAGAAAAAGGCTACAACTGTACATCAGCCTGTGATTCAAAGCAAAAGGGAACAGAGCAATCCCAGAAGTATTCCAATGGAGCTGACCCTCCTGGGTCCTATGTTTCCAATGTGGTAACTCACAAAGTCTCACAGCTCTCAACCTTAAACTGCTGAATCATTTCAGCAAGTGATGTGTACTTATCTGCTGGTGAGAAATAACAGTCATTCCCTGCTTCAACCATCATTTCCTTGCTTCCCACTGATAAGTGATATGCTGCCCACTGTCAAGCACTGAAGCAATGCTGACCGACTCTCCTAGGAAAACCTGAAGTTGAGCCAGCCAGCCATGGAGGTCAGTTTATATCTTGGCTCAAACACAAGGCCCTCTGCAAAAGATGTTTTTTGTTCCTGAAAGACCACAGAGATGCTGGTATTTCCCTTACCCAAGTTAACAACTTTTCAAGGACTTCCCCACCCACTACATTTTTCCCTTATGGTCTTGGACTTTTTTTCCCCCTTAATATCAGGAATGGATTCTTGATATGTTAAAAATTTTTTTTTCATTTATATGCTCCATCAAGATAGTTTCTGAACAATTATTAATTGTGCCAGAAAAAAAAAAAATCTTAGACTTATTAGCATCTGGTCACTTGGTGCTGATGTAAGTTTCTGTCACACTGATCTTCTAGAGTCCCCAAATGACTTACTGACTCTAACCTTCTTAGGAAGAAGTATAATACGAAATGCAAAATCAGTGTTACTGAAATAGATATCATAGATGTCTGGAGATTTTCCCATGAGAGTTACTGTTATTCAGTCTTAAATTCACTACAAAAAAACCTGTGAATAAACTCTGGTTTCAGGTCCTTCAAAAATACTTTAAAATTTTCACTCTACCCTTAAAATGAGGAAAACCTCATCATTTTTTGCCTTAAAAATTAATTACAAACAGGAATCCTATAATGATAATAAAAATGTTTATGTATGCTGTTTATACACCAGGCATTATACTAAACACAAAACCTGGATAATTTTATTTAAACCACAAACAACCCTATATAAAGTAGATACTTTTGTTATTCCCACTTTGGAGAAGAGGAATCTAAAGGTTAGAAAGGTTCTTTAAGTGACCACAGATTACAAATCCCAGAGAGTGACACAACAAAGATTTGAAGGCAAACTAACAATAATGGCTATACACTTACTCAATACAACTATATTCTCATGTGCATAATAGCTGGACATCTCTTGCTGATCATATCAGGCTATCTTATATTAAAATTATTTAATTCCAAACCTGGCATATATTATACCAAAGAGTGAGAGAAATTTTTAAAAGAAAAAAGTCTTTCCATTCTGTAAAGATAAGCCTTTACACAAATTCTTTTTTCAAAATCCCTCATTCATTTACTCAATTTCCCAATCATTGACACCATTAAAAAAAGCAGCGGTAGCCCTATGTATTTAATTATTCAGTGGTATGTGTATAAAAACACAAGCATCTCTTAATGCACTTAAGAATCTCATAAAATCTGAAAGCAAAACACCACCTATAAAGGTTACAATTAATCTCCAACTCACAGAGAGGAATACTAAAACCCCAAGATAAGAAAGCACGTCACTTAATCAATTTATATTGTGAAAAGAAAGTGGGGAGGGCTTCACAACTTCCAGTCCCATCTAATAGTCTCTTCCCATTCTTATTTTGATTATGTAATTGTTCTCTTAGGCCAGAGGAAAAGCATATTGTAAGTTTTTACTAGTTCTCACTATATCACATTAACTTGTCTCAGAAATAAGAAGAACTAAACTGTTTTATTTGCATTTTAAGTTCACAAAATGTCTGCAATAAGAAAAAAACTTTACTCTTTTTGTTGTTGTTCTTCAGTGGGAAGGATCACTCAGGTAGCATTTCAGGAAAGGTTACACTAGTACACATATGTTAAAAGCCTGATTCATTAACTAACCCATTCCAGGCAAACATCTCTTAGGAAGCTTTATTTATATGTTCTCAAAATTCCTTTAAGCCTACTTTTTTCATTTAGCCCTAAGAAAAGATGAAACCACAGTTAATGAAAAATATTACCATAACCAAATATTCATGGTAATTAAATTAATTCACAGTTTCATAACTATCTTTTAATCTCAAGCCAATATCACTAAAGACAATAATATTGACATTTATGTTATATCATAGAATATGTGAATAATAACTCAGAACCTATTCACCTTGTACAATGACTTCAGATTAAAACTGAAAACACAAAGCTGTATTTACTATTCATGCAATGCCCTCTACAGGCCATTAGTGGAGTGAACCAGAAAAACAGAACTAAATAAAGATTTTTCAGATTATTATGCATTAATACAATTAGGCCAACAGTTATTGCTCTCATTTTAATCTACATAAATTTCAAACAAAACATTCTACGTGCTTTCAACTCTTTAAACAAAATATTTCAAGGGTTCAATCACGTAATTTACCAAGCTTATTTAAATTCAGTGTCCTATTAAGATAAAGGGATTTATATATACTACGTGTGTGTGTCTGTACATACACACACATATATACACACACATTCCACAAATAAATACACACATATACTATTAGACAGGCCTATGGACTAAACATTAAAAATCTACTCCATATTAGTAAAACCTTCCACCCACCCTCCTTCCAAAATAAACCAAATATTAGTGATGATTCTGTAATATAAAGTTAAGAAGACAATCACTTCCCAAAAATATAAATACAGTACATTCACATTCTTTTAACCTAATGTTACCAAGATTTAATCTACCAAATATTCCAAGTATCAAACTTAACAAAATCACCCTCTTGACTAATACATATAATACAACAAAACAAGAATTTATTTCAGTGAAATTTTCTTATGTCATTTTAAACATATTGCCATTCTCAGAACAGCATTAAAGAAAGAGACTGAATACAAATTACAGTATAAAAAAGTTATTTCCCAAATACCATTAGATCTGAACCAAATCTAACTCTAAATCTCAAGTTATTTCCCCAAATAATTAGGACAGTCTTGTGTCTCATAACTTATTTTTTTTTGGGGGGGGGATGGGGTATGCGGGCCTCTCACTGCTGCGGCCTCTCCCATTGCGGAGCACAGGCTCCGGACGCACCGGCTCAGCGGCCATGGCTCACGGGCCCAGCCGTCCCGCGGCACGCGGGATCCTCCCAGACCGGGGCACAAACCCGCGTCGCCTGCATCGGCAGGCGGACTCTCAACCACTGCGCCACCAGGGAAGCCCTCTCATAACTTATTGAAAATATGACTATACCCACCCAATTTTTAAAATCATCTACGTTTTAGAAACTCTCAAGACCTAACAACATTTTTACAAATACATTATAATGCTCAATCCAAGTCTTTAGGTGGATGCTTGAAAAATAAATGTTATACCTTAGAGTGCAGTCAGTCATTCCCTGGTCCACAGATGGAAAAAATAAAAAAACAATAGTCTTCCCCTTTAATGAGGTTTACATGGTAATTGGATAATTAATAACATGGTAAATTTTTCTAACTTCATAAAAATTTATATATAAATTAACTTTTCTAAGAGTCTTCAAACATACTAAGTCAATTAAATGCCCATGTGTTGGTATCACTTATATGTGTAACTTAAAAAACAAACAAAAAAATCATACTCATAGAAACAGTAGAAACGTGGTTGCCAGGGACTGCATGGTGGGGGTGGGGGAAATAGGAAGAGGTTGTTAAAAGGGTACAAACTTTCAGTTATAAGATGAATAAGTTCTGAAGATCTAATTTATAACATGTCTATAGTTGACAACACTGCACTGTATAACTGAAATTGCTAAGAGAGTAAAATTTAAATGTTCTTAGAAAAAAAATGTAAATATGTAAGGTGATGGATATGTTCATTAACTTGATGGAAGGAATCCTTTCACAATGTATGTATATCAAATCATTGTGTTTTACATGTTAAATATCCTACAGTTCTGTTTAACAATTATACCTCAATAAAGCTGAAAAAATGTCCATTTGTGAAGAGAGAAATATATATGTTTAAAAAAAGAGCCAACACATGATAAGCCAAATATTTGATTGTATTCAATGTGACAACCTAAGAAAACATGGCTACAATACTGTTAGACAGCTAGCCTCCTAGCTGACAGGTCACATCCAACACATCCAATTTTTGAAGACATCAGATACAACTATCATAAGATTTTCTGGTGGGTGGTCAAAAGCCTAAAACTGAAATATTCATAACTGTTGATGATGGAATGAAAAGACTAAGTATGAAAGTTTTACTATAAAGAAAGAAAAGATTTCCAATTCGAAGTGAACACATTAATTACCAGAAAAGAGCCAAAACAAATGGAATATTAAAGAAACAACAGTTTATATAGGTTCAGCAAATAAAAGAAGGGCATCATCAAAAATAACAAGTTTAAATTAACTAAACAATGCTATTTAGACCTGAATGCACAATGCTAAATAAAACAGAACACAATACAAAAGATTCTAAAAATTCTCTCCCTGAAATCTTGAGTTTCATGGATCTCAGAGTAGAGCATTAATATTTAGTACAAAAAGGCCCAGAGCTTTAAGGAACTTTTAAAACCCCTAAGGACTTAATAAGTTACTCAGTACCATCACAAAGAAGATATTAAAGGGAAACAGGTGTAAAAAGCAGAGAATAAGGGACATACAATAAAGTCTCAAAATTTCTAGATACTAAAGATAATTAAATTCTAGAAACTCCTTCTTGTAAGGAGTAAAAAATCTTTGATCTTAGAAATCATTGAGTAGTTTTACTGACTAATGAATTTTCATTCATTAGAAAAAACTGAATAAGATCTTTGTATTCCTTAGATTAATGGTTTAGTTCTTCCTGTGAAACCCAGCCTCATACCTTCTCCCCCAAATAGTCACATATGCTCAAAATCATTATTGAACCAAAAAGCCTTTATAATTTCTTTTTTATTGTACATACATAGACACACACACACACACACACACACACACACACACACACACACACACAGAGGAGCCATGAGATTTGGTGCTATTTTCCCTGAACATTAATGTTTTTACAAGCAATGTGAAATCTGAAAGAAATTTGTAAAAACTAAATTCAAAGAAAAAAAGGAGTTTCAATTCTATTTATGCTACAGAAGGCCACAAAAGACCACTGCTTTCACCATACCAATAACAAGAGTAAAAACACATATCAAAAAGTTAATATGTATTTTTTTCTTTAAAAACATACAGGAGATGTGTACGAAAAACATCTAAATGGACAAAGTACCAGAAAGAGACAAGCTCTTCTCAAGGTTAGCAAACAATGGCATCCATTATCCTCAGCAGGGAAAGTTGTCAAGTCTGGGTCACAGGTGAGAAGAGAAATAAGCCTACCACAGATAGAGGCACATTGCTGGAACAAGGAAAAATTAACACTTAGGCTGATATGAGGGATTGGAACCTAGAGATGTTCCAAACACAGAGCTAGTTATCCTCACCCATACGATTACCACTTCACACCCTACCTCTGCTCACAGAGTTACTCACATAACTAAGTAAGCAACATGTGGGAAGACATGGATGGTATTGGAAAACACAGGGAAAACGAGAGCTTCACAGTTGTCACATCCTAGAGCCCTGCTAGAAGAGCAAAGAATCAAAAATTACGAGACATGGAATAAAGAAAAAAAAAAAAAGGACCTCACATTCAGGAGAACTAACACACATAGAAGACCCATAGATAACTTAATTATCCAAATTAGCAGACAAAAACTTTAAAATAAGTACTACGAATATGTAAAGAATTTAGAAGACTGGAAGAAACTCAGCAGAGAAATGAAAACTCTACAAAGAATGAAACAGAAACCTTTAGCCAGACTCATCAAGAAAAAAAGAGAGAGGACATAAATCAATAAAATTAGACATAGAAAAGGAGAAATCACAACTTACACCACAGAAATATAAAGGATTATAAGAGACTACTACAAACTACTATATGCCAATAAAATGGACAACCATGAAGACATGAAAACATCTTGGAAAAGTACAATTTTCCAAGATTGAACCAGGAAGAATTAGAAAATATAAACAGACCTTTCACAAGTAATGAAATTGAAACTGTAATTAAAAATCTTCCAACAAACAAAAGTCCAGGACCAGATGGCTTCACAGGCGAATTCTATCAAACATTTAGAGAAGAGCTAACACCGATACTCCTCAAACTCTTCCAAAATATTGCAGAGGGAGGAACACTCCCAAATTTGTTATACAAAGCCACCATCACCCTGATACCAAAACCAGACAAAGATATCACAAAAAAAATTACAGACCAATATCACTGATGAACATAGATGCAAAAATCTTGAACAAAATATTATCAAACAGAACCCAACAACACATGAAGAGGATCATACACCATGATCAAGTGGGATTTATCCCACGAATGCAAGGATTCTTCAATATATGCAAATCAGTCACTGTAATACACACCATATTAACAAATTAAGGAATAAAAACCATATACAATCATCTCAATAGACACAGAAAAAGCTTTTGACAAAATCCAACACCAATTTATGATAAAAACTCTCCAGAAAATGGGCACAGAGGGAAGCTACCTCAACATAATAAAGGCCATATATGACAAATCCACAGCTAATATCACAGTCAATGGTGAAAAACTGAAAGCATTTCCACTAAGATCAGGAACAAGACAAGGATGTCCACTCTTGCCACTCTTATTAACATAGTTTTGGAAGTCCTAGCCATGGCAATCTGAGAAGAAAAAGAAATAAAAGGAATACAAATTGGAAAAGAAGTAAAACTGTCACTGTTTGCAGATGACATGACACTATACATAGAAAATCCTAAAGATGCCACCAGAAAACTACTAGAATTAATCAATGAATTTGGTAAGGTTGCAGGATACAAAATTGATGCACAGAAATCTCTGGCATTCCTATACACTAACAACAGAAAGAGAAATTAAGGAAACAATCCCATCTACCATTGCAACAAAAAGAATAAAATACCTAGGAATAAACTGACCTAAGGAGGCAAAAGACTTGTACTCAGAAAACTATAAAACACTGATGAAAGAAATCAAAGATGACATAAACAGATGGAGAAATATACCATGTTCTCGGATTGGAAGAATCAATATTGTGAAAATAACTATACTACCCAAAGTAATCTACAGATTCAGTGTAATCCCTATCAAATTACCAATGGCATTCTTCACAGAATTAGAACAAAAAATTTCACAATTTGTATGGAAACACAAAAGACCCCAAACAGCCAAAGCAATCTTGAGAAAGAAAAACAGAGCTGGAGGAATCAGGCTACCCAACTTCAAACTATACTACAAAGCTACAGAAATCAAGACAGTATGGTACTGGCACAAAAACAGATATATAGATCAATGGAACAGGATAGAAAGCCCAGAGATAAACCCATGCACATATGAGCACCTAATTTATGACAAAGGAGGCAAGAGCATACAATGCAGAAAAGGTAGCCTCTTCAATAAGTGGCGCTAGGGAAACTGGACAGCTACATGTAAAAGAATAAAATTAGAAGACTACTTAACACCATACACAAAAATAAACTCAAATGGATTAAAGACCTAAATGTAAGACCAGAAACTATAAAACTCTTAGAGGAAAACACAGGAAAAACACTTTTTGACATGGACCACAGAAAGATCTTTTTTGACCCACCTCCTAGAGTAATGAAAATAAAAATAAAAAGAGACAAATGGGAACTAATTAAACTTAAAAGCTTTTGCACAGCAAAGGAAACCATAAACAAGACCAAAAGACAACCCTCAGAATGGGAGAAAATATTTGCAAATGAAGCAACAGACAAAGGATTAATCTCCAAAATATACAAACAGCTCATGGAGCTCAATATCAGAAAACAAACAACCCAATTAAAAAATGCACAGAAGACCTAAATAGACATTTCACCAAAGAAGACATACAGATGGCCAAGAGGCACATCAAAAGATGCTCAACATAACTAATTATTAGAGAAATGCAAATCAAAACTACAATGAGGTAGCACCTCACACTGGTCAGAATGGCCATCATCAAAAAATGTAGAAAAAAGAAATGCTGGAGGGTGTGTGGAGAAAAGGGAACCCTCCTGCACTGTTGGTGGGAATGTAAATTGATACAGCCACTCAGAGAACAGTATGGAGGTTCCTTAAAGAACCAAAAATAGAACTACCATATGACCCAGCAATCCCACTACTGGGCATATACCCTGAGAAAACCATTAACTCAAAAGGACACATGTACCCCAATGTTCACTGCAGCACTATTTACAGTGGCCAGGACATGGAAACAACCTAAATGTCCAACAACAGATGAATGGATAAAGAAGATGTGGTATATATATACAATGGAATATTACTCAGCCATAAAAAGGAACAAAGTTGGTTCATCTTTAGAGATGTGGATGGACCTAGAGTCTGTCATACAGAGTCAAGTAAGCCAGAAAGAGAAAAACAAAAAACGCATATATGTGGAATCTAGAAAAATGGTACAGATGAACCTATTTGTAGGGCAGGAATAGAGACAGACGTAGAGAACGGACATGTGGACACAGCGGGGGAAGGGGAGGGTGGGACAAACTGGGAATTAGGATTAACATATATACACTACCATGCATAAAATAGATAGCTAGCGGGAACATGCTATAAAGCAAAGGAAGCTCAGCTTGGTTCTCTGTGACAACCTAGATGGGTGGGATGGGGGGAGGGAGGTCCAAGAGGGAGGGGATATAGGTATACATACAGCTGATTCACTTCATTTTACAGCAGAAATTAACATAACATTTTAAAGCAATTTTACTCCAGTTAAAAAAAAGAATCAGAAATTTTAGTGATGAAAAATACAGTATCTGAAATGAGAATGTATTGGTCTTAAAAGCAGACATAATGAAACAGAAGAAAGCACTAATGAAATCAAACAAACTATCAAAGGTGAAAAAAAGGATCAGAGAGCAATGATCAACATCTAACAGCATGACAGATGTATAACTGGATTCCCAGAAAGAGACAAAACATGCAGCAGAAAAAATATCTGAAGAGATGCTGTATAAGTTTCCCAAAACTAAAAAATTATTTCAAATCTGAGATCCAACAAGCTCAGTAAACCCCAAGAATGAAAAAACTGACACACACACACACACACACACACACACACACACACACACATCCAAAAACCCTCACCTGCACACTGCACAAACTCAACAATAAAAAACATATTAAGAACTGCTAGAAAAATAACACATACTGCATTCAGGGGGGGAATAATTAGAATAGAACTGACTTTTTTAAAATTAATTTTTATTGGAATATAGTTGCTTTACAACATTCTGTTAGTTTGTGCTCTGCAACAAAGTGAATCAGTTATATGTACACATATATCCACTCTTTTTTAGATTTCCTTCGCAATTTGGTCACCATAGAGCACTGAGTACAGTTCCCTGTGCTATACGATAGGTTCTCATTAGTTAGCTATTTTATACATAGTAGTGTATATATGTCAATCCCCGTCTCCCAATTCATCCCACCCCTCCTTGCTCCCTTGGTAACCATAAGTTTGTTCTCTACGTCTGTGACTCTGTTTCTGCGTTTCAAATAACTTCATCTGTACCATTCTAGATCCCACATATAAGCAGTATTATATGATATTTACAACTGACTTCTCATCAAAAACAATGGAAGCAGAAAACAATGAAATAACATGATTAAAATGATGGGGGAAAAAACTAAATTGACCTCGAAATTTGTCTAGTGAAAAATACACTTTTAAATGACGGTGAAATAAATGCACACTTAGACAAGTAAAAACAGAAAGAAACTTGCCAGAAAACCTGCACAATAATAAATATTAAACTAAGTTCTTCGGGCTGAAGAAAAATGATCTTTGATGGAAACCCAGTTATGAAGGACCAAAAAAAGCACCAAACAGTTTAAATAGGTGGATAACTATAAAAGACTTCTTGTAAAATTTATTTAAGAGATTACTGGCTTTAAAAGAAATATAGCAATAACATATTAAGGGATTTGAAAAATAAATAAAGGGATTTGTAGGAATAAAATACAACTATAGTACAAAAAATGAGAGTGCAGGTAAGTGGAATTATACTGTTGTAAAGTATAAAAATTGTAAACTAGTACTATATGGGATAGGCTATGATAAGTGAAACATACATATTAAAATTTTAGACTTACCAATAAAAAATTGGTATATAGCTAAAAATTGAGACTACAGCCAAAAAGCCCATTGAGAAGATGAATTGCATTTCTAGAAAATGCTGAAAGGACCCAAAAGAAGTTAAGAAAGGAGGAAAAAATAAATAAAGAACAGATATGACAGGTAAAAAAGAAGAAACAAACTGAAAGATTTAAACACAACCATATAAGGATTTATGATAAATGCAAATGAACTAAGAATACCATGTAAAAGACAGATACTGCCAAAATGGATTTACAAAAACAAACAAAAAAGAATGACTAAATCTTGCTACCTACTAGAAACACACTTTAAATAAAAGAACACAGAGAGGTTAAAGTAAAAAGATGGAGAAGAGATCGGCCAAGATGGCAGAGTAGAAAGACCCAGAGCTCACCTCCTCTAATGACACACCAAAACTACAACTACTTCCAGAACCATTGATGAAAATGATTGGAACCTATCAGATGAGATCTTCTATAATTAAAGATATACAGAAGGAACCACAACAAAATGGATAGGAGGGGCAGAATCACAGTATAGTCAAGTCCCATACCCTAAAGTGGGTGACTCACAAACGGGAGATTAATTACAATTGCAGATGTTCTCCCCAAAAGTGAGGGATCTAAGCCCCACAGCAGGCTTCCCAAGCCAGGGGTCCTACACCAGGAAGACAAGTTTCCAGAACATTTGGCTTTTAAGGCCAGCAGGGCTTACTTTTGGGAGTCCCAAAAGGCTAGGGAAAAAGACACCACTCTTAAAAGGCACACACAAAATCTCATCTGCAGAAACAGTAACTTGAAAGGAGCCTGGGTCAGACCTACCTGCTGATTTTAGAAAGTCTCCCAGAGAGGTAGAAGGCAACTGGAGCTTACCCTGGGGAAAAGGAGTGGCAGCAGCCATTCTGTGGAGCTTGTTCTACCATGTGGACATTGGTGCTGGCAAGCACAATTTTAGAATCCTCCCTCTAGCTTATTAACCTCAGAATCCAGATTCGTGCCCACCCAATGGCCTACAGACACCAGTACTGGGACACCTCAGGCCAAGCAACTAAATGAGCAGGTGGGCACATAGCTCCATCCAACAGCAGAGAGGCTACCTTAAGACTCCATGAGCCCACAGCCACCCCTGCCCAACAGAAGGGCCCAGGATCAGCCCTGTATACCACTGTACAGACATTAGACCTGGGACCCACAGGAACCTGCTGACAGAGACCACAGAACCCACCTACACACACCAGGGGGCAGGTACTAGCCCCAGAATTCCTGGCCCTACCCACCAGCATTCTTCTCTAGTGTCAGAAGTAGCCTCACCCATCAGCAAGAGTACACCAGCCACAGGACAACTACAACCCCAAAACCTGAGGACAAAGCTGACCAACCATCAGGCCAACACCAGATTCAGGAACCCTGGACGCCACAGCCAGTTGTCAGGAACCAGTCCCACCCACTAGCAGTCTGACACCAGCTCTGGAACCCCTGGGCCCTGCAGCCAGACCCCAGTACCCAACTCTGCCTTCCAGTGGGCCAGCAGTAGCCCCAGTACCTGGCTTCACCCACCAGTGGGCAGGCACCAGCCCTGGGATCTCCTGGACACCAACTCCACCCACCAGTAAGCCAGTGCTAGCCCTGGTTGTTCCAGGATTCCTCAGCCAGCTGCAGTATGACCCAGTCCTGCAAATGAGCTGCCAGCAGCCTCTGCACAAGGCAGGGCCTGGCAACCAATCAGACTGGGAGCCAACCAAGCCCACCAGACCACCCAGAGTAGTCAGTCCCACAAAACAGAAGGACCCACACAGCCCACATGGGGCATCCCTAGAGCATATAACTGTGGTGACCAATTGGGAGTGGGCTGCTGGTAAACATAGGATGTCTCCTATAAAAGATCACAGCTACACAGTTGGGAAACATGACCAACCTACCAAATACATAGAAATAAAACAACAAGTTAGGCAAAAATGATGTAAGAAAGAAACATGTTCCAAATGAAGGAACAAGATAAAACCCCATAAGAAGAACTAAGTGAAGTGGAGATAACCAAACTACTGGAGAAAGAGTTAGGGTAATGATTGTAAAGATGACCAAAGAATTCGAGAGAAGAGTGGACACACAGAGTGAGAAGACAGAAGTTTGTAACAAGGAGTAGGAAAATATAAAGAGCAACCAAACAGAGATGAATAATATAATAACTGCAATGAAAAATGCACTAGTAAAAATCAAAAGTAGAATAAACAATACAGAGAAGCCAATCAGTGAGCTGGAAGACAGAGCAGCAGAAATCACTGATGCTGAACAGAAAGAAGGAAAAAAAAATAAAAAGTAATGAGGACAGTTTAAGAGATCTCTGGGACAATATCAAGCATACTAACACTTGCTTTATAGGAGTCCCTGAAAGAAAAGACAAAAAAGGGGGGGTAGAGAACATATTTGAAGACATAATAGCTGAAAACTTCCCTAACCTGGGAGAGGAAACAGACATTCAAGTCCAGGAAGAACACCTAGACACATTTTAATTAAAATGGCAAAAGAAAAAGATAAAGAGATTATTAAAAGCAGCAAGGGAAAAACAACAAGTTATATATAAGGTAACTCCCATTAGGCTATCAACTGACTTTTCAGCAGAAACTCTGCAGATCAGAAGAGAGTGGCACAATATATTTAAATTCATGAAATGAAAAAACCTACAACCAGGAATACTTTACCCAGCAAGGCTCTCATTCAGATTTCATGGAGAGATAAAAATTTTACAGACCAGGAAAAGCTAAAAGAATTCAGCACCACCAAACCAGCTTTACAAGAAATGTTAAAAGGAGTTCTCTAAGCAAAAAAGAAAAGGCCAAAACTAGAAACATGAAAATAGCGAAAGAACAAAGCTCATCAGAACAGGCAAATATACAGTAAGGTAGAAAATCAACCACATACAAAGCTAGTAGGAAGGTAAAAGGAGTAAGATCATCCATATCCACAATAAGCAGTTAAGGGATACACAAAACAATTAGATGGAAAATATGTCAAAAAACAGTAATCATGAGGGGAGGAGAATACAAATGCAGGACTGTTAAAATGAATTTGAAATTAAGAGATCAGCAACTTAAAACCTCACAGTAATCAAAAACCAAAAATCTATAACAAATACACACACACACACACACAAACACACACACACACACACGGAATGGAATCCGAGCAAAACACTAAAGACAGTCATCAAATCCCAAGAGAAAAAACAAAAAGAAGAAGAAAAGGAACCAAAAAGAACTACAAAAACAATTAACAAAATGGCAGTAAAAAGGTACATATCAATAATTACTTTAAATGTAAATGGACTAAATGCTCCAATCAAAAGACACAGAGTAGATGAATGGATACAAAAACAAGACCCATATATGCTACCCACAACAGACTTATTTCAGATGTAAAGACACACAGGGCTTCCCTGGTGGCGCAGTGGTTGAGAATCCGCCTGTCGATGCAGGGGACACAGGTTTGTGCCCCGGTCCGGGAAGATCCCACATGCCGCAGAGCGGCTGGGCCTGTAAACCATGGCCGCTGAGCCTGCACATCCGGAGCCTGTGCTCCACAACGGGAGAGGCCACAATAGTGAGAGGCCCGCATACCACAAAAAAAAAAAAAAAAAAAGACACATAGACTGAAAGTGAGGGTATGGACAAAAGTTTTATCATGCAAACAGAAAAGAAAAGAAAGTTGGTGTAGCAATACTTATATCAGACAAAATAGACTTTAAGACAAAGACTGTTGCAAGAGACAAAGAAGGCCATTACATAATAATCAAGGGATCAATTCAAGAAGAAGATATAACAATTGTAAATATATATACACCCAACATAGGGGCACCTAAATGCATAAAGCAAATATTAACAGACATACAGGGAGAAATTGACAGTAACACAATAATAGTAGGGGACTTTTAACACCCCACTAACATCAATGGACAGATCACGCAAACAGAAAATCAATAAGGAAATACTGCCCTTAAGTGACACACTGTATCAGATAGATTTAATAGATGTATATGGAACACTGCATCCAAAAGTAGCAGAATACACATTATTTTCAACATGCACATGGAACATTTTTCCAGAATAGGTCACATGCTAGGCTACAAAATGAGCCTCCTTAAATTTAAGAAAATGGAAATCATATCAAGCAACTTTTTCAACCACAATATTATGACATGAAACCAACTACGAGAAAAAAAAAAAGCAAAAAACACGCTAAAAAAAAAATCTGCTACAGGGCTTCCCTGGTGGCACAGTGGTTGAGAGTCCGCCTGTCGATGCAGGGGACGCGGGTTTGTGCCCTGGTCTGGGAGGATCTCACATGCCGCGGAGCAGCTGGGTCCGTGAGCCATGGCCACTGGGCCTGCGCATCCAGAGCCTGTGCTCCACAATGGGAGAGGCCACAATGGTGAGAGGCCCGCGTACCTCAAAAAAAAAAAAAAAAAAAAAAAAAAAATCTGCTACTAAATAATCAATGGATGACTGAAAAAAATCAAAGAGGAAACCAAAAAATACTTTGAGACAAAAGAAAATAAAAACATAGTGCTCCAAAATCTACAGGACACAGTAAAAGCAGTTCTAAGAGGGAAGTTTATAGCAATACAAGCTTACCTCAGGGAACAAGAAAAATCTCAAATACACGGTCTACATTACACCTAAAGTAGCTAGAAAAAAAAGAAGGAACAAAACTCAAAGTTACTAAAAAAAAAAAAAAAAAAAACCAATAGAAAAGAATCAATGAAACTAAGAGCTGGTTCATTAAAAAGATAAACAAAATCAATAAACCTATAGCCAGGCTCACCAAGAAGAAAAGAGAGAGAGCCTAAATCAATAAAATCAGAAATGAAAAAGAAGTTACAATTGACACCACAGAAATACAAAGGATCATAAGTGATTACTATGAACAGCTATATGTCAATAAAATGGACAACCTAGAGAACTGAATGAATTCCTAGAAATGTACAGTCTCCCAAAACAGAAACAGGTAGAAATAGAAAATATGAACAGACCAGTTACCATCAATGAAACTGAATCAGAAATTTTCAAAAATTCCAACAAACAGAAGTCCAGTACTTCTGAGATGACATCTACCAAACATTTAAAGAAGGGTTAACACCTATCCATCTCAAACTATTCCAGAAAATTGCAGAGGTAGGAATGCTTCTGAACTCATTCTATAAGGCCACCATCACCCTGATACCAAAACCAGACAAAGATATGACCAAAAAAAAAAAAAATTATAGGCCAATATCACTGATGAACATACATCAAAAATCCTCAACAAAATATTAACAAACCAAATTCAACAATATACTAAAAAATCATACACCATGATCAAGTGGGATTTATCCCAGGGATGCGAGGATGGTTCAATATCTGCAATGTACTAACACAACATTAAATCAACTATACCCAAATTTTAAAAATGTTTTAAATACCTGCAATGTTAATGATATACCACATTAACAATCTGAAAATAAAAATCATATAATCATATCAATAGATGCAGAAAATGCTTTTGACAACAATTAACATCCATTTATGATAAAAACTCTCCAGAAAGTAGGTATAGAGGGAACATATCTCAACATAATACAGGTCATATATGATAAGCCCAGAGCTAACATCATGCTCAACGGTGAAAAGCTGAAAGCATTTCCTCTAACATCAGGAACAAGACAAGGATGCCAACTTTCACCACTTTTATTCAACATAGTTTTGGAAGCCATAGCAATCAGACAATAAAAAGAAGTAAAAGGAATTCAAATTGGAAAGAAAGAAGTAAAACTGTCACTGTTTGCAAACTACATGAAACTATACATAGAAAATCCTGAAGACATTACCAAAAGACTACTAAAGCTCACCAATGAATTCGGTAAACTTGCAGGATACAAAACTAATATACAGAAATCTGTTGAATTTTTATACACTAACAATGAACTATCAGAAAGATAAATTAAGGATACAATCCCACTTACAATCGCATCAGAAAGAATAAAATACCTAGGAATAAACTTCCTAAGGAGATAAAAGACTTGTACTAGAAAACTGTAAGACACTGATGAAAGAAAATGAAGAGGACAGAAACAGATGCAAAGATATACCATGTTCATGATTGGAAGAATACTGTTTAAATGACCATACTACCAAAGGCACTCTACAGGTGCAATGCAATCCCTATCAAAATATCAATGGCATTCTTCACAGAACTAGAATAAATAATTGTAATATTTGTATGAAAACACAAAAGACCCTGAAGCCAAAACAATCTTAGGAAAGAACAGAGCTGGAGGTATCACATTCCCTGACTTCAGACTATATTACAAACCACAGTAATCAAAGCAGTGTGGTACTGGCACAAAAACAGACACATAGACGAATGGAACAGAATAGAGAGCCCAGAAATAAACCCATGCACTTACGGTCAATTAATCTATGACAAAGGAGGCATGAATACATAATGGAGAAAAAAGTTTCTTCAATAAGTGGTGCTGGGAAAACTGGACAGGTACATACAAAAGAATGAAATTAGAGCATTCTCTTATCCCATATACAAAAATAAACTCAAAATGGATTATAAACCTAAATGTAAGACCAGAAACCATGAAAGACCTAGAAGAAAACATAGGCAGAACACTTTTATTTTATTTTTTATTGACATAAATCCTAGCAATATTTTTTTGGATCCTTCTCCTAAGGTAAAGAAAACAAAAGCAAAAATAAACAAATGGGACCTAATTAAATTAAATGTAAGGCCTTTACACACCAAAGGAAACCATCAACAAAATAAAAAGACAACCTATTGAATGGGAGAAAATATTTGTAAATGATATGACTAATAAGGGGTTAATATCCAAAATACAAAAACACCTCATACAACTCAATACCAAAAAAACAACCTGCCTGAAAAATGGGCAGGAGACCTGAACAGACATTTTTCCAAAGACACACAAATGGCCAACAGGCACATGAAAAGATGTTCAACATCGTTAATCATCAGAGAAACGCAAATCAAAATCACAATGCGATATCACCTCACACGTGTCAGAATGGCTATCATCAAAAAGACCACAAATAACAAATGCTGGTGAGGCTGTGGGGAAAAGCAAACATTTGTACACTGTTGGTGGAATGTAAATTGGTACAGCCACTGTGGAAAACAGTATGGAGGTTCCTTAAAAGACTACAAGGGAATTCCCTGGCAGTCCAGTGGTTGGGACTCTGCACTTTCACTGCTGAGGGCCCTGGTTCAATCCCTGGTCAGGGAACTGGGATCCTACAAGATGCATGGCACGACCAAAATACAAACAAACAAACAAACAAAAAAAAAAAGAGAGAGAGAGAGAGACTTCAAACAGAAGTACCAAATGACCCAGCAATTCCACTCCTGGGTATATATCTGAAAAAAACAAAAACACTAATTTGAAAAGACATATGCACCCCAATGTCTTTAGCAGCATTATTTACAATAGCCAAGATGAATGGATAAGAAGATGTGGTAGATATATACAATGTAATACCACTCAGTCATATAAAAGTATGAAATTTCACGATTTGCAATAACATGGATGGACTTGGAGGGTATTATGCTTGTGAAATAAATCAGGCAGAGAAAGACAAATACTGTATGTTATCACTTATATGTGGAAACAGACTCACAGATCTATATAGAAAACTAGTGGTTACCAGTGGAAAGAAGGAAGGGGGAAGGGGCAAGATAGGGCTAGGGGATTATGAGATACAAACTACTACATATAATAAATAAGCTGCAAGGATGTATTATACAGCACAGGGAATATAGCCAATATTTAAAAATAACTGAAACATATAATTTTATAAATCAACTATATCTCAATAAAAAAATAAACTAAAAAAGGTGGAAAAAGACAACACACAAACAGTAATCCTAAAAAATAACCAGTGTGTCTATCTTACTATCAGGCAAAATTAATCTCAAGACAAAGCCTACTACCAGAGATAAAGTGGTAGATTTCATAATAATAAAATGGTCAAACCACTTAAAATACATAATAAAACTTAATCTACATGTGTGTATTCATTGGTTCCACACATACACAGTGCAACTCTTTCCACTGAGGGACTAGAAGCAATGATACTAGCAGCAATGAGCAACCAGATCTTGGTTTCTAAATGCCATTCTCCAATAAAAAGGAACCAGGGCTACCCAGAGCAATGGATGATTCTAGGACTAAGACAGGAAAAATAAAAGATGAGATTGGAGCATCTTGTGGTACTAAAAGGTAAGAAACTGCTAAAAAAAAAATTTTAATGGGAGTATATCAAAGGGATATAGAAAACAGCCTTTAAAGAATTTACAATGACCTAAACTAGAATGATTTGAGAAACTAAGTAAATAATACACTTTTGGATTACAATTCAAAGTATAAAATATACATGAGTCCATGCTGATATAAAGGGTTGAACCAATAAATTAATGATGGGGGAATGAGAGGGAAAAAATCTTCCTTACAGAAGAATTCCAGATAATTTATGTAGATACTCCTTCCAGAAGGTGAAGCTTAATCTGCTCTTCCCCACCCCACCCCACTCCCACAATACCACCGTAAGTGTAAGCTACCCTTAGTGACTCACTTCCAAAGAAGAAGAAGGAAAGGGAAAAACTGTAACTCTTCAGTGAAGAAACCTGGCAAACATCACCTTATCCACGTGATGAAGGGTCACATCACCAGTGATGCCATGTGGATACCACACATTCCCCGATATGATGAGATAAAAAGGGAAGCTGACTTGTGTGGTATTCTTTCCACAAACCCATAACCCCAGTCTAATTATAAGAAAAATATCAGACAAACCCAGATTGAGGGACATTCTACAGGATACCTAGTCAGTAACTATCAAGACTGCCAAGGTCATGAAAAACAAGGAGAGTGAGAAATTATCACAGATCAGAGGAATATGGGGAGACAGGACAACTAAACAATGTGCTACCCTCAACTGAATCAATGAACAGAAAGAGGACATTAATGGAAAAACTGGTGAAATACAAATAAACTCTGGCATTTAGTTAACAGTGATGTGTCCATGCTGGTTTCTTAGTTTGGACAAGCGTAAATGTAAGTTGCTAACAATGGGGGAACTGGGTGAGGGGCATACCAGAACTCTCTGTATTATCTTTGAAACTCTTCTGTAAATCTAAAACTATTTCCCCCCAATTATAATTACATTAGTAAAAATCAAACTAACTAAATAAATGTTTAATAGCAAGAGAAATGGTAAACAAATTATGGTACACCTATATCATGGGATACTATGTGTAACCTTCAAAAATGTTTAAAAGGAATTTTAACAATGTGGTAAAAGCTTACTAAATAATGTTTCAAGTGTGAAAATCAAGATTAAAAACTGTATATCTAAATCTTATAAAATGTACAAACAACACTGGCAATAATGCATAAAGAAAGGAACAAAGTAAATTAAAGAAATCTATACATTTTCCACATAATAGTTTTTTTAAAATTCTCTTCTTGGTGTACCAAGTATGATGAGCACCACATGCCTGAAGGTAAAATTTTCAATTCTATGACCTCTCCTTTGAGGTTTCTACAAAAGTATCATCCTAAATGAGGTAGATCTGACATTTGCCTATCCACAATCAATTCTCTCTTTCCATTCTAAAAGATTTCCAGTTTTATTAAAAATAGCAGTGTGCTTAGGTAAAAAACTACATTTTGATTGTATACAAAAATCATCTAGGAACGCTCTTTAAAAGGGTAAAGACCCAGCTAAGTTTGTGTTCCCCTTTACCTCTTACCCTTCCTTTTCTTCTTGACATTACACTGGAAATAGAACAGTCATCGTGAAATTATGAGAAGAAAATATGTGGGTAAAAGCGACATGTTATGGATTTCTGAGCAGAAAGATAGAAGAAGCCTGGTCCCCAACTGCAAAAGCCCTGAACTGCCTACCCTCCCTACTTTGTGTTACAAGACAAAAATAACACCCCCACATATTTTTAAAACACCACTGTTTCAAGTTTTCTCTTCTGAGCACATGTATACAATCCAAACATTAAAGAACTGATTCCTGTACCCAAATTTTTCTTATTATATGTCCTGCAAAGAGAACAAAATCTACTTTTAAGAAAGTCATTCAGGCTCAATAGTATTTGGTATTTTTCAAGCCACAATAAATACTGGCTTAGGTTCCCCTGGGATAGGTAGAAGAGGAACTGTTCCATCCTTGTTTGGGGGAAGGCTAAGGATAAACAACTTGAGTTGTTTTATTATTAAAACAATGACAATAAAATCAGAGTTAAAACTCTCAATTTACTTTAACTTAATGAGTAGTGTTTATATAACAAAACATTTTAGTGAGCAGGCATTTGCTGTGCAGAGGTCATTTGGAGTGAAAAAAGAATAAAATAAGATCTTCTCTTCAAGAAGCTCCTCCCTTTAAGTGTTTTAAACTGTCTTAACAAAATGAACCATGATGGGAGACAGAAACTATTTCCACTTTTTAAATTTGCTATACTACTCGGTTACAATCAACAACAAAGACAAATAGCTGAGGGGAAAAAAACCCCAATTCCCAAATAAGGAAGTTAATTGAAGAAACTGTAGTACAGTAAGACAAAGAATATTATATATTCATTAAAAAATAAGTACGGAGATTGTGAATAATGTAAAATAAGGATCAGACAGGGTCATAAAATCTCAAATAGGGAATGTTTTGCCTTTTTGTTCATATTTCACTATGTATTACTAAATATGAAATGATAAAATAAATATGAATCTGGCCACATATATATATATATATATATATATATATATGTATATATATATTCTGAAATGTTCCTACTGCAAAACACCTAAAATGCTGGATAAAACAGAAAATGTACTTTTAAAATTTCATATTAAAATGAATATTAAGCTTTCCTGGAAGCGAGAAAAATTCTAAAAGAGCCAGGAATGAGAGCAGCAGGGAGGAAAGCTATCTTAATGGCCTAAAGCAGGGGTTGGAAAACTATGGCCCACAAGCCAAATCCAGTTTATAGTCATAAGCTAGGAATAGTTTTTAAATTTTTTAATAGTTGAAAATTAAAAAAGAAGAAATCTTAACAAAATTTATGAAACTCAAATTTCAGTGTCCATAAATGAAGTTTTTTACAACACACCTATGCTCATTCATTTAACTACTGTCTACAGCTGCTTTCATATCACAACAGCAGAGACTGTATGACCTGCAAAGCCTAAAATATTTTCTATCTGGCCCGTTACAGAAAAAGTTTGCCAACCCTTGGCCAAGAGCTTCATTTTTAATGAATACACAAAGGGGACAGGAAAGAAAGCCTCTGGCTCACACAGGGCAAGGAATTAAACTGGAGATGTAGTAAAAAGGCAGTAATGACAAAGGGCTACACACTTAATCACAAGTGAACTATAGAAATATATATCCCACAAAATCACATAGCACAGACACATGCCTGCTTCCACAGTAACTATTCATGGGCAGGGTACCAGGGAATAAGAAGAGGACTTTCCCTGAGCATTTGTGGCCACTACACAGCCTGCATATAGATATGGGGCTCAAAAAATACCATGTTGAAAATTTAATTTACATTGGAATTAAATAATCAATGTCCCTCACCCCACGAGCAGCTGCTAATACAATTTTCTCATAAGGACTATAGCATCCATAAATAAAGTTCCAAAGAAACTGAGTTAGCACTAACAACAACAACAAATCACAACAGAAATTCTATTTTTAGTACCAGAGAGCTTGGTTACTCAAACCAACATTTCTTCTTAAAACAAGTAAATGTTAGCTAAAACATTTAAAACATCGCATAAAAAAGCAGTGAAGTGTTAATAAGCTGCTGTGAAAACACCAGGACAAATTCCAGAAGAAACCTGATACCCAGAGAAGTAAGAATATGAGAGCACCAAACTGATTTTGAACTGAAGACATTTCCCAATTACAATTCTAGAAACTTGAGGTTCATCTTGGGAGCCTGAAAGGGCAAGGAAGGCAGAAAGACTCAAATCCATCCAAGAATCCAAGATTCTCCCCATATAGAGCTTCAAAGGACAATTACACCCTAGAAGTAAGGATAGATCACTAAATCCTTACCATCCAGAGGGGAGTCAAAGACAAGTTACCTTCCTGCAGAGCAGAACACAAAATTAATAACAAAAAGGCAGGGAGTTAGGTGAGGGAGTAGAGGAGAAAAACAAAAACAAGATGCTGAGGAAGGTGTAGTCATAGCCAAAGCCTCACAAGAATTTGAAGCCCACACCTGGACAGATCACATGAGATTGGTTTAAGAAACTCCCTTATTGGCAGTGCTACTAGGTACCTGACAGACCTCAAGGAATACACATACACACACACACACACACACACACACACACACACACACACACACACACACACATTTTTCCAATGGTAATAGCCATGACAGAGTCAAAGGAAAGTAGGCAAAAAAGAAAATCAAGATCCATGAGTGTGAACAAGCAGAAAAATACCCACAAAGACTTCAGGTATTAGAATTAATAGGCACAGATATGACAACTATTCTTTATCTGCTTTAAGAAAATAAAATTGTTGAAAATATCTTATAAAAATAGAAAACTATATTAAACTGGTATATACAGAATGGATAAATAACAAGGTCGTACTATATATAGCACAGGGAACTGTATTCAATATCCTGTGATAAACCATAATGGAAAAGAATATGAAAAAGAATGTACATATATATGTATAACTGAGTCACTTTGCTGTACAGCCGTAATTAACAATACTGTAATTCAACTATACTTCAATTTTTAAAAAGTTTTTAAATAGAAAACTGTTAGGAGGGGAGATTCCACATTTGGGGAAACAACAGAAATCCTAGAAATGGGGATAAAAAACAAATTTTAAATTCAGTGTATATCACTGATAATAAGACACAGCAGAACAAAGAATTAATTAACTGGAAGAAAGATCAGAAGAAATTATAGAGAATCAAGTCAGAGAAAAATGATGAAAAATATAGAGCAGGAAATAACAAACATGGATTTTAGAGTGAAATTAATCTAATATGTATTTAATTAAAATTCCAGAAAGAGAAAACAGAGAGATTGAGGCAAGGAAAATATTTTTAAAAAGAACAGCTGAGAATTTTCCAGAACTGATGAAAGACACTAATCAAACATGCAATAAAATCAAAACAGTATAAATAAAAAGGAATCTACTCACAAACATTTCACAATGAAGCAGCTGAAAACCAAAGACATGAAGAAAATTTTAAAGGAGAAAAAAGATAAATTACATTCAAAGTGGGAGTCACACTGACAGCTAATTTAAAACCATCAAAAAAAGAAGCTAGAAATCACTGAGATACTATATGATAAGTACTAAAGGAAAATAACTGCAATCTCAGAATTACATTCCTACTTTTAAGAATAAGGGTGCCATGATCAGCTCGGTGCTTTGAAACCACCTAGAGGGGTGGGAAAAGGAGGGTGGGAAGGAGATGCAAGAGAGAAGGGATATGCAGATGTACGTATGCATATAGCTGATTCACTTTGTTATACAGCAGAAACTAACACAACACTATAAAGTAATTATACTCCAATAAAGATGTTTAAAAAAATAAGGGTGAAATAAATTTCAAGCCAAACAGCAGAAAACAAAACTAAAAATGTTAGTTGCAGACAGACTTCCATCAATGGAAATTATAAAGGACATTCTTCAGGCAGAAGGTAAGTGATCTCAAATGGAAGGCTAATATAAACTAACATTTATTTTATGAAACTATAATAATGTCAAGCAGGAATAAAAAGAAAATTAAAATATAGAACAATGATACCACAAATCAGGTGGAAGGTAAACGGAATTTAGGTGTTCTAAAGTCCTTACCCAGGAGGAAAGTAAAAGTTTAATTAACTTTCAATTTTCGTAAGTTAAGGATGTATGTTGTAATTTCTAGGGTAACCACTGAAAGAACAGAAAGTGTGTATAACTTTCAAAGAGGGAGAGATAATTGAGGGACAGTGAATAAAGGATTTTTAAAAATCAATCCAAAAAGAGACAAGAAGAGGTGAGAAAGAAACAGAGAAGAGCCAAAAACCAGAAAACACAAATTAAAATGATAGATAAAATTTTGAATGTACTAGTAGTAGACTAAATGTAAACGGACTGAATGCCCCTGTTAATAAATATAAATAGCACTGATAATAGATCAAACTGGATTGTTTTAAAAGTGCAGCCATATGCTATTCACAAGAGACACACCTAAAAACTTATTTTCAAAAAAACTGAAAATAATAAAAATACTAACCATACATACATACATACATACATAGCAGTTCTTTTAATATCACACAAAATATCAGACAAAATCATTACTAGAGATAAAAATAATATTACGATGAGATTCGAACACCTAATAACACAGCTTCAAACTAAACAAAACAAAAAGTGATAGTAAGCACTATAATATAATACAAACACACACACATAACCTTTATATATATAATTTTATATACCAAACCATACTACACTACTTGGAGGTCATCAAACTTGAACCATCCTCAAATGTCCACCTTCAGATGAATGGTGAAGTACCTCGTGATATTTTGATAGAGCAATGAAAATAAATGAGCCACAAAGACACAGACGATTTGTAGCAACATAATGTTGAGTGTAAAATACAAGCCTCAGATATGTTACCCTTTTCATAGGGATCAAAGGCAAGGAAAAGTAAATAATACAGTATATATGGTTAGAGACATAACTACAAAAAACATAAGTAAATGATGTACACAAAATTTAGCATACTAGTTATCTCTTGTAGAGGAAGAAGCAGGGATATGATGTAATTGATCTACTCAGAGGGCTTCAAATTTGCTGATAATATCTATCTTAAGCTGAAGAGCAGGACAAAGATGTTTATCTTATTTTTATGTTTTATAATTTTCATATATTATACATTTATAATATATATTTTTTCATATATTATACATTTTAATGCATTATATATTTTATAACAAATGAAAAATATAAATACTAAACTATGTCCAATAGTCTATTTAAAAATATGATGTCAATGTTTTTAATAAATAAGTGTCTTTATATATCTCTCAAAAAAGTAAACTCTATTAAGATGCTAACAATCTCTTTCTGGCTGATACATCATTATTGATGTGTATTTCTTCATTGTACCTCTTAACATTTTCCAAGTTCTCTAGAATGAACATATATTACTTTTATAATCAGAAAAAAGTTAGTTTCCATAAAATTAAAAATAGAAACAACAGCTCAAGGCAAATGTTTGGAAAATTTTCTGACTTATTGTTCACTGGAATTGCAACTGATTTTAATTTTAAAAAATATGGTTGCAATTTTAAAAACAACAACAATGACACTTTTATGTTCTACATAAGGGAAGTTCCAATAATGTAGCCTTTGGAACACTTTAAAAAATAGTGGAATACTGAAATGGTCACAATGTTCTTAGGCCAAGAGCCCCATAAAAAACCAAAAGATGTGGGTAACAAACTATTCCAAATACCCACAACTGAAACTGGATGTAGAAAAAAATTAGATGTAAAAAAAATTTTACTTCTGTCTTTTATAAAGCCAAAAAACACATGACCCCAAAGAACATATTGTGCAAATTTATAATTAACTGTCTACAGATGTTACATAGCATTTATCATTTCCATGCAAGACCAACAAAGGTCAAAAAACAGGTAGGCAACTTACTAAAACTAAGGTATTCTCAAGAGATAAAAGGTGAAACAGAGGTTGATATCTTCCGGTCTTCCTTCTTTTTATCCCCTGGAGTATGTTATATTCTCATAGTCATGGAAGGGGATAAAATCACAGAAGCAATCATTTTAGTGTCAGTTGTCATAAGAAGACTGGGGCTAAGAAAAATCATGTAAAGAAAATGCAGGTAAGTGTAAAGAATAAGAAGGCAAAATGTAAATAGAATACAAAGTCAAGTGACAGTGAAGACAGAGCCTAAAGGTTTGTACTAGAATCTACTGTTAAAAGATCTAAAAGTCAGGGCTCTCACTCTCAAAGTATTTAGCAAGTATTCTCAGAATTGCTGATTCTGCTGGCAGTTCTCATAATTTTGATCTATTCTAGGAGGTAACCACATCACGTGATGGTTGGGAAAACACATTCAAGAAGTTTAAATGACTTCACTAAAGTCACAAGCAAGACTAGGGCAAAACTAGAATCTAATACACCCAGAACATTCTTCTTCTTCACATGTTAGTGCAAACTGCTTAGGATCTACACACAATCTCTATTATATACTGACTCACACATATTCTCATGTGAGTAAAATTGGAAATGACTGCAAACAAAAACAGTAAAAATTAATATGGTAAAAATTTCACTCTTGGATAATGCCACTCTCAAAGAAGGCAGAGTAAGCACAGAATGGAAAGCTAAGCACTTTTTATTCTTCTTACTGACAAATTTGGTACGCACAAGGCTAATCCTGTCATTTTTTTCATCCTATGCAATATAAATCATAAAGATGTGACAGGGATTAAACTTCCAATGCAAAGCACTTCGAACACTAGTAGATTACAGCTGTGTAACAAATGTGTAGGGTTTTTTTCAGGGTTCTACTTGCCAAGTGTCCAAAACTGCAGGGGGTATATTTGACCAGATTCAAAGAGCTGTAAAACAATTTGGCAGGATATGGTAGGGATATTGTTAGACTACAGGAAAAAAGTCCTGACGTCATCAATGTCAAAGGGAGAAAACTGACAACAACAATAGCAACAACAAAAATACAAGGGCAGGGGCAAGAATTAGCCTGTATAGAAAATAGAAAGAATCATCAAAGAAAACATAGGCTAAATGAATTCCCAAGAAACCTTAATGAAACCCAGGGGTATGAACAGGTGATCATAAGAAAAAGCAAAGTATGAGAGACTACACAAAGAACAGCTCAGGATGAAAGGTAAATATTTATAAAAGTATTGATGATGGCCTAGCAATTTCCAATCACATGTATTCACATTGGTCTATGGAGACTATCCGCATTAATTGCCAGCATTTCCAGATGAGAAAAACAAAGTTAAAAGATACATATTAATGGTCGACTATCACTTAGAAAATCAGAAACAAGATGCAAACCACCACATCCAATATACCATGATTCCAGTAAAATACTATAAAAAGTATTTTACTTACCTTAAAATTACTGATTCCATATTTAGAAGAATAAATGAAACATTTCAGAATGGGCTGTTTTAGCAATGAACTTGCCCACATGTACTTCTGTTTAGTGTCATTTCTGTGTGCAATGAAAAAACTCGCAGCTTCATACCAACAAATTGAATCCATATAACACCTACCAAGAAGACAGCAACAAGTATATGACACATACAGTGGCTAATACTAGAAATATAAAAATGAATATAACAATTCAGCTGAAACACACAAACGTCTATTAAATACCTATTGTGTGTGAGGCACTCTGCCAATGCTATATGCCAGTATCACTGACATGGTCTTACCCTCAAATAGTCCAACTGAGTGGGCAAGACCAACAAAAACATATCAGTACACTGAAGACTAAGTGCAATGACAGAGGTATGTACAGGGTACCACACTAGCCCACAAAGCGAGGAAATGGGAGAAAGAATTCAGGGAAGGTTTCTAAGATGAGGTGACCTAGAACTGAATCTTCTAGGTTTGTTCAGCCAAAAGAAAAGAATATACCCAGCACAAGAGAGAATATGAGGAAAGGTACAATGGCAAGAACACAGAAAAAGAAGATTCATGGGCTAAGGCAGGACACCAAAAGTGGATGACAAAGGAGCCCATGAAGGAATTAAAAAAACGAATGCTCACATAACCAGTTTCTGTCTAAATAACTTCAGAAACCGTCAATTTTACAGGTGCTAGAATGAAAAGAGACACAAGAGGTGACAGGAGAAGAACAGGAACTAGACAGGAACCAGATAGTAATGGACAGCCTTGTATACTGGGTTAAGAAGCCTGGATATTATTCCCAAGTGTTGGGAACTACTGCTATTTGAAAAACGTTGTTCTTTAGTGCTGTCATCCTAATGACTATGTAGAGAATGGACATGAGGGATGAAACAATGGAAGGCTGTAAAGTCTGTTAACCTAGGATGATGAGAGTCTAAACTGGAGCATTAGTAGTAGAGGTGGATATGAGGTGGAAGATTTTAAAAATATCTTCAAGACTTGGTAAGAGCAGAGGTTTAAAACCTGCCAAGCTCCTCCACTCTCTAGCTGTATGATCTTGGGCAATTTCTTCATCTGTAAAATAGGGATGCACCTACTTCATAGGTGTACTGTGAGTATGAGTTAACACATGTAAAGAGCTCAGAATAGTGCATGCCAAAGCATGAATACTGAAAAATGGTTTGGCAACTGTGGCAGTAGCAGCAGTAGTAATGTTGGGCAGACTGTAATAATGAAGTACATGTAAAAAGAGGAAGAGAGAAAGATGAATGTCTAGATCCCTAACTTGAAAGACTAGTTAGTGCAGCTACCAAATGAGAAAGAAAAAAGAAGAGAAGGCCTTGTTCAGGCTTACAGGGTGAATGAATATGAGTTTATTTTCAGACAATTTGAGTCTTAGAAACCATTTTGAGTTTCATTAAGATGAAGCTGTCCTGCAGTCAGAAAACAGGAGTGGAATTTAGGTAAGAGTTCAGAGCAGACAAAGATATTTAAGAGTCAATGATACATACATAATAGTCGAAGTCCTGAGAGTTTTCATGTTTCCTTAGGCAGAAAGCCTACAGTACAAACCAAAAAAGTGGTCAAGGACAAAACTTGGACATTATTACAAGTGCATCAAACCAGGTGTAGAGCCCTTTGGGGGACAAATGCCCTATATATTTTTTTAAATGTTCTTAAAATAGCTTAAACCACTAGGAAATCATGGAGAAAATAATGGAAAGACGGGAAAGGCAATGAAAAGGGGGAATAGAAAACATGGCAGCCAGAGGGGCATAAGGTGGAGAGAGACTAGGAAACCCTAAGCAGTACCTAGCGCAAGACTATTAAGAACAACATACAATGCCAAACCAAGCTGGTTATGGAAAGAGAAAGAAAGAGAGAGATAGACAGAGGAAAAGAAAAAAAGGAGGAATAGATAGAGATGAAGATAGAGATGGAGATGAAAAGAAGGAAGCCCACTTCTGCCCATAACTCTGTTTCCATTCAACTGCCCTTATCAAAAACATCATTTTAGTCTTTCCATCTTTCCTGTCAATACCTCCTACAAAAGAATCAAAATGTACTACTCACTGACACTGATACAGCCAATGTGAAGCAGTAACATAAGGAGACACAAGCTACTCATTTAATGCAACATTTTTAAATACTAATTATGATCAAGACATTGTACAAGAAACCAAAGATGAAATGATGTTCAGACGGATAATCATTCATTTAAAGAATTTAAAACCTCATTATAGAGTCAAGGCAAATACATAAAGAAATAAGATTCAATTTTTAAAAATCACATGAAGATTACCAAACTAATGATCAGATAGTAAATGCTATTCTCATTCAAATGAAGGAGGATTGCTATAGACTGGAGTGATGGGGAAGCAAACTAGTAGAGTGGAGGAAAAAGAAATGTAGAACAAGAATTGCTGAGTTTCTAATCTGAGCTCTGTTCCTGAATTTCTTTTTAAACCTCTGAGCCCGGGCTTCCCTAGTGGCGCAGTGGTTGAGAATCTGCCTGCCGATGCAGGGGACATGGGTTCGTGCCCCGGCCCGGGAAGATCCCACATGCCGCGGAGTGGCTGGGCCTGTGAGCCATGGCCGCTGAGCCTGCGCGTCCGGAGCCTGTGCTCCGCAACGGGAGAGGCCACAACAGTGAGAGGCCCGTGTACCACAAAAAAATAATAAAAATAAAAAATAAACCTCTGAGCCCAAATCTAAATCTATTAAAAGTAGATAATAATACCAACAGCTATACCACATAAAATTCTTATGAGAAATCAACTGAGATGATATATATAAAAATATTTTGCCAACTGCAAGTAATGTACAAAAGTTAACTAAGTTGACCATGATTAACGATTAAGTTGACCATGCTTCTCCCTATTCCTTCAAATAAGTAGAGCTAAAATTTTTGGATATTATGTATAAAACAAACATGAAGATTCAGAAAGGTACAGAGAATAAGAAAGACTGCCTAGGGACCTCGGAAACTGAGGAACATCACAGAGGTTAAGTTCCCTGGGGTTTTTTGTTACTGTTATTTTTGTTTTTGTTTTGTTTTGGTCTCATATATCCCAGAGCAGGTATAAGAGAAACTAACAACCAAGAAAAACCAACCAAAGCAGACATGGTCAAAGAAAAGCCCCTTCTCTGTAGCCAAAGGACTAGGAAAGGGTCAACCTAGCAAGAGAGTACACTTTTAGAAAGTAACAATCCCCCTCCAGCCAAACACCCTGGGGGAAAAATGCAAACTCCACTCCCACCCCAACAGAAAAGGCCAAGTTGGGAAGAGACTCCCACCCTCATCAGGCAGTAACAAGGCCCCTCCCCATGGTGTCAGTGGAGGTTATGAGGGGGATGCTAGACTTCAACCCCAATAAAGTAATAGTGAGGTATTCCTCTCCAGCACCCCAACAAGGTAGTGTCAAAGGAGGCCCAGTGGGGAAAATCAGAACTTTTACCATCATCCAGTGGTAACAAATCCTTCTCCCACTGCAGGGTCAGTACAGGCCACTTAAGGAACATTAACAAAGTGTCTCTCCCCCTCCCAGCCAAGAAAGTGTCAGTGAAAGCCTGGGGGGAACCTGAAATCCTACCTTCTTCTATTAGTAACAAAGCACTCTTCCTCCCAGGGTGTCAAAGGAGGCCAAGTGGGGAACCCAAATTTCCACTACAACTGGCAGCAAAATGTAACCAATTTCTCTGTTGAAACAGTCCAGCACAGCTAAAAATATCTGCTAAAATTGAAAATTTAAATAAGATCTAACCTCATAATATGTAAAACACACATAATAAATAAAAAATCATGCATAATATCAAGAACCAGGAAGCTCTTAACTTGAACTTAGAAAAAAAAAAAGACAACCAATAGACACCAAAAGTAAGATAACACAGATGTTAGTACTATCTGACAAGGATTCTGAAGCAGCCATAAAAATGCTTCAACAAACAATTATAAACATGCTTGAAACAAATGGACTGTCAACTGTATAGTACTATCCAAAAGCTAACTCATGAAAAGGATGCACTTCTCCTCTCACTACAGAGAGCTAAAAACATTTTTAGAACTAAAAACTACAACAACCAAGAAATTTAAAAGTCTCAGTGGATAGTCTCAATGGCTAAATGGAGAAGACACAGGAAAAAACAATTAGTTACCTTGAGAAGAAAACAATAGAAATTACTCAACCTATACAACAGAGAGAAAATAGACTACAAACAAATAAACAGAGCCCCTGGGACACATGGAAATATGTTCTTAACATTGGAATCCCAGAGGAAAGGAGAAAGACAGTGGGGCTGAAAGGCATTTAAAGAAATAATGACTAAAAACTTCCCATATTTGGCAGGAGACACAAAATGCAATTCAAATACTACTACTGTATATCAGAAACTATGGAGGACAAACGAAATGATACAATATCTTCCAAGTGCTGAAAAAAAAGAACAGCCAACCTCAAATTTTATATCCAGTGAAATTATCCTTTAAGAGTAAAGGGGAGGGCTTCCCTGGTGGCTCAGTGGTTGAGAATCTGCCAGCCAGTGCAGGAGACACGGGTTCGTGTCCCGGTCCGGGAAGATTCCACATGCCGCGGAGCGGCTGGGCCCATGAGCCATGGCCGCTGAGCCTGTGCAACCGGAGGCTGTGCTCCGCAACAACAGAGGCCACAACAGTGAGAGGCCCATGTACCACCAAAAAAAGAGAGAGTAAAGGGGAAATGAAAAGATATATGCACCCAAAGTTCACTGAAGCATTATTTACAATAGCCAAGATATGGAAGCAACCTGTGTCCATCAACAGATGAATGGAAAAAGAAGATGTCTCCCTTTCTCTCTCTCCCTCTCTCTCTCACACACACACACACACAAACACACATAAACACATACAGTGGAATACTATTCAGCCATAAAAATGAATGAAATTTTGCTATGTGCAACAACTTGGATGAACTTGGAGGGTATTATACTTAGTGAAATAAGTCAGAGAAAGACAAACACTATATGCTAACACTTACATGTGGAATCTAAAAAATAAAACAAACTAGTGAATATTTTAAAAAAACAAAAAAACAAAAAACCTCACAGATATCAAGAACAATCTAGTGGTTACCAGCCAGGAGAGGGAAGGTGGAGAAGGGCAAGATAGGGGAAGGGGATTAAGAGGTACAAACTATTATGTAGAAAATAAGTAAGTTACAGGATATATTGTACAGCACAAGGAATACAGCCATATTTTATAATAACTAAATGGAATATAACCATTAAAAATTGTGAATCACTATGTGGTACACCTGAAACTTTATACCGTAAATCAAATACATCTCAATAAAAAATAAATAGCAAAAAAAAAAAGTTAAGGGAAAATCATGTCAGATATTGTCAGAATGTCTCAAAACATTAAAGATGAAGGAAAACTAAGAGAGAATCTGTCACCCACAGACCTACCCTAAAGAATGCCTAAAGGATGTTCTTAAATAGAAAGGAAATGATAAATGAATGAATCTTGGAACATCAGGAAAGAAGGAAGGAGAAAAAAGAGAAAGAGAAAAAATATGAATAAGTACAATAGACTTGCCTACTCCTCTTGAGTTTTCTAAATTATATTCAATGATCAAAGCAAAAATATAATATTGTATTGTCTGGTGGGGATTTCAATACATAGAGAGGAAAATTTTAAGACAACTATACTCTCTTCAAGGGAGAGTAAAGAGACATGGAGAGGTAAGATTTCTACACATTAAATGGTAAAACACTGATACCAGGAGATCTCTGTGGTGATGGAACAGTTCTACATCCTATACAAATGAGAAAATGACACACACTCATCCATACACACACACTGTACCACTGTCAGTTTGCTGCTTTTAATACTGTGCTATAATTATGTAAGATGTGACCAATGGGAGAAAATGGGTAAAGGGTACACAGGACTTCTTCAAACTATCCCTGCAATCTTTGTAATTCTATAATTATTTTAAAATTTAAACATTTTAAGAAAGTCAACTGAAGATACCAAGAAACCTATATGAAGAAGGTAGCAATTGACTGGGATCTGAATATAGTGCTAGGTTTTATTACAAGCAAAGGATATAGCAGGCCAACTGAGGTCCTGATATGTTCACAGGACAATCTGGGCAGGAAGAGAATATTTGAGTAAAGGAGAAAAGGACAATGAGATAAGAGAGAGAGGCTGTGACAAGCTGTGGACAGCCTTGATGTAATATGTAATATGTAACTATTCTATAATCAATAGGAATCTTAGGAATAAGTTCAAACACTTATGAATAAAGTTTCATTAACAGTATGGCAAAACTAAGATTCAAAACAAAGCAAAATACCACTAAATATAGGAAATATAAATGATGTGGCTAAAAACATATCAGAGTATCAAATTTTAGGCAAATTTCAGTAAGTACAGAAGATTGAGAGAAGCAAGGACTCCAGCCCGAGAAAATCTGAGGAATGCTCATAATGTGATAAAGCAGTACCCTGTTCTACTATAAAAGCAGTAGTATCCCTAGAAAGCAGGTAGCATTAACCTTTTCTTTTCCCTGTCTCTTCTATATATTTGTCCAAATAATAAGAATCTCAAAGAAGAAAGATAAAAAAACAATAAATATTTTTAAATAATTATAACAATGAAAATACTAGATATTTAGAGAAGCTACTAGTATGATGAACGAAGTATGGGATATCAGTCTAAGATGGGTCTGAATTCTTGCTGTACTAACTACCAGGTATGTGACTTAGATCAAGTAATGTTTAACTTTCAAAGCCTCAGTTTTCACCTTTATAAAAATGAGATAGGGCTTCCCTGGTGGCGCAGTGGTTGGGAGTCCGCCTGCCGATGCAGGGGACACGGGTTCGTGCCCCGGTCCGGGAGGATCCCACATGCCGCGGAGCGGCTGGGCCCGTGAGCCATGGCCGCTGAGCCTGCGCGTCCGGAGCCTGTGCTCCGCAACGGGAGAGGCCGCAGCGGTGAGGGGCCCGCGTACCACAAAAAAAAAAAAAAAAAAAAAAAAAAAAAAAAAAAAAAGAGATAATATCAACCTCACAGAGTCACTGTGAAGTTAATGAAATTATGTGGAAAGCAACAAACACATAGAAGGAATTAAATAATTCATTGCCTGTATTATTTTTCATTTGCATACTTTATGTTTTTATGACTCAGTTTTTTAAAAATCTAAGGGGCATATGAATATAAACTCCATAAAATTTTTAAAGGACAAAAGAAATAATGTGAAAATTCTTTGTTAACTAAAAGAAATTAGGATGATTTTTTTTTTTTTTTTGGCGGTACGCAGGCCTCTCACTGCTGTGGCCTCTCCCATTGCAGAGCACAGGCTCCGGACGCGCAGGCTCAGCGGCCATGGCTCACGGGCCCAGCCGCACCGCGGCATGTGGAGTCCTCCCAGACCGGGGCACGAACCCGTGTCCCCTGAATCGGCAGGCGGACTCTCAACCACTGTGCCACCAGGGAAGCCCTAGTGTGATTTTTTTTTAATGGTCAAAAAAGACAAAGGTCAAAAGAGGTCTAAGCTAGAGATCAATAAAAATGGCATTATCTGTTGATGTTTAATAAATGTTAATTAATATAAAGATGCAAACATTATTCAGGGTAACCAAATTCTATGGGCTGAGTTTTGTGTACCAAATTATCTTTCACTTGCACCTAGACTCATAAATAGAAAATCAAAATTTGGGGAAAAGCTCTAATCTTACTGTCTCATTTATAGGAAAGGAAACAGTGATAATGTGCTATTTAAATATGATCTGCTTAAATATTTGGATACAGTCCAGAAAGGAGGCACAACACTACAGTTTCATATATATCCTCTTCATTAGTCTTTGAATCAAAAAAGGTAGAAAAAAAAAACTTTCCACAGGAAATAACTATAATTTTTTCTTAATTTTGCAATTCACTGTCTCTCTCAAAAACCACAGTTCATTTCTGGGAATAAAGTTCAATAGGATAGAATAAGATAAAGTCAGATATTCTTAAGGTTAAAAAAATTGATTTTGTTTACTCAATCTCAATTAAAACCATCAGAGACAGTTTTTTAAATTAATTTTTATTGCAGTATAGTTGCTTTACAATGTTGTGTTAGCTTCTACTGCTCAGCAAAATGAATCAGCCATACATATACATATATCCCCTCCCTTTTGGTTTTCCCTCCCTTTTAGGTCACTACAGTGCATTAAGTAGAGTTCCCTGTGCTATACAGTATGTTCCCATCAGTTGTCTATTTTATACACAGTATCAATAGTGTATATGTGTAAATTCCAATCTCCCAATTCCTCCAACCCCATCCCTTTTAAATTAAAAGCATATCTGTATGAATATTTAAGTCAGATTAAGATCCTATTTTTTACAACTTTGTAATATATTTATAAGATCTTTGAAAGAGCCATTTGACCCTAATATTTAGATTGGGAATAATTTAAATGCCCAATAGTAGAGAAATGGTTCAATAAACTGTGGCACATCAATATGATGACACAATCACTTAAAAATATACTGTGTTCAGTCCTCAGTAGAATGAAGAATGAAGATATAAAAGAGTAACTCTATATTTTCTCCCCTTAGATCAAGGTCAGAAAATCTTATTTACTGTATTTTACTTTAAAAAGCATTTATATAGTACTGACCATTTGCCAGGCACCATTCTAAGTACTTTACAGTATTACCTTACTTAATTTTCATATCAACCCTATGAAAGAAGAAACAGACACCAAGAGGTTAGGTACCTTCCCCAAGGTCACACATATTGTAAGTGACAGAGTAAGGATTTGAAACAGCTTGTCTGGCTGCAGAGTCCATACAGCATTAACCACTATACTCTTCTACCTCCTAATCAATGATAACAGCCTGGTGATCTGTCTTTCCATATCTTTTTCCATGCTCAGGAACATATAAAGCTTTCCTTTTCTATAAAAAGAGACATTTAAAAAGAGACTGTTTTAACATTCATTCACTTATGAAATTTCAAATGAGACAGTCTTTTCATATTTGTCTGTAATTATATAGTCAAGTACATGTCCAGAAGCCTAAATAGAGCTCTGCTAGGTCCACTAATTTCAGTTATCTCTCACACAAAATTTATTTCCAGACTCCGAAGAGGGACTGGCCCCCTCTCCTAACCATCAAAGGAGGGCAAGGAAACGTCAGTTTCTTGTTTCTCCTATTGTCCTCATTCCAGCAGCTCATGAAAAACTCTCCCATGTAACACATCTGGAAAAAGAACTTTTTTATTTCCCATAATTCGCTAACATATGCCAAGAAAGGCACCAGGCCATACCAATTACCTCCAAATTCCTGCAGTCTTGTTAAAGATCCCAAATGTCATGCATTCTCTTGGGATTTTTAGTCTTACTGAATTGTATAAATATCAGTGGGTATTCCTATTCTCCTTCTGTTGCTTCAAGACCACCATAGCAGATCCATTACAAATCTAACTTCAGGAATACCCTCATCTCCAATTCACATTTGGTCATCATTTACAGTAAACAATGGTTTCAAATGAATTTACTGTGGATTTTACAAAATTATAACTCTTCCATGGTTTCAGAGACTAAACTTAAATGTTCTGGCTACTCTCTAAAGTTTCTACTAATCTATCCCTCCCTTCTGAATTCACCTTCATTCAGAATTTAAACAGTAGCCCTTCCTTTCCTATATCAGGACTACTGCATAAATCAAGTAATTTGAAGATATGCTTTTCTCCATCCCCCAGAACACCTCACCAAATCTAGAAAAAAATAATTTAAAATTCCAAAACACATGTTTTTTCACTTAAAAAAAATAAGGCATGATAGAATATGAAAATATCCTAAATTCATTCTTATAGACGAACTCATATTCAACAATAGAAATGTTTGGGTTTTTCAGCATTGATCTAGCTGAGAAGAGAATAAACACTAAATGGTTATAAAAAAGAGAATACCAAAGACTCTTAATAGTATATAGTTCCCCTTAAGATAATAAATAGGTGACATAATAGCTCCCAAATCTATTTTGAGGAATATTTTATGATTTAGCCTCATCCAAAGAGGTAAGTTTCCAATCTTTAGAGGTATCTGACTGTAGATTGGTCAATCCTTAAGTGGGTTATTAGACAAGATGATTTTTGGGGTCCTTTCAAACTATGAGACTCTGTGAATTCTCTCATTTAGCTTTCCTTGACCATTCCACCAACACTGTTGGATCTAACAGTGATCTCTCCCTGTACTGATAACCTTTACTACACATTGCCTATAACATTTATTTGCTATTTATATACTACCATTTTAGTTTCTTTCTATGTATAATAGTTTTGTCTTCCCACATAGACTATAATAATACTAAAGACAACATCATGACCATTTAATAAATTTTTTGGCATCTAACTTGCACAATACTTTACACATACTATTAAACGTGCTAAGTATGAGGAGGAGCTTTTTCTCTTCCTGAAACCCCATAATCTACTTAAATGGGAGAAAACCTCTTTTTGCTTTTATATTATTTTAAAATATGTTTATTTTAAATACATGGGCTGACGTTTGATCCCTTCTGGGCAATGATCTTAATTAAGATGATTCTGACCTATGCCTTATTAATATTCAGAAGCAATTTTAATTTCTATTTAATGAGGCTGATGGAGTATTCTATTGCACAGGGTGGGCTGATTGAAGATTTAAGGAAGAGAGCAGTATCAGATGAATATCGTTTGTTTTGTAGTTGAGTAAGGAGAGACTGTGCTCTCAGCTATTATGAAGATGGGGTGGGGAAAGAATTCATGCACAGGTTTTTAGTAAGCAAAATGAAAAATTAGAGTCTTATTATTTCTCTTTAGCTGTTCTGCATGCAAAATTGTTCCTTTCTTCATCTGTGCTTCTCAGGTTACTAAAAGTCAGGGCAAACTACAAACTAAATTCCTTCTCTAATTGAGTCTAAGACCCTACAAATGCACATATTAAAAACACTCTCCTTGGGCTTCCCTGGTGGCGCAGTGGTTGAGAGTCCGCCTGCCGATGCAGGGCACACGGGTTCATGCCCCAGTCCGGGAAGATCCCACATGCCGCGGAGCTGCTGGGCCCATGAGCCATGGCCCGTGAGCCTGTGCTCCGCAACGGGAAAGGCCACAGCAGTGAGAGGCCCGCGTACCACAAAAAAAATAAAAACACTCTCCTTTTCAGCAGTGCTTCCTTTACTGGTGCCACATTAGAGATCACTGCCCAATTGTATAATAACTCGCCATTCATAGAACAGAACCTTTGTAATTGAACAGACTATGCTGTACACTCTTATGCAACCAGCGCTCCATCCACAGAAATCATTCCTGAGGTAGAAAAGCTTTTGGATGGAGCTAGCTTCAAGTATTTAGAATATGTTATGTTTGTATATTCAAAGAAAAAAATCATTAAAGTTACTAATAAAAGCTCTTACATGAGCTGTTAATGAAAAGCATTGGTTGCTTCTACTTCTGTTATTCAACTGCCATGCATAATTTGGCTACCTTGGAAGCATGTGCTCTGCAAAGGCCTGGCAGAAGTCTTTTTTCTTCTTTTTTGAAAGAAAATGATATAGCGTATCCCTGGTGCTTTAGGTCCTTGTAATCAGAAAATGCCAAGATTGGAAAATTTGCTCACAAGAAACACAAAGATATAGTGTATAGAAGGTTGAGGATCCCCGGTTTCTCATTTTTTGTTGCGGTATATTTGTGATAAATGTATTCCTGTACATGCATTTGTTGTTCTTTGCTAGTTTTGTAAAAGCAGGATGTAGGGCTTCCCTGGTGGCGCAGTGGTTGGGAGTCCACCTGCCGATGCAGGGGACGCGGGTTCGTGCCCCGGTCCGGGAGGGTCCCACATGCCGCGGAGCTGCTGGGCCCGTGGGCCATGGACGCTGGGCCTGCGCGTCCGGAGCCTGTGCTCCGCAGCGGGAGAGGCCACAACGGTGAGAGGCCCATGTACCACAAAAAAAAAAAAAAAAAAAAAAAAGCAGGATGTAGAAGCCATTTGATGTAGAGGATTAGCTTTTAAATGTAGTTTTATGCAAATGTGGAATTAGCAAATTTGTAAAAATACTTTATATTATAAAAATGTTTATACACAAAATTAAATTATCCTTAAGGTAATATTTAATGTATAGGGTGTTATAAGGATTATATGATGTAATACATTTAAAGTATGAAATGTCAGTTCCCATCCTTTTGCTTTCTTCCTGCACCCTAATCTTTCCCCAAATCCAAAGCTTCTATCCATCTGATATAATGCCATTATCGGTGCCAAAACATTACGATTCTAATTAATTTTCCATGATTAACCCTTTCAAAATACAAAGCCATATCGATGGCCCCCAAAGTTTTCTGTTTTTCCAAATTAAAAAAACCTTTTAGTCCTTTAACTACTCATCATATCCAATAGTGTTTTGTTGGATAGCTACTCTCTTTCCATTTCCCTGAAAATGTTCTGCTTCACTTGTAGCCTATTAGAGTGCTGCACCAAAAGCTGAATATAACATTCAAGGTGTATTCCAAACAGAATACTCTCATTCAGTAATAACTACTCATGCATCCTTGGCTTTTTTGAATGACCAGATTGCTACACACACACACAAATTGCTTATAAAATTTTCTCATACTTTTCTTAACAGTTAATTATTATTATAGATTTAAGAGCAGTGCAACGTACTCAAGATAAAATTTCAACTCAAGACAAAATTTTACTCTATTGGATGAAACCAGGTTCATCACCCTATAAGGAGCCTTCAGAATCTTGTTTCTCATATTCATCCTATTCATTACATCTTTATTCTAATGAAAAAGCCAATACTCAACACAAAGGACCCTACTATACAATAGCAGCCATATTCTATTTGTACAGATTCATTTATCACTGTACTTTTTATTCAACCAGTTATCTATTTATTGGTCTTTTTACTCAACTCATAGTTCTTCACTGTGTATAAACAGTAACTAAACTGCCAATGATATAAAGCAATGTTAAAAATGAGGGATAGTTAAAAGAAGTGAATTACTTTCCAGTTTCTAAATGCACCATCTTTTCTAGCCTTCAGGCCTTTGTAAACTCCGTCCTCTACACACAACAGGCCCTACCTACCACCCCACCTTCATCAAACTCCTTTGTCTCAGTGAATACACCTCTTTTTATGGGAGGTCTTCCTTGATCACCCAAATCTAGGTTAGTTATCCCTCTTCTGAGATTCAGAAACACCCTGCACTTCCTCTATTACAACAGTCACTGTACTTTGTTATAATTTCTTCTTTACTTGTGTTTCATACTCACCAGACTGCAAGCCTTTATTTGGAAGCACCTTTAGCTATGGTATCATTACATCAGGCCAAGCCTCAAAGAGCCAATAAATTCAGAAAGAAAGGGTCCAGACCAGAGCAAGAAATCTAATTACCCACCATCATTTCATAGGCTTCATGGACAAATTCTATCATGCCTCACATCTATTTACCTCAGTAATGACGCCAAACCTTCTTTAATCATGCATCACCCTCCAGACTGTCATCCCCAAATGCTCTCTAGATCTCCTGAAAGATCACAAATGTATGACCTGCCAATATTTAGAAATTAAGAGAATTCACACAACATCCATGTTTCCAATATCTCTTGGGAAAAAAAAGATTAAGGTCTGATAACAATGAGCCCCACTGAAACAATCAGCTAGAGCTAATAGTAGCTAATCCCCTTAGAACCACACAATCCTCACTGTACTCATTTACACACCTGCTTAATTCCTGGAGTTAACTGAATATGCAATATCTGTCCTAGTACAATCTAGTCCTATCCATGTCCATAACCTTTTCCCCCAACCCTTCCACTGTGACCTCTGAAATCTTATTCTGAGATCACCAAACTCTTACATACTCTTCTGTATTGTACAATAAATGTGTGTATATTTTTCCAAACAAAAAAAATAAATAAATAAAACATTTTACATTTTTGAAAGTAATGCTGTCAGAAGTTAGGAAATATAGGATTACTTCTCAAGCTAAGTAAGAGAGGAAAGCCAAGCTAGATAATTAAACAATTACAGTTGGAGAAATGGCAATCCTAAAGCATATTAACTGTATTTTTACACTGGAAAAAAATGTCTAATGCTCAAGTGAAAATCTCAGGAGGAGGTAGCAATATGAGTAATAATGCTGCACTAGTCAACCCTAAAAGAGAAATGCTGGCACCATATCTAATCACCAAACGAAACTAAATAATCCCAAAGTGATGTCCTAATATAGCAAACTACATAATAGCACATTCATCATGACTTTGCATTACTATCACTAATCAGAACATTCTACAAAAATTAACTTTTATTTATAATGGAAAATATATCACAGTGTGAAAAGGTAATATAGCACGGTTAATATTCCTTCAGAGTTCTAAAGCATGAAATCATGTGTGTGTGTTTATGGATGTATGTGCATATATGTATATCTGTGTGTATATAAAACAATGTAACGTAAATGAGTCAAAGGTGAATTATCCATAATCCCACACCACTATTATATAGAACCCCTACTGCTCTACTCTAACTCCTGACATCAAACCAGCAAAAGTTAATGCACAAACACATGGGCATGTACAGGAGTCAAATTCATAATAGAATATAAGGATTATCCAATAATTTTTACTTTAACCACACAACAAAATAAATTCCAAATGGATTAAACAGTTAAATTAAGGGAGAAAAACACTCAAAACTATTTTTAAAAATAGGCTCAAATATAAATATCCAAACATAAAAACAATAAGAAATCCCAAAGAAAAAATAATAGAAGATACTACATGGAGTAAACACAAATTGATGATTTAAAAAAAAACAAAAACAAAAAACCTAGGTACTATGTCCCAACAGAATAGAAGAATGAACAAGGGAAATGAATACACAATTCACAAAAGAGAAATATAACTAGTGGATAAACACGTTAAAATGTTTAGTCTTACTAGTGATTAGAGAAGTGCAAAGTAAAACAATGCCTATTACGTTTAAAACTACTGAAAAAGTAATAATACACTCTACCGACAAGAGTACAAGGAAACAGAAACTCTCTGAAAATATCAATAAAATGAGAAAAATCAATTTAGAAAACAATTCTTTAATAGGTAGCAAGAACCTTGAAGATATTTATATTGTTTAACTCAATAATTCCATTTCTCAGAATCTATCTGAATGAAATGATCTTAATATGGAAAAGGCTATGGGCACATCATTGATATTTTAATATTAAAAAAACTAAAAATCTAAATATCCATCATTTAGTAAAAATAATTAACATATAGCATAATGACTCTCTAGATGAATACAAAACATTCACTGAAAGTGAGGTTTGCATAGAATAAACAACGTGAAAATACTTGTAAGTAAATGTATAAAATAAGATACACAACTGCATATACAGTATGATTGAGAATATGCTTATAAAAGCACAGCCATGGAGACAAAAATTCTAGAGGAAAATAAGCAAAAATTCAGTAACAGTAGTCTCTTACATTATTAGTTTACCCCCTACTTCTTAGTACCCAATGTTACGTCTAGTAAGAAACTACACTAACCGGCCCCCAGGAAGTAAATCCCAGACACCACCTTCTTAATTTACACCCTAGCTTCCCAATGAAGGAAACGGGATGTGAACAAACTTCTTTAAACTGTCCAGCTAGAATGAATTGTACCCTCCTCGGTATATCCATTGATATATCCTCTTTTATTTTAGCATTGATTTAACTCTGCCTCATTAGCAAATTATAAAACACAAAATTTGTCCTCAGACCAAGTAATAAGCCACTTAACAAAAAGTACTCTGTCTGCCAGCAGGTGGAGGTGCAGGGATTCTAAACACAGGAGCACATTCCTGGCCACCTGTCTTCCTGCCCCCAAACTGGGGAAGGAAATAGTTAAGAGCATATAGCGTTTGGTTTTGCTGTTGTTGTTATTTTAATATCACCTCTCCATTTCCTATTGCCATCAAGATTCTGAGACCTCAGTGAGAACCGCTGGTATAATTAAAAACAAAATAAGTCTGGATTCAGGCTACCACCCAACTCTGGTTGGTTCTACCTCTCCAACCTTAAATGTCTTTAGCTCTTAGAGGTTCAGCATCCTCACTTATAAAAAGGAATAACAATGTTTGCCTTACAGATTTATATAAATAGTAAATTAGCAAACATAGGTAAAACACCTAGAACAGTATCTTGGAGCTGAGTCAAATGAAAATTTCAACTTCCCCTTAATAAACTGAAGTGTCAACTACCGAGTTAAGCACTGAAATATTGTTCTAAGGGCAGTGTAAGGTGGTGAATAAAACAGATTAGCGGCGGTGGGGGTGGGGGGGTGCAGCTCCCCTGAAGAACGTACAATTTTGTAAAAATAAAAACAAGGTTTAAACAAATAGTCACACTTATAAAATTTAGAATAAGATATCATCATAAGCACTATAAAAGAAAAGTTTAGAATACTGTCATAAGCACTATAAAAGAAAAGTTTTATGAAGTAGTGTAGGGAATCTAACTTAGACTGCTAAGGGTCAAGAAAGATTGCTATTAAAAGATGATATTTAAGCTGAAGTCTAAAGGATAAACAGGAGATATGGAGGGGAACAATGGAGGTAAGAATGAGACCCATTAAGAAAGTGCATGTTTGAAGGTCCAAAGGCAGGAAAGAATTGGCAGGTTTAAAAAAAAAATCCAGTGACTGCAATACACTGAGCAACCAGGAGAAAGACTCAAGATGAGACTTTAAAAACAGAGGCAGGGCTTCCCTGGTGGCGCAGTGGTTGGGAGTCCGCCTGCCGATGCAGGGGACACAGGTTCGTGCCCTGGTCCAGGAAGATCCCACATGCCACGGAGTGGCTGGGCCCGTGAGCCATGGCTGCTGAGCCTGCGCGTCCGGAGCCTGTGCTCCGCAGCGGGAGAGGCCACAACAGTAGTGAGAGGCCCGCATACAAAAAAAAAAAAAAAAAAAAAAAAAACAGAGGCAGCTATCATATTGGCAAACTACAACCCATGACCCAAATTACTCCATAGTCTTTCATATAGTCCTAGAGCTGAGAATGTTTTTTAACGTTTTTAAGGATTGTACAAAAAAACACTATAAAACAATGAGATACCACTACCCACCTATTAGAACGGCCAAAATCCTGAGCTCTGGCAACACCAAATATTGAGAAGGGTGTGGAGCAACAGGAACTTTCATTAATTCCTGATGGGAACACAAAATGGTGCAGCCACTTTGGAAGACAGTGTGGCAGTTTCTTACAAGACTAAACATAGCCTTACCATACAATCCAGCAATTGCACTCCTTGGTTTCTATCCAACGGAGCTGAAAACTTATGTCCACACAAAAACGTACATGAATGTTTACAGCAGCTTTATTTATCACTGCCAAAACATGAAAGCAACCATGATGTCCTTCATTAGGTGAATGGATAAGTAAACTGTGATACAACCAGACAGTGGAACATTATTCAGCACTAAAAAGAAGTGGGCTATCACGCCATGAAAAATCATGAAGGAAACTTAAATTTATATTAAGTGAAAGAAGCCAATCTGAAAAGACTACATACTTTACAATAACAACTATATGACATTCTTCTGGAAAAGGCAAAGTTATGAAGTTAATAAAAATATCAGTGGTTGCCAAGGGTTGCAGGGGTGAGTGGAGAACAGACAAAGCACAGAGGATTTCCAGGGCAGTGAAAATATCCTGTATGATACTATAATAGTAGATATATATCATTATACATTTGTCCAAATCCATAGAACATACAATACCAACAGTGAACTACAATGTAATAGTAGTTCAAAGTGATTACTGAACTACTATTGAGTGATTATGATGTGTTAATACATGTCCATCAGTTGAAACAAATGTACATTCTGGCGGAGGATGCTGATAATGGAGGTGGCTACACATATGTGGTGACAGCACCATATATGGGGAATCTCTGTAGCTTTCTCTCAGTTTTGCTGTGAATCTAAAACTGCCCCCCAAAAAATGTCTTTAAAAAATTAATTAAAAAAACAAAACAAAAAACAGGTTTCCACTTCCAGTAAGATAGAATAAATGTATTTTTCCTACTCTTGCTACTAAGTACAGCTATAAATTCTAGATATTAAATAGAGATTCTGAGAGGAGGAAAGAATGCAGCAGACCATGTAGGGAGCCAACAAACAACATGGCAGTGGGTTCCCTGGGTTTTATTTTGACTCACATGTACCATACTGGATACTAGGGAAGCCAGCAACATGGAAAAGCCAATGAAAGCTGATCAAAAGAAGTCCAAAAAGTTCCCTGTCTCTAGCCAAAGGACCAGGAAAGGAGCAGTCTACCAAGACAGAAAAAGAAAACTTACACAGTAACCACTCTACCCTAGCCAAACACCACAGAAAAAATTACAGCCCCACTCATCACTGCCTCATCAAAGGCCTAGTGAGGAGCCAAGACTCCCACCCCTCCAGACTATAATGAGGTGCTCTAACTCCTCCCTCATTTAAGGATGCTGTCAGAAAAGGCAGAGTAGGGAGCCAGGGCAGTAATAAGGAACCCCTGCACGGTGCCAATGGAGACCATGTGATAGAATGGGAAAGAGAGACAAATTCACAGTTATAGCTAGCGATTCAACACCCCTATCTCAACAACTGATAGAACAAGTAGACAGGAAATCAGCAAGGATATAGAAGAATTCAAGATGTCATCAACCAACAAGATCTAACTGACATTCATAGAACACTCCTCACAATAACAGCAGAATACCCACTCTTTTCAAGTACTCACAGAACATATACTAAGACAGACCATGTTCTGGGCCATAAAACACATGTCAACAATTTTAATAGAAGTGAAACAGGGTATAATCTCTGAAAATAATCAATCTCCCACACCTTGGAAACTAAGCAAAATGCTTCTAAACAATACAAGAGTCAAGAGAAAGTCTCAAATGAAATTCAAAAATATACTGAGCTGAATGAAAATGTAAATAAGGTGCATCAAAATTTGTAGGATACAGCTAAAGTAGTAGGGAAATTCATAGTACTAAATGTATACATTAGAAAAGAGGAAAAAATCTCAAGTAAATTAAGCTCAAGAAACAAGAAGAGGAAAATAAACCCAAAACAAGCAGGAGGAAGAAAAATAATGATAAATGCACAAATCAACTAAATTGAGAACAGGAAAATAGTAGGGAAAAGTCAATGAAACAAAAAGGTAGTTCTTTGAAAATATCAGTAAAACTGACAAACTTCTAACAATACTGACAATGAAACAAAGAGAAAAGGTGTAAATCAGGAAGGAACCAGGATCACCACACACTATGCAGGCCATACTACAAACAACTCTACACAACTTAGATGAAATGGACCAATTCCTCGAAAACTATACACAATAGACAAACTGTGGTACACCATAACATGAAACACTATACCTCAAGAACAAGGGAAAAAAGTCAATCCCCAAAAGTCACATGGTATATCATTCTACTCATATAAAATTCTCAAAATGACAAAAATATAAACAGATTAGAGACTTCCACTGGTTAGGGATAGTGAGATGAGGAGGTGAGCATGACTATAAAGGAGTAGCATGAGGGAGTTCTTTGCAACTGATGAGATAATTCTGTATCTTGATTGCAGATTGAGGTGGTAGGTACAGGAATCTACAGATGTGATAAAATAACACAGAACTCTACGCACACATACCAATGTCACCAATATATGACGTGCTGAATTACAATGTGAAATTAATATAATTATGTAAGATGTAACCACTGTAGAAAGTGTGTGAAAGGTATATGAGACCTCTGTATTATCTCTACAACTTTCTGTAAATCTATATTTCAAAGTAAAAAGTTAGAAATATATATATTTATGACAGACACTGTGTGGCCCTCAAAGCCTAAAATATTTACTATTAGTATTTACTCTCTTGCCCTTGAAACAAAATATTTGCCCACACCTGATGTAGAGTATTTGGAGAACAGATAGAAGAATGACAAAAACAGAAACAAGAAAATAATTTAGGAGAGTATTTCATCTTTCTTGAAAATCTTACATATATGCTACGCAATAAAATCCAGAATCCTTAAATTTAAGAATTAATGTTATCTAGAGACTAGTATTACCCAAGTATTAGTGAATGAATAAAACCAATGATTAAGTACATGAATAATAACAACAGCAGCCAATTTTTACTCAGTGTTACTATGTTCAAGGAATTACACTAAACACTATCTGCTTTAAACCTTCAACTATCTTTTAAACTAGGTTTTTTACCTTAAACTGTGGATCACAGAAGTTAAGTCACTTGCCCAAAGCCTCACTACTAAGAAGTGGGAAAGCCAGGACTCAGAATTCATGTAGTCTGATCACAAAACCTGCAGTTCTGTTCCATGATTCAATACTACCTCTACTATACTACCTTCCACTTTTATCTGGGAGTGAACAACCAAGTAGGATGCAAGAAATTAAATTTAAGACTGAGGTAAAATAGCTGGACCTGAATTGATATAAATTTAGTTGACCTTTGAAAAGGAACTAGAAAGGAAAACCTCTGAAGATACAGTTGTCATAAGTATAACTAACTGCTTAGTAGAAGCTGTTACAATAATTTCTTATTTAGTGGGCATTACATTACAGTTTGTAATCAGACGCCTATGCTTATTAAGTCTTAAAAAACTATGATTCCATTCTACTCGAAAACAAAATATAACTATGACACAGTGATACATAGATCCAGTTGTAATTTGGGCTGCATCTGGCAAGGGTATGAATTAAATACCTTCTAAAAATCTCTCTTCCTAAGCGATCAAAAATCTATAATTAGAATTTGTTAATTTTATAAATAAGTGAATATTTGTTACTTTTGCAAATTTCTATAAAACAAAACCACACATTGCTAGGAAGAGAATTTTGATATACACTTATATTAAATTTCAAATCTGCTCCCCAAAATAAGAAAACAAAACTGAATGATTATACCTAATAAACACAGTAGTGGGAAAGTCAATCTTTAAAAGAAGAAAAGGGGAGTAGGGGGGTAAAAAAAAAAAGTGTAACCATCTGGCAACCATACAATATTTGAGAAAATGTTAATGTTCTAATTGAGATATAATTGAGTTTGATTTACTTGTCAAGATAATTGCTCCAGTATTAATTAAATATGTCTCCTGCAGCTGCAGAGAAAGCTAAACCTTACATTCTGCTGATTATATAGGATACACATCACTCACTCACATTCAAGTCAACACTGCTAGGCTCATGTTACCCCTAGAATAGTTCTCTATATATTGATTATTAACATCTCAGATTTTGACAGAATTTTCTCCATAGATTTAAGACTAAAATTTCTTGAATCCTGAGAGGAAATTGGTGAGGCTAGCTTAGGGATTAGTCACAAAACTATTCGGTATCAACAATATTCAAGTCTGAAGAGCTTTTTTGGAGGAGAAATTTTAGTTTTAAATTTCCATAGTATCTGAGGCACTATGATTATCTGTATTTTATTGACTGACAAAATAAACATCAGAAACCACATTTACAAGTATTTTACAATACTTCTCTATTTACAAGGATTTTTACAAATTCAAACAAAAGTTGGCACTTCCCATTGCTTCACATAGTAAATAATTCCAGGATTTACTGGCAGTCATTAAGTTTTCCCCCATATATTGAATTTAAATTCTGCTACAGAATCAATCAAATTATTTTTCCTCATGAAATAGTGACAAATAGTTGATCAATATTCTTAGAAAATTAACTGTGCATGCATGTACTTAAATACAGCTTTAGATCATACTGCTAACTTTCAGGTTACTCATAATTTTCTAATTCCATTAATTTTGCCTCATTGTTTCTACTTTCTAGCTCTTTAAACATTAGGGTAATTCTCCTCCAAATTCTTTCCAAGTTTAACTTCTGGTAGCACAAAGAAGTAAAGAGAATTCCAGTCTAACCAGAGCAGGTTACATGAGTTATACTTAATGGACCATACATCAATGCATCTCTACATCTCATCTTCATCTTTCATTTTTCATCCATTCATTCATTCACTCAGTCATCAACAATTATTTCTGAAGCTCCCACTCTATACCAGGCACTGATCCCTACCCTCTGACGGTTTATAGTCAAATGGGTAATACAGAAAAGACGCAACTAAAATGCAGTGCGGAAGGTCCTATGATAAGAATGCTATGTAAGTACACAGAAAGAGTGCTTAATGTAGAATCAGGAAATAGTAGAGGAGGAAGCACCTTAGAAAACGCTCCCCAGAGAAAACAACATTTATGCTGAAGTCACTAGGAGTCAGTTAGGTCAGGGGTGAAGTGGAAGGATAAGCTCCAAAAATAGTGGGGGGGAAGAAAAGTATTCAGACCTGAATGGTGAAACTAAAATACATCTTACATGATCTAAAATAAAAGGAGCTCAGAATGTTTGGAAAAGTAGAAGTGGAGAACTATGAAAGATAAGCAAGAGAGGTAAGAGTCTGGATTTTACTCTAGCAGCTAAGGACACATTAAGTGCTCAATGCTTCAAATTTTAATGTTATAAAGATTATTCTGCCTGTTGAGTAAAGAATGGATTGGAAGGGAACCAGATTAGGAGTCTATTCCAGAAACCGAACAGTGAGATTATAACAGACCAAATTGACGTAAATGGCTGAAGGAACGGCAAACAAAGGAAAGATTAAAGAAATATTTAGAAAGTAAAACTGATACATCTTTACAACTGAGAGCATGTGGGAGATGACAGAGGAGAAAGGAATCACCTATAGCTTGAGCTTTTAGTTCTCATGTTGAACTTGAAAAGATTTAAGTCTTCTTCTACCTTACCTTTTTGTTTTTTAAGTTGTTTCAATTTTTTACTTTATTTAAAAATTTCTTCATTATGTAAAGTTTTAAAAACACATTAACAAAAGCAAGAAGAATAATCACCCATATCTCCGTCATACAAAACAACCATTGCAAGCATTTTGCTGTATATTATTTCAAGTTTTACAAATGAATATTATTTATTTCACTTATAAGAGTGGAATCACATTATAAACACTTTTATAATCTGTATTCTTTCCTTAAATATTTCTCTTAAAAAGTGGTTCTTAAAATATGGTTCCCAGACCAGCAGATGCTGATCAACTGCAAACTCATGGCCCCCACTCCAGACCTGCCAAAACAGAATTTCTTATGATGGCGTTCTGGGGATCTAGTAATTCTGAAGCACATTCAAGTTTGAAAATCACTGGTCTAGAAAACCATTTCAGCATATTTTTCTACTGTATAAACATACAATAATTTATTTAATGGTGGGACATTCAGGTGGTTTCCAATTTTTAGTGACATAGGGCAGAGTATATCCTTATAACCAGATCTTTGCATGCACCCTCGATCATTTTAACTGGGATAATCTGTCAACCTTTAAATTCTAGATAAAGGCTTTAAAGCTTTGATGTGTATCCTCAAGTTTTCTTTCACTCACTAATATTGATACTTCCTCCAATCAGAAATATGTAAAAAAGGTTGTTTCTCTATATTTTGGTCACAGTACATTATCACTTTTGAATATCTCTGCCAAATCCACAGGTGGCAAAAAACATCATATTAGAGCTTTAAAGTACATTTCCATCATTTTTACTGAACTTGTCTTCTTTTGTTCATATTCTTTGCCCATTTTATGAGGCTCTTTGTCTACAGAGTTCTCTAAAACTAAAGATATTAACTATCTTTTTTACATTCTACAATATAAATGTTTTCCAGTTGTTCTTTCATTTTTTTAGGCATCATTTTATTGAAGTTAATTGATTTACAGTTGTGTTAGTTTAGTTTCAGGTATACAGTTAAGTGATTTGGTTATACATACATATACATCTATTTTTTTCAGATTCTTTTCCCTTATAGGTTATTACAAAATATTAAGTATATTTCCCTGTGCCATAGAGTAGGTCCTTGTTGGTTATCTGTTTTACATACAGTAGTGTGTATCTGTTAATCCCAAACTCCTAATTTATCCCTCACCCCCCTTTCCCCTTTGGGAAACCATAAATTTATTTTCTATGTCTGTGGGTCCATTTCTGTTTTGTATATGAGTTAATCTGTATCTTTTTTTTTTTTTTTTTTTTTAGATTTCACATATAAGTGATACCATATGATATTTATCTTTCTCTGTCTGGCTTACTTCACTTAGTATAATAATCTCTAGGTCCATCCATATTGCTGCAAATGGCATTTTTCATTCTTTTTATGGCTGAGTAATATTCCATTGTATATATGTACCACATCTTCTTTATCCAATCCTCTGTCAATGGACATTTAGGTTGCTTCCATGTCCTGGCTATTGTAAACAGTGCTGCAATGAACACTGAGGTGCATACATCTTTTCGAATTATGATTTTCTCCAGGTATATGCCCAGGAATGGGACTGCTGGATCATATTGCAACTCTACTTTTAGTTTTTTAAGGAACCTCCATACTGTTCTCCACAGTAGCTATACCAATTTAAATTCCCACCAACATTGTAGGAGGGTTCCTTTTTCTCCACACCCTCTCCAGCATTTATTATGCGTAGACTTTTTAAGATGGCCATTCTGACCAGTGTGAGGTGATATTTCACTGTAGTTCCGATTTGCATTTCTCTAATAATTAGTGATGTTGAGCATCTTTTCATGTGCCTTTTGGCCATCTGTATGTCTTCCTTGGAGAAATGTCTATTTAGATCTTTTGCCCATTTTTTGATTGGGTTGCTTTTTTGGTATTGAACTGTATGAGCTGTTTGTATATTTTGGAGATTAATCCCTTGTCAGTCACATCATTTCCAAATATTTTCTCCCATTCTGTAGGTTATCTTTTCATTTTGTTTATGGCTTCCTTTGCTGTGCAAAAGCTTTTAAGTTTAATTAGGTCTCATTTGTTTGTTTTTGTTTTTATTTCCATTACTCTAGGAGATGGGTCCAAAAAGATATTGCTGTGATTTATGTCAAAGAGCATTCTTAGGCATTTTTTAAAAAACTAACATTTTGCATTGGTGTGGTACACTTGTTACAACCGATGAACCAATAATGAAAAATTATTATTAATTAAAGTCCAAAGATTACATTGTTTCACTCTCTGTGTTGTACAGTTCTGTAGGCTTTGACAAATGTATAATGTCATATATCCATCATTATAGTATCATACAGAATAGTTTCATTATCCTAAAAGTCCCCTATGCTCCACCTATTCATCCTCTTCCCCAGCTCCAACCCCTGATCTTTTTATTGTCCCTCATAGTTTTGCCTTGTCCAGAATATCATATAGTTGAAATCATACCATATGTATGTAGCCTTTTCAGACTGGCTTCATTCCCTTAGCAATATGCATTTAAGGTTCCTCCATGTCTGTTCATGGTTTGACAGTTCATTTCTTTTTGGTGCTAAATAGTTTTCCACTGTCTGGATGTATCACAGTTTATTTATCCATTCATCAATTGAAGGACACCTTGGTTGCTTCCAATTTTTGGCAAGGATGAATAAAGCTGCCATAAACATTTGCATGCAGGTTTTTTTGTGCGAACACAAGTTTTCGACTCATTTGGGTAAATACCCAGGAACATGATTGCTGGATCATATGGTAAGAGTATGTGTAGCTTTATAGGAACCTGCCAAACTGTCTTCCAAAGTGGCTGTACCATTTTGTATTCCTACCAGCAATGAATGAGAACTCCTGCTGCTTCAGATCACCAACATTATTTGGTGTTGTCAGTGTTTCAGATGTTGGCCATTCTGTTAGGTGTGCATTGGTGTCTCATTGTTGTCTTACTTTGCAATTCCCTAATGACATAGGATGTAGAGGATCTTTTCATATGCTAATTTTCCTGTGTGAATGTATTCTTTAGTGAGGTGTCTGTTCAGCTCTTTTGCCAGTTTTTTGAGTTGTTTTACTGTTGAGTTTTAAGAGTTCTTCATATATTATGGATACAAGTCCTTCATTGGATATGAAATATTCTCTCCTGGTCTGTATTTTGTCTTTCATTTTTGATTTTAATAAATAAGACACAGGTGTTTAATTTTATAATGAAATTTACTAAATTCTCCCCAAACATTGTTATACTTTCTCTGGTATCAAGTTTAGAAGCCCCTTCTGACCCCAAGACTAATAATAAATCATACTGTCTATTACTTTCGTGGATTTCTTTTTATATAAATTTATTATTTATTTATTTATTTAATTTCTGGGGGGCCACATTGGGTCTTCATTGCTTTGCGCGGGCTTTCTCTAGTTGCGGCAAGCTGGGGGCTACTCTTCATTGTGGTGCACAAGCTTCTCATTGCGGTAGCTTCTCTTTGTTGCAGAGCATGGGTTCTAGGCACGCAGGCTTCAGTAGCTGTGGCGCACAGGCTCAGTAGTTGTGGCTCGTGGGCTCCAGAGCACAGGCTCAGTAGCTGTGGTGCACAGGCTTAGTTGCTCCGCGGCATGTGGGATCTTCCTGGACCAGGGCTCGAATCCATATCCCCTGCATTGGCAGGCAGATTTTTAACCACTGTGCCACCAAGGGAAGCCCACTGTGGTGGATTTTATATTTACTTTTTTAATCCATTTTTAGTGTCTGTGTGCCACAGTGAACTCCAGTCCTACTACTAGTAATTTAAAATGCTTCCTATCATATATCAACTTCTTACATGTACTAAGGTTTGTTTATGTACTTTCTATTCTAGTCTTATGTTCTGTCATTACTGTATGTTATAGCATTATATATTTTCATATGTTAGCACCAAATCACAAATACATACCACAAAAGCCATACATCCTTATTCAGTAATATGATTCCAGTAATATGACTGTAGTTACTCCACCAAGTGAATTCTGAGATCACTTTTTCATTTTATCCAAAAGAATTTCACATTTCACTGCAATCTTCATTATAACTATGTTAATTTATGATTTCCCATCCATCAACATGGTCTCTTCATTTATTAAAGTCTTATTTTATGTCACTTAATAGTGTTTTATTCTCTTGTTCACATAGATTCTGCATCTTCTTTGTTAGTTTAATTTGTTTAATTGTGTCTTATTTTTTCCAAGGAAATATATACTTGAGTACACATAGTTCTTGTCAGTGCTCTTGTAAATGGCATCTTTTTTCCCATGTTATTTTTCTGTTATTTCTTGCATATGGTAAAGCATTGAACTTTATATATTTACAGCTATTTACTACTCTGTATTACTAGTTCAAATCATTTTCCAATTGATTTTCTTGGGTCTATCCCATAAATGGCATTACATTGCAAGTTTAAAAAATCCTGTTCCTTCTTCATTTTTTACACAACTCATTTCATATTATTCTTTTATTGCAGTGATCGAATTTCTATTAAATGTTGAACAGCAGTAATGATAAAGAGCACACTGTCTTATAGAGAATGGACTTGAGGACATGGGGAGGGGGAAGGGTAAGCTGGGACAAAGTGAGAGAGTGGCATGGACATACATATAATACCAAATGTAAAATAGATAGCTAGTGGGAAGCAGCCACATAGCACAGGGAGATCAGCTTGGTGCTTTGTGTCCACCTAGAGGGGTGGGATAGCGAGGGTGGGAGGGAGATGCAAGAGGGAGGAGATTGGGGATGTATGTATATGTATAGCTGATTTGCTCTGTTATACAGCAGAAACTAACACACCATTGTAAAAGCAATTATACTCCAATAAAGATGTTAACAACAAAAAAGGGTACACAATCTTATTTCATAAAATTAAGGATTTGTATTCTATAACAAACCCTACGTAGTTTTAATGAAATCATCTTTTAATAAACCATTGAATTTGTATATCCCTTATAGCTTATGCCTAACCTATACACATTTCCTTTCTCTCTATTCTTATTAAGTTTGCATCTATGTGTCTTTCTAGTTTGTTCTGACTTTATAATAAGTTCAAATCCTATTATCCAGTGATGGACCTGACAGCCTCTTCAAAGTGATATCATACTTACATTTATTTAGCTCAGTAACAAAATTACCCAGCAACCACACAACCATTACCAACTCCTTGCTACTGCTTGTTCTTCAAATATTAAAGTTAGAAAACTAAGGGAAATTATAACACAGAGTGACAGTTTCTATCGAAAAAGAATTCTTCCTACCTATAATTTTTCCTGATTAATCAAGTAAAACTTTGCAATTATCAGCAATGACATAATAATAAAATTTTTCGTATTTGTTGCTACACCAAACAAGCTAATTATAATCTCTATTGCTTACCTAAGTGAAAAAAAAATCCACAAAAATAAGCTATTATATATGTATACATATTCTTTAAATTTATAAATTTTTAATTCTTTAAATTTATAGGTTTTTTTAAAGATAAGCTAAAAAGATAAATCAAGCAGACATAAGACTTCTACCATAAATGCAAGAAGACATGGAGGAAAATAAATACATTATGAGGTGGTAGAAACATGTGACACAAAATTTCTATTTTCAAGAAAGTTGCTATTTGTGAGAGAAGGAAAAAGGGTAGTGTGTGTGTGTGTGTGTGTGTGTGTGTGCGTGTGTGTGTGTGTACAGAGAGACGGTGGGGATGGGGGGGGAGGGGAGGGCCCATTTTCGCTAACCAAAAGAAACTGGAAGATTTTCACTTTTATGGAAAAAAGCCATTACCATACTTACATAAAAGCAAAGTGGTATAATGTGAACTTTCAGAAAGCAGAGTATATATTCTTCACTTTATAGCATTTAGGCTTACAAAGGTTTCACAGGAACGCTGTATTTTCAGATAGTAGGGGGAACCTGTATATACATATATTATGTATATATCATAATAATTATAAGACATTTCATATAAGTGTATGTAATTCTATAGAGAAAAGGAAAAAATTACTTACTCTTTTATAATCTACTTTTTTCTAGAAAGCAATGTGAGAGCAATACCCTTCAACTTACACTGAGTTGAAAGACACTTTAAAAATCATCTGATTTTACTCCCTAATCCTGAATATATAAATACTGTCTAAAGAAGGAATAACGTTAATTGGCTGAGCAAAGTTATTGATTTGATACTTAACATTTGAGCCTAATATTTGGCAGAGGCTTTATCAAATATAAATCTTCCTATATATGTGCTTCAGTGCGATATTCCAAGCTTCTATAAACAACGGCTGTAGCATTGCTAGAAATGAATCTAAAAGGATATTAAGTATTAATAACATCCAAAGGATTGTAAGGCTATCTTTGATAACATACCACTGCACAACATCCTGCATTTAATTTTTTAAAAACACTTTTAGACATCAGATTTTCTTCCAGCTTTCAATCTACATAGAAGTCTTTAACAACTGTCTTCTAACAAGTCTTATCTTATTCCCAAAGGGTTCATATATCACATATAACTGAAGTCAGTTTCCAAATTTCTCTCATGTTTATAAATAGCTAGGTTAACGAAGAAAAAGGATTTAACAACAATCATTTGGGTTGAGGGAGAGATAAGATTTTAAAACTGACATATAGAGTTTGTCTGATTTTGTCTTATTATTTTTGACTCCTCCAGAGATGAAAATTAAACAACTAGGTGCCTTTTCTTCCTTTCTGAATACATGAAATATTTACATGCTGAACACAAGGATGAGTAATTTCTTTTTCTTTCTCTTTTTGTCTTTTTCTTTCTTCCTCTTTCTCTTTTTTTTTTTTTTTACCTTTCTTGACCACCCAACTTTATGCCAGGATTATTTTAAATTCAAAGCCCTCAAATATAATTCCCAACAGCTGTTATCACCCACATATCAATATAGTCAGCAGGCTGTATGATTTTATAGGTTAACTGAGCAGAAAACAGGTTGAACATGTTTTCTTGGGTTTTACTCTACATGAACTACCTTAAACACTTTCCAAAAAAGAACAGGAATATTGACTGAAAACAAATAATACCACATATAAGTAGTAAGAAATAATTACTTCATTTTTTTTACTTACAAGTATATTTATCTTTTGAAAAACAAATCTGGTTTTCTTACTGACTCAGCATCCAGAATTACTGGATCAATGATTCAAACAACTAGGCAGATTTTAGTAACTGCTCTACACAAAGCACTACTAGGAGCAGTGAAGTTTATGCAGAAATAACTGTAACTATGATCACCTCAGTAGCTGGGGAATATGAAGGTCAATAAAAAATTTAGAAGTACATAATACAAATAACTGTATGCTAACTTATTCAAAACTATCCAGGGTCTTTTTTTTTCTTAATTCTTTACATTTACAGATATTTTTAAAGACAAGCTAAAAGGAAAAATCAAGCAGATATAAGCCTTCTACCATAAATGCCATAAGACAATGGAGGAAAATAAATACCTTCTGAGGTGGAAAAAACATGTGACACAAAAATTCTGTTTTCAAGAAAGTTGTTATTTGTGAGAGAAAGAAAAAGGGGTAAAAAAAATTCTTCAGCTATACAATAGTTCCAAAATATTTTCATCCATGTAAATTCCATTCCATGTACACTTACTGAAAAAGTATTCAAAGATGCCCTCCCATATATAAAAACTAATCAAAATAAGAACCCCAATGTGGAGAAACTCTAGTATCCAACATCTGAATATGAACATCGAAATATTTAACAAAATAGATTCCAAAAAATTATTGAAACCATGATAACCAAAATTACAAATTTCTTTTTTATGTAGAAAGTGCCTTTCTAATTTAGTAATACTGAACTAGTTAACTATCCTTGAGATATTCTGCAAAGGCTCCCAGTTTAAACTTACATATTTTCTGATAATATCTTGGTCTATAAAACTTAATAGACATTAAAAAGTCCAGAATAAATGAAGATACATACCATATTCTTGGATGTGATGCCTCTACTGCAAAATGTCTGTTCATCCATAAATTAAATTAGAAATATAAGGTAATTCTTTTCAAAATTTTAACGAAGTCCTAATGAAACGTGACAATGTTTTCTAAGACAATGATGGAAATGAAGAAATAAATAGGTGAAAATGCTCAAAATCATTTTGAACTGAAGAATAATGAGAGGGAAGCTAAAATATCAGATGTTAGAGTATACGTAAAGTGATAATAGTTAAAACAGTGTGCAGTAGACAGGAGAAAAAACTGAATAGACTAGAAAGTCCAAAAACAGCCTAAAATTATAAAGGTAGTATCTCAAATCAGTGAAGAAAAGATTAATTATTTAATAAATGGAATAAATGAATAAACGTTGGTGAAAATATACAATGCCAGGTTTCTATCTCATACTAAAACAAACATACCATAAGAAACAAAAGGAGAATAACTTTTTCATCTCATAATGGAGAAAGATTTCATAAGAGAAAACAAAGGAAAAGCTCATCAAATATGATTACGTAAAACTAAAACACCTACAAATAAATTTAAGGGACAAAAAAAGGCAATTCACAAAAGAAGAAATAAAATAGTCAAAAAATTATAAGTCAAAAAATAAGATATCAATTTTTCCTTCTTATATCAGAAAAACGTTTATTTAAAAAAACAAAAACAACGCAATAGAAAAACAGAGGACCTAAATAGACATTTCTCCAAAGAAGATGTACAAATGGCCAATAGACACATGAAAAGATGCTCAACATCACTTATTATTAGAGAAATGCAAATCAAAACTATAATGAGATACCACCTCACACCAGTCAGAACGGCCATCATTAAAAAGTCTACAAATAGGGGCTTCCCTGGTGGCACAGTGGTTAAGAATCTGCCTGCCAATGCAGGGGACACAGGTTTGAGCCCTGGTCCAGGAAGATCCCACATGTCGCAGAGCAACTAAGCCCGTGCGCCACAACTACTGAGCCTGCACTCTAGAGCCCGTGAGCCACAACTACTGAAGCCTGTGTGCCACAACTACTGAAGCCCACATGCCTAGAGCCTGTGCTCCACAACAAGAGAAGCCACTGCAATGAGAAGCCCGTGCACAGCAATGAAGAGCAGCCCCCCAGCTCACCGTGACTAGAGAAAGCCCACGTGTAGCAACAAAGACCCAACGCAGCCAAAAATAAATAAATAAAATAAATTTTTTTCCAAAACAAAAAGTCTACAAATAACAAATGCTGGAGAGGGTATGGAGAAAAAGGAACCCTCCTACACTGTTGGTAGGGATGTAAGTTGGTGCAGCCACTATGGAAACAGTACAGAGATTCCTCAGAAAACTAAAAATAGAATTACCATATGCTCCAGCAATCCCACTCCTAGGCATATATCTGGACATAACTCTAATTCAAAAAGATACATGCACCCCTATGTTCATAGCATGACTATTCACAGTATGCCACAATATGACTATTCACAATAGCCAAAACATGGAAACAACCTAAATGTCCATCGACAGATGAATGGCTAAAGAAGATGTGGTACATATATACAATGGAATACTACTCAGCCATAAAAAAGAACAAAATAATGCCATTTGCTGCAACATGGATGCAACTAGAAATTATCATATTAAGTGAAGTAAGTCGGAAAGAGAAAGACAGATAGTATATGATATCACTTATACATGGAATCTAAAATATGACATGAACCTGTCTACAAAGCAGAAACAGACTCAAAGACATAGAGAACAGACTTGTTGCTGCCAAAGGGGGGAGGGTGGTTGGGGGGTGGGAATGGCCTGGGAGTTTGGGGTTACTATTACATACAGAATGGATGGACAACAAAGTCCTACTGTATAGCACAGGGAACTATATTCAATGTCCTGGGATAAACCATAATGGAAAAGAATATTTTTAAATGTATACATATGTATAGCTGAATTACTTTGCTGTACAGTAAAAATTAATACGACATTGTAAATCAACTATAGTTCAACAAAAAAAAAAGTCTGCCAACAGTGTAGATAAACAGCCACATTCATACACTACTGATGAAACTAAAAATTCTTCATTCAAGGATGTTCATCATAGAACTGTTTTAAAATTTTTTTAATATATAAAACTGCCACCCAGAGATGAGTACTACTATCACTTTGTTGTATGTCCTTCCAGACCATTTTAATCTGTGTGTGTGTGTGTGTGTGTGAGCACACACACAAATACAGTTGCATACATACATATACTAATTTAGTCGTCCCTTGGTATCTGTGAACAATTGGTTCCAAGACCCCCTACATATACTACAATTCATGGATGCTCAGGTCTCTTATATAAAATGATGTAGTATTTGCATAAAACCTATGTACGTCCTTCCATATACAGGCATACCTCATTTTATTGAGCTATGCCCTTATTGTGCTTCGCAGATAATGTGTTTTTTACAAACTGAAGATTTGTGGCAAACCCTGCGTCAAAGTGAGGTTATAGGTGCCATTTTCCAATAGTATCTGCTCACTTTGTGTCTCTGTATCACATTTTGGTAATTCCAGCAATATTTCAAACTTTTCATTATTATTATATTTGTTATGCTGATCTGTGGTCAGTGATCCATAATATTACTATTGTAACTGTTTGGGGACACCACAGACTGCGCCCACAATATACAGCAAACTTTATAATTCTGTGTGTTCTGGCTGCTCTACTGATCAGCCATTCCCTGTCTTTCTCCCTTTTCTTAGGCCTTCCTATTCCCTGAGATGCAACAATATTGAAATTAAGCCAATTAATAACCTTACAGTGACCTCTAAGTGTTCAAGTAAAAGGAACGAGTCGCATGTTTCTCACTTTAAATCAAAAGCTAGAAATGATTAAGCTTAGTCAGGAAGGCATCTCACAAGCTGAAACAGGCCAAAAGCTAGGCCTCATGTGCCAGTTAGCCAAGTTGTGAATGCAAAGGTAAGTTCTTGAAGGAAATTAAAAGTGCTACTCCAGTGAACACACAAATGATAAGGAAGCAAAACAACCTCACTGCTGATATGGAGAAAGTTTTAGTGGTCTGGATAGATATAATTGAAGAAGATGCCATCTAGGACTTTCATAGCTCAAGAGAAGTCAGTGCCTGCTTCAAACCTTCAAAGAACAAGCTGACTCTCTTAGGGATTAATGCAGTTGGTGACTTTAAGTTGAAGCCAACGCTCATTTACCCAGGATTCTGAAAATCCTAGGATCCTTAAGAATTATGATAGGGTTTCCCTGGCGGCGCAGTGGTTGAGAGTCCGCCTGCCAATGCGGGGGACGCTGGTTCGTGCCCCGGTCCGGGAAGATCCCACATGCCACGGAGCGGCTGGGCCCGTGAGCCATGGCTGCTGAGCCTGTGCGTCCGAAGCCTGTGCTCCGCAATGGGAGAGGCCACAACAGAGAGAGGCCCACGTACCGCAAAAAAAAAAAAAAAAAAAAAAAAGAATTATGATAAATCTGCTCTGCCTGTGCTCTATAAATGGAACAACAAAGCCTGGATGACAGCACATCTGTTTACAACGTGGTTCACTGAATATTTTTAGCCCACTGTTGAGACCTACTGCTCTGAAAAAAAAGATTCCTTCAAAATGTTACTGCTCATTGACAATGCACCTGGTCACCCAGGGGCCTGATGGAGATGGACAACGACATTCACATTATTTTCATGCCTGCTAACATGACATCCATTCTGCAGTCCATGGATCAAGGAGTAATTTCAACTTTCAAGTCTTATTATTTAAGAAATATTTTGTAAGGCTATAGCTGCCATAGATAGTGATTCCTAGAATGGATCTGGGCAAAGTAAACTGAAACTTTCTAGAAAGGGTTCACCATTCTCCATGTCATTAAGAACATTCTTGATTCATGGGAAAAGGTCAAAATATCAACACTAACAGGAATTTAGAAGAAGTTGATTCCAACCCTCATGGATAACTCTGAAGGGAGGAAGGAACTGCAGATGTGGTAGAGATAGCAAGAGAACTAAAATGAGAAGTGGAGCCTGAAGATGTGACTGAATTACTGTAATCTCATGATAAAACTTTAATGGATGAGGAGTTGTTCTTATAGGTGAGCAAAGAAAGTAGTTTCTTGAGACAGAATCTACTCCTGGTGAAGATGTTGTGTAAATTGTTGAAATGACCTAAAAGGATTTACAATATTACATAAACTTAGTTGATTGATAAAGCAACAGCAGTTTTGAGAGAACTGACTCCAATTTTGAAAGAAGTTCTACTGTGGGTAAAATGCTATCAAATAGCACTGCATGCTACAGAGAAATTGTTGGTGAAAGGAAAAGTCAATCAATGCAACCAATTTGATTGTTGTCTTACATTAAGAAATTGCCAGAGCCACCCCAACATTCAGCAACCACTACCCTGATCAGTCAGCAGCCATCAACATCAAGGCAAGACCCTCCACCAGCAAAAAGATTATGACTCACTGAAAGCTCAGATGATAGTTAGCATTTTTAGCAACAAAGTATTTTTTTAATTAAGGTATGTGCATTTTTTAGACAGTGCTATTTGCACACTTACTAGACTACAGTATAGTGTAAACATAACTTTTATATGCACTGGGAAACCAAGAAATTGGTGTGGCTTGCTTTATTGTGATACTCCCTTTATTGTGGTGGTCTGGAACCAAACCCACAGTATCTCTGAGATATGCCCATACTTTAAATCACCTCTAGGTTACTTATAATACCTAATACAGTGTAAATGCTATATAAATAGTTGCCAAAGTACAGCAAATTCAAGTTTTTTTTTGGAAACTTTCTGGGGTTGTTCCCCCCAAATCTTTCGAACTGCAATTTGGTTGAATCAGAAGGCTGACTGTATATACACGTATTATTTTATAACCTGTTATTTTTTAATTAACAATATACATCAATATCTATTTTATTAACCATTTAGCCATATTACCATGACTGTTCAACATTAGGTCTTTCCTTTTTTTCTTTTCTTTCCTTTTTTTGCCATTTTCAACAATACTCCTCCTGGCTGGAATATGGCTAAGACAAATAGAATTCAGATAGTCATCTTCAACCTGAGGTAGCACTTACAGATGACAGAGCAGCAAGCTAGAAAAAGACTGGGTCTCTGATGATTTTGTGGGCTAAAGTCATTACATTAGTCTTGGCAAGCCTACCATAAGAATTTTACATGAGAAAAATAAAGCACTCAATAAATATTAGCTATTATTTTTACTGAAGAATATTTTCTTACATTAAAAAATGTTCACAACATACTACTAGATTTTAAAAGGTGGACGTATAAAGAATCATAAGAACACTACGAGAATATTATCAGTGGTAACATCTAAGTATTAATTATATGCAATTTTTATTTTATTTACTTCCCAGATGTCCTGCACTAAACAAGTATTACTTTCATAATTTGAAAAAAATATGTACAATTAAAATAAGGCAGTAAGTATTGGAAAATATCTAAAGAGCAGGTTAACTATCCAGTCTTGCTCATTAGTACTAACTTTCTCTATAAAAAATAAAGGTGAAGGTCACCTTCACTATACTGAAGGTCATACAAAAACATCTTCCAGGAACCAATATAGATATGTTCTTGAACTTTAAAGAATAAATGTACCCTGAGATAACTGGAGGGAAGGAGCAGCGGACAGACAAAATCAAAGATAATTATACATCACAGTAAAAGCAAAACTAGTTTTTTTTTAAAAAATACAAAATCAACTGAAAAATTTTAAACCAATAAAGGTTCAACAATATAGGAAGACCAAAAAAAAAAACCTGTTGCAAAGTGCAACAAATTGTTTCTGTCTGTTAAAATAATTTGTAATTGTTAGTTTCATAGCCGAGCTCTCTATTTTTTTCAAATATTATAATGGATTCAGGGAAAAGCACAGACTCAGTTCCAGTTGCAATGTTCCCTCCCTTCCACTGCCTTTCCCCCATCACCTAATTCCTTGGCCTTCATAGCCCTGACACTGTGGTACTAGAGCCAAGAAAGAGCTTTTGCTTGCCTTTCCTATATGAATGGCCATTTGATGGTTACAATTTTGATGGGCAAGAAAGAGAGAGATCGAGAAATAAAAAAACACTTTCTAATAAGTGTATATATTTTTATTAAGAGTTAGTAATTTTCATTCATTGCACAAATATACCTTTACTATTTTAAACCACTGTTATTGTGTACCCTTCCCCCAATGATCAAGAGTAATATACAGTTTAAAAACAAACAAACAAACAAAAACCCTCTCCATTCTCTTAGAAACTTCCAGGGGAAAAAGTTATACTTTTTATCTGATAATGATGAAAATTATGCAGCCCATGTTGACTTTTTTAACCTTAGTTGATCCTGTAGATCAATTTCCTGGTATAATTATTTCCTCTTCCTTCTCATTATACCCCCTATCCACCATCATTTTCATTACTATATTACTGTTTATTTAACCCCAGTATTTGTAGGTTTATGTCTTTTCCCAAACGTACCTCAATTTTTTTTGAAAGTAGGCAGAAACATATAATAAATTAATAAACAAACTGGAACATACACAATATGAAAACAATGCAGTCTTTTGACTATAGCCCAAATTCCAAAAATCAACCTAAAATGAGATATTATTTTCCCATCTAAAGAAGATAAAGTCACACAAGAAGGAAATCTCTCCATGGGATCTCTATCCCCTCAATGAAGCAACTGCTAATCTCTTACCCACTGTATAACAAGCAAAATCCTTTCCACCTACCCATGATTCACTTTTCACTGAATTGCTACAATTTTTAATTCCAATTCCTAATTATTTTACCATAAAAAAGAAAGTGAAAGAATTGTGAGCACAACTATATTTTACTGCCCCGAGCCTACATAAGGGTTCTTTAACTTGTTACTCAAATGCAAACAGATTCTGTGAAGATTTTTTTTGCATCCAAAATTTCTCTATTGCAGTGACCACAATGCTGGCAAAAGCCTCTTGAGCTGGAAGCAGAACAAGATTTCAAATAATTTATAAATAATCATTTCAAGAACATAATCTTTTCTTCTTTTATCCCACAAAAGAAAGTATTTTGTTCAAGACCCACAAGCTGTCAACTTCTCAGCATACCCAAAATCCCACTTAGTTCTCTATTGTAAACAGTGTAGTATTTCACTACCACATCAATAAATAAAATTCTTGAAAGAATCAATTTTGTGTTTGATTCACATTTGTTCTGCATATGCCAATTAACCTAAGGTATTTGTAATGTTAAACTCTTAAAAGCCTCAGCTTACTAAAGGGCAATCTGAAAACAGCAAAAGGTCTATCCCATGTAGATCAGTCTGGACAAACCCCAAAATGAGCAATCACAGCATAAACTAGTACGGTGGTCTCCATTACTATACACTATCTCACTCTCTCCTTTTAGTAAACGTTTGTTAGAGTAAGAAGTGAAGGATTAGCTTTTAAAACTCAGTCTGCCAACAGGCAGTACTATCCTAATTCTTTAAAACTATGACTGGGACTTCCCTGCTGGTCCAGTGGTTAAGAATCTGCCTTCCAATGCAGGGGACACAGGTTAAATCCCTGGTCAGAGAACTAATATCTGACATGCCGCAGGGCAACTAAGTCCACGGGCTGCAACTACTGAGCATGTGAGGCACAACTAGAGAGCCCTGTGCTGCAACTACAGAGCCCATGTGCACCGCAACTACAGAGCCCATGCACCACAATTAGAGAGAAGCCCGGGCGCCACAATGAAAGATCCTGCGTGCCACAACTATGACCTGATGCAGCCAAAAATTAAATAAATAAATAAATATTTTTAAACATATACCATGTTCTTGGATTGGAAGAATCAATATTGTGAAAATGACTATACTACTTCAAGCAATCTACAGATTCACTGCAATCCCTATCAAATTACCAATGGCAGTTTTTACAGAACTAGAACAAAAAATCTTAAAATTTGTATGGAGGCACAAAAGACCCCGAATAGCCAAAGCAGTTTTGAGGGGAAAAAACAGAGCTGGAGGAATCAGACTCCCTGACTTCAGACTATACTACAAAGCTACAGTAATCAAGACAATATGGTACAGGCACAAAAACAGAAATACAGATCAATGGAACAGGATAGAAAGTCCAGAGATAAACCCACGCACCTAGGTCAATTAATCTATGATAGAGGAGGCAAGGATATACAGTGCAGAAAAGCCAGTCTCTTCAATAAGTGGTGCTGGGAAAACTGGACAGCTACATGTAAAAGAATGAAATTAGAACACTCCCTAACATCATACACAAAAATAAACTCAAAATGAATTAGAGACCTAAATTTAAGACCAGACACTATAAAACTCTTAGAGGAAAACATAGGGAGAACACTCTTTGACATAAATCACAGCAAGATCTTTTTTGATCCACCTCCTAGAGTAATGGAAATAAAAACAAAAATTAAAAAATGGGACCTAATGAAACTTAAAGGCTTTTGCAAAGCAAAGGAAACTACAAACAAGATGAAAGACAACCCTCAGAATGGGAGAAAATATCTGCAAACGAATCAATGGACAAAGGATTAATCTCCAAAATATATAAACAGCTCGTGCAGCTCATTATTACAGAAACAAACAATCCAATCAAAAAATGGGCAGAAGACCTAAATAGACATTTCTCCAAAGAAGACATACAGATGGCCAAGAAGCACATGAAAAGCTGCTCAACATCAATAATTATTAGAGAAATGCAAATCAAAACTACAATGAGGTATCACCTCTCACTGGTCAGAATGGGCATCATCAGAAAATCTACAGACGACCAATGCCAGAGAGGGTGTGGAGAAAAGGGAACCCTCCTGCACTGTTGGTGGGAATGTAAATTGATACAACCACTATGGAGAACAGTATGGAGGTTCCTTAAAAAACTAAAAGTAGAATTACCATACGACCCAGCAATCCCACTACTGGGCATATACCCAGAGAAAACCATAATTCAAAAAGACACATGCACCGCAATGTTCACTGCAGCACTATTTACAATAGCCAGGACATGGAAGCAACCTAAATGTCCATTGACAGACGAATGGATAAAGAAAATGTCGTACATATATATAATGGAATATTACTCAGCCATAAAAAGAAATGAGATTGGGTCATTTGTAGAGATGTGGATGGATCTAGAGACTGTCATACGGAGTGAAGTAAGTCAGAAAGAGAAAAACAAATGTCATATATTAACGCATATATGTGGAACCTAGAAAAATGGTACAGATGAACCGGTTTGCAGGGCAGAAATAGAGACACAGATGTGGAGAACAAACATATGGACACCAAGGGGGGAAAGTGGTGGGAAGTAGGGCGTGATGAATTGGGAGATTGGGATTGACATATATTCACTAATATATATTAAATGGATAACTAATAAGAACCTGCTGTATAAAAAAATAAAATTCTAAAATTCACACACAAAAAGCTATGACTAATCTAATCAAAAAGCTGGGAGGAAAAAGTCTGTAATAATTTAATTATCTTGAATACAGTTAACAATACATACTTATTGCACATACTTCCAGGGACATTTGTAGACTGGTATTCAGAAAACACTCTCCTTTCTCAGCCTTCGACAATTAGGCTTTTTCTATTCTCTTTAATAAATAAAAAAATTATAGAGACTTCCCTGGTGGTCCAGTGGTAAAGAATCCTCCTTACAATGCAGGGGACGCGGGTTCGATCCCTGGTCAGGGAACTAAGATCCCACATGCCGTGGGGCAACTAAGCCCACGCGCCATAACTACAGAGCCCACATGCACTGGACCCTGTGCGCCACAATTAGAGAAGAACAGAAAACCCACAAGCCACAACTAGAGAGAAGTCCACGTGCCACAATGAAGAGCCCACATGCTGCAGCAAAAGATCCCGCATGCCTCAACAAAGATCCTGTGTGCCACAACTAAGACCCGACACAGCCTAAAATAAATTAAATAAATAAATCTTTTTTAAAAATTACAGAAACATAGCTCTTTCTAATGGCACAACAAAGATGAAGTATCTACAGTATCCTTGAAATTCCCCTCAGGAGCAATGTACAAATGCTATTCTGATCCAATGTCTTCTAACAACAACTTTGTCTCCATCAATGTATTTGCCTATTAATTGATCTATCACAGAATATTTTGTTGTAACTATAGCAACATCATGAGTTTGTTCATTCTTGATTATTTAGTCTGTACACAAGAGAGATGGCTTAGCTCAATCTCTATAAAATTCCATTAATGGAGTCCAGTTCCAGGTAAAATGGAGTAAACATATTCAAACCTATCTCTCCTACTTGCACATAGCTATAAAATATGGACAGAAGGCATGCAGCAGCTATTTGAGGACTTTGAAAAGTAAATAGTAGCAGGCTGACTGGAGAAGAAGACCAGAATTTGAAGTACCACCAAACTGACAGTAAATTTACTTTTTTTTTTTCCTTCTGGTATCTCCTAGCCTGAACTCAATGTACCATAAACTTGGAAGTGGGCCACGAAGTTTCAGGACCTGCCCTCCGATTTTGGCCCAAGAAACAGGAAAGGGACTACCTAAAGTTCAGAGAGTACAGAAATATCCCATCTTTTTTCTCTTTCTTTTCTCCATCCCACCATAGCCTATAGCAATTTCTAAACAACAGTGCCACTGGTCACTAATGAGATCCTACAGGAGCTAAAACTCTTAAGCGAGAAGAATCTTTCCCTCCATACAGTGGAGCTGTGGTTCTTAGAGGGTGGGGCCAAACCCAGTGCTTTTTTCTTTCTCTCTGTCTTCCCACTGTTTGGCTCAGGATAAGAGGGCAGGTGGGGAAGTCCCACAACAAAAGCCCCAGCTTTCTAGCTAGAGGATTAAAAACAAAAGCCAGGGAACTGAAAAATACCTAGTCAATGCAATAAAACAAGAATGGGAAATTAAAAGCATATAGATAGAAAGAAAAATAAAACTGTTGCTATTCACAGGTGACATGATTATCTACCTAGAAAACATCAAAGAATCCTTAAAAAAAAAAATCCTACGACAAAAAAGTGAGTTTGGCAAGCTTGGAGAATGTAATATGAACACACAAACATCAACTGTACTTCTATAAACTATCAATAAATAATTGGAAAACAAAAAGTTTAATACCACTTACAATAGCTTAAAGGAAATATGAAGTAACTGGTATAAATCTAACAAAATATATACAGGCTTGCGCGTTGAAAACTACAAAATGCTAATGAAAGAAATCAAAGGAGAACTACATAAACAGAGAGACATACCATATCCATGTATTAAAAGAGCCAACAATATAAAGATGTCAATCCTTCCCAAATTGAACCACAGATTTAATGCAATTACAATTAAAATCCCAGTGGGATTTTTTTGTAGCTATTAGACAAGCTGATTCTAAAATTTATGTAGAAAGGCAAAGGAACTAGAATATTTTTTTATTTTGGAAAAAGAAGGGTAAAGTGAGAAGAACTATACTACCTGGTTTTTAAGACTTACTTTAAAGCTACAGTAATCAAGACAGTATATTATCAGTGAAGGGATAGACACATACATCAATGGAACAGAAATGACAGAAACAGACTCATATCAATATGGCCATTTGACTTTTGAAAAAGGTGCAGAAACAATTCACTGGAGAAAAACATAGTCTTTTCATTCAACTGGTGCTGGAACTCCTGGACATTCATTTGCACCCCGCCCCCCCCCCAAAAAAAAAGCTTTGAACTTAACTTTTTACCTTATACAAAAATTAAAAATGAATCAGTCCTAGTTGCAAAACATAAAACTATGAAATGTTTTATAGAAGAAAATATTCACAGCCTAGAGTTCTTAGACATGACACCAAAATCATGATCCACTTGTTTAATCTGAAAAACTAAACATCAATATTAAAAACTTTTGCTGTGTGAAACACACTGTTAAAAAAAAAAACAACTTTTAAATGAGCTACAGACTGGGAGAAGATATCTGCAAGTCACGTATCTGACAAAGGACTTGTATCCAGAATACGTAAAGAACTCCCAAAATCCAAAATAAGAAAACAAACAACCCAATTTAAAAATGGGCAAAATATCTCAGCAGACACTTCACCAAACCAAACCAAACCAAACAAAAATCACCTGGATGTCATGAAAAGATATTCAAGATCACTAGCCAGTACAGACAGGCAAATTTAACCATAACGTATCACTATATATTTAAGACTTGTGAGGGTGGGGGTGGGGTTCAGGGGGAGCTGACAATACCAAGTGCTGTGGAGGATGTAGAGAAAATGGAATTTTCACACACTGCTGGTGGGGCATATTCTAAAAACAGTTTGACCATTTCTTAAGCAGTTAAACATACACCTACCTTATAATCCAGCAATCTCATTCTATAGCATTTTTCCTAGATTGATCCTAGAAAACTTATGTTCATATAAAATCCTGTATGTAACTGTTTATAGCAGCTCTATTTAAAAAATGAAAACAACCCAAATTCTTTCAAAAGCTGACTAAACAACTTGTGGTACATCCATACAATGGGGTAATATTCAGCGATAAATAGGAGTGAACTACTGACACATGCAACAACTTGGATGAATATCAAAGACATTATGCTGAATGAAATATGCCAGTCTCAAAAGTGTACATATGTATGATACCATTTATATGACATTCTCAAAGAGATGAAACTATAGTGCTCTCGGGGAGGAGGACCATAAAAGAACATCACAAGGGAGTTTCAGAAATCAGTAACAGAAAGATAGATGGAAAAATCCCAAAATAATTGGGAGATTTAAAAACACACGTCTAAATAACATATGGGTCAAAGAGGAACTCTCAAGAGAAACTAAAAAATATTTTGTACTAAATGAAAATGAAAATATAACATCAAAATTTGTATGCTGCAGAAAAAGTAGTGCTTACAGGGAAGTTTATTGCTATATGATTCCAAATTCATGACATTATGGTAAAAGCAAAACTATGGGGACAGTAAACAGATCAGTGATTACCAGAGGCTGGACGAGGGAGCGAAGGAGGGATGAATAGGTGGCGCACAAGAGATTGTTAGGGCAGTAAAACTCTTCTGTACGATAGTGAATGGTGGATACATGTCATTATACATGTGTTATTTATACTGTTAAAGAAAAAAGCCATAGAATATACAACACAAAGAGTGACACTAATGTAAACTATGGACTTTAGTTAATAACAATGTATAAATTTGGCTCATCAATTGTAAAAAAAAAAAAAAAAAAAAAGTACCACACTAATGCATGATGGAATTTACGGAGTATATGGGAACTCTCGGTACTTTCTGTTCAAATTTTCAGTAAACCTAAAACTGCTCTTAAAAATAAAGTCTATTAATTTATTTTAAAAAAGAAAAAAGAGAAGAAGCCACCCATTATTCAAATACAGAAAAACAGTTATGAATCCTGGGAACATGAGTGATCAAGAACAACGCAGCAGGCAAAAGTTCCAACCACTGCAAGAGGCCAAGAAATCCTCACAACGCTCAAAAAACAAGTGGGAGGTTCATTGTCAAGCTTCTCTTACCCAAAATGTAACTGTAATCTAAGCTAAAGACCATTCAATTTTTAATAAAATAAGAGATTAAAAACTAAGTCAAAGAAATGATTCTTATTTATAAAGGGAGTGGGTACTGTTTTCATCAATTTGTTTTTACATGTTTCAGAGCTCAAAAAATATATGAGAAAAAAAAAAAAATATATATATATATATGAGGAATTAATACTACAATAAATATATCATTAACCCTGGGATCAGAAACTATTCAAATGTATATCTATACAATTATAGAAACACCAAACCAAACAGTACCATTTCCTGATGATTCATAAGAAGTTCCAACATGACACTGTAATTCACCATAACTTTCTCCTCAAAGTTCTTTAAAAAGAAGAGCACCAGACACAAAGAAATCAAACATGCTATTATGCCTTAAACTAGGGATCTCCATGCTGTGTGCGAGTTGAGGATGAGGCATTTAAGAAATCTGTGGAGGAAGTCTGGTTATCACTATAGCCAGACACTACTGGCCGTCAGTGAGCAGGGTCAGAGATGCTAGACATTCTGAATGTGTCAAATAGTCCTACAAAAGCAATGTCTGCGGTCCCAATCACATTTGTGTAAGCAAAAACTGTAATTAGTTATCAGAACCCATAACCTGAAGGTTTTAAACAGCTTTAATATACACTGAACTTTCACAAATGCAATGACCATGTAAATTAAGGGAAAACTGTGTTCTGTGGTTTGTCCAGAACTTCACAAGAGTTGTTCTCTAATTCAGAAAATTAAGCATCAATAGTAACGCTGCTTATGGTATTTAAGTTGCACACACAGTGTGCTGGCATGAGTCTGCATTTATAGATATAACATACAAGGTTAACAAGTATCTAACCATTTCATTATGCCTTCAATATATTCCATTATGTCTTCAAGCATTTTTAGATAAAAATACATAATTTTTCACCTATGGAATTTTTTGTGTTTATTCATTAGAAGATCCATAAACAACATTTTATACAAATCTTAAGCAACTGTTTTACAAACATGTCCAGAATTCATAATATTTTATAAAAACAATATATAACAGACCTAAGAAAAGGAAACAGCTTCAGATTTCTGGGATAAAAATAAGACCCCCGTCCCTGAAGCAAAGATCTCACAGAGGGATGACCAGGATCCACCACAGTAATACTTCCTACCCTCATTTTATAAACACTCAACTCCCAATTACTAATTGTTTCCTCAAGGTTGTAGTGTCAGAAGAGACAAAATGGAGAGATGTCTGGTAGGAGCCCCACTGGAGTAAACTGCTTAATAAACATTTTTTAAAATACACAGGCTCAGATTCACATCTGTAGGAATTATACGGTCTTAATGGTGCCTGCTTCAGATTCACTCATGCACACCTGGATGGCTTGTAAAAAAAACACTTTACAAGTCAATAAGTTATATCATAATACAATTTTATGTTATGATAATATTTTATTATAAGTTACTTTCCTTTTATTTCTCCTTTATATTACAGTTAGGGTATTATATTAGTTTTTGAATTATGTACAGAGGTAGATTATATTATCTACTTATTTTATTAAGAACTGTAAAGAGGCCATTACAAAATATTCCTTATAAAAAGGCAGCATTAGCTCTGACAGAGTTGAACCAGTACATTAAACTATATCACCTCTCCCTTGAAATTCTGCAAGTCTCTCCTTTTTCATTTAACCTGGCCACCACACTGCTTACCAGCAAGTCTACCCAAAACACAAACGTGGTCATGCCCCTCTGATGTTTATAAACATTTTATAGGGCTAAAGGAAAAAGTCCAAATTCCTCAAAATGGCATTCAAGACCCTATATAATATGATACTGTTATTTGCCCAACAATATTTCTTTTTAGGAACTTTCTCTCTCTCCCCTCATACTGAAAACTTTCTTCATTATAAAAGAACCTGTAACACCTCTCTCTTCTGGCTCTCCTACTTCTTTATTGAATGCTATAGTTAATCTGTTTTGCTAGCTTCACCTCCTTTCCTCATCCTCTCAATTTTGGAGAGGTTCCTGTGCTTAGTCCTTAGATGTCTTCTTTATCAACACTTTCCCTTCTAGGTGATTCCATCCAGTTCTATGATGAGTCTCAAAATTATATACAAGCTGAGGCCTCTCTCCTGAACCGCAGACTCATAAATCCAATCACCCTACTCAACATGTGTACTCTTAAGTCTTACAGGCATCTCAAACTTAACATATCCAAAATCAAACTCTTGACTCCCCCTCCCAACTCCTCCTCCCCCACCAAAAACCTACTCCACCCACATTCTTCTCCATCTTGGTAAAGAGCAATTCCATTCTTTGAGCTATTCAAAACAAAAGCCTTACAGTCATTCTTGGTATCTCTCTATGGTACAACACTACTTAATCCACCTACTGGTTCTACACTCAAAATATACTAAATCCAGAGTATAAGCCTTCTCCACCACTACAGTCTTATCTAAGCTACAGTCCTCTCATGCCTTCATTATTGAAACTGCCTCCTACCTGGTCTTCTTATTCTACTTTTACCTTCTCTGTCTATATTCCACACAGCAGTGAGAGTGATGACCCAAGGGTCAAAAAAGTGGTCAATTCTTTCCTGGTCAAAACCCTCCAAGGGCTTCCTTCTCACTCAAAAGTAAGTCTTTATACTAACTTTCAAGACCTACATCAGCATTAATCAAGACTGGATACTTACAATCAGTTGAGAAGCTTTTAAAATATACCATTGCCCAGGCCCCATCCTCAGTGATTCAGGTTCAACTGGTCTGGAGTGTAGGGTATTGGTATTTATGGAATGAATGAAGTGACTGTCAGTGATATGCTCTGTCTTCCCCACCCCAGCGGTGCCCATATGACACTGGCTAGCCAGAGTACCCCATTCTTCTGGTCATAGTTTAAGACTGAGCATATGACTCAAGCTGAGTAATTTTCTGAGCTTTTATTGAGGTTATCTGGAGAAGTATTGACTGTTTAATATTATATAAGCCTAGAGGTGCTGGCAGCCATCTTTGCCACCTGGTAGAAAAAAGTCTCCTTAAGTCAGCACAAAGAAAAGCAGATATAATTAGCACATTAGATCCATCTGTGGATCCATTCCTGGAACTTTCAACTATGTACACCAGTAAATTCCTCCCCCCCACCCCGGCCTTTTTTTGGTGAAGGTAATTAGAGTTAGTTCTCTATTTCTGGAAAGAAAATAGATCTTGGGACTTCCCTGGTGGCGCAGTGGTTAAGAATCCACCTGCCAATGCAGGGGACAGGGATTCGAGCCCTGGTCTGGGAAGATCCCACATGTCACAGAGCAACTAAGCCCATGCACCACAACTACGGAGCCTGCGCTCTAGAGCCCGTGAGCCACAACTACTGAACCTGCGTGCCACAACTACTGAAGCCCGTGCACCTATAGCCCGTGCTCTGCAACAAGAGAAGCCACCGCAATGAGAAGCCTGCACACCACAATGAAGTTAAGTAACCCTCACTCACCGCAACGAGAGGAAGCCGACACATAGCAATGAAGACCCAATGCAGCCAAAAGTAAATAAATAAAATAAATAAATTTAAGAAAAAAAGAAAATAATTCTTATCACAAAATTATAAGCATGTATTTAGCTTTTAAGTTCCTAAAGATTATTCTTTCTACACCATCAACACCCAATTAGACAGTAAAATTCATGAGCAGAAGACTGTTATTTCCTTCACACCTACATTAATAGTACAGTGCCTGACACATAGCAGACACTCATAGCAGACACTTTATTGGCTGACCAAAAGTCTTTTTTTTTTTCAACATTTAAAACTTTCCTTCAATCATTAGTAATACTGAAGAAGGACTTTTGCATTGGTAGAAAGTTTAGATTATATGACTTAAAAGATATCCTTGGGCTTCCCTGGTGGCGCAGTGGTTGAGAATCCGCCTGCCGATGCAGGGGACACGGGTTCGTGCCCTGGTCCGGGAAGATCCCACATGCCGCGGAGCAACTAAGCCCGTGAGCCATGGCCGCTGAGCCTGTGCGTCCGGAGCCTGTGCTCCGCAACGGGAGAGGCCACAACAGTGAGAGGCCCGCATAACGAAAAAAAAAAAAAAAAAAAAGATATCCTTTACCACTTTGATTTTATGAAACTATGACTTCTTTATTTCAGTGAGTTTCACTAGGAAGTCCCAGTTACCCCAATTCCCTATTTCCCCAGTTTGGTCCTTTGTACCTCTATCAATCAAGCATATTCCCAATCTCCCTTCAACAACATCACCCTTCTTCTGAGATTTCTCTCAGATCTTGCTATATAATTAGGAAAGTCCTGTCTTTTATAGACGATCAAGCTCTCCACCTTCAACATTCTTTCAAATGCAGAGTCCCAAAGCATTTCATTAATTAACAGTCTTGGAACCAGTGCTATCTCAACTTCCAATGTTCTCCACTTACTTTTCACACTCTTGTACACACAAAGATGCATTTCTACAGATGCCTATTTATTTCAATCATTTACATCTATCCAATAGTAATGATTCATGTACCTTTAAAATGGCTGTGCATCTGACTGAAAACCAACATTAAACAATGCTTATCTGTTTTAGCTTACAAAGGCCTAGAAATCAGTGTCAATTTAACTATCTAAATTGCCCAATACACAACAATAAGTGTGTTTAATATGATACTTGAACGCTTCTTAAATATATTCCTTTCATATCTTTAGGTTAACAGCCTCTTCAGTTGTATATCCCACCTACAAAATCAGGTTGACCATGTTTCTTTATATACCACTCAAAACAGGCAAAACTAAAATATCTTGCTCTGCCATAATTTATACAGATATGTACAGACATAGTCCAATCCTGAGGAGTGTTATTGATAAATGTCATATGATCAGGGCATATCACTAACTGGTTCTTTGAACTTTGTTTTGACTTTCATACCTGGAATTCTATAATGCAAAATTTCTATAGCTGATTAAAAAGTTAAATAGAGAGAATAGAATAGAATAAAATAAAATAAAAGCTGAACATGATCTCTCCCAGTTTAAAGACAGCATTTAAACATTCCACTAGGCTGATGTCCTAAAAAATCCACCATTAAAAGCTGGGATTCTAAAAAAAAGAAAAAAAAAAAGCTGGGATTCTCTATAAGTAACTGATTATGCAAAATGAGTCAATTACTTAAATACTTATGTTGTGGAATTTTTACAGCTCATAAGCTCCCCTGAGGCAGTTTCAAGCAGCTAAATGCCTTCAACTCACATGTCAAACATGAGGATCAGAAAAATCAATGTGCAAAACACAAATTTCTCTACGTGTAACTCTATCTTTGGCTCAATACAGACACCTACATAGTGCTTTACTCTATGTTCTACTAATATGTCCCTGGTACCTGAATCAAGCTATAACTTCCTCTGCAGTAGAATTTAAACACACACACACACACACACACACACACACACACACACACACACACACACCCTCAATGGCTTTTTCCAAAGAAATTCTCATTGATTAGAAGGTACACTCTGGAAAACAACCCTTATGAAACGGCTGACATGAATAAACAAAGCTCTGAACCAATATGTACTCATCTCATTCTAGTTAAAAAAGAAGTAGATTTTCAATTTTTGAGGGAAAAAATTAGCTTTGCTTATGATAAGCCATTCTTAGTCTTTAGAGAATACCCTGGCCATTTATTGTCTCTCAACTCAACCTTTCAAATAATTTTTTTAAAGGTTCAAACACTACAAAGCATCTGATTTAGTGAAAAGCACTTTAAATACCTCTCCAAGTACTCCCCACTGGATCAAAATGTCATAGAAATGTTGTAAACACTATCAGTCATGTTCCAGAGAACAATTTAAACAAACATTGTTTTGCTCTTTTGTCTGGAAAAGTAATTTCTGAAGTGAAGAGTTCAAAACTTTTAGCCCTACATACTATGCAGTAAGAAAAAAAAATACATCTTTTAAGCATCAGAAGCAGAGTACACAATAGGCTTTGTCTTGTTAAACAAAAGAACAGGCTTTTCCTTTCAATCATTTCCAGCTGTATGATCTGGCCTTCATGGAATCAGAAATTAACAGCATATGGCATCTGGCTACCTGCACAGGCTGCACATAAAATCTCAAGTCTTCAATAAGATTAACAGGTCTAGTGGTTGAGAGTAAAAGGGGAACCACCAAATGCTATTTCCAAAACAGAGGCAATAGCTCTAACTAAAAGAAGGCAAGAAAAACTATCCTTATCTAATCAGATGTCAACTGTATTCTTGAGAAACAATCAGATCACAAGATCTTCTGCCTCCTAGACAACTGAAAAAGATACTACCACTGACTGCAAAACTATTGTGGTTCTCAAACAGGGAAAGAACATACAAAAAAATAAAAAACCCAAAACAAAACAAAACATAACCCCAAAACAAAGAAGTTCTGAGTTAGCCCCCTTGATGACACATCACAGTTTTGCTTTGGATCCAAATGAGCCAGAAACAAACAAACCAAAAAAATTCAAATGACTTACTGTTCTTACCATAATGTCCACTAAGTCTTAGTACCAGATACATAAGAATCTTGGACTAAAAGATCTTCAAGGGTCTTCTAAAATAAAACCATTCCAGACAAAACGTTAAATTTACCTTTTATTAATAGCCCTGGACCAAAAATCTGCTAACTTTTGGAATATATTCCAGTGTTTCAGAATCCATACAGCCCTCATCTCTAACCTGATTCTCAACTATGAGAGCACAAACCCTACACCTTCCTTTCTGTAGTTCAGCAAAGTGGGGACAATGAGTGCACAACAGTAAAGAATAACTAAGTACCTTCAAACTTGTAAGAAATAGATCCTTATAACACTGATAACTGATCCTTTCCAGCCCCTCCCCAATTCTTTCTTTTACAGCTTCAGGCACTCAACACCTCCAAGCCTACTCTTCACACTTTTAATCCTGTTTAACAGTTTTATCTGGACCCTCTCCAAAGCATTACACATTGAGCTTCAGTGGGCCCAAAAGTCAAACAGTGGTATATTCCTTGACAGTTTACTTCATAATTCCTAGAGGAGAAAGAAAATATAATTTATTAATAAATATTATGAGAAGTGGGCTTAAAGTAATTTCATCAATAAAGTTTCATTCTGCCCTCAAGCATTTGGATCTCATAAAAGAGTTCCTCAACAGTGCCTTAAGTGAAGACAGAGGAGGAAACCCAAACACATTCAAAGGAGAATTAAAATCTCATAAAAGCATACAATCCAGAATAGACAAAATTTTTAAATGGGCAATCCATGAGAGAGATAACTACTTTAATATTTTTAAGGCATACATGGTCTGAGAACAATCAACTATTGGAATTTCTATATCAAAGCTCTTTCACTGACTATGGGAATTGCTAGATTCCAGTAGGTCTATCTAGATTAAAAAAAAAAAAACTTAAAGGAATAACAAACCTATTTTCATCTCTTAGATTCTCCCTCTCTCCATACTTCTCACCAGGACCCTGACAGCCTGATGACATCAATGTATTATACACCCTGAGGCACTAGGTCAAATGCAGGAATCTATCTATCACAACTGCTAATGTTTTATCTTCACTTGAAATTTTAGAAATGCAAATGCAATGCACCAACAGCTGTTTACACTTTCAATTTTTTCTTGTAAAGCTGGTCATGAAATGTGGCTTGCTGAACATTTGTAACACAATTACCAATTTCTGTTTCAATGCCTATAAATCCTGCTGCCACTAGTGTACAATCGGATTTCACTGCCCAGTAGTAAAACAGTGTGGCTGGATGGGCACTGGTTCCCTGGAAGAGGTGGCAATGAGAAGGAGACAGTGCTGCTTATTAAGGAACTGAAGCAGGCTAATAGCTAAAACATACACAATAGCAGTCTGTTTAAATTAGGAACATAGATATACTAACATGTACATGTGTACCTATCAAATTGGCATGCAGTTATGAATTCTCAAAAAGTGCACTTGATTAAAATTTGCTAGGACCTACTGTTTTGTTGTCTACTAGGATTTCATAAGACACACACACAAAAAAACCCCTAAAGATGTAATTTCTCTCCTCTAGAAGTTAACAAACTAACAGGACAATTTTAAAATCATTCTGGGCTATCAACTATTTTAAAACCCCCATGAAAGGTAAGATTACTCTGTCCAGAAATTATTTGCAAATACATATAATACTGCAGAGGGTTAACGGACCTACAGATCATGAAACACAGATTAAGATTCCAGTAGGCACATGAAAAGATGCTCAACATCACTAATTTTCAAAGAAATGCAAATCAAAACAACGAGGTACCACCAGTCAGAATGGCCATCATTAAAAAGTCTACAAATAACAAATGCTGGAGAGGGTGTGGAGAAAAAGGAACCATCCTACACTGTTGGTTGGGAATGTAACTTGGTACAGTCACTATGGAAGACAGTATGGAGGTTCTTCAGAGAACTAAAAATAGAATTATCATATGATCCAGCAATCCCACTCCTGGAAATATACCCGGACAAAACTATAATTCAAAAAGATACATGTACCTCTATGTTCATAGCAGCACTATTCACAATAGCCAAAACATGGAAACTACTTAAATGTCCACTGACAGATGAACAGACAAAGAAGATGTGGTGTGCATGTGTGCACACGTGTTTATATATATATATAATGGAATACTACTCAGACATGAAAAACAACAACATAATGCCATTTGCAGCAACATGGATGTAACTAGAGATTAGCATACTAAGTGAAGACAGAAAGAGAAAGATAAATACCATATGATATCACTTATATGTGGAATATAAAATATGGCACAAATGAACCTGTCTACAAAACAAAAACAGACTCACAGACATAGAGAACAAACTTGTGATTGCCAAAGGGGAGGAGGGGACGGAGAGGGATGGACTGGGAGTCTGGGGTTAGTAGATGCAAGCTATTACATTTAGAATGGATAAACAACAAGGTCCTAATGTATAGCACAGGGAACTATATTCAATAACCTGTGATAAACCATAATGGAAAAGAATATTAAAAAATGTATATATGTGTATAACTTAGTCAATTTGCTGTACAGCAGAGATTGGCAAAACACTGTAAATTAACTATACTTCAATTAAAAAAAAAAAAAAGAATTCCAGTTCTAAAAAAAGACATTTTAAGGTAAACAAAGGAAATGTGGGTCTCTTAGTTGTAATCTGTTAAGATTATGTTTTTAGAAGTGTATTTTCAAGGAGAGAAGAAAGGAAGTTCAGGAGAAAGAATAAAATTTCTAACACTGGTAATTTCATGGGACTTCATTGATGGTATAAAAGCTGTAAAATGTGGGAGAAAGTGATGGAAAAGGTAAAGTTTATACATTTATAATTGGAGAAAAAAATTCTGAAAAAGAAAAACAGAACCTTGAAATTATTAAATATTTGAATTGATATAAATGGTGACAGAAGATTTCAAAATAAAAATGGAATATAATTGATATTTGGCTGGAGACAATGATTCTGATAGTACTAGCAATGGTGAACAGCTCGTGGGATGGCTGTACAGTATAGAGATTAAGAGCACAAACTCTGAACAGGTGATCGTGGGCTGGATTTGGGGTCAAAACAAATGTTTTTCTTTTATAAAATTTTAGAGAGCTCCTGTCTATCTGCTAGATTGGATGCTGCCTGATTCCTGAATTGCTGAGTAAAGCCAATAAGATCTTTAAAAGTTTTTAATTGAATAAGGTTTGTAGATTGGATAATATGAATATTAATTCCCTGATTTTGATAATGTGATTAATAAAGAGAATATATGAGATATATATATTATATAAGAGAATGCATTTTTAGAAGAGGAGTTATGTCTGCAACTAATTGTTTGGAAAAAACTAATAATATGTCTAATTATATTTAGAGAGAGATGGGTAAAGCAAATATGGTAAAATGAAAACATTTGGGCAATCTGGATAAAGTGTATATATACTTATTTGTACAACTTCTGTAACTTTTCCAAGTCTGAAATTACTTTTAAAAGTATTTTAAAATATGTGCTCTGAGCGTGGCTGTCTAGGTTCAAATTCTGGCTCTGCCACTCACTATGTGACATTGACATATAAGTTTTTTAACTTTGTCTCTGCTTCTGTTTCCTCATTTGTAAAGTAGGGATTAATATAATACTACCTCAAGTTGTTGTAAAGAATAAAATGATAATGAAATAATTCATGTAAAGTGTTTATTAGAACAGTATCTGACAAATAAGCACTCAAATCTTAATCACTATTGTTGTTATCATTCCTTTCCAAACATCATTCTTATTCCTGCCCCATTTCAGCCCACCACTCTCTGCCTTAGACTAAGCTAATTACAGAAAAAAAGAAACAAACAGTGGGAAAAGTCATGGTTTTTCATCTTCAGCTTCAAGGTTATTGATTCTTTGTGTGGGCTCCCTGTCTCCAGGCTGGTCATTCTTTAATCTATTCTCTGATGGTTGTCAAGTGGGTTTTTTATACATACAATCTGATAAATTGCTACCGTCCTTAAAATATTCAATATTAGCTTTAAATAAAATTGTAACTCCTTTAACTTATTATATAAAGCCCATAATGATTTAGTTACAGTATACCCCTTTGTTCTCATCTCTCAACACACTTCCACAAATATACCCTTCACTCAGGCCTCAATGTAGTTCTCTGAATACAAACCTTCAATCCCTAAAACAGATGATTTTTTTCTGCCTAGAACAGGACCTCACCCTTATTCATCTAGCCAACTCATATTCACTCTCAAAACTTAGTATGATGTAAATGCCTCTCTGAACACACAAAACCCTACATGCACACCTCCACCAGGGTATCATACTATAATCACTGATTAGTCTATCATGCTCATTAGGTTCTAGGCTTCTTATGGGTGGGAATTCCCTGGCAGTCCCGAGGTTAGGACTCTGTGCTTCCATTGCAGGGGGCCCGGGTTCGATCCCTGGTCGGCGAACTAAGATCCCACAAGCCGTGGCATGGCAAAAAAAAAAAAAAAAATTAAGCTTCTTAGGGGCAAGACCTATGTATTTTAAGTCTTTGAATTCCAAGCACAAAACCTGATATAATATAGGCTTTCAATTAGTGTTGAGTGAATGAATCTCTTGATAATAATCTTGACAAGAAATGCCAGTATGTCAGTAGACATAAGATAATCTATTGGGTAGCGTATGAAAGCATTTGTCCAAAGCAGAGGACTAATGTTTAAGTAAAATCTATACTTTTAACCAAGTATATAAAATGTTAGTCACGCAAGTTTCCATCTTTAAAAACCAGCTCCATGCCTCAAGATCTCAGGAAAAGTAGATGGCAGTGTAGTTTGCTAAGAAAGGGCATTTCCCCTAAAAACATGTTCATTGATTTCCCAATATACATCAGTAAAAACAATATTGAGCTCTTAATTTATTAAAAACAATATTAATAATTGAAAATGCTTTTGCTGCCAGAGGCATACACCATATAAATGACAACTTTCTAAGTCCCTTCTCTCCACTAGCAATGAAACAGGATGGCCTAATTTCAGTTCATAAAGTTATTTCTAAAACTAGAGTATCTAAAAAAAGAGAACTAACACAATTTGTCTGTGAAGCCTTTTAATCTTGCTAATCACAATGCCTGGTTAATTCCTATAATCAGTCTTGACCAGAGTTCTTTTTGCACAATGAGATGGGCAAAACACATGGCCAAATAAAAAAAGTTGCTGGAAATAGGCCCTTGAGCTGTATGAAACACAATGGAAATAACATTTGAAAATAGTATTCTTCCCAGCTGGGTAAGAAACACAATGGCTCCAACCATCTGCTCTTTCTTCCTAAGATTCCTTTTTCACAAATGGACAGGCTGACATTATTTATTCCATTCAAGAAACAAGATCCCTGGAGTTTAAGATCACAATTTAAACCAGATAAAATTCAGACAGTAGTAAGATTAGAAGTGCACAAACTCCTAGACATATTTTATTGTTTTTCTATTTATATTATTTTCTCCACCTCCTTTGCTATCCCTTCAGTAAGAAAACTCTGTAAGAAGATTCTTGGAAGAAAACATGTTTTGGAGTACTTCTGAAAGGAGAGATGATGGGCCCGAAAATAAACCACAGGGTAACCGTAAGAGATAAGGAGAAAGCACAGAAGAAAACCAACTGTTCACTTATTCAATTATTTTAAAAGACTTATGTGATCTGGTAACAAAGTTACTAAATAGTAATATTTGAACTGGTTTTGTTCTGACTTTATAAACATAACTAAGAAGAAAACTATAAGGAAGAAATCCATCTTGATTCCATATTAGTTAAAGTAGAAAGGCTATGAAGCTATTCTGTGGTATTGTTTTATAACCTAGATCTTCAAATACTATCATGGGATTACATGTAAACACTGGAAAAGACACACCCTCTAAAACTGTTCTTTCTTTCAATGAACCCCCATAAAGTTCTCATGCAATTCTAGGGTTCTGTGGAACCACATATGAAAACCACAGGAACAGTTTTTTACTCCTAACTGCAACTAGTTTACAATACTTCTTAGAATACCAAACTCTATCAAAATTTGGCAATCTTTCTGCCCAGGTATATCAACAAAGGACTGAAAAGCAATCGAGTCATATTAAACCTGACTTAAAGCGTTTCTGCACAAACCAACACACACTCAAAGTAAGAAAAACACTTACTTTGAAAGCTTTTAGCATCTGATTCAGTTTCACTGGCTTATGAGTTCCTAGAAAGCAGAACTATGTCTTTTTCACTTTCGATTCTCTGCCTTCCTTAACCTTGCCCACCCAGTGCCTAGTATAAAGCTTTGCACATTTAAAAAAAAAAAAAAAAAAAAAAAAAACGCTACTTTAAAAATATTTGAAAAAGGGCTTCCCTGGTGGCGCAGTGGTTGAGAATTTGCCTGCTAATGCAGGGGACACGGGTTCGAGCCCTGGTCTGGGAAGATCCCACATGCCGCGGAGCAACTAGGCCCGTGAGCTACAACTACTGAGCCTGCGCATCTGGAGCCTGTGCTCCGCAACAAGAGAGGCCGCGATAGGGAGAGGCCCGCGCACCGCAATGAAGAGTGGCCCCCGCTTGCCACAACTAGAGAAAGCTCTCGCACAGAAACGAAGACCCAACACAGCCAAAAATAAATAAATAAACAAAAGTGAGGTTTAAAAAAAAAATTAGAAACAACCCAATGTTCAGAAACAGAGGAAAAGTTATATTATGGTATTTATATAATTATATAAAAACTATTTAACTGTATGGTTATTATATAATTATATAAACACTATATAAAATATTTTAAATGATTTGGTATATTTATACTTATGGACATTATGTCTAAGATGTGAATAAAAGGCTATATAGTTTGTATATATAGCTTAAGTTCATTTTTGCAAATATGTATATACTCACATGTATATGTATTATACAAATGATTCTCATTTATCCATAGATTAAAAATCTAAAATCTCTTCACCAAAAGTTTATCTGTGAGTAGCGGGATTTTTGAATGAGTCTCACATTCCTGGTCACAAACATCATTATAGAGTATATGAAATTTTTAAATAATGAGTATCAATCCCTCCCATGGATATCAAAACAATTTAAATGTTTTTATGTTGGAAAAAAAAGTCAACTAAATTTAACTCACTAAGCTAACTACTATTCTTTTTCCCAAATCCCTGAAGTGACTTCAGCCCTGGTAGCCCTCAGGTCCTTTGTCACCCGCCTTATCACTCTACCTTTCTGTCTTACTGTTCTTTGTGTTTTCTTCACTCACAGTTCCATCCACATCCAACAGCAGGGCAGAAAATTCACTAGGTAAGCTGTTACAATTTGGCTTTATGTCCCTTCCATCTCTTATTTATCATTCCCACGTTAAAACAAAAATAAATGTTGAACACAATGAGAACACTATACACCCATCAGAATGACTAAAATTAAAAAGACTGACAAAAACAAATGTTAGCAAGGAGGTAGAGCAATTGAAACTTTCACATATTAATAGAACGTAAAATGGAACAACCACTTTGCAAAAAGGTTTGGCAGTCTCTCATAAAATTGTGACCCAGAATTCCACTCCCAGGTATATTTACCCCGGGATTATATAATTTTTTTTTTTTTTCGGTACGCGGGCCTCTCACTGCTGTGGCCTCTCCCCTTGCAGAGCACAGGCTCCGGACTCGCAGGCCCAGCGGCCATGGCTCACGGGCCCAGCTGCTCCGCAGCATGTGAGATCCTCCCAGACTGGGGCACGAACCCATGTCCCCTGCATCGGCAGGTGGACTCTCAACCACTGCACCACCAGGGAAGCCCTTAATTTACCCTGGGAAATGAAACATGTCCACAAAAGACTTATAAGAGTGTTCAGAGTACCTTTATTCATAATAGCCAAAAACAGAAACATCTTGAGTGTCCATCCATAGGAGAATGAATAAACACTGTTCAACTGATGTTAAAGAATAAAATTCAGCAATGAAAAAGAATGAACTACTTAAACATGTAACAATATAAATGCATCTCAAAATCATTATATGTGAAAGAAGCCTTATATAAAAGAGTACATATTGTATGAATCCATTCATATCAAGTTCTACAACAGGCAAAATTAATCTATAGTGGAAAACTGGTTGTCTCTAGGGAGAAAAGAGTAGAGGACCGAACAGAAAGGAGCATGAGAGAACTTTCTAGGGAGATGGTAATGTCCTATATCTTGCCAGGGGTTAGGTTAAACAGGTGGATATACTTATCAAAATCTCACTTCAAATTTGCGCATATTATGGTATTTTAAATTTACCTCAAAAAGAATAATCAAATGAATACTGAACTCTAGCTAATATTATGCATCCTGAGGTATTTAGAGATTAAGTGTACTGATGTCTCAAACTTACTTTAAAATGCATTTAAAAAGATGTGATGGGACTTCCCTGGTGGCGCAGTGGTTGAGAGTCCACCTGCCGATGCAGGGGACGTGGGTTCGTGCCCCGGTCCAGGAAGATCCCACATGCAGCGGAGCGGCTGGGCCCGTGAGCCATAGCCGCTGAGCCTGCGCGTCCGGAGCCTGTGCTCCGCAATGGGAGAGGCCACAGCAGTGAGAGGCCCGCGTACCGCAAAAAAAAAAAAAAAAGAAAAAAGAAAAAAAAAAAAGGATGTGATGGGTTGAGAAATAATAGAAAGATGACAAAACGAGTATTGTAGAATGTTAACTGTAGAATCTAGGTGGTGGGTAAATATGGGTGTTAACTGTACAATTCTTCCAGCTTTTCTGCATGTGTGAAATTTCTCAAAATAAAATGTTAAGAAAAAAGTAAACTTTGATCTGCAACTCAAATTACTTTTTTGCTCAGTCTCTAGAGATAGACAGCCTTATTGGGGGGCAAGTAAAGTCCAAGACCATTAGACAGGCACACTCAATATACTACTTAGTAGTGGAGTCAAAGCGGTAAATCAGCAAGCCTGACTGGAGGGAAGACCAGTCCCAAAGGATGAGCCAAACAGGAAACTCAGTGGTGCAAAGCAATCAAAGAGCTTCTACACTACTACTAACTGTAACAGCACCTTTGGTGACTTCTTTCTTGAGCTAAAAAATCAAGAGCACTTTCAACCAGTACAAATCCTCTTTAGGGGAGTCTGCCACCACCACCCAAATATTCACTAACGTTCTTAGGCAGCTTTTCTTCCCTAAGTACAACCAGAAGTACCTTCTAACAAAAACACACACAGCTTTGAATTGCAGCATGGGACAGATTTATGGAATATGGAAGACATTAAAGTATTCACTTTCTCTCTGAAAATAAAGAGCACAGACTCATAAACAATGCCTGAAAGGCATTTCAGCAGCTTAATCCACGCAGGACATGTTTTGCTTTTTGAGAAAATCAGGAACTGTTGGGTACAGGAAGCCATAAACAACAAGAATTTGGCTTAAGACGAAGAACAAAATAAATGTTTTTTATAAAGATCACTTAACATTTTTTGAAGGGGTTTATTTATGTGTGACAAGGTCTACAAGACACAACTTGTACATAAGCAGCAGCTCTTACAATACATCTAATATTGATTGACTTCTTACAACAGTGGCACCAAGCAGGACCAGTCTGTCAGCAATTCCATCAATAACTACATTTGCTGGGCTTAATAATTCCCTTTTTCCAATTTTCTCCAGACAGAGAAAACCACTTAGCTGGTTCTCAGCATTCAAACTCAGCCAAGAGTTTTTCTTTAAGTTCCATCATACGTGAAGCTGGAGTTTTGGAAAGTGGGTTTCCTGAGGAAGGCTCAGGCTTTCAAGTCTAAGAGGCAAAAGAGTCATGATAGAAAAACCACCCACAGAAGTCTGTAACTTAACAAATATGCCACATACAAAATTCACTGAGTTAATACAGTCTAAAATAGAATAAAACAGACAATATCATGGGTGATGGAAGAAAGATAATCTCTTAGGGAAAAAATACTAGTCAACAGGTATCTTAGAAAGTACAATTATGATCTGATAATCCTACTAAAGTAAAACAATTTATGCATATGGCACAGATTTTTTGCCAAGGAGTAGTATCTGAAAAAGTCCAGGTTTCAGAAATGAAGGATTAGAGACTTCTGTGTAACCTGTTTGGAGGCTTCTGTGTAACCAAAGCAAGATTCTGAATACTTTATTCACCCCATCAATAAAATTAACCAAACTTTCTAAGTTATTTATGTTTAAAGACTTTGAATTTCTCATATACACAATAGTAAATAAGTACTATTGCTATAGTCATTTCTTCCGACTATAAAAGAGGCCCTGTACAATATACGTAAGTACATCCCAAACAATGAAACTCAGCACAAATATCCTACACAAATAGAGAATACATATCCCAAGCCACTAAGATTGTAAGATCTTAGTTTCTTCCCCAACTTTCCCTTCTGTGTTTTTCTTACTCACGAGCATTTTATGAATAGTCCGAAAAGAAATAATCGCTTGGAATGTTTTCCCTCAGATGCTCAGAAATATATAATTTGTTAACTACTGGGGCACTATACACAACCTGCCATTTTATTCAATACTGCTGGCTGTACAGCCTTCTTTTATTATGTTTTCTTTGGTGAAAACTAACTTCTATGATGGCAGATTGAGCGTGCACTGAGCTAAACTCCTTCCTCAAAACTCCACTAAAATAAAACTGAACAGCCTTTTTTTTTAAGGCATAAGTGTACAAAAATCAAAGAGTACAGAAGAACCAACAGCAACAAAATGCTGGAAGCTGGAAAGTAGAGGGCCCAGTTGGTAACCAGACAAAGCAAGTAATGGGGAAAACCAAGTGGCAGCCTGACTTGCACCGTAACAGTAGCACTAGGTATCTCTGGAAGGGAGAGCAGAAAATGAAGCTTGAATAGGCTTAGTTGAAAGTATGCTTAAGAAGCAATTAGACTCTCAGATTCCCCTTTCTAAATTCATCTGGGCACCACCTATCCTTCCCTCATCACAGCAAAAGGCTAGAAAGTCTATGGACTGGGGAATAGCTGTCACAATTGAGAACATAAGAATCATTCTGAAAATGGGAGATTAAGCATGAGAGTTTACTTGCTAAATGTTGAGATCTCCAATCTTTTCCTCCCACTTAGACTCCTTAAAATGCTGGCAAGCAAGAAGGATCCTAAAAGCTCCTACTTGGGATAATTTGACCAGCCGCACCCCCCCAAAAAAAAAAAAATCACCAAAAGATACTGACAAAGGAAGTTTCTCCCCAGAGAAATTGTCCACCCAGATCACCCTACAGGTGGGGGGAACAGAAGAGGGAACAACTTCAATGGGAGTTGGAGTTAAGTGGCTATGTAAGTATGCTTTGTCTTCGATCTACTAGAAACTCACATTTATTGCTGAGTATGTATAGAAACAGAGTCCAGACTTCTCATTGCTATTGATTATTGTCTTATTTTAAGATCCCCCAGAGACAAGCTTTTCAGTCCAAGGAATTTATTTGGGAGAAGACCCCAGGAAGGATTAGTAGGGACATGAAGAAGTGAGACAATGAAAAGAAAGAAGCCTATAAAGGGTCTATTATCAAGCAAGTTAGGTCAACTGAAACTTAATTCCGTGGAGTACTCAGATATAGTATAGAATACTTGCCTCAGAAGTATTCTATACCATCCTCCCACCTAATGGGCAAGGGAGCTGAGGTATTTACACACCAACTTCCATCAGTTATTGATTGAGGGCTACTGGGACCAGGGACGTTGGGGTGGGGGGAGTGGCATTAATTCCTTGTCTCTGGCATCCAAAGAAAACCCTTAGGCAAATAAATGCAGGTGCTGGAATTGGAGGTTCAGTAGGCACACACTGAAAGGGTAAGGTCTAAAGGGATATAAACAGGGCACAACTGCATTTGCTACATCCATCATGATAACTGAGCTTGTTTGTGTCACTATCTTATCCAATGTAAAACATTGTCTCTTGAAGGTTCACTCTTGAATCCTTTTCTTAACTGTCTTTTAGAAAGCTGATAACTTAGTAGTATGTGATAGGGGGTCCCAAAATTATCAAGCACTTTTACAAAATTATCTAGTCAAAGCTATTATTTTGGTTAATGATACTAACCTCATCACTCTGTATGGTAACCATTAACCACCCCTACTTCACCAACGAGAAAATGAGTCTAAATCAACAATGTGATACATTAGGTCGAAAAGTAAATTAAGGTGAAATTTAAGGTCCAAATTTCAATTAAGGTCCAAAAGTAAATTAAGGTGTAATTAAAAGCTAAACTCATGGCACCCATTTTAAACTTTCAAAACATACTGCCTGCTAACTTTCACATTCACATTATGCCAATTCCCAGCTCTAAGAATTTTAGCCCAGAGCAGCTGGCCAGAAAGGTACATTACTTTATTTCACAATTAAGTAACAAAAACTAAAAAGTATACCTGGCTGCAACATTAAAACTCAGAAAGGTAAATGCAACCTGAATGTCCCCTAAGCCCATTAACTGAAGTATCCTACTAGGCTAATTCTAAAAATATTATGTCTCTAAACCCACTGGCTCAAAAACTTCACTTATCAAAGTGGCTAGACTTCAGTTGCCACTCATACTCTCACTCACAGTCCACTTTGTAGGAGTCTCTCTATTCTTTATAGAAATGCCTTCTCTTTTAATATCTAGTTTGTTTAAAGATGGGTACCTCACAGTAGAAGAACTGGAAATCCTAATGATATAATCTCAAAGTTTCATATCCTAAGGTATACAACTGCTTGGCTCTAGAGTGAGGTTAGGAAGAAGACTAGGTCAGAATGGTTGGATCAATGCTCCTTTCTAATATTCAGGTCCTGTGCCAAAGTCTGGCTCACTGTACCAGGATCCTTATGCACATGCTTGTTTCTCCTAGGGTCTCCAATGTCTCTCCTTGCAATCTGATCACCTTATCCCAGTTTAAGTATGCACAATTGTGCACATGTGGTCCATAATGTACCAGACAAATAGGGGACATAGCTAGGTGCTGCTTAAGTGTCCCTGAGATTTCTGGGACAGTCTTAAACAGACTGTCTGCCCAAAACACATACAAGACATCCAAGGGAACATTGCCTAACTTCTCATTCTAGCTCTGACTCTGCCAACACAACCTGTTAAATGAGTTTGAAATCTTCGCGACAGGGGGGCAGAGGTGGTTTATTAAAACCCAGGAATTAAACCTTCAATTCAAATCAGTTTATTATCAAATTCTATAGCCAGCCTGCCCAGAGAAGTTGCTTTTCCCCACAGCCTAAGGCAGAGAAGGAAAAAGCACTGACCTACTTCATAAAAATAGTCAACAGTAACCTCTAAACAGATGTTTCATATCATCAGTAAACTTTTCATCATTTGAGTACCATCTGGGTACATGATAGCCAAGAAGAGCAATATTATAATTAACTAATGACAAATTAACAAATGTCCTTCTTCATATACCCATGCATATTCCAATAATTTCATTTCCATGAGACAAGAAATAAAGAGGAGTATCTTATTTTCTAAATTAAACTAACCTAATCATTCCTTTATTCCCAAGTTGCCTCAATAGTTTTATTAGTTGATCATACATCAATTCACCTTCCCTGAAAAGGTTCTCAAGGGATTCTTTCCTTTGAGCCTTTTGACAATACCTAATATAAGTCCTTGTACTTAATGGTCACACAAAAAATGTCAATGACTAACCACTATTGATTTGTTGACTGAAGTCAGGCACAGCTTATTGACGAACACTAGTAACAAATCATGAATCAGTCTTTGTAATCAATTTGACATCTTTGTGTATACTGTATTAGCCTGAGTTTCTGAATATAGAGCCTGTTATACCTACTTAGTTTTTATCCATTTTTCATAAAGTTTCTTATGCTAAAAATTTCTGGGGTGTTTAGAGCTCATTTCTACATTTTCCTTGTGGCATGACAATACACAGAAAGCTGCTAAGAAGGGCATGCCAGGCACTCAGTCAACTTAAATTCTACCGTCGTGGGTTAAATTGTGTCCCCCCACAAAATACATGTTGAAGTCCTAACTCCCAGAACCTGTAAATATGATCTTATTTGGAAAGTGTCTCTTTGCAGACATAATCAAGTTAAGATGAGACCATCAGGGTGGGCCTTAATCCAATATGACTGGTGTCCTTATAAGAAAAGGAAAAGGGACACAGACACACAGGGAGAATGCCATGTGATGAAGGATGTAGAAATTGGAGTTATACTGACACAAGCCAAGGAATGCCAAGGATTTCTGGCAACTACCAAAAACTAGGAGAGGCATGAAACAGATTCTCTAAGGCCCCAAGAAGGAATTAACCAACCCTGCCTACACCTTGATTTCAGATGTCTAGCCTCCAGACTGTGAGAGAATGAATTTCTGGGTTTTTTTAAGCCACCTTATTTGTGTTACTTTGTTACAACAGCCCTAGGAAACTAATACACCTACCTTAAGAAATTTTACTATAAACTGAGGGATCACATTAAAAAGGAAAAAAATTAACACACAATATAGTTTAGCTATAAAACTTATAGAAAAACTATGATGAATATGCAGTTAAATGTATAGAGCTCTAAAAAGAATGTCAATTGATAATATGTTATACATAACTTTTATTCTATTTCTGATTAACGTTTCAGACAACTTAAAAATGCAAGGGTAAAGATAAACCAAATTTTAACAGGAATGCTTGCAAAAAGAAAATATAAACTAGCAAGGCTTCCTAGGGATAAATACAATGTTCTAGAGCTTCTGAGAAGTGTTTCTAGATATGAGTCCTCTGGGATCCAAAGAATCCCTTAGTTCCCACAGAATGAGGGTCAGTAAACTTGCTCCTAAAGAGCCAGATAGTAAATAGTTTAGGTTTTGCAGGCCATACAGTGGCTACTGCAACTATTCAACTTTGCCTTGGCAACACAAGAGTAGGCAACATGTAAACAAATTAGCAAGGCCGTGTTCCAATTAAGCTCTACTTAAAAAAACAGGTGGTCCACCCACAGGCTGTAGTTCCAACCCCTGCTATAGAGTAATGTTTTTTAATTGTCCTGGAAACAGACACATAGCTGTAATGAGTGGACTTGGCTAGGCCGGAACTACATGTCCCACAGTTGCCCTCCCTATGTGTTTCTGGTTAAGGTGAGGCACAAGAGATATTCCTGTGCAAGATGTAGGGAGTGGAAAGGGAGCAGCAGCCGTTTCGTAGCTCCCACATGTTACACTTATCTGCTAGTTAAGCTTATTGGCACGAGACAGCAGCCAAACCTGCCAGTTACTCCACTTTCCCCGGGACCTGCCTTCGGCTCCTCCTAGGCCAGTTGTGTTTAGCTCCAAGATGAAGGGCACCATTACTCCTGAAGTATATGCAGATCATCAAAATCAAAAGCAGCAAGGATTAATGGGTTTCAGTCCATTTTCCTGGGTTCCAGCTTCGTACCTGTGAGTTCCAGCTTGTCCTTGGCTCTCCCCTATTTTATATCTTCTTTCCCTTCCTGACTACCTTCTCTTTGGATTTCAAACTCCAGCATCAAACATAAAGATAACAGCTCTGCTTAGGGACTGATTTATGCAACTGTGGGAAATGGGTAAGTACTCTCCTAGTGGTTCTACTCCTCTGACTAAACCTGGACTGATACATAGACTGCTTTGAGAGTACATGAAAGTTAGGAGCGAAGATAATGCATATACACACACAAGGACAGAATACTGAAGGCACTTCAAGGGGTTCAACAAATCCATCTCAAAAACCCTATTACAGAGTAAAAAAGTAAAAACTGCAAGTATCAACCAAAAGACTGATTGGTTTGAAACTTTCCCGCCCTGAAATAAAATAGTAAAACATAAACGTGTCTACCAACCTATCTAAAAACTACAACAAAAAGAGGGAATACATCCAAATCCACTTTTCACCTAATATATAAATTTATAATGCATAAAAACTTCTTTAAAGTTTCAAGTACTTCTTTTTAAAAAACTGGATATTATTATTTGGTGACTTGCTGTTGTATTTGGCTTTACACGAGCCAAAGGTACTATGAAAAACACGGACAAATACAAAATTTTATGCCGATTTACTTAAAAATAGTTGCTTATAGTCAGAATCTGGGCTACTGAAAAAGCAGAAGCATTAAGTGCTGCCCCCCAAAGATAGCCTAAACTCTAACAAGATAATGAGTTTTGGCTGATGTGAGGAGGCAATGAATTTTGAAAATACAAAAATTAATTTTTAAGTAGCTATAGAACACCAAAGGACAGAACACCTTATCCAGTCTCAAAATAAACAGCTAAACCTTCCCCCTTCCCTGCTTGATTTCTCAGCATAGCAAATATCACCATCTGACAAACTAAACTGACTTGTTTTTAATACACACTCAATAGGTATTTATTGACTGAAATAATAAATGAAGTGTAAAGCTATTAATCTTGACGTTACACAACTGTGGGAACTGGGTAAGCACTCTTGATATTAATCTTGACTTTTTAAAAAAACTATTCAAATTCTGAGATATTTCTAAATAAAGATAATCTTTGACACATAAAATAGTGAAATGAATGTGTTATATAAGGAGAATACGATGTGATTACTAACAAGTTCCAAATTCCTTTTCTATTATTCTTCCTTCTGTTTTACAACTTTGACTACACAAAGAAGTGTGTAGAATCTTCCTCTTCTGTTTTCATAGAATTCTTTATCAATTAAGATTACTTTACATAAAATGAAGCTTCCATTTAGTAACTGACCCACAGGAAACTCTAAGATGATCCTTGGAAAGAAGTGGCATATTCACTAAGATAGGTGGCTAACTACATTCCAGTTGCATTTTTCTCCCTGTGCAAAATATGCTACAAAAGCCCAGGAGAGGAAGTTAAGTGGAATCTTACTTTCACACTTCTTTTACATGAAGTCAATACTAATATCTTCAGGGCAAATCCTATTTGACCCTACCAAAACTCTAGCAAAGAGAAAAACAGATTATCAATCTCCCACCCCAAAACCACTCTTAAACAAAAGTTTTGTGGAAAATACTCTTTAGAAATAAGTATCTTCAAGACTAAAACGCTGAGCTTTAATACCAGAGGAAAACAAAGAAACTGTATGAAATTCAACAAAAGTTCCAAAATAATAGGCAAACAGCCAGCATTTTCTCTTTCTGTTCTCTGCATATTCTCCACCCTTGTTTCAAGAGTTCAAAGGAGGAGAAGCATGAGGAGGAGAGGAGGACAAAATTTAACAAAGAAATAGGATACATGATAGAAAACACTTAAAAGCAAAACAGATCTGATGGTCTCACCTGGAAAACTGAAATATATCCATATGTATAGTGTTTGCTTTTAGTGTGTTTGTTTTTTATATAGAGTTTATAAAAGCAAGTTCTGAACAATAAAATGTATTTGTTTTCCCAACCCAGGATCTGCTCTACACAGTGCTTTTCTTTGCCTGTGAAGTTGTTCAACTTATGCTTCCCCACCTCAAATACAACCTGGGTGATAACAAAGTCCTATAGTAAGTCCCCAAAGCCATCTTTTGGTCCATTCTGAGAAACAAAAGAATACTGCAAAGGATCAAACAATTCTTCATTCTCTAGAACAGGGAATGAATGTGATGAAATACATCAATGTCTTGTGGGGTTATTTAAATCCATAAATCGATATAATTGTGGCTACTTTTTGTTGATATTTCATACCCACTCCACCTTTTGTAATCCCTAATATTTGTTCCCTCTGATTCACCCATGAATTAGAAGCCTGACTGATCTCTTTATTCACCCTCCTCTTTCTACCGATTTCTTCAATTCTTTCTCCTTCTTCCTTTTCTATTCCTGCATGTGTGCCACTTACCCTTCTTACTCCTCTGAATTCCGTACCTTTTCCTAACAAAATGTCTAAATCTCTTTAAAGAACTGATGGTCTCTCTATCCTAACTCATAAAAGTAGAGCAAGATGTCTAAGGAAATGTGACCAGAGATACTAATGTTGTTTATGTTCCCTCTGGGGAAGTGTTTATCTACACATAAGATAAAAATACATACTTCTTTTTAGAAAGAAATCCTGAGGAGACCTTGAACCTAAAAACCTCTGGACACAAACTTACCTGCTTTGTAAAAGTTTGCTTCCTTCAACAAAGACATTCATAGATCTCATCCCAAAGACCCATAAATCTAGCTTCAGAAGGTAGATAGTTCTTCCACCTCTGTCTTTAGTCCAAGTTAGGTTTTTAATAAATGTTCAATGGGAATGGCGAACTGAAGGACATGGTAATGTGAACTATTATTTCCATATGGATTTTGCTGTTGTTGTTTAAAGGAGAAGGAAAATAAAAAGGTTTTCGTTCCTGTTAAAATGCCATAGGAACAAAGGAGTTACTAAAGAATCCTGGATGCTCCACAGGCTGTGTATGTATTCATGCCCAGAGTCACCTTTCCTTCTGCAGGCTTACATATTGCTGAGATAGAATTCAGCCCTTCCATTTGTAGCAAGACATTTCTCTGTATGTCATTTGGCAGATGCAGTTGTGGGGCTCTGCCAATTCACCCTGGAGCCCTCTATTTTAATCAGTATCACATAAAGTTTAACACATGCTTTGAAATGTGCACCAGATCCAAAGCTTTGCCTGGGGACGGGGGTGGGGGTGCTTGCTGCAAAAACACATACCATCCCAGCCGCTACTCCACAAGCAATTATCTTTCACCTTTGGCTGAACCAGGAGAACTGTCAACACCAGCACACTGCCAACCAGAAGAGAGGTTATGGGGTCAAAGCAGGAAAGAAGGTTGAATGCTTTAGGTTCAGCTTGGCTATTCGTTAATCCTGCTGGCTGCATGGAAGAAGCATTCTCCATAGTCACCAGGACACAGAAAAGCACACTATAAGAAAAGTAGCTGTGAGTACACCAGAATTTTAACAAGGCTTTTCAAGCAGTAAACTCTTTAGTAAAAGCACAAAACTCCAGCAGTACAATAGGATAATAATATATCAAAAGCTAAAGAACTCACATCAGCAAACTCTCATACATCAGGAAACTTCAACGGTGAACTGAGTTTTGTAGAAACGAAGGATTAAAACAAACCTCATATATTGGAAATAAACACTTGTTTTCATGTATCTAAATGTAAGTTTAAAATATTCAATATATTAAAATATTATTAAAGTTTCTTTGAATATGGAAACCAAAGGAAAGTTACCATTGATGATTAAACAAAAAAGACAATTACTGAAGCAGAGATGGAAGGCCATTATCTCCCCCAACTTCCTCAGACAAACCCCCAAAACACACACATACTGTTGATAAGATCTTTCCCAAATGCCAACTACAAAATATACGAACATTCTACCTCTTTCACAAGTACAATTAATCTCTTATAACCAGAATAACAACCACATTTTATCTCATGTGCCATCTATGATCCATTTGTGAAAGATGGCCTAGATCACTGCTGGCTTAGTCCACTGAGAAGGACTCTAAGGCTTAGTCTAGAACAGTGGCAAGACTGTCATGCTGAATCACTGACTTCTATCAGAGTGGACACTAACAGGCACAGATCTGTGGCACAAAACTGTTCCACATGAGTTAGACTGATGGTCTCCAGAGTGGGGTGGTGTCTACCTGGAAGGTTATGCAAAAACAATACATTAGTGCTTGTATTTGTTTTCATCTTAAAAAAGCAAAGAAACTAAGTTACTAATATGTGATTTAAGAAATGACACTGACACCCTCACTCTCTGACAAAGAGTCAAGTACCACATATGGAATTCACGATATATATACTGAGGAAAAACAGTGCAGAGTGGTTGATAGTAATACCCTCATTTGTTGATTTTCTTTCAGTTTATTGTGATGTGTTGCAGACTACATGTGCTCAGTTAAATAAAATTAGATCATATTATCTAATTTTAGTTAAACTTGTAGGAAATGGGCAAATGGTTTTAACGTTTCCCTAGATATACACTGTGGTTTGAAACAATACTAATAAATAGGCTTAACACCTGTCTTCATCCTGGTGTGGTAAGACCATTATAATATTGGTCCCCAATGAATCAAGCCTCCCTGTGTGCATGCCCCTTAGCAATGTGACTCCGCTGCTTCTATGAAGAGGTAAAGACCATTTCTCCATGCTCTTCAATCTGAACTGGCTTTGTTACTTGCTTTTGGCTAACAGAAGGTGATGGACATTGCCAAATTCTGGACTCTGGGTCCTAAGAGGCCCAGCACCTTCAGCTCTCTTTCTCTGTCTGAACCCATGCTATGAGGAATGCTATGAGGAAGACCACCATGCTATAAGGAAGCTCAGTTTAGCCTACAACAGGGTGAGAGTTCAGGTACAGAACCAAGACAACAGCTGGCACCAACTGTCAGCTAACCACGTGAGTGACTTCCAGGTGAGGACAGCAGACAAATGCATGGAATCATAAGAAAAAATACATCAGGGAATTCCCTGGTGGTCCAGTGGTTAGGACTCCACACCTTCACTGCCAAGGGCACGAGTTCAATTCCTGGTTGGGGAACTAAGATCCTACAAGCCGCATGGCACAGCCAAGGAAAAAAAAAAGCCAAGAATTAACATGAACAAACCTCTTTTCTAAGCCTCAGCTCTACCATGATGCCACTCAATACGTATTTTTTAAAAAGAAAAGAATACATCAATATTATCTTTAAGCCATTAAGTTTTTTTTTTTAGCCATTAAGTTTTGAGGTAGTTTGTTAACAGCAATAGATTACTGATACACCTGGTAAGAGCCCCCTGTCAAATATATCATGTGGCAAATATAAGGATGATCAAAGCAGATCTGACTGAAAATAACACCCCAAATTTGAAATTATAAAAATGACTATTTGAAAGGGGGATTTAAATGCATTATTAACAATGACTCTCTTCCTAAATATACATCCTGCCCAGAGACAGTAGCTAATAAGAGTAGTACATATGTATACCACTTATAAATAAATAACATATACATATATAAGGTATATATATACAAAAATGTTTTACTGATTATGTTTTACATAATCAAAAAGGTTTAGAACCATATGTGTATTACTACTGAAATTAATATACATATATAATTTATAAATACAAATATACAGCTATTGAGTGTAAATGTTCCATTTCTTTTGAAGATAAGGGTGTCAAATTTTTTGGAAAAGTTTTAGTGAGCTGTCATGCACTAGTACATGTAGTAAAAGTTGAAAAAAGAGCCTCATCAAGCTATTTAGTCCACCTCTATTTCCAGACATTACAAGCTCCAAACTATCCCAGGAAGTAAGAATCTCCATAGTTCCAATATTCTGCTTTTACTAATACAATGCATTTTTACTTTACAATATTATGTATCCTCCTCCCCATCCCACAATATTTTACTTACTATGCTCCTTACTATACTTAGATTACCACCCAACTATCAAATTCCTTAGCATAGCAGATTTCTATCTTGGATGAACAGTGATATCTTTCAATAAGACAGGAAATATGGAAGAAAAGCACTGGATGGTTTGGTGACAGGGACAAGGATTACAGTGGTATAGCCAATGAAAGGGAGACCTGAGCATGTCAAGTGTAAAGTGGAAGGAGTCAGTGAAAGGGAAAGGTTGAAGAAAAAAGGAAGGAAGAGAAAGATGGAACATCTGACAGAACAAAGAAATAAGACTGAGCACAAGTGGAAGAAACAGTCTTAAACAGGAGGAAACTGGAATTGAAGCAATAAAGAATGGTGGAAACATATAATCAAGCAGTAAGTGTGCTGAAAGCCAAGCAAGTTTCTGCTTAGAAGTCCTGTTTCTCTTTGACATTGGTTAAGGTACAGAAAAAAGGAGTATTTTCTCTATGAAGAAAAAGGTGAGTCTTCACCGAAGTATTATAAAATGCCTTTTTATGTCATACTGAATATGACCAATTTTAAGTATAAGTCATACTGAATATGCCATTTTAAGTTTACTCATATTATGCTATCACTAGCTATTTCAAGTCAAAATTTATTTTCATTGTTATTTTGCCCTTCTCTATTTCTTCTGTATTACCTATACAACAGAAGTAAGAAGAAGAAAAAGTAACAAAAGCACACGAGAAATCATAGGCAAACCAAAGTTTGGAAATACAACCTTATCCAACTTTCACAGTATACAATATAGGTCAACGTATTCTCAGACACCTATCTACTATCTAAACTGGGCAAGTCAGAAAAGTTTACCAACATCTCGAATCTACCTTGTCAGTGTGTTAGTAAAAATAGCATCCATTTTCACTAATGATGTAAAATTGAACTGTGAGACTGTTATAATTTTATTCAAGCTTTTCCACTATGTATTCTTCACAAACCATGATGAAACCAGAAAAGGAGCGTCTCAGAATACACTATTGAATCTAATACTCATATTGGATCTTAATAGTCTAGATGGCTCCCACAAGGATATATTTCAGAGAGTACTCAAATCCTCTGCCATTTTGTGAAAAAATATGTGTCCACACAATTTTTCTGAGGAGAGGGTTCATGACTTTCATTGGATTCTCAAAAGGTTTATGTCCCTAAAATGTTTAGGAACTACTGCTATAGATATCTCTCCTCTCTACTGTTAAAAACCAACTCTGCTTTAAAGACTTACCAAGAAAGACAAACATAACACATGCCCAGATAGACCACAGCCTCTTCATCAGAGCAGTTAAGAGATTCATATGTTTAACAGACTGAGGAGAGCTGAAGTCATTCTGTTGGAAAGTAGGCCATACTATTTTTTGACATTTGCTTGTTTTCTTATATGGGAAGTAAGGGAAAGGTACAAATTAATAACAGACTTCAGCCTAAGTCAAAAAATAAGATTATAGTACCAAAAAAAAGATACTCTTTATCCTTAAATTCTTTGACACCAGAATAAAATCACCATACTCAAGGGCACAACCCTCAAAAGAAGATTAAGACCACCATGGTTCAAGCCAGCAAGTAATTACACTAACAACAAAACCTAAGGTAAAAATATAGCTTTCTATTTGTCTTGTTAGTTACAAAGACTACAAACACACACACACACACACACACACACAGACTAGAAATACTTTCAGAGAATAAGGGCTGCTCCAGTTGTTGCTTCTGAACAAATTTCTTAAGGAAACTGAAGAAGAGAAAAACCTATCTATAAAATTCAAGAACCACAATCTATTTCTTATTAAATTAAAAAGCTATTGTGTGAATTCCGGTTTTGCTTTTTGCCTTTTTTTCTTCCCTGGAAAGAGATCGCAAGTTCCTCAACACCTGTATAAAAGATTTTACTTGTTCAATCAGTACTGGAGCACAAATCATAAGCTTTTAATTCACTGGTTACAGGGTTTCAGTTTTAGAAGATGAAAAAGTCCTGAAGATGGATGGAGGTGATGGTTGTACAACAGTGTGAATGTACTGATTAATGCCACAAAACTGTACATTTTAAAATGACTTAAGCAGGTAAATTTTATGTTATGAATATTTTACCAGGAGAAAAGAAAAGCACCGGTATACAGAAGTGAGAAAGGTTCACTGGAGGAGAATCAAGATAAAATTATACCTAAGTAAAAAAATTTCACCTGGTACTTCAAAGATAATTTGCATCTTGAGATATCAAAATTGAACATAACAGTTACAAGTTTCATCAGCAAATTAAGAGCCTAAGAAGACCAGGAAAATATTGAAACTCTTACAATATCCATGGAAATTATCTGTCCTTAAATGCATATGTGCCCTGCCAAAGGAAAAAAAAAAAGTGTATGTATGTATAATATAACAAAAATTTTCTGAATGCCTAGTTTGTACAAAGCAGTGTGCTAGGTTCTATGGGAACAACAAGATGAAGCCAATTCATACATATGCCCTTGAGAAAATGCCAGTAAATGATTATCATCTTAGTTCCACTTCCTGAACTCTATCCTAGCTATAGGTTCCCCTCCTCCAAACAAGTGTCCCAGATCCCTTTTAGTACCTAGTATCCTACAAGTGAGTCCTCTGTGATTTATGGTGGTGTGCCACAGAACACATCTTAAGCACTGGCATTGCAAGACTAAAAATAAGGACTCTTAAATTCCCTACTTCCTTCCCAATCTCATTAATAGGGTGTAATCATCTCCCCTGACAGCCCACCCTGATTTGTAAAACAGAATTTTCTCAATTTTAAAAATTTCCAAATACTTAAACATTTATATAAAGATCCATTATCACTGTTCTGTTTTAATAGCTAACCACACTAGAGGCCTCAATGGTTGGCTGACTTCTGAGTTTAAGCAAACACACACGTGCAAGTAGGCACTACAACATGACAAGGCCTTTTCTTTCCCCCCAGACAACTGCCCCAATCTGCAGAGCATTTTCTCCTCTGCATGCACACACAAAGTAATAATTGAAAGCTGTTCTAAATTTGCTGTAGATGTGCAATTAGAAAATTATGTCAGGAAGGTAAAGTAGCCTGAGCTTGTCAACAAAACAACTTTTTTGCAAGCTTTCAAAACAAATAAAATGTAGTCAGTTGAAAACTTTCGGCTCACAGTATAAACTCTTGACACTGCTTTGTTCAATAGCCTCTCACAAAGAACAAAGAAGAAAAGAGTCTATGAGTGAAAAATTCACCTCTAATGATCAAACCACTTCCCAGTCCAGAGTTTTAATTCCCTAGCCATCTTGGTGCAGTCATTTATCCATTCACCTCCTAATGAAGACAGAAAGAATTCATCCCAATACAGTCAAGTTCAAAGGTCATAAAGCCTCTAAAGCTTAGAATCACATAGACCTAAAAAAGCAACAACTTAGGTGGTCATCTGTCACTATTCAATTGCAAAAATTTAATTTTTCTGCGTTTTTAGTTTGGGGTTCATTTCTCTGTTGAGATCCTAAACAAGAGGGAATAAGAGAAATGCCACATTCTCAATCAGTGAGATAATAATTAGCAATAATTAATTAACTAAAGTTTCTGGTAGTCCTCATTACCTGTTCAATGTGCTTCCCAACTTATACTTTTGATAAACTTCATGATCAATGGCAAGGGGTTAGGAATAGAGAGATGGTTTGACTACAAAGGGGTAGCACAAAGGAATTTGGGGAGATGATGGAATTGTTCTGTTTGTTGTGGTGTTTACATGAATCTATGCATGTTTAAAAACTTATGGACACCAAAAAAAAGATATATTATATGTAAATATTTTTAATTTTAAAGATACTATAGGGTTACTTGCTAAAACTTTTTAGCAGGGAGATCTAGTAGGATGTGAGTAAACAGATTCCTCTTGTTCTAGAACATCCTTAGGTCCACATCTCTGGCCCTCCTGAATATATTTGAATATTTCTTTTTCTTCCTTTCTTTTTATTTCCTCACATACCAGCTCCCTTACCATTATTTTGATGGAGTTTTTTTGCTCAGTAAAGAAAACATCTGGCAGAGGACAAGAATAAAGCACTCACTGAGAGGACAACAATCCTAGGAATTCTCAACTGGATTTCTCCAGGGCCAGTAAGAACTATCCCCCAGGTCAAAGGGTACACCATGGGGATTTGGGGAGGGCTCTAAATCCAAACCTCAAACTTGGCTCCACTACACTCTGCACACGTGGCAGGCGTCTATAATTGTCAAAAGGAAAGTACAGCATACCAGTAAACTGACTTGTTCTTTCCAAGAAGTATCAGCACAGGAGATGAGAAAATACACTGAGCTCAGAGTATAGCTCAATCTAGTAACTGAGAAACACAATCACCACATGCATAGTAAAGTTACTTCAAGAAACTGTAGAAAGACTAAGAACCCAAAATACAATTTCCATCAACAAAATAAAGATATCCATTTAAGTCTCACTAATTTCTATGGTCTGAATTGCCCATTTAAGCAGAATGTAAGGTTTGGTTTCTCACTGACATTAAAGCAATTATTGCAATATAGTACAAAAAACAAAACAAACAAACAAAAACCCTGCATTTCTTAACACTGAAGCCTGAAAAAAATAAGGAAAACCTTCAGGTTAAAAAAATTTTTTTTCTCTCTAAAAGTAGTGGCTTATGCTTTCCCAAATCAGTTTGTTTAAAACTACTCATGGGGCTTCCCTGGTGGCGCAGTGGTTGAGGGTCCGCCTGCCGATGCAGGGGACACGGGTTCGTGCCCCGGTCCGGGAAGATCCCACATGCCGCAGAGCGGCTGGGCCCGTGGGCCATGGCCGCTGGGCCTGTGCGTCCGGAGCCTGCGCTCCGCAATGGGAGAGGCCACAACAGTGAGAGGCCCGCGTACCACAAAAAAAAAAAAAAAAAAAAAAAAAAAACTACTCATGAAAAAAAATGTAGTTGCAATCATTTAATAAGAAGATGGAGAGGCAGAAAGACAGTTGGTATTAAGCTATCAATACTCAAGCTACCCCAACTGAATTGCCTGATAAAATCACATAGATCTCAAAACAAAAACATCCAAAAATGCCATGTTTATTAAGTGCCTACTGTGTGTCTAAGTACTTTACATACGTGATCTTATTTGACACATTAATAAAAGAGGAAAATAAGGCCTAGATTAAGTGTTTTGCCCATTATAAGTGAGAAGTTTCAACCCAGCTTTCTTGACTCCAAACCTATGTTCTTTAATATTGAAGACACTACAAAAAAAAATTTTCTACAAGAAAGACTTGACTAGGAATGGATATGAGCTAATTTTCTCTAAAAATTATTACAAAGAGAGTTGACTGCTGCTCTGTATTCTCTATTATCACTATAACTGCATGACAAAGATAAGGTAAGGCACCACCTCTCCTAGCCTGCAATTAGTGCAAGCCAAGTTGATAATAAGTAAATGCCTATGGTCCTTGAGAGAGTCAGCAATGGATCCAGTCTCTTTTCTCCCATTTAAGGGTCTACATTCTTAGACCACTATCTCGAAGTGTTCTTATAACTAATATAATCAAACTCAATCTTTTTAAAGTAAAAGTAGCTTTGATTGGTGCTAATGCCTCCTTGATTATAACATTTTATAACTCATAATTCTCCTACTTATAAAATGTTACAGTAATTTTTATAGTCAGTTACATGAGACCAATTTTCTTGGGTATTAATGATCCCTGCTAGCCCAATGAAAGCATTAAAAAATAAAAGACAGTTGAAATGACCAAATGACCAGATCTCTATGAGATCTATTTTATAAAATTAAACAGATCTAAACTTAGGATAAAGAAGCACGAAATGTGAGAAAGCATTCGCCAAATTTAAGATGCAGTTCAAACAGCAGAATAAATTACTATCTGTAGGCAGGGCCCAAGGATTAATCACATTTAAGTAAAAATATGCAAGCCTTACCAACCATTTTAAAACATGTCTTTAGTGTCCTTGTTTGCTTTGTACATTCACTGTGCTAATATAAGATCAGATATTAGAATCTAACTAGAATTAATAGTGAAAGCATATCAGAACATCAAGAAAATCTGGGATCTGGGAAGAACCAGAACTGATGAGTTCTTATCCTTGAATTTAAACCCTTTAAAAATGTCAAACTTGGAACTGTTCTTTAGACCAAAGAACCATTATCCACACAGCTAAACATACACATAATAGAGAGCAAATACCATGATTCTCAAACTCTGTTTTGGTTTCAGATCTTATATCACAATTGACTTTTTAAAATAAAGGTTCCCAGTTGGGGTGGTCAGCATGTAAGGCTGCTCAAGATGAAGCTGAATTCTCAGGTCTTACAAGCAGGATTTCTAGAACTAAGAGAGAGGGAAACAGAGGAAGAGAGAGAGAGAGAGAGAGAAAGAGAGAGAGAGAGAGAAAGAGAGAGAAATAAATAGGGAAAAAATAAGAGAAGAATGGAGGGAGGGACCCCAACCATATAAAGAGATGCAAGTAAAAGAGAAGCAAGTCTTTGTTTTAAAATATATATTCCATATTTCAATCATGCAGTTGTTATATCTGACTTGAGAAAACATCATCCATACACAAGCAGAGTAAGACAGTACGCTCCTCGAAAAGGCGGAGGAGTGGCGGCTGCCCGAGCTGCGACACGCTCCTTCCCGCTCCCCAACACCGGCATCAGCCCACTCATCTCACCGGCTGTAGAAAACGGTGAAAGAAACCACTTATGATGTTTTGGGGGTCAAACCCAATGCCACCCAAGAAGAACTGAAAAAGGCTTACAGGAAACTGGCCTTAAAGTACCACCCTGATAAGAATCCAAATGAAGGAGAGAAGTTTAAACAGATTTCTCAAGCTTTCGGATGCAAAGGGAATTATATGACAAAGAAGGTGGAGGCAGGCAATTAAAGAAGGTGGAGCAGGTGGTGGTATGGGCTCCCCCATGGACATCTTTGATATATTTTTTGGAGGAAGAGGCAGGATGCAAAGAGAAAGGAGAGGTAAAAATGTTGTGCATCAACTCACAGTAACCTTAGAAGATTTATATCATGGTGCAAAAAGTAAACTAGCTCTGCAAAAGAATGTGATTTGTGACAAATGTGAAGGCCGAGATGCTAAGAAAGGAGCAGTAAAGTGCTGTCCCAATTGCCAAGGTACTGGAATGCAAATAAGAATTCATCAAATAGGACCTGGAATGGTTCAGCAAATTCAGTCTGTCTGCATGGAGTGCCAGGGCCATGGGGAGCAGATCAGTCCTAAAGATAGATGTAAAAGCTGCAATGGAAGGAAGACAGTTTGAGAGAAGAAAATTCTAGAAGTTCATATTGACAAAGGCATGAAAGATGGCCAGAAGATAACATTCCATGGTGAAGGAGACACCAAGAACCAGGACTGGAGCCAGGAGATATTATCATCATTTTAGATCAGAAGGACCATGTTGTTTTTACTCGACGAGGAGAAGACCTTTTCATGTGTATGGACATACAGCTGGTTGAGGCATTGTGTGGCTTCCAAAAGCCAATATCTACTCTTGACAACCGCACCACAGTCATCACTTCTCATCCAGGTCAGATTGTCGAGCGTGGAGATATCAAGTGTGTGCTAAATGAAGGCATGCCAATTTATCGTAGACCATATTAAAAGGGTCGCATGATCAATGAATTTAAGGTAAACTTCCCCGAGAATGGCTTTCTCTCCCCTGATAAACTCCCTTTGCTGGAAAAACTCCAATCTGAGAGGAAGGAAGTGGAAGAGACTGATGAAATGGACCAGGTAGAACTAGTGGACTTTGATCCAAATCAGGAAAGACGGCGCCATGACAATGGAGAAGCATATGAGGATGATGAACATCATCCTCGGGGTGGTGTTCAGTTTCAGACCTCCTAATGGGGCCAGTGAATAACACTCACTGCTGGCATTTTATTTGCAGTAGTGATTGAGTGAAGGACTATAATCATAATATGCTCACTGCTTGCTATTGTTTGTTTTAATATTCAACTACAGTACTGTTTTAAAAGTTAAATGAAGAATAAACCCAAATATAAAAGCGCTGACTTTGCCCTGTATGTATGATGACTTCAGTGTGCAAGATAAGTTTAATACTTGTAAAAACTACTTTAAAAAATTTCCCCTAGCATTTGTTAGGCCATACTTTGTAAATGACTTCAGCTATGTACATGGAATAGCTTAGACTTAGAAATGCCAGGTATATGTAATGACTTCAGTGTATGACCCTTAATTGTTCAGCTATGAAGTTAAAACTGTATTTAACTGGCAGTCAAAGAATTGGTAGAGAACTGTTGGTCTGTATAGTGGGATTAAGTGGGATTCATTGTGATGCCTCTGCATTTATTCTATTGCCTCTACTGTTACTTGAAGATGGCATGCTATATAATTTAATTTAGCCTGTGGTATCAGTGACAGAAATGACACCTTTCTAAAGAAGGGGTTTATCATATAACATGCTGCTTCTTGAGGGCTTGCATTTGTAGAACTGCATTCCCTTCTGCTGGGCCATCTTTTTTTAATATATCTAGTTATTGGTCCTGGTTCCTTTTTTTTGTTTTTCCTTCTCTTTGTACCTCAGTAAGCCTTAAGAGTAGTAACTTCTGGAGCAGGGTAACTTAGAGGCTGGAGTGATGAGATCTTTACATGAAGAAGTAATTTGCATGTATGAGTTAGGAAGGTGTTTTGTAGGTATATTACAGGCTTACTTTAAACCATTTAACTTATGCTCCAAAGAAACTGTAATTTAATGTTGGTAGTATAGCAAATTATGAATAGCTTTAATTGTATGTTTAAAGTCATATTCTCACAAGCTTAAATCTGGATATCAGAATTCTTGAAATGTATGAATCTCCTTAATACACTGATTACAAAGCAAAAAAAAAAAAAAAGAATACTAGTTCATTCAGACCTGTAATGAGAGATCACTACCTATTAAACAAACTTTAATAATAGTTCATTCCAATGAGATGAAAATACATCTTGCTTCCTTTCATCATTTAGAAAGGCAGAGAGAGGCTGTGTCTGACCAGATCTAAACTTAATCTGACAATGGGAATTCCCTGGTGGTCCAGTGGTTAGGACTCCGTGCTTCTACTGCCAAGGGCCCAGGCAAGCTGTGCTGTGCGGCCAAAAATAAATAAGCAAATAAATAAAGGCCTGGGGCTTCCCTGGTGGTGCAGTGGTTAAGAATCTGCCTGCCAATGCAGGGGACACGGGTTCAAGCCCTGGTCTAGGAAGATCCCACATGCCGCAGAACAACTAAGCCCATGCGCCACAACTACTGAGCCTGCACTCTAGAGCCCGCAAACCACAACTGCTGAGCCCATGCACCACAACTACTGAAACCCACATGCCTGGAGCCCTGCTCCACAACTAGAGAAGCGACCGCAATGAGAAGCCCGCTCACCACAACAAAGAGTAGCACCCGCTCACCCCAACTAGAGAAAGCCCGCGCGCAGCAACAAAGACCCAACGCAGCCAAAAATAAATAAATAAATAAATTTTGAAAATAAAGGCTTTTTAAAAAATAATAATAAACTTAATCTGATAATAAAGACAATAAAGTGGTTGTTCTTGGCCCCCTGTATAGTAATATTTAATAGCACTTAGGCTGTATATTTACATATTATATTTAAGGCATCATTTTAAATAACCTTTCATATCCTTGCATATTTCAGAGGCTAAATTATATAATAAAAACACAAACAGGTAGCATCTTATTTATGTCAATAAGATCAATTCATTTCTACCTCATAAGTTAGATCTAAAGTGCTGGTCTCAAGTTCAAGTCAAAAGTGAGTTCAGTGACCTGAACTTTATTTCCACATTAGTGTGGTACAATTATTCATGATACTTGGAGGCTGTAGGAAATCCCAGGAATATTGTAATGGAATGAAATTCAGTTATTGTACGAACCACTGAAGGAAAACTTCATAGTGTAGGTCGTTTTCCTTTATTGTAAATTTAACAGAAAGTTAACACTGGCTCTCTCCCACAAAACTCTGAGGCCAAGTCAAATTATATGTAGGCTAGCCTATCAGCACTACTTTCCTTCACTGCTCTTTTAACTCCCTCTTTCCCCATCTTCTCCTGCAGCAGCACAGGGACTACTCACTCAGCAGAACATATGCCCAAGTATGAAATGAGTGTGAACCTGCAACAGTGGCAGGGGTGAGGTAGTGTGACATTTTGCAACCAAAGCAAGGTACTGAAGAACTCATATTCTCTTCTTAACAATGGTAAATATTTAACTTAAGAATTCATGGCAAGGGAAAGAGAACATTCTGGTTATCACAAATTTGCAACCTTTATCATCACTTTCAAGATGTTTATATTATTTTTTTAAATTTGCTTTGTTGCTTATTAAATCAAATTTCTCTGTTCACTTCTTTAATAAGGCACACAATACAACAGAGATTTGAATGGACCTCAGTTTAATTTACAACTAACACGTAATTCCTTTCCCACCTTGTTATATATAGCTATGAATCTGAAGACTGGAGATTCCTCAATTACCCACATAAAGCAGAAAAGAAAATCAATAATGCCATAGATAGGTATAAATAGTCCCTTCAATAAGGGAATGCTTCCTCTGTACCCTGAGAGTTGGAACATTTACTACCTCATATCCAGTCCACCAACAAATCCCATGTTATACACATACACCTAATCTGACTTGTTTCTTTTCTTTTTTTTTTTTGTTCAATATATCTTCCCTAAGTTATACATGCAAAACTATGCATAGTTAAGTTATACATAAAGAGTCTATTATGAGAAACAACCGTTTCCTCCTCTCCTCTTTCTCCCCAAATCCTGCTCCCCAGAAGCAACCACTCTTTTGATGCTTACATCTTTATCTCTACAAACCATGCTTATGTGTGCTACTGCTTATTTCTTTAGTTTTTTTTAATTGTGGTAAAATTTATGACATAAAATTTTCCATGTTAACTTTTTTTTTTTTTTTTTTTTTTTTTGCGGTACGCTGGCCTCTCACTGTTGTGGCCTCTCCCGTTGCGGAGCACAGGCTCCGGATGCGCAGGCTCAGCGGCCATGGCTCACAGGCCCAGCCGCTCCGCGGCATGTGGGATCTTCCCGGACCGGGGCACGAACCCGTGTCCCCTGCATCAGCAGGCGGACTCTCAACCACTGCGCCACCGGGGAAGCCCAACCATTTTTAACTGTACAGTTCTGTGGCATTAGGTACATTCACCTTGTTGTACAACCATCACCACCACCCATCTTCAGAACTTCATCTTCCCAACTGAAACTCTGTACCCATTAAACATTAACTCCTCTTCTCTTTTACTTCTAGTCCCTGTAAACCATCATTCTACCTTCTGTCTTTATGAATTTGACTACTTCAGGAACCTCAGATAAGTGGAACTTTACAATATTTGTCCTTTCATGCCTGGCTTATTTCACTTAGCATAATGTCTTCATGGTTCATCCATGTTGTAGCATGTGTCCAAATTTCCTTTTTTAAGGCTAAATAATATTCCATTATATGTATATACCACATTTTGTTTATCCATCCATCAATGGACTCTAGGGTTGTTTCTGCCTTTTGGCTATTGTGGGGTTTTTTAGTTCTAAGCATTATCTATTGACGTTCCACCATGGGAGATGGGGGTTTAAGGTCTCTTTCACATTCTTAACACACCAGCACCAAATATCTGTGTGGTGCCATTCACGTATCCCTCCAAAACAGAGATAAACCAATGGATTAATTACCTATATTAACTTTTAGCATTTAATTATTATAACTGTATAAATGCAATACATAGCCAAGCCATATAAGATATTGTTTTTTAACCTCTAAAGACATTTAGGATTTTCACTTTGTCCTCTGGCTTCTGAAAATTCACAATATGCCTTGATATAAGTCTCTTTTCATCCCTTTCGTTGGATACTTGGTGGGTCCTTTAATCTGCATGTTCATGTCTTAGAATTTTGGGAAATTTTCCCATATTATTTCTGTGATGAATTCCTTCCCTTCATTTTTGCTTTATTTTTCTAGAATGCTTAGTATTCAAATGCTGGATCGCCTAGACTGCCCCCTAATATTCTTATATCTTTTCTATTTCCCATGTTCTATCTCTTTTTCTTTTTACTCTTCTCTCTGGAATATATTTTTAACTTTATTTTCCAAACCCTCCTTTAAGTGTTTTCTGCTATCATATTTTTAATTTCTAAACATTCTTTTTGTTCTCTGCATTTCTCCTTTTATGCAGCATTCTGATCTTGCTTTTTACATGTAATTTATTTTCTCTTATCTTTCTAATGCTACTGATGATTGTCTTGTTTTGCCTTTTAGGTTTTCCTCTTCTTGTATAGTCCCTATCTTCTCCAAGTTGCTTCTTTGTACGTGTTTGTTCTGACTGTACTTTAATGTTAGAATCTTTTCTCAAATATCTGGTGATCCTTAGCCATCTGCTCAAATTTTAAATTGGGAAACTAAAAAGCTGACTGAATGTACATCAGTCTAGTCTACTGTGGCCTTCAAAGTGATATGACTTGCCCTTTTTACTGGGGACTACTCAGTGGACATCTCTTTAGGATACTTCTCTTGGGCTAATCATATTATTCAGAGTATTCAGATTATCTTACAATCTCACACCTGAAGGGTATAAGCCTGGTTCTGAGAACCAAATCAGAAAAGAGGGCTGTGAGATTTAGGATAAATCTCAGTATTTAGTATATAAACTTCCACTGTTTTCAGTTTGTGGCTATTGTTATCTGATCTTCAGCTAGAGTTGGGATCAAGTAGTTAACTGATAGGAAAAAGCTGGGGAAGGAATCCAGATGTCTAACGGGTTCTGAAATAGACATTCAACCAATCTTTCTGTCTGGCCATCAATTTTACCCCCTTTCTCTGGTGCCAGCAATTTCTTAAACATAGGAGTTCTGCATAACACTAAAAATTGGGTTGTGGGCTTCCCTGGTGGCACAGTGGTTGAGAGTCCGCCTGTCGATGCAGGGGATACAGGTTCGTGCCCTGGTCCGGGAGTATCCCACATGCCGCGGAGCGGCTAGGCCCGTGAGCCACGGCCGCTGAGCCTGCACGTCCAGAGCCTGTGCGTCCAGAGCCTGTGCTCTGCAACGGGAGAGGCCACAACAGTGAGAGGCCCGCGTACCGCAAAAAAAAAAAAAAGGGGGGGGGGGTGTTCTCAGTTTCTTCTACTACTGGTTTAGGACTGAGTTTTCTTGGATATGTTAGGACAATTATCACACATCTTTTTACTTTCCAATTTCCAAAAAATGTTGCTATCACCTGCTCTCTTATAGTCTTTATGTTTGGGAGCTCGTGTTTTTTAAAAATATTCCCTTAGCTGTTGTTTTTATGACTTTGGAGAGATGGAAGATAGAAATATATGTGTTCGACCCACTATCTTTAACAAGAAGTTAATCTGATCACTTCTTAGTACCTCCACAGTATTTTCAGATAGTTTCAAAATCCATTCAAAGTACAATTTTAATATTTTCATATATTTAAGAATATAATTGGAATAAGAGGATATACCTTAGAATATTTTTAAAAAGGATGGCTTTTCCTGAAAAATATTAAGGTGTAGGTACATTAAATTTAATTAAATACACAATTAAGAGTAATAAATTGATTTATTAACTATCTACTACGACCAAGCACTATGCTAGCAAGGTGCTGAAGATATAAAGGTAAAAAACATACCTCTGTCCTTACAGAGACCATAAACTGGTTGGGAAGACAGATAAGTAAAGCAGCAATCATGCTAATAGCATTCCCTAGTGCCATGAGATGCTACCTTGGAGGGCCCTAGTGGCTCTCTACCTTCCCCATTCTCAAAGCTTAGCAATGAACTGGTTCAGTAGACTGAGTCGGCTCATCTGAAGAATACTAAGTCTCTTTAGCTAATCTAAGAGGCATTGACAGAATTCCCCTAGCCAAGTCATTTCTCTGACCAGCAAAGATCCACCTAGTACATATTGACTAGATGTTCTTGCCCTTCTCCCAGCTTCCCTATCAATATTACAAGAGCAGGGTCCTTCTCCTGAGGCATGTCCCACTGTTTATACAGAAAAGTTGAAGCCATCAGGTCCCTCCACAAAATGACAGGAAGATCGTATTCTCATGCACTGTTCTGAACTTTCTGCCTATAAGTTTTACTGAGGAAAAGTTACTTTATACCTATATGGCATAATACTAATTTGTGTGTGTCTATGCCTCTTGTATAACATTACCTTTATCACTTATTAAATTCTTATACTATAATTTGGGTCAATTTCTGTACTTGTATTCTGTTCTACTCAGCAGTTTATTCTTATGATACCATATTGTTTTAAATTAAGTATTACTACTTACTAGTACAAGCCAAGGCTCAGTAAAAGGAATATTCTCAAAAGAATTTAATCTTAAAATAACTGAAACATATATATATATATATATATATATATATATATATGCGTATATGTAGTATATTTGTGAGAGATGGGGTAAGTATTGCAATAGCTGCTGTTCCTCTAAAGTAATTGTCTATTTTAGGATGAGCACACTAAAAATCCATGTTCACAAATTATATTGAGAACCCATATGACAATTTTCTCTTAAAATTTAATAACAAGAAAATTTCTCCTGATAAGCTGGTGTGCTTTGCTTAGCCAAAGCAAATAAATAATATGTTTATTATATATACACACACCATACAGTTTCCTTTTTATCCTGAAGAAAACTCAAAGGCAAACTGTAATATTGCCATCAAATTAGATTTAAGGAATAAATTCTCTTCTTTCACTCAACATGAATCAAGGGTCATTTATCTTTTAAATTTAATTGTCATCATTTTAACTGAACTCAGGTTCAAAATATTTTAGAAGTGTATACAATAGAAATAACTTTTATGGTAAGGAGAAAAAATGATTAATAATGAGATCAAATTCAAGGCTGAAAATTGTCACAGAAAATTGAATTTTAGGAATAAAATTAAAAGTAGTTCAATCACCAAGTTTAACTCTAATTTAATCTTCTCCTTCTCCATACTCTTAGAATCTATTTACATTCACCATTCATCTAGGATGGTTCTTTTCTTTTCTTTCTTTTAATTTAACATGTATTATAAGCCTGAGACTAAGCTAAGTACTTGATTTCCCTAAATATTTCCACATCTTTGCAAAGAAGATTAAAAATTCCAACTACAGAGTTGTGAAGACTGAATGTGATGTTTAGTAACTTGCCCACTGTCATACAGCTAGCAAATGACAAATCTAGGAGTCTAACCCAAACTCCAAAGTCTATTCTGTTAACTATCATATTACTGAACAGTAAACTAAATCCCTACTATCCCCTTCAGATTCTAAAATTGTACTATCTATCATAAGCTCAGATTCTAAAATTGTACTATCTATCATAAGCTACTCTGATTGTTGCCTACTTCAAGAATCCCATATAACACAGCTCTCACATTCCCCCACCTTACCCGCAGGCCATCCATATCATCAAAGAATAAGGAGCAAGAATTAGTACAAACACAAAAATATCAAAATCAAGAAGAAAAGAAAAGAAAAAGTAAATCCAGGAACACCAAACCAAGTGAGCACCAACTTCTTTGACTCCAAAGGCCATATTCTGTGGAAGTTTTGCATAGCATCCAGCACAAAAGAGATTTCAACAGCAATACTGCTTTTACTTGGCAGTCATTATATGGCCTATGTGAACTCAGTTGGTAGTACTATGCCTGATCTAAGTCAAAGGTGTTCTACACAATAAATAAAACAGCACATTTTGCTCTAGTCAAGACTTAATCAAAGAAAGTCAAGGGCTGAAAGAACCATGGTGACAGCTAATCTCACCCAAGGAGCAGTTTCTTTAAAACTAGTTACTAAAGGAAGAATGCCTGGGGAGACTTCCATTTCTTTTATAAGCAACCAGTTCCTTTTCTAAGCATCAGTCATATAATCTATATAATTTGGCAAAGCCAAGTTAGAATTTTAAAAGTAAGTAAATCCTTCCCTTTGTTAAAGGGCCCCACATAGAAATCAACCTAGCCAAGAATGTTTACCTTACAAATGTTATTTAGTCCCACAAAGCCTAAGGCAAACTAACCAAAATAACAAATACAGAACTTCCCTCCTGCACAAATCAATTCCATAACAAGTGAATTACAGAAATCAATTTCAAAAGGAGAACTAAAAAACAGCAGATAATTAAGGAAGAACAACTTTAGACATGTTTTATAAAACAGTTCAAGCTACGTTGATTATTCCAAAATAAGACATACACAGTATTTTGGAAGCACACTGTAAGAATATCAACACAGAAAATGGGATAGGATAAAAGGGAGGGTTTTTCTACTTGCTTTAACTGTGGCTCTATTTCCCATGGCAGACTCATAGGTGGGTCCATTAAATGCTTTCATTCCAATACCATGTTAAAAAGATATATACAGGAACATGAAACTTTTTTTGTAAAATAAGACCACTTGACTTAAAATTCAATATAGTAATACACAGTAGAATGGACAATTTTTAAATTCCTCCTCAGATTCTGCTATATGATCGAACTTCTATCCTAGTTTTCATACTTATACATGTTTCTTACTTTTCTGCAGCTTCCCAGGTATTGTATATTGGAAGACAAGTGAAAGACTAAGAAACTTCTAGCTTGACACCTTTTAAACCAGACGGACTATACCATTGTTTCCTAGACCCAAAGGCAAAATTAAAATAAAAATGTACAGTTTAGTAAAAAGTAATTCTATTCAAGACCAAAATAATAGAGTATATTAGTTTTCTACTGCTGTGTAACATACTACTATAAACTTAGTGACTTGAAACTACACACAATTATTATCTAAGTTTCCACGGGTCAGGAGTTCAACATGTTTTTGCTGGGCCTTCTGCTCAGGGTCTCACCAGGCTGAAATCATAATGTCAGTCAGGTCTGTGGTTTCATCTGGAGCTCACAGTCTTCTAAGTTGGCAGAATCCAATTCCTTGTGGTTGTAGGACTCAGGTCCCCATTTTCTTGCTGACTGTCGGCTAGGGATAGCTCTCAACAACTCAAGGCTGCCTACAGTTCCCTGCCACGTGGCCCCCTCCAAAACATGGCATTCTGTTTCTTCAAGACCAATAGTAAAGTATCTGTTGCAGTTTTTAATCTCTCTAGCTTTATATCTGACCTCTAGATCCTCTTTTAAAGGTACTCACCTTACATATTAGGTTCACACGCTTAAGGGAGAGGATTTTACAGGATGCACAGACCAGGGGCAGGAATCCTGGGGACCATCTTAAAATTCTGCCTACCACATGCAATCAAAGCAAAGAGCTTCCTACAGATAAAGCTTTATCCAGAGACAATATAATAGTTGGAATATAGAGAAATGGATAAACTACATATCCTTCAGGTCATCCTCAAATAGTATTTTTGCATCATCCTCAAATAGTATTTTTTGCATCATATCTCTTGATAAAATTGGACAACAAACGGTTTGAGATTATAATCTCAGGTAAAAGTTTGGAGCCAAATTTGCTCATTAAACCCTAATTAGGGTGGAGTCCTTCTGGTAGTTTAACTGTTATATCCCAAAGAGAAGCCAATCTACCAACTGCCTCCATCATTTCATTGTACAAAGGACAAAGCCCACCCGTGGGTCAATGAAGCAACTCAGGATAGGGTAAGTGGAAGAAGAAAACAGGAGATGTCCACCAAGAAAAAGCAAAATCATTTACATAATTTTCAGAAGCACCCAGACCAACTATCAATATTAAGTGATACTTTCAAATCTGTTTTCTTGTATGATTCTATAGGCCACTTAGAATTTTTTTTAAGGAAAATAATACATTTTTAAGGCCAAAACTGCAGTTGATGAACTAAAACTGATGATGACGATAAAGTTCTGAATAGCGGCATAGATAATGCTAAAAACTGGATTAGTAAATTAGAAGGCAAACATATGGGGGAGAAATGTCAAAGAGATGAAATTGTGAAGAAAAACAGACAAGAGACACGGAAATATGTATTTTTTCTAAGCTCTGTAATAGCAGGTTGTAGCAGACTAGCTAGGTATTCACCAAACCTATTTCCTCTTTCTCCTGGTCACATAGATAGACTATATTTCTAATCCTCGCTTGCAGTGTATGAGCTTCTGCTGATATAATGTTGGCAGCAGTCATATGTATCACTTACAAGCCTGGTCAATTAAAAAAAAAATCTCCAGGCATTATTTACTTTTTTCTCTACTGCTGTAACATTGAAAGCCACATGTTGAAGTGATAGAGCCACAAGTTGGAAGAGTCCTGGATCCCTTCACAGTCACTTAAAGAAGAGCTATCCAACCAGAAACATCCATTTTGGAATTCACATGAGCGAAAAATAAAATTTCTACGGTGAGATTTTAGAGCTTAGCTACAACAGGCATCGTTATTTAATGAAACAGGCACTGGCATTGGAAGAATGGTGTTGCCATAACAAAAAAACCTAAAATAAATGACATCAGCTTAGAGGTCAGGCAGTAGGTCGCAAGAATATATATTTAGCAAGTCAAAGGCCTGAAAAGCCCTGTGATATTGTGGCAAAGCAACTGGCAAAACTGGAACCTGTAATAAATGAAAAGGCACACCACATGTCTATTGGGTCTGTAGCTCTATATGTGAATGTAGAGAGAGAGTTATAGTGTATATTGGCATTTGCTTTCTGCTTTTAGCAAGGTTTTACACAAAAACAATGAGCACAGAATTTCCTACTTTGAAAACTGAAATTACAGGGAATAGCACAAGTCCAGAAACTTGGGCCTCAGAGGGTTAGAAAGCTGAACACATATAGATCCCAAATAGTAAAAGAAAAAGATGGTAAATTTTAAGCAATTAAGTCCAAAGAAGACCTCCTTGAACAAAGTGACTTAATCCTGAGGCAAAAATTAGATTCAGGTATGGTTTTCTTACCCGTTATTTCATATAGCCTCCAAGTAGGGCCTAAGTAAGAAAAAGACATGAGGCAAGGGTTATGCTCCCCCAACTCTACTACCTCCCCAAACAGGGAAGAAGAAAAAAAATATATTCCTGAAAATTATATTTAGAAAAGAACAGTGGGTATGGTATCTAAATAGAACCTACTGGAAAGAGACAGATCAAAGGTCTACTAAGTTTTGAGGTAACTATAATGCCAAAAACCCACAAATCTGGACTAAATAAAACTTTGTTCAGAACCTTAAAACAACCCTTGGGCTCCTAAACTTGTAGAAGCAGAAAGTAAGCACTGAAAGACAGAGAGATAAATGTGGTTGTAGATATAAGTGTAGATGTAGATGTATGTGTATATCTACAGAGAGAGAGAGAAAAATCTTCAAATGAAGGTATATTCCCCAGCACGCACTTCAGAAATGTACACAGAAAAAAAAAAAGGGTAAGAAAAACTAAGATGCAGCCAAGAGCCCAGGAGAACAATGGGCAAAGGAGTTCTTTCCACAGAATCAACATCTAGACAAGGAAGTTCCCCTAATACTAAGGCAGAAAGATTTCCCAATGATGGCCCAAACGGATTACATGATTTGCTATGAAGCAGGTAATACTGTACATCTCCTGTTCTTCCCTTTTCTAAATGGAAGTTTTTGTTGTAGCTATTCTGTTCTAGCTTCTCCATGGTATACTGAGGGTGGGAGGGCAACAGGTGCAGATAACCTATCTTAGTTCCTGGTCATCAGCCCACTGAAGAGCCACATCTGGATGTGATGGAGAGCACTAAGCATCCCTGGAATATATCACACTTTGAGATGGATGTAGTAACTAGATGGGATATTGGGTTGTATTCCTTAGGGAAGGGACAAGTATGTTCTATGGACAAGAGGAAGAGTGAATAGATATGGAATTCCCTGGTGGCACAGTGGTTAAGAACCCCCCACAGGGCTTCCCTGGTGGCACAGTGGTTGAGAGTCCACCTGCCGATGCAGGGCACACGGGTTCATGCCCCGGTCTGGGAAGATCCCCCATGCCGCGGAGCGACTGGTCCCGTGAGCCATGGCCACTGAGCCTGCACGTCCGGAGCCTGTGCTCCACAACGGGAGAGGCCACAACAGTGAGAGGCCCGCCTACTGCAAAAAAAAAAAAAAAAAGGATCCCCCTGCCACTGCAGGGGACACGGGTTTGATCCCTGGTCCGGGAAGATCCCACATGCAGCAGAGCAACTAAGCCCGTGTGCCACAACTACTGAGCCTGCGAGCCACAACTACTGAGCCTGTGCGCCTAGAGCCCATGCTCTACAACAAGAGAGGCCACCACAATGAGAAGCCCATGCACCGCAACGAAGAGTAGGCCCCACATGCCACAACTAGAGAAAGCTCACACGCAGCAACGAAGACCCAACACAGCCATAAATAAATAAATAAATTTATTTTTTTAAAAAAAAGAGTGAAGAGATATTTGATGACCAAAAGGGTAGACTGTGCCAGAGACTCGCTACTATTTGCCAAAACTGTGTTCTTCTCTTAGACAGAGTGAGATTATATTCCCCAGCATCCCTTACAGGTTGCTATGGCCATGTTATTAAGATCTGGCCAGTGAAATCAGAGAAGAAGTGATGATGTGTCACATTCATGCCTAGCCCTTAAAAACCCTACCACATGCAATACTCTTTGGTCTTTCCCCTTTTGCAGCAATCTTCAAAACCATATTAAAAATGACAGAGCCATATAATGGAAACTTTCCTTAAATCACCATTGCAAAGAAAACCATCATAAATCAGAAACATCATTTTGGGCTTGATATAAGTGAGAAATAAATCAGATCCTCTCCCTCTTTTCTAACATCTATGAATTCAAACAAATATTTACTGAACACCTACTATGTACAAAGTATATGGTAGTTTCTCTCCCTCCTACTTTCCTTACTTTTTATGTACTACAGAAGATTTTTAAATGTGTAAGATATCTTTATTCAATGATCTTATATATACCATAGCATAGGATAGTAATACATGCAATAAGAGCTATACTTGAGATGAAAAATGCTATAGGAGGAATAAAGGGTTATCAGTTAATTAAAAAGTCCTGAATTCACAAAAGGTTTCTTCACCATTTCTTTAAATGACAAAAATACAGCCAACAGCTAACAGTTTACACATTTTGAGTGCCATAGCAGACAAATTCATCTCAATCTAATCTGAATTCTACTACAGAATCTGACCTTTACAAGATGTCTGAACTTGAGCAAATCACTTCCCTGGCCTAGGCCTTAATTTCTTCAGATAATTAGGGGAGAGACCAGATATCTCACATTAAATGAAATAATATTCTTCATGAAATCCTCTCTTTCACCAAAAAGGAAGTAATTTCTCAAGCAAAGGCCTAGGAAAAGCAACTTTGTACTATACTCTTGTATATTTTGAAAAATTAGTAAAAATTTGTCAACCACAATAAAGACTTGTCTCACAAGCTACCTTCATTCCTGTACTCAAAATATACACAGCAAGGCAAAAGTATATTTTCAATGATTAATTTTGTTTCTTCACTACTAAAAAAAAAATGACATGATATGATTATTTCCATCAGGGTTTATCATCAACTAGTTTTAAGCTTTCCACTTTGTAAAGTATAATAATAAAGAAATTAAAAGAAGAAATGGGAAAAGAATATGAGTATTCCTTTAGGAAAGGGATTTCCAAAGAGGCAGATCTCTTTTGCAGAATCAAAGACATATCTAAAAGATTACCAAGGGTAGCTGAGACCAAAAATATGACCTACTCCCTCATTCCTCACAGAATAAGAACTACAAATGACTTATTCAAGAACACAGTTGTTTATAGAACCAAAAAACACTTTCCATAAACAGCTGAATCTTCTACTTATTGTTATAGGTTACATCATAAGGTATACTGAGAAATTTTAATAAAAGCAGTGTGACTTAAATTTCAAAAGAGCAAGTAATATTGCAAATTACTATTGTTCTTTATTCATAACAACAAAGTAATTCTGGATGTTCCTTGTGGCTTTCATAACTTAGAGATGAAGATATTGAAAGAAAAAAATCGAAACACTTTCAACACATCGTTAATTTATAAGTTATAAATGAATTCCTTTCTGTGATCATAATTCCCAGCATTTCCCAAAAGGCCTTTTTTCACTGATACCCACTGATATCAGAAATAACAATTACAGAAATATTCATATATAACATGACATCTTGCTTACATAGTAAATAATCAACCAAAGGTACCTGTAGCACAATTTAGCTCATTAACTAGAAAAAGAACTTTTAAAAATCTTGGGCTTCAAATCATACCGAAAGTCAAGAAAAGTACTCAAAAAATAGAAAAGCCTCTTCAAAGCACCAATATAAACCATCACAATCAATCAGTATGTACTGAATATTCACAGAGCAAAACAATATACTAGTAAATAATTCATTGCTCTGCTAAGAAAATAAAAGATATTTTAAAATCATGTGTTCCCATAAAGATGAAGGACTTCCCTAAAATGACAAGAAACAATTAAGACAGTTAGCAAAAAGAAATCTGTGTTTAACAGAATACTTGCAAAGTCATTGGCCAACCTATCATAAACCCAAGACCTACTTGCTTCATGGCAGTCTCTCCAATTTTGTCTGAATGTTTGCGGATACTCTCCAGAAAGTCTTTGAGATCAGACATAGAAACATCCTTAATTTCTTCTCGAAGCTTGGGGATATTGTCAACCATCACCTTGCAGAATCGATAGTGGCTTACTTGAGGCAGATAGGTATGCTCTAGATGTTCCAGAGTTTTCAGTGCAGGATAATGCCTATAAAAGGAATTGCATCACCTTTAGCTCAACTCAGTCTTCTTTAGGGCCACAGATATATTCCTCAGGCAAAATTTCTAGCCTGAATTAGTTTTCACTGTACATTAAGACAAATCCAGGATTAAGTTTCAATAAAAACATCAATGGAAAAATTAATGTCAAATTATTAAAAATCAATATATATATTACAGGACTTAATAAATTTAATCAAAAAAGGATTTTTCCCAAGAATACAGAAAACTTTGAAAATCCACCAATGAAATTCATTACATAAAGAATAAAGGCCATTGCTAGGAAAAAAAAATAAAGGGAACTATAAAATGATCATATCAATGCCACAAAAATCATCCTATAAAATAAAGTACCCAAGGATAGACTTCCAACTATGGCACACCGAAGAGCTTAACAAATCTTCTACCCAAAAAGCAAATATAAACTAGACAAAACTGTCCCAAACAACCATTTCAAGACTCCAGAAATTGGAAAGGACTCTGGAAAGGAGAACAACAAATTGAGAAGGGTTTATTCATGAAAACTGCTAAATAGAGAGGGACTTTGTGGTATTCTTGCCTGGGGCTACCTCCATCACCCTCTCCACCTCCCCTCACCCCATCATTGGTTATGGCTTGTCAAGAAAACCAGCAGCTTCTCTTCCGTTAGGGGCTGACATGATTTGTAGCAGAGAGTGAAAATCCTGTATGGAGTGGTGCTGTTAGGAAAAGTAGCAAACTCATTTTAAAAAAGGAAGAGAGTGGGGGGAACCTCCAGCTCTACTGGCCTGAAGTCATCTAGGTTGGAACAAAGAGCAGACTGGAGAACCAACCAAAACTTGACAGGGAAGTCCTGGAAATAAGAGACCCATAGAATAACCTGATAGCTCTCTGAATATCCCTAGCTGACTGAGAAGCTGTGCACAAATGCAGGGGACACCTAAAAGGGCCTAAGCACTCCACACATCCCTGGCTGACTAGGAGACTGCAGGCCTGCACACAGGAGAAGGCTTGGCAGAATATAAAAGCTCAGCAGACTTGAAAACTTGCCTGAATTTTGAATGCACTCCCTAGCCCATATACAAGTCCACTAACAAAGGGTAGGCACCTTTCTCAGCACAAGTTTCTTTGAGCACCCAGGACCAACCATTAGCTGATGACTAGCCTTTAAAAATGAAAATGAATTATATTCCCAGATAAACAAAGACTAAAAGAATTCCTTGCTAGCAGATCTGCCTTACAAGAAATACTAAAGAAAGCCAGAAAGAAAATGATAGCAGATAGTAACTTGAATTCAGAGGAAAAAAAAAATGAAGAACATAGGAAAGAGTAAATATATGGTAATATAAAAGACTGAATAAATGTGCTTTTTTTTCTCTTTTACTATCAGTAAAAGACAATACTTTTAAAGCAATGATTATAACACTGTATTTTGGGTTTATAAAATATATAGATATAACTGACAATAATAGCACAAAAGAAGAGGGAAGAAATGGAGCTAAGTTGAAGCAAAACTACTTCTATATATTATATCAAAACTACATGAGCAATGACCTAAAGTAGACTGTGACAAATAATCCACAGAGTAACCTCTAAAAAAAAAAACCTCAAAAAATACAACATTAAAAGCTTTACGGAAGAAAATAGTATACTACAAAATATTTAATACAAAAAAGGAGTAAAAGATAAATAAGAACAAAAAAGACGTGAAAAACACAAAATAAAGAGCAAACCCCAACCATATTAATAATTATATTAAATGCAAATGAACTAATAAGCATGCAAATCAAAAGGCAGACACTGTCAGACAGTATTTTTAAAGCATGATCCAGGGACTTCCCTGGTGTTCCAGTGGTTAAGGCTCCGTGCTTCCACTGCAGGGGGCATGGGTTCAATCCCTGGTCGGGGAACTAAGATCCCACATGCCGCACAATGCGGCTAAAATAAAATAAAAAATAAGTAAATAAAATAAAAAGCATGATCCAACTGTATGTTGTTTACAAGAAACCCACTTTAGAGTCACAGATACAAACAGACTGAAGTAAAAGCTGGAATAAGATATACCCCAAAAGTAACCATAAAAGTGCTTGAATGGCTATATTAATATCAGACACATTAGATTTTAAGACAACAAATATTTCTGGAAACACAGAAGGACACATTTCATAATAATAACAGGGAAAATATTTATCTGATAGGTAGGAAAGCTTCCACAAGCGTAAGAGAACAAATAAAACTAAAACTGATACAGTTGAACAGGTAAAAACAAAAAAAGTTATACATAAAAAGAGAATAAGAATAAAGAGGAAACAACAACCTGGCAAAGATTAGTTGCAACATATAAACTTCAGGGATTTTTTTTTTAAGCAATGAACAAAGAAAAGCCACAAGAGCCCCCAAAATGCAAATAAGAAAAAAAAAAAGTTGAGCTGATGTGAAGAAATGAAAATAAAAAATATAATTTTGTCACTCAAACTGCCAACAATTTCTTAAAAAATAATGGATATTATTATCAGGGGTTTTAATAAATGAGAATTCACAGCCTGCTGGTAAACATATTTATATTAATGATACACATTTTCAATGAAAAATTTCACCAAACAAGTATTCTAAACAGTTGTATTCCCCCCCACAAAAAAATTACATGTACAAAAATATGTATGAGCCTCTTGAACTGTAGTTATTTATATTAACAAATAAAAAACTAATCTAGAAGTCCATTAACAAGGAATTGGTTAAATGCATTATGATATATCCATGTAGTATATATGTACATGCAAAGAATAATAAAACAGCAAAGTGTTTATAATATTGTTGAGTGAAAATTATTTCAAAAAAATTGAACTTACAAGTATGATCATAATGTTTTTCAAAATTACAAATATTATACATGTGTAAATTATGAATACGTATGTATGTATGAGCTACACAGTACTAAATACAAGCACACACACAAACATAAGTGCACAGAAAATGACTAAGAAAATATATACAAAATGTTAACCATGACTTTTCTTTCCTTTGGATAGAAACATTATGGGTAATAGTTTTCTTCTTCATGTCTTTAATTTCCTAATTTCCACATTTCCCATATTTAGTATAGGAAAAACTCAGTTTTGTTCCTGTAAGTAAAAGACTTATAGTTCTATTTCAGGTTTTAAGAATGAATTCCATGGGAGATACTTAAACTCTTCCTACTCCAACGCACGTAATACCACAAACACTAAAGATGAAAGGTTGGATTTACTTGTTTTCTTTGCTTATGTTTTTCCCTCCTGTGTTCCAAAAATCAAAATCTTAGTCCAAATAAATGAAGGGAAGAAAGATTTATTTCCCTTAAATTAAGAAATAAAATTACAAATATAGTTTAATCTAAAATGGTTGCTTTTATTAAAATTTTACAGACTCACAAACAATACAATTCACATGGTTTAGTATAAACAGAATGGTGTTTATACTACAATTAGGTACGAAGAGCTATGTGCAATAAAATGCATTTCCTCTAGAGAGAAACTTTAGAATGGATATAAACCTAGAAATTAAGCCAGAAAGATAAACACACTTTAGGGTTTAGTTATATTTTGGAACATTGTTTATAGAATGAGAAAAATCTAACAATGTTGCCTGCAGACACAAGGCACATTCACTGTTGAGACACATGGCTACACGGTGAAAACATCTGGTTTGTCAAATAACTCCACATTTTTCAAGGCTAATTAGTACAAAACCCAGTGATTTCTGGCAATAAAGAATGTTACTTTATTTCCCCATTGTCCTTTCCCTAACATACTCATACTCCAACTATAACAGATCAATAAGATTCATTCAAATTTCTAGTGTACTTCAATATCAGTGACAGGTTAAAGAATGACAGCCAATTAAACACCTCTATAGCAGACACCAAAAGAAAAAAATTCTATTTCCAGGGGCCGTGGAAATCTAAAACAAAATTTTGACATTACTTTTGACAACCTCTAAACATTAAAACTGAATCAAAAGCCAAATGTGCTAGCTTTCCCTCTCCCCCCACTGCATGCAGGTTCCCTAATAGAGATGTGAGCAGGAAGAAAGTAAATGAAATAAAAGCAAGAAATTTTTCTAAATAAGGCAGGAAAAGACGTCTAAATAATCCTAAAAATTGGATAACTTAAGGTCAGAATAACTTAGACATGGTTGAATGCTATCCTGAGAAAAGGAATGTTGATTCTAGGCAAATTAAATTTTGGTACTTTTTTAAGAGCTTTTATTTTTATTTATTTATTTTTTGTGGCACGCGGGCCTCTCACTGTTGTGGCCTCTCCCGTTGCGGAGCACAGGCTCCGGACGCGCAGGCTCAGCGGCCATGGCTCATGGGCCCAGCCGCTCCGCGGCATGTGGGATCTTCCCGGACCAGGGCACGAACCCGTGTCCCCTGCATCGGCAGGCGGATTCCCAACCACTGCGCCACCAGGGAAGCCCAAATTTTGGTACTTTTTTTGTCATGGTATGGAACTCGTTCACAATGATGATTTTTAAAATTCGAATAAGTAATCTTTCAAAGTGGATTACAACTACCCATGAGAAATTTTTTTAAATTCAGAGTATGATAAGAATAAAAAAATTTTAAAAAGAATATAAAACGAAAGCTTTCCTCACAGAAAATATTAGTGTCTTTCCTAATTAAAGAGCATCATTAAGAAATATTTAATCCCTTCTATGTGCTAGAGATAGAAACATGGTCAGATATCTTTCCTCAGGGAACATAAAACCTAGTAGTATAATGAGTATTTATAGCTTAAAAATAATAACTAGGCTTCCAGCCATTAAGGAATAACAAAGGACATGAACTCTCACTCTTAAGAAGTAAAATACTGGCTAAAATATGTAAAACAACTGCTTTCACGTAGTGAACATCAAGTAACACAGAACAGTGATCTCTGAAAAAAGGGAAACAAGGTGAATTTAAGTTATCTGGGGGGCTTCCCTGGTGGCACAGTGGTTAAGAATCTGCCTGCCAATGCAGGGGACATGGGTTCGAGCCCTGGTCCGGGAAGATCCCACATGCCTCTGAGCAACAAAGCCCGTGAGCCACAACTACTGAGTTGGCACTCTAGAGTCCGTGAGCCACAACTACTGAGCCCACGTGCCACAAATACTGAAGCCCATGCATCTAGAGCCCATGCTCCGCAACAAGAGAAGCCACTGCAATGAGAAGAAGCCCGTGCACCACAAAGTTGAGTAGCCCCCACTCACCACAACTAGAAAAAGCCCAGGAGCAGCAACAAAGACCCAATGCAGCCAAAAAATAAATAAGTAAAATAAAAAAGTTATCTGCCTGAAAGTGATTTCTAGATCATGGACACAGAGAAAACCCAAACACAGCCCAACAACTTAGCAGAATTAGCTTCATAGACAGAGGAGTTCAGGAAAGCTTGTGCAGCAGAATTCCAAAAAAAAAAAAAAAAAAAAAGGAAGCAATGCAGAAAAATGGTGCAGAGATTTACATAAGGGTTCCCTTGAGTCTTTGCTAAGTACTAGGCCAGGCATAGGAAAAGTGAAATTCTGCATGAACAGACATAAAGAAGGGAGGGAAGGAAGAGAAGGGAGGGAGAGAAGGTCAAGGAAGGAGAGACAGACAGACAGCAGCAAGATGTAAGATAAACACTTCAAGGAGCTCAGGCAAGACAGAGAAACATCTGAACTCTGAACAGCCAAAGTGAAGAGTCCCTGGGGATTTCTGAGTTTTTCAAAGTAGATGAATACTACTCCCAGCAACCCCTGGAATGAAGAAGGGCCTACCAAAGCTTAAAAATGGGGTCTGGGGCTTCCCTGGTGGCATGGTGGTTGAGAGTCCACCTGCCGATGCAAGGGACATGGGTTCGTGCCCTGGTCTGGGAAGATCCCACAGGCTGCGGAGTGGCTAGGCCCGTGAGCCATGGCCACTAAGCCTGCGCTCCACAACGGGAGAGGCCATAACAGTGAGAGGCCTGTGTACCACAAAAAAAAAAAAAAAAAAAAAAAAAAAAAAAAAAAAGGTCTGATGGGATTGGGATCAAGTGGATCTGAAAACAACTAAACTATTTGCCAAAACAAAGACCAACACCCTCAAAGAAAAAAGAAGCTCCCCAAAATCCAGACACTCAACAACATAGTATAATGACAATTATCCAATCAAAACTTACAAGACATGATAAGAATCAAAAAGCTGACCTGTAACTAGGAAAAACAAAATAATCTTCAGAGAAATCCAAAATACCAGAAGTGACAGAACAGCAAAGAAGTACATAAAAACAGAAATTAGAGCTCTGTTACAGGTATTTTTAAAAGATGCAAAAATAGGGCTTCCCTGGTGGCGCAGTGGTTGAGAGTCCGCCTGCCGATGCAGGGGACGCGGGTTCGTGCCCCGGTCCGGGAAGATCCCACGTGCCGCGGAGCGGCTGGGCCCGTGAGCCATGGCCACTGGGCCTGCGCGTCCGGGGCCTGTGCTCCGCAACGGGAGAGGCCACAGCAGTGAGGGGCCCGCGTACCGAAAAAAAAAAAAAAAAAAAAAAAAAAAAAAAAAAAAAAGATGCAAAAATAACCAAAGAAATTAAACATAAACAACTAAATGGAACTCCTAACAATGAAAAATACATCATCTGAAATGATAATTTCACTGGATGAGATTAAAAGATTAGACAATGAAAAAGAAAGAACACAGCAATAAAATCTATCCCATATAAAGCACAGAGAAAAAAGACTGGAGAAAATGAAGATCCTCAAGTCACCTGTGGGATTATGTGAAGTTGTCCAACATAGCTATAACTGAAGTCTCAGAATGAGGATGGAAAAAGGACAAAAAAAAATGTTTGGAAAAATAATATCTGAACATCTTCCAGATTTTATGAAAATTTCAAAAAAAAAAACAAGCAAGTAAACAAACCGCAAGCAGTATAAATATACACACACATTCATGCATACAAACATATTTACACCAAAGCATATCAAAATCAAATTGCTGAGAACAAATTATACAGACAAAAGTTTTTAAACAGCTGGAGAAAAGACACATTAAGTAGAGTGACAAAAAAGTTAAGGCTGTTCATATACCTCTCCCTCAGAAACTACACAAGCCAGAAGACAAAAAAATGATATCTTAAGAACTCATGAATCTATAAACCTAGAATTATATGGCCATCAAAAATATATTTCAGGGACTTCCCTGGTGGCGCAGTGGTTGAGAGTCTGCCTGCCGATGCAGGGGACATGGGTTCGTGCCCTGGCCCAGGAAGATCCCACATGCTGCGGAGCGGCTGGGCCCGGGAGCCATGGCCGCTGAGTCTGCGTGTCCAGAGCCTGTGCTCCACAACAGGAGAGGCCACAGCAGTGAGAGGCCCACGTACCGCAAAAAAAAAAAAAATATATATATATATATATATATATATATATATATATATATATTTCAAAATGAAGGTGAACAACGAGATAGCATTTCACACCCACCAAGATGGCCATAATCAAAAGACAGACAGTAATAAGTATTGGCTAGGATGTGCAGAAAATCGAATCCTCATATGCTGCTGGGGGGAAGGTAAAATGGCACAGCTGCTTTGGAAGACAGTCTGGCAGTTCCTCAAATGGTTAAACAGAGTTACCATGATCAAGCAAAATTACATTCCTAGGTGTATATAGCCAAGAGAAATGAAAACGTATGTCCATACAACAACCTGTAAACAAAAATGCATAGCAGCATTGTTTGTAAAAACCCCAATGTAAACAATGCAAATTCTCATCAACTAATGAATGGATAAATAAAATGTGGTAAATCCATACAGTGGAATATCCAGCAATTAAAGAGATGGGACTTCCCTGGTGGGACTTCCCTGGTGGTGCAGTGGTTAAGAATCCACCTGCCAGCGCAGGGAACACGGCTTTGAGCCCTAGTCTGGGAAGATCCCACATGCCCCAGAGCAACTAAGCCCATGCTCCACAACTACTCTGTACTCTAGAGCCCACAAGCCACAACTACTGAGCCCACGTGCCACAACTATTGAAGCCCATGTGCCTAGAGCCCGTGCTCCGCAACCAGAGAAGCCATCGCAACGAGAAGCCCGCACACCACAACGAAGAGTAGCCCCCGCTCGCCCCAACTAGAGAAAGCCCGTGCACAGCAGTGAAGACCCAACGCAGCCCAAAATTAATTAATTAATTAATTTAAGAAAGAAATGAAGTACTGATATATGGTACAACATGGATTAACCTTGGAAACATTGTTAAATGAAAGAAGCCAATCACAAAGAACGATATATTATATGATTCCATTTATATGAAATGTCCAGAATAGGCAAATCTGAAGAAACAGAAAGTAAATCAGTAGTTCCCAGTAGCTGGCAAGGGGGGCAGGGGACAGGAGAAAATTGTGTGCTGATGGCCAGGGAGCTCAGTTTCTTTTGTGAAGAATAAAAACATTCTATAATTGATTGTGGTGATGGTCACACAACTCTGACTACACTAAAAACCACTGAACTGTATACATTAAATGAATGAAGTGAAAAGTATGTAAACTGTATCTCAATGAAGCTGTTAAGAATATTTTAGAAAAAAGGATATTAAAAACAGACAATGTAAAAATTAAAAAGAAAGCAGCAGTGGCTGGCTGCATTAATACCAAACAGCACGTATTTCAGAAAAAAAGAATATTACCAGGGATAAAGAAGAACCTTCCATAATAACAAATGGGTCCTTTCGTCAAGAAGATACAACAATGCTTAACGTATATGCATCCAATAAGAGAGCTTCAAAATACACATAGCAAAAACTGAAAGAACAGAAAGACATATGCAAAGCCAGTTATAATAGGCAACTTCAACAGTCCTCTGTCAACAAATAACAAATACAGAATCATAAGTATAGAGAAAACCTGCACAACACCAAGTATCTCTAAATGACCAGTTAAAGAATGCTCTCCTCAATAACAATATATATTATTTTGAAGTGTGTATGTAATTTTCACCAAAACAGAACATATGCTGGTGTGTAAAACAAGTCTCAAAAAATATAAAAGGTTGCAATCATACGTTTTACATTTATGAACACAATGAAGTGAAATTACAAATCAATTTTGATAAATCTGGAAAATCTCCTAATATTTAGAAATTAACCAATGAACTTCTAAATAAGTTGGTGAAATAAATTCTAAAAATTACAAAAGAAATTAGAAAATATTTGAAATAAATGTAAAAAAAAAAACCCACAACATCAGAAAACATGTAAGATGCAGTCAAAGCACTGCTTAGAGAGAAATGTACAGCTTTATATGGCTACATTAGAAAACAGAAAAAAAAAAAAGAAAGAAAGAAAACACAACCAAAATCAATGCCCTAGGCCTCCACCTCGTAAAGCTAAAAAAAGAGCAAATTATTTACAACAGCCAAGACATGGAAGCAACCCAAGTGTCCATCAAGAGATTAATGGATAAAGAAAATACGAGATATATATATATAAAACTGAATCACTTTGATGTACACTTGAAACTAACACAACATTGTAAATCAACTATACTTCAATTTGTAAGAGCAAATGAAACCCCAAGTAAGCAGGAGAAAGGAAATACTAAAGATACCAGTGAAAATCAGTAAAATAGAAAAATAAGGAAAAAAACTCAGTAAAACCTGAATTACTATTTTCAAAAAAATAATAAAATTGACAAACCTCTAGCCAAAATAATCAGAGACAGAGACAGAAACAATGAGAGAAAAGACAAATTATCAACATAAGCAATGAAAGAGAAAGTATCACTATAGATCCTACACTGTTAAAATAATACAGGAATATCATGAATAAATTTTGTTAAGGCATTCAAAAACTTGGATGACATGGACAAATTATTTGAAAGATACAAATAAGCAAAATTTACTCAAGAAACACAAAATGCAAACAGCCGTGTATTTATTTTTTAAATTAAATTTGTAGTTAACAACTTTCTCACCAAAAACAAACAAATCTCCTAGGCCAAGTGGTTTCACTGTTAGATTCTACCAAATATTTAAGGAAGGTAATTGCCAACACTACACAAATTCTTCCAGAAAACCAAAGAGGGAAAACTTTCCAAGTTATTCACAAGACCAGCATTAATCTGATACCAAAAACAAAGAAAGATATTACAAAAAAGAAAACTACAGACAAGTATTTCTCATGAACATAGATACAAAACTTCTCAACAAAATTTTAGCAAATCAAATACCACATCATATTAAAAAGAATAATTTACCATGACCAAGTGAGATTTATTCCATGAATGCAAGTTTGGTTTAACATTCAACACAATTTATCATATTAATAAACTAAAAAAGAAATTTTAAAAAAACATATGATCATCTCACTGACATAGAGAAAGCATTTGACAAAAACAATATTCATTCCTGATAGAAACTTTCAACAACTAGAAATAGAAGGGAACTTCTTCAGCCTTCTAAATGGCATGTACAAAAAGACTACATCTAACATATATGACTTAATGGTTAAATGCTTTCCCCCTAAGATCAGAAACAGGGCAAAGATATCTACTCTCACTACTTCTATTCAACCTTGTACTGGAGGCTCCAGCCAGTTCAATAAAACAAGGAAAACAAACCAAAAAGAAAGCATCCCAATTGGAAAGAAAGAAATATACCTGTCTTTATTTGTAGACAAGATAATCAGCTACATAGAAAATCCAATGGAATACACAAAAATGCTACTAGAATTAGTAAGTGATTTAGTAAGGTTGCAGAATACAAGATAAATATACAAATTTAATAGTATACTAATAATAAATGACTGAAAATTGAAATTTAAAAAGCAATACCTTTTTTTAAAATTTTTTATTTTTGGCTGCACCGCTGCAGCATGTGGGATCTTAGTTCCCTGAACAGAATTCAAACACACGCCCCCTGCACTGGAAGGGCAGAGTCTTAACCACTGTGCCACCAGGGAAGCCCCAGCAATACCACTTAAAATAAGCACCAAAAAATAAAAAATAATTAGGGATAAATATGATAAAAGATATATAAGATTTATTCACTAAAAACATTGCTGAAAAATATTAAAGAAGACCTCAATAAATGAGAGCATTCATACTGGTGGGTGAGGGGTAAGATGGACCAGCATGGGACACCAGGGACCTAGTGAGGTAAGACTGTCTGTATAGGAAGGCAGCATTGCATGGAGTGTCAAAGCCAAACAGGGATGAGGAGGGCATTCAGGGAAGACAGAAGCATAACACAGGGTATTAGAGCCCCAGTAGAGTAAGGAGGATACAATATAGGAGGGCAACTCAGTGTGCAGTGTTGATACAGCTCAAAGGAGCCCAAGACATATAAACCTACACTTTGTGCCAGAAAAAGGTTGAGCTAGAAATACTGGTGCACAGTACTTATGACAGCCACCCAAATTAAGAGGAGAAATGTGGGTTGTTCATATAATGGACTACTATACAGCAATTAAAGTAAGTGAACTAGATCTCTATACATAAATTTAAAAGCTCTCCACTAGTACGTAAGCCCCACAACAGCAGATATTTTTGTCTATTTTGTTCAGAGCTATATTCCCAGCACTAAGAGCAATGCCTAACAACACAGTAAGTACTCAATTCATTTTTTTTTTTTTTTTCGGTACGGGGGCCTCTCACTGCTGTGGCCTCTCCTGTTGCAGAGCACAGGATCCAGACGCGCAGGCTCAGCGGCCATGGCTCACGGGCCCAGCCGCTTCGCGGCATGTGGGATCCTCCCGGACCGGGGCACGAACCCATGTCCCCTGCATTGGCAGGCAGACTCTCAACCACTGCACCACCAGGGAAGCCCTCAAGTCACTTTTATTGAATGAATGAATCTCAAAAAAACAAGGACTGAGAACTATTCATGTAACTGTTTCCAAAAACACAAAATACAGCATATGATTTATGGATATTAAAAACATGGACTAGAAGGACACACCAAATTTATACTAGTTTCCCCAACGGAGTAGGAAAAGGGATAGGACTGAGGAAGGGGATATGAGTTTTATCTATAATTTTTTTAAATGTACATCTTTACCTCTTTCTGTCCATACGGGTTTATATATATATGTCATAAATATTTACATATATATGAATCAAAACTGGAATTGTTGCTGTTAATTCAGAGAAGTTGATACTGAAGTTTTTTTTAATCTCTGTAATTTTCTATAATTTTAGAACTTCACAAAAAGGTTATCAGGGAAATAATATTACTTTCTATCTCACTGAACAGAATTTCTCATACTGTTCAACCTATGTTCTCTTATATGAATGTATCCTCCCAGGGAGAAGGCAGTCTGGGAAATAATCTTAAGAAATTCAAAAAATATTGATGCCTCATGCTTTAACTTTAAAATTCTTGAGAATTTATCATTTTTATTCACAATATTTTTAATCTTATTTCAGTATTAAATATTTTAATTCCATACTTTTTCCCTCAAAACTAGGTAAAATTAACATTCCAGGAAGATGTGCCCTGTTTATCTTATAGCTTCACATACCCCCATCATACCACAGGGTACTCCAGGGCAGAGAGGGTGGAGATGCTTACTCTAGTTTGGGAAGAAGAGCCAAAGAGTCACTATCAAGTTTCCTGTGGAATAAAACCAGATGAAAATAACACACAGGAAAAGACTCCTCTGAACTTAACCTTGACCTTGCTCCTTGTGATGGTTAATTTTATATGTCAAGTTGGTTAGGCCATAGTACCCAGAGATTTGGTCAAATATTATTCTGGATATTTCTGTGAAGGTATTTTTTACATGAAATTATTAGCACTTAAATCAGTAGACTGAGTAAAGATGAATATTCTCCATAATGTGGGTGGGCCTCATTAAATCAGTTAAAGGCCTTGAAAGGAAAAAGACTAAACTGCCAGAGGAAGATGGAATTCTGCCAGCAGACTGCCTTCAGACTCAGGCAACAATATTTACTCTTCCCTGACACTAGCCTATCAGCCTACTATGCAGATTTGGACCTCCAAAATCATGTGAACCAATTTGCTAAAAAAATATCTCTCTCTGCGCGCGCACACACACACACACACACACACACACACACACACACACACACACACACACACACACACACACACACACACACACACACACACACACTGGTTCTATATCAATGGAGAACCCTGACTGATTCACCCCAGCAAAACCAGTAACTATTTTTTCTACTATAATACTAAACCAAAGCATGTTTCTCAAATTAACTATCACTAAAACAGTTACATACTTTTCCCCTAAAATGCTGGTCTTCTAAAAATCAAACTACGTGCAGGGTTTTTTATTAAACATAATACATGACAAAATACATCAGCATATATAAATAACTCTCTGAATGAATCAATAGATATACAAAAGGTGAGAGAAGATTTTATATGGACTTAATTATTTTTTGAAAGGTTATGCTAAATATGGACTTTTAAAAAAATTCTAAATAACAGAAATTTTAGATACTACAAAGTATTCAACAAAAAAAAATCTTACCTTTTAGTTTTCATCTGGTCCCTCAGTTTGCTATACATCTCCAGGACTTGAAAGAGAAGGGGAAAAAGAGCACACAACCATTATTTAGAGAAAGTGAAAAGACTAATTAAAGCTAAAGGAATTGCATCAAGAATTCTACTCTATTTCTAGTTCCTCACCTGGAAGACACAGCATTAATTTATCAACAGTGGCAGAAATATTTCTCTGTTGTAGTCGACACTGCTTCAGCTCTTCCATTGCTATTACCAGCTTAGCAAGAGGGAAAAAAAATGAATTATGCCAACAGCTGTAAATAAAAAGCTTTCAGTCACATTTTTCCACCCTATGTTCAACTCATCAGAAAATCCCAGACAGTTTCATAGTAAGACCTGCCAAGTAGACTACGGAACTGCCTTTCTCAACCAGTAAAACATCCCTGTATGGTTTCCCACTTTCTCCCCAAGATGCATACATACTACACTAGAAAAGGCTAGGTGAAATGAAATCTTAAAATTCAGGGGCTATCCAGAAGAAAAGAAAAAATGTGCAGATTTGCTCCACACCCTATTCAGACTCTTCATGATTTATGATTTCATCAATCTTCTAAGAAGATCTTATATTTCTGTCATCAGTGCTAGACTCCTAGAGGAAAACAGTCCTTCCTATACAGCTTCAAATGAATCTTGAAAATAATCTGCAACTAAATCTGTATTTCAACAAATAAACCACACAGTTAGAAGTTGTGGCTTTTCCAAGAGTTCCAGTTTAATGAAGAGTAACTCACTTTTCTTCTCACAGCATTTTAAAGCCTTCCATCTGAAGTCATACCACAATAAAAGTAGAAGAAACTGCATTCTTTACAAAAACTTAAAATATATGAGACAAACTTTTAAAAAGCAATAATCTATGGCCTCTTATAGTATTTATCCCATACCCTTTCCTAAAAATGTTATCTACTTAGATACTATGCAAAAAAGAAAAAAGGGAATGGTCCTGATTAAGTTACTGATAAGACGATCAAAGGCTAATCTTAAAGATTATTAAAATTAAACATTAAATAAATATTAGGCAATGAGGAAGGTACATGATACAGAGAACAGTAATAGACTATAAGTCAGAAAACTTGGGTTTTAGTCCCAGCCTTGCCAATTACTATGTAAACTTCAGCAAATCATCTGTTTTAGTTCCCTAACCAATAAAATAGTGATAATACCAGTCCTGACCTTGTCGTAGGTCTGCCATGAGGATTAAGTAAGAAAATGGATGTAAAATAATCTTATAAACTATGATGATTTAAATGGTGAGTATATCAATTAAAAGAATCAAAGATTCTTTTTTTTTAACAAATACTTATGCATATTCATGTTGTACCAGTCACTGTTTAGGCAGGTAGAGGGGATATGGCAATGCAGTTAAAAACAAAAAAAAATCCTGACCTCATGGAGCTTAATTTCTAATGGAAGGAGACAAACAAAAAACAAACATATAAGGAAAACTGTATAATACCAAAGCATGATAGGTGCAATGGAGAAAAATAAAGCAGGAAAGATAAAACGAATACAAGGGGTGAAAGTGAGACTGAAATTCTAAATAAGGTGGCTAGAAAAGGCCTCATGAAGGAGGTTACATGTGAGGAGCAAAAGTCTGAAGTAGGTAAACATTTGGGAAAGAACATTCCAGGCAGAGGAAACAGCACTGGCCATATTATGACTACTCAAGTGATTTAAAAACACAGCTAAGGAAGAAGGCTACATACTCTCACTAAGCTTTCTAGTGCTATATTCATTCACTTCAAATAAACATTAGGAGAAGCAATGATAATGTCCAAGTTCCTCCAACATGCTGCTTATGGTCTAACAAGCCACTAAATCAAGAACACAGTTATCAAAGAGAATGACAGGAAACAAAAGATTTTTTCAAAAGGTAAACTGGCCTTACTTCCTTTCCCTCATGCTGTAGTTTTCTATTAGTATCCGTCACTTGATTCTGTGGAGAGAAGACAATTTAAACTCATAAAAAACACTTAGACAATAGTTGGATAAGATCAAAATTTTAAATGAAAAGACTAAGAATAGGTATTCAGATTGTTTCCATATTCCACCACATTTTGGTTTAGTGGTGTTCTCTTGGGATCAACTTATATCAACTTTTCTACTGAACATTTGTATGACCTTTTGAACAATAAAAAAAATTACTAAAAAATATGTTCAGTTTGAAATATTACAAACTAAAATAACATAACAACTAAAGATCACACTTCCATTTGGAAAGGAAAGGAAAAATATAATAGAAAAAATAACCCACAAAGAACCTTACCATCTCTACTATGTGTAGAAAGGACAAATTTTTTCTTAGATAGTCCTCACTTCACCAATGTATTCCTGGAAAACTTGTGTATAAATTAAACTTTTTAACTCGGGTCAAATATATCTACTTATCTAATTTTAGAAAATCTTTTATCTTCATTTTTGAATTATTAATTCTTAATAGTTTCTAACACTTCCACATTCCCATTTTTATAAATGTAATGTCTCCATCAGACAGTCAAAATCAGGTGAACAAGCTTCAAAATTATGTACAGTTCATAATTTAAAGGAACTGGCGGCTTCCCTGGTGGCGCAGTGGTTGAGAATCCGCCTGCCGATGCAGGAGACACGGGTTCGTGCCCTGGTCCGGGAAGATCCCACATGCCGCGGAGCAGCTGAGCCCGTGAGCCATGGCCGCTAGGCCTGCGCGTCCGGAGCCTGTGCTCCGCAACGGGAGAGGCCACAACAGTGAGAGGCCCGCATACCGCAAAAAAAATAAATAAATAAATAAATAAAATAAAGGAACTGGCACCATTTATTTTGGTAGCCACTTTTGAAGAATCAACTGATATAAAAAAATTAAGTATATAGAATAGTAATTTCCTCACCTTCTTAAACATTATCAAAACATGAGCAACATTAACTTCTAAAGCTTTCTTTAATAGAGGCTTTCTATACTTCCACCAATAACTGCGACTCCTTACGCTTTTAAGACACTCCTTTAACCCAGCATTTCCTATTATGTCTCTTGGAACACCAAGAAATGGTAGTTAAAAGGTACTCTGCACTCTGTATACACACACACACACACACACACACACACACACACACACACACACATCAATATGTATGGGAAATACCACTAAACAGGTTAGTTTATTCAGGACTTCCTGAAGCCCAAGAAGGAGATATCACACAGTGTTTTCCAACTTATTTTATGTAACATCCTTTTATTGAGGATCATCTCAAAAAACTAGTTTTTCAGGAACACACCTTTGAAAACTTCGCCCTAAACTATACACTAAACACTATACCTGGACTATCACTTTCTGAGCAGATTACCACATGCACTGCCACTGTAGCAAAAATGCAGCCATAAACATAACATAAATGAATGGGCATTGCTGTGTTCCAATAAAACTTTATTACAAAATTAGGAGGCAAGCTGGATTTGGCCTGCAAGATATAGCTTGCTGATCCTTCATCTAGAATAAGTGAGATTGAAAAGTTTATTATTCAAACCAATAAATGAATGTTATTCAAAAATGGGGTTAATATCAGCTCAATATAAGAAAAAGTTTTTAAGCGATGTGAATAAAAATGGGGTAGGTTGCCTTGAGTGATCATTGTTCAAGAATAATTAGATTTTTTTTCAGGTAAACAGATTTCAAAAAATTCAACCTTCCATAAATACTACTAAATTCAGCATCGCTGTTTCTACTAAAATAACTTGTTTACTTTATAAAGATACCATTTCTGAAATTTTTTTTTACCTCAAACTCATTGTAAGAAATATATTTTACATTGCAACCCAGTACACAAGTATAGGGAATGCACACGCGCATGCACGCACACACACAGAGACACAGACACACATACACACACACACACACACAGAGAAACAAAATTTTTAAGAAACAATGTTTAGACTTACTACATGTAATACACTTTGTTGTTTCCTTTTTTATTCTATATCAATTTTTATTAAAAATACTGATCATGGCCCACTAAATTGATTTCATGCAAACCAGAGTTCTAAAACATCCATAGGAGCCTAACCAAAGCTTTTGATAAGAAAGGTAATTACTATTTCAATACCATTTGAACATAACAATGGGAGGAAATATATACTGCCTGTCTAGGATGCTACTTGCTGATACAGAGAACATGTATATGTATGTGTGTATATATACACACACGTACCAACATACATACTGTGAATCAAAAGAAATAATGGACAACCTAGAAGAGAGTAGGATTTTTCATTGTTATGTTCAAATAGTATTGACAGTAGGAAATACTTAACCTTTTCCATTTTCTAAACGCTTCTCAAGTTCAAGAATTTCTAAGTTCCATAGGCTCTTAACACAGGTTGAATGGATGCCCCTTAGAGCAGAGTCTCCCAGGTGTTAATGTTGAGCATTATGGGCAATATTCAGGTACTTAGCCACATGACTACTTCAGTAACCAGACACAGAGCACCCCATTGCCCATCATGGACAAAGGGCCCAAGGAGCAGAGGGAGAGGTTTTGGAATACAGGCATCAAGAACAGCCCAGGGCTTCCCTGGTGGCGCAGTGGTTGAGAATCCGCCTGCCGATGCAGGGGACACCGGTTCGTGCCCCAGTCCGGGAAGATCCCACATGCCGCGGAGCGGCTGGGCCCGTGAGTCATGGCCCCTGAGCCTGCGTGTCCGGAGCCTGTGCTCCACAACGGGAGAGGCCACAACAGTGAGAGGCCCACGTACCACCAAAAAAAAAAAAAAAAAAAAAAAAAAGAACAGCCCAAGGTGAAGATGGATGGGAAGCTGGGATGGCTGAGTGAGGACAAACGGCACATACAGCTCCTGGCAGAAGCCCCGTATCTTTGTTTTCACATATTTCAGATAGTTCCATCCATTTGATGCTTTTCAGCCCCCCAAAACTCAGTATAACTTTTTAAATGGAATCAAATTGTTCATACTTTTTAATCTGCTTTATACATTAAGCAAACATTTCTAATGCTTTCCCATGTCAGATATCCTTCTACAATATATTGTAGTTTATTACTCTTTTAAATGGATACACCATGATTTATTTTACTAATCCTCTAGTACATCACTTTCAGGGACATTTTAAAGTTTTAGCCATTAAAAAAAAAAAATCACAGGAACATCTCTGTACTTGCACCTGTAGCTGCAGAATAAATCTTAAAACTATGTGGATTTTCAGTATTGATAAATAAAATTGCTCTCCTTAAAAGTTGTAACAGTCTACACTCCAACCAGGCATTCCCAGGTTGATAGGTATCATCTCCAATCTTAATATTTGTTTCATCTTTGTCATTTTATTAGGTGGCACTTTATTGTTTAAATTTGCATTTCTTTAATTCTAAATTGTAGAGTTCCCTTATATTTCTTCTTATGTAAACTGTATATTAACATGTATTTCTCAGTTTTCTATTAGAGTGTTCATATTTTTCCTATTAATTTGTAGACTTTTTCTATGTTAGGATATCAATCATTTGTCATGTGTATTTGTAAATATTTTTATTTATTATTTACCTTTATATTTTTAACTTCTATGTAGAAAGTTCTGTCATTTTAATGTTGTAGTACCTATCAATATTTTTTTCTGGCTTAGGAATTGTGATTAGAAATGTATCCCTCACTCTTAAAAATAACATAAATATTCATCTATATTTTCTACTAATTCCTTTATGTGTTTTTTTACATTTAACTCTTTAGTTCATCTGAAATTAAATTTCAGATGAAATTAAATTACATTGACTGAGAAAAGAATCTAAATTAATTTCAATTAAAATAGTTAAGCATTAAAGAACATTAACAACAAATCAGAAGAGTTGTTACTTTTGGAGGGGAGGGTGGAGAGAGTCACTGAGAAGGATAAAAAAGAGGGATTTAATTTTGTTGGCAATATTATATTTCTTATGATGATTGGATAGTTGTTGTACAGGTCCATAAACTCTAATCTGAAACCTTGGGACCCAATGTGTTTTAGACTTCAAAATTTTGGAAATTTTATAAAGATAATATGGTACATATTATTTATTATGTAACAATGGGCACTAGGACAGCATCCCATAATCAAATACAGTAATATTTCTGTATCAAAGTCAGTTACCCAAGATACGTGAATTTGCTATGCCAGGGACAAAACCAATATTACTAGCCTCTTTCCTGAACTTAAATCTGTCATATCAAGAAAGAACCTTCATGCTTTGGTAGAAGATACTCCTCAACTAACACTAATTTTTTTTCCTTTGGCTCAGATTGCCTTGCTGCAAAGACTTCTGCAGCCATGCCCTGCAATTCTGTCATCCAACAGTGATGGCTTTCAACTAGCAAGGAAGCAGACAGATGACATGAAGAGTCAACCAAGTTTCTGTTTGAAAGAAACTGATTCTTGTCACTGGTTCTCATCCACACATAGTTTTCCCAAATAAATTTTAACTTAAAACAGTATCCTTTCCAGCTAAAAGCCATAATCCCAGTTATCTATGTTGCAGTATAAATTCCTTTCTTACTATTCAAAAATTTTTAGTACAAATATGTAACCTGCAATGTATTCCCCACTCTTTTAATGTTCATCAAAACCCCAAGACAGAGAGAAACAAGTCTTAGAGTCTCCTTACTTTGAGTTTCTGGGCTTCTCCTCTTACTTTCAGCAGTTCCGTTATAGAGTCCACAAAGCCCTGGTAATGAAAGTTGCACATTTTCTCAATTTCTCGGTCATGATTGCGGATGCGAGTTTCAAGCTTCTCCATGAATCGTCCATGTTCCTCACCATCATAGACAGACCTTTTTAAAAAAATGGCATGGAGATTATACCAGATTTACATCTAAGAAAGAGAAACAGAATTACAAACCCAGAAGCAAATTTATTTGGAAATCAGGTATTTAAGTTACATAAACCACAGAGTAATCCAATTGTATTAATGTTGTCCCAATGCTAGATGAGTACTTTTTTTAGGAAAATCCAAAATTTTGTTTCCTTATTTACAGAAAAATATGTAAGTGTTTGACAGTATTCATCACTGAATTCTCATCATAAAATCAAAGGACTGAATTACAATTCCTCCGTACCTTTCTTTCTCAATTAAACTAATCTAGAAAAACTTAATTTTGGATAAACCGAAATATATATTTACTCCAAGATTATACTCAAGAACCTGACACTGCTGGAGAGAAATCACGTAACTGTGCTGCTAGACTCAGTTTAGCTATCTGACGACAAATTTAAATTGGACAGCCAGACACCACTAGTTAAAAATAATGAAATTATCCCACCAAATACCACCACCAAAAAATCACTTTGTAGTCTCCAAAATGTGTGAAAACCTTACTTCTCCTCTCCTCAAATGTCTACCCTCTCTCTGGCTCTCAGCTGCACTTCACAGGAAAAAAAAAAAATTCCTCTCCTCAACCAACCTACTTACATCTGAAACTCCTATTCTGTCCACCGTCCTATAACAATGTAAAAAGTATTTCAAGCTCTTATCTACAGTCATTCTTGTTGTCTCTAAGAACTTTACTCCCGCAGTTATTCCCTTTTATCCCTATCCTGTATTATATATTTCTCCCACTCCACTAAGTCATTCTCATGGCTATTTAAACATGACTTTAAGAAACCTGTCTTTACCTACACATTTTCCTCCAGCTACCATCTCATTTCTCTGCTCCCCTTCCCAGCAAAACTTCTTTCTACTTCCTCAGCCCCCATTAGTTAGCATCCTACTGTACCTAAAGGCAGCATTTGCTATGGTTTAAATATACCTTCCTTCTTGAAACACTGTTTTCTCTAGACTTCAATGATACCACACTAAGTGATTTTCATCCTTTTACTGACATGCCTTCTCAATCTCCTTCCTGGGCTCCTCCTCCTCAATTCTTTTTCTAAATATTGGTAAAAGCTCTTCTCTTCCCTACCTATGCTCTCTCACCAAGAAATGCCAGCTAATCCCATGTCTTTATAATACTATCTATTACAGTGGTAGACTTCCTAATCTATACCTTCAATTCTGAGCACTTCCCTGAGCACTAGACTCAAATACACAGCTATAATTTAACAACTCCAATTGGATTTTTAAAAGCCATCTCAAATTTTAACATAGAAAAAAAAAAATCATCTATCACCAAACTATCTCCACTCCCAAACCTGATTCTCCCAAAAGCTCCCCACCACTCGGCTACCCCATCTCAGCTAATGGCACTATCCAGTTGCCCAAGTCAAAAATGTAAATCCAGGAATCACTCCTCATGTACCTCTTTCCATCATACACCCCATCCAATCCATTAGTAAGTCCTGACAACTCAACCTTCAAAACATATCTTAAAATTGACCACCATCCCACCATTTCCACTAAAACCCTAGTCTAAACCTGTATCATCGGCACACTGGATCAATGCAATAGCCTCCTAAAAGTCTCCGTTCTGCACTCTTCATCCCCTCTACTCCCTGTCCCAATGCAGATACTCTCCACACAGCAGTAGAAATGGACTTTATGAAGCAATAGTTCAGATGTAGCCTCCTGCTCAAATCGCTCCAATTCCTTCTCTTTACAAAAGGAATAAAAATCATAAATCCTTACCACGGCCTATAACATACCACATAATCTAACCTCTGATTAGCTCTCTAACCTTGTTTCTCTCTAGGTCCCACCCCCTAGCCTTGCCTTCCTCCATCCTCTATGCTCCTGCTACACAGGATTTTTTTTTTTTAGGCTCTTCCTGCTTCAAGAATTTTGTTTTTACTGTTCTTAGGCTACTAACACTCATCCCCTATATCTTCAAGCAACTTTCTCCTTCTCATCATCCATAGTTTGTTATCTATCTTCCCCCTAACCCATCCCAATTAGATTGTAAACTCCGGGGCAAGAACTTTGTCTGCCATATTCACCACTGTACCTCTAAAACAGTGCCATACAGGTAATAGGCAGTGAGTAAACATTCATTGAGTAAATGAATAACATTATCTCTAAGAACACTTTGATCTCTGACATTTATTCAACAAATATACATTTGCTCATTACCAACATTTTCTGGTTCTATCATCATTTGTAGGTACCAGATCACCACCCTGGTCCTGTGGATAAGAGAGCACCCACTCCTCAGCAGATCAGTTCCACTACCCAGAACTCAAGCAGTAACCACAGAAGATACATATACAAGTTTGGATTCTGGTAAGAATTATGAACACTTACTTCAGAAAAACCAGAGCAATCCAGATTCACTCTCCTTCATTTGAAATAAAGGGACAAGATCTTCAAATAAATTATAAACAATCCCGGCTTTTGACAATTAAGACATACTATATATAGCATAACCACTTGCCTAAAAGAGCTATTGGGAAACACAAGACAGAATCTACTATTGACATTTCAACTAACCTCCAATAAGCATAACTTTTCCCCTTCCAAAGGAAGGAAAAGAAAGATTTCCATGTAAAAGCACCAGTATTCCTTGCCATTTGAAGAAGAGCAATAACCACGGAAAATTCATCAGTCTAAATGGCATAAGAAGATTATTATTCAATACTGAGACAAGCCTCTTGGTTTCAAATTCAGTTATATCTTGACCCATTAACACTTTTAAGTTAGGTAGTAAGTATACTTCCTTCTACAATGTAAAACTTTTTATTTTTCTCCCTCCAAAGATCTACATTAATATGACAAAAGATAACCTCAAGGAGAAGAAAATCTCACAGTTAAGAAATTCATAATTTATCCTAGCTCCCTGAACTTTCTATTAAAAAAAGTGTAAATCAAAGAAAGGAAGAGTGGATTTTTGCTGCCTGACTGTGTGGCCTTGGTGTTTAGCAATGTAATTAACTAGCTATGAGTCTTTGGTCAATTCAGTTAATCTCTCTCACCCTCAGCTTTCTCATTAGAAAATTGGAAGCAATCAATTAGAAATCCTCTTTAGCATCAGCCTAGCTCTAAATTTCTGCAATTCACTTCCACTTTCAAGTCCAGTCAGCAATAATGTAAAGATCATACATTTTTCAAAACAGTTTAAAGGGGTAGTTCAAAACAAGTTAATGAATATTCTACATCCTTATCACTAGGCCCCACCTGTTTCTCCTATTTTAGGGCCTTTATGATTCTACTATTCTCTTCAATTGTAATAATGTTGAATAACATGAAAGATTTATAGTGAATCTCCTGAATATCTTGAGAATTTTAAAAGTTAGAATAAAATGTAAAACCCACACATCTAAAACAGGAGTTTTGGACTATATTTAATTACCCTGTGTTCCATGAGTATGCATCTGGAAAACCACAATTTCCAGATTTTATGTGGATTTTGTGTGTATCAGCAGAAGCACATATGTGTAATTTTTAAGGGAAACATCCACAGTTTTCATCTGGTTATAAAAGGGTTAAAAACCACTGATTTAAAGGTTTTGTTTCAAACTGCCTAACAGGAAAAGGCAATTATAATTATAGATCAGTACCTAACAGTTCAACTCACATCAGCATTTCACGTGTATCTCAGACTTAGTGCTAACCAGCTATCAGATATAAAATGCTAAAAACAAAAATAAACAAGTCTTAAATTCTGGAAAAGTCATAGATCTCCTGAAATTAACCTAATATTTGTAATCAACATTGCACGTGAACAGAGTATCTCCCTCCCCCACAAAAAATGGATTAAACTGGAGAAAGACTGCCATCTAGTGATGGCCCATTTCTAACATGCTTTGAAACTTAAATTTGATGTGACCAAGCAAAGAGGGCCTGCTTAAAAATCTAAATACTATATTCTATAATACTTGCTAGTCAAAGTCTTATAACTTGTTATTAAATAATATTTTATATAAAGTACTCTAATATTTAAACATCCGTTTCTAATAGAAAGCAGGATCTTGAAAACAAAGTCATATGCTTTCGACATGTGTGCCATAGGTATGTCGCAGTTAAACAAGACTACAAAATAAACTGCACCACTGGTTTAATTATTTGTGATAATCCAAAGAATATTCTGGTACCTAGTGAAAGGTAAACAAGAAGATATGTTTGGAAACTAGCAACTTTTAATAGCCTAAATTTTTACTCAACTACATAAATGCTGCCTTGTGGAGTCTAATTTCCAAAAAAACCCAAATAAACCACAGGTTTTTGCAAAAAGTAAAATGTTTTACCCTAGTGTCCATATCTGACACATACTTCTAAACATTCCACCTAGATTAAGAGAGAGATTTTAATTTATAAAACACTTCAGGAATTCTATTCAACAAAAATATTTATGATTCCCAAGTACTGAATCATTACAGGATTATATCACTTGCAAGAACTTACATCAGCTCCAATCTGTCAAAAGAGAAAATAAATAAATAATGTAATGAGCATGTGTTATCTCATTTAAATCCTAGGCACCTTATAAATTAGACATTATTCCCATTTTATAACTGAGGAACCTAAAATCCAAGAAGATGAAGTAACTTGACAAATCCACACAGCTAGAAAGTGTTCTCTGTAGTCCATCAGCAGTCTGTCTCCTTTTAGAGCAAAGGAAAGTAAGAAAGTCATATGGACCCCTAAAACGTTAGAGTTGAAAGAGGTCTCGAGGATGGAATACAAAGCTTTTATTGTACAATGGAGGAAACTGAAGCCAAGAAAAGTTAAATGCCTTAATCAAAATTATATTGCTTGTTACTGATACACCTGGGCCTGACTCCCAAAGAAAACAGGAAAAACTAATGCAATATGAAGCCTGACACAAAGCTAAGAGGTTTTTAAAAAGACACACACACACACACACACACACACACACACACACACACACTCTTCTACTTTATGATGAGTTAGCTGACTATTAGTTGTGCCTACACAACAGCTATTCCATTCCTCCTGCTGGAAGAGTTCCAATTTGTTCTGGTATTTCACCTTTCCGTCCTACAGCAAGGGGTAAATACTAATTTAGACCAATCATGGTAATTCCATTCCCTTGTCAGTGACCAGTTAACAGATGACACAACTGATGGAAGTAAAGGGAAGTTTGGAAGTGAGGATCCAAGGAAAGGTTCCTTTCCGGAAGGATGCAGGAAAAGAAATTGCTTTTCCTACTTTGGACATTGTCCTGTATAATGCTTAGGGATGAAGCAACCATCCTGAGAAGAGAGGAGATATTGCCAATAATTTGAGGACTGCAAAGGGGAAAGATGGAAAACAACTGGTTTTGCTGTTTTTTTGTTGTTCATCCTTGATGATGAACTAATCCTGAAACAGTCCTATCTCCAGACTTCATGTTATGTGCATTAATAAATTTCCTATTTTAAGGGAAACTTCCTATTTTCACTTTGTCTCAATAGTCTGCTACTTTAAAAGGAAAGTATCCTAAATGCACAACACTGTTCATTCTTCAAAGGTAGCAGGCAAATCAAAGAAACAACCAGCAGCCAGTCAAAGTCTAAGGATGGCTAAGGAATCCTGTTTCCAGGACCTAGACTGCTCTTCCTGGTTTTCTTCTTAGTTAAGAGTTAACTCCCAATTCACTCTTCAAATCTCAGCTTGCACCTTACTTTTTCTGGAAACCTTTTCTAATCACATAGACTCTGTTATGTGTTCCTCCTTTGTTATTAATGCCATCACAGAACCTATTTAACTATATTCTGATTACCCATTCACTTGTCAGTTTCCCCATACCAAAATGTTAATCTCCTGTGTATTGAGACTGCGTCTTACCCATTTCATCTCCAGCTCATAGCACACAGCCTGGCACAGAGGAGATCCTCCATGTATGCTAAAGATAGAGAAAGAGAAGGAAGGGTAGGAAACTAACATGTGGGTTTCTGACTGCCTCAAAGATGGATGCAAAAGAGTATCATATCGGGCTTCCCTGGTGGCTTAGTGGTTGAGAGTCCGCCTGCCGATGCAAGGGACATGGGTTCATGACCCGGTCCGGGAAGATCCCACGTGCAGCGCAGCGGCTGGGCCCGTGAGCCATGGCCGCTGAGCCTGCGCGTCCGGAGCCTGTGCTCCGCAATGGGAGAGGCCACAACAGTGAGAGGCCCGCGAAAAAAAGAGTATCATCAAACAAAGTTTATCTGTTGAGATGTTTTCAGAACCAAGGAAAACTTCAAGACACAGAAGACTGAACATTTTGCTTTTGTTTTTGATTAGTCCAAGAAAAAAATTCCAGAATTTTTGTTCTTTTCTTTTTCATATATATGTTTTTTAACTTCTGTCATGGTTTTAGTCCTGAAACATTTTCTTCTTATTAAGCTCCATAAAGCATCATTAGTATTTCTGTTTATTCCAAAAGTTAAAAATAAAGTGGAAAAACAGATTTGAGCAGGATGTTGAAAGAGAAACTGCAGGAGGTCAAGAGGATTTTAAAGTCCCTTCTCTTCCTTACTTCAGTTTGTCTATCAATTTAATTCAGACCTTACTATGGTAATTTGGATGCTCTGAGTGCAAAATGTGAAAGTAGATCACTGTATATCACCATCCATGACAGGGGAAGCATATGCTAATTGATGAAGTCTAAGCTGAAGACTACACCCAAATGTTTTTGTACTGCCACAGGAGACCAAATACATTCAAATCCTTTTCCCACCTTTGCAAATACCAAGGTATCCAACTGGCTTCACTAAGATAGCCCACGCAACCAAAAGAAGTTGTGATGGAACTCTCCCTCAAGGCAGGAAGGGAATCCCACACTTCCATGATGGCTATTTTCAAAGGGTTAAAAACAGGGTAGAGAAGTTTCAAATGGCACCTAGCCAAAGAGCCTACTAAAAACTAGGTATTGGTTAAATAGCACAGGAAAGTGGAGAAGGGGACCTTGTCACAAAACATCAGTCAAATCAACAACAGACTATTAGGAAATAAACTAATGAAAGCAAGAAAACTCCAAATTAAGGATACGGAGACTGCTCTAACTACTACCATGATAATGTCACACTGTGAGAACAATTAATCAGCATAAGCAACTGAAGACACAAAAGCACTACAGGATATGTTAGGGGCTTCATCTTGGCCTCTGTATCAATTTGCATTAATAAGTACAATAAGATTTATTTCATAGCAGCTTTCAGTGGTGGTCATAAAATCTGACAGCTAAAAGTTGGGTTTCAGATGCTACTGCCAAATAAAAGAAATACTCCATCTACAGCCTGGTGATACTGATTGAATCTAATACATTTGGTATATACAGGGTTATAATTAACACTGGTAGATTAGCTCCAGTTTCACTGCATGGAATTCAAAGTGTCAAGTTTAACACTTAAACATGTAAAGTTAGAACAAAATGAAACTACAGATTCACTTACTATCTACCACCATCATAATGTGTCTGAATCTAGTGTATGTTAGTAGAACTCTTTAAGATCCTTTACAAAAGATTTAAGTATTTAATTTAAATAATTACTCTGAAGAGCTATGAAAATATTTTAAAAGACTGCCTATTAATTGAAGAAATGCTTCAGATTCTCCACACTTAAAATTATCATTATGGTTCCAATGACAGGGATCATAAACGTATTCATACAGAAAAACAAACCAATGGGGGGTCGGTATTAGAAACACTTAAGTGAACAGTCCTGGTCTTCTTATGCATGTAGATTTAATGTGGGCCTAACAAAATTAGACCAGCCAAGTTTCCCAGAATCACTAAATCAAACTATAATAAATGTGACGTCATTTGTAAATGTGTATGTTGTGTATAGTATGTATGTACCTACATAAGTATACATTATATACACATATTTGTATGTTATATAGTGTATATGCTATATGTATGTGTCTGTGATACACACACACATGCACGAAACAAACACACACGCACATACTTTTCTGATTTTCTGAGAAAGAACCAGACTTGCCAACATCACATTCAATTCCTGGTCTAATTTCACACCCCATGGCCAAAAATGATCACAATTTAAGACTCCTTAAGTCTATAAGCAATGAAGACCCTGAAAGGAGGATGGATAAAAGGTATCAGAATAGTTTCCACCCTAAAAAATGATGGAGAACTAAGTAGGCAAAACAGGATAAAGTTCCATGGACAATATGTAAGACTGGATATACCATGGAAAACCTTTCTACTACTAAACTTCTAAAACCACTGAATTAAGTTTCTAAATCTTTTTTAGTGCGTGGCTAAGCAAAAAAGAAAATAAGGAAAATTTCCAGAGGCTAAAACAAAACTGGAACAGGAATCTAGATTCTACCAATCTCTTATAACCTAATGCTTCTATTTTATAGCTATATAGAGAACAAGAGACAAAACCTAGGGCCCACAAGAGATGAGGAGTCCAATGAGAGGCCTCCAAGTGAGTAAAGCCAAGACACCCAAGGGCTACACCCTTAGTGAAAGATGTAGAAAAATTCTTCCCCATAAAAGGAGGCTGAAAGGAAACTTACTTGTTTTGGGTGGGGAAGCGGGGAGACAGACTCCTGGGATAATTTGAAGCCACAGCCTGGCCTTCTCACCCAAAGGGAGGGCCCATGTTCATACTTAATATTACCTGTGTGGTCTGAGATATCTCAAATTGAGAATTTATTTTAAAAGTCTGGTTGTTAATGCCCCCAGAAAACTGACTGAAGAAAAGGAAAAGCTTCTCTAGAGGAATACATCTTAACAATAGTTCTAATTATTTTCACAAATAATAACATTCCTTTGAGCTGAACTCAAGTATCAAAAACCATGAAACACACAAGAAAACAAAGCATATAAATAAGAATCAACAAAAACAACAGAATCAGACTTGCTTGAAAATAAATATGTATAAATTAAAAATAAACGTGCAATATGTTTAAAGAAACATGAGGGAATTACCAAAACAAAAACAGACATACTGGAAAAGACAGAACTTTCTGAATAAAAACTATAATTACTGATATTTAAAAATTTAATAAATGGGAAGGGACAATATTTAACTAGGAAGTATGCATAAAACTTATACAAAATGCAGCACAGAGACAAAAGATATAAAATGTCTTAGTCTGTCAGGCTGCTATAACAAAATACCACAGATTGGGTAACATAAACAACAAAAATTTCTCTCTCACAGTTCTGGAGCTGGAAGTCTGAGATGAGGGTGCCAGCATGGTCAGGTGAGGGCCCTCTTCTGGGCAGCCAACTTGTATCCTCACAGGACAGAAAGGGCAAGCAAACTCTCTGGGGCCTCTTTATAATGGCACAGAAAACTAATCCTGTCCATGAAGCCTCTACTCTCTTGAGATAATCACCCCCAAAGGTCCCACCTCTTAATCCTCTTAATACCGTCACCTTGGGGGTTAGGATTTCAACATATGAATATTGATGGGACACAAAACACTCAACCTATAGCAGGAAATAATAAAGAAAGGTTAAGAACATAAAGAATAAGATGGGTTTAATGGGAGCTCTAGTAAAAATTAACAAACAGCTTCCCTGGTAGTGCAGTGGTTAAGAATCTGCCTCCCAATGCAGGGAATATGGGTTCAATCCCTGGTCCAGGAAGATCCCACATGCCTCGGAGCAACAAAGCCCGTGCGCCACAACTAGTGAGCCTGCACTCTAGAGCCCGCAAGCTACAACTACTGAAGTCTGTGCACCTAGAGCCCATGCTCCACAACAAGGAGAAGCCACTGCAATGAGAAGCTCGAGCACCGCAACGAAGAGGAGCCCCACTTGCCACAAATAGAGAAATCCCGCGTGCAGCAATGAAGATCCAATACAGCCAAAAATAAAATAAATAAATAAATTTATTTTTTAAAAAAACAAAAAACACGTAATATTCGGAGAAATAGCTGAGGATTTCCCAGAACTGATAAAAGATACAGGAAGTTGTTATCCTCAAAATAAAAAGACAAACCTATAAGCCTCACCAAAAGAAGTCCCCCAACAGAGGAAGAGCACTTGTCTCTATTCAGCTCTATCTACCAACATTTAGAACTCACTGCCATTCTCTTCATGACTCAATTACAGTCGTGTGTAGAACCTTACACTGATGGAGCTAATTATAAAATACATGAACCGTTAGCAGCATCCAAACATTTGGTGTGTCTTTTACCAACTCATTCTTCCATGACTAGAATATTTATTCCAAACTACTGCCATTCTCTTTAAGAGTCCAACCTTGATCCAGTAACTTACTTGTGCCACCCAATTTCATAAAGAAAATACAAGCTTATTAGGCATGAATCTTCTTAATTTCCTGCATTCCAATATACAAGTCTATCTATATCTCTATCTACCCTTACATTTGTGCATTCCTATCTCAATAAAACAGACATCCTACCTTACTTATAAGACTAGTCCTATGTTCTAAAAATCTCCTTTCTCCTGTACCCCATCAATACTTTTTTAAATGTCTGTACTTTTCATGTTTCAGCTCTACTGACTTCTTTTCCTTAACAAAACATGTCCCCTCTTAACAAAATAACTTGGCGCTTTTTTGTGTCTTTTAAATGAAGTACTATTAAAATTAAAATCTCTCTTCCAATAATTTTAATCTGGTATCCTTTCTCTTTCCCTCTTTCTCCTTTCACAGTTAAGATTCTTAAAAGAGCAGTCTATACTCACTTCCTCCATTTCCTCAAATTGGATTTGCTCTTCAATACAGTGTAACCTGTTTCTTACCCACATCCCTCCAATGAACCTATTCTTGCTAAGGTCAATAAAAGCCTACTAACTGTCAAATCAAATATTCATTCTTCTGTTCATCATTTACTTGACTCCTCTTTTATATGTGCCATCGCTAACCACCTCCTCTTTCTTAAATATCTACTCCCAGGGTTTCTATTACATTCCCCTTCTCAGTCTCCAATAATTCTTTGTCCTTCTGACCCTCAATACCTGCTTGGACTTCATCTCTTCTCATTCTTCATATTCCCTCGGAGATGTCACCAATACTTCAGCTTTCACTGTTAATTAAACATCTTTGGTTCCCAAATCAATAACAAGGCATATCTTTCAAATCCTATAAACCTGAATATTCAACCACCATTCATCCTCAAACACATCTCAAACAGTGCATGTCAAAAGTTAAAATCAGGGCTTCCCTGGTGGCACAGTGGTTGAGAGTTCACCTGCCGATGCAGGGGACATAGGTTCATGCCCCGGTCCGGGAAGATCCCACATGACGCAGAGCAGCTGGACCCATGAGCCATGACCGCTGAGCCTGCGCGTCCGGAGCCTGTGCTCCACAACGGGAGAGGCCACAACAGTGAGAGGCCCGCGTACCACAAAAAAAAAAAAAATAAGTTAAAATCATTAACTTTTCTACCAAAACCTGCACATCCCTCCTATATTCACCATCTCAATTGAAACAACCAGAGCCACCCAGTTACCCACACTAGAAATACATAAGTTAACCTTGACGCCTCACTCCACGTCACACCTCCCTCCAACTAACCAAGCAATCACTAAGGCCTCCCAATCTAATTCCATAATAGCTTTTCTATGCTCTTCTTCCTCTCTATCCTCCTCTGCTACTGCCTTGCCCTGCATCATTATGTCTCCTCCAAGCAACTGTTTTCACCTCCCTCTCCTTATTTCCCTAAAAATCCATGTTCAATACTTCTCTCACAGTAATCTTCTTTAAATGAAATTGATCATGAAACACACACGCACACCACAATTTAGGATTAAGTCCTGCCTCAGGATCAAGCCCTAAGTCCCTAGCATAGTATGTAAGACCCCTCCATGTACAGATTTATCTTTGAATACTCCCCACCCTCTGCCTACAATCTCCTTACTATCACTTTATCTGGGAAATTCCTCCTCATCCTTCAAGATTCAGCTCATAACACACCCCTACTATAAAACCTCCCTTCCTACAACTACTATACCCTGATATAGAAACTCCCCTCCTTACAAACTAGGCAGAACCTAAGAAACTGTTCATAAAACCAGCAAGAATGCACTCTCTGGAGACATTTACACCAAATAGGATTGTGAGTCCATTCTTTGAAGATTCATACTGAAGGTTACTTTTCTCCTGCTTACTGATATGCTGATATTAGGCATCTTTTCCCAAAAGAAGCCAACTTCAACTACATTAAAAACCTGTTACATAAAAAAATCTACAAACAATAAATGCTGGAGAGTGTGTGGAGAAAAGGGAACCCTCTTGCACTGTTGGTGGGAATGTAAATTGATACAGCACTATGGAGAACAGTATGGAGGTTCCTTAGAAAACTAAAAATAGAACTACCATACGATCCAGCAATCCCACTACTGGGCATATACCCTGAGAAAACCATAATTCAAAAAGAGTCATGTACCAAAATGTTCATTGCAGCTCTATTTACAATAGCCAAGACATGGAAACAACCTAAGTGTCCATCAACAGATGAATGGATAAAGAAGATGTGGCACATATATACAATGGAATATTACTCAGCCATAAAAAGAAACGAAATTGAGTTATTTGTAGTGAGGTGGATGGACCTAGAGTCTGTCATACAGAGTGAAGTTAAGTCAGAAAGAGAAAAACAAATACCGTATGCTAACACATATATATGGAATCTAAGAGAAAAAAAATGGTCATGAAGAACCTAGGGGCAAGACAGGAATAAAGACGCAGATCTACTAGAGAATGAAGTTGAGGACACAGGGAGGTGGAAGGGTAAGCTGGGACAAAGTGAGAGAGTGGCATGGACATATATACACTACTGAACGTAAAATAGATAGCTAGTGGGAAGCAGCCGCATAGCACAGGGAGACCAGCTCGGTGCTTTGTGACCACCTAGAGGGGTAGGATAGGGAGGGTGGGAGGGAAGGAGATGCAAAAGGGAAGAGATATAGGGATATATGTGTATGTATAACTGATTCACTTTCTTATAAAGCAGAAACTAACACACCATTGTAAAGCAATTATATTCCAATAAAGATGTTAAAAAAAAACCTGTTACAGCATGTAATAGCTTATCTTTAAGAAATATATTTAAAATTCTATTTTCAAAAAATGAAGCAACAAATTCTGCTAAAACACCTAGACCTATCCTTGATAAGAAGTCATATAAGATAAGTGGTACCCCTTTACAGTCACAGTATCCTCATTTACCACCTGGCTCGTATTTTGACACTGTGCAAATCTGAACCATCCTTGAACCTATGAAATCATGTGTGATTTGAGGTAAATTTCACCAGAAGCACTATTATCCTATTTTGCCTTAAAGTTCTTGAACAAATGCATAATAATATCCTAGAAATTAATGGGCACCATCACTTAATGACATTCACTGATGGAAAGCTGAATTGATACTCTTTTGTTTTGAAATGTTTATTTGTTCATATTTTTGAAAGGGTACTACACTGAGCACTCTACACAGTAATGATTTATTTACATGTCTATATCCCCTACAGGACCATGAGTTCCTTGAGGGTTTACACCTGGAACAATGCCCACCTCCCACAGAGAAGACATTATAAAGTGACAAAGGGCCTAAAGCAGTGCCCAAAAATGTTTCAACATTTAGACTTTCTCCAAAGACAAGCACTAGAGTTAATAATAAACATTCTTGCTTCAAAAGTAAATTCAAGTTCTAGCAGTGCAAATAATTTGTACTTCAGCTAAAATGCTAAATACAAAAGGAAGGAATCAGGAGAAGAAGGAACTTAGAAGGTTCAAGGAAATCTACTGTAGAAGTGTCTGGGAATAATTTATTTCCCTAGCTCTCCTCAAACCTTCTCTGGAAGCTAGGAAAAGGAAGATAATTAAATTGCAACAAGACCTGGCTCTGAAGGGAACTGGTATTTCTGGCCCTTGTTGCCAATAGAAGGGGAAGGGTGACAGCTGTCCCTAAGGGCTTTTAGAAAAAAATTGCTTCCAGGTGGAAAGTTTTTATGGTACTCTGCAGCCTGGAGCCATTTTTTGCTTTCCTTCTTAACTACTGATGATTAAACCATGGACAATCAGACTGAAACAATGGAAACAGCTCCCAAACATCATGGTTATATGCTCCAAATTACCAAGCTAACTCTCAAAGGAGAGAAAAAAATTTGTTGGCAAAGTCTTTCTTTTTTTAAGGGGGAGGGCAGGGTGGAGTCTGTTAAAGATTTTTATTTGGTAGAACATAAAAGTAGTCAAGAATTCTGTACCATAATGATAAACATTAGTCTCATACCCAGACTAGACACCATAATGTACAGTCACAGAGAGCTGAACAAAGGGCAATGCTAAATGTCCTGCTATTTAGCAACTTTTCATTATTCTATTTTGACCTGGATCAAGTGTTCTATTAAATGGTTATCATAGGGGTATGCAGAGAAATCCTACCACACATCATACGGAACAGCTAAGTTGATTTATACCTGATCATGGTTTTGAAAAAACTCTGAGGTGTAAGTCTGAGTTTGTAATGATGGCTCAAGAACATGAGGGGGAAAAGTTACGTATAGTACCAACTCATAAGCAAAGAAAATTAGAGGCCAATCATTCAACCACCCAGCAACTCAGTCTAGGAAATCTTACTATACCGATATCACCCAGAACGTTAAAGGATAAATCCAGCTCAAAATTACAACAGTAAACATAAGCATTTTAAAAATAATGTACCAAGCCTTCTGCTGAACATTTTACATACACTAACTCACTTACTGCTCAAAAATAATCCTACTGGAGTAGTTATCATTATCATCATTTCACGCATGAAGCAACCTTTCTGACATTGTCAGTACACAAAAACATCTACCTTCTCCAGGTTGCTACAGTTATATCAAGGAAAAGATGAAAGAAAAAGGATGAGAGGGAAGAAAAGGAAAATGGGACAGAGGAAGATGAGCACAAGAAGGAGGAGGCAGAGAAGAAAATCACCACAATAATACAAATAATACAAATGGCATGTTTGAATAAGGCAATTTGACTTTCTTCTTTCTACTTTTCTAACTTTTTATTTTCTTAAACATGTATTGCTTTTATAATTGAAAAAAGGAAGTGCATTTTTAAAAGTCTAGAATAGTACCTGGTTCATAGTAGATGCTCAATAAAATATTAATTAAAATTAAAAACCAAACAAGAACAAACACTTCAGAGTAACCTGGGGCCTAGTTTTTAATAATTATTCAAAAACAATTATGTAAAAAAATAGAGAAGAATTTCTTCTCACAATCTATCACCGACAAACCCAAGAAGCAATCACCACTGATCGTAATTTTTTTTTTTTTTTTTTTTTTTGGTCACACTGCCGCAGCTTGTGGGATCTAAGTTCCCCAAGCAGGAATCAAACCCATGCCCCTCTGCAATGCAAGCATGGAGTCCTAACCAATGGACTGCCAGGGAATTCTGGAATTTTTAAAATTCAGCATCTCTTCTATATTCTAACCTTCTCATTACTGATCATAACTTCAAAATGTATTTAAAACATACATATATTTGATACCCTGAAATTTTTTTATTTGAAAACTCACATAGCAGTTTCCTAGAGCCCTTCCATAGCAACTATGAACCTCACCAATTAATGCTCTTTCATGATCCTTCAAATGGGAGGGGAAGAAGGGAGCCTCAATGGTTATTACCATGGAACCTCTGATCTATTTATTACTCAATTTAAGTAACTTGATTTGTGAATTGGAAAAGTAAGCCATTTTCTGTTGTTTCCTATACCACTAACATTGTATGCAAAGAACTCCCTACCAATATCATAAAGCTATTTACAAAATACCCTTCATGTTTTAGACGAAAATAAATGAGGACACACCCCTCCTCTCACACCATGTTTCCATTAGGATTCAATACTGTGCCATTTTTTCACAGAAGCATTTGCTTAAGGGCAGTATACACGAGGCCATTTTAAAGATCTCTCTTTAATATGGAAATATAGAAATGTACAGGAAAAAGGAACCTCAGAAATGATTGGCCTTAATTCGCAGATACAAGTTCAATTTTTTTAAAACATCTCTATCACATACTTGTCTAGCTTCTACTGAAACATCTCTAGTAAAGGGAAGTTCATTACAAGGCAACCAATCCCATTTCAATAGCTGTTGGTTCTTATAAAAAATACAATTTGCCTTCCTATAATTTTCACCATTTATCTTATTTTTGCCCTCAAAGGACCACCAAAAACGAGTCCTTGGTCCCTCCTTTCCCTTCTCCAGACTCAACAATCCAGATTATTCAACTATTCTACATACAGCCTTTCAATTCAGGCTTTTACCCTCTGAACACATTCTAGTAGTCAACATTCTTAAAATGCAACAAAACAGGCAGTGTAGTACAGTAGTCAAGAGCACAGGCTTCAAAGTCAAACTTCCTGGATTCATCTTGTTTATTAATTTTGTGACCTTGGGAAAGTTATTAAACTTCTCTATATTTTAGTTTCCACATCTATAAAATGTAGATAATAATAACCATTTCATACAGTTGCTGTGTAAAGATTAAATGGCATAATGTAAGTAAAGCATTCAAAACAGTACATGGCACACAGAAAGCACGCTATAAATATAAGCAATTTTCAGATCAAACATGGCCAAACTAGGAAAAGAAGACATCTCCTTTAACTTTGTTACTCGGCCTTATTAAAACAGCCTAATGCTTTAGTGTTTCTGGCAGTTACATCATACTGTACACTGAGCTTAAAGTCACATAAAATCAGCTGTGACGATGTGAGAGAGTGGCAGGGACATATACACACTACCAAATGTAAATTAGATAGCTAGTGGGAAGCTACAGCATAGCACAGGGAGTTCACCTCTGTGCTTTGTGACCACCTAGAGGGGTGGGATAGGGAGGGTGGGAGGGAGGGTGACAAAAGAGGGAAGAGTTATGGGAACATATGTATATGTATAACTGATTCACTTTGTTGTAAAAGAGAAACTAACACACTATTGTAAAACAGTTATACTCAAATAAAGATGTTAAAAATAAATAAATAAATAAATAAATTTAAAAAGAAATAATAAAATAAAATTTAAAAAAAAAGTCACATAAAATCTTTTAATTTATTTTTATAATACATTGCTATATTCATTCAGTTGATATTCTGAATCTACTACTTACTATTACAATTATAATCCTTTTTCTAGTCTTCTGAGATCTTTTGAGACAGAATTTTGTCATTAAACCTTCCATGTTCATGTTTTGCTTTGTTAAGTAGGTACGTGAATATTTTCACAAAAGAAAACTCAACTATGAGGAAGGGCAGACACCCAAGCAACTCTAGGACCTAAGAAAGGAGAACCCTGGAAAACACCAGCTATGTGAGATTTTCTGGTTCCATTTTAAGGGGGAAGGAAGAACTGTTAATCACATAAGGTCAAGTAGAGAGCTTGAAAAAGTAAATGTTCAATTTCAAAACAAAAAAATCCAGGATACAAAAGAAATCACCAACTCCACTTTCTTTAGCCAAGATTCAGCCCCACAACTGTGTCCAACTTGGAGAGAACTTGCTATGAGCAAAAGCTTTTAATGTCCCTCCTCTTTGAAGGCACAATGGAAACAATTCCCTAGAACAAAGGAGTTGTGTCTGCGAGCTCTCTGCTTTTTCAAGTTGGAAGGACAGTTGATTCACACCATGTGTCAGCAAGAAACACCAGTTAGAACCAAGTGAGATAAATTTTAGGCCTACTGAGCTGTTTAATATTAAACTGTAATAAACCATCTTTACAGCAAATTATTAACAAAATATTTGTTTACCCTCCCGTTTATATGCTTCCTTCTCTTGAAAAGAAATTCTAAGACAATTCATAATTCCAAGGTCACATATACACCATCAAGAAATCATTTTCAAATGTCAGCATCCAGAACCAATGATCTGGATCATATTTCCAAAACACTGCCCTGGCATATCACAGTCAGCCTTGCTATACAGTCCTTTGTGTTCCAAGATAGGGCTAGTTTAAATGCTGGTCATTGTCTTTGATTAAGACTTTACTTCTGTCATTAACTCTCTGTACATGGAGTCATCTTAGTATCCACTCTAGTCAATAAATTTACTTTATACCTAGACCAAGAAATAAAATATATGTTCAACTACATAAATGACACTAAAATGATCTTATTTTTAATACTTTGAAAGATAAAAAAAGATCTGAAACAACCTTGATCTATATGGACTTATATGGAAAAATTGTTCTAAAACAATCAAAATAAAATTTAATAGAATGAGTGATACCAAAACTCACACCATTAAAAAAAAAAGACTGGAGACAGACTAGCTTAACATGTTAAGAGACATTTTTCCGAAAACAGAGGTCACTAAAGCCAAATGATTGGTTCAATACAAGGAATTAAGTAATTTACAATGGGTAATTGGGAAAAGTAAATTGCCTGCCTTTCAGAAATGACCCTATGATTAAAGTCTGTTATATAAGTTGTTAGATATCCTGAGGCCTAATGCATATTTTCATTACTTATCTATCATCAATTATATATTATCAGTTAATCTCGTCTAGATCATATAACTTCTTTGGAGAATCTGACACCCTATACAGGTCAATTCTCAGTCAACAAAATGACAATCTAATATGGCCTTAAACATCACTGAAGAAACAAATATTGCTTACCAGTAAATTACTTCTTCATAGGATTATGTTTAGGTCACTCTCCAAAAGCTATGGAATATCACTATCACACTAGTTCTCCAATCTAAGGAGTAACTTGATTGTTTACTTAATGAGGGGAAATGAGAGTAATTTTCTTCAATGTTCATGATACACTAAACCAGAAGAAATAAACTTTTAAAATGCAAGAGAAATTTGACTATTAAGTAATAAAATAACCAAATAATGAAATAAAATGACCACAGCAAGTTAAACAAAAACTGTTTTCTCAGAAACTTAAGAAAACTGGCTATACCAGGTGGTTTGGACATTTTACCATCATAGGCTCACTTAATAAGCATTTATTGAGAATTTACTAAAATGAAGACAAGAATGTTTCCCTTTGAGGAAGCATATACTATAATAAGAAAGGCACAAGGAAACACAATTGAAGGTAATTATAAATTATTAATCTGTATAGAAATTAATATAATGTTTAAATCTGTACACCTAAATCTGTACAGCATTATAAAAACATAATGTTCACTGTGGAATTGGATTAATCAGAAAAGGTTTCTTGGAGTTGCTGAAAACCAGTAAAAAAAAAAAAAAATGAGGAAAAAATAACTTAAAAGGATACAGAGGAGGGAAAAAAGAACACAAACAAACAAACAAAATGACTGCAGATCTGTCATCCAAATTATGTAAGCAAGACGACAATGGAAAGATATCTCCAAAGTGCTGAAGGAAAAATTGTAAACCTAGAATTCTACAGCCAGCAAACATATTCTCCAAAACCTAAGGACAAAGTTTTTTTTTTTCAGACAAAATCTTAGAGAAGTTTCCAGCATGCCTGCACTACAAGAAACATTAAAGTAAGTTCCTTAGGTGAAAAGAAATAAAATCAGGTCAAAATATGATATATACAAGGGAATAAAGAGCATAGGAAATGATAAATATAAATATTTTTATCATATTTTAAATTTATCTAAAAGATAACTGAAAGTTTAAAGCAAAAATAATAACAATGAATTGTGGAATTCATAACATATGTAGAAGTAAAATACATATCTATAACTCAAAGGTCAATAGGGAAAATGAAAGTATACTGTTACAAGGATCTTATGTTATACATGAATAGGTATAATATCATTTGAAGGCAAACTGTTGTCTTAATCAGTTCAGGCTGCTATAACAAATTACATAGACTGAGTGGCTTCATAAAAGTTTATTTCTCACAGTTCAGTAGGCTGAGAAGTCCAAGATCAAAGCACAGCATATCCAGTATTTGGTGAGGGCCAGCTTCCTGGTTTACCAGACAGTCATCTTCTCACTGTATCCTCATATTGCAGAGAACAGAGAGAGAGAGAGAGAGCAAGCTCTCATGTCTCCTCTTACAAGGGCACAAATCCCTTTCAAGAGGGCTCCACTCTCATGACTTCCTCATGAATTAATTAACTCCCAAAGGCCCCACCTCCTAATATCATCACGTTGGCAGGGGGAGTGGGGGGGGGTAAGGTATCAACATATGAATTTTGAAGGGACACAAAACATTCAGGCAATAGCAAACATAGTAAGTTAAAGATGCATACTGTAAACCCTACAGCAACCACTAAAATATAAATATAACAAAAAGGTATACTGAATAAGACAATAGTGGGGGAAAATTGAATCCTAAAATATACTCAGTTAATCTAATTTAGTTAAGGAGAGTAAGAAAAGAGAAAAAAAGGGACAAAGAACAGATGGGACAAATGAATAATAAACAACAAGATAACAGACTTAAACCTAGTCAAATAGGTAATTATATTAATGTAAATTATTTCCTCTTTTCCTGCTTTCTTTTTAATTAATTAAGTATATTTCCATTTCCCCCTTCCCATCTTTTTGAGCTATTGTTGTGATTCCTTTTGTGGTGCCTTGGTGTAGTTTTGTTGCTTGTGTTTACCCTGCTTGAGGATCTTTAAGGTTCTTGGATTTCCATTTTAATATTCCAGAGAAAACCACTTGGAACTTTTTAAAATGTTTTTGGTCTTAATTTTGTGGAAGTAAGCCCATATCTGTGAAACATATAATAATATTTCTTTTTTTTAATCAGTTTAGATATTGTCTTTCTGCTATAACCAGAGCAGATTTACCTCATCATACCATATCATTCCCCCTCCCTCTCCTCTCAACATACTTATATCACTTTTAGTTTTTCTAAAGGTTATTTTTGTAATTTAATATACTATGCTTAATACTGTACTTTTATTTCTTAATAATATACTTATGCTTTTATTTCTTACATCATTATCTATGACTACCTTGACCCCCTAATTGTGCAAAGTGAGGCATTAGCTCTCCCTTACTTTCTCTTCATTTCTTTTCCTCACTTTCTTCCAACTGCTGAAGTGGATTTTACATTGACTGGGTTGGGTTAATAACATATATACTCTGTTCCAGAATCATAACTGTTTTTCATGGTTTACCAGTACTTTGTCTTTAAAACCAATAAACAACATTTGTATTAGTTTAACTATATAAATATTCTTCACTTTTAAGCCAGGTTATATACTAAGATTACCATTCCTTTCTTATTGGAATTCTCCCCCCCTTTCTCTGGAAAACTCTCTTGATGCTCCCATTTCCCCTGCTCCATCTGAAATGACACCTATCCAGGCTTTCTGCATACCTTTTTGTGTGTGTGTGTGTGGTACTTGGGCCTCTCACTGTTGTGGCCTCTCCCATTGCACAGCACAGGCTCCGGACGCGCAGGCTCAGTGGCCATGGCTCACAGGCCTAGCTGCTCGGCAGCATGTGGGATCTTCCTGGACCAGGACACGAACCCGTGTCCCCTGCATCGGCAGGCGGACTCGCAACCACTGTGCCACCAGTGAAGCCCCATGCATATCTATTTTTGATGTTCTTTCTTGGTTGACTTACAGAGCTGCTAAGATGATCAGAAATTAAGGGAACAAAATGCTGGAGACCAGGGGAAGAATGAGAAGGGGTGTGCCAACATTCTTAAGTCACTTTTTCCCAAGATATTTGCCAAGTCTGCACACAAGAGGCTAAGTTTCCAGTATAGGAATCAAGCAGAAGAGGTAGAGAAATCAGCTTTTGACAGTTTTGTGGCACTGAAGTGACATAAATTAGAGAAAAGAGGTAAAGATCCTAGAGGGGAAAAATGGTAAAAAACACAACACTCTTCTGTTTTTCCCTCAATACATGCGCTGAATTCTTAACCTACAGTGGGCAAGAGGCTAAGACGACAAGCAAAAGGCCTCTGAGAAGCAGAACAGAGTTTTAGGTTTTCTTGAGGTATGGTGTAAAGATCAGACACAGTGTCCACCTGAGGAAAGGGGCCCTAATCATCACTCCAAGACTGTTTGGAAAATGTGAAGGACTATAGCAAAAGGCAATACTGAACCAGAGATAGCCATAGCTCTGTCCCTGACTGGATTCAGATCACTGCCACTCTATCCACCTTACCGAAAAAGACAGGGTTGGGGGGAGTTTAACCTTCTCTTACGGAAGAGAAGGTTACCCAGAACCTCCGTGAGTTTTTTATCTCCATGCAGTCCAAAATTACCAAGCATGCCAAGGGAGAGGACCACAGAACTGAAAATCAAGATCCATAGATGATCCAAAGTCCTTTATGAGAAAAGGACTTTGAAATGTCTATGATTAATATGATAAGAAAAAAAGGGAGAAAGATGAACAAAATAGACAGAAAGATGGAAAATTCACCAGAGCCTTGAAATCTATGCTATTTAAAAGTTGAGAAAATTCAGAAGTGAAAATGTAATTTTTAAAATTAAGAGCTCCATAGATGATTTATCAACAAGAGGAGATTAGTGAAGATAAATTAATAGAAAATATCCAGATTAAAGCATAAAAAGGAAAGTAGCATGTGGTTTCTAAAGCTGGTCGCAGGAATAGGGCGTTCTCTTTGTCACACAAGTGGCACAGCTCATTTAAGCCAGTGGTGGAGGCGCTGAGGGAAGCTGCAGTGGGAGTGTTCAAGGATTCACTCTGGGTCCCCTAAGGTATTTCAGGCAAAGGTAACAGGCTGAATGATGTGGCACAGAGCCCTCCCCATGCAGGATGTGCTTTGGTCAGTACATTTAAAGTTGAAGTTTGCTACTAAAGATGGCAGATCCAGATGTCCTCACCGAGGTTCCTGCAGCATTGAAGCAGTTACCCAAGTATGTGATCCGGGGGTTTTATGGCACTGAGCATGCTTTGGCCTTGGACATCTTGATCCGAAACCTCTGTGTGAAAGAGGAGGACATGCTGGAGCTGCTCAAGTTTGATCAGAAGCAACTTCGATCAGTTTTGAATAATTTAAAGGGAGACAAATTCATCAAGTGCAGAATGAGGGTGGAGACTGCTGCACATGGGAAAACCACTCACCACAACTACTACTTTATCAATTATCGTACTCTTGTTAATGTGGTAAAATATAAATTGGACCACATGAGAAGGAGGATTGAAACTGATGAGAGAGATTCCACCAAATGTGTAGTAGTACTTTTACAGATTTAGAAGATAATCAGCTCTTTGATCCCATGACAGGAACTTTCCACTGTATTTTCTGCCACACAGAGGTAGAAGAAGATGAATCAGCAATGCCCAAAAAAGATGCACACACACTTTTGGCAAGGTTTAATGAACAAACTGAGCCCATTTATGCTATGCTTTGAGAGACAGAGGATGTGAACTTGGCCTGTGAAATACTTGAGCCAGAACCCACAGAAATACCAGCCCTGAAACAGAACAAGGACCGTGCAGCAACTGCTGCTGCAGCTGCTGACCTGGCAGATGGGCACCACCAGGAAGCATGGGCCACCAAGGTCCCTCTTATGAGTACTTATACACTCAGAATGTTGTCATTAACATGGATGACCAAGACGATCTTCATCGAGCCTCACTGGAGGAAAAATCTGCCAAAGAGAGAACTCTTTGGTTAAGAGAGAGCACTATCCAAGGAGCATATAGTTCTGAAGAAATGAAGGAAGGTGGCTTAGATATAGACTCGTTTCAGGAGCGTGAGGAAGGCTGTGCGGGACCAGATGATAACGAGGAGGTCACGCGAGCACTGCTCATTCATGAGAAGAAGACCCCCTCCACCACAGCAGGCTCAGTGGGGGCAGCTGCTCCTGTGACCACTGCCAATAGCAGTGACTCTGAGAGTGAGACCAGTGAGTGAGACAATGACTCTCCACCCTGTGCAGCAGCTGTGGCTGCACATCATGGGAAAGAGGATGAGGAGGAGGAGGATGAATTTGAGGAAGGAGCAGATGACCCCCTTGTCATGGTGGCTGGCCGTCCATTCTCCTACAGCGAAGTAAGCCAGAAGCCAGAGCTGGTGGCCCAAATGACACCCGATGAAAAGGAAGCGTACACAGCAATGGGACAACGCATGTCTGAGGACCTCTTTGACTGAGCTTTCCCTACCTTTTCCTCCCTTCTCTAATGCTCATTTCAAAAAGAAATTCCCTACGTTTGAAGAAAGTGTGTAGTGGCTTTCTGCCCCTCTTGATGTAAATCAACTGTTAATCTTATGCAAAGAGTAATGGGAGAGAAAGTTTGATTTTTATGCCAAAAACTTTCCCACGATATAGGTTGGCTATAAGCATTCCCTTTCCTATTACTACAGTATTAATATTTTGCTGTATTTCCTTATCTTTTTCCTTTCCCTTTTAAGACACATTTTCTCCCTTCTGAAATGACTGTGAGAAGTCTAAAGGTAAATTCTTCATGTCTGCCTGTAGAAGCTCATTTTGATAGGTTACAGTAATTCATTGATCACATCCTTATCTATTCTGACCAAGCATTCCAAACAGCTTCTGATATTGCTGTCAACCAAGCAGCTTGGCAACAGGCAAATCATTGATGAAGGAAAAAAAAAATCTTAAAACTTCATATTGCTTCACAGTTTAGGATGGAGTCAATATGTAAGGGGAGGTGGGAGTGTGTGTGGAAGAAGGATGGTTACGCGTAAATCTCATGATTAATTCCTAAACCAAAATTGGTGTCTTTAGAACTGACTTGACTGACAGATATTGTTTTGCTTAATGCCTTTTGGTCTGTATGTTGGATAATAGAAAACAGAAAGTGTGTTTGGTAAACCCTTAGGAAGAAATTAGAGAAGAAACAGGGATTTAGGACGAGGAGTCCATGTAAAGGGTTGAAGAGTGGGGAGTACTGGGAACAGTACCTTTTAACATTGTCTGAGTTTGTGCTGATTTGGAAATCCTTTATATAAAGCTGAGACTGGTCCCCTTCTTTTCCAGTTCTTCCACAGTGCTATAAATTGTTTAAAGAGGCCATTCCAGCAGAAATCGGTATATGACAATTGATTACTCCTCTCTCTTTTTTTTTCCTCTCAACATTATTGAAGGCATTTCTCTTTTGATTCTTGTCAGGCATGGTACTTTAGAGTGCATCCAGTATATGCACTGTAACCTCAAGGAAAATACTTTATTTTTGGTTCTGATATGCAGCATGGTATTATTCCTTAAGGCAGAACTTTAAAGAACTTTCATACAAGGGTCTACAACAATTGTATTTTTATAATATTTTCCTTTGCATTGTCATTTTAAGTATTTATCATTTTATAGTACTTGTGTAAAGTTAAGATAGATTTTAAACATCTGAGCCTTGTATAAAGTAATGATTCATTTACCTGGGTTGTATTATGACTGAATATTGACAATAAATCTATTTTATACTGACTGAAATTTGTTAATCTAGCTCTGTAACACCTTGGAGCATAATTTAAATGAATACTCTTCCCATTTAAAAAAAGCATAAAGAGGAAAATAAAAATATATATAAAAAATATATATATATAAAATACAGAAGACTATAAAAAATATGAAATATATGGGATAGAGTCAAAATGCGTACCCCAGCAGTTCTCAAACTGTTTGGTTTAAGGATATTTTCATACTCTTAAAAAATATGGAGCTCCCCAAGAACTACTGTATATGTGGTTATATTTATTGACATTTATCACATTAAAAATTAAAGCTGAATAAGAATTTAAACATAAGAATACATAAGCATATATTACATTAGCCATTAAAACAATGACTGTCTTCACATATCATATAGCCTCTGGGGTACTTCACTATATTCTCCTGCAAGAATCTGAGTAACAAAAGGAGAAAAACAAATACCATATGCTAACACATATATATGGAATCTAAGAAAAAAAAAATGTCATGAAGAGCCTAGGGGTAGGACAGGAATAAAACACAGACCTACTAGAGCATGGACTTGAGGACACAGGGAGGGGGAAGGGTAAGCTGTGACAAAGTGAGAGAGTGGCATGGACATATATACGCTACCAACGTAGGGTGGATAGCTAGTGAGAAGCAGCCACATGGCACGGGAAGATCAGCTAGGTGGTTTGTGACCACCTAGAGGGGTGGGATAGGGAGGGTGGGAGGGAGGGAGATGCAAGAGGGAAGAGATATGGGAACATATGTATAACTGATTCACTTTGTTGTAAAGCAGAAACTAACACACCACTGTAAAGCAATTATACTCCAATAAAGATGTTTTAAAAAAAAAGAATGTAAGTAAAAGAAGAAAACAATATCTTAGTGTTACTAGGAAAATAGTTTTAAATTTATGACTCTGCAGAAAGAGGTCTAGTCTTTCTATAATGGGGAAATGGCAATATTTAAAACATCATAGTCAACTATTTCCCAAAACTAATGAAAGATATCAATCCACAGTTTCAAGCTCTACAAACCCAAAAGGATAAATACAAAGAAAACTATACCTAAGCACCTCATAGTAAAACTGCAGAAAAACAAAAACATAGTAAAAAACATTAAAGGAACAACATTAAGATTAAGAGCTAACTTTTTAACAGGAAATATATGTCAAACAACAATTGAATTATACAATAAAGTGCTGAAAAAAATAAACTGCCAGCCTAGAATCCTAAAACTAGTTTTTTTTTTAAAAAAGTCCCTTAAAAATTAAGGCAGGCAATGTAAAATGGTATATCCACTATGGAAAACAGTTTGGCAGTTCCTCAAAAAATTACAAATAATTTACCATATAATCCAGCAATTCTACTTCTGGGTACATACCCAAAAAAAGTGAAATCAGGGACTCAAAGAAATATTTACACATCTATGTTCATAGCAGCATTATTCACAATAGCCAAAAGGAGGAAGGAATTCAAATGTTCATCAAAGGATGAATGGATAAATAAAATGTGGTACACATACAATGGAATATTATTCAGCCTTAAAAAAGAAGGAAATTCTGACACATGCTACAACATGGATGAACCGTGAAGACATTACCCTAAGTGAAATAAGCCAGTCACAAAAGGACAAATACTGTATGACTCCACATATATGAAGTACTCAGATGGGTCAGATTTATAGAGACAGGAAGTAGAATAGTGGCTGCCAGGAGAAGGGAAAGGGGAGAATGAGGAGTTATTGTTTAATGGGCACAGAATTTCAGTTTGGGAATATTACGAAAATTCTGAAGATGGATGATGGTGGTGATCGCACAATAATGTGAATATACTTAACGCCATTAAACTGTACACTTAAAGATGGTTAAGATGGTAAATTTTGTTATGTATGTTTTACCACAATTTCAAAAGAATGAAGGTAAAATAAAGACACTTTTCATACAAACAAGCAAAAAAATGAGAGAATGTGTCAGTATTAGGCTTACATTCAAAGAAATGCTAAAGAGAGTTCTTCATGCAAAAAGAAAGTAATCTCAGAATAAAGCACAGAAATGTAGGAAACCAAAAAGGGGTAAACATAAATGAATGCTGACTCTACAAAATAATAATGTCTTGGGGGCACTAAATGACATGTAAAATTAAAATTCATGACAGCAACAGATTAGCGGATGGAAAAGAGTAAATGAAAATGAAGTGTTATATGGTCCTAGTAGTGTCAAGGAAGTGATAAAAGAATTAATTTATATTATACTTTAATGAGTCAAAGATGCATGTGGTAATCCTTAGAGTAATTCCTATAGATTAGAAAAAGAAGAACCAAAAGACAGCAAAAAAAAAAAAAAAAAAAAAAAAAACCGGTCAATAATCAGGAAAAGAATATCCAGCAGCCATCAGACCTTTCTACAACACTGAACACCAGAAGACAATACTCAGGGAAACAAAATATGAGTCAAAGTTTTAAGTTCAATGAAGTTGTCCTTTGAATGTACAGTCTACAGAGTAGCCATTCTTAATATACAATAACTCAAAAATTATTGTTTATATAAGTCCTTCTGAAGGTAACTGGTAGAGAAAAACTCCAACCAAACTAAATGACAAGAGAAACTTCAACACAAAGGACTGGAAGTAATAAGGGAACATATTTAACTACAACTCTAAGACAAAAAGATCAGATTAAGAGTGACAAAATATGGTATATAAAAATAGTATGTGATAACACATTGTAAATCAACTATACTCTAATAAAAATTTTTTCAGTAGTATGTAAAAATTATACAACTAATAAAAAGAAGAGAGAAAAGATGGAAAGTAGTATAAACTGGTGATGCTTCATACCTCATAAATGGGAGTCAAAGCTAAGCAAATCAGGTACAAGTCTACAATCCCTAATCTATAACCCTTTGGGTTTAGTTTAGTAACATTAGTAACTCTGCAGCAAATGTAGGAATATTCACACAAGTGGTAAATATAAAGACTATCACTATCTCACAGCAACTCACATCACATTTTGTTGCCAAATGAATCAGACAGCTTTTGACAACAAATGGTTTCAGAGCCTTTCGAATTTTCAAATTGCAAATGAGAGATTATGGGCTAGCAGAATTCTAAACATTTTAAGACTATAAAGTAAAACACTAAGATAATATTATTGACTAATATTTGTGGTCACAGAAAAGAGAGGGAAAGAAAATACAGGAAATTCTACTGTTTCTGTCAGACGAGGAACCAATAATACCATCTTCAAAAAAGAGCGGGGGTGAAGGGAAGACTGAGGATACAATTCAAAGCAACCACAAGAACAAAAATATAATTTTTTAAAAATTATAAGACGGGTATTCCCTGGCGGCGCAGTGGTTGAGAGTCCACCTGCCGATGCAGGGGACACAGGTTCGTGCCCCGGTCCGGAAAGATCCCACATGCCGCGGAGCGGCTAGGCCCGTGAGCCATGGCCTCTGAAGGCGGAGACTGTGCTCCGCAACGGGAGAGGCCACAACAGTGAGAGGCCCGCGTACCGAAAAAAAAAAAAAATTATAAGACAAAACAGATCATGAGATCTTCACAGTAGTATCTTCCTCCACCCCCCCAAAACAATTCTTTTACTTCATACTAAATTATTTTTAAATGATGACTACAGTGATCCAAATTCCCAACTTACTGTACTTGCAGAACGAACTGCTGATGAGCATAAAAGTCACTAGGGGGCAGCAGAGCACAAGGAGTGTCCTCTGAAAAGCAGTGAAAACTCCAAAGGACTTAACATAGCCAGTTATCCACTGCTCAAAACCTCTCAGTCATTCACAAGCACAAAAAGACACTCACCAATTAATCTGTAAAATCTGCTTTTAAGAGATTAATTATATTACTTCATAATTTTTTAATTTTTATTTTGAAATAACTTCACATTGTACAAATAATAGGGAACTCCTATTTAGCCGTTATGCAGAATTCACCAATTTGTAATGTTTTTGCCACATTTGTTTTAACACTTTCTCTTCTACATATATGTACATGTATGTTTAGAATATGTTGCATGTATTATACCCTTAAAACTACACTGTGAATTTCCTCTCTTACCTAACTATAATTATCAAATTCAAGAAATTTACATTGATACAATTATAATCTAATCCATAGTCCATATTCCAATCCTGTCAACTGTCCCACTAATGTTCTTTAGAGCGTTTTCATTACCTCCTGGAAAGTATCCAGCCCAGGACCATGTATTACATTCAACTGTCATGTTTCTTCAGTTTCCTTTCATCCAAACTATCAGCTCTCCAGCATTTTAAACACAATTTTTAATTTTTATACTATTAAATATTAAGAGCCCTAAAGAACTTTTGTTTACATTGATTTATATAAATATCAATATTTACTATATTAGAAATTAATACTGAAAATTCGAAAACATTAATTCATTAATATTAACAACCAATAATATTTACATGTTAAAGAATATATTTTATGAAAAATAATTTTATATTCTGAAATAAACAAATAAAAAATAGTTGGAAGAGTCTTTTGCATTTGTGCAAATATCTTTAATGTCTGCAGAAGATATCTGGACTCTATAACCATTTCTACATTAAATCTATTAAAATGTGGGGTTTTGGTTACAGTATATAAAGAAAACCCAGCCTTGCACATATGTAGTTGGAAAAGGGAGAAAGTATTTTTAAAGCCTTTTCAGAAAACTTTCCTGCTGGTTTGTTTTTTGTTTTTTGTGGGGTTTTTTTGCGGTATGCAGGCCTCTTTGTTTTCGCCTCTCCCGTTGCGGAGCACAGGCTCCGGATGCGCAGGCTCAGTGGCCATGGCTCACGGGCCGAGCCGCTCCATGGCATGTGGGATCTTCCCGGACCGGGGCACGAACCTGTGTCCCCTGCATCGGCAGGCGGACTCTCAACCACTGCGCCACCAGGGAAGTCCCAGAAAACTTTATACACACACACACACACACACACACACACACACACACACACACATATTTATGATACAACCTCAAAACTTGATGAGTTTTAGATTAAAATTCATTGGTCTATCTTACACTTCGAATGAATCTTTTACCCATGTATGATTTTGTAACATCAGGTATTTTTCATTTGAAAAATACTGGTTCACTGGGTTTTGCAGGTCTTGCAAATGTTGATATATTTCATTATACAATTCAAAAAATCACATTCATTATATCACCACTCAGTCCCGTAAGAAAAGTTTACAAGTACTGGCGATCTTTAGGAGGGCGACAGGCTACATCTGAAAATATAAACAGGCAGCAATAGTAAATTCCACACAAGTAGTGCAAATTACAAATCGGTCATTCTGCAGAGCACAATAATAAAAACAGACTTAAAATCTAGTCATAATACGATTCATACTAGTAATGAAAAAACTGTCATTTTATATATTGATAAAGAGTCCCTGGTTGATCTTCAGTCTGTTTATACCAAAAAGTTATCTTTTCAATTCAGGAAAGGGATATACAAATTTCACTAACCAACACATTCAAGCATTCATGGGTATTAGTCATCTCCTATTCCTTCTGAACACATCACATCTTTGGGTTACAGGCTAGCATGCTCAAGCAAAGGTTTTCCAAAAATGCCACGTTTCAGAGGAAAGTTAAGATCACCAATGAACTCCAAAGTTTATTTCCTTTAGGTCTGTGATTTTTCTAAATGGTGTTAAAGTTCAAAAATATAATAAAGAAAACAAACAGATTAGTGAAAAAAGCAAGATACAAAATCCATATGTATCTATCATATATTAACACAATATATATATAGTGCATGTGTACATTAATAATATAATATAAACATTACAGTATTTATAATAACATTTAGTTCATTTTCACTACTTATAAAGCACTGTTCTAAACACTTTGTATGTATTATCTTGCTTAATTTCAAAGCCATCCCATGATATAGAGTTACAGTATTATTTTCATTTTACATACAAAGAAACTGACTCACAGATAAGATAAATTATTTGCCAAGTCACAGAGCCATGATTAAAGTATAAGTATACTGACACGGAATCCCACACTCATCTATTTCTCTAACTGCCCATAAAAAAGAATATACAGGAACTTCCCTGGTGGCGCAGTGGTTAATAATTTGCCTGCCAATGCAGAGGACACGGGTTCAAGCCCTGCTCCAGGAAGATCCCACATGCCGCGGAGTAAATAAGCCCGTGCGTCACAACTACTGAGCCACCGCTCTAGAGCCCGCGAGCCACAACTACTGAGCCCGCGTGCCACAACTACTGAAGCTCGCACACCTAGAGCCAGTGCTCCACAACAAGAGATGCCACTGCAATTAGAAGCCTGCACACCGCAACGAAGAGTAGCCCCCACTCACCACAACTAGAGAGAGCCCGCATGCAGCAACGAAGACCCAATGCAGCCAAAGATAAATAATTTTTTTTAAAAAGAATACACAATATACATATATGAAATGTATACATTATAACTTGCTGCCCCAATACAAAATATACATAACTTTATAAATATACATGTTATATAAACACATTGTATGCATTTTTCAACTATACAGAAAACATTTACTAAAAATGTAAAACACATTGCCAAGACAAAAACACAAGAGTCCCATGTTGCAGTCTTACTTAATACCAGCTTCACCCTGTGTCTGCAGATGCCTGCTCACAGTAAGCTAATATATTAAACTGTTTTGCTAAAGTTAATTCACATAGTTTCTATAAATTGCAACCTCAGTCCCAAGCAATATAAACATGTATTATTTTCATAATCAATAAAAAGGCAAAAAAATTTCTGTACTGTTTATTTCTTTTAAAGAAATGGTCTATATGTGAGATGTATTATTAAAATATAAAATCCAAGAGAAAAAGAATAATTAACAGCTTAATAAACAACAAAACAAGCCTGCAACGCAATGAATTTTCCAAATTTCTAAAGGCCCCTATGCCAGTAAAATCAAAACAAGTAAAAAAGAACATTCTTTCACTAGAGCCAAAAAGGATTAGAAGAACAAGTTTGTCCATCACTTTACAAAATAACCTGATTATACAGTAATTTTCTACAGCATTTTTCATTGTTACTATTGTTCTTCTTTTCCTTCTATGTATCTTCAAAACATCATATATGTAGGACAAAACTGCTTTAGGAAACCTGAAGGATTCAGTACCCTAAAATATTATATTTTAACCTTGAGGAACTGCTATATACTCTCAGCTGCATTCACGTAACTTGGCAAACTGACAAAGGTTTCCTTCAGCAGATATATAGCAGATGAAATAACAGGAGATGCAGTAAGACCTAATTCTAAAGTGACCATTTTCCACTTTAAACTACCTAGGCTAACTGATGCCAAATTTCACTGAGTCGATGGCAGTGTCTGATGTGTTTGCTTTACCTAAAAAAGAGAAAATCAAAGAAAAAAAGAAGGAAATAAAAAAACTGGCCCTCAACTATCACAACTCCCTTTACAATGATGCTTCCTCACTTGTACAAACAGTTCAAATTACAAAAAATCTGAGGTTGTTATTAAGCATTAATGGCACAAGCAATTAAGTCACTGCAACTTATTAAAAAAAAAAACAAACTCCATTTAAACCACTGTCAGTCCAGTTTCCAGGGACTTTTGTTTTACAGAGATCAAATTCCTGACTCAGCAAATGCTCCAGCCTTTCTATAACTATTGGCAGATTAAACTTTTTACCATAAAGCTCCCACCAAACTATTCTTCGGTCGCTCAAAAAAAATCATTAAGTCCTGATTCCATACTGAGGATTCTAAACACCTGAGCTTAACAGTCTCGTACTTTCACAACAGTACCCTAACATTCCTATCCAACTTTGTTCCACACTACTCCTGTCCATAAGGTCTCTTCCTCTGTGAGCAACTGAAATATTTTTCCTATAAAGAGCCTGGCTGTCAGGATGGGCTGGATTGTACTACTATAACAAACAACCCCAAAATATCAGTGAATAAAGATTTATTTCTTGCTGATGGTATATGCATATGTCCACTGTGGGTCAGCAGGAGTCTCTGCTCTACAAAATCCTCATTCTAAGCAGCCAACATCCAGAGCAGTTGACAGCAAGACTTTTCTATAAATGGCCAGATAGTAAATATATTCAGCTTTATGGGACATACGCTCTCTGTAACAACTATTCAACTTTGCTATTGTAGTGCAAAAGCAGCCATAGACAATACATAAACAAATCACGATGGCTATGTTCCAATAAAACTTTACTTACAAATACAGGCAGACCATATTTGGCCCACAGGCTAATCAGAGCACTGCAGATCACTGTGGCAGAGGAAAAGAAAGCATAGTGAATGCAAGGATTCTTAAATCTTCTATTTGGAAGTGACTCAGGTCACTTCAGCTCACACATCATTGGTCAAAGCAACTTACATGGCCACACCTAACTTCCAAGGGGCAAGGACATGCAATCATAACATGTGACTGGGAAGAGAAACAGAAATTTTGGGTGGATAACCCTAATGAATAAGACAAATTATATTTTCTTGGTCACTTATTGTTTCCACCTACTAGAATGCCCAATCTCTCCTTTTTTACCAATCAAAATACTAGCCATCTCTCAAGATTCAGTTCAAATGTCACCTTCTCCAGAAGCACCTAAATCTCCAAACCCTATGCCTCCCATCACCTCCCAAAGCCCTCTTGTCTAACCTTTCTTACATCAAGTGTTTTCTACATTAACAAATTCCATTTTCTTGGGATAGGTATTATGTATTATTTATCTCCTAAGGCATAGGACTTAGGATTCAATAAATACTTGGAGGATAAATGAAAGTACCACTGGTTTCTAGGTTTTTGTCTGGTTTTTAGTTAGTTTAAGGATCTAAAGTGGCATATAAAGATATAAACAATACAACATTAAATAAAATTTAAAACAGGAGAGCAATAATAGATACAAAGGGCAGCAACATAAGACCAGAAGTGAAGATGATACACAAGATGCGTATCATATCTTTTCTGAAGGTAAACCACAAAGTTACCTCTAAGTATTCTAGTAGACAAACAGAAGAAAGCAAGCAAGATCCATCTTACCAGTCACAGTATCAATGAGCTGTTGCTTAAGATAGGCGTATCATAGAAATAAGGCCCCTTTAAATAAAATATTTGGATTTTTTAAACACAGTGAGACATTCTGTAAAACAAGGGACCAATAAATGCTTTTCTAAACACAGAACTACAATGCAGAAGATACTGAAAGGCTAATAATAATCAGTAAATATTTTTTAAGGATGTCCTTTGCATCAGCCTGGATAACAGAAGGAATACAAAGAAATTATAAGACAGTCTGTAACCTAATAGTTGGAGGAACAAAACATACATACATGACATGATAAAAAGTACTAAGACTATGCTATACTTTAAACTTTTACGGAGCACTTACATTCCAGATTCTAAATCCGACACTGAGGATGAAACAATAATAAATAAAATACTATCGCTGGTCTCAAGAAATTCACAAACATTTAGAGGAAACTGATACAAACAACTATAATAAAATATAATAAATACTCTGATAAGGATTTTTATAAAGGGCTATGTGAACCAGGATAAGAAAATAATTTTTTCTGCTTCTAAGGAGCAATCAAGGATGGCTTCATTGGACAAGTCATTTGAACTGTTATGGTATGCTACAACTTGACTATGAAAAGCCTGAGGTAGGCAAAAGAGAACCAGCAAAAATCAGACCTGAATTTTCAAAAACGTTTATGGCAATGGTATGGAAAATGGACTGACCAATTAGTAGACTATATATTCTGCTAGGGCAAGACAATGTCTGTCTTGTTTACTGCTGATACACTCAGTGCTGAGCACAGCGTCTCACACTTAGCAGACATTATTAAGTATATATTTGTTGAAAAAATAAAAAAGACTGCAGCAGAGAAACAGTAAGGAAACTGTTGTCCAAGAAAAACATAAGGGCCTGAATTAGGCCAATGACAGGGAGAGGTAGGTATGACATCAACACTGAGTTAGTCTTTATTTAAATACTAAGGTCTATGTCCTATGAACTATAGGAACTTAGAGAAAACAGCTATAAAGACTAAAGAAGCAATCTGGTGACAAAGATACCTCACAAAGAACTCTAGGAACAACTACCTGACAATGTATTACATGTTATTAGGAAGTGATTCTCTCAACTAGCACCGACTGCGAATTCATCTCAGAAGATCTTTAAAAAGGCTTCATGCCTCAATCTCTAAGGTTTTCTTCTTTCTTATTTTCCATAACAGTTTTAAGGGCAATTCAAGATTTTAATTTACTTTGAATTATAACACAAACTTCAAGAAGGTTTTAGCTTAGATCCAGAAAGAGACTACTAGTCTAAGTTCTAAGATTTGGCACTGAAAGTTCAAAAGACTAAAAGGAAGACTCATCAAGCCATCTGGGCTAGGTAAGAGAGACATAACTAGGGACTTCCCTGGCGGTCCAGTGGTTAAGACTCCATGCTTCAAATGCAGGGGAAAAGGTTCAATCCCTGGTCGGGGAACTAAGATCCCACATGCTGTGCGGCGTGCCCAAAAATTTAAAAAAAAAAAAAAGAGAGAGAGAGAGAGAGAGAGAGATGGCTAAAAGAATTTCCTACTACTTGATATCCACATTTTTCCTATTCAAGCTTGACCTTAAAAAATAATTTATTAGAAAAATGAGGTAATACCTACCTTATAGGGTTTTTCTAATATAGCACAATGGTTTGGATACAGCACAGCAGTCAAAAGCAAAAACACTAGATCTAGACTCCTTAGATTCAAATTCCCGTTCCTTTGCCTAACCATGATCTCTGCATTACTCTCTGAGCTTGTTTTCTTATCTACCTCATAGGGTTGTTGTATTAAGTGAGTTAATATGTGTAAAACTGCTTAGGATAGGGCCCACACAAAGTAAGTACTCAATAATGTTAACTGCTCTTATTATTTAAAATATCTAATACAAATATAGGTATTAAGATGAATGTGAAGGCTAGTCATTTACCCTGTGTATAAGCCTAGCAAACTACCTTACATCAACATTTATATTAGCAGTGTTCTGGAACTGGAGACTCTTAACAACATATATCCTGCAGGAATATCAAGAGTGGCTACCACAGGCAAAGCCCTGAGCAAGAACCACATTCTTGGCCTGAGCTTCTTCCTTAGATCGTTTTTGTTTCTTAAACATCTTTATTGGAGTATAATTGCTTTACAATGGTGTGTTAGTTTCTGCTTTATAACAAAGTGAATCAGATATACATACACATATATCCCCATATCTCTTCCCTCTTGCATCTCCCTCCCTCCCACCCCTCTAGGTGGTCACAAAGCACCGAGCTGATCTCCCTGTGCCATGCAGCTGCTTCCCACTAGCTATCTATTTTACGTTCGGTAGTGTATATATGTCCATGCCACTCTCTCACTTTGTCCCAGCTTACCCTTCCCCCTCCCTGTGTCCTCAAGTCCATTCTCTAGTAGGTCTGTGTCTTTATTCCCATCTTGCCCCTGGGTTCTTCATGACCTTTTTTTTTTTTTTTTTTAGATTCCACATACATGTGTTTGCATATGGTATTTGTTTTTCTCTTTCTGACTTACTTCACTCTGTATGACAGACTCTAGGTCCATCCATCTTCCTTAGATCTTAACGTCAGCTTTTTCTCTAGGATCCTGGGATGAGTCACAACCTCTCCACTGAATTCCTGATTTAGACTCTTTAATGGGGTGTGCCAGGCTGATCTGGGTGTGGTGCCATGTTTGGCATCATCTCTTCTGAGAATTCTGATGTGGTGGAATTCAGCTGTATTTAGGCTGGTTTAGCCTGTAATTTTCCACTGTTTTTTTTTTTTGAAAAATTATTGGACTTGATTATAAGCAAAGATTTTAAATTGCATAGTATGGTTTACATGTAGGCCCGTATTAATTAACTGTTTTTTTTAATTTTTACTGGAGTATAGTTGCCTTACAATATTGTGTTAGTTTCAACCATACAGCAAATTGATTCAGTTATGTGTATACATACATCTCCTCTTTTTTGGATTTCCTTCCCATTTAGGTCACCACAGAGCATTGAGTAGAGTTCCCTGAGCTATACAGTAGGTCCTCATTAGTTACCTATTTTATACATAGTATCAACAGTGTATATATGTCAATCCCTATCTCCCAATACATCCCACCCCCACTTCCCCCTTGGTATCCGCACCCTTTGCTCTCTACGTCTGTCTCTATTTCTGCTTTGCAAATTAGATCTTCTATACCATTTTTTTAGATTCCACATATATGCATTAATATACAATATTTGTTCTTCTCTTTCTGACTTACTTCACTCTGTATGACAGACTCTAGGTCCATCCATGTCTCTACAAATGACCCAATTTCATTCCTTTTTATTACAAATGAGTAATATTCCATTGTATATATGGAATTTTTACTATGTTAAATTTACTATGTTAAAGCACATCTTCTTTATTCATTCCTCTGTTGATGGACATTTAGGTTACTTCCATGTTCTGGCTATTGTAAATAGTGCTGCAGTGAACACTGGGGTGCATGTGTCTTTTTGAATTACAGTTTTCTCTAGGTATATGCCCAGTTGTCGGATTGCTGAGTCATATGGTAATTCTATTTTTAGTTTTTTAAGGAATCTCCATATTGGTCTCCATAGTGGCTATATCAATTTACATTCCCAGCAACAGTGCAAGAGGGCCCCCTTTTCTCCACACCCTCTCCAGCATTTATTATTTGTAGATTTTTTGATGATGGCCATTCTGACTGGTGTGAGGCAATTCCTCATTGTAGTTTTGATCCACTATTTCTTTATCAGGGTGAGGAAAAGCACAAAACATGACTACAAGTTCTTCACTTAGCACTATCAAGTCCCCTGAAATCCCAAAGGAACAAAAGACCTTTGTCAACTATCTCCTAAGAAGCAGTATTAACAAGTCCCACCCAGACTGCCAATCATCTGAGACAAATAATTTATCCAACTACAAGATGTTAAAAGAACCATTTTTCACCTGAGATCCCTAATTTAAATGTACCTGATATACTGTCATCATAGTGACCTAAAAATAACAGGTTTTTTTTTTTTTTTTTTTAATTCAAAAATACTCCTCCTCTACTTACTACCAGTATGTGACTCTGGGCAAATTATTTAATTTATCGGATCCTAGTCTCCTCAGCTATAAAATGCAGATAGTAATATCTATAAGAACATTGCTATTATTATTAAATGAGCTAAGATATATAATATATCTAGCTCCAATCAATAAATGCTAGTTTCTTTCTACCCTTCTCCCTACTTAATCCCCACCTCCAGGGAGTATACAATGAAAAAGTCTGGAGGATAGACTAGCATGGGTGTGCGTGGTTAACTTGCTGAGGCACAGCTTGGAGACACTGGGGTTCTTGACAACAACTGAACATCTTCTGGGTTGAATGTAAATTAATGATATCAATCTCCTACTTCCTCATTTTAGGTGTGCCTCCCAAGTTCCTAAAAGGTAGGTGTGATTATATGTTTAATGTTTGTATCATGATTAACATCAAGAAGAAAACTTCACATTCTGACTCAGAAGTCAAAATGTTCTACATTTCAGGAATAATGTGAAAATCAGAACTACTAACTGGTGGACATCAACCTGAATTTTCTCTCAACTATACAATAAAAAGCCAAAAAGGAAAATGTGTATAGATAAAGTAAAAATGGCAAATGTTAATAATTAATTATTGAATCTAGGTGATTGGCCTATTTTTCTGTAAATTAGGAATTTTGCTGAATAAAAAGCGGGGACAGCAGAGGACAGAAGGGCAGTACTTGACACACTCATACACTAACACTCCCAGAGTTCAGGGGAGAAAAAAAATATACTGTTTATAGCATCTAATTAATAGAAAGCAAAATCTCTCTGATTTTTTCCTGATTAACTCTTATACCAATCTACCTAGATGTTCACAGACCCCCTTAAGAGTGCCACACTCAGAGGAACAGCAGAAGGCTAATGAGGACAAGGAGTTTCCACCTGGCAGCCATAAATCTGCTCTAACACAGTCAGTTGAAATGGAATGGTCTGGTGGTGAGTTTATTCCCAAGCTTCTACCATGAATAACATCTCCACTCCAAGGTAGCACTAGAAACCTTTACTGAGATAATATTTTGTTTTGTTTTTGCGGTATGCGGGCCTCTCACTGTTGTGGCCCCTCCCGCTGCGGAGCACAGGCTCCGGACACGCAGGCTCAGCGACCATGGCTCACGGGCCTAGCCGCTCTGCGGCATGTGGGATCTTCCGGGGCACAAAACCGTGTCTCCTGCATCGGGAGGCAGACTCTCAACCACTGCGCCACCAGGGAAGCCCTGAGATAATATTTTTAATTTTTAAATCCAAGAATGAAAATGCTGAGTACAATCAAATAAACTTAAGAAAAAGCAGTTAAGTAGGAGCAGTAAGTAGTGAGTTTCTATGGTTGTAGAGTACAAAAAGTAAGTTGTGAGCAGCAAAAGTATAAAAAGTAAGTACAAAGTAGGCTGTAAGTAGCAAAAGAGGGATTTTTTTCCATTAAATAGAAATAAGAAAAGAACCGTGTATTTAGTACCCATCAATACCTCAACTTCAAAGGAGACCTAATCCACGTTATGCTCTTAAACGGGGAACAAACTAAAAATAATGTGAAAATGGGAACTTTCTGTAAAGTTTGATAATTAGCTTATTAAAAGGTCTCTCATCAGGCTTCCCTGGTGGCGCAGTGGTTGGGAGTCCGCCTGCCGATGCAGGGGACGCGGGTTCGTGCCCCAGTCCGGGAGGATCCCACGTGCTGTGGAGCGGCTGAGCCCATGAGCCATGGTCGCTGAGCCTGCAAATCAGGAGCCTGTGCTCCGCAACAGGAGAGGCCACAGCAGCGAGAGGCCCGCATACCACAAAAAGAGAATCCACCTGCTAAAGCAGGGGACACACATTCGAGCCCTGGTCTGGGAAGATCCCACATGCCACGAAGCAACTAAGCCCGTATGCCACAACTACTGAGCCTGCACTCGAGACCTGCATGCCACAACTACTGAAGCCCGCGCACCTAGAGCCCATGCTCCGCAACAAGAGAAGCTGCCACAATGAGAAGGCTGCGCACCGCAACGAAGAGTAGCCCGCAATCATCACAACTAAAGAAAGCCTGCGTGCAGCAATGAAGACCCAACGCAGGGAGACCTTCAAGACGGCGGAGGAGTGAGACGGGGAGATCACCTTCCTCCCCACAAATACATCAGAAATACATCTACATGTGGAACAACTCCTACAGAACACATACTGAATGCTGGGAGAAGACCTCAGACTTCCCAAAAGGCAAGAAACTCCCCACGTACCTGGGTAGGGCAAAAGAAAAAACAGAGACAAAAGAATAGGGAAGGGACCTGCACCAGTGGGAGGGAGCTGTTTAGGAGGAAAAGTTTCCACACACTAGGAAGCCCCTTCACTGGTGGAGACGGGGTTGGCGGCGGGGAAGCTTTGGAGCATGGAGGAGAGCGCAGCAACAGGGGTGCAGAGGGCAAAGCGGTGAGATTCCCACACAGAGGATCGATGCCAACCAGCACTCACCAGCCCGAGAGGCTTGTCTGCTCACCCGCGGTGGTGGGCGGGGGCTGGGAGCTAAGGCTCCGGCTTCTTCGGAGATCAGATCCCAGGGAGAGGACTGGGGTTGGCTAGGTGAACACTGCCTGAAGAATGCTAGAGCACCACAGCTAGGCAAGAGGGAGTCCGGGAAAAAGTCTGGAACGGCCTAAGAGGCAAGACACCATTGTTTCAGGATGCACGAAGAGAGGGGATTAAGAGCACTGCTTAAAAGAGCTCCAGAGACGGGTGCGAGCCGCGGCTGTCAGCGCGGACCCCAGAGATGGGAAAGAAACGCTGAGGCTGCTTCTGCAGCCACCAAGAAGCCTGTGTGCAAGCACATGTCACTATCCACACCTCCCCTTCCCAGAGCCTGTGCAGCCCACCACTGCCAGGGTCCTGTGATCCAGGGACAACTTCCCCAGGAGAACACACAGCGTGCCTCAGGCTGTTGCAACGTCACGCTGGCCTCTGCCACCACAGAATCGCCCCGCATTCCATACCCCTCCCTCCCCCAGGCCTGAGCGAGCCAGAGCCCCCTAATCAGCTGCTCCTTTAACCCTGTCCTGTCTCAGCTAAGAACAGATGCCCTCAGGCCACCTACACACAGAGACGGGGCCACATCCAAAGCTGAACCCAGGGAGCTGTGTGAACAAAGAGAAACAGAAATTTCTCCCAGCAGCCTCAGGAGCAACGGATTAAATCTCCACAATCAACTTGATGTACCCTGCATCTCTGGAATACCTGAATAGACAACAAATCATCCCAAAATTGAGGTGGTGGACTTTGGGAGCAACGATATTTTTTTTTCCTTTTTCTTTTTTTGTGAGTGTGTATGTGTATGCTTCTTTGTGTGATTTTTTTCTGTATAGCTTTGCTTTTACCATTTGTCCAGGGTTCTGTCTGTTTTTTTTGTTTTTTGGGGTTTTTTTTTTTAGTATAGTTTTTAGCACTTGTTATCACTGGTGGATTTCTTTTTTGGTTTGGTTGCTCTCTTCTTTCTTTTATCTTCTTTATTTTTTTAAATTAATTTATTATTATTTATTTCTGGTTGCATTGGGTCTCCACTGCTGCGTGCAGGCCCTCTCCATTTGAAGCAAGAGGGGCCTAATCCTCACTGCAGTGCGCGGGCCCCCCACCACAGTGGCCTCTCCTTTTGCGGAGCACGGGCCCCAGGCGTGCGGGCCTCAGCAGCCGTGGGTCACGGGCTCAGCAGTTGTGGCTCACGGGCTCCAGAGTGCAGCCTCAGTAGTTGTGGCACATGGACCCAGCTGCTCTGCAGCATGTGGGATCTTCCCGGACCAGGGCTCGAACCCGTGTCCCCTGCACTGGCAGGAGGATTCCCAACTACTGCGCCACCAGGGAAGTCCTTTTTTTTATTTTGAATAATTATTTTTTAATTTAATAACTTCCTTTTTCTTTCTTTCTTTCTTTCTTTTTCTCTCCCCTTTTCTTCTGAGCAGTGTGGTGCTTGGGCCAGGTGTCAGGCCTGTGCTCTGAGGTGGGAGAGCCAAGTTCAAGACATTGGTCCACCAGTGACCCCCCCAGTTCAACGTAATATTAAATGGCGAAAGGTCTCCCAGAGTTCTCCATCTCAACACTAAGACCCAGCTCCACTCAACGACCAGCAAGCTACAGTGCTGGACACCCTATGCCAAACAACTAGAAAAACAGGAACACAATCCCAACCATTAGCCGACAAGCTGCCTAAAATCATAATAAGGTCACAGACACCCCAAAACACACCACCGGATGCAGTACTGCCCACCAGAAAGATAAGTTCCAGCCTCATCCTCCAGAACACAGGCACCAGTACCCTCCAGCAGGAAGCCTACACAACCCACTGAACCAACCTTAGCCACTGGGGGCAGGCAACAAAAACAACGGGAACTACAAACCTGCCGCCTGCAAAAAGGAGACCCCAAACACAGTAAGTGAAGCAAAATGAGAAGACAGACAAACACATAGCATATGAAGCAGCAAGGTAAAAACCCACCAGTCCAAACAAATGAAGAGGACACAGGTACTCTACCTGAAAAAGAATTCAGAGTAATAATAGTAATGATCCAAAATCTTGGAAATAGAATGGAGAAAATATAAGAAACATTTAACAAACGCCTAGAAGAAATAAAGAGCAAAGAAACAATGATAAACAACACAATGAAATTAAAAATTCTCTAGAAGGAATCAATAGCAGAATAACTGAGGCAGAAGAACAGATAATTGACCAGGAAGATAAAACAGTGGAAATAACTACTGCAGAGCAGAATAAAGAACAAGAAATGACAATAATTGAGGACAGTCTCAGAGACCTCTGGGACAACATTAAATGCACCAACATTCGAATTATAGGGGTCCCAAAAGAAGAAGAGAAAAAGAAAGGGACTGGGAAAATATTTGAAGAGATTATAGTTGAAAACTTCTCTAATATTGGAAGGGAAATAGTAAATCAAGTCCAGGAAGCACAGACCTTCCCATACAGGATAAATCCAAGGAGCAACACGCCAAGACACATATTAATCAAACTTTCAAAAACTAAATACAAAGAAAAAATATTAAAAGCAGCAGGGAAAAACAACAAATAACATACAAGGGAATCCCCATAAGGTAAAACAGTGCATCTTTCAGCAGAAACTCTGCAAGCCAGAAGGGAGTGACAGGACATATTTAAAGTGATGAAAGGGAAAAGCCTGCAACCAAGATTACTCTAGGGCTTCCCTGGTGGCGCAGCGGTTGAGAGTCTGCCTGCCAATGCAGGGGACATGGATTCGAGCCCTGGTCTGGGAAGATCCCACATGCCGCGGAGCAACTAGGCCCATGAACCACAACTACTGAGCCTGCACGTCTGGAGCCTGTGCTCCGCAACAGGAGAGGCCGCGATAGTGAGAGGCCCGTGCACCGCGATGAAGACTGGCTCCCACTCGCCGCAACTAGAGAAAGCCCTCGCACAGCAACGAAGACCCAACACAGCCATAAATTAATTAATTAATTAATTAATTTAAAAAATAAAGATTACTCTAACCAGCAAGGATCTCATTTAGATTCAACGAGGAAATTAAAACCTTTATGCACAAGGAAAAGCTAAGAGAATTCAGCACCACCAAACCAGCTTTACAACAAATGCTAAAGGAACTTCTCTAGGCAGGAAACACAACAGAAGGAAAAGACCTACAATAATTAACCCAAAACAATTAAGAAAATGGTAATAGGAACATACATATTGACAATTACCTTAAATGTAAATGGATAAAATGCTCCAACCAAAAGACAGACTGGCTGAATGGATACAAAAACAAGGCCCGTATATATGCTGTCTACAAGAGACGCACTTCAGACCTAGGGACCCATACAGACTAAAAGTGAGGCGATGCAAAAAGATACTCCATGCAAACGGAAATCAGAAGAAAGCTGGAGTAGGAATTCTCATATCAGAGAAAACAGACTTTAAAATAAAGACTATGGGCTTCCCTGGTGGCGCAGTGGTTTGAGAGTCCACCTGCCGATGCAGGGGACATGGGTTCGTGCCCCGGTCCGGGAAGATCCCACATGCCGCGGAGCGGCTGGGCCCGTGAGCCATGGCCGCTGAGCCTGCGCGTCCGGAGCCTGTGCTCCGCAGCGGGAGAGGCCACAGCAGTGAGAGGCCCGCGTACCACCAAAAAAAATAAATAAATAAAATAAAGACTATGACAAGAGACAAGGACACTACATAATGATCAAGGGACCAATCCAAGAAGATATAACAATTGTAAGTATTTATGCAACCAACGTAGGAGCACCTCAATACATAAGTCAAATGCTAACAGCCATAAAAGGGGAAATCGACAGTAACACAATCATAGTAGGGGACTTTAACACCCCACTTTCACCAATGGACAGATCATCCAAAATGAAAATAAATAAGGAAACAAAAGCTTTAAATGACACATTAAACAAGATGGACTTAACTGATATTTATAGGACATTCCATCCAAAAACAACAGAATACACTTTCTTCTCAAGTGCTCATGGAATATTCTCCAGGATAGATCATATCTTGGGTCACAAATCAAGCCTTGGTAAATTTAAGAACACTGAAATCATATCAAGTATCTTTTCTGACCAAAACGCTATGAGACTAGATATCAATCACAGGAAAAAATCTGTACAAACTTAAACACATGGAGGGCTTCCCTGGTGGCGCAGTGGATGGGAATCCGCCTGCCAATGCAGGGGACACGGGTTCGTGCCCCGGTCCGGGAAGATCCCACATGCCACGGAGCGGCTGGGCCCGTGAGCCATGGCCGTTGAGCCTGCACGTCCGGAGCCTGTGCTCCACAACGGGAGAGGCCACTACAGTGAGAGGCCCGCGTACTGCAAAAAACAAAAAACAAAAACAAAAACAAACTTAAACACATGGAGGTAAACAATACACTACTTAATGACCAAGAGATCACTGAAGAAATCAAAGAGTAAGTCAAAAAAATACCTACAAACAAATGACCATGAAAACACAACGACCCAAAACCTATGGCATGCAGCAAAAGCAGTTCTAAGAGGGAAGTTTATAGCAATACAAACCTACCTCAAGAAACAAAAGAATCTCAAATAAACAACCTAACCTTACACCTAAACCAATTAGAGAAAGAAAAACAAAAAATACCCAAAGTTAGCAGAAGGAAAGAAATCATAAAGATCAGATTAGAAATAAATGAAACAGAAATGAAGGAAATAGAAAAGATCAATAAAACTAAAAGCTGGTTCTTTGAGAAGATAAACAAAAGTGGCAAACCATTAGCCAGACTCATCAGGAAAAAAGAGAGAAGCCTCAAATCAATAGAATTAGAAATGAAAAAGGAAAAGTAACAACGGACACTGCAGAAATACAAAGGATCATGAGAGATTATTATAAGCAACTATATGCCAATAAAATGGAAAACCTGGAAGAAATGGACACATTCTTAGAAAAGCACAACCTTCCAAGACTGAACCAGGAAGAAATAGAAAATATAAACAAACCAATCACAAGCACTGAACTTGAGACTGTGATTAAAAATCTTCCAACAAACAAAAGCCCAGGACCAGATGGCTTCACAGGCAAATTCTATTGAACATTGAGAGAAGAGCTAACACCTATCCTTCTCAAACTCTTCCAAAATATAGCAGAGGGAGGAACACTCCCAAACATATTCTATGAAGCCACCATCACCCTGATACCAAAACCAGACAAAGATGTCACAAAGAAAGAAAACTACAGGCCAATATCACTGATGAACACACATGTAAAAATCCTCAACAAAATACTGGCAAACAGAATCCAGCAGCACATTAAAAGGATCATACACCATGATGAAGTGGGGTTTATCCCAGGAAGGCAAGGATTCTTCAATATATGCAAATCCACCAATGTGATACACCATATTAACAAATTAAAGGATAAAAGCCATATGATCATCTCAATAGATGCAGAAAAACCTTTCGACAAAATTCAACACCCATTTATGATAAAAAACCCTCCAGAAAGTAGGCATAGAGGGAACTTACATCCACATAATAAAGGCCACATATGACAAACCCACAGTCAACATCATCCTCAATGGTGAAAAACTGAAACCATTTCCACTAAGATCAGGAACAAGACAAGGTTGCCCACTCTCACAACTATTATTCAACATAGTTTTGGAAGTCCTAGCCACAGCAATCAGAGAAGAAAAAGAAATGAAAGGAATACAAATTGGAAAAGAAGAAGTAAAACTGTCACTGTTTGCAGATGACATGATACTATAGGTAGAGAATTCTAAAGATATCACCAGGAAACTACTAGAGCTAATCAATGAATTTAGTAAAGTTGGAGGATACAAAATTAATGCACAGAAATCTCTTGCATTCCTGTACACTAATGATGAAAAATCTGAAAGAGAAATTAAGGAAACACTCCCACTTACCATTGCAACAAAAAGTATAAAATACCTAGGAATAAACCTACCTAGGGAGACAAAAGACCTGTATGCAGAAAATTATAAGATACTGATGAAAGAAATTAAAGATGACACAAATAGATGGAGAGATATATCGTGTTCTTGGATTGGAAGAATCAATATTGTGAAAATAACTATACTACTCAAAGCAATCTACAGATTCAGCACAATCCCTATCAAATTACCAATGGCAGTTTTTACAGAACTAGAACAAAAAATCTTAAAATTTGTATGGAGGCACAAAAGACCCTGAATAGCCAAAGTGGTCTTGAGGGAAAAAAACGGAGCTGGAGGAATCAGGCTCCCTGACTTCAGACTATATTACAAAACTACAATAATCAATATAATATGTTACTGGTACAAAAACAGAAACATAGATCAATGGAACAGGATAGAAAGCCCAGAGATAAACCCACGCACCTACGGTCAACTAATCTATGACAAAGGAGGCAAAGATACACAATGGAGAAAAGACAGTCTCTTCAATAAGTGGTGCTGGGAGAACTGGACAGCTACCTGTAAAAGAATGAAATTAGAACCCTCCCTAATACCATACACAAAAATAAACTCAAAATGGATTAGAGACCTAAATGTAAGACCAGACACTATAAAACTCTTAGAGGAAAACATAGAAAGAACACTCTTTTTTTTTTTTTGTGGTACACGGGCCTCTCACTGTTGTGGCCTCTCTCGTTGCGGAGCACAGGCTCCAGACGCGCAGGCACAGCGGCCATGGCTCACAGGCCCAGCCGCTCCGCGGCATGTGGCATCTTCCCGGACCGGGTCACGAACCCGTGTCCCCTGCATCGGCAGGCGGACTCTCAACCACTGCACCACCGGGGAAGCCCAAGAACACTCTTTAACATAAATCACAGCAAGATCTTTTTTGATCCACCTCCTAGAGTAATGGAAATAAAAACAAAAATAAACAAATGGGACCTAATGAAACATAAAAGTTTTTGCACAGCAAAGGAAACTACAAACAAGATGAAAGACAACCCTCAGAATGGAAGAAAATATTTGCAAACAAATCAACGGACAAACGATTAATCTCCAAAATATATAAATAGCTCATGCAGCTCAATATTAAAAAAACAAACAACCCAATCCAAAAATGGGCAGAAGACCTAAATAGACATTTCTCCAAAGAAGATATACAGATTGCCAACAAAAACATGAAAGAATGCTCAACATCATTAATCATCAGAGAAATGCAAATCAAAACTACAATGAGGTAGCTCACACCAGTTAGAATGGGCATCACTAGAAAATCTACAAACAACCAATGCTGGAGAGGGTGTGGAGAAAAGGGAACCCTCTTGCACTGTTGGTGGGAATGTAAATTGATACAGCCACTATGGAGAACAGTATGGAGGTTCCTTAAAAAACTAAAAACGGAATTATCATATGACCCAGCAATCCCACAACTGGGCATATACCCTGAGAAAACCATAATTCAAAAAGAGTCATGTACCACAATGTTCATTGCAGCTCTATGTACAATAGCCAGGACATGGAAGCAACCTAAGGGTCCATCGACAGATGAATGGATAAAGAAGATGTGGTACATATATACAATTGAATATTACTCAGCCATAAAAAGGAACGAAATTGGGTCATTTGTAGAGACGTGGATGCATCTAGAGACTGTCAAACAGAGTGAAGTAAGTCAGAAAGAGAAATACAAATATCATATATTAACGCATATTATGTGGAACCTAGAAAATGGTACAGATGAACTGGTTTGCAGGGCAGAAATTGCGACATAGATGTAGAGAAAAAATGTATGGACACCAAGGGGGGAAAGCGGTGGGGGTGGGGGTGGGGGTGTGACTGAATTGGGAGATTGGGATTGACATGTATACACTGATGTGTATAAAATGGATGACTAATAAGAACCTGCTGTATAAAAAAAATAATAAAATTAAATTTAAGAAAAAAAACAGTATTAGGTACCTTAGAAGTAAACCATATGAAAAGTATTTCAAAAACATTTGTTCAACTTGATTTCCAAATAAAAAGAGAGATTTTGGTGGCCTGTTCACTAAAAAATAAAAAATAAATTAAAAAAAAGAAGATGTGGCACATATATACAATGGAATATTACTCAGCCATAAAAAGAAAGGAAACTGAGTTATTTATATTGAGGTGGATGGACTTAGAGTCTGTCATACAGAGTGAAGTGAATCAGAAAGAGAAAAACAAATACCCTATGCTAACACATATATATGGAATCTAAAAAAAAAGAAAATGGTTATAAAGAACCTACCGGCAGGACAGGAATAATAACGCAGATGTAGAGAATGGACTTGAGGACACGGGGAGGGAGAAGGGTAAGCTAGGACGAAGTGAGAGAGTGTCATGGACTGATATATACTACCAAATGCAAAATAGATAGTGGGAAGCAGCCGCATAGCACAGGGAGATCACCTCAGTGCTTTGTGACCACCTAGAGGGGTGGGATAGGGAGGGTGGGATAGGGAGGGTGGGAGGGAGACACAAGAGGGAGGAGATATGGGGATATATGTATGTGTACAGCTGATTCACTTTGTTATAAAGCAGAAACTAACACACAATTGTAAAGCAATTATACTCCAATAAAGATGTTAAAAAAAAAAAAAGACCCAACACAGCCAAAAATAAATAAAGAAATAAAGTAATTTTTTTAAAAAAGGCCTCTCAAATAGTTTCTGGGACCCAAAGCAGTCACACCAAAAGCTATGCTTTCAGCCTACTCTGGTCTCCAAAATATTTTAAGCTGAATATAGGGAACAAACTGTTCATAGCTCCTTTCTTAAGTAATGTAGGAGGCAAGACAAAAGTGGCCCATTTTAATCCAAAACTTCTCAGTAGAAAACAAAATAAGAGTCTAGAAAATCAGAGGATTACTACTGGCACTAAAAGCAATCTGGAGCTGGGGATGTACATATTGATATCACTGCAACCTCTCTGGGTGGTTTTTTTAAAAGCCACTTTATCTGTCTGCTTAAATTGAAAGCAATACTAACCATACTTTCTGAACTGAAAATAGGCCAATTAAAAATAAATTTTAAACCAAGGGCTAAATAAATGCTTATTAAGAAATAATAATGATGAGAGAACAAACACAGCTGTGAAGGAGTCAATACCCAAAGGATATGTACCTAGTGGAGGATAAGCAATTCTTGATGAAGTCATCTTTTCAATCCTTGGAGTATACTGTAAATCTGACTGCACACCATCACATCTGGCTTCACTGCAGTAAACACCTAAGACAGTGAGGCACACAATAATTCAACATGAGATGTTCTTCAGCAACCAACCCTGTAAGGTTTGCTTTCTAATCTTGAACTCAAGGAAAATTCCAAATAATTTCCTCAAATCCCAGTTTTGGCATTCCAGAATGGACTCTGTTAAATGAGAATTAATCCTGGAGGCCCAGAATAAACTACAGTAGTTTAACCAGACTCTGCCGCATAGCCACAGAAAAATGGAGTCCCTCCCTGGAAATGGATATAATCTAATGTTCTTCAATAAAACTTTCTCAGGATACATCTCCGTTAAATACTTTGGAGAGCATTTACATGTACAATGAATGTAGACTACCAACTATTTTCTGGCAACTTTCAAGTCAAATTTAATCATTAATAACAGCACAGTGGAAAAAAATCTTGATTCAAATCCCAGCTCTACCACTTATTAGTTGTAGAACCCTGGGAAAGTTACCTAACCCATCTGACAAAAAATGGTAATAATGACACCTAAGCCACAAGATATGGGTTAACTCTGGCTGTTATAACTGAATCTTTGGTCTCAGGATTATTTTGAAGATTAAATAATGTAACCAACTAGCCAGACATATGACACAAAGCAGCAGTAGCACCTAAATGTAGTTTCCTTGTCCTTATCATAATTTCTAGATTTTCTTCTTATTTCAATTCCATCCACTTTTTTTGAACTTTATCCTCCCTACCAAAAGCCTATAGCATCTACTTCAAGTCATGGTGAGAGAAATATAATAAGGAAAATATTATCGTTTATCTACTGTTAACTATTAGCCAGACACTGAGCTAAGTGCTTTATATAGTTTATCTCTCTTAATCCTTGCAACTTTCATAAAGCAGTTATATTATTCCAGTTTACAGTTAAAGAAACTGAGGTTAAAAGATTAGATAATTTGCCCCAATTCACTTGGTCACTAGAATCATTACTTTTGCCCTACCGAGAATCCCTCCCTAATCACTACCTCACATTCCTTGCCCCGAAGGTAACCATTACCCTGAGTTTGTGATAATCATTTCCTTGTTCTCCTTTATATTTTACCATATACATATGTACCTATAAACAATATTGGTTAGTTTTGCTTATTCTTGAATATTATACAAATGGAATATAAGACTTCTTTTGTGCACTTCTTTCAATGTTACATAAATAATGAGCTGAATCCATGTTGTTCTACCTTACCTGTGAGTCATCCATTTTCATTACTATATAATGTTCTACCAAACAACCCTATTGTTTTTGTACAACTGAATCATTTCCATGTTTTAGTTATTATATACATTGATGCTGCAACCATTTCCTTGACATGTAACCTGATGTAAATGCAAAAGATTTTCTTTAGGGCAGTGACCTTCAAACAGACACATACCTACACAAAGGGTACACAAAGAACACACAAAAACTTTCCAAATAGCAAATGGACATACTGTTTCTCAAGAATCCAACTCAGACCCTAACACCCATATATGCTATTTCCTAAAACTGATCTGCCTAAGAACAGGCTACATTTATAATACAGTAACTTTAGAAAATAAAGGCTTACTCCTCACCCATCCCACGTATTACTATGATGCATTGGTTCCAAATATAAAACTCACAGAAGGGTAAAATGTTTAGGCTTGCAGGGAAGAAAGAACTGACAGGTAAGAATAATGTTATAAATTCCACAACAGAGATACGAACAATGTTCTTTAGAAGCAAAGAAAATGAACTACTTAACTACCTAAAAAAGTCAGGGAAAAAGAGATGACACACCTGAAGAGGGCCTTGGAAGAGTAGGTATGGTTTTGAGGTGGAAAATGGTTGAAAGGACAACCCTTACAAACAAGTCAATGAGATGTAAGAGAAAGTCATTAGGTAGAGCATCATGAAAAACTATTTTAAAGGGGGATAATTCAACTGGGAGATGAGCCCCTTTTGCCACTGGGAAGGTAAAGATGTAGTAGAAACAAAAAGGTACACTAGAAAACAAGATGCCTGAATAATTTGTACCTAGAACAACAAATATGACATGGGCAAAAAGTTGGTAGATAGTATGTAAGGCATATTAATAAAATGGAAGAGAAGGAACGCTGAGAAAACTAAATTCAGCCTCAAGTCTCTTCACTGGACCCATGGTGTACCAGCAGAAACTGCTCTAAATCTCACTCCATAAGGGAGGTGTTCCTTGGTATTATGGATGAGAGATGAACACTAATATATGAACAACTAATTGCCCTCCCACTAACCACTGCCATGTTGCTCAGTATACTCATTAACCATGATATAAACAGAGAAATCCTGTCTCATGCTATATAGAGCTGCCCTTCTTAGGAGCGGCTAAATTTTGATAAAACATAGATAAGCCATCATTTGACCTTAGATTTGGAGCTCATATTTGAAACTACTGTTTCTCTGTGTATGGCATCTTAAATATGTATGACATGACTCTCCAAACTGGCAGTCACATGGGCCTCTTAACCTAACACAGTATCAGCTGCTCTGCAATGATTATCTAGTTTTCAGGTGATCCTCCCTCCAGAGCTCCCCAAAGTCAATGTCAAACAATCCCAAAGGTAATTTTGAAATTTAGTGAATGTCACCCAGATACTTTGATGAGATGTGGAGCTACAAACAGGAAAAGAAAGTTTATTCATTTAAAGTACACCAATAATCAAAAACACTTTAATCAGTTCCTACCACTTTATAAATCTCTTTCCTTTATTCACTTCCTAGAGAAGGCACTGCTATGTTATGACCTAAACATAAGCAGATGAATGAGTTCAGTGACTTTTATTTGACAAATGATCAAAATAAACACTAAGTACCTAACATGACTCATTTACTGTAGTAGGTGCTAGAAACAAGGAATTCATAACCTGCTCAAGAAACAAATGTGAACTAAACATAATGAGCTAATTGCTATAACAAAAAATAAAAAGTGTGAAATCTAAGTGAAAAGAAATAACAGAGAAGTTCTAATAGGAATTGAGCCAGGGAAACATCACAGAAGAGGCGCCATTTCACTTGGGCCTCGAAAAAATACTAGGAATTTATCCAGTGGAGGTGAGGGGGATAAAGGAAAAAGATGAAATCCTACAGGAATAACAATCCAGTGTGGCTGTATCAGCGATTCTCAACCCTGGCTGGAAAGGGACTGAGTCTTGGATACATAATTTTATACCATCTCACAGATGTTTCTGAGGTACAGCCAGGTTTGAGAAGCACTAAGCTAGAAAGATTACTTGGGTTGGGAAATAGGGTCAGAGGAAGGGGAGAGCTAGACTAGGGCTAGACTGAAAAGGCCTTCAAAGCCAGACTAGCCCTCTAAGAGGCCATCCCAAAACTCTTACAAAATTTCTATGTGATCATTATTCTAGTGAAAGGAATCATACATTTCATCACATTTGGATTCTACCCCCCCAAAAAAAATCTCTTTTGTTAGCAATAAGTTAACCAAGTTTTTAAACAGGGGAATGACATAAAAACTATCCTTTCCTGTGGTAAGCAGTGTAATGGCCCCCCCAAAGAGGCCCATGAATACACTAGGCTATATGTCAAAAGGGAACTAAGGAGGAACTGAAGTTGCTAGCCAGCTGTGAGATACGGTGATTAACCTGTATTATCCAGGTGGACCCAATATAATTATAAGGGTTTTGAAAAGCGGAAGAGGGAGAAAGAAGATGCGACTCTGAGAAAGAGGTATGAGGATGGAAGCAGGGTCAGAGACAGGGGCTCTGCTGCTGACTTTGAATACGGAGGAAGGGGGCCACAAGCCAGGGAATGTAGATGGCCTCCAAAAGAAGGAAAAGGCAAGGAAATGAATTCTCCCCTGGAGCCCCCAGAAAGGAACTGCTGACACCTTGATTTTAGCTCAGTGAGACTCATGTCACACTTCTGAACTACACAACTATAAGATAATAAATGTGTGCTGTTTTAAATTTGTGGTAATTTGTTACAGCAGCCATAGGAAGTTAATATGCTTCCTTATTTAAAAATAATTTGAGTTCATTATCTCAGGTGCAGCTCAAAAAGTACCTCTACTTCAAAGAATTAATTACTATTTTATCTGTCCTCCCATATAAATACATATACTTATTATATCATAATTAGATGTTTACATAATCCTCTTCCCCACCAGACAATGTGCTCTTCAGGAACAGGGACCTATTTTATTCATCTCTCCATCCTGAACACATATTAGGCAATAAATAATTACTTGTTTAACAAATGAATCTCTCTATTCACCCCTACTTTCATGTCTCTGTATTCCTCTTCCTTCCCCTACCAGTACATATAGGCCTTCTACCAGGACAATCCCTATGCAATTCTATATGGTCAAGATTTGGAGGAAGAAGTCTCCCAGGCATCCCCACTGGTCTCTTATTGCCAGAGGACACAACTAGCTCAATTTGCAACCAGAAGCAATTTCACTTAGACCACAGGAGGACAGCACCCCTAAAGAGGAGATAATTTACCAAAAGGGAATAAGGCTACATTGCAGAGTAAACTTCCCAAAAAAGCATGTCTAATAATGTACAAATACACCTCAGGCTACAGTACTTCTAAGGAGAAGAGGTATAGAGTAGATAAATTAAGTTTCTGGGAGGATAAATTAATTGTAGGAGGGGACTTTAGATATAAACAATGGGAGGAATGAAGTGAGTCAAAGGAATGGCTTCCTCTGGAAATCCCAAAACTGGTATCATCATGCCTGACGCCAGCAGCACCACTGATCACTCTATCATTTTCTTTGGTTCATCCTTTCCCATACTAATCAAGCAGCATTAGTCTGGTCCTCTTCCTCAGCAAGGGTGGCTTATCTGAAGGGATAAGGGAAGAGCTGTTTATATATCTCAGTTTCTTGCTATACCTGGTCCTGACAAAAATGTCCCTTTTTTCTCTGATTCCCTCATTAAAGGAAGATACTCTAGCTAGACATAAAGAACTTCCCAAAATTGTTTAGCTCAATGTGGGTAATAGACAAGAAAAGATAAGAGAAGGTCTCTATATTGAAGAATACAAAAGCAGAGGAAGGGTAAATGGTCTAGAATTTGAATCTTTTATTAGAGGAGGAGGTGGGACTAAGTTTGAGATGAATTTGGAGGGAAGAGACCAAGTTAAAAAACAGAAATTTAAGGACTCTCTCAAGGAGTTATTCCAACATAGCACCACTAGGAAAAATTATCATAAACTCAAGGCTATACCAAGTATAGTTAAAACAATATACTTTGCCAATAGCCAAAGTTAAGAAGAAAAGTCACCAGATTTGGGTTAGAGAAACTAGAAACTTAAATCCAAACTCTCCAGCTAACTAAACTCTGGGACCTTAAGCAATTTACTTCACCTCTTTGGGTCTCAGCTTCCTCTCTTACATGAAATGCAGAGTTTAAAATGAGCTTCAAGGATACTACAGTCCACCACTGCCTTTATTAAATGTAAAACTGGCTCTATATAGTGATTTTAAAACTATCATCTTACCTCTTATTATCTATGGATAAGGCCATCAAGTTGATAGCCTGCATTGCCTCCCCTTACATTTGTACAGTCCAGCAAAATTAAGTCAAACCCCCTTCAACCTTCCTTTATCAGCTAAACAGATAAGTATTACACCAGACTCTCTACTTTTGTGCATCTTTGAAATTTTCCATAACGCAAAATTACCTAGAAAACACCAGAAGAATTCTTAATATATTCTGTGTATTGAAAAGAAAAAGGAAAACATGCTTAATGTTAAGTAACATATTATTTCCATGTTCTTTTTTTTTTTTTTTTTTTTGCAGTACGCGGGCCTCTCACTGCTGTGGCCCCTCCCGTTGTGGAGCACAGGCTCCGGACGCGCAGGCTCAGCGACCATGGCTCACGGGCCTAGCCGATCCGCGGCATGTGGGATCTTCCCGGATCGGGGCACGATCCCGCGTCCCCTGCATCAGCAGGCGGACTCTCAACCACTGCGCCACCAGGGAAGCCCATGTTCATTTTTAATAATCTATTTTCTCATCTCAATATTCAGTTAATCCAGAACTAAATATTAATTTTACCAAAACACAAACTGAGTCAAATGCTAAATCACAAAGAATAAATTTACCACAAATTAGACCAATACATTTTCTAGAAATACTAAACTGGATCAAAACACTGTATCTACCAAAACAATATTTCATTTGATTAAGTTCTAGATTAACTGAATCTCTCACCATGTACCTATCATCCAGCTTCAGTTAATTTTCAACATATGGAGAATTTTGTTTCATCCTTATCCCCACCCCAACAGAAAAAAACTAACCACAAAAAGGATGATAAAACTAATTTTACTTCCCATATTTATAATATTTTGTGAACAGTTGTTTTCCATGAAGAAAAATTCTGACATTATAAAAAAGTTACTCAAACATAATTTTTCAATTTAAGAATCTGCCAAAGAAATTCCCAATGAACTATGTTCTCTAATTTTTATCTTCATGTCCCTTGGGACTAACAGTAATTGATAGAGTAGACATTTAAGAAACGTTTATAAACCAAACAATTAAATTTAAAAGAACACTTCTAGAGATGTAAACTTTGCCATTTTCCACCCCAAAAATTTACCTGTTGGAAAAGACAAACATAAAAGATTAGAATCCCATTTTGTGTAACTCTATGGAACAAAGAAAAATAAGTATATATGATTTTTACAATTCTTAACTTTATCACAAATTTAATTTATGAATCAATTCACCTTACATAAATTCAAAAGAAAAAAGCATATAAAAATTGAATACTTTTAACTTTTAAAAAGTTAAACTCAGATCTGTAGCACACATTGACTTAAAATAACAACGTGCTACAAATAACAAATGTTGGCGAGAATTTGAAGAAAAAAGAACCCTCATACACTGTTGGTAGGAATGTAAATTGGTTCAGCCACTAGGGAAAACAGTATGGAGGTTGCTCAAAAAACTAAATATAGAACTACCATATGACCCAACAACTCGACTCCTGAGTATTTATCTGAAAAAAACAAAACCACTAATTCGAAAAGATACATGCACCCTAATGTTCATAGCAACATTACAATAAGTCCACTACATACGAACCTTCAAGTTGTGAACTTTCAAAGACACGAACGTGTGTTCGCATGTCCATTCACTAAGTTAGTTCTATTTGAGGAGGCACTGTTAGTTTTTGAGGCACAGGACCTGAACGTAGAACGGTACACGAAGGTTGCAGCAGCCGTTCAGAATGCAATCCAGTGCTACCATGTCATCTATGACAAGAAAAAAAGAGCTACTACCCAGATATCACTAGATCATTTTTTCAAGAGGGCAGATAGAACTGAATCCAGCAAGGAACCAGAACCTGTGCCATCAACATAAGGCGTGTGTGAAATTGCAGCTTGCCCTCCGTCTCCTATTGCTGACGATCCTTCAAGCTCTACCATCTCCCCCCTCCTCTCCCTCCTCCAGTCAGTAACTCTTCTTGCCTGTTCACCAGATGCCAGCCCCTGGATGCCAGCTGTTGTACTGACTGTACTACTGTACTTTTCAAGGTACTGTGCTGTAAGATTAAAAATGTTTTCTTTATTTTTTGTTTTTTTAATGTATTATTTGTGTGAAAAGTATTATAAACCTATTACAGTACAGTACTATATAGCCTATTGTGTTAGCTGGGTACCTAGACTAACTTTGTTGGACTTATAAACAAACTGGACTTACAAACACGCTCTTGGAGCAGAACTCATTTGCATGTAGGGGACTTACTGTATTTACAATTGCCAAGATATGGAAGCAACCTAAGTGTCCATCAACAGATGAATGGATAAAGAAGATGTGGCATATATATACAATAGGATACTACTCATCCATAAAAAAAGAATGAAATGTTGCCATTTGCAGCAATACTGATGGACAGCAACAGTAACATAAAAGCCTATGCAACTAGGTAAATGAGAAAAAGTTGACAGTAATATAATAACAGCAATGAATTTATTTCCAAGTATTATTTTATGTAGTCATTTGGCCTAACATTCAATATCATTTGAAATGTGTTCTAAATTAAAGTTTAAAATTGCATTTTAATGTCAAAATGTAAGTAAAAGAAACTATTTTTGTTGTTTTTTTGGCTGCTTTGGGTCTTCGTTGCTGCACACGGGCTTCCTCTAGTTGTGGCAAGCGGGAGCTACTCTTCATGGCAGTGCACGGGCTTCTCATTGCAGTGGCTTCTCTTGCTGTGGAGCATGGGCTCTAGGCGCGCGGGCTTCAGTAGTTGCAGCATGCAGGCTCAGGGGTTGCAGCACGTGAGCCCCAGTGTGCGCGGGCTTCAGTAGTTGTGGTGCGCAAGCTCAGTAGACATGCCTCATGGGCTCTAGAGTGCAGGCTCAGTAGTTGTGGTGCACGGACTTAGTTGCTCCACGGCAAGTGGGATCTTCCTGGACCAGGGATCGAACCCGTGTCCCCTGCATTGTCAGGCAGATTCTTAACCCATGCACCACCAGGGAAGTCCTAAAGAAACTATTTTTGAAATGTTTACAAAAACAATAATCTTGGGAATTCCCTGGTGGCCCAGTGGTTAGAACTCCGTGCTTCTACTGCAGGGGGCATGGGTTCAATCCCTGGTCGGTGAACTAAGATCCTGCAAGCCATGTGGCACAGCCAAAAAAAAAAAAAAAAAGAATTTTTTCTTTTTGAAGAAATGGGACAAGCAAAACAAAACAACTTACTTCTAACAAAGAAGCAAAATAATTATTGTTTAGGGTTCATAGTATCTCAAAATTATAGAATACTACATAGACATTAAAAATTACAAATATAACAAAATAAAAGCATTAAAAGAATTTACGAAATAATTTACTTTAAAAATTAAAATTTACAAATATGCTTTCAAATAACTGTAAAGGGCTTCCCTGGTGGCGCAGTGGTTGAGAATCCGCCTGCCGATGCAGGGGACACGGGTTCGTGCCCCAGTCTGGGAAGATCCCACATGCCGCGGAGCGGCTGGGCCCGTGAGCCATGGCCGCTGAGCCTGCGCGTCCGGAGCCTGTGCTCCGCAAGGGAGAGGCCACAACAGTGAGGCCCGCATACCACAAAAAAAAAAATAAATAAAAAAAAAAATAACTGTAAAGAATAAAATATATAGATTTCATTGATCGCTCATCATACCCAGGCATTCTTCTAACCTCTATACATGTAACAGTTCATTTAATTCTTATGACAACTTTAAGGCACTATTATTATCACTCACTTAAATGATGAATAACCAGAGGCAAACACAAGTTGATTTGACCAAGGTGATATAGCTAGTAAGTAATAAAGTCAGGGTTCAAACCCAAGAACTCCAGAAAGATATGCCATTCTGCCTGCCATAAAATACCAAAATATCTGGTGGGAGATTTATAAGTGAATTTGTCAAGTTTTAATTTTAAGTTAAATATTCCTTTTCATATTAAAGTTAATTTAATAATAATGAATCAATAGTAGTAATAATAGCAAACATTTAATAGAAGCTCTGACTACAAGATAGACATTATTTCTCACAATAGCCCTCATAAGATGAATGCTCTTATAGCCCTGTTTTACGGGTACGGAAAGTAAGGCACAAAAAGGGAAAGTAACTCACCCAAGATCACACAGTGAATAAGCAACAGAGCTAGAAATGGAATCCAACTAGTCTAACTCCAGAGTCTGGGACTGGGTTCTAAACCACCACACTAAAACTTAGGTAATAAAGAGAAATGAGAAGAGATGATTTCTACAATACTTTTTATAAACTCTATGGTTCTGAATAGAACTGGATCTAAAGTCAAAGTAACATATGCTCTATCAATGATTTTAAATCCATCTACCTAAAGGAACAAATAAAATCCTCTTCCTTCTCTTTCTCCACTGTGGTGATTACAAGTAACTGAAGTTTTTCAGAAGTAGCTAAAGAAACATAAATTGCGTTATAAGGTTCAGGAATAAAATATCAAAATAGGTATTTGGGCTTGGTAAGACTATGATAGGTATAAAAATTCAGTTCAGGTATATGCCTCAAATCAGGAAGCCCCTTGTTCTCTGTAGAAAATGATGCTTAAGAAATAAACCATGGGCCTTCCCTGGTGGCGCAGTGGTTGTGAGTCCGCCTGCCGATGCAGGGGACACGGGTTCATGTCCCGGTCCGGGAGGACCCCACATGCCGCGGAGCGGCTGGGCCGGGGAGCCATGGCTGCTGAGCCTGAGCGTCCGGAGCCTGTGCTCCGCAACGGGAGAGGCCACAACAGTAAGAGGCCCGTGTACCGCAAAAAAAAAAAAAAAAAAAGAAAGAAAGAAAAAAGAAATAAACCATGCATAGAGCCCCAGTATCTATAGAAGTACAGAAAGAAAACATTAGCATCCTTAATATCAATATCCTAATCTCATCCTTTTAAATTTCTATTTTTCTGTGTATGTTTTACAAAATACATACACATAATATTTTAGTACTTGCATATAATTTATAAATAAATATACTTAAAGAGGTATGTGTGCTCATTGTTTACTGATAGGAATACATGGTCAAAAAATAGACAACTAGCAAAAAACAATTTTTTTTACATCACTGTAAAGATGGTTTGACTTTTATTTTAAAGGTTTCCTTTTACACCCTAAAGTTTCAGGATATTTTTAGTTGTTTAACTGGTCACCAGATGAATTCCTAAAACACCATGTTGACTGTCCCTACCCTGCAATAAAGGTCCTTCTCAGAAACTTTCAACAAAACTTGAATGAAGGACAAATAATGCAGTTGTCATCCCAGAAGGGGATGAATATAAAGGTACATCTGGGACAGTGTTTTGCCACTCACCAAGATTAAATAATCTTATCAGAACTATGATGAAATTTGAAGGGATGGAAAACTAAAGACTCTCAATCCCAGAACTATTAGAATCTTTATTTGCTCTAAGAATAGACATTGTCCATCTTAGAAAAAACATTTTCTACCATACAAAGATTGGAATAAAGTAAGTTACTATCTTTAAAACCATTTCAGTTTCCAGGCAAAACCTGTGGAAGCTTGTTGGAAGTGTTAATTCACTACCTTACTGGAGGGCAATTTGGCAATATGTATCAAAATTTTAAATGTACATCTTCTTTGACCTAGCAATACCATTTCTTATAATTCATAAGATGATTAGACATATGTACAAAGATGTAATATAAAAACTTATAACTGCTAGAAAATTGGAAACAATCTAAATGTTTACCACTATCATTGATTAAATAAATTGTGCAATCTATATAATGGAATACTAATTTGATGTATGTCTGTGTCTATGTATATTGCTGAATTTTAGAAATAAGTTACAAAATACCAGGTATAAACTGAATCATTTTAAGTGAGATTATAAATGTATATGAATGGACTGAAAAACATCTGGAATGAAGTATACCAAAATTAGTTTACTGTATTGATAATGGGATTTTAGGTATTTTTTGCTTTTATCTTTAAACGTATCTTTTTAGTTTGAATTTTTTACTATATACATATATTATTTTCAAAATCAGAGGAAAAAATCCCTTTTCATCTTATAAGAAAAGAATTCTAAGATTTGGATAGTTTTCTCAAAGACCTGAACCTATTTCTTTTCATGACAGATGCTAAGTACTATAAATTTAGAGAAGAATATGACAATTTTATCTTAGAGCAGTGCTTCTCAAAGTGAATTTTATCTTAGAGCAGTGGTTCTCAAAGTGACCAGCAGCTGATCAGCATCACCTAAAACTAGTTAGAAATGCAAAATCTCAGGCCCCACTCCAGACATACTGAACTAGAAAATCTGGGGGTGGAGCCCACATCTGTATCCAGTTGGTTCTGATCCATTCTCCAGTTTGAGAACCAGTGTTTAAGATGAACTCAAAACCTGGCGATCTGAAAGGCCAATTTAAACACCTCTTGGTATTGTTAGTGCCACATAAATCCAAACAAATGGAAGTGATGTCTCCGCCAGGAGAGCCTTCTTGCTGATAAAATTTGGGAATAAAGGCCTGAAAAATACTCAAAATATCAGAAATGAAGCAGCAATCCCACCTGAGCTATGACTAATCCTGCTGCAAACAGAACAAAACTTCCAAGCCCAACATTAGAAACAACAGCTCCAGATGGTGAATACTATCAAAAGCCTAGTGCTATCCAGGGCAACCTTCTGAAAACTCTTAAGCAATAACAAATAGACTTGGAATCCCAACTGACCACACACTGATAGAATCACAACTAAGTAATACCCAGCCCTCTGGCAAAGATATAAGGTTTATTCAACATACAATGGAGCTATTAACAGGATCCAAGCATTAAGTCATCTCAAAATGTCAAGAACATCCATATTAAGGCTTCAGAGTTACTTAATTATGAACAAACTAAACACATCAAAAATAAGTCTGAAACACTTTCACAGCAAATTCACTTAAGAGCTCATTTCTCCAGCAGAAGGGGGGGGGGACACCATCAGTATTAAAATAAGGAAAATGTGGGAGAAATAATAAATACAGGAAAGAGGGGTTAAATATATGGACAGTGCACTTAAAATTACTGCATCTATAAATACAACTTAAAAAAAGAGTTCTCATTTACAGTTTTGCAAGAAATTTTTATATACTTAAAAATAGGGTCTACATTTGTCCATATGGTATCTTTCCCCTCTTCAAGATACTTGCCTGCCATCTGCTGGAAAACTGTCCTAATGAATGTATAAACCTATATTATATATGCTATAAATGGCATCATCGTTGATATGGCCCAGCTATGCACTATACAACCTGCACAAGTGTGCAAAGCAAACACGCTTAAGAATTAGCCTAGGGCTTCCGTGGTGGCGCAGTGGTTGAGAATCCGCCTGCCGATGCAGGGGACACGGGTTCGTGCCCCGGTCCAGGAAGATCCCGCATGCTGCAGAGCGGCTAGGCCCGTGAGCCATGGCCGCTGAGCCTGCGCATCCGGAGCCTGTGCTCCGCAATGGGAGAGGCCACAACAGTGAGAGGCCTGCGTACTGAAAAAAAAAAAAAAAAAAAAAAAAAGAATTAGCCTAATTTAGACCATATCTGAACCTCCATAGTGAATCAGAAATCTTTAAGAGGTCTGACCATAAAGCTGACAGAGGTTAGACTGACAGGAGTCTCCCCACTACATACATAACCTATAAACTCATCTTTCCAAGTAACTAATGATAAAACTATATAGCTCTGGGGTTCCAGCCTCAAGCAGATAAAGAACAGCAGGTAGTTCTCTGATGCTTTGCTTTTCCAACAAACAGGATGATGCTGCTTTGACTATGGATTCTAGTACATAGGAAAGCAAAATTAGTTTGAGAATTCTGCTGCAGATTCATATTCTTCATCTGCTTCTGAGTCTATTTAATTTTTACTTACTTTTTTTTAATAGGTCTGGCTGCCTATTTTGTCTGTTATGTCTCTAAAAACAAGAATACCACAAGAGACAAAGGTCTGATACAGCCCATCCTAAGGCCACAGAGAAATGAGTGGTCTGATTACTAGCAACTAGTTATTTTAGTGACAATATACTAACTTGAATGAAATATTCTTTAAATTTTTTATATGATGAACAGAACCTAATGGTGCAAAACCGTAATACCAGAAGTAAATCTGCTCAGGTATACAGCAAATTTGCAGTATTCTGCAGCCCCACTTTACTCCTAGACCAGACAGATGACCATTTCTTCTTCATTTAACTCTTAAAAGAGCTATTCCAGAGCCATCTCCATGTATGATTGGCCTTAGAAGACTAGCAAACTGAGGAAAACCAAAAGGATCAAGGGAGTCTTTCAAAGTCTTTCTAGCAACTTGTAATGCAATGATACTTTTACAACTCTGCTTCAAGTATCTTGAGAAATTTCTCCCTGCTTCTTCAATCAACAAACTGTGGTTATTTAAAACTGATTGAGGGACTTCCCTGGCGGTCCAGTGGTTAAGACTCCACACTCTCAAGGAAGGAGGCGCACGTTCTATCCCTGGTTGGGGAGCTAAGATCTCGCATGCCACAGGGTGCGGCCAAAAAAAAAAAAAAAACTAACTAGAAGTGCCATGGAATTTGTCCTCCTACTTTGTCAAAGACTGCCAGATAGCAAAATGTAAAGCTTCTGACCAAGTTTATGTAATGACGTAGGAAATAAAACCACAAAAAGGACAGCTGGGAACTTTTTTAAGAATTAATTTATTATAAACTTCTGACTTTTTTTTAACAAGTCTGGTTAACAAGGGCAAATTCTGGGTCATGCTGTCCAAATTTGATAATGGAGACAATGACAGTTTAAATCTGGTATACCTTTGGGAGGTTGTTTTCCCAGCTTTATAAATTCTCAGAACTTTGTGTATTGAAATGAGGCCACTTCAAAGTACTGGTCACAGGTCCCCATACCGTACAACTGATTTAAAAGTTCAAGCTAAATAAAGCCTTAAAAAGATTTTCTTCCTCCAGAATTATCTAAGAACCACTTTGCCAATTTACCTGCTCCACACAAATGGTCTTTCTGATTGGACAGTAGGGCCTGAGTCACTATGTTAAAGAACAACATTTTGATCATCCTCAGTAAAGAAAAAACAAAAAAAAGCGGTACATTACTAAATAATCCATTAGTATTATACATACTAAATAATTCATTACAATTACATGCCAGCATACTCAATGAATGCAATGAATCATAAGAAAGAATATCAATTGCATGAGGCTTTTATGGACCCTTACTTAAGACTCTCGGTAAAAAATTTATGAGCTCAAAAAAAAAAAAAGTCCTTAAGAGTTTATTACTAAAATTTGGCACAGGAGCTGGGAACTATAGGCAAAGTCTTCTGAAACATCAGATGATAATTTTCAGTGAGATAAATAAGTACTTTTTATTGTTATTTAGTCTTATACCCTAGAAATTTGAAAACTCTCTTGGTTGAGCTGAAAATGTATGCCTTTTTTCCCTTTCTTTCCCTCCCCATCCCCACCCCCAAAGAGAATGGAAACAAAAGCTATATCTTATATGATTATACAGTTTTAGGTGTGACCTCAGAAAACTGACCTTGCTGCCTAATTATTGCCAGAAAGGATAATTTCAGACCAACTACAGGCAGTCCCTGATTCACTTACTAAATAAGTTCCTGGGAGCATACATATGAAGCAAATATTTGTAAATCAAAGCAAAAATTTCCAGAAGTAATAAAGCTGATTCTGAATGTTTATGGATGAATTGATATGATGTCAAGGATTTACTTCAAAATTAGCCAAGGTTGCCATGGGGAGAAGGGGTAGGCAGTGACAGAATTAGATGAAACAAGATTGTTGTGTGTTGATAACTGTTAAGACTGTGAGAAGGGTACACAGGAATTTATTGTACTATTGTCTCAATTTTGTTTTAAATTTTCCACAGTAAATTAATTTGGAAAGAAAAAAGAATAGGGCAAGAATTGGCTGTACCTATCAAAGTTTTAAATTTACAGAGCTTACATTCAACAAGCCCACATTTAAGAATCTATCCTACAGAAATACCAGTATCAATATGTAAACAGATGTTTATGAATACAAAATTTTCTGTAAGAACAATGTGGGAAGGGAAAAGGAGACCATCTAAATGTCCCAAGAGAGGAGTATGTAATTCCCAACAGAATATTCTGCAGTCATTAAAAAGAACAAAAGTAGAGCTAGAAGTTTCAATTCATAAAGATACCTGACATATTTATATGTTGTTAAGTGGAAAAAAAGAGATGTGTATAAAAATGTATATGGTAATTCCCAGCTAAAAAGAAAAACTATAAGGGGCTTCCCTGGTGGTGCAGTGGTTGAGAATCTGCCTGCCAATGCAGGAGACACGGGTTCGAGCCCTGGTCTGTGAGGATCCCACATGCCACGGAGCAACTAGGCCCGTGAGTCACAACTACTGAGCCTGCGTGTCTGGAGCCTGTGCTCTGCAACGAGAGGCCTTGATAGTGAGAGGCCTACGCACAACAATGAAGAGCGGTCCCCTCTTGGCACAACTGGAGAAAGCCCTCGCATAGAAACAAAGACCCAACACAGCCATAAATAAATAAATAAAATTAAAAAAAAAAAAAAACTATAAGACTATGTATGTATATATAAATGTATGTATATACACATGCTTATATAAGCATAGAAAAAAGTCTAGAATACTACTCATCAAACTACTAATAATGCTTTGAAGGGATAACTTTAAGGTGGGGAAGAGAGGAAAATTTACTTATATACTTCTAAATTGTTACTTTTTTATAATAAACTTATAAAATTGTAAAATATTTAAAAGCCATTACAGCACTTCCCTGGTGGCACAGTGGTTAAGAATCCGCCTGCCAGTGCAGGGGACACAGGTTCGAGCCCTGGTCCGGGAAGATCCCACATGCCGTGGAACAACTAAGCCCATGCATTACAATTACTGAGCCTGTGCTCTAGAGCACATGAGCCACAACTACTGAGCCCATGCACCACAACTACTGAAGCCCACACGTGCTAGGGCCTGCGTGCCACAACTGCTGAACCTGTGTGCTGCAACAACTGAAACCCATGCACCTAGAGCCCGTGGTCCACAACAAAAGAAGCCACTGCAATGAGAAGCCCACTCACTGCAACGAAGAGTAGCCCCCACTCGCCACAACTAGAGAAAGCCCACACACAGCAACGAAGACCCAATGCAGCCAAAAAAAGCCATTACAGTTTAAAAATAAAGTACCTGGAACATAAAGGTTACTCAATTAACGAGAGAAAATTTTAAAAGAATTGCCTAGGGACTGTCACACACTCACAGATATGACATAAAATAATTTCACATAAAATAGAAATAAAGTTTAAAGGAAAACCATTTAAACCAATAAACTTTTGAAAAGTTTGTTTCAAAAATATGAAAGAAAGAAGAAATGCAAACACTGGGACACATATATGAATAAGACTTCTACAGGATAATCATGGATAGAGAAAACTGAGGTACACTGGATAAGAAATGACTAGCAGTGAAAAACAAGGAAAGAGGGAAAAGAGACAGAAAATATGTGGAAGGAAAATTAGGAGATAGTGAAAGAGTTCCATAAATGGGAGAGGGTCACCACATCATATGAAAACAGTATTGAAAAATAAGGAATGGGGGACAGGACAAGGCAGTTAGTAGCTAAGGAAAATCTTCTTTAGACTTTTCCTTCATTTTTAAAACTCTAGTGAATATCCACTATTTAACGTATACTGGCTTCAGCCTAGAGGATAACAACTTAAGCCAGCATGAGTTAACTCTGGCTTCCAGAATTCTATTTCAGTGTGATGAAACAACCACATGCATTTATCTTCCTCCCTTCTGAGACCCCATTAAAGGAAAAGGACAAGAAAAGAACCTGTAGTTAACAAGATACAGCAAAAGATTTCTGGAAGAAAAGCTGTCAAAAGGCAGTAAAGATGAAGCAGAATAGTACAAAAAAGAGCCTAGAGTATTTGCCAAGGGAATGAAATCCAAAAGGGAGTCTGGGTACCAGCCATAACCATGGAGAAGGTCAGGATTTAGAATGCCAAGAATAATGGAAGCACTGAAAACAAACAGATTAAATGGAAGACTTAATACAGAACAGTCAGACCCCTACACATGCACCCCATACATGGGTATTCCAGCAGCCAAATATCTGACAAGGTATCAGGGGATTTTTCTCTGGAGAAATTATGTAGCCTGAGAATATATTTAAAACCACTGAATTGTACAGTTTAAACAAGTAAATTGTATAGTATGTGAACTATATCTCAATAAAGCTCTTGTGAAAGAAGAAAAAGCACTAATTTTCCTTTTCTTCCATAATAGGAAATCAATTAATACTGCCTAAAATTGAATGTAATTTTTTAATCACAAATATAGAAGCTGACTTTTTACTCTAAGTTTAAAAGATCTTTTAAAAATGAACATTATTTGTGATGAAAATACATTTACCTGAAATTCAATAATTATGTTTCATTTCAGTTTCCTTTTTAAGTAAAATTAAATGTAATACTTTTTATTAGAAATAGCATTATAGTATATCCAATTTTCATGAAAATTATTTTCTTCTTCTCATCCTTCTATTTGTATATTTGTGTGACGTGATGTTGATCTGGAATGATGATCACCTGAAGTTAATGATGGTTATTTCTCAGATTTCGGCCAGATATGTACTTGTGTCTTCTTTATACTCTTCTATACTGCTTGATTTTATTTTTACTGATAAGCATGCAGCATACTTATAAAAAGAAAAATAATTTGAAAATTAAAAGGCTTATAATAAGACTTCCACTTCTGGAAAGATACAGCAGACATAGTTTTTCCTATTCCTCCCAATAAGTATAACTAAAAACTCTAGACATTATATGTAAAACAAAAATTTAAAAATCTGAAAGGTGGAAAAAAGGCAGCAAACTGGCTTGGGACCTCAGGACAAAAAGAATGACACAATGGTGAGTTTCCTCTGTTTTCTTTTTGCCTCATATCCCAGACTTGGAACTGAAGAGACTGGCAACCCAGAAACATGAACAGGTGCAAATTTTAAAAAGCCCCAACAAAAGCTTGCTCTCTCTAGTCAAAAGATGACAAAAGAGGCAGCCTAAGACAGAAAATATTTATACAATCACCCTTCCATTCAAGATAAACACCACAGTGGTGGGGGGCAGGGGGGGGGGGACTGTGCCCCGCCCATACCCACATCACCACAGGCAGAAAGAAAATCTAGACTTCCACCCTCACAGATAATAACAAAGCACCCAACACCTCAGTCAGGGTGTCAGAGAAGGCCAAGAAGGGATCTGGGACTTTCATCCCCACCAGATGTTTACAACCCCCTCTCCCACACCACGGTGTCAGCAAAGACCAAGTATGGAATCAGAACTGCCATCTCCAGCAGTAATGAGGGGCCCCTCTCAGGTGTCAACAGAGGCCAAGTGGACACCTACCTCCACCAAGCAGTAATGAAGCAGTAACCCACATCTTCTTCTGCCAAAGTGGTGTCAGAGAAAGCCAGCTAAAAGAATAGATTTAAATGAGAGCCAGAGTCGCATAACATAATACAAAAATGTACAGATTTCAATTAAAAATCATTCTTCATACCAAGAACCAAGAAGTTGCCAAACTAATGAAAAAAAGACAATCACTGGGTGCCAAGACCGAGACAACAGAGAAGTTAGAATTATCTGATGAAGATTTTAAAGTGGTCATTTTATAAAAATGATTCAACAAACAATTATGAACATGCTTGAAACAAAAAGAGAGCCTCAGCAAAGAAATTCAGGAAATGATAACCAAATGTAGAGCTCAGAACTGAAAAATACAATAACTGAAATTAAAAACTCAGTGAATGGACTCAAGAACAGAGTGGAAGGGACAGAGGAAAAACTCAGTGAAACGAAAGATAGAACAGGAGAAATTACATTATCAGAACAACATGAGAAAATAAACAAAGAAATGAACATAGCCTCAAGGGCTGTTGGACTATACCAAAAAATCTAACATTCATGTTACCCAAGTCCCAGGAGAGTAGAAAAAGGGTGAGGCAAGAAAGTACTTGAAGAAATAATGGCTAAAAACTTCCCAAATTTGGCAAGGGATATAAACCTACAGATTCAAAAAGATCAGCAAATCCCAAACAGGAAAAACCCAAAGAAATCCATGCCGAGACATATCATAATTAAATTCCTGAAAATTAAAGACAGAAAAAATCTTGAAAGTAGCCAGAGGAAAATGACATCTTTCCTATAAGGAAAAAATGATTTGAATGACAGCAAATTTCTCATCAGAAACCATGGAGGCCAAAAAGAAGTAGCACAGCACTTTTCAACCAGAATCCTAAACCCAGGAGAAATACCCTTTAGGAATGAAGGGGAAATCAAAACATTCTCATGTAAAGGAAAACTAAGCCATTCCCATGTGAAGAAAATTTGTTGCCAGTATGCCTACTCTAAAAGAATGGCTGTAGGATGTTTTCTAAATGGAAAGGAAATGATTTTTTTTAAAAAAAGAAGACAGAAAGAAAAGAAAAGCTTGGAACATCAGAAAGGAAAAAAGGACAGTTAGCAAAAATATGAATAAATAAAGGGATATAAAGGGAGGTAAGGTTTCTTTTTAAAAAAATTAACATTTTATCTATTTATTTATTTATTTTTGGCTGCATTGGGTCTTCATTGCTGCACGCAGGCTTTCTCTAGTTGCAGTGAGCGGGGGCTACTCTCCAATGCAGTGCACAGGCTTCTCATTGTGGCGGCTTCTCTTGTTGTGGAGCACAGGCTCTAGGCACATGAGTTTCAGTAGCTGTGGCACGCAGGCTCAGTAGTTGTGGCTCGCAGGCTCTAGAGCACAGGCTCAGTAGTTGTGGCACATGGGCTTAGTTTCTCCGCGGCACGTGGGATCTTTCCAGACCAGGGCTCGAACCCATGTCCCCTGCATTGGGAGGCGGATTCTTAACCACTGTGCCACCAGGGAGGTCCCAAGGGGAGTAAGATTTCTATACTTCACTCAAAGTAGAAAATGATGACACTAGTAAAATGCAAGAAGTTAAATAAAAACAATGCTAATGCTAGAGAAACCACCAAAAAGGGTACACTCAAAAACATTAGATTGGGCTTCCCTGGTGGCGCAGTGGTTCAGAGTCCACCTGCCGATGCAGGGGACACGGGTTCATGCCCCGATCCAGGAGGATCCTGCGTGCTGTGGAGCAGCTAGGCCCGTGAGCCATGGCTGCTGAGCCTGCACGTCCTGAGCCTGTGCTCCACAATGGGAGAGGCCACAGCAGTGAGAGGCCCGCATACACCAAAAAAAAAAAAAAAAAAAAACCAGATAAATCAAAATGGAATTCTCTAAAAATGTTCAAGTAATTCAAAGAATTACTGTGACAAAGAAAACAGAAAAACAAAAGAGAGAATAAACAGAAAACAACAAATGAAACAACAGAATTAAGACTTAGCATATCAATAATTACATTAATGCAAATGTTCTAATTACACCAGACAGAGACTGACAGCATAGATGAAAAAACACACCTGTATGCTATGAGCAAGAAATTCACTTCAAATATAATGAAATAGGCAGGTTAAAAATAAAAGAATGTAAAATGATATATCATGTAAACAGTAATCAAAGGAAAACAGGGTTAACTATATTATCATCAGATAAAGTAGATTTCACAGCAAATTACCATACACAAAATAGGTCATTATATAATGAAATACTCAATCCACTAAGAAGACATAGCAATTCTAAATGTATATGTACCGAACAACAGAGTTGCTAAACATGTGAAGCAAAAGTGGACAGATCTGAAAAGAGAAATAGACAACTCCACAATTATACTTGAGACTTCAATACCCCTCTCTCAACAATTGAGACAGACAGAAAGTCAACAACGATACAGAAAAATGCAACACCATCAACCAATGGGAATCTAATCAACATTCATAAAACACTCTACCCAACAGAATATACATACTTTTCAAGAGTCCACAGAATATATATCAAGAAAGACCATACTGTGGGCCATAACACAAACCTCAACAAATTCAAAAGAACTGAAATAATACACAGTATGTTCTCCAACCACAATGGACTCAACCTAGAAATTGATAACAGGAAATATTCAAACCCTTGGAAACTAAACAACACACTTCTACATAATTCATGGGTCAAACAGGAAATCTAAGGGGAAATCCAAAAATACACTAAACTGAATGAATATGAAAACACAACATATCAAAACTTATAGGACACAGGTAAATCAGTGCTGGGAGAGATATTTATAGCACTAGAGATATTTTATAGCATTATAAATATAGAGATATGTAGCATTAGAGATATTTTATAGCATTAGAAAAGAGAAAAAAACCTCAAATCAATCTTTGAAGCCCCCATACACCTTAAGAAACTACAGAGCAAAAACAAACAGCAGGAAGGAAATAATAAAGATGAGGGTAGAATTCAGTATAATAAAAAACAGAAAAACAACACATAAAATCAATGAAAAGTCTGATTCTTTGAAAACACCAATAAAATTGACAGATATCTAACAAATTATCAAGATAAGGAATGAAAGCAGACATCACTACACACCCTGTAGCCATCAAAAGGATAATAAAAGAGAACTATAAACTCTTTTGACATAAATTTGACAACTTAGATGAAATAAACCAATTCTTCAAAAATCACAAATTATCACAATTCACCCACTAGAAAATAGTAATTTATATAGCCCTAGAACTATGAAGGAAACTGAATTTGTAAGATCTCCCAAAAAATAAATCTCCAGGGCCTAGATGGTTTAATTGGAGAATTCTACAAAATGCTTAAAGCAGAATTAATCTAATTATGAATTAATTCTAAAGTCTCTTCTTGAAAATAGAAGAGGGAAAAAAACAGAAAAGGAGGGAGGAAACACCTCCCAATTCATTTTTCTGAAGCAACTTTTTGTCAAAACCAGACAAAGGGGCTTCCTTGGTGGCGCAGTGGTTGAGAATCCGCCTGCTGATGCAGGGGAGACGGGTTCATGCCCCGGTCCGGGAAGATCCCACATGCCGCAGAGCGGCTGGGCCGGTAAGCCATGGCCGCTGAGCCTGCGTGTCCGGAGCCTGTTCTCCATAACGGGAGAGGCCACAGCAGTGAGAGGTCCGTGTACCGCAAAAAAAAAAAAAAAACAACCAGACAAAGACAGCAAATAAATAAATAAATAAAACTACAGAACAATATCCCTCATAAAAATAAACACAAAAATCCCTAAGAAAATATGGGCAAGGAGAATTCAAGGTATGAAAAGAAATATACACAATGGCTAAGTTAGCTTTATTCCAGGAAGGCAGGCTCATTCAATATTCAGACTCAATCAATGTAATCCACACAACTAAAGAAGAAAAATCACATGATCATATCAATCAATGCACTAAAAGCACCGGACAAAATTCAACACTTTTTCATGATAAAAACTCTCAGAAAATAGGAATATAAGGAAACTTCCTCAACTTGATAAACAGCATTTGCAAAAATCCTACAACTTAACACTATACTTAATGGGGGAAAGACTGAATGCTTTCTCTGGGACTCGGAACAAGGTAAAGATGTCCACATTCGCCAGTCTTATTCAACATAGTCCTGAAAGTTCTAGCCCGTGAAACAAAGTTAAAGAAAAGGCATACAGATTGGAAAAGAAAAACTAAAACTGTCCCTATTGCACATGACACTATTATCAACATAGAAAACCCCAAGGAATCTACAAAAAAGTCCTAGACTAATAAAGTTAAAAAGATACAAGATAAACAGCCAAAACTTAATTGTATTTCTACATATTAACAATGAACATAATGACACCAAAATTTAAAATACAGTACCATTTACAATCACTTTTTTAAAAAGAAATACTGAGGTGTAAATCTAACAAAATATGGACTGAGTTTGTATGCAAAAAACTGCACAGTGCTGATAAAAAGAGATCAAAAGGGAGCTAAACAAATTGATAAACATATCATATTTGTGACTGGAAGACTCATGAAGTAAAGATGTCAATTCTCCACAAACTGATATACAGGTTTAATACAACTCCTCTCAAAATCTCAGCAAGATACTTTTGTAGATATAAACAAAATTATTCTAAAATTTATATGGAAAGGCAAAGGAACTAAATGAGCTAAAACTATTTTGATAAAGAAGATTAAAGTGGAAGGAATCAGTCTACCCATTATCAAGACTTATTCTATATAGTTACAGTAATCAAGACTATGATACTGGCAGAGGGATAGACATATAGATGAAAAGAGAAGACCCCAGAACAGACCAACAAAATATGCCCAAGTGGCTTTTGACGAAGGTGCAAAAGAAGTTCATTTGAGGAAAAACAGCCTTTTCAATAAATGGTGGTGGAACAACTGGATATCCAGAGGCCAAAAAAAAAAAGGGGGGGGGAAGAAATTTTGAAGTCTCGTTGCTTATACAAAAATTACAAAATTACAAAAATCATTTCAAAATGAATCACAGGGGCTTCCCTGGAGGCTCACTGGTTAAGAATCCACCTGCCAATGCAGGGCACATGGGTTCGAGCCCTGGTCCGGGAGGATCCCACGTGCCACGGATTAACAAAGCCCGTACGCCACAACTACCGAGCCCGCGTGCTGCAACTATTGAAGCCTGCATGCCTAGAGCCCATGCTCCGCAACAAGGGAAGCCACCACAATGAGAAGCCCCAGCACCGCAACAAAGAGTAGCCCCCTCTCGCCACAAGTAGAGAAAGCCTGAGCGCAGCAACGAAAACCCAACGCAGCCAAAAATAACATAAGTTAAATAAATGAATTTTTTTTAAAAAATGAATCACAGACTTTTCAGTTTTGTAAAACTATAAACTTTTAGGATAAAAAAAAATCACCAGGGAAAATCCTCAAGATCTAGGGCTAGGCAAAGAGTTCTTAGAATTGATGCCAAAAACATGTTCCATACAAAGAAAAATTGGTAACTTGGACTTCATCAAAATAAAAAACTTCTGATCTGTAACGGACCTCTGTTAAGAGGGTGAAAAGGCAAGCCACAGAGTGGGAGAAAATGTCTACAAGCCACACATCCAATAAAGGACTAGTATCTAGAAATATAAAGAATTTTCAAAACTCAACAGTTAAAAAAATCCAATTAGAAACTGGGCAAAACACATGAAGAAGCAATTCAACAAAGTAGATATACATATGGCAAGTAAGTACATGAAAAGATATTCAGAATCATTAGCAGTTAGAAAAATGCAAACCACAATAAGTTAAAAAAGTTAAAACCACAATAAGATACTACTACACCTGTATCAGAATGGCTAAAATAAAAAATAGTGATACCAAATGCTAGCAAGGATCTGGAAAAACTGGAATCCGCCTACATTGCTGGTGGGAACGTAAAATGGTACCACCAGTTTAGAAAACAAGTTTAGTAGTTCTTCAAAAAGTTAAACATAGAGTTACCATATGACCCAGCAATTCCACCACTAGCTATATACCCAGGAGAAGTGAAAATATGTCTGTTCACACAAAAACCTTTACAGAAGTATTTATAGCAGTTTCATTTTAATAGCCAAAACCCGGAAACAAGCCAGATGTCCTTTAAGGGGTGAATGATTAAAAAACTGTGGTATACAGCTATACCATGGCATACCATTCTGCAATACAAAGGAACAAACTATTGATACACCACAACAATTTGGATGAACCTCCAGGAAATTACATTGAGTAAAGCCAATTCCAAAATGTTACATACTGTATGATTCCATTTATATAACATTCTTGAGATGATAAAATTATAGAAATGGAGAACAGTTTAGTGGTTTTCAGGGGCTAAAGAGCAGATAGGGACAGAAGGAAAATAGTTGTAGTTATAAGAGGGCAACATGAGGGATGCTTGTGATGATTTAAATATTCTGTATTTTGATTGTCACAATGTCAATATCTTAGTCCTGATATATTGTACTACAGTTTCTCATGATGCTATCAGTGGAGGAAACTGTGTAAAGGGTACAGGGGATATCTGTATAATTTCTTACAAGTGAATCTCCAATTACCTCAAAATGCAAAGTTTCATTTTAAAAAAAATCAAATAATAAATATATAGAGTCAGAGCCACATTTACCATTTAAAAATGCTTCCAATAGCCTATTTTTCTATTTCCAGAGCTCTTCTCATTTTATTTTCCTCTTTCTTTTGCTATTCCAATGCCAAAAGATCTTTGTTGTACACTTCTCCCTTACAAATGTCAAGTAATTCTTTTACCTCATCAAAAACAAAATGTTTGGCTAGCTCCCTTATTTCTTTCCTTTTTTTTTTTTAATGTGTTATACAAACATGTCTTTCCTAAAATCAAACTCCATACCAAAAATGTTTCATAACATGGATTCAGTCAAGCTCAATGTCTGCTGTTTTTATTCATTCATATTTCTTGGTAAGATCACATTTCATATCAATACCCTTAAAATGTTATTGTTTATTGGCACCAGAGCTTCCCCAGAAAGTGAAAGTTAGTCGCACTGCAAAATGATTCTTGCTTGCTTAGATGTTTCACAGGAAGCAGAAGGGAGATACAAAAAGCAAGCACAAATATGAGGAAAGAAACAAAGCCACAATTTGCAAAGGAAAAAACATAAAGAAGCACTTTTCAAATACAGAGATATTGAGAACAAGAAGAGCAAAGGTTTTAACATGCAACAAGACGTTAGTGCTCCACTATACAAAATCACAGTGCCAAAAGATACACTTTCGTCCCAATTTGTCATGTTCCAAGTATATAAAAACACAATCAAAACTGAAAGCCTGTGTTACTCCACAGCTTTTTAATCAAAAACAAATGTGCAAAAGAGCCTTATTTTAATCCAAATCATCATTTTTGGCAAATGGCCTTGTCACTTATCTAATATACAATAGAACATTTGTCCAGCTTCCTAAACACTGAAAACATCTAAATAAACAAAAAATGATAGAATTGTTCTTTTAAAAAGTTTGTTATTGTTATTGTTTTTGCTTTTGCTTTTATCAAATCTCAGAAGTAACTGAAGGTAAATTCACTACAGTGCAAGATACATGTCAATCTGATGATCTCCAAGACTGTGAATGGGAGGCATGTATTTTAACAGAGTCCTAGTCCATATGTATCATCACAAATCACATTAAGGTAACCTAGTTGGTTGCACTGTGATAGTTCTTGCTCACTTAGATGTTTAACCAGGCAATGCATGTTTTAAAGTTCTAAATTACAGTTATGCAAATATATATTACACATTTAAATTTATTTTATCAATCACTGTGCTCTTGAGACTTATACATCTCAATTTTTTTCTAATTATAAATCCAGAACAGGGTAGGTTCCAGACATTCCAGGTAAATAACCTCCTTAATACGGCATACATTTTCCAGGAAGTATACTCTAAATTACACAGACAAAACATCTATGGTTACTTTATTTGTTGGCAATTTTTTAAATGGCCAAGGTGGGTTGGTCTTTAACATCAAATTTAAGACTGTTAGGAATAAAATTATGGTGACTTTAATGACATTTCTTTCTTTCTAGAACACAACCCGAATAACTTCTAAAGAACCTTGGTCCTATCCTTAAGTACTCTCTCACTCTACTTCTTTTGAAGGAATAGAGTGGCTTATCAAGGTTCTTCAACTTTCATAAAAAAAAATATTCCAGCCCACAGCTGGTTTACTTTTAAAGCACATACAGGTCTTACTTAACCTAGAACACATGCAAGTGATACATTCAGAAAGAAAGGCAAAAAAATATAATCTTGAACTCACTGATACTTGTCAGTTATCAAAAACCTTGACTACTATTGGGGCTTCCCTGGTGGCGGAGTGGTTGAGAATCCGCCTGCCAATGCAGGGGACACGGGTTCGTGCCCCGGTCCGGGAAGATCCCACATGCCACGGAGTGGCTGGGCCCGTGAGCCATGGCTGCTGAGCCTGTGCGTCCGGAGCCTGTGCTCTGCAATGGGAGAGGCCACAACAGTGAGAGGCCCACATACCACAAAAAAAAAAAAAAAAAAAAAAAAAAGAGAGAAAAAAACCTTGACTACTAAAAGCAGTACTTATGAAGACTTAACTAACGTACATGCAAGGCATACACTCTTCTAGACTAGAAATTATGAAGACTGGTCACATGCATTTTACTAAGGAAAGGGTGTATAGCATTCAAAAGATTCTCAAAGTGATCAATAATCATAAAAAGGGGTTAAGTGGGATAATGCACCATCAACTTCCACTGTAGGTATTATAAAATCTATGCCTTGATTAAGCCAAGACAAGCAGACAACTGCATTCCCTTGACTCCCTGCAGAACTGCTTTTACTAAATTGTGCTTTGGTTATGCCATATGCTTTCACTAAAGGACAATATAAGAAACAGCCTGTCACATATTGCTGCATTTACTATATGGTTATTAAAGTTACATTATACAGGGCCTTCTTTGTGAGGACATATGGGAGAAACAGTTCTTAGAACCAAGAATAGCTGTGCTTCTCCAAAGTAACTACTTTTTAAGTTTACACCATAACTCAAACAACAAAGCATATCTTGTTTTTGCACTAGCTGCCGGAAAGCCTAGAGCCAAACTGATGGCCTACCTTAACAAACATAATCTTTTAACAGCTCTCACTCCTGACTTCATATTCTCTTTCCTACCTTCGTTTTCCCTCACCCCAATTTGCTCACCACCTTTGATGTATCTATTACATGTATTTTTTTAAATCATGTAGATTTTTGGAAACCATCTAAAAAGCAAGGGGAAAATCAGAGAGAAAGAGAAACAGTCAATTGTCAACCAGAATAAGAGGGGAAGGAGACTGAGAATAACCCCAAAACAGAGTTAAAATAAAATTAATCACCCTTCAAAAAAATCAGTCAAAATGTGAAGGAAATATTAATGTTAAGTTACCCACAATTTGAAAGAAAACATTTAACATTCCAAGGACATCTAGGAATGTAAAATATAACATAAATATAACTTACAGATACACATCACAAATTGCTTTCTAAAACAGCCAAAATATTAAAATATTTCATTATCATCATCTATCTCTTAACTGACCTCTCCTTACTTCAAATATTCAAAGTCCATGCAACATCAGCTAGTCAGCAAACTGTCTTCTTTGCTTTCTAAATACTCTAGCAGATACTACTACACTGCAAAAAAAGGCTTTACTCTTTTTTCCCACAGCCATAGCAGACATCTCTAAGAAATAAGCTATAAGTCACATCAGGTTGCAAGCATTTAAGCTCAGCTTTATTTTTAACTCAGTTTTTACTAACTCCTCCACCCCCTCATTATTTTTGCTATCTCCCCCAAGCAAATATTAAATGTCATAGTTGCTCAGCATCTCAACCCAGATTAACACATTGCATAGAGAAGCTACTCACTAATTTTATTTCTTCAAGTTGTTTTCAGCTGGAAGCTTGATTTTGTATGTGATTAAATAAATTATTACATCATTAGCGAATACTAAAAACTATCAAATCCAACGATGTAAAGAATCAAAATGTTTATTTTCCTTAATGACCTAATCAATATTCATACATATCATATTCCAAACTAAAGCTACATCATAAATGTCCTCTAAAATTCTAAACTGCTTCCAAAACCATACTAAATAATTGTCCTTATCAATAATTTTTTTTTTTTTTTTTTTTTTTTTTTTTTTTTTTTTTTTTTTTTTTTTTTTGCGGTATGCGGGCCTCTCACTGTTGTGGCCTCTCCCGTTGCGGGGCACAGGCTCCGGACGCGCAGGCTCAGCGGCCATGGCTCACGGGCTTAGTTGCTCCGCGGCATGTGGGATCTTCCCGGACCAGGGCACGAACCCGCGTCTCCTGCATCGGCAGGCGGACTCTCAACCACTGCGCCACCAGGGAAGCCCGTTATCAATAATTTTTTGCAACTAATTCATATACTAATTAGGTAAGTGCTGGAACTTATGTAAACATGTGAATACATACCATAACATCTTAAAGTAGAGAATTTATTAAAATGTTGACATCCTCTGATTTGCTAAGAACTGTATTTGTATGTGAAGCAGCACTATCTAATAATGCTACTGCATTCCCCCAAAAAACCTTCTGATTTCAAATTATCATAGCCTCTTGGTTTAAGATTTTTTTTTTTTTTTTTTTTTTTTTGCGGTATTCGGGCCTCTCACTGCTGTGGCCTCTCCCGTTGCAGAGCACAGGCTCCGGACGCGCAGGCTCAGCGGCCCAGCCGCTCCGCGGCATGTGGGATCCTCCCGGACCGGGACACGAACCTGCATCCCATGCATCGGCAGGCGCACTCCCAACCACTGCGCCACCAGGGAAGCCCAATATTTTTTTTAAATTCTTTTAAAATGTCTGTTTATTCATGTTCCTTTATAACTAAAACAAAAGGCAGGTTTGAAACTTTCATTCCATAAAAAACAATAGTTTCTTTGTTTTAATAATCACAACCCATTTTAGTTTGTACACTCCTGATGCATTTAAGCAAAGCATAATTATCAAAGGTTCTTTACTGGTGCTCCCAAATCAAAGAGAAAAATACCAACCTTATAGAAAAATAATCAAAGGACATGGACACACACACACACACACACAGCCTTTACACATATGAAGAGATGTTCAGCCTCACTCATACAGTACAAATAAAAACGCTGAAATACCATCTGTCATTATCATATTAGCAAAAACTCAAAAGTCTAAAACACACTCTGTTGAAAATGCTATGGAGAAATGAGCAATCTCATAGACGGCTAGAAGGAGAACAAAATGGTACAACCCCTGTAGAAAGTAATACCTACCAAAGTACAGGTACACTCATTATTTTACCCAGCAATCCCACTTCTGGGAATCGATCCTACAGACACAATATGAAATGTACAATAAGAAACGACACATTCAAAGTTATCCACTACTGCATTATTTTGTCCAACAAAAGACGGGACATAACCCAAGTATATAGAAATAGGGAATTGGTTGAATAAATCACAGTACATTTACACTATGTAGCTGTAAAAAAGAATAAGGGAAATCTCTGCATCCTAATATGGACAGATTTCCAAAATATACTGATGAAATAATATAAACCACTAAGCTACAGAACTGCATATACAGTACACTGCTTCTTTTGTAAAAGAGGAGGAGAAAATAAAATCATATATGCCTATATTTGCATTAAAAATATAATGAAAGAATAAACAACAAACTAATAAAATGAGGAAATAGAGGGAATGGGAAAGATACTAGATTTATGGTTCATATCATTTTCTTTCCACTTTTTAAATATTTTAAACCCATACAAATAAAGATAATTTACCAATTTATATTTTATTTTCAGAATTATACTAGGTAAAATTTCCAGATGAGTTTCACCAGCACTAAATTCAACATAGGAATGATTGCCAAATGCTACTCTCCCATTTAATTTCCCTCTGTGACTACTAATTTTTCTATGGCTTGAATCTAATTGATCAGATAACACACCAGAATAACCTTCCACTGGAAGAGCTTCAATGAAAATTTTTGTTTATTTAGCTCAAATGAAATCAGACTTGGAGCCCATTGCTGATTGAACCAAACCAGCACTGTCTTATCAGCTACAAGAGGGCTTTTTTAGTTTTTCAATTTGCTTGACAAGTCAATGAAGTTATTAGAATAAAACCTAACTTTTCTTTATCAAACCACAAAAAATTCATTATCTTATTCCATATTGTAATTGAAACTTATTTAACACTATGCACCCCCTTTTTCCAAAATGTACAAAAATTTTAACTTATTACCAAATGTTAAGCTTTATTTATACAATGTGTACTTAGATCATAACATTTTAGTCACTAAAGTTACCATACTTAAATTTGAAAAATTTTAACAATATTGCAAAAATATTTAAGAATGACAGGCATTAGAGGCCAATTATTTTAGATTACGCTTTTGATGAAGAGAAAGAGGAACTCTAAAATCATTTGTAATTCCAAAAAATAAACACTTCCAACACGCCGAGGTTTTCAAGATTTTCAGCAGTTTTATTTTTTCCTCAAAAGCCTAGTCATATTTTTTAAGACAGTTAATCTACAAATCAGTTAATTAACCCCCAAATAATTAACAGTTCATGGTACAATTATTTTATTCTTCTATTCATTCAACAAATATTTATTGAGTACCATCCGTATGCCAGGCACTCTTTCAGGTTCCCAGGATACAGCAGCAAACAAAAGGAACAAAATTCCTCCCCTCCTGGAATACACATTCTAATGGAAGAAACAATTTAAAATTAAATATGTCAGGCAATAGTAAGTGCCACGAAGAAAAATAAAATTCCTCCCCCTTTATTCTCTATTCTAATAAATGGCACCACCATTCACCCGTTTACTTAGGCCAAGAGCCTTGGAATCATGCTTGATTCCTCTCTTTCTTTAACCCCTATAACTAATCCAATATTTTGGCTCTGCTTTCAAAATATATTCTAAATCCAACTACTTCTCATCATCTCCTCCCCAACATCTTACTGCATGCTACAACCATCTCTTAGTTCTTATTACTGCAAATATCCCTTGACTGGTTTTCCTATTTCTTCTGTTACTCCAATCTTCACACAGCAGCCAGAATGTTCTTTATGTCACTTTCCTGCTCAAAACTCTCTTGTACCTTGCCATAACACTTAGAAATAAAATCAGTCTCTTTTTAGCCTACACTATCTGGACCCTCACTCATTTCCTACCATCTTCTCCCATTATGCTTCTCCTGAGTCTTCACACTGTGCCTGCTGTCTGGAAGGTACTTCCCCCAGAGAGCCGTATGGCTTGCTCCTTCACTCTTTTCAAACCTTTGCCAGAATAACTTTTTCTAACCACCTAATCAAAACTAATACCCCATCATATGTAACACTAACAACTAAATAGCACTATTATTTTATGAATCTATGTGTTTGTTTATTCTGTGAGTGCTCCACTAGAATGTAAGGTCCAAAAGGGCAGGGACATGTCTATTTTGTTCCCTGTTGTACCCCAGAGCCTGGAAGAGTACCTGGCACATAGAAGTTGTTCCATAAATATTTGTAGAATTAATGCATAAATTAATTCATGAATGAAGCCACCAAAATAATATAGATATATAACAATGTATAAAACTGTATATAATATGTTAACTGAAAAAGCAAGACACATGATAATATTCTTTTAATGTAATAAAATGAATATGGAAAAAGTTTAAAAGAAATATACAAATATAAGATTGTGACAGGGTGGTAGGATTAATTGTTGCCTGTTTCTTCTATCTTTTTACAAGCCATTACCTTACATTTATAAATTAAAATATAAAAATGTTATCTTTAGAAGGGAGCTACTACTAAAAATAAGCAATTAGCAATGGGAGATCATTTCTCTCCCCTCATTGATTGTCAAGGATGGAGTATATCAGTCACCTGAACTGCCTTTATAAAATTGTTTCCCATCTCCTCCTCCATTCTCCAGTCTATATCAAAGTAACCACTTCCAGGGTCTGATTATTGATGAATATTATATCCCTCAGCTGTATGAGTGGAAGGGGAAAAAAAAAGTCAAGAACCACTCCAAACACTAAGTTTTATAATTAACGTAACTCCAAAACCAGAAATACCTAAGTCCACATAGCAAACTCAAGGGTAAAAGGCAGATGATTCACATTATCGGAGTTACTACTACCTAGCAGGTACAGTGAAGAACACTTTATCTCCTTTTCTTTTTTTTGATACTGTTCCTGCAATGTAGGTGGTATAATCCCTATTTTAAAGATGAGAAAAATTTGCCTACTAGGGTGGTAAATTGCTTATAAAAACAATTAATTAATTGTTTAAAGAGGTCCATGCAGTGACCAATAATGAGAGAGTGTCGTAAACCAAGGATTATGATTAACTGGTTTCTGTACAACTTAACAGGGGAGGGCAGAGGATGGAAAACAAAGCCATGTGGCCAAAGGCACAGAAGTAGTAAGTGGGGAAGCCAGTTCCCCATATTTAATTATCAAATGACACTGAGCAAAACAGCTTTTGGAAATATTCCCCATATTTCTTTTCTGTAAGAGGCAGCTTTACACACAACTTAATTAAATAAGCAAGAGAGAAAATTGTTACTGCACCAAGAATACAGCTTTTTAACAACAAAATACATAAAGCAAAGGTCTAAAAGGAAATGCACCAAAACAACAGCAGCAGTGTTATAGGAGTGTAAGTAATTCCTAATATAGCTTCCAAAATTTTTATAATGTTGACATAATAGCTTTTTTAATGTTTCAACAGTGAAAAAGATCAAATAGATAAGATTCTATCATTAATACACCTTATGTTAATCTTAAAGCTGAGCAGTATAACACAAAACCATTCCATGAGGTAAGACAAGAATCAGTCCCTAAAGTAAAGTGCTTTACCAAGATCAAATATAGCAATCACATCATTCTTATAACATAAGAACCTCAGAAATGGAAGGCAGCAATTAAGCTAAAAAAGAGAAAACCTTTATCGGAAAACATTAGAGCAAACTTCTTCCCAGGTGAGAGCACTCAACAAGGGAGGTCAAGCTAAACAGCAAAGTCAAACAAACACAATGACAGGGTCTTGAAGGTTACATTTCTGCTACAAATAAGGAATATAAATTTAATGGTAAAAAGACCAAGATAAATCAACCAGAAATATATCTGGGTAAGAAAAATGACAATCAACAAATGATGCTAGAACTGCATATCAACATGTAAAAGAATGAAACTGAACACCTTTCTTTACACTATAGGCAAAAATTAACTCAAAATGGATCACAGACCTTAATGTAAAGATAAAATTATACAACTCAGGAAAAAAACAGGAGGAAATCTTCATAATCTTGGGTAAAGCAAAGGCTTCCTAGATACAACATCAAAAGCACAAGCAAAAAAATAAAAACTAGAGACACTGGACTTACATCAAAATTTAACTTTTGTGCAACAAGAAAAATGAAAAAACAAACCAAAAGAATGGAAGAAAGTATTTGCAAATCCTATTCCTAGTAAGAGACTTATATCCAGAATATATAAAGAACTCTTACAACTCAATAATAAAAGACAATCCAAGTAAAAACTGAGCAAAGGATCTCAACAGACATTGCTCCAAAAAAGATAAATAAATAATATGCACATGAAAACATTAACCATTAGGGAAATGCAAATCAAAATGACAGTGAGACGCAACTTCGTATCCACTAGAATGGCTAAAATAAAAAAGATACTAACAAGTGCTGACAAGGATATGGAGAAACTGGAACACTTACACATTGCTGGCAGGAATGCAAAATGGTACAGACATTTTGTTAAACAGTTTGGCAATTCCTCAAAATGTTGTATGATTCCATTTATACAAAGTGAACAGAATAGGCAAACCCATAAAGACACCAAGTAGTGACTGCCTTGGGAAGGGGGACAGAATGAAGAATGACTGCTAATGGGTATGGGGTTTCTTTTGGGGGTGATGAAAATGTTCTAAAATTAGACTGTGGTGACTATTACACAGCTCTGCGAATACACTAAAAAAACACTGAATTGTATAGTTTAAATGGGTGAACTGTACAGGGTATGAATTATATCCCAATAAAGCTACTGTTTTAAAGGCAATGTATTTCACTGTTAGATTTTAAAGTCTGTTTTAAAATCTTAAATAGCAATTAAGACTGAATGTTAATTGCTAGCACCCAGAGAGCAAAGTGAGGATATGGCTTATTCTGAATAACTGATGTGAAAGAAGACTAGAGATATGTAAACGTGATTTGAAAAATGAAAATATGAAGCTATTGTTCATGAGTGATTTGTGATCACTATTTTAGTATTAGCACTACAAGGCAAGAATCAATAGTATTTTAAAAACAAGACATGCCCTAACATCTTATGGGCCTCTTTCCTCATCTGCAAAATCAGGACTTGTAGTTGAGATGAAGACAGAGAAGAAAGAGATGGCTGCTTTCCCAAAAGAATTTGCTAGGCAACAGCCTCTATAAGCATGGATAAGCTTGGGACTTTCAGAATTACAGTAAGTAAGGAAAGGCACTCCTTATGATACATGGGAATCAACTAACATTGCATTTACTGTTCAAGCTTAAATAAGGGTAGTTGTATAGTCAAGTCACTGTGGCTCCTCAAACAAAAAGGGATAAAACTGGAAGAATAATTTGGTACCAAAAATTATTATTATCTAGTTCCTCTTCATTTACAAAATCTTTCTCAGGAACAGCTACGAACCCAGTGCCTTAAAAATGCTACCTCAGAAGAAATAGGAAAGACTATGAAGAGGGATAGAGTTTGAGATTTACAGTTAAGAGTAAAGTTAGGGAAGAGAGCCTACTGCCTTTATCAAACCTGTTTAATAACTGTGGTGGAAAACCAGGAGACAATGATTATGGAAGTGCACCCAGGGTAAAGCATGAGATGTGAAACATCAAGTCTGTGCATGCTGCTGCCTCTGAATGGAATAAGGAAGAAAGATGATATCATCCCCTGTGAATATGGGAAGAACAAGCTAGACTAAAGACAAAGACAGTGGATACTACTTGTATTATAGGATGTTCTAGTGATTGAATCTTGGGTCCGATAGTAAGATTTAGGGTTATCCACCAAAGACCAGATGAAGCCAAAAATGAAAAGCCCCTAATAATGATAAAAGGGAGTCAGGAAAAGCAACTAAAAGTAGTAGGACAGTGCAGCGGTTTTCAAAACTTTTTTTTTTTACCATGTTCCCTTAGGACAAAAGATCCCTAATCCATCTACCCCAACAAAACCTGACTTTCCAGTGAAAAAAACAACTCAGTGACAACAATGAGGCAAATCTGCGGGAGAATGGGTAACATATTTTAAACATAATATGTATACTCCTCAGACAAGATAATGGAAAATTACAGGCCAAAATTCAGCTGAACAAATATGCATTACTATTCAGTGGAGAGCTAACATAATAAATCACAACGAACTAAATTGATAACACTAAATTAAGTCATTTATCCTATAAACCAAGAACGACAGCAATTAAAAATCGCAACCAACTCAAGACAACATTGATGGTGTTCTGATGAAGAATCCTTCCTAAAAACTCTGGTAATCCCAACTGTTCCAGCAGGAGCTTTGCTTGGCTGCCAACTATATAGCTCAGCAGCCAAATATCTTAGTAGAATACTGAAACAGCATCCTCAGTAACTCTAATAATATTTTGTTTCATGAAAACCAAATATTAATAACCATTAATAATGCACATAGAATACCAGTAAGTAGTCCTTAGTTTTTATAAAAGAAAAGATAATGAAATGAGGGTCATTCACCCCTAAGAACTCAAGTGAAAAGAGAGGAGCATGACGGTCATGATCATAATGCAGTAAGGGACAAAAAGCAAACTACTAAGGATGGTCATGTCCCATGTCCAGGGATGGCACTGGTAGAACTGTGCTAACAATATGCCCTGGAGAAGGAAGCTGTGCAGGTGGAAATGAGGAGTCTAGTCTCCAGCCTGCCTCTCCTTCAAACACCTTCATGAGGCAACTCTCCCCATGAAAAAACAAGCAGTGAGTAATAACTTTTTTGAAGGGAGGAACAGCGACCCAAGACAGTACAAGGTGGGCAAGATAATTCTCTCTGTTGGTTGCATGGAGATCAGAAGGTGCCACAGGAAGGACGAAGATAAGTTAGTTCTAGGGCACGAATACACTGAGGGGAAAGAAAAAGGTAGTTTGAAATTGCGCTTGGTGAGTAATTAACATAAAGTACTGGTAGTTGGTGATCCCCAATTGAGGCAGAAAAACAGAGATTAAGAATGCAGACTCTGGATCCAGAATGCGTGAGCAGGAATCACGACTCTCCTACTTTATTTTCTCTGTGACCTTGGGCAAGTCACTTAACCTCTCTGTGCTTCATCTGTAAAATGAGGGCAATAATAGTACCTTCCTAATAGGGCTGTTGTGCGGTTTGAATAAGTTATACTTGTAAATCGCTTAATAAATGTCTTGCACTTTACATAGTAAGTGGTACCTAAGTTTTGTTAAATAAGTTGAGGTGGGTGGCGGCTTGTTTTGACGACTCCAAATAAAATGGGGGTGTGTGGGCAAAGTAATGATCACAGGGAACGGAGGGGAGATAACGTCTCTTCGGTGAGAACTACCAGGAGGCTGCACATTTGGGGAGGCCGTCCTCCTGACAGGGCTCAGCGAGCACCCGCTCACAGGACAGGTTGAAGGAAACTTCCCTCCTTCCAGGCCTAGGATTTTCAAGAACTCGATTCTGAGAAGTGGTTGTGATTCTGAGGCAAGAGTTTAATTTCCGAGCAACAGACCATGCGGTGAATTCTGTTTTGCCTGAAGAGCAGGACTTGAGTCTAGGGAAGGACGGGGTTTGAGTCGGAGGCAGAAGGGTGATGTCCTCAGGGGGAAGCTATGCTAAAAGCCACCACCTGCCGGGCGCGCTCCCGCTGCCCGCGCCGGTCTAGCCTCGGAGGGAGAACGACGGCTGCCCCAGCCCCGAGGGAGGCAGGAGGAGCCTCGGCGCCGACGGTCGGAAGGGACCCCACGGCGGGACTGCGGAGGGGGACCCGCCTCACCGCGGGTGGAGGTCGCTCGCCTGGCTCTCCGAAGGGAGGGGCCGGCGCTGGCCCTGCGGGTGGCTGGCCGGTCGGGAGCACAGCCCCGAGGGAGCCTGCCCCCGGGTCCCGCCCATGCCCGCCCATCTGTGGCCCCGGTACCCAGGGTACCTGAGCGTGGGCCCGATGCAGGCCGTGTCGGTGCTCTCGATCTCTCGGAGGATCCGCTCGTGCTCCGCCGCCGTCTCCAGGCTCTCCGCCTCCGCCATCTTACCCCGCTCCATAGACTGGGGGTGCCCGGCAGCGCGTGCCCTCCTTCAGCTCGGCTCACCTTTCGCTCGCTCTCGCTCTCTCTCTCTCCTTCTCTCTCTCCCTCTCTCTCGCTCTCTCTCGCTCGCTCTCTCTCCGCTCTCTCACCCCAGTCTCCAGATCCTCCCGAGCCTCCTGCTACCCGCAGGACGACCCCTCCCTCAGATGCGGCACGCCCCCTAGCGTCACCACGTCCGCAGACGTTCCGCGCAATTCCCGCTGGGATTGTAGTTCTCTGGGAGACGGGGTTCCACACGTTATTCACTGAATCCGCAAACACGTGTTAAAAGCTCCACTATAAAGGAAGGAACAGTTAACGACTTCATATGCAACGGAGATTAAGTCCGGTAATGGCACTAAACCTACAAATTCTTAAGACCCTTGCCTCAAAGCACAAAAGCCTCTATAGGCCCGAATATTAAGAAAGGACTAACTAGATTTCTGCGGACAGCGATCTTATAAGTTAACAGGGAGGAAAAGCTCAAAACTACGAAACCCGAAACTAAGAGATAAGGCATAATGTACCGTAAGCCAGTTCAGAGAATCGAGCACAATGATCATTTCTGGCTGCGAAGGATTCATTGAGAGACTAAGCCTGAACATTTTTAAAAGATGTGATTGGAAGGTGTGAGGAGCACCCAGAAAGTCAACAAAAACTTCATTTGCACTGGTGTGTAGAGAAGTAGTAGCAAGAGATGGGTCTGGAAAAGCATCTTGGAAAAGGAATACCGGGAAGAGAAATTTGTACTTTATTCTAATGGCTCCACTGGTCCAACAACCAACTGCATCAAAAGCACCTTGGATCCTTTTTTTACATACAGACCAAAGTTCCTACATATGGACATTCTTATCCAGGCATCTGCATTTCATAAATTCACCAGATTAGAGTTTTTAAATCATATTTATTGTTCACTGCTTGAGTTTTTAAATATAACACAATGACTGGGAATCCACTGAAGGTTTTTAAGAAGAGTAGTGACACAAACCAAATCTTGGCCTTAGGAAACTTGATCTAAAGCAAGTGTGCAAGGTGGACAGAAATAGAAAATTTGGAGACAGGAAAATGCTATAGAAAATGTTAAGGCCTAAACCAGGGAAGTGGCAATGAGAATGAAAAAGAATGGACAAGTAAGAAAAGCATTGTAAAAGCAGAATTGGCATGATTTACTAGGTATGGGGAAGGAGGATGTTGGGTATTACTCCAAGGTTTGGAGCAGAGTAGCCAGGAGAATGGTGTTGCCATCAACAAAAAAAGGCACGGGGCTTCCCTGGTGGCGCAGTGGTTGAGAATCCGCCTGCCGATGCAGGAGACACGGGTTCGTGCCCTGGTCCAGGAAGATCCCACATGCCGCGGAGCGGCTGGGCCCGTGAGCCATGGCCGCTGAGCCTGCGCGTCCGGAGCCTGTGCTCCGCAACGGGAGAGGCCACAACAGTGAGAGGCCCGCATACCGCAAAAAAAAAAAAAAAAAAAAAAAAAAAAAAAAAAAAAAAAGGCACGTAAGAACCAAACTGGAAGTTGAGGCTAAATAATTTATGCCATGGATAATTATGCAATCATTAAGGAGAAAGAGAAAAGACTCTATATTCAGATATGAAACTGTCTTCAAATAGTAGGGTTGAGTGGGGGGAAAATGCATGAAACAGTATATACAGCATATTTTCATTAAAAAAAAAATATTCAAGCAACCTAAGTGTCCATCAGCAGATGAATGGATAAAGAAGATGTGGTATACACACACACACAAACACACACACACACACACACACACACACACACACACACAGAGTGGAATACTACTCAGCCATTAAAAAGAATGAAATGTTGCCATTAGCAACAGCATGGATGATGGACCTGGAGTGAATTATGGTAAGTGAAATAAGTCAGACAGAGAAAGACAAATATTGTATGATATCACTTATATGTGGAATCTAAAAAAATAAAATAACTAGTGAATACAAAAAAAAGAAACAGACTCACAGATATAGAGAACAAACTAGTGGTTACAAGTTGGGAGAGGGAAGTGGGGAGGGGCAAGATGGGGGAGGGGATTAAGAGGTACAAACTACTATGTATAAAATGAATAAGGGTATTCATCCTGTACAAGGATATTGTACAGCACAGGGAATATAACCAATATTTTATAATAACTATAAATGGGATATAAACTTTAAAAATTGTGAATGACTTTGTTGTACACCTGAAACTTATATAATATTGTACATCAACTATACTTCAGGAAAAAGAGAAAAGGAGATAAACAACAAGGTCATACTGTATAGCACAGAGGACTATATTCAATATCCTATGATAAACCATAATGGAAAAGAATATTTTACAAAAGAATATAGGAGCTTCCCTGGTGGCGCAGTGGTTGGCAGTCTGCCTGCCAATGCAGGGGACATGGGTTCGAGCCCTGGCCTGGGAGGATCCACATGCCACGGAGCAGCTGAGTCCATGTGCCACAGCTACTGAGCCTCCACTCCAGAGCCCGCGAGCCACAACTGCTGAGCCCACGTGCCACAACTACTGAAGCCTGCACGCCTGGGGCCCATGCTCCGCAGCAGGAGAGGCCACGACAGTAAGAGGCCCATGCACCCCAACGAAGAGTGGCCCCACTCGCGGCAACTAGAGGAAGCCCATGCACAGCAACAAGTACCCAACACAACCATAAATAAATAAATAAATTTATTTATTTTAAATGTATATATGCTGTACAGCAGTAATTAACACAACATTGTAAATCAACTATATTTCAAGGAAAAAAATGCAAGTGGGATTGATCGTAGAATCTTTTTGTTTGGTTGAATAAAAAACTGAACACTGGGCTTCCCTGGTGGCTCAGTGGTTGAGAGTCTGCCTGCCGATGCAGGGGACGCGTGTTCGTGCCCCAGTCCGGGAAGATCCCACATGCCGTGGAGCGGCTGGGCCTGGGAGCCATGGCCGCTGAGCCTGCACGTCCGGAGCCTGTGCTCCACAACAGGAGAGGCCACAACAGTGAGAGGCCCACGTACCGCAAAAAAAAAAAAAAAAAACTGAACAGATATATTTGTTGACAAAAACAAAAAGAATACTGTATTGCATAATTGAAAGTAGCTAAGTGACTAGATCTTAAAAATTCTCACAAGAAAAAAAAAAGTTCTGTAACTACATATGGTGATGAATGTTAGCTACACTTATTTCACAACATATAGAAATATCAAATCACTATGTTGTACACCAGAAATTACTAATGTTGTATGTCATTTATACCTCAATTAAAAAATCATGGGAGGGCTTCCCTGGTGGCGCAGTGGTTGAGAATCCGCCTGCCGATGCAGGGGACACGGGTTCGGGCCCCGGTCCGTGAAGATCCCATGTGCCGCGGAGCGGCCCGGCCCTTGAGCCATGGCTGCTGAGCCTGTGCGTCCGGAGCCTGTGCTCCGCAATGGGAGAGGCCACAACAGTGAGAGGCCCGCGTACCACCAAAAAAATAAAAAATAAAAATAAAAAATCATGGGACTTCCCTGGTGGTCCAGAGGTTAAGACCACACTCCCAATGCAGGGGGCCCGGGTTTGATCCCTGATCAGGGAACTAGATCCCACATGCCTCAACTAAGAGCCCGCATGCTGCAACTAAAGATCCACATGCCACAATTAAGATCCCAAGTGCCACAACTAAGACTCAGGGCAGCCAAATAAATAAATATATTTTTTTAAATTCATATATATGCTTATATATACATAAAATACTACACAGATAGAATATTTCTGAAAGGATATCCAAGGAACTGTCAACAGTAGTGGCAGCCCGGAGAGAGATTGGGAGGAAGGGACCTGAAGTAGGAGGAAGATAATTTTTACTTATGTATGCACTTTTGGAATTCTTTCCCTCGTGTATGTACTGCTTTTTTAAAAAAAATTGTAGTTATTAATTAAAAACACATTTTAAAAATAAACCAGTAGTGAGGAGAATGGGTTACAAGTCCTGGTTTACGAGAAACTGAGCAAGTAGCTAAACCTGTCTGTTTCTAGATAATCTCTGGCTGTCTTCACCTTGTTTCATTACTCATGCTTAAACAATTTCAGACAGACGTTGGAGAGGTAGGGAGAGTATGGAGCCTTCCATGTTTCTAAAGACCTCTTGAAATATATGAGAGAAGATCCCTTCAGTCACCAATTTTAGCGTCTCACTCAGCAAAAAGCTTTTTGTACATCACAGGAAGATGGGTATGTAGACCAGAAATGTATAGTAGTGGTTAACCTAGCTTCTGCCACGGTCAGCAGGGTTTTTTTAGCCCCCTCAAAGGCCAGGGATCTCACATGAGTTCTTACCAGCAAGGGTGTGTGAGTTTGGAGTGACTAGTGTAGGAAACTCCAATGAAGATGGCCTAACAGGAATGTCCTCTAAATAGAATGTCAGGTCAGTGTGGAATGACCAGAAAAGTACTGGACTAAGAGTTGGGGCCCTTCAGTTGAGTTCCAGTTTAGTAGTTAAAATGTATTGGGCACTTTCTGGTGCCAAGCACAATACAGAAAGTAAGCACTTCATATTCATCATTAAGTCCTTACAACAATCCTTTGCTATAGATATTATATATCTCATTTTACACATGAGAAAGCTGAGAAATTAGGTAATACCTCAAGCCTCACAGTGTAAGTGATCACACCGATATTCAAACTCAAGTCAATCTCATTCCAAGCTCTATTTCCTGATCATTCAACCATACTGTCCCACCCACCCCCTCCATTGCCACACATTTATTGTGTGAACTTAAGCAAATCATTCTGCCTCTCTGCATCTGCTTCCCCATTAGTATAATGGATTGTATCATTTCTCAGACCCCTTCCAAATCACTTTGAAGCCCTCTTCAAAGAACTACCTCTTTCCCCTTGTTCACTTTATTTTTTATTTATTTTTTTTTTTGCTGTACGCGGGCCTCTCACTGTTGTGGCCTCTCCCGCTGCGGAGCACAGGCTCCGGACGCGCGGGCTCAGCGGCCATGGCTCACGGGCCCAGCCACTCCGCGACATGTGGGATCTTCCCGGACCGGGGCACGAACCCGTGTCCGCTGCATCGGCAGGCGGACTCTCAACCACTGCGCCACCAGGGAAGCCCCCCCTTGTTCACTTTAAATGAACCGATTTTTCGTCTCCTGCCTCAGTAGATTTACAGCCTCTCAATACTCTGCACTGCCACATTTAAACTTTTCTTCTGACCCCCTAATTTCTCAACCCTCCTGATGAAGTAGGGCACCAGGTTGAGCTGTGGTCATGTTCCTCAGAAATTTAACCACTTGGCTCACAGATTCCCTATCCACCTCATTCTCTACCATCATCCTGAGGCACTTCAACATCAACATGGATAACCCACCCAAGACCTTGACTTCATGGATCCCAACTATGCCAACCATGTTCCTCATGCCACATAGGCAATGCATTCACAGCCTCATTTTTTCCTTTACATTCTATTAACATTGCTCTATCGGCAAGACTACAAGCTCTGAAATTCCTCTCTGTGCCCCCCTTTCCATCCACCTCTTCCTCTGCCTAATTTCCATGGGGCCTACACATTACTCTAATCTTTGTCTTCATTTCTGATTTTTATAAAATCTGTTGGCATTTTCCCCTTCTATCTTGAATTTTCTTCTATCCAAGCTTCCAGTTCAGAGAGATCTGAGTTTGATCCCTGGCTTCTCCATTAATCAGCAGGTGAGTTTGAGTAAGTTATGGCTTCCGTAAGCTACAGTTTTCTCAGGTATAAAATGGAGTTTATAATATCTACCTTAGGCATTTGTAAGTATTAAGAATACTTAATGTAAGGGGCCCAGCGCAGGGCTTGGCAGAATAAATGTTAGAAGCTACTCACCCCATGTTTCCATACTTCCATGAGCCACCAATTTGACTAAACCATTTCTAGATCTTTAGCTTCCTTTAACATCTTGATGTTCATCATACCAACACTGCCAGTTCCTCCCCCTTCTACTGTCATGGGGACAAAATGTTGTGACCATGATAACTAACACCACAGCACATTTGTGTTGCTCAGTATCATTTGGACCCTCAAGGCTGTTCAACCGTCCTTTGACTTCTATTTCTGCTCACAGCACCCATTTATAATCCTTTCCTCTCTACTTAAAATCCTAGACCTGCTTCTATCCTTCTTGCTCTTAGAAAAGGCATTTGCCTCCCACTTCACTGAAATGACCACCATTCATTATGAAAACTTCAATTTCCCTACTGTTCACCATCTTTTCATCCAACTCCTCCTCATCTCCTGTGTAAGAGAAATGGGGATCACTGTCACCTGCTGAAGTCAACTTCTCCTCTGGGAGAAGTTCCCACAACTATTTACCTTCCCTCCTACAGCTCCAGATGTTCCTTCTTTTCTTTACCTTGATCAGTAAACATATGCTTGAGTCTTTCCAAATAAAAATCTCTCCTTTCAAACTGGATAACCAAATGCAGATGAATGAAATTGGACCCTTATCTCACATCAGACACAAAAATTGACTCAAGATTTATTAAAGACCTAAAGGTAAGACTAGAAACTGTAAAACTACTAGAAGAAAACACAGAGTAATTGGTCTTCATAACAATTTTTTTTGGATGTGATGCCAAAAGTGCAAGCAAAACAAGCAAAAATGAACTAGTGGAACTACATCAAACTAAAAAGCCTCTGCCCAGAAAAAAAAAAAAAAGCAGAACAAAAACAAAAACAAAACTATCATTGAAATGAAAAGGTAACATACCAAATGGTAGAAAATATTTACAAATGATATATCTGATAAGGGGTTAATATCCAAAATAAAGAACTCATACAACTCAAAACAAAACAAACAATAAAAAAACCAATTGAAAAATGGGCAGATCTAAATAGACATTTTTTCTTCCAGTTTTATTGAGATATAATGGACATACAACACTGTATAAGTTGTTAACTTACATTAATCATGAAATGATTACCACAATAAGATTAGTGAATATCCATCATACCATATAGATACAAAATTAAAGAAATTTTTTTAAAAAACATTTTTCTTATGATGAGAACTCTTGGATTTACTCTCTTAACAACTTTCATATATAACATACAGCAATGTTAATTACATTTATTATGTTTTACATTACATATCTTTTACTTGTTTATCTTATAACTGGAAGTTTGTACTATTTGACAACCTTCATCCAATTCCCCCTCCCCCTATACCCTGCTTCTGGTAACCGCATATCTGATCCGCTTTAATATGAGTTTGGTTGTTTGGTTTGGAAGTATAATTGATTTACAATACTATGTTAGTTCCTGTTTAACAACATAGTGATTTGGTGTTTTTATACTTTTCAAAATGATCACAACAATAAGTCTAGTTGCACTATGTTATTATAAAAACATACTAAAATTATTGGCTATATTCCCCACACTGTACATTTTATACCTGTGACTCATTTATTTTGCAGCTGGAAGTTTGTATCTCTTAGTCTCCCTCACCGATTTCTTCCCCCTCCCCATACCCCACCCCTCTGGCAGCAACATGTTTCTTCTCTGTATCTATGAGTCTGTTTCTGTTTTTTTATGTTTGTTCATTTGTATTACTTTTCAGATTCCACATATAAGTAAAATCATACAGTATTTGTCTTTGTCTGACCTATATCACTTAGCATAATACTCTAGGTCCATCCATGTTGTCACAAATAGCAAGATTTCATTCTATTTTGTTATATATAGTGTGTGTTTATTATATATATGTGTATGTCTTTTTATTATTCATATATATATATATATATATATATATATATATATATATATATATATATATATATACCACATCTTCTTTATCCATTCATGGGCACATGGGTTTCTGCCGCATCTTGGCTATTGTAAATAATGCTGCAATGAACATAGGTGTTCATATAACTTTCTAATCACTGTTTTTGTTTTCTTCAGATAAATATCCAGGAGTGAAATTGCTATTTTTTGATTTTGGGGGGAATCTCCATACTGTTTTGCACAGTGGCTGTACCAATTTACATTCCCACCAGAGTGTGCAATGGTTCTCTTTTCTCCACATCATTGCCAACACATGTTATTTCTTGTCTTTTTGATAATAGTCATTCTGACAAGTGTGAAGTGATATTTCATGTGTGGTTTTGCTTTGGATTTCCTTGATGACTAGTGATGTTCACCATTTTTTCATGTGCCTGTTGGCCATGTGCCATCTGTATATCTTCTTTGGAAAAAGGTCTATTCAGATCCTCTGCACATTGTTTGTTCTTTTGATGTTGACTTATATGAGTTTCTTGTATATTTTGGATATTAATCCCTTATTTAATATACCTTTTGCAAATATCTTCTCCCATTCAGTAGGTGGCCTTTTGGTTTTTTTGATAGTTTTCTTTGCTGTGCAAAAGCTTTTTAGTCCCACTTGTTGTTTTCTTTTTTTTGTCTTTGAGTCCCTTGCCTGAAGTGACATATCAAAAAATGTTAGTAAGCTGTCAAAGGGAGTACCGCCTATGTTTTTTCTTCTAGACGTTTTACAGTTTCAGGTCTTACATTTAAATCTTTAATCCATTTTGAATTTATTTTTGTTCATGGTATGAGAGAGTAGTCCAGTTTGATTCTTTTGCATGTAGCTGTCCAGTTTTCCCAAAACCATTAAGTAAAGAGGATGTCATTTACCCATTGTATATTCTTTCATCCTCAATTGTAGGTTAATTGCCCATAAAACTTTGGGCTCGTTTCTGAGCTTTCTATTCAGTTCCATTGATCTGTGTGTTTGCTTTTGTGCCCGTACCATATGGTTTTGATGACTGCAGCTTTGTAGTATAGTTTAAAATCCAGGAGCATGAAATCTCCAGCTTTGTTCTTCTTTCTCAAGATTGTTTTGGCTATTTGGGGTCCTTTGTGTTTCCATACAAATTTTAGAATTATTTTTACTTCTGTGAAAAATGCTGTTGGTATTTTGATAGGGATTGCATTGAATCTGTAGATTGCCTTGGGTAGTACAGTCATTTTAGCATTATTAAGTATTCCAATCCATGAATATGATATATCTTTTTATCAGTTTGTGTTGTCTTCAATTTCTTTCACCAGTGTATTACAGTTTTTTGAATGCAGGTCTTTTACTACCTTAGTTAGATTTATTCCTAGGTATTTTATTCTTTGTGATGCAATTGTAAAAGAGACTGCTTTCTTAATTTTCCTTTCTGATAGTTTGTTGTTAGTGTATAGAAACACAACAGATTTCTGTATATTAATTTCTATCCTGCAACTTTACCAAATTTATCGATGAGCTCTAGTAGTTTGTCAGTACTCTCTTAAGAATGTTCTATGTATAGTATCATGTCATCTGCAAACAGTGATTGCTATGGCTAAGACTTCCAATACTATGTTGAATAAAAGTAGTGAGAGGGGCCTCCTAGTCTTGTTCCTGATGTTAGAGGAAATGCTTTCAACTTTTCACCATTCAGCATGATGTTAGCTGTGGGCTAACATCATGCTCAATGTATGGCCTTTATTATGTGGAGGTATGTTCCCTCTCTACTCACTTTGTTGAGAGTTTTTATCATAAATTCAAGTTGAATTTTGTCAAAAGCTTTTTCTGCACCTATTGAGATGATACATGATTTTTATTTTCAAATAGTTAATGTGGTATATCACATTAACATTGCAGATATTGAACCATCCTTGCATTCCTGGGATAAATCCCACTGGATCATGATATGATCCTTTTAATGTATTGTTTAATGTGGTCTGCTAATATTTTGTTGAAGATTTTTGAATGTATGTTCATCAGTGATATTGACCTGTAATTTTCTTTTTTGTGTGATATCTTTGTCTGGTTCATTAACCTTTTCTATTTTTTTTTTTTTTAGTCTCTCTTTCTTTTATTTCTGCTCTGATCTTTATGATTTCTTTCCTGCTACTAACATTAGGTTTTATTTGTTCTTCTCTTTCTGTTTCCTTTAGGTGTAAGGTTAGGTTATTTATCTGCAATTTTTCTTGTTTCCTTCGGTAAGCTTGTATCATATAAACTTCCCCCTTAGAACTGCTTTTGCTGCATCCCATAGATTTGGGAACATTGCGTTTTCATTTTCATTTGTCTCCAGGTATTTTTTTATTTCCTATTTGATTTCCTCAGTGATTCACTGGTTGTAGCATAGTGTTTAGCCTCCACATCTTTGTGTTTTTCTTTTCTTTTTTTTAATAAATTAATTTATTTATTTTGGGCTTTGCTGGGTCTTCATTGTTGTGCACAATCTTTCTCTAGTTGTGGCCAACAGGGGCTACTCTTCATTGCAATGCACAGCCTTCTCATTGCAGTGGCTTCTCCTGTTGCAGAGCACAGGCTCTAGGCACACGGGCTTCAGTAGTTGTGGCATGCAGGCTCAGTAATTGTGGCTTGTGGGCTCTAGAGAGCAGGCTCAGTAGCTATGGCACATAGGTTTAGTTGCTCTGCAGCATGTGGGATCTTCTCAGGCCAGGGATTGAACCCATGTCCCCTGCATTGGCCGGCAGATTCTTAGCCACTGTGCCACCAGAGAAGTCCCCTTTTTTTTTCTTATAGTTGATTTCTAGTCTCATAACTTTGTAGTCACAAAAGATTCTGGATATGATTTCAATTTTCTTAAATTTATTGAGACTTGTTTTGTGGCCCAGCATGTGATCTATCCTGGAGAATGTTCCATAGCACTTGAAAAGAATGTGTATTCTGCTGCTTTTGGATGGAATGTTCTATATATATCTACTAAACAACATGGTCTAATATGTCATTTAAAGCCACTGCTTCCTTACTGATTTTCCATCTGGATTATCTGTCCACTGATGTAAGTGAGGTGCTAACATCCCTTGCTATTATTGTATTATGAGTCTATTTTGTCTGGTATAAGTATTGCTACCCCAGCTTTCTTTTGATTTCCATTTTCATGGAATACCTTTTTTCAGCAACTCACTTTCAGTCTGTGTGTTTCTTTAGATGTGAAGTGAGTCTTTTGTAGGAAGCATATATATGGGTCTTGTTTTTATATCTATTCAGCCACTCTATGTCTTCTGATTGGAGCATCTAATCCATTTACATTTGAAGTAATTATTGATAAGTATGTACTTATTGTCATCTTGTTCATTGTTTTGGTGTTGTTTTTGTAGTTCCTTTTTTGTTCCTTTTGTTTCCTTTGTTCTCTTCCCTGGTGATTTGATGACTATCTTTAATGCTAAGTTTGGATTCCTTTCTTTTATCTGTGTGTATCTATTTCTTTAAATTAATTTATTTTATTTTTGACTATGTTGGGTCTCCGTTGCTGCACACAGGCTTTCTCTAGTTGCGGCGAGTGGGCTACTCCTTGTTGCAGTGCACAGGCTTCTCATCACGGTGGCTTCTCTTTGTTGTGGAGCATGAGCTCTAGGCACCTGGACTTCAGTAGTTGTGGCTTGCAGGCTTTGTTGCTCCATGGCATGTGGGATCTTCCCAGACCAGGGCCCGAACCCATGTCCCCTGCATTGGTAGGTGGATTCCCAGCCACTGTGCCACCAGAGAAGCCCTGTGTGTGTATCTATTATAGATATTTAGTTTGTGGTTACCATGAGGTTTATACATAGCTATCTTCCTATCTATTTATCTATATCTATATCCATATCTATTTATCTATCTACATGATTATTTTAAGTTGTTGATCTGTTAATTTCAAATACATCTTAACAACCTTTTGTTCTTACTCCTCCCTATGTTTATTGTCTTTGACACTGTATTTTACATCTTTTTGTTTTGTGTATCCCTTAACTACTTATTGCAGGTATAAATGATTTTACTACTTTTGTCTTTTAACCTAACTATTAGCTTTATACATGGTTGACTTACTACTTTTACTGTGTATTTCCTTTTACAATGAGATTTTACCTTTCATACTTCTCATTTTTCTAGTTGGTGCCTTTTCTTTTTTGCTTAGAGAAGTCCCTTTAACATTTCTTGTAAGTCTGGTTTGGTGGTGCTGAACTCTGTTAGTTTTTGCTCATCTGTAAAACTTTTAATCTTTCCATTGAATCTGAATGGAATTCTTGCCAGGTAGAGCATTCTTGATTATAGATTTTTCCCTTTCATCATTTTAAATATATCCTACTACCCCCTTCTGACCTGCAGAATTTCTGCTGAAAATTTAACTGATAGCCTTATGGGAGTTCCCTAGTACATAACTTGTTGCTTTTCCCTTGCTGCTTTTATCTCTCTTTATCTTTCATTTTTGCCATGTTAATTACAATGTGTCTTGGTTTGTCCTCTTTGGGTTGATTTTTTTGGGGACTCTCTGTACTTTCTGGACCTGGATGTCTGCCTCCTTTCACAGGTTAGGGAATTTTTCAGGTATTATATCTTCAAATACATTCTCTGCCCCTTTCTCTCTCTCTTCCCCTTCTAGGACCCCGCAATGTGAATGTTAGTAAACTTGATGTTGTCTCAGAGGTCTCTTAAACTGTCTTCATTTCTTTTTATTCTTTATCTTTTTTCCATTCAGCTTCAGTGATTTCTATGACTCTGTCTTCCACCTCACTCATCTGTTTCTCTGTATTATCTAATCTACTGTTGATTCTTTCTAGTTGATTCTTTTATCATTTCAGTTATTGTATTCTTCATCTCTGTTTGGTTCTTCTTTATGTTTTCTAACTCTTTCTTTAAAACGTTTAACTTCTCAGTCTGTTCATCCAATCTTCTCCCAAGTCCTTTGAACATCTTCATGATCATTACCTTGAAGTTTTTATCAGGTAGATTACATATCTCCACTTCACTTAGTTCTTCTGCTGAGTTTTTTTTTTTCTTGTTCCTTCATTTGGAACATATGCCTCTGTTGCCTCATTTTGCCTAATTTGCTGTTTTCACTCTATGTATGTGGTAAGTTGGTTATGTTTCCCAAACTTGGAGCAGTAGTCTTTTGTAGGAAATGTCCTGTGTGTCCCAGCAGTGCACTCTCCTCTGGTCACCAGAGCTATACGCTCTAGGGGTGATCCCTATTTGAGTTGTGTGGTTTCTGGTGTGGTAGACTGTCGACTATGAGTGGTCTGATAGGTGTGGTTAGTTCCCAGTCCAGTTGGTTGCCAAACCTTGCATTATGCTGAAGCTGGTGGCCACTGGTAAGCAGTGCTGGGTCATAAGGCTGCTGGCTGAAGGGCCCCAGGTGTCCCAGCGCTGGTGCTGGTGGCTCACTGATAGGCAGAGCTGGGTTCTGGAGTGGGTAGTTGCATGACTGGTGGTCCCACATCTACTGTCAGCATGCTGGTGGGCATAGCTGGTTCCTGTTCCTGTCATGGCTGGCTGTGGGGTCTGGTATTTCCCAAATCTGATGTTGGCCAGCTGAGTGGTCCAAAGTGTCTCAGAGCTGGTTTCAGCAGGCTGGTGGGCAGGGCTTAGGATGGAAGGAGGTCCCAGGGCTGGTGTTGGCCTGCTGGTAGGCACAGCCAGGGACAAGGGCATCTGGAGGCTCCAGCCAGCTCACTGGTGGGTAGATCTGTTTTCAGGTCTCTGGCTGCAGTTTCCTAGAAATCTCAGATCCCGCTGGTGGGCAGGCCCAATTCCTAACAGGGCTGGCTGTGGGGTCCAGTGTGTCCCAACACTGGTGTCAGCCCCACTGATGGGTGGGTGGGGCCGGATCCTGGGCCAGCTGGCTGAGGGACCCAAAATGTCCCAGAGCTGGCATTGGCCTTCTGGTGTGCAGAGCCAGGGCCCAGGAGTCCTGGGACTTGTACCTGCACACTGGTGGGTGGGGCTAAGGCCCAGGGGCACTGAGGCTGGTTGGTGAGGCTGGTCCTGGGGCTAGTGCTGGCCCATTGGTGGGTGGAGATGGGTCCCAGGGTCTCTGGCTATAGGGCCCTGGGGGTTCTGGGGCTAGTGCAAGCCCACTGTTGTGTGGGGACATGTCCTGGGCCCACTGGTGGACAGGGCCCAGTCCAGGCATGGTGGTCAGCTCAGGGAGACTTCAGGCATCAGTCCTGCTAGTGGATGGGGCTGTGTTTCCTGCCTGCTAGTTGCTTGGTCTGAGGAATCCCAATACTGGTGGTGACAGGCTGGTGGGCGGGGCTGGGCCCTTGGAGCTAATAAACTAGAGGGAGGGCCCGAAAATGACACTTGCCAACACCAGTGTCCACATGATAGAATGAGCTCCCCAAATTGGCTGCCAACAATGTCTATGTCCCAGAGTGAGCTCCAGTTGCCTCCTGCCTCTCCAGGACGTTCTCTAAGATCAGCAGGGGGGTCTGCCCAGGCTTCTTTCAAATTACTGCTTCTGCCCTGGGTCCTAGAGCATGTGAGATTTTGTGTGCACCCTTTAGGAATGGAGTCTCTGTTTCCTTCAGTTGTATGGCTCTCTGAAAACTAAGCCCCACTGGCCTCCAAAGCCAAACTTTCTGGGTATTTGTCTTCCTGGAGCAGGTCCCCTGTGCTGGAGAGCCCAATGTGGGGCCTGGACCCCTCACTCCTTGGGGAGAACCTCTGCAATTGTAAGTGTCTTCCCATTTGGGGGTCACCCACCCAGGAGTATGAGTCTTAAGTAGATCATAACTGTGCCCCTACTACCCATCTCATTGTGGTTCCTTCTTTGTATCTTTTGTTGTAGAAGATCTTTTCTGTTGGTCTTCCAGTTTCTCTCATCAATAGTTGCTCTATAAATAGTTGTAATTTTGGTGTGCTCATCTGGGAGAAGGTGAGCTCAGGGTCTTCCTACTCTGTCATATTGGCCAGTCCACTCTGAATAGACATTTTTTTCGAAGAAGACAGACAAATGGCCAAGAGATACATGAAAAGGCACTCAACATCACTAATCATCAGGAAAATGCAAATCAAAACCACAATGAGATATAACTTCACACTGTTATAATTTCTATCATTAAAAAGACAATGGATAACAAGTGTTGGCAAGGATGTAACAAAAAGGGAATATTTGTGCACTGTTAGTTTGTATGGAAATTGGTATGACCTTTAAGGAAAACAGTATAGAGGTTCCTCAAAAAATTAAAAATAAAACTACCATATGATACAGCAATCCCACTTTTGTGTATTTATCCAAAGGAAATAAAAAGAGGATCTCAAAGAGATATTTACACTCCCATGTTCTTTGCAGCATTGTTCACAATAGCCAAGACATGGAAACAGCAATCTAAGTGTCTGGAAATAGATGAATGGATAAAGAAGGTATATATCTATATCTATATCTATATATTATTATATATATACCTATATCTATATCTATCTATCTATCTATCTATCTATATATCTATCTATCTATCTATATATATATAATTCAGCCATGAGAAAGAAAGAACTCCTGCCACTTGCAGCAACATGCATAAAACTTGAGGGCATTATGCTAAGTGAAATAAGTCAGACAGAGAAAGACAAATACTATATGATATCACTTATATGTAGAATCTAAAAAGCCAAATTCATAGAAATTCATAGAAACAGAGATGGAATGGGAGATGGGGAAAATAAGGAGATGTTGGTGAAAGAGTACAAAGTTCCTGTTTATAAGATGAATAAGTTCTCAGTATGTACAGCATGGTGATTATAATTAATAATGTAATAGGGAAGAACAAATCTGACTCAACACTAGACCTGTTCTTTTTATTTTAACCTTACTTTAACCTTTGTCCTCTGTCACCTGTGTTTAGTCTTGTTGGCTCTGTATCTTTTGCAAAAGAATGCTGCCTATAGCTTGCAATATACAGGATAGCCTATTCTCAAGGCTATGACCTTTAAAAGTATTACACTTTTAGATTAAAAAGTGCAGAACAGGGCTTCCCTGGTGGCTCAGTGGTTGAGAGTCGGCCTGCTGATGCAGGGGACACAGGTTCGTGCCCTGGTCCGAGAAGATCCCACATGCCGCAGAGCGGCTGGGCCCGTGAGCCATGGCTGCTGAGCCTGCGCGTCTAGAGCCTGTGCTCCTCAGCAGGAGAGGTCACAACAGTGAGAGGCCCGTGTACCACAAAAAAAAAAAAAAAAAAAGTGCAGAACAGAGAATAACATTTACTTTGTTGGAGGTTTACAGGAACATCGTGACCTGACCATGACCTGATCTACATGAGCAGCTACAAGAACAAGGATTTCTGCACCAAGAAGTTTGCAACAACAAACCACACCCCCTCCCGTCCCCTTTCTTATATTAAAAAAGCCTAAATTCTGACTGGGGGAAGAAGGTTCTTTGAGACATTAGTTTGCCATCTTCTCAGTCTGCTGGCTTTTCTGAATAAAGTCGTTATTCCTTGTTCCAACACCTTGTCTCCCAATGTATCAGCCTGTCATGTGGCGAGCAGAACGAGCTTGGACTTGATAACAATAGTACTATATTGTATACCTGAAAGTTGCTAAGAGAGTAGATTTTAAATGTTTTAATTGCAAAAAAGAAATGGTAATTATGTGACATGATGCAGTTACTAGTTAAAGCTATGGTGGTAATCATTTTGTAATATACAAGTGTATCAAACCATCACTTTGTACACCTTAAGCTTACACAATGTTATATCTCAATACAGCTGGAAGAAAAATTAAAAAGAAACTCAATCCCTTCAGCCCTGCATCCTGAGCTACTCCAGTTCCTCCATTTCCTTTACTACTTGGAAATGTATTTTATATTCACTCTTTCTCTCCACTTCCCCCTTATGCTTAATGTGTTGAATCATTCCTGGAAAATAGCTTTTCAAAGGAAATCGTAAACTTTCTAATTGCCAAATCCAAAGGCTTTTTCCACCCTTCATCCTACCTGGTCTCTATCTGTTATCTGACAATGTTGACCCCAGGTGCTGAGTGGAGCCAGGAAATAGGAAGAGAGGAGAGTAGATGTCCTTTCAAACCCTTATCTCAGATCTTCACAAAATATTAGGGAGCAGGCCTAGTTGACTACTTGTATGTAGTTCATTGCATTATTCTTCCCAATGCTTCACTTTTCCATGTAACTTTGCAATTCCTCCCCCTACAGGTAGAGTGTGTTTCCCTGATCCTTGACTTTGGGCTCAGCCATGGGACTTGATTTGGCCAATGGGATAAACAAGTGATAAGCAGAGGCCTAAAATGTACTTACATGGTTGGCTTACCCTCTTGCCTTTCTGACATGACTATGAGAAAAGCATGCCTAAAAAGCCCACTGGTCCAGGAAGAAAGAAAGACATATATAGAACAGAGCTACCCAGCTAATCTACACACTGCAGCCTGAAACAGAGCCACTGCAGCTGACCACAAACTCATAAGTGAGAAATAAATACTTTTTGTTGCGTGCCATGCCTTTTGGGTTGGGTGGTTACACAGCTTTATTGAGACAATAGTTATGTAATACACCTTACCTTCCTTCATAAAAGTGTCTCCTCCATTAGTTTGTAGGACACAACTCTCCTGGCTCACTCTTACTGTCCTTGCATTTTCTTAATCTTCTTCACCAATTTTTTTAATTCTATGTATCCTCTTGGTACCCTTCTCAACCTCCTTTCACACTCTCTCTCTGAGTGTTCTCATTTAATCCTCAAGGATCAAATATAATCTCTGGGGCTTCCCTGGTGGCACAGTAGTTGAGAGTCCGCCTGCCGAGGCAGGGGACACGGGTTCGTACCCAGGTCCAGGAAGATCCCACATGCCGCGGAGCGGCTGGGCCCGTAAGCCATGGCCACTGAGCCTGTGCGTCTGGAGTCTATGCTCCACAACGGGAGAGGGCACAACAGTGAGAGGCCCGTGTAACGCAAAAAAATATATATATATAAACTCTGCTATTGACTCCTAATGCTCTCCTCTAAACTTCAGACCTAGATTTATGGTTACCTTCTGGATATTGCTGCTTAATATCCTCCTACCACTTCAAACTCAGTATTTTAAACAAATTTCTAAGGTTCTTGATAAAATCAGCTCTTACTCTTTCCCACCTTCCCTCTGACAGATAACAAAATCACCCACTATTTAATCAATACCTATAAACATGTATAGGTCCATCTCAGTCCTGACAAAGCTCAGGACACCTGGGGTGAATAGCTGTACCTAAGGTGGCCCACAGATTGGATGCCTTCTGCCAGCATGATTGGGTCAGAGATCAGCCTCCAGAAGTTTACCCTCTGAGCTTCATTCAGAGAGTAGAACCAGAACAATTTCTTCTTTGCTTTTGATCCTAATCACTCTTGACTACTTTTCAAATTGCACAACCCTCGGACTGTCTCACTCCCTTACTGCTCTAGAATTCTTACCCAGTGCTGACCTCTACTTTAAACCAGACTCCCTCACGCTTTCCCAGAACAGTCCTTCCAGTTCCTGCCTTAAATAAGCTTTGACTTCCCTCTGAGGACACTACTTTCCTTATAGCCTTCCTGAGGCAAGGTTGACAGTCCTATTCTTCCATCCTATTCATCCATGCCTGGCTCTCGTTCGTCCACTGTACTGTCTTACAAACCCCAACTGTGAATCAATCACCCTTCATTCCTACACTTGAAGTGCCAAGGGCAACTAGAGAAAAGAGTGCAAATATGCAAACTGTTGTTGCCACCAACCCAAAGTACAAATCTCAGCTAAGATCTGTGAGTTGCCTGCCCCCCACCCAGCAACTGCCTTTTACCTATCCTTAGTCAATTCTCACATTTTCCTCAGCAATCATTTGCCACTTCAATAATCTTCTCAATCCCTAAAACTCCATACACACACACACACACACACACACAATTGCCACAACTCCCCTTCATTAAAAAAGATGGTAATAGGGCTTCCCTGGTGGCGCAGTGGTTGAGAGTCCACCTGCCGATGCAGGGGACACGGATTCGTGCCCCGATCCGGGAAGATCCCACGTGCCCTGGAGCGGCTGGGCCCGTGAGCCATGGCCGCTGAGCCTGCGCTTCAGGAGCCTGTGCTCCGCAACGGGAGAGGCCACAGCAGTGAGAGGCCTGCGTACCGAAAAAAAAAAAAAAAAAAAAAAAAAAAATATATATATATATATGGTAATAAAAGACATTATTAGGTTAGAACTGCTTTGTTCCATTTACTATTGCTATGTTACAAAACAGCATAAAACAACAGTTTTCTTACTCTCACAGATTCCTTGATTCAGTGGTTTTTGGTATATTCAAAGAATTGTGCAACAATCAGCACAATTAATTTTAGAACATTTTCATCACCTCAAACAGAAACCCTGTGCCCATTAGCAATAATCCACATTTCACCCAAACCTCCCCAGCCCTGGGCAACTACTTTCTCCCTCTACAGATTTGCCTAATGGGACATTTCATATAAATAGAATGTAGTATGTAGTCTTTTGTGGCTGGCTTTTTTTACTTAGCATAATTTTTCAAGGTTCATCTATGTTGGAGTGTATATCAGCACTTCGTCCCTTTTTTTAGCCAAATAATATTCCATTATATAGTCATACCACTTGTGTTTATCCATACATCAGTTGATAAACATCTGATATCTTCCATTTTTTAACTATTATGAATAATGCTGCTATGAACATTTATGTAAATGTTTTTGTGCAGACATATGTTTTCAATTCTCTTCGGTGTATAACCTAGGAGCAGGGTTGTTGGGTCATATGGTAACCCTATGTTTAACATTTTTAGGAACTGTCAGTTTATTTTCCAAAGTGTTTGCACCATGTTACATTCCCACCAGCAGTATATGAGGGCTCCAACTTCTCAATATTCTTGCCAACATTTGTTTTTGTATATCTTTTTCATTTTAGCAATCCTAGTCAGCGTGAAGTAGCATCTTGTTATGGTTTTGCTTTACATTTCCCTAATGACCAGTGCTGTTGAATATCTTTTCATGTGCTTATTGGTCATTCATACAACTTCTTTAAAGCTATGTCTATTCATGTCCTTTACCCATATATCCATTAGTTTATTTACATTTATTTTGTTGTTATTGAGTTGTAAAAGTTCTTTATACATTCTGGATATATATTCTTTATCACATATGATTTGTAAATATTTTCTCCCATTCTGTGGATTATCTTTTCACTTTCATTATAGTGTTCTTTGAAGAACAAAAGTTTTAAATTTCAATAATGTCCAATTTATCTATTTCTTCTTTTGTTATTCATGCTTCTGATATCATATTTAACAACCATGCCTAACCCAAGGTAATAAATACTTATCTTATGTTTTCATCTAAGAGTTTTATAGTATTAGCTCTTTTATTTAGGTCTGGGTCTACTTTGAGTTAATTTTTGTAAATGGTGTGAGGTAGGGCTCCAACTTCATTCTTTTACCTGTGGTAATCCAGTTGTCCCAGAACCATATATATAAAAAAACTATTCTTTCCCTATTGAATAGTATTGGCACTCTTCTTAAAAATCAATTGACCATAAATTATTTCTAGACTCTCAGTTATATTCCATTGATCCATAGGTCCAGCCTTATGACACTACAGCATTGTCTTTGTTACTATATCTCTGTAATAAATTTTGATTTTAGGAAGGGTGAGTGAGTCCTCCAAATTTGTTTTTTTCAAGGTTGTTTGGCTATTCCAGTCCCTACATTTCTAACTGAATTTTAGGATAACCTTGTCAACTTCTTCAGAAAAAAAAAAAAAGAAGCTAGGCTTTTGATTGGGATTTTGTGAATCTATAGTTGAGTTTGGGGAGTATTGCCATCTTAACAATATTAACTTTTCTGACCCATGAACATGGGATATCCTTCCATTTATTTAGGTTTTTCTAAATTTCTTTCAACAATGTTTTGTAGTTTTCATGGACAAGTTTTACACTTGTTTTACTAAATTTATTCCTAATTATTTTATTCTTTTTTACTTAGCTCTTCTCTTTGTTTTGCAGGTGGGGGAGAGGTCAGTCTAGCTAAAAGTTTTTCAATTTTGTTGAACTTTTGAACCAACTTTTGGTTTATTGATTGTCTCAATCATTTTTCTATACTCTATTTTATTTATTTCTACTCTAAGTTTTATTTCCTCCCTTCTGCTTGATTTAGATCTAGTCTTCTCTTCTTTTTTCTAGTTTCTTAAGGTGAAAGTTCAAGGTGTTGATTTGAAAATTTTCTTCATTTCCAATATAGGCATTTTATAGCTATAAATTTCCCTCTTAGTGCTGTTTTAGCTGCACCCATAAATTTTGGTAAGTTGTGCTTTCATTTCTATTCATCTTGAAATATTTTCTAATTTCCCATGAGATTTTTGGACCCACTGGTTATTAAGAATATGCTGTCTAATTTTCACATATTTGTGAATCCCCAAATTTATTTTCTAATTTAATTCCATTGCACTACAGAAAACATACCTTGTATTATTTCCTCTTACATTTATTGATAGTCTATCCTATAGAGTGTTCCATGTGCACTTGAGAAAAATGTGTATTCTGCTGTTGTTCAAGTTTTCTTTTCCCTTATTTCTAGCTGTTCTATCAATTATTGAAAGTAGTGTAATGAAGCCTCCAGCTATTATTGTTTAATAGATATTTGATCTTAAACATCTCCCACGAGCTTCAAACTCAATATGTTCAAAACTGATTTTATACTCTCTCCCTTCTCAAATCCATCTCAGTTAATGGCTGTAGGTGCTCACACCACAAACTAAGGAGTCATTCTAGATTCCTTCTTTCCCCTCATATCTTACATGCAATAGGCCACCAAGCCCTGCTAATTTTACTCATCTGTTCACTTCTCTTTATTGCATCCATCCCTGCCCTACATAATTCAGGTCCTTGCACCTCATATCAGGACTATTATAGCCAGTCTAATTGCCCCCATTCTTGTTAATGTTGTTCATTCTACCAGGAACAACACATTCATTCTTTAAGACTTAACTCCAGAGTCACCTTCTCCTATGGGGAGTCTTTGCTCTATGATCTCATCCCTCCATTTGGGCTCTCAGCCTCCTGTGTATTTGTCAGTCCCAAGAGTTACCACATGATTTTACCATTTATTCCCCTCAGGAAAACTCAGTCTCTTATAGCAGAGTAATTAGGACACTCTAGAGTCAGACAGTATAGATTAAAATCCTGACTCTACCTGGTTCAAGCTGTGTGACTGGCAAATTATTCATCTTTCTATGCCTCAGTTTCCTCATCCATAACGTAGGGAAGGTAATAGTACCTACCTCATGGAGTTAAAATTAATTAATATATACAAAGCACTTAAAATAAGTATTAATATTCATACTATTATTCACCCCCTGGGACTCCAGCAGTTCAGGAAAGCACTTGGATTTATTTTTGTGTATGGTGTTAGGTAGTGTTCTAATTTCATTCTTTTACATGTAGCTGTCCGGTTTTCCCACACCACTTATTGAAGAGACTGCCTTTTCTCCATTGTATAATCTTGCCTCCTTTGTTATAGATTAGGTGACCATAGGTGTGTGGGTTTATCTCTAGACTTTCTTTTGTGTGTGTGTGTGTGTGGTACGCAGGCCTCTCACTATTGTGGCCTCTCCAGTTGTGGAGTACAGGCTCCGGATGCGTGGGTCCAGCGGCCATGGCTCACAGACCCAGCCACTCCATGGCATGTGGGATCCTCCCGGACTGGGGCACGAACCCATGTCCCCTGCATCGGCAGGCGGACTCTCAACCACTGCACCACAAGGGAAGCCCCTAGACTTTCTATCCTGTTGCACTGATGTATATTTCTGTTTTTGTGCCACTACCATACTGTTTTGATTACTGTAGCTTGGTAGTATAGTCTGAAGTCAGGAAGCCTGATTCCTCCAGCTCCATTTTTCTTTCTCAAGATTTCTTAAGCTATTTGTGGTCTTCTGTGTTTCCATACAAATTCTAAAAATTTTTGTTCTAATTCTGTGAAAAATGCCATTGGTAATTTGATAGATTGAATTGTAGATTAGAACATTCTCAACACCATACGCAAAAATAAATTCAAAATGGATTAAAGACCTAAATGTAAGGCCAGCTACTATAAAACTCTTAGAGGAAAACATAGGCAGAACTCTCTTTGACATAAATTGCAGTGATATCTTTTTCAATCCACCTCCTAGAGTAATAAAAATAAAAACAAACAAGTGGGACTTAATTAAACTTAAAAGCTTTTGCACAGCAAAAGAAACTATAAACAAATGAAAAGACAGCCCTCGGAATGGGAGAAAATATTTGAAAATGAAGAAACCGACAAGGGATTAATCTCCAAAATATACAAACAACTCATGAAGCTCAATTAAAAAATAATAATAATAATAAATAACCCAATCAGAAAATGGGCAGAAGATCTAAACAGACATTTCTCCAAAGAAGACAGAAGGCTAAAAGCACATGAAAAGGTGCTCAACATCATTAATTATTACAGAAATGCAAATCAAAACTAAAATGAGGTTCTTCCTTTTTTTACTTACTTTTAAATAATTATTTTTTATTTTAATAACTTTATTTTACTTTATTTTATTTCATTTTATCTTTTTCTTCCTTTGTTTCTTTTTTGCTCCATTTCATTCTGAGCCATGTGGATGAAAGGCTCTTGGTGCTCCAACCAGGCGTCAGGGCTGTGCCTCTGACATGGGAGAGCCAAGTTCAGGACGTTGGTCCACCAGAGACCTCCCAGCTCCATGTAATATCAAATGATGAAAATCTCCCAGAGATCCCCATCTCAACGCCAAGACCCAGCTTCACTCAACAACCAGCAAGCTACAGTGCTGGACACCCTATGCCAAACAACTAGCAAGACAGGAACACAATCCCACCCATTAGCAGAGAGGCTGCCTAAAATCATAATAAAGTCACAGACACCCAAAAACACACCACCAGACATGGACCTGCCCACCAGAAAGACAAGATCCAGCCTCATCCACCAGAACACAGGTATTAGTCCCCTCCAACAGGAAACCTACACAACCCACTGAACCAACCTTACCCACTTGGGGCAGACACCAAAAACAACGGGAATTACGAACCTGCAGAGTGCGAAAAGGAGACCCCAAACACAGTAACTTAAGCAAAATGAGAAGACAGAGAAGCACACAGCAGATGAAGGAGCAAGGTAAAAACCCACCAGACCTAACAAATGAAGAGGTAATAGGCAGTCTACCTGAAAGAGAATTCAGAATAATAATAGTAAAGATGATCCAAAATCTTGGAAATACAATGGAGAAAATACAAGAAACATTTAACAAGGAGCTAGAAGATCTAAAAAGCAAACAAACAATGATGAACAACACAATAAATGAAATTAAAAATTCTCTAGAAGGGATCAATAGCAGAATAACTGAGGTAGAAGAACGGATAAGTGACCTGGAAGATAAAATAGGGGAAATAACTTCTACAGAGCAGAATAAAGAAAAAAGAATGAAAAGAATTGAGGACAGTCTCACAGACATCTGGGACAACATTAAATGCACCAGTATTCGAATTATAGGGGTCCAGAAGAAGAAGAGAAAAAGAAAGGGACTGAGAAGATATTTGAAGATATTATAGTTGAAAACTTCCCTAATATGGGAAAGGAAATAGTTAATCAAGTCCAGGAAGCACAGAGAGTCCCATACAGGATAAATCCAAGGAGAAACACACCAAGACACATATTAATCAAGCTATCAAAAATTAAATACAAAGGAAAAATATTAAAAGCAGCAAGGGAAAAACAACAAATAACATACAAGGGAATCCCCATAAAGTTAACAGCTTATCCTTCAGCAGAAACTCTGCAAGCCAGAATGGAGTGGCAGGAAATATTTAAAGTGATGAGAGGGAAAAACCTACAGCCAAGATTACTCTACCCAGCAGGTCTTATTCAGATTTGATGGAGAAACTAAAACCTTACAGACAAGCAAAAGCTAAGAGTATTCAGCACCACCAAACGAGCTTTACAACAAATGCTAAAGGAACTTCTCTAGGCAGGAAACACAAGAGAAGAAAAAAACCTACAATAACAAACCCAAAACAATTAAGAAAATGGTAATAGGAACATACATATTGATAATTACCTTAAATGTAAATGGATAAAATGCTCCAACCAAAAGACATAGACTGGCTGAATGGATAAAAAAAAAGACCATATATATGTTGTCTACAGGACACCCACTTCATACCTACGGACACATAGAGACTGAAAGTGAGGGGATGGAAAAAGATATTCCATGCAATTGGAAATCAAAAGAAAGCTGGAGTAGCAATTCTCATATCAGACAAAATAGACTCTAAAACAAAGACTATAACATGAGACAAAGAAGGACACTATATAATGATCAAGGGATCAATGCAAGAAGAAGATGTAACAATTGTAAATATTTATGCACCCAACATAGGAGCACCTCAATACCTAAGGCAAATACTAACAGCCATAAAAGGGGAAATCAACACTAACACAATCATAGTAGGGGACTTTAACACCCCACTTTCCCCAATGGACAGATCATCCAAAATAAAGGAAACACAAACTTTAAATGATACATTAAACAAGAACAAGATGGACTTGATATTTATAGGACACTCCATCCAAAAACAACAGAATACACTTTCTTCTCAAGGGCTCATGGCATATTCTCCAGGATAAGTCATATCTTGGGTCACAAATCTTGGGTCACAAATCAAGCCTTGGTAAATATAAGAAAATTTAAATCATATCAAGTATCTTTTCTGACCACAATGCTGAGACTAGATATCAAGTACAGGAAAAAATCTGTAAGAAATACAGACACATGGAGGCTAAACAATACACTACTTAATACCAAGAGATCACTGAAGAAATCAAAAAGGAAATTAAAAAATGCCTAGAAAGAAATGACAATGAAAGCAACAATGACCCAAAACCTATGGGATGCAGTAAAAGCAGTACTATGAGGGAAGTTTATAGCATTACAATCCTACCTAAAGAAACAAGAAACATCTCAAATAAACAACCTAACCTTACACCTAAAATAATTAGAGAAAGAAGAAGAACAACAAAAAAAACAACCCAAAGTTAGCAGCAGGAAAGAAGTCATAAAATAAGATCAGAAATAAATGAAAAAGAAATGAAGGAAACAATACCAAAGATCAATAGAACTAAAAGCTGGTTCTTTGAGAAGATAAACAAAATTGATAAACCATTAGTCAGACTCATGAAGAAAAAAGGGAGAAGATGCAAATCAATAGAATTAGAAATGAAAAAGGAAAAGTAACAACAGACACTGCAGAAACACAAAGGATTATGAGATATTACTACAAGCTACTATATGCCAATAAAATGGAAAACCTGGAAGAAATGGACACATTCTTAGAAACGCACAACCTTTTGAGACTGAACCAGGAAGAAATAGAAAATATGAACAGAACAATCACAAGCACTGAACTTGAGACTGTGATTAAAAATCTTCCAATAAACAAAAGCCCAGGAACAGTTGGCTTCACAGGCAAATTCTATCAAACATTTAGAGAAGAATTAACACCTATCCTTCTCAAACTCTTCCAAAATATAGCAGAGGGAGGAACACTCCCAAACTCATTCCACGAGGTCACCATCACCCTGATACCAAAACCAGACAAAGATGTCACAAAGAAAGAAAACTACAGGCCAATATCACTGATGAACATAGATGCAAAAATCATCAACAAAATACTAGCAAACAGAATCCTACAGCACATTAAAAGGATCATACACCATGATGAAGAGAGGTTTATCCCAGGAATGCAAGGATTCTTCAATATACACAAATCAATCAATGTGATACACCATATTAACAAATTGAATGAGAAAAACCATATGATCATTTCAATAGATGCAGAGAAAGCTTTTGACAAAATTCAACACCCATTTATGATAAAAACCCTCCAGAAAGTAGGCATAGAGGAAACTAACCTCAACATAATAAAGGCCATATATGACAAACCCACAGCCAACATTGTTCTCAATGGTGAAAAACTGAAACCATTTCCACTAAGATCAGGAACATGACAAGGTTGTCCACTCTCACCCCTATTATTCAACATAGTTTTGGAAGCTTGAGCCACAGAAATCAGAGGAGAAAAAGAAATAAAAGGAATCCAAATTGGAAAAGAAGATGTAAAGCTGTCACTGTTTGCAGATAACATGATACTATACGTAGAGAATCCTAAGGATGCTAGCAGAAAACTACCAGATCTAATCAATGAATTTGGTAAAGTAGCAGGATACAAAATTAATGCACTGAAATCTCTTGTATTCCTATACACTAATGATGAAAAAATCTGAAAGTGAAATTAAGAAAACACTCCCATTTACCACTTCAACAAAGAGAATAAAATACCTAGGAATAAACCTACCTAAGGAGACAAAAGACCGGTATGCAGAAAATTATAAGACACTGATGAAAGAAATTAAAGATGATGCAAATAGATGGAGAGATATACCATGTTCCTGGATTGGACGAATCAACATTGTGAAAATGACTATACTACCCAAAGCAATCAACAGATTCAGAGCAATCCCTATCAAACTATTAATGGCATTTTTCACAGAACTAGAACAAAAAATTTCACAATTTGTATGGAAACACAAAAGACCCCAAATAGCCAAAGCAATCTTGAGAAAGAAAAATGGAGCTGGAGAAATCAGGCTCCCTGATTTCAGGCTATACAACAAATCTACAGTAATCAATACAGTATGGTAGTGGCACAAAAGCAGAAATATAGATCAATGGAACAGGATAGAAAGCCCAGAGATAAACACATGCACATATGGTCACCTTAGCTTTGATAAAGGAGGCAAGAATATACAATGGAGAAAAGACAGCCTCTTCAATAAGTGGTGCTGGGAAAACTGGACAGCTACATGTAAAAGAATGAAATTAGAACACTTCCTAACACCATACACAAAAATAAACTCAAGATGGATTAAAGACCTAAATGTAAGGCCAGACACTATCAAACTCTTAGAGGAAAACATAGGCAGAACACTCTATGACATAAATCATAGCAAGATCCTTTTTGACCCACCTCCGACAGAAATGGAAATAAAAACAAAAATAAACAAATGGGACCTAATGACACTTAAAATCTTTTGCACAGCAAAGGAAACCATAAAGAAGATGAAAAGAAGACCCTTAGAATGGGAGAAAATATTTGCAAATGAAGCAACTGACAAAGGATTAATCTCCAAAATTTATAAGCAGCTCATGCAACTCAATAACAAAAAAGCAAACAACCCAATCCAAAAACGGGCAGAAGACCTAAATAGACATTTCTCCAAAGAAGAAAAACAGATTGTCAAAAAACACATGAAAGAATGCTCAACATCATTAATCATTAGAGAAATGCAAATCAAAACTACAATGAGGGGCTTCCCTGGTGGCGCAGTAGTTGAGAGTCCGCCTGCTGATGCAGGGGACACAGGTTCGTGCCCTGGTCCGGGAAGATCCCACATGCCACAGAGTGGCTGGGCCCGTGAGCCATGGCCACTGCGCCTGCATGTCTGGAGCCTGTGCTCCGCAGCGGGAGAGGCCACAACAGTGAGAGGCCCGTGTACCACACACAAAAAAAAAACCACTACAATGAGATACCATCTCACACCAGTCAGAATGGCCATCATCAAAAAATCTACAAACAATAAATGCTGGAGAGGGTGTGGAGAAAAGGGAAACCTCTTGCACTGTTGGTGGGAATGTAAATTGATACAGCCACTATGGAGAACAGTATGGAAGTTCCTTAAAAAACTAAAAATAGAACTACCATACGATCCAGCAATCCCACTACTGGGCATATACCCTGAGAAAACCATAATTCAAAAAGAGTCATGTACCACAATGTTCATTGCAGCTCTATTTACAAGAGCCAGGACATGGAAGCAACCTAAGTGTCCATCAACAGATGAATGGATAAAGAATATGTGGCCCATATATACAATGGAATATTACTCAGCCTTAAACAGAATCAAAACTGAGTTATTTGTAGTGAGGTGGATGGACCTAGAGTCTGTCATTCAGAGTGAAGTAAGTCAGAAAGAGAACAACAAATACCATATGCTAACACATATATATGGTATCTTTAAAAAAATGGTCATGAAGAACCTAGGGGCAAGACAGGAATAAAGGAATAAAGACACAGACCTACTAGAGAATGGACTTGAGGACACAGGGAAGGGAAAGGGGAAGCTGGGACAAAGTGAGAGAGTGGCTTGAATGTATATGCATTACCAAATGTAAAATTAATAGCTAGTGGGAAGCAGCCACATAGCACAGGGAGATCAGCTCGGTGCTTTGTGACCACCTAGAGGGGTGGGATAGGGAGGATGGGAGGGAGGGAGATGCAAGAGGGAAGAGATATGGGGATATATGTATAGTTGATTCACTTTGTTATAAAGCAGAAACTAACACACCATTGTAAAGCAATTATACTCCAATAAAGATGTTAAAAAAAATCTACAAACAATAAATCCTGGATAGGATGTGGAGAAAAGGGAATCCTCCTACACTGTTGGTGGGAATATAAACTGGTAAAGCCACTATGGAGAACAGTATGGACATTCCCTAAAAAACTCAAAATAGAGCTACCATATGATCCAGCAATCCCACTCCTGGGCTTATATCCAGAGAATACCATAATTTGAAAAGATACATACACCCCAATGTTCATTTCAACACTATTTACAGTAGCCAGGATATGGAAGCAAACTCTGTCAACAGAGGAATGGATAAAGGAGATGTGGTACATACATACAATGGAATATTACTCAGCCATCAAAAAGAATGAAATAATGCCATTTACAGCAACATGGATGGATCTAGAGATTGTCATACTGAGCGAACTAAGTCAGACAGAGAAGGACAAATATCATATGATATTGCTTATATGTGGAATCTTAAAAACAGGTACAAATGAACTTATCTACAAAACAGAAATAGAGTTATGTATGTAGAAAACAAACTTATGGTTACCGGGGGTAAGGGAGGGGGATAAATTGGAAGATTGGAATTTACATATACACACTACTATATATAAAATAGATAACTAATAAGGACCTGCTGTATAGTATGGGGAACTCTACTCAGTACTGTGTAATGGCCTGTATGGGAAAATAATCTTAAAAAGAGTGGATATATGTATGCGTATAACTGATTCACTTTGCTGTACACGTGAAACTAACACAACATTGTAAATCAACTATACTACAATAAAAAATTTTTTTTTAATTCTTGGAATAGAAGACAGTTAGCTCATGTAGCTTGAGTGGACCTGAACTGAACTGAACTGAGCTGCTTGTCCTTTTTTTCAGTTTTTATATATACAGTTCTGTTCCTTCTGTATGAAATACACTTCCCCTTCTTCCTCCTTGCTCACTTGCTGAAATCATTCTTCAAGATCCAGCTTGTGCGACCTTCTTCTGTGAAGAGAAGGCTTCCCTTCCTAACACAGGCAGTCGAACAATGGATCCTTTGTCAACATCTCTATCTTGTATTAATAGATGACTCTACATTGTCCCTGTCACACGGTGTGACCTTGAGGAGTAGCAATAATAACAGCTATCGTTTATTAATACCTGCTCGGTTCCAGGAACATAATTCAATTTCTCTCATTTCATCTTCACAGTTACCTTGCTGTAGGACAAAAATTGTTGTCTCCATTTTATTGATGAAGAAACTGAAGCCCAGTGTGGTTAAATAACTTGACCAAGGTCAAATGGCTAATCACTAATTGACAGACTGAGGTTAGTAGCCAGGCCTAACCTCAAAGCTCATACACTTTCTTTTATTGCTTTTATTAGTTTTCAAGTCTGTCTCATCACCTATACCATGAGCTCCTTGTGGGCAGGAACCTGTCCCAGCAGATGGCTCTCTTAAGGGAAAAAATACGTCTCCCCATAAGGTCTAAAATTTACAGGGAGCAGAGCATCAATGCTCCTTCCTTCTTTCTCCCTCACCAGTGCTGAGGTAGGCTTCTATACTGGTGGAAGCATGAAGGAAAAGGATAATAATTGCACAGCAGATGAAAGCAGCTCAGTCCCCCGTGTCCCCCTGGTCATGTTTGCTGCTCCAGCATCTTTGGGGACTGTGAGTAGGCCTCCCTGGAGTCTGAGCTCACTGGATCCCCTGGGCAGTGTTGTCAGCCTCCTGTTCTGCCAGGCCACAAAGGTCATAATCACACTGACGTCACCCTTGATTCCATGGGGCTTCTTAGGAACTCAGACCCACATGTCCCTGCCTAAGACAAGTTTTTTTTTTTTTTTTTTTTTGCTGTACGCGGGCCTCTCACTGTTGTGGCCTCTCCCGTTGTGGAGCACAGGCTCCGGACGCGCAGGCTCAGCGGCCATGGCTCATGGGCCCAGCCGCTCCGCGGCATGTGGGATCCTCCCGGACCGGGGCACGAACCCGTATCCCCTGCATTGGCAGGCGGACTCTCAACCACTGCGCCACCAGGAAAGCCCCCTAAGACAACTTTTAACCATGATTTTGGGGATCCTTTTCTTTGCCCAGAAGTCTCTTTCTATGTATGGACAGCTTTCCTTTTTGTTTTTCACCATAACTGGCCTGCCCCTAAAACTGTAAGCTTCACTCAGTACTTTGCTACACACACACACACACACACACACACACACACACACACACACACACAAACACTGCCTGGAATCTCTGACACACCAATATAAATCAGGAAACACAGTGAATTATCCAAAAACAACAACAACAACAACAAAAACACTCCTCAGTGTTTTTTTCAGACTGGAAAATGGAAAAGTTGAGGAAGAGAAAATTAGAACAACTTGTCAAATTTTCCAGGCTCTTACTCTCACAGGTTTGGAAACGTAAAAGGGCTTCAACACTGAACTTTTGGGTTTTTTTTAACTTCCCAGTCTTTGCTAGCCTTAAGGAAGCCATCTCTGTAAAGGGATTCTTTCCCTCCATCTACCAACCCCTAGTTTAATTCAATTTGGCAAGGAATCATCAAACAACCAAATAGACAATCATTTCCCCTAATACTTAGCACTATGTGATACGGTTTAAAAGAAAAATTAGATAAGCACTCCTCAGGTTAAAATCCTCACATTGTTTCCATTGCACTTAGAAAAAATTCAAACTTAAACCATGGCCCGGGACACCTCCCCGCTGGCTACCCTTGCCCTGTTCTTTCTGTGTTCAACCGCTCCAGTGCCATCAGCCATCTTTCAGTCCCTCATACACACCAAAACCTTGACCACTTCAGGGTTTGCAATTTATGTTTGAGACCGGCAGGATGAGTCAGAGTAGTAGGTCTTAGGTTAGTTACCCCTCAGAGAGAGTAGCAAACAGAATGTGAGTGATGACTTGGGCATGGTGTTTGAGTATTATAAGTTCAAATTGAAAATATCTGGCAGGTCTGTCCATTGCAAAAAGCAGCATCAGTCCCGAGGACTTGGAGTTTGGTCGAGGTGGTGATCCAGCAGAGGAGCTGATGCATGGGCTAATTTACTGCATCAAGTTCTTCTCCCTGACAGCGCTGGCTTCGGGGCCAGCTTGTATGTTAGGTACTCTGCTACTAAGATGAAGACCCTGTTCTTTTCCTTCATAGAATTCATCCCAATTTATACTTATATATGTGTTTGTTTGTTTCTTTGTTTATTTTCTTTCTCCCTCACTAGGCTGTAAATCCAAGGGGGCAAGGACCATGCCTGAATTTAATGTATACCCGGTACCTAGATCAGTGCCTACCACATAGAAGGTGCTCAATAAATCTTTGTTGACCAAATGAATGATAAAAAGTGATCCTTGCATTTAGAGAGCATCTCTTCTGTTCGGAGAAGCTGACTAGCACACCTAAAGCAGGCATAAATTTTGCTTTACAAACTGGGTATGCAAGAAATAGTGCATTAATTTAATTCCCTTCAGTCAACTTATATCTACTTCCAAATTCTGAACCTTCTGGTCAGTGAAAATTCAATCTCAATCCAGTCTTGAGCAAAGGCCCGGGGGCGCCTTCCGGGAGCAGCACTGAGGTGCTCATTGTTCCAGCCCTGGGGGACCTGTGAAGTAGCTCCACAGCCTCCAGACCACCTTTCCCCTTAAGAAGCATTGTAAGGCTGGCAACCTTGGAGTCTGGGGTGCACTGTGTGCTATTCCTTTCTACTGTTTCACCACCTCTTCAGGATGCTCCAATGCGACAGGGCTCTTACATGTTTAAGAACCCCTAAGTTAGCCCCGAAATCTTGCAGAACTCTTCCTTCCCCTCTGCCCTCTCCACTTTAGCTTTATCCCTTCAGACACTAACATGCTCGCTCTTTCTGCAGTCTAGTATCAACCATCAAGGATCTCAAACTTCCCTCTGACTACTTTCATTTCTGTCTTGACATACAAATGGCTCTGAGGCAATGGTACCCAAAGCCAGACTGCCCCCTAGGAATGGGAGAAGGAAATCAGAAGAATGAAAGACAAAGTAGAAGCTCAATTGCATTATTCTGATCTACATCAAATAGGAAAATTCACAAAGACAGAATGCAACAATGTGCTAAATTGAAAATAACCAAGTACTAAAATGTATGGTGTCATCAGGAGTGTTTGGGGTTAGTTTTCCCTTCACCTCCTTTAGGTCTCTCTCTAAGCCCCCTCTCACAACCTATGTGCCTATCCCAGACAATCTAATTTTCTTGTACATTCCTGAATACACATTTACACCATGAAACTTGTAATTTATTCTACTTCAACAGTGGCCTGCATCCGCCCACCCTTTGTCTATCACCACTGCTAGCACCAGAAGTCAAGGTTTAACAACTTGTGCCAGGACTTGTACCATAGTCTACCGACTTAATTTCCTAAAATCCTCCTTCCCCATCATTCATTCCTTTACTCTTCTATTCAAAAAATATTTTTTGAGCAACTAAAGTGACACTGTGTGACCTTGAGCAAGTTGCTTAATTCCCTGTGCCCCAATTTTCCTATCTGTAAAATCATGATAATAATAATAATACCTCTCCAATAGAACTGTTATATTGTTATAAAACAGCACCTGGTACATAATAATGTTGGCTATTTTATTTGTTGTAGCTATTGTCATTATTGTTGTTGTTCATATTCCTTGCCAGGCACTCTTAGGTGCTGGTAATACAGTGGTAAGCAAGATCCCTGTTCTTATGGAAATTACAACATAGTTGGTGGAGGTAAAAATGTATGTGTGTATAAAATCTCAGCTAGTTACAAGGGCTATGTAGAGAACTGAAATGGAATAATATACCACTTCGCACACATTAGTATGGTTATTACCAAAAACCAAAAAATAACAAGGGTTGGTGTGGATGCAGAGATATTGGGACACTTGTGACTGTTGATGGGAATGGAAAATGGTGCAGCCACTGTGGAAACCAGTATAACAGTTCCTCAAAAAATTAAGCATAGAATTACCATACGAACCAGCAATTCCACTTCTGGATATATACCCAAAAGAATTGAAACCAAGAACTCAAACAAATACTTGCCATGCTCATAGTAACATTATTAACATTAGCCAAAATATGGAACCTACCCAAATGTTCATCAACAGATGAATGGATAAGCAAAATGTATGACATTTTATTTTTCCATTTATCTCTTTTACATATATATATATAAAACATATATACATTATATATATGAATATTATTCAGCCTTAAAAAAGAATGGGATTCTGACACATGCTCTATAACATGGCTGAAACTTGAAGACATGATAACTGAAATAAGCTGACACAAAAGGACAAATGTTGTATGATTCCACTTATATGAGGTACCTAAAATAGGCAAATTCATAGAGACAAAAATTAAATAGTGGTTGCCAGGGTCTGGGGGTGCAGAATGAATGGGGACCTTTTGTATGATGGACACAGAGTTTAAGAAGATGAAAAAGTTCTAGACATGGATGGTGGTGATGGTTACACAACAATGTAAATGTACTTAATGTCACTGAATTACACACTTAAAAATGGTTGGGCTTCCCTGGTGGCTCAGTGGTTGAGAATCCGCCTGCCAATGCAGGGGACACAGGTTCAAGCCCTGGTCTGGGAAGATCCCACATGCCACAGAGCAACTGGGCCCATGAGCCACAACTACTGAGCCTGTGCGTCTGGAGCCTGTGCTCCGCAACAAGAGAGGCTGCAATAGTGAGAGGCCCGCGCACTGCGATGAAGAGTGGCCCCTGCTTGCCACAACTAGAGAAAGCCCTCACACAGAAACGAAGACGCAACACAGCAAAAATAAATTAATTAATTAATAAACTCCTACCCCCAACATCTAAAAAAAAAATGGTAGATTTTGTGTTATGTATATTTTACTACAATAAAAATAAATAAATATATTTTTAAGTGGAGTGACACAGTAGAGGCCACACAGGTAATTTCTACATTGATCATTAGAGAAGGTATCTCTGAGGAAGTGATGCTTAAGCTGAGTTCTGAATAACAAGAAAAAGCCAGCCATGTAAAGATTGTGGGTGAAGGGGAAGCAGTACAGGCAAAGGGTACAGAGAGTGCAAAGTCCTAAGGTAGAAACACAATTTGTTACTGAGTCCAAGCTTGCTCTGCTTGCCACACTGACAGGCCAATAAATTTGCAGACAAGGTGCTGAGGCAAGGAATAGCAACTTTATTTGGAAAGCAGGCAGGCCAAGAAGATGGTGGACTAGGGTCCCCATATCAGGGTCTGTATGCCAGTTTCTTTTATAGAACAGAGACAGGGAGGAGGTGAGGAAGTAAAGTAAAAAGGCCATTTATCTTCCAAAATAGGAAGGGATGTGTTAATTTCTTATTTTCTGCAGCCATTCACAGGTGGGCAGGATCAGAATGTCTCTCTGTAAGCTGAACAAAGGCTTTTTAGTTTAACAGTCAGGCAGAGGGACAGAGTTCCCTGCAGCAGGCCATTATGTATGCTTACAGCTATAGACAGTGATTACAATAACAAAAACAATGAAAAGCAAAGGATAAAGTAAAAGAAACAGATCTAACATGGAGTCAGAATTCGCTCTTCCCTGTTACAATAAGGCCCCTTATAAGTCACCATGTTGAACTTGGGTCAGGTCACTGAATTGAACTTAGGTCCACTCACTCACCAGGCAGCAAAGCCAATTTACTGACACCAGATTGTGGTAAAGGGAAGTACAGCGTTTATTGCAGGCACCAAGTAAGGAGAATGGGAAGCTCATGCTCAAAAGCCCCAAACAACCTAATGGATTTCAGAGAAGGGCTTTTAAAGACAATATTTGGGGTGAGGGCTGCAGGATACATGACTTTCTTCTGGTTGGCTGGTGGCGAGTTAACAGGGTAATGTTTCAGGAATTTTAATCAACCTTCTAGTTCCAGCTAGTCTGGGGTCTAGTGCTTGTGCTCAGCATGAGGTCATCATCCTCCACCTACATGGGTTGGGGGCAGGTCTTAATTCCTACAGAACATCTTGAAGATTTGTGTCAGATAGTTATGTATATCCCTTGAGGAGGAACTAGGACTCTGTCTTATTGCTGAACTACTGTCATTACCTTTCTTAATTAACTGCTTTTCCTTTGTTTCTGCATTCCCTCACTTCCCTAATTAGTAACTGCCTGTGTGCCTGCTCTTTGGAACTCAGAAAAGACCTAGGAAACTAAAGCCTTTTTCCTACAGACAAGAAATGGGAGACTCAGAGGGGATTTTGTACCCAGGAAGGTCCCATAGGATCCTGCTCAGTTTCAGCTTCACATTGGTCCCACCTAGGACATGTTGGGTAATCTCCCATCTAAGATCCTTAATAACACCTACAAAGTCCCTTTTGTCACATAAGATAACATTCACAGATTCTAGGGATTAGGACATGGGCATCTTTGGAGGCCGCTATTCTGCATACCACACACTATTATAAACCTATAATATTGTGATTTATAATAAATATACATTTTGGTCTTCTACCATGGTTCCTGGCTCACAGTTCCCAAAATCCTTAGAATTTCCTAAACGATTGGAACAATGGCATCATCTTTTGTGATAATATTTGGTCTTTTGTCCTCAGTTCCTGAAACATAAATGTGAAATTGATGTCTTATTATTCATAACGAGCCCTTTTAACCACACGTGAGTTCATGTTAAAAGGTGACTATTAGAAGGTTCTCCAGGCAACCTAAGGATAAAGTCTGGTAGCCAGAGGAGCCAAGCATGTGATTACAAGGTTAGAACTTTCAGCCCCACCCTCCGACCTCCAGGGAGGACAGAAAAGCTGGAGACAGTTCAATCACCAATGGCCAATGATTTCATTGATCATACCTAATGAAACCTCCATAAAAATATCTGAACTATGGGGTTTGGAGAGCTTCCAGGTTAGTGAACCAGAATGCATCCATGTGCCAAGAGGGTGGTGCACCCCAAACTCCACTGGGGTGGAAGCTCCTGTGTATCTCTTCATTTGTATACTTTAATATCCCTTGCAACAAACTGGTAATCTAGTAAGTAAACTGATTTCCTGAGTTCTGTGAGCTGTCCTAGCAAATTAGTTGAGGAGGGGGTTATGGGAACCTCTGATCTATAGCTGGTTTGATTATAACCAATGCTGGGAGGATGTGGGGAAAGAGGCATTTCCTACATTGCTGGCTGGAGTATAAATTGGTTCAACCTCTATAGAAGGCAATTTCACTGTATTGATCAAAATGACAAGTGCCAACGCTGTTGGTGAAGTTAAGGTTCTTTCTTCATCACAAAAGAATTTGGAGACAAAGTGATAGGTAAAAATCAGATTTATTTAGAGAGAAGCACACTCCACAGACAGAGTGTGTGCCATCTCGGAAGGTGAGAGAGCTTGGGAGAAACACTCCACAGGCAGAGTGCAGGCCATCTCGGAGGCCTTGAAATATGGCATGGTTAGTTTTTATGGGCTGGATAATTTCATAGGCTAATGAGTGGGAGGATTATTCCAACTATTTGGGAGAAGGAACAGGGATTTCCAGGAATTGGGTCACCGCTCACTTTTTGACCTTTTATGGTTGGCCTCAAAACTGTCATGGAGCATGTGGGTGTGTCATTTAGCATGCCAATGTAGTACAATGAATGTACAATGAATGAGGCGCAAGGTCTACTGGAAGTTGAATCTTCCACCTTTTTGGACCTAGTTGGTTCTCACTAATTTTCATCATGTACTGTGGCTATGTTATTCTTTTTTTAAAAAATTAATTAATTAATTAATTAATTTAATTTTTGGCTGCACTGGGTCTTCATTGCTGTGCGCAGGATTTCTCTAGTTGCAGCGCACAGGGTACTCATTGCAACAGCTTCTCTTTGTTGCAGAGCTCAGGCTCTAGGCACGGGCTTCTGTAGTTGTGGCTCATGGGCTCTAGAGTGCACACTCAGTAGTTGTGGCTCATGGGCTTAGTTGCTCCACAGCATATGGGATCTTCCCAGACCAGGGCTTGAACCAGTGTCCCTGCATTGGCAGGCGGATTCTTAACCACTGCGCCACTAAGGAAGTCCTACAGCTATGTCATTCTTTTAAAGGTTGTGCCCTGCCCCCTTCCCTCCTGTTTCACCAATATTTTTTGATCCAACAATAGCACTTCCAGGAATTCATCCTACAGATACTCTTGCACATGTGTAAGTGTGATATCATTCATGTATCCTTGTTTGTAATAGCAAACAGATTGGAAACAACCTAAATGTCCATCAGTAAAGAAATAGTTAAATAAATTACAGTAAATCCATCAATGGAGACTATACAGTAGTAAAAACAAATGAGGAAGCCCTCTATGTACTGAGATACATATTTTTAATAAACTTTTAACTTTAGAATAATTTTAGATTTACTGAAAAATTGTGAAAATTGTGCAGAGACTTCCTGTGTATTCCTCACTCAGTTTCAGTTTCTCCTAATGTTATCATCTTATATCACATAGTACATTGTCAAAACTAAGAAACCAATATTGGGACATTTCTGCTAACTAAACTCCAGACTTCATTTGGATTTCACTGGGTTTTTCCATTAATGACCTCTTTCTGCTCCAGAATACAATCCAGGACACCACATAGCATTTAGTCTTCAGATCTCTTAGTCTTTTTAAATCTGTGACAGTTTTTCAGGCTTTCCTTGTTTTTCATGACCTTGGTGGTTTTGAGTAACAATACCGGTCAGGTATTTCGTAGGATACCACTCAATTTAGGTTTCGCTGATGTTGTTCTCATGACTAGACTGGGGTTATGAGTTTCTGGAAAGAATACCACAGTGGTGAAGTCGCTTCTCATTGCATCACAGTAAGGGGACATATAAATCCACACATCACCCATGATGTTTACTTTGATCACATGATTAAGGCAGTGTTTGCCAGGTTCCTCCACTGATAGTAACGTTACTATTTTTCCCTTTCCAAACTCTATTCTTTGGCATACAGCCAGTGTCAAGTCCACCCTCAGGTGTGGAAGGGGAACTAAGCTCTGCCTCCTAGAGAAGGGACAAATGGCATATGATAAATGAATTTTCTGGGGGAAGATTTGTCTCCTGCCCCCATTTACTTATGGATTCAAACATATTTTTATCACTATGAACACATGTATGTTTATTTCATGTTTTGGATAATAATCCAATACTATATTATTTATTTTATTGCTCAAATTGTTCCAGCTTTGACCACTGGGAGCTCCTTCAGATCAGTTCATGTGTCCCTTATTTTATTTTATTTTTTGCAGTACGCGGGCCTCTTACTGCTGTGGCCCCTCCCGTTGTGGAGCACAGGCCCCGGACGCGCAGGCTCAGGGGCCATGGCTCATGGGCCCAGCCGCTCCACGGCATGTGGGATCTTCCCGGACCGGGGCACGAACCCGCATCCCCTGCATCGGCAGGCGGGCTCCCAACCACTGCGCCACCAGGGAAGCCCCTGTGTCCTTTTGATATGCCCCCATCCTCTTGTTTTTTTGAGCACTTTCTTACTTTTGATACTATTGCTTGGAGGCCAGTGGTCAACCTCCCTCTCTTGGCACCTGGCTTCTTCCTCCATGGCCTCCAGCTTTTCCTGTCCTTTGGCCTGTAGGTCCCCTAAACCCTCCCCTCTGGCTGGACTACATTAGCCCCTTGTAGAGAGCTAAAGTCAGAAAACACCACACCTCAACTGTGTCTGTCACCAAGATAGTTAAGGGGCCCTGCGTGAGGAGGTTTTGGTCCTGCTCCCAAACCTCCTTCCAACTGTGGTGCACTGGGTCCTTGGGGACATGGAAGTGGGGGCCTACGTGTGTCACATGACCGCTGTTGCCATGGGACCCTGGTGCAGCTTCTCTAGGGACCTGGACTCAGGGAGCTGCTTGGTCTCCTGGGAAGCAGCTGGCTAGCTTTTCTCCAGGGTTCTTAGGGAGGACCTGGATAGACGAAGTTGAATAGATTTGTTGACCTAGTGTGACCCATACCTTGGGATCTCACTCTTCTTATCTCACCTATTGTATGTTTATCTCCTACCCAAAGCCACCAGGTCCCTGAGTTCTCCCTCTGAGATGACTGACAGAGAAAATCTTCCCTCCAAGGTGGAGAGAGAAAGTATAAATGTAGGTGTGAGTGTGTGTGGAAGGGTAAGCGAGGTCACAGGAAAATAACCTTATCCTTGTGTTGTAAACGCATCTCTCATTCCTCTCCCCCCAGATTCTAAATAAGTCTTCTCTTCATCCAGGCTGCCAGCACCCTCATGCCAACATCATCTCTCACTTAGGCCACAGCTATATCCTTCTAACATGCTTACCCCGCTCCAGATTATTTCGAAGACAGATAATCTTTTAAAACACAAATCAGGTTATATCACTAATCTGTTTCAAACTCTTGAATGGCTCTCCGTCACTATCATGATAAAGATCAAAAATTTGAACCCCATCAACCCCTGATCTTATCTTGCCCCTCACTGTCCGAGTTCCAGCCATCTCAGCTGTCCCTCACGCTGGCCCCTTACCCTGGGGTGTTCGTCCCTCCACTGCAACACCTATCTCTTCACTCCCCTTCATCCTTCAGACCAACTAAGGGGTCTATTAAATGAATGTAACATTTTGGGGTCATTTCCCTCAACAGTCAAATTCAGAGGGGAAAAAACGCTAGAGCTTGTCAAGGGCTGGGACAATTGGCTATGGGGAGATGATGGTAGTAGGAGGATCTGCCACAGTGAGGCCCCCCTCCTTCAAAGTCAGGTCACCCCCTCTCTGTCCAGCCCGCACTGCAAGAGCATAATTTCCCAAATGTTTGTCCGAGATGTCACGAGAGGGTGGTTGCCAACAAGGACCTTTGTAGGGTGGGGCTTCACCCAGCTGTGGAAGTATCACGGTCAGGAGCAGAGACCCAAAGGAGCCCTGGTCAGAAAGAGCACCATGGGTGAGAAGGGGTCACAAGGAGACTCACCCTCTGCCCTAACCGAACATAGGAGAAGCAGCAGAATTTTTTTGAAACAGTCTAGATAACCCTTCTGGCTTTTTTTCCTTCTGGGGCTACACTCCCGAGAGTCTTTTCCAGAGCCACAGGCACTTGTGTCTAGCCAGAGCTCATTGCCTTCATGGAGACGGTGAGAAATGAGCCAAGTGGGGAGGGATGGAGGAGGGGGAGCATTCCACTGCCCCTGGCGCCAGCTCCAGGAACCTTCAAATTCAGTATCTTGCTGTTCCACAAGACTGTCAAAGGTTCGGCTTCACTGTGTGTTAAAAGGATGTTCTGACTCGCAGTCCTCGATACAGCTTCTTTTATTTATTTATTTTCTAAATTTTTTGGCTGTGCCACGCAACATATGGGATCTTAGTTTCCCGACTAGGAATTGAACCTGTGACCCCTGCATTGAAAGGCGGGTTCTTAACCGCTGGACCACCAGGGAAGTCCCAGGATAAAACCAAGTCCCTTGATTTTATACAAGTTACATCTTGAATAGGACTCAAGTACAGAAAATTCACTGTGTGTTAGCAACAGTGGTGTCTATTTTTTTTTTTTTTTTGGCTGCGTTGCATCTTCGTTGCTGCACGCAGACTTTACTCTTCCATGTGGTGCACGGGCTTCTCATTGCAGTGGCTTCTCTTGTTGCAGAGCACGGGCTCTAGGTGCACAGGCTTCAGTAGTTGTGGCTTGCAGGCTCTACAGCGCAGGCTCAGTAGCTGTGGTGCACGGGCTTAGTTGCTCCATGGCATGTGGGATCCTTCCGGACCAGGGCTCGAACTGGTGTCCTCTGCATTAGCAGGAGGATTGTTAACCACTGCGCCACCAGAGAAGTCCAACAGTGGTGTTTTTTGTTTGTTTGTTTGTTTTTTGTACACGGGCCTCTCACTGTTGTGGCCTCTCCCGTTGCGGAGCACAGGGTCAGCGGCCATGGCTCAGGGGCCCAGCCACTCCGCGGCATGTGGGATCTTCCCGGACCGGGGCACGAACCCGTGTCCCCTGCATTGGCAGGCGGATTCTCAACCCCTGTGCCACCAGGGAAGCCCAACAGTGGTGTTTTAATGCAAGCCAGTATCTGTGTTTGCTCACTTGTGAGGAGCAGCACAGTGGGATGATGAAAAGCAACTTTTTGAAGCCAGACTAGTGATCAAAGGATAATGAGGACAAGGAGGGCTCCTCTACTTGGGCAGATTCCTGTAGGGCAAGAAGGGGCTGGACTGCATGTCAGTGAAAAAGCTTCAGATTCTGCTGCCACCTTATGGCGGTCAGACCACAACACGGTGTCCCAGCTCTTGTGCTGGACCTCCTGATTTTAGGGCCAAAACGTCCGAGGCAGACATACATATTATTCTGTATATGCATACAACAAGAACGGAGAAAAAACGCTTTTAAAAGCATGGGAGAAAAAATACTTTAAAAGTACTTTTATTATAAAAATACTTATAATACTTTTTGTAGCATAATGATAAGACCAGTATCTTTAGAGCCATACAAACCTCATTTAGGCTTGACATTGGGCAAGCTATGTGATGCAGGGGAAGTCACTTTAACCCATCCGTGAACCCTATGTATTGCATGGTAATAATAATAGTATCGGGCTTCCCTGGTGGCGCAGTGGTTGAGAGTCCGCCTGCCGATGCAGGGGACACGGGTTCGTGCCCTGGTCCGGGAGGATCCCACATGCCGCGGAGCGGCTGGGCCCGTGAGCCATGGCCGCTGAGCCTGCGCGTCCGGAGCCTGTGCTCCGCAGCGGGAGAGGCCACAACAGTGAGAGGCTCGCGTATCACACACACAAAATAATAATAATAATAGTATCTCCTGCATGATAAGAGGTTAGCTGAGATAATGATTGTTTGGCACTGAGTCCTTAGTATATGGTGCTTAGTTGCTACAGATGATTGATTATAGGTAGCCAAGAAAATCAGGGTAGTTCCTTTCTGGGAGTCTTTTAAAAAAAATTGGGGTGCACAATTTGAATTGATCAAAATCCTTGGTTTATAATGCATTTTCATCACTGGTCATGGGACACATAAAAAGTGTACTTTTGTGTTGTGATTGGATGGTTAGAGACTATCTGGATTCAACAATTTAGAATAATTCTAGGATTGAAAGTAAACCATACACACTCATACTTGTACACACACACAAAGTTGTAAGCACTTTCCAACTGGAAACTCCCATCACCCTGCTGTCATCCTGCAGGAGGACTGTTCCCTGTCTCAGCTGGGCTCTGTAGGTGTGGGAACTTTGGGATTTTAAAGATTACTTTAAGCCTTGCTGGGAGCAAGCTCTAACCTACAAGGAAGGGTGTATTGTGACTCTCCTTCGAGGTGCACAGTGGGCAAGTTGGAGGGACGAAAGGGCCCTTGGATGGCTTAGTGTTTTCTGAAGGACAAGGTAAGTAGGAGGTGTGTATTTTGCATTTCTTTTAGTGTAATTTGTCTATTAGGTTTTTTTTTTAACCTAACTTTGTACTTTTTTCTGATTAATTTATTTCTGTAGTTATTTCTTTACTCCTTTTTAAATGACTTTTTCTTTTTCTAAAATTCTAAGTGGAATATTTAGTTGACTCTCTCAGCTAACAAAAGCATTTAAAACTACAAATTTATATGTGAAAACACAACTCTGTCCATATACTTAGACTTATTATGTTGTGCTTTCTTACTTATTCTTTCTCTAAAAAAATCTTATATTGTCATCTTGATTTCTCTATGACTCTAGTGTTGTTTAGGATATTTTCCCCCTTTTACGATTTCCAAGTGGCTGGATTTTCTTGTTTTGTTTTGACATGTTTATTGGTTACAGTGTGGCTACAGAATTCAGTCTATACAATTTCTGCTTTGGGAATGTATTAAGGTTTTTTAATGCAATCAATTTTTATGAATATTTGTAGCTGATATGCATTTCACAGGCAGATTCAGGTTTGGTAAAACAATATGTAACTTTTTATGTTACAGAACTTTTCCTCTATTTTGAATTATCTATTACTCCTAATGGCCATGAAAAAAAAAAAACCACCAACCACACATAAATGTTCGTCATTTCCAGGTAAACTCAGCCATTTCTGCTTTTTCAGGATTTTCCCAATCAATTATAATTTCCCCCTTCCCACCTTCTTACAGGAGGTTGCATCGAAGTCAGGGGGAACTTTTGTAGCACTAAGGGAGGGTCATCTGAATGCTCTGTTCATCACCTGCCCACTTTGGCATCCCTTGAGATGTACGTCGACTTCCCTTCCCAAGCCTGTCACCTGCCACAGACTATGCAGACATTAGCTTAATGGCCTGTTTTCCACTCTGCAGTTTTGGTACATACATTTCTGGCCCAGACCTCAAGGCCTCTTCCATTCTGCTAGCCCTCTCCCAGCCACCTTTGTGGAACCTTTGCATTCTCAGGCTCTCTAGTCCTTTGACAATCTTGATACCTTGCCAGGCTGCCTGGACTCATTTATGCAAGACTTGCTGCCTCCCTGTTCTACCCAGAGACTCTCCACTTTTGGATCTCACATCCCTAACAGGGGGCTGCAAAGGGGGGTGTTCATATCCCCTTAAGGGGAGTTCCAACCCTGGGGGTTGCGCACAGAAGGCAGGGAGGGCCCTTTCTCAAGAGACCTACAGCAGTGTCTGATTCTGCTTTACCGACATGTCTAGTCTGAGGCTGCTGGATCCAAATCCACCAGGTCTGCTTGCGCTTTGGCACCACCCGGTGGTGGTGAGACAGGCCGGGCTTAAACCCTGCTTGGGATGGTGGCGCTGTTGCAAATGATCCTCCACCTGCCTGGGACACCTCAGAGAGCTACGGTCTTCCCAGAATCTGCTCAGTTAGATGGCGCCTGCTTTGCTGAGTGATCTGGGACACTGGGCACCAAAAATACTGAGGACACCACCTTCCACTTCCCAGTTGCCAAAAATAAGGTGGTCTGCGTTTTCACTGCCCGACCTTTCCCCGACCCTACCAAAAAAGATAACTTTAATCCCCACCTCGGCCCTTAGAGAGTAGCAAACATTCACCACATTGCTCTATATTGTAATTCACACTGTGGTGAGAGCGTGTTACTGTGGGGTTTTCCTGATCATCGCTCTGTTGCAGGAAAGGGGACCCCTTCCAGGGCCCGAGAGTGGGCTCTTGTCTAACACTCGGAAACGAATTGTCCTAGGACACATGTCCTGACAAAGCAAGAGACTTTATTGGGAAGGGGGGCCCGGGCAGAGAGAAGTAGGGTAAGGGAACCCAGGAGAACTGCTCTGCCACATGGCTCGCAATCTTGGGTTTTATGGTGACGGGATTAGTTTCCTGGTTGTCTCTGGCCCATCATTCTGACTCGGGGTTCTTCCTGGTGGCTCGTGCAGCACTCAGACAAGATGGATTTCAGCGAGAAGGATTCTAGGAGGTTAGTAGGACATGTGGACTGGCGTCTTCTTTCTCCTTTTGACCTTTCTGGAATTCTTCCAGTTGGTGGTAGCTTGTTAGTTCTGTGTTCCTTACCAGGACCTCCTGTTGTGAGAGAACTCATGCAAGTGGCTACTATCTTGCTTGTCCAGGGCGGAGGTTTCAGTCAGTGTATCCCCTAACAACTCCACACGTGCTGTAGGCACCCGAAAAGTGGTAATAACCCCTGTTTGTGAATATCTGATTCTCCCTTCCCAGACAGGCGGGGATGGCAGGAACCAAGGCAGCAGAGAGAGGAGCAAGACCCAACCCCAACCCGTCTACCCAGCCAACCCTAACGCCCAAGAGAAGGAAGCAGAAGGGAGAGAGAAACAGATGCCTGAAGGAGGTGGGAAGACCCTACAAGAGCCCAAGCATTCAAAGCAGCAAACAGGAGACAGGGCTGGATGGGCTCCCTGAGTTACAGTGGCTAGCATTTTCAAAGGGAATTGCTCCTGCGAATATAGACACATTTAATTTTTTGGCTTAAAATTTATTTTGTCTGATGTAAAATTTGCTAGCCTTCTTTATACTTACATTTTAAAACAATATTGCTTATTGTGAAAAAAAAATCAAAATTTGGGGAAAATATTTTATATATTTTCTATATCTATCCACCTATCTTTATTTAGTGAGATTGCTCTTATTTGTGTGTGTGTGTGTGTGTATATATATATATATATGTTTCCTATGGCTGTTATAACAAATTACCACAAGCTGGGTGGCTTAAAATAACAGAAATTTATTCTCTCCCAGTTGTGGTAGGCCAAAGTCTGAAATCAAGGTGTCAGCAGTGTGGACCAAAAAATGTTGCCTGCCATTTCAGTAAACAAAGGATGTTGTCCGGCCATAAAGCCATCAGTCATCGAGCTGTCAGGCACTGCAGCCACCCTGAGGGGAATTCAGGATGGAGAAAAAGACAGGATACTGGCCCTTGATAGTCAAGATGCATATCAAAAGGATAATTTCAATGAGCCTAGACTCTTGCATCTTCCCATGCATAAAAAAGCACTAAAATCATTAATTTAAGATTTTTTTGTGATTAGCAGTAATCTTTTGATGTTCAACAATATTTTTTTTCAGCAAAAACTCCTATACATCCTGGCTCCTCCCTTACCTCTTGGGAACGATTCCTCAGAGCTATTTGAGAGCTGCATTCCTGCACTATAGTCCTGAGTAAGGTCCCTGAAAAACATAACTTGCAACTTTTAGGTTATTTTTTCTTTCAGTTTATAGCAGGGCTGCACTCGCTTCAAGATAAAAGAGAATAGTTTCCTGCTTCTTCTAGCTTCTGGTGGCTCCAGGCATTCCTTTGTTTGTGGTTACATTACTCTAATCTCTGTCTTCACATGGTCATGGCCTTCTCTGTGTCTGTGTCTTCTCTTCTGGCTTTTTTAAGGACGCTGGTCAATGGATTTAAGTGATGAGGATAATCCAAGATGATCTCATCTCAAAATTATTAATTTAATTATAGTTACATCTACAAAGACCCTTTTCCCAAATAAGGTCATATTCACAGGTTCAGGTGTTAGGTTATGGATACACACACACACACACACACACACACACACACACACATACATTTCCCATTTTTCTCAGGTGTTGGTTACATGCATAAATAAGACTTTTAAACTGAATTTAATTCATAGACTCTAAACAGATTTTATTCTATTTTTCCATGGTGAGTTTTTGTATTCTTTAAGTAGTAATCCAAAACATAGTTATAGTGGATGCATCATAGACCATCTTAAACACACTATATTTCTCTCTCTCTTTATTTATTTATTTATTTATCTGGCTGTGCTGGCTCTTAGCTGTGGAATGCAGGATCTTTATGGCAGCATGTGGGATCTTTTAGTTGTGGCATGCAGGCTCTTAGTTGTAGCATGTGGGATCTAGTTCCCTGACCAGGGATCAGACCTGGGCCCCCTTCATTGGGAGCACAGAGTCTTAACCGCTGGACCACCAGGGAGGTCACAGCACTATATTTCATTTATCCATTCAGTTACTATTGAGAACTCATAACTTTATGGTACTATAAATAAATGCTATAGTGAACATCCTAGCAAAAATCTAGCCTCAAAGGGTGTGTAATGGACAATTTGTTGTTTTGCCGCCCCATATTCATTGCCCCTTCCTCTGATAGTACTACTCCAATTTTTCTTGGGGAACTAACTTTTCCCTATTGGATACTGCTTGGTGAAACTATCAATGAAGATGCACAGAACTTTTCTAGGTTAAGAAATAGATATGAAACCTGATGTAGGGTAATTTTATGCTCTCTCCATGGCAACTAAATCTTAAGCAAAATGATAAGACTGGAAACAGCTGGAGCTGATTCATCTAGTAACTGATTCATTCTGTACTGGTTCACTGCTTTCTGTTTCCTGGTTCAGAAAGCAACCCCAGAGCCACCTGGGGTTTCTGCCCTTTATGGACCTGTTTGTTTAGCTTTCTCTTTCAGTGCTGTGAGCTAAACCAAAATTTATTTTTTTCTGTTTTATTTTGTCTGATTTGATTTCTGTTTTTTGCAAACAAATATCCTTAGCTCAATGAACTCACTTCATTCATTTCTGTCTTTTTTGCTTTCTAATAGAAAATATTTCGTAATATAAAATTTCCTCTGAGAAGAGTTTGCTAGTATACAAAGTAGTGTTCTCATTGTTATTATTATTATTATTATTTTTGAGATACGCGGGCCTCTCACTGCTGTGGCCTCTCCCGCTGTGGAGCACAGGCTCTGGACGTGCAGGCCCAGCGGCCACGGCTCACGGGCGCAGCTGCTCCACGGCACGCGGGATCCTCCCGGACCGGGGCACGAACCCACGTCCTCTGCATCGGCAAGCGGACTCCCAACCACTGCGCCACCAGGAAAGCCCCTCATTGTTATTATTTAATGAACAGATTTTAATTTCTACTTTGAAATGAGTTATCTGGCAAGATGTATTTAGAAATTCAAGTGAATTTTTAAAAAATTATTTGCTATTTTTTCATTTTGTTACATTGTGTTAAGAGACTTTTAAGGGATTTATAGAGATTTCTATGTTCACGATGAGTTTTTGTAAATGTTCTTTGGGTAGTTAAAAGATTGGTGTTGTTTAGCTGTGGATACAAAATATTCTCTCTCGCTGACTCTCCACACACACACACACACACACACACACACTCACACAGAGTATATATCTTTTTTTTTTCAGTATATATCTTTTAAGTCAAACTTGTAACTGTGTTGTTCAAATCTCCTTTACTATTACCCTGATACCAAAGCCAAAGACACTACAAGAAAACTACAGACTAACATTCCTTTATGAATATAAAAGGATTATTATAATCATGACCAAGTGGGATTTATCCCAAAAATGAAAGGTTGGTTCCACATATAAAATTAATCAGTGTTATATATCTCATTAATAGAATGAAGGGGAAAAACCAACATGATCATCTCAATTGAGCAGGAAAATTATTTGACAAAATCCAACATTCTTTCAAGATAAAAAACACTCAACAAAATAGGAATAGAAGGGAACTTCTTCAACATGATAGTGGCCATAAACAAAAAACCCAATGTGAAACATTGAAAGCTTTTTCCCTAACATCAGGAAAAAACCAAAGATGTCAATTTTTACCACTTCTCTTCAATATTGTACTGGAAGTTCTAGCTAGAGCAGTTAGACAAGAAAATGTTACCGAGTCCAAGCCTGTACTGCCACACAACAGGCCAATAAATTGAGAGAAGAGGTATTGGGGTAAGGAATAGTGACTTTATTTAGAAAGCCAGCAGACTGAGAAGATGGTGGACTATTGTTCCAAAGAACTATCTTATCCAAGTTAGAATTCAGGCTTCTTTTACACTAAAAGGGGATGGATTGTGGCTGGTTTTTGCAAAATTCTTGGTGCTGGAATTCTTGCAGTTGTCCACATAGGTCTGGCCACAATGTTCCTATAAGCCTCCAACAACACAAATGTTATTTTCTACATCTATATGAATGGAAAAGTGTTACACCTTTAAAGGTCAAGCCTGGGAGGCAGAGCCTTGAGAATGGGATATCATGTATATTTCAGGCTATAGGCAACAGAGCCAGCATGACTAAGCACAGGCAACAGAGCACAAAGTTTAAAGCTAAAGGAATAGATCCAATATGGAGTCAAGTTCATTTTTCTCTGTTACAAAAATGAAATAAAAGGCATCCAAATTGGAAAAGAAGAAGTGATCTCTGCACATAGATGGTATAATCTTATCTGTAGAAAACGCTAAGAATACATACACCATACACATACATAACTGTTAGAGCTTAATAAACAAACTCAGCAAAATTGCAGGGTACAAAATCTACACATAAAAATCAGTTGTATTTCTATATACCAGCAGTGAAAGTCCAAAAAGGAAATTAAGAAAACAATTTCATTGAAAATAACATCAAAAAGAAAATACTTAAGAATAAAGTTAACTAAGGAGGCATAAGACATATACTGAAAATTACAAAATGTTGCTGAAAGAAATGAAAGAAAACCTAAATAAATGGAAATATCCCATGTTCATGGGTTGGAAAACGGATATACAGATTCAATGCAATTTCTATCAAAATTCCAATGGCATTTTTTGGTCTTTTTTTTCAGGAATGGAAAAGCCCATCCTAAAATTCATATGGAATTTCAAAAGATCCTCAATAGCCAAAACAATCTTGAAGGAGAAGAACAACTTTGAAGGACTCACAGTTCCTAATTTCAAAAACTTCCTACAAAGCTACATTTGTTGAAACAGTGTGGTACTGGCATAAAGATAGACATATAGACCAATGGAATAAAGTTGAGAACACAGAAATAAATTCTCACATCTGCAGTCAATTAATTTTTGACAAGTGTACCAAGACCATTCTGTGGGGGACAGGTCAGTCTCCTCAACAAAGTATTTTGGGAAAACAGGATACCCACAGGCAAAAAAACCAAAGCTGGACCGTCACCTCACACCATACACATAAGTCAATTTCAAACGGATCAAAAACTTAAATTTAAGAACTAAAACTAGAAAACTCTTACAATTGTGCAACCATCATCACAATGCAGTTTTAGAGCACTTCAATCACCCCAAAAATTCCCTTGTGCCTATTTGCAGCTAATTCTTGCTTCTACCTTCAGTTTTAGATAACCATTGATTTGCTTTCTGTCTCTATTGTTTTGTTCTTTCTAGAAGTTTCATATAAATGTAATCATACAATATGTAGTTATTTCTGGCTTCTTTCATGAGGTTCACCTATATTGTAGCATGTATCAGGACTGTTCCTTTTTATTGCTGAGTGGTATTCCATTGTATGTACATACCACATTTTGTTTACCCATTCACTAGTTGATGGACATTTAAATTGTTTCCAGTTTGGGGCTATTGTGAATAATGCTACAGTGAACATTTGCATGCAAGTCATTGTGGAGACATAGGATTTCATTTCTCTTGGGTGGAATTGGGTGGAATTCTCTAGGAGTGGAATTGCTGCTCAACAACCTAGATTTTATTATTAATAATTTACTATAGTTGTTTTTATCACATGCCTATTTATCTCATTAGCCCTCTATCCTTCCATTAATCCATATAATTTTTTGGATGCATTAGTTGAACCTAAGTTCAAGTAATTTTTCAAAAGAACAGAAGGGTTGATGAGTGGATCTTTTTCTAAGAGTAATTTTTTAAAATAATTTATTTATTTTTGGCTGCATTGGGTCTTCATTGCTGCACGTGGGCTTTCTCTAGTTGCGGCGAGCAGGGGCTACTCTTTGTTGCAGTGCGCAGGCTTCTCATTGTGGTGGCTTCTCTTGTTGCCGAGCAAGGGCTCTAGGTGTGTGGGCTTCAGTAGTTGTGGTACACAGGCTCAGTAGTTGTGGCTCACAGACTCTAGAGCGCAGGCTCAGTAGTTGTGGCGCAAGGGCTTAGTTGTTCCGTGGCATGTGAGATCTTCCCGGACCAGGGGTCGAACCCGTGTCCCCTGCATTGGCAGGTGAATTCTTAACCACAGCACCAGGGAAGCCCCTAAGAGTAATTTTAAGTTGACAAAATAAATTGTGACAATATATATACATGCAGCTTCCCCTATAATTAATATTTTACATTAGTGTGGTACATTTGTTCACAACTAATGAACCAATATTGATACATTATTATTAGTTAAAATCAACACTTTATTCAGATGTCCTTAGTTTTTACCTAATATTCTTTTTCTGTTCCAAGATCCTTTCCAGAATACCATATTATATTTAGTTGTCATGTCTATTTATTGCCCTTTTGACAATGACAGTTACTCAGACTTTCTTTCTTTTTGATAACCTTGATATTTTTTAGGAGTATTGGCCAAGTATTTTGTAGAATGTCCTTCTATTTAGGTTTGACTGATATATTTCTCATGATTATACTGGGATTATGGGCTTGGGGGAGGAAGACCTCAGTGGTAAAGTGACATTTGCATCACATCATATCAAGGGTACATGCTAGCAACATGACTCATCACTGTTGATGTTGACCTTGATCTCCAGGCCAAGATAGTTTTTGTCAGGTTTCGCCACTGTAATGTCTTCTCCCCCAGCCCTTTTCTATACAATACAATTTGGAAGGAATTCACTATGCACAGCCACATTTAAGAAGTTATGATGCACCTCCTTATGATGGTTGTATCTACATGAATTATTTGGAATTCTTCTGTATGAGAAATGTGTCTATTCGCCTCCATTTGTTTATTTACTTAATCATTTATTTATAGCATGTAGATTCATGAAAAATTATTTTATGCTTTGAGTCACAATCCAGTCTACTCCGGTTTGTTGCTCAATTTGTTCTACTTTGGCCACTGTGAGCACTTTCAATTGCCTCTTGTGTCTCTTTGACCTACCCCTATCATTCTGGGTGCTTTTATTTTTTTAAGCACTTTTTAAAACTTTCTGGCACTACAAGATGCTCCAGACCATTTTCTGCACAAGTTCTAAAATCAGCCATTCCTCTAAGGAGCCCTCGTTGTTTTTACTGGAGAATGGCTTTACAAACCAAGATCTGGACACTGGGTGTACTTGTTGCTACTGTGGTATCTTTGCTTCTTGCCCCTCTCAAAAGACAGAGTTTGGAGATATGTATATGTATACTCACATATCTATAATTATTTGTCTATTCTTCTGTGCCTATATTAAGCTAAATATGAGTTCAAACTGATATCGCCAATGCCAATCCATTATCACATGATTCATTCTAGCCTTCCCCCCCTGCTTGTGTTTATTGGTAAATTCCCACTCCAACAGCAGGTTTCAGACAGTGAAAGGAACATTGCCTTCACAAGACAATTGAGTTGATTACTTCGGCGGGTTCCAGCAAATGAACTGCTTTATCTTCAAGTTACCATGAATTGCTGCTATGTTGCTACTGTTATCTGCAAAGAAAATGTCAAGGCTTTCTTTCAGTCCAACAGCCTCTTGATGTGCAATAACTGCTATTTCACCTTGTTTGAACATCTTGCTTAAATACATGACAAAGCAATTCCAAGTATTTGTGTAGCACATTGTTTGCTTTAGCTGGAGAAGAGTATGGAAAAGGTCTACTCTGTTTATTTCCAATCCATAGTGTTATCTTATATATTTTTAAGACTTTGGGTTGTTTCTGCATTTTCAAATGTCTGATGTACAGGATACAGAAGTAGCATATTTAATAATATCATTAACTTTTTTATACACAGCAGACTTTAATTCTAAAAAATGTTTTAGTAACATATTTTATAGAAGGAATTTTCTATCTTCATCAATTGTCAAAAATTCTTCATCTTTTAGCACTAAAAATAGTTGACAGTCTATAGCAGTATTTTTGTCAAGCTTTCTGTTTAAAGTTTTGTATAGACTCAAAAGTAGAAGGACCTATGTTCTTGAAATGTTTTTATAAAGTCTGTTGTTTTGAAATTTGATTAGTTAAGAACAGAGTGGGCTTGGGATATTACATTTTTCTCTGAACCTTTCTCCTTTTATTCATATTCTATATTCTTTGTTATATCTGGGTCAAAGTTGTTTCAGCATGGATGTTGCTTTACAGGATTTTAGAGTTTTCCTTCTTATAAAATTTTGTGGTGACAAAGCTGATGTTCTCCTTGTAAGTCATTCTCATGTGATGTGAAGAATTCCCAAATAGGCCGTTTTCTTGAAAGACTCAAAGCTAAATAAGATTGAATAACTAAGAATTAAATTTCGTTCTTAAAGATTATTTTGTTTAATGTTATGAATGCTAAAATGCCAATCAAGTCTATAAAGATTCAAACTATGATATAATCTGTCTTTATTCTTTTTTTCTAGTATAGTTTGTTTTCATTCAAGAATCTATTTAATTAATTTAATTCCGAATGGAGAATACGTTTACATGGCTTAAAAAATCAAAATAATTCAAAAAGGTGCACTTTGAGTATATTCACTTCCACCCCAAGTCTCCTCTCCCTCTTCTATAGTTAACCAATTTTATAATTTATTGGGGATCTTTCTAGTATTTAATATGTGAGTGTAAGAAAATCTAAGCATATACTTTTATCCTCCCCTTTTATTGCACAAAAGGTAGCATAATATATACTTTTTTTCTGTTCCTCACTTTGCCTTTTTCACTCAGTATATTCTGGAGATCCTCTCACATCAGTACATAGAGAAAGTTTCATTCATTTTTACACCTGCATATTATTCCATTTTGCAGATGTACCGTAGTGTATCTAACCAGGTCTCTGTTTATAACATTTAGATCTTTTCCAATCTTTTGTTGTTATAGGCAATGCTACCATGCAAAACCTTTAACCTAAGTTATTTAATACATGGGAAGTCTATCTGAGGTAAAATTCCATAAGTGAGATTACTGGTCAAAGAGTAAAAACATTTGTAATTTTTATTTTTTGGCTGCGTTGGGTCTTCCCTGCTGCATGCAGGCTCTCTCCAGTTGCAGCGAGCAAGGCCCACTCTTAGATGCAGTGTGCTGGCTGCTCATTGTGGTGGCCCCCCCTGCTGCAGAGCACGGGTTCCAGGCGTGTGGGCTTCCGTAGTTGTGGCACGTGGGCACAGTAGTTGTGGGGCGTGGGCCCAGCCACTCCACAGCGTGTGGGATCTTTTCAGACCAGGGATCGAACCCACGTCCCCTGCACTGGCAGGCAGACTCCCAACCACCGCGCCACCAGGGGAAGTCCCTAACATTTGTAATTTTGAAAGATATTTCCGAATTGCCTTTCATAGTGTTGTGATATTTTGGGCCCCAATCAGCAATGCATAAGGGTTCCTTGCCAAAATATGTGTTATCAAACTTTGGATATTTTTTGCTAATCTTATACATGAGAAATGGTATGTCAATTTTGTTTTAATTTCCAGTTCTCATGTTATAAGTGAAATTGAGTATCTTTCATGTGTTTAAAGTCATTTATAATTTTTTTCTGATAATAATCTGTTCATATGCTTTGCCTATTTTCATATTGTGTTCTTTTATGTCTTTTTTTTTTTTTCCGGTACGCGGGCCTCTAACTGCTGTGGCCTCTCCCGTTGCGGAGCACAGGCTCCGGACGCGCAGGCTTAGCGGCCATGGCTCACGGGCCCAGCCGCTCCGCAGCACGTGGGATCTTCCCGGACTGGGGCACGAACCCACGTCCCCTGCATCGTTATGTCTTGATATCAAGGAACTCTTCATATATTGAGGAGATTAGCCCTTGTCAGTTTTCTGAGTTGCAAATATTTCCTATTTCTCTGCCTTGTAGCTTTGTCTATGCTTTTTGCCATCTTATTTTTTTGGTAATAAAATATATCAACCTCTTCTTATTTGGCTTCTGGACTTTGAATCATAGAAAGGCCTTTCTCACACCAATGTAGAAATTTGTTCATATTTTTTCTACTGCTTTAATAGTTTTATTTTTTTCCACATAAATCTTTGCGCTATTTGGAGCTTGTCTTGATGTATATAGTGTGAGGTATGGATCCAAATTTATGTTTTCCAGAAAGATATCTGGTTGTCCTAACATAACATATTAACATTGAGATATCTTCTCTATTATAGACTAAATTCTCCTATGCTTTTCATCTTTTTCTGGATTTTTCTATTTTACTTCCTCTTCTGTGTCTATTTGGGTGCCCAATGCACAAAATTTCAGTAGTGTGTTTGTGGTAGGACCAAGTTCCTTCTATTGATGTTTTTTTCAGAATCTTTCTGTTCATTCTTTTCCTTAAAACAGACTAACAGGGGCTTCCCTGGTGGCGCAGTGGTTGGGAGTCCGCCTCCCGATGCAGGGGACGCGGGTTCGTGCCCCGGTCCGGGAAGATCCCACATGCCGCGGAGTGGCTGGGCCTGTGAGCCATGGCTGCTGAGCCTGCGCTTCCGGAGCCTGTGCCCCGGAGCAGGAGAGGCCACAGAAGTGAGAGGCCTGCGTACCGCAAAAAAACAAAACAAACAAATAAAACAAAAAACTCTATTTGGAAATAATTTCAAATTTAGAGATAATTACATAAATAAAAATAGTACAAAGAATGAACATATATCCTTTACCCAGAATCTCCTATTGTTAACATTTGCTTTATTAGTTCACCTTTTTTCCCTCACACATCTTTTTTGCTGAGCCATCTGAGGGCAAGTTTCACACACCATGGCTCTTTAGCCCTAGATGTCCCTAACTGTGCATTTCCCAAGAATAGGGATAATCTCTTAAATAGACACAGTACCATTATCAACTTCATAAATTTACATTGATATAACACTTTTACCTGTTCTACCATTCATATTTCAATTTTGCCATTTGACCTAATAATGCCCTTTCCCCCATTTCTCCACTTCTAGTACAAGATCCAGTTTAGCATCAGGCACACATTTAGTTTCTAACTAGTATTGCTTGTTTCATTCAAAAACATTTTTTCTTTGTATTTTTATCGAGATTCTATTAAAATATTTTATTAGCTTAGGGAGAATTAACATCTCTGTGAGGCCGAGTCTTCCTGTTCAAGAACAATTTATACTTTTCTATTCTGGTCTATTTTTGCGTTTGGGGGGAAAGTTTTAGCTTTCTTTATGTATGCTTTCCATATTTCTTGTTCAAGTTTATACCTATGTATTCTCTTTTATGCACCAATCATATATGGTCTCCTATTTATGTCTTCTAACTAATTATCATCTAACTATGAAAACCATGGATTTCAGAAAATTTATTTTGTACTACTAACCTTACAAAATTTTCTTATTCTTTTAGCAGTTTTCAATTGTAATTTCTATTAATTTGCCTGTATATACTTACATTTTTAAATAAACATTTATTGGACCAAAAAGGATACAATTTTATACCTAAATTGTTTATCTTACACACTTTCTTAATGTATCAACTCAATCTATTCCCCCTTTTACTTGAAATCTCGTAACAATTGTTTTGATATTTAAAATTAACAGCTTTTACAGTCACCATTAATTACCTCAGAACTTCACTCTTGCAATAATACTTTAACGTATAACAGAATATTAACATATAAATCATATAACAAATGATATTTCCACTCTAAGTTAAATTTTGCAATAGTTCTAAATGATGTGCTCCATTTGTATTATTGACGTTGTCAAGCTGATTATGTTGACAGTAACCTACATTTTTCAGGGAGGTTAACACTGGCATCTTCTAATCTGGGATATGGGATCCCTGCAGAAAGTGTTGTAAATAAGGACAGAGACTCCATAGATTCATAGAATCAGCCAGTGAGAGAAGGATAAGGTGCCCCATAATCAAACAGATCCATAAGGAGAAAGCTTGTTACAAACAGGGAAACCCTGGATGATCCTGGGGGCTAAGGACTTCATGTTGCATTTCAGCTATAAATGGAAGATGAAGATTCAAAAATAGCAGAACTGGATGATGAGTAGGTCTTAGACAATCTACATTCTGTCCTCAGCATTTTTCAATTCCTCTCATTTGTTCTCTCTTGAACCTACTTCAATTAAGCCTGTGTACCCATCATTCCACTGAAACTTCTCATGTGAAGGCCACCAATGACTTCCATGTTGTTAAATCCAGTCACCAATTCTCTATCTACTTGACCTATCAGGAGCTTATGACATGTCTATCACACATTCCTCCTTGAAGTACTTTTTAAACCAGGCTACTAAGACATCACACTCTGATTTCCCTCCTACCTCACATGGTCTAGAAATGTCAGATTTAGCAAACAAAATACAGGGTCCCCAGTTAAAGATGAATTTCAGATAAACAACAAATAATTTTTATATAAATATTTGCCAAATATTACATGAGATAATAATATACTAAAATTATATGTTCTTTATCTGAAATTAAAATTTAACTGGGTGTCCTTTATTTCATCTGGCAACCCCATCTCTGTTTTCTTTTGCTGTTCCTCCTTATCTCCCCAACTTCTTCTCTTCTCCATCTATACTCACTCTCTATGCGAACTCATCCTGCCTTGAGGCTTTAAAACTATCTGCTGAATACTCTCAAATTTATATCACCAGTGCAGACCTCTCCACTTTAATCCAAACATTATCCACTACTTAATATCTACCTCTTGGATGTCTAGTAGGCATCTAGACTTAGCATATGCAAAACCAAACTCTTGAACTCCCTGCAAAGAATCCTGTTCGTCTTGCAGCCTTTGCCATCTCCTGAGATTTTATCCTCACAGTTGCTCAGGCCCCAAACCTTGGGGTCACTGTTGATTATGCCCCAAGTCTACTTCCTCAGCAAATACTTTTTGCCTTTATCTTCAAGATATATCCCCAAATAGATCACATCTCACCACCGTCCTGCTAAATCACCCTGGTGCAAAACTCCACAATCACTCATCTGTATTACAGAAATAATCTCCTAAATGGTCTTCCTGCTTCTCCCTAGAATCTATAGTTTATTCTAAAAATTGAAGCAAGAATGATCCTGAGTCCAAGCAGGTCCCTTCTGCTCAGATCCCTCCAGTGTTTTTCCAATGCTCTCTTAATAAAAGGAAAAGTCGGGCTTCCCTGGTGGCACAGTGGTTGAGAGTCCGCCTGCCGATGCAGGGGACACGGGTTCGTGCCCTGGTCCGGGAAGATCCCACATGCAGCGGAGCGGCTGGGCCCGTGAGCCATGGCCACTGAGCCTGCGCGTCCGGAGCCTGTGCTCTGCAACGGGAGAGGCCACAACAGTGAGAGGTCCGCGTACAAAAAAAAAAAAAAAAAAACAAAAAGGAAAAGTCTACAAAGCCTACAAGTCCTATACAAATCTGGCCTACCATGATTCCTCTGATCTCCCCTCCAGATTCTCTCTGCCTTTCTAACACTAATAAAACTACCCTGACCTTTTTCTGTTCTTCATACAAGCCAGGCTCCCACTTCAGAGCCTTTGCACTTACGTGAAGGAATATATATGCCTGAAATATTCCTCCTCTGGATGTCTGCACAGATCACTCTATCACCTCCTACAGTTCTCAAGTATTGTGCTTTCCGTATGGCATTCTGGGGTCACTCTATATTAAATTGCAAGCTCCTTCCAGCCTGGCACTGATGTTTACCATCCTTGTTTTATTTTCCTTTGAAGCTTATCACCATCCAACATACTACAGGTTTTACTTTGTGTGAGTGAGTGTGTGTGTGTGTGTGTGTGTGTGTGTGTGTGTGTGTGTGTTTCTCCCTACCAGCCTACAGGAAGCTTTGGGAAGACAGGAATTTTTGCATTTTTTAAAAATAATTGAAGTATAGTTGATGTGCCGTTGATTTACAATGTCATATTAGTTTCAGCCTATTTTTTAAACTGATGTGTCCCCAGCACCTAAATGCAGTGTGGATGTGGTGTCTTGGAAGGCTGGTGCTTCATAGGCACTCAATAAATAGTTGCTGAATGAATGAAGCCAAAGAATACTCATAGAGCAGCTGTCACCAGGTGGCAAACTATTGAGGAATCTCAGATCAAAGAAAGCAATAAAGAAAAGGTGAGTTTTAAAAAAAAATTTATTTTATATTGGAGTATAGTTGATTTACAATGTTGTGTTAGTTTCAGGTGTTCAGCAAAGTGATTCAGTTATATGTATACATATATCTATTGTTTGTCAGATTCTTTTCCCATTTAGGTTATTACAGAATACTGAGTAGAGTTCCCTGTGCTATACATCAGGTCCTTGTTGATTATATATTTTATATATAGTAGTGTGTATATGTTAATCCCAAACTCCTAATTTATTCCTCTCCCCCACCTTTCCAGTTTGGTAACCATAAGTTTGTTTTCTATGCCTGTGAGTCTGTTTCTGTTTTGTAAATAAGTTCACTTGTATCATTTTTTTTGATTCCACATATAAGTAATATCATATGATATTTGTCTAGAAAAGGTAAGTTTCGAGGAGTAATGACAAGTATGGTTTGGCAGAGAGGAGAGCAGAGGTACTGGCTCTGATTTCTTTCCCTTTTTCTCAAGCCACTAAAAAGAGGTAGGAGTTGTCTGGCAATGACAGCAATAAAGTTGGAATGTTGCTATAGGGAAGGAAAGTCCACTTCCATAACCCAGCTCAGGAGCATGTGATTTCCATTCTTCCTAGCACATATATCATGTAATCAATTCTGGCTAATTGGATATGAGTGAGAGCTGTTTTCCCTCTTCTTCCTGAAGGTTGGAATGTATACAAAGTGCTGGTGAGCCAGACTGGACCATGTAGATGAGGACAACATCCTATCTTGTTGCCCAAGCAACAGGATAGAAGGATTTGGGCCCCTGGACAATTTTATGGAAGAGAGAGCAACCTACCTTCCCAGGAGAACACACCTACTTCTGACAGAGAGAAATACATTTCCATCTGCCGTCAAGTAATTCAACCATTATCATGGGAGATACTATTGCCTCTCTCCTGTGTTTTATCTCTTCTTTACTATATCCTATGCCTTTTTTTGTTGTTGCCGTTTATCTTATTTTAGTGTCATAATCCTCAGGGAACTTCTTGATAAAGAATATGTAAACACAGGCCTACTAGAGCATGGACTTGAGGATATGGGGAGGGGGAAGGGTAAGCTGTCACGAAGTGAGAGAGTGTCATGGACATACATACACTACCAAAGGTAGGATGGATAGTTATTGGGAAGCAGCCGCATGGCACAGGGAGATCAGCTAGGTGGTTTTTGACCACCTAGAGGGGTGGGATAGGGAGGGTGGGAGGGAGGGAGACACAAGAGGGAAGAGATATGGGGACATATGTGTATGTATAACTGATTCACTTTGTTGTAAAGCAGAAACTAATACACCATTGTAAAGCAATTACACTCCAATAAAGATGTTAAAAAAAAAGAGTATGTAAGAGAAATATTTTGAGACCTGTGTATCTGGAAAGGCATTTTATTCTACCCTCATGCACAATTAATGGTTTGTGTCGGTATAGAATTCATGGTAGATATCATTTTCCTTCAGAATTTCTGGTGTGGCTGTCTGGAAGTCCAAAGACTTTCAGATTACCATCCTTTATTTCTATATGATATATTTTTTTGCTTTTACCTCTCTCTCTAGAAGCTTGTAGGATCTTTCCTTTACCTTCATTGTTCAAAATTTATAATGATAAGCCTTGCTGTAGCCTATTTTCATCCCTTGTGCTGGGTACTCAGTGAAAATTCATGTCCTTTTTGATCTGGAAATTCATGTGCTTTAATTCTGGACATTTTTCTTGAATTATTTCATTAATGATTCCCTTTTCTCTTTTCCTTTCTTTCTGTCTCTCTTTATAAAATATCATTCAGATTTTGGGTCTCCTGGACTGGTCCACTAACATTCTTGCTTTCTTTTTGCCTTATTTTATCTTTTTTTGCTCTATTATCTGGTAAAATAGTCTCAAATTTATCTTCCTACCAGTCTCTTAACTTTTTCTAATAGAACTTTTTTTTAAATTTTATTTTATTTTTTTATACAGCAGGTTCTTATTACTTATCCATTTTATACATTTTAGTGTATATATGTCAATCCCAATCTTCCAATTCATCACACAGTCTGTTAAACACAGTCTGTTAATTTTTATAACAATTCTGCTATCATATTTTAAATTTCCAACAACTTCTTTGTTCCCTGAATATTCTTTTTTAGTATCTACTTCTTGTTTCATTCATAGGATATTTTATATTGGGGGCAAGGGAACTAAAAATTTATTTGAAAGCCCTGAGTAAGTGAATGGGGCTTGTTGACTTTGAACTTCATCACAAGGTGATCTGGCTAGGCCATTTGATGGTGAACTCCTGATGTTAGGTCTTTCCTCTTGGGGTGGTCAGATTTTTCTAATCTGCAGTGTGAAGTATCAAGGTCTGGCTGCCATCATTCTCAGGGCTCAGTGGGGAAAGAAGCCTGGGGGTCCCAGCCTTCAGTCTCATTTGTCCACTTAATCCTGCCTCCTCATTCCCTCCTCCCCATTTATTAGGGTGTTTGTGCCCTCAGCTGTACTTGGTATTCTCTAGCCCAGAGATCTTATGTTTGTCCCTTTCCAGAAAACAAACCTTTAGTCTTTTCTTTGACAGTTCAGGCTGCTATATCAAATTATCATAGCCTGGGTGGCTTAAACAACAAATATTCATTTTTCACAGTTCAGGAGGTTGGGAAATCCAAGATCAAGGTGCCAACAGATCCAGTGTCTGGTGAGGCTTTGCAAACAGCCATCTTCTCATTGTATCTCACATGGCAGAGAGCAAGAACAAGCTCTGGAGTTTCTTCTTATAAGGGCACTAATCCCATTCATAACGGCTCCACCCTCATGACCTAATTAGCTTCCCACCACACATTGGTGTCTAGGATTTCCACATATGAATTTTAGGGGGAAAAAACATTCAGTCCATAAGTCTTCATCTGGGGCAAAGGAGGATTAATCAGTTATAGCTGTGAAGTGAGGGAGGGGATTTAGGATCTCACTGGGTTTTACATAGTTTTTACCCACTTATTATTGTAACCTGCCTCCTTACCTTTAATCTAGAGATAGCTGGTGTTGCCAGTTCCTGATCCTTTTTAGAATTCTGTCAGTAGACTAAGTTGGATCTCAGCTCTCCCCACTGCTACCAAAAATTTGGCTTCCTTGAGTCTCCTAAGTCGTCCATATTATTTCTAGCCTCCAAAATTTTGTAATTACCTCCTTTCCCATCTCCCAATCCAAGTATGTTTGTATCTTTAAAAAGAACAACAAAACTTTATTATAGTTTTAGTGCTGTTTCAGGAGGAAGCAAGATTAAATGTGTATTTTTTTTGTTCTTTTGGTTTTTTTTAAAACATCTTTATTGGAGTATAATTGCTTTACAGTGGTGTGTTAGTTTCTGCTTTATAACAAAGTGAATCAGTTATATATACACATATGTTCCCATATCTCTTCCCTCTTGCATCTCCCTCCCTCTCACCCTCCCTACCCCACCCCTCTAGGTGGTCACAAAGCACCGAGCTGATCTCCCTGTGCTATTTGGCTGCTTCCCACTAGCTATCTATTTTACGTTTGATAGTGTATGTATGTCCATGCCACTCTCTCACTTTGTCCCAGCTTACCCTTCCCCCTCCCCATATCTTCAAGTCCACTCTCTAATAGGTCTACGTCTTTATTCCCATCTTGCCCCGAGGTTCTTCATGACCATTTCTTTCTTTTTTTTTTTTTTAGTTTCTATATATACGTGTTACCATACGGTATTTGTTTTTCTTTCTGACTTACTTCACTCTGTATGACAGACTCTAGGTCCATCCACCTCACTACAAATAACTCAATTCGTTTCTTTTTATGGCTGAGTAATATTACATTGTATACATGTGCCTAATCTTCTTTATCCATTCATCTTTTGTTGGACACTTAGGTTGCTTCCATGTCCTGGCTATTGTAAACAGAGCTGCAATGAACCTTGAGGTACATGACTCTTTTTGAATTATGGTTTTCTCAGAGTATATGCTCAGTACTGGGATTGCTGGGTCATATGGTAGTTCTATTTTTAGATTTTCAAGGAAACTCCATACTGTTCTCCATAGTGGCTGTATCAATTTACATTCCCACCAACAGTGCAAGAGGGTTCCCTTTTCTCCACACCCTCTCCAGTATTTATTGTTTGTAGATTTTTTTTTTTTTTTTTTTTTTTTGGTACATGGGCCTATCACTGTTGTGGCCTCTCCTATTGCAGAGCACAGTCTCCAGACACACAGGCTCAGCGGCCATGGCTCACAGGCCTAGCCGCTTCGCAGCATATGGGATCCTCCCAGACCGAGGCACAAACCCGTGTCCCATGCATCGCGGACAGGCTGACTCTCAACCACTGTGCCACCAACGAAGACCAGTTTGTAGACTTTTAAATGATGGCCATTCTGACCTGTGTGAGATGATATCTCACTGTAGTTTTGATTTGCATTTCTCTAATGATTAATGATGTTGAGCATTCTTTAATGTGTTTGTTGGAAATCTGTATATCTCCTTTGGAGAAATGTCTATTTAGGTCTTCTACCCATTTTTGGATTGGGTTGTTTGTTTTTTTGAAATTGAGTTGCATGAGCTGCTTGTAAATTTTGGAGATTAATCCTTTGTCAGTTGCTTCATTTGCAAATATTTTCTCCCATTCTAAGGGTCTTCTTTTCATCTTCTTTATGGTTTCCTTTGCTGTGCAAAAGATTTTAAGTGTCATTAGGTCCCATTTGTTTATTTTTATTTTTATTTCCATTTCTCTAGGAGGTGGGTCAAAAAGGATCTTGCTGTGATTTACATCATAGAGTGTTCTGCCTATGTTTTCCTCTAAGAGTTTGATAGTGTCTGGCCTTACATTTAGGTCTTTAATCCATTTTGAGTTTATTTTTGTGGATGGTGTTAGATGGTGTTCTAATTTCATTCTTTTACATGTAGCTGTCCAGTTTTCCCACCATAGGAGCTCAGGCCCGACCCCTGGCCCATGAACCAAGATCCTGCAAGCCTTGGGAGTTGGGGTGGGGGGGTGGCAAAGAAGAAAAAAAAAGAGAAAAGAAAAAACGAGCAGAACAATAACAAAAAGTAAAAATAAAATAAGGTTAGAAAACTAACAGATATGTCAAAAAAAATAAAAATATAAATGAAACAACAACTGGAGGGTAAAACAGCCACAAAAGCAAAAAAGAAGGAAAAATAAAAGGCCAGAAAAGGCCTTGGCTGTGGGTGGGAGGGACTTGGGTGGGGGTGGGGGGTTAGACAGGGGGCGAGGTCTAGGCTTAGGACACTTGTGGCCACCAAAGGCCTTGGGGGTTGGGGGTGGGGCTTAGGCTTAGTGTGGGCAGAGGGGCCCTGGAGTGCCTCCAGCCTCTGAGGGCAGATGGTCAGGCCAGGACCTCAGCACGCTCCCTGGGGGCCGACTTCAGCATCCTCTGGTCCTGGAGGGTCCTTCCCCTGTTTGCCTCTACTCTTCTTCCCTCGCTCCCTCCCATGCCCCTAGGACCCATGCGGCCGGAGGGGGCCTCGGAGGGTGGAGGACCAGGCCTGGGACCCCAGCAGGCTTTCCAGGGCCTCCATGGGCAGGGAAACACTAGCTGCAGTTCCCCTGATCCTCTGATTCCAGAGGGTCCCTCCCCATCCACCTCTCTTCTTCTTGCCCCCGCCACCACAACCCTAGGACCCACACGGCCGGAGGGGGCCCCAGAAGGCGGAGGACCAGGCTGGGGAGCCCAGCAGGCTTCCCAGGGCCTGCATGGGAGGGAGAAACAGCTGAGTTCCCTCCCTGATCCTCCAATCCCCAAGGATCCCGCCTGGTGCAGGAACCCCTCCCCTCCCCCAGCCACCCCTCAGAGGCACTGGTCCCATCTGGCCTCCTCTTCTCCTCCTCCCTCGCTTCCCCCCCCCCATATCCTACCTGGTCATTCGGGGTTCCTCCCATCCCCTTGGGTGTCGAGGTCCCCCACCAGCATCTCCTAGGTGCCCTAGTTGTGGGGAGACAGGAACTTTGCATCCTCCTACTCCGCCATCTTGACTCAGCCAGAGTTAGTGTTCAAATACTTTTTTTCTATGCTGATAAAACAGTGAATATATCAAAAATAATTTCCGAAGAAGACATAATGTATGAAATAAAATATAATTAAGTTGAATCTAAAGGCCATATAAATTGCTTTTAAAAAGGTGGTGCATGGGAAGGTGTGGAGGAATTAAAATATGTTAAATCTCTCATAATTTGGAGATGTAATAATAGTAATAATATCTACTATTTATTGTATTATAAAGCAATAGACTAAGTGCTTTATATTTAGCTGCCTTATCCTACCCACTATGAACACTGAGATTGTCTGAGTTGCTCATCATTACATCTCCAGAGCCTAGCCCATTTCATGGTTCATGTTAGGCACTTAACAAATATTTGTGCAATATTGAGTAAACAAGCCTATAAAGTAATCGACCTTTAAACATGTCACGTGACCTGGCCAAGTTTGCACAATAAGAGATAGAGCCGGGATTCCAACCCGGTCTGTTTGCCTCCAAAATTCAGTCACATTGTTTTCCCCAAAGTATCATGTTTGGGTTTTAATACTGATAGAAAAATAAAAGTTCACACTTTTATAATTTTATTTCAAAAGTAACTATTGGTAGACTAAAAACAGAATCTGTAACTTCCAAATCAATAGGGAAAAAAATGGAACAAAGAAACCTTGAGTAAAGACAAATAAATAAATAAAACAAAACCACAAGGAAGCCCAGAAGTAGAAAGCCTAATAGAAAAATGGGCAAAGAACATGAGTAATCAACTCACAGAAGAAATAAAAATAAATTTCATCATTTTCTTCATTTTCCAAAAAGTGTCATCATTTTCTTATGTAACCACATGCCATTATTACACCTAAAAAAATAACAATAAATCATTGACATCATCTAATACCAAGTATATTGAAATGTCCTCAATTATTTAAAATATATATTTTACATTGGTTTGCTTGAATCAGAATCCAAACAAGATCCATATTTTTAATTGAGTTGTCACGTCTTTTTAATATAAAGCTGTCCCTCCCACCTTTTTTTCATGCCATTGACTCAAAGAAACTGACTGATGTTCTGCAGAAAGTCTCACATTCTGGATTTTTCTGCTTTGTTAATTTATTCTTCAATTTTATTTGTCTTTTTTTTTTTTTTTTTTTAATTTTTATTTTATTTATTTATTTATTTTTTAACATCTTTATTGGAGTATAATTGTTTTACAATAGTGTGTTAGTTTTCCCTCTACAACAAACTAAATCAGTTATACATACACACATGCTCCCACATCTCCTCCCTCTTGCATCACCCTCTCTCCCACCCTCCCTATCCCACCCCCCCAGGCGGTCACAAAGCACAGAGGTGATCTCCCTGTGCTATGCAGCAGCTTCCCACCAGCTATCTAATTTACATTTGATAGTGTATATATGTCCCTGCCACTCCCCCACTTCGTCACAGCCCACCCCTCCCCCTCCCCATATCCTCAAGTCCATGCTCGAGTAAGTCTGTGTTTTATTCCCGTCCTACCACTAACCTCTTCATGACATTTTTTTCCCTTAGAGTCCATATATATGTGTTAGCATACGGTATTTGTTTTTCTCCTTCTGACTTACTTCACTCTGTATGACAGACTCCAGGTCCATCCACCTCATTATAAATAACTCAGTTTCATTTCTTTTTATGGCTGAGTAATATTCCATTGTATATATGTGCCACATCTTCTTTATCCATTCATCTGTTGATGGACACTTAGGTTGCTTCCATGTCCTGGCTATTGTAAATAGAGCTGCAATGAACATTTTGGTACATGAGTCTTTCTGAATTATAGTTTTCTCAGGGTATATTCCCAGTAGTGGGATTGCTGGGTCGTATGGTAGTTCTATTTGTAGTTTTTTAAGGAACCTCCATACTGTTCTCCATAGCGGCTGTATCAATTTACATTCCCACCAGCAGTGCAAGAGGGTTCCCTTTTCTCCACACCCTCTCCAGCATTTATTGTTTCTAGAGTTTTTGATGATGGCCAATCTGACTGGTGTGAGATGATATCTCATTGTAGTTTTGATTTGCATTTCTCTAATGATCAATGAGGTTGAGCATTCTTTCATGTGTTTGTTAGCACTCTGTATATCTTCTTTGGAGAAATGTCTATTTAGTTCTTCTGCCCATTTTTTGATTGGGCTGTTTGTTTTTTTGTTATTGAGCTGCATGAGTTGCTTATAAATTTTGGATATTAATCCTTTGTCAGTTGCTTCATTTGCAAATATTTTCTCCCATTCTGAGGGTTGTCTTTTGGTCTTGTTTATGGTATCCTTTGCTGTGCAAAAGCTTTTAAGTTTCATTAGGTCCCATTTGTTTATTTGTGTTTTTATTTCCATTTCTCTAGGAGATGGGTCAAAAAGGATCTTGCTGTGATTTATGTCGTATAGTGTTCTGCCTATGTTTTCCTCTAAGAGTTTGATAGTGTCTGGCCTTACATTTAGGTCTTTAACCCATTTTGAGTTTATTTTTGTGTGTGGTGTTAGGGATTGTTCTAATTTCATACTTTTACATGTAGCTGTCCAGTTTTCCCAGCACCACTTATTGAAGAGGCTGTCTTTTCTCCACTGTATATCCTTCCCTCCTTTGTCAAAGAGAAGGTGATCATATGTGTGTGGGTTTATCTCTGGGCTCTCTATCCTGTTCCATTGATCTATATTTCTGTTTTTGTGCCAGTACCATATTGTCTTGATTACTGTAGCCTTGTAGTAGAGTCTGAAGTCAGGGAGCCTAATTCCTCCAGCTCCATTTCTCGTTCTCAAGATTGCTTTGGCTATTCGGGGTCTTTTGTGTTTCCATACAAATTGTGAAATTTTTAGTTCTAGTTCTGTAAAAAATGCCAGTGGTAATTTGATAGGGATTGCATTGAATCGGTAGATTGCTTTGGGTAGTATAGTCATTTTCACAATGTTGATTCTTCCAATCCAAGAACATGGTATATTTCTCCACCTATTTGTATCATCTTTAATTTCTTTCATCAGTGTCTTATAGTTTTCTGCATACAAGTCTTTTGTCTCCTTAGGTAGGTTTATTCCTAGATATTTTATTCTTTTTGTTGCAATGGTAAATGGGAGCGTTTTCTTAATTTCACTCTCAGATTTTTCATCATTAGTGTATAAGAATGCCAGAGATTTCTGTGCATTAATTTTGTATCCTGCAACTTTACCAAATTCATTGATTAGCTCTAGTAGTTTTCTGGTAGCATCCTTAGGATTCTCTATGTATAGTATCATGTCATCTGCAAACAGTGACAGCTTTACTTCTTCTTTTCCTATTTGGATTCCTTTTATTTCTTTTTCTTCTCTGATTGCTGTGGCTAGAACTTCCAAAACTATGTTGAATAAGAGTGGTGAGAGTGGGCAACCTTGTTTTGTTCCTGATCTTAGTGGAAATGGTTTCAGTTTTTCACCATTGAGAACGATGCTAGCTGTGGGTTTGTCATATATGGCCTTTATTATGTTGAGGAAAGTTCCCTCTATGCCCACTTTCTGCAAGGTTTTTATCATAAATGAGTGTTGAATTTTGTCAAAAGCTTTCTCTGCATCTATTGAGATGATCATATGGTTTTTCTCCTTCAGTTTGTTGATATTTGTCTTTTTAACATTGAGTTATAAGTATGGTTAATTTTTTTTTAAGTTTCTATTTAGAAATAATTTCAGACCTTTAAAAATTGCAAAAAATAGTATTAAGAACCATATACCTTTAACCCAGGTTTCCCAAATATTAATGGTTTACTACATTTGCTTTATTCATTCTATTTTTGTTCTGAAACATTTGAGACTAAGTTACAGGTAAAGGGCCCTTTACCTCTAAATACTTTAGTATATTTCCAAAAAGAAGGACATTTTCTTATATAACAATAGCTCAATGGTCAAAATCAGGAAATGATACAATATCAGTAACTAATCTACAGATCTTATTCAAATTTCACTAATTTTTCTTCTAAAGGCCTTTATCAGGTTTAGGCTTTTAAATTTATTTTAATATATTTCTTACTTTTCAGGCCTTTGTACCCTTAAAAAAAAAGTTACTGCCAATTGCTATTGCAGTAGTTCCCAAACTTGTTTGCACATTAGAATCACCTGGAGAGCTTTAAAAACTTTCTAGAGAAAATTCTTGAGAAAAAACAACAAAGCTGAAGTCATCATGCTCCCTGATTTCAAACTGTAATCACAAAGCTATCATCATTGAAACAGTATAGTATTGGTATAAAAACAGACCCACAGATCAATGGAACAGAACAGAGAGCCCAGGTATAAACCCATAAATTTGGTTAATTAATTTATGACAAAGGGGTCAAAAACACACAACAGGGAAAGGACAGTCTCTTCAATAATTGGTGTTGGGAAAGTTGGACAGCCATATGCAAAAGAGTGAAACTGAACCACTATCTTACACCATACACAAAAACTGAACTTAAAATGGATTAAAGACTTAAATGTAAGACCTGAAACCATAAGATCTCTAAAAGAAAACATAAGCTGTATGCTCCTTGACATTGGTCTTGGCAATGATTGTTTGAATCTGACACCAAAAGCAAAAGCAACAAAAGCAAAAATAAACAAGTGAAGGCTTCCCTGGTGGCGCAGTGGTTGAGAGTCCGCCTGCCAACGCAGGGGACACGGGTTCGTGCCCCAGTCCGGGAAGATCCCACATGCCACAGACCGGCTAGGCCCGTGAGCCATGGCCGCTGGCTCTGAGTGTCCGGAGTCTGTGCTCTGCAACGGGAGAGGCCACAACAGTGAGAAGCCCATGTACCGCAAAAAATAAATAAATAAATAAATAAATACATAAACAAGTGAGATGGTATCAAACAAAAAAGCTTCTGCACAGCAAAGGAAACCATCAACAAAACAAAAACGCAAACCCACTGAATGAGAGAAATAATGCAAATCATATATCTGATAAGGGGCTAAAACAAACTATCATACAACTCAGAAGCAAAAAACTAAACAATCCAATTAAAAAATGAACAGAAGATCTGAACAGACATTTTTCCAAAGAAGACATACAGGTGGACAACAGACACATGAAAAGATGCTCAACATCACTAATCATCAGGGAAATGCAAATCAAAACCACAATGAGATATCACTTCATACCTGTTAGAATTGCTATTATCAAAAAGATAAGAAACACGTGTCAGTGATGATGTGGAGAAAAGGGAACACTTGTGCATTGTTGGTGGGAATACAAATTGGTGCAACCACTACAGAAAACAGTATAGAGGTTCCTCAAAAAAATTAAAAACAGAACTACCATATGATCCAGCAATTCCACTTCTGGGTATTTATCCAATGAAAACAAAAATACTAATTTGAAAAGATACATGCACCCCTGTGTTCATTGCAGCATTATTTACAATAATCAAGATATGAAAACAACCTAAGTGTCCAAGGATGGATTCAAAAATTGTGGTATATATATACAGTGGAATGAATATCATTCAGCTATAAAAAAAGAATGAAATCTTGCCATTTTCAACAACATGGACGGATCTCAAGGGCATTATACTAAGTGAAATTAGTCAGACAAAGACAAATACAATATGATCTCTTTTATATGTGGACTCTAATAACAAAATAAAACAAAACACAAAAACCAAGCTGAGAGATACAGAGAACAGATTGGTGGTTGCAAGAGGTGGGGGGTGGGGGTGGGAGAAATGGGTGAACTGGGTTTGTTTTTTTTGTTTGTTTTTTTAGTTTAAATAAATTGAATAAAAAATTCCCAAATCCAGGCCTGTGGGACAGAAGCATCAGTGTTGTTGTTTTTTGTTTGTTTGTTGCAGTACGTGGGCCTCTCACTGTTGTGGCCTCTCCCGTTGCAGAGCACAGGCTCCGGACGCGCAGGCTCAGCAGCCATGGCTCACGGGCCCAGCCGCTCCGCGGCATGTGGGATCTTCCCGGACCGGGGCACGAATCCATGTCCCCTGTATCGGTAGGCAGACTCTCAACCACTGCGCCACCAGGGAAGCCCAGCATCAGTGTTTTGAAGTTCCCCAGTGACTCCAATGTGTAGACAAATCTGGAAACCACTGTGCTACTGTTAAATGAATTCTATGGGCTGTGTTGCCCCTGAAATATTATTCACAAATTACTGAAATAGTACTTGAAATAAGACTGACAGTGGGAGGAGGTGTACGGCATATAATCATCTTTCTCAGAAAAGAAAAATTTTCCAGGCTCTCTCCCAGTCAAGGAAAACCACACTCTCTGCGGGTGCTATTTCCAAATGGTTCCTCCTAGAAGCAGTTAGGTTCAGAAGAGGCTAGGTTTGACTTTTAGCCATCCCTTCATTGTTCCCTCCTTTCTTCAAAGCCTGGCACAAGGTAGAAATTCAATAAATGCCAAATGAATGAATGGATGGGATTGTGCTTTCACCAATCTATTTTCTGAGGCCTGAGAGCAGGGAAAAGCTATTAAAATTTATTTAAAGAGTAGGCCATTGGGCCAGTACAGGAGAGTTTAGCTTTGGAGCAATCAAATTTAAAATCTGTATTTTCCATCCTTAATAGATAAGTGAAAAGCAGGAAAGCTTCAAATGATATACAGGTATACATAGTCCTACTTGTGTTAAAACATCAAAAGCCTCCTCACCTCTCCTAAGACCCACCAGTACAACCCAGCTGTTAAATGTTTTGACCATCACCACTGGGTAAGAATTCAGCTATGCAACATTAGTGGGAAACAAAAATGCCTGCACCCATAAGTGATGAAAATCTTGGCAAACTGGAGCACAGTCTCCTTTCCAAGAGGCACTATTGCTTACCTCAGTCAGAACCCAGTTTGCCAGACATTCCTATTACTCAAAAGAAGCTGGAAATTCTGATACTATGTAAAATCTTCCACTTTAGAAATGTCACCTCAAATTTTAAAAGAAAAAAGAAAGCCCTATTGGCCAAACAAAACACAACTGTAGACTTAATCCGGCACCACTTTTATCTCTACCACTGTTGCAGGGAGAACTCTTAAAAAGGATTGTCATAGTGTTACCGAGTCCAAGCACACGCTGCTCACTGCGCAGAAGGCCAACGAATTGAGAGTAGAGGTGTTGCAGCAAGGAATAGCAACTTTATTCAGAAAGCCAGCAGAGGGAGCTTTCCTGGTGGCACAGTGGTTAAGAATCCACCTGCCAATGCAGGGGACATGGGTTCAAGCCCTGGTCCAGGAAGATTCCCCCATGCTGCAGAGCAACTAAGCCCGTGCTCCACAACTACTGAGCCTGCACTCTAGAGCTGCGAGCCACAACAACTGAACCTGCATGCTACAACTACTGAAGCCTGCATTCTGCAACTACTGAAGCCCACATGCCTAGAGCCCATGCTCCGCAACAAGAGAAGCCACCACAATGACAAGCCCATGTACCTCAATGAAGAGTAGCCCCCACTCGCCACAACTAGAGAAAGCCCATGTGCAGCAACGAAGACCCAACACAGCCAAAAATAATAAATAAAAAGAAATTAAAAAGAAAAAAGGCAGCAGACTGAGAAGATGGTGGACTAGTGTCCAAAAGAACCATCTTACCAGAGTTAGAATTCAGATTTCATTTATACTAAAAGGGGTGGGGGGTGTGACTGGTTGTTGCAAACTTCTTGGTGCTGGAATCCATTGTCCTTGTAGGTGTCCAGTAGGTCTGGTCTAAATGTTTCTATAAACCTCCAACAGAATAAATGTTATTCTCTGTCCTGCAACTTTTTATTTCTGTGTGAATAAGAGTGATATACCTTTAAAGGTCAGAGTCTTGAGAATGGGCAATCCTGTATATTTCAGGCTATAGGCAACATTCTTTTACAAAAGGTGCAGAGCCAGCACGACAAAAGCACAGGCAACAAACAGAAGACAAAAGTTAGAGCTAAAGGAAGATTCAATATGGAGTTAGGTTTGTTTTTCTCTGTTACAGTAGGTATTGGAGAACCAACACATCAGAAGAGAAAATGGTAAAAGTAATTGCAGTAAATTCTACAATTTTCTGGCTTCCAATTCAAACAACTTAAGAGATTGTTCCCTTAACTTCCTTGAATTCATTCTTGGTCTCCTTTCTCTAACACTGAAAATCTTGCCTCCTAACATCAGTTTGCATAATTACTTGTTTTCTTTGTTGTATTTTACATAAAATAGTTTCAAAATAATGCTATGCTATGTTAACAAATAATCTACAAATTTTGCAGTTTCATTTCTTCTTAGAATATGTTCCACAGTGATGTACAGTCTGGGCTGTACATTTTACAAAAAGTTTGTGGTAAAGCCACCTAAGTGGAAAGTGAAAAGCTTCCCCCAAATTGTTCTGGTGTTTATAACGACAGCCCAAAGAACAAGGGAGCAAAATGCATTTTGCTAGGAGCCTTGAAAGGCAATTTGGCTGTCTGTCCCCACGACAGGGAACAGCACTGTGAGGACTTGGGCTGCACTATGGAGGTTGCTTGCTGCCCTTGCTAATCTCTTAAGAGACTCCTTTTTTTAAGGAGATCTGGGGCTGTCTGCCAACTTTCCCATCTTCCCTCTCTCCTTGAAAAAAGCTGGCAATGTGCGTTTTCTGAAGCACAGGCCTGGACGTACAGACTTAGATGATCATTTGCAAAAACTTGAATGTGGGAGTAGATGGAATTGCCTACTAGGAAGAGTGTAGCATGAGTGGGTGCAGGATCCCTGGGAACACAGTCCTTTAGGGAGAGAAGGAGTGAGAAATCGCAGAGGCAGGGGAATCAGTGCGAGCACAGAGCCGAGTAGGGAGAAGAGGTTCTTACAGCTGACGGGAGGGGTGACTGTGTTCTCCCAAAGGTCGCTCCCGGGGCGGTGAGTTCCCCCAGCCCAGTAGGGACCCCAGTCCCTAAACTGGCATGTGCCACGTGCTGGGATGCCCAGCAAGGAGCAAGATGGCCTGACCTGGAGGAAGTCACTTATGCAAGGAAGTTGGGTCTGGACTTCGGAGGAGAATGCATCCCAGCGGGGTACTGAAGGGACTAGCAGGGTAAAGGATGAGGCCCGCGCTCCGCCCTGGTCTAGGATTTCCGGTGGGGGCCGTGCCTCCAGCCCTTCCGGTTTAGTGCCTTCGCGCTCCCTCGGAGATTGCAGACACCTCCACTTCCACCGCCAACTGCAAAGAAAAGTAGGGGCGTCCGGTCTCTGCCCGAAGCCTTAGGTTCCCGCCCACACCGGGCGGGGCCTCCGCCTACTCCCACCGCGGCCGCCCCGCCCCCTTCCGGGTCTGGGGAAGCGGCTCCAGATTGCTAAAGTAGGAGGTATGGAGGGCTGCGTCGGCAAGGTGGGCGGCCTGGGGCGCGCCTTGTGCGTGCTGACCGGGGCTTCCCGCGGCTTCGGACGGACGCTGGCCCATCTCCTGGCCCCGCTGCTGGAGCCCGGCTCCGTGTTGGTCCTAAGCGCCCGCAGTGACGAGGCGCTGAGGCAGCTGGAGGCCGAGCTGGGCGCCGAGAGGCCCGGCCTGCGCCTCGTGCGGGTGACTGCCGACCTAAGCGCCGAGGCCGGCTTGCAGCAGCTGCTCGGTGCCCTGCGCGAGCTCCCCAGGCCCGAAGGCCTGCAGCGAGTTCTGCTCATCAACAATGCCGGTAAGACGCCCGCCGGCGTGTGAGCGCTTGGAATACTGCTTAGCGTCCAGTCCCTCCCTTTCACCTCCCCCGCCTCTTAGAACTTTAAAGGTGACTCCTAGAAGTCTGAAAAGACGCCTGAAAGCCCTAGTTTCAGCGGGGTGTGGAGGAAGACCTGGTGCTGTCTGGGGCTCGTTCTCTCCCCCTTCTTCCCCCCTTCCCATTTCAACGCCAAGAACTTTTCTGATCGTCTTGCTCAGCGCTCTCTGGCGGAGGCGTGAGTCGGGGCATGGGGTCTTCCAGCAGAAGTAAATTCCCCCACTTCTCCAAATGGCCCCCAGAGTTCCCCCGAACCCCAGCCCCAGAGAAGGGCATGCGCTTTCTCACTTTGAAGCTTCAGGTGGGTGCGTTCCCCAGGTATGCGTGTCTGCAGAGCTGGGAAGAGGGAGGCGTCTTCAGAAGCACTAAGGAGACTCTCCTCCTTTAGGTCTGGATGGGAAGGAGGTGTCTGGAAGAGTTTGAAGAGGGCTGGGAGAAGAGAAAACCCTGCCTGCACTGGGTGATTCCTAAGGTCTGTTTTTTCAGGCAGTCTTGGAGATGTGTCCAAACGCTTCGTAGACCTGGCTGACCCAGCTGAAGTGAACAACTACTGGGCTCTGAACTTGACCTCCATGCTCTGCCTGACTTCCAGCATCCTGAAGGCCTTCCCGGACAGTCCTGGCCTCAGTAGGACTGTGGTTAATATCTCGTCCCTCTGTGCCCTGCAGCCCTTCAAGGGCTGGGCACAGTACTGTGCGGGGAAGGCTGCCCGTAACATGATGTTCCAGGTTCTGGCTGCAGAGGAACCTAGTGTGAGGGTGCTGAGCTATGCCCCAGGTAGGTGAAGCATTACTGCCATCCCTGTCCCCAGAACCAGCTGATTACCCTTTGGAGACTGGGCAAGAAGCCTTCTCTTTTTCCTCTAGGAAAGGACCCATAGAATATTTTGTCCTTGACTCACGACCCATCACTCCTTAAGGGAAATATAGGCTGCAAGAAAGTTAGTGCTGGCAGGGGCAGGGAGCTGTAGTTATCAGGTATGGATTGAGAGTGGGCAGCTGCCTGGACTTGAGGGTGGGGCCAGAAAGTCTGAGATGTTAGAGTTTGAGAGATGATTCCAGGCCTGTACCTCATTTCTTCATGTGAAATGGGGAAGATGCTACCTGTCTCACAGGGCAGTTTGTAGGACTGAATGAGGTAAAACATGTAAAAGTGATCCCAAACTGTGAAGGGCTATCTAATTGTTAGCATTTGTAATTGTTAGATAGGACTTACCACACTGTATTATCCTTATATCTGTATATACTTCTCTACTTCTCTCTCTGCATAGGAAAGCCTTGAAAGCAGGCATTATGCACTATTCATCTTTATATCCCCAGCACCTAGTAAAGCACCCCACTGAGCCAGTCTGCAGTGAATGTTAGCTGAATGAAGAGCAGACAGACATTGTTGAATGGTGACCATCCCATGCTGAACTGGTACTGGAACACTGGGTAATGCTGAGATAAATAAGATAGAGCCCCGTCCTCATGAAAGTTAAAGAGTAGGGCGTCTTGTGATACTTGATCTGGTTTCTCATCATCCTACCATGATGCCACTGTACACCTTTCTTAAGAGTGAGGCTTCTATTTTCGGCTTGAGGTTGCTGGAATTAGAAGGTGGTGACATAGCTGTTGCATGATGTCTGATCAACTTAGACAGAGATCCACTAGTCTATTCCCCTTGGAACCCTATCGGCAAAGAGGTAGATTAACCTGACCAAAGTCCAGATGCAGCATAGCCAGGATCAAACCTTGCCTCCAATGTCATGATCAGTGCATTTTCTATTTTCTCATACTCTCTAGTACCCAATCCTCCTTCTGTCCCTCCCTAATGTAATACAGTTATTCTTGCAGCTAATATTCAACTCAGCACCCACCCTGAGCTCAGCCTAGGACTCACTCAGTCAACAGAGAGCAAATGGAAACCATAGTCAGGAGCAGAGCAAACTCTAGAGTGCCATGTGACTGGGTTACATTTCAGGGGGCTGCCCTGGACATTGTGAGGAAGTTGACAAGCCCACAACTAATATACTCAATGGTGGAAAGCTAAAAGCTTTTCCTCTAAGATCAGGAACAAGACAAGGAAGCCATTCTTCCCACTTCTATTCAACATAGTATTGGAAGTCCCAGTCAGAGCAATTAGACAAGAAAAATAAAAGGCATCCAAATTGGAAAGGAAGAGGTAAAACTGTCTCTATTTGCAGATGACATATTATATATAGGAAACCCTAGAGACTTCACCAAAAAATTGTTAGAACTAATAAAACAAATTCAGTAAAGTTGCAGGATACAAAACAATGTAAAAAATAAGTTGCATTTCTATACACTGAAAATGAAGTATCAGAAAGAAAAATTAATAGTCCCATTTACAGTTGCATCAAACAGAATAAAATACCTAGGAATAAATTTAACCAAGGAGGGAAAAGATCTGTAAACTGAAAACTATAAGACATTGATGAAAGAATTTGAAGAAGGTACAAAATGGAAAGATGCCATGCTCATGGATTGGAAGAATTAATATTGTTAAAATGTCCATACTATCCAACCCACTCTACAGATTTAATGCAATCCCTATCAAATTTCCAATGGCATTTTTCACAGAAATAGAACAAACAATTCTAAAATTTGTATGGAACCTCATGAGCCAAAGCAATCTTGAGAAAGAAGAAAAAACTCTCCAGCCTCACTCGCCTTGATTTCAAACTATATTACAAAGCTACAGTAATCAAAATATTAAGGTATTGGCATAAAAAACAGACACAATTGACCAGTGAAACTCTCTAGTTCTGGTGTCTTGGAGAAGATAATTGGGGGTTGAAATATTAGCTTCATAAACTTGGATGTGTAAATCTCTTCTCAGAGATTTGGGAAGTTCTCAACTATTATTGCTTTAAGCTTTATGTTCCTTTTTTCTCTCTGGGACTCCATAATACATAGATTGTTTCTTTTAATGGTAATCCTTAGTTCATGTAGTCTTTCTTCACTCTTTTACATTCTTTTTCCTGTTTGCTCCTCTGACTAGGTAATTTCAAATGCCCTGTTTTCTAGTTCACTTATTTTTCCTGCTTGGTTGAGTCTGCTGTTGAACTCTATCAAATTCTTCAGTTCAGTCATTGTATTCTTCAACTCTAGATTTTGGTTTGTTTTTTTCAAATGGTTTCTGTTTCTTTGTTGAACTTCTCTTTTTGTTCATGCATTGTTTTCCTAATTTCATTTAGATGTCTCTCCGTGTTTTCTTAGAGTTCACAGAAATTTCTTTAAGAGGATTATTCTGAATTCTTTGTCAGGCAGTTCATACATCTCATTTCTTTAGGGTCAGTCATCAGAGTTGTATTAGTTTCCTTCAGTGGTGCCATGTTTCCTTGATTATTCATTATCCTTATGGCCTTGTGTTGGTGTTTGTACATTTGAGGAAGTAGACACCTCTTCCAGTCTTTATAGACTGAGTTCAGTAGGCAGAGCCCTTCACCAGTCAACTCTTTGAGTGATTCTGGGTGGGCCATCTGGTGATGTCCATGGCAGTTTTGCCACTAGAGTCCTAAGGCAACCTGTTGCTGGGGTGGGTACAAAGCCTGGGTCCACAGTAGTCATCCTGGCACTAGACCAGCTGGGAGTCTGGTTTGAGAGTGCCCACCTAAAGCCTAGGTTCACAGACACTGTGACCTCCAGGAGCCATGTAGGGCCACGGGAGTTGGCTAGTGCTGGGGTGTGCCAGAAGCCTGGGTTCACAGGAGCCTGGTGCCATGGGAACCACCTGAGGCCATGGGAGTCAGCTGGTGCTGGCCTTGCTTCTCAGGGGCCCTCTAGGAGCCTGGAGTTCCAGGAGCTGCCTGGGGCTGTGGGAACTGCCTGGGGCTGCTGGGACCACTGGAGCTGGTGTCAGGATGAGCTGGAGGCCTGGGTTCATGGGAACCCACAGGGAGCCACCTAGGGCCATGGGAGTTGGCCTGGTGCTGGAGTAGGCTGACTCTGGAGCCCCCAAGGAAGTTGGGTGCTCACTTCACTCTTCTCCCACTGGGACCGTGTCTCTCTCTGCACATAGCTGCTGGGGCTTGGGGAAGGGGTGATAGGGTAGTGTGAATCTGTAGATTTGGTGGTCTAGAGGGACCATGTTCAGCGGACATTGGAATTTGAGTCTGGAGCTCAGTAGTGACAGTGTGGAGCCTTGGTGATCCTGACCATGTGTCAGCCACGATGAGGTGTTGCCTTTGGCCACACCTGACTCCACCCAACTCCACACGTACATCAGGGGCCCCCGCCTCATCTTCTTCTCTTCATCCCCTAGGTCCCCTGGACACAGACATGCAGCAGTTAGCCCGGGAGACCTCTGTGGACCCAGACTTGCGAAAAAGGCTGCAGGAGCTGAAGACAAAAGGGGAACTTGTGGATTGCAGGATATCAGCCCAGAAACTTCTGAATTTGCTGCAAAAGGACAAGTTCAAGTCTGGAGCCCATGTCGATTTCTACGATGAATAAGCCCATGTCCTTGGTTCTTAGGGCTTTCTTCCCCCTCTCAGGCATGCCCAGGAGTCCTGTGCCTCCCCACATCCTGCCACAGTGGCACTACCAACCCTGCCTTACGCAGTTAAGCACTCATGCTTACTGTCCTGCCCTCGGATCCAGCCAGCTGTGAGGGCGCCAGGTAGCTGGAGTTCCCAGTTCTCAGGGGTCTGTATTGACCACCTTGAGTTAGGAGTAGGCTTAGGAGAGACAAGTTATGGCTGATGGTGTTCTCTCTCCCCAGGAATAGAATTTTAGGTGGGAAAAACAGGACAAGAAGCTAAAACACTGAAAAAAGGAGGATGGGTCTCCTGCCCATGGCAGGAGGTAAGAGTCCTTGGGGAAGAGGGGATGAGCTAGGGCCAAATAGGAGGGCCTATATAGATTCACAGATGGCCTGGAGGGAAGGGAGGACAACGCAAGTCTCAGCCCACAGGGAAGCTCCTTGCTTAGGGTAGCAGGACCTTCAGGTGAATTCTGTGTCCTAATTCTGATGTTTCCTCCCTCCAGAACCTACCATGTATCCACCAGATGGGGTAAAGGGCCCCGAGAGTTTATGTACATGTTAAAGGCAGATACAAATAAAACATGGATTGTCCTTTATTAACTCCTGCTTTTGATTCTGATACAGGTCCCATGACTAAGTCCCTGGTTTGCTGGACCCAAGAGGTGTTCATCTGGCCCACGATCTTGGTCCTCAGTGGGGTGGACTTAGGACCAACATGCCTTTGGCGGGGAGTGGGGGGGAACGACAAGATTCTAAGAGGGAGAAGCCCTGAGAAACCAGGGGTGTGACCAAACCCATCCTTCTGCAGACCAGTAGGTGTGGGCCAGGCTGGGAGCTCCGCAGTGGTGGTGGTCTACAGCCAGCCCATTGTCCCTGTTCCTTATTTGGGAAGAGAGACCATGGTCCTTGCCAGCCATCTCAGGACTCGGCCCTACATCTGATAGCAGGACAGAACTCTCTGTTCCTCCTCACGCACGGCAGAGGGCGCACCGAGGCCATGCCTCCTGGAGAACCAGTGGCAGGGCCTACCTCTGGAGGCAGGCCCTATCTCTGGAGGCAGGCCCTGGGCCAGAGCTGGCAGTGCCCTGCTAGGTTCCCTAGGAGAGAGTGAGCAGCTCATGCTCTTTCTTCATCCAGCAGAGCCTTTGCCCTCAGTGGAGTCAAAATCACTGTTCTCAGGTCCCTGCTTTGCCACCCAGGGCAAGTTGTTCCCTTGCTTCAGTTTCCTTATCTGAAAAAAGTGGATTATATTCGTGCCTCCCTCAAAGGGGCATTGTGAGTATTAAATGACCTCATGTTTGTAAATGTTTAGCACAGTGCTGGCATTGCAGTAAATGCCTGTAAATGCTAATTTATTTCTTTTTAGTATCAAGATCCAGATCATCCTGCAGCCCCATTTGTAGCCTCATCTCCACATGGCCCAGATGCCCTCTCCCTTGCTGACCTGTGGCAAGAACTCTTACTGCGCCGCCTCTAATCTGGGCCTCAGTGGGACTGGGGTTCAGTGTGGACAGCTGGTCCTGGACTCATCAGACCCTCAGGAAAACGCTTAAGCCTTGGAGTCGAACCCTCAGCCCCACTTCCCTCTGTGTCGGAGATACTGCGGGTCTTGGGCAGGGCATTATCTCTGGGCTTCAGTTTCCCTAAAACAGATGAGCTCTAAGATTCTTTCCTACAAACCTTTCTCTAAGGTGCTTCAAGTGTGGTCAGGCTGCATCTGCTGGCATCAGATTTGCCTCTGCAGGTGGGGCTGTGCGGCCTGGGCTACCCCCTCTATCTGGTGGGTGTGGGACAGATTTCCTCACCTGGCCCTTGCTCCCATGGGAGTGTAAGTAAGCACAACCCTACTTGATGTCCCGTGGAGTTGACTCCCTCTCCAGAGGGCTGGTCGGCCAGGACTTCGGAGGAGGTAAGGCCAGGACTTCGTGAGGAGTACCACATGTCCCCACAAGGTGGCGAGGCCCTCCCACACCTGACATATCCTCTCTGAACTCAGGGATTTAAGAGCCTTGGAAAAGACCCTAGACCTGTCTCTCTTCTGGACTCTCAAGGGCCCCCAGGGAGCTGGGGAGGCAGAAAGAGCTGGGATCACTCTCCCCGGCAGGCCTCCCAGGCCTCCTAAGTGATCCATGGGCTCTGGCCACATGGGCTGTGGCCCAGGTCTCGCTCCTTAGCCTGGACTCAGCCTCCCCAGGTCCTGCACCACTGGGGCAGGGAAACTTTCTTGCCAGCCTCCAGGGACTAGCCATGAGTGTTCTCAGAGTGCACAGCCTGGCCTTGGCCACCACACACAGGAGTGCACACGAACACACACACAATACATGCCTGCACGTGCCCAGAGCTCAGCTGCTTGCCGTGCAGGGCCTTGGATTAGCCGAAAGACAAACAAGGTTTCTTTGTCTGTGGCGTGAACGAGCTGGTAGCTTTTCGGGTTTGTGTTTAATATCCCTGTGCTGGAGGCCAGCAGCTGGCCTGTGGGAGCAGGAGAGTGAGGGGAATATTCCAGGCCCACCCCAGGGGACTCCAGCACCTCTGTCTGTGAGCATGACCAGCTGGGACTGGGCTGGTCAGAAGCTCCCTGCCCACCCCCAATTCCTGTCCTTTGTCCCCTGAATAAAATGCAGGCTGGTGCTTGTGTTCACTGTTAGCTGAGGCTGGAGGTGCAAAGATGCTCCCACCTCACCACTCAGGAAAACCCCGTGGGGCGGTGCTCCACGCTGCTCTCTCCGCGTCTCACCTCAGAGCTGGGCTCTGGGGTACTGCCTTCCGGCCTCCCCTCTCCCAGCCTCTCCGCACGGAACACGGCCCCCCTGTGCTGATGTGTGTGCAGTAACTCCCACTCAGAGTGCCCAGCCGTGCGCCCTCACCACTGGAGTCCTATGTGGTGACCTCTGGGGTGGGGCCCCCAGAGCAACCCACAGTGATCTGGGGTAGAGGAGCAAAGGGGAGTGGACCTGAAGCCAGTAGGCAGCTTGCAGGGACGTTAGCTGAGGATTCACTCTGAGCCTCTGGGACCAGCATGGGGAGGGTCAAAGCGTGGCTGGAGAGAGGAGGGAATGAACCGTCCGTGCTCCCCTGCCCCGATCCCAAGTTCTTCTGCCTGCAGTGCTGGGAGACGGGGCTAATGCTGGACGTTCTCTGGGGCTTTTGAAGTAAAGCCCACCTCTCCAGCCCCACCCAAATTATTGTTATTCACAGCAAGACTCCCCTAGCACCCCCTTTGTCTCCCATTTCACCCATCCCCTCAGCCCTAACTGTCCTTAGTGTGAGCTGGGAGAGCCCTGACCTTTGATTTTCAGGAAGGGGTCAGGAAAAGAAAGGAAGGGAGATGGAAGTTTCCTTTTTCCTTTGGGTGATCCACCTCTCAGGCCCACCCCCAGCTGACTCCATGGGCTCAGATGATTCCTCAGCTGACTGACCTGCAAGCTGTCTAGTGGTCTCTTAGCCCGAGGCCCATGTCCCCCATCCCCACCCCCAGGGCAAGGGAAGAGAGGGGCCTAGCTCCCACTTTCCAGACCCGGTACCTCCTCTTGGGGCCACAGGAGTCTGTCTGGCCCATATCCTGGTTCAGGTCTTAGTCCAGCTGCTGCAGAGGTCTTTCCTGCCAGGCCCTGCCCTTCCAAGGCCCAGCTTGACCGTGGGGATCCAAGGTCTCAGGCTCAAGGGGCTGTGTGTATCCTGCGGCCCTTACCCAGACTTAATCCACTGCGACCTTGTTGAGTGTTTGATGAAAAATGAATGAGAGAGTTAGCAAGTCAGTGCTCTAGTGGCCCACTGCCTGGTGTATAGTAAAGCATTTGAAAGGGCTTTGGTGTGATGACCGGTGCCTGGGAGTCAGGTCCCTGCAGACAAGCCCCCATCCAGCCCAGGCATCCCACGCGGGGGGTTCAAGCCCCCCTTGGATTGCCCCTTGGAACCCCTAAAGGAAAGCCCGCATGTATGTATTGTGGACATAGGTAAGACTGGCCTGTGTCAGAATCACCCAGCGAGTTAAAAAAAAAAATTGCTCTCCCATTGTTTCTCCTTTACCGCAGACTTCAATCCAGTGGATCTAGGTATGTCCCCACTTGCGCTACAGCATTACAAAGTGAGCTGTGAAAAGTCAATTAATTTAAAAAGTGAGCTGTGAACCTTGCAAACCCCAGGTGGTATTGGCAGAGATCAAAGGAGCCAGCCCCTCAAACAAGGGGAAGTTCAAGGGACAGAGTCAGGCTTAAGGGTTGGGGTTAGTTTGAGGTCAGAACTAGTGAGCAACACATGGCCAAGGTCAGGGTCATTGTGAGTCCAGATCTGGGATCAGCACAGGGCCAAGGCTAGGCTTAGTTTGTGCTGGGAGTTGGGAATAACAAGAGGGAGATAGACAACTTTGGGAAGCAGAAGAGGCCTGCACATAAATGATGAATGGCGGGGTAAGCTGGCTCAGGAAGAGAAGAGGGCCAGGCCTGAAGACCGTGACCAAAGCATGGAGGGAGGAGCTGCTTTCTCGGCCTCGGGATGGCTCCAGATTCCACCACTCCGTCCCCCTGGGCAGGGGCCCTGTGCCCAGGGCAGGGACAGCTGCATCGTCCTCTGAAACAAAGTGGGCTTTCTCTAGGGCTCTGTCCTTGAGGCCTGCCGGGTGTGACAGGAAAGGGACCGGGCTAAGTGAGGGAGCGGAGAGGAGGCAGGTCTTCTCTCTGGAGCATCCAGGACACACAGCGAGGGTGAAAGATGGAGGCAGAGTGAACGGGACAGTGAGAGAAAGATGGAGAAACACAGGGAGGAAAACAGACAGAGACAGAGAGATTTGAAACATAGTGAGACAGATTTAGATGGAGGGAGAGAGAGCGAGAGAAACCACACACACTCACACACACCCGGCCGTGTGCTCACGCAGCCGCCCTGAGCCTCGCTGGAAATAATCCCACTCCGACACAGGGCCTCAGCTGCACAGGCGGTGCCGAGCTGTTACCTTGCACATCTGTCAGCTCCAAATGTAGAAGCTGTCATAGGGTTGTGTGTGTGAGTGTGAGAGTGTGTGCATGTGTGTGCGCCTGTTCCTCCCAGAGGATGCTGAGGCCTTCGGAGATCCTGAGGGCCCGGAGGCTCTCCAGGAAGTCCACACCCAGGGAAGCAGGCCCACTCCCTCCCGGCCTGCACGGGGAGAGGCCCAGCACCAGACTTGGTGTCTGCGGCCTGATTTGACCTCTTACAGCCACGTAGCCCTGGGCAGTCAGAGCAGCTGGGTGTCCTCACTTTTCAGGTGGGGATGTAAAGTAGCCAAGCTACCTGGATCCCACAGGGGTAGTGATGAGTGCTGGCCTCACGCGTGTCTGTTACTCCTGGGATCTCAGGGATCCTTTGCAGCCTTTTATTATAGCTGGGGATTCCTTCTGCGGCTGACTCCTCACCTCCGGGGATGTACCCAGCATGCAGCTCCCTCTGTGAGCACCGAGGCCATTGCCCTGCTCTGGCTGGCTCTTCTCCCAGCTGATTTCCCTGCTGGGCCCGGGGATGTGCTTGGACGCTGACTCTGGGCTACAGAGGTCTGAGAACCTCAGATTCTGAGCAGGGAGAGTGGGCATAAGGCCCAGGGATGCTTACCCCTTTCTGGTAAGGACCCCTGGGTAGAGCTCTGTCTCCCTTCTCTTTGCTGAGCCTTTCCAGGTTTTCATCCCTGGCCAACTATGTCAGGAAGTTCTTTTTTGTGTTTGCACGCCCTCCTGCTTTCATCTAAACTTATCGTAAAGGGATTTTACAGCAATGAGGAAGAGGCCTCAGAAAGGAGAGCAGCCTTTTCAGCCTAAGAAAACAGGAACCCTGGTCAGAGGCACCCAGCCCCTGGGTCAAAGCTCTTCCCACAGTTCCAGGCCCACTAGTGGAAGCCTCCCCAGACCCACAGAACTGACCCTGTCAAGATATGGGGAGTCCAAAGGCCCTGCCACCCATCCCACCCACCGGCAGCCTCACCCGTGACCTGCCTCATCAAAGCCCATCATGACCCCCAGGTCATCTCTCCCTCTTTCCCCAGATCCACCATCCTTTCTGCCCAAAGGTTGGATGGGACATTCTAGGCAGGCTGTAGGTAACTGTGTTGCTCAGAGCAGGGCGTTCCGAGAGAGGACATGAGGCCTAAGCCCTTGCGTCTGTGGCTCCAGCCCTGTGTTCTCAGGAGAGTTCGTGGTCGTCATGCAGGGTGTGTTCTTTCCTGGGGCCAGGGTCTCTGTATGCACGTATATGGATACATATGAAGCACACATGGGCCTGCCCTGGCCCCCAGCCAAATGTGTGTGTGTCACTGTTTGCCTCCTTAGTATTAATATTGGTTATATGGATGCTTGAATATTTGGCTCTGCTTATGCAAGGAGGGGGAATTTGTGTAATTGTGTGTATACAAGTTTTGATGTAAAACTTGCCAGATGACAGTGTTTGCATGCAAATGTTGGTCCGGGTGTCTGTCTACACATACCTAGAAGGCAATTGTGTGAATTTGAGTGTAAGTGTAAACTACTGTGAGTGCACACCTGCATTTATACTCGCATAACAGTTGGTTTGTATGTTTAAACCACGTATGCATACAGCAGTGTGCAGACGTGATTACGTGTGATTGTGGGTAACCACATGTCCCTGGTTGCTCTCAGCTTATAACTGCGTGTGCATGTGTATACATGAGACAGCGTATGACCTTGCAAGCCTGAACCTGTGCAAAGCTGTGCGTGAGATTTAACCAGCATGTGTGTGTGTGTGATTTTGACAAATGCAGGTGTGCTTGAATAAAGGGGTGTGTTTGGGTCTGTGACTGAGGGACAATTGTGTGCTGACAAACTCCAGCCACCCTTTAAGCCATGTCCAGTGAGAAGGAAATGTATAAATGTGTTTGTTAAATACAAAACAGAAAGCAACAAAATGGCAGGTCCTGCAGTGGTAAGAATAAATCAAATAAGTTTCTTTCTCTCTCTCTCTCTCTCTCTCTCCCTTTCCTTCTCTCCCTCCTCTCTCTCCCTCTCTCCAACATCTCAGCCCCTCGCTGGCGTTGTTCCCTCACACCTAAGCCCAATGGTGTTTTGCAGTCTTTCAGCTGTTACCTCAGTCCCTCCTCGCCTCATTCCCGATTCACTCCGTTGCTATAGGTATGTTTGAAACCCCAGCGTGGTAGATTTTAATTAGTCTTCCTACAGATGGCCAATTAACATTCATTACTTTTGCCTTGAGCGATTAATTATGAGTTTGGATAGAAAAGGAGAGAAGAGGAGAGGAAGATGGGCAGGTGAATGAAAGAAGAAAAGAGATGGGGGTTTGATTGGGAGTTTGGAATTTTTACACAGAGCAGTCTGGTGGGGGAGAGGGTGGGAAAGAGCCGTTTGAATCCCCTCACTCCCAGCAGCCTCCCTCAGCCCACAGCTGCTCCGGGCCCCTAATCGGCTCGGCTGGCCCAGCCCTCCAGGAAAATAGAGCTCACACCCTCCTTTGGGCATCCTTAAGCCTTTGGTGTTCCCTGACCCCAGCTTCTTTCATAATACTAGCCCTCTTCTCTTTCGTGCCAGAGCTGGGTGGGAACTGTGTCAGGAATCGTCCAAAACGCAGCAGATAACCCAGAAATGAAACTCTGCTGACATTCACTCATTCCTCGAAACGAAGCAGCTCATTGTACAGATGAGGAAACTGAGGCTCAGACAGGAAATGACTTCTCCTACTTGTACATCTCTGGAGAAGAGTCCAGCTCTATTGACCCCTGGCCCAGCTCCCTTTCCGCTGCCACCAGGGTGTTTATAAAGACTCTGTGCAGCGTTCAACCTTACAGTCTGTAACATACTCATCTGCATCAGACAGAAGTGTTCTTCAGGGTTTCCAACATAATTCACATCCTCCAGTGTGTGCCCAACTGCCGAATGCTCACGTGGCCTCCCAGCTCATTAAAAGGCTCCCTGGGTGATGTTGCCTGGTTTGGGAGCTGCAGCTATGTTCCTAATCCTAAATTCATTCCACGAATGGAGGATAGATCCTAAATGTAAACAGCAGTCTTTCGCGGGGGGGAGGATCACAAATGATTTTTGTTTTCCTTGTTACAATCATCTGTATTTTTTACTTTCTCCAACACAAATATATGAATTGATCTATGTAAAGTATATTAAGTATGACTATATGTCACTTGAAATGTCTTCAAAGTATATGTGTAAAAAGAAACAGGAAAGGAGTCCATACTTGATGATGATCTTTTATCTTAAAAGACCATAAATATGTACAACAAAAATTTAACACTGCTTATCATTCAGATTGCTTATCACCTGCCTGGATTCATTTCACAGTTTTGTCTCCTACTTAGACAATCTCTCAGTTTCCTCATCTATCTGCTAGGTTGAGTTTCAAAGAGTACTCATCTACTAGTGTCGTGAGGATAATGGATGGAAACTCTTAGAATAGGGCCTTGTATCTAGAAAGGCCCTAATATTTAGGCTCAATAAATATTAGCTACTATTAATATTAATAACAGTAAGATCTTTACAATAATGATATCTGAGTGGTGAAATTTGGAAGAATTTTTGTGTAGCACTTTTTGCTTTACAATATATTAAAAATTTTCCACAGTGAAAATTCATTTCCTTGGCAATATGAATTAAATGTAATGAGAGAATAAACAGAGAAAGAGAGAGAAAGAAAGAAGGAAGGAGGGAAGGAAGGATTTATACTATTCAAAGCAAATGTAGCTCTGCAGTTTTTTCTATCAAATGTCTACTGTTTTGCTCATGCTGTGGTGAGTGCAGTTGTAAGAACCCTGGAGGTCTTACACCGTGACAAACACTCTTACCTCCAGGAAACTCCCTCCCTCTCCTCTCCTGGGTGACTAAGTCTTCCTGATCCTTCACATCCCTGGCGGCCTCCCTTGACCTATCCCACTCCTTGCTTAAGCTTGGCCTAGGGGCCTGTCTTGTTGGGTCTCCTTCATTTTGGGGTTGTATGGCTCACACAGTGCAGACTGTGATTGTTTGGACCAAAGTTTCCTCAGATCGGGGTTTGGGTGGAACAAGAAATGGTTGGCATCTTTTGATATTGTGCTCCTGCCACGTTACTCCCAAAACACCTCCTGCCACCCACTCAACACGGCTCACACTGTACCATCAATGTCTGGTTGCTTGTTCTGTTTCACCCAACATGCTATGAGTTAAGCTCCATGACAGGGCAACCATGCTTTGTTTCGCGCACTGCTTTGTCCTCAGCACCCACATAGTGGGTGATCAGTAAATATCTGTCGAATATTGGGAAAGTGCATAATCACACCATTCTATACATTTATAAAGGTCTTACGGAGATGCAAAAGGTGAACACGTGTTACAGAATCATTTGTGAGCTTCAGACTTCTCTGGAGAGAACTGGCAGATCCAGGCTGAGTCAGATTTAGAGTAGTCAGGGAGGCTTCCTGGAGGAAGAGCACATTACACTGAAAGAAGTGAGATAGGGCTTCCACTGCAGCAAGAGAAAGCTTGGCTTAGCATGTCCTGGCCTTTTTTGTGGTTCATTTCTAAGCAACCAGAAATTCCACCAACCACAGTGTCAGCACTGAGCACATCAGACAGGTCAAGGTCTGCAATCAGCATCCCAGACTACAGGGAATGGGAGCAGCAATGTTGAGACCTGAGCTGCAGGTGGCAGCAGGGTGGGAAGGGCAATGCAGACCCAGTGGTGTAACTGAGTGGACAAAGTCTGTGATCCCTTGAGAAAGAGAGGGGGTCTCCAGAAGAGCTGCCAGCCAGCTCATTAGGATAACGAGAGGCTCGCCCCAGCTTACTGAGAGTTGTGGGCTTGCCACACCTGAGCACGAATGCACTCGTTAAAGTGTGGTTGGCTACCGGGTGCTGGCGGTGGACCCAGGCTGATGCTGCAGTATCAGGGAGAGACGGGGTGTCCCTGGGGCTGGGTGGAGGTGAGTGGATGGGCTGCAGCCTGGGACAAGCATCCTGTGCCTTTGCAGAGGCAAAAGGAAAGTGAACAGCTGAAACCACAGTCCCCCTGGACATGGGAGGTGGAGGACTGGAAATCCAGACATGGTTGTGGGAGAAAAGAACATCTTCTGGCTCTCCTTTCTTGTTGGGGGACGGGTCATCGAATGAGGCAGAAAGGGGGTTAAGGAGGGCCTAAGTGGCTGGTGTGGGAATCAAGGGCAGTGGCTGCCTTGTTCTTTTCATGCTATGGCCCCAGGGAGTCCTGGGTTTGTGCCACATGCCTTTCCTGAGTTAACAAATTCAAGCGTGAGTGGAGGCCTGAAGACTCCAAAGGGCACCATTTAGGGGATGGAGGGTGGGGAAGGCTGCCTGGGAGAAGTGAGGTTAGAAGAGGCCTTGAAAGTTGAGCAGGGTTCACATTGATGGGAGGTGGAAGGCAGAAGCGCTGAGGGGTATGGTGCGTGAGGACAGGGACACCAGCTAGCTGGGTGGCCCATGGTCTATTAAGAGTGGATGAGACCACATGGCCGATGTCTTTGAAGCACTGGGGCTGAGGTACTGGGCTCACATGGGGCTGCTCTCCTGGGGATGAGTGTCTATATTAACAGGCCCCTGTCTTCAGCCCCAGGCTCCTGAGACTTCTCAAGACTGTCTGACGGTCTTCTTCCAGGCCCCTCCCCACCACTGATGCCACCAATACTCAAGGCCACCTGCCAGGAGATCCAGTACAAGGTCGAGAGTCCTCTCCTGAAGTGTCTATCATACTCATCACATCCCTCACAGTTAGCAAATTTCCTAACTGTCCTCTTATCCTAATTAATCCATTTACCAAGAAGCCTGGTGAACATCTGCCGTAGGAGGACACAAGATAACACAACATAATGAGTGGCTCTCAAAGACTAAAGGAGACAGACACAGGTGGAGCAGTCCCACGATACGGCTGTGCTCCTGACCTTAAGTACAACAGGCCCTCAGCCTGAAGCCAGGATGGCCTTTCTGCATGGGCTGCTACCCTGGGCTCACTCGGAGGCCCAGCCGTCAGGGCCTCCAGGCACTGTCCCCACCTTCCGGATTGTTGTACTCTCTGCCCCTCTGCCCACTACCAGGTGTCATTTCCCTCTGAGTCACTTAACTCAAATGCCTGAGAGACAATCTCATTGTTTGAGCCCAGCTCCAAATCAAGGTCACGAGCAAGCTTATGGTGACCACCTCAGACCAATCAGCTGTGGCCAGCAGGAGGGCCTGTGGTTCACCCAGGACGGTAGGGGTGTATGCAAGGGTGGGCATGGCAGGCACACTGAAAATTCTTGCACATTTTTAGCTTCATTTAATATACTGTTCCACAAGATAGTGTTTCTGAAATTTCTTTCATTTTATTAACCAGCTATTACTGGTTTTTAAAAACACAAATTTAGCAATATGACTACTATTTATTAGAAATAAACATTTATTATACTTTTTTATGTAGTAGCGGAAACGTCTTACCTGAATTACCATGAACTTTTTTTTTCTTAAAACAATTTTTCCCACTTTGAAAGCCTTGGGGATTACTTTTTGGCATAATTTCTCCATTCTATCCCAAATGGTTTTGAAATATTTATCACTTCTCTCAGATGATAAACCATAAAATTTTGCTTCTAACTTTGATGGCGAAGAGAAAAATGTCTATAGCTTCATTGGAAGCTCTTTAGGGGAAAAAAAAATGCCTGCAGTGCTTATCCCTTTGTTTAAAATTTGTTAAAATTTGTAAACAAAGGTGAATTCAAATTTGGAAACCAAAGTCAGCCTCACCGCACCAGTCACCTGCGCATTTCAAGAATAGCTTGATAGGACTTCCCATGTTTGAATAATCTGTGGAAGTCCCTCAATCATAACCAACAATCCAACATGTTTTCAACAACCTTGGAGCTTCCTGTATGTTACGCCTTCACTCCGCTTACAAATGTTTTGAAAACTTGCCAGCTTTTCAGAGATGCATGAATAGTGTCATGCAAAGAATTGACAGTACTGAGATCACTGCGGACTTCTTTCATATCCCAACAAACCTCAACACCATTCAATCCCCAAGACATGCATGACAATGTGTGCATAAAGCTCCTGGCTCATCCTCCGTAAACGTTGTGGCAACAACATTAAATCTTTCACTGGTGTCAGCAGCTCCCATGTAGATATAGCCACGCATTTTATTAAAATCAGCTTCCATAATAATCCCATATAACAGCCTCCCCATGATCTCATCCATAGCCATGGCACCCAGGAACATCTGCTTAATTAAGATGGCCTGGGACATTTTCTGCAGGAAGCTTGCACAGGTTGAGAGTTTAGTGTTATTATACCATCAGTTGTCTTATTGTATCTCATGAGTAATTTAAGGAAACGATGTCTATATTATTTTATTAATAATTCTAAATACTTGCTATGTGCTAGACGCTATTTTATGTGCTTTATATACTCAAGGCAGTTTCTATGATTTATTCCCATTTTTCAAAAAAGGAAGCTGGCACTGAAAGATTAAGCAACTTGCCTAAGTTTCATATTAAGTGAGCACCGTTTGTAGAAACCAACTTAAATCAGTTGATATTTCTCTTTGATTTCCAATTCAAAACAATTCCTTTTGTTCACAAATTAGATTCCCTATCCCCTTGATACACACAGTTTTCATTTTCAACTGTAGATACATTCTACTCTCCTCATTATGCTTCAGTTAATCAAATAAAAGTTTATAAGAGACAATGTCACCAAAAAGTAGATGTTTACTAAAAAACTATACCACATTGTTTCTGGTTGTCTGAAATTTCCAGTAATTTTTTTCAAGTTTTTTCATTCCTGAATTCTTGTTAGCAGAATAACAAAGATACCCATTCCATAGAATGGGTAAAAATTAGCACATCTTTTACAATGCTCGGTCCCATCTATCAGCAATCTGAATACAAAGGTTTTAAAAGAATATTTTAATTCTCCTTGAAGTTTTTGTACTTTAAAGGTAGTTTCAGATTGAAAAGGCCTATTACTTTCTTTCATAAATTTCAAACCACGTACAGAACCTTGGCTTGAAATGTGTTACTCTCCATACCAATACTCACGTCAACCCTGATTAACTCTTGATGGTGAAAGACATGATTACCCCTCACAGTACTATTGGCATCATAATTTGATGGTAAACTCTTAGAAATTTTTGTGAAATATAGAAACTCAAACTTTTGTTTTGACATCATGTTTTAATTTCCTGTGATTTAAGTATTTATTTAGAATTGCTCAGTGATTGTGTTCCATCTCCAAGAAGAGAATGCCAATGACAGATTCTCTAACACTTCTTGTTATGACACTTTCCATGTTTTCTCAGTTATTTTCTAACCAGATTAATGTCCCAAAGCAGGGCTCTTTCAGCCTAGTGGCATTCTACTGCAATAGCCTAGAAACCATGGATTTCAGATTTTCCCACTGACTACAGTTTTTAATTAAGAAGATGTTTTATTGTTCTTTAATTATCTTTCATCCTAGATTTTGAAAATTCTATTTTTTCCTCTCTTACTAATTTGGAAATAATACCCTGTTTCTGTTCTTTTGGTGATTACCCTAGACATCTTATCAGGCATATGTAACTTCCAAATATCTAAAGTTAATCACTCTCTTTACCTTTCTTCAGAAAAATACGTGATCCAAATATGCTTTAATTGGTTACCACTCCACCCCAACTAATGTGTTCAATATTTAGGGTTTTTTAGTCCTACAAATTATATAGGAACATTAAGGTTTTACAGTCAATATTTATATTTTAGATTGGTGTGTTGCAAAGTTTTTATTTTGCCAGAAAGACATATTTTAGGATATACACACACTACTTGCTATGCCATCATTTGTTTATTTATTATTTATTTATGTATTTATTTTTAAAATTATTTTTATTATGGTAGAATACACATAACATAACATTTACCACCTTAACCATTTTTAAGTGTACAGGTCAGTGGTATTAAGTACATTTATACTGTTGTTCAACCACCACCACCATCCATCTCCAAAACTTTTCATCTTGCAAAACTAAAATTCTCTACCCATTAAAAAATAACTCCCCATTTTCCCTTCTCCCCAGTCCCTGGCAATAACCATTCTATTTTCTGTCTCTATGATTTTGACTATTCTAAGTACCCTATATAAGTGGAATCATGCAGTATGTAATTTTTGTGATTGGTTTATTTCATTTAGCATATTGTCCTCAAGGTTCATCCATGTCCTAGCATATTGCAAAATTTCCTTCATTTTTAAGACTTAATAATATTCCATTGTATGTATATACCACATTTTGCTTATTCATTCATGTGTTGATGGATACTTGAATTGCTTCTACATATTAGCTATTGTGAATAATGCTGCAATGAATATGGATGTACAAATATCTCTTCACAACTCTGCTTTCAATTCTTTTGGGTATACACCCAGAAGTAGACTTGCTGGATCATATAATACTTCTATTTTTAAGTATTTGAGGAACTGCTATGCTGTCTTCCACAGAGGCTACCCCATTTTACATTCTTACCAGCAGTGCACCAGCCTTCCAATTTCTTCACATCTTTGCCAACACTTGTTATTTTCTGTCTTATTGATTGTAGCCATCTTAATGGGTGTGAGGTACTGTCTCATTGTAGTTTTGGTTTGAATTTTCCTAATGATTAGTGAAGTTAATTAAGCATTTTTTCATGTGCTTGTTGGCCATTTGTGTATCTTCTTTGGAGAAATGTCTGTTCAAATCTTTTCCCATTTTTGAATCAGTCAGTATTTGTTATATTAACTGTACTCACCATTCATCCTTTCATCTCAGACTTTCCTTCTGCAATAATGTTCCTTCTGCCTGAAATTCCTTTAGTGAAAGTTGGTTGGTAGAAATTTTCATTTTTGATTTGTCCCAATATGTCTTTATTTCACTCCTTTTTTGAAAGACCACTTTTGCTAGCAATACAATTCTGGATTATAAGTTAATTTCTCTCAGTACTTTGAATATATATTCCACTCTCTCCTGGCACCCATTGTTGACAGTCCCTTGTCATCACTTTATAATAATCTGTTTTTTCCCTCTGGCTACGTTTACGATCTCTTTTCCTTAAGTATTCTGCAATTACATTGTCTATGTGTGGATTTCTTTTATTTATCTTGTTGAAATCTGATGGACTTCCCTAATCCAAGTATTGGTGTCACTCAACAATTTTGAAAAATTCTTAGCCATTAGCTCTTCAAATGATGCCTCTGCCCCATGACCTCTATCCTCTACCTCTAGAATCATAATTAGATAAAATCTTCATGGACCACCCTGCATATTTCTTTTCTTTTCTTTTTAAAATTTATTAATTTATTTATTTATGGCTGTGTTGGGTCTTCGTTTCTGTGCGAGGGCTTTCTCTAGTTGTGGCAAGCAGGGGCCACTCTTCCTCACAGTGCTTGGGCCTCTCAGTATCGCGGCCTCTCTTGTTGCAGAGCATAGGCTCCAGACGCGGAGGCTCAGTAATTGCGGCTCACGGGCCCAGTTGCTCCGCGGCATGTGGGATCTTCCCAGACCAGGGCTCGAACCCGTGTCCCCTGCATTGGCAGGCAGATTCTCAACCACTGTGCCACCAGGGAAGCCCACCCTGCATATTTCTTAACCTCTCAATAATTTTTACATCTTTGCTTCTCTTTGTGGTGTATTTCTTCAACTCTTTAGGTCTTTCAGTTCATGATTTCTCTCTTCTGCTATGTCTAATCTACTTATTTCCCATAAATTGAGTTTCTAATTTCAGTGATTTTTAGTTTATATTTCTCCCTTATACTTTTCCAAATTGACAAGGTCCCCTTTTGTTTATACCGAGGTATAATTTACATATTGTAAAATGCATACATCTTAAGTGTACATCATGATGAATTTTTACATATGTGTGTATCCATGTAAACGCCACCAAATTTATTTATTTTAAAATATTTATTTAGTTTTGGCTGCACTGGGTCTTTGCTGCTGCACGCAGGCTTTACTCTTCGTTGCAGTGTTCAGGCTTCTCATTGCAGTGGTTTCTCTTGCTGTGGAGCACAGGCTCTAGGCGTGCGGGCTTAAGTAGTTATGGCTCATGGGCTTAGTTGCTCAGCAGCATGTGGAATCTTCCCGGGCCAGGGCTCAAACCCGTGTCCCCTGCATTGGCAGGTGGATTCTTAACCACTGCGTCACCAGGGAAGTCCCCAAATTTAAATACAGAACATTTCTAGGACCTCAGAATGTTCCACTCTGCTACTTTCCAGGCAGGAATCCCTCAGAGGTAACCATTATTCTGACTTCTATCAACCCAATAAAATATCTGAGATCTATCCATGTTGTTACATGATCCATTGTTCATTTTTATTGCATTCAATTGTAGGACTCTAATAATTTATTTGTTCACCCTACTGTTGATGGGCATGTAGATTGTTTCAAGGTTTTGATGATTATGAATAATGTCTTTTTGTAGACATATGCACTCCTTTCTCTTGGGTATATACCCAGGAGTAGAATGGCTGAATGGGTACATTTTAATTTTATTTAAAATTGCCAAGGGAATCCCCTGCTGTCCAGTGGTTAAGACTCAGCGCTCTCATTGCCGGGGTCTGGGTTCACTCTCTGGTCAGGGAACTAAGATTCTGCAAGCCACATGGCATGACCAAAAAAGCCAAAAAAACCAACAAAGAAAACCTGCCAAATAATTTTCCAAAGTTGTACCATTTTCCACACCCATGCTAGGTATTTTTAGTTTCTTTTTAATACTCTCTTTTATTTTAAAAACATACTAAACATAATTTTTTATATTCTATATCTGATAGTTCTAATATATGCTGTCTCTGAAGGTCTGATTTGTAGTTTGTAGTATCTGCTAACTCTCATGGTAGTTTATTTCCCTGTGTATTTTGTGATTTTTGACTGTGAGTTTGGCTTCCTTGGAACTTTGTCTGGGGAAGTTATTTAAAGTTTGGCTTTCAAACAGAAACAGACTCACAGACTTAGAGAATGAACTTACGGTTACTGGGGGGAAGGGGAACGGGGAGGGATAGACTGGGAGTTTGGGATTGACATGTACACACTGTTGTATTTAAAATAGATAACCAACAAGGACCTACTGTATAGCACAGGGAACTCTGCTCAATACTCTGCAATAACCTAAATGGGAAAAGAATTTGAAAAAGAATGGATACATGTAAATGTATAACTGAATCACTTTGTTGTACACCTGAAACTAACACAACATTGTTAACCAACTATACTCCAATTTAAAATTAAAAATATAAAATAAAATTTGGCTTTCAAGTATATTCCTCCAAAGAAGCTTGTTTGCCTCTGCCAGTGGATACTAAATTTCAGCTTGGAATCTTTTAGGGCCTCCTAAAATTTCTGGCCCCAAATCCAAGTATACCAGGGTTGTGGTTAGGACCTCTCAAGAAAACATGTTTTCTTTTTTTCCCTTCCACACAGAGCCAAAGGTAAGCCAGATATATATGTCTTCCACCTCCTTTTGCGGCAGGTGAAATATTTTCTCATTCACTCAGTAAAGATGTCACCTTTCAAAGGTCTCTGATCTGACTTCCTGTCCCATTCTTTGTCCCCCTCTCACTTGTGGCCCTTTAAAGCCCAAGTTCTGGACCACCAGTGAACTGGGATTTGTTCCAACAGAAACTCCAGCTTCAGAACTCACTTCCTTGTCTCAGTTCAAGTTTCTATAATTTCTGGGCAATTAAGGATTTTTCCTTATTTTTTGTGCCAACTCAGCCATCATTCAGAAAGATGTTTTTAGGTCTGGCAAAAGATTGATAATTGAAGTTGAGTGATAAACATGTGGAGATTCATCATACCATTCTCTCTACAAAGTATGTTTGAAATTTCACATAATAAAATGTCTTGGATTTTCAAAAAGAATTCCCCATAGAGATTCATAGTGAGATATTTAGAGGTGAAACATCATGATACCTGTAATCTACTCAAAAATACTTCAGAGGAAAAAGGATGAAGCAAAATGGAAAAATGTTAGTAATTGTAAAATCTAAGTGACAGGGAATATGGGTGGGCTATACTATTTCATCTACTTTGGGGTATGTTTGCAAGTTTTTATAATAAAAAGTCAAAATATTCCTTCTGGATTGATATTCTGAGTGGGTATTCAGCAGAATCAATAGCTCAGTGTGGGCTTTGGCACTTCTGGTCAAGACCCCTCTATCAGTGGGAGGTGAAGATAGAGGTCTCCCTGCCCTTCAGTTTCCAGTTCTATGGAACAACTGTTTGAATAAGAACACATCCACACTCCCAAGAAAGAGCTCTAATTTTCAGGGACAGAGCAGCCTAGACCCATATGTTGAAAAGAAACATTTCCCTGAAGTAATAGTAACCTGCAAAGATACCATCCGATTAGAGAGAAGACGTTTCTATCATTATGCAGAACACTGAGTCATAGGATCTCTAATTGCTCTCTTTAAGAATTAAGTCTTTTGTTTGTCTTTGCAAAAGTAAGGCAACCATCGAAGTGGTCCTCCCAGAAGATAGAGATATTTGCTCCAAGTTCACACATTTTACAATATAGAGACACACTGGAAAATTTATAGTCCTCCCTACTCAAGAGTTTAGGCAATTAGTGGGCAGGGTTCAAGTTCAAAGTGTCTGGGATTCCTTTCCCATCGGGTGGAAGCTCTGAAGAAGAAATCTTCCAAGAAGAGACCTAGGTCCAACTCTCCTTTCATCACAGGCCTCACAGAGCATGGATCATCTCTTCATTATGTTCTACGGTGATGAAAATTTACATTTTTAAACTGTCTCAGAACAAACAATCTTAAATTACGCTTTTCAAATTGATATGTTGAGTCAACAGTTTTGAATGAGCATCTATTATATGCCCGGCAATTATGCTGGGTATTGGGAACACAGCAGTGAACACAATAAATGAAGTTCTCATGAAGTTGGCATTCTATACAGTTGACTTCATGCACTTTTGACAATTTTCCTCCTCTCGGAAGATGGACTGACATATGCTCTAGAGTAACATTTTTGAGCAAGTCTAGCAGGGGAAATGTGTAGGGAGTGCACAGAGAGCAAGAGGTCTCTGGATAAAGGCCTTGGGTGGCAGCAGTATTGCTGCAGTGTGGCTACCCATAGGTGAGCAGAGGACATGATCTAGTAAGGACTTGCTCATGAAGCATCTTGAATGCCCAGCTAAGGAGTTTGAACTTTATTGGAAATAGTGACATTAATAGTTGATGCTTATTGAGTGCTTACTCTATGTGTTAAAAGCTATACATGAATCACCTCATTTTAATTCTGTCAACAACTCTCCAGGTACTATTATTATCTGCAGATTGCAGATGAAAAGCTGACTCACAGAGAGGTAAAGAAACTGGCCTGGGTCCCACAGTTGTGTGAAAACATTTTAACGGGATAGAGTTGTGTTGTAGAAATCTGGCAGCCACGTGTAAGATGAATCGTAGAGAGGAGAGACCACAAATGGTTATCATAAGAGGATCACCGAGGACAGGTAACAAGAGCCAGAAATAGGCCAGTGGCAGGCGGAACAGTAAGGAAGGAATGGATGCAAAGCCTGGATGTGCAGGGTGCTGACCGAGAGAAAGATATCACAGATGGCTCCTAGCTGCTGGGTGTCTTGGAGAAATGTGGGGTCGATTCAGAAGAGGCTAAGCCAGAGCCGCAGATTTGGTGGGGAAGATGTTGATCTCAGTTCGAGGGTATTGTGAGTGTCTAAGGAGCCTGTGGGAAGGCATCTCACAAACATTTGAAAAATTAGTGACTTGATCTGGGGAAAAATAGAGTTGGTGTTACAAACACATAAAGGGGTCTGTATCAGGTACTGGTTGAAGCTGTGGGAGTAAATAATGTTAGGGAGATAGACAGACAGATAGATAGATAGATAGATAGATAGATAGATAGATAGATGAGAGCTAGATGAGAGCTAGATGATGATGATAGATAGATAGATAAATAGATAGATAGATAGATGAGAGCTACATGATAGATAGATAGATGAGAGCTAGATGAGAGCTAGATAGATAGATAGATAAATAAATAGATAGATAGATAGATAGATAGATAGATAGGATGGCTGGAATAGACAAGGGAGCCTAATGGACACCCACAGTTAGGAGAAGAAAGGGAAGCCCATGAAGGAGCTAGTCCCAGAGGCTGCAGATCTAGGCAGGTACCTTGTTAGGAAAGTGAAGGGAAGAGAGAGTTTCCGAAAGAAAAGAGAGTTGAAGTCAGTCAAATGTGAAGAGCCCACGGACAATTATAACTAGAAAGACTAGGATTTGGAAATAAGGAGTCCTGATAAGCATTTCAGAGGATGAAGAGAAACCTTTAAACTCTCTCATAGGAGAATAAATGGGTACAACACTTCCAGAGCCAAACTGGCAATGTGGATCAAAAGAATTAAAATATTGCATACCTGGAAATTACTTTTCTAGAAATTACTTCTAGAAATTTGTATAGAAAAGTAATACTCAGGGACATATAGTGAGATACAGCCATGGAGCTGTTGGTCAAAATTTTGTTTAAAATAGTGTCATAAATGTCAACAATAGAGAATATTTAATGGATACAAAGATGCTTGTGATGGTTATAAAGAAGCAGATTACAGAACTGTGTACAGTATGACTCCCCCCACCCCACTTTTAAGGGAGGTACATATAGATAGAACTGGAAGGATATACTATAAGAATTTCATGATGCTGTTTCTGGGTAGGAGGATTTGACAATTATAAGACCTCTGTTTTCCCTTCCCCCACATCCATTTACCATCCCTCTCTCTTGGATTACTTGTATTTTCTATAGCAACTCTGACCAAGAGAAATATAATGTGAGACACATAAGTAATTTTAAGTGTTCTAGTAGTTGCATTTTAAAAGTAAAAATAAACTGATAAAAATAATATATTTTATTTAACCCCCCCCAAATATTATTATTGTAACATGTAATCAACATAGAGAATATTCATGATAAAAATATTGATAACAATGATAATACTTTTCAACCCTCAGCCTTCCAAATCTGGTGTGTATTTTACATTTATAGAATATCTCAAAAAAAAAAAGAATATCTCAATTCGGGCCATCCACATTTCAAGCACTCAACAGTCACATGGCTTCCATATTGGACAGAACAGCTCTATAAAATAATAGCTAACATTTATCAAGTGCTTACTACATGTTAGGCATTGCTCTAAGGCCACTGGGTGGGGATTATAACTTATTCAGTCTGACAATAATGCCACAAGGTTGTGCTCATTATCGTCTCCATAAGCACATGTTTCTGTTGTAATAGCACCATAAAAAAAGTTTTGGAGCGTTTGCAAGCCATTTTCTTAATACGATGGGATGGAAGCCAGGTTGCAAAGGCTTACTGAGTCAAGGGGGAAATAGGGGATATGGAGAGAGATGAAAGTTATTCAAAAAACTTGGTGGTGAAGAAGAAAAGTTAACAGAGTGAGGGAAACATGACGACAGGGATACATGAAGATGAAGTAGGCTGAAGAGGAAAGAGAGAGATGGAAGGCAAAAGGGAGATGGCTGGGGATATTTTGGACCAATCTCTCCACAAGATGCAGGCACAGGCAGCTCCACCCTGTAGGTGAAAGCTATGACAGAGTGGTGAGAGGTGGTGAGGGTTCGGGTGGTGGCTCTGGGAGGAGCTGAACTGAGTTGTGAAGAATGAAGTTAGCCAGCAAAGAAGCAAAAAGGGAGAGGATACAGATTTGAGAAGTGCTTGACCTCAAGACTTGGTGACTGGAAGGATGAGGAGGATGAGAGAGAATGAGGAATTGAGGATGATTCCCAGGTTTCCTACATGGGCAAAGGCAGAGAGTGTAATATTTACTGAGTGCCTCTCTGGAGTCAGGCACTGGTCCTGCACATCACAAACTTAGATCTCATTTAATCCCCACAGAGGTCCCATACAAGGCTTGCCATTTCACAAATGTGCAAGCTGAGGCAAGACTGTTGGCCCCAGGTCTCACCCCTAGTAAATGGATGAGCCAGGATTTGAGCCCAGGTTATTCCAGAGATGGAGGAGGAGAAAAGTTAATGTGGGGCTAGAACCAGGACAGATGGTCCAGGTCTTATACTCTGAGTAAGCATCAGGCTCCTCTGCAGAAAGCCAAAGTGCTAGGTTTGGGGAGATGGGAACCCAGGGAAGGGGCTGGGCTTCAGGCAGGTGCAGAGTGAAAGGTAAGCAGCCTGCAGATGTGTGGGACTTTAGGGTGCTCCAGCATGAGGGAGGCAGGATCAACCTGGGGGCTCCGGCAGAACTCAGCAGCCTGAAAGGGAGGACAGGGAGGTGGAGAGGAAAGGCTGGGGAACAGAGGTGGGGGAGGGGCCGCAGGTGTTTGGTTAAGATTGGGTGCCTGTCTACTGGTGAGGAGAGGAGGCATGTACACGGTCAGCTGTTTGGGGGAGAGATCGAAATGGGAAACGTCTGAGAGCTTGGCAGGGACGGAGCAGGGGATGCGGCACAAGAAAAGATTGGGGCGTGGTGGGGGTCATTGATGCTGGATCCAGACCACAGTGGGAGACTTAGAGACCTCCTGAGGCTGACAGATTCTTCTCTTAACCTACTGCAAGGGGAAGGACAATGGGGAAATAGGCCCTAAGAGGAGCAGAAATCGAGGGAATCAGGTAAAGGATGAATATCTGCAGAGGGAGGGAAGGGGAGGAGAGAAATTATGGAATTACAGGAAAGGAACGTGAGAGAAAGGGGCATTGGGAGAGGGTAAGGAGAGGAAAAATGGCAGTAGAACTCCCATCACCCAGGGCACCGGCATACCCCATCGCTAATCCTGTGAGAGTACGCTGCAGTGGCGGGCTTGGGGATAGAATGGGGGCGGAACCTGAACCAGGGCAGGACCATTGAGCTGTCCCACCTCAACCCAGACCATGACCAACTTCAGTCTTTGGTCCTGTGCAGTCTGTTTCTTCATCTGTAAACAGGGTTAACGACAGACAGCTGATGTCAAAGTATTTGGAAAGCACCACAACAAGGGAAGGAGTTGTTATTATGAAGGTCCATGGATTTACATAGGGAGATGTATACCCAGAGCAAGACGATGAAAGTAGATGTGGCCAGTGTACATACGTCTAGAAATGGCCCAGGAGATTCCAAGCTCCTCTACCTGCCCAATTTAGTGATTCAATGTCCAGCCTCGAGGTGGGGTAGGAGGTAGGGGCCTGCAGCTAGACAGGTGAGGTTCACCTCCCGCTAGGGGCATGAGGCCCTGGGGCTGAGTTTAACTAGATCCGGTTCCTGTCTTCTCGGTCACAGGCCCAAGCACTCGGTCTGTCGCCACCAGAGCACAGGCCCAGGCAATGCTTATCCAACTAAACCCGCGCCCCTGTGGGGACCTTGCTCCAACAAAACCCCCGTTGTCTCCTTCCATATAGAACGGAAATCTCGCTCTATGTCTTTGCCCAGCTCCGCACCCTCGCCACCCCAGTGATATGGCCTGGTTAGGTCCCTGTCCCCACTGTGGGGAGCTTCTCCTTATCTAGGACTGAGGATGGGGCAAAGGGAGAGGGGGGAGAAATAGAGGAAAAGGGGGGGTGACGGTTGGGAAGGAGGCAAGGGGTAAAGTGACAGAGAGCCGGAGACAGGAACGGGAGAGAGGGAGAGACCAGCACAGTGAGCCAGAGAGATCCGGAGAGGCCAGCAAAAGAGACACAGGCTCTCGCCACGAATTCCTTAATGATTCCTTCCTCAGGCGTTTCTGGGGCGCCTCCGAGGTGCTCGGCCAGGGTCTGCTCAGGTCGCGAACGGCTGCAGGGTGCGGCAGTCTCACCCCCACCCCCTCGCTGTCCCCTCCCCACCTAGCCCAAGGGGGCCGGAACGGTTTCGGCGCGGGGGCTTTTCGGAGCAGTCGAGTGGAAAATAGACTTTAACCCGCTTTGTGGCAACAAGGGCGCCCGGAGCGCTCTCCTGGGCCGGGGCTCCGGGCGCTCAGGCGGGCCACTCCCAAGACCCGGCCTGGAGTTCTTGTAGAGTCTCGCGGAACGAGGACCTCCTGGCCTCGGGGCGCCGGGAGGCCCGGCCCCGATCCACACACCCAGGCCGCGGCCAGGCCGCTCTGATTGACCCGGGCAGCAGCGAGGAAGCGGATCGGCCTGTAGTCCCCTTCTCGTTGTGCGCTGTCAGGGTCTCCGTCCCAGCCTCCCTATCACCGCCTAACACCCTCCTAGGCCTGGATGAGGTGTTTTCCTGCGGCCTGGAAGGCCCGGATGAAAAAGTTTTCTGAGTATTGGTTCTCCTTCCCAACTGCCCTCTTATCCCCGGGGAATTAGTGCACGAAATGGAAACTGGCTGGAGTAGTACGCTGCTCCGCGGGCGCGGGGGGAAGGTGGGGGTCGGGGGAGGCCAGGCAGCCACTATGTTCCCGGGACGGCCGGTATGTCTTCTTGGGGATGGCTTTAGACTGCTTGGCCACCTCCAATTTAAGACAGTGTCTTCAAGGCCCCGGCCTGGCCTGGCCCACCTGCACCTGAGCCCCACGACCAGAGAAGAGGAGGAAAGCAGATCGCCCTGCGTCCCGGTGCGAGCCGGCCGCGGTGTCTGTGGCTGGGCCAAGGAGCTCCTTCCAAGCCCTGAGAACGGCAGCTTGCTGACTGCAGGGGGACCGCTCCGCTAGCTCCTCCAGCGCTGTCCCCGGCCCGGGCCCTTGTGAAAAGAATTGCGCGACCCCTTTCCGGAGCTGTCACCCATAACACCCAGAAAACGCGAAACCTCACGACCAAGGCCGCGGCTTCAGACTGTAGCCCAGGAGATGGATGATGGGTGATCCCGAGGGTCCTGGAGTCCAGGGGAGCAGGGAGCTGGTTCTCGGGAGAACCTATTTGTTGGACTCCAAACACCCACATTCCACTCGGATCCAAGTTATCTGAGAACTGAAACGACATCCCGGGACGAACTGGAGAGGGTTCAACTGATTTACACACTGGGGACTGGGGTTGGAGTTTCTCCCAAGCCCCAGGCCCCTGCCACCTTCGGCTCCCGCGTAGGTTGAGACGGTTGCCGCGGCAGCCAGACTGTGCTAAAGGGCGGAGATGCGAGAAGACGCGAGATGGGGAGGAGGCCTAGATCACCCTGTACAAGCTCCAGTCCGGTTTTTGCCTCCGACTGCTTGCTCCGTCCCCACCCGCTGTCCCTCGCCCCGCCCCGCCCCGCCCCCCACCTTGGGGCAGGTGAGCCGCGGCCAATGGGCGGGCTCGGGGCAGGTGCCCGCTAACTCTCGCCTCGCGTCGAGGTGGCCGAGCCAGGGCTGGACAGTGCTGGGAGGACCGGGGGCGGGGGTCGGTCCTGGCTGGACTCGGGAGGGAGGGGGCCGGGCTCAGCCCCCAGGCCATAGAGGCAGCTCGCAGCATCGCACGGAGCCCGCGCCAGTGCCGGCGCCGGGAGCTGCCCGCTCGGCCGAAGAGGCCGGCGAGCCTAGCTGCGCGCCGTGGCCCGACTCTCCGTTCACTGGCTCGCACACCCCTCGCCTCTCCGCGCCTGGCTCGTGGGCAGGGGCTGAGCGCGGGCGGGCGGGCGGGGGAGGTGAGGGGTGCTGGTGTGTGTGCATGTGCCTGGCTGGGTGCACACCCCGCACGGTGGCGGCGCCAGGACGCGGAGCGCTCCCCAGCGCCCGGCTGCCTCGCTCGGCTCTGGCGGCCGCGACCATGTTCCAGCCCACAGCCAAGCGCGGCTTTACCATCGAGTCTTTGGTGGCCAAGGACGGCGGCACCGGCGGGGGCACTGGCGGCGGGGGTGCAGGCTCCCATCCCCTGGCGGCGGCCGCCTCGGAGGAGCCGCTCCGGCCCACGGCGCTCAATTACCCTCACCCCGGCGCGGCCGAAGCGGCCTTCGTGAGCGGCTTCCCCGCCGCCGCGGGCGCCGGCCGCTCGCTCTACGGCGGGCCCGAGCTCGTGTTCCCCGAGGCCATGAACCATCCTGCGCTGACCGTGCACCCGGCGCACCAGCTGGGCGCCTCCCCGCTGCAGCCCCCGCACTCCTTCTTCGGCGCCCAGCACCGGGACCCTCTGCACTTCTATCCCTGGGTGCTGCGAAACCGCTTCTTCGGCCACCGCTTTCAGGGTGAGTGCCCACGTTGTGTCCGCCTCGGCGGCCGGCCGGCGCCCGTGCTGAGGTGGCGCGGGGAGGCTCGGGGGCGTGCGGGGCCGTTCAGAAGTTGTTGCCGATGAGGCTGCGGGTCTGCAAAGGCCGATTCTTAAGCAGGGATGAGCCACGCCAGATCCATCCGCGCTTCTGCCGCGTTGGGTTCCCTCCCAGAGAGAACCAGGTTGGGACCTCTAGGCTTTCCCAGGAACGATGCCGGTCCGGACGCCAATCCCGGGCTCATCCTTGGAGCCTCTCCTGGTCCTCTCTGCGGCCTGCCTTAATCTCTCCTGGCTGAGCCAGTCCCATCCCAGAGAGCGCAGCGCCTGCCGCCCTGCCTGCGACCCAGCTGGACCTGGGACCATACTTCGCTCGCATTTCCACCACCAACTCCCAGGGATCCGCCTTCGCCGGCGCTTGGAGGCAGGGGAAAGTCCACCTGCGTGCCCCGGGTCTGTGGGAAGAAGGGGCAGAGGGGAGGGCAAACTGGAGAGTTAATGTTCAGTGTTGAGTGCTCTGCTGTCTTGGGATGTTTGTCAGCAACCTCGACCCGACTTCTCCAAGTCACACGTGCTTCTCGGACCTAGGGTGGGAAGGTTTGCAATAGCAAGCTGGCTTCCTGCGCCGCTCGCCGACTCCGGGAACCCACCGGCTGCTGGGGGACCAACAGCAGTCCTCCTAGGCAGGGGGCGGGGGCAGCGGGCTTTTAAGGTCCTAGGCAGTCCGAGCCCCCTAGTCTGCACTGGGCAGTGGGTTTGCTAAAGAAGATCCCCCACTGGTCTCGGTCTCTCTGTCTCTCTGTCTCTCTCTGTCTCTCTGTCTCTCTCTGTCTCTCTGTCTCTCTCTGTCTCTCTGTCTCTCTGTCTCTCTCTCTCTCTCTCTCTCTCTCACACACACACACACAGGTTTCAATTATCTGACTTTCCCAAAAGAAAGAGTTCCATTAGTTGGAGTTCGTTTTCTTCTTTGAATTTGTTGGAGTTTTTCTTCTCTTTCTTCTTCTTCTTCTTCTTCTTCTTCTTTTGGAGTGTCCTTAATTTGTGCAGTAATTGGTTTAGTTTCCGGTTTTATTTTGTTAGTGTAGACCGGACCTCAGTCTTATGAGGTTCCATGACTCAGAGGTAGGTAACCCTGATTTTAGCAAAACAAATGAAAAGGATGTGGCTAGAGCTTTGGCTCCTGGAGCTAATCCGAGGGTTAACTGGGTGTACACAGTCAAAATAAACTGGATATTGGGTACAATTATCTAGATAACAGAAGAAAAATGATCTCTTGAAGCTTTCGCTATAGCTGCTTAACTGTTTTCACGGAAAGCCGCTTTCCCGGGCCCCAATTTGTCAGACAATTTTCTCAGTCCCATCTGGCCAAAGGATACTGACCCAACAGATCCCACAAAATAAGGTAATGTAATTATTTGAGCAAGAATCTTTGTGGGCAGTTTTGTCTACCCTGGGGATTTCAAAGATTTGCCCAAATCATTGTGGGGGCGGGGGGGGGGAAGCCTATGGTGTCAGCCGCTATTGGAAAGAAACCTGTCAATTAAAATATATGTTTACTGGTAAAATGAAGTATTATTTAAAATTGAGCAAACCACCTCGGTCCTCCATGGACTGGGTCCCCAGCCTGGGTCTCTAAACCTCGCGACCGCGGGCCAGTTTGAGAGTCGCGGCTGTTTGTGAACCTTCGGGCCCGGGGCGGCGTAAGGACCAGCGGTTAAGAGGCTAGTAGAGAGACAGGGGCTCGGAGAAGAGGGCAGAGCTGGTCCTGACCCCTGTGGTCTCTGCTCACTCAGAGATGGCCTCCCGGCGACGCCCTCGGCTTTGGACCCGGCGCTCCACGCCCTCCGCGCTACCTTTCCCGCCTCTGGCTTCGCCCGCGCGGGCTTAGGGTGCGATGGCCGGGGGCGCCAAGCGTCGGGGGCGCCTTGCGAGAGATCCAGCTCCAGCTCTGAGCATCCCCAGTCAGGCGAGGCCGAATAAATCCTCCGCAAAACCCTCTCGGAATTTACCGCCTCTCCCTGAGCCGTCAGTCCCGGCGGGCACGTTGTCGAGTTGCAAAAATGGTTGCATTTTTCTCCCAAGAACTGTGTCTGGACGCGGAGATGGAGCTAAATGTGGTCGCATTGTTGAACACGGAATCCGTTGGGCACTGAAGGACTTTTCGAATCCTAAGAAGTTTTGGCTTCAGGGCCGGTCATCGTCGGGGCAGACCCCTGCGGCCCGGGCGCCCTTGAGTCCTGCGATCCCGCGGGCCCTCGGGGGCTACGAGCCGAGCCATTTCAGGCCCTCCGGCGCCGCGTTTTCTAGAGAACCGGGTCTCTGCGATGCTCATTTCAGCCCCGTTTTAATGCAAGAAGCGAAACCCTACACGAACGAAAAGGAACACGTCTACGCTCTGTGCGCTGCGCTCTCCAGCAGCGCGGTCCCGGCGCGCGGAGAAGCGGCTTCTTCGCTGAGCGAGGCGGTGGGAGAGGAAAAGCCAGCGCGGGATGGTCGGGACCAGGCGGCGGGACGCCGAAGACGGGGGTGGCTTTCGAGGCCTGAAGGGGAGGAGCTGGCGGAGACGACGAGTTAGCCGCACTTCGGTGCTATTTCCCTCGGACAGCAGGAACTTTCCAGGCCGAGGAGCAGCGTCGGGAGGGGGCCGTGGGAGACCAGGCCCTCTGGGACTGGTGGTGGTAATGGGCCGGTGCTTCAAAGGGCGCCTTTGTTCCGGCAGGAGGAGGGGGAAAGAGGTTATCTCCATTGCCGGGCGGGCCTCTCCGTCTCGTAGCCCCAGGCCCCTCCGCCCCGCCATCCGGCCCAGAGCCCCCAGTCTGCCTCGGCCTCTCCAGGAGGGACTGGCAGCTCGAGCCCCGGGCCTTCGAATCCCTAGCTCCCACCTCCTGCCGCCTCACTCCTGGGAACCTCCGTTGCTAGGTCCCAGCCAGTGTCTTAAAGGGGCCCGTAGAGAAGGCTGGAGAAAAACGGAGCGGGTAGGGTACAGTTACTAGCTCCAGGGAAGACTAAGCCAGCCCCTTTTCCACTTTTCCACCTGTCCTTGTCTGAAACTGACAGCTCACGCTCAGAGCCCAGAATTATTGCATCTAAACAGGCCACACCGCAACCCAGTCCCAAGCTTGTTCTGCCCTTGTGATCCAATTAAGGGAAACTGAAGTCTTGGTAGGGACGTTTGAGGCCCCCTCCATAGGTCAGAGTGAGAGTGGCCCAGGCTCATAGGCACCACCCTAGTTCTTACACAAACATGCAGCTATTGGTGAGTTTCTCAGTTTTGTACTAAACATACTCTTCCTTACAGGAAAGAGCCCTGATTCTTTTGAAATCAAATCTGTCATCACTAATCAACATCTTGAATACTTTTTTCTGGCCTCTGCTTCTTCTTGGTTGGGTCAGAAGGACCCCTGTGTTTCTGCACATGCAACACAGACTACAGGATACATGCTATCTGTCCCTTCAGGGCATTACAATGAACTGGGGCTATTCTCTCTCCCGTTGAGGGAGACCTCAAGCAACCTACCTTTCCCCTAAAATAGCCTGACGTGAAGCAAAGAGACGTGTATGTCAGGAGGAGCTTGTTGCTTCCATCCTCCACTTTGGGTTTATAAAGACAAACATAGAGAACTCTGCCACACAAGTGACCAACACACACCACGAAATTACAAAATAGCCATCAAATCACACACACTGAGGCAGGCTGCAGTCCTGCTTTCTCAGCCCCACACTACTCTTCACACTTCTGCATCCATTTACTCACAACTCCCCGGTCTCTCCACACTACCACTTCACTTCTGACCAATCTGGGCCAGTCAAGCTGCTGAGGCCAAACCCTGCGATCACAGGGGTGGGCTTTCTCTCCCTCTTCAGCTCATTTGTCCAGAGGAAACCACTGTTGGTATCAGCACTGGATCATTCTCCTCCTTTCTCTCCCTCTTACCCCTCTCTGCCAGACCACATCCTCTGATCATCTGTCCCCTCCACCACCACAAGCTAAATTTCTCTTCCTTCTGTCAGGCCTGAGAGCCCTGGATCTGCCCCCACCTTGAAGGGCCCAATGGGCAGGGTGTCCTCCCCCCATCTTCCTATGATGTGATCCTACTCACTTTTATAGCAGCACAGATCCAGCCACTTGAAATGGATAAGGTGACTGGAAGTTAGTGGCTTCTCCCTCTCAGGCAACTCTGTCTCCTCCCAGGCACTAGCCTCTCATTCCTAGGCAATGCTCTTCCACAGAAAACCCCAGCAATAAAGTTTGCCTGTGTAGGTGTCCAAAGCCCATGGACGTGGAGAGAGTCATGTCAGGCAGTTTCCACCAGCAGAGGGATATGAACAGTTACCTGGAGAGTTTTAGCCATAGCATCTCAATTATGTGCCCTTGCTTCACTTACAGAGATATTTCCAGAGGTGGGAGATCTCCACCGAATTATCCAAACAATTGCCTTAAAAAATGAAACAACAAATCAAATTGAGTCAAACCAGTGGCCGTTTCTGAAGAAATTAATTGGATCAGTCAATCTCAACAACTAACTGTCAAAACATTTCATCTAGTGCTCTGCATTGTTGGTGGGTCAGGGTACTGTTATGTGCCACTGCATGAGGCTCTGTGGATGATGTTAGGGCCTGTTTCCAGTCTTGTTGGCATGTCCAGCCAAGCCAGAGGTGGTTGAAGGCCTAGTGGGGGGGTTCACTGAGACTGGGACTGTGGGTGGAAGCTAGTTTCACTTTTGTAGTTCCTGACCCCCCCACCTGAGCCCCATCCAGCCCAACGTCAGCCCCTCCTCCTGCATGTACGAGCTGAGTCCCCATGATGGCCAACATTTGCCAAGGGACAGTTGCACTCTTTGAAAATCCTGTATGGTAGATAGGAGAAGAAGACAGTAAGTAGGGAGGCTGGAGCATGTATTTACACACACCCATGCGGAAACCAGTATATCTATATCTATATATATTAGAGAGAAAATGACGTCTAGATATTTATACACATGTTTCTTCGGCAGGGGATTATTCAGGGATGAAGCAGGGCCTTTTTCCACCAGAGAGCAGTAAGTCTCCTGTGGGAAGAGGATTTTACCTGAAGGCCTGAGGGGAGAGAGGTGGGAAAGCCGGGAAGAAGAAACCTAACTTTAGACCTCCAGGTGCTGCCTGGATGTTGACTTAGCCCCTAGCCTATTTTTACCACAGGCAAGGCAGAGCCTTGGCTTGTTGGAAGGAGTTTTCTATGGGCTAGTAGCCTGCACATTTAGTTGCAAGGCTGGTTTAAGCAGGTGTGAAGGGAGAGTTCCTGGGATACCCTCTAGTTCTTGAATCTGTATTTGGTAGGGGGATGCCTAACAACTGTCTGTTCCCCTTTTACCACTCTCCTGACACCCAGCCCCGTCTCTGCTCTTGGTCCACTTTGAGGGAGACATGACGGGGCAAGCCGACAAAAAGAGGTTCCCACTCCTTGGCCTCTTAGGTTGCTCCAGGCACTGTGGGCCTGGGCCCACCTCCTGGCCTAACAGTGATCCGCAGCGCTGCGATTCCGCGAGGCCCCCTCAGCCTGGTGGCGTTGAGAAGGGGAGCGGACTTACAGAAGGGGCGGCAAAAGAGAAAGAGGAGAAGTGCGTGTGTCAAGGGCTGGAGAGGGCATCGGAGCGGCGCTCCGGGGCGTGTGCGAGAGCGCGGTGCGATGGGTAGCTTGGCCGGCTCCCGCGGGCGGCCCGTTGGCCGGGCTGCGGCTCACGGCGCCCTTCTCTCTGTCTGTATCTGCGTGTGTTGCCGTCGGCGGCGCGGCCGCAGCGAGCGACGTGCCCCAGGACGGGCTGCTTCTGCATGGCCCCTTCGCGCGCAAGCCCAAGCGGATCCGCACGGCCTTCTCGCCCTCGCAGCTTCTGCGACTGGAGCGTGCCTTCGAGAAGAACCACTACGTGGTGGGCGCCGAGCGGAAGCAGCTGGCCGGCAGCCTCAGCCTCTCCGAGACGCAGGTAATGATCCGCGCTGCGCCCGGGGGCCAGGTGGAGGGGGGGCCGGAGCGGCCGGCCTCGCCCCCAGTCTTCCCCAGCTTCTCCCGCTACCCCTGCGGCGCCCCCGTCACGCCTGTCTTCCCTCCGACTGTATGCAGCCTCGAAGAGGCCACAGGACTTTTATTAAGCACTAAGGACCCACCGGGAGGTTGGGATCAAACCTTATCCCGACCCCACTCCCATAGCCCATAGGAGGTGCCAGTTGCCAGAAGGCGGCTGGCGCCCTCGGGAGCCGGCCGAGCGCGGAGCTCCCAAGCCGCGGTCACTCCGCGCCCACCCGGGCCCTCTGGCGCCGTCTCAGCCCTGCGGTTACTGCAGCCCTTCTCCCGCCACTGTTCCGGGGGCCCTCAGGGGTGTGTGGGGTGCCCAGGCCCGTCTCGTACTGGCTTCGCTGCTGTGCAGGGGCAAAGCCGGCGGAGGCCTCGCTGTCCCCCAGCGGGTGTGCTGTGGGGAGAAAGCCCACGTGTCCTCGGGCTATAAACATCAGAAGCAGAGGATTAGGCGGGAGCGCGCAGCCCTGCTGGGGGTCCAAGGGGGTTACTGATCTCTGCCCAGCCCGGCTGGCAGGGCTCTGAAACTGTGGCGTGTGTGCGCCGGCGTTGGCGGGGCCTGGGAACGGTGGGAAAGCAGACTCTGGTACTCAGGACCTGTTTCCAATCACTTGAAGGGCTGTTGCATTGGGGAGGGAATAAACTGCAATGGAGTTGAAGGGGTTTGAACTGGGTGAAATTACAATCACCACGTAGTATTTTTGTAATTGATAATTAGAAAAAGAATTTAAAGAACTAGAAGGGAATTATAGGGAGGCAGATTTGGGTTTATTGTAAGTAAAGACTTTGCCATAAATAAATGCTGTCTGGAAGCACCGCTAAGCTCTTAGTCCGCCCGGAGTCCAACGTGCGGGGGTGGCTGGCTGCTGCCCTGGAGGCGGATTTCAGTATCTGAATGGGCTCCGGGAGACCTTAACTCCCTTCTGTCCCTGACAGCGCCCAGATTTGCAAAGAGAGAGGTCGGCTGGCGCGGCCCAGCAGCTCTCGCCCGCCGGCATTTCATCTTACGCTCCCCTTTCTGCTCGCCTCGCCCCTCTTACACCCCACCATCCTCCACCCTAGTCCTGGACAGTGAGAAGGCGTCCGGCTGGAGGTGGGGGTGGGGTGTGTGTGCAGCCTGGGGTCTCCCGGGTAGCAGTGAGGATAGATGGAAGGCGTCGTGGGGGAGTCCAAACCCAAACTTCGTCCCCAGCATCCTGCAGCCCCGACCTCACTCTTTGCCGCTCACGTCGCATTTTGGTATCTATTGTCCTGTCTATCTGATGCCCTATTTCATCAATGCATTGCTCCCATCTCCGCGGCAGGACCCGGGCTTTTTCAGATTTGCTAGCTGGGCTGTTCTAACTGCAGAGATAAAGCTTACAAAACAACGGACTTAATTTTAAAAACGTTTTAAAGAAAGATATTTTTTTTTAAAAGAAGTTAATAAAATAATACCCCCTTTTCCCTCTTGGCAAACAGTGTTTTAAAATTGTTGTTTAAAACAAGGTGTCAATTTAAGAATGGTATTTATAGTTAACTTCATTTTTAAAGTATTAGTTATTAAATTTTAATTGCAGAAGTGTAAGAAAACAAAACCGTTTATAAGACCACCACCCACAGATTAACACTTGTTGAAATAATGTCATTGTTTTTAAACTTTCAATTTTTTAGCTCAGCCAGAGCATTTTTAATTGACTTTCTTTCAATTGAACCTATCTGCCTGTCAATATTTGCTCCTAACAATGCCAGTTAGTAAACCCAATGATTTTCTCTTTCATTTTTATTATAAGGTGCTTAGACATATATTTAAAACAAAACCAGATAGAAAATAAAATGTATCCAGCTTCACTAACGATCAAAATGCATGGCTAATCTTGTTCCATCTGTAAATGAGCTGGTTAAGCATATGAAACAAACAAACAAAATAATAGAATTGTGGGAGATTTAAGCCCGAGAAACCTCCTTGTAGAGTCCTGTCTTTCCAGGTGAGGCCTTTGAGTTGGAGAGATGAACTAGGCAGAGCACCCCATGCAGGCAGATGGGATTTCAGTATCTGCCTCCCTGCTAACTGACTGTGTGACCTTGGGCCAGTTACTCAACCTCTCTGAGTTCTGTTTTCATCATGCATAAAATAGGTTGTTTAAGGATTAAAGGCACCTAATATGAACTCCAATAAGATTAATTCTCATCCCCAGTGCTTCCCTTCCTTTTGTTGAGAGTAATATGTCAAATTAGTGTTATAATAAGATCCAAACCTGGAATTCCTGACTCTTAGTTCAGTCTTTTTCATCAGCAGAGCTGTCTTTCTGTCCCTCTCATAGCTATCATTAAGACCTAGGCTATATAACTAACTAATTATCTATTTATCTCTCTGTATTTGCCAGGCAGGCTGACCTGTCATTTCTAGCTATCAGCTATTTGTCAAGCATCAGTCACTCCCATCAGCCCCCTGCCATCTACTTCTACTGTCAATATCTATATTCATCTCTCACAGAGAGCTATTTTATATCTAGCCGTGTACTTCTGTCTGCTTTCATTAAACTGCCTCTGCAAAGCTGGTTAATTTATATTTCCTATTTTTTATTAATTCTATCTTCTTCTTAACAATAATTCCTATTCACCCAACTGTTGATTATCTCTTTATCATCTACCCTGTTTTGCCCTCTGTATATCTACCATCCATCTCAAACTTCCATCTCTATAGATCTTTAGCAGCTGACAGTGTATGCATATGTCTGTAATGGTTATCATCTCATCAGCTCTCACTATGTCTTTTTTTTCTGGGCCTCAGTTGCTGATCTGAAAGATTGAATGAAATGAACTCCAGGGTTCTTTTCATCCCTGAGCTTCTGGCTCATCTATATTCTACTTCTCTGTATTTCTGTATAATCCCTCCTCCAAGTTCTCAGAACTCACAGCATATCTCCCGCATATCATAATATTTATAGGACTTTGCTATTGTTTAATAATCTTCCATGTCCAAATGTCAGTCTGTACACTGGTTGCATCCATCTCTCAAAGAAATCTTAAAATGCAGATTCCTGGACCTTGCACAGGAGATTCTCTTAGGAGTTCCAGGATGGGACCCATGAAAATTTTTAAAACAGCTCTCTGAGGTTTCCCTGGTGGTGCAGTGGTTGAGAGTCCGCCTGCCGATGCAGGGGACACGGGTTCATGCCCTGGTCCGGGAGGATCTCACATGCCGCGGAGCGGCTGGGCCCATGAGCCATGGCTGCTGAGCCTGCGCGTCCGGAGCCTGTGCTCCACAACAGGAGAAGCCTGCATACCGCAAAACCAAAACAAAACAGAACAAAAAAAACAGCTCTCTGGGTGATCCTGATAAACAATAGGCCTGAACATCTCAGTTCTGGTAGGCAGAGGCCAAGCCTTCCTATTTCTTGCAGTGCTCCAGGGCCCAGCTCCACGACCAGCAAAAAGTAGATGCTCCATAAATACGTATTGAATGAACGGGCAAGTTTCTCTTGATTGTATACTTACCCATATGTTAACTTTATCAGTCATTTCCCTCACTCTCTGCTGTCACTGCTCCCTTTCTGTCCCTCTCCTTCTATCATTCCCTTACACTTTCATAGCTGATTGTTGATCTAGATGATCGAATTTTATTTACCAGTTCACGGATAAAACTTCTGGGAGTGTTAAGCACATTGGTGTAGGGGTCTTAGTTCAGAGTTCAGGGGTGTCTGTATGCCCAAAGCTCTAGCATGGGATATTGGGGGTGGGCAACCTGAGATGCTTTGTTGGGGTAGGGCTATAGTTTGGTTGCGTGTGGGGGTATTTGTACTGGGATGGCCGTGGGTTAATCCAGGAGGTGGAGGGAGGGGCCCTGGGCAAGGGCTAGGTCTTCCTTCTGGCTCTAATTATTTGCTCCTCACTGTTGTGCGGCCCAGGAGTCTGACTGGAGTGAAGCCCATCTAAGCTTCAGTCCTGGTGGCTGGTGGGGCAGACTTGGGCCTGGGTCAGATCAGAGCCTCGAGTGTGTGTGTGTGTGTGTGTGTGTGTGTGTGTGTGTGCATAATGGGTGTATGTAACATATGTATGCCCATAATGTGGAGCACATGTGGGCTTAGTGTGATCCATGCCCAAAGGTCAGGTGCTATCCTATGTACACATGGCTTGCAGTGCCTCTGTGAGCTTCTGTGCATGTGTGGGGAGGGGCACATTAGTTTTGGGGGGAGTGAGAGAAAGCATTTGGTTGCTTCAGCTGATTGATTGGTTAGTGTTTCCAGCTGCTCCTCCAGCTCTGAACAGTTCAGGAGGTGTTTCTTGACCTTCTCTGGCTCAGTTTAGCTGAGCTAAACTGAGGGAAAAGCATGCAGAAATGTGGTGTCTTGGCCTTGGAGATTCCTCATGTGGTGCCAGGGCATGTGAGGGGTGAGAGACTGGAGTCCCATTGAAGCCACAGCTGTGGACTGAGGGAGTCAGGGGAGAGCTGCATCGGTGGAAGTCTCCTGGGAGGCCACAGACATGCAAGGCTTGGAGGGACGTGTACGTTGGTGGGAAGAAAGGGGAGGCTTTGAGATTAAGATGGAGCAGGAGCTGTCAAGTCTGGCTACCTTCTTGGGTCCCGAGAGCATGGGTGATGGGGTCTTAGGAGGCAGGAGTGTGTGGTCACCTGCCTATGGGTTTTTCACCCCAGGGGCATGGTAAGAAGACTTCCTGCCTGGAATATCTGCCTTTTGGGAGATGGCTGAGAGGGAGATATCCTAGGGACTTGAATTTTAGGGAAAGGTTACTAGCTCACTGTGTGTTCTGAGATGGACTCATCCCTTCTCTAAGTCTTGGCTCTTCTCCAAGAACTTCTGCACCTCTGAAGCTCCGGGAGTCCAGTGGGAGGCAGGAGAGGGCACGGGAGATAAGGGAGACTGGAACGGTTCTCTGAGGGTGTGGTCCTGAGCGAGCAGGCAAATCTTGTGATGTCTCCCTGAGAGTGAGGGCAAGCATCCAGGGTGGACTGAGAGAGGAGGAACCAAGAAAGCTCAGGAAGAGTTAGAACTCTAGTTGATGGGGAGTCAACAGTGACCTCAGTTTGGTGGGGTGAGGGTTGAGCCTAGCATGGCATTGGGCTTGACACTGAGAGCGGGAACAGTTCACATGATCAAATGTTAGGAAGTGGATCCCAGTGGAGAGGGCAGGGAGGTGAGCAGGCTGAGGTGTGGCTTGACTGATGTCGCTAAGCTTCTTTCTAGTATGAGGACTTTCTCTGTGTCTGAGGATGACAGAATAGGAGGACACAGACTTAAATTAAAACAGAAGAGACAACAGTAGGACATAAGGAGGAACTTCTTGTATCAGAGTTACAAGACTCAAATGTCTCCTGATAGAGGTTTCTGAACTCCTTGATGAGAGGACAGGTATTCACCTGAAAGTATGCAGGGGCCAGGAGCCATGGACGCTCCCATTTGGGATGGGCTAAGATGGGGAGTGGTGGAAAAGAAGGGATCCAGACCTGGTTCATTCAAAGGTAAAATCTGAAACATTGGCTGGAGTTGTAGTTTGCTTGTTTGTAAGTTCATTTGTCCATTCACTCATGCACATCTTCATGCATTAATGCGTACAGTGATCAATCTGCTAATGCCTTAATGCCTTCATTCATTCATCTGCAGCAGTTTTAGCTTCTTTATCCTACCTGACTCAAGCTGACCCTTGTCCCCTCAACAATGGATCTTCCTCTCCACCTCCACCCCCAGAAGTGGTTAATCCAATCCACAGCATGAAGATTTAAGAACTGACCCTCTTGTAGAAGTGTCCACTGAACTAAGCCAAAAAAGGATCCCATCTCTGCAGCAGTTAGCACTTTCAAAACCCCCTTTCCAATTAGACCTCAATCCCTCTACCATTGATTTTCTCCTGTTTTCCAGGTTGGCCCAAGCGCCTCTTTCCTAGAGCATAGGCCTAGGTCACTTCACCTCTGCCCCGCTGGCTGAACATACCTGGAACATGCCCACTGGGCCTCCAAAGCCAGCTAATACACCATTTTTGTTCTCCCGGTTCCCATACCATCTGATGAGGAGACAGAGGTTTGAGCAAATAAATTAACACATTGCTGGGGTCATTGTTACTGAGACAGAAAAAAGCACTAAGGGGTTACAGACAGGTGATGGGGCACATCCAGTCTAGGAACAAGGGAGCAGGGTTTTGAAGACTAAGTGAGAGTATTCCAGGTGGTGTAACTCAGACAAAAGTGGAGACTCTTGGAAGGATCTCGCTTATCAGAAAAACTGAGAGACATTGAGTGAGGTGGGGATTTGGGCGGCCACAAGGAACCTCTCTCTCCCCAAACCCAGAGGGCTCAGAGATGGGTGAGGGGTTCCTCCAGCCAGCACCCCAAGTGCGCCCTGGACTTGAAAGGTGAGTAGCGTGCCGGTGTTGAGGGGAGGCAGTGCAGAATAAGCAAGCCTCCTAAGGCCGCTCCCACTGTGCTGGTACCCACACAATGTGACCTGGTTCCTTTCTAGGTCCTCTGTCCTTTAGGGAAGGGGTTCTGGGGTGACCCTAGCGTTGACTGGCTGGGGTGTCACTCTTATCTCTTACTACACTCGGAGCCCAGTTCCTTTTCTTTTTCCAAATAAAGCAATTACTGGTAATTGTTATCAGTAATGCATTAAAGAAAAGTCAGGAAAGTGGAAAGAAGAAAGACAAGTCACCCATACTTTGGGTACATTTCCTTCTAGTCTTTTTTCCCCATGCATAGGCTTTGTTTCTCCATGGTTGTGATCACACTGTGCCCAAACCTGCCGGTCTCACTGATATTACTAAGTCATAAGCATCCCCTTGTTATTACAGTCTTTGTAAACAGCATCTGGACACTCAGCCCAAGGCTGTTCTCCAGAAGATAGCCAGGCTGCCTGGGGAGAGGGTTTTCGTCCCTGTTTCTAGAGAGCTGCCTCCTTGACCCTAGTAGTTTTCATGGAGAAAGTATTCAGAATTGCTTTTCATTTGTATGTGCCAGGAAGCCAGCCCTGGTGTGAAAACATACCCTGTGCCCTGTGCCCAAGAAGCTTTCCTTTTTTGGGCCAGTGATACTGGGCGAGAGGAGCAGCCTAGCTCCATCCCACTAGAGGCGAGTCTCCTTCTGGAAGGAGACTGGGGAGTGTGTGCGGGAGGGAGAAGGTGCAGAAAGGGGCCCTGTGTCCCTGGTGCTGCCCCAGATCACGCATCACCAGGCTGGCCATGCTTAGCCCTCAGCCAGCCCCTCGGGCTCTCAGGAACACCACCCCAGGCCTGAGTCACACACAAGCCTTGCACAGGAGGCTGGGCGAGCTTCCCCGCATACAGGCTGGCACACTCACAGTGGGCTCCAGGGCGGGAGGCAGGGGCCAAGCTGGCTGCCAAATGGCTGTGCCGAGAACCACCCAGGGCCCAGCTAGCCCTATGCCCAAGGAAAGAGGGGCATGGAATCCAGAAGCCCTGCGCCTGGAGCATCTGCCATCCTCCCCATCTATCTGAGCTGGGACATGCAGGCAATGGGTTTGAAGCCAGCTCTGGAAATGAGGGAAGAAGGCCTTTCCTCACCGTCCACCAAGGCCAGGTACCTCATCTCTTCCTGTCCCTGGCTGGCTGCTCTGTGCGTCATGGACCACTGGCTGCCCTCACACCTATCCTCGTGCTCGAAAATCAAGGGGCAAGGCAGATGGTACCATGGAAACCCTGGGGAGGGGTGGGCTGTTGGAGGAGCCCTGGGTTGGGTCAGCTCCATGGAGGGGACAGAGGGGGAGGTCTGGGAAATGTGAGAGTGGGGCATGCTGGCCACGAAGCTACTCCCTGGGCCTGGTTGCCAGGCCTGCTTTGGCTGTCACTGTCTGGCTTTATGCCTACGGCCTGTGCTTTTTACCCATCGTCAGGGAGCAGGGTCAGAAGTGGGTAGTGTTTCTGAGGTTTGCCTTCAGGCCTGCCCAGGATTCAAGGATCTCCCCTCAGCAGTCACTGCTGCTGCCAAACCGAGGTGCTCATCGTCATTCCACGCACATGACTTACCGCTCACCACCGGCATGGGCACCGTGGATCACTCCAACTGCAGTTGGCTAAACCTACCTGCCTTTTAAATGTGCTGTCATTTCAGGAAACCATCCATGCCTCATAACCCTGCCCTTCGGCCCCGCCTTCCCCAGAGACCCTCTGGAACTCCACCTGAGGTTGCTAAGACGGGGTCCTCTGGCGAAACGGACTAACCTAGACAGCATGAGAAGTTAGAGCCTCGAGCAGCAGGGTCCGTGACCCGAGGAGTGCTCTGGCTGTCCTGGGCGCTGCTCTTGGTGTGGACACCACCTCCTGCTTATGTAGCCGTGTCCACTCTGCCTCTCTGTGCCACAAAGAGCACAGGGTTGCCCCGGGGGGTGGGGCTCACCCCAGGCCATGAGAACCCGTGTGATGGCTTCTTGTATACTCCCTCATCTACTGTTCACATCAACCCTGAGAAGGAGTAATTATTAATCTCTTCTCTAAAAGCTGGTAGAGACCCAGGTCTCTGTGTTCCTGTGGTCACAGGAACCAGGATGCTTGGCAGTTCCACGACCCCCTCCCTTCCCTCTGTTGAGGGGACAGGAAAACGGCCGCTCTCTGGCCCACTGTGCCCTCTCCCTGGCCCCCCTCTTTTGCATCTGGAAGGGCAGACCTCCAGACGCATGAGGTGGCACCGGCCAAAAGAGACAACCCTGGCCTCGGTTTCCCCCTCCGGCTCCCAGCTCAGCCTGAGTGCTGAGGCCCTGGTGGCTGCCCTGGGGGCCTCCTGGGTGTTTCTCACCTGTGCCCCTCCCTCCCTGGCCCAGGTGAAGGTGTGGTTCCAGAACCGGAGGACAAAGTACAAGCGGCAGAAGCTGGAGGAAGAGGGGCCCGAGTCGGAACAGAAGAAGAAGGGCTCCCACCACATCAACCGGTGGCGCATCGCCACGAAGCAGGCCAGCGGGGAGGACATCGACGTCACCTCCAATGACTAGGGTGGGCGGTCACAACCCACGAGGGCGGAGTGCTGCTCGCTGCTGGCCAGGCCCCTCGGTGGGCCCAGCAGGACCCTGGCCGCTCCTTGGCCAGGCTGCGTGGAGGCCTCAGGTCACGGCCCCAGAGGGCTTGGAGCCTGGGGCCACCACCGACAGAGGGACAAGAAATGGGCTGGCTGAGGCCCGGGACTGCTCGACCTTCTCCTCAGAGAGCCTGCCTGCCTGAGCAGGCCGCAGGCCACTGCAGCCTCCCAGCCAGTCTCCATTTCTCTTATCTCCTTTTTGTTTTGATGCGTTTCTGTTTTAATTTATTTTCCAGGCACCTGCTGTAGTTCTTAGTGATCCCCTTGTGTCTCCCTTCCCTATGGGAATAATAAAAGTCTCTCTCTTAATGACACAGGCATCCAGCTCCAACACCAGAGCCTGTGAGCCTGGCGTCGTGGATTCTGGCTCTGAGGGCCACTGGGGGAACTGGCAGAGCAAGCTTGTTCAGGGCCTGGGAGCCCGGGGTGGGGCCTTGGAGACTCAGTCCGTGAACTCTTCTCCTTTCTTGGTGGTTGACCCTGGTCTCTAGCTTCAACTCCACAGCAAGAGAACCTGAGGCTAGATGTAGGGAAGGACCACCCTGTGTCTTGAGGGAGGCTACGCTCAAGTCTCTCCAAACTTACTGAGCAGTGGGGATCAGGCCCAGGTGGGTCGGGGAGGAGAGAGCGTCTGTACTTGCCCATGCGTAGAGCTCTGGTGGCTTCTCCAGTTGAGGGAAAACCAGAGGAAACGGAGTGTTGGGGGCTGGGTGGTGGGCGCACCATTCACAGAGGCTGACAGTCCTTGCTGCAGGTCCTGGCCCCACCAGGATGCTCACCTGTCCCTGGAGAGCCCCCCTCACCCTCCCGGCAGATGAAAGTTTCAGATGAAAGCTCCGGACCTCGCCTTGAGGCCGAGCTCGCAACTGGTTCCCGAGGGCTCAGGGCCTCCCAGCCCGGCAAAGAGCTCAAGGCAGGGCCCGCTCATCTCTTTAGTTCATCTGCCTCCTTTGCCCACTTGTCTTTCCTGCTTGTCACACGTCATGTTTTCCTTCATCCTAGGAAACAAAACCTGTATTCCTAACACCCTTTCCCTTACAATGTCCAGACCTGCCTCTACCTCTTCAGCTCCCGTGTGCTACCCAGCCCCTTGCTCTCCCTCCTCTGCCTCACCACTGGGCTTGATGCTCACCCTTGTGGCCAGACTCCACACTTCCTGTCTGGCTTCACTGCTCCCCATCTTCTGGCCATTCCCTCCTAGGCTCCCCCACCCCTCCCTGCCTTCACTCCAGTACCTCTGACACCTCTTCCTGCCTTTCTGAGTCCTCCCCAGTCTTATCCCTGTCCCGTCACCTCTGTCCACCTTGGGGTCAGTCCGTGCTCCTCCCGCCTCCCTCACTGTGTCCTCCACCTGGGCCTTTGCATCCGCCTCTAGGACTTCCCTTTGCTTCCCGGCCAGTGCCTCCAGCCAACCTCTGCTGAGCTGCAGACCTATGAGCCGGCTGCCTGCTGCCCTCCACGCCTCCCGGCACCTCAAACCCAACCTGTTCACAGCTGACTCACGGCCCCACTTTCTCTCTTGCAGGATTGCCCACCTTCGCAAACTGCCAAGGTTTCTTCTACCTTGGGAAACAGTGTACATGGATCCCGGGGATTTGGGAGGGGAGGGGAGGGGAGGGGTGGGAGGCATAATGAGGTTTGTGCAGATGTCAAGGATGAGGCCCACTTCAAAGGAGGACCTGTGTGCTGCGGCTAGGGTTCTCTTCCTCAAGCTCAAGTAGGGCCATGCCACCCCCTTCCTCAGGCCCCCACTCTGCTCCCTTCTTTCCCACCCTTGGCCTCTCCTCCTTTGCTACTGGTGCCCTCTGCTTCAGTCTCACCCGTGTCATCCCTGTCCCCCAGTGAGCCATGTGTTTGGCCTCTGCTGTGCCTTTACTTATCCTATTCTTGGCACCTAGAATGTCCTGGGGGCGGGGGTGGGGGGGGTTGATCAGTGTTGAAGTCATTGGAAAGATGTCAAGGGCCAAGCCTTGTTGCCTGGGGCACACGCAGGGATCCAAGCACAGAAGGTCCTGCTGCTGGGACTGTCAGTGTCTTTCCTGGGTCCGGTCAATGCTAGAAACCAACGGGCTGTGTCCCATCCTAACACCCTCCCCAGACATCATCCAGGAAAGTCCAAGTTGAACCTCACAGTGGACTCTCGCTGCCAGGCAGGTTGGATAGCCTCTGGGGAGCAGGTATGCACCGGTGGGGTGAAGGTAAGAAGAGGAGGCATCTTTTTGGCACCATCCCAGGGGCGGAGGAATGGGTAAATTGTTCCTCTCTCTCACTTGGTGGGGGAGGGAGTGCAGGAAGATCACAGCAGAGCACCCCTGTCATCCAGATAAAGGGCTGGAAAAGACCCAGAGAAACCCGCCAATCTTCCTAGGCCAGGCCCGCAAGGGGTGGGGCGGGAGTCCCCGCCACACTTCCATCCATGCCCTCGTGTTGTGCCTCTCCCCGCAGACGGTAAATATTGGTGTTGTGACTTCATTAATAAAGGCTTCTGTGAGCCTGAAAAACATGGAATCAGGATGAACTATTTTCTGAGCTGTGGGCTTGCCAGGTTTGCTAATTTGGGAGTTTTTGGGCCCTCTCCAGGGAACAAACCAAAGTCTCTCTCGAAGAGACACAGATGCAGCTGGGAAGGGGAGAAGCAGCCGAGGAAGGATGCTCCCTTCCTTCCCCCGACCGTTCCTCCCCCCTGGAGATCAGGGCCCCGCAGAGGTGAGGACGAGGATGGGTGGACAGCACCGCTCAGTAGGCCTTCCCTGAGCGAGCTGGCTCGGTCACAGCCCCTCGGTGGGGCTGGCCTGGGCCCAGCAGAGCCCCACCGGCAGAGCTATTGTTGATGAGCACCTTGAGAACCCCACGTTGCATGTGGCTGAAGTGGAGGGAACACAGGGAGCTATATCCTCAGCTCTGGTGGCCTAAGCTGCGCGCCTTCCTTTCAGGGAATGATCTTTTCATGTCCCCTTGACCATGGGGCTTTCTGGGCTTGGTTCCTGTTGGGCACTCTGCAGCCATGGCCCTTGCTCTCAGCATCTTGACACTTGGTTTACATCAGCTCCTCCTCACTGGTGCTGGGATAGCTTCCCGTGCAGCTTTGTTGAACCCTCGCCTCGTGAACTGGGTTCTGCCCAGGAGGGAGCCGGGCCGGGCCCATAGGCCTCTCTGGAACCCCTGCTCTGGGGCAGCCACCCAGGGGGAGGGGCGGGGGGGGCCAGCAGGCTGAGTGGTGCAGGCCCAGCCAGCTTTCCTGTCAGACAGGCACTGCCAGTGCGGAGCCAGACATCGGGAACAGGTTTAACCAATTACCCAAGCTCCCCATCTGCTGTCTGGGGCGTGTGTGAGGGTGAGTGTGTGTGAGGGTGTCTGGGAGCGTCTGGGAGGGCTGTGGGCGTGCGTATGTGAGTGTGACCGTGTGGGCATGTGTGGGTGTATGGTTGCAGGTCCCGGTCAGCCCCCTCATTTATCAAAGACTGTGCCTTACCGGCTCCTGGTCCTCCTGTCTCCCCAAGACCTGAGGGTCTACATGGACAACCCACCCGGCACCCCAGCCTCTCACCCCCTTCCTTTCTCATCACCACCCACTCTCAGGGTATATCAGAGCCCAGGAATGCGCCTTCTTTCCAATCGCACGTTGAGATGTCCTTTCCTCTCAGACCACACGTTCTTTCCTCTCACTCACACAGTTTTCCTCTACAACCGTGTTCTGACCTCATGGACCCCTCTATTTTCTCTATGACATCCCCTCGTCCCGCCGTTCCTTAGTTGCACCTGCCTGAAATCACAGACTTGCTTGAACCCCTTTCCCCCTCTGCCCTTGCAGCTGAGTCCGTGAGGACATCAGGCAAGCGGGCTGCATGGCACCCCTCAGCTGAGGCCTCACCCTTATTAATAAGTCCACTCCCATTCTCCACAAGAATGTCTCAGACCTCTCCCCAAGGTTGTCCCCCAAACCTCATTTTCCCCCTTACCCTCAGCAGAGGAACTTACTTCCATCTAGAAGCACTAGAAGGGAACACCTTCATACCAGTCAGGGGCCCTGACTGATAGAAAGAGATGGTCTCATCAAATGGAGGCGCTTTGAGAAGAGTTGAATCAAGGGCAATCAACAAATTTTGGGAAACCAACAAGAGATGTTGCAGGACCCCAAGACTAGCAACCGTTGGGAATCCATGTGGCCCTTAGGCCTGAAGGGGCCAAGGGCAGGAGCAGGTGCCAGACAGAGGACAGCAGAGGACAGCTGGACGGAGAGGGCCCCAAACAGGAGCTGTAGACTTTAGGGGCAAGAGGCCCACAGCCTGCAGGGGATTCTAGGGGGAATAAAGCCCCCAGTCTCACTCTCCTCCAATCCTCCAGTTTCCTGCCATTGGCTCCCGATGGCGGGAGCCAGACAGCAAGTGCTATGAGTCAGCCTCCTGGGACGGAGAGTGGGGGAGAAGGTAGCAGCGTGGATCTGGAGGGGCCAGGGAAGCTAGCCTCCCCCCCCAACCCTGCTTCCCACCCTCGGCCCCACACTGCCTGCATCCAACTCATTCTCTCCACTTGCCTCCTGTTATCAGCCAAGATGCTTCCTGCCCCGCCGGGGACCTCACTTCTGGGTGGTTCTTCCTCTTTCCTGCCTTTCCAGTCTCTTTCACTCTCACCCTGTAGAGTTTTGAGCTGCCCGAGAGTCACCCTTCTGAAGCCCTCCCTCGGCCCCATGTGATGCTGCAGCCATTGTCATGCCTCTCTGCCCAACTCACCACCAAATCTCTTTAAAGAATTCTCTGCGTTGGCAGTCGGTGGGAGTCGTGCTAACTTCTCAGCCCATGGAGATCTGGCTTTTGCCCCGACCACACTCCACTGAGACCATTCTCTTCAGGTCCTTCCAAGAGAGACACCCTGGTCTTCATCTTCCTTCAGCTCTCACCACCATATTTAATATATGTGGACAACCTCTCCTACTTGAAGCCTTCTCATCTCTTGTCCTCTGGGATACCACACTACTTATCTTCCTCTTACCTCTTGTATTAATCTGCTACGGCTGCCATGACACGCACCGCAGGCTGGATGGCTTAAACAACAGAAATTTATTTTCTCACAGTTCTAGAGGCTAGAAGTCCAAGATCAAAGCGCCAGCAGGTTTGTTTTCTTCTGAGGTTTCTCTCCTTGGCTTGCAGGTGGCTGTCTTCATGTTCACATGGTGTTCTCCCTCTATGCCTGTCTGTGTCCAAATTTCCCCTTCTTATAAGGACACCAGTCATATTGGTAGGATTAGGGCCCATCCTAACTGATCTCATTTTAACTTAATTACCTCTTTAAAGATCGTACCTCCAAAGAGAGTCACATTCTGAGATACTGGGGGTTGGGACTTCAACATACTGGGGGGATATAATTCAGCCCACAACACCTTTCTTGTAGCTGAGCGTCTCATTAGGCCTCATAGATGGGGACTCCTTGAGGTTCCAAACCAGTCTTCCTCTTCTCCCCCCCCCACGTACTCCCCCTGAGTCACAGAGGTAGTTGCCTCTGTTCCTTTAGCTCCAGGTACTCTCGATAAATGGATAACATGCCAATCTACACATCCAGTCCCACCCTGCCTCCTGAACTGCAGACAAGCACACTCAATTGTCTCCTGACATCTTGACTTGGTTATCTCACAGGAACGTCTAATAACTTGCAGAACAGAATGTACCGTCTTCTCTGCAGATGTTGTTCTTCCTTCTCTGTTCCTAAGCTCTGAGAAATGGCACCACCATCTATGTCCTCAGCTGCCCAAGCCAAGAACCTGGGGCCATCTTTGACTTTTCTCTGCCATCCTTTCCACAATCAATCGGCAAGAGCTAAGCACTTCTGAATCTCTTCACTTCTCTCCATCCCCATCCCACCACCTGGTCCAGGCCCCATCTTCCCTCACCTTGACTGCCACACTGGCCTCTTCCCTGGTCTCCCCAGCAGTCTTGCCTTTTCCCCCTTTTCACCTCACTCCGTTGACAGATGAATCTACTTCTCCACTTAAAGCCTCCAATGGCTCCCAGCCCCCTTGGCGCTGCAGCCCCTGGCTCACTTATGTCTCCGGCGTCTTCCTGCAGCTCACTTCTGGAGAGCGAGGGCCCTGCTGTACTGTCCCTCCCTCTGCTATGCTCACATGTGAAGGGGAGGAGAACCAGCTCAGGTGGCTGGGGACTGATGGTAGCCCCCTTCCCGCATTTACCCGCTAGATTTGCATGGGGTCTTCCAGGGGGACATCTGGTGTCTCTGTCTGCCCATTTGTACACCTTCTCTGTCCCCATTTCGTTCTCTCCTTCCTTCTCTCTACCCTTCTGAAAGGCCCAGGGGACTCGGGTGAGGTAGGTCTCCAGATTCTTGCTCTGGCTGAGGAGGTGTCCTTGTCAGAAAGGAGCCAGGCTCTGACCTGGACAGGCTGCCGGCACCTACCTCGGAATGGGACACGGAGAACAAACACTTCTGGGCCACTGCCTGAGAGAGACACCTGGTACTTGCAGGGAAGCATGTGGGGGTTAGACCTTTCAGGGAATGGCTGAGACTTTCTTGTTTGGGGGGCTAAACAATGGCAGCGGAATGGGTGAGATAGCAGGGGCAGCAGCAGTTCTGGAGGACAGGGGAAGTCGGCTCCCCAGGGCCTTGGGAAAGGGTCACTCATCACTGCCCTCATCTGCTAGCATTCTGACTCTCCTTCTAACCATGGCCTGGGTGGGAGGGGGGAGGCCCTAGGGGCCAGCGGATGGGGATAGGGCCAGGGGAAGCCACATTCCTGGAGTGTTAATGATCTCCGGGCTAGGCAGAAGCTGAGCCCCCAAACTAGCTAAAAACAACAAACAGATCCCAGGAGGGATTTGTGTCTTTTCTGAGAGTCAAGGATTTCCATCCGGATGGGGGCTGTGGCCAGTGAGGCTCTTAGCAAAGAAATTCCCCAGAGACCAGAAGCCCCCTGACCTAAAAGTATCACTTTGAGAACAGACCCCTCCCCCCATCCCTTTCCCTTCTCCCGCCCTCCTAGGGAGGCCCAGCGCCCAGGCAAAGGGAGGCAGCAGCCCCCCCCCCCCCCACCGCCCACACCTGGGAGGTGTGGGAGAAGCAGCTGGGTGCGTTCCTTACCTGGTCTCTTCCATCCTTACACCAGTCCAGCAAGTGATGCTGTTCTTCACGTTTTATAGCTAAGGACACCAAGGCTCTGCTGGAGATGTTCCATAAACATCTGACTGAATGAATGGGTGAATAAAGGAGGTGCCTGGCTAGAAGTCACAGTCGGGCTGGGGCCAAACTGGGGCTGGAACCCGGGTCTGCCCTACCCCAGCCATGAACCCCACCTCCACTACACGGTCCTCCCGGCAGAGGAGGCCATCAGCTTCTCCCTGCAGGCTTGGAAGATGCTTGGAGGTCCCATAGAGGAGGCCAGGCCTCGCTCCCTCAGGAACTCTGGGAGCTGCCTGGAATTGGAGGAGCCAGAGCTGTCAGGAGGTGGCTGAGGCCTGGCCCTGAGGGACTGTGGAGGAGTTAGGAAGGGGCAGAGTTCCCGGGGATGGGGCCATGCACCGCTGCCAATATCAGGTACCTTTCCACTGGGCTCAGACCTCTTCTCCCTATGAAGTCCCTCTGGGCCCCCAGGCAGTCCAGAATGCCCCTCCCATGCCTCCCCCCAGTCGCCTGGATATCAGTAGCCAAGAATCTACCCAGATCCCTTTCCTACGCAGTTCCTTGCAGTGGGGCCCTTAGTGAGCCCTCCACTCAGCCACCACTCTGTAAAGGGTCTTTCTGCAGAGTTTCAGCTCACCCGCTTTGTCCCGCTTCCTGCCCTCTCATGCCCCTCCGTCCTTTTGTCTGTCTTTCCCTTTGGGCCTCCTAGCACGCCTGACCCCTCCTGGAACCTGGGTCTGCACCTTCCTCAGGGGCCTTCTCACAAAATCCTCAGTCAGCTCTTGGCTTATTTCCACTGTTTCCCCACCCCTACCTCTCCCACCCACAATTCACAAAGCCAAGCCCTGATGCTTTAAATCCATCATTTATTGCCCACAGCTCATTAGTATTACATAAATCACAGAGATTGAGAAATTTTCTGAGAAGGTTAAAAAGACACTGCAAAGTCCCCTGGGAGTGGCCGAGGCGTGTGTGCTGGTGTCTCATTCACACTGGCCCAGGGCTAGAAAACCACCTTGCTTCCGTCCACTGCCCTTGTCCTCTCAGGACGTCACCCTCCTCCCAGGCTAGAGGCCCAGGACAGGAGACCAGCTGGCTCACAGTCAGGAATTGGAAAACGGGTCTGTTGGTTATCTTGACATCTTGGGCTTTTAGTTCCTGTACTCTCAGATTGCTCTCTGGAATAGGAGAAGGGCATCCCCAAGCCTGAGGGAATGTTTGAAGTGACCAGAGGAGGGTACACCAGGGCTAGAGAGAGAGCCAGCTGCAGGTGTGGCCTGTCTTCTGGCACAGCTGGGCCAGGCCCAGCCCTCAGTGGATCCCGGCTCAGCCTTCCCACCACTCCTAGTTATGAACCAATCTGCCCACGAGGCCTCCCTTCCTCTCCCTTCAGCAGAGTAGAGGATGGATGGTGGCCAGAAGCTTCCCCTCCTGGTATTTTTTGCAGCCAGACCAGGACTTAGCAGCATGGTCGCCTGAACCTCTGTCACAATTACCCTGAGCTACAAGGATCCTTTGCCACCCACCCCTCCCACTCCCCAGGAGAAACCCCCTTAGCTCACGTGAAATTGCATTGGGAGCATGACTGGAAAGCATCCAGGAGACGAAGTAAGTAGGTTATGAGATGCCGAGGCCACAGGGCTCCCAAGGCTCGGGCAGGGGTGGGGCTGGTCAGGGGCAACCAGCACAGAGGCAGAGTTGGAAAGACCCCATCTCTGCCAGGCCCCTGGACGGGGTGGGAGTAGAGCTGGGGTGGGCAGTTTTGGTCCCAAGGTATAAAGGGCAAAAGAACAAGACCCTATGAGAGGTGGGGCAAGGTGAGCTTGAAGTGAGCTTTTCAAAAGAGGACCCAGACATGCCCAGCCCCCAGTCACTGGCACATTCACATTATGGCAGGATTAGCTAAAAAACGACCCGCCCCTCCAACACTGTGGTACCCCCTCTGCTCTTGTGTCCTCCTTGCCTGTCTCTGCCGTCTCCTTTTCCTGATGGGCAGTGAGTGGGCTGCTCCTTAGGAGAGTGGGGAGCCCTCAGGGCAGCATCCTGCAGAGCTAGCTGGGGGTACCAGGGCCTGCCTGGGTGGTGAGGGCAGCAGGGGCTTCTGAGGAGTGCGTGGTATCAATGCACCTCACAACTACCCCGCCCTAAAGATGGCAAGAGCCACCCATGGCCACGCCCTTGCCGTCCTGCAAATAACCTTTTCCTGCAAGTGCATGTGTTCATCTCCAGCCAGGTCTCTCCCCAGATGAAGTCGCCAGGGAAGCAGAGGCCCTTTGGCTGCATATCAAGGGCTCCATTCAAGCTGGGGTCAGGTGACGGATGCATGGAGGCCCAAGCTTCCTCTTTGTTTGGGCCTTTCGGATGGGGGTCAGGGGGCTTATCTTGTTCACCCCCACCTCAGGCCCTGCTTCCTCTGCAAACTCCTGTAGCACTCTCCCCTTTCCTGGCCTGCAAATGAGAGCCAGCAGCAAGGGGCCTCGGAGGCCCATGCAGGGTGAGAGGCAGCGACATGAGCATGTGGGCCTACACTCAGGCCCAGGCATGCATGCTGCCTCTTCCCTTAGACCTGTACAGTGTTCGGCAAAGGTCAAGTGCTCCAGGAATGTGTGTTCACATACAGAAGGGCAAGGTCCAGGTTCTGAGGCCAACAGCTGGCCATTTCCAAGGGAGCCTGCCCCATTCCCAGTCCAGTGTCCACACCGGGGATATGCCTGGGATGCCCAGCATCTGAGCAGGACAAGCAAAGACAAAGTCTAGCTGGAAGAGCAGGTGGGAACCCCTCAATCCAGTCCCCTGGTTCCGGACAGGGAGTGGAGACTCAGCGAAGGTAGTGGACACGTCCAAGGTCACACAGCCCATTAGTGCCAGAGCTGGGGCCTGCTGTTCCTGGGTTGATGCTCTCAGGTAGATGCCTAGAGATCTGGGCTTTGCACTCTCAGGCACGAGACCCTCCTGCTCAGGAAATGGTGGGCCGGGGCAGATGGCCTGGTGGCTGGAAAGGACAGCAGTCAGCCTGGCTCCAGCCCTACCCTCAGTCCCAATGCCCAGCTTCCAGCCTGTGCCTGGAAGGAAGATCTTCCCGCAGAAGGGCAGGCCACGGTTCCCACCAAACATCGTTCTTTCTTAGGACTTCCTGCCTGGAGCTGGGGTCATCTCGGGGTCTCAAATGGATCAGGGCTCCGTGGAGGGTGACTCCAGCCTCAGTGTGTCTCTGGGCTTCATGCAGAGGAACTGGTTCTGCAGGTGTGGCATGAAGGCTGGGCACACTCAGAGCCAGCTGCCCAAGGAATCTTCTAGAGGCCTCCAGTGCCCCTTGACTTCCTGGGCCACCTCCTGAGGAACTCAGTCACAGCTGGTTCATCCTGTGAAGTGTAGACTGCCTCCCCTCCCCTCCCTAGTCCAGCCCAGCGCAGCCCAGCCCAGCCCAGGGAGCTATCGGGCCTGGCCACAGTCATATCTTAAATCTACCAGCCAGGCCACCCAGGTCACCAGGCCTACTCCTCCCACCACCTGTTGCATCCGGGCAGCTGCAACCCAGGCTTGATTCTGATAAAAAAAGAAAAAGAAAAAAGAAACCAAAGTATAAAAGGATCCTAATCCTACCCCGTGGGCACTACAATTTTTCAGCTTCACACATAATTGTGCTAAGTAGAGTTTTGACAACCCCACGTAAGGCCCAGAAATGCACTTGATTATTTTTCATAGTAAATGTGTCAGAATTCCTGTCCCTTATGTTAAAGTGTGAATAGGTTAGTCTCCCTACCACTGTGGGGGGAGGGCTCCCACAGGTAGTCCAGGACTGGGGGTGGTCAGCTGGCCTCTCCCTGCAGGTGCAGCCCACAGGACTCCTCCCCTGCCCCCAACTCCCGGCCTGGACAACGCTCCGTTCCCCAGGCCGGCCGGCCACCGCTCACAGCCCCTTGTTGTACACCACTGTCCGGCTGCTCGTGGCCCGGGCAATCTCAGGCTCTAACTGGGTCGTTTCGATCTGTGAAGAGAGTGAGAACAGAGAGAGGAAAGGTGAGGGGGATGGGAGGGAAGGGGTGAGTGGGGAGCTGGGAGTAGCCGTTAGGACCACCTGGTGCCCACACTTCTCCCCTCTGCCCCTGGCACCCCAGCCAGGGCCCACGTGTGCTACCTAGTGTTACATCTTCCTTCTTTACTACTCTTCGGCCCGGGGGCTCACGATACCCCTTCCAGCCCAGGGCATGCCTCTTCCTCTGCCAGCAAGTCCATGTGGGGGAACGTCCTACCCTCTGAGTTCTCTGTCTCCGTCATCTCCAAGGACCTTGTCCCCGATGCTGCATAGACCACTCCCAGGACACACCCTGGGCCTGGTCACCCCCAGGGCTGCTCCATCCAGACTCCTTAAATCCAAACCCCGCCCTCTTGGACCCCACCATCCCCTGTCTTTCCAGCACCCCACTCACTCTCCCTATCCGTTTTCGGACCACCAAGACCCCAGCCCCAGACTCCCTACGGCTCAGTCTTCACATCCTCCCCCTCCAACCCGGACGCGAAGGACCAACCACTTCAGCCTCTCCGAGCTGCAAGGCCCTTCTGGCCTGACTGGCAGAAGCTGTGCTTTGGAGGAACCCAATTATGCATCTACCTTCTCTCCACTTAAACCTGACCATCTAGCGGAGACCACTCAACATTCACTGCCCCTGACTTTGGCTGGACCCTCACAGCGGCCAGACAATCCCCAGCCCTGGGCCACATGGCCGGTCAACTCTCTCTCCCATTCTCCACAGAGGCCACCTTAAACCTCCTCTGCTCTCCTCAGCCATCCCCACCCTCAGCTCCGCACTCATCTTCCTACTTCGGAGTGAAAACAGAAGGCATCAGAAGACGCCGCTCAGCTTCTCATCAAACCCACGACCTACCTGTGTCCACACTCTGCTCTGGACCTGCCCTCCAGCTGCCCCGCTGCGGCTATCCCTCCCCCCGAAGACCGCACTCTGGAGACCACTGCTGGACTGCCCTCCCTCCTTCCCACCTTTTCAGCCCACTGTCTCCTGCTCATCAGCAGAGAACCTCCCGTCCCATAAAACCTCCGCTTGATCCCATGTCACGCTCCAGCTACCACCGGGTCTCTCTCCCCTCCAACAGCCACATTTCTTCAAGGCGTCGTCCACACTGGCCAGCACCATCTCCTCACCTCCCAGTGACTCTCCAACCCACAGCAAATCTGGCCTCTGTTCCTACCATGCTCCACAAAAATCCTCCTCTCCAAGGTTCCTGCCAGCTCCCTTTGTGCGACACCCACTGGACACTTCTCAGGGTCTCAGGGTTCCTCTTCCCTGCACAGAGCCCCACAGGTACTTAAACTCAACCCATCCAGAGTAGAATGGAATTCCTCAGCTCCTCCTCCCCCACCCCTGCTAACCACACGGCCACCCAGTGGTGCTCTGGCCAGAGACCCTGGCGCCTCCTGACCTCCACTCTCCTTCCCTCCCCTCAGGTCTCACCCACTCCAGTCCCTCCCCCATCACAGCCAGCAGGAGCCTTCTCAGCTGCAAGTCTGGCCATGCCTCTCTTTGTTATGAAATGGCTCATTGGCCCCACTGCCCTCAGGGATCCAGGATCCCTGGATCCCTCAAGATCCAGCCCCTGCCTCCCCCTCACCACCCAGTCCCTTGGACTGGAGACAGGGCACACCCACTTATCACGGTGCCTCAGATACACTGGGTTATTCCCACCCCGAGTCTTCGCCTGAGCTGCCCTCTGCCACCTCCTCTCCTCCCCAACCCCGATTCCCTCAGCTTTAGACATCTTCCCTCATCCAGGCTGGGTAAGGCCACGTCTGCAGCCCCACTCTCCCCTGCACTTTGTATAGCCGTTGTAGCATGTGGTTCAAGGCTGCCCGATCACTCATCTCCCCCTTCTCCACGTTAGATCACAAGCTCCATGAGGCAGCGAGCGTGTGATCTTGTTCATCCTGCATCTTCAAGGCCCAGTGCCGGGAGACGGTAGGTGTTCATAAGTGTTGAATCAATGAGCGAAAAGAGAGGCAGAGGGTACTGGGAGCTTGGGGTCCCCCTGGAGGCTCCAGAGCCTCCCAGATGTTGATCTGCAGCTCCAGGGACTGATATGGTGGGGACACCTGAGCCCCCAAACCTGAGGGAGCCGGGAGGGAGGCGCTCCCTCTGTGGGGGGGGCCCCAGCCTGACACCTGCCCTGGACTGAGTCAAGGGAGCACCGGGCCTTTGAAACTCGGCTCGCTGAGCTTGGTCCCAGGTACCTGCTATACATCAAGACGTGGCAACCCCGGGCAGTAGGCAGGAGGTGCCATAGGCTGGACGGGCTTTTAGAGAACTCAGTCATGTCCGAGACCAGACAAGAGGGGATTCAGTGTGGACTACAGCTGGTGGGCCCGGTGAAGTTCCTGGAGAAGGGGGACCCTCTTCCTGTAGTCCCTGGTACCCCGATACCCAGGCCACCTGAGAGGGCCAAAGAGACAAGAGCGTGGCTCAGGGACCAGGCCTCTTCCCCACCCCCTCTCCTCAAACCACCTCCTCCCTCCATACCCCTGCCGGCCTCCGAGTCCCCTCCACCCCACCGGCTCTCCTCGTCCCCATGCTGCCACTGACACAATGCACAGCGCCCACGCTTAAAAATCTAAATGCTTTTGAAAATGTTTAACCTAGTTAGACAAATTAGCAAAAATTTGTGCAAAACAATTTAGGTATTTAAAATATTCAATGTTTTTAAAAAACTGGAAAACTGTTCTTAGCTTTCAGCTGCAAAAACCAACAAAATATAACATCCCAGCAATCTTACCATGAGGTGTAACATAACCCTTCGGGAAAGCTGTTAAACAGCTACTGAGGCATCCTGGGAAATAGCACTTCATTTATTCAAATGCACATATGTCAGGCTTTTGCACCATATGTCATTCCAAGCTATTTACAGTAATAATTAAATCTTAATCAACGTTTAACCTCTGTAAAATGTTTGAAGAATCCTAATCACCCTTCAGACTGCACTAATGAAGGAGAAATATATAAACATAAAAGGAAAATGATGCATAGATATCACGCTGGAAAGAACAGTAATTGCAAAATTGTATTTCTTTTAAATATAATCAGTAAATGATGTAAAGTAAGCCAAGGAGTATTTTAAGTTAAGACATCTTGGATGTCAGAGGTGTGAGCAGCTAATTTTGTTCTGCTACCCATAACAGATGTAGCATATTTTATTTTAGTGCCATTATTAGCAACTTCCCATGCCGGCTTTCACTGAAGCACTGAGGCCCGCATTAAAATCGGAGAGGCTGCTCATCACCACAGTGGAGGACCACGGGCCAGGGCCACGGCCTACTCGGCCCGTTCCCTGGAGAGCACTGGCCCTGGTGGAGACCGAGGCCTCACCCTCCCAGCGGGGCTGTTGCAGACCCAGGCTCCCCACCGTGCTGAGGGCAGCAGGTAGGAGGGAAGCAGGGTGGGGAGACGCAGGCAATGGGAAGGCTGCGGGGGAGGGCAGTGGACGAGGCCCTCAACTCAGGAGCAGGCGTTTAGGGACAGAGCTGGCATCTAAGCCTTTTCCTCTCATTTCAATTCCATCGGCCTGCAAGTCAGCAGATGTTCATAGCTGCCAACTCCATACACCAGGGGCTGGGCACACAGAGATGGACCAGAGCAGCCCGTGCCCTTGAGAAGCTTCAAGTCTAGGGAAGGAGTCAGAAAGGCAAAGCAGATGGATCCCAGAGAGACAAACCAAGTGCCATGGAAACTGGGAGGGGGTGGGGCTTGCCGTGCATTGATGAAAGAACAAGGAAGGAAGACTTCTCAGAGGAGGGAGGCCAGGAAGAAACAGAAGGTTTTGATAAGAGAGGGCAGGAAAAGCCTGCTGGGGAAGAGAAAAGCATAAGCTGGCCAGCATGGCATGTTTGGTGTGGGCAATGCTGGGCAGGCTGGAAATGTGGCTGGAAATGGAGGTGGGGCCGGGGCAGGCAGGTCCCCGTCGGCCACGTGAAGGTGTCAGCATTTTACCCGGGGGAAATGGGGAGTCACGGAAGGATTCCGAGCAGCGGGGGGCGGTCCAAGATCCCTGTCTTGCTGCTGGTGGTGAGCATGGAGGATGGACCAGAGAGGTGAGTGAGGGGGCAGCTGAGGGAATGAGAGAGAGGTGGCAGGGTCCTGCCCTATGATGCTGCCAGTGGGGGCTGACGGGAGGATGTGCTGGGGATCCTTTCTCAGACGAAATCCACAGGAGTTGATGACCAATTCCATGTGGGGGTGAGAGGGAGGTGTCGAGGATGACTGTGCGTTGATGATTCCTAATTCTAGCTCAGGAGCCTGGGTGGCTGGTGACGCCATTCTCAGAGGCAGGGGAATATGGGTGGGGGGGTCAGGGTGGGAGGGTGGTAGGCCTGGGTCCCCCAGGTTGAGAAGCCGGTGAGGTGGACAGGTCTTGGGGGAGGAGCTCTGGGCAGGGGCCTGGGGAGAAGAGTGAGCCCTGGTTATGTGAGCACAGCCAGAGCCCTGGAGTGGAGGAGTTGCCCAGAAGAGCAGATGGCAGGGGAGGGCGCCAGGCCTGGGGAATAGGCACATTTGAGGGGCGGGTATAGGGAACAAGCCCATGAGGGCAGCCTTGGGGGACCAGCCCAAGGGGCGGTGGCAGTGACGGAGGGCACCACAGACAACAGGCAGCATGGCAACACCAGGCAAACAGAGTCTCCATGTGGCCCCGGTGAGGGCTGAGAGGCTTTGGTCTTGTCAGAGGGATTCTGGTGGGATTTGGTGACCCCCTAGAGTCCAGATTTCCTAACCCTCACTCAGCCTCTCACTTCCATCCTGGGCCAATTCAACTGGGCATTCGTTAAGACCTCTCTAGTTCTCGGAGCATAGCTGGGGGTTGAGCCAATGGCTCATGGATGTCGGGACCACTGAGGGTCCTCACCACCGGGCTCAGCGGAGGAAGCTGGGGCAGGGACCCGCATGCTGCCTACCCCATGAAGATCACCCCTCTGAGGTGTGGGAGGCCTGAGTCCCCTCCACAGAAATCACATCCAGGGCTGCGCCGGTAGATGAATGAGATTCAAGTACTGAGTGAGGGCAACTAACCAGCTTCAGGGTCCCAGAGGTAGGGACAGGCTGTGTGTTCCCTTGGGGTCCCCCTGCTATTTGGGGTAAAGGAAGAAGCAGAAGCCGGCTTCATGTGCTGGGGCAGCAGCAGAACAAATGGCGTGGTGGCCACACTGGCTCAGAGGTGGGTTGTGGACAGAAGGAGATCCCAAGGCCCAGTGAGAAGAGCGGATGCAGCAAGGAGGGGTCACTATCATCAGCCCAGAAAAGACTAGAGCCCCAGGGTAGTAGGCCAAGGGCAGGGGCTTGACCACAGATGCGCTCTGAGGGGGGCCTCCTCTGGGAGAAGGTGACAAGAAGGAAGGCTGGGCAAGGAGTGGCCACAGGGAGAAGGGGTGGCCCAGTCCAGGCAGCCAGTGGGGGGCCGGCAGGAACCTGTGGGTCCCTCCATTCATCTGGTGAACTCCTCCCCAGGTGCCTGATGGCCAGTCAGCAGGGGACCTCGAGGGAAGGCAGGGTCTGGGATGGGGAGCCAGAGCCCTGGCTGAAGTGATCAATCAGCACTGGTTGATGGTACCCACCCAGCCCCAGAACTGGGAGTGCCAAGAAGACGTGGGCCTCGTGGAAATGGCTCGCTTTGCCATGAGATGAGCAGTAATGCCCTGCTAGCTAGCACTCCCTGACTCCCAGGCAGAACCTGCACCCTGGCTCCCAGACAGCTCCACCCGGATGCCCTCCCCTCTCAGACCCTAACTCTAACCCTATCAGAGCCCCAAACCCCAGCCTCCAGACCCAGCTCAGACCCTGCTGCCCCTTGTAGCAGACAGCCCCAGATTTCCGGTTGCATCTAAGGTCAGAGACAGCAAACACAAAGCACGAGCCTCTCTGGAGCACCCCCAGGCCCAGCTGGCCCCAGAGCCCCCCCCCCCAGAGTAGCCTGAAGGGCTTCCTTTGTGGCGCTGGAAGGGTTAACCCTGAGCTATTTGCCTCTGTCTCCTGGCTCATCCTGGGTGGGGGGCCAGAGTCAGGAATGCATTTGGGATCACCTCTGCCTCTGCAGCCTCAGAGCACATACACACCTGCAGCCAGCAGCCAGCAGATAGTTTACATATTTGAACCTGGAGCTAAGGTGCCAGAGACATAAACAGGAAACTGGATCCCCAGCCTGTGCCCCATTTTCAGGGGCTTTTACCTACTACAAAGAACTTCCTCCTACTTGCCTTTCTTCTGGTGGCTTTTCTGCCTCCTTTTCAAAGGCATTGGGCTGGGGGGGTGGGGTGTTCAGCATGACCCTGTGACATGGCTCAAAGCGGCCTCCTGCTCCTGACCAGGGGTCTGGGCCTCTGCGGGTCCGCAGGTGGTGGCGACATTGACACAGGTCCAAAGCCCAGGCCGGCACCTGGCTGACCCTGTGTGCCTGAGGCCTCTGTCAGGTCCGGAACCAACTTGCCTACTGGGCGGCCACATACCACCCTCTGTCACCAGGGCTAGGCGGGCCTCAGGTCCTGCTCAGATAACACACGTCCAGGCCTGAGTGTTATCCTGAGTGTCCTTGGAGGACAGGAGTGTTAGGCCAGAGCTGAGAAGCAGCTGAGGCCTGAGCCTAGATCGGTGGGTCAGGGCTCTGGTGCTGGCTCTGGGCTCACACTGCCTTCCCAGTGAATGTCAGGCTCCTTGGCTGGACATTCAAGGTCTTCTGCGACCTTCTCCAGCTTCCTCACCCACTGGCTGCTCTCATGCCCAGTACATTGTACGTGTAGGCTTTGAGGCCTAATCCTCCAGGAAGCTTCCCCTGATCTTCTCAGACCAAATCCATTGCTGCTGCCTCTGGTGCCCCCGACCTATTACACCCCCAGCTGCAGGCCAGCTGTGAATACAGCTGGGCCCCACCCCAGCGTGAGCCACTCGGGGTAGCTCAAGTCACCCTGTGCCATGTGCATAGTCAGCCCTCGGTAAAAGCTGAATCAAACTGAACTGCACTCCCCAAGTTCAGGGATCCTTATCTCATACTTTTCCATCCCCCCTGTGCGATGTGCACCCACAGAATGCTCGGACCACCCCCTTCGCCCATTTTGGAGCTTTGCACTGTTCCTGGGTGCCCTCTGGTGGACCAAACTCAGAATCATTCTCTGTCCTCCATCTTCTCAAGGTCTCAGTTTCCCCACATGTGAGGTGGAAAGATTTTTCTACTCCTGGGGCTGGGATGTGGATAATACCAAGAAATGGATGAGAAGGCCCTTTGGAGGCTTAGAAAACCTGCTAAAGGAAGGCAGGATCCCGTGGCTATTCCACCGCCAGGCCGGGGCTTGCTCGCCTGTGTCTCCTCACGGCTCACAGGGCCGAGCGCTTGCTGTGGGCCAGGCACGTTCTAAATACTTCACACATACTGATGCGTTTAATCCTCTCAGCAGAAGCTTTGCACAACCAAGCCTCCTCCCTCCGTGTCCTCTATTCGGCTAGGTGTTTTAGAAGGTCCTAGAAAGAAGTGGGGAGGGATGGGCTGAGAGGTGGCCCTGCTGAGGCCTGTCACCAGGGCATGTGTGCGCATGTTCGTGCACGTGCTCGTGTGTGGGCCTGCGTGCACGCGCAGGTTCGGGGTGGGGGTGTGTGGAACAGGCAACGTGACAGGTGGCGTTGGCGTTCCTGGGCTCCAAGCGGCTTTGCCATTCCCATCCGTCCCTCCTGGGGGGTCCTGTGGGCAAACTCCAAGAAAGCAGCGGGCAGGGAGGCGGCAGATTTCTGATGGCAAAAATAGCCCGCTTCAGAGTTCAATAGGGACTGATTAAAGCAGTAAAGGAGAAAAGCCCCTAACAAGCATCTCCAAGCAAAGTAGGAGAAGGATTTGAGATTGGAGGGGAGGAGGCACGTGCTCTGGGAGATGGTGAATCTCTGTGGACTCAAGAGGGACACACTACCCCCTAGACATTGCTTCTGGCCTCATATCAGCCCTGGAAGAGTGGGAGAAGCAGGAAGCAATGAAGTCAAGGTGAGCCCAGGTGAGCCACGCTCTGTATTAGGTGTTGATAAATAGTGCCAGTTCTCAGCCTTAGGGACACCCTACGAGCCAAGGGAGGGAGATGGGACGCAGGAAATGCATGCGACCAGAGTCTCCATGTGTGGGGAGAGACAGATCCTAGGGGGGCTCATCAGGGAGGACTTCCTGGAGGAGGGACCTCTTCTAGAACAGCTTGAATGTGGACCTGAGCTCACTCCCAACTCTTCCCTGTGCTTGGTTGGGAGTTCAAATGCTTTCTCAGAGAAATGGAGGCAAGCTGGGGGAGACATTTGCTTCTGCTGGGTCACAGCTCCCGGCCAAGCTGGTTCATCAAGACTACCATTTTCTTTAGGGCTGGTGATGGGGAGAGAGATGGTGGAGGTTCTGGTACCCACTGGGGGTACCCACATTCTTTCCCCATACAGGGACGATGTGCCTCTTTGTTTCGTAACCATGGAAGCTGGAAGGGGGCGCTGGAAGAGGTAGGGCAGTGAGCAGGGGCATGGCTGAGCAGGTACCTCATCTACAGCATGCGTGTGACCTCTAAGAGCCAACCTCTGGGGCCAGGGTGACTAGTGTGAGGACATAAGGAGGGCCTAGGTTTCTGGTTCTCTGGACCCTCCGAGGCTGAGGTGAGGAGGGGCTGGGCTGAGAAGGAGGGGGTTGGGGGGTTAGCAGGGCTGACAGGGGAGGCTCTGAGCAGCAAGCCCTGGGGGGCTCAGATGCTGCCTTTTCTTCCAGTCAAGGTGTCTGGCAGAAGCTGGAAGGACAGAGGGAGGGTGGGGAGGGGGTCCTCTACTGAGGTGTCAGGGAAGGCCAAAGGGCAGGGGCCAGCAAACCAACAGCCGACAATAGACAATGGCAGGGCAACAACCCTTGCTGCCAGCGCACCTGACTCCTTGGCCTCACGTGGACCCCGCAAAACTGGTGCCCGGGGGAGAGACACACACACTCGAGGAGCCCCCAGCCCTACGGCAGCAGCCCGGCCCCGTCTTGCCTGTGCCCCCACCTCAGCCCCTATTGCTGCTGGGAGGACAGAGGAGCTGAATGAGGGTCCAGGGGCTAGAAGGCATGTTCCAAGGAAGGTTCTGCCCATTCGCCATTCAGCACCATTCATAAGCCACACCTGGCCCGAGAGGGTGGCACAGCCACGCTGCCGGAGAGGCATCCAAGGGTCAGCAGTGGACTTAATGTCACACAGCCCGCCATCGGCTCTCCCTGCTCTAGTACCAGGGGCCGGTCTCATGGTTTCACTTCCAGAATCCTCATGGGCGGAACCAGGAGAAAGCTTACATACAACACCTTATCTTATGGCAGGGGAAACTGAGGTCTTTAGGGTGAAGACCAAGGTCATACAGAGAGTTGAGGCTGGGGGATGCCAGCCAGACGGGAGGAGGGCAGACCTGGGGTATGTGTGGCAGCCCCCGGCCTGAGCCCCACCTAGGGGCAGGGCGGAGCCCCCAGGGGCCCCCGTACCCACAGCCTCACTCATCCACAGAAAAGCCCCAACTTTTCCTGTGGGCACATTTCAACCTCACCAAATCAGCTAATTATTGACAGTTGGTGAAGAGGAGATTTCACTTTTTCCTCCTGTTAAACTGCTCCTAATTAGTTCCCTGTCACCATGGCTGGCTCGCCCGCCCGCCGCTCGCCGTCGGTAATCCCGCTGCACAGTGTCTCATTAACCTTTTGCTCCTCTCCTGCCGCCTGCCAACAAGATGAAGACAAAAACAGATTGTCGAACAATGGCACCGGCTTGTATGTGCAGCCCAGTTCCCCAGCCTCCCCCCTTCCCAGAGCTCCCGGGGGGAATCGCGAGGGAAAGAGAGGGGAATGGGGTGGGGGAGAGCCCAGAGGAATCGAGGGAGAGAGGCACAAAGAGAGAGAGAAACAGGCAGGGCCATGGGCAGGGTACTTGGCCAAGGTACTGCTTCTTGAACCTTAACGAGGTTCATTAAATGGGATTGGAAGCGCTCCCAGGTGGGGAACACCGGCTGTCAGAATTGGAGGGACATTCACCATCCCCAGGTCCAGCCTCCTGTGGCAGCCAAGCCCATGGGTCCAGAGACTGGACCTTGGACATCTCCCTCGAGGAAGCTGAGACACCAGTATGTGTGTGTGTGTGTGTGTGTGTGTGTGTGTGTGTGTGTGTGTGTGTGTGTGTGCACGCGCGTGCACGCGTGTGTATGTCTGGGGGAGGACAGAGATGACCACATTGGCCTGGAGTCCAGAGCCCCAATCTCCAGAGAGGGCAGGGCCAGAAAGGTCACCACAAATCAGGCCCCACATGCCACAGGGAGGCCTCTGCAACCCGCCTGACCCAGCACAGCCCTGGGCAAGCTCCAACACAGCCCTCTCCTTTCCATCATAGCTGCACCATCACCTGACATTCCTTGGTTATTTGGCTTCTGTCTGCACCCCCAGAACAGAGGTTCCCTGAGAGCAGGGGGCTATGACATGGCCCTCCGAGTTACCAGAAAAAGGGGAAATCACCCCAGTATCTGGGTGCAGATGGGCCCGTCCATGCCTGGCTGAGCTGGCCTTGGCCAATGCCCTACAGCCTTAATCTGAAGGTCACAGGGTCCACCGGGGCAGACCCCACACTCCCGGCAACAGGACCGGGGCTCAGAAGGGAGGCCAGACCTTGCTCCCCTGTCCTCACACCCAAGTTCCTAAGGAGGCTCCCTACCCAGACTGCTGGCCCATAGACCCCCTACCCCCGCCTCCTGCCTCAGCTCTGGGTTAGAGAACAGAGCCACAAACACCTGCTTCAGAAGGTCCCTGTGAACCTGAACATGGACTCCCCATGAAGGAGGAGGGCTGGGTGAGGGCACTGGAATGTTCCTACTGATAAATTAGCAAGGAGCCATCTGGGGCTCAGACTTGGGCCGTCTCATTTTACAGTGAGATGGGGGTGGGCTGAGGAGGGTTATGGAATCCTTTTGTGGGTACAGAGCCTATTCCATTATTACCAACTTTGGACCTTGGGCAAGGTCCTTAACCTTGACGTGCCTCAGTTTTCTCATTTGTAAACGTGGAATAATACTGGTATGAACCTCACAGGACTGTCATGGTCTGGGTCTGCATTTTACCACCACAGTCAACCAGGCCCTTGTACTTACTGGACCCCAGGACCCCTTGGAGGCCATGCCTTTCTACCCTGGGCTGTGTGATTGCTTCCCCATCACTGCCTTTTCTCCAGGCCTCCAACCCCCCATCTCACAGAACACCAAGGAGTGAAATTTTCTTTGCTGTTTTCCAATGGCTTCCCACCCCTGAGTTCATTTTTCTGAACAAAGAGAGAAACCTGACTGCCATTTTGCCTCCTCGACTGCCTCGTCCAGCCACACTCCCCAGTTGCCAAGTCTTGTCAACTGCTTCTAGTGCCCTGGGCGGCAGCTCACTTGCAGGGAGCCCCCTCCTCCTCGAAATGCCCTTGTCCTCAGTGTCCAGGGTTCTCCCCTGCCTGCTCCTGCCCTTTTTAAACAGCTTTTCTTCCTCCTACAGAGACCTCAACCCTTCCAGGACTTCAGTCCCCCTGATGCCTCAAAGGTTCCCTGTTCCCCAGCCAAAATCTCACCCCAGAGCCTGAGACACACACATCTAACTGTCTAGGCAACACCCTTTGATAAACAGTAATACCCTGGACTTGAGGGGCATTAGGAAGATTTAATACAAGGCATGCAGAGTTCCTGGCATGCTACCTGGCCTAGTAGATGTTTAGCAAATGGTAGGTATTATTATTATTTGCAATTTTAATTTTAAAATTAGCACAATTTTAATAGGCAGAAATACTACTTTGAAAAGCGCGGACAAAACTCTCTCCCAGAGGGACTTCCATGGCGGGCCAGTGGTTAAGACTTCTCTTTCCATTGCAGGGGCTGCGCGTTTGATCCCTGGTCTGGGAGCTAAGATCCTACATGACTCACGGCCAAAAAAACCAAAACATAAAACAGAAGCAATATTGTAACAAATTCAATAAAGACTTTAAAAAATGGTCCACATCAAAAAAAAAAATCTTAAAAAACACCCCCAAAACTCTCTCCCAGGAATTGAAGAGGGGATTGAAGTTCTTTCTTCAACCTCTGGGTTTAGTGGGTTGGAAACCCCACACCAATCACTGCAGGCCAGCCATTCTAGGAACCAGTTCCTAAATTCCATCTCCAAGTCACCTAATTAATTAATTAGCGTTCCAGTGATTACTCCTGTTGACAACCTTGGTGGCTCTTGGCAAGGCTGGGTCAGCCCAAGCAGGTCCAGACTTATTGTGGCAAATCACATTGGCTTCTGGGATGTGAGACATGATCCCCACATGGCAGAAGCAGCGCCTCGTTAGAGAGAATTAATTGGGAGGAAGAATGGAGGAACGAGGTCCTCTCAGCGAAACACCCCACTATGCACAGGCCGGCCTGCATCCTGTTGGGGTTGATGTAGGTGAGGAGGGGGCTCTGAAGAGCACGTCCCTACCCTCCTTTCCCAGAGAACAGGCTTATTACAAAATGACTATATTCTTTCCAACTAGAGAAGGAGGCTTGGGTTGCAACGAGAAGGATTTTGGTTAGACACCCAGAAGAACTAACTTCCATGCCTATTTGTGGCAGACATGGGGGAAGGGAGGAGCCTGGACGTTGACTCACTTAGGCCAGGGCTGCTCACATAGACCACCTCTCTGCAGCCAGAGCTGGAGGCCCGAGTGGGTGGACTGTGGCCATTTCTCCATCATTTGCCCCAAAGGAACACCCGCCCTTAGACCCATAGCACTCCTAGACTCTTCCCCACCACAGGGAGGCCCCAACTCCCTCCTCTCTCCTCTGTCTCAGGGTAGGCGAAGAGAGAAGAGTGAGATGAGAAAATCCTACAGAACAAGCAGATGCAACATCTCCTGGGAGCTCTGGACTGGGAGTGAGCCTCTGGGGTGTCCTTCCATATTAGCACATGGCTTCTGTGACTTTGGGCCGGGCCCTTGGCTGCTCTGGGCCTCCATTTGCCCCAGCAGAGCCAGGAGGGTGGTAAACTGGATGACCTTGAAAATCCTTCCAGTGGGACAGGCTCATGGGGTTTCTCTGCCCTGGCTCCCTCTCCTGTGCAGACAGGTAGAGCTATGGGAGCTAGCTACTAGAAGCTTCTGAACACAGTGGTGCCTGCAAGCACCTGGGGCACTCTGACTCTTGCCCAGAACTGCAGACTCAGCCCAGCTGTTATAAAGAGATGCCGTCAGTGGCTTTGGGGAGTGACGGGCCCAGGCCTTCCAGATGGGGATGTCAGGACCACCGAGAAGTGCCCTCCCTCTCGTCTTCAGAGCTTCCAGGCAACCTGGAGCCCCCAGCTCTATTTGGAGTCCCCAAGCATCAGGATATAGCTGTTCAGCTTTTGGGTTGAGGGGAAGGACGGGGAGGGGTATCCCTGCTCCATGGCAAGGCTGGGCCCTGGGGGTATGAGGACAGTGCTGAGCTTCCCATCCTGTATGCACTGGCCTGGCCCCCAAGATAGGAGCCCCATCCCATTACAGTTTCCTCCTGAAACTCTGGGGCTCAGTGGAGGCAAGTGACTCTAGTCCTCACCCTCTTCGGGGCCTGGAGGCTGGGTCACTACCTCCTACTCTAAGACCCTGGGTCTCCAGTCCTCACAGTCCCAGTGTAACACCCCAGGACCCTTATTTTCACCTTCCCCAACTCCCTTGGAGGAACCTGCACCCCTCCCGCCCCGCAGGGTCAGTCCTGCGGTCACAGATTCAGAAGTGTCCATCTGCAGCCACAGCCCCCATCTTCCCATGAGTTCTGTAACTCCAAACACCATGGTCATTCTTTGCCCTCCTTGGGTCTGCCTCTGCACCAAACCTTGCTTTTCCCACTCGGCTTGCTCATGCTTCTTCACCCCCACCCAACTAAGATTCTGGGGTCCTTTGCTCCTCCTGAACTCCTACCAGCCTCTCGAATGCCTCACCCAACCAGACAAAACTGGAGCAGGCCCCGTACCTCTGGGTAGACAGGTCCTGGTCATCCCAACAGACCTGTGTCCACCCCCCAGCCGTCCCCTCCACTGACCCCTGGCACTGCCCACCAGGCTCTCTGACTTCCTTAGTTCACTATGTTCCCCGTTCTCCCCTCTGAAGGTCTCCAGCCTTCTCCATGGTCCTCTGACCTTTGACCTCCCCCTTTCCACCCACCTTCTTCCTCTCTGCTCAGTCAGGAGAACACAGGAGCTATCAGATCAACTTCCTTAACCTCCCCACTGCCGAAATCCACCCCCCAACCAACATTTGCCTCCCCCTGCTAAAGTGGGGAGGGGTCTTTCCCACCCAGGCGAATCCTTTGAACCCCTTGTCTGCGTTCTGACTCCCCTGCTTCATGGACTTTGCTCTCTGCCCTCCTCCTCCAGCATCCTTCTTCTCTCCTGGTGCCTTCCCTTTGCATTTACACAAGCTCCAGTCTCTCCCATTTTAAAAGAGTGAAAATAAATAAAAGCCTCTCTTGATCCCACATCTCATTCCAGCTCTGGGTCTGCTTCTCTTTTTTCTCCTGGTACCAAGCCTCTAGACCAAGCAGTCAGCCTGCCACCCCATTTCCTTACCCCACAGCTGGGCTCCACCCCTCGGGATGGGGTTTGCCTTCATGAACTGAGACACCAATGGACGCGCTTCAGCCCCATGGAGCTTGACCTCTCGGGAGGGTCTGACCCTGTGGATGCCCCCCAACTCCAGTCTCACTTGGCTCTGTCCTTACCTCCCTGGCCACTTGTCCTTGGGCAGCTCCCCTCCCCAGGGCCTATTTTCTCCACACGCTCCTTGGCTGATCTCACCCACCACCCTGGCTTCCATCACTGTCTTATGCTGGGGGCTCCTACTTCTGTCCCTCCAGCCCAGGCCTCTCTCCTGGCTTCTAGACCCAAATCCAACTTCCACATGGCACCTCTGTTCACAAGTTCCACAGGTTCCTCAAGCCCCACGTGTCCATCCAGCTCCACAAGCTGTCCTCCTGCACGCCGGCCCCTCCTCATCTCCGTCTTGCCGGGTTGTTCAAAACCAGAAAGCAGGGCGCACATCCTGCCGGCTCCCTGTCCTCCCACCACATGCGGTTCTTCATCAGATCCTGATGAAGCTGCCTCCTAACTCTCTCTTAAAGAACCCACTTCCCTCCATGCCCGCTGCCAGCAGCCTGGTCCAAGCCGCCATCATCTCTCGCTGGACTCCCGCCACCGCCTCCCGAAGCCTCCTTCTCCAGAGCTCCAACGCAGCCTCACCATATAGCCATGGGGACCATTCAAAATCAGGAATCTGTGGTCCTGCTCTGCACAGCTCTTCTGGTAACGTTTACCCACTGCGCTGGCTTCCAAGTTCCTGGCACCCCCTGACGTCAGGCCCCCGTACCTGGCCCACCCCATCTTCCCCACTCTCTGCCCAAGAGGCAGGCTTTCCTCAGCTGTGTGCCGCCTCCCTTCACACCAGGTGACCTCAGCCTATGTGTCCCCTCACCTCTTACACACCTGACCAACTCTAGCCCATCTTTCAGGCCCCAAAGAAATGCCACTTCTCTCTAAGCTCTGTTTGGGCCCCTACTGTCTCCTCCCACAGCCAAACTCCTCCCACCTTAACACTGCTCACCCTTCACATGCTATTCCATTTCATTGCTGTGTTCCCTGCTTGACCCTTGGCCCTGAGAGGTCAGAGCCTGGGCCCGTCTCATTCACGGTCTAACCCCAGTACCTAGCTAGCACAGTGCTAAGGTGTCAGCACTGAGTAGGTATTGGTTCATAAATGACCGAACGGCAACCCTCCCTGTCCTGCCCTTGAGCCCCTCCCTCCACTGACCTCTGACATCTGAGGGAAGAGGCTGATGGCCAGCGGCAGGGCCAGGCCAAAGGCTGCCAGGCACACGAGGCTTTGCACGGGGAGGAGCAGCCGGGGGCGCGCCTGCAGGAGAGCTGTCCTGTGGGGAGAGAGAAGGGGGGGCCCCGTGAGACCCGGAGACAGGGTGACCTAGCCATTAGCCACCATGCTGGGTCCCACTGGGTCTGAGGGCTAGGCCCAGCCCATAGCTAAGTAGCTGTGGAGGAATTCTGTCTTTGGGACCGTCTCCCAGTGGTAGCCCTCTCCCCAGGCCCTGCCCTGAAGGACATTGCCGCTTAAATTCTCAACCATAAAACATAAATGAGCACCTGTGGGGCACCCACCCCACCATGCGTCCAGCCATGCGCAAAGAAGGCCACGTGTGGGGTAGACGATAGAGGAGGCTGTTGGCCCCTGCTTCTGTGCAGGGGCGTGGGGGGCCCACGCGGGGACACAGTGGAGGAAGATGGGCCTTGAAGGCAGCACATATTGAAATAGTGAACAAACTACACACACATTCACGCACACGCACGCACACGCACGTGTGCACAGCCAGGAGGGGATGACCTCTTCTGGGTATGGGGACAGAACACACCCTGATGACCACCTGGTCACCTTCGATCCGAGAGCCACAGTGACTTGCCCAAGGCCAAGACCAAGTCTGCGGGAGGCAGGCAGGGCTGCTGTCTGGGCTCCTCTGATTCCCTAAAAGTGCTGTCACTGAGCTGCTCTGGCTCTTGCCTTAAGGACCCTTTGCCCGCTGCATCCCCAGTTCACAGTTGGCACCCCTCCCCGTGGTGAGCATTCGAGCTGGGATTCTTGGGCAGTTGAGGGGTACGAAAGCCTCCCTCCAGGGCCCTGGGTCCCCCAGCCCCATGACAAAACGGCCTCTCCAGACAGAGTGGAGGCCATAGCAGCTGGCGAGTCCACCTTCACCATGCTGTCCATCAGAACATTTCGTTCTGTATAATCCACCAGGCCCTGGGGAAGGCCACCAGGCATTCTACTTGGGGAGGCCTGGGGTGGGATGTGTCAGCAGGATGGATGATTTGCCAAGGGATGTTGGGTGGGTACACATGCTGCCCTCGGTAAGCCTCAGCCTCCACCAGACTGAGACTGGCTCCTGGTGTGAAGAAGCTATAACCAGGGCTCTTGCTCCTCCCCTCCTGGAGCAGGGCTGCTGTGGCCACAGGCAGGGGAGAGGCTCTTCTGGGGGCAGCGCCTCGGTGTCGGGGCAGGCAAACCCCGCACCACCTTCACCTCCTGGCACATGAATCCCAAGAGCAGCTGGCTCTAAGGCGATGGCAAAACTGGGAGCAGCAGTTCTCAAACTTTAGTATCTAGGTTTCATTTAGTATCTAGACTTCCCCATGAGATCCTGATTCAGTTGGTACTACACCTGGGAACCTTCCATGAGTCTGAAACAGGTGATCCCCAGACCACACTTCTGGGAAACTCTGGCCCAGGACGTTCCTACTAAGGTACCAATAACAATCCAATTACTTGTAAATTCTATGCAAGTAAAAGACCTGGACACAGTAAGTGCTCAGTGTTAGTATTGGTGTTGTTACTGCCCTTGTTCCCAGCAGGAAGGAGGGAGGATCCTGGTGGCTGGGTTGTCCTCCAGCCCTTCCCACTGGCCAAGACCCCAAGATCTATCCAGTTGTTGAATTAAGCCTGAACTGAGCTATTGAGGAGGGGAATTTCCACAGGATTAAGAACAGGGGGACAAAGGTGCCCAAATCAAACTCAAGCCCTTCTGGCATCCCCTCTGCCTTGGTCCAGTGCCCCCACCTTCTCCCTCTCAGCCTGAGGCCTCTTCCATGGGAGTCATGGAGGGGCTAGGAGTAAGGCTGAGATGGGTCCTGAGATGTTTTCCGCTCAGATTAACTTCTCCAGCAGGACCAGAAGGTGGGTACTCTTGCTCCTGTGGCAGCGACTGGGACCTTAGTCCCTGAGGTTGGCCAGAGCAGGGGGGAGGGGACAGGAGGGTGCGTGGTCCCTGGAGGCACAGCCCCGAGGGAGGATCACGGAGGGAGGTTCCCTCCCTGGCAGGTGAAAGGGCAGAACATGGACTCATTCGGTGGGGACACCGGACAGACCCCTTCTACGTGGGGCTGCGACCTTGGTTCCTCTCTCCGGGTGGCTGGCTGAACTCCCCACTGTGAAAGGGCTCCAGAAAGTCCCAGGCCTGTGCTCCCCACTCAGGAAGGAGGAAGGCTCAGACAGCAGCCAACAGGAGCCTCTGAAGTCCCAGCCCAGGCGGGAGAGTGAACACAGCAGGACAGGGGGAGGGGAGGAGGAGAGGGAAATGGCAGGGAGGAATTGGAAAGGCAGCTGGGGGAGTTAAAATATGCAGATGGAGAGATGTGCGAATGCCTGGGAGAGAGGAAAGACCCGGATCCCCGGGAATGAGGGAGGCTGAGGAGCGGCCTCAGGAGCTACCCCATGGAGGGTGTGGCCTGAACCCTGACCAAGCTGAGACCCAGCCTGGGAGGGCAGAAAAGTCCAGGCCCGGGCCAGGGCCAGGGATGCAGAGCTGGGGGAGAGACCCCCAACAGCTGCCTCCGAGTTGGGGGGCGGGGCTGCTCTCCAGGCCCTGAGTCCAAAACCAGCTTCCTCCCCAGGACAGTGGAGCTGGAGTGGAGCCCTGGGCCTGAGGGAAGGTTCGGTGGAGAGTGAGGGGAGGGGCATGCACCCCTCAGAGAGAGGCCCTGCTCAGCAGAGTGGAGGATTCTCGGCTTCTGACGGGAGACCCTTTTCCTTTCATCTCAGAGACAGGGACACCTGAACACGCCACCCACCTCTGCTATCCCAGCAGGAAACCCAGGGTCCTCCCAGAGAGGAGAAACTGAGGCCGGGGCCAAGCCAGCCTCGCTACGACACAACAGCTTGTCTCCCCATTGCCGTGCATTCCCTCAGCACTTGGAGCAGTTTTACTTTTGCGCTCCATTAATTTGCAAGCAGGCTGCTTTGTAAGTGTTCTTTTGTCTTTTTTCCCTGGCTGTCCTGACTCCCTCACCCAACCGGGGCTCCCCAGGGTCGAGGGTAGGGCTGCCTCCCCAGTCAGCCTCCTCAGCAGAGGCCCTGCCATTAGCACCCCGCATGGAAAGGCCGTGGGGTGCTCGGCAGGGGGGGCCCCAGCCAAGAGCCAGGGGCCCACTGGATGGTGCAAAGTGCCAAGCTCCAGTGGACAAGGTGGTGAGGGGGGCGGTGCCATCATTCTCCAGGTGGGAAACTGACCAGCCCCCCCGAGACTCCTGCCAGGAGTCTCAGTTGGTCCTGGACCTGCCCTGCCCCCCACCTCACAGTCTGGCAGCTCCCCCGCAACCCCATGTATATGAGGTTAATTATGTCTTTTTTTTTTTTTTTTTTTTTTGCGCGCCTCTCACTGTTGTGGCCTCTCCCATTGCGGAGCACAGGCTCCGGACGCCCAGGCTCAGCGGCCATGGCTCACGGGCCCAGCCGCTCCGCGGCATGTGGAATCTTCCCGGACCGGGGCACGAACCCGTGTCCCCTGCATCGGCAGGCGGATTCTCAACCACTGCGCCACCATGGAAGCCCTAATTATGTCTTTGAGGGTGCAAACTGAGTCTTGTTTGTCTTGATATTCCTGGGCGAAACCCAGGCTGGACTCTTTCTGCTCCTCAGAGACCCCCCCACAAGCTTCAGGGAAGGACCAACAAGGCTTCCAGGAGACCAATGGCTAACCGTCTTCTACCTACCCGAGGGGCTTCCTTTGACCCTGAGCTGAGCCAGATGCAGGGCACCCGCAGTCCAGGCTGATTCCAGGCTGGGACGTTCTGAACTAGTACAATGCCACCCCACCTCCCAAGCCTCCCAAAGCTAAGTTTATGCCCCCAACCAATGGGACACTAACCGTCACTCCACTTTCTGCAAACCCAGCTCAGATGGCACCCAGAAGGCATCGCAGACCACATTTTTCCCCGCCAAATTCCAGGTTCAAGATTCAGTAGCCTTAAGACAGAAGCCCTCCCTTCCTCATTTGCCCAGTGGTGTCATTGCGTGCACTTGCAGTCGCTGGTATTTGGGGACAGCCTCAGTTCACCAGAGAGCGGCGTATATGAGGTTCAGGGGCACCAAAGCTATCGCTTCCCATGATTTGTTTATTTTTGCAACTTCCAGAGGAGATTAATTTTCTTAAGTCTCAGTGTTCAACACCCCATCCCTTGCTCAGGTACCCATGCCCACTATGCACCTCCTCCACTCTTCCAGGGGACGAAGGGACACAGGGCCCCTTATCAGCAGGCCCAATGAGAGAGTGTGCTTTGCTTCTGTTGGGTTGGGCTCTTCAAGGTCCACGCAACAGGCCCACACCTTGCCCAGAAAGCCCTCCCTTCCACCAAAATCCTATCTTACTCTCAGTGTCAGCTGCAGCCCCTTTCCTCTGGACCAGCCCTCCCCTCAAGGTCACCCTGACCCTGTTCCCACCTGCAGCTGACCTGTGTGTGGGTCCCGCCCTTATCAAAACACAGGCTTTCTGAGGCCAGTTCCCCAAATCTGTCCCTCTCCCATCTCCATGTGGAGTGGATTCCAAAGACAGGCTGATTATGTGCTGTGATCCAAAAATCCAAGAGGCAGCCAGTGTGGTAGGAAGAGCCCAGTTTTGCAGCCGTATTCCCGGGCCCTGCCTGGCTCTGCCATTTCCTAGTGTGTGACTGTAAGCAGATGATATAACCTCTCTTTGCCTTCCTTGCCTTGTCTGTAAAATGGGGACATCATGCTCACCTCTTTGCACTGTTGTGTAGGTTAAATGAGATCATTCATTCATTCAACAAACACTGAGCATCACTATGTGCTAGGAACTATGCTAGAGGCTGTGCAGGGCAGTAAACAAAAGGAATTGACCTGCCTCCATGGAGATGACATTCTAATGAAGCAGACAGATAGCATATAACTAGATAAAGAATCTCAGCTATTGGTAAGTGCTGTGAGTAAAAATAAGGCAGTGTAAGTGGGGAAGAAGTCCTGGTGGCTGTAATCTCGATGGGGTGGTCAGGGAGAGTCTCGTTGAGGAGATGGCATTTGTGGGGGACCCGGCTGGGAGAGGACTGGGATGCAGCCAGTGCTTAGCTATTCAGCGTTAGCTGTTATTGTAATTTGTTTTGTGGGAATACGAAAGTCCCCAAATTGGGGAGAAGCCCGTGATCCAGAGCCCCAGAGGGAGTGCCCCCAAGCCCATCCACTGCCTTGAGGTGCCCCTCCCAGGCTGGGCCCCCAGGCAATTTTTTTTTTTTTTGGTACGAGGGCCTCTCACTGTTGTGGCCTCTCCCGTTGCGGAGCACAGGCTCCGGACGCCCAGGCTCAGCGGCCATGGCTCACGGGCCCAGCCGCTCCGCGGCATGTGGGATCTTCCCAGACCGGGGCACGAACCCGTGTCCCCTGCATTGGCAGGTGGACTCTCAACCACTGCGCCGCCAAGGAAGCCCCACCTCTTCACTTTTACCTGCACCAGACCTCCAGGCCTTTGCTCATCTTGCTCTCCACACGTGGAACCCTTCCCTGCTCCTGGCCTTCCTCCTAGACTTTCCCCAGCACTCAGGGCCTGCCCAAACCAGCCCTGTTTCCTCCCTCCTCTCCTCAGCCTCTCCTTCCAGCAGCATTCCCGTCTTTGTGATTCAATTTCACATTCATTAATTAATAGAATCACTCCATCATCGTTCTTATTATTGTATCTCCTTATTTCTTTATGGTCAGGACCAATGTGTTCTCAGAACATCCCTCTGAGGGCGGCAGGGAGGTTAGTACAATTATTGTCTAAATGAAGAAACTGAGGCTCAGTGAGGTGGTGACTTGCCTCATGGCAGATGCCAGAAAGGGATGCACTGGGCCCAAGTCTAGTCTTGCCACCATAGTCCTCAGACTCTCTCTTCACCACTGGTGCTGGGCTGTGCACGAATAGAGCGTGTGCATGCACACACACACACACACACACACACACACACGCACACACACACACCCTAGAACTGCCAGCTCCAGGGCAGGGCCAGCCTTGTCCATCGGGACATCCCTCCTAGAACTTAGCACAGGGTGCTGAGCAGCCAAAGTCCATGAATTCTCACAGGATGACTCCAGCAGCCCCACCAGGGAGAGTTTGAACCAACCAGGACCCTTGCCCTGGGCCAGCAGGCCCCCCTTCCCCCACCCTCTCCGCCATGATGGCCTCTGTCCTGGGCCCCAACTCACCTCTCCAGCATGGACATGATGGCCGGGGGCAGCATCAGGATAGGCATGGGGAGGGCCACTCGCGTCAGAGCAGTCTCCAGCAGCGCCTGAGGGGCAAGCAGAGGCTGGGGTGAGCGGGGCTGGGCGGGAGTGGGACAGCCTCGGGGCAGCAAACCCAGCCCCTAGGTGTCTGCACCACTGCTAAGCCCGCATCTGGCTGAACGGAATAATTCGTGGAATGGCTCACGAAGCCATATTCCAAACAGCAAAAAGCCACCCCCTCTTCTCACCGCAGATCCCCATCACCTGCCACATGTGGGGGAGTGGAGGCAACCCAGAAGCGGCCCCAGCAAGGGGCCCGCGCCCAGGGAGGTGAACCGGGTGGCGGGGTACAGCGGCTGAGAGGAAACATATGGAGGACCTGAGATGCTCTGAAAACAAAGCAGGCACTGGAAGGGCCAGAACAAACAGCTGTGGCCTGCTGAGCCACGGGAGGCTCCTGGTGCCCAAGGAGAAGAGGAATTCTGGGATTTACTTTCTTTTCCCTTAAAGACAAAGATTTGGAGGATCTTGCCATTTCCTGGCTCTGGCTGAGAGTCTTTCTTAATGACAAGAGGTCAGCTTTGTAAGTGGGAAATGCTTCTGCTGAGTGTCTGCTGTCCCCATATGGGGTCTGCCTGGGGCCTTGTTCTGGGGGCTCCCTCAGGATTCCTGGGGAGTGGGGGGAGCGGGTCAAGGCACAGCTCAGTGGCAGTTCTGCACCCTGATGGTCATTGTGATGAGTTCCTTTAACCCCACGGGCTCCCAGCCCTCAGAGAAGGCTCAAGGGATGCTTGTAACCCATGGGTCCCTGGAGTCCCTAATGGCAAGGGGCTGATAGAGCCAGGAGAAGGGAAGCCCAAGGCTGCAGAAGAGCTTGGGGTTCCCTGCCGTTTGGACCACAAGGAGGAGTTATCACAGTTGGCCTCCCTCACAGCAAGTAGGGAAGAGGGTAGAGTTGGATAGGAGGTTAGGGTGATGTAGGAAATTGAGGCCAAATCCCCTCTGATGATGGGCTCAGGGCTAAACATTTCTCCCAGGAACTCGGGTTCTTCATGACCAGCCTCAGGAAGGCCTGGGAGAGGTCCCTCCAGCCTTCTGAACAGGTGTGGGGATGACAGGGGGCCCAGAGCCTGTGCAGGAAGCAGAGGATGCGGTGTTGGCACTGGCACCCCCTAGCCCCTTGCCCCTCACAAGTGTTGGACAGACACTTACTTTCCCTGAGAGCAGTCAGTGGGGAGGGAAGTACCAGGACAAGAGAAGGGTCTTCCTACATCAGAGGCTTATGGAGAAGGCCTCAGTGACAGGGTGCGGTGGGGGGCCATGTGGGAGCTGATGAGGGACAGGGCTGGAGCAGAGGGGACCCAGCACCTGGGGTCCAGAGCAGGACAAGCCACTAACTGCCATTAGGATGAAGGCTGGAAAGCACAGGGAGATAGATATACAAGCGGACTGGAATTTTTTTTTTTTTTAATTACAATTGCTAGATGGGTGAGGCTGGTGAAACCAGAAGTGAAAGAGGGCCTTCTTGTAACAAAACATTCTTCCCCAAACCACGCCCGTGGCTTCCTGCAAGCCCGAAATCCCTCTGCCTGGACCACACTCACTCCCTGGTGACGTATCACCCACAGAAGTGCCTATTAGCACATAACCACAAACCATCAGCTTCTATGCGTCCTCTTCTCACCCGGGAGGATATGAAGGTCCTAGGACCTAGGTCCTGGGGAAGGGAAAGAAAGCTCTGGGGGGGGGGCCTCCTCTGCCCTTACCAAGTAAGAGATCAGAGAAAGCACGTCCTGAGGGTCTGGGACAAGAGATGGGAATGTTTCCCAGTAGTGATGAGGTGGCTGGAGAGAAGCAAGGGTGTCTGGTGGGCAGGTGTGGCTGGGGCCAGACCTGAGGCCCGGGGCTCACACTGATGGGGGGTGGAGGTGGGGATGGGGTGAGGAGGAGAGCTCAAGAGGGCAAGGCAAGGGCGCTGAGGACACAAGGCCCTGGGGAATGAAAACGTCTAGGGAAAACCGACCACAGCCTCCCTACCAGCCCCCGAGCCCCCAGACGACCCACATGTCTGGCTGCGATCTTGGAGGAGCCCACGAGGTTGCCATCACCGTCCAGGACGTCAATCCCCTCCTCCAGCTCCCCGTACCGCATCAGGACCACGTTGCAGATATTGGCGCTGGCTGGAGAGACAGGGGAGCAGGGAGCAGGAGTGAGGGGGGAGGATGGCATTCTACGCTGTGCAGGAGATCACTGGGCTCCACCCGCACCAAGCAACAAAGGCTCTGAATACATGTCACGTCTGTTCAAACAGTGGGCGAAGGTGTGGTTCTGCTGCCTATATCAGCCTGGTGAAGGATTTGGGGGCCCTTGGGAACCTGGAGAGCAAAGGTGGATAATAACCAGTGTTAGGAAGGAAAGGGAAACTATTCAGAGCTTAGAGAGCAGCCAGTTATCAAGGACGCTGCTTTCCTCTCCTCAGGCACAGGCCCCACGGGCAGGCGAAGTGGATGCCCATTCTGGGAGGGCTCTCGGGATTGAAGACGCATCACCCACCCTGGTGCCTGATGCTCCACCATCAGCACCTCAGTCCCTTGGGTTGCCTTTCCGGGCATCCTCTTGAATTCCAGCCCCCCACATTTAGCCCCTCCTTCCTCAGAGTGAATCAAGTTCCCAGAGATTTGCTTCCCTGACAACAGGTGCCAGAGCAGGCAGGAACCTCAGTGCTAACCCGGCACCGCCCCCGTATCATATGGATGGAAAATTGAGGCTCAGAGATGGGGAGTGACTTATCTGAGGTCACACAACAAAGCGGGACAGAGCTGAAAGGCTACCGTGCCTCATCCTTCGAGTACCCAGGAGATGGAAGAGTTTGGGGCGGTGTGGGGTGGGGGGGTCAGGCACGGCTAAAGGCATACCTTCTACGTTCTTGCTTCACATGGTTGGGTTTCCTCCTTTGGCCATGCCTCCCCATCTCAGCTGAGATCATGCGGACCTGGGCTGAGGGGAGGGTTCCTGGCTCCTTAGTTCTGCACTGTGTGTCAGAGTTTGGGCGGCCACCCATCAGCTGGTGGCTGGCACAGGGGGCCTCTTTCGGCTCCTCCCCCGGGGATCCACGTGGCTGGCCCTGGGCTCGGGCGGGTGTGGGTGCTGACCTCGCCTGAACTCCTCCCCCCCTGTTCCAGGATGGAAGTGGGGGGACTTGGGGTTGGCGGGAGGGTGGGGAGTCGGGGGGTGACAAATTTGGAGCCCGCCTGCTCCACTCCTCCCCCAAAAGCGCCTTGCTGTGTTTAAAGTTTTAATTTTTGCTAATTAATGTCAATTAATTTTGTATAATGAGTGTTTAATTTTGGGGAGTGTGTGAGCCTGGGAGCGACTGCAGTTCTGGGCTGTGAACGCTGATTAGCATCAACACCTGCTGCTTCCCAACTCCCTCCAGTGGGGGGGGGGACACCAGGGTTTGGGGAGCTGGAGGGCGGCAGGGCCTAGTGGGCAGGTGGAGTGGGAGGAGGACCACAGATGCTCCCAGTACCCAAGCCAACACTGGGGAGCAGAGCGGTCCAGGGCGCTTGCAGCTGGGGGACAGGATTCTGCAGGTGAGGGGTGGCTTGAGGCCCTGGGGGTCTCTGAGCCTCAATCTCCTGTTTCAGTAAAGTGGGGAGGTGGAATAAACAGAGAGGAAGACTGAGATCCTCTGCAGTCTTTGGAGAAGAAAATCAGGAGACCAAATACAGTTTCGAAATGTATTTACAGCACATATGCCATCTCTGAGTAGCTCTGTGTTTCCACACGATGCACAGGAGCGGTGGGGACCATGCACAGACCTTTTCGGCATCAGTTCCTCCTGTCTCCACAGCAGGCCTGCTCTCCTGTCTTACACAGGGGCTCTCAACCAGGGGCCATCTTTATGAGACATTTGGCAATATTTGGAGATGTTTTTGAGGATCACAACCTGGCGGATGCGGGGGCGGGGGGCTGCTACTGGCATCTAGTGTGATCTCTAGAGACCAAAGACGACTAAACATCCTACAATGCACAGGACAGCGCTCAGAACAAAGAATTTTCCAGCCCAACGTGTCAGTGGAGCTGACGTTGAAAAACCCTTGTCTTACACACGTCCAGACTGACAGAGTTAGGAAGGTGAATCTGAGGTAAAGGAAGAGAGAATGGGAGCCTGGGTTTCAGGCCAGCTGGGCTTGGGTTCCAATCCTGATTCTGCATCTCCCCCTCCCCGCCCTCAGAGGTGATCTCCTGACAGCCCCAGGGCCCCCAGAGTGGCCTTGGGAAGGGGCACTTGGCCTGTGTGTCAGTGACTCGCCCTCTAGTGGTGGCAGGAATGTACTACACCCATCGCACCCCTGGGATGGCCAGGCCCTCAGTACCCAGGAGACCCAATATTAGTCTCTCTTTGGAGAGAATACTGGGGTTTTCTGCCCCGAAAGGCATCAATCTCTGCCCTCTGAGGATCCTTTCCACCACCACCACCACCATTCCAGGAAAGGCAAGGCTACAGGAATGTGGTCCAGGGGAGGAGCAACTGCTTAAAGCCAGGCGCCAACAGCTGACTCTGCAAAGCCCATCCCCTGCCCAGCTTCCCAAGTATAAAAGGAGGGGCTGCATTTAGTGTCTCCACGGGATTGCTGGATGCTGTCTGAGCTTACAGGATCTCCAGGTAGAGGGAAGCCAGGGGCGGCTGAGACATATCTAGCCTGACTGTGTGTGTGTGTGTGTGTGTGTGTGCATGTGATGGAGACAGAGACAGGAGAGAGCATGGTTTTCGAGGTGATGGAGCTGCCCCAGGCTCACGGTGGCATCTCGCCTGCTCTCTGAAATTTCCGAATGTGTGATGTGGCCTCAGAAGGACAGAGCAGGCCTTTGGTTCAAACACAAAACCACTTGAGATGAAAGACAAAGCATGAAAGGAAGTGAAAACCCAGCCTCCCTCCCGTCCTGGACGCTTTTGGGGATGACAATGTCCCCCTCTCATCTGAGCTGCCTGGCTGGAAAGAGAGAAAACGCTGAAAGCCACCTCAGAAGATGGCAACCCCAGGCTCCTCCCTTGGAACACCCACAGTTCTTACTGCTTACACAGCACATGCCCTGTAATCTCTTCTGTTGACTGTGTACAGTGGTTATCCATTTATTAAGCGCTTGCTGTATACACCGGTTGCTAGCCATCCCTACCATTGAGCAATGAGAATGCCAGCCTGTTTCAGTGATTTCATTTCCATGATCTCTTCCAGAACTTTCAGTTCTGCTATATTCCTTTCAAACCCTCCCAGGTCCTTCATCCCACTCCTGGACAGTCCAACTCCAGAGACATAGACACTGAGAGACTAAGTAAATGAAAAGAGAGAGAGACCAAATATGGGCTATGGGTCTCCTTTCTAGCACACCAGCAAGATCCATTATTGACAGTATCAGCAGGTTAATTAAGCAGTCTGTTAATGATAATGTTAAGAAAGCTGGCACATTTTCAACTCAGATTGACACCATTCAAGACTCAAGCATAACTGATGTTGGAGCAGTGATGCTAGGAGATGTCAGTGGATGAGAGAGAGAGAGAGAGAGAGAGAGAGATTGCTTCATGCTGATGGCAAGCTCAGTGTCAAGGCCTGAGGAAAATATGCTCTTGCCTGCTGCAGATGTTCTCACATCAGACACATCATGATGCAAAATCATGCAGATTGTGAAGAGCTAATGAAGCGCCTGTGTGAAAAGTACAGTGTCGGGGGGAAGAAAGAGCAGTAGATAGAAAGACAAGTGTGCAAGTAAGTTCTCAAAAATATGACTACAGGGGAGCTTACCCCTTGAACTAGCACCGGAACAGAGGCATAGATCAATGGAGTTAATAGTCCAGAAACACCCCCAGCTGTAGGGGAAATGAATTTGTGTTAATGCAGGGAAAGGGCCATTTAAATACGGGGTGGAGCAATGGGCTATTCATCTGGGAAAACCAAATACCATAACTCATCTGCTCTAAGAGGCATTTACGCATATTTTAACATTATAAAAATCACCATGTGCCTTACAATGCATGTTGCAGGGGTACCTTACCTGCTCTTCATCACAACTGTCTGTGCATGGGTGAACTTAGCCACGTGTAGAGGTATCTGTTTATGCAACTGTCACCTCAGCTGCCCACAGCAATCCACACAGAATTTAAACTTAGATTCCTAATTGTTGCCTAAAACATCTTTTTAAAACTTACACTATAATGGAGCATGGACACGAAAAGTTATTGTACATGCAGAAGATCGTCTGCCAGATACCAGGCAATGCAATTAAAGGCAGCAGAAATTGCCAAACCATAGATAGCTACCCTAAAGAAATGCTTGCCCATATGCACAAAGAGACATTTACAAGGATGTTAATTATAGCACTGTTTGTAACAGCAAATAATTAGAAACAACCTAAATGTCCACCATTAGGGAACTCACGTGGGAAGATCGCCAAAACAAACTTATGTGAACAAAGTTATTGAGTACGTACAGGATGATTTACTGAACGTAAAACCCCACAACCGGTACACACACGTGTGTGCATAAATCCTTGGGTAATGTTCTAGAAGGGTCACACCTCACCGAGTAATCTTCTTGGGGAAGAGAACCAAATTTGGGAATTAGGGGTTATTGAAGAACTTCCACTTTTTTACCCTAAATTTTTCTATACTGTTTGCATTTTTACAATGAAAATGTAACCATGCTTTACTTGTCTAAAAGTTGAAAAGAAAATGCCAATCTTCTTGAAGTAGATCATAAAAATTTTAAAGCCAGGAGGGGTTGGCGTGACCTATTCATGGGTCCTACACTTAGGCATCTGTTTCAGAAACTTCCTGAAGGAGCTGATTAACTTCAAGAATAGTTTTTTCCTTCAAGTAAAGAATAAAATGAAACCACAAGTATAACAAAGTAGGAAATGAAAATAATCCCAATAATCTTTCATATGTTTTGAAATTATACTGTCAATTTAAAAGGGGCTAAAAGGGTCAAGATTACAGGCAGAGATTACGAAAAGCAGTGATGGCCATGATGCTGTGTTTAAAAATCAATGCCCAAAAGAGAATTGTAAAATGTGAAAAAGGCTGAGATTCAGAATCTGTGGTATTGAAAAAAGTGACTTGGAGTGAATGTGTGGTGAACACTTGTTTATTCCTTCAAATGAATATGAAATATAGTCCTCTCCTCTTCTGAAAGGTCATTACATTAATGCCTCATAACTGAGGCATCTTAGAATTGAGAAACATGGCATTTGATACCTATTTATGAACAATATTATAAGAAATGGGAAGCTTTAAATATATATTTATTATATATGACAAAGGGCTACCAATATTAATCTATGGAGGGTCATGGTGACTGACTCCCAATAGCTATTCTAACCCCAAAAGATTAGTCTAAACTAATTATAATAACCCCTCCCTTGCCAGTGATTGATTTAGGAAGGGACATGTGACTGATCCTAGCCAGTGAGGGATGTCTGCAGGACTTCTGGGAAAAGTCTCCTCCCACTTAAGCAGAGGTGGCAGGCAGAGCCTCCTCTCCTCTGGGCCGTGGTGGGTCTTGATCTGATGTTTGGAATTGAGGCTGCCATCTTACAACCATGAAGGGAGCAAGTCTGAAGATGAAGCCCCTGGCAGAGCATAGAGATGGAAGGAATGGCCCTGGATGCCTCACTGGAGAATTGACCTCTGTAAAGTAATAAGAGAGGCTTTATTATTTAAGCCAGTTTGAGTTGAGGGTTTCTGTTACTTTCGGCCAAAAACGATCATAAAATGCATAAAGAGTTTTAACAATTATTAAGAAAAAGATATAGTGATCAACAGACTTAGAGAACGAACTTACGGTTACCTGGGGGAAGGATGGGGGAAGGGATAGACTGGGAGTTTGGAGTTGACAGGTATACACTGCTATATTTAAAATAGATAACCAACACCATTGTAAAGCAATTATACTCCAATAAAGATGTTAAAAAATAAAATAAAATAACAAAATAAAATAGATAACCAACAAGGACCTACTGTATAACACAGGGAACTCTGTTCAATATTCTATAATAAACTAAATGGGAAAAGAACTTGAAAAAGAATAGATACATATATATGTATAACTGAATCACTATGCTGTACACCTGAAACTAACACAACATTGTCAATCAACTATACTCCAATATAAAACAAAAATTAAAGAAAAAGATACAGTGATCAAAATCACCAAAAAATATTCAAGTAAAAATTCATAAAATAAATATTTTAAAATATTTTAAAAATCAATGAATATGAACTTATTAATAGTCAAAGACTGATATTTGAATCTAAGAAAAAAAATCAATCTGCAGGAGTTCTTTATATGTTTTGGAGACTAATCCTTATTGGTTTAATGGTTTACAAATAGTGTGTGGCTTGTTTTCTCACTGTTGATGGTGTCTTCTGTCATACAGTTTAATATACATATATTATCAAATAAGCAATCCTTTCCTCTCTGGTATATACTTTTTTGTGTCATCTATCATGGGACTTCCCTGGTGGTCCAGTGGGTAAGACTCTGTGCTCCCAATGCAGGAGGCCCGGATTCGATCCCTGGTTGGGGAACTAGATCCTGAATGCATGCCACAAGTAAGAGTCCACATGCTGCACTAAGAAGTCCACATGCCGCAACTAAAGATCCTGCCTGCTGCAATGAAGATTCCGCATGCCACAGCTAAGACCCGGTGCAGCCAACATAAATAAATAAATAATCAAAAAAAAAAAAAAAAAAAGAAACTCTATGTTTCTACTCCAATGTTCATCTATAGTTCCTTCTAGAAGCTTTAACATTTTACTTTACACATTTAGGGCTTCAATCTATCTGGAATTTGTTTTTGTGGATGGTATGAAAAGGATTCTACTCTCTCTCTCTCTCTCTCTTCTATTTGGAAACCCAAATGCCCAATAAAGTTAAGAAAAGATTCTCAACCATACTGGGAATTGGAAAATGCCAATTAAAATGAGAGAAGAACCATTTCAGATAGACAAATATTTTTTAAAGATTGATAATACCAAATGTTGAAGAGGACGTAGGAAAACAAAAATCCAAACCTTGCAGGCAGAGTAAAAGCCAGTATGCTCATTTGGTAAAGGTAGAGATGGGCATTCCCTCTGACATGGTCATTCCACTTCTAGGTACAGACCCTAGACTGTTGATTCTCAACACTGGCTGCACAACTGGAACCAAATCTGAGGTAGGACCCAGATGTCTGCATTTCTCTTTAAAGCTCCCCAGGTGGTTGTTTGAAAACCTCTGGCCTGGAGAAGCTCCTACTCATGTGCACATGGACATGTGTAAAAGGCTGTCTGGTGCAGTATTACGTATAATAGTGAGAAACTGGAAACAACCTAGATGTCCCCAGTTAGTCTGTGGAAGACTCACGCAGCTTACAGCAGCTGAGATGAATGCATATGTATTAACACAGATAAATCTCAAAACTACAATGAAGAGCAAGTTTTAAAAGGATACGTACAACACAACACAGTTAATGTAAACTTAACACACAAACAATACAATTTCTGGTTTATGGTATATACACATAATATACAATATAAAAACACAAATGGGGAGGATGCAAGTCAACAGCCTTCCTCAAGAGAGAAGGAGGAAACCAGAATCAAAAAGGCAGAGGGCACAGAAGGCTTTGGGTACATCTAATAGTTTATTCTCTATTTTCTATAATATTCCATGTGTTTGACATAACATTTCGTAATCTTTAAAAAACAGCCACAGAATGAGTTACTGTGGCTGTTAAAAGGATAAGTTGGGGGCTTCCCTGGTGGCACAGTGGTTGAGAATCTGCCTGCCAATGCAGGGGACACGGGTTCGTGCCCCGGTCCAGGAAGATCCCACATGCCACGGAGCGGATAGGCCCATGAGCCATGGCCGCTGAGCCTGTGCATCTGGAGCCTGTGCTCCGCAACCGGAGAGGCCACAACAATGAGAGGCCCGTGTACCACAAAACAAAACAAAACAAAACAAAAGGATAAGTTGGGATTTTATGACTGTCATGGAAAGATATTCAAAATTTACTGTGAGGTTAAAAAGTGATTTACAAACAGTGTACACAGTATGATCTCATTTGCATTAGATATATATTTATATAGGCATATTTATATTATAGATAGATACAATAACTAGGCAGCGATTTCTACACTTTTATTTATTTATTTATTTATTTAGCTGTACGCGGGCCTCTCACTGTTGTGGCCTCTCCCGTTGCGGAGCACAGACTCCGGACGCGCAGGCTCAGGGGCCATGGCTCACGGGCCCAGCCGCTCCGCGGCATGTGGGATCTTCCCAGACCAGGGCACGAACCCGTATCCCCTGCATCGGCAGGCAGACTCTCAACCACTGCGCCACCAGGGAAGCCCGATTTCTACACTTTTAGATGTTTATCTGAATTTGGAGGGATATATACCAAACTAATCTCTGGGGAGAGGAGGGCGATTGTTTAACTTACATCACAATCATGTATTATCAGAAACAAAAATAGAATGATTTTTATTAAAACAAAAACACTCTAGTGGACCCCAGGAGACGTGAGCTCCCACCTTGCCTCCAGGTTGACATTGAACAAAGTTCTCCAGACTCCACTTCCTCCCTCTCTTTTATTTTCTAGGTAACAAGTACATCGGTAAACAATCCAAATCACATAAAAGGGTAAATAATAAAAGGTAAGGTTAGGATTGGGCTTCCCGGGTGGCTCAGGGGTTAAGAATCCGCCTGCCAATGCAGGGGACATGGGTTTGAGCCCTGGTCCGGGAAGATCCCACATGCCTCAGAGCAACTAATAAGCCCATGTGCCACAACTACTGAGCCTGCGCTCTTGAGCCCGTGAGCCACAACTACTGAAGCCCACATGCCTAGAGCCCGTGCCTTGCAACGAGAAGCCACAGCAATGAGAAGTCCATGCACCTCAACAAAGAGTAGCCCCGCTCACTGCAACTAGAGAAAGCCAGTGCGCAGCAACTTAGACCCAACGCAGCCAAAAATAAATAAATAAAATAAATAAATTTATTTTTTTAAAAAGTCTCCTTCCAATTTAGTTTCACTTCCCTCCCCTGAGGCAACCACTGTAGCCAGATTCTCATGTCCCTGCCAGACATGGTCTATGTATTTACAAGCAGACATGTATGTACATCATCACCTTACACACACACACACACACACACACACACACACACACACACTCGAATCGCACCAGACTATATATCAGATGAGGATGTATACCTTAATATTTCCTTGATTTCATGATATTCCCCAACATTCTGCCTGAGAGGCAGTGCTATATGGCACAGATTTTCTTTTAAATAGCTTGAGAATTTGGGGGGAGTTTCACAACCTATACCGAAGTGTCACAAAGTCAGGACTGGGAATTTCTGGATTGAAAAATCAGCCTGTAGATTTAGGTATAGGCTGACTCTGAAGTTAGGGATCTCCGAATAAAAGATTCCTGCTAACACATTCATCTTCTGAAAAGCACCCTTTTATCACAGCTACTCCCTAGCTGGAGATTCTTCAATGGTCCCCCATTAATCATAAGCTAAAGTTTGAACTCTCAGCTAGTATTCAAGGCCCCATCATGCCCCTTCCCCTCCCCCTTCCCCAACAGGCCTGACCCACCCCAACCAGGCCTGCTCCTTCCACGTTCATAACCCCTCCTCCCCTGCCTCGTGCTTCTCCACCTCCTCTGACTCTGGACTTCTGTATTTCAGGAATTATAAGATATCTGAATTGGAAGGCCATTCATTCAGTAAGCATTCTCTGAGCACCTACTATGTATATGCCAGGTCCTGGGCAAGCTGCCCAGCACAGGTGAGTTGCAAACACATAAGTGCCCCTCTCAGGTTTTCGGACCAGGCTACTTACTACTCAGACACTTCCCTAACCCAGGGGTCAGGCAGCTCATTCCATTAACAGACGGTCAGTTTTTCAGAAGATCCTGCTACTCTTGTTTGGCTCCACTTATCAGTGCTAGTCTGGATGTGTGGGATCCAGAACTAAACAGACTCCTTTGTTCTGTCCACTCTGTGTCTAATAATGCAGCTAAGGTCAGAGGGAGCCTCAGAGCCACACACCACGCGGCAGACCTATTCCAAGCATACAGCCCACACAATCTCCAGATCGTTATCCTAAGTACTCTGGTCAAGTCAGGTCTCAGCACCTCTACACTTTTGCAGCCGCATTTTTTTGAACAGCAAGCCTTACATCAAACCTTGTGAGATCTTTTTGGAGACTGGTACTCCTGCCTGTGAATTCATAATCACTGCCAGGTTGCTAGCCCTGTTCCTTGAGTCTATCCCGTAGGCCTCCTCTGACCAAGGCAGTTATAAAATAACTGAAGAGGATGAGACTGAAGGCAGAGCCCTAGGACACACCCCTGGAGACTTCCCTCTGATTGACTTGGTCCCACTGGCCCTGTCCACTTGGAGCCTGACACACACCGGGGCCCCAGGCCAATTCTCGGGCTGCCCCTGATTCTGGCACCCAGTCCAGCCTTCCCTTCCAGATCCAACTCAGAAAGGCCAAAGAATGCGCCCAGGATAGGACTGCTGACTGAGTGAATGACAGTGATAGCGAAAACTTGTATAAGAAAACAGAACATTTAAAGAACAATTTTTTTAAAAAAATACCAGAATAAATGTCCAAGCAGCCACAGAATGTGGTCACCAATGTCATCAGGGTAGGGTTTTACTGCTGGGCGCCCAATTTCAAACCATTTCTACTAAAGTATTCATTTGTTCACTGAACATTGGGTGGCAGGCACACAGGGGGGTTGGGGGTTGGTGATGAATGAGGTCTAGTCCCTGTCTTGGGGAGTTCAGAATCTGATGAGGGAAGGAGACTTGGAGACAAAATGGGTAGTTCCAGGATAGACATAGGCACACGGGGTGCTGTGGTCTAACCCTGACTGGGGCTACCAGGGAGGGCTTCCTGGAGGAGGTGATGTCTGAAGTGAGAAACAAAGGCCTGAAAGCCAAGAGAAGGCAGAGTGTGAAGCTGAGGTAGTGGGGAAGAGTGGGCACTCCAGTCAAGCAGGCCTTGTGCAAAGGCCTGGGGCCCAGCGAGAGGGCAGGAGGGAGGTCACAACATTGGCCATAGTGTGATGGGGTATGAGCAAGGGCAGGGCCAGGGCCAGGAAGCGGCTTGAGGGCCTCCAGGATGGCCTTAAGTGCTGTGGACGCCACATTAAGTACCACTGACCTGGACAGAAGGAGCATAAATCACAAGGCCCAGGACACAGCAGACACAGGTGCACTCTGCTGTCTTCCAACCACAGGGAGGAAGGGTGGAGGAGATGAGGCCTAGGGACTGACCCTGGAGGCTCAGGCACACTGCCAGGGCCACCTCCCAGGTGAAGAAAGCAGGGTGGATTGGGCACCAGGGGAAGAGTGGTAAAGTGAAGGGGGAACCAATGCCAGGAAGACCCATGGTCTGGGCGTGAAGGGAAGCATGGAGATGGGGGCAGAGGTGGGGCACACTGGTGTGAACAAGCAGAAGACCTCTCCCAAACACTGCCCAGACACCCCGAGGAGCAGACTCACTTCTGGACACAGAGACTCCTTCACGGCGATGAAGTGAGCTGTGACATTTAATGTAAGGGACTGCCGCCAACAGCGCAGGATGAGGTCACTTCCCACAAAGGGATGATGAGGCTGCCATTTCCGGTCCACGCAGGAAGGTTATTCCCTGTGCAAGAAGTTGGCGGCGGTGCTGAAGCTCAGGCCTCCCCTGCCGGGAGCTCAGGCCCAGATGGGGCTGTTTACTACCACACACGCGGCTTGTCCCCTGATCCACATGGATTCAGCCAGGCAGCCTGGGGGCAACCTTCAGAGCTTCCTGTCTGGCCCTCAGCACAACATACACAGACACAGAGCCTGGGTACCCAGCCGTGCCCTGAGCTCCAGCTCAGGGTCCCCGCCCTGCCCATGCCTCACAAGATAAGTCTGAGCCTCTCCCTGGTGTCCCATCATGGCACCTGGGACCTGCCACTCCATCCTGCCTGCCACTCCTCCAGCTCCCACCCCAAGGCCTCACAAGAAGGCTGTTTGTGGAGCTTGCCTCCCCTGGAATGGACTCCGCTCATGGAGACTGGTGGCTGGACCTGGGGGCAGGGGTATTTTTCCGATGCCTCCTCGATTGACCTTTAATTACACTGTTTGCCGAGCTCCCCAAACCATTAACTTCCACCTCACGGCAACCACACATCAATTAATGGAGGGCCTGCTCCGAGCTTGAACTCCTGAACACAATTAAGCGTGACAGTCCACAAATAAGAAAGAACTGAAGAATTAATTAAGGTCTAAACAAATTAATTACCAGTCCCCAATCAATTCCAACGCCAGCACACATGCTCCTGGGCTCACCGTCTTTCCTAACATCTCCATGTATAAATAGAAACTGAGATTTCCCACATGATTGCTGTCCTAGACCTGGGCACAGCAAGGCTCTGAAACCACCTTGAGGGAGAGAATTGGCTGTAGTGAGCATCCTCGGGGCTTCCCAGGTACTCAGCACACATGCATGCACACAACCCCAGCTGAAAAGCCAGGGGCCGACTAGTGGAGTGCTTCTGGTGGGATGCTGAGGAGCCCCAGCTGCCCCTGGACCACATCCCTCAGTTAGTTTCTCCCTGCAGGGGTGAAGGAGGTATCCAGGTGAACCTGAAGCAGCCCTGGCCTGAGCCTGGGAGGCCTGCGCTTTGGCCAACTAAGGTTAACTTTCGGCAAGCCTGAATTTGTCTATCCTTCTGTAAAACGGGGATGGTTCACTCTGCCAGAGGGTCCTCCCAGAGAGAGAATGAGGAGAACTGAGGGGGAAGAGAGGCCTGCCAGGGGAGACGTGGAGAGCCGTGGGCCGCTGACGCACTGGGCTCTGCAAACCCGCGGGAGGCCCAGAGCCACTGTCACGGAGGCCTCCGTTGGAAAGGGCTGAAACAGGGTCTGGTCTGAGGCCAGAGAGCGGTCGGAGCGGCCGAATCAGGTGCAGGAATCAGGCATCCTGTACCCGGAAGTCTCGAGCCTCTCTCCTGGGCAGCAGTGGGGCACCTCCCGGACTTAAAGCTGGAGCAGGACAGGGCAGAGCAGCGGGGAGAAGTAGCTGACCCCAGGAGCCAACTTGTTCCCCAGATCCTGAGTGCCAGCCCGCCCAGGGGAGAGGGCGGAGGGGTGTGGCCACTGAGCACAGGGCACATGGGCCCTTCCAGGACCTGCTCTCCCCTGAACTGAAGACCCCCTTTCTGCTCCACACCCCCACCGCCCCCACCCCCAACTACTAGGGCTTCATCTGATCTCTTCCACTTGCATCAACCCACTCCCCGTGTGCACTCAGGGCTCCGTGAGTCCTGTCTCTCCATCAGGCCAGGGGGCCAAAGAGCCAAAGGACCCTCTACAAAGTAAGGCAAGTCCTGAGCAGGCTTCTCAGTGGCGTTAATGGTGGCCTGGCGCAGTCTGGTCTCACCTGCCATGGAAAGCAGAGGTGGACACCTGGAGGGACCTAGGCCCTGCCAGTGTGCTGTTGGGCCGACAGATGCTCCATCCGGCCGGAGGCCCTGCGGGATAAGGTGCAGAGAGGCCAAGTGCAGGGACTAGTCAGTGGCCTGAGAGGACCAGGGGGCTTTTAAGCCCCTGGGGGGTGAGGTGCATGCCTGTTCCCCCTGTACACCACTGTGTCAGTGTCCACCCAGGGGGTTGGCAAGTGCCCATTTGCGGGTGGGCCTGGGATGGACACCGGGGGCCAGAGAGATGGAAGCCCGCATGTGGGGGAGGAGAGACAGGGGGAGTGGGTGGAAGGCAGGCAGGCACACAGCCAGGACTTGGGCAGTGGGCCTGAGGAAGCAGCCAGAAAGGGCCTACTGCTCTCAGGATCCTGGCGAGCAAGGACTATCAGGACTGCAAACCACACCGTGTATACCCTGAGCAACTGGCTAGGGATATGCAGGATTGCAAGACCCTCCATGATGGCTGGACCAGCGTGAGGGGCTGCAGCTCCTCCCTGACAAGAAAACAGGAGAGGAATCGGCTGGATCCCAAAAAGGGACAGGTCAGAAAGTCTCAGGTTGCGGGGGCGGGCAGAAAGGGTCAAACCTGAAAGCAGGGGCCCTCCTCCTGAAAGAGCCCCCAGAGAGGTTAAGACCACTTTCAAGGTCACACAGTAAGACGGCTGGCCAAGCAAGGCTGGAATGGGACCCTGGTGGAGTCCTTATCTGAATTTGGTTCAAGGACAGATTACATCTCAGCTGAGACCAAAATCCAGTCCAGTGCAGCTGAGAGCTGCCCCCTCCTCAGGCTGCATCTGACCCTCCAGCTCAGGATGGCTAGGAACGCAAGACCGGCAGCTGTGTTCACTCAATTAGGCCCCTTAACAAAGTCAGATCTAAAGAGTTATTCCATTAATGGCCCACACCAGAAATAGCTGAGAGTTCATTAAAAGTGTGGAGTTGCTATAGCAATTATCTGGGTCGGCTGAGGATCAGCCGGCTGGTTGGTCCTGGGAGTTCATTAGCCTCTGGGCCCACAAGGAGGTGGGGCTGCTCAATAATGATCTCCCACCTACTCACAGGGGCTTTTCAGGTGCTTCAAAGCACTTTCCTATGAATGGAACTGGTCTGTGGTCTCATTTGATCCTCAGCTCAAGGCTGTAGGAAGGTAGGTACTGATGCCCCCATTTTACAGATGGGGAAGCTGAGCCCTGGAGATGAAAAAACAGGGTTGGGACCATGAGCTTGGGTCTCATGCCTGGCTCTTCAGGCTGAGCCTTGGTACCAGGGAGGTAATGGGACCTCATGCCCCTCCTGGGCCTGCCCCAGCTTTGTCTTCTGGCATGAGATGGGGAAACTCAGTGTCATGGTTCAAGCACTTGCTTCTCCTCTTTTGATGACTAATGGTGGTCAGCCTTGTGTTTCTTTCTCTGTCAGTGTTGTGTATTTCTTTTTAGTTTTTAAAAAAATTTTCACTGTTGTGCCCTTTCTCCAAATAAGGTGTAGGCTTCTTAAGAGCCAGGCTGGGCTTTGTGGGATCTCAGGACCCAGGCCTGGGGCACCTATTGTAAGCTCAGGGCTCCAAGACTAGCAAAGACTCTGCTGAAAGCAAGCGAAAGCCCCTACTAACACACACACACACACACACACACACACACACATACACACACACAGGCACGCACAGTTACCTGAATATGACTGGAGGCCCCTGAAACGTAAAGGGCCCACCACACAAGGGCTTGGAGCACCAGACTAGCGGTAGCCTTAAACCTTCCTTTGTGTCAGGAACCCCTGTGACAGGCTGGTGAGGCCTTATGCACCCCTCTCCAAATAATGTCTCTAAGTGCATAAAACAAAATATGTAGGATTACAAAGGGATTATATTGAAATAAGTTATCAAAATATTTTTTCAGTTGTGATACAGTAATAGATGTGATTTTTAACTAATTAATTAAAAAACAAGATCTACTGGTGGATCTATTAAATATAATTTTGAATTAGTGTTGAGCATAAATGATATTTTAAGATCTCTGTAACAACTGTAATGTGACATGAAAATATCTGTGATTTCTACTGGTGACAGACACAATTCCTGCTTATTACTGTGATTTGCTGCCTACATTCATAATGGAAGGAAATGTTAAATTTCAGTTAGAGGTTAGTATAAATATTTTCCCCAACCAAGTCCACGAGATCTACTGCATTCTATCTACTGACCCCTTGGGGGTCTAGGGATCCTCGGTTAAGAATCCCTGTGCTACTGTTGGTGGGAATGTAAATTGATACAGCCACTATGGAGAACAGTATGGAGGTTCCTTAAAAAACTACAAACAGAACTACCATACGACCCAGCAATCCCACTACTGGGCATATACCCTGAGAAAACCATAATTCAAAATGATTCATGTACCAAAATGTTCATTGCAGCTCTATTTACTATAGCCAGGACATGGAAGCAACCTAAGTGTCCATCAACAGATGAATGGATAAAGAAGATGTGGCACATATATACAATGGAATATTACTCAGCCATAAAAAGAAACGAAATTGAGTAATTTGTAGTGAGGTGGATGGACCTGGAGTCTGTCATACAGAGTGAAGTAAGTCAAAAGGAGAAAAACAAATACCGTATGCTAACACTTATATATGGAATCTAAGAAAAAAAAATGTCATGAAGAGACTAGGGGTAGGACGGGAATAAAACACAGACCTACTAGAGCATGGCCTTGAGGATATGGGGAGGGGGAAGGGTAAGCTGTGACGAAGTGAGAGAGTGGCATGGACATATATACACTTCCAAACGTAGGGTGGATAGCTAGTGGGAAGCAGCCGCATGGCACAGGGAGATCAGCTAGGTGGTTTTTGACCACCTAGAGGGGTGGGATAGGGAGGGTGGGAGGGAGGGAGATGCAAGAGGGAAGAGATATGGGAACATATGTATATGTATAACTGATTCACTTTGTTGTAAAGCAGAAACTAACACACCATTGTAAAGCAATTATACTCCAATAAAGATGTTAAAAAAAAAAAAAAGAATCCCTGTGCTAAAAGCAGAATCTCAGGCACAGAGTTGGTCAGTGGGGCCTCAGACACCCTTTCTTCTACCTACACACATTTTGTTCCAGTCGCCCCAGCCAGGAGACACCCCCCACCCAGTGTCAGGAGAGGCGTGGAGGAGCTGTCCAGCTGCCCCGGAGCCCGGCCGCCCCACACGCCCACAGGTGGTACATGCACGCCTGTGCACACACGCACAGACACTCCTCACTGTGCAAGGCTTACCTACGGCGGGGAACGGCACAAATCTCTGGACGAGAAGGCGGGTGGCCGGGGTGAACTTGTTGGCTTTCTGAACCAGGACATTAAGGCCCACCTTAGAAAGAGAAAACAGAAAGAGTGTGTGGTGCTGCAGCGGCCCATGGGAGGAAGGGGCAGGATGGGGGAAGAGCAGAGAGCAAGGGGCACCATCTTGCCCTGGAACTGCACTCCAGACCCTACATCCTCAGCATGACCTGATGCTGCCGAGCCCCGGTGTGGCTCCTCAAAGCATCACTGCCCAGTTGTCCCAGTTAACCGGCCCATGAGAAAGAGGGAGAGGAAAAGCATCAGCTACACACACACACACACACACACACACACACACACACACACGCACACGCACACACACACACATGCACACACGTGCACACCTATAGCCTCTCTGGGGAGAGGAAAAGGGATGGTGGGGAAGTTGCTGTTAGAAGAATCTATAATCTGCAAATAAGTGAAGTGTAGAATGCCCCTCATTCTCACCCAGCTTCTTAAGTACCACATTCCTGGCGTCCCACTGTGGACCCAGGCATGGGCCTGGCCAGACAGGGAGGACTCAGCACAGGGGCACTCACAGGTGACTGGAGAGGTAAGTAGAGCCGCCCAGAGCAAGACGGGAGTGCATCAGGCATCCTGGGTTCTCTGTCCATCTTCACTCAGACTCCAGCTCCCCTCACCCAGCACAGGACCCCTGGGCCCCCCTTGCCTTTGCCTTGGGCACTCCCACTCCAGTCCATCCCCCATGCCAACCCTCGTCCTCCTAGAACACAGGTCCAATCCTGTCCGCCATGACAGCTCCTCCCCACGGCCTGTGCAAGTAGGTGAGTCTCCTCCATGCAGCAGTTGTGGCCTCCATAACCGCCCTTCCCCACTCCCCCAACACCCACGTTCTCTCTTCGTGAGTCCAGTCAACTGAAACGTTATGTGCATTTCCCACCTCAGGGCCTTCGCCCTTGCTGGTCTCTGTGCCCCGAACCCCTTCCTTCCCCTGCTCAGTCTATGCCTGTTCTTTAAGGCCCAGCTCTGAGTGCCACCTCCAGTGTCATTAACACTGGGAGTCACTTAACCTTTCTCTGCCTCCGTTTCCTTATCTGTAAAAGGGACAGTAACGTCTACAGCACCCCAGGGCTGTTATAAGAATATATGTACAGTGCTTAGCATGAGCTTGGCATGTAAGAGGCCTCAATTAATGAATCTATGTAAGAATGACGTCACCAATCCCAGGCAGAAAGTCACTCCCTTGCGCATCACCAGCCCCTCCTTCCCAGCACTCAGTACCCTGTTTGTGGGTCTAATGCCCCCGTCGGACTGAGAGGGAGGGACTGTGCCTTCTTCTTCTTTGTATGCCTGGCCGTTAGGGCAGGGGATGGCACAGAGTACATGCTCAGTAAAGCAGTGGCTGAGGAATAAATGCAACAAACAACAAAGAAATGAATGGATGGAGAGATCAGCAAAGTCTGGAAGAGAGGCGTCTTGGAGGAGAGGAAGGTGGAGTTAGTCTGGGGAGAAGGACGTTTCGGTGGGGAAACCGCATGCGCACAGGCACGGGGTGACAAAAGAGGATGTCTGTGGCCAGACCAGAAGATGGGTGTATAGAGGCCTTTGCTCCCCCAAACTGAGGCCAGGGCCAGCCCTCCCCTGTGGGACTGTGGACCTGATGGGGCTGGGGACAGCCTGCTCTCGGCCTGGCACACCTGGTGGTTCAGCAGGCCACCCTGGCTCTGGCCTCAACCTTCTGGATTGTTGGGGTAGATGAAGAACCTTGGCAAAGCCTCTAGGGCTGCAGGGTGCCCGTAGCCGTCAAATCAGGGCAGGCACGGCACGAATGGCCCAGCCCAGGCCGTAACTGTGAGGCCTGGGAAGATAAGAAGAGCCAGCTCGCCAGCCCCTGGGCAGTCCAGGACCCCGCAGAGCCAGAGTGCTGCCAGGCAAAGCCGGCCTGGGCCCTTAGGTGCCTGGCCTCCATTTGAAGCCTCAAGCTGGTGGTCAGAGTCGAATTCTTATCCCCTCTGCCTGCTCAAGGGGAGGCAGGGAGGCACAGAGACGTGCGGCAGCTTGGACACACTTCAGTGGGGGGGTGGGGGTGGGGGCAGGCTGCGGGGTGCTGCCCGCCCACCCTGGGCCCTGTGGCCCTGCTTCCAGGCTGCCCCTGCTGCTCAGATGGAACTCCCCAAGGCCAGGTGTCCCCACTTTCAGCAGCAAGTGACTACCTCTGTGACTCAGAAATGGTTCCCCCAACCCCCCAAAATACCAGGGAATATGTTCCTACAAGGTGCCACTGTGGAGGGAGGCCAGAGGACACACAGGCGGGTGTTAGCGGTGAGGAAGAGGAAAGGGGCATGCGGAGATACCAGGCCAAGTGCTGGGCACACCGCATGAAATATCTTAATTAAATCCCCACTACCAGGCTTATAGATAGGGCGTGTTGCCCCTTTTAACAGATTCAGAGAGGTTCAGACGGGTTCAGATAGGTTAAGTAACTTTGCCCAAGGACAGACACTATTATGGGGCAGGTGAAACTAGGATTCAAACCCAGGGTCTGCTAATTCCAAAGCCTTGCTCTTAGCCACTGTGCTATTTACTTTCCAACTGTCTTCCATCTCAACGAGGAATGTCTGACAGGCCATTTTTTAAAATTACTACAAACCATTTAAAACTGGCTGTTTGCAAAGCAAAAGCCTCCCTGAAAAGACCAGCCTGGGGCTGGGGCCCAGATGACTGGAAGGCAGCTCCAGGCAGAGAAGATAGGGGTCTTGAGCCACCTCTGCCCTCGGCAGCTAGAATATAGAAGGTCTGGGTTCAAAACCCTGCACATTTGTTTGGAAAGATGCAGGAAGTGCTGGAGGAATGGGGAGCAGGAATCCTCTGAAAAGCCAGCAGGGAGCTGGAACCATTCCCTGGCAGCCTCTTGAGGGCAGGCCAGGCTGGAGGGTGGTGGGAGGGCAGGAAGGAATAGTGGTCATTGGTTGTAGCAAACAGACATGCCCACTGCCCTCAAGCCTTCCCCTCCTTGGCTGGCTGTTCTTCGCGCCAGCTAGGATTGGCACAGCCCAGAGTGGTGACCCAGCCTGTCTCCACCACCCCAGGTGGGAGCCCAGGGTAGGGAGGAGGAAAGAAGAGAGAAAACAATTCTTGGGTCCCAGGTCTCTTCTGGCCTCCCCTTCCCTGAAGCCACCAGGGTCTCCCCAACATGGATGGGTGAGATTTAGTGAGGCACACACACTTTTCTAAGTGCACAGCCCACATGCCTGAGCATGTGGGAAGGGGCCGGGACGAGCAAAGTAGGGAGAAGGCCCAGGCACATGTGTGGTTGCAAGCTCGCTAGGAGCCAGTGAGGTCATGCCGTCCTCTCATCAAGGATGTGCCTGGTGGCAAGAAGGCATGAATACAGGGGAGGCCCCCAATCCAGACCTTACTGTCCCAACAGCTAGGATGGCCACAGCCTGGGAAGGAACCAGGGTGGGCTTCTGACTGGGTTGGGAGCCTGTCTGTTCTGGTTCCTTGGGGACCCTTTGGCCTGGAACATTTGGTGGAGCCCATTAAAATTAAAAAGCCAAGTGGCTGGTGGCTCTGAATGCCAGCTCACTTTCCCTGGCATGGTGGGTCCTGTTTAAGGGAACCAGCTGGCATTAATGGCACACAACTCATCACGAACAGCAGCTAGCGATCAGAAAAATCTGAGCTAACAATCGGGTTCAGGAAAGATAATGAGATATGGAACAATCACTGCTGAGGGTCCCCCGGGGTCTGTTTTAACAGCCTCCAGATAAGCCACAAAATAGAAATTAACCAAACAGGGGTTGCATTTTGGTGGAGAGGAACACAAACGGGGTGCAGATTTTGCATAAGAATTCCCCATGTGGCCAGCAGACAGGGGTCCTGGGAGAAGCCAGAGCCCAGGACCCATGGGACATCAGATTTGGCCGGAGGAAGCAGTGGACATTCTCTGGCTACCTCTCTCCAAGCTCTGGCTCCCAGGCGGGTAAATTTGCCATGGGCAGCTGAGAAGGTCAGAGGAAGAGGAGGGAGGACTGGCTCCCAGGCCATCCACTGTGGTGGAGATAAGTGCTGACCAGTACCAAGAATTGGGGTGGGGTGGGAGCTCCATGTCACAAGACCTTCAGTGTCATGTGCTACATGGCTGATAACTGTCTCCTTGAGTATGAAGGTCCTTCCAGGCCAACACCAGCCTAGCTTCTGCAAGGCCTGAGAGGAGACCTCGGATGGGATGGAGGCAATGCCTGCATCACCCAGGCTGTGTCCTCCACTCCAGCCTACGTATCTGGTCCCCTGCGGGATGCCTCTGTCTCAATAGACTTCAGGCACTCCACCTGCACACACCACAAATGAAGGTTATCTTTCTTCTCCTCACCCACACCCGGTCTGCCTCTCCCATTCCCAGCTCAGCTCCTCAAGCCAGAAACCTAGAAGTCTACCTGGACAGGAGTCTCTGCCACCCCACCTCCAGCCCACAGGGCAGAGCTCCCTGTTCTACCTGCTCGGTGTCTTGAACGCAGCTACTTCTCTCTCTCTGCTCCTACCACTTAGCTTAAGCACCCATCACTTCTCCCTGGACAGCTGCTCTCACCCTAACTGGGCTCCCTACTCGCACCCCTGACCCCTCTAACCCACTGTATAATCCACAGCAGCCAGAGTGGACTTCTAAAACTGGATAGCAACTTGCATTAGTCTTTCAGTGGCTTCACTGCAGTTAAGACCCGCAGGGCCCTGCCTGACCTCCAGGCCGTGCTTGCAAGGCTCCAGCCACCTCGCCGCCGCCCTGCCTCTCCAACGAGCCAGTTCCCTCTCTCCTTCCCTCCCTCCCTCTCTCTCAAGCCCTGCTGTCCCTTGGCTTCCTCACTTTTCAGCTTGAACATCAAGCCCTCAAAGAGGCCTCCTCTTCACTCGGGGCTCTCCTTTTGCAGCCTCTCACAGAACCTGGAATTCTTCCTTCCATGTACCTATTACAGTCCCTAAGTATATTCATTTACTTCTTAAAATGTTGGGAATCAAAGTAACACATGTATATTAGGAGAAACAGAATTGCACAGAAGTATTTTTACCTGTGGACTCTTTACTAAATATCCATCTCTCCCAACAGGCTCTAAGTGCTGAGTATATATACAAGTGTATATATACTCTCTTATTCCTCATGGAATTTCTGGTGCTTGGTGAAATGAGTAGGTGCCTAATAAATGTTTCTAGATAAATCAAGTGATTGATTGATTTCTGAGGCAGGAAAAAAAAGGGCCCTGAAGGAGACGCCTTATGCAGCCGCTGCTGTCCACCTCAGCAAGCACAGCTCTCTGGGGCTAGATGCTCCATGCACAAGTCTAAGGTCACCTGAGTGGATGGTCCACCCACTCTGCCATGAGGAGGGGGCTTGAGGGGGCAGCCCCCAGGGCTGTGAAGTCTTCTGAGAAAGGGGATGCCCAAATGAGCCCTAAGGGAGAGTAGGACACAGCCAGGTAAGAAGGGAGGGGGACTCAGCAGGCTTCAGAAGCATGAAATACCAGGTTTTCTGCAGCTGGCTTTGCAGACTCTACTGGCACCTGCCATAAGGGGGTCCAAGGGGCCCTGGAGAACAATGGAAGGGGCATGTCTGAAAGGAGGGATGGCATGAGGTCAGAATTTAGGATCTACTCTTGGGTGGTGGATAATAATATAACTATGTGGTCAGGGATTTTTGTGGGCCCTGGTGGAGGCAAGGGCTGGGGCAGGTCAAGGAATCTGTGAGGTACCAAAAATGCCCACCAGAGGGCATGCGTTGTAGAATAAACAACCAGTGGACCCTGACCCTCTTTGGAGGTCAACAGTCCTGCAACCCCAACCAGACTGTCATTTGGCAACTGGTTCAAGAGCAAAGGGCCAAGGTAGCCAGGACACAGTTATGCACAGGTTCACACACCAGTCAGCTTCAGCTGCAGCGGTGTGGCTTCTCTGCTAGCAACAGTGACCAACACTGACCCCTGAACCATTCCCCACAGGAACCTGTTGGCCACCTGCTAGAAAGCCAATTACATCAGACCCCTTCCATCTAGGAAGGGACAACAACTTGTCCTCCCCAGAATAGATGTGAAGCCGATATTTGCATCAGACTTGCCACTGCCAGCATCACCATCTGCAAGCTTCTGGAACACTTCAGATTCTGATACAGGGTCCATACCATGGGCCCTCCAACCTGGAAGCCACACAGAGTGAAAGCAGTGAGACAACAGTCTGGTCTGGATTCTCAGGCTGTTGACCTCCTACCTCCATCAGGCTCAGAGAAGAATAGCTGGGCCTGAGCTACACCCTGGACCACAGAAGACACCAGGCGAGGACACCAATGAGGACGCTGAGGCACAGAGGTGAAGTCAGTGACAGAGCTGGCTTAATCAGACACTATTCTGCTGACAAAGGACACATTTTTCTTCCTGCTCCCCTGTGGCATGAGAAGGTGGGAAAAACCAAGCAGTGTTCTTGGCTTCCAGCTGGAGGAACTGTTACCATGCACCCTGGTAGACAAGTCCCTCCCAGGTATCCTGAGGACAGTGGGGACCGGGAGAACATTTTTGAGGGGCCCTTTCAGAGTAACGAGGGGTTGCACTTCCACCCACCTTCGTACTTGGTTCCTGGACTTTCTGCAAGACTGCACCTGGGTCACTCTGTGCTTGAGGGTGTAGCTCAGGGTGTGCTTTAGGAGATGGACATCTAAACGGTGCCTGACACATTGCAGGCACTCCACAAGTGTTAGCCATTATGATTATTTGCCAGCCTGACTATCACAGGGACATGGAGCTCCGGTAAGCAATGGGGGCTGGGAGGGGCAGGGGTTCAGCCCAGGGATCCCCTGGGATACCTCCTTGTGCCCTGCTCTCTAGGGTGACACACAGTCACTGCATCCTATACAGAAGGGACCCTCCAGGGTGCAGGCCCTTTAGGAATAGAGGTCAGCATTTCTCCAACAGGGAAAGTCTTTGGCCAGCGTGGACCTGGCTGAAGGTGAAGCGTCTGAGGATGCGACTCTCATACTCTGGCTCCACCATCCAGCTCCTGACCGCTCATGTGGGACTTTAGCCCTGAGCCTTCCTCTCCAGCCCCAAGTCCACTCTCATGCAGGACTCCGTGTCCACAAGGGTGGCCCGTCTGCTGGGCCGGCCACCCCCCACGACTTTCCCCCCAGCCCTCTTTGCCTGTACCCCCTGCAACACCCCAGGGTCCCTGAGCCCAGGCAGGGGTTCCTGGCATGGCTCTCCTAACTCCTGACAAGGCACCCATGATGACTCATGACCAGCCCCCACTACCCCGCCCCCTCCCGCTTCCGCGTCACCCGGTCGCCATCACTCCTGGTACGGCAGCCACACTCACTTTCTGACAGCTTCCGGAATCTGTCATGCTCTCCTTCTCCTGCACGCCTCTTTGTGTGCTGTGCCCTCTTTCTGGAGCACCGGACCCTGCCTTCGCTTCTCTCCAGTCTGTCTTCTAAGAGTCAGCCCTGTGTGAATTAGGGGGCATTCCCCTGGGTCCCCCCTCACCCAAGTCACCTCATCATAATTCTGGTGACACCACAGAGTTCCCTCAGCTTCCCCTCTCGGCATCTTGAAGGACACACCAGTCTGTGCGACCCCCCAGCACCTGCAAAGTGCCCGGCACACTTGCAGCCCTGAAGGGAGAGAATGGGTCTCCCTCTGTGGTAGTCAGAGCTCAGCGGGGTTGACCACAGAAGCGCTCAGCACAAAAGCCCGAACTAAAGCACAGCAAGCGCTGACAGAACTTCCTTTGTTAAAAGACAGCAAACTGCTAGATTTCAAAAATAACTTAAGACGAAATTTCTTTTTTATTCCCGAGCAAGAAACCAGACATTGCCAGATCTATTTAGAGGGTTCACCAAAAGGCTGCTAACCCCCTGCCGGTGGTCCTGCCACCAGCATGAGACTGCAGTTAGGGGTGCATACTAGGGATCCCTGATTCTTGGGGCTGCTGCCCAAGGTCAGGGGCTCTTCTGAGAGGGGAAAGGGCTCTCCCAGGTCCGGAGAGGAGGCTGGACTCCCAGGGCCTGGCCTCTACTCCAGCGGGTCCTCAATCCCTGGGATCTGCCCTTGGCCTGTTAGCCCCCATCCACGCCACCCGCTTGTAGGGACTCACTTTAATTAATACCAGAACTGGGCCAACCACTGGGGCCGTGACACTTGTTTGCAGGTCATCTCCTCCTAACAGGCTCACCCTGGGGGGTGGATTTGTCACTAACTGAAGCAGAGATCAGTTAATGAGGCCGCAGGGCCTGGGCTTCCAGAGAACAAGGGAAAGGAAAATAAAATAAAGCCTCTTTCTTTGGAGGTTTTGTGATTTACACACACAAAAGAAAAGCAAGCAAGCTGCAAATTTTCCAAGTCAGAAACTCCACTCCATCTGCCAGAGTTAGACCCTTACTGTGCACAGACGTCAGACAGAGGACGCAGCCCCTGGCGGATGGAGCGCAGAGGGGCCTCCTGAGGCCAGCAATCGATCAGCAACCTAATTAACAAGTATTTATGGAGCACTGCTCTGCACCCTCCTCCGTGGGGGAGAAGACACAGGGCCTATCCCTGGTTAACTTGAAATCCAGTAGAACAATGAGTGGACAGGACATGGGGCGTAACTGAGTGAGTGCATGAGAAGGACAGAAGCTTCTACGACTTGGGGCTGGCATGGTTGGGGAAACACCTCCTGGAAGGGCTCTGCAGCTAGGTGGGGAGGGGAAAGGAGGGTGTCCCCAGCAAGGCACAACCCCTGGCGGCCATGACAGCCCAGCGTGAGTCCCCGTCCCTGGGGGTAAGACTGTGGCTCTGAGAGCCCCGGAGGGCCCCAGCCCCCAGTAGCTCTGCAGCTTGGGCATCAGAACCCCCAACCCACAATCTGGGCTAGTTCTGGCCTTATGAAGCCGTTAGGATGGAATGACTGAGGACCGCCAGGGTGGGACAGTGAGGACTGTGGATGCAGAGAGCCCGGAGCCCTGGGAGGAAGCCGTGTCCCCACAGCCCCAGGCCTGCAGGAGGAGGATGTCCGAGCAGGACAGTCATCCCCTCCACTCAAGCCCATCCGAGCCAAGGCCGCTCGGGCTTCTCCCCGTGGGCCTTCCTCCTCCCAGCTCCTCCACACCGTCCCTTAAATCTCAAAGAAGGAACATGGGATTTTCAAGCTGCTAAACTAGGCAAAGTGATGGGCTCCTCTTGTCATAAGGAGCAGGAAGGAGGCGACAGAGCCTTTCTCCTCTCTCACAAGAGCCCCTGACACTGGCCAGCAACCCCCCAGAATCAGAGATCCCCAGTTTGTCTGACCCTCAAATGAAGTCTCATGCTGGGTTGCGGGACCACCAGGGTGGGGTTAGCAGTCTTTTGATGAGCTATCTAAATAGAGTTGGCAATTCTGGCTTCATACTTGGGGTTAGACATAAGGATTCAGGGAAGGAGGATGATCTTGGGCATGAAATAAGGACCCCCCCCACCTAACAGCTGTTTGGAGGTGAACCTGGTCCACATGGGAGCAGAGTAAACAAGGCCATCTCAGAACAGCCCCAAATCGCTGTCTTAGGAGAGCAGTGAAATAAATGACGGTACACAGTAGGTACAATGGGTTAGTACACAGGCGTGAACAACTACATTTATTTAATGACATGGGAAAGATGAGAAAGTGGCTTTTACAAAAAGATTATTAGATGTGAATTTTTTATTATACGTGAATGTTTTCTTAATTTGTATTTCCTAATTGCTTTTCTTACCAATTACATGTATCTATCGTGTAATGAAGTTGTGAGGCGACTTTTGACCTCTGGAGCGGGCTATAGGAGACCACCCAGCCAGGATGGAGAGAGGACCAGATGGAGGTACAGGGTGAGATGAACATGCCAAGGTCTCGGGAGCTTGGGCTTCTACTCTGGCTCTGGCCCAGGTCCCTTGCTGTGTCACCTGGGATACCTCCTTACACCCTCACACAGTCAGTCTATAAACCTCCCCTACTTAGTAGCTGCTATATTCTCAAAACCCTGTGGGATTCAAAATGAGCCTATTGCCCCTGTCTTGAGGAATTCACAGGACTCCGGGAAGGCTTAGACCTGTGACCACACGACTGAGGCCACCAAGAGGGGACCCAGGGAACTCAGGCAAAGGGCAAAGGGGAGCTGACATCTGGGCCAACCTTGGGGATGGATCGAGAGCCCCTCCACTCCTGCATCGGCTGCATTACCGGGCATGAAGACCAGCTCTTCTGAGCAGGGTGCCAGGTAAACACGGGCCCCTCTAGAGCAGACATCCTGCGCCCGGCTGGAGTGTGCAGCCCTTTGTGTAGCCCCCGGGCACTGCGTCCCCTCCCCGCCTACCCTCCCAAACCTGGAGCACCGGCGTGTGCTCTCGCCTCTATGAAAGCATCACCTGGGTCTACTCTTCTCCGCCTAGGAAGACGGCCCTGATGGCCCCCACCCAGAAACCCTGTCTCCCATGGCCCTTGCCCAGCCCTGACCCTCAGATAAGGTCTGGCCCGAGATGCTGGGTGGGGCAGTCACAGAGCACCAGGATGGAGAGGATGCCCAGGGGGCAGGGAGTGTGGGGTTACTCACAGCGATGGAGACGGCACTGATGACAGCTCCCAGGTAGCCCTGGATGAACTTGGATGCAGGTGAAGGCTGGAAGACAGAGATAGAATTTCAGGTCCCCTGGGTGTCCCAAGCTCCCACCCTCCACCCTTGCAAATGGCCCCAACCAGCAAGAGGCAATCCTGCCCCCCGCAGACCCACAGCCTGCAGGGTCAGGCAAGGAGGAAGGCCTCTGGAAGCCAAAGGGATCCAGGCCTCCCTTGGCGCAGCTCCAAACATGGAAACACAGGGCAGCTATGTCCAGGGAGACACCGAAGGGCCTTCTGCCCTGTTCTCGAAAGTTCCTTGGCAGACACTGCTGGCTCCGTGTAGAAAATAGCAAGGGCCAAAGTGGGCCGTTTATGGCTGGGGTGAGCAGATCCAGTTTAGGAAGGCTAAATGTGGCAAATGGGCTGTTTGGCACCCAGAGCATTTTCTCGGGGGACATGGCAGTGTCAAGGTGGCCACAGCCTGGCTGGCTCTCACAGGCCTGGTCAGCCATGCAGGGCTTCCAGGCTGGTAGGAGACAGTTGCTAAATATTTCTATGGGAAAATGGATCCCAAGTTGCAATACAGAAAATTAAGGAAGAGCTGAGGAACTACGATAGCAAGTCTGGAGATATTTGGTTTAAGGTGAATGGGAGCCATCTAAGCAGAGAAGTCCGTGTGCGAAGCAGATGAGCAAGGCATGGGTCGAAGGTTTAGATGGGAGGAGGCGAAAGGTCCTCAGAGTATCAGGCCCTGAAGTTCCTACCATCCAGGACAGCTCATAACTCCCCTATCACTCCCCACAAAAGTTATAAATGTCCAGATCCTCTCCTCCCCAAACTGACAGCCCTCCAAGGGGAACTAGATTCCTCTCCTCTGCTGCCTTTGGATGGAAATGTGGGAGAATGGACCAAGGGGAAAGGCAGCCTTGCCAGCGAAGCAGGCGCCCAGCCCCTTCCTAGACAAGAGAAGGGTGGTTGGACCTCCACTGTGAGCTCGTCCCAGGAGTGCAGGGGACTCTGGGGAGGACGTGCCAGTCCTCTCAGACCCCTCACCCTCAAGAGCAGCCCTTTAGCTTTGCAGCTGACAATCCTGGGGCACTGAGGCAGCTTCCAGGCAAGCTCGGAGGAAGTTTAGAGGAAGCCAGTCCCCTCATGGCTGATGTCATAAGGAGCAGGAAGGAGGCGACAGAGCCTTTCTCCTCTCTCACAAGAGCCCCTGACACTGGCCAGCAACCCCCCAGAATAAGAGATCCCCTTGGATCTGTCCTGATCCAAGATCTGGATATAAGCGCTGCCCAAGGAGAATTCTGAAGCCAGCAGAGCTCATCCCTTTGGCCGTGCGCGCCCCATTCTCACGTTCTGGGCCTTCGTCACTTCACGTGAGCAGCCCCTCCCCAGCAGGGCCCCTCCTGAAGGCCTAGCAGTAAAACCCAGAGGACAAGCCCTGATGGTGGCATGCCGCACTGTAGGGAGGGAGAGGGTCACCCCAGCCTGAAGCCTGACACCGGGTGGTGGTCTGTGATGCTCACCTTCGTAGCGTTCCGGTTTGCGTAGTTGACACAAGCGTTGTGGCTCTGGTTCAGCCACTGAAAGGCAATGTGGGGAGAGGAGAAGTCAGGAAAGGTATGGTCACCTCCCTGGAAGCAGGCCTGGACCTGGGAGATCACACCCCTCCAGAAAGACACGGGTGTCTAGTTCACGGTAGTTCCATCCATCCCCTGAGTTAGCGTGAGCAACGATCCTGGTTCGCCAGGATGGTGCAGTTTTAGCACTGAAAGGCCCCGGTCCTGGGAAACCCCTCAGTTCCTGGCAAACCAAGACACTGGTCACACCCAGGCCAGCTCCATCTCAGTCCAGAGATGGCCACCTCTCCCAAAATTCTGGTGTTCACTGCCCCAAATGGGCCCCACTGCTTTTGCCACATCACCCTTTTTATATTAATGACTGGACAGAAGGTGGACACTTAAGTCCCTGGAATGCCCGACAGCTCTGAGCCTCTTTCAAAATACCCCAGCCCAGTGCCCTACACCACCCGCAGAGCCCAGACACAGACACTATTAGGAGGTTTTTTTTTTTTCCAGGAAGACTCTGACATTTTCTCCTGAAGACAGACAGACAGGTTTTTCTTCCTGCCCTTCTCTCTCTACACAGATACATACCGAGCTTCTACTGTTTTCAGAGAGCCACGCCCCAGACTGTCTCCAAGGGCAGAGACCGGGGTCCGTGATGCCTTTTCACCCACCTCACTACCTTGGAGTTGGGGGTGGATTACCTTCCCCACAGATTTGGGTAAGGCTGATGTCAAAATGAGGCTGTAGGGCTCAAGGTCACTGGCCATGGGACAAGCATCCAGGTGAGGGCACCCGCCAGCCCTCATCACCTCTGTGCAAAAGTCAGAGCACCTATAATGGCCCAAGACTTGGGCTGTGGTCCCGAAGTCCTGGGGCTTCTCCCAGTGGCTTCTGGGTTAGGGAGGAGTAGGAAGTGGGGTGACTTTCCCCGAGGGGCCTGGATGGAGAGGAGACACTGGGACAGGGTGTTCCAACCAGCACTTGTTGGGTGCCCCCTTCAGGAGCCCTCTGGCTTGCAGGGAAACCGTTACCTGCCAGAAGACAGTGGACGCCAATGTCTGATTGGGCAAGAGAAGACCAACCACCTATGAGAGAGAGAGAAATGGCTGAAGAAGGCAAAAGAAATGCCCTACGCTTTTGCAAAGAAAAATGACACAGCCATGAACAAAGGTGAGCTGGATCTGTACAAACTGATGTGTATGATACGTATATTCAAACTACTGTCCACAGTGAGATGATGTACGATGAAAAAACTTGGTTGCAGATTATATGACAACATAATCCCATTTTTATAAAGAAAAAAAAATCTCACCAGATATATCCACATACACAAACACACATACATATATGTATCTCCAGGCATGAAAAAATCTGTAGCACAGCAGGTAGATGTCCCTGGAGGTCGGGTAACATGGTACTTTCTCACATTCTTCTTGAATATTTCTGTGTTCTTTTTTTTTTTTTTTTTTTTTTTTTTTTTTTTTGCGGTATGCGGGCCTCTCACTGTTGTGGCCTCTCCCGTTGTGGAGCACAGGCTCCGGACGCGCAGGCTCAGCGGCCATGGCTCACGGGCCCAGCTGCTCCGCAGCATGTGGGATCCTCCTGGACCGGGGCATGAACCCGTGTCCCCTGCATCGGCAGGCGGACTCTCAAACACTGCGCCACCAGGGAAGCCCTCTGTGTTCTTTTTAACAATGGACATGAATATTTTCGTAATTGGTGGGCAGGGGAACAGTAAAAACAAACCCGCACACAAAAGGAATGCCTTTACTTCCACCCAGCTAACCCGGCTCCGTCACACCCTAGCCATCCAATAGGATTTTTGTGAGGATTCAATAAGAATCATTTCAAAGGCCTTAAGTGCTTTACAGAGACAAGTAGGGAAATTTATATATTATCTCTGGGCCCCTATGAAGCAACACCTACACTATGTTTAAGCTATTGAATGAAACATAGATGTCTAATAAGTATTTGTTGAGTGTGCGAATGAATGAACAAATACACGCATATGACCAAGTCTGGTTACATTAAGTGTGGATCCATTAGTCCCAAAGCCCAAATATCACCTAAGACCTAGACTCAGTGACTTTGTTTTTTTTGGTTTAAGTCAAGATTAATTGCCTGATCTTGACACTTACCAAATCTTAGACTTTGGGGATCCATGTGTGTCTCTCAAATTTACCTTTTGAGTGCTTGTGTGCAAAATAACATCTACCAAGTGCTGCTGTATATGAAAAAATGTGCACAGCCATCCACATATTGACTTATTTATTATTCTTGTAGATAAAATGGCTCTTTGGCAAGAATTTCTGTAAGGAATGTGTAAACATTCAATTCTATGCAGTAAATCAAATTCTAGACATCCTTAGCAGCATTAGTAAATCATGTTTTAAACATTAAAATGTTTTAAAACAGCAAACACGCACACACAGTTATATTTATTGGCCCATATCAGTTTGAATAAAATTACATAATGTAAATCCATTCCATAGTCCAATGAAGAATTACCTTATGATATTTTTCTCCCCAAAATAAGATCCCAACTTGATTTTTCTTTGCAATGACAGCTTAGAGTGCTGGAGTGAGAATCAGGAGACCTTGGGTCTTAGCCTAGGCTCCATCCCTGTGTGATCTCCAGCAGAAGACATGCCCCTTTGGGGTTCTAGCTTTCTCCCCTATAGAGTGAAGAGGTTGACCTTGGAGGTCCTGTCTCAGTTTAAATTCTATTCTCAGGTTCCAGGTAGTAGGTGTGAAGTCAGTACAGATGGTCCCATCGTCTGTAAAGGGAATTTTCCCACCAGTCCTGCCAAGAAGTAACCCGAGGGGACCCAGGGCCTCGTCCTAGCGCCCCAGTCAGGAGCCAGACCATAGTGAGGAAGCTGAGCCTAGAGAGGCCTAAAGCTGGGAAGAGACAGCATGAGCCCGCAAGTGTGTGTGTGTGAATTTGTGTGTGTGCATTCGCATGCATGTAGATGTATGTATACACATGTGCTTGTCTGACTGCCTCACAAAGCCTGAGGATATAAAAGCTGTTTTCCACTGTTGGGAACTCAGCACATCATTCCCCCTAATCCGTTGGTTTATATAACACTGGTGTGTTATGAACTACATTGTATTCTCCCCCTCAATCCCCTTTGCACCCCCTGAACTGTGCTTGGCTCACCAGGACCGTCATAAGATGTGGTCCATGGACTCGTATTTACCAGACAACTGTTGTCCAGGACACTCACTGCTCATTACGTTGGACCCCATTATGAATCCACGTGGAGGAAATTTTTCTGATCTCAGGATCAGAAAGTTATACTTCTGAACATCTGGTTTGCATCTGTCTTGCAAACACTGGACATTCAACTGTGTCCCTCTTTGCACTGACTGTCAAGATGCCCAGGCCAGGTCATCTTACTTGTTTTTTCTTGTGGCATGCATTTTTTTAATGTGATATTAAGTTTTTTTCAGAACAAACCGTAGCCCTAAACTAAACCAAACTAATACCCAGGCTATGCAATACACATACACACAAAGTGTAACCAGTGAGTTTTTCACTTTGTTGGCCAACCTGACCAGCCTCTTGTCCCTAACTTCTGCCCAAACACGGGCCTGATGTCCATGCTGGGCACCTCTGACTCCGCATGCTTTCTTAAAGAGAAGAATTGATTGATTGATTTTGCTAAGCGCTTCTCCTTATGTCATTTGCCATGATCCTTATTATAACTCTGGGGCTGATTCACTTTGTTATACAGCAGAAACTAACACACCATTGTAAAGCAATTATACTCCAATAAAGAGGTTAAAAAAAAAGAAATGATAATGTCCTAAAAAAAATTAAAAATAACTCTGGGGCTCAGATAAAATAGAGATTACTTTCTATATTTTGCAAATGGGGCAACAGAGACTTAGAGAAATTCAGTGATCTGCCCAAGGCTTTAAAGCAAGTTAGAGAGTCAGGTCTCCTGATTCCTGGCTTGGGGGCCCCAACTCTCTGATTTTAGGGGCTCCTTCTCCAGATCGCCCTCCTGAATACAAAAGAAGAGTCACATTCTATGCCCATTTTCGAGCATCTTCTATGCACCGAGTCCCATACCGCTCCCAGTGGAGATTACCAGAAGAGATGAATATGTAGCATCTAACCACAATAAACACAAGGACCAAACAGGAAAATGTCCTTTATAACTCCTGGGCATGAAAATGACAAGATGGTTTAAACAGGTATCTGGATGTGTGTAAAATTGATAAATTCTAACATCCAAAGCAGGAGTTCAGGAAGGGAGAGGTCTGGCTATCTGCCAAAGGAGGTGATAGGATGGAGCTGAGGTGTGCATGTGTGTGCTCATGGGAGCAAGAACAGCTGAGAGGCTGGCTTCATTGAAGTTGGATCTTCAGGAAATCAGCAGACGGGAGTCCGGAGAGGGTGAGGTGAGAAGGCAGAGGACCACCATGCCACATTGGCCAAACGGGGTCCCAGGGAGCCATCTGAGGCTGAGGCAAGAGGAACAGGGATCCTGCCTTCCAGGTCCTACAATCAGGCTGGTGGGGCCACGAGCACGCAGGTGCCAGCCCCATTCCCTATTAGGCAACACGCAGCACCATCTGCACAATCCCAGGAGCAAGAGCAGATATTTTATAATTTCCTTTTTTCTTTTTAAGTCTAAATTAAAAATAAATGTTCCTTCAGTTCTCAGATGTATATCTCTGGTGCAACCTGCCCACATTCCCTCATGCTGCCCTTTCCAGAACATGGCAGGGGAAAGGAGGAAAGAGATGAATAGAGAGAGGGAGCCAGTCCGCCGGCTTCAATGCCAGTGGATTGCACCTCTTCCAAGGAGAAGCTTCAGGCGTGGCCGCGTGGCGGGTGGAGAGAGCCCAGAAAGCGGCTGGGACCGGGGAACGTAGAAGGAGAGCCAACAGCCAGAATTCCCAGCCCAGCCTGCACCCTATCTTGCTGCAGGACCTCGGCCAAATCGCACATCCTATCTTTGCTCCCATTTATAGTTCATAACACTACTGGGGTCCCCTCCACAGCTCCCACCCCCGGCAGCTGTCCTCTCCGCACATCTGTCTGCCTTTGATTCCCCTTCCCCTTGGGTGGCCGGCCATGGGCCCTGATGATCATCGCTCAGGCTCTGGTGGTGGGAGGAGCTGGACTCAAATCCTGGTTCTAGTATTTACCGGCTGTGTGACCACACACAAGTTACTTGAGTGCTTTGTGCCTCTGTTTCTTCATCTGTTAAATGGGGACAATCCTGGTACCTCTCTGGATGATCAAGAGAGGAAGTAAGGCGTGGAAAGAATTTGGCACAGTGTCTGGCACACAGCACGTGCTCACTAGGTGTTAAATGCTAGTATCATTCCTTTCCTTCTACCTCATTCTTTTCTAGCCTTTGCTGGTCTCTCATTTCTCTGAACTCCACAGTCTACATTCACAATTGAGCACCATTTAGCCCCAATCTTGTCTTTGAACACAAGGCTTATCCCATAAAGGATAGTAAGTTCCTGATGGTAGAATTAGGGCTTTTCTCTCTGATGTCCCCCAAAGCACTCAGCACAAAGCTGGGCCCACACCACACACTGGAAGAACATTGCTAATTCATTATTAAGAACATTAATTCATTCTCGGCTAGGGAAAAGATCCATGATGGATTGTGACAATGACCACCATCACCCATCTCTTCCTTAGTCCTTTTATTAAAGTCTGATTGCATGAGACTATTGGTCTTTGGAGAGGGGGGCAAATTGAGTTTTGGTCCCAATTCTTCACTCCTCCCTGCATCCATACCCATGCCAGGGGAGGAATTTGTTTCCATGCTCTTGGTGGTGCTTGGCCATATGACTTGCTTTGGCCAATGGCATGTGGGAGGAAGTGGCAGAGTGCCAGTTCTAAGCCCAGGCCTCAGAGGCCTCATATGTTTCTGCTGGCCCTCTGTGCTCCTAACATTGCCAAGAGGAGACATTCCCTGACTAGTGTCCTCATCTGAGGATAAGATGTGAGGAGCAGAGTCCAGCCTGGGTGAGCTGACTCCCAGTTGACCCCAGACCTGCAGTGAGAAGCAAAACTGCCTCGGTCAAGCCCAGTCTAGATCAGCCAAACCCTGGGTAACTGCAGATCCCTAAGAATGAATGCTTATGACTGCCACTGAAATTTTGTGGATATTTGTTACACAGCATTATAGTAGCAAGAGCTGATTGATACACGGATTACTACATATGAAGAGTGAATATGCTATCCTCTCTGAGAAAAATTCTTTACCATTACTAATGCACCTTGAATTATATCTTCCCTAGTGATACTGGTTCCTGAGCAGCCTAGCTTATCTACCCACTCCACCTGGTGACCATTGGCCCAACTCTGCGGCCTCCCTGACTACTCCAGGAAGAAGGGAAGTTTGTGTTTGAGCCTCATCTCAGGACAGAATCAGGAATGGGGCCAATTGCACCCATATGGCAATTGGCTCACAAGAAAAATCACATCTTCGCTTCAGGCCTCCACGGTCAGAGTGTTCTAACCTCTGCAGAGAGATGAGGTCTCAGCGTGAGAGAGAGGCACCACCAAATATCTCAATCTGCTTGGCCAGAAGTGGGACATGAACAGTTGAAGACAAGGACAAGGAAGCAAGGCCGCTGGTCACAATTCTGTGCACTGTAATATTGGGACTCAGAACTGAGCAGCCCCCTACCCCATAAGAAAGTGACTCAAGCAATAAGGAAAAGAAAACTTTTTAAAAGTATTTTAAAAATCCAGAGGGGAAGCAGGGTGTGTGCCAAAACAACTGGATGGTGAAACTTAAGTCAGCGGAAGACCACAGGGCACAGAATTGCCATGCTTGGCAAGATAATGGCAGAAATAACTGGTCCTCCCACCCTCCACTCCATCTCCATTTGGCTAATCCCTCCTCAACCTCCAGGTTTCAGCTTAGTTGTCACTTCCTCCAGGAAGCCTTCCCTGGCCCTCAACATGATGTTAGATTATATGCTCTCTCAGCACTCTGCCTGCCTTCTTTGCAGTATTCATCTCAGTAGTAAATATCTGTTTAAATTCTATCTTCCTTGAGAGCTTCCAGAAGCTTCAGAGGGGTGAGACCATATGACATTCACTTCTCAAATACCTGGGAGTCCTCACTGGCAAAGCAACAGCTTTGGCATCATACCCTTTTCCTCCACACTGACTCACTCAATTCTAAAATGTTCCTCTTACTTTTCAAAAGACCTTCCATGGGCCCCAGTACTCAACAATTTGCCTGTTGTTTCCTTCTACTTTGTCTCCACCTTCTGATTTATATAGCTAATGATCGAAAAGTAACACTTTGGTGCATTAGGGGTGCTGCTATTTAAAGGATCCCAACCAGTTAAAGAAAATATCTTTTGTCAAATGAATGTTTGTCCCTGACTGGTCAATTCCAGCTTAATGAGCAACAACTCTTGGATGGTATAAATTAAGCCAAAATAACTGGTATCCAAGTCTGGGATGAGGAGGGTTGGAAAGTGTCAGGAAGGCCCTGGGACTCAGCCAAATCCTCACATAAGTGAACCCTCCATGGTCCACCTTTCCTCCCTGCAGAGATGACTTGATTTACACCAGCACTTTTGGAGAAATGGAGTTTCTAAGTCCACACGATCATCTGCAGTGTTAAGATGAGAGGGTTCAGAGTAGAGTCCAAGCTCCAAATGTCCCAAGACAGAAATCTGGTTTGGACATAACCCGAGGCCTCTGGATTCACTGACAGAATGCTCCCAATCTGCCCTCCTCAGTCTCCCAGCTGGATAGCGGGGTTCTGGCCTTAAGTTCTGAGACTTCCAGAATGACAGGGGGAGGGGAGAGGAGGACAGCAGTGTCAGGGAGCTCAGGGCTGAGAGGGGAGGCACGATGTCACCTGGGAGAACCTCAGGCCCACAAGAGAAACCCAGCTCCTTGCCCCGAGACATTACGGGAGCCAAGGGTAAAGGCTGGCAGCTGGGGAAATGCAGAGAGGACGGGATGGGGGCCTGGACCCTGGCCCTGCCTCTCCCCAGCCACACATGCCCGGAAAGGACAGGGCTGCACACCTCTCAGGGGAAACATGGGAATTGAGATGCCAATTATAAGAAGTGACCACGGTTGATGGGGTTCTTCTGGGAAGGTACCTGAAAAAGGGGAGCCGTGAACTGCACCAGCCTCGGGAACAGCCTTGGTGGTGCACTGGCTTAGCCGCCATGCTTGTGTATAAATTGGGATCTCTTTGCCACACATCAAAGGGGGAAAAGTTTCCATCTTCAAATGTTAAGCTTAAAATAAGACACTACATGGGTGCCAGTAGATCTGTGAAATCTGCTGACTAAACTGGCACCAGCTTCTGGGAAAAAACCAGCTCGTTTCTCCTGAGCTCTGGGAGTGAGCAGGGTAGGGGCGGGGTTACTCTCAGGCAAGGTGACAACAGCGTGGGGGGGGTCAAGTCAGGGATGCTCACCTGGGCAGGAGGCAGTTTAGATGTTGCTTCCAGAAGCATCTTAGTCGAGGCACCTGCCAGCCTTACTCACTCCTTCCCTTTATCACTCAGGGACCCAGTTCTAGCACATTCGCTGGCACCCCATTTCTATTTTGGTAAGCATTTTAGTGGTTTCTGCATGTGTATATTTCTTACCCATTCTATCACAGCAGGGGCTTCCCTAAGGCATGGACTGGAACCTTCACTCGCCTTCAGACCAGGCGTTTGCTGAGATGTTCAGTGCTACCAGACGACAGCAGGGTCTTAGGGGAGCTGATGTGGCTGGTGGGAGCCAGGCCTTGGGTGGAAGTGCCGGGACAGCCACAGTGCTCTCTCCTTACTGGGTGAGGCAGTGGCCCCGGGAGGGAGTGGGACCAACGAGTCCTCACATTGCTTATCCACGTCAAAGTGCCTGGATGGAAGGCTACAGGTTCTCCACAACCAGTGGCTCCTCTTGGGACCTGGCCTCTGGCCCAGCTGTTCTGAATCCCAATATACAACTATTCGGGACTAGGGAGTGAGGCTAGGTGAGCCTGTCATTTTGGCTCTGGCTGCCACTGACGCCATCCCAGGTCATGCTGCCCATTCGCCTCAGTCAAGTGTTCATACAGGATCTCAGATTCCAGGGATTCCTATTCTCACATCCTACACATTTATCCACAGAGGGATGTTTGCTTCAGGCTGGAAGAGGACTAGTCCTGATAGGACATTCACAGCGTCTACTTCAGCAGTAAACCTCTGAACAGCATGGGAGTGGATCAGCACTCAAGTTCCCATGAAGCCTAGGCCATAGTGACCCTGAAGTGATTGATTTGTCTTACAAAGAGGAGAGAGTGGAAAAATATGGGGTGTCCTCAATAACACCTGTGAACTAGACACAGTGCTGGCATCCCTTGGGTTAGCTAGTTTATCCCAGTTGATGGCAGCCATTAATTTTGAAAGGGTCCAGTTGGCCTCTTATGAGGAATAAGCCCCAAACTCAACTTCTCTCGCTTGGGAGAGATGATACTGCCAAAAGATATATCTTTTTATTTTTAAGCATTGATGGAATATTTATTAAAATTACTATGGCAGATTCTTGTTTGCCTACCTATAGCTATTCTTCACTTCTTTCTCACTAACAGAATCCCTATAATTAGGGATTGACTATATATCCAGCTAAGTTCTACATGGAATATAAACAGAACTGTTCTGTGATGCTTTGAAGAAGACTACTTAAAGGGAAATGACTCAGCTAGGAGGTACATCCTTTTACTTCTCCCTCTTTCTCCTCCCTGGGATGTGGCTGTGATGACTGGAACTTCAGCAGCTATTCTGGGCTATGAGGTGACTGACACTAGAAGGCAGCACTGAGAATGGTGTAGAAAAATGGAAGCCTGGATTCCTGATGACTGTGGGGATCTGCCTACCTCCAAAATTCTCTGGTATGAGAGAGAAAGAAATTATTTTGTTTAAGGTACTGTTATTTTGAACTTTCTGTTATATACAAGTGGTCCTACTCCTAACTGATATAATAATATACTATGCTACAAAGAAAACCATAATAAATCTCAAATGGCAAAATTGTAGTGGTCACTCTCTCTGAAAATGAGATAAACTAGAAAATAATAACAAAATAATATATCCTTTAAAAACCCAGTCATTTGGAATTTAAAATGCATTCTTCTGACTATCTAACAGACTAAAGAGGATTCAAAGCTATAATTTCAAACTTATTTAGAAAATAAAAACATAGATCACTATATATGAAAATGTATTAAACATAGCCAAGTATTCGATATACTCAGAAGCAAATTCAGAGCCCTAAACAGCTTCATTAGAAGGAAAGAATGAGAATAAATAAGAATAAATTCAAGGCAAAAGATTAAAAAACCAGCCACAAACAAATCAAAGAGGAAAAGTGGATATTATAAAAACAAGAGCAAAAATGAATAAATTAGAAAATGAAACCAGAAGAATTGATAGATACATCTAAGAGCTGATTCCCAGACACAACTCTCACAAATCTAGTTATTTTAATAAAGGAGATGGAGGTGAGAAGTGGGGACAAGACTCAAAACTCAATCCAAGGAAAGATCATTATATTTTAAAAATCAATACTTATAACTTTTCTACAACAAAGACACCAGAGAGTAAAGGAAGAACAGTTGGGAGAGAGATTTGTAATATAGATAATTCAAAGGATTAATATCCAAAATATATAAGGAATGCTTACAAATCAATTAGGAAAATATAGCAAATGGAAGAATGGACAAAGGATGTTAACAGCTAATTCATGGAAGAGGAAATGTAAATAGCCAAGAAATATATGAAAAGAAGTGAGATCTTTTTGGTGTTCAGGGAAATGTGCATTACCTTTTACATAGCAAACTCAGTTTCTGGAATGGGCCCTTAAGAAATCATCATACTTGTGCAAAAAGAACTTTATAAGGATTTTTCACAGCACTGTTATTTCTAATAGCAAATAATCAGAAACAATCTAAATCCATCACTATGGGAGAGAATGCTACTCAGCAGGAAAAATGAAGAAAGGACGGAAGGAAGGAAGGAAGGGAGGGAGGGAAGAAGGGCGGGAGGGAGGAAGGGAGGAAGGAAGGAAGGAAGGAAGGAAGGGAGGGAGGGAAGGGATCCTTATGTAGGCAAACTGCTAAGTGTAATTAAGCTATTTGTAGATAAATAAGTGTATTTTTACTTATAAAATATATCTATCTAAAAACAAATTTTTAGTGATGATTCATATCTTTGCAAATGCCTAGAAAAAAGCCTGAAAGTTCACACCAGACTTCTCACAGAGGTTACGTCTGGGAATAGATTTGGAGTTGAGGGTCGTCAGAGGAACTTTACTTTTTTTTTTTGCATTGTTTGAATTCTAAGCTGAGAGAATATATTCATGTATTACTTGTATAACGTTAAAAATATTCTTTAAAAATATTCTTGGTGATATTTTTGAATTCCAAAGAACATATTCATGTATTACTTGTATAATTTTATAAAATACATGGAGAAGTTTTTTTTTAATCCTAAGGATATTTCTGCACTCCAAAGATAAAGAGAAAAAATACCAAAAGCTCCCAAAGGGAATGGGGGAGGTTTACCCATAAAGAAAAAGAGAATCAGGCCAACTATTGTTCATGTATAAGAGGGAAAAAACGTCATTTCAGATATGCAAGGACTCAGAAAGTATTGCCCACACACTCAATATTATTCAAAGAAGTACTCTAGCAAAACATAGAGAACACACACACACACACACACACACACACACACACACACACACACAAAGCCTAAAAAACTGTGAAGTTTAATATAGGTGTTAAGCAAGGATTCAAAAAACTGGTGAGATTCCAGATTATTTCCAAAATCTTGACAGGTGTGTACGGGTGAAATGGTAGAGAGTAGGGTAAAACGGTATGCTAAATGTCTCTTCCTTTATGGGTAGGGTTGGGGAGGTCCTATTTACTATTCAATTATTGATATTGATAAGGTAGATACAGCGAAATCTCTTCATAAAATATTATAGGAGAATGGTAATTAGAGAGGATTAGGATGCTCTCCTTCCAAACTACTTAAGAAATCAAAAGGACCGATGAAAATTACCACTCTAGTACAAATCAGGAAAATAAATGGAAACAATAACAAACTTGATAAGCAAACCAACAAACAAGCTACTTGATGGCTGGGATAAGTGCTCACAACAACCAGTGGCAGAATAAATATGAATGGGTTCCATTAATTATTAAAGTTAAAGACAGTTTCTCAAACTGGGTAAAAAAAAAAAGGAGAATTCAGCTCAATTTTGTCTACAAGTGACATATACACAGAAACTAAATATCACTCTGATATAAATGTGTAGGCAATAATTTACAAGGCAGGGGCTTCCCTGGTGGCACAGTGGTTGAGAGTCCACCTGCCGATGCAGGGGACGCGGGTTCGTGCCCCGGTCCAGGAAGATCCCATATGCCGCGGAGCGGCTGGGCCCGTGAGCCATGGCCGCTGAGCCTGCGCATCCAGAGCCTGTGCTCCGCAATGGGAGAGGCCACAACAGTGAGAGGCCTGCATACCGAAAAAAAAAAAAAAAAAAAAAAAAAAAAAAAAAAAAAAAAAAAAAAATTTACGAGGCAAATAAAATGGGAATAGAAATATTAATATGAGATGAAGTCGAATTCAAGACAACAATATTCAATGAAACAAGGATATTGCGTGTGTGCGTGTGTGTGAAAGAAAGAGAGGTGGGAAGGTGGAGATTATAACATCAAGAAGGTAAAAAATGTCATGAACACACCAAACCCCACTGCACTGAAATATATACAGCAAAAACTATAAGAAATGCAAGGAAATTAAACGCACACAATTACAGTGGGGGAAACATAATACTTTCTCAGAATATTTCAGAACAATGTAGAAGTTTCAGGGAAACTACAGAAGGATCGTGATGAGAATGATATTCCCTATACATGTTGATATATATTTAAAATATATGTATACAATGAAACATTGCAAGCATACAGAGAAGTCTAGAGGATACTACAATGAATATCCACATACTGCCAAATCTTACCATTTTGTGAAAATTTTATCTTTTTAAAAGATGAAACATAACAGATACAAATGAAGCACCTCCTGTTCTGCTAGATTCCATTGCCTTCTCTCTCTCTCCAGAGGTAAGTAGTATCATGAATCTGTTGCTAACTGTTCCCATGAATGTTTTTATGGATCCTTGAAAAATATACCCATAAATATATATATAATACTGCTTTGCATAATAAAACATTATATAAATGACATCAGACAGTATTATTACTCTGCTACTGTTTTTTCATTCATCATTGTTTTTGAGATTTATCAATATTGATAAATGTAGCCCTGTTCATTATTTTATTTCCTGTGTTAAGTATTCCATTGCATGACTAAATCATAAATATCTATTCTCTTAATGGACATTTCAGTGATTTCCTTTTTTTTTTTTGCTATTATAAACAATGCTGCAAATATTTTCTTTTCATATTTAATGTGTTTTGTGTATGAGGTGAAATCTAACTTTATTTCTTTTTCACATAGGTAGCACCATTTGTTAGATGGCCCATCCTTCTTCTCCACTGATTTGTCAAATATCAAGCTTCCATATGGGTATGGGCATGTTTCCAGACTTTCTATTCTGTTGCAATGATCTATTTGCTTATCTCCAAACCAAAACCAAACTGTCTTATACTTACTTAGTAGGGTGACTCTCCTCTTACCACCTCTTTCTTTTTTTTTTTTTTTTGGCTGCGTTGGGTTTCCGTTGCAGTGCACGGGCTTCTCATTGTGGTGGCTTCTCTTGTTGCGGAGCACAGGCTGGAGGCGCGCGGCCTTCAGTAGCTGCTGGGCGTGGGCTCAGTAGTTGTGGCGCACGGGCTTCAGAGCGCAGGCTCAGTAGTTGTGGCATACGGGCTTAGTTGCTCCATGGCATGTGGGATCTTCCCGGACCAGGGATCAAACCCACTTCCCCTGCATTGGCAGGCGGATTCTTAATCACTGTGCCACCAGGGAAGTCCCACCACCTCATTCTTGAAAATTGTCTTGGCTGTTCTTGGCCCTTGGCTTGTTCATATAATTTTTAGTATCAACTTGTCAAGTTCCATGAAAAATCCTGCTGAGATTTTGATTGGCATTTTATTGAATATAATTAAATATAATTTGAAGAAAATGGGTATCTTCATGATAACGAATATTCCCACCCAAGGTGATATATTTCTCCATTTATTTAGATCTCCAATGTCCTTCAATAAAGTTTTATAAGTTTTTCCATAAAGATCTTGCACATCCTTTCTTGAATTTATTTTTGGTAACTTATCATTCTAAGTGCTATTATAAATGCTTTCTTTTAAAAAAAATATCATGTTCTAGATGTTTGTTATAGGTTTACAGGCATACAGCAATTATTTTGTATACTTGTCTTACATCCAGAAATCTTATAAAATAGTAGTTCCAATAGTTTGCCTATTCTCATGAAAAATTTTGTTTCTTCCTTTCCAATACTAATACTGGTCATTTATTTTTTCATGTCTTATTGTACTTGTTAGTCTCCTAGGAAAATGCTGGATAGAAGCACTACTATCAGGTATTCTTACCCTGTCCCAGACATTAAGATTTTACCTTTATCTGATTCATCTTTAAGAATGGTTCTTGCTATGGGGTTGGGGTCTTTTGTTTTTTGTTTTTTTTTTGACAGATACTGTATTAAGTTAATGAAGCTCCCTTTTAGACCTAACTGACCTTCTCTCTTTAGAAAAAGTATAAATGGAGTTATGTTTTATCAAATGATTTTTCTGTATCTACTGAGACCATCATGTTTCTCCTTCAATTTGTTAATGTGATGAACTATATTAATACATTCTCTAATGTTACCATTTTTGGTAAATCTTTTTTGATATATTTTAATACAGTGCTGGATTCAACTTGCTATTATTTCATTTAGACTATGTGTAATTTCATAAGTGATATTGGCCTATAATTTTTCTGTCTCATACTTACTTCTTTGGTATTGGTTTCAAAGTGCCTCATAAATGAATTGGGGAATATTTCCTCTTTTTTATTCTCTTTAAAGACTTTTGTAAAGATTGAGTTTGGCTATTCCTTTGAGTGTAGTCACTTGAAAGATCATGGGAGCCTAGCGGTAATTTTTGATTTGTTTGTTACTTCTTTGGTGCATATATTTTAAGCAACTGATCTAATTTCTTTCTATTTACAGGTCTTTTCAAATTCTATATTTCCTCTTGCTAGGCAGTTTTTGGTAACCTGTACTTTCTCAGAAATGTATCCATTTTTTCTAAGTCTTCAAATTTACTGCCCCAGATTGTTCAATGAATTTTGATCTTTTAAACTTCTATTATATCTGTAATTATTATACTTTTTAGTCCTAGTATTTTTTATTTGTATCTTCTCTCTTTTTTCTTGCCCAGTATTGCCAGAAATGTCTATTTAATTAGTCCTTACACAGAAGCTAGGAAGTTACCCTCAAGATATATCTCCAACAATATCAAAACACATGCACAAGACTATCTATTCTTGCATTATTCATATTGGCAAAATAATGGAAATAAATGTCCATATGTAGGAAAATAGTTGAATAAATTATGGTACTTCCATGTAGTATACTACTACGCAGCTATTTTTTTAAAAAAAGAATGAGGAAGATCGCTATAAACTGATACACTGTGATTTCCAGGATATGTCATTAAGCAAAAAAAACCATTGTGCAAAAGGATTATATAATATGGTACTTTTTATAGAAAAAAGAAAGGGAAATGTATTTGTATTTGCTTATTTTTACAAAAAGAAATAGGAAAGATAAAATTATTTACTTAGAGAGGATAGGTGGGAAGGAGGTAGAAGGGATAGAGAGGGAAATGGGACTTTTATTATGCCTTTTTTATATAGCTTTTGACTTTTGAACTATGTTGACATTTTATATGGTTCCCAAAATAAATCAATAAGAATGGGGAAACATCTGAAATTCAGTGGCAACAAAAATGAATAAACCTAACTGCATATCAAATAAATAACATATACACACAGAAGAAAATAATTAATACAAATAACTTTTTAAAAAAAATTCAAATAACTTTTGAACACAGTTCTCTGACTGTATACTCTCAGTAGGATCTATTCAATGGACAAAAAGAACTTCAAAGAAATCTCAAGTTTTACTTAATATATTTGGCGGGGGGGGATTAATACATGTTTGAGTGGCATTAATGTAGCAATTCTGAAATTATTTTATTTGTATATATAAGATTTAGTAACTTAATAAATACAATGTTGTTGTAGTCTCATTCAGGGAGAAGATGTAGATATGGACTGGAAGGAGGGGAAGAACTCTGAGATGTTGGATTGGAATTAGAAGTATTAGTAAGAAGTCATGATTTTTATTTTTATTTTTTAAAATTTATTTTTATTTTTCAATGCATCAACGCAATTTATTCTCTTTTCTATATGTGTAAGCATATATACAAATTAGCTGTTTTCTACATATCAGCCACCTCTTGGTGAGCTTTTTTTTTTTTTAACATCTTTATTGGAGTATAGTTGCTTTACAATGGTGTGTTAGTTTCTGCTTTACAAAAAAGTGAATCAGTTATACATATACATATGTTCCCATATCTCTTCCCTCTTGCATCTCCCTCCCTCCCACCCTCCCTATCCCACCCCTCTAGGTGGTCACAAACCACCTAGCTGATCTCCCTGTGCCATGCGGCTGCTTCCCACTAGCTATCCACCCTACGTTTGGAAGTGTATATATGTCCATGCCACTCTCTCACTTCGTCACAGCTTACCCTTCCCCCTCCCCATATCCTCAAGGCCATGCTCTAGTAGATCTGTGTTTTATTCCTGTCCTACCCCTAGTCTCTTCATGAGATTTCTTTTTCTTAGATTCCATATATATGTGTTAGCATACGGTATTTGTTTTTCTCCTTCTGACTTACTTCACTCCGTATGACAGACTCCAGTTCTATCCACCTCATTACAAATAACTCCATTTCATTTCTTTTTATGGCTGAGTAATATTCCATTGTATATATGTGCCACATCTTCTTTATCCATTCATCTGTTGATGGACACTTAGGTTGCGTAATTCAAAAAGAGTCATGTACCAAAATGTTCATTGCAGCTCTATTTACAATAGCCAGGACATGGAAGCGACCCCTAGTCTCTTCATGAGATTTTTTTTTTTTAAACATCTTTATTTGAGTATAACTGTTTTACAATAGTGTGTTAGTTTCTCCTTTACAACAAAGTGAATCAGTTATACATATACATATGTTCCCATATCTCTTCCCTCTTGCGTCACCCTCCCTCCCACCCTCCCTATCCCACCCCTCTAGGTGGTCACAAAGCACAGAGGTGAACTCCCTGTGCTATGCGGCAGCTTCCCACTAGCTATCTAATTTACTTTTGGTAGTGTGTATATGTCCCTGCCACTCTCTCACATCGTCACAGCTTACCCTTCCCCCTCCCCATATCCTCAAGTCCATGCTCTAGTAGGTCTGTGTTTTATTCCAGTCCTACCACTAATCTCTTCATGACATTTTTTTTCTTAGATTCCATATATATGTGTTAGCATACGGTATTTGTTTTTCTCCTTCTGACTTACTTCACTCTGTATGACAGACTCCAGGTCCATCCACCTCATTACAAATAACTCAGTTTCATTTCTTTTTATGGCTGAGTAATATTCCATTGTATATATGTGCCACATCTTCTTTATCCATTCATCTGTTGATGGACACTTAGGTTGCGTAATTCAAAAAGAGTCATGTACCAAAATGTTCATTGCAGCTCTATTTACAATAGCCAGGACATGGAAGCGACCCCTAGTCTCTTCATGAGATTTTTTTTTCTTAGATTCCATATATATGTGTTAGTACACGGTATTTGTTTTTCTCCTTCTGACTTACTTCACTCTGTATGACAGAATCCAGGTCCATCCACCTCACTACAAATAACTCAGTTTCATTTCTTTTTATGGCTGAGTAATATTCCATTGTATATATGTGCCACATCTTCTTTGTCCATTCATCTGTTGATGGACACTTAGGTTGATTCCATGTCCTAGCTATTGTAAACAGAGCTGCAATGAACATTTTGGTACATGTGAAGTCATGATTTTTAAAAAGTTGTATGTCCTAGCTCTGTCTGCTAAGAGGGCCTAGAAACAATGACACACCAGTAACAATGAGCACACCTAACTATCCAGATTTTGGTTTCTAAATACCATTCCCCTCTAACAGGAACCAGGGCTCTTTGGAGAAATGGGGCAGAGAAACTACAAGATGAGTTTGGAATATCCATATATTGTGCCAGAAAGTATTGAAGTACGTACTCATAGCATAAAAAAGGCATGTCAAATGGACACTGAAATTGCTTTAAAGGGTTTCTATTGGTCAAATTTGGTACAATTTGTATATAAAAATGAATAATGAAAAAAGCAAATTCCTATCCACTGAATACAAAAAATATACAAGACCATACTGATAGTTTTAAAAAACAAGAAAAATGGGAGGCAGAAGGGAAGACCTTTATTTACAGGAGGCTGCCAATTAATAAATATAGAATGAATGATATTTATGAAATATATAGGAAACTTTCAGACTAGGCAAATATCCTGTTCCCAATCAGTTTTTCACTTAGTGGTTTTAACATCTGTTGGTCATTCTTGTCTGTTTCCTGCTTTAGGCTAAGATGAAAATAAGTTACTATAAACATTTATATATAGATCTTTGTGTAGACATATGTATTCATTTCTCTTGAAGTAAATACATAAATGTAGGATTGCTGGCTCACATTGTAGGTGTATGTTTATAAGAAACTGCAATACCGTTTTCCACATACACCTGCCCTGATCCCAATCCCAATTCTAGGATCACAATCCGCATTTAGTTGTTATCTCTTTAGCCTCCTAGGTACAATGCAAGAGAAATGAGGATGTGTGTAGGGGTGTGTGTGTGTGTGTGTGTGTGTGTGTGCATGTGTGTGTGCATGTGTGTGTATCTCTATATATATCCTCTAAAAGACTTGTACAATCATGTTCAAAGCATGTTGTTGTAAACTCCAAACTGGAAACAACCCAAATGTCTACCAACAGTAGGATGAATAAAGAAATTTCAATATAGTTATAGCAGTGGAATATTATACAGCCACAAAAAAGAACAAACTAATACTACATATAACAGTAAGTCTCATAAACAATTGGATGAAAGAAGCCAAGTCCCCAAAAAGTACATTTATATAAGTGATTCCATTTATATAAAGTTCAATAACAGGCAAAATGAGAATATAATGAAGGAGTCAGAAAAGTGGTTCCCTGTGAGGTTAGTGACTGAGAGGGGTACATAAGAGGTATCTGAGACACTGGTAATGCACTATATCTTTATCTAAGTGATATTTACTTAGATGAGCGCACTTTGTGAAAATTATCAAGCTGTACCTTTATGACAAATGCACCCTTTCTGTACATTTGTTTTACTCCAATATAAAAAGATTAACAGTAAGCTTAATTCTGACTTCAAAACAGAACAAAAATAATGCAGAATTTTCCAGTTTTCAGAAGGCACCCTTACTTTCTGACTTCCCAAGCTTTCTGGGAAAACTTCCCTGTAAACAAACCAGCATGTCCTAATTAACGACAATACTTGGAATGGGAAATATACAGGGATGAAGGCACTTTGAGGCCCTGTTGGGTGCACATTGCCACACCTTCTATGGAAAGAGGTTTGACAATACACATCAAGAGAATTAAAAATAAATATATGATATTTTCTCCAGTGAGTCCCCTCCAGGAATTTATCCTAAATCAACAACTCAAATATTTATGAACAGAGATGTAAAGTTATACATTAAAAAATTTTTTTAGAAAAGAAAACACTTTGAAGGTAATACTTACAATTGGCGTCCCGAAAGGAATGTAACCTGTAAGAGGACAGAGAGGAGAGTTGGGTTTTATAATCCCACCTGACTCTGCCCCACCTGCCTTTCAACTGGGAGGCCAGAGAGAATTCTGGCCTTGGTCTTGGCAGTGGCCCCAGGGAGAGGGCTCAGGTCAGTTAAGCGGGAGGCACCTCTAGCCCCAGACCTCTTCCCAGCCCAGCCCTCCCCAAGACAGAGGGCTCCCCTGTGTCCCCCGACCTCCTTGTCTCTGTTCCCCTCAGTCCTCACTCGCCCCCAAAGCCAGAGGCACATTCCTGAAGGAGGCACCTGCAGCGGGGGCGCCGCCACTCTGCACTTGGTGGTCCTCCTCCCACGATTTCCTCCGGGAGCCACGAAGCCCCGCCAGCCTCACCACAATGTCTCTGGAGGCCCTGGGACGTCCTCCTCCTTCCCTCAGCCTGTCTTTCTAAAACACACCCTTACTTTCCCAGCTTCATGACCATTTCTGGAAAGGGCGTTCCCTACCTACCTGAGATGTGTGCCTCTAAGTGCCAGAGCTCTTTGAATCTCTAGGGCCCTGGCTGGACATCCTCAGCAGAGCAGGAAAGGGCTGGCATGAAGTGCAGCTGGGCCCTGGCCCTCTCCCCACGGCTCAGGGCCCCCAGACTATGGCAAGGCCCCCTCCCCCAGCCTCACTGCTGTAGGTGGGCATGCTCCTGTCCCAGCCGCTAACTTACGGCAGCCACTCGCAGGGAACCACACTTGCACGGGTTACATCTAGAGCAAAGGTTGGTGTCCTGTGTGTGCATATTTGTACACATGAGCCTCCACTCTCCTACCTGCAACCCTCCAGGGAGAGGCCCAAAGACTGATCAGAGAGTCGCAGAATAAGCCAGTCTCAGGGGGAGAGCCTGCTATGGCCCCACGCAGCACTGGGGAGGACCGACAGCCACAGCTACAAGCGCCTTCACCGCCTTGGATTTCCTCACGGCAAAGCAAGGGTCACCGGGCACTAACTGCCCGTTTGCACAATGACATCATGTGCTTGTCTATTCTCTCAGCCCCATGAGTTCAGGCTCTCTGAGGGTGGGGACCCTGACTAACCTCCTGGACTGAGAACACCCACTGGTAGGGACCCTTCCTCCAGCCGCCTGAGGGCTTCCCAAGGCAGCAGCCACCAGCCCTCCCACCTGCCCTGTGACTCAGGGGTGGGGGATACACTCCGTTGCACTGAGAAACGGCATGGAGGAGGCATCAGCACGCTGGTGTGAGTCTGACCTCCGCTGTGTGACTCTGGACAAGGCCCTTAGCCTCTCAGAACCGTAGGCAGGACAACCACGCCGGCACCAGTCAGTGTACGGGCAAGTGCTTTCTAGGCCATTAAGCTCTACATTACAGAGCTGTCCCTCTAGTGACCACAGGGTAGGGACTTCCTGGGGGCAGGGATCTTACACCCATTCTCTCATTACCCTCTCTGCCCACTGGTCTCCAAAGAACGGGAATCCACCTCCCTGTGTGTGTAGTGGTACAAATGTAGTGCATACATTCAGAAGCGCAGGTTAAAAGTAGGATCAGAGACAAGGGAGTTAGTCTGGGGGTTAACTGCATGAAAAGACTGAGTAGGGAGCAGGGCTTGGAAGGAAGGCATGCAGTGTGCACAAGTAAGAGAGGAGTGGCTCATGGAAGGCAGGGCTTGCCCTAGCAGGCGTCACCCTGGGGCTGCTGCTGAGTGAGTGGGGTGTAACCTGGCATCGGGGGCACCAGATTCACCTGTGGAGGCCTCGACTCTACCCCAACTGCTCAGGCAGAAAAGGCAGACAGGCACATTTTAAAAGCTCCAGAGGCTGGCCAGTCCTGTATAGTTGAGCCAAAGTGACCATGCAGGTGCGAGTGTGGTCGTGTGTGTAACAGGCTCTGTACGTCCCTCAGGCCAAGCGCATCTGGACACTCCTGGAGCTGTGACCATTGTAATTGGCCCAGGCTAGGCAGAACCAGAGGTTCCCAAGGGCTTACCTGACATTCTAAAGGGCATGAAGATCTTCTCATTGGTGTCCGGGTGTAGAATAGCCTGGCAAGAGCCGGGAACAGAGCACAGGGTGACAGCTGGGGAGGGAGATGGGATATGGGAGAGGGGAGGGGGAGGACAGCTCCCCCAGGAAGACTTAGGTGGCCAATGGCCGTATCCCACCTTGCCTTGTGGCCAGTCAATCCTTCCCACCACTTGGGGCAAGAGAAAACCAAACATGGGCCATAAACAGAGCTTCTCCTCCTAACTAGTGCTCAAAGCTGAATGCAGCACAGAGCAGACCATGTCTACCTTGCAGGCCCTCTGTCCCCCATGCCACACACACAACAGGCCCACAATAAGGGTTTTGTGGAAGGAGCCCGTGGGGAAGGAGCTCAGGGGGCCCAGGGAAAGGCAGGCTGACCTTAGCTCTAGTCTTCAGAAATTCAGACCCTGGTGCTGGGGAAGAAAGAAGGGGGGTCGGGCCAGGGCAGGGCAGGGCAGGGTCTCTGAGAACAGCAGAAGGGAAGGAAAAGAATCCAAAATTGAATTACCTGCTTGATTTTCTGTGCACTCCAGAGCTGGAAGGAAGGAAGGGAAAGAGAGAGAGAAAGGAAAAGAAAAGAAAAAACAAAGATTAAAAGCACATATCAGTTTAAGGTCTCAAAGCCACATTTTCTAACCAAGGGATCCAGCTCCAAAGGCCTTAAGAGGCTCAGGTTGTCGTGGTTGCCCCAGGTCTGGCAGCTACCCTGGGCTGGAGGCAGGGTGGCATCAGGGGGTAGGTAGGAAGGCCAGAGATCCCAGAACAGCAGAGCTGGGGGATCTCACACAGATTATTTAAACCAAGGGTTCTCAACTCTGGCTGCGCTGTAAAATTACTTGAAGAATTCTTCCAGCATTTTCCTAACACTCCCTAGTTCATTTTAAGGTGTGGCCAGGTAAGAAGCCCTGATTTAAATGAAGATACTTCAGCTGTCTCCCAGAATCACTAGAGGCAGCACAGCATAATTTTTCAGAGCTACACAGACTGCCTGGATCCCTGGATTTGCCACTTCTACCTCTGAGCCTCAATTTCCTCATCTGTAAAATGGAGATAATAGCTGTGCTCTAACATTGTTGAAGAGGCATATGAAAAGTGCCTGGAGCAGTGCTGAACACATAGTAGTTGCTTTACAAGTGCTAAATCTTGTATATATTATTATTCCTATTTTTGTTATTGTTATAAGAAGGTTGTGTGCTTTCAAATGATTGAGGAGGTTGTCTCTTCCAGCATAGCATGGTGGGGATGGGCTGGAGAACAATTTGTCAATTCCTTCAAATGATAAAAATACTGCATTTCATTGACTCTAAGACATCGTTGATCCTAAGACATACTATTATGTGCCACTAAGAAAGAAAACTATGGGGCTTCCCTGGTGGCGCAGTGGTTAAGAATCTGACTGCCAATGCAGGAGACACGGGTTTGAGCCCTGGTCCGGGAAGATCTCACATGCCACGGAGCAACTAAGCCCGTTTGCCACAACTACTGAGCCCACGCTCTACAGCCCACGAGCCACAACTACTGAGCCCGCGTGCCATAACTACTGAAGCCCATGTGCCTAGAGCCTGTGCTCCTCAACAAGAGAAGCCACCGCCATGAGAAGGCCGCGCACTGCAACAGAAGAGTAGCCCCCACTCACCGCAACTAGTGAAAAGCCCCCACTCACCGCACCTAGAGAAAAGCCCGCATGCAGCAACGAAAACCCAATGCAGCCATAAATTAATTAATTAATTAATTAATTTTTTAAAAAACAGTGGCATAATGCCAAGACGTCCATCAGTTAAAAGATTCATCCCATTTAAGAGATGATAAAATGTGATAAAATAGCCTTTTTAGAATCAAGAAAATATGGCAAGTAAAATTTTACATTGTGGGCAAGCCAAAGGCCAGTGCATTTTTAACAGAGCAAGAAGGGCATGAGGTAAGAGGGGAGACGTGGTCAGCATTGATGTTTATAACTATTCCCTAAAACGGAATAGTTATGTTTCATTTATACGGCAATGTTGTCATCTGCGATATAAAGTAAGCTGCAGAATGCTACTGGGTAACGATAAGAGTTATAAAATTGATATACAGATCTTCTTCGACTTACAGTGGGGTTATGTGCCAACAAAACCCATTGTAAGTTGAAATTATTTAACATACCAAAAGTACCAAACGTCATAGCTTAGCCTGGCCCACCTTACATGTGCACAGAACACTTACATTAGCCTACAGTTGGGCAAAGTCATCTAACACAGAGGCTATTTCATAATATAGTACTGACTATCTCATGTAATTCATTGAATACTGTACTGAAAGTGAAAAACAGACTGGTCGTGTGGGTGCATAATGGTTCTAAGTGTATGGGCGGTTTCCCTCTCGATCTCGTGGCTGACTGACAAATGCAGCTCGCTGCCTGCCCAGCATCACGAGAGTATCAGACCACGTAACACTAGCCAGGAAAAGATCAAAATTCACAACTCAAAGTACAGTTTCTACTGAATACATATCATTTTCAGACAGTCATAAAGTCTATAAATTGTAAGTTGAGTCATCGTAAGTCAAGGACCATCTGTATTAAAGTTTATGCATTTTACTAACAGCGGTCCCTTAAGCCTAATTCACAGCCTAATCACTCTGAGTTTAGATACATTTCAAACATATTTGATTGTCTGCTATTCCAGACCCAGAAAGATTAGAGGCAGTAGATTTTGTGTGTGTGTGTGTGTGTGTGTGTGTGTGTGTGTGTGTGTGTGTGTGTGTGGTACGCGGGCCTCTCACTGTCGTGGCCTCTCGCGTTGCGGAGCACAGGCTACAGACGCGCAGGCTCAGCGGCCATGGCTCACGGGCCCAGCCGCTCCGCGGCATGTGGGATCTTCCCGGACCGGGGCATGAAACCGTGTCCCCTGCAACGGCAGGCAGACTCTCAACCACTGCGCCACCGGGGAAGCCCGGCAGTAGATTTTTTTTCTTAATTATATTTGAGGAACAGAGGGGACTAAAGAAAGAAAAACCAAATGTAGAATCACTGTTAGCCAAAGATGGTATGTGAGAGCATAACAGCAGAGAGGTAAAAAAAAATGATAAAAGGTTGATCTTTCTTTGCTCAGAAAGTGCCTTCTGCAGTGCATCTCACCACGTCCCAGCATCATCCCAGGCGCGACCCCAGGCCCTGGGCACAGACTCCTAACACCCCACGCTCTCCACCCCAAATCAGAATCTCCTGGGTCCGGGTCCCCTCACCCTGTACAGTCATAGCCCAGCTCCTCAGAGCAGGGGCCTGCCTTTGAGTGTCGGCCCCCACCATCTCCTAGAGCCATGCACACAGCAAATCTAAAGCTATTTATTTTTAAAAACAACTCAAGGTCTCTTCATACAATTCTTATAAATAAAGGAAAAAAGTCCCTATGATTCTGACGAACAGCCTGGGCTGAAAACACTGATCTAAGACATTAAAGAACAGTGTAAAGAGCAGGTGTTAGGACCAGACAGCCTGCATTCCAATCACTTACTGGATGTGTGGCCCTGGGCAAATTACTTTGCCTCCATGCCTCAGTTTCTCCATTAGTACCATGGGGTGTTGTTAGGGCAGGGCGGGAACTATGCTTGGTGCTCCTGGCAGCTGGCATTTCACTTTGGGCACACGGCTAAGTCTATGCGTTCCAGCCTCCCCCACAGTCAGATGGCCTCACATGTCCGGGTACTAGCTAATGGACTGTGGGTGGAAGTGGAGTTCACCACTTCCAGGCTTGGCCCCAAAGCCTCCCACAGAGGATCCAGAGGAGGACAATGAGGCCCTAGAAGACAGTAAAGCCAAAGGTAAAAGGAGCCTGGCCCCTGGACAATGGCATGTGCCAAGTTCCTGAGCTGCACTGGACTCTGACACGAGTGAGAAACAGACCTTACTGTGTAAGTCTCTGAAATCCAGGGGTTGTTTGTTACAGCACTTGGCTTATACCGACCGATACAGAGGTTCACCGAGACATGCATAGCTGAAATACTTGGCCCCTAGATCATGTTCCATAAATGCCTAACATAGAGGGGAAGTCGGTCAAATGAGCGGTATTGTGGTACGCGGGCCTGTCACTGTTGTGGCCTCTCCCGTTGCGGAGCACTGGCTCCGGACGCGCAGGCTCAGTGGCCATGGCTCACGGGCCCAGCCGCTCCGCGGCATGTGGGATCTTCCCGGACCGGGGCATGAACCCGTGTGCCCTGCATCGGCAGGCGGACTCTCAACCACTGCGCCACCAGGGAAGCCCGAGCAGTATTTTTTAAAAGGACTTAATTATTTTTCAAAATAACTTCATCTCTATTGTCTTATTCTTACAACATGCCTGTGAGGTGGGTAGACTACTTTCAGAAAAGGCAACTCATCTCAGAGAGACTAAGTGACTCAGTCATGGTTCCAGGGGCCTCGTGGCAGGATGGAGATGGGCACCCAAGCCTCCTTGCCTCCAGACTTGTGTCCCCCCTGTTCTCCAGAGGCCCTCTGGAGCACACCGATGTCTGGTCCGGCCAGGGTGACAGCCAGGCCTGAGGCACAAGAAGAGGAAGAAGTTTGGCTGACATCATCTGAGGTCCCAGAACCTCCCTTTGCAGCCGGGCAGCAGATGCTCCTCCCCAACACCAACACCTGTTCCTCCCCTCCCGCCCAAGTCCAGCCAAGCAGCCCTTGTAATCCATAGCTGCATCTGTGTCCCTCAGGTTAAAGGACTGCCTCTCCGCCCCCACCCAGAGAGCAGTGATGGAGACTCAGGCAGCACCGGCTCGGCAGCAAAGGCAGAAGTTCAGCATAGGTGTGAGCAGGCAAGGCCAGAAGCACAGAGCTCACAGGCGTGTTCTCCAACCGCGATGACACCTCCACACACCGCCCAGGCAGGCTAGTGTCACAGATAAGTGGCAATGGTCCCATTAACTATTTGAGTCTCATACTCAGAAATCTGTTTGCAAGTAAAGCTCAGAGCCACGCCCAGGGTCTCAAAGGTGGAGCCAGAACTACAGCTCGTGACCTGGGACACAGACTCATTCAGTCACATTTAGTGAATAAGTGTTATGTGTCAGACACCTTTCTGAGGGCTTTGTACATATTAACTTATTAATCTCCTCAACAACCCTATGAGGCAGGGACTAGTATATCACCCATTTTATAGATGTGGAAACCGAGGCACTGAGATATTTAGTGATTTGCCCAAAATCCCACGGCAGCACTGGGATTTGAGCCCGAGCAGTCCGGTTCCATAACCCCCACTCTTGAATCCCCATGTGCCATCTCTAAATGCTAGCATACCAGTGCATACTGTTCTGTCCCTTTAGGCATCTAGTATATATATGTGGAGATCTTTCCACATCAGAGCATGGAGAGCAGTCTTATTCTTCCTAACAGACACGTTGAATGAATATATTGCAAACTGCACCCTATTGGTGGACTTTTAAACTATTTCCCATCTTTTCTTTATGGTGATAAAATATAAATAACATTAAATTTACCATTTAACCATTTTTAAGTGGCAGTTCGGTGGCATTAAATGCATTCACATTGTTGTACACCACCAGCTATCTCCAGAATTTTTTCATCTTCCCCAACTGAAACTCTGTACCCGGTAAGTACTAACACCCCAGTGCTCCTTCCCTCAGCTCCTGGCAACTACCATTCTACTTTACGTCTCTGTGAATTTGACCACTCTAGATATTTCATATAAGTAGAATCATACAATATTTGTCCTTTTGTGACTGTCCCAATTTTTGCTATTATAACCATGCTCCACTGAATGTCCCTGGAGTTGTCACTATTATATCATTAGCACTTAAAGGAAAAGGATAAATGTATGCAGATATCTCTGGAAGGATACAGAAGAAACTGATGGTTACTCTAGGAAGAAGAAGTGGGAAACTGGGAGACAGGGAAAGGGAAACTTATTTTTTATTCTATACTTTTTTGATAGCTTTAGAATTCCGTAGATTGTTCACATGTTACCTACTCAAAAATGATTGTTAAAAATGTAAGAGTAACCACTAGAAAAAGAGAAATAGCAGGCACAACTTCCAAGCCCCTTATTGACCTCTATGGCATAGACTGTTAACTTTCCGACAAAACCTATGCCCCTTCGTCCACAGTAATAGAAAGGTAGCGGGCAGGTGGCTGACCTGCTGCACTACATTTCCCAGCCTCCTTTGCAGTTAGGCTTATCCATGTGACTGAGTCCTCCAGTGGCATCCGAGGGGAAGTGAGATGTGCCTTTCCCTGGCTAGCACCTCCCGGCCTATATTTGCTGTCACCGGCCTGTGAGCCAGAGCAAGGATGTGGCTGCAGTGCAGCCTGGGCTGTGCAGAGAGGAGGACCCAAGAAGATGGTGGAGAAACATGATGGAAGGAGCCTGGGTTCCTGAATGATCCTGTGGAGCAGAGCCACCTGCCCACCTGGAACTCAAACTATTACATGGAAGAGATAAACGTCTATCTTATTTGAGCTGGTGTGTTTTGAGATCATTTCATTACAGCAGTTAGTATAACCCTAACTAAGGTAATCCATTTGGAGTTTGGGAAACTGTTTCCCATGATGTCAGAGAAGCATTTCCAGCGGAGAGAGGAAGGAATGAGCACTAAGTAGTATTGAGGCTCTTCTCATGGCATCTGGCAGTGCTCCCACCTCAGGAGGTTTTGGGGTGAGGTGGGAGGGACAGCTCCATTTTAAATTAAACTTCCTAGTCATGACCTGATCTCATTTGGGTTCATCCCATCTCCAGGCTGCAGCAACAATAGTCAGGGTCGCAGATTTGGGGCCCGGCTTAGCCACTAACTCACATAGTCCTCCTGTGCAAGTCACCTCACTCCTTAGACTTACATTGTTTTTTTAATTTAATCATACAGGAGGTGGAAGCTAGTCCCTCCAGGGTCCCTTCTCGTCTGATGATGCAAGGCTCAGCTTACAGAGAGCACAGGAAAAGGACTCAGGTCTGACTCTTTGGGTCTGGGCTTTTCCCTGGAACCAGCTGGACCCATGGGTCGGATGCTGGATGCAGAAATGGCAGCAGATACCACCCACAAGCCAAGAGCTGGTTGCTAGTTTGCAGTTTAATGAGCCAGCCCTGCAAACAGGTTACAAGCAAGGATAGTCCTGGAATGTAAAGCATTTGATGGGAGGCCAAAGGAGATGCAATGGACAGTCCATCCACATTGAGAATTTAGGACGGGGAGGCCCCCGCGTCTTCTGTCAGCCCACCAAAGCAGTTCCACTTTAAAGTACAATTCCTCAGTGTGACCTGATCTCCTTTGGGCTCAGCCATCTCTCTCTGTGCCTCTGGCTGAACATTAAAAAGTGCAGCCCTGACCCCTTAGAACTTACTGGCTGCAGCGACAAACTAATGTGGATGTGAGACATTGGACCTTTCTTGATTTCTCAACTTGGAGAATGAGGACACAGAGGGTGTGGGGAAATAGTTGGGTGAGAGGTTGCTGGAACAATGTAGAAGTTTGCTGATTTCAGAAATGGCCTAAGTCTCAGCTGAGCTGTCATCTGAACCTATTAGAAACCCAGTGTGGAAGCCAAGGGAGGGGTAGAGAGCGGGCCCCAAACAAGCTTCAGGAGGAGAAGCCCTGCCTTCTCAGGGCAGAGACCTCTAGTGCCCAGACCCCAGATGGAGGAGTCACTGCCCAGGCCCTGTCCCCAGTCTGGTTCCTTCCGAGATGCTTCTCCAAACCTCTGAAGGAGCAAAGACAGAGCCTATTTAAAACAACCTCCAGAAGGTAATTAAACAGAGCCTGAAGGGGATCCTTCTGTAAGGCAGAGGATGCCTCCGTAAAACAACAAGAAATCTTCATAATTTATCGTTTGGGCCAATCCCATTATTCCTCACCATTAATTTTGCTGCCATGGTTACTCCCAGGTAATAGATACAAATGCATATCTAAGTGGGGCAAAGGTACTCCCCAGTTCTACAGATGAAAGGAGAAAGAACATCCCCACTCATTCTGCTACACAACACACATTAGCAGTCGCGACTTCCGTGTACACACAGCTTCTCTCTCTTAAGAGGCCAGACCCTGCAGTCAAACCATTTTCTGGGAATTGGAATTCCAGATCTCCTACTTGTGATTTGGGGCAATTTACTTAATCTTTCTGAGCCTCCATTTCCTCATTTGTGATATAGGAATATGAATACTTACTTTCAAGGTTCTTGTGACGATTAAAGAAAATTCATTTATCCAATAAATATTTACTGAGCACCTGTTATTTTTGCTGGGCACTGCTCTAGGCACTAAGAATATATCAGTGAAAAAAGAGACCAAAAATCTCTGCTTCTGTAGAGCTCACATGCTTGTGTGGACAAACAATAAAAACTATAAAAAGTAAATTTTCTCATATGTTAGAAGGATGAGGGCTTCAAGAAACATGGGAAAGTAGGACAGGGTAAGGATAGGGAGTGTGTACTAGTAGCAAGGATGGATTTTTAAAAAAATTTATTGCAGTAGGGTCCTCGCAAAAGGAGGGGTGAAGGATGGGGAATACTCGGGGGACACAGGAACACAGTGACATGACCAGGGCCACAGCTCCTGTCATAGGGGAGAGGGGTGAAAAGACCAGGGCTGGAGCTGGGGTGGTAGAGGGAAGGGGGAGACACTGAGGCTGCATCTCCCCACCCCCAGAAGCATCTCTAGTCCCTGGATCCCCCCCACTGGCCATGGGCCCCCAAAATTCCATCTCTTGTCCTGCCTCTGACCCTAGTGGCTCCTTCTTTTGCTTCCCTTGACTTTTCTTTCCCCGGAGAAATTCTCAAGTAGGATGATGTATAGTAAGGTGGTCAGGGTAGTTTTCATTGAGGTGACTTTGGAGGAAATACCTGAAGGAGGGAGTGAGCCATGCAGATATCTGGTTGGAGATTATTCTGTCCAGCAGAACAGCCAGTGCAAAGGCCCTGAGGCAGAGTGGGCCTCCCAAGCATGTTTGAGGGACATCAAGGAGGCCAGTGTGACTGAAGTGGACTGAATAAGGGAAAGAGTAGTAGGAGACAAAATGAGAGAGGAATTGAGGTGTTGCAGCTTGTGCTAAGGACTGTGGCTTTTACTCTGAGTACTATAGCTGTGGTTCTTAACAGGAGGGCAATTTTTCACCAGGGGCCATCTGGAAATGTCTGGTTGTCATTAATTGGTACCCAGTGGGTAGAAGCCAGGGGTGTTGCTAAATGTCCTACAGTGCACAGGACAGCCCCCACGACAAAGAACCATCCAGCCCCAAATGCCAATTGTGCTGAGGCCGAGAAACCCTGGAGCAGAGAACCGTGTAATGTATATTCTCACAGATCACCCCGAGTACTATATTGGGAAAGAGCAGAGGGGGCCCAGGTAGAATGGGGAGACCACCCGGGAGGCCACCACAATGACCCAGCCAAGAGATGAGTCTACAGTACCTAGTACAACTCCTAGCACATCATACATATGCTTCAGCTAATACTAATCACTTGCCTATTTTGTGCTAACAATAAGGCCCAACCTGTAGCTGCCCCAGAGGGGCTGGGTGCTGATCAGGACCTCAGAAGTCTCTGGCTAGGGGTCAGGGTAAGAGGTGGATGTCAGCCAAGCTTCTGACAATCCTGCTGATACCCAGAGAAGATTCAGGGTGCAAGTATTTTTAACTCTCCAGTATCTTCTCTTCTATTTTCAGCAAAGCCCAAACACAGCTGACCCCATTTCTGCTCTGCCAGGGGAGGAGACTGGCAGGATCTCTTACATCTCTGCTGCCCTTTCTTGGCAGGTTGCCGGCAGAATCCAATCTCCATGGGGCCTCTGAGCAACCAAAATGCTATGCTGGGTGCTGCGTAGGCTCGGAGTAAGGTGGGCAGGTTCCCAGCCTCTGGGGAATGTGTAATGATGGGTCAGAACAGCCACTCAGAAACCTACAGTGGCTCCCCAGAGACCCGCCCCCTCACTCCAGACCACCCCAGTCGCTCCCAAGCTGGCTTCCTTATAGGCAATTACCCCTCCCCATCTACCTGGCACAGAATGATCTGATCACAGTTCCACTGTCCTGCTCCTCCCTTGCTGCAGTACAACACAGCCAGCATCTCTCTGCGTTTCAAAAACTTTCACAGCCTGGCCCGAAACTTCCCAGCTTCCTCTCTCAACTTCTCTCCCTCTCTCTCTCTTCCTCTCATCACGCTCTCTCTCTCTCTCTCTCTCTCTCTCTCTCTCTCTCTCTCTCTCCTCTCTACTTCTCGGCCTTTGTCTGTGACTTACGGGGACATCCCTCCCAGGCCTTGGGTCTCTCCCTACGTTCTACATCCAACCACTTGCGTTCCCCTGCATGAAGCCCTTCCTCAGCACCTGCGTTCTCAGGAGTCTCTCACCACTGAACTCCTACTACCGTAGCATAACTCCAAACTGCCTCGCCACCAGCCTACCTCCAGGCATCTGCTTACCTGTGCACCTGCGTGGGAGCTGGCGGCGTGAGGACAGGGACCTGCCCCGCGCCCACCTGCTGCAGTGCCTTTCACGTACCAGGTGCCCCGCAGATGCCCATGACCTGGCCTGGCAGAGTTAACTGCACGGTGTGACTAGGGCTGCGAGACACGCACACACACCAAGCTCCTCTGACAGCACCCCTACCCCACCCGCTCACTCCGTCCCACGTTAGCATACACATTCCACTCCAGAGTATCACCTTCCCTTCCAAATCCACCTTCAGATAGTGGGTGAGAGGTGGGCATTGGATCTTCCAGGCCCAGCGTTCCTGTCCCACCACATACTAGTTATGTGACCTGAGGTAAGTAATATAATCTCTCTGAGTCTCAGTTTTCTTACCTTTAAAATGGGGTTAATATAGGTATCTACCAAACAGCGTTTCTGTGAAGATTAATTGAGATAATACTTGTAAAGTGTAAATATTAACACGGCTCCTGGCCCTTGGTAAGTTCGCGGTGAGTGGTGGCTCGTTACCCCGGTGGGAGCGTTCCATACTGAACCCCATCCATCTCCATCCATGTCAAACCATTCCAGCAAGGCCCTGGCATATAAAATGCACACAGCACAGCAAACATCCAGAAACGTAGCTGCCCGGGCTTACGTTTTTGCTCTCATCTATGGCTTTGTTGTTTAACTGATAGCTGCAGTCCTTATTAGGGTTCCTAGACCATCAAATTTCTACCTGTCAAGCCCAAAGAGTAAATTATACTTATTTTTATTTTATCCTCACGACTAATTTTTCATCGGTATAGCAACCTTTCAACAAGTTAACAGTCTCTCGAGGAGATATCAGTCACCCGCTAACCAAGGCCATCAGGGGAGAATAAACTATCAATCTGCTTGCACAAACCCCCTGGTGGGATGTTGTAACTGGAGGGCAGGTTAGATAACAAATTAGCGCATAGGATACCCAGTGGTGCCCATGACCTTGGGACAGGCCCACAGGCATCAAGACACAGCCACGGGCTTCTGACTCACACACCTGCAAAAGGACATCAGGGCAGGCACAGAGCCCAAGAACACACAAGGCCGCCCTCCACAATGAGGTCAAGAACCATCCTGGGCCTCTTCAGACAGCACAGGCATGACCCTTGAGCAGGGCCAGCCTGAACCAGGAATGGGGACTTCATGAATTCCCGACCGCTGAGGCTTCCCCAGATCCTGAGCTGGTATGTCACCACCCATCCTTTCTTCCTGTGGCTCTGGAAGCCAGAGGGGTTGTGGCTCTGCAGATGAGGCCCAGTGAGGAAAGCACTGTGAGATCTGCAGCAGAGCCCAATCCCAATGCTCTGGGGAGCCAGGAGGGTGGGGGATGGGCAATCTGCTTCTTAGGGGGACTGAGAAGCAGGCCCACACCTAGAGCACTGTTCTACCCAGCCTCCAGATGGACACTGCAGGCATTACCAGCGTGAGCCAGAACCGGGAAGTACAGCTAGTGCCAGGGCCCCCCCACCCTCTCCCCTCTCCCCTCCCCTCCCCTCAGCTCCCTGGAGGCACATGGGGGCTTTCAGGATAGAAAACAAAGGAGGCCCAGAAAACAAGACAGGCAGCTTTAAGCTACTGAAGGGAGCAAAGAGGGGAAACATGGCCTCATTCCCCAAACTCTGAAAGCAGGAAGGAGTCCCAAGGGGCGAAGACAGGCTAGAGGGGAGCTTGGGCTAGGAGCAGACACAGGATCAGGAAGGGCCGGGAGGCTGGACCACCCCTGACACGTGCACGAGGAGCTGCCACAGTCTGAGGACTACTCTGGCCTAGAGGGGGGCGTGTCAGGTCACACCACCCAGGCTCCTCGGTGCCCACGGCCAGAGGGCAGCACCACGCTCAGGAATGGGGAGATCCCAGCCTGCCCTCCCTGCTGACGGCTGCCCCCAACTCAGCAGGCAGCGCAGACACCTGAAGACGGACCCTGCCTTACCAGCACTGCAGCGGCTCACGTCACTTCCAGGGCCCCGCACAAGGACATCTGGCCAAGGGGCTGCCTCTGCTGGCACCTCTGCCCTCCCTCCATGTTGTGGGCTGCAGTCCAGCACATTCGCCTGTCCCTTCCTCTGGAGGCCCCATTCTCTCTGTGTCCATGATGTGCTTCCTCACCTGGACTCCTCCTATCCACCACCTCCTCCTCACCAGACCCTGCTCATCCCTCAAATCTCAGGCTAGAAATCTCTTCCAGACTCCCCTAGTCTGGGCAGGTTACTCCTCCCTCCGTTCTCCCACAGCATCATGTGTTTTCACTGTCGTTGCCTAGATTCTGGGGAGTCCACGAGGCAGGACCCTCCTCTAGCTTCTCCCCTCCTCTCTCCCCAGGCCCTAGCACCAACACTGGCCTGTAGGTGCTCCATAAATACATAGTGAAACAAACTGGACTGGGGAGGGCTGATGGCTTAGCTACCTACCCTATGGAACACCCCACCAGGTACTAGTGTGTCACGTGGCAGCTTGGGCTTTGTACCTAAAGGTGCTAGAAGGCAGGGGCGGTGTCTCAAAGAGTCACCAACAGAACAGAAGAGAAGACAACAGCAGAGGAGGGACAGCAACATGTTTTGGATGGAGAATGAGTAGAGTTTTAGTAACTGATCCAGCAGAGAGGAGGAAGCCTCCCCTCAATGCCCACAGAAGGTACACTTAAGAAGCTGGGCCATGGGACTTCCCTGGTGGTCCAGTGGTTAAGACTTTACGTTCCAATGCAGGGGGTGGCGGGTTTGATCCCTGGTCGGGGAGCTAAGATCCCACATGCCTCGCCGCCAAACACCAAAACATAAAAACAGAAGCAATATTGTAACAAATTCAATAAAGACTTTAAAAATGGTCCACATCAAAAAAAAAATCTTAAAATAAAAAGAAGCCAGGCCACCACCCCCAGGGTACCAGCAAAGTTCAGGACTTGGAGGGACCAAGCACCCCAGGAACAAAGAGTTAATCATAGGGCTAAACACAGGGAGTTGGTTGAAAATCTGTATTCAAAGCAGTAGAACCCTTCGGCCTTCCCCACACAGCTAGGTGACTCTTACCGCCCTCACCTGTATCCCCCAGACAAAGGAAGTTTATCAACCTTCTGGAGAAACTGAATCCAAGTGACTCCAGACTTGGGAACACTAGCCCAGTGGAGAGCGGGAGCAGGTGAGTCTACAAGCAGGGAAATTAATGAAAATCTGCAAAGTGAATATTGGGACTCCAGCCTCCTTCCCCTACTTGCCTTCCAGAATGTAGACCAATGAGAAGATACTGTATTTACAAAACAGGAAGAGGATCCTGTTAAAAAGAACAAAGAAAAGAAACAATCAAATAGCTCTCAGAAATTAAAATTATACTAGCTGAAGTTAGAAATTCAATAGACATGTTGAATATAATCTCAAGGAAATTTCCTGTAAAGCCAAGCAGAGGGACAAAGTGAAGGAATAGGAGAGAAGAAAAGGATAAGAAAATCTGAGTGTTAAGCTAATATGTTGAATATTTGACTAATAGGAATTCCAGAATGGGAAGAAATCATCAAAGAAACAGTATAAGAAAAGTTGCCAGAACTGAGAGAAAGGAGTCTTCAGATTGAAAAAGGTCACCAGGAACCCAAAATAATGAATTTTAAAAGAGATGGCATTGTGGAATTTTAGAAATAAACTGTATAGATAAAGAGAAGATCCTAAACATTCCAAAAGAGAGAAAACAGGTCACTTGCAAAGAATCAGGAATAAAATAGCATTGGCTTTTTCAACAGCTAGACTGGAAGCCAGAAGAGCAATGTCTTCAAAATTCTGAAGGAAAATGATTATCAACCTAAAAATTGGAATTTTCTCCTCAGCCAAACTGTCAGTTAAAGCTGAGTGCAGAATTACAATTACAAATTACCTTTTTTTCAGATCTAAAAGGATTCAAAATTTTCTTCCCATTTGCCTTTTTTTCAGGAAGCCACCAGAAGAGGTGTTCCACCAAAATGAAGGTGTATACCAAAAGGAAGGCCTGGAGCTGGAGGGAGGTGGGCTGCAGAAATGAAAATTTCAGAGAAAAATAATGGAACTGAAGGACAGGAGTCTTCAGATTGAAAGGAGGCACTGAAAATATCAAAAGGCTGCTACAGGGTGCAGTAAGAATTTGAGATGGTACAAGGAAAACTATGTTAATGAGAAAAAGTGAGGCAATTATTAAATCCAGGTACAACATAAAGTCAAAAAGGAGAGGAAACATAATCATGTACAACAACGTTGTAATATTACTCATATAATTGTAATAATGTGAATATTGAATATCCATAAACCCCAAAACTATGATAACTATTTGGGGAGGGTGATGAGGGTAGGGGAGAGAAATGTGTTTATGGGAGTGAATAATAAGAGAGCTGAATCCTCAACTACCATAATAGATAATACAAAAGAACTACTTGAGAAATAGCGGTATAGATAAGCATGTTAGTTTGAAATATAGGTTTCTAACTGAAGAAACAGCTAACAGTATTTTCTTCTGGGGAATAGAAATGGGAATTGAGGAGGGATGGGGCAACATACTATTTTTCCTTACAAGTGTTTTAGTACTCTTTGACTTTTTGAACTATGCACATAGACTACTTTGAAAAAAAACTGTGAAATTAATTTTTAATAGATTTTAAAATAAAGCTTATGAACAAAAAGAAAAACTTCAGCACATCAACCATCTGTCTCTACAGTCACTAGAGCTCTAGAGCTGCCGTCTAAACTACATCTCTCTACCCTTCCCCCAAACTAAACAAAACCATCAACATTTCAATTAGTTCTAATTCAAGTTCCTACATGATATAAAAAAAATGAAATTACAGTGTTTTAGCCTCTTCCCCACCATCCTCCCCAATCTTTCCCACCCTCAATTTGAACTTTTGGGTAGTGGTATGCTGGTAAATGTTTAATACTTGATCCTTCGAGAAAAAAGTCCTGATTTATAGTATTTGCCAATTTCCATGGTGTAAATTCTCCTATTGTGGATTATTTCAAGCCATCACTATGATGTCACTGAATGTGGAATTGGGAAAAGATGCACACGTTAGCTCCAGCAAACTACTGCCTTAGGCCTCTCTAGCCCTTATCAGCCTCCCTACCAGACCCAGGTTACAGGAGAGACTTGAATATCCCTTCCAAAAAGCCAGAAGTCCACAAGGGATGGAGCAGCAGTAGAAGTGCATTCTGAAGGGAAGAGAAGTGGTTCTGGCTGCAGGGAGGGGGTGGTGAATTTGCCACCTTCCTTTCCCTCCCCACCTCTAGCAGAGTTACCTGCTCGTTAGTAACCCCCGGACGCAGGGTCCCATGCTTGTAGTCTTCCAGCAGCTGCACAGCCTCTCTGAGACGTCTCTGCAGGCAAAGAAAAGGGACATTGAGGGACACACATCCAGGGCTCCGGCAACCCTTTCCTTGCAGGGGTGCATCAGTACTGATCAAGCACTGACTATATTTACAGTGTACAAGGACTGCCCTCCGGTTCATGGGACTCACGCAAAACATTAAAGAAGGCTACAGCCTAAATGTCCTTTCATAGGGAAATGGCTAAATGGCAGTGGCATAATAATACTATGGAACGTTATTCAACAGTTTAAAAGTAAAGTAGATCTACATGGCCATATCTCCAAGATTTTTTTTTAAGTGAGAAAGCAAATTGCAGAGCTGTATGATGCCGTTCATTGTACCAAACAAACAAAACACACACACATAGAAAACAATATTTCCTATGAGAATACTTATGTGAGAAGATGCATCAAAAATGCTCTAGGGGCTTCCCTGGTGGCGCAGTGGTTGAGAGTCCGCCTGCCGATGCGGGGGACGCGGGTTCGTGCCCCGGTCCGGGAGGATCCCGCGTGCCGCTGAGCGGCTGGGCCCGTGAGCCGTGGCCGCTGAGCCTGGGCGTCCGGAGCCTGTGCTCCGCAATGGGAGAAGCCACAACAGTGAGAGGCCCGCAAAAAAAAAAAAAAAAAAATGCTCTAGAAGGAGACCCACCAAACTGGTAACAGGGGTTACCTCAGGGTAGGAGGAAAGGGCTCAGACTTGGCAAGCGGTGTCGGGAGGAACTTTAATCTTAATTGTAATATTGAATGTTTTTATAAAGAGAACATATTTATGTAATACTTATATAATTTTTCCCCAACATTTAAAAGACACTAGCAGAGATTTACATACTAAAATACATATGCCACAGTAACTGATGGGGAAAGAAAAAAATAAAAGGATAGAATTGTTATGATTTTTAAAATCTTAGGGGCTTCCCTGGTGGCGCAGTGGTTGAGAATCCACCTGCCGATGCAGGGGACACGGGTTCATGCCCCGGTCCGGGAAGATCCCACATGCCACTGAGCTGCTGGGTCCATGAGCCATGGCCCGTGAGCCTGTGCGTCTGTGCGTCCTGAGCCTGTGCTCCGCAATGGGAGAGGCCACAACAGTGATAGGCCCGCGTACCACAAAAAAAAAAAAAAAAAAAAAAAAAAAAAATCTTAAAAGCTAAAGAGACAGCAACAGTAAGAGAAGGCAGCCCTTATCCACCGAAAGACTTGTGTAAGTGAAAGGCTTGCCATATTCATAGTGGCACTCTTCAAACAGCCCCAAACTGCAAACAATTCAAATGTCAGTAATAGATTAGATAAGTAAACTGTGGTAGATTAGATAAGTAAACTGTGGTTTATGCACACAATGAAATATTATACCGCATTTAAAAAAGCAAACTACAAATATATGTTACAATGTGGATGTGTTACAATCTTCCAGATTGGCACCCCAATATCTCTCATCCCCCATATTCTTCTAGAACTTTCCCACATGCCCCATCCGGAGGTACAGTCTATGTCCCCTCCCCTTGATCCTGAGCAGGACTTTATGACTGCCTCAACAATAGAGTATAGCCAAGGTGAGGCTATGTGACCTCTGAGGCTAGGTCATAAAAATGCCTTGCACTTCCACCTTGTTCTCTTGGGATGCTCACTCTCTTGGAACTCAGCCATCATAGTGTAAGGAAGCCCAGTCAGACTACTGAGAGACCCATATGGATAAGAACTGAGGGCCTGGGGCTCCAGTTAAGCCACCAGCTAATGGTCAGCACCAACTTGCCTGCCGTGAAAGTGAGCCATCTTGAAATGGACCTTCCCCAGTCAAGCTGCCCTAGCCGAAGCTGCATGGAGCAGAGACAAACCATCCCCTCTAAGCCCTGGCCAAACTGAAGATCAGTGAGGAAAAGAATTGCTTTTTGTTGTTTCAAGCCACTAAATTTTGGGGTGATTTGTTACATAATAATAGAAGGCTGATACACATAATGATAAGCAAAAGAAGGTAAACACAGAAAAGTATATATAAAATTCATGGGACTTCCCTGGTGGTCCAGTGGGTAAGAAGACTCCACGCTCCCAGTGCAGGGGGCCAGGGTTCGATCCCTGGTTGGTGAACTAGATCCCACACGCATGCCACAACGCAACTAAAGATCCTGCATGCCACAACTAAACATGCCACTATGAAGATCCCACGTGCTGCAACTAAGACCCAGGGCAGCCTAAATAAATAAATAAATAAATAAAGTATATATAAAATTCAAAAACAGGCAAAATGCAGCTATGGTGGTAGAGGTCATTATGGTGTTACGTTGGGGTGGGGCGGGGGGTGGTGGTACTGACTTGGAAAGGGCATGAGGGAACCCTCTGGAATAATGGAAATGTTCAATGTCTTGATCTGACTGGTGGTTACTTGGTATAAACATATGTCAAAATCCATTAGGCCATACACTTAAGATTTGTGCATTTTCCTGAATGTAGGTTATAGCTCAAAAAATCAACAATAAACAGTGACAACAGTGAGAGAAGGCAGCCTATGTCAAGGTCAGATGAGGAACCCAGGCGTCAGGGATGCTCATCGTGGGGGAAGAAACCCAGGGAAGCCACCGTGTTCCCCTTTGACCAAGGGACAAACCTGGCTAAGGAAGGGAGTACAGAGAGACCTCAACAGAAGCCCCTGGTCTAAAGGCAGCATGCAGCCCCAGGGAGGGCACCCCGGGGGGCATTTGCTGAGCAGGCTGACAGTGGTCACATAGGATGGGAAATGAACAGCCACCTCCTGTACTGAAATAGCAGGACTAACTGCCAGTCCAGACAAGCCAGCCGGGCTGTCAGAGGGCCAGGAACACTTCTCACTTGGGTGTAGCCTGACGGCTGGAAAGCACTGCCTCTCCCCTTTCAAATATATGCATATCAATCCCTGCATTCCAGAGTCCTTTCCCAGAATCTGTTTGTTTCCAAAGTACAGATAGCTTTGTGTTTTTTGTTTTTGTTTTGCCAGTTATACTAGTAACCCATGCTGTTTAGAGAAAATGGCAGAAAAATTGAAAGCACACAAAAATATTTTAATCACCTGTAAACACACCACTTGCAAAAGTGATGATTTTCCTTCTAGACTTAATACATTTGTTTTTCATGTTGACTGTTGGTTTTAACTTGCTTAGGGTCACACAGAAAGTGAGCGGTTTAGTATTCAAGCCCAGAGTTTAGTCAGACCCTTGCTGTCCCTGTAACCCCCCAAAACTTCCTAGTGATGCAGCCAGCTCCCCACCCCAAGCCTGCTTCCTCCCAGCCTCAGCCTCTGCCCCGACAATGAATGCTCTACTTTCCACCCTGAATGGTGAATGGCCCCGCTTTCTCATTATTTTCCCACTCCAGGGATTCTCCTGAGTTCCTCTAAGAACCTGGCCAGATTCCATCTCATTTGACACGGTCATCAAAGGGAGGCCTCTTGTCTCAGGAGTAAGTTCCAAAGAGCCCTGATCTTGGCATGCATTGAGAAAGAACCAAATCCAAAGTTTCTCAAGGCAAGTCTGCGAATGCAGGACTGGGGAAAGCTAGAATGTGCTTTTCTGCCTCTGGGCCTTGCTAAGCCTCAGCTTGGCCCCCCAGGTCAGAGGCTGAGGGGTTGGGGCTCCTAGAGCCTCTGTGGGACAGGCAAGGCCCCAGGTCACTTGTCTTGAGAGGTCCCTGAGGGCTGGCTGTCCTGGGAGCTGGACTCCTCACAGCAGAGAAGGGGATAGTTTTCAGGGAGACTTAAAGGATAGGTTTGCTTTAAAACCCTCCTCTCACCCCAGTGCACTGTGATGCTTGAGAGGGATGGGGAAAGCTGGAGGTCAATGGCAGGGTGAACTTTGTAGCAGGTCTTTTCAACCAGGAACAAACAGGCAGCTAGGCCCTCAATGCAAAGATGGTGAGGGGCCCAGCTGGCTTGGAGACAAGGCTGCAGGCTCTTCTCTGGAGCCCTGGGCTGGGGGAGGGACGGCTCAATGTTGCTTCCCAGACTCCATCACCAGACTGCCAGAAAGTGTCACAGCACGTGTATTTGATGGGGCATGGTCTCCGGAAACTCCTTCAGGAAACAGGCACCTGGGAGGTCTGTTTCAGGGCAGAGAATTTGAACAGAGGTCCCACTCCAAGGCCCTGAGGGGAAGAAAGAAGCAAAAGGGCAGGCATGGAGTGTTAGGGTGGTGGCAGAGAGGCAGGAGACCCTGCTGGACAGGAATGGGGATGGTGGGACACAGGAAGGAAAGGCACAGAAAAGAAAGATGAGGAAAGTCATCAGAAGCAAAGCTAATCTAGTTTTGAGGGAAGAGGGTACCCTGTAGCCCATGCCCAAGCTCAATGGAGACTGAGTATAATCCATGCTTGTCTAGGGAGGATGTCAAAATGATTTAAATATTTATTATAATATTTAATATGTTAAAACATACGATGGGAGTGACAGCACCTGGTCAGGATGTGAGGAACACCCAGAAACATTTCACCTCCACTTCTGATAAAGGACGCACCCACTCCCCAGGTGGCACCTGCAGGTTCCCACCTCCTGATCTTGCCTATACTGTTCCCCCCCACCCCTTGGGGAGAAGGACATCCTTCCTCCCCAACAGTCTATCCCCATCCCCATCCATCCTTCAAGGCTCAGGGCCATCTTCTCCAGGAATCTTCCAGAAATGTTCTCTCCGTCCTCTGAACAGCCAGAGAGCATTTGGTTTGCACCTCTCTGAGGTCCCTGACCACTTACCAGCATGTGCCCATGTTATCTGTCAGAGACTGCAAGGTGCAGGGGGCAGGGGACTGGTTTTAGGTATCTTTACAGAACTACAGGACACACCTACCCCAGCCCATCACCAGCACAGGGCCACACATAATGAGCATTTAACAAAAAGGAATGACTGAGACTGCTGGGGGGGAGAAGTGAAGGGTATGGTCAGGGTTAGGGATCCAGGTTCCAAAGCAGCAGGCCAGAGTTCCTCAATGATGATGCTGGTTTTACAGAATCCTGGGATTCCAAGAGGCCATGCATGTCCAGTTCACAAAGGATGTGGATGAGAATACCCCTGTGTGTGAATATTACAGAATCCCGTAGGCATTCCTTTCTCTGAGACATTTGGGGCCCGAGCGGGAAGGGCATTTTGGCACCCAGGGTCACAGAGTGGGTGGGTGGCACCTAGGAACACCAAGTCCCCTCAATCCCAGCTCTGGGCCATTTCTATGAGACATTAACACAGAAGAGCCTCCTGTCCTCATGACAGTCCGTAACTGAGAGAGGGGTGGTCTCCCAGAGAAACCACAGCAACGCCTGCATCCTGAAAAGCTGATGCCTACTGGGGCCGGGCACCCCAGGTAAGAAAGGGAAGGAGAAATTGCACACAGAGAAATTGCACAGCATGTTTAGCGAAAGTGGTACAATTGAAACATGGCATTTCAGGCAGTCAAAAGTTAGGGAGACTCAAAGCTTGCAGAACTTTAAAAAAAAAAAGGGGGGGGAGGGAGGAAGGAAGGAAGGGGAGTGTCAATGGTCTGGGGAGAATGAATTGGCAGCGGGGGCGGGGGGCGGGGCCTGCAGATTACCTCATGTCCTGCCCTGATGCTGAGTATTTGATTGCTCTCACCTGGGCCAGTCTTGCATCTGACAAGGGCAGGCCCGCGCATGCTTACCTTGTCTGCAACCACAGCTTAAACCATTTCTTTGTGGCTCCCAAGTAGTGGAATTTGGGGGCCAAAGCTAATGATTTCTGTGCATGCAGACTCTCAAGCCCTTCTTTCACCTTCCCTCCCGGCGGACCCACGGGGTTATCTGTGCTGAGACTGGTTCTTGGCTCCCACCAAGAAGGAGCTACCCTCTGGGAGGCCCAAGGGAAGGGGAAACCAGGGACACATGGGGAGAGCTCTGTTTCCCTGTGGCCGACCTCTGGTCACCTTCAGGACACTGATGTGAGGTAAACCCATATAATTCTGGCAGCATGACAGGTGGTACAGCCATTTAGAAAATAAATCTGTCCAGCTACCCCAAGAACTATAAAAACAATCATGATCTCCAGCCTGGATACCCTACTCTTGGGAATTTTTTTCTAAAAAATAAATTTAGCAGAAATGAAAAATGATTTGCCGGAGACTATCTTATGCAGGAAAGCAAAAGGTAGGAAACAACCTACCTGTTAGACCTAAAAGTCTAACAGGGATGGTTATTTAAACTATAAGACATGATTTCCCAAAATTATACAGGCCTGGATATAGATGATAAAAAGTCTGTGTTCAATGTAATAAGTATGCCAAAAACAGATACAGATGGGCAAAAACCTAAAGTGTATAAAGGCACTGACATTTGGAAATTTTTAAATTAAAAATTCCATTAAAAATTTTAAAATTAGGGCTTCCCTGGTGGCACAGTGGTTGAGAATCTGCCTGCTAATGCAGGGGACACGGGTTCGAGCCCTGGTCTGGGAAGATCCCACATGCCGCAGAGCAACTGGGCCCGTGAGCCACAACTACTGAGCCTGCACGTCTGAAGCCTGTGCTCCACAACAAGAGAGGCCGCGATAGTGAGAGGCCCGTGCACCGCGATGAAGAGTGGCCCCCGCTTGCCACAATTAGAGAAAGCCCTCGCACAGAAACGAAGACCCAACACAGCCAAAAATAAATAAATAAATTTTTTTTTAAAAAGGCAGTAGAAAAAAAAATTTTTAATTAGACTATCTGATGCTGTCTAGAATGCATTTAAATGGACATCCTTACTTACTGCTACTGAGAGCATAAACTGATATAATCTTGGTACAGGTTGGTACAATTTACAGGGCAATTTGGCAATATATATCAAAAGCCTTAAAATGCCTTTCATTCAGAAATTCTACTTTCAGGAATTTATCCAAAGGAAATAAAGAGAAATATGGGGAGATTTACGTACAAAGGATATATATTGCAATATTATTTATAATGGCAAAAGACTTGAAACCACCCAAATGGTCAATTGAGAAAATGATTGTTAGAGAATTAGCCACATGATGGATTACTATAGTTATTAAACACATTTTGAAACAACATTTAATGACAAGGAAAAATGCTCATGATAAGCTACATGGAAAAAAACAATATATATCATGTATACATATATCACATATGATTTTAAATATATATATTTATGTATGTATACATATATATACATAATATACACACAGATCTTCCTTGACTCATGATGGCGTTCATCACGAGAAATCCACTATAAGCGAAAATAGCTTTTTTTTTTTTTTGGCCATGCCACGCAGCATGCAGGATCTTAGTTCCCCGACCTGGGTTCGAACCTGTGCCCCCTGCAGTGGAAGCATGGAGTCCTAACCACTGGACCTCCAGGGAATTCCTGAAAATATCATATCTTAAGTTGAAAAAGCATTTAATACATCTAGCCCACCGAACCTCATAGCTTTGCTTGGCCCACCTTACACGTGCTCAGAACACTTACATTAGCTACAGTTGGGCAAAATCATCTAACACAGAGGCTACTTTATAATAAAATGATGAATATCTCATGTAATTCATTGAATACTGTACTAAGAGTGAAAAACAGAATGGCTGTGTGGGTACAGAATGGTTCTAAGTGTATCGGTGGTTTCGCCTCGTGATCACGTGGCTGACTGGGACCTGTGGCTGCCATGGCCTAACAACACGAGAGAGTATTGTACCGCATATCACTAGCCCGGGACATGATCAAAATTCACAACTTGAAGTATGGTTTCTACTGAATGTGTATCGCTTTCACACCACCATAAAGTCCATCTTAAGTTGGGGACTGTCTGTACAGAGATAGAGTGAGATATAGATACATCTATATCTATATCTATATACACATTATACAAACCATCCTAATTTTGTACATATACATATACCAGACTGTTCATTGTGATTATTTCTTGCAGGTGAGATAATGAGCAGTTTTTATTTTCTTCTTTAGACTTTAATATTTAGAGATCACTACCCACATCACATCAAGAGGCCCACAATATCAGTTGTTTTCATTGTTAGTGATGCTGCCTCGTCACCTGGTTAAAGGGGTGTCCTCCAAGCTCTCCACTGTAAAGGTACCTTTTCCCCTTAGTAATTGCTAAATAATATTTGGAGGTGAGACTTACCTGAAAGCAAAAGAATATCCTGTTTCCCAGCAACTTTTACTCTATGAAAATAGCATCCATTAATGATCCTTGTCAAAATCAGTTATTTTGTTGAGGATTACACAATGTTTATTTCCTTCTACATTTATTAGCTGACATTCTTCTGTGAATATGAGCTTCCCTCTTTCACATTTTTAGTTTTACTATGGACTCATGGATTCTTTTTCTTATTATTCAATGTATTATAATCCATTGTTTTTCCTTTTCTTAATGTTCGAATTGTCCCAAATGTGGCTAGTGGGATGCAGCCGCTTCCTGTTCCTGTGTCTCCATCAGTCTATGAACAATTTCTTAATTTCTGTAGCAAGTCTCTTTGCCTTGGGTGTGGATTTGGCCATCTCTCTAAGAAGCCCTGGGTCCTTTTTGTAAGTAATGGTATTTAGAAACCAAGATCTGAGTGCTAAGTGTGTTCATTGTTACTGGGGTATCATGGACCTTTCAGTGAACAGAGCCAGGAAATTGAGAAATATAAATGTAAGTGTGTGTGTGTGTGTGTGTGTGTGTGTGTGTGTGTGTGTGTGTGTGTATAAATCATAAGTTCATATTGATACCTCTAATTCACATACAATATCACATAGTTTTTGTCTTTTCCCCTACTCCATATTTGTACCTCCCTACTCCCATGGTGAGAACCCTGGTTCCCAACATCAATATAACGATTTATTCTGTCCTACGATACACCCAAAATAGTTTCAGATTACTACACCCATACTAATAATCAGTTGGTGTTATTAACACTGTTTCAGTTGGTTTTCTACGTCCTTCAGAATGATAATCTGCCAACCATTCATTCTCTTAAATAATTATTGAATTCAGAACAGCAAACCCCTTTCATCTTCAGTTCATAATTTAAAGTAACTTAGATGTCAGCTGGTACAGCCTTGCCCTTAGGGATCTAAATCTAATTCCATGACCTATGTGGAAGGACAAATCTAGGGCTTCTGCCAGGTCCTGGTGGTTTCCTTCCTCAGGCCCAATCCGGCACACACGGCACCCTGACAGTAGACTCACAGCCCCCCAAGATCCCCCAAAGAATTCACTCTTGCTGGACTTCAGGAACCAGGCTTCAGGAACCAGATTTTATGACAATATCACAGGAATGATGGTAGAGGGGACAGCAACTTTCAAAAGCATGTATGACCAATCTCAAAAGGGCCCCCAGACACTAGCCTTTCAGTTCATCATGGTTACTCACTCTCCTTCCCACTGTTTTTCCCTCTTGTTCCTTCTCTCTCCTCTCTTTGGGAGGATCAAAAAGCACAATTCTTCCCCCTCTGTCAAGCAGGCAACCTCCTCCCTTTCTGAAGCCTTGCTCAAGACATTCTTAGAACAATGACAGCCTTCTTCCTAAGAGAAATTATGGTGAATAAAATTTGCTCCACCTCATTACACATACAAGGGTTGGAATCCTTTTAAAGCTTGGTCAGTTATAAACTGCCAACAAACAGCTGCAAAACTCTCTCAAGATGAGTCTATCCATTGACTCAGCTAATGTCCCTCAGAACCGGGTCACCAGAAGGCTCAAGCTGCCCAGGATCTTTCCACCTCAAGACACTCTGGCTTCCAGAGCCACCTCCTCATGTTCTCCACTCTCCTCCCGTCCTCACAGATGAACAGGCCTGTCCAGATCTCCTCCCCCTGGGCAACTACCACCCCACGCTCCCTCCCAGGACAACCAGCCAAGGGCCCTGGGAGAGAAACAGTGCTTAGAAGACATAAGCCATGGTCTGTGGACTGAGCCCAGCAGGAGGGGGAACTGGCCCTCCTGGTAGCACCATAGTTTTGGGGGGAGGGGCTCAGGTAAGAGATTCTTTCCTCTTGGTGCCTCTAATTTCTCACTGTTTCCATGCAGATGGCTTTGCTAAGCAACCTGCCTGGACTAGAGCCAGGGAGGGCATGAAGGGCCCACTCGTGGCCCTTCCAGATTTTTTAGGGCCTAGAAGATTTTCTGTGGGCAGAAAATTTCCAAAAGGCCAGCAAGTAGTATTGGAAACAGTTCCCAGCTGGGATGCAGGAGGGAGAGGTCTAGTTCTTTCCAGGAAGCCTATCAGAATCTTTGATGAGGGGAAGAAGCATGTGAAATTTGAAAAATATTCTAAAATTTCTGTTGCACTGGTTATTTCCTAGTCAGTAAATAGTTAAGTTTCCTTGACATTTCAATTAATAATAAAAAAATGTATGAGATTTTTTAATCTACTGATGGGGAAATAGGGAAAAGATGGTTTAGTGATATACAAGAATGCTGGGACCTTTCAAAATGCAAGAGTTGAAGAAAAAAATGTGGTACAGGAAGAGAGCAGTAAAAATAAATGGTCTGGGAATGAGAGGAGGGTGGACTGGAGAGGGGGGGCTGTCAGCAGCACAGGCGGCGTGCTGCTCTGCAGCTGCCCACCCGTCCCCAAAGTCCCTGCCTGCTTCTGTTAATCAGGGGAGCCCTGAAGAACCTCCGGACCTCCCAAGGCTCCCTCCACCATCTCTCAACGTGCCTCGAAGTCCACCCTTAATAAGCACTGGCCTTTACTGCCTCCTCCATCAAGCAGCTGGCATTTATGTTGGGATTTGTGTTGCAACTCTATCTAGCTGTGCACCGTTTGGGAGCTTTCAAGAAAGACACATAACCTAGGCTAGGTAAGTAGTTTCTCTAGTTTGGTGCTCTTCCAAATTTTTATGGAATCACTTTGATTACTGCTTAGGAGAATCTAGACAGGGCCCAGAAGTACAATAGCCTTGCCCTTAAGAGGCAGTACATCCAGGGGTAAAGTCAGCCAGTTAAATACTTGAGTCCTTCATCCTTCCTGAGATACAGGAGGAAATCACATATCAGGGTAATTCCCACATTGCCTATTACTGGGCTGCTCTCCCAGGAACAATGGGAATGGTTCTAGGTCCAGGTACCTAGCAGGCTGTGTGCTTCTTTTCCCTCCAAGAGTTGAAGCAAGCCAATGCTCAGCACAGAGAAGATGAGCAGAGAAGTGCTGTCTACTCAGGGGGCTGACTCAGAGGCTCAATGACTTGCCTCAGCGTATGTGGGGACCCAGAGTGGGAGCTCAGGCCTTCTTCCAGCTGAGTAATCTTGGGAGGGTTCCCTAAACTTAAGTTACCTGAACAGGAATGCAAAGGGTTCTGGAGACAAGCTTAACTGCGTTCATACCCTGGCTCCATCACTGGCCAGCACCATATGCATGAGACTTAACTTCTGTCTGTCTGTTTCCTCATCTGTAAAATAGAACTTAGAATAGAATCTACCTCATAGGGTTGCTTTGAGATAATCTGACAAGTTTATACATGTAAAATGCTTATGACACTGCCTTGCTCACAGAAAATGCTTAATAAATATTAGCTGCTTTACATGTGTATGCATTCCTGTACACATCTGTAAATACAATACAAAGGATATAAAGACACACTTCTTGGGATGGCTCAAATAAATCTGACAATACATTTAAATTTGATAATATCAAGGATTGGTGAGGATGTGGAGCAACTAGAACATTGTAGATGAGAATGTAAAATGTACAGCAATTTTTAAATGATAGTTTGGCAGTTTCCTATGAAGTTAAACACATACTTACCACATTTACAGTATGAGCCAGCAATCCCAGTCCTAGTTATTCGCACAAGAGAAATGAAAGCATATGTCCACACAAAGAATGCTCAGAGCAATTTTATTGATAATAATCAGAAAATGGAACAGCCCAGGTGTTCATCAGCAAGTGGATGGATAGACAAATTCTGGAACATCCTCTCAATGGAATGCTGCTCAGCAGTCAGGAGGGCTGAAGTACTGATACATGCAACAACATAGATGAATCTGAAAAGCACCATGCTAAGGGAAAGAAGCCAGACACACAAGGCTACATACTGTAGGATTTCACTTATATGACGTTCTAGAAACAGCAAAACAGCAGGGACAGAAAACAGATGAATGGTTGCCAGGGGCTCAGCATGGGGTGTGGGACATGGATTATAAATGGGCAAAAGGAATGTGCTAGGGTGATAGAAACGTTCTACATCTTCATCATGGTGTGGATATGACTCAATATGTTTGTCAAAACTCATAGGATGGTTCACACATAAAAGGTAAATTATACCTTATACCGAGTCTTACCTATCCGAGGAGGGAACTGTGTAGGGAGAGGGTATGAAGGATCCTTTTTTGTTCTACTTAAATGCATCTGTACAGCATGAACTTTTGTAATATAATCCATGTACTTGGTAATAATTTTATTGAAGTTTGTAAGAATGACATATATCTACCTTGAAGGGACGTGGTGAGAGTCAGATGAAATGAGATAATGTGTACAAGGCAAACACACAGATGACCTGTGGACCTTCCAAAGTCACAAGGTATAAAGGCCAAGGGGCCTCCATTGAGAGTGACAGCCACGACTCACCTCAGTGACAAAGAGTGTGCGAGGGTCGATGATGTCCAAGAAGTGCCTGAAGCGACCGTAGAAGGATGTCTGGAGAAGGGGTGGGAGAGGAGACTGGATAAGTTTCTGTACCCCATCCTCCAGACAACGGGGAACACCACCCCCAGCTCATCCTTACTTGCAGTGTCCCACAGTCCCCAGGACTCCCCACGCGGGTGAGGAACACCAATGAAGCCTTGCTTCTCAGTGACCTGAGGGCAGCTTTCCCAGGTCTGAGGGCTTTCTAAAGTCAACTCAGAAAGACCATTAAGACACTCAGTGACTGTCCCAAAGTCTCTTCCACGTGCCTCCCATTCTCCTCCCTCTCCTCCCAACACCCTGAGATCTACGCCAACCCTTTCAGCAGCTCCCGGGCACCACTGAGCACGCAGGCTGGAGGGGAGGTCTGGTGCCCAGCCCTCTCCCAGTCTCTCCTGCCCACCACAGCCTCTCTGCTTTACTTAGGACCCTCGAGTGAGGTACGGTCCCTCCCCAAAGTCCAGCACAGGCTCTGCCCCCAGGGAAAGCTCCCCACAGGTGGAACTCAAACACGGTAGCGCCCAGCTCGCAGCCCTCAGGCCTTCCTTCCCCCATAGCCCCGTTGCTGCTGTGAGGCCCAGGACAAGGGGCCAGCTCCCCTATCCTTGCCCCAGAGCAGGGGCCTTGGAAAAGGGGGCTTTGTGCTAAACAGGCCACAGGCATTAGAGCACAATGAAAAGAAACCAAGCAACACTGCTGCTGGGCCTTCTGCCCTCAGGACAGGGCCAGCTTGGCAAAGCCAAGCTCAAGGGGAGGAGAGAGGGCACCGAGCTAGGGGACAAAGGGGAAAGCTGCAAACGCCGGGGGTTCATGCCTCATTACACTCAGGCTGTGTCCCAAATCCTCCCTGGAGCCCCACAGCTCTCCAAGCTCATCCTCCGCTCAGTTGAGGAAGAAGCCTCCACACTCTTTTTCCTTCTCACTAGGGCACCAGACCCTGCAGCCAATTTCTGCTCCTTCTGCTTCCCAATAAAGACCACAGTAGGACCCGGGTCACCAAAAGGTCCCCTGCACACACCAGGCCCCATGCCACCTCCATCTCTCTGCTCACCATGGCACCCCCTGCATGGAGCAGCCTCTCCACCCCCAGCCTTTCACAGACCCATCAAGCTTCCACACCATTCCTAACTAAAACAGTTGCTTCTCTAACTGCTTATAACTCAAATGGCCCAAACTATTTCCCAACTTATACATGATGCTCAATCAGAGACGTTCAGAGGTGTGGTCAGGGGTATATGCTGAGGACACTCACTGCTGCATTATTTATAAAGGCAGATTATTAAAATGACGATCCATTTACATGATTGAACACTACACAGCCATTTAAAATCATGTTTTCAGACAATGTTTATGACATGCAAAAATGCTTATGATTTGTAAAATGCATGTAAAATGCATGATTCCAACCTAATAGGAGATAAATAGAGCTAGATGGATATTAAATGGATAGCAAAGAGACAGAATAACATCCACTAGAATAAGCCAGGGTTCCTTAGAGAAGTGGCTGATTCCAGGGCAGGGGCAGGGAAGGTACACGATGAGACTGGCACATACTGTTGTGCTAGAAAGTAACGAAATGCCACACCCCAAAATGATGGGGCATGTTCAAAGGACCAACGAGAGGCAAATGGACGTTGTGTGCCTCTGAGAAGCTCCCAATAGCACTCACATAGTATTCTGAAGGCATTGAGTCTAATCATGTGGAAACATCAGACAAACCCAAACTGAGGAGCATTCCATAAAATAACTGGCCTTGTTCACCAAATATGTCAATGTAGGAAAGACAAAGAAAGACTGAAGAACTGCCCCCACATTAAAGGAAACTTAAAGAGACAAGACAACTGAATACAACGCATGATTTTCGACTGAATCCTGGACTAGAGGGGGTAATGCACTCAAGGACATTGCTGAGAAAACTGACAAAATTGGAATAGGATTATAGATTACTAAAAGTAGTGTACTCAAATTAAATTTCCTGAATAACTGTACTGTGGTTATTGCTATAGACTGAATATTAGTGTCCCCTCAAAATTCATATGTTAGGGCTTCCCTGGTGGCACAGTGGTTAAAAATCTGCCTGCCAAGGCAGGGGACACGGGTTCGAGCCCTGGTCCGGGAAGATCCCACATGCCTTGGAGCAACTAAGCCCGTGCACCACAACTACTGAGCCTGCACTCTAGAGCCCGCGAGCCACAACTACTGAGCTCTTGTGCCACAACTACTGAAGCCCACGTGCCTAGAGCCCGTGTTCCTCAACAAGAGAAGCCACAGCAATGAAAAGCCCATGCACCACAATGAAGAGTAGCCCCCACTTGCCGCAACCAGAGAAAGCCTGCGCAGCAACGAAGACCCAATGCAGCCAAAAATAAATAAATAAATAAATAAATAAAAATAAAGTTCCCTTAAAAAAAAAAAAAAAAAACTCATAGGTTAAAGCCTAAGTCCCTAGGTGATGGTATTTGGAGGTGAGGCCTTTGGGAGCCCTCATGAATGGCATTAATGCCGTTATACTGACTCCAGAGAAATCCCTTGCTCTTTCCACCATGTAAGAGCACAGTGAGCTGTCTATGACCAGGAGTCAGGCCCTCAGCAGACACTGAGTCTGCCAGTGCCTTAGTCTTAAGACTTCCCAGACTTCAGAACTGGGAGAAATTAATTTCTGTTGTTTATAAGGCACCCAGTCTATGGTATTTTCATTATAACAGCCCAAACAGACTAAGAGATGTAAGAGAATGTCCTTGTTCTTAAGGATACACTGAAGTATTATGGGATAAATGAATATAATCTACTCTCAAATGGCTGAGAAAAAATAACATGCATAGGAACTTCCCTGGTGGTCCAGTGGATAAGACTCCGCGCTCCCAATGCAGGGGGCCCAGGTTCGATCCCTGGTCGGGGAACTAGTTCCCACATGCATGCCACAGCTAAGAAGTCCACTTACCTCAACTAAAGATCCCACGTGCTGCAACTAAGACCCAGTGCAGCCAAAATAAATAAATAAATATTAAAATAAATAAATAACGTGTAAATATACAGGGTGGTAATAAAATCTGGAAATGTAGGCACTATTATTCTGTTTACAGATTGAAGATGTTCTTGGTAACATGTATATCTGCTATGTTTCTGGACTTTATGATCATCTGTAAACAAAGAATAATAAAGGAAATGTGATAAAATGTTAAAAACTAGTGGATCTAAGCAAAGGGTATATGGAATTTCTCTGTATTCTTCTTGCAACTTTTCTGTAAGACTGAAACTGTTTCAAAATTAGGATTTCAAAATCATATTATTTAAAAAGCTAGATGAATGTATATTAAAATGTTAACAGATTGCCTCTCGGTAATAGGATTTTTATTTCCATATCTTTTATATTGCTTTTAAAATGAAAAATAAATCAGTATTATGTATAATATAAATAAGTAATATTCTATTTTGTAAATATGTATTTAAATTAAAATACAAACTGGTCTATTACTCAATTATAAGCTCCTGAAGGATGTGGGCCATTGGATATTCTTTCTGTATTATCTTCCTTGGCTCCTGGTCTTGTGTTACACACCTAGAAGAGGCTCCACAAACACACTGGCCACAGGAATGAATGAGTGGGCCGGTGAACAGTCAGTGGCCTGGAGGCTTCCTGGAGTGAGGGAGGCCCAGCTGGGCTTTGAAGGAAGGGTAGGATTTGAAAGGGACAAAAGTATAGCAGTTAGGGCTTCCCTGGTGGTGCAGTGGTTGAGAGCCTGCCTGCCGATGCAGGGGTCACGGGTTCGTGCCCCGGTCCGGGAAGATCCCACATGCCGCGGAGCGGCTGGGCCCGTGAGCCATGGCCGCTGAGCCTGCGCGTCCGGAGCCTGTGCTCCACAACGGGAGAGGCCACAACAGTGAGAGGCCCGCATACCGCAAAAAAAAAAAAAAAAAAAAAATAGCAGTTAGCAGCCCAAGGAGGGAAAAGGACCAGCAGGGGCAGAGGTAAGGGCCTGAAGGAGAATGGCCTGAGGGAAGCAGCTTCTTGAAGATGATCCAGTGCAAACATCCAGCCTCTGACTTGCCCTGTGGTCTGTCACTGCCTTCATCCTGTCCCGACCCTTCTAGCCCTCTTGTATTACTCTCCACCACTGCCACTGGGAGAGAGTCCTAAGTAAAACATTCTGCTCCATTGATACCTGCAAACCCATACTGGGCGAGCTGAGGGAACACCATGACGAACAAGCCCGCAAGGAGCTGAGACCATCAAGAGAGACAAACAAGTAAACAGATAACTATAAAACACTGTGATCCCTGCCTAAATGAGGCATCATAATGGGCACAGGGGACACAGTTTATTTCTCCCTAGTGAGTCAGGAAGCTTCCCAGAGGAGCTGTGATAAGTGGATGGATGAGTTTACCTAACAGAGAAGGGTATCAGCAAGAGCTCAAAGGCACGAAGGCTCGGGTCAGAAACTACACCAGGCTCCTGTGGTTTCTTCATTCATTCACCAAATAGCTACTGAAGACCTACTGTGTGCCTAAGACTGTGCTAGGTCCTGGGAGTAGAGCAAGGTTAACTGACTAGGGGAATGAGGAATAACACAGTCATGGTAATGCCTAGATCTCTAGTCAGACACTAATGCTTATTAACCAGGATAAGGAAAGCAAGAAGCATACTGAGTTAGTGGAGAGGAAGATAACAGTTCTGGATTGGTCATGTACACTTGTGATACTTAAAGGGCCTGCCAGATGTAACCTCTCATCAAACACTTAAACATATAGGCCTGAGATTCAAGAAAGGGGTTCTGAGTTGGAAATGCTAGGCATACATGTCCTAACCCAATCAGACTAACCTCCCCCACTACCCCGGGACAAAGTCAGGCTGACTGACTCACTGCAATGAGGGAGGCCACAAAGTAGAGGAACTATAAGGCATTTTGTCCAACAAAGGGAAAAAATTGAGTTAGTGCAGAATTCTGGGGAAAGGTAGAGTAAAATTTAAATGAAGCAATACATTAACAGGCTGGAAGCAAAGCAGGGCTGTGGGGAAGGGGGTCCACATAGGTCTGGACTGAGAAGTAGATGTAGGGTTTTTTGGGTTTTTTTTTTTTTAAACTATAAAGTTAAAGCTCCTTATTTGAAGCTCTGCATTTGCGTTGATTCTCTGAGTCAAAGTGCCATAGGCCCACCAATCAAAAGGGAGATGTGTCATTCCTACTGTCACCTGGTTCTACAATGATGGAGCCATTAGCCACTGCAGTCTCTAACCTTCAAGACACCCTGAAAGGAGTTCAGGGCAGAGATCAGGAAGGAGGCTCTCTGTGCTCTGGGAAAATTGGCAGAACAGGCCTTCAGAGAGTTAAATATTTTCAGGAGAAATCCTTTACGAACATGGATTCTTGCATCTTCCCATACTTAGAAAAGCACTAAAACCATTAACTAAGATATCTGTTCCTCATGGGTGGCAGCAACCTTCTCCCGAGATGTGTGCTTGATTACAAGTACCCTTCGCCAAAATCATATACATGCTGACCTCCCCCTTTACCTCTTCCGAGCAGTTTCTCAGAGCTCTGTGAGACAGTGTCTTCCAGACTATAGCCCTCAGTAAGACACTAAATAAACAGTTCTTACATTCTGTGTTTTTGTGGGGGTTTTTTGTTTGTTTTTTTTTTAAGTTGACACTACTGATACATTTTAAACAGCAAAGTTTCTGGCAATCTATGATCTTGGAGAATGTGATTTCTCAGTGAGTACGAAAGAGTGGCTCCCCAAAGAAGGAGGTAGCTGGGATACCTCAGGGCTGAGTAGGCCCTAGTCAGAAGCACTCTTCTTTATAGCTGCCCTTATGTGTCTGTCCTCCAGCCTGATGCACAATGCAGCAGGGGAGGTTTCTACCTTCTCGGCCTGATTAGTTTTTATTATTTTCTCAACAGTTTAATATGTATGACCTTTTTTTGCTCTCCAAAATTCAGACCCCACTTTTATCCCATCAGATAATCAGTGGATGTTTTTCCTTCCCTTTTGCTTCACTGGAAGAATGAGTCAGCCAAGTAATTCCTTCCGTTTCCCTTTACAAGAAAGGTGAGTCAGCTAATTCTCAGCAGGGGCTCGAGGCCTGCTGCCTTCCTAACTCCGGGGCCTGGCCCAGGAGAGCAGAGCCAGAGAGCTGCCTCTGAGGCAGCAGCTGAGGGCAAAGGCCTGAGAAGAAACTGACAGCCCGCCTGCACCCAGACCTCTAAATCACTGAACCTGCAGCCCAAAGGCGGAAAGCCTGGACCAGCTCAGTAGTCCTCAACCAGGCTACACACTGAATCACCTGGGTTTTCTAAAATCCAGGCTGTACACCCAGGGATTCGAATGCTATTGGCCTGGGGTGGGCTCCAGGCATCAGTGTCTGTTTAGAAACCTGTCCAGGTGATTACTGTGCAGCAGGGGTTGAGAGCCACTGGACTGGAAGGTGTTGACCGTGTCCACAGCACAAACAAGCCCCAGGACCAGCCCAGGGAAACAGTCGCTCTCTAGCCTATAGAACGTAAATGTATAACTACCTGCAAGGCATTTTCACTTTATAACTTATTTCAGGCAATCTATATGAGGAACTTCCCCATTGCCTCCTGACTCTCAGCCCACACAAACCTCTCCATCTTGAAGTGAAGAGTACATTTTCCAGCCCACAAGCTCCCTGGACCCCAGAGGGAGCCCTATGCAACCCACCTGCTCTGCTATCATAGGCCTTGGTGGATTTTGGACCCAGGACACACACAGCACACCCATACCCCCAGTCGTCATAGCAGATAAGTGAGATTCCTGAAGAAACAAGGAAGTTTAAAAAAAAATAAAGCAAACTTATTTCTGGATAGACTGAATCACAAATGGGAAGAATCATGTGTGTCTGTTCCCTGTCCTGGGGCCCCAAATTGCCAAAAACGGTGTCGGGCCTGAAGGAAGAAAAGAGTCGGTTCAGGAAAGGAAATGAGCAGAAAAGCAGGAGGAAAGGGAGCAGTCAGTTCACAGAGCTCCCCCAGGCACTCCTGCCATCTTCCCTTCACCTGGCAATATGGGGCAGTGGTTAAAAGTATGGACTTGAACTTTACAGGAACAACCGGGGACAGAGGAACATCTTAACTTATACCACAGAAATACTTTCAGTCACATTCAGAATAGGGAAATTGTACGGGACAAACAACGCAGTTTCTTCAACAAATAGAAAGAAAGAGGGAAGAACCAACAGAAGAAATGAAAGGGACCTATCAGTCAAATATGATGTGTGGGCCTTGTGGGATCCTGAATGAAACAAACCAATTATTTTTAAAATGATGTGACAATCGGGGAAATGTGAATAGTGCAATGGACTGAATGCTTGTCCCCACCCCAGCCCTAAAGTCACATGTTGAAATGCTAACCTCCAAGGTGACTGTTTTAGGAAGTGGGGTCTTTGGGAAGTGATGAGGTTGCCCTAATGATTAGGATTAGTGCCCTTATAAAAGAGACCCCAGAAAGATCCCTCCGCTCTTCTGCCATGGGAGGTTACAGCTAGAAGATGTGATCTATGAACAAGAAAGCTGACTCTCATCAGACAGTGAATCTGCCAGTGCCTTGATCTTGGACTTCCAGCTTCGAGAACTGTGAAAAATAAATTTCTGTTGTTTATATGCTACCCAATCTATGGTATTTTGTTATAGCACCCCAAACAGACTAAGACAAATAATGACTGGTTTGATGATATTAAGAAATAATTATTTCAGGTGTGTTAGTGGTATGATGGTTATGTTAAAACTAATCAAAAAACCCTCTGATACCATGTGAAAAAGAAGGCACTTCACCTCTGTGACATTCTCCCCCTAAAACCCATAACCATCTAACCATGAGAAAGACACTAGACAAACCCAAATTGAGAGACCTTCTATAAAATATCTGACCAGTACTTCTCAAAACTGTCAAGATCATCAAACACAAGGTAAGTCTGAGAAACTGTCATCGACCCGAGGGGAGACTGAGGAAACATGATGACCAAATGGAATGTGGGATCCTGGAACAGAAAGATAACATTAGTGTAAAAAATTGTGAAATCCAACAAAGTCTGTAGTGTAGTTAATAGTAATGTTCCAATGTTGGTTTCTTAGTTCTAACAAATGTACTGTGGTAATCTGAGATGATGACATTAGGGGAAACTTGGGTGAAAGTTATACAGGAATTCTGCTACTTGACTTCTGTACACAAAAAATTATTTCAAAAATTTTAAAGTTTATTTAGAAAAGCTAACCAAAAAAGTCTTTACTTTTGAGAGATACCTACAGCAGGTACAATGAAATAATGGGGTTTGCTTTAAAATAATTCATTGGTTGGGGTAGGGGCATATAGGTGAAATGAGGTGGGCCTCACACTGGCAACTGTTGAAACTGAGTGAGGGGTGCACAGGAGTTCATTGGCGATTGCCTCCACTTTTGCGTGTTTGAAAGCCTGCATAATAAAAAAGTTGACAATAAACAGACAAACGTAGACTCTGGAGCCAGACTGCCTAGGAAGTAACTGAATCTGTTTGTGTGCCGGTCTTCTCACCTATAATACATGGGATAACTGTACCTGTCTCACACGGTCGTCATGAAAATTAAAGAGGTCAATGCACAAAAAGGTTAGAACGATGCTTGGCTAGCATTATCATCTTATGGGGAGAAAGACGGTAACAGACCAAAGCCCATCGAGGCAAGCTATCTTTCTCCACCCTCTGACACTGCTCAGTGCCCCTCCTCCCCCTACCCCCTGCACAGGGAGATCCTTGAGGAATGAAAGGAAGAAGGGTTCTGGGGGGACCCCAGGGAGTAAGGAAAGACCCTGCCCAGTCTTGCAGAAAGCAGTGATACTGGTTGGGGGTTGAGAGTGGTGTCCCTGGATTGGGCTCTGGGACTGAGCCCTGGTTTATGAGCCACTCAGGGTTCAAGGGGATGCGTGGGGTTTCCATTGGAGCAAGAAGAGGTCAGCAGGGGTGGGCCATGCAGGGCTTTGGGGCCTTCCAAACAGAGGTCTTTATCTCAGAAGCAGGGGAAGCCATTGGAAGGTGTTTAAGAACATATGTGTTGGGCAAGAGGGTGGGGCGTCACCTGATCAGACCTGCATTGTTGGGACTCTGCCATGCGGAAGAGGAAGGGATTGGAAGGGGGCCAGAGTGCAAGTAGGGAGACCTGTTAGGAGGCTTCTGCCGTGGCTCAGGAGATAGATGATGGGGGCTGAGTCTAGGATTCCAGCAGTGGAGACAAGTGGACTTGCGAGCTATCTGAGATGAGAACCCTGGGCCTCTGGTTGCATTTAGAGGGTGAAGGAGAGGAAGGCAAGTATACAGGTGACTCCCAGTTTCTTGATAGTCATCTGGGTGGCAGGTTGGGCTGCTTGCACAACCAGGGAGTAGTGTGGAGGAGCAGATCTGGAGGAAAGGGAAGTTCCTTAACATGAATGAATTTCACATGCACTGCGCTTTATGCAGGTCACTATGCTTGGGGAGAGGTGCTTCAAAAGCAAATATAACAAACACTTGCTACCCTCAGGAGTGGTGCCAAAAAGAGGTACCAGCAATGGCTGCCTGAACAGTAGCCTCAAATGTGCATTTACGGCTCCAGAGGTGATCACAGCAAAGGGCTCAGTCATTAAAGCCACTAGGAGGTTCTCAAATATCTGTTGAGTGACTGAATGTCCCAGGACAGGTAATGGGAAAAAATGAACCCACAAATCTTTATTCAGCACATTACTATGCGCCAAGCCCCACCTCAGGGTAGGATGGAGACAAGGGAAGGGCAAGATCAGCCCCTCCTCTCAAAAGATGTTCACAAGTGTTGAGGAGACCAAGTAACCACACAGAGAAGTATTAGAGAACCACAGGGCAGCCTGTTGTAAAGGCTGACCTTTGAGGATCCCACTTGGGGTGGCCAAAGAGGCAGGCAGGAGGGAGTCTGAAACCTGGGCCCACCAGGGGGTAAGGGGAAGAAGGGAGGAAGTGTTTAGGAGGAGGAGGGCCTGAGTCTTGAAGGACTAGTATAACAGAATGTGTGTGGAGGGCGGAGAAGGGGGTCAGCTAATTAAGTGTCACTCAAGTCCAGGCAGAGGAACGCCTGACAGGCAGTTCCAGGTGGCACCCTACACTGACGGGATGACACCAGTCTCGCCTCAGATACCTACATGCTGAGATGGTTTATTTTTTAAAGGAATTAAAGTCCTGTTTAAAAACAGTGGGGACATTTTCTCAGAAGGCTCATAAGCGCAACTCCTTAATTATCAGCAAAGCTCGGTGCACCACTTTGCTGGAACCAGTGCCCTCTCCCACCATCATGAAAACAACCAACCAATCAACCACTGCACCGACCTTTGTACACTTCCCTTTCTTCCTGCAAACTTCGTTCCGTCCGCCTCCACTGCCCCCCACCCCCGGCAAGCCTGGTTCACTTCAGCCGAGTCTCTTTGCCCCTTTTCCTAACAAAGTCCATTTCCTCAGCGCTGGAGGCAGCGGGGGACCGGGAATGCGGCGTGGGGACGGCCCTTCCCAACCCCCAGCCCGGGCCGCACGTCCCGGCTGCGGATCCTATCCCCCGTCTCCTGGGCCGAGGGCGAGTTAGAGACGCCCTGTCTGGGGTTCCGAAGGAAAAGGACGACTGTCACCGTGCCCCTAAGAGCCATATCGGGTCGGACAGAGAAGAGCGCTCCGTGGAGGTCGCAGCGGGATAGGAGGTTGGGGCACGCTCCCGGGGACGCGGACCCTCCAAGCGGCCGGCAGTCCCCTGGGATGACACAGCGTTTCCTCCGCACCCCGGCTCTCCCCGAACGTCCTCGCTCCATCTCCGTCAAGGCACCAGCCGGCCGACTCGCTACGTCAGTGAATGCCCGCCGGAGGGGAGAGAGGGGTCGCCGGGCGGCGGGTATCCCTCGGCTCGCGGCCCTCACCCATCCCCACCGCGGAACCTGCTTGGGGTGGAGGGCTGGGAGCGGGGCCGCGGGGCACGGATGTTGCCCAGAGGCTCCGCGGGCAGCTCGGAAAGAATGTCGGTCACCACCTGGGAAAAAAGTTAGAAGGCATCTCGGCCACGCCAACTTCTCACCCAGGGCCGGACTCGAACTTTCCGTCTGAAGCGGGCGGCTGCGCTGCCCAAGAGACCCTGCAGAATCGGCTGGGACCCGAGAGCTCGGATCCCGGGCCGCGGCGGGCAGTGGCCAATCACAGAGAGCCTCTGGCGGGAAGGACCGGAGGGCACGGGCGGATGGGGAGTGACGGCGCCGATGGCCAATAGTGAGCCAAGGTGGGAGCCCTCGCCCACCCCGCTGACCAATGGGAACAAGGCGGCTGTGGCCGAGGTTCCCCCAGGCAGTAGCGGCAGGCTCCCTGGTGGCCGCGGGTCGGAGACCCTAGGGCTAAAGAGGATTTTGGAGAGGAGTTTGCTCGCCCTCCCTATGCGACCCACCGACCTTCAAGCCACAGCCCGGTCCTCACCTGCTGGAAGCGGGGTTTGCCCAGCTGGAAAGGCGGTGCATCGGTCGAGGCGTTAGCGGCACTAGCTGCCGCCGCCGCCGCCGCCGCCGATGCTGTAGTCGCTGTATCCGCCATGGCCACTGACGCCCGCAATCTCCGGCCCTTTTAAAATGTCCCTCCTCGGCCCCCGCCACAGCTGCCTCTCCCGATTGGCCGTAAGCAACCGCAGCAAGCCGGAGGCGCAAGGGGTTGTGGGGAGTGTAGTACACTCTCGGAGTTCGACAACCCTAGACTGCGGAGAGTCACGGAGCTCGACAACCCTAGACTGCGGAGAGTTAAACCGACTCAGACCGGGTCTCGGTTCCCGCCGCTAATTTTGCAGGCGTCGGCAGTCCGGGAGGAGTGTGCTGTACGACTCTTAAGGTCTCGATAGGGGCCCATCGGGCGACCCCTCGCTGGTTACCTGCCCCTAGAAGTTTGAGTTGCTGCGGTGGGCGTCGCTCCTGGAGCTGCAGCGCAGAAGAGCCCTACTGAAGTGGGTCCGACCCTTGGACCAGTTGGGCAATAGGGTAATCCTGGAAAACTTTGTACAGAGAATTGCACTGCAGAATCTTCATGCAGGTCCTTCCGTCGCCACCCTGCCCCTCGACCCTCGCTCTCCAACTCAGTTCCTGGCGCATGCTGGGCGCTCGCCGCGCCATTGACCCAAAAGACCTTAACTTTTTAATCTTAGCCTGATGCTGACTCTTTCTGGTCTCAGCCTAAATATTGCATTTGCCAATCCTCGCCCTGCTTCCGCAAAATCCACTACATATTCCTATAGCAGCCAGCACTTTCCTTTTCGCAGCCCATTTATAATTATTTGTGGTTTTGACTATCTGCCTTTCCTACTGTGAGGTCCACAGGGCAGGAGTTGTGACTTTTGGATTCATTGCTAAGTCCTTAGTGCTAGCTGAGAGGGCTCACAGCAGAGACTCAAGTATTTGTTGCTGTATGAGTTAAACAGCAAGGACCTAAGAGCCTTGGCAGCTTTCACTTCCTCTGGGCAACCGAAGATCTCTCCTGGGCCCAGTTCCTGCGCTGGAAGAGAACTGGGATGGGGGAGGGGGGGTTTCAGAAGTGCTTAACAAGCGCCAGCTACAAGGACTTTAGGTAAGGGGGGAGTACTGCAGACTGTAAAGCAAGGCAGTAGCAGGGATAATAAACAACCATGCAGATTAGAGTAGCAGATTCCTAGCTGAAATATCTGGTCAGTGAGCCAGACTGGGGGGAAGGGCTATGGGAATGACTGAGGGACAGCTGCCTGTTTTGCCCGGAGGACAGTAGAAATGTTTGGTTTTTGACCTTAGGAACCTAACCACCCTCCCACCCCTCCCCCAAGCCCCGCACTTTGAGTCTCCTTAGGCTTATGGTGAAGTGCTGGGTTGGCTCATGCTTTCTGGACACTGCATGATCTGTAGCAGTCAGTTCCTCATCCATGTCGAACCACAAGAAATGGACGTTTCCTACCTGGAGAAAGTCTAGCTGGCCGTGAAGAAACCATTTGTATCTTGGATTTGTATCTCATCTTTCCCTACTAGACTAAGTGGCTTGAGAGTAGGAATCAAGTCTTTTAAAATCCCTCTGTATTCCCCACATCTCTCAGTAAATGTAGGTTTCCCGGGAATGAGAGAAGACAGAGCCCGGCTCTCTCAGCAACACTGTGCTGCTGCCCCTGAGGTTAGGACAGGGGCGGTTATCATCTGAGAACCGCATCATCTTGATTTAAGGCTGCTTTCTCCCCGGGGAAGCCTCCTTCATACACTTATCAAAACAGTAACACAACAGAGCCACCTGCAGTATGTTAATTTTTTATTCTTCATAAAGTGCTCAAAACATGAAGAACAAGCTCTTTATAAACAGGCGTTACAACTAGGAAGACAAACAGCAAAGCAGAACTGTGCCTGCTCCCTCCCTGCCCACCCCACCTGCAGCTCTCCTCCAAGTTATGGCTAGGAGCAAAAACAGCCACAAGAACCCTGGGCTTCAGCTCAAAACTCTTCTGAAGACATCCCTGCCCTGGGCATTTTGGAGGCCCATAATCAAGGGTGAGTGGAAGACCAGGATCAGGACTGAGACTGAATAAAGCCCAGAGGAACACCTAGTGGAGGAGTGATCCCCTTCCTCCTGAAGAGACACCCATCCAACCCCCAATGACCCTCCCAAAACATGACCAAAGTCTTGAGCACCTGTGAACACTCCTCAGCTTTGACGAGTGATTCTTAAGGTAGATAACATGACAGGGGCTTTCCCCCATGTGTGGGACTCCTCAGCTTCATCCTGGCAGAAGGAAGACATGACCCAGAGAGCACATCCCTTTCCACGGCTGTCCGAGTGACCCCACAGGCCGTCGCATGAAGAAGAGGTAGTCACAGAGGAGCTCTCACCTTCTCAGTGGGCCAAAAGCATCCCCCTTCAGCACCTCCTCACCCCACAATGCTAAGGCAGAGTACCTACCCCCAGCCACCAAAGATTCCCTGCAGATGCCATGGGCAAGTCTGTCACGTTTTCTGCAAGCAAACCAAGGGCTGGGCCAAAGGACAGACACTTTGTTTCAAAGTGCACTGCAGCCAAGCCAGGCAAGGACATGGAGCAGAAGGGACAGGCTGGTCAGCAGCTAGTGGGTGAATGGGAGGGCAAGAAAGGCTTTTTCCTAAGTATAGGCAGAGGGGGACCTCCCACTCCCAGAATGTAGTTTTTATCCTAGGACCCTCCTCAATTTGGGTTGAGGGAGGAGGAGGAGAAGACGGCAGGGATGCTGGGGGAGCAGCAGCAGCCTGGCCGTAACCTTAGCTGAAATTAACTCTAGGGGTGAGGCAGAGCATGCAGCAGGGCTGCCCCCACCCTCCCTTCCCATTCCCAGGGCCCCAAAAGATCCAACCCCATGTGCTCAACGGGAGGTGAGGGGGACGCCAACTAGGGGGAGAGGTCTACATCCAGAGGCTTTTGACCCTACCCATAAAAGGCACATTTTAATTGGTTTCCAAAAGTTCAAACCCTGCAGCAGCACAGAGTTTTGGCATCTGGACAGGCAATGAGAACAGAGCTGTTGGCTTGATCCCCAAACATAAGCAGCCCAAAGCCTGGAGGTGGGTGAGAAGGTGCTCTCCCCACTCCTGTCCCAGCTCTCCACGCATTCACACATGACACTCAATGCAAAAGTCAGCAGACGAGGGCGCGGAGCGGCCCCCATCATCTCCGGCCATCCACGCTGCACTCGCTTGGCAAACAGCTGAAAGCAATCAGACTTGAGACACGGCAGAGACAAGACTAGACCATACAGACTCCCTGCTCCCAGGAGAGTTGGACGTGAGGCTGAAGAGTAGGTGCCCTGGCTGCCCATAACTCACAGAGAACTGGGCGCTTGGTCCCTGCCACAGCCCTAGTACTACCAGGAGACCTCCAGAGGCTGGAGGGAGGTGGAGAGGACAAGGGTTTAGCCGTGGAAGAAATGCGGGTAATAAAGTATGTCCCAGATACCACCACATCGAATTGCAGCTTCACCCCTGCTCCCTCTTGAGGACGAAATTCTTTGCTCCAATTCCCTGGAGCCCCCAAAGCTAAGGGGTATGACAATAGGCAGATGGGAAAGACTCAGGGCTCCCAAAGACACAAGTTGTACACAGAACTTGATGGTGCCAATGGGAGTCCAAAGGGCTGCCCTGCCAGCAGCCCCAGTTGAGGCAGGAGAGAGTGGGAACAAGGGGTGACAACAGAGGACAGGCTGCACCCAGACCCAGGTGAGAGTTCAGCGGGAGGGAGGGAGGGAGGGCGCAAGCCCTGCTGGGTAATGGGTCTGCGCCAAGCCTCTGCGGATGGGGGTGAAGAGGGCTACTTGGGGGGAGCAGGGGGGATCTGCAGCAGTGTGGGCGAGGTCTCCATGATCCGCACCAGCAGCCGGTCGATGTAGCTCTCTAGCTCCTGCACGTGCTCGTCCCGCTGGCTCAGCTCCCGCTCCCGCTGCAGGAGCAGACCGATGAGCTCGTCGTGGGTCAGGTGGTAGTATTTGGCCGACTGGTCCAGCACACTGGAGTCCTGAGGCCAGAGGGAGTAAGAGTGAGCAGGACAGCCTCAGGCCCACCTGCCCACCCGCCCACCCGCCCACCAACACCCCAGTTTCCCCACACAGGCCCTAGGAGCTGCCTCTGCCCCAATGCCTTAAAGGCTCTGGTGTAGCGGGGGCCAGGCCTGCTCCTTGCTCCACACTGCCCAGCAACCGGCCCCTGACCTCGAGACACCTGACGTCTCTTCACAGCACCACACGTCTGCTCTGACGCCCCAGGCACCCTGCTGGGCCTCACCTTCAGCCTCTTGGTGTCCACAGTCTGGCCAACCTGGGGAGCTGGAGCCACAGGCTGAATGCTGCCAGATGTGACTGTCTTGAGCTTCTCCAGCCCGCTGCTCAGGGCTGTGCTCAGGCTGGAGCGAGGCTGCTTCCTGTCAGGGCTGCCCTCCACTGGGGCAGCACTGAGGGGCTTCACAGGGTGGGGACTGCGAAGGCAGACAGGAGATGCGTTATGGGGAGGGATGGGTGGCACAAGGAAAAGGGGGGCCACACCCTCTTTGTGGGGCCAGCAGGTCTTACCGCCTGGCGGCGGCTGCCCCTCCACACCCCTGCCCTCACTGCTCTCCTCACGCCACCGCCTGCCCCTCCCCGCTTCACTCCCTTGGGTCGCCCCCCGCGCCCCCTTCACAGGGACAGCAGAGGCCGTCCTGCAGACCTCTCTGTACCTAACCCCAGTCTTTGCCAGAGCCAGCCCCCCACCCCCGCTCCTCTATTGTAACGTTTCTCTAGGGGGATGATCAATCCTCCCAGTTTCCTAATTTTCCCAGGACCGGGGATTCCTAGGATGTGGGACTTTCAGTGCTAAAGCCAAGGAAGACCTGGGCAAACTGGGGTGCTTGGTCACTCGCCCACCTCTGCCAGTTGCCTGCCATCAGCATTTACATAGGCCTGAGAAAGCCTCCGTTGACCTTGTCTTTGCCTAGCCCTCACCCTCAGTCATCCCCACCTCTTCTTCCTTCTCACCCAGCCTCTCCAGAGCATGTGGACTGCATTCCGTCTCTACAAGTTCCCACCTTTCGTTGACTCCTCAACCCTTTAGGACAGTGGCCCCCACCGGCCCATCACAAGTGTTCCTGCTGAGGCCACCAACCCCTCAGTTCTCACCTCACTGACCTCTCTGCAGAACTGACCCTTGGACTGCTCACTCACTCTTTCCTTTGGACTGCTCTCCTTCTCCCTGGTTTTCCCCAAGACCTCCGTCTGGTTTCCTGACACCTGACATCTTTCCCAGGCTCAACTGAGGGTCTGCCCCTGGGTTCTCTCCCCTCCACCTCTAATCTCCATCTCCAGCCCAGACCTCACCCCTGAGCTCTAGACCTAGGCAGACAGTTGCAGGCTGGCTCCAGCGGAATCCACACTCCCCTCCAGCCTGCCTGCCCTTTCTTACGCTCCCTCGCAGTGAGTGCCAGGCACCATTAGCCTCTTACGGCTCTAGTCAGAAACCTGGGAACCCCTCGGAAAGCCCCCCACAACCACTTCAGCCTTGACAAACATCAAGCCCTGCTACCTTCTCACCTTCTCTCGCACTATCCCCTCCTCTCCAAGCCAGCGTTGGGTAAACCTTTTGCCAGCCACACCCAACTGCTAAATCAGCTCCACCGGGGCAATCTTGCCCACCTCCAACCACTCCTCCATTCTGCTGTGGGATAAGGGTCTTGCCTCCCCAGTGGCTCCCTATCAAGGTAAGAAAACACAATCTCTAACACAACCTGGCCCCTGCCCTTTCTTCCTGGCCCCCTACTCCCTCATTCACTCCAGCCAGAGGAAAACGTGCTCTCTCTCATCTTTAGGTTCTTGTAAAAGCTGTTGCTGTCTGGAACACTGCCCCTCTGCCTGCTGGCCTGCTAACGCCTACTCATGTTTCAAAGCTGTGCAAGTCCATTTCCTCCAGGAAACCTTCCTGATTCCCCCACGCTGACTAAGATGACTCTCCTCTGGGATCCCCCAGCACCCTGTACCTGTCGTGGGTACCCAAACTGCAAGCATCAGCCTCCAAATCAACTTAACCTGCCTCTAGGGGACCTCCTAAATTTATACTTACTTCAGAGGATGTGGACCATTCAGGAGGAGGAAGCAAAACGGCTTATCCCAAGGCGCCCGAACACCACTGAAGGGAGGCCCACCCAGACCCAGAGAAGCCAGCTCTGATACTCAGGACAGGGCTGTGGATTCAGTCTCACAACCCGGGAGGAGAGGCTGAGAGCCCAGGCGGGGGCAGACGGTAGGGAAAAGAACACATCCCAGCCCCTCCTGCCCATCTAGGAGTTTACATTAAGGATGAGGATGTAAAAGCAGCTCTCATGCCACCTTTGGGCTGTGCTGAGGGAGGGCAGGAATACCAGTGCAGCATAAAAAACCCCTGAATGGGGGGCCAGGAGTCTTGGGCTCTCAGTCTGACTGTCCCCCCTACATCTGACGGACCCTGGACCCTGCAGCTCTCATGGACTCCATTTCTTCATCTGATCAATGCGGACAGCTCTACTTGGCCCATCAACGTCATGATGGAAGAAACATGCCAAGTACAGACGTGATACCAACTCTGAGGAGAATAAAACTTCCAGAAAGTGGTGACTATAATTAGAAGTGGTGCTGGAATGTGGCAGGGCCAGCTGAGGATGCTGTCATCAGAGCAAGGAAGCCCTAACCACCTCCTCTCTCTCACCTCTAGGACCAGCATCACCACCTCCCACTGGAACAGCAGTCGGGAGCAGCCCAGACTCCTTCCCACCCATTTTTCGCCTATCAGCACTGGCCCCCCTGGGGATTCCCTTCCCCGGTTCCTCTTCCCCTCTGGATTGGGAACTCCTTGGGAATACAGTGGGAACCGTGTCTTTCTTTCCTGTCTGTTCAGTGGCTGTCACACAGTCAACACTCAGTGAATCTGGATGACCAAAGGTATGAGTTGGTGGGCTGGGGGCCTCCCAGAGGCCAGTGCTGGAGCCTGTGCCCCTCTGCTCCTCCCCACGCCCCACTTCTTCACTCAGGTCTCCTAAAGTGCTAGACTCCCTCTGGACTTTGCTGCCCCGGCTAAGTCATACGCCATTCCCCACAGTGACCTGTCTCTCCAGGCCTCAGCTCTGGTCACCCCTCACCAGCCACCCGGTGAGGTCATGGCCTCATTCTTCCAAAAGAGACCAATGCCACAGTGACCACAGTCACACAGGCATCCACTCTCCACTCAGCACAGTCCTAAGCACGTCGAGACCACCCCCTGAAAGGCACAAATGCAAACCCATGAGGCACCTGCTGGGGTCAGAAAAAAAGCATTTTTCTGAAGGTCATGTATGTGGGGAGCATCTTAGCTTTTCTTTTGTCCTCTAAAGGTATCTTGGCTCTCCTCTCTGACCTCAGGACCAGTCCCTCCCCTCTGGCTCTCTGCCTTCCACAGTCTGCTCCCCCAAGGGCCGCCATTTGACAAGCTGCACTGCCCCAGCCCCTCCGGTGCTGAGAACCCGAGCTCGCATCCCCCTTTCCCTGCTGGCCCATATCACTTCTCCCCACCTCATGCCTCACCCCCTACACCTCATCATCATCATCCCCCAAACCCCCGGCTTATGGGGACACCTGCTGGTCCAAGGTCCCAAGAGGAAGCAGCTTCAGAGCCAGTACCACAGAAGGCTCATGTCTCCAAAGCTTCCACCGTCCTGCCTTGGGGTGAAGGAACCCCTCACCGACCCCTGGAGGAGCCGAAGCTGGAATGTGAACACCTCAGCCCTTGGGCTGCTCTGCGCCCCCCTTCCTCCTGGAGACTGGTTTCTGAGTGCCCGCTCACCTGGCACTGGGCTGTGGCTCCTCAGCTGGTCGTGTCTCCAAGGGCAGAAGCGCAAGCGGGGAGGCTGGGGTGACTGCAGCGTGGTCGTCCCCAAGTGGAGGGGGGGAGCTCTCAGTGGGGGAGGCTGGCTCCCCGGGGGGCGGGGAGGAAGAGGTCAGGGGCCAGGCTCCAGGCAGGGGCGAGCACGGAGGGCTGGGCCCCCCGTGGTGGCGGCTGGCCCAGGGCGGGAGAGGGGGCCGTGGAAAGGCAGGTTCTGTGGGGGTGGGCAGCTCTTCGGGACCACAGTGGATGGAAGGGTCCCTGGACCCTGGAAGGGATGTGGACGGGAGGCTGGGGGGATCTTGGCTCCCCTGAGGCAAGAAGGGGTTCAAGGCATCCTCTTCCGAGACCCACGAGTCAGCCTGTTGGGAGCTGCCTGACAGGAACCCACATGCCTCTCCTACTGGTTCCTGGCTCTGGGCCTCGGGAGCCTCAGGGCCTTCTCCTCTCTCTGGAGTCCCCCAGATCTGCTGACTCTGAAGAGCCACGGTCTTTGAGGGTGCAGGGGCAGGACCCCGAGGGCAGCTGGTGGGCTGAGATAGGGAGGGCCCAGACACAGGATGGCTGGCATCCTCTGCTAGATCTTCCAGGCCTGGCCCACCCAGCGTGGCTCCAGAGCGACTGTCAGACTCTGACTCGGGCTTCTCGCCCTCCTCCTCCTCCTCGGCCTCCTGGGGACCAGCAATCAACGCACTTGGGAAGACATCTTCTCCCATCTCTGACCCCCTGCTATTCAGCCCCCCTGCCGCTTTCTCCTTCTCTTCCTCCACCGCTGCCTCCTTCTCCTGGGAATCTGAGGGTGTGAGGAGACGCGGCGGCTTGGGAGGTGCTGTGTTGGGCTGCAGCCCCTCGTCCAACACCCAGTCAGGTTTGGGCTCTGACGCCGGCTCCAGTGGGGGAAGCCCCTCACTCCTCTTGGGGCTCACAGGTTCTGGTGACTCTGGCTGCATCTGGGGAGTGCGCGGCTCATCGGACTCTCCCCGCAGGACTGGTGAGGAAGCCTCAGCTGCAGGAGAAACGATGACCACATCCCACGGCCAGGAATCTTCGACTGTGTCGAGCTCGTGGAAAAGCTGGGCGCCACCTCGGGAGGCCTCCTCGTCCTGGCCCTCAGGGGCACTGTCTGGGCCAGGCAGCCTCTCCCACACACTGATCACTTCTGGGGAGCTAAACAGAGACGTTGCACTGTCTGCCAGACTCTGCCCTGCTTCCCCTCCTGGGGCTGGCAACTCCCTGTCTGCTTCAGAGTCTGAGGCTCTCGGGTGCAGTTGGGCTGACGTGGAGGGCAGGCAGGCCCGTTCCGCCCCAAGGGGCCCCAGGTCAACCACACTCGTGCTCTGATGGTCCAGTCCCAAGTCCAGAGGAACTCTGGGCTCCAGCCACACGCTGCTCCCACCTCTTTCTCCTCCCCCAGGGTCCCCCTGGGGCTCAGCTGCTTTCATTGTCACGGCCCCAGGGCCTGGGTGTTGCTGCCCAGTCGCCTCCAGCCCCACTCCTGCTGGGGCCAGGATCTCACTCCTGGCCTCTGGACGCAGCCTGCTGGCAGCAAAGATGTTGAAGGTGTCGTCCCACTCAGGCGGGGCTTTCCCAGGGGAGGCCAGGGGAGTGGGGCTGGCCCTCGAGGCACTGGGGAGAGAGGGAGCAGGTGAAGGAGAGTTTAGTGCTATGTCGGCTATGAGTTCCTCGAAGAAAGGGTTGCTCTGCAGGGAGGAGAGGAATGGGTTGGTAAGACCCAAGAATCCCCATGGGTGGCTTCAGGGATGGTGGTGGCAGCGGCAGCAGCGGCAGCAGCGGGGGAGGTGGCTGCAAAAAGGTTAGTGCTTAGCATAGGGGCAGCGGTGGAAGCAGGAGTGGGGGGGCAGGAGCACAGGGGGAGCAGGGGAGGTGGTGAGGAAGGGCAGCTGGGTCAGATTCTACCTGAGGAGACACGTCCAGGCTGTGGAGGGAGACAAAACCGTGAGCCTCCTGGTTAATGCCAAGACTGGAAACTCCCCTGATGAACACCACACCCCTGCCCCCCACCTGCCTGGGGAAGAGGTGCCACAGTGCTCCCCGGGCTGGGCTCGGGCACGTGGGCCAGGGGACGGAGGGAAGACCCCGACGTGTACATGATGAAGCATCACCCAAGGACGAAGATTCTAGACAGAGCTCATCTGGTCCTCACACCAACCCCGAGGAGCAAAAATCCCACTTTACAGGAGGGATCCCAACTACTACCCTATGCTGACGACTGTTCGAGGCCAGACTGACACCTGAAGAACCAACCAGAAAGCACCTGACATCCCTTTATGGACTGAGACAGAGGAAAGAAAATACCAGCTGGCTTGGACAGGATAAAGAGACCAGAGAAAAGCAAGGCCCAGGTATTTGGCTGGATGAAGAACCCAGCCGGTGCCCGACATTCTGACTCCTGAAACAGCCTGGGTTCTCCTGGACCCTTGCACAAATGGGAGGTAATGATGGGGCTGTTAACAGGCATGACAAGGTGTCAGCTGGAGAGGACGTGGCCTTTTCGCTTCTGGGAAGGGTACCATAACCGGCCAAGGAGGACATGACACTGCTGAGGATGTCTGCTGTCAGGCATCCACCTGGACTGGCACGTGGCAGGCAGCCTCCCTCACCAAGGGCACCCACGGGCCAGCCTTGGAAGCAACGCTGCTGGGGAGACAGAGGCTGGGATGTGGCAGCAGAGGCAGCAGCAGCAACTCTGGATGTCACCAGGGGCCTCCCAGGGTCCCCCACACAGATCCCTGGCCCCCCTGGGAAATCCACTCCTTGATAATACACTCACACTCCCCAACATACGTGCTGGCCTTCAGGTGTCCCCTCCAGGATCTTCTTGGAGGGAGCATGTCCTGCACTTGTACCTTATCTACAGCATGCAGCTGACTTGAGGGGAATGGGAAGGAATAGACTCTAAAATTAGAGCTCTTGGCTTCCCCGGGACAACCCCAGGACACAGACAGAAGTCCAGAAAGACAGTGCAGGGGAAAAGGGGGACCCAACACCCCTGCTTTCAGCAGTCTGACAATGGTTTGCGGCTCCCTGCAGCTGAGCCCAGACTTCAGTGGCCTGTCAGTGGCCTGGATTTGCCTGCTATTTGACCCCCATCTTCAGCCCCCCTCTAAGCCCCAAGACCCCCATTCCTTGACCCCTGTCAGCCCAGGTGGAAACATCCTGAAGAACTCCTACACAACCATCTTATCCATCCAAGCTGCTTCTTCCCATGGGGAAATGCTCGGGGCGAGCCCTGAGGTCCCAGAAACCAGGCCTCACCAATCAGCCCACGAGGAACGATGGTTGGGGTAGGAGGGGCACCTATGGAAAGAGGCCCAGAAGTCTGGAGCCAGGATCCTTCCGGGAACCCAGGGGCCAGATGGAGCAGGTCCCACACAGAGCTGGGCAGAGGCAGGGCCAGCTCATCCGCAGACACCGGGGGCAGGCAATGGGAAGGAGTCCAGTTCAACCAGCAGCACAGGTGGGCTACCCAGACAGGCTGGAGTCTATGAGCCCAGCCTCACAGGCAAGACACAGCCAGGTCCCCACCCCTGGGATTCTCTTAAGAATCTAGCTTCCAGAGACTCTCCTGATCCTGTTTCTGCCCAACAATAACTCCCGGCCAGGGCGGGCATAGAAAGTCCCATCCTCTCCCATCCCACCAGGGCTTCCCAGAACAGCTCTGCCTCTGCGGTCAAGGCACGGTAAAGACACCGAAAGAGGGAGGGTCCTAGGCCCAGAGTCCCAACACCTCCAAAGGTCCCTTCTCCCTTCATCGAGATATGTCTACCTCGGGGACCAAGGAGAGCTATGTACCCCCACTCTGTGGGTCCAGACCCTGCCCTCAGCCCACCTCACCATTGGAGCACCCACTCCCGACACAGCCCAACCCGGCCGGCAGGACTCAGTCCCCAGAAACAGGGCTGGGGGACTCTGAGCTGTCTCTCCCCAGTACCCTGTATGACAAGTGGACAGAGGGGTCTGATGGAAGCAGCTCCATCAACATTAAACAGCACCAAGCTTAGCCCTACAGCCCTCAGCCCCAGCCTGGCCCCATTCGCTCTTAGTCTTACAGCAATCCAGCTGACTGTCAGAACCGCAGGGCAGGAGAGGCAGGGGAAGGCCTGGGAGCCCCAGGCTCGGCTGGCAACCCTCCCCACACTGGTTACCCAGAGGTGCACACAAACCCGTTGGTATGGAACCAGCAAAGTGCTTTCCCTGGAGGAAGGTGTGCCCCAGGTGCCAGGCCTGGCAGCCTCCCCAGAGCCAGCACAACCTCTGAGGGCCTCTTGTCCATCCCTCCTACCCAGCCTCCCTCACCCTTGCTCAACATCAGGTGCACATTCTGAAAGTTCTTACTTTTAAAAGTCCCCTCCTGGGAATTCCCTGGCAGTCCAGTGGTTAGGGCTCCACACTTTCACTGCTGAGGTCCCTGGTCAGGGGACTACCGTCCCACAAGCCGTGCGCCACAGCCAAAAAAAAAAAAGTCCCTCCCTACCATTCCACCTGGCACAGATCAGATCAGAGACACATTCCCATATGTGGTTATCTTTGCAGGGTATGCTCAGAGGACAGAACCCACCATGCTAGCCCAGCACATTGCTGTCCCCCCGCCAAGCAGCAGGGGCTACAACATATGCTGACTTATCTTCTCTTTTAGGACCAAAAGTTGGGGAAAGAAATCAGAAGTCCAAATGTCTCTGCCCCTTCGACCTGACAGAATAAAACTTCAGGGCCTTACTATTGCTTAAGAACTTTAGAGTAATTGGATGAACCTGCCACTTAATACAGCAATCACCTGTTCCCTCTGACAGCCCCCCTTCTTCTTAAAACACAGCCGTTGCTGGATAACTCACTACACCACCAGGACACCTCTGTAGCCAGGGTCCAGGTTGCACAGGTGAACAGCTCTTCCTTAGACTGAGATGAGCTATGTGTCCTTGTTATTTCCATGCACTGGTCCCAGAGGTGGCATGTGGATCTGCAAAGACTCTCCCACAGGCACTCCCTGAAAAGGCTAAAGCCAGCCTTTCAGGCATACCCACCCCAGACAAAATGCCTTCAGCCAGCCCTCCTAAGGCTCCATCTCCTGGTGTCTGTCTGAGATGTGCCCCGATGTCCAGGAAACATGACTGGACACATCCTCTCCCTTCATCTGGGCACAGTGAGGTGACACAGTGGGGTCTTGCATGCTCCAAGTAGGGAGACCATATAATTTATCATCCAAACCAGAATGTTTTTAATATAGTAAAGGGGCACTATTAACTATGCCAGGAAAACAGGCACAAACAAGATTTATGGCCACACTAACTCTAAGTCACCGGCACACATCACAGTTACGCATTTACACCACTGCAAACGCCGCTGAGACCCCGAGCTCTCTCAGCAGCCAGCACACACTCCAGGCTCATCAGGACCTCACTGTTCACCACCTGGTGAGGGGCTGGGGCAGAAACAGAGACTGCTAAAGGCCACCACGATACACTTGCCTCTGTGTTGGGCCATGCTTACCCCCAATTTTTAAAAATGTCTGTATCTAACACTTGACCTCCTACTGTGCACAAAGTTCTATGGTTAGTGTGAGGGGTAGGGAACACGGGAGCTAGAGATGACCTGCTCTCAGGAAGCTTATACATACCCTAAAAGGGTCAGAAAGGGACAGACACAAAGACAATTAGTTTTGGCACTGGCGGTTTTAACACACATGGTCTTGATGGTCCTAAACACACACTAAAGTGACCTGTGCTGCAGCTCAGGGTGAATGGCTCACAGCAGAGCTGGTGAGAAGGGATGAGTTCTGTGGCCCACACCTCAACCACCCACTCCCCGGCCCCCTGCCCACATGCTGGTGGGGGCTAGTGTAACAGTTATGGGACCTGGCAGATGAGGGACAGGTCAGGAGGAACAGGAGGACCATCTTCCTGGCCTCTCATATGCTGGTTCCTCCTCTCCCAGCTGCTGCCTTCTCCCACAGCAACATTTTTTTCTCTGGATACTGTGCACAACACATACTGTTTCTGGCCTCTGCACGGGGGCCTCAGTGCCATGTGGGAGCACTAGAGGGCGCCGCTGCCCTGCCTAGTGAGGAACACCCAGCAATCTGCAATGGTAGCCCCAGGGCAGAGGCACCCAAACCTCTCGACCTGTGGACAGGATCCCCTTGGATGTCTCGCAGCTACATTCGGTCACTCCAGTTCTAGGTGTCCAACTTATGGCTTCCTGCCACAAGTCAGCTCACCTCTTATTCTCTCCTCAAAAGCCCCAAGACCTCTGGGCAAGCACCAAGGGTGGTTTCTTCCAGGCAGCCCTTCCCTCCGAGGCACACAGGGCCAGCATGATGCTGACAGGGCTCAATGTCCAGGTCTCACACCTCTGCAGGCCAGGTCACTGCACCCCAAGAATAGTCCCTCCCACCCTGCCTGGACTCAAGGCCACAGAGCCTGCCCCTTTGGCCACTGTAAGCAAATGGGTCCCAGGGAGGGCAGGAGGCCCCATCTACCCTCCAACCTGCAGAGGACGAGCTCGGAATTCAAGTACAAGAAGGGCAAAACCCTGAGCTTCCTTATGTTCATCCACCACCCAACTTCTCTTGCCTCTGAAAGGCCATCAGGAGACATGGAGAAACAGAAGGAAAACAGAGGCTGTAAGCACCAGCAACCGCAACATCACTCAGTCATGGCCTGCAGAGCTCTGAGCCCAAAGCCTGGCACTAGCCTTGAAACAACCTCACACAGAAATGTCCCCCACATCCATCCCACCCTGGAAGAGGCCCAGAGACACCCCATGGACAATAGCACTGAGCCCATGGTCTGTGCCCCTCCCTCCACCACACCACCTACAATCTCTGAGTTGTCACAGGGCCACCAGCTCAGACTGGGCATCTGAGAAAGGCCCATCCCCTTCTTCCTCTAGGCTGCAGGTAGCCAGCAGTTCCCCTGGGCTCCGGTGAGTAGGGCTGGGCAGTAGGGAACCGAAGCTGCTCCTAAGCAGGGGAGACATCACCCAGAGACTGATCCACCCCACACACCCATCTATGAGGCTGTACGGAGAGCTGCCAGACGGCCAGGGCTCAAACCTGAAAGGCCCTACATTTCTCTCCCTGCTCCTCTGAGCAAACTCAGAATTTTGCAGGGAAAGAGAAGAACCAGGGCTTCAGGATTCCTCTCCCCTCTGCTGGGGAAGAGGTTTAGGGCCCCTCCCTCTGCCCTATCTCCTGGCCCTTTACCACTGCACCCATTCTTCCCACCCCGCCTCCGGCCCACATATCCAGTGACGGGGACAGGCAGGCTTGCTGAGAGAACAGTAACGGCCACCCTTGCCACACTGGCTGGGGTTGTCACAGATGCTCTTGTCCAGGGCTGGCCCTAGGCCCTTGGCAGGGCGGCGGGGGGGGGAACACCCACTCCTGGCCAAAGCCCGGAGCCCCTCCCTGGGCCCTGCTGGACAGTGAAGAAGCCTCCGTTGGCTCCAACTTAGGAGGAGATCAGAGGGCCAGGGTGAGGGCTAGGGACTCTGTCCCAGGCCTAGGCTGAAGGACTCCTGCATTCCTCTCCCAGGTGGGACTCAGCATATTCAAAACAGCAGCCACCATCAGCACTTGCCACACCCCAAGACCAAGAGACACCAGAGAGGGCCAGAGCCCCAGGAGTCTCCAAGGACACAGGGTAGGTCACAGATTTCAGGGGAGCTGCCCAGAGCCTCTGGCCAAGGCTGGGGAGCAACCGGGGGTGAGTGTATAGGGGAGGGGGTGGACACATCAATTACTCAACTCCCACCTCTCAGAGAGAAGAGAGCACAGAGCCAGCTGGGACAGCTGGTGGGAAGTCATCTAGCTTCAGAAAGGGTGGGGGAAGTCTGAGGTGAGTCCTCGGTCCCCACCTCTCTACCTGCCAAAGCTTGGTGACCTTGAGGCCAGCGGGCAAGAGGTAGAGGTTGGGAAGCAAAGAATTCATACAAACGGCCTTTCCTGCTTTTGTCCTATTCCTCCCTCTCCCTCAGGGGATGGGTGTGCCAACTCAGGAAGTGAGGCCCACAGGACCCCCAGAGTGCTGTGCCCTTCAACTCACCTGCATCCACGTGCAGACAACAAGCCTCGGCTTAGGGAGACAGGGTTCCCCGCTCAACCATGCAAAGCCAGAGCCCCAGCAGCCTGCCCAAGGGTTCCATCCTGCTCCATCCTCCCTGCCCCGGGGTTCGGTGCAAATACCCCAGCATCCATCCCAGGGATCAAAGCTGGTCTTGCCAAGGACGTACCTGGGTTTCTGAGTTGGTTCCTTGGCTTCTCTCAAGCCAAACCAGCTACTTTTGGCCTTTTCCTCCCCACTGGATGAGTGGTGTGGGGAGGCCCCCAGAGTGGGAACCCCCTTCTCCCCCAGAGAGCCTCGGCGCCCCATCTCGCTCCGACTCAGCCCCTGGTGATGATGGTGGAAAAGGCCCATCCGGGGCTTCCGCTCCTCCTTCCGGGCTCCCTCCTTCTCGGTCACAGCCTCAGAGGAGGCCACCATGGGTGTGGTGACCTGCACCGGCCTCCCCTCTGAGGGCCAGGACCCCTCCTCCTCTCCAGAGCAGCGGGCCCCGATGGCCAGCACCTGCGGGCTCAGCTCCTCCTGTCCAGGCACAGCCTCTGAGCTGCCGGCGCGGCGGCTGCCTCTGCCCCAGGAGTCATCCGCAGAGCGCGGCCCCTCCTCAGAGGGCCCAGAGGAGACAGTGTGCAGGGGGCCAGAGGGCGGAAATGGGCCCGAGATGGAGCTGCGGTGCCGCAGGGGCCCCTGGGGCTCTTCACTGTAAATGTGGCTCCCGTTGACGCAGAGAGAGGAGCGGGAGGCCCCGTCAAGGTGGCCCTGAAGGTCAAGAAGGGCCCGGGGAGGAGCGGCTCGCACCTGGCTGGCCTCATCACTGTAGGTCCTTTTATGGGTGAGCGACTTGGGGGACTGTGCAGAGTCCCTGCCTGGAAAGGAAGCACACACCGAGTTAGAAGCCCGCTGCCTGGCCCAGCCTTCCTTACACCTGATGGGAGAGCCCGCCCTCCCCTCCCCCCCTCCCCTCCCCCCCTCCCCTCCCCTCTCCTCCCCCCCTCCTCCCCTCCCCCCGCCACTCACCCCCTTCGGAGGACAGCCAGCTGCTGCGGCTGGGCGAGCGAGTGAGGAGCTCGGCCCCGGGGCCCTGGTAGGCCAGGCTCCCACTGGCTGACGACAGGGTGCTGTCCGAGCCTAGCGAGGTGTTGGACTGGGTCAGGGAAGACTTTCGCAGCTTGTTGCGGAGGAAGAAGCCTTTGGCTTTGCCCATCTTGCTCAGGCTGCCCAGCTCAGGGTCCTCCAGGGCGCTGCTCGGGAGGATGGCAGAGGCGGATTCCAGATCAAACTTCTTCTTGCCCTTCATTTTGTCCTTGATCTTACTGAAGGGGGACCGAGGCTTGTCCTTCACAGACAGGTCAAACATGCTGGCGCTGAGGTTGTTGCGCGTGAACTGGATGGTGACCTGGATCTCTCCACGCTCCTTCTCCTTCTTGCCTGCCTTCGAGTGCAGCTTGTACCACCTGTGAGAAGGGGGTGCCGGGGCTCTGGTCACAGGTACCTCTCAGAGCCCCTCTCTGCTTCGGAAGCCACGACAGCCTCCCCACACAGGCATCTGCTCTGACACATAAGCCCTGCCGCCTTCCAGGCCACAGGAACAGCTAAGAAACTACCCACAACTTTTCCGTGATGAAGGAAACCACATCCCGTGTAGGGGAAGCTCTTCGGCACTACCAGGCAGGGCTGCCAAGTGACCCTCCTGCCCCGGCACCTTCCCTGGAGCTCAGAGACCTCCCCTGCCCCAGCCCACTACATCTGAAACTCTGAGGCCCAGAGCAGCAAGGCCAAGTCTGGGAGGAACCCTTTCAACTCCAGGCCCTAGGTACAGACAAACCTACCCACATTTTCCCATTTACATCATCTCCTTTGGCTAGTCCCAGCCTAAGCTCTGCTCTGAGCCACCAGTGAGTCCAGGAAAGAACAGCTCACCCAGAGGCCCAGGGCCAGGAACACTAGTGCATGTACACACACACAGACACACACACACACCCCCCCTCACCCGCTCACTTACTCCCCTGCAAGCCAGGAACACTAGTGCATGTACACACACACACACACACGCACACGCGCGCGCGCGCACGCACACACACACACACACACACACACCGCTCATTTACTCCTCTGCACACACACACACACACACACACACACACACACACACACACACACCGCTCATTTACTCCTCTGCAAGCTGGAGGAACAGACACAAAGGCATAAAGGGGCCTTAAGCAAGAGACCCAGGGAAGGGAAAGAGCACTCACTCATCTGTAAGCATCTACCGTATGTTACAAAGGAATGCGGGGGTTCTCATCTCCCTTCCATTTACACCTTACAACAAACCTGGGATTTTACAGATCAGGAGGTCAAAGCTCTGTGGTGAAGAAACTTATCCAAGAACAAGCAGACAGGAAGGAGACTCTAACTAATAATAATGTATTGTTATTGGCTCATCAATCATAACAAATGTACCACACTAATGTGAGAGGTTAATAATAGAGGAAACTAGAGCAGGAGGGGGTGTGAGGGAATATATATGGGAGCTCTCTGTACTTTCCACTTGTTTTCCTGTAAACCTAAACCTAAAACTAAACTCTATTAATTAAAAAAAGAAGACACAGTGAGCACACAATGAGCAAGAGATCATGAAAGAAACAATACAAGAAAGTTCTCCTGCGTCTGGAGCCTGTGTTCTGCAACAGGAGAGGCCGCGATAGTGAGAGGCCGGCGCACCGCAATGAAGAGTGGCCCCCGCTCGCCGCAACTAGAGAAAGCCCTCGCACAGAAGCAAGGACCCAACACAGCAAAAATAAATAAATAAACTCCTACCCCCAACATCTTCTTAAAAAAAAAAAAAAGCAGGTTCTCCTGAAGGATATGAGCACCAGCACAGAAGGGCCCACAAGCATACAGCATAATGAACAAGGAAAGACCCAGCCAGCAGGTATCATTGCCAGGTTTCAGAGCGCCAGGTATGAAAAGGAGACCCTAAAGGTTTCCAAAGAGGGGAGACAGGTTTGTACATTCAGGAATTAGAATAGCATCAGGTCTTCATTAGCAACACTGGGCACCATATGGAGTCATGCCTTTAAAATTCTGAGGGAAAAGCTTCCAGCACAGAATTCTGGACTCAGCCAACCAAGCATGTACATGGACTAAAGGCTGGTGGAAGTGGTCAAATTGGTCACTGAAGGGCTCCAAGTCCCTCAGAGGATACACACACCACAACACTACACACTGTACCACACCCCACATGCCTCAGTCCATGCTATGGTGGTCATCTCCCACCTAAGATCTGCTCACCCGGCAACACCAGCTCCTTGAGCTTCTCACGGACATTAAGTGGGAGATCTTTTGTATGAAAGTCCCTGCACATCCAAATGTCCAGAATTAAGTCACTGCAAGGGCTTGGTGGTGGTGGTAGGTTTAAACGCTGTGACTTTAAAAAAAAAAAGAAAAGGTCTTTCCAGGGACACTTCCAATTGCATCCCTTTGGAAGAGTCCACCATGACTAACCTCTTGGTGCCCACTGCAGGCTATGCACCCAGCCTCTGCTTGGGGACCACTGGATGGCCTGAGCGAAGGGAGCCTGGGCTGTTGGTTTTCCCTCCCAAACCTGAGAGACCACCCTGAGTAAGGCTGGGTCAGGACAGACGGTGGCACAAGCAGGGAGGGCGGAGGGCTATGCTCAGAGGGTGTGTGGGTGTTTACATGCTGCTCTCGTGATAAGCAGACACAGGGAGGAAAGATGGGGGAGGAGGGACAGGGAGTGGAGAAGAGAGCTGAGAGACAGACTGACGGGATGTGTGTGAGGATGTGTCTGGGGGCACGAGGAGACATTTAACAGAAAGACAAACCAGCTAGCATCAACATCCTCACACCCCTGCTCTCTCAACACAACGTCCACTTTCGGCCGGACCCTTTAACTCTTTCAAGGCCAAGTCACCTTGCCCAAACCTGGACTAGGCCTCATTTAGCACAGAAAGATTCTGGGAGGTGGGGCAAAGAGAAGTATATGGACTCCAGCCGCAAACCCACCAAGCCCTGAGCGACGGGAATCCGCAAGCACAGGCATCCTTCACTTGGGCATAAGGGTCAGGGGTCCTGAGCCCCACCCAGCTGGTCACGCTCCACACACCACAGCAGTAACAGTGGTTATCTCTGCGGGGTGAGGTTGCAGGGAACTATCACTTCCTGCATTGCCTATTTTTGTCCCGTTTGAATTTTTTATAAGAGCCATATATCACTGTTGTAACAGGAAAAAGAGACAAAAGAAAATTCCCATTCCTATCTTATTCTCTCAGTTGGCTGAGACAGAATGGGCTCCTTGCCTCTCCCTCCAACCCCTCGATGAAAGAGGATGCATTACATTACTAGCCCAGCTGAGGCTCAGGTCCTCGGCCCAAAGGATCCTTGTCCCCTGCCCTTCCCACCCCTTCCCCATAAGGTCACTTCTGCTTCTCCTGCTCTTCCCCAGGGAATCTGGGGTTCTTCTCTGGACTTGCTTTTCAGGGAGGCCAGGAGGGAAAAGAAGACTTTCCTCACCATTTTCTGAGATTCCCCCATCCAGAGCAGAGTGAGGCTGGGAATGGCTGGGACCTGCCTCTGGACCCTCAGGCACTGTCGCCATCTGTCTCCCTATCAGTCAGGGGCAGGACTCACTGGACCCTGCCAGCTACTTGGAGCAGGCCTTCTCCCAGAAGTGTGACAGGCTGAGATGGCAATGGCAAGGCCACACAACCAACAGCTTGTGGACAAAGGCCTGTCTCTCCCATCCGTGGCTGAGACCTGGCCAAAACCAATTAGGATTTGACCACGGCCCCAGCACGTATCTAGATGGTGGCTCACGAGACAGACTCATCTTCAGAGCTCTACAGCTGCGGCACCCGAACCTGCATGTATCAGTGTGGGATTTCTTTTTTATCTACTCATACTAAGATACAACCTAAAACCTACTGAATTAGAAGGGTCAGGCCTAGAAATCTATATTTTAAGGTGGAAGGGAGTGTGTACCTCCTCAGACCCAGTGTGAGAACTACAGTAGGATGGTCCCCTGCCTGCTCTACATCACTTCATGGATCAGAGGCCAACTTTCCCTCCACCTGGGTGCATCATCAAGGACACTCAACTGTTACACAGAAGAAACCTGCGTCTCTCCCCTGCCCAGCCAAGGCTTGCCTTCCGAAGTCCACTGAACCCACTTCTTCTGAGAGAACTGATCCTAGAAACGGTCATCCCCACCTCCCCCCACCAACCCGGGACAAATCATCAAAGGAACACATACATGGGGGAGGATCAGGCATCAATAAGTACTTTCTATGAATAAAGAGTGCTAAAATGAACAAGGTCTCTGTTCCACAAAGCTGCTTTTGAAACAGCACTCACCAGGACAGGAAGAAGGACAGTGATTCTGCCCCAGTACAATTTCCCTGACACCCACTCAGCTCTCAAAGCCTAGATTCTTCGGCCCCTACAGCATGTAAAACAATAACCTGCACATCCTTCACTGCAGGTACTGAACTGTTCCACCTACATGGCACCCACCTCAACCCTTGCACTGTCTGAGCGCCTGAACTCTCCAAAGCCCAGGAAGCGTGTGCTCAGGAAAGAGGTTTTGACAAAGATGATCATTATCTGGGACTTGTCCCAGGTATGACTGCAGCCAAGACATGCTCCATCAGGAAAGGAGCAGTAAGAGAATATTCCTTGCATGTAAGAGGTATGTGCCACTACAGACGCTGCTCTTCAGGAGTGACATACAACAGCGCTTCTCAAATTGCAAAGTACAAAAGGATCCCTGAGTCTCGTAAAAATGCAGATTCTGATGCAATGGGTGCAGATGGGCCCGAGAGGCTCCATTTCTACCCCTCTTCCAAGGGATGCCAAGGCTGCTGGCCTGTGGACCACACCTGAGAGACGGGACAAATGACTGGTGCTAGAGAATCAGCAGAGCTAGACTTACTGCATGCTCACTGTGTGCCAAACCCTGTACCTCTTTTACTATCCACACAGTCCAGGAGATGAGATCCATTATCCCCACTATGTGGATGAGGAAACTAAGTTACAGAGAAGGTCTGTGACTTGCCCAGGGTCAAACAGCTAGTAAGTGATACAGTCAGAACTTGAACATGAAGATGCCTGACTCCCAGCCCACGTTCTTAACCTTCGAGGGACAGCATTTGTCATCAAGCTGAATGCAAACGTTGGGCCTCCGGACACCCTGAGAGGACAGAGGCTGGAAAAGGTACACCACAGAGGCCCAAATAGGCAAGGAGGTGCCGTATGAAGGCCAGAACCCCCTTCAAAGGGTTGGCACAATCCCAGGAGGATGGCGCCCTGAAAGGTCACTAAGGGAACCTCGGGGTTTTGTCCTGTCCCCAGGCCATTAAAACCATGTCTGAGAGCAGTCAAGCCTCCCCCAGCAGATGCAGAACCACAGAAAAGCTCTAAAAGGGCCCTTGCTCAGCCCCCGTTCCTCCCCCAGGCTCCCTGTGCCTGACAAAGTTCAGCAGGCCCAGTGTGGACTTAGGAACCTTCAGCCTCCTACCCTGCGGGACCAGCCCCACCCCCACCCTCTGCAGGGGCAGAGGACAAAGAGGAGATAAAGGGAGGAGGTAGCTGCCTCACCTGTTACCAAGATTATGGCCGTAGCTATTCCTGCTAGTGGGGCTCCCAGGCCCACCATACCCAGCACTCCACCCATTTCTCAGTAAACAGAGATGGGCTAGCTAACAGCTGCCACCTAGTATAACTGAAAAAGCTCAACACTCTGAGAAGCAGACCTAGGGCAGATGTCAAACACACACATGTAAGTGCCAGGGTGGCTCCTGTCACTCTGGGGGTGCTGGGCCCTTGAGAGCCAAAGGCCCAGGCACACACCTGACTTGTCTCCAGTTCTTATTGAAATTGGTCCCCTTAAAACTGAGTTAACCTGCTGAGTTTATGATTAATCTCTCTATCCAAAACTTTATTCCCTTCTTGTCCTGCCCCTGTTCCCCTCAGGATTGAGAAGAATCAAAGAAAAAGAGAAAATGAAACCAAGCAGGACTCTGCAGGGCCTTCTGGGACACAAAAGCCCCTCTGTGTCCCCTGTTTCTTGTTTGTAGAAGAAAAAAAGGTTTTAGTCTCCTAGGCCTTCCCTGAGTTCCAAAGAGCAGACTCAAGTAGTTAATGATTAGAACAACGGAGCCGCAAGACTTCAGGAGTTCCTCCAGAAGGGATGGAGATAACAATCTGATGCCTATCATCTTTGAGATGTTCTGCAGAAACTAAGACCCCTCCCCCACCTGGTAGAGGATGGTGACGACTTGCTGACCACAAGCATGTAGACCCCAGACTGGCTGGAACCAGAAGGTTGATGACTGAGATTCCCAAAACCTCATCCTGTTACCTCACCACCAACTAACCAGAAGAAGGTCCATGAGCTAATCAGGAATCCTATGACCCTCTCCCCTAGCACAGTCTTTAAAAATCCTTGCCTGAAACCCATCAGGGAGTTCAGGTCTTTTGAGCGTGAGCTGGCTATTCTCCTTGCTTGGTGCCCTGCAAATGAACACTGTACTTTCCTTCACCACACCTCAGTGTCAGGAGATTGGCTTTGCTACACGTCAGGCAAGCAGATCTGAGTTTGGTTCCGTAACATTATCAGTGCAAAGTTCAGCTTGAGACCCAAATAATGGTGCCCCTTCCTAAGCCTCCACACATCATTTATTTCCCACCCCTAATCCAGGAACCATCCTTGTCTCTTTTTCCCCCTCACACCCCACATCTAAACTTAGCTCTACCAACCAATTATACCCAGAATGCAACCCCTCTCACCACTGTCACCCTGTAGTACACTCCACCAACATCTCCCTGCTGAACATTACAGTTCCCTGCCCACCTGCCTCCCTGCCATCCATGCTTCACCCAGCAGGTAGGTGGAAGTGGAGCACATCACACCCCACTCCTCAGCATGTCGGAAAGGGCTCATCCTTTGGGTGCGGCTCTTCTGATTCTCTGCATTTCCAATCCCACACTGGCCTTCAGTGTTCCCATCTCCAGGCCACTACTCTTGCTCTTCCCTCTGCCTGAGACACAGGCCCAGATCTTCAGGCCACAGCTCACTCACTTACTCACTCACATCAGGTCTCAGTTCATCTGAACTTCCTCAGTCTTCCCTGAGTACCCCAACTACAGCTGCCCCTTACCCAGTTTATTTCTTTAGCATAATTAATACCACCTGACACAGGGTGTGTGTATGTGTGTGTGTGTGTGTGTGTGTGTGTGTGTGTGTGTGTGTGTGTGTGTATCCCACACAGTAAAATGATGTATGTATACAGGGCTGTTTACTGTCTGTCTTCCCCTGCTCTACAGGCAGGAACTTTATTCTGCTCATCTGTGTGTCACCAGACTTAAAAGAGTGGATACTCAAATATATTTTCAATGAACTAACAAATTAATCTATGAATTAACTTAGGAACTTCTTTGTCCCTGTTCACAACTGAACAACTGTGTAATGTTTCTATCATCACAAACCCACAGGTCTTAACCGTGAGACCAGAAGCTCCCAGAGCAAAAAGGGTGCCCCCTGTCCCCAACAAGAGCCTCCTGAGGAAGGAGCCACATGCCAGGCTTCATGGGGACAGACAGTTCCAAAAGGGCACCTTCTTTAACCCTGAAGCCCTCATCCCCCATTCCTGAGCAAAGAATCTCAGTAACTTCCCTGATAGAATACATCAACCAGATCTGGGAAGTGCCCACTTCCTGAATGGAGGTCGGGTGTTGACCCCACTCTAGCCCATCACTAGGGCCCTAATCTTATCACCATTAACAACCAAACCTCTCTTTTAGCACCTACTGTGTGCAGGCGCTATACTAAGCACTCAACACACCAAATCAGATCCCAGTCATCCTCTTAACAGCCCCAGGAGGCAGGTGTGGGAAGCAGACCTCGAGAGTGGCTCCAACATGGACTCTGGAGCCAGGCCACCTGGCGTAAGCCCCAGCCCACCACACGCCAGCTGTGCAACCTGGAGTGGGTCACCCAGTCTCCCTATGCATTTCCACACCTGCCTATAAAATGGGGGCAATGGGTGTCCAATCCCCTCACAAGACCACTCTGACAACTGCAGAGATTACAGGTGAAGCACTTAGAACAGGGCCTGGCACACAGGAAGCGCCACACAAGTGTTAGTTCTCATATATTTTTGCAGATGCAAACACTAGGGCAGAGAGAAGTCCATAGGGTTAAGTCAGATGTTTCTTCTTAGTACACAGGGAACCGGGATTTGAACCCAGGCTCCCTGTCTCCAGGGTCTCCGGTCTTGATCACTGCACTCGAATGCCTCCCTCTGCAAGTACAACACACCACACACCCAGGCCCAGAAACCCCATGTCCCTGCCCAACCAAAGGATTTCTCTAAAACAGGGCATCTGTGTTAGACGGGAGAAAAATTACATCTTTATTTCCCCTAATCTCTAACTGAAATTTGGTATTTCAATTATGAATTTTTGCAACAGTAGTGGTATAGCAGCAGTACCTATGAATATGTCACCAAGAGAAACAGATATTTTCATACCACATTGCCGCAGATGTCACAAAATATTGTTTATACTCATCACTACTTTGAACTTTAAAGTTACAGGTTTCCCCTGCTATCCAAAAGTGGAGCATTTCCATGAAACCTTTCCTAAGCTGAAATGGCATAAAGTGAAGAAGCAGATACCTTAGGACACATCTTGCTAACGGATGCACAAAATAAATAAAGATAAAGCACAGACGCTTACAGATACAGTTCAAAGCTAAGGCGAGGGCTTGATGTGAGGTGTTGAATGTAGTTCCCAGAGAAGGAGCTGGGCGGTGCCACTCTCACTGCTTGGGATGAGCTGCCTCTGTAAGGCTCACTGCAAAACACACACTTGAGTGCATGTCTTCCCCTTCCTGCCCCAACACACAGCTCCCAGGCTGAGATCTCAAATCAGATGACAGATACTACACCTCATGTCCCACTGGGTATGAGAGGGCCTTGCAGGGGCCTGGTAAAGGGCGAGGAACTGGCCAAAGGCCCTGCGGCTCCCGAGCGTCACGCCACAGTGCTCAGTCTGACCCTCAAGCACCCTGCATGCCAATGAAGGTGACTCTGGAGAAACAAAAACAGCTGGGTGCACCTGCTAGTCAGGGAGGAGGCTGCTCCTGTAGCTTGTTTTCCTCATGTCCCCAATACCACGATTTCCAACTTAACTGGGCTGGTGCTCACCTGAGCCTTACCTGCTATGGCTACAGCCCACCAGGTCTGCAGCTTCTCTCTTCTGGCCGTGGCTGCCCTGGCCTCTTCAGAGACAGGTCTTACCTCAGGCTAGGGAACAGCTCCCACCATGCTGGGGATGAGGGGCTTGCAAATCTGACAGTTGTAGGAATTGAACCCCACCCCAAGACAAAGGAAGACAAGAGGCCCTGAGAAGACAGCTGTGCTGCCCAGTGTACTGGCTGGAGAATCTTCAAGAATGAAGAGTGAAGAACCAACGTGAAGGAAAGACATACTGATCCATTTCTCCTTTCCCGGCCTCACTCTCCCCATCCAGCTTCTCTAGGAAGTCAGTACAAATAGGGGCTGCAGGGTTCCAGAGGGGAAGAGACTACAACTCAAAAAGTAGATGCTGGAGAAAACTCTAGGAGAAGACACCAAGATATCTGTCCATAACATTCTGATGGACATAACAATCTAACCCAAATTCCTAATCCAGGCCGGCCAGCCATCAGCCACTTCAAGCAACACTGTATTGATGAAATCATTTGCTCTCAAAAGGCCTGAAGCCTTCAGAGACCATTCACCCTGTCCCCGTTTCCCCAGGCTCCCAAGGCCCCACAATTTCTGCTTTGGCAGAAACCCATCAGCTACAATGTGGGATGTTCTCAAGGACAAGTGATTCAGCTCCTCCATCAGGTAAGGGTATGAAACAAGAGGGAATTGTTACCCTGGGAGACCTAACAACCAGGCACAGTATGGGAGGGAGCCCTGTTTGGATCCTGATTCAACAAACCACCTAACCACCTATGAAGAGATAGTTCTGATATTAAGGGAATTTAAATATGGACTGGATATTGATTGGATGGTTATTAAGGAACTGTTGATTTTGTATGTGTGATACAAGCATCATGATTATGTTTTTTAAAAAGCACACGTGGGGCTTCCCTGGTGGCACAGTGGTTAAGAATCCGCCTGCCAATGCAGGGGACACGGGTTCGAGCCCTGGTCCAGGAAGATCCCGCATGCCACGGAGCAACTAAGCCCGTGCTCCACAACTACTGAGCCTGCACTCTAGAGCCCACAAGCCACAATTACTGAGCCCGTGTGCCACAACTACTGAAGCCTGCGTGCCTAGAGCCCCTGCTCCACAACAAGAGAAGCCACTGCGATGAGAAGTCCACACACCGCAACAAAGAGTAGCCCCCACTCACCACAACTAGAGAAAGCCCGCGCACAGCAACGAAAACCCAATGCAGCCAAAAATAAAATAAATAAATTTATTTTAAAAATAAATAATAATAAGCAACCGCATCTGTTGGAGATTGTTGGAAACACCTATTGACTCATCTATACTCCCCTTCTGGTCCCACTTGAGACTAACAGGGTCTTTCTATTAGATCCCTGTGGAGGTCAGCGGGTAGCCTTTGGCCAGGACACAGGCTTTTTTCTCCCTGTCCTATGACTGAGCCCTGCTCCTGGTTGAATCCCTGAGCCTTGTGCTAACTATATACTCATCTCCGTAGCCTAAGCACAGGGCATGGTGTGTGAGATCCTGACAGCCCATCCTGACACTCACAAAGTCTCAGAGGCACAGGGAACTCACCACTGAAATCCCATCCAACCAGAGGAGGCCTCAGCCAGGCTTAAAACGTTTCCCAGGTATTTGCCAGAATGAGAAAGGGAGTGTCCTCGAGAAGCTTACATCTTGGTGGGGAAATAAGATAGCCACATAAATAAAGAAGGTGATTAACACCACAAAAATGCACAAATAAAATGCACAGGAAGGTTAAAGGGAAGACAATTTCAGGAGGAGTGGTGAAGGACATGATAAAAGAAATTTTCACATATTGAGGTATAGGGAGATCATTCTGGCTTATATATGAGTTAACTTGAATCTTATGCTAACTAAAATAGCCTGTTTGTGGCCTATCAAACATACATTGTACATCTGCTTTATTTATTAGAGAAAAGGACACACTGACCAAAAATAAAGAATGTCCATTCTTTAAAAATAAAGATTAAATGCTTATCTTCCTGTCACACCAATGCTGGTACTCCTTTGATAAGACTCCTTTCCCAGGTGCAAGGTCATGCTGACTTGCTGTGTACACGATGCTGATCTGTGTGTGTGTGTGTGTGTGTTTTCTTGAAATGTACAGTATCCCTGACTTATTTAATGTTCTTTGTTCTGACAAGATATAAAACTGTGCTGGAAACCATGCTTCTCCAGAGCAGTTTCTCAGAGTAATCTAGGAAGTGGGCATCCAGGATAGTCCTCAGTTTGGCTCAAATAAAACTCTTTTCTATTCTTACTATAAATTGCTTATTGATGATTTTCATCGACAGACGTAACATTCACACTGGGCCTTGAACAATGGGTCAGGAGGCAAGGAGGCAGGTGAAGAGACATTCCAGGTGGGAGGAACAGAATACACAGATGCCCAGGACTGGAGAGGTGAAGATGGGCAGAAAGGTGCTTTGGAGCAGAGGAGCCTGCCCCAAACATCATGCTAAAGAGCTGTAGCCTTATTCTGGGCCTGGAAGAGCACTACAGGGTAAGAAACAAAGATAAGACCTATGGCTGCTGTGCTGTGGGAAGAGCAAAGGACAGCAGGGAAAGGGGCAGCAGAGAGGCAAGGCAGCAGAAACCAGCACAGAGCCGGCCAACCCAGGACAGGTCCCACAGCCAGGCTGACCCCGGCAACTCCTTGTGCCTCAGCAGTTATTTCTCATCATAAATTAATAAGTTGGCATTCTGGCTTACAAAAAAGCTGTAGCAGCTATGCTAACAGTCTAGAGGAGATGTTTAAAAAAAAAACAAAAACCTGCCTAAACTAGGACAGGAGCAATGGGGAAGGTAGGAGGGGCCGGAGTGCCCTTCTCCAAGTGCCCCTCTTCGTCCCCCGCAGTGGCACTCAGGCAGAGCCACTCCACCTGTGCTCTCACTGCTTACTGACTGCACAAAATGTTACTCACCTTTTATGCCTCCCAACCCAGGGAAGGGGCCTGATATATGGAATACCTTCTAACACCTGCTGGATAAATGAGATGGCATTGGCAGGGCTTAGCTTCAGTACCAAAAATAAGTGGAAAAAAATTATTTTAAAGAATAGTGAAAAAATGCAAGGGTTGGAAGACAGGAGACCCAGGTTCTAGTCCAGGATCTGACTTACAAAGTGGCTTTCAACCACCCACTTCACCTCTATAAAAGAAGGGTGATAAAATAGGCCAGTTAGGGGCAGGGAGAAATGTCAACTAAAACTGTATTACATGGAGTTTGAAGAGACAGCTGGAAAAGCCTTTTCCCCAGAGGCTCCTCCAGCTAGACGCCTTCCCTCCTCTCCAAATCCCCTACTCAGGCAGTCCTCCTCACACACGATCAGATAGGAGATGAGTGGGCCGCAGGCCAATCCTTTATGGCTCCCAACACTCACAGCCTCATCCTGCCTTTGCTTTGGTATGGACGGTAAAACTGCAAGCCAGACACAACTGCAGGAGAGGACAGTGCCTCTCATCAGGCCTCTTATCACCTACTCTGGCTCTGTGCTGGCACCAACAGTCCTTGGAGCCCAGAACCATCATTTCATTAGTTACCCCTGGCTCCATGGGCATGGCTTGCTCAGCTCACCTCAGACCCCAGCCAGGACCAGCCTCCCTCCCTCCTGGGCACAAACATCTCAGCCAGTCCTCATCCCTCCTACTGCTGTAGGCTCCAAAGGTTTGTCTCTTTGTCAGCGTGCCTCAGACAGAGGCCAGGGACCCATGCCTGCTTGGAGACAAGTCTAACCACACAGCAATAGAAGTATGTATAGTTGAAAGCATGATGTAGGGAAAAAGCATTGGGCTCGGGAGGTTAGAAATCTGGCTGCCACTAATGAATCATGTGACATTGGATCGGTCATTCTACTCCTGAGACCCGTCTTGACATCAGTAAAAATGGGGGTCACCCTCCCTGCCCTCAGGGAAGAAGGAAGTGAGGTGATGCTAGGAAAGCACTCTGAAAAGTAGGCCAACCCACATGTAAAGATTTGGGTTTACTGTCTGTCAGGGCCTTTTACAGGCTGTCATCAGCCCCCTGGGAGCGAGGTGGCCCAGGACCAAAGAGTGATGACCTTGCCCAAGAGAAAGGAGAAAACCAGCAGGATGACCTCTCCCAGGGGAGACAAGGGAAAAAGGAAGAAATTCTACTTAACCAAACTCCCCTCCCCAGTTTGCTCCTAACCCCATATTCACCCCAAACAGGGTCTTGAGTCACGGAGGACAAAACTAAGTAGTGGCTGTCTTCCTGCCAGGGTCTCAGTTCAGACTTGAAACAGGTGGAGACAAGCAATAATATCCCTGTGTGGGGAAGCCAGACTTATCATAGGTACAGACCTGTGTGTGTGTGAAGAAGGCTGCACTTGTGCAAACACAATGGGAGAGGGAGAAGAAATCTATAACGCATTGGCTTTTAAAAGCATATAAGAACTGGTAATGTTGACTGCTTCTGAAGAGACGAGCTGGGTGACTCAAGGTCAGGACAAGGGAGATTTTTCACTGTGTACCCTATGTATCTTTAGAATTTTGAACCAGGTAAACTACTCAAAAAGAAATAAGAAGTAAAGAAAGCCAGGTTGTTTTGCTGAGAGAGACACATAGGAAACTAAGCCTGGCTCCCCTCCGCTCCCTCTCTTGGCTCAGCCCCACCACACTCACCTTCCCTTCCTTCCCTCCCTTCTGGGTCTCCCTCCCAGAAACTCACCCAGCCCCCACCATGCCCCACCTGTCATTCAAGGTCCAGCCTCCTACAGGCAGCCCACCCTGAACACTCCAACCCTGGTGATTTGGTCCTTCTGACCCTTTCCTTCTCTCATATTTTGTATACATTGCTTTGTTGGTTAATTATCCTTCCTATGTTAAGTCTTGTCTCAAACATATTTTTGCCCTTCTAGGGAAAGGGCTATATATTTTCTTTGTCATGTTTCCTCCAAAGCCCTGACCTAGGCACAGTGGTTGCCCAGTAATTGCTTCCTAGATGTTGAACAAAAGAAAAGGGAAAAAAAAAAAAAAAAAAAGCAAACCACTGCATGACTGTAGGAGGAGGAATGGATGGTTCAGAGTGTTCTGTCACAGTAAAACAAGCATGTGATTTCTTGGGAAAGGTCAGGAAGTCTTATATCTGTTGATGATCCCAAGCCCAGCTCTACTGCACAGGACAATGGGAGCAAACCTCCCTGGGGTGGGGGGGGGGGTGCCGGGGGCCAAGGCAGAGCTTTCCAGGCCTCCCCCGGCTCCTGTGAGACAATCTAGTGGCAGTGATACCCTCTTTCCCAATGTACCAGGCAACACCCCCATCCCCTGCGAAAGACATGACCAGACACGGAGTTGTAGACTAAATGCACTTACCCCTACCAGCCAAGGCCTCACACAGGAGAAGCAGGTCATGCTTCCAGAGCCCCCAAGCCTAACCAAAGAGATGGGCTTTGGGGAGGAGAGAAGAACCCTAAGGAGGGCAGCTGCTGAGTACCAACTTCCATGCAAAGCTGAATCCTGGGAAACATGGGAGAAGACTCAGATGGGTGTTACAGCATGGTGGCAAAGAGCACAGAATCAGGAGCCAGGCTGTCTCGGTACAAATCCTGACTGCCATGTACTGTGTGCCTATAGAAAAGCCACTTTAGGGCTTCCCTGGTGGTCCAGTGGATAAGACTTTGCCTTCCAATGAAGGGGGTGTGGGTTCGATCCCTGGTCAGGGAGTTAAGATCCCACATGCCCTACGGCCAAGAAACCAAAACATAACACAGAAGCAATATTGTAACAAATTCAATAAAGACTTTAAAAATGGTCCACATCAAAAGGAAAAATCTTTAAGAAAAAAGTCACTTCACTTCTATGTGCCTCAGTTTCTTCATTCGTTAAACACAGTTATTGTCCTACACCTCAAGGGGTTGCTATAAGCTGATGTAAGTCAAATCCTTAGGACAGTGCCAGCACCTAAAAAGGGCTTAATAAATGATATGCTAGACAAACAAGGCAATGACAATCCTCCAAAAAGGAGTGCTACACGCTGTCCATATGGGAACTCAGAGAAGGTGGGGTGGCAGACCGGGATCTCTGATGGCCAGCCTGACAGGCCCGGTATATATCTCCTCCTCAGGGAGGCCCTCCCTGACCAGAGCTGAGCGCAGGGCTTCCGTCTGCTCTGAACATCTCCAGTGTTCCCTGGCTAGGCCCCAAAATACGACAGCTGGCTATGGCCCTTCCTCCAAATGAGGGGGTCCATCCTCCTAATAAGACTGCACCCTCTGAGCATGCGGGCTGCTGTGTCCATGTCCTCCCCTCCTTTAAACTTCCCACCCAACCAGTGGCCTCCCTCGGCCTCTGCCCAGGCAGAAAGGCCTGTGGATTAAACGTCCCTCCAGGTCTCAGAGAAGTCCCAAGGCTCCCTCCCCCTCCCAGCTGAAATGTCCCTCTCTCCCTAAAACCTCTCAGGCACTTCCACAGAAACCTTGGGATGCACTCAGGTTCCCAAACGCCATCTCTTCCTTATCCCAAATCCGACAGCTCTTCAGGTTGTCAGGGCCTAAGAGAAACCACACAGAGCCCCACCCCCCCTAACTGCTGAGTAGCTGAGAGCCTGTCACTCTCTCTCCCCAGCCTCAATTTCCACACTTCTAAGCACTCTTCCAGTTCTGACATCAGAATTCCATGATTAGGGGTGTGCTTCCCCTCACCACCCCCAGGGTCAGCTGAAGGTCAAAATGGCCCGTGACAAAGCCCCTCCCGGCAACTCTGCAGAAACTCTGCAGTGCTGTTTCCTGGGAGCTGAACTTGCTTATTCTGCTCACTGCGGAGAGACCCGGGCCCAGGGCCACCCCCACAAGTCAGCTCAGTAAGGGCAAAGCCATCAGACTTTTCCTTAACAGGACTGCCAGGTGCATAAAGGACCCACATCACGGACTTATTTTTATTACTTGGCTGTGGGGAAAGGCAAAGCTTCTTCATGATCACACTATTTTGCAGAGGTCGGCCCTGCACAGGAAAAAATAGGGTACTGATTCCCAGAGAGCACATAGAGCTCCTGTCACTGTGTTAATTATCTGTCCCAGCACAGGGTGGGAAGGGCAGGGGAAACATCTGGACAAGGCCAGACCAGCCGTTTAGCATCGCTGGAGAGCGCGTCACAGCACCAGGGTGGCAGCAATAAAAAGAGGGTAGACAGCCCCCATCAGAAGAAAGGGACAGCCCTCAAGGTCGCTAGGATAGAGCTCTGCTGAGTTGCGCCTGTCCCTGGCTGCCTGCAGGGAGGGGAGAACGGGGCCAGATGCAGGGGGAAGGGGAAGCCGCTCAGTCTGACGGCAGAGTCACTCCCCACTCCCCAGACGCTGCTGCTCAAGCAACCCCAGATAAAAACTACCCCATAACTCAGGGAGATGCAGTCTCCGTCCTAACTACTGCTTTTAAGTACAGCCACACCCTTCCCGGCGGCCAAAGCAGACTTCCCCAGCAGCCAGGTCGGGGGTTGGAGCAGGAGCCAAAGCCAAGGACCCTCGAGGCCTCAGCTGCTTCCTAAGGAGCAGTCACATCTGGAAACATGATAAGGCTGTGGGTCATGCACCATCTACCTACAACAGTAATGCACAGGCCATCTGGAGGCTAAGGGACAGATGGAAGCCCTCAAAGACCATGCCCCCCTTAGGTCTACCTTAGGCCAGCTGGCTGCATTTGCCTCAGCTGCCTCTCCCATTGCCCCCAAGCCCACCCTCCTCGAGGAGGTCTCAGGCCACCACCACCAGCCAGGCAGAAAGCTCTGGTCTCCAACCTAAGTCCTCCTCAGCCACAGGCCTCCCATAGGCCCTCATAAAATCAATGAGACAGGTCTGACCAGGGCTGACAGAGCCTCTTAGGGGGCCACACTTGCAGCCTGCCCATGGTCACATTTTAACCCAAACTGAGCCCACAGACTTGGCCTTCCCAAGGGGCCAAACTCTAACCATCCATCCAACAGGCCCAGGAAGGGGGCTATTTACAGAGGGGACCATTTTACTCCACACGAGCACTCACTGGGGAGTACTATGGATGGTGCTGAAGTAAAAACCGGAAAGGACACATCTAAAGAAGCTAAAGAGGGAATTCGCAGGCGGTCCAGTGGTTAAGACTCAGCGCTTTCACTGCAGGGGCCTGGGTTTGATCCCTGGTTGGGGAACTAAGATCCTGCAAGCAGCACAGCATGGCCAAATAAATAAAGAAAGAAAGAAGCAGCTCTTGGGATTTTGAGACCCATGATGATCCATGAATGGCTTTACTGAGGGGGTATGGTTATAATTAGTTTCCTTGTGTATTACATTACAAATTGTTTTGACAATTTTCTCTTCAATCAGTTGGAAGCCTCCAGTGAAATCCCTCACCTCAAAAGCACCCCACTAACAAAGGAGCTTCGGGGGCTGTTGAGGCACCTAGAACCCCAGCCCCCATCACCACCACCCTCACATAAGGAAGGCCCTGAGAGTAACCCAACACTAAATCTTGAAAGCCTGCTATGTGTCTAGAATGATACTAAGGCTTTTAGAGATGCTATCTTATTTAACTTGTACAACTCTATGATTGTTATGTGTTACCTTTTCAGAAATGAGGAAACAGGTTAAGTAACTTGCCTCCTAGTAAGTGACAGAACTGGGAGTGAAACATCAGTCTCCATGTTCTTAAACACTATGCTGCCCTGCCATGGAGGACAGCTGCAGAGCTGCAAAATGATCTGAGCATGTATTCAGAACTGCAGAGGCCTCACAAGACTAGCCCCAATTCTCAAGCCTCTGGCAGCAAAGAGAGTAGTGGAGGGCTGTGAAGGGCCAGCTCATTTCATGAGGAGCTCTCATACTTCTGTGAGTACCCTGCCACCATAGTCCTGGGGCTTTCCAGGACTATGCTAAGTTCTGTATTACCTCCTTCTATCACATGAGAGGCTCCTCTGAGACAGGGGACATCTCCCAGATCACAGCTACCAGGCTACTAAAACCTCCCTCCACCATCACCACTGTTCACTGACCACCAGCCATAGCCAGGAACTGCACTAGATGCTTTAATTACATTTCATCCATTACATCAATCCTGTCAATGTATAAATTAGCCCCATTTTACAGATGAGAAAACTGAGGCACCAAGAGTTTACCTAACTGGCCACAAGGTGGCAGGTTTGGAAGGGAATCTGCAACTAAACATGCCCCCCCCCTTAACCGTGAGACTGCCTTTCCCCAATGGAGTTCTGTCTGGGCAACACAGGGCTATCATGTGCTCTCCTGGAGTTCTCTGCCACCATTATCCAAAGCTGAGGAGGGCACACCCCAGTCCTCTCCCCACTGGAAAATGTGCAGACTCACTATCTTAGCAGCTCACACCAAGGTGCTCCAGGAAAGGCCACCAAGGATGGCCATGAGAGCCAGAGGTGGAAGGTGCAAACCAGAGTGGGGGCACCAGCCCTCACCCTCTGTCAGTGGGCATGCTGTTTGGTCCAGTAAACTAAAAGATCAGGCTGATTTCACAGACTTTTCTGCTGTCCACTACAAGTCCCGCTCCTCCTGCCCCCTCCAGGTTCTATAAATAACCCAGGTCAATGCATCAGAGGAAAGGCAGCCAGGTGGGTGTGGAAAGATCCTGGTGGAAAAGATGACTTCTATAAAGTAAATTAAGGCTCCCATTCAGATCAAGGGGACTGTCCTTGGCTGCAAACAGGCACACATGGGCCGACAGACATAGACAGCTCAGTTAAGGAAGATCCAGAGGCCAAGAAAGCAAGAGCAGGAACTGAAAAAAAAAAAAAAAAAAAAAAAAAAATCAAAGCCCCTCCCCCACCCCGCGCAAGTCACTGACCTCACAGAAGCCCCTCCCCACAAGCTGAGAATTTTTCTGTCTGCCCCTTAGTCTCCCCTCTAGTGCCCACCCCCGACCCCCAGCCCGAGATGTGTTATCTACCAGCCGGGTCAGATTAGCTGAGAGGTGGAGACTGAAGAACTGGGAGAGAAAGGGGTGGAATGAATTTGGGGACAGGAGCCTCTTCAGAAGAAGAAAGGGCTACGAGAGCCAGAGGAGAGCTTTCTGCCTCACCCCCACCCCCCTGGGCTCCCTGAGCCAGGCAAGAGGGAGAGGAAAGAAAAGAGGAGGAAAAAAACAAAACAAGGGCCAAACTATACCACATGATCCACACCCAGCAACCAAACAGCAAGTCATGAGGGAAGGAGAGGCCAGGGGAGGGGGAGATGGAGCTAAGTCACAGCCCTGCCCACTCCTGCCCTGTGCTAACCCGTTTCCCACCCCAGGCTGCAAAGAGCCATGAAGGCCTTCTCTAACCACATTTTTGAAATGTTCAAGGTCAGATCCTTTTCTATCCAAATCCTGCTTTCATTTGGGTCTGTACCAGGCTCATCCTTCTCCAGCAAGCCTTCCTAGATTTACTCAGTTGGATGCCATTCCACTTGGGTAAACCTTTCCAGCAACTGTCCCCAACCCCTTACCCTCCCCATCCAGGGCCCATGGGCCTAGGGGTGGCGTCACCCCAGTTAACCACTTGAATGACCCACGGCAGGTTGTCAGCCCTGAGGACAGGCTTCCGGATCCTGCCCAAGCCCAAAACAGGAAATGAGGCTCCAAGTCTGAAGCCTTGATCTTAACACAGGGAAAGTTAAACGCTGCCAAAATAAATGATTTTTTAAAACCCACTGGTAAATCCTCTGGCCCTTATAGGTTTAAGTGACTGGGAGATTGTCTCCTGCTGTCCATTAAGCACGTGCTGCCTCCACCTCAGGCAAGATGCTTGAAGCCTGATTAAAGCGTTTCCTTCCTTTACTGAGAGGGTCTCCTGTTCTCAGACCAGAGACACAGAAGGGAAGAATCGGGGGCGTCTCTAAGCAACAGAGGGCATCCGAGTACCAGGCAAGAAGCAGATGACCTCTGCAGTCTCTAGATTTGGTGGGGCGCCTCCGTTCAACCTCTGCCCTCCTCGAGGACAACCCTGCACCTTCTTTCCCCCACAGGGCAAGGCAGGACCTCCCCATTCCCCTGCGGGCCTGGTGTGGAACAGGCGCCCGAAGGCAGTTCCCCTCCCCTTCGAGGAAAGTGAAACAGGCCCGGAGGCCCTAGGAATGGCCCCAAGATTTTCCTTCTTGAGGTTCCCACAGTCCAAGAGCCTCTGGATCCCACTCCTAAGTTTACTTGACAATCTACTCCTAACAGTAGGCCACCATTCTCACCTCCCCCCGGCCTTCCAAGGACCCACCAGCGGCCAAGCACAGCCCAGCGCACATTTGGGGATCGGAAGGAGATCCCGATATGCGAAGAACCAACTTGTCAGTTTATGCCCTTGAGCGTTAGGCAAAAGGGCGCACCGCCCAGGCCGAGGTTCGGGGTCCTGAGTCTCCCCAGCCACGCCCCGCAAGGCCCTTAACCGTTTCCGCTCCCGCGCGCCCCTCACTCACTGTGTGTGCTGGGCGCGGCCTGCGCCGAAGACCTCGTCCAGCGCCACCATGGCCTGGCCCAGGAACTTGTCGACGCCGATGAGCGAGCGGTGCATGGTGGTAAGCACTAGCTGGCAGGCGGCGGCGGAGGCCGCGGCCCAGGGCGCCCGGCCCGCGTCGGTCTCCTGCGCCCGCAGCAGGCCGTCCAGGGCGCCGGGCGGCAGCTCGAAGGAGCACTCCTCGCGCCACTCGGGGCATCCCGGCGTCTTCTCTACCACCGACGTGCTGTACTTCTCACGGCCCACCTGGATCAGCGTATACGCGTCGCTGGTGCTGCCCGCGCCCGAGCTCTTGCCCCGCAGCCCGCGGGCCCGCAGCACCGTCACCTGGACGTGCGTGGGTAGCCAGCGGGAGGGCCCAGCCGCCGTCTCGACGCCCCGTACCAGGGCCATGTCGGGGAAAGCGGCGGCGGGTGAGGGCTGGCCGAACCAGGCGTGGACACCCGGACCAAATGAGAAACTGAGCAGCGGCGGAGGGCGGTCAGGAGCCGGCTCGGAGCGCCGCCGCCGCTCACAGGCCCGTCCGCCGCAGCTGCGGGTTGGGCTGGGCCGAGCCGGCCGCCGCCTCCCCGCCTCCCGGCCGCCGGCCGCGCCGCGACGTCAGCGTCCCGCCTCCCGCCCCGCCTAGCGGCCGGCGTCCCGCGACTCGCGACCTAACCCGTACCCGCGCGGAGGTGCGGCAGAGCTAGGGGACGGTGGCCCCCACGCCCTCGCCCAGTCTGCTGCAGACCAGCCTGGAGCTGGAGGGTCGCTGAGCGCCGCGAGGACCGTGGGCGGGGCGCAAGGCCTCCGCGTGGGGGTGGGGGCTCCCGCGTTGGTCCCCAGGAAACCCCGCCTCGCCTGCGGGCAGCGCGGCACCCTCGGCCGGGTATGAAATACCCGCTCCGCGTCTCCCGGCCAATCCCAAGTCGTCCTTCAAGACGTCCCTGCTCCGGAAAGCTGTCGCCCTAAAACTGCCCCACCCCGTCCCTCCCGGCATGGCCATCCCCTTGGCACTGCTGGCAAGTGGGAGCAATGCGGACCCGGGCTGCTCCACAGTCTCGAGCGGCACTGCCCCTCCTCCAGCCCGCCCCTGCCTGGGAAAATGCCTGCGTGAAACCAGAAGTGATTCACGCTGCGCCACGTAACGGCCCCGCATCAGCGACCCGAAAGCGGGTGAGCTGCCGCTGTCTCCCACCTCCGCGCGCGGGAGGAATCACGTGTGCAGCCAGAACCTGGGAGCTGGGCTCGCCCTCTGCGGACACTGCGGCGGAGAACAGAGTGATAAATAAATGAGTACCCACGTCAGTATTTAAGTGTTCACTCCGACCACTGGGGCTTATGAGTCACGAGTTGGGGGAAATTATAGGCTCTGGTGGAGGTTTTAAACAATTACTTACACCCATTAAGTGCCTACTATGTGCAAAGCCCTGGGTATTACTTGCACGCTTGGTTTATTATTAATAATGATAACAATGGTTAATAATTACAGATGCTGAATTTCGGCCAATGCTGGTCCGTGTGCTTTGCATGCGTTACTTCATTTTATCCCCAAAACAACCCTGTGGGGTAAGTATGGTTTTTATCCTTATTTTCAGGAAGGTAAAGTTGCAGCTTAGGGAGGTTAACCTGCCCAAGATCCGTAACTGGCAGAGGTGGGATGTGAATCCACACAGATGACCCCAAAGTCTGTACTTTTGTTTTTAACTTTCAGAGCCTGTATTAAAAATAGTATTTTTTTTAAAAAATGTAACACACAGCTAAAAACAAAATAATAAAATAAAGTAAAAAAATCAAATGGGACAGAAACGCTTATGATGAAAAGCAAAAAAATTTCCTTTCCACCCCTCATTCCAGGGATAACCACTTATAGCCATTTGTGTTTTCAGGCCTGGTAGTTACCTCCATATTTCTACATAAAATGCTTACATAACTATATCTAGAGTTATCAGGACTGGCCCTTATCTATTGTCTTCCTCCTATGATAGATAATGATTTAGCTCACACCCACTTCCCTCCCTCAATCTTATGTAGTTATGCTTTTTTTTTTTTTTCTTAGTTGCTCTATTGGATACCTTGATAGTAGAAACCTTTATTTCTTCTTGGGGAGACTCTCTACAGTACCTCTTGACTTTTTATGCTGTGAAAGGAGGATGCCAAAATCCCACTTTCTGGGCCATGTCCTCTACCAGGAATATGGTTGTACACCAGGCACCTGAGACTCATGGGAGCATATGCACCAAGGCTCAATCCTAACAACCTTCCACCTTAACTGTGATCAAAATGGGGTGGAGGAGTTCTGCACACTGAGCCCCATAGCCCAGCATCCCTGTGGACAGCACCTAGCTTTGGAGATAGCCAGATCTGCCTCTGGATCTTGGCTCTCTGCCACTTAGCAGCAATAAGACCTGAAGATTAAGTCCTGAAGATTAAGTCAGCTCTCTAACCTCTCAGCCTTGTTTCCTGATCTAGAAAATGGGGATAATGATTCCTACTTTAAACAGTTGCTGAGAAGATGACATGAGAAAATATTGTCAACGATTTTAATGCAGTTGAAACCATCACAAGTGATCTCAAAGCATCTGAACATCATATATAGTTTTTTTCTGATTATGTTATTTGGAAAATGTAGAAAAATATAAAGTAGGAAATAAAAATAGATTAGAATCTCACTGTTCAGAAATAAACACTGTTAACAATTTGTTGTATTGCTTTCCATTCTTTACACTATATGTTGTTGTTTTATGTGCATTATGGTTGTGAGGCAACTGTACTGTAATGGTTAAACCTGTGGGCTGTGGAATCCTGGTCCTAGCATCTACTTTATGTGTACTAGCTCATTTACCCCTGAAGACAACCATTTAAGGCAGGTGCTGTTGCTACTCTCAGCTTCACGGATGAGGAAACTAAAGCAGCTAAAGTTTGGATGATTTTTCCCAAGTTTCTAACTGGAAAATTGCAGACAGTGGACTTGAACTCAGATCTGAGTGACTGTACTGCCTCTGGTACTCTGCCCTCACACTAGCTTGTTGGTCATCTAAGCAGTACATCATCTGAAGTCAATAAAGCGGGAAATGTTGTCATACCCATTTTACAGATAAAGAAATTGAGGTACAAAAAAGGTTAACAGACTTACCCAAGATTATAGAGTCAGGATAAAGCCCCTGAGAATGGATTCCCCAGGGGCTTTGCAAATGAAGATATCTTTACCAAACCACAACTAACATATTTGTCACTGTCCTTTAATGGTTCTGTTTCATCTGTTTCTTAGCTCTTCAACATGACCAGACTGCCTCTTCTCTCCCGCCTCCCTCTGCCTCCCCCATGGAGTAGCAAGCCTCCAGGAAAGGGCAAAGGAGAACTCAGATGGGCTACTCCCGCCCTCCTTCCTCCTGCCCTGGCCCTCATAGTTTGGCAAGGTCAGGCTTCCTGCTGGCCCGGGATTGCAGCTGCAACAGGGCAGTGAAGCCAGGAAGGGCTCCCCTGCAGGTCACTTGGCCCTAGGAGAAAGGGCAGGCTCTGCTAGCTGTCTGCAATTGAGAAAAGAGCAGAAACTCTGAAGACACTGAGGTCTTGGTTACCTAGAGGTGTTTTCTCCTCTGGAAGATGAGACCACCCATCCCCACCCACTGCAGTTTGATGTGAGGGTTACAGAGAGGACCCTCCTACTTCCTCTTCCTCCCCAGGGCTGGATGTGTTCACCGCCTCCCTGGGCCTCTCTAGTCCGTTAGGGACAGTTCTTGCTTTGAAAGAGTGGTCCTTTGTGTAATTTCCACTCATTGCCTCCCTCTGCAATATCATAACCCTTCCAGACAGGCACTTCAAATATATTTGCCTGACTCTTCAAGCTACATTTCCTCCTGTCCTTCGCCCTCCCTCCCACATCTGTTTTCTAGGCCCCTCACTGTAATAGAGTCACACAGCCTGGGTTCAAATCCTCATGCCACCACTTACTAGAAGTATGAGCTTGGGAAAATTACTGAACCCCAGAGTCTCAGTTTCCATGTTATAAAATGGGCCTAATAATGGGAAATCACTTCATAAGTTTAGCATGAGAGCTATCTCAGCATACTCTAAGCAGTGGTGAGTAATATCATCTTAGAAATCTTTGCTCAAAGCAAAAGGTTGTACCTCCTTATTGTTTGATTTGCATTTTTTTGATTGCTAGTGAGATTGAACACTTTTTCAGTTATTAGTTATTTATATTTCCTCTTTTAATGAGTTGTCTATTTTCTGAATTGTCTATTTTCTAGGCCCATTTTTCTTTGAAGCCTTAACTTATTAATTTATATTAACCCTTTCTATGTTAATAATACTTTGTCTTTTATATTTATTGTAAATATGTTTTGACATAAGTAGTCAAATCATTGAATTTCTTCCATTGTTTTAAGCTTAGGTTCTTCCACACTCAACAGGTCCAATAAATATCCATTCACAGTTTTTCTAGTTTTTAAATTGTTTGGCTTTTTTCGGTTCCTTCATTCTCTTTAAATTCTTCTGGAAACTATTTTGGTGAATGATTTGAGGTGAAAATCTAACCTTCTCTCCCCAACAGCTATCCAAGTTTCCCAATACTTATTGAAAAACCCTATCCCTTTGCCACTGATTTTCTCATATAAGTTTTTATATACATACTATAGACAGAGTCTGAACTTTGTACTCTAGTCCACTGAGATTTATATCTTTTTGTCAGTTCTATTCTGTTTTAATTATTGTTGCCTTTTAAATGCTTTATACAGCAGAAGAGAAAATCTTTACTCATTTCTTTTCTTTCAGAGATTTTTATAGCTACTCTCACCTGTGTATTCATCCACATGAGCTCTAATGCTTTTTGGAATTGTGAGAGAAATTGTTGTGAGAAAAATTGACATCTTTACAAACAACAGTCATACTCTCGACTTCTATTTAACATTGTGCTGGAGGTTCTAGCTAGTGCACTTAGGCAAGAAAACAAAATAAAACTATCCAGATTGGAAAGGAAGAGTAAAACTATCTCTGTTTGCAGATTACATGACCTTGTAAATAGAAAATCCAAAGGAATCCACTAAGAAATTATTAGAACTAATAAATGGGTACAGGAAGGTTACAGGATATAAGATCAATATATTAAAATCCATTGTATTTCTAAACATTAGCAATGAAAAATTAAAATTAAAACAATTCCATTTATAAAAGTATAGAAAAGAATAAAGTACTTAGAAATGAATAGAATATAACAAAAGAAGTATAAGATTTGTATACTGAAAACTACAAAACATCATTGAAAGAAATTAACAAAGACCTAATTAAATGGAAAGACATCTCACTTTCATGAATTGGAAGACTTAATACTGTTACCATGCCAATACACCCCAAATTGGCCTGCAGATTCAACACATTCCCCATCAATATCCCAGCTGCTGTTTTTGCAGAAATTGACAAGCTGATCCAGGAAATCATATGGAAATGCAAGGGACTCAGAATAGCCAAACAAGTCTTGGAAATGAAAAGCAAAGTTGGAGGATTCACACTTCCCGATTTCAAAACTTACTACAAATCAAGACAATGAGGTAACTGGCATAAGGATAGACATAAATCAGTAGAATAGAATTGAGATTCCAGAAATAAACCCTTGTATTTACGGCTGACTGATTTTTCAATAAAGGTGCCAAGACCATTCCATGAGGAAAGAATGGTCTTTTCAACAAATGGTGTTAGGACAGCTGGATATTTGCATGCAAAAGAATTAAGTTGAACCCCTTCACTACACCATACACAAAAGTTAACTCAAAATAGATCATAGCCCTAAATATAAACACTAAAACTATAAAGCTTTTTGAAGAAAATGTAGAAGTGAATATTCATGACCTTGGGTTAGGCAAAGCCTTCTTAGATACAACACCGAAAGCAAAAACAACCAAAGACAAAATAGATAAACTAGACCATGAAAATTAAAAACTCTTGTCCTTCAAAGAACACCATCAAGAAAGTAAAAAGACAACCTATGTGATGAGAGAAAATATTTTTAAATCATATATGTGATAAGAGGCTAGTATCCAGAATATTTAAAGAACTCATAATTCAACAATAAAGACAACCCAATTTAAAAATGGGCAAATGATTTGAATAGATATTTCCCTAAAGAAGATATACAAATAGCCAATACATACATGAAAAGGTATCAAAAACATTATCCATTAAGGAGATATAAATCAAAACCACAATGAAGTACCACTTCACTCCCTCTAGACAGATAATAACAAGTGTTGTCGGGATGCGGAGACCCTGGAAGCCTCATACGTTGCTGGTGGGAATATAAAATGGTACAGCTGCTTTGGAAAACATTTTGGCAGTTACTCAAATTGTTAAACATGGGAGCTACCATATGACCCAGCAATTTCACTCCTAGAAATATGCCCAGGAGAAATGAAAACATGCATCTTACATAAAAAGTGTGCATGAATATTCATTCCCAGATTCCTACCTCAAACCTACAAACCTATGACCACCTGCATTTTTCCTATCTCAGAGAAAGGGGTTTTCCTGTGTGCTTCATTTTCCTCTCTGTGCCTTGGGGCAGCCTAAGCTTCCATCTTCTCCTTCATTACTATGTTTCTTCTCCACTGGCTCCTTCATCTCATCGTATAAAAATGCTTGTCTCTCCCAATAAAAACAGAGAAAACAACAACTCCCCCTCTCTATCAGTCTGTACCATGTCCTCCTTTCCTTCAGGTTTCCTGAAGATGATTTACCCTCCTCGTCTTTATCCCCTTCTTCCTCATTCACACCCCAAACCACAGCAGCCTGGCTCTCCAAGCTCCTACTCCATCTATGATTGCAAAATTCCAGGCCCCTCCTTCAGGCTTTATCTTACTTGACCTCTCTTTGGCATTAATCACTCCCTTCTCCAAACTCCCTCAGCCCTACTCTCTGCCTCTGGGCCTGCTCTTTAAAAAAATAATAATTATTATTATTTATTTATTTATTTGGCTGTGCTGGGTCTTAGTTGCAGCATGCGGGATCTTTAGTTGCAGCATGTGGGATCTTTTAGTTGTGGCATGCGGGCTCTTAGTTGCAGCATGTGGGATCTAGTTCCCTGACCAGGGATCGAATCCAGGCCCCATGTATTGGGAGCGCGGAGGGAGTCTTAACCACTGGGCCACCAGGGAAGTCCCTGGGCTCTTCTACGTGTTTACTCCTGCCTCTTCCTCCACTCACTACTTCTAGGTCTCCTTCAAGGCCTTCTCTTCCTTCCCCCCCCATTTCTTAACATCGGTTTATTTCTCAGCCCTCTTCTCTTTTCAATCCTCAGACTTTCCCTGGAGATTTCTTTGGAGAAATGGCTGATTCTAGGACTAGGGCAGGGAAAATACAAGATGAGCTTGTATGATTTTGTAAAGCCAGAAAACAAGGAAATCCTCAGGAAGAAAAGCAGGGGAAGTAGAGGGGTAGTGTCAAAAGAGCACAGACGCCAACATGAAAGAACTCCCAGTGGCCAGAGCTGGAACAATTTGAGTAATACAATATATCACAATAGTATTGGATTATAACCCATAAAATAAAATAAATATCCGTGAGTCTAAAGTTATATCAATAAATGATTGAATGAATAAATAAGTAAATGAGGAGAAAAGAAAAATCTTCCTTACAGAAGAATTCTAATAGATACTGCCCCCTCCAAGAAGTGGAACTTAATTCCCCTCTCCTTGTGTGTGACTGGACTCAGAGACTCACCTTCAAAGAATAGAGTATGAAAAATGGAAATTTTACAGTGACAAAACCTGGCAAACACCACCTTAATCAAGTGATCTAGATTAACATCCCTGGTGATAAATCATATTGATTAGCATGTGCCCAACGCTATAAGGGCATTTCACCTCTGTGCCTTTCTAAAAATTTATAGCTGCTTTCTAAACAAGAGAAAAACAACAGACAAATCCAAATTGAGGGGCATCCTTCAGAATACCTGAGTAGGACCCTTCAAAAGTGTTGAGGTCATGGTAACCATCAGAGATGGGAGGAAATTTATGAGACATGTCCTTCCTTGAGGGGACCTGAGCTGTGTACGTCCCTAACACATCCCCCAGGTGTGATCCTTAAACACTAGGTTTTAGTTTTACCTGTTAGTTTGAAGAAAAGACCTTTTAAAAATTAATTAGTTTATTTATTTTTATTGAGATATAGTTGATTTATAAGATTATATAAGTTTCAGGTGTACTACACAGTGATTCACAATTTTTAAAGTTTATACTCCTTTTATAGTTATTATAAAATATTGGCTGTATTTCTTGTGCTGTACAATCTATCCTCTTAGCTTATTTATTTTATACATAGTAGTTTGTACCTCTTAATCCCCTACTCCTATCTTGCCCCTACCCCTTCCCTTTCCTCTCATAACCACTAGTCTGATCTCTATATCTGTGAGTCTGTTTCTTTTTTGTTATATTCACTCGTTTGCTGTATTTTTTAGATTCCACATATAAGTGATAACATACAGTATTTGCCTCTTCTGCCTGACTTATTTCACTAAGCATAAGATCCTCCAAGTCTATCCATGTTGTTGCAAATGGCAAAATTTCATTCTTTTTTAGAACTAAGTAAGTATTCCATTGTATGTATGTATATATATATTGTTTTAACATCTTTATTAGAGTATAATTGCTTTACAATGGTGTGTCAGTTTCTGCTTTATAACAAAGTGAATCAGTTATACATATACATATGTCCCCATATCTCTTCCCTCTTGCATCTCCCTCCCTCCCACACTCCTTATCCCACCCTTCTAGGTGGTCACAAAGCACCGAGCTGATCTCCCTGTCCTATGCGGCTGCTCCCCACTAGCTATCTATTTTACGTTTGGTAGTGTATATATGTCCATGCCACTCTCTCACTTTGTCCCAGCTTACCCTTCCCCCTCCCCGTATCCTCAAGTCCATTCTCTAGTAGGTCTGCATCTTTATTCCCGTCTTGCCCCTAGGTTCTTCTGAACTTTTTTTTTTTAGATTCCATATATATGTATTAGCATACGGTATTTTTCTCTTTCTGACTTACTTCACTCTGTATGACAGTCTCTAGGTCCATCCACCTCACTACAAATAACTCAGTTTTGTTCCTTTTTATGGCTGAGTAATATTACATCGTATACATGTGCCACATCTTCTTTATCCATTCATCTGTTGATGGACACTTAGGTTGCTTCCATGTCCTGGCTATTGTAAGTAGAGCTACAATGAACATTGTGGTACATGACTCTTTTTGAATTATGGTTTTCTCAGGGTATATGCCCAGTAGTGGGATTGCTGGGTCATATGGTAGTTCTATTTTTAGTTTTTAAAGGAACCTCCATACTGTTCTCCACAGTGGCTGTATCAATTTACATTCCCACCAACAGTGCAAGAGAGTTCCCTTTTCTCCACACCCTCTCCAGCATTTATTGTTTGTAGATTTTTGTTTGTTTGTTTTTTTTTTTTTTTTTTTTTTTTTTTTTTTTTCTGTCGTACGCGGGCCTCTAACTGTTGTGGCCCCTCCTGTTGCGGAGCACAGGCTCCGGATGCGCAGGCTCAGCGGCCATGGCTCATGAGCCCAGCCGCTCTGGGGCACGTGGGATCCTCCCGGGCCGGTGCACGAACCCGTGTCCCCTGCATCGGTAGGCGGACTCTCAACCCCTGCGCCACCAGGGAAGCCCTAGATTTTTTGATGATGGCCATTTTGACTGGTGTGAGATGATATCTCATTGTAATTTTGATTTGCATTTCTCTAATGGTTAATGATGTTGAGCATTCTTTCATGTGTCTGTTGGCAATCTGTATATCTTCTTTGGAGAAATGTCTAAAAAATATGGAATGTTTCACGAATTTGCATGTCATCCTTGCGCAGGGTCCATGCTAATCTCCGTATCGTTCCAATTTTAGTATATGTGCTGCTGAAGCGAGCACCCATTGTATGTATGTTGTTGGACACTTAGGTTGCTTCCATATCTTGGCCATTGTAAACATGCTGCTATGAACACTGGGAGTTAATGTCTTTTCAAATTAATGTTTTCATTTTCTTCAGATATATACCAAGGAGTGGAATTGCTGGATCATATGGTAGTTCTGTTTTTAGTTTTTTGAGGAACTTCCATACCATTTTCCACAGTGGCTGCACCAACTTACCTTTCCAGTTGTACATTTAGTGCACGAGGGTTCTCTTTGCTCCACATCCTCACCTCATCCTCATTTGTTACTTGTGGTCTTTTTGATGATAGCCGTTCTGATAGGTGTGAGGTGATATCTCATTGTGGTTTTAATTTGCATTTCCCTGATGATTAACAATGTTGTGCATTTTTGCATGTGGCTGTTGGCCATCTGTGTTTCTTCTTTGGAAAAATGTCTGTTCAGGTCTTCTGCTTATTTTTAAATTGGGTTGTTTGTTTGTTTTTGATGTTGAGTTGTATGATCTGCCTGTGTAGTTTGGATATTAACCCCTTATCAGTCATATCATTTGCAAATATTTTCTCCCATTCAGTAAGTTGTCTTTGTGTTTTGTGGATGGTTTCCTTTGCTGTGCAAAAGATTTTAAACTTAATTAGGTCCCCTTATTTTTTGCTTTTATATCTTTTATCTTAGGAGACAGAGCCAAAAAAAAAATATTGCTACAATTTATGTCAAAGAGTGTTCTGTCTATGTTTTCTTCTAGGAGTTTTATGGTTTCTGACCTTACATTTAGATCTTCAATCCCTTTTGAGTTTACTTTTATATATGGTGTGATAAAATGTTCTAATTTCATTCTTTTACGTGTAGCTGTCCCGTTTTCCCAGCACAACTTATTGAAGAGACTCTCTTTTCTCCATTGTATATTCTTGCCTCCTTTGTTGTAGATTAACTGACCATAAGTGCATGAATTTATTTCTGGGCTCTCTATTTTGTTCCATTGATCTCCATCTCTGCTTTTGTGCCGGTACCATACTCTTTTGATTACTGTAGCTTTGTAGTACAGTCTGAAGGAGAAAAGACATTTTATTCTACCTTTAGAAAATATTACAAAATCATTGTTATGTGAAGACATTTTCAAATGAAACCAAAACACAGCAGGAGAAAAGTATTACAAAAGTATGTGTGGTGGTTAGCTTTTTAAAATTACATTATTTTCTGGATTTGAGGATGTTTTTGGTATTTGTCAGCTTAATTTTTCTTTAACTTTGGGGATAATTTTAGGTTTACAGAAAAGCTCCAAAAATAGTACAGAGAGTTCCCATTTATCCTTAACCCAGCTTCCATTAATGTTTACATTTTACAGGTACATTCATCCAAACTAAGAAACCAACATTTGGTACAATATCATTAACTAGACTACAGACTTTATACAGATTTCACCAGTTTTTCCATTAACATCATTTTTTCTTTTCCAAGATCCAATCCAGGATCCCACATTGCATTTGGTCATCATGTCTCCATAGTTTCCTCCCACCTGTGATGTTTACTTGAAAGTAATTCATTAAATGATACACTTGCTTTATATGATTTTCTGAATTTGTGTTATATTTAACAATAACAAATTAAAAACAAAAACAAAAAAAATCATAAAAGTTTCTCATTGCTCTTAGAATAAGGGCAGCCAGCCTCAGCCTGGCCAGTGAGGCCCAAATGACCTTGTGCCAACCTACCTCTACAGCATCTCCCTGACTCATAGTAGCCTAGTCAAGCCAGCCTCCTTTCCATCTCTTGTATTTTACCTTGTTCCTTCCTGCCACAGGGCCTTTGCACCTGCTATTTCCCCTCCCTGGCACACTCTTCCCTCCTCTTTGCCAAGGTAATTCCTACTCCTCTGTTGATATAATTTCAGCATCTCTCATGCAGTCCAGCCTTGCCTGGCCTCCCTAGCTGTGTAGAATCTCCTTACCACAGGCTCTCATTGCTGTCCACAGAGGTAATGCTACACTGGTTTGAGTTTTCAAGGAGAGGGTAGAGAACCTGAATTGCTGTATAGAGTGAGAAGAATTTCAAGTTTCCCACAGCCACCTAGCAATCCACGAGGGAGGGGCAGGCAGAAGAGATCAGAGGGGACAGCAGAACCAGCAAAATGCAAGAGGCATGTGTTTTTAAGCATGACTTTTGTTATTAATTTCTAATTTTAGTGTATTAGGGGCAGATGACGTGGTCTGTATGATATTGATTCTATGAAATTTATTACAGCTTCTTTCACGGCCAGTTTAAATGTTCTTCTGGCACTCAAAAAGAATGTGAATTCTCTGTTGGGTGTAGGGGTCTATTATACCTAATAGATCAAATTTATTAATTGTATTGGTTAAGTCATCAGTATATCTAATTTTTGTCTTGCTCTGTTGGTGTCTAGGTTTCTAAGGGGAGTGACTTTGGAGTTACACAGGCTTAAGGATATTTATTTATAAGTAAAAAGATAAAGATTAATTTCTAAAAATTATACATTTTTCAAATTGTTGGGGCTGGAGAGAAACAACAAAGAAAACACAGACCAGAAAGCAAATGAGGGAAAACAACGGGGTATTAAAAAGCAATCTGAATCTATAAAAGATGACACAACTAAATCTATCTGCATAACAGTAATTGAGTGGGAGAGACTTGCCAACTGAAAGAAAATACTTTCAGATACAGTTTTTAAAAACTTAATGAAAATTGGGCTTCCCTGGTGGCGTAGTGGTTGAGAGTCCACCTGCCGATTCAGGAGACACGGGTTCGTGCCCCAGTCCGGGAAGATCCCACATGCTGCGGAGCGGCTGGGCCCCTGAGCCATGGCCGCTGAGCCTGCGCGTCCGGAGCCTGTGCTCTGCGACGGGAGAGGCCACAACAGTGAGAGGCCCGCGTACCGCGGAAAAAAAAAAAAAACTTAATGAAAATATATGCTATCAATAAAAGATATGCCTAAAATAAAAATGCTCAAGGAGTTTGAAAGTAAAAGAATTGAAACTCAGTGGGTTTTAAAATAGTTGACGGCTTTTCTGCCCATGGACGCCGCCAAGTGAGCATCGTTGACGTCTCCCCACTCCACTGCCGTCATGTCTAAGTCAGGGTCTCCCAAAGAGCCCAAACAGCCGCGGAAGCTCTTCATTGGAGGTTTGAGCTTTGAAACAACCGATGAGAGCCTGAGGAGCCATTGTGAGCAGTGCGGAGCGCTCACAGACTGTGTGGTGATGAGGGATCCAAGCACCAAGCGCTCCAGAGGCTTCGGGGTTGTCACATACGCCATTGCAGAGGAGGTGGATATGGCCATGAATGCAAGGCCACACAAGGTGGATGGAAGAGTTGTGGAACCAAAGAGGGCCGTCTCAAGAGAAGATTCTCAAAGACCTGGTGCCCACTTAACTGTGAAAAAGATTTTTATTGGTGGCATTAAAGGAGACACTGAAGAACATCACCTAAGAGATTATTTTGAACAGTATGGGAAAATTGAATTGATTGAAATCATGACTGACCGAGGCAGTGGCAAAAAGAGAGGCTTTGCGGGCTTCCCTGGTGGTGCAGTGGTTGAGAATCTGCCTGCCAATGCAGGGGACACGGGTTCGAGCCCTGGTCTGGGAAGATCCCACATGATGCAGAGCAACTGGGCCTGTGAGCCACAACTACTGAGCCTGCGCATCTGGAGCCTGTGCTCCGCAACGAGAGGCCGTGACAGTGAGAGGCCCACGCACCGCGATGAAGAGTGGCCCCCACTCGCTGCAACTAGAGAAAGCCCTCGCACAGAAACGAAGACCCAACACAGCCAAAAATAAATAAATAAATAAATTTTTTAAAAAAGAGAGAGAGGCTTTGCTTTCGTAAGCTTTGATGACCATGACTCTGTAGACAAGATTGTCATTCAGAAATACCACACTGTGAATGGCCACAACTGTGAAGTAGGAAAGCCCTATCTAAGCAAGAGATGGCTAGTGCTTCATCCAGCCAAAGAGGTCGAAGTGGTTCTGGAAACTTTGGTGGTGGTCGTGGAGGGGGTTTTGGTGGGAATGACAGCTTTGGTCATGGAGGAAACTTCAGTGGTCGAGATGCCCTTGGTGGCAGCCCTGGTGGTGGTGGCTATGGTGGCAGCGGGGATGGCTATAATGGATTCGGTTACGATGGAAGCCATTTTGGAAGTGGTGGAAGCTACAATGATTTTGGCAATTACAACAATCAATCTTCAAATTTTGGACCCATGAAAGGAGGAAACTTTGGAGGCAGAAGTTCTGGCCCCTGTGGTGGTGGAGGCCAATACTTTGCCAAACCACGAGACCAAGGTGGCTATGGTTCCAGCAGCAGCAGTAGCTATGGCAGTGGCAGAAGATTTTGATTACTGCCAGGAAACAAAGCTTAGCAGGAGAGGAGAGCCAGAGAAGTGACAGGGAAGCTACAGGGTACAACAGATTTGTGAGCTCAGCCAAGCACAGTGGTGGCAGGGCCTAGCTGCTACAAAGAAGACGTGTTTTAGACAATACACATGTGTATGGGCAGAAAAACCTCAAGGACTGTATTTGTGACTAATTGTATAACAGGTTATTTTTAGTTTCTGTTCTGTGCAGAGTATAAAGCATTCCAACAAAGGGTTTTAATGTAGATTTTTTTTTTTGCACCCATGCTTTTGATTGCTAAATGTAATAGTCTGATCATGATGCTGAATAAATGTGTCTCTTAAAAAATAAATAAATAAATAACTTGACTAATTGATTCTAAAGTATATTCAGAAGAGTACATTTAGAGAGTAACCAATATTTTTTGAGTGCCTACTTGGTACCAGGCATGTGTTTTAAAGCTGCAATAATTAAAACAATGTAGGGTAGAGCCAGAAGTAGACAAATAGAGTCAGTAGGAACAGAATAGAAAGTCTGGAAATAGCCTTACATGTGCATAGGATTTAATCTATGATAAAGATGATATCTCAAATATGTAAGAAAAGGACAACTCTACTTCCCACTTGTAAAAAAAAAAGTCATAAATATTAAATACAAAGTTAGAATTCCAGCTCATAAAAAAATGGTAGATGGGCTTCCCTGGTGGTGCAGTGGTTGAGAGTCCGCCTGCCGATGCAGGGGTCACGGGTTCGTGCCCCGGTCCGGGAAGATCCCACGTGCCGCGGAGCGGCTGGGCCCGTGAGCCATGGCCGCTGAGCCTGCGCGTCCGGAGCCTGTGCTCCGCAACGGGAGAGGCCACAACAGTGAGAGGCCCGCATACCGGAAAAAAAAAAAAAATCAGGTAGATTAAAGATCTACACATTAAAAACCCCACTCAAGTAATAGAATAAAATATAGGAGTTAACTTTTATATTTGGGGTTCCATCTCAACTGCTCAAAGAATTTGAATAAACAGTTCACAAGGGAAATACAAAGGGCAGTTTAACATATGCAAAAAAGTTTAACCTCGCTGGTAGCTTAAAATTGTAAATTAATACAAAGTGATACCCAGTGTGGGGGGCAAAAGGATACCCTTGGGGTGAGTATGAACTGGCAAAGCCTTTTTAGAGACCAATTCAGCAATATCTATCAATAATTTAAAACAAGTTATCCCTATAATCTGGCAAGTCCATTTCAAGGAAATTTACACTGTGGAAATCCTCACATAAATGTACAAAGAACATTGTAAAAGGATGTTCATTTCTGCTTTAAAACAGCAAACCACTTGGGATGGAGCCTAAATATGCATTAATAGAGATGAAGTCACAGCATTTCAGAGAAAAGGCCGTGAGCGCTGCAGGCTGTTGAGAAAAGGGGAGCTGTAGTCTCACTGGCCCTGTGCTGAGCAAAATTTCTGGCAGAGACAATGGCCTGAGAGTCTGAGGGTCACTCAGACCTTCAGTCCCATCCAGGATGAGCTGCGGTCTCCAAGTGCTAGAGTTTCTTTATACTGCTAGACTTCAGCTTTGGTGACTAACTTCTCATTTATTTTTAGAAAAACACTTAAGCCCTAGGCCTTTTAGTTAGGCAAATTATAAAGATATATCCAATATCCTATTTTAAAATAAAAAGGTTTAAAACAGTAAGAATCTCTGCATATTTTATATTGCTGAGGATGGAGGGGAAAAGTGTCTTTGTAAATGGTTCCCTTTCATTCATGTATTGATTCAACAAATGAGGGACAGACACAGCCTCTCAAGAAACTGTCTTCACAGAGGGAGGAACTCTCATGACGGAACAGATATTAAATACTTAACCACAAAAATACAAAACTGAAAACTTCAGTACGTACTGGGAAGGGATGGCATAGGATATGGGAGCCTGCATTATGGGGCTTATATGTAGGAGTCTGTAGTATAGGGAATATAGCTAGACTTCATTTCGGTTGGTCAGGGAAGGTTTCCCTGAGGAAATTGCCTTAGGTGAGACCCAAGAAAGGTGAGAAGCAGAAAGGAATCCCAGAACAGTTTGCATAAAAAGGAAAGGGCTTGTGCAAAGGCCCAAGGCAGGGAATTGCTGGGAACATTTATGGCATTAAGAAAAGGCTGGTGTGGCCTGAGTACAGAGTGGGATGGCAGGAGGGAAAGGCAGGAGCCTGTGGGCCACTTTAAGGATTTGGGATTTTCTACTAAGGGCAATGCAAAACTATTTGTGGATTAGGAAAATGTTGTGTGGTGGTTTTTTTTTTTTCGGAAAATGTTTATTTTCAACAAATATGATTCAGACCAGGCGGTCTCCAGAGTTTTGGGCAAGGGTGTGGGTATATACTGGTCAGAACAGTTACCCACAGGAAATTGGGAGGAGAGCCAGGAAGGCAGCCAGAAGTATTCCAGGGCGAATCTCCTCTTTAATATGGAGACCCTGAGGGGCCCCCACTGGCTGTGCCAAAGCACATTTGTGAGGCTGTTTTGTGAGGCTGTGCACAAGCTATAATCCAGACAGATGAATTCAGACATTGGGAGGTACACTGATGGTGTTCTTGGGTGGGGATAGGGTGCAGGAAATGGGTAAGTTTTGAGTAAGTTCTGCCATATTGATGGGGAATTGTGCTGCCTAATTTTCCAATTAAAAAAAAATTCAGATTATAATATGAAATTTTAAAGTTTTTAGTGTTTGCAGCGATTTCAAAATTTATAAAATATAAATCAAGTACATTTGAGGTTGGATATTTTATTAGTTGTCTGGAGCCATTATAATAAATTACTACAAACTTGGTGACTTAAAACAGCACAAATGTATTCCCTTGCTCTTCTAGGGTCCAGATATCTGCAATCAGTTTTACTGGTCTAAAATCAAGGCATCAGCAGGACTGTGTTCCTTCTGGAGGCTCTAGGGGAGAATCTACTTCCTTGCATTTCAGAGCTTTTGGCGATGCCCGCATTCCTTAGCTCCTGACCCCTTCCTCCAGCTTCTTGTTTCCATCTTCACATCTCTTAACTTCTGTAGTCAAATCACCCCCTGCTTCCTTCTTATAGGGGTATTTGTGATCACATGTAGGGCCCACATACGTGGATAATGCAGAATAATCTTCGCACTTCAAGATCCTTAACTTAATCACATCTTTAGAGTCCTTTTTGCTATATCTATCAAATTATATTCACAAGTATCAGGGATTAGTATCTGAATATCTTTGGGGCCATTATTCAGCTTATCACAGGTATGTAGTTGAATATAGCCCTCAGATTTGAACCTATCTTAGATTTTCCCCCAGCTACAATAATAAAATGTCCCTAAATTATCCCAATACTCTGGTCCCTAAACCTATGATACTTTTTTTTTAACAGCTTTACTGAGGTTCAATGTATATACTCTAAAATTCACCCATTGTAATTATATAAGTACATACATAATTCAATTATGTTTAGTAGATTTACAGAGTTATGCAACTATTACAACAATCCAGATTTTTTGCAGTCTATCCCCACCCCTAAATCCAGCCCAGGCATCCACTAATCTACTTCTATCTGTATAGATTTACCTTTTTTGTATACTTCGTGTTAATGGGGTCATATCATATACAGTCATTTGTGTCTAGCTTTCACTTAGTATAATGTTTTTGAGATTCATCTCTGTCATAGTGTGTGTCAGTAATCAGTTACTCCTTTTTATCACTGTATAGTGTTCCACTGCATGAACAAATCACATTATGTTTATCCATTAAGCTGTTAATGGGGGCTTCCCTGGTGGCGCAGTGGTTGACAGTCCGCCTGCCGATGCAGGGGACACGGGTTCGTGCCCCGGTCTGGGAAGATCCCACATGCCGTGGAGCGGCTGGGCCCGTGAGCCATGGCCTCTGAGCCTGCGCGTCCGGAGCCTGTGCTCTGCAACGGGAGAGGCCACGACAGTGAGAGGCCCACGTACCGCAAAAAAAAAAGCTGTTAATGGACATTTGGATTATTTCCTAGTTTTGGCTACTGTGAGTATTGCTGCTACAAATATTCATGTACAATGCTTTGTGTGGACATATGTTTTCATTTGTAAGCTTATTTTTAATTTTTTAAGAAACTGCCAAACTGTTTTCCAAAGCGGCCATACCACTTTACACTCCCGTCACGAATGTATGTGGAATCCAGTTTCTCCACATCCTTGCCAACACTTGTATAGAATATCTTTTTCCCATTGAATTGCCTTGGAAACTTTGCCAAAACTAAATTGACCTTATGTGTGAGGGCTCATTTCTGGACTCTCAGTTCTATTTCATTGGTCTATATGTCCATCTTAATGCCAGTACCATGTTGTGTTGATGACTGTAATTCTGTAGTAAGTTGTTTTTTTCTTTAACACCTTTATTGGAGTATAATCGCTTTACAATGGTGTGTTAGTTTCTGCTTTACAACAAAGTGAATCAGTTATACATATACATATGTTCCCATATCTCTTCCCTCTTGCGTCTCCCTCCCTCCCACCCTCCCTATCCCACCCCTCTAGGTGGTCACAAAGCACCGAGCTGATCTCCCTGTGCTATGCGGCTGCTTCCCACTAGCTATCCACCCTACCTGTAGTAAGATTTGAAATCAGAAATTGTGAGTCCTCCAACTTTTTTTTTTCAAGATTGTTTTGGCTATTCTAGATCTTTTGCATTTCCATATTAATTTTAGAATTAGCTTGTCAATTTCCGCAAAAAGCACAGCTGGGATTTTGATAGGGACTGCCTTGAATCTGTAGATCAATTGGGGCAGTATAACCATCTTAACAATAATAGTTTTTTGTGAATTTCTTAGCATTTTCTATGTGCAGGATCATGTCATTTTTGAATAAAGACAGTTTTACTTCTTTTCCAATGTGAATTGCTTCATTTTTATTTTTTACTTTTTGGCTTTATCACACTAACTAAAATCTCCAGCACAATGTTGATTAAAAGTGGCAACAGGGAATTCCCTAGAGGTCCAGTGGTTGGGACTCTGTGCTTCCATTGCAGGGGGCACGGGTTCAATCTCCGGTTGGGGAACTAAGATCCCACATGCCACCCGGTGCAGCCTCAAAAAAAAAAAAAATGGCAACAGCAGATATCCATGCCTTGTTCCTGAATTTATAGGGAAACATTCAGTCTTCTACCACGACATTTAATATTGACTGTAGGGATTTCCCTGGTGGCTCAGTGGTTAAGAATCCGCCTGACAATGCAGGGGACATGGGTTCGAGCCCTGGTCTGGGAAGATCCCACATGCTGTGGAGCAACTAAGCCCGTGCGCCACAACTACTGAGCCTGTGCTCTAGAGCGCACAAGCGACAACTACTGAGCCTGTGTACTACAAGTACTGAAGCCCATGCGCCTAGAGCCCGTGCTCCACAACAAGAGAAGCCCGCGCATTACGATGAAGAGCAGCCCCCACTCGCCGCAACTAGAGAAAGCCCGTGCACAGCAGTGAAGACCCAACGCAGCCAAAAAATTAAAATAAATTTTAAAAATATATGTTGACTGTAGATTTTAGTTAGATACACTTTATCACGTTGAGAAAGTCCCCTTTTATTCCTAGCTTAAGAGATTTTATCATTAATGGATGGTGGATTTTGTCAAATGTTTTTTCCACATCTACTGAAATGACATTATGGTTTTTGTCATTTATTTTATTAATATGGTGATTTACCTTCATTGATAGGTTACCTTCATTATAGGTTATTACAAGTTATTGAATAAAATTCCCTGTGCTATACAGTAAATCCTTGTTGCTTATCTATTTTATGTACAGTAGTTTGTATCTGTTAATTCCGTACTCCTAATTTGTCCTACCCTCCCTCTCCCCTATGTTAACCATAAGTTTCTCTTCTATGTCTGTGAGTCTGTTTCTGTTTTATATATAGATTCATTTGTATTATTGTTTAGATTCCACATATAAGTGGTATAATATAATATTTCTCTTTCTCTGTCTGACTTATTTCACTAAGTATAATATTCTCTAGGTCCATCCATGTTGCTGCAAATGGCAATACTTCATTCTTTCTTATGGCTTAGTAATATGCCATTGTATGTTATATACCACATCTTTTTAAGCCAATTGTCTGTTGATGGGTACTGGGTTTGTTTCCATGTCTTGGCAATTGTAAACAGTGCTGCTATGAACATTAGGGAGCATGTGTCTTTTCAAATTAGAGTTTTCTTTTTTGCTAGATATATGCACAGGAGTGGGATTGCTGGATCATATGGTAGCTTTATTTTTGTTTTTTTAAGTACCCTCCATACTGTTTTCCATAGTGGCTGCACCAATTTACATTCCCACCAACAGTGCAGGAGGGTTCCCTTTCCTGAGATTTTTTTTTTTTTTTTAAGTCTTTTCACATTTGAAAGACAAGCTGGCTGGATATAAAACTATAGGTTCAAAGTTATATTCTTTTAGTACTTAACAAATATTACTCCATTGTCTTCTTGTGCCCAGTGCTGTGACTGAGAGGTCTACTATCAACCTAACAGTTAGAATTTTCTCTTTAGTATTTTTAAATTTTGACATCCATTATCTCATATGGGCTTTCCCTTCTCTCTTTTATTTTCCACTCTATGGCCCTTTCAGTCTGAGGTCATTCATCCTTTTTAAATCTGAAGAATGTAGATCTATTGTTCTTCAAATATATTCTTCTTTTCAGTTTCATTTTCTCCTTCTGAATTCCTGTTATATGGATGTGGGCGTTCTACTTCTTTCCTCCTTATTTCTTAACTTTTATTTTTTATCTCCTCATTCTTCAATGAGTCCTTCTTGGATTCATATCTCAATATGATATTCTGACTAATCTATTTTTATCTGTTATATATCTCAATTATTGTTTTCTTTATTTCAATTATTATCTTTTTCCTTTGTCAAATTTTTTCTTGTTTTTGTTTTACACTGCTAATATCTCTTCTGTGTATTTATAGAACTGATTTGAAATTCTTGGCCCATCTGTACTAATGAATATTTCTGCTTCTGTCCTGCTGTTTCTGATCTTACATGTTGTGATTTTATTTTTCTTTTGGTTTAATTTTACTCTTTGAGTATCTCAACATTTTGGCTTGTTAGCCCATATTCCCTGGGGGTATTGGCTGCTCTGCCCTACACTGACTTTGGGGGAAAGACAGTAGGCCACTCAGTGTCTGCGAGCCTGTTAAGTTCAAGGAGAGGACAGGAACTCAGATCTCGACTGTGAGTACCTGAGGCATCACACAATCACAGGTCATCACTCCTGCTTGTTTGCATTTGGCCCCAAAACTCCTTGGGTTCTTGGTTTCACTTTCCACCCTGTGTTGAAAGGAAGCTGCCTGTACTGATTGGAAGGGCCAGCCTGGGGGTTTGGAGGACAAAGGGTGGAGGAGTGAGGGATTACTCAAAAACAGTTGTTCCCCCAGTTTATCAACCTTGACACTGGCAGGGCTTTATGCTGCCCTGAGTTCATCCCCAGACACCCTGACCAGTGGTCTGAGCCACTGCATCTGCAGTTCTGCAGCGAAGTACAAGCATTGACTGTCCAATGCAAAGGTGTGGGAGAGGCAAGAGCAAAAAATCAATCACTTTTCCACACCTATGGTCAATTAATCTTCGACAAAGGAGGCAAGAATATACAATGAAGAAAAGACAGTCTCTTCAGCAAGTGATGTTGGAAAAGCTGGACAGCCACATGTAAATCAATGAAGTTAGGACACTCCCTCACACCATATACAAAAATAAACTCAGAATGGCTTAAAAATTTAAATATAAGACATGACACCATAAAAATCCTAGGAGACAACATAGGCAAAACATTCTCTGACATAAATCATAGCAATGTTTTCTTAGGTCAGTCTCCCAGGGCAATAGAAATAAAGGCAAAAATAAACAAATGGGACCTAATCAAACATAAGCTTTTTCACAGCAAAGGAAACCATAAACAAAATGAAAAGACAACCTACGGACCAGGAGAAAATATTTGCAAATGATGTGACCAACAAGGGCTTGATTTCCAAAATATACAAATAGCTCATACAACTCAGTAACAAAAAAACAAACAACCCAATCAAAAAATGGGCAGAAGACCTAAACAGACATTTCTCCAAAGAAGACATACAGATGGCCAACACTCATATGCTCAACATCACTAATTATTAGAGAAATGCACATAAAACTACAATGATGTATTACCTCACACCAGTCAGAATGGCCATCATCAAAAAGTCTACAAATAATAAATGCTGGAGGGGGTGTGGAGAAAAGGGAGCCCTCCTGCACTGTTGGTGGAAATGTAAATTGGTGCAGCCACTGTGAAAAACAGTATGGAGGTTCCTTTAAAAACTAAGAATAGAGTAACCATATGATCCAGCAATCCCACTCCTAGGCATATATCCAGAAAAGACAAAAGCTCTAATTCGAAAAGATACATGCACCCCAATGTTCATAACGGCACTATTTACAATGGCCGAGACATGGACGCAAACTAAGTGTCCATCAACAGATGAGTGGATAAAGAAGCTGTGATAGATATACGTAGATATAGATATATATACACACACAATGGAAAAGAGTGAAATAATGCCATTTGCAGCAACATGGATGAACCTAGAGATTATCATATTAAATGAAGTAAGTCAGACAAAGACAAATATCATATCACTTATATGTGGAATCTAAAAAATAGTACAGATGAACTTATTTACAAAACAGAAACAGACTCACAGACATAGAAAACAAACTTTTGGGGGGTGGGAGGAATTGGGAGATTGGGATTGACATATATACACTACTGTGTGTAAAATAGATAACTAATGAGATCCTACTGTATAGCACAGGGAACTCTACTCAGTGCTCTGTGGTGACCCAGATGGGAAGGAAATCAAAAAAAGAGGGGATATATGTATACGTATAGCTGATTCACTTTGCTGTACAGCAGAAACTAACACAACATTGTAAAGCTACTATACTCCAATAAAAATTAATAAAGATTTTTAAAAAAGAAAACAAACTTATGGTTACCAAAGGGGAAGGGGGAGAGGGATAAATTGGGAGTATGGGATTAAACAGCACATTACCATAAATAAAATTAAAAATAAGGATTTACTGTATAGCACAGGGAACTAGATTCAATATCTTGTAATAAACTATAATGGAAAAAAAGCAAAAAATAAATTTTAAAAAGTCAATCACTTTTCTTTTATCCTTATGGTTACAGCTACCCTTGCCTTGGACTGTAACTACCCTCCACCCACACATACACACACAACCACAAACACACAGCCCAGTTCTAAGTAGCCGTTTAGCTCCCCAGTGGTTTCTTCTTTGTTGTTATTTCCAGGATTTCATATTTCTCTCTATAATTCCTCCTGTGTTCAGCTCGGGGAGGGAGTCAGCAGCTCAAGTGAATTCCCATCTTGGCAGGAACTGGGGCAGCCATGAGATGTCTATTAGTCAATTTGAAGGAGAGGTAAACTAGACAGCTGGATAGACAAGTAAGGGAGAGACTGGGGCTAGAGATACATATTTGAGTCATCAGGGCAGAGGTGGTTTTTCAAGCCAGGAATCTGGATGCAATCCTCTGGGGAAGGAGTATAAATACAGGAGGCATTTTGTATACATACAGGAGTATATTTGGAAAAATATACTGCTTACTGTAAGTAAAATTCTAAATCTGGTTTGTACATTAATCCCTTATCAATTTGGCCAGTGTGAATCAGTCCTGGTGAGAATGCTCACTTTGGGGACCTCACAAAATTCAAGTGTCTGGTTCAGCAAATCTAAGGCTCAGAACCTGGCCTATTATGTCTCCATGGTCATGTGCCATCCCCTGTCCCCACCACCAGACTCTCTCTGCTCATATTTCCTGTATTAGTTTAACTTCCTGGTATAATGTGAGGGGAAGAAAAAATGGTGCTTATGAAAGAGTTTTGGAAATCAATAGCGTCTGAACAATTGTAAAATACATAATCTTTCTAACTGTGATGTTCCTTTTCTCTCTGAGCGGGCAAATAGATGTGTTCACATCCTCACAAGATGCTCAGGACTTGAGGACAAGCTCCTGCACAGGCTGGAGATCCATGAGTCAGGTGACAGCAGATCCTGAGGCATATGGAAAAGCACAACTGGGCTGTTGTCATTGCATGGGGTACCCAGGAGCTCAGGCAGGTTCCCACTCAGCCAGGAAGTTAACTGAAAAGGCTGAGTGAAGGCACAGGCAGAGAATATACAATTAAAGACCAGTGAGTAGGGAGATTGGAGACCACAGCCTGGAAATCTGAGACCCTGGTAGGCAAAGGAGGGCACTCCAAATTTTAAGATCTCCCAGCATTCAAAAACCCTCACTATCCTGTGATTTCTTCAAAAGACCTTATATTCCACCCCATTCCATCAAGCCATAGCTAAAATATTGTCATGGCCAACACCAAACCACTGTTGAAACCCTAGCCTCTCAATATCCCACTTTCTGACACCAACCTGTTACCCCTCCAACTCTTGTACCCTTAGTCTCTCAATGCTTGCTCTTCAATCTTATGAGGTTTCTATCCCTTGACAACAGTCAACCAGTATTCACTGAGTATCTACTATGTGCCAGGTATAGTATTAGGTGCTTTCCTTCCTCACTCCCTCCTATTGGATGCTCCAAGGAACATCACTCTCAACCTGACCCCTCAAACTTCCACTGCACCTGCCCCAAACATGGTCTACCACCCGTCTTCAACAATCCTGCTAGGAAGGAATTCCCTGGAAGTCCAATGGTTAGGACTCTGTGCTTCCACTGCAGGGGGCATGGGTTCCATCACTGGTCTGGGAAACAAGAATCTGCATGCCACGCAGCACGGCCAAAAAAACCCAAGAAACCCAATCCTACTCTGAAAGGGTCCTTTGATCAGGCACCAACACCATCAGCCCCTGACCATCACACACAAGCACATACACTCAGAGAAATGAGCCAGTAACGTCATTGAATAATGGTCACAGCTTCCACAACAAATCATCCTGAGCCATCTACCCTTCCCAGCCTGTTCCTAATCCTTCAGACTTCCAGTTTCTGGTTCCTTGTTTGCCTGTTTAGGACCAAACCTTGCCCCTCACACCTGTTCGGCCTGCTGTCTTTCCTCTCAGACTCCATCCTATTAGAACCTATTAGAACCTTTACTTACTCTGCTCCTATATGGTGGCTTCCTTGCCTGTCTCACTCTGTTCACAGGTGCGCTTCCTGCCTCCCCTCACCCACCCACCTGCCACCCCTGCCGTCTGGAGTCCACCTCACCCACAGCTCGACCTGAAGTTACCAGTAGCCTCCAAGTTGCCAAATTCAGTAGATACTTTGCAGTCCTTCCTTGGCCTCTCTGAGGCAATTGACACAGCAGACAACTTCCTTTTTAACAGAGAATTTACACAAATAATATGTAAGTACATTCTATTATTCCACAAGGAAAAAGAAATCAAAACCATACTGATATAGATAAAGGGTGAAATTTAGCCTTAGCCTCCACCCCTGCCTCTTCTTGCCCCAGAGGTAATTTTTATTAACAGACTGCTGTGGCTTCATCAAGGGCTTTTTTTTTTTTTTTTTTTTTGCGGTACGCGGGACTCTCACTGTTGTGGCCTCTCCCATTGCGGAGCACAGGCTCCGGACGCACAGCCTCAGCGGCTATGGCTCACGGGTGCAGCCGCTCTGCGGCATGTGGAATCTCCCCGGACCGGGGCACGAATCCGTGTCCCCTGCATCGGCAGGCAGACTCTCAACCACTGTGCCACCAGGGAAGACCTTCAAGGGCTTTTTAAATTTATTTACCTCCATATAGATTGACTTGGACTTTTTCTAGTATATAAATTGGATAATGCCACATTGCTTTTTCATTAAACAAAATGTATAAGAGATTTTCCAGTCATTATGCATAAACCCATCTCTTTTTTTTATTGAGGTTTAGTTGATTTACAATATTATGTTAGTTTTAGGTGTACAACATAGTGACCTAAAATTTTTATACATTATACTCCATTTAAAGTTATTGTAGGGCTTCCCTGGTGGCGCAGTAGTTGAGAATCCGCCTGCCGATGCAGGAGACACGGGTTCGTGCCCTGGTCCGGGAAGATCCCACATGCCGTGGAGCAACTAAGCCCGTGAGCCATGGCCGCTGGGCCTGCGCGTCCGGAGCCTGTGCTCCGCAATGGGAGAGGCCACAACAGTGAGAGGCCCGCATACCGCAAAAAAAAAAAAAAAAAAAAAAAAAAATAAAGTTATTGTAAAATATTGGCTATATTCCCTATGCTATATGACATATCTTTGTAGCTTATTTATTTTATACATAGTAATTTGTACCTCTTAATCCCATACCCCTATCTTGCCCCTCCCCCCTCCCCTCTCCCCACTGGTAACCACTAGTTTGTTCTCTATATCTGTGAGTCTGTATCTGTTTTGTTATATTCACTCGTCTGTTTTATTTTTTAGATTCCATATATAAATGATAACATAAGTGTATTTGTCTTTCTCTTTCTGACTTATGTCCATCCATGTTGTTGCAAATGACAAAATTTAATTCTTTTCTTATGGCTGAGTAATATTCCATATATATATTATCTCACATCTCATTACCTATTCATCAGTTGATAGACACCTAGGTTGTTTCCATGTCTTGGCTATTGTAAATAATGCTGCTATGAACATTGGGGTGCATGTATCTTTTCAAATTTTGTTTTCTTTGGACATATTCCCAGGAGTGGAATTTCTGATAGATCTATCTCTTCTATTGTTTTTAAGATTTTTTTTGATGTGGACCATTTTTAAAGTCTTTATTGAATTTGTTACAATATTGCTTCTGCTTTATGTTTTGGTTTTTTGGCCATGAGGCATGTGGGATCTTAGCTCCCCGACCAGGGATCGAATCCACACCCCTTGCATTGGAAGCCGAAGTCTTAACCACTGGACTGCCAAGTCCCCATCTCTTCCTGATTTAAACTATTCCATAGTGTTCCATTGTAGCAATGTTCCATAATTAATTAAATTGCCACCCTACTGATGCACATTCAGGCTGTTTCCACATTTTAATTCTATAAACTGTGCTGTCGGCTCTCACTTCCTTCCAGGAGTGTGGCTTACTAGATACTTATGAAGGGCCCTCCTACTACAAAACAACTAGAGATTACATAAAACATGAAATTTTTCTGAGCTCACTAAAAACAAGAAAAATCTCAAAAAAGAAAAGAAAAACAAAACCAAACAAAATACAAAGAAGCAAAAACCTTAAGCTGAAACCAGAAAGGTAAATGATAGGAACTCAAGTCAGGGCTGCCTGAGCCAAATGCCAACAGCAGCCCTCGATCAATCTGCAGGACTGAAGCAAGTGGGCACTTGAGCCTGAGGCTCAACATCAAGGCCAGGACTCTATAAGGGAACCAAGGTGGTTCCAGGCCCTGGTGCCCACAGTTTCTCCTGGGAGCAAAACCAGCCCCTTTCTGGTGGAAAGCATCCTTATTCACCTAAACAGTCAAAGAGTACACGCAAACCACGAAGAGTGGGAGTCAGCAGAAACAATAAACAACAGATGTAGATTCTCAATTAGAGTGGAATTATCAGCTACATAATGGAAACTCCTATGTATGAAATGTTTAAGGAAATAAGAGATGGAATCACAAATGAGCAAGAAGAAAGAGACTATTTAAAAGGACAAAATAGGACTTCCCTGGTGGTCCAGTGGATAAAAATCCGCCTGCCAATGCAGGGGACACGGGTTTGATCCCTGGTCCGGGAAGATCCCACATGCCAAGGTGCAGCTAAGCCCGTGCAACACAACTACTGAGGCTGAGCTCTACAGCATGTGAGCTGCAGCTACTGAGCCCACGCGTAACAACTACTGAAGCCCACGAGCTCTGGGCCCCGCGTGCCACAACTACTGAGCCCACAACGAAGAAGCCCGCTGTGCCTAGAGCCCGTGATCCGCTAAAAGAGAAGCCAACGCAATGAGAAGCCTGCGCACCACAACGAAGAGTAGCCCCCGCTTGCTGCAACTAGAGAAAGCCCGCACGCAGCAACAAGGACCCAGCGCAGCCAAAAAAATAAATACATAGATACAATTTTTTTTAAAGGACAAAATAGAGAAAATTAGTGCTTCTAGAAAAGAAAAATAGAATTTATTTTTTAAATAAATATTATTTATTTATGGCTGTGTTGGGTCTTCGTTTCTGTACAAGGGCTTTCTCTAGTTGTGGCAAGCGGGGGCCGCTCTTCATCGCTGTGCGCGCGCCTCTCACTATCGCGGCCTCTGCTCTTCATTGCTGTGCGCGGGCCTCTCACTATCGCGGCCTCTCTTGTTGCAGAGCACAGGCTCCAGACACGCACGCTCAGTAATTGTGGCTCACGGGCCCAGTTGCTCCGTGGCATGTGGGATCTTCCCAGACCAGGACGCGAACCCACGTCCCCTGCATTGGCAGGCGGATTCTCAACCACTGCGCCACCAGGGAAGCCCTTAGAATTTTTAAAGTGAGAAAACAGTGAACATGGAACAAATGGACAATATGAGCATGTTGATGCGATGCAATATATACTACACAGCGCTGTGTACAAAGTGGTCTCAACAAAACAAGAACCCAAAGCTGATCAAGCCTTCAGAGCTGATTTCCAGTTTACAGCAACACAGAACAGGAAAAAAAAAAAAATTAAACGATACCACACCACAAGGAAGGTCAGAGATAAAAACAAAAATTGGGACATTCCTCAGGACAACTGATGAAGTTTTTTCAACATGTCACTGTCACGAGAAAAACAAACAACAAAGAAGAAAAGGAGAGATGGCCCTAGACTAAGAAAAATTTATAAGACACAATTACTAAATGTAGTATGTGGATCCTAATGCAAACAGACCAACTATGAAAAGACATTTCTGAGAAAATTGGGGAAATTTGAATATGACCTGATATTAGAGAATACCAAGGAATTATTGTTAATTTTGTTAAATGTGATAATGGCATTATGTCTATGTAAGAAAAAGTTCACATATTTTAGAGATAAATTAAGTCTAAATTTTGTTTCCAAATACTTCATCAACACACACACAAGGGGAAAAGATGAAGCAAGTTTGACAAAATTTTGATAATTGTTGAATCTGGGTAATAGATATATGGCAATTCATTAAACTGTTCTCCCCCATTTTTCAGGTATGTTTGAAATTGTCCATAATAAATTACTTTTAAATATCTAGAGAAGGATATTATACTTATCTTGTTAACATTTATAAAATCTCCCAAATTTTACTGTTAGAGAAAGCTTTATGAATTCTATATGAACAATTTTATGCTTAGTCTTTCTAATTCATTTTTCACAGTAATTAATACTTGTGGAATACTGTGTAACATTCTCTAAGTGTCATCACTTTGAGACCATTGCAATAATCTTGTGAGGTACAAATTATTGCCATCATGCAAAAAAATATATATATACATGTTTTCTTCTTATGCATGAGGAACAGTAAAACATCTCACCTAAATTTTCGGGTTTTTTTTTTTTTTTAACATTCCAATATAAGGCTCATTTCTTTCTGTTTTAATTTTTAAATATTTATTTATTTGGTGATGCCTCATGGCATGTGGGATCTTAATTCCCTGACCAGGGATTGAACCCCTGTCCCCTGCACTGGAAGCACGGAATCTTTACCACTGGACCGCCAGGGAAGTCCATGAGGCTTATTTCTTGAAACATTCTTCTTTTTCCTGCCAACTTTCCAACTTAGCTAGGAGATTTTTTTCTGACCATAAAAGTAATACGTTCTTACTGTATAAAATTTTTTTCTTTCTTTTTTATTTATTTTTTTTTAATTTTGTGGTACACGGGCCTCTCACTGTTGTGGCCTCTCCCATTGCGGAGCACAGGCTCCGGACGCGCAGGCCCAGCGGCCATGGCTCACGGGTGCAGCCACTCTGCGGCATGTGGGATACTCCCGGACCAGGGCACGAACCCGTGTCCCCTGAATCGGCAGGCGGACTCTCAACCACTGTGCCACCAGGGAAGCCCTGTATAAAATTTTAATGGCATATAAAAATATAGAAGAGGGGAAAAAAATCACACATAATCAAAATGCCCAGATGCAGTAATGAATATCACTGTGATATATCTCCTTTTATTCTTTTAAACATATTAAATACTGAATAATTATAAAATATTTATTACATATGTTTAAAATACAAGAAATAAAAACAAAGCAAACATCAGTGGCTCCACCACCCAGTTAATAAACCAGAACTTTTGAAATCCCTGCTGCCCTTCCCAGATCCCAGCCCTTTCATTCCCAATGACATTAAGGTGCTTTGAATTTTGTGTTTTCACTTCACTTTTCCTTATAGTTTTACCACATATGTATTAAGCAATTCCATATGGTCCAAACTGGTACCCACTTCTAAGCAATATGTTGTTTCATTTAGTCTTGACTTTTCTATAAAATCATACTGCATGTATTTTTCTGTAGTTTGATTTTTCATGGTCATGAGATTTGTTTGTGTTGATTTGTGTAGCTATATTGCACTTATGTTTCACTGCTCTATTGTGTTGCAAGGACCACAGTCTTATCTATTTTTCTTATCCTATTTTCAATGGATCACACTTTTATTTCTGTGCATAATTTATATATAATTGAGATAAGTGTGTATATAACTGATATATTGATATTTTTGCTTAAAATTATTTAAGATAATCTTGTACACTATTTTTAAAACTTTATCAATACCATGTAAATGACTTCATAATATTCATTTTATGTACATATAATAATTTAGTTAAACATTCCCCAGTGGTGGAATTTAATCTTCCTTCAGTTTTTCCATCACTAAATAATACCACACAGGGAACTATGTTCAATATCCTGTAATAAACCATAATGGAAAAGAATATGAAAAAGAATATTATGTAAAAAAATACAAATAATACTACAATAGAAAAGCACTTCACTGGGTATGCTGAGCCACAGATTAGACACAGCTGAAAAGAGATACAGTTAAGAAAGAGATGAAGAAATTACTTAAAGTGCAGCAAAGAGAAACAGGAGATGGAAAATGTGAAAGAGGTTTTAAGAGTCTTGGAGTATAGAATGAAAAGGCCTGTAATTTGTCTAACTGAAATCCCAGAAGGGCATTATAGAGAGACTATAGGAGAAGCAGTATATGAAGAGATAGAGGAAGAGTATTCCAGACTGATGAAGTATATGAATACACAGATACAGGATGGATGCACAGCATAATATCAAGCATGATAAATAAAAAGAAATCCACCCCTAGATGCTTGGAAGGAAAGCGAAGAATACTAAAGACAAAGAAAGAGTTGTAAAAGCAGCCAGAGATTAAAAATTGTTTAAGTTTAGTTAAAAATCTTATAATCTTAAAATTGAATTGGAAATATCAATATGAACTCAGGGCTTACTTTTTAAAAAAATAACATGTATTTTCCAGCTCTGTCTTCGGAAGAAATGAGAATCCGGTAGCAATAAGTACCTTTAGTGACCAAACTTTGCTCTCTAAATACCATCTCTCACAAAAAGGAACCAGGGCTCCCTGGAGAAATGGATGATTCCAGCTCTAGGGCAGGAAATGTTCAAGTTGAACCTAAGAGATCTATTGAACCATAAAGTAAAGAAGTTGTCAACAACTATCTGAGGAATTTTTTAAAGATCACGGGAGGCAGCTTGAAGGGACATTGGCTAAAGATCGAATAATTTCAGCATCAAAAATAATGACTGTATATTGAAGCACGTGGAATACAGAAACTTCCATAATTTCATAATCCCACATATACACACCCCCCATCAGTCACCTTGAGGGTACATCAACTGCATTTCAATCAAGTAGTTAATGAAGAAAAGTTTCTGATAGATTAATTCCAGCTAATAAATGGAGAAGGAATGATAGATTAGAAGGAAATTGCCATTTTGCACTCCCTAATTCAGTAACAGATGAATTTAACATCAAAGTGAGACAATCAGGGACTTCCCTGGTGGCACAGTGGTTAAGGATCTGCCTGCCAGTGCAGGGGACATGGGTTTGAGCCCTGGTCCGGGAAGATCCCACATGCCACGGAGCAATTAAGCCCATGCGCCACAACTGCTGAGCTTGCACTCTAGAACCCGTGAGCCACCACTACTGAACCCTCGTGCCACAACTACTGAAGCCCACGCTCCTAGAGCCCATGCTACTCAACAAGAGAAGCCACCGCAATGAGAAGCACACACACCGCAACGAAGAGTAGCCCCCACTCGCCACAACTAGAGAAAGCCCTCATGCAGCAACAAAGACCCAACATAGCCGAAAGTAAATAAATAAAATAAAAAATAATAAAAAGCCAATTCTTTTAAAAAAAAAAAGTGAAACAATCAAACACAGTGTGCCTCCCGTCATGATGCACCAGGAGCTACATAGCGCCACCTATGAAGGTTTTCCAAAATAATTTAACCTAAATCTAATTAAGGTTCTAGATATAACTACCAATTTATGGGAAATACAGGGCTAGAGGAACAAGTGAGATGACACCGTGAAGAGGTAATCAGCAAATCCTGTTTGTTGGAAATTCTATGGGACAAATACCCTGTTTTTATCAACAAATAAATGACATAAAAAAGGAGGTGGAGGGGGTCTATGATAGATGAAAATAGACTTGAAAGCCATATAAACCAAATGCACAGTGGACTTTGACTGCTGAGTCAAACAAACCAAGTGTAAAAGACCTTTTTGGAACAGGAATTTGAACATACATAAGGAATTAGATGACATTAAGAGATTAACATTAAAATAAAGCAAAAAGTCCTTATCTATCAAAGACACAGTCTGGGGACTTCCCTAGTGGTCCAGTGGCTAAGACTCCATGCTCCCAATGCAGGGGGCCCAGGGTTCGATCCCTGGTCAGGGAACTAGATCCTACATGCCACAACTAACAGTTCGCATGCCTCAACTAAAGATCCCGCATGCTGCAAGGAAGATCTCACATGCAGCAACTAAGACCTGACACAGCCATATAAATAAATAAATAAATATTTTTTTAAAGACACAATCTGATCCATATATCCATATAAGATGTTTCCATAGCATCTTATGGAAAAACTCGAACGAATTTTTTGGCCAACCCATATATAATCTGGAATTTGCTTTAAGTACTCCAGCAAAAACAAAAATGCTTCTGGAAGTAGGTATTGGGAATGTGGAAGTTCATTAAACTCTTCTCTCTGCTTTGGGATACATTTGAAATTTTCCATAATACAAAGTTTTTTTGGGAATTCCCTACTCGTCCAGTGGTTAGGACTTGGCGCTTTCACTGCTGGGGCCCGAGTTCAATCCCTGGTCAGGGAATTAAGATTCCACAAACTGCGTGGTATGGCCAAAAAAAAAAAGTTTTCTTAAGGCAATCAGGAATAAAAGTCTTATCACCTACAAAGAAACAACAATTAAGCTGACAAAGATTGCTCAACAACGAGTGGGAAACAGAAGATAGCAGAATAATATATACAAAGGACTAAGAGAAAATAGCTGCCATGCTAGAATTATATATCAGCAAAACTATCTTTGAAGAATGAGGTGAATTAGGGACATATACAGATAAACAAAAACTGAGCTTAGCATGAATAAACCTGTACTAAAGAATGTTCTTTCAGGAAGAAGGAAAATGATCCAAGAAGGAACGTCAGAGATTTAAGAAGGAATGGTGAGCAAGGAAATTGGTAAACATGTAGGTAAACAAATTGTTGCCCGTATAAAATAATTCTAATAATGTCTAATTTGTGTGGTTTAAAAACATAATTAAAATACTAGAAAACAATAGTATCTAGAAATGTGATGTATCTCTCCATTTGTTTTAGCTTTTCTTCTTTTAAGTAAGACTTTAGAGTTTTCTTCATATAGGTGTTGCTCTTTTCAAAATTAATTTAAATCCTAGGTATAGTGTTTTTTATTTTTTTATTGTGCAAAATATAAATAACATAACATTACCAATTTTAACCATTTTAAGGTGTATATGCAGTGTTTTATAGTTTTGGGGGGCGTTTTTTTGGCCACACTGCACAGCATGAAGGATCTTAGTTCCCCGACCAGGGATCGAACCCTTGCCCCTTGCATTGGAAGCGTGGAGTCCACTGGACCACCAGGGAAGTCACAATACAGTGTTTCAGTTTTTAGTTCCTATTGGAAATGGTATCTTTTGACTCATGTTTTTTAATCACTTATTGTTGGTCTGTAGGAGAACTGCTGATTTCTGTATGTTGATATTTTATTGGCCACTTAAATCTCTTGTTCATTATAATAGTCTTTCAGTTAACTCTCTTTTCTAGGTACATAATTGCAACATCTGCAAATAATAATATTTTGATTCTTCCTTTCCAAAAAGTAGACTTTCTTTGTATCTTCTTGTCAAAGTGGGACCTTCAGTACAATGTTAAGTAATAGCAATGATAATGGACATTTTTGTTTTGGTCTTACATTTTATGGGAATGCTTTTAACAATTCACCATTAAGTATGCTATTGATTTCTGGTAGTTTCCCTTTGTTGTGTAAAGGAATATTTTTTCCTATTTCTAGCTTGCTAAAGTCTAATGAATTCTAATAAAGCTGAGATCCTATGTGATTCAAAGATGTGTTTCAGGGACTTCCCTAGTGGCACAGTGGTTAAGAATACGCCTGCCAATGCAGGGGACATGGGTTCAAGCCCTGGTTCCGGGAAGATCCCACATGCCACGGAGCAACTAAGCCCGTGCGCCACAACTACCGAGTCTGGGCTCTAGAGCCTGCGAGCTACAACTACTGAGCCCGCATGCCACAACTACTGAAGCCCGCGTGCCTAGAGCCCGTGCTCTGCAACAAAGAGAAGCCAACACAATGAGAAGCCCGTGTACCGCATCGAAGAGTAGCCCCCGCTCGCCGCAACTAGAGAAAGCCTGTGTGCAGCAATGAAAACCCAACGCAGCCATAAATAAATAAATAAAAAATTAAAAAACAAAACAAAACAAAGATGTGTTTCATTCAAAAATGTGTTATCTGGCCTCCAAATAGAAATCAAGAAGAAATTTCTATTTATATTCTACTAGAAGAACATACTTTCCAAGAGCCCCTTTTACTTTCCTTCCTCCAATTTTCTTTTACCCTGAAGCTACTCTGGAGACCTTAACATTCCCAAACCCAAAGCTTTTCAGCCGCTCCGAGGCATGTGGGATCTTCCCGGACCGGGGCACGAACCTGTGTCCCCTGCATCGGCAGGCGGACTCTCAACCACTGCGCTACCAGGGAAGCCCCCCAAAGCTTTTCTTAAGCACCAATGCAGTGACACGACCCCGCCACCCTGCATGGATTTTCTTTCTCTTAATTTTTTAAATGTACTCTTTTTATTAGGTACTTAGCCTCTCTCAATCTAAGGGTCTCACCTTCCCTCCAGCCTCTTGGTTTTGTCTCTCTTTTCTCACTCTCTGGGACATACATCATAAAAGATCTTGGGACCAGGCTGGCAGCTTCTTCTTTAGAGGACTAGCAGTTGGGACACTCATCTACTTTTAAACTGTCTCATCCCTTGCATCTACCACATTATCCCTTGGTTATTCTCCAACCTCTCTGATATATCCACTCCCTCTCTTCCCAGCACCTTAAATACTGAGGCTCCCCAGGCCTCTGCCTTTGGGCTGTCTCTTTCTCATGCTCCCCGGGCAATCTCAGCCACTTCAGATCTTGCACCATTGCATACACAATGATGACCCCAAATCTGCATGTTTACCCCAAATCTCTCCCCGCTCCAGAATTGTATATCAATTGCCTAGTACACATCTCCCACAAGGTGTCCCTCAGGACCTCATACTCCACAGGTATGAGAACCCCACTCACTTTCCCTGACTACCACCACACTGCTCCTCTCCTGTATTCCTGACTTTTGGATGTTATACATGCGAGAAACGTGGAAGTCAGCTCACCTCTCTCTCACACTTGCTTCCCACATTCAATAGCTTATCTGAACCTTCCCTTTACATCTTACCTGGCACACCCCTCCCGCAAGGAGCAGAGGTGAACTGAGCGCGCCCTCTGCTGGTAGTTTGTAGAACTACAACTCCTTCGAGCAGCTGCGCTCCCTGAGTCGCTCTGGACTTGGACTTGGATCTCTCCACTGATTTGGTTGCTTTGCCCCAACCAGCAAGCCCCCCCTCCCCGCCCCAGGGAGGTCTGCGAGCAATGAGGAAGTCGCTCATTCCCCTCTCTTCCAGCTGCTGGCCATCTTCACTGCACCCACTGCTCCACGAGGCACACCGCCCCTCTGCCCCTTCCCCTCCCCTCCTCCCACCTCTCCTAGCTCACCGCAGAGTGGGACCTCCTCTGCTTTCCTTGGGCTTAGTTGGATATTCAGCCTGCTGAACCAGACTCTGGGCGTGGATGGATCTCTCCTTTGAGTGTTTAGAAAGAGCTGCCCCTTTTGATGCAACCCTGAGGACATGCAGATTTAAAGGCTCCCCTTCCCCTTGGATGAAGGATGGTGGCCAGGGAGCCATAAGGGGAAGTCCTGTGCCAGGTCCCACAGTTTGGTTCCCTGAGAGCAGGCTGGATTTCATTCTCCTGTAGCATCTTATTAAAGTGTCCTGTGTTCACAGCTCTGCCACCTCCGAGATGGGTCCCACAGTCTAATGGAGGAACAAACAAATAACAGCCGATAGAAGATGGTGGAGGGAGGCCAACAGGTCTTAGTGTCATTCAGACAGTGGAATCAGCTGGACTTGGTGGTTGATTAAATTCATTAAATGAGTATTAATTGAATGTTCCTGAGTGCTGGACACTGTGTGGAGTCTGAAGAAGGGGGTTAGGGGGCGGGGGGAACTCCCAAGTACCTAGCACGAGAATCTGGAACCGGGAAGTGGAAAGGACAGACTAGAAGACTAGAGGAGGAAGATAATGGGACAAACTGAGTGCGTGGTGCATGTGAGACCTCCACGTCAGCGGCCCAGCAGACAGCTGACAGATAGGTTGGAGCTCAGGTGTGACGTGACAGCAGGGAGCTCACAGGACCTGATGGGAGTGAGCCCTCAACACACAGATGTAACTGTAGCCATGGTGAGTGGGCTCCCTGGAGAGGGGTGTGTAGAGTGAGGAGAGAAAAGGACCAAGGAGAGAGATGCCCCAAGATCATTCACTCTGAAGAGCCTGAAAGAGGCCACAGAGGGGTGGGCAGACAGGTAGGGAGAAGGTGTGTGGACATGGAAACCCAGACAGAGTAGTTCAAGAAAGAGGAAGGGGGCAACGGTGGGAAGTCCTAGGGTAATAAAGGTACAGAGAAGTGGCTAGGACTTAGCCACAAGGAGACTATGGAGGAGGGAGTGGTTTTGCTGAATGGATACAGGCAGCAGGTGCACTGCAGTGGACGGAGAATTTGGTAGTGAGGAAGGAGGAGCAGTGAATGTAGGAATTCTTGGGGAAAGAAGAGTGCTGTTTGTCTTAATGAGAGAAACCTGAGTGGGGTCTGGGAAATCAGGGAGAGAAAGTTGAAGATAAAGGATAAGAATTGGTGATAGAATGGGTAACGTAACATATGGCCCCAAACAATTTGGCCAAAAGTAATCTGGTTTGAGATGGGATGGGATCACTTAAATATCCAAAAAGGGATTGTTTAGGTCAAATAAATGTCTAATAATATGGGATTTATAGCAAAATATTCGTCTAAAAATTGGTAACTAATTGGAACAAACACAACATCTAACAATGTAATTTTAAATGTTTTCTTTTCTTCTGTTTTCTTTTTTAAAAATATTTATTTATTTATTTGGCTGTGCTGGGTCTTAGTTGCAGCATGTGGGATCTTCATTGCGGCATGCGGGATCTTTAGTTGTGGCATGCAGGATCTAGTTCCCTGACCAGGTATCGAACCTGGGCCCCCTCCATAGGGAGCTCAGAGTCTTAATCACTGGACCACCAGGGAAGTCTCTGTTATGTGTTCTTATAACTAAGAAATACATACTTGTTTCAGGAAAAATCAGAAAATGCCATGAAATGAAGGCACTTAAAGAACACCCATAATCACTCACCCAAAGTGAGTGATACTTATACTGCCATTTTTTATTCCAGATCCTCTTCTATGCATTTATCATTATTCGGCAAAAACTGGGATCATAGTGCACATATTAGGGTATGCATATTATTGATCTCCTGCTGCAGAGTATGTTATCCCAATTCTTATGGACTAAAACAAAAGATGTTTATAGTTAGTCCTCCTTATTTGTGTATTCTGTATTTGTGAACTCACCTACTCATGAAAATTAATTTAAAATCCCAAAATCAATACTCAAGTGCTTTCATAGTCATTTGTGTGTGTGTGTGTGTGTATACATACATACATATATATATATATATATATATATATATATATATATATATATATATATATATATATATAGAGAGAGAGAGAGAGAGAGAGAGAGAGAGAGAGAGAGAGGAAGAGAGGGAGAGAGCAGCAAAAGGTTTGAGTTGCCCTGTGGGCATATTCCCAGCTAAGGTTGAATAAGGTGCTCTGATTCAGCTTTCATATTGTAAACAAGTGTCCTTTTCTTGGTCTATTTAGTAACATGTTTTTTGTATTTTTTGCTTTTTTTTTGGGCGATTTCACTGTTTGAAATGGCCCCTTTAGGCATAAGAAGAAGACTGTGACGTGCTTTACAGAGAAAGCACATGTGTGAGAGAAGCTTTGTTCAGACGTGAGTTGCAGTGCTGTTGGCCACAATTTCAGTGATAATGAATCAACAATATATGTTAAATTAAGGTATCCTTAAACAGAAACACAAATAAAACAGGTTATGTATTGATCAGTTGATGAAAATGTGACCAGAAGTTTGCAGGAACCTAACTATATTTTCCCTAGGAGCAATGGTTTAGTATATGAAAATTCAGTGTTCTTGGTGACTTTATAGAACATAACTGCCATGAATAATAACAGTCAACTGTATTATCTCATAATCTCTGTAGGCCAGAAATTTGGGTACTTAGCTGGGTTGTTTTGGCTCAGGGTATCTCATGAGTCAAGTTGCAGTCAAGTCATGGGCCAGGGCTGCAGTCATCTGAAGGCTTGTCTGAGGCTGGAAGTTCTGCTTCCAACACACCTCCCTCACATGGCTGTTGGCAGGAGTCCTCAGTTCCTTGTCATGCAGGCCACTCCAGAGGGCTTGCTTGAATGTCTTTGTCCTTATGACATGGCAGCTAGATCCAATAGAGCAAAACAAGAAGAAGGCCACAATGCCTTTTACACCCTAGTCTTGGAAGTCTACCCACTACCACAAGGGAGTCAATTAGTCCAACCCACACTCAAAGGAGGAGTATCAAAGAATTTTTAGACATTTTAAAACTACTACGACCAACTATCTCTGAAAAAAATGCACAAGATACTAATAACATTTGTTTCCTGTGAGCGTAAGAACTTGATGGCAGGGAAATGAGAGGGAGAATTTTACTTCGTACCCTTTCTATCTGCAGAATTTTTAACAATATAAATCTATTTGTTATCCAAAAATAAACAAATGAATTTTAAATGACTCTGGAATATCCTTTTTTTTTTTTCCATCAAACTGGTTTCAGTCCAGCATAGTCGTTAAAAGAGACCTCTGAGGGCTTCCCTGGTGGCGCAGTGGTTAAGAACCTGCCTGCCAAGGCAGGGGACACGGGTTCGAGCCCTGGTCTGGGAAGATCCCACATTCCGCGGAGCAACCGGGCCCGTGAGCCACAATTACTGAGCCTGTGTGTCTGGAGCCTGTGCTCTGCAACAAGAGAGGCCGCGATAAGCGAGAGGCCCACGCACCGCGATGAAGAGTGGGCCCCACTTGCCACAACTAGAGAAAGCCCTCGCACAGAAACGAAGACCCAACACAGCCATAAATAAATAAATAAAAAGAGAGACCTCTGAGCAGGTAGGGCTAGTTAGAGTGGGAGTGCAGAGGCTGGTAAGGAGGAGAGAAGTCTGAGTTGAGCGTATTCTCTTTTTATGGCCACTATTTACTTTGTGAAGTGGGAGGCTTTGTGGAGGAGGTAACATTTAGCTGGGCCATAAAGGATGGCATGGATTTGACCTGGCTGAAATGAGGGGCAATGGCGCTCCCAGCAAAGGAACGCGTGAGCCGAGATGGAAACGTGGGACTGAGGAGGACACACCCGGACAGCCGGAGGTTCAGGCACGTGTGGGAGGCTGGATGGGCAGGCTGCGCCTAGGGCATGGAGGACCTTGTATGGCAAGCCTGGCATCAAGGTTTTATTTGGAGGCAGTGCAGGGTTTTGATCCAAGTTATGGCCTAGTTAGAGCAAGGCTTTAGGGATATCAATCTGTGAGCCGACTATCAGTTGGATATGGTAAGGTCTGGAGGCCAGACAATCTGTTATAAAACAATCTCAGTGAGTAAGGTGGTGTGATGATGCAGTTGCATGCACAGGCTCTGGACTGCTCGGGACCAAATCCTGGGTTCACCATTTCCTAGATGTGCTACTGAATCTGAGCTTTAAAGGCTAATAGAATATTTCTTGAAGGCTGTGTGAGGTTTTTGTACCATGCCTGGGACACAGCAAATGCTCACTAAGAGTCAGCCCTTACTGTTAAGGGAAGCCCAGCCCCAGAGTGATTGGTCGTGAAATTAGAAGGGGAAGAATCATGCGAGGGGCAACTTTGGGTGACTAATTAGTAGGAGGAGAGAGTGAGGGGACACAAAGCCCTCCAGTTTCCTAGAAGCATGGCAGCTGCATAAATAAAGCCAGGGCTGGCAAGTGAGGAACAGCTGTGGAGGGCAGCAAGATGCTGAGTCAGGTTTGGGATGTTGGGCTCACAATGTGGGCAGGAAGTTGCCTAGAGCTGAGAACAGAGCTCAGCATTGTGGACTTTAAAGCAGGAGCTGCCTGATAGCAAGTGCAGCTGAAGATGGAGGTGGGATGCAAGGGGCGCAGGAGAGAGCCGAGTGTATCATGCTGAATGTCTGCAAGGGCTGTGGGGAGGAAGTGGAAATGTGGAAGAGATCATCAGACAAGTAAGGAACCCAAGAGAGACCAGAAACCCCGAAAGGAATGTTTCAAACAGAAGGGTGGTGTCAGCAACACTGTCGGCCTCTGAGAAATCGAGGAGGATGAGTGTGAAGCGCCGGTGGTAGCCTTGATGACAGCCGTTTCACTGGTGTGTTGGGAGCACTGGCCAAACTGCTATGGGCCAGGCAGGAGCGGAGGCAGGCGGCAACTGGCAGTTGGGATGTACACTATTCCTTTTTTTTTTTTTTTTGCGGTACGCGGGCCTCTCACTGTTGTGGCCTCTCCCGTTGCGGAGCACAGGCTCACGGGCCATGGCTCAAGGGCCTAGACGCTCTGCCGCATGTGGGATCTTCCCGGACCAGGGCACGAACCCGTGTCCCCTGCATCGGCAGGCGGACTCTCAACCACTGCGCCACCAGGGAAGCCCGGGATGTACACTATTCTTTTAAGAAGTCCACCTTTGAGTTACCCTGTAGTTGTGCTCAAACCAACAGCGCAAGAAGCATATACGGGTGTCCCCCACTTTTCAAAAGCTCACCCCACGCCGCTTCAATCTTACGATTTTACAAAAGACGGGCATTGGCAACTGTGGGAGGGAGGGAGACGCAAGAGGGAAGAGAGATGGGAACATATGTATATGTATAACTGATTCACTTTGTTGTAAAACAGAAACTAACACACCATTGTAAAGCAATTATACTCCAATAAAGGTGTTAAAAAAAAAGAAATTTGAAGAGGAATTTCCCTTTTACGGTGAAAAACGAAAATAGCCTTCTGCGTTTGTTTTGCAGCGAGCTGTCCTGGAGGCAGCTCACACCCTCAGCAGCAAGAGGGGCACCACCAAGCTCCTCCCCTGGGAACTACTCTCAGCATCTCAGCATCAGCCGCCATAGCTCTGAACTGTGTCCGTGAGCATCTCCATTTATTTTGTGCATCTGTTAGCAAGATGTGTCCTAAGGTATATGCTTCTTCACTTTACACCATTTCAGCTTATAAAAGGTTTCATAAGAACACTTTACTTTCAGACAGCAAGGAAAACCTGTATAGGATGTTTGTTACAACATTGTAATTTTTTTAAAAATCAGAAATCATCAATACAGAGTTGTTAAGTAAAGTATGGTACATCCAGTACTCATAGAAAAGAATGAGACAGAGCTATATGAATTAGGAGGGTATAATCTTCAAGATCCATTAGGTGAAAAAGGCAACAAAAGCAAAATATGTGTATTATCTAATCACTTCTATTTTTTAAAAAAAGATAATATGTTTTCTGTGTGTGTGTGTGTCTCTCTCACACATACACGCACACACATCTTTGGAAAAATACAAAGAAAAATGTAATGGAGGCTGCCTGGGGAGCTAAAGGAGTGGGAAGGAGATTTGTTCTCTTTACTTTGAAATAACTTGCCTGTGACTTAGCAACCCTACTCCTAGGTATTTACTCAAGAGAAATGAAAACTTATGTTCTTACAAGAACCTGTACACCAACATACATATAGCAGCTTTATTTATTATAGCCCCAAACTAGAAACAACTCACATGTCTGTCACCTGTAATGGGTAAGCAAACTGTGACACACTTATACAATGGAATACTACTCAGCAATAAAAAGGAACAAACTATTCACACATGCAATAACATGACTGAATCTCAAATGCACTATGCTGAGTGAAGAAGTCAGGCTTAAAAGGCTACATACTCTAGCATTCCATTTATATGACGTTTTTGGAACAGGTAAACTATGGGGAAGGAGAACAAAAGTTGCTGCAAGGGGGTGGGTGGAGGAGAAGCTGAGTAAAGTAAGAGGGAGGACAAAATTTGGGGAGGTGATAGACTGTTCCATATCTTGATTTTGGTGGTGGTTACAGGACTCTCTGCATTTGTCAAAACCCATAAAACTATATGCCAGAAAGAGAAAAATTTCAATTTATTCAAATTTAAATGCTGGGGCTAGTTCTCTGGTGCTTCTTTGTTCCACCCTTGTGTTGTTTGTCTCCATTAAGACAGTTCAAACAAACAAACAAACACAGCCCTTTTTTGTTTGTTTGTTTTCATAAACACAGCCCTTTTGAAGGCTTTTTTCAGGTTTCTAAAGATGAAGAAGTTGAAGGTGCTGGCCTCTTGGCCAGTGATGGCTGAGATGGGCCTGGCTTAACCCAGGTCAGGGAAAGGGCTTTGGGGAGCCAGGTGCATTAAGGATGCTTTTTAGCAGGATCAGAGAAAAGAGGAAGGAGGCTGACCTGAGGATGAAAGCCCTGGGGAGAGGTGAGCTTGTGCAAGAGTGCTGCACCTGGTGGAGGGGAGGAGCAGAGTCCGCAGGAGGGAAGCGGCTGGCTGCTCCCACCTTCCCAAGCGACCTTAGGTTGGCACACTCGTTCCAGGTCTGCAGGGCGTGTCTGTCTCCCTCCCCACTGGCTAGGGGAGGCGGGTGGGCAGTGCTGGCCAAGATAGGCCTGCCTGGGGCTGGGGGACGGGAGGAGTCAGGGGTCGGCAGCCAGGCCCCCCAGGCTGGGTCACAAGGGAGCGGGACTCGTGGCTTATCAACCTCATCGGTGCCTGTCACACTCCACCACCCCTCACCCCGACCAACCGCTCCAGACCATTGCCCAGCCGAAGGGAAAGGCTGGAAATAGACTCTCCTGGATTTCATTCATGTCTGCAGTTATTTGACCACTGAAGGGCTGCGCGCCCGCCAGCCAGTCACATCTCCAGAGTGGGAGCAATTGGAGGCAAAGAAGTGTGATGATAGCTTACACTTACTGACTGCAGGCACTGTTCTTAGGGCTCTATATGTATTAACTCATTTGATCTTTGAAACTCTTTGAGGGAAGGAGGCATTATTACCTATGCCCATTTTACAGATGAATAAACTGAGACACAGAGAGGTTAGGGAATTTGCCCAAGGCCGCTTTTGAACTTGGGTGGGATTTGGTTCCATTCTTGAGACTTCGCTATTATCAATGGGGGGAGGGGGAGTCTGGGCTACTCACTGTGGAGTGTTTTGAGTTTTTGCTTTGTTTTCTATATGGGGGCCTGCCTGTAATGCCTTTCGATTCAGGGGCCCCTTGGGAGGTGGGGGTGAGCATAGGTGATGGTTCAATTCTGTTTTAAAGATAAACCTCTGGGCTGACGCTTGGGTTGGTAGTGAATGCAGCCAGCACTGCCACCCTGTGGTCATGCCAGCAAAGAACATCTCTCCCAGTTTCCTCAGGGACTTGAAACAGAAAAGCCTCCTCGCTTCCTCTCCAGACCTGGCGGTACCCTTGACAGCCGAGACTCTCTTAAGAGGGCCCAGGAGCCCCATCAGTTTAGACAGTGTTTTCCAAACTGCAGTTTGGAACCCGTTAATGCTTGAAATCTATTTAGAGGATCACAACCAATAGTTTCAAAGGGAAAATTTTAAAAGAATAGAAAATACTATGGTGTATGACATGTACTAAATGCAAATATCATTTTGTGGAATTTCAGATATATCTATACACGTGTGTACTGGGATCTGCTAAAAACCTATTTCTCACTATGACATGAGGCCAAAATGATTTTTTTCAATCTCATATCTACTGATTCGAGAGTCTAGACTTCCTGGGATTAAGTATCTATTTTCTTCAACTTATCTAATAACTACATCCTCCTCTGTGCCATCTTTAAAAAATATAGCTATTGGGGGTTTTTCCTAACAGTATTCTTCCCAATATTCTTTTTGTTTTAATTATAGAAGTTATATAAGAATACATTCTGGTTGTAAGAGTCAAGCATTTCGGGAGCACCGAGTAAAGCAAGAACCTTGCCTTCTTCTCCCTCCACTCCCAGGCACAGAGGTCACCCCAAAACAGTGTGCTGCACTTCACCGGCCCTCTTTCATAGGTGGGCAGGTATATGTGCACGTGTGCACATTGTTTTACTTAAACTGTGTGTACTTAAACTCTGCATTTTTTTTTTGCTTATGATATCATAGAGATCTTTTGCTGTCTGTACATATAAATTTATCTCATGTCATTTAAGGGCTGAGTGATATTCCACAGTATGAATGAACCACAGCATACTTAGCCTCTTGCCCTATTGTCTGCTGTCCCCTCCTATGAACCTCAGCCTCCCTTTTCTAGACACTCCTCTTCCCTTCTCTCTCCAGTGCACTCCTCTCCCTTACCCTGGCCCTGAAACATCTGGGGCTCCCTCCCCTCTCCAACCTCTGGCTCCGCCTCCCTAGTCTCTGCTATGGCCAGACCCTGGCTGGCAGCAGCCACAGCCTGGCATGGGGGAGCCTCCAGGAATGGAAGATGCTTTGCTGAGGATGCTTAGCAACACTCTGAGTTAATTATTTAATTGGGCGAAACATCCATTAGGGAAGATTCTCACTTTCCAGACAGCCTGTGAGTAAACATGTCAAGAAGAGAAGAGTGAGGTGTTGGCGAAAGCTGCCATTTACCCTGGCTCCTCCCCCAGCCCCCACTCCAGCTAGGGAAGGGGAGCCTGCAGGACCCTGCCCAGATGCTTCTGCAGCCTGGACCAGGACAAGCTGGCCAAGCAGGCCCCAGAGACAGCCTGTGTCCCTGAGGAGGGAAGATGTGGCTCGGGGCCCTCAGCCCCACTACTGGCATGTATGGGGAATAATGTTGCAGTCAGGAAAAGCCACTCACACCAGATAGCTCACTGTAGAGGGGATTTAATTCGAGAACCCAGTTACAGGAATGTTGGAAGTGATGAAAATGGGGGAAGGCGAGGCAACTGAAAGATTAACTGTTGAGGGAAGGTACTAGGACCCTGGAGCTGGACCATCAGGGGAGGAGGTGGTATTGACCAGAGCCAGAGGCTGGGGCTGCCAGGTGAGAGCTACAACTCCAAGGGGACAAGAGCTGGGAGCTGGAGCCATTCGGGGGAGGGTGGTGCCTGGCAGAAGCTGCCTACACAGAATAGATGCCACTGGAAGCAGAGAGAGGATGGGAAATCCTCTGGGCTTTTCGCTCCTCCCATCCTCCAGTCTCCCACCAGTGCCTCACGTTGGTTGAACCCAGCAGGAAACCAGCGGACAGAGCAGCTTGGGAAAAATAATTTGCAGGCTCAGCTCCCTGCATATGGGGCAGAGCAGGCGAAAGGCAGGAGGTGAATGGAAATGCAAACGGGCAATGACCAGCACATGAAGCCCATGTGGTGCTGGGTCTGCAGGTGTGAAGGGGTGAGGCTTTCTCTGAGAGGCGGAGACCTTGTAGCTGCTGCACCGTGGGTATGCAGGATAAAGAGAAGTCCTGGTTTGCACCTGTGCTTGTCAAGGTCCTGTGTAGAAAAACCCTTTGGACATTTTTTTTTTTTTTTTTTTTTTTTTTTTGGCGGTACGTGGGCCTCTCACTGTTGTGGCCTCTCCCGTTGCGGAACACAGGCTCCGGACGCGCAGGCTCAGCGGCCATGGCTCACGGGCCCAGCCGCTCCGCGGCACGTGGGATCTTCCCGGACCGGGGCACGAACCCGTGTCCCCTGTATCGGCAGGCGGACTCTCAACCACTGCGCCACCAGGGAAGCCCCCTTTGGACATTTTAACCAAGGAGAGATTTAGTACTGAGAATTAGGTGTTTTCCAAATTGTTGGAAGGGCCAGAATAGTAAATTTGAGGCTGAACACCCAGGCATGATTTCCAGAAGAATTCTAAACTCACTCCAGTGGCACTACAACCTCTGTCTATTGGTCTCATCTTTTGAATGGGTTCAAAACCACTGTAGCTAAAATACAGAGATCAAGAAACCAGAATCAAGTCACTACTGACATTGTCACCACTGTCTTTGCCTCTTGACATCCAGAAGCTAGAGAAGGGACCATGTGAAGCTGCTGTAGAAAACAAACAAAAACCCAGAAACAACCAGAGACAGAAAACAGCCTCGGCCTCACATCCACCTTCCAAATGTCATGAATGTAATTGATTGGTGGCATCCTATTCATTTCTAGAGCCCCAGCTGCAAGGGAAACTGGGAAATGCAGGTTTTAGTTTTCCAGCCTCTCCAGGCAAAAGGAGGGAGGAGACATGGGAGGTTGAGGGAGCCCATTCTCAGTGTCCACCACCCCACTTGTGGGAAACTCAGATGGAGGAAACAGTGCAAGACTGCAGGACACATAGTGCGATGGGGACTCCAAGTGGTACAGATGTTCTGAGAGGGCAGCTCACCTTATGGCCTCCCAGAGTGGTAAGCTAACATATTCACACATTCACAAGGGCCAGCCCCCTGCACAGCTCATTCCATCCTCCCACCTACCTCACAAGACAGGGCTTAGTATATCCCTATTTACTCACAGGGAAACTGAGGCTCAGAGAGGTTAAACAGCCTGCCCAAGAGCACACACAGGTAAAGGGCAAAATATGGCATAGAACCAGGGCTGGTTGACACCAAAGCTCTTTGGCTGGGTATGAAGAAGGGGACAAAAATAGAGTAGATGGGAGGTGAGAGGGGGCTGAAGGAAGACCCTCCGGGTGAGGAAGCCACATGAGCAGAGGTGCTGAGGTGTCTGAGCGTGCTGGACTCGGGCAGCAGCGAGCAGGAGGTCTGGCAGGGAGTGGGCATGCTTAGGGGAAGGGTGGAGAAGGGGTGGACCATGCTCGGGAGGAGACTGCCTGCTGCACACACAATGAAGGACACTCGCTGAGCACAGAGGGAAGGGGAGCTGCAGGGCCTGGCATTGCGTGGGCAGGAGCCCATGGGGAAAGGGGCAGGAACTGGAGGAAGGCACTGGTGAGGGAAAGAGCGGGGCCAAGGTCAAAGGCGGAAGCCAAGTCTCAGGTGAGCAACAGAGCATGGGGGCAGCCTTGCCCAGGTGGGAGCTGTTAGCTCCACCACCAAGAAAGCATCATTTCTGGGCTGGAGAACAGGCACTGCCAAAGGGAAACACAGCCATGCTGACAGCTGTTCAGGAGCTTGGGGTTCCTGCCTTGTCCCCTCCACCCACCCAGGGCTAGCCCTGGTCAGCTGGGACCCTCCCCAGGGTCTCAGGAACAGCACTCCTTGCTTAAGAATGGCCTCATTCCTCCCCCAGAAAGCCTTCTTGGATTACCTCCACCAGGAGCTCGTGGAGCCAGGGCCAGCTACATGTATGGCCTGTGCAGTTGCCCAGGCCCCATGCTCAGAAGAAGGTCCCCATGCCTGGTTTAGTGAGTGCTCTGCCATCACCACCTGGAAATTCTCAATAATTTTCTAACAAGGGACTCTGCATTTTCGCTTTGCACTGGGCCCACAGATTATGAAGTTAGTCCTGCCTGGAATGAAGAAAAATCTAAGAAAGGTTTCCATGATTCCTTGGGATTGGGGTGGGGGCTCCCCATGGACCTTTCAGGGAGGGTGACTGAAGGCCTTAAAAGGCATTCCTCCTGTTGTTCTGGATTCCTGCACCTCACGTGCCCCTGGTATATTCCTCTGTAAGTGCGTGTGACTCTCCCATATCCTGTACCCAGCCCTGCTCTAAGCTCTGAGAAGCAGCGGCTATATCAACTGTTTAGTGCACACTGGTCCCTCACCCCCTGCCAACTCCACAAACAGCCATGCACGTGGTGGGTGCTCCACGGGGCTTGCTGAGCCAAGGTGAAAGCCAGGTGGACTGGATGGACAAACTGACCATCTCTGATTGTCCTCTTCTGCAGCCTGGGCAGGAGTGGAGTAGGGAGAGAAGGGAGGGAGACCGAGTGTGTGTGTGTGTGTGTGTGTGTGTGTGTGTGTGTGTGTGTGTGTGTGTGTGTGAGAGAGAGAGACAGAGACAGAGACAGAGACAGAGGGAGGGAGGAGGCACATAAAACAGAAACAAATAAAGAGTTCAAATGTGAAACGATTAAAAAGTAAATCGAAGAGAGTGAGATAAGGCAGAGGAGCCTCTGCTCCCTAGTTAACATTCATTGGATTGAATAATCAGGCTTCATTATCTCAAATTGTCTGCATATTTGCCCTCAAAATGCTAATTTACAGTTGGCTGGGAGCAGTCTCAGCCTATTTTGACTAAAATATTATTTCACTTTATTGAGCATTGTTCTTAGCTGTCGGGCATCTTGGTTCGCAGGGAAAGGAGGGGAAGAAATAAAGGGAGAGAGGAAAACATTTTCTATCAAAGCTCTGCCCCGCTCAAGTCTGATTATGGGCTCCCTGTTTTGCGTAGAAATGGCATTTCTGAGCCTCCAAGTAAAATGAGAGTCTTTATCATTTTCTTTTAGGGGATAGACAGTTTATCATTAATCTCAGCCAAGGAAATAGGAGAAATAATTTTTTGTTTGTTTCACTGAAGGGATGGGAAGTCTCGCTCACCAGTCCCCCCTCCCTCTTCTGTGCTGAGGCAGCCGGCCCCTTCCTCCTCCACCACATTCTCCCGACCTCCAAAGGTCTGGTGTTCTCTGCCTCTTGCCCTTCTCTGTCCTAAAGGCCCCAGTGACCAAAGAAATGGTCGCAGGTTACTCACATCAGCTCTGGAGTTTGGCTGAACTTTCCCAGAATCTCAGCTCTGGAAGTCTTAAAGATACGTGAGCTCCAAATTTAATTCTAGAATTGAGTTAGAAAGACACAGCCCTCCTTGTAGCTAAAAGTTTGTAACTGTCCTTTCAAGTCTTTGTTCACTTGTGAGCACGGTGTTCCAGACAGCGAGATCTGGGCCCTGGGCTGGGTTTCCACTCCACTGAGAGGCACACACTCCCCCAGCTTCTCCATGACTGAGGGCAGGAGCTAGTGTGAGCTGTCACTGGGTCAGGCCGAGGCCAGACCAGTTCTCTGTGGTTAGAGTCACAGGGAAATGAACCTTAAAATTGTTTTAGTTCAACCCCCAAAACCAGATGACAAAACTGAGGACAGAAGTTAGCAGTCGGAGGTTGCAAATCCAGTGAGTGGGTCATCTTGGTGATTCTTATTACTGTTTGGGAGGCTTTTCTCCTCTCCTCTATCAAACTCCTTTCTGAATGCCCTTTTTGGTCAGCCCTCCTTCTACTTTTTTGTCATCCATTCCCCGTCTTAGCTATTCCGTGGGCAATGAGTGGCCATTCTGGCCCTCTGTGGAGCGGAGAGGTTCTGGATTGCTGGTGCCTTCTGCCTTGCTTTCCCTGTGAAGGTCAGCCCAGGACCCAGGGGTCAGTATGCCCAGCCAACAGGCCTCCAGCTATCCTGCCTCAAAGCCATCCCCTCCTCAGCCAGCCAGGCCTTCCACCACCTTCAAAGCCTGAGAAAGCCGTCCTCTTCTTCTCTACCCCAGAGTAAGCAGAAGTTGCAGGTTCCCAGGCCAAGCTCCTGGGTCACCGCATGCACTTAGGTAGACTGTACATTGTACAAGGGCACTGGTCAGGTCGGCAGTGCGGCTGAGATCCAGCCCCTGCTTCCTTAGCGCTCAGAGTTGACTCACTTCTCTGCCCCACCTTCCCTAACCATCTGAGCTCAGCCTTCTCCCCAGGCTCCTGTTCTGAATTGTCCTAAGCCTGAATGTGTTGACTGGATCGAGACCCAGATTGATGTGTCCACTCCCCTCCCCCATCCTGGATCTGTGTGGCGTGTTGGGCCTTGCCATCTGTACTCAACGGGATTTGAGGCCTCCAGGCACTGGCCTCTGTTCACTTATTGCAGCCAGCACCTGTCCCTGCCTGGGTCTCCATGCCTCTGGTCACACTAGTTACTGCTGTCTCTCAGCTTCCTGACCTCCTGAGACACTGGACTCCCCAGACCCTCCGTGCATGGCTCCCTAGCCAGCCTAGGCCTAGGGGCAGTAGCCTCTGGCCAGGCAGAGGGTCATTGGTCAGGGGATATCATCAGGCATTTTGCACAGAGGCTTCTGGAAGGCAGTATCATGAAACAGCCTATAGGCACTCTAGCCATCATGCACACAGAGCAGACATCACATACATACATCCCAGCCAGCACAGCACACACTCCGCAGACACACCCCACCCCACAGACACCACTTACCCTCATCCTTCGCAAACACTACAAACACATAGACACAACCCAAGAGATACTACACACACACCCACACTCAACAGACACACACACCCAGCCAACACCCCCCCCACCAACCTACGCTCATATCCAACAGAAGCCGTATACACCCTCTGCTGATGGAATCCATATACACCCTCACACTTTCCCAGGCACACACACATTCATACACAGCAGACACCACACACACACACACAGCCCCAACAGATACTATATACAAGCCCACCTGCTCACACGTGCTCTGTCACATTTATTACAGTTGGTGGGCCGTGCACCTGGTATGATATGAGAAAGCTGAGAAGCCCCCACCAGGCCACACCTAAATGCATGAGGTGGAGAGCATTGTACCTTCATAATTTGCCTGATGAAATGACGAAACAGGAGGAGGAAATTCCACTGCTTCTGGGATGCAGGACCCTGGCTTTAGCTCAGTTCTGTCACTGCACAGACATGTGACCTGGATCACCCTCTCCACAACAAGAAATAAGGCATTAGGAGGACTTGTACAAAGTCTTCAGATGGGCATTAGGGCCCTGGGTGTTCATCATACAGCATATATTGAGGGCCACCCTGACCTGGGTGCTGCAGGGCAGATAAGGAATTCCAAGCCAGGCTTGGTCCCTGTCCTCAGAGAGTCAGCGTCAGGCTGGAGAGAGAAGCAGGGCTTAGTATCAGAGGATGTAAGAACAAACACACACCAATTGTGCAAATTCACTCTCAGGCAGAGGACCTGAGGATTAAATGGGGTTCTAGGTGAAACAAGAAACCCCAGGGTGGCCACTTCAGCCAGCCATGTCCAGAGGGAAGAGTTCAGACTTGGGGACAAGGAGGGTAGGAGATACAGTCATTTATTCATCCATCAGCTATTTATTTATTCAGCACCTACTGCCTACCTAGTGCTTTGAGGAATGAGGTCCCTGCCTCATGCTGCTTCTGTCCCAGCTGAGGGACGGTCAGAACAACCCAAGTGAATAGTAAGGATGATATCAAGGTGGTATCAGGCTATGAGGCAAATCAGCAGGTAATGGGCAATGACTGGGGCCACCTTTGTACAGGGGAGGGCTCACTTAGGGCAATGAGGGCAGGCCTAGGACTAGGGTGAAGCAAGGAGACACTCCCTCTCAGGAGTGTATGACCTTGAAAGGGAGTGCCTCCTTAAATTTGTGCCCTCAGTGGTGCCTCACTTGCCTCACCCTCATCCCCGCCCCGTTCAAGGGCATTAAGGGAAGGTACCTAGGCATGAGCCTCTAGTTTGCTACCAAGTCCTCGCAGCCTGATTTCTCTCCTGTTTTTGTGCTCCATTTCCGTAGACCTCCACTTACCCTGGCCCAGCCTCTGGCCCCAGCCCTAGCTTTCCTTCCCTAGGCCTCAGGGTGTCAGAGAAGGCCCCTGCTCCCTGCCCACCCCACCCCCCACCCCCACCCCCGGCTACCACCACCACAGCGCCAAAGCTTGCCACGGCACAGAGAAGCCAAGCTTTGAACTGTGGGCCTAGGCCCAGGGAGGTCGCTCAGAAGGCCAAGGTTCAGTTTCCCTGGCCTGCGGTGGCTGTGCTGGGAGGGGATGGGGTGCACTGTGGGGGCCTGGATGGGAGGCTGGGAAGAAAGAAAACTCACCCCAGCGAGGAACAGAGTCTTGTCCCTGTAACGCCATCAGTGGGTTTGCCCCCAAAGGCTCCCATATCACGCTATTTCTCTCTTCCCCTGGCACTGACCACTCTCATTAAGAACTTGTAGAAGAGACCATGTCTATTTCCCAGCTTGGAGCTCTTGGCACTCTGCACCTCGTATTCAGTGAAGAATGACTGAATGCGGCTGCAGTGAGATTCAGGCCACTCTGGCAGACCCCAGGAAGTGGGTCCCTGCCACTGCAGAAGCACTGGGCCTAGGGGGTGGTTTGGGGCACACAGGGACCTCTCAACCCCCAGCTCCATAGTGGGCTCTCCGGGAGTCAAGCCCAGCCAGACCCCTGTGGGTCTTCTGCATCCTGCCTCACCTAACAAAGGCCGGCGCGATCTGGGATCTCACCTCCCTCAGCCTGGCAGGCCGGGTCAAGTTTGCGGGTATTCCCCTCTTCGCCCCACCCCCATTTTCCCCTGGCAACCTCGATGCCCTTTCCAAGGACATTCTCCGCCTCCAAGTCCGGACTGACCTCGGCTAGAGAGAGGAGCCAGGGACAGGACATGAGGACGGGTAGGGGGGTCCGGACTGCCTCCTAGGCCCCGGGTAGGGGATGGGGCGCCCCTCCCGGAACTGGGCCGAGACCCCGGCTCCTGCGCTAACAATCAATGGGCCGCAGCCGGCGGGCGGGGCCGGGCCCGAGGATTAGGGTGGGGAAGGGCAATTACAGCCGAGCGGCCGCGCTCCGGATTTCGTCCGCTGCGCTGCTCAAATGCCACATTTCGGATGCAGCGCCGCGCCCGCCCTGTTTGCTTGGGGAGTGGGGGCCCCGGGGCAGGAAGCCAACTCGCAAGTGTATCGGAGATTAGGGCCGGCGGCGGCGGGGGCGGGCACTGGACAAACACGCGGCGGCCGCCTCAATCCTCCGTCCTCTATTCCGCCCGCGGCGACGCTGGCCGGGCCGTGACTCGGCGACGCGCGGACGCGGGTTGGGAAGGCCGCGGCCCCTACCCCGTCCAGAGCCTCCGCGCCCGCCTCAGGGGACTCTCCGCCTAGGCTCGCGAGCGGGCGGGGGCGGGGCGCTGAGCTAGCAGGGCCGACAGACACCTAGCGAGGGAAGCAATGGATTTTTTTTCTTCCTTCAAATATTTATGAATTTTGCATCTTTTCCTTAATGAGCTTACACGTGGAGGACCAACTCCCGTAAAAATCGGCTCGGTACCAAAGATCATGGTGGGAGAATGAAGAAAAGGAGGAGGGCACGGGAGACTGAGCAGGACTTGGGTGGAGTCGGGAGGACGAGGAAAGGGCGGAGGAAGGGGAAGAGGGAGGGCGGTTGGAGGAAACCCAGGCGCGGTCTCCTTCAGTCCCTCCGACCCTCCATGACTCACCCCCCAGGCCTGGCTCAAACACTCCTCCTCGCACCCCTACTTCCCCATCTGCCTGGTGAGGCGAGGGGAAAGAGCCCCCGGTTGGGGATGGGGAAGGAAAAAGAGGCAAAGGTGAAGGTGTGGGAGTGGTGGGCCCCTCGCCCGAGTGAACACCAGGGAGCTAGCAGCCCTGCGGAAAATCCAGCGGTCCCCGGGCGGAGCAGACCCGGACCCGCGCGGCAGTGGATGGCGCCTCCTGGTGTCCAGGAGACCGCGCTGCCCGGCGCTAACCGCCGCCCTAGGTCTGAGTTCCCTGCCCTGGGAAGTGAGCCTTTGATAGGCCTCCAGGAGCCCTGCAGGACATGTCCAGACTCTTAAGCCAGAGTTTTCCAGGGACCCAGGGGTCAGAAGGACAGTCTAGGACCCCGGAACAAATTCCTCTCCTGGGAGCTGTAGGGTTCACCCCTACACTGGCTTCAGCCACATCCCCAGCTAGAGCTCCTCCTGCCCTTCCACAACTCACCCTCAATCTGTGCTGCTTCCTGTTCCCTGAGCAGACTGACCGTTCCTACAAACATGCCTTTGCTCAGGTTTCTGGGAGGGTCCAGATCCTCACCACCTACCAAGGCACATCTAGCCTCCAACCTCTTCCTCCAGGAAGCCCTCCAGGGCTGCTCCAGCTCAGAGGCTCTTTGAACCAATTTAGCATCTGATTCCATCTCAAGATCCCTCTGTGGTGGGTCTTGGCCCACCCTTTGAAGAAAGGTCTCTTCTTCAAAGTCAGGCTATATGTTCTCTCGGAACTGAGTGGTTTTGGCCAGGGACAGGATCGGCCCACCCCCCCGCTCCCCCCCACCTCCAGACAGCTGGAGCTTAAAAGGTTAGTGGGCTGGTCCCTGAGGCACTTGTGCCCAGGAGGGCCCTTGTCCCTTAGGAGTGACAGAGTTTCTATTCCAGGGAACCCCACCCAGTTCCTCACTCCTCTGACTGGCTCCTCTGCTCCATCCTCCACCCCACCATGATCCCTTGGGAGGTAAGGCCACTTTGTAATCACCCCTGTTCTCAGAAAGGTTATGAAGTCCTTTCTCTTGCTATTGACACCTCTGAACGGAACAAACAAGCTTCCTTTTCACCCTCTCATGAGGTCCTTAGTGAGCTGCTGAAACCTCCAGAAATGACCAGTTCAGGCAAGCTCCAAGATTTGGGAGGTTAAGCCCTCACCTCAAGAGAGGTTGGGACTAAAACCACCAGGAATCTGCCCTCACCATGGGTGGATATACTGACCAGACAGACAGTGCAGCCTGTGGAAGGCAATGCAGCAACATCAGCCATTTCAAATGAGCCTCTCTCTCATCCCAGGAATTGCACGTTTAAGAATCTCTCCTAGGGACTTCCCTGGTGGCGCAGTGGTTAAGAATCTGCCTGCCAATGCAGGGGAGACGGGTTTGATCCCTGGTCCAGGAAGATCCCACATGCCGCGGGGCAACTAAGCCCATACACCGCAACTACTGAGCCTGCGTGCCGCAACTACTGAAGCCCACACGCCTAGAACCCGTGCTCTGCAACGAGAGAAAGCCACCGCAATGAGAAGCCCGAGCAGCGCAAAGAAGAGCAGCCCCCGCCCACTGCAACTAGAGAAAGCCCTCGCGCAGCAATGAAGACCCAACGCAGACAAAAAAAGAATCGCTCCTAAAAAGTGCTTGCAAGGGGCTTCCCTGGTGGCGCAGTGGTTGAGAATCCGCCTGCCGATGCAGGGGACACGGGTTCGTGCCCTGGTCCGGGAAGATCCCACATGCCGCGGAGCGGCTGGGACCGTGAGCCATGGCCGCTGAGCCTGCGCATCTGGAGCCTGTGCTCCGCAATGGGAGAGGCCACAACAGTGAGAGGCCCAAGTACCGAAAAAAAAAAAAAAAAGTGCTTGCAGGGAGCACAGTGCCTATAAGGATGCTTGTCATGAGGGGAAAGGGAAAACCATCTTAAAGCCCATCAGTAGTGGGCTGGCTCAACTATTTGCATGCTGTGCAACCATTTGTTAAAAATTTGGTGGAGGTATATACACTGACACAGTGATGTGTCCAATATATATTAAGTGAGAAATAAAGCAAGTTTAAAAACAGTTTAAAATACTTTGATTCAATGATTTTTGTAAAAATCATTATAATAAATATGTTAGTATATGTATGGAATAGAAGTAAACCTGAAAAAAGGTGGTTATTTTGTTAGGGGATTATGGAGGGGCTTTCATTTTCTTAATGGTAATTTTGGTATTGTTTAATTTTTATGCAAAATGTATATATTATGTTTGGAATTAGAAAAGAAAAATAAGTCTATGGACCCATCTTGTCAGGACAGAAGGGTCTTGGCTGGAAGCACATTTGAGGCTGGCAAGGGTTGTGGTCTAGGAGCAGGAAGATGGGTCCCACCGACACACAGCCACCTCCTAGATGACTGCATAGGAGGAGGGTGGATTTCCTAGTACCCCCCTCCCCTCCGTCCCCCCTCCCCACCTCCCCGCCCCAGGGTCTGGAGGGGAACCAGACGAAAATTGTAGCCTTTTTCGTTTTAACATTTGGGAATCTCCTGCAATTGACTATCCTCTTCCCCCTGGGAGGAGAGGAGCATGCTTGTTTCTACCCCGCAGTTAGGAAGCGTTGACTCCACCAGCCAGAGAGCAGTGATCTTAGGCACCCGACCTAACTAACGTCCTTCCTTCCCCCTCTACTGCCCTCTGGGCACAGCGCCACGCGCCACCTCCCGAATCGGGCTTCATTTCCCGGAGCTTCTGAGGGGTGTGTACAACAAGCTGATCCTAACTCCTAGCCTCGCGGGTGAGGGGCCTCTCTCTCCTCGCACAGCCTCCTCGCGCACCCTTGTCCGGGCTGCTGAGACCCCGCAGGTGCGGTTGCAGGGGACGGCCAGCAGAGGCGGTGCCCCCATCACACGGTCTGCGCGCGCCCCCTGCTGCCCGCCTCGAGAAATGACACTCCCCATCGGCCCGGCCCTTTGGCCCTTCAGTCCCTGACTGCCAGGCACTCAGGAACTGAGAAGCTCTGAGGAGACTGAGAAAACGGGCTCCTGCCTTCCAAAAACCTAGAGCCCCAGAACAGGAGCAGGACTGATTCTGTGTCCTGTCAGCTGCCCACACAGGCCAGGGGCCAGCATTGTGAGTGTACCTGTTCTGTCACTAAGCTGGGCCTACCCAGGTGATGAGCACTGACAAGGGCCTCCCCAGTACCAAGTCCAGGTGTGCTTCCAGTCAACAGAAAAGCACCAGCTCAGGAAAGCTCCAGAAGCACCTCCTCCCACAGGGCTGAGGCTATGAGTTCCCAGGCTCAGTTCTAGGCTCCAAGAGAAAAATCAGTAAGCAAAGCAGATAAAAAACCTCTGCTCTTTAGGGAGCTTACATTATTGTTGAAAGAGCTAATAAAAATAAATAAAGAAGGAAAATATATGTTTGTTGGATAGTAATAAGTACTATGGAGAAAAATTAAGCAGTATAGGGAAATAAGGAGCGTAGGACAAGGCAGGGAAGGCCTCATTAAGAAGGTGATATTGGGACTTCCCTGGTGACACAGTGGTTAAGAATTTGCCTGCCAATGCAGGGGACATGGGTTCGATCCCTGGTCTGGGAAGATCCCATATGCCACAGAGCAACTAAGCCTGAGTGCTGCAACTACTGAGCCCACATGTTACAACTACTGAAGCCCGTGCACCTAGAGCCTGTGCTCCACAACAAGAGAAGCCACCACCATGAAAAGCTCACTCACCACAACGAACAGTAGCCCCCACTCACTGCAACTAGAGAAAGCCCGTGCGCAGCAACGAAGACCCAACACAGCCCCACCCCAAAAAATTTTTTTAAAAAGGTGACATTGCAGCAAGGACTGAAAGAAGGTGAGGGAATGAGCCATGCAGATAGCTGAAGGACAACCAGGAGGAGGGAATAGCAAGTGCAAAGGCCCTGAGGCAGGAGTGTATTTAGTCAAGGGAAAGCCAGAAGTCCAGTGTGTCTGGAGCAGAGTGAGACACGGGAACAGTAGTGGATGAGGTTAGAGAAATAAGGGGAGTGGAGGGCCTTGTCAGCCCCCACCTGGGGTGACTTGGGGAGTCAGTGGAGTTGAGAAAAGGGGTGACATGATCTTACTCTGTTTACCAGAACCATTGAGTTGAAGTCTGTAGAAGAACAAGGGTGGAAGCAGGGGAGCAGATAGGTCATTATTGCAGTCATCCTAGCAAGAGACAGGAGGCTTGGTCCACAGTGATATCAGGGGAGGTGACTGGGTGAGGTCAGATTCTGGATATATTTTGAAGGTAGAGCCTTATGAGAAGTATGCTGATGGACTGGATGTGAGGATGAGAGAAAGAGTGGATCCAAAGATGATTCCAATTTTTTTGGCCTGAGCAGCTAGAAGGATGAAGTTGCTATTTTCTGGCATGGGAAAGGCTGTAGTGGGAGCAGGATGGGGACAGATGGGGAGGTGGGAGGCCCCTCAAACTCACAGCTTGAATGTGCACAAGCCTGATGTAAGCCTACATCTGTCTGACTCCAAAGACCCTTCTTCTTTAGCTCCTCCACACTGCCTGCCCCGGAGAAAAGGCAAAGCAAGAGGGGTCATACCCCTGCCCTCCTCTACCCTCATCAGGTCAGCATATTGTGGGGAAATGACACCTTCAAACACTGGATTGTAGTTAGTTTTTGACTCTGTTGCATCCTGTAAGCTGTCTTCATCTTCAAAGATCTGTCCGTTTAGTGAACAAGCATTATCATTTTTCACTGGTCTTAACCTGTGAGATTCCCAAATCATTGACCTTCCCCATCCTCCTCTCATGAGTCTCCCATTCTGCCAGAGTAAACCACTCAATGTGTTTTGGTTATCTGCTGTTGTATAGCAAACCACCTCAAAACTTTGTGGTTTAAAACAACTATTTTACCTGCTCACAACTCTGGGGGTCAGGAATCTGGGCAGGGCTTGGCTGGGATGTTCTTCTTCCTCACGGGGTGTCAACTAGGATCTCTTAAGAGGTTGCAATCAGGCCTGGCTTCATAGATGTGGTACCGATGCAGTTGCACAGGGCGTCACGCTGAGAGAGACTCTGCAATTGGTTTAATGCTCTACTCTTGCTGTCTTGAAATTCTGAAGCATTTTTGAACAATAGACCCTTCGTTTTTATTTTACACTGGACTCCACCAATTATGTAGCTGGTCTGGCTTGCACTCAGATGGTGGCGGAGACTGGAACATTCAGGATAGCTTTATTCACAAATCTAGTGTCTTGGCAGGGTTGGCTGGGAGGCTGGGACTCTCTCATTCTCTCAACATGACTAGCTTGGGCTTCCTCACATAGAAGCTGGATCCCAAGGGCAAGCACCCCAAATAGCAAAGGGAAAACTTCAGATCATAGGGTTCTGCCTCAGAAGTTACACAGTGTCACATTCTTCATATTCTACTGACCAGAACAAGTCATAGGGCTAGCCCAGATCCAACAAGAGGAGACAGAGAAATGGCAGGCCCTCTCTGCAAAGAGAGCACATGGGAAGGAAGCCATCTTAGGACACATACCCTACCACTCAATGTTTGTGTCCTATCTGCCCATAGGGCCTGAGTTCCCAAGAGGACAAGAGAAGGATGCACCTGCTGCTTTTGCTGCTGCCCTCTCCCTACCTCTGCCACACTCCCCAGCTGGAGCCCGTTGAATTGGTTTGTCTCAGGTAGGGTAAGGGATCTGTTTTGTCCACTTAGACTCTGAGAATGACTAGAGGACTGGTCTTGGCCAGAGAGGTTGTGACATATGCTGATCGCTTTACCAAGAAAGGTGGTGGGGAAAGGGTGGGCCGAGGAAACAGGTGCAGAAAGCTTGGGGACGTGGCCCCACCCCCTTCCCCCTGCTAATTGGAAGGAGGAGTTGAAAGCAGGTATAGGGGCTTGCCATTCAAGGAATGGTCCCCAGACGAACAGCACCAGCATCACATGGGAATGTGTTAGAAACGCAGAATGTAAGGACCCAGCCCAGACCCACTGAGTTGGATCTACAATTTAACTAGATTCCTGGGTGATGTGTATGCACATTAAAGTCTGAGAAGCTAGTAGACTCTAGAACAGAGGTTCTCACCTTGGCCACACAGTAGAATCACTTGGGAAAGTTGTACAAGTCCTGGTGCCCCAGGCCCACCCCAGACCAACTAAATCAGCATTTCAAGGTGGGAGCCTGGCATTAGGATACTTTCTCCCTCACTAGGTGAGTGAGGAAGCCAAACTCCAAGGCTTCCTGCCTTAGGATGCCTCACTGGGTGAGCCCCTTGTGGTTCTCCTCTGGAAAGCAGGGAGCCAGGGCTGAGCTTCCAGTGGGGTCCAACCCTCCCTCTCCTCATCAGGAGCTTGTAGACATTGATTTTCCTAAAGTACTCTCTGGACCCTGCAGGCTCTGAGGCTGGCCATTACTTCTACTTCCCATGCCTACTCCTGCGTTTGAAGCCAGGACTCCAAGGGGCAGCTCACCATGTGAGTGTGAACAGCAAACAAATCAGTCTGAACACAAATAAGGTAACTTCCTAACAGGAACCTCAGTTCAGTGCTGAACAAACAGGCAGCCAGAGCCCCCACCCGACTCCTAGACCCCCAGCTGGTGGCAACGACCAGCCTCTGCACCTGGCCTGGAAAGTGAGGTTTCCCAGGACTTCCAGTGCTCCCTTCCACCCAGTTCTCTCCCCATCCCCGGACTTGACCTCCTCAGCCTTAGTAGGGGACGGCAGAGGCTTGGTGACAACCCCAGAAGCCCACTTGTGGAAGAGCCTTAAAAAGGATACAAGGGCAAGAGGGAAGGTCTGGGCTGGTGTGAGGGCCCGTGACAAGTCTGTCCTCATCTCCCCGCCCAACACCTCTGACATCTGCCTGCAACCCACACACACCACCACCACCACCATCATCTCTATTTTCCTTTCTTCTGAACACAGAAACTGCTTTCTAGGTGGTTCTTTCATCCTCTCCCCCCTCCAACTCCATCCGCTTACAAGACACTTGGAGAGATGACACACATGATAACCCAACTCCTTCCGTGTCTTTCCATTTCAACAACACCCCTGAGTTTCTGGACCTTCAGACCAGGTTTGAATGTGATGATGCAGAGATGGGCTGAACCTGTCAGTGACTTTTTAAAAAGAACCGATACCTTTGTTCACCTCTTCTGCTGGTGTTGGAAGTTCAGTCAGTTATGAGTAGTTGAAACAAGTTGGTCTTTAAAAGGATTTACTCTCTCACACACACACATACACCCTCCTACTACAGCTCCATCCCCCATGCACCCCCAAAGGAACAAAATCATCCTTCCCCCTTGAAGGGCTGTGGGGCACAAGAGGAGAAATTAACTCAATTAAATTCAATTTCAGCCATTTAAGTTGATACTCTTAGTGTGGAATTTAGCGTCAGATGGACCTGGGTTTGAATTCTTACAGTTCACTAGCTGTAAAACAAATCTTAGGTCTTCAAGATCCAGTTTCCCCATCTATAAAATGGGAATAACAGCAAAATCATGGTGATCAACAAGATACACCCCTTACCCAGTGCCTGTGGTATAAATAGGGGTTTGGTAGAGGACCATCCCTCTTTCTTGTTCCTTTCTTTAGAAACGGGAGGAATAAAGGAGAAATAGAATTCAATTCAGCAAATATGTGTGTACCTACCGTGTGCTGGGTACTGTGGTAGGCGTGGCCGGTGAGTAACATGACAAAGAAGCTGCTGACCTGGGTCTGGGGTTGTCACAGGGGTGTGGTGTACAGTGAGCTGGAAGCTGAGTCCTGGACCAAGTTTTGCCTTTTGTGCAAATCTCTCCCCATTTAGTTCAGTCTCAATGTCCTTCCTTTCAGTACAACAAATGGCTTTGACTAGTTGGCTACGAAGGCCCCAACCAGCTCTAAAGTGGGTAGAAAACATACTAGTCTCACTGAATGAGGGCTGTTTGCCCCGGTCCTTACACTTCCTCTCTGATCACCGCTTCTTCCCTCTGCCTTTGCCCCTCCTTAAAGCTGGGAGTCCAAACGGGTCCATACTAGATAGCCTTTCTCTCTTCTCTCACAGCACACCCTTTTTGCATAATCTCCCCCACTCCTTGCCTTTCTAGGCTATCCTCTCTTTGGAAGTATCTGCAGAGGAAAGCCTCCCCCAAGAAGCCTTCCTGGATCTCTGAAGCGATAGCTAATCTCTGTCCTTCATACTCACATAGAATCTGCCCTTTTACTTTGACAGTCGCATTACTTAGTTGTGAATCTCCCCCACCATGAGATTGTGAGTTCCCAGTGGGAAGAAACGGTAGTCTTTATTCCTTTGCACCCCTCATAAACCCAGCACATAAAATAGGTCTCAAACAAATAGATGTTTGTTGACTTCAGTCTAATTAAAGAGCACAGGATTTCAGAGAAAGTCTTAAAAGCAGCATACATAAGAAAAAGCTAGGAAACAGTAGGTAACTGCAAAGTGCAATGTGTGTTAGCAATGTGCACCTCTTCTGTGTCACTGTGCATTCCTGGGAGAGAGGAACAAACAACAACTTGTTTGCTCTTGGCCTGTCAGGTGCAAAGGGGTGCAGGAGGGGCAGATGAGGGGAGAAGCAGGTGTGGGGGGAGCTGAGACAGCTGGGCAGGGGGAGGAGGTGTGGGGCTTCCCCCGAGGTGGCCCTCAGGCCTTCTCTTCCTGTAGGCTGGGCTGGACTTGAGGCCTGATGTGTGTGGGCCCTGCATCTCAGCTGCAATTGACCACCATATTCCCTAGTTAGCACCTTTCTTCTGGGTGAAAAAGTCTCCCTTTGGCAAGATGAAAGAGAAAGAGGGATTGAGAGAGACTCTGCGAAAGAGAAGGTGGAAAAGGAGAAAAAGGACAAGGATTCTCGAGGGTGTTGGAGGAAAGGGCAGCCAAGGGGTCTCCCAACATGCCTTCTCCAACTTCCTCGGTCCCTGGTGGCCCTGGGGTCCTGACTAGGGTTCAGAATATTGGTGTCTACAGCTATGTTTCTTCCCTCGGTCCAGAGAAAGAAACTAGTGCTCTACTTAAGTGAGATAATCCAAGTGCAAAGCTTAAGCGATCAGTAAGTATTAGCAATCATTACTATTACCATTTTCCCCCTCTTCCTCCTCTCTACATGTCAAACCTATAGACAAGTATAGAGAATAATACAAAGCATATCCATATGCCCACCACCACCCACTTTTATCAAACATTTTTACTTTAGTTGTTTTAAGAAATATTACAGAAAATTAACAGCATATGTACCCCTCCCTAGTCCCATTCCCTTCTTCTTCCCCGGAGCTCATCCCTATTTGAATTGTCATATTTATCATGCTCAAGAATGTCTTTATACTTGTACCACTTATTTATGTTTTATCTTATACATGTTTTAAACCTTTTTATAAATAGGCTCGTGGCTCTGTACTGGGTCAACTTAGCTAAGCTAGAACTACATTTCTCAGAATTCCCTTCCTTACATGGTTCTGGGCTAGGTTCGGGCCACAGGAGAAATCTGCATGATACTCGTGTGGCAGAAGTGACGCTGCAGGCAGCACGTTCACACTGTGTGAGGTAGGCCCTGGGGTGGCTCACGCATCGCGGTCGAGCTGCTGGCTCCCCTTGCTGGTGGGGGCAGCAGCTGGACACAAAGCTCCTTTATCTGTCCCCAGACCATCTTCACTTTCCCCAACTCCTGGGCTAGTATGTATTTAGTTCTGGAACAAAGGACGCCAGAGTCTTTTGCAGGTCACTTACATCAGCGAAGTTAGAGGCTTGGAGGGGGTGTGAGATGGAGGCCGTTTCCAGCTCATTCTCGCTCTTCCTCCTGGATCCTGGTTCATCCTTGCTTCCCCACTTCATATCCATGTTTCCTTCTCGACTGCTTGCCCAGGCAGTCCCCAACCCCAGAAAAAGAAGTAACAGCCTCACACAGACTCTATAACCAGCTCCCCATGATTGCATGAAGTCAAATTCCCATAATAAATTCCTTATCCTATGTCACTCCTAGTGGTTCTGCTTCACAGATTGGATCCTGACTGGAATAGAATTTGCTAGCAGACATAGTCCCAAGAAGAACAGAACCTTAGTGAGTGATGGGTTCTCTAAATTTGGTCTAAATTTTCTAGAATTGATTCTGTGATCTAATTAGATCTAAAGGCATAAATGACCCTTACCAAGGGTCACCAAGGGTTACCAGGGGTAAAGGGATCACTGTTACTCCATGGCATATAACAGGAGAAAATGTTTTAAAATAATCACCTGTAGGGACTTCCCTGGCAGTCCAGTGATTAAGACTCCGTGCTTCCACTGCAGAGGGCGTGGGTTCGATCCCTGGTTGGGGAGATAAGATCCTGCATGCCCTGTGGCATGGCCAAAAAATTAAAAAAAAAAAAAAAAGAAAGAAGGAAAGAAAAAAGAAATCACCTGTAGACAACTGCAATCAAGTTCCTATAGAAGTCAGTACTTTGATTGACCAAGTATTTGCTTGAGCATAACAATTAGAATGAGATTGGTAGGTTGCTAAAGTGCCCTGAAGAACTTGGTGAAAGAATATGATGAGTCAGGGCTTTACATTCCCATCTCAAGGTCCATGTAGGGACTATGGCTTGTGTCCTCAGAATTCTCTTGTTAAAATTAGGTAATTGATTGGGAAGGAGTGGGACCATGAAAGTTAGGATGGAGACATGTATTGGCAGATTCCCGTGAACCTGGGGACCTTGAGTCCCTAAGTTCTGCTGAACCTCTTTTTTCAGTAGAAATGGCCCTTCCACCCCTACCTGAGGAAGTCTGCCTTGCCTGTGGGGCCTGTAGTGGCCTTCCCTGAAGTAGAAGTATTGATTTTTCTCAGGATCTACCTCCATTGCTTATAGGCTCAAGTCCAAACAAACTCCAAAGGGTGAAGTACAAAGCATGATCCAAGAGAAGGTGTGATACACACCAAAATAATTTCATGACTTTGCCAATTTATACCAACAGAAACCTGGGAAAATGTGTAGATATGGATCCCTAAGGTGCAGACTCAGGGTGGAAGGAATATAAAGTCAGATTAGGCTACATTTACTTATTAATGTAGAAATTTCTGATTCAGTGTGTTAGCTTGAGTGGTTCCAACCATTTGCTCAGTTGGCTGATTGAAATCTGGAAGCTAGAATGCCAAGACTTCTTTGGTATACAGTAGAAGAAAGTATTCAAAGGCTAAGGAAGATTGGAATGCTACAGTAGATTTATCATATAAGACCTATTTACCTACCTCCTAAAAATGTGCTCAGGAAAGTCCAGAGGACACTCCTTTCCCCAAGCTTGGGAGAAGCACATTCACAAGGAGAGCCCTGATATCCTTGAAGAGCTCTATGGTGGCTATTCTCTGTAGGCCAGAAATAATGGTAGGAATTTACATTATTGAATCTGGCTCCCCAAATTCAATGGGCATGATGAAATCCCAGGTTAGCAGGGACCAAGTAATGGTACTTAATCACCAAAGACAAAGTAGGTATAGTTATTATAATGGACTCATGAAAAATGTGGCCATGGTGGGAGGGATAGAGGTCATGCGTGGGCTTAGTAACATGGATTCTCACTCACCAAGGCCAGTCTGGCTACAGCCACTGCTGAGTGCCCAACCTGCCAACAGTAGAAGCCAACACTGAGTTCCCAATTTGGAAATCAATCAGCCACACGGTGGCAGGTTGTTTACAAAGGAAGGAGCAGGGCTTTGTTCTCAATGGAATACCCAGTAACTGTGACATGGATTTGCCTTCCCTGCCCACAATGCTTCTGCCAAAATCACCATCTGTGAACATACGTGATGCCTTATCTGTATGTCATGGCATTCCACATAGCATTGCTTTTGACCAAAGAATTTCTTTTACAGCAAATGAGGAGAAACAATGGGCTCAGGATCATGGTCTTCACTGATCTTTCCATGTTCCCCATCACTCTAAAGTAGCTGGCCTGAGAGAACAGTAGAATGGTCTTTTGAAGACTCAGTTACGGTTCCAGCTGGGTGGCAACACCTTGAGGGCTTGGGTAATGCCCTTCAGGATGCAGGATATGCTCTAAAGGAGCAACTGACATAGGGTGCTGTTTCTCCCAAAGCAAGGATTCGTGAGTCAGGAAACAGTGTATAAATGAGATAACACACAGTACTTCTCTAGCAGAATTATTGCTTTCTGTCTCTGAAACTTTGGGCTAGGCTAATCTAGAGTATTAGTTCCCCAAAGAGAAATATTTCCACAGAAAACACAGCAGTGGTTCCATTGAACTGTAAAGTGAGACTGGCCCTGGCTACTTTGGGCTTCTCTTGTCAGTGAATCAACAGGCAAAGAAGGTTATTGTACTGCCTGGGGTGGTTGGTCCTGACAATCAAGGGGGGAATGGGGAGTCTCTTTACCAAGTACTCACCTCCTGTGATTAAAATCGACAGCAAAACTACTACAAACTAATGCAGGAAGGAGTGCTATTGGCAGAAACAAGGGTCACTCCATCAGGCAGGGAATATGAAATGGGGAGTGGAAGCGTATTTTTAAATATCAGCTAACACAACACAACCAGTTGAAGGAATGAGGATGAAACTTTTCTTCTTAGTTCAATGTAAATATTTTTGTGTTTTAACCAAAATTTCCCTTCGCCTTCCCATCCCTCTACTGTCTAAATAAGTTTTTAACATTGTTCATCAGTAATTGTTTTTTTTTTTAAATAAATTTATTTATTTTTTTTTGGCTGCATTGGGTCTTCATTGCTGCGTGCGGGCTTTCTCTAGGCGTGTAGGCTTCAGTAGTTGTGGTTCCCAGGCTCTAGAGTACAGGCTCAACAGTTGTGGCACACGGGCTTAGCTGCTCCACGGCACGTGGGATCTTCCTGGACCAGGGCTCAAACTCATGTCCCCTGCATTGGCAGGCAGATTCTCAACCACTGTGCCACCAGGGAAGCCCCAGTAATTGTTACAGGATATCACAGGGGCAGTGTGACATAGCTAGAAGAGAAGTGAACATCACCAAGCTATGAAAACTATGAACTTACAGACTTTGTATCTTCTTTTGGCAGGGGAGGGTTAGAAATGAACTTTTTTTTTTCCACATGGATAACCAATTGATCCGACATATTTTCATTGTACAGGGATAGGTATGTCATGTTAAACAGAAACAGAATTTCGCTGTAGTTTGCTTTCAAACTTTATTTGAAAGTTACATCTGGTGAAAACAGGTATTTATGGATGCCAAGGTGACAAAGGGTGGACAGTGATGGCTTTAGACTGTATCACCTTAACTAAGCTGGAATCATACTTCCTAGAATTCCCTTTCCTCTATGGTTCTTGGCTAGTGTTGGCCACAGGAGAAATTTCCATGATATTTGCAAGGTAGAAGTGAAGCAGCTATGTTTATACTTGGAAGGTTGCTGTAGGGTCAGGTGTTATTGCAGTTCAAGCACAGTGTTGTGGACCTGTTGGTTCACTCTACTGGTGTGAGGCAAGAGCCAAGTCTGCAGCTCTTTCAGCTCTCATTGGCTCTCCCTCTTCAGCTTCTTCAACTCCTGAGCTAGGTGCATTTTTAGCTCTGGGATGAAAGACACCAGATTCTTCTACTGATCTCCTGCATCATGGAAGTTGGAGGCTTGGAGGTAGTGAAAGAAGTGAGTTCCAGTTTCTTCTTGAGAACTTCAGCTCTTCCTCAAAGGTTCCAGCTATCCCAATCCTCCCCACTTCATGTTCACTTTTCATTCCTCACTGCCTACCCTGCCTACTTGAGGCCTCAGTACTAGATGTAGAAGCAATAGCTGTACGTGAACTGTTTAACTAGTTCCCGTAATTATATAAGCTCAAATTTCCATAATAAATGCCTTATGGCATGTCACCCCTAGTGGTTTGGATTCTCTGATCAAACCCTGTCAGCTCTGGGGGTTGTACATATATTCTCTCAGTTTGTGACCTGGCTTTTATTTTTGTTTATGGTGTCCTTTATTGTACAGAAGTTTTAAGTTTGAATGTATCAAAATTTATTGTGTTTCTTGTATTTAAGCAAGTCTTCCTTATCCTGAGGTCACAAAACTATGCCCTTTTGAAAAAAGAAATTTTTTTTCTTTTTCCATATTCATAACCAAATAATCTGTCCACATTTTTACTATAGCTTTATAAGAAGTGTTGATATTGGGTAAGGTAAGTTCCTTTACCTTATTCACTTTTTTCAAATTGTCTTAGATACTCTTGGTGTTTTGTTCTACAGTTTTTGAATCAGTATGTCAAGCTCTATAATTGGGATTTTTAAAAATTCTAATTGAATTTAATTTTTGGATAATTTTGGGAATAGTTGTCATCTTTTGACCTTGAGTCTTCCTGTTCATTTATTAAGGTCTTATTTTATGTCCTTCAATACTGTTTTCTACTTTTCTCTTTAAATATTTCACACATCTCCTAAGTTCATTCCTATGTACCTTATAGTTTATGTTGCAGTTATGAATTAGATATATTTTTCTATTACATTTGTTAATAATATTTACATTTACCAATTTTTATATATTGATCATATACCCAGCAACTTTACTAAATTTTCTGATTAGTTTTAATAGTTTCTCTGTGAATTTGCTTGAATTTTCTCTGTAGATAGTCATATTGTCTACAAATAAGAGTAATTTTATCTATTCCTTTCCAATTCTTACATCTTTCTTTTTGTGTCTTATGGTATTGAATCACCAGTACAATGATAAACAGACACTACAATACTGGATATACATCTTATTCCTGACTTTAATTAAGGCTACTTCTGAAGTCTCATTTTGAAATATAATTCTTCCTATAGGTGTTTTTGGTTTTTTGTTTTGTTTTTTGGCTGTGTTGGGTCTTCGTTGCTGCGTGGGATTTCTCTAGTTGTGGTGAGTGGGGGCTACTCTTTGTCACGGGGTGTGGGCTTATCGCAGTGGCTTCTCTTGCTGCAGAGCACAGGCTATAGGCCAGCAGGCTTCAGTAGTTGTGGCTCACGGGCTCTATAGCGCAGGCTCAGTAGTTTTGGTGCACGGGCTTAGCTGGTCTGCAGCATGTGGGATCTTCCTGGACCAGGGCTTGAACCCATGTCCCCTGCATTGGCAGGTGGATTCCTAATGACTGCACCACCAGGGTAGTGCCTAATGAGGATAGTTTAAGAGAGTTCTGGGACAATATCAAACATGGTAATATTCACATTCCAAGGGTCCAGAAGGAGAATAGAGAGAAAAGGGGGCAAAGAACTTATTTGAAGAAATAATAAGTGAAAACTTCCCTAACCTGGGAAAAAAACCAGATATTCAGATCCAAAAAGCATAGAGTCCCAAACAAGATGAACCCAGAGGTCCACACCAAGACATGCTGTAATTAAAATGGCAAAAATTAAATATATTTAATTATATTTAGATATAAAATAATTGGCATAAATATAAAGGTATTTAAAAGCAGCAAGAGAAAAGCATTAGTTATATACAAGGGAACTCCCATAAGACACTCACGACAAAGGAAAGGAATCAAAACATCATACTAAATATAGTCATCAAATCAAAAGGGAAGAGAGTAAAAGGAGAAAGGAACAAAAAAGAACTACAAAACAACCATAAAACAATTTAAAAGGCAATAAGTGCATACCTATCAATAATTACTTTAGGGAATTCCCTGGTGGTCCAGTGGTTAGGACTCCTTGCTTCCACTACAGGGGGCATGGGTTCAGTCTCTGGTCGGGGAACTAAGATCCTGCAAGTCACACAGCATGACCATAAAAAATTACTTTAAATATAAATGGATTAAATGTTCCAATCAAAAGACATAGAGTGGCTGAATGGATACAAAAACAAGACCTATATATATGCTGCCTATAAGAGACTCACTTCAGATCTAAAGACAACACACAGACTGAAAGTGAGGAAATGGAAAAAGTATTCCATCCAAATGGAAATGAAAACAAAGCTAGGTTAGCAATACTTATGTCAGACAAAATAGACTTTAATTATGTCAGACAAAATAGACTTTAAAACAAAGACTGTAACAAGAGACAAAGAAGGACATTACATAATGATCAAGGGAACAATCCAACAAGAAGATATAACAGTTGTAAGTTATATGCACTGAACATAGGAGTACCTAAATATATAAAGCAAATATTAACAAAACATAAAGGGAGAAATTAACAAAAATATAATACTAGTATGAGACTTTTACGCCACACTTACACCAATGGACAGATGATCTAGACAGAAAATCAATAAGGAAACAATGGCCTTAAATGACACATTAGACCACATCGACTTAATAAATATATATAGAACATTCCATCCAAAAGCAGTAGAATATACATTCTTTTCAAGCACACATGGAACATTCTCCAGGATAGATCAAATTCTAGGCCACAGAACAAGTCTGAATAAATTTAAGAAGGTTGAAATCATATCAAGCATCTTTTCTGACTACAACAGTATGAGACTAGAAATCAACTACAATTTTTAAAACTGCAAAAAATGCAAACACATGGATGCTAAACAAAGTACTACTAAACAACCAATGGGTCACTGAAGAGATCAAAGAGGAAATTTTTAAAATACCTGAAGACAAATGAAAATGGAAACACAATGATCCAAAATCTATGGTATACTAAAAAAGTTGTTCTAAGAGAGAAGTTTATAGTGATACAAGCCTACCTCAGAAAACAAGAAAAATCTCAAATAAACAATTTAATCTTACACCTAAAGGAACTAGAAAAAGAAGGACAAAAAAACCCCCAGATGTTAATAAAAGGAAAGAAATAGTAAAGGTCAGAGTAGAAATAAATAAAAAGAGACTAAAAGAACAATGGAAAAGATCATTGAAACTAAGAGCTGATTCTTTGAAAATCTAAATAAATAGATAAACCTTTAGCCAGATTCATCAAGAAAGAAAGAGAACAGTCTCAATAAATAAAATCAGAAATAAAAGTTACAACCGACACTACAGATATACCAAGGATCATAAGAGATTATGATGAACAATTATATGCCAATAAAATGGACAACCTACAAGAAATGGATAATTTCCTAGAAATGTACAACCTCACAAGACTGAATCAGGAATAAATAGAAAATATGAACAAACCAACTACCAGTAATGAAATTGAATCATCAATCAAGAAATTCCCAGTGAACGAAAGTCCAGGACCAGATGGTTTCTCAGGTGAATTCTACCAAACACTTAAAGAAGCATTAACACATATTCTTCTCAAACTACTCCAAAAAATTCAAAAGGGAGGAATGTTTCCAAACTCATTCTACAAGGCCAGCATCACCCTGATACCAAAACCAGGCAGACACCACAAAAAAATAAAATTACAGTCCAATATATCTGATGAACATAGATGCAAAATTCCTCAATGAAATACTAGCAAATCAAATTCAATAATACATTAAAAGAATCATACACCATGATAAAGTGAAATGTATTCCACAATGCAAGGATGGTTCAATATCTGCAAATCAATCAATGTGATACAACCATATTAACAATTTGAAAATAAAAATCATATGATTATCTGATGCAGAAAAACTCTTGACAAAATTCAACATCCATTTGTAATAAAAATTCTCAACAAAGTGGGTATAGAGAGAGCATACCCCAACATAATAAAGGCCATATATGATGAACCTATAGCCAATATCATATTCAATGGTCAAAAGCTGAAAGCATTTCCCCTAAGATCAGAGACAAGACAAGGATGCCCACTCTTGCCACTTTTATTCAACACAGTATTGGAAGTCCTAGCCACAGGAATCAAACAAGAAAAAGAAATAAAAGGAATCTAACTTGGAAAGGAAAAAGTAAAACTGTCACTGTTTGCTGATGACATGATACCACATATAGAAAATCCTAAAGATGTCACCCGAAAACTACTAGAGCTCATCAATGCATTTGGCAAAGTTTCAGGATACAAAATTAATATACAAAAATCTGTTGCATTTCTGTACACTAACAAAGAAGTATCCAAAAGACAAATACAGAAAACAATCCCTTTTACAATTGCATAAAAAAGAATAAAATACCTAGGAATAAATCTAACTAAGGAGGTTAAAGACCTGTACTCAGAAAACTGAGACATCAGTGAAAGAAACTGAAAATAACACAAACGAATGGAAAGATATACCGTGTTTATGGATTGGAAGAATTAGTATTGTTAAAATGACATACTACCCAAGGCAATCTACAGATTCAGTGCAATTCCTATCAAAATGCCAACAACACTTTTCACAGACTAGAACAAATAATTCTAAAGTTTTTGTAGCAACACAAAAGACCCTGAATAGCCAAAACAATCTGAGAATGAAGAACAAAGCTAGAAGTATTATACTCCCTAATTTCAAGTAATACTACAAAACTACAGTAATCAAAAGAGTATAGTACTGGCACAAAAAGAGACACATAGATCAGTGGAACAGGATAGAGAGCCTAGAAATAAGCCCATACACTTACAGTCAATTAATCTATGACAAAGGCAGAAAAAATACACAATGGAGAAAAGACAGCCTCCTCAATAAATGGTGCTGGGAAAACTGGACAGCTATATGCAAAAGAATCAAACTGGACTACTTGCTCACACCATATACAAATATAAACTCAAAATGGATTAAAGACTTAAAAGTAACACCTGCAACCATAAAACTCCTAGAAGAAAACATAGGCAGTTTGCTCTTTGACACAGCAATATTTGGGGGGATATGTCTCCTCATGAAAGGGAAACAAAAGCAAAAATAAACAAATGGGACTACATAAGGCTAAAAAGTTTTTGAACAGTGAAGGAAACTATCAACAAAATGAAAATGGAACCTACTGAGTGGGAGAAGATATTTGCAAATGACATATGCAAGAAAGGGTTAATATCCAAAATATACAAGGAACTCATACAACTAAATAGCAAAAAAAACCAAACAACCCAATTTAAAAATGATCAGAGGATCTGAATAGACATTTTCCCAAAAAGACATAACAGATGGCCAACGGACACATGGAAAGATGCTCAACATCACTAATCATCAGGAAAATTCAAATCAAAATCATAATGAAATATCACCTCACACTTAGCAAAATGGCTATTATCAAAAAGACAACAAAAACAAATGTTGGTGAGGATGTGGAGAATAGGGAACCCTCATGTGCTTTGGTAGGAATGAAATTGGTACAGCTACTATGGAAAACAGTATGGTGACTACTCAAAAAATTTAAATAGAACTACTATACAATCCAGCAATTCCACTTCTGGGTATTTTTCTGAAGTAAACAAAAACACTAATTTGAAAGCATATCTGCACATCTATGTTCATTGCATCATTATTTACAATAGCAAGATATGGAAGCAACCTAAGTGTCTCTCCATAGATGAATGGATAAAGAAGATGTGGTATATATACATATACAATGGAATATTACTCAGCCATAAAAAAAGAATGAAGTCTTGCCATTTGCAACAACATGGATGGATTTAGAGGGTATTATGCTATGTGAAGTAAGTCAGTCAGATAAAGACAAGTACCATATGATTTCACTTATATGTAAAATCTAAAAACAAAATAAATGAATAAACTTAAAACAGGAACAGACTCAGAGATACAGAGAATTAACTGGTGGTTTCCAGAGTGGAGGGAGGGAGATGAGTGAAATGGGAGAAAGAGATTAAGAAGTACAAACTTCCAGGGACTTCCCTGGTGGTCCAGTGGTATAGAATCTGCCTTCCAATGCAGGGGACATGGGTTCAATCCCTGGTTGGAGAACTAAGATCCCACATGCCGCGGGGCAACTAAGACCACACGCCACAGCTACTGAGCTCCCACACCTCAACTAGAGAGGCTGCATGCAGCAAACTACAGAGCCCACATGCCCTGGAGCCCACACGCCACAACTAGAGGGAGAAAACCCATACGCCACAACTAGAGAGAAGCCCACATGCTGCAACAAAGAGCCCACGCACCACAACAAAAAGATCTTGCATGCCATAACAAAGACCTAATGCAGCCAAAAATATAAATAAATAAATAAATAAATAGAAGTACAAACTTCCAGATATAAAATAGATAAGTCACAGGGGTATAATGTACAGCATAGGGAATATAGTCAATAATATTGTAATTACTCTGTATGGTGACAGATGGTAACTAGATTTATTGTGGTGATCATTTTCAATTATACTTCAGTAAAAAAAGAAAAAAGATTCCATTGTATGTATAAACCACAGTTTGCTTACCCATTCTTCCATCAGTGGACACTTGGGTTTCTTCTATGTTTTAGCTATTGTGAATAATGCTGCTGTGAACATGGGTGTATAAATATTTCTTCGAGACCCTGCTTTCAATTCTTTTGGGTATAGACTCAGAAGTGGAATGGCTGGATCATATGGTAATTCTATTTTTAATTTTTGAGGAACTGCCATACTGTTTTCCACTGTGGCTATACTGTTTTACATTCCCACCTACAGTGCACAATGGTACCAATTTCTCCACATCCTTGTCAGCACTTGTTATTTTCTGTTTTGTTTTGTTTTGTTTGGATAGTAGCCTCCTAATGGATATGAGGTGGTACTTCACTGTAGTGTTGATTTGCATTTCCCTAATGATTAGTGATGTTGAGCATTTTTTCATGTGCTTATTGTTCTTTCATATATATTCTTTGGAGAAATGTCTATTCAAGTCTTTTGCCCATTTTTGAATCAGGTTGTTTGCTATTTTGTTGTTGAGTTTAGGAATTCTCTATATATTCTGGATATTAATCCCTTATCAGATATACAATTGCAAATATTTTCTCCCATCCTGTGTGGCCTTTCTACTCTGTTTATAGCATATTTTGATGCACAAAATTTTTACAATTTTTGTTGTTGTTGGGTAGAGTGTTCTGTATATGTCTGTTACATCTAGTTGGTTTATTGTGTTGTTTAAGTCTTCTATTTCCTTATTTATCTTCTCTCCGTTTGTTCTATCCATTATTGTAAGTAGGATATTAAAGTTGCCAACTATTATTGTTGAACTATTTCTCCCTTCAATTCTGTCAATTTTTGCTTTCTATATTTTGATGGTCTGTCATTAGGTACATAATTTCTTCCTGTATTGAATATTTTATTAATATATAATGTCTTTCTTTGTCTCTTGTAACCTTTTTTTTTTTTTTGGTTTAAGTCTATTTTGTCTGATATTAGTAGTATAGCTACTCCTATTCTCTTTTGGTTACTATTTTCATGGAATATCTTTTTCCATCCTTTCACTTTCAACCAGTTTATGTCATTGCTTGTCAAGTGAGTCTCTTGTATAGAGCATATAGTTGGTTCATGTGTTTTTATCCATTCTGCCAATCTCTGTCCTTTGACTGGAGAGTTCAATCTATTTAAAGTAATTTAAAGTAATTATTACCTTATTGATAAGGAGTGGCTTGCCTCCATCATCATGCTGTTTTCTGTATGCCTCATAACTTTTTTTGTCCCTCATTTCTTACAGCACTGTCTTCTTTTGTGTTTACTCAATTTTTTGTAGTGAAATGTTTAAATTCCTTTCTCATCTTCTTTTATGTATATTCTATAGCTATTTTCTTTGTGGTTACCATGGGCATTACATTTAACTTACATCCTAAGTTATAACACTCTAATTTGAATTTATACCAGCTTAATTTTGATGACATACAAAAACTCTGCTTCTTCACAGCTCCATCCCTACCCTCTTTCAGTTGTTGATGTAACAAAATTACATCTTTATATGGTGTGTGCCCCCAGACATAAGCTAATACTTATTTTAAATGCATTAATCTCAAATTATGTAGAAAACAAGATTTGGAATCACAAATCAAAATTACAGTAATACTAGCTTTTACACTAATAATTTTTTTCTTTAAATGTGTTAGTCTCAAATCATTTAGAAAACAAAAACATTTAGAAAATGTTTCTAAAAACATTTAGAAAGACTTGGTTCCAAAATATCTATCTCTATCTATACATAAATATTCTTACAAATTAATAAGAAAAAGACAGTAACCCAATGGAAAAATAAGGAAACCACTGGAACAGGAGCTTCACACAAAAGGGGATATCCAAATGGCTGATAAGCTTAAGAAGAGATGTTCAACTTGAACAGTCTTCAGGGAAATAAATGTAAATTAAAACACATTTTGCTAAAGGTCAAATAGCTAGGGGATTTGAACCTAGGCAGTTTGTTAACCTCTCTTGCTCTATTTACTTATATGTAAATTGAGGATATTAATGTCTATATCCTCAGGAGCTTACAGTTTGAGGAGAAATAAGGGAAACAACAGAATATAGATAACTGTGTGCTGAAATACAGTGAATTATGTATGGAAAATCCAGACCTAGAGACACAGTGACCATATTTTTTACCTAAAACTCAGCACAAACATACTTAACAAAATGTTCATACACCTTCCATCTTACAAGCTTTTTCTTGTTCTTTGTCAACTTCCCCTGATTCCAGTGTGCATGCTGTTATTGTAAATAGCCTCTCTCCTCCCCATAATAGCTAGCATGTAGCTAAAAACTCAATCTCATTCAACTCTTGTAAGAATCCCATTACATATTATTTTCTCACGTAAGAGACCATTCCCATTTTATAAGAAATTGAGGGTTAGAGTGAATAGGCCACTTATCTGAAGTCACAGAAAAGTTCAGTGACAAAGTTGGGATTTGAAGCCAGGTTTGTCCAACTCCAAAATCCACATTTTCCATCATCTTGCTCCACTGTTCCCTGACTGCATAAGCTGCTGTCTCTGTGGGCCCGAAAAAGTGGGTGTGTGTATCCAGGCTCACAAGGCCTGCTTCTGGTGCCTTGGCACTGCAGTCTGGGTGGGTCCTGGGTGGGGTTGGGGGGTGACACAGTCCCTTCTTCTTGGAGGAAAAGCTCCTCAAAAAGAAACACGTTAAGAAATGGAATGGTGTGTGTAAGATTTGGGAGTTATGGTGGGGTGGCGGAGCAACTAGAACTTTCTGACCTCACATAAGAGAGAGTCCTTCCCACCCAAGCCCCATCCCTAGGGCCCCCATTCCTGTATCCTCATCTCTGACCCTGCGTACTCTGGTCAGAACACAGTAAGCCTAGACCTGGGATCAGATTGGATGCTTGCACATAATTTTGCCCACAATCTCACATTCCAGGCTGCCTGGGGGGTTGCTCAGAAGGCAGGGCCGGTAGTTGCTGAAGTGGGAAGTGGGGGAGGGCAGGGACCCAGCAAGGTTCCTCCAGCCCTTACTTTGCAGAGACGACAGGGCATGCTGGTGTTCCAAACAGCTGACACCTATGGACAATGCCACTGAACTGCACCTCGACCTGATAGAGTCGTTTCAATCTTAGGCATTGATTTGGGGAGGCAGAATGCTATGGGAGCCTGGAACGCAGGAATCCCTCAGAACTCTGCAATCACAGCATAGTGCTCACCGGCCAATTCTAAATGATTTACATGCATTAACTTATGTAATCACACAGCAACTCCATGAGGTACCTACCATCGTTATCCATTTTACAGGTGAAGAAATTCAAACAGTAACTTGTAACTTGCCAAAGGCCATGGGTAAATACTGATTATCCAACTGTAAAACGGAATACCAGTGCCTGCCTTACACCTACATAATTCAGGTTTTGTAGGACATCAACTCTCATGCATTTGCAATAAATTAGTATTTCTTAATCTGGAACCATTAATGTTTTTACCCTTCTACTTTTTTGTATACAGGAAAGATTTTTCCAGTGGGCCCTAAGTAATGTGGGTGCAGAAAGTTCCTGGAAAGACCCAAAAGAAATTGGTAACTACAGCAGTGTCTCCAGTCAGGGAAAGGTGGGAAATTTACATTTCACAGTGGTTAAACAAGATATTTAAATTATTATTATTATTATTTTAATTTAAGGGCTTGCGCAGTCACAGGGGAGTGTGGCCAGGGCTTCTGCTTCACAGACAGTGAGAGGATGAGCCAAAGCTTGAAGGCAAAGCTTAACATCCATGTACACTGGCAGGGTGGCTCGCCCGGGATCACCAGAGCTCAGGGTCCTTTACCCGACAGCACAGGCTGGGGTTGGGGGTGGGATTTTTTTTTTAATGCGTAAGGAGGAAGGGCGCTGGGGCACGCGGAACCTCGGAAATTCGCAGGGTTGGCTGCGCCTGGGAGGCGGCGCCTGGGCTGCGGGGGAAAAAAACGCCCGGCCAGTCCGGCCCCGTCCTATCCAATTTAAGAGCCTTCCCCGGCAGCTGCGGCCGTTCCTGGACAGCAAGGCTCGCTCCCTTATTTAAAGCAGGTGTCCTCACTCGCTTCTCGCGCTGCCCACACAGCCCAGAGGCCCCCAGCTCCCCTTTCTGCGCCCGTCTGGGCAAGGTCCGCGCCATGCCCAGATCCGGGCAGCGAGGCTGTCGGCCGCCCGCTACCTCGGGTGCCCGGGTCCAGCGCCCGCGCTCCAGCTGCTCTCCCGCGCCAGCGTCCCCCGCGCTACCGCGCCGCTCGGCAGGCCCAGCCCCACCCCGTGCAACCGGACGCCTCGAGTCCTCCTTCTCCGTCGAGGCCATCCTGGCCAGACCCGACCGCCTTGCGCCCGCCATCTCCCCTCTGTCTGTCTCCGCCGGCGCCGCCGTGGGCCTCTGGACCGCGCCCTCCCGGCCTCCCGCCCCGGTTCTGCCCGGCGCGTGCCCGGCGACGTGGCTGCCCGCCTACCTGAGAGCGGGGCTCGACCAGCCGTGCCCCCAGCACCCGGTGCTGCGGCTGCGCGCCGCCCACTGCTGCGGCCTCCAGGGCCTCGGAGTCACAGGTACGAGGTGGCGGACGGCCGCGACGGTGGGCACAGGGTAGAGAAGTGCCCGAGTTTGAGAGCCACACACGGTTAGAGTGGGGGAAACGCTATGACCCTTGAGCCTGCCGTTGATACCGGGCGGAGAGAGGGACCCAGACCGGGTGGGAGGCTGCCCGGTCCGCCGCTAAGGTGGGAGAAGGTGTGTGTGTGTGGTGAGGGTGCAGAGCGGGAGGTGAGGGCGGGCCAGAGGGGGCTCGGAAGACAACTAGGGCCAGCGCAGGGCTGCAGGGGGCCTAGCCCCGCGTCCCTGGACAAGGGATTAGTAGAGGCCCTTGCTCCCTCCCACACCCGCTTTGGATAACGCTTGGTGGCGCAGGCTCTTCCCCAAAGCGGCTCTCGTCGCGAACCCAGGGCCCGGTCTTAGACGGGAGAAGCGGATGCTGCCGCTGGTACCCTCCAGTGAGGAGCTGTTGGGAGTTAGCCGACGCGGTTACGGCCTCTGCTTCTCACGTCTGTGTGAGCTTAGGTTCCGCACTTCACTGCTCTGCGCCTGCTTGCTTATAGCTCTTAGAGTGGTACCTTGGGGCTCTGGGCCCTGGAGTGCAGTCACTTAAATCCTAGCGAGACTTTAACCATTGAGGTAACTTTCTCCTCTAGCATTAACATCCATCTACACAAGTTTCTGCCATCTTTGGCAATGTGGTTCATGCATCTGCGTGGTTCCCATGAAGGAAAACAGAAGCAGTTAGTGCAAGCCTTATTGACCCATACCAAGATCCTTGTAAGACAGTCTTACCTGGTTCCTACTTCCTGGGTTCCCCCCATCCTGCATCTCCTCAACTCCCTTAAGCTGGCATTTCTCCTAACCATGTGGGAGAGAAACTCTGGTCTCCCAACCCCATCCAAATTCGTGCCACTGGATGAGAGCCACAGCCTTCACTCCAAGCCACCTTTTTCTAACATCCCCACACACCTGAGGTTTGAATTGCAGTTTACTACTTTGTATATGGTTGTCTCATTTTTCAAGTTAGTTTTTGCATGGGTATTACATCCACACAGTTCAAACTTCAAAATGTTAACTGAGATATAGTATGGAGAAGAGTTTACTCTACCACTCCTGTCCCTCAGCCACCTGGTTCTCCCCACCCCACAGGCAGCCAGACACCAGTTTCTTTATTCTTCCAGTGGTATTTTATACCTGCACACACATATATATGTGTGAAGATAAATACATATATACATACATACACACACACATTCTTCTAACCCCCATACTAGACACACTGCTCCACACTTTACTCTTTTCACTTGACCGTGTAGCAGAGATTTTTCCTTGTGAGTCCATGCAGAGCTTCTTTGCCACAGAATGGTCCATTGTAAGGATATACCATATTTTAAATCTGGCCCCATTGATTATTTTTCATAGTTTGCTATTAATGCTTATGTTTATGGTATGCCAGGTGAGCCCAGTGGTTTGGGTCTTGGGCAGCCAGGCCTCCCTCCCTTCACTGGGGCAGTTTCGTTTGCCAGCCCTGGAGCCTCCCCAAGGCTAGTGGGAGCTGAGCAGTCTCAGCACTGCACTTGCCAGGCCTCTGTCTGGAACACTTCCCTCCAAGCTAGCCCAAGGGTTCACTTCCTCACTCCTTTGGAGTTATGACTCAGGTACAGCCCCCTGGCAGACCAATCTCCATCTCTGCTGGCCCACAGCTCTATGAGCTGAAAAGCACCCTCGTGTGCATTAGAAAAGGTCACCCCCTAACTTCAAGCTGGCACAACACCTTGTCAGGCAGGATGAATTGGCCTGTGGAGAGTGGGCAGAATTTCAGACTCCACTTATCCTCTCAGCTGGGTACCTGTGTGCAGGGCACAAGCTATACATAGTGGTCCTGTTCAAGTGTCAACTTAGTGAGGTGCCTACCTTTCTAAAGATACAAACTATACCCCCTCCCCCTCCCACACACTTAACCCTGTCCTTCCCTGTTTTATTCTTCTCACTAGCACTAATCCCTTTCTGACATACTCAATATTTTACTTATTTGCCTTTTTTGACGGTTAGGGATTTTCTATTTTGTCCTGGAAACATGCCTGAAACATAGTAGACATTCAAAAAGTTGAATGAACAAAAAGGATGAACCTTCATTCTTTGTTCAGAAGCAGGTCTCTTCTCTGCTCATCCCACAGGGTTTTCCTGAAGTAGCCAAGGAAAGGAAAGGAGAGATGGAGGTTTGGCAGCTCCTTTTAGGGCCAAAGATTATGCCACTCACTTGAAGAATAATGGAGGCCGAAGCGGTCTCACAACACTGTCCCTTCTTTCTCATTTGTTTTACTTCTGCGCAGTCTCTTCCCACCCTGCCTTCTTGCTGTGTTACCTGGCCAAGGGTAAGACAGGGCAGTGGAGCTGTAAGCTTGTTCTCTCTCCTCTAAGATGAGAAGCTAGGGGGTTACTGGCTAACCTCTCCACCTGCTAATTGCTCTTCAGGCTTGGAGCTGGCTCACTGCCTAGGCCTCTGGGGTCCCCGCAACTGGGCCCAAGCTCAGGACCTTCAGGACACTGAGAGATCCCAAAAGAGGGTTCGAACCATGTTTAACTTGGAGCAGTTGGAAGAGTTGGAGAAAGTGTTTGCAAAACAGCACAACCTAGTGGGGAAGAAGAGAGCCCAGCTGGCAGCCCAGCTCAACCTTACAGAGAACCAGGTGAGAGCAGGGACTCCTGTGGGGCCTGGGCTGCACCTAGGGACAGATACTACTCTCTCAAAGACCCTGAGTGGGGGCTGGGAGGAATTTATAGGCCTTCATCCTCTGTGCCACGCCGATGAGGGAGACAGGCCCTAACCACTGGCACACTCCCTTCCCTATATGATGAGAAAAACAGTCCTATTTGAAATCACATTATGGAAACAACACATGGTGTTAATCTAGAACTTTATAACGTAATGTTTCCATGCTAAATAAGGAGCTGACAGTGAAATTAAGTAGGTATTCAAGGGACTAAATATTAAAAATAATAAACATTCCCTTGATCCCATATTCCCCTCTGGCTACTGCATCATCTCTCTGCTCTTTTCAGAGGCAAACCTATCAAGAACTGGCTATGTTCTCTCTATGTCCTCACCTCCCATCTACTCCTTAACTCATTGCAATGTGAATTCTTTCCCTACCATTTCATTGAACCTTCTCATCAAGGTCTCTAATGTCCTCCATGTTGCCAAAGTCACCAGATGTTTTCCTTTCCTCATCTTACCCCACCACTCAGTACAATTAACCACTCCTTCTCTTATGAAATACACTCTTCTCTTGGCTTCCAGACACCACACTCTCTTGGTTTTTCTCCTGGCTTTTTGGTCCTTTCTTCTTGGTTGCCTTTGTAGGCAACTCTTCTCTTTGTGACCTCAAAATTTCCTCCCTAGCTGATTTAATCTATCCCCATGGGTTTTAAATACTATCTGTAAGCCAATGACTCCCTAATTTTTATCTTCAGCCCACCTCTCTTTCCTGACTTGTACATCTAACTACCTTCTTGAGGCCTCCACCTTGGATGTCTTCTGGGTAGCCATTTTAAACTTAAGTCAGAACCTCAATTCTTGATTTTTTTTTCCTCCCCATATCTCTTCCTTTTCCCACACATGGCACCACTGTCCACCCAGTTGCTCAAAATACTTAGTCATCCTAGATTCCTCTTTCTCTCCCACTTCAGTCCATCAGCCAGCCTTTTCACTTCCACCTCCAAAATACAACTGGAATCATTTCATTTCTCTCCACTGCCCCCAGTTCCAAATGGGATTGTTTTTCTCATCACACAGGGAAGGAAGCGTGCAGCCCCAGCTCTCACTGGTTCCCTGCAATAGTCTCCCCAGCTGTCTCCCCAAATCTGTTTATATCCATTCTTCACACAACTGCCAGATGTGGAATTTACTTGACATGTAAATAGGACTGTGTTGCATCCCACTTAAAAGCTTGAAGTTGGGCTTCCCTGGTGGTGCAGTGGTTGGGAGTCCGTCTGCTGGTGCAGGGGACACGGGTTCGTGCCCCGGTCCGGGAGGATCCCGCGTGCCGCAGAGCGGCTGGGCCCGTGAGCCATGGCCGCTGGGCCTGCGCGTCCGGAGCCAGTGCTCCGCAGCGGGAGAGGCCACAGCGGTGAAAGGCCCGCGTACCGCAAAAAAAAAAAAAAAAAAAAAAAGCTCGAAGTGGATACTTCTAACCCATGGCCGTCACAGTTTCCCTTCCTTTGCTTTCCCCTCTCAGATGTGTCTGCCATGCTGTCCTCCTTTTTGGTCCTCAAACGCTCCAAGCTTGGTTCCCCTGCCCTGGCTTGCTTTTTTCTCTGTCCCCATCGGGCTAGCCTCTCATCCTCTGAGCCTCAGCTTAAGCGCTGGTTCTTCAGGGAGGCTCAAACCCCCGTTCATACCCCCATTTGTGTTTATACGTTTGTTTCCATGTTTGTTATTAGTCTCCCTCCACTGGACTATGAGCTCCATGAGGGCAGAGACCATATGCCTCTACTGCTCACTGCTATCACCATCACCTAGGGTGATGTCTACCTAGTTCATATCAGGAGCTCAATAAATATTTGTTGAGTGAATAAGTGGTGACTGGAATGAGAGGGAAGGGTGTGCTTCCCTTAGAATGAAGAGTACATTTTGACCAGAGAGGAGTGGGCACTGTGGGAATCGGGGAAGCAGTGGTAACTGCTGGTCACATTCTGATCTCTTCTCACTGCCTCAATTACAGGTGAGGGTCTGGTTCCAAAACCGCAGGGTTAAGTATCAGAAGCAGCAAAGGCTGAGACTGCCAGCTGCAGCTGCCATGGCTGCCTCCCCGGACGAGCCCTCCAGCAGCTCCAACACCATCATCCAGAAAGAAGACGCAGAGTCAGGAGTGGACAGCTGAGGACTGGGACAGAGGCTCAACCCAAGCTGTTTGGGCTAGTTCTTCCTGGTGGCACCAACTGGACCTCCCTGTTCCAATTCTTAATGAAGAGCTTGTCAGGTCAAAGGGCATCAGGGGAATCTGAACTGTGAAGCAGGGGACACCCTTTTCTATATCTACCCCTGGGAGCTGTAATAATGCAAATGGTCATGGGTACAGACTTTGGCCTTCAGCTATGTCCTTGGCTAAGTTACCAAACTTCTGAAGTTTTTTTTTCCCCACCTGTATAATGGGTATGTTGATAACGTAGATCTCCCAGGGCTGAGATTATGTCTGTAAAACACTTATAGTGTGCCAGGCTCAGTACTAAGTGTGCAGTAACTGTTAAGGCTTTTTAGGTCCCCTTCACCTGTGGGAGTAATACCTCACCACTGGCTTCTCCAGGGATTAATCTTTGCCTGGCCTGGCTGTAGACGAGAGAGGGCCTCCTTGAATCAGTATCTGGGCCTAGAAGACTCTTCCCCATTGGAGATGGTGGAGTTGAGAGCAAAGAAGGAAGGGCAGACCATTTAGCCCATTTCCTCTCAGAATTTCCCAGTTTTCTTATTTTGTCTGAACTGTTAACACTCTCAGAAGGAGCTCAGGCCAGCTGCCTCCTTGGAGCAGACATGCTACCCTGAACACCATCTTTTACCGTCTAGCTGCTTGACCTGACCCCCTATCCATCTTCATACAGAGAGATTTAACTCTGCCTTTGCCCAAACTGGCATTTTGTCATAAACTCTTTTGTATTATTATTCCCCTGCTTCACAACCAGTTCTCATGGCTCCCATTCCTTCCCAGGAATCTACTCAAGTTTCTTTCCAAGAAGCGTAGCTGATAGCCTACTCTTGTGAAGCCTGCCACCAACATTTCCAGAGCTAATTTCTCTAGCACTCCACATTCCCTGGGCGGGCTTCCGTTGAGGGTATTCATTTAGAATACAGAATGACTTCTGGCTGTTGAGATGAACTGGTGGAAGGAGGACTGCACTGCCACCTGGTGGTGAGAGAGGGCATGGTCCACACTGCTCTCCAGAGTTTTCTGAGGGAGGGAGGAAAGGCAGGGAGCAGGGGTGGCCTTGGAAAACCACCTGCCGCCAAGGCAGTTGACCATCGTCTCCAGGACCAAGCTGCAGCTAGAGGGAAGCCAGGGTCCAGCTTCAAGAACCCTCCTGTTTCTGTCTTCCGGGAAATCCTTCGTAATGCTGGACCCAGTCAGCTCTATTAAAGGACACAGCTACATCTGCCTCTTCCAGAAACCATCGGCTCACTTTTTTTTTTTTAATCACCAGCAGTGACCTATTCAGCAGTTACTGGGCTCTATTAAATCCCTAAATGTCACCATGAGACCGCAGCAGATTTAGACACAGGTCCCTTTTTGAGTAGCACAGAATCAATTGGAGGATGAGGGAACAAACTGAGACATGGTGGTCAGGCCTGGCTGTGGGGACAAATGTTCAGGTCAGTCCCGAACAAGAGAATAGCTCCCTCTCCTGTTGTCAGGACAATGTGCATCTGCAGACTCACTTCTGCATACAATTTCACGGGTCCTTAGACCCTCCAGCACCCCCAGGCTACAAGGTCCCTACGCCCTGAAGAGTCTGAGGAAGACACATGTGCAGCTTGATCTTTCGTAGGACAGTCTGCCCCGCTGCCAGACTGCCTATGGAAATAGGAAATCTTGCGCCGGACTTTATAGGATGGATAGGTGGGGTAAGCTAGTTCTTCCCTTCAGGTTGAGGGTCAGAGAGGATAGCAGTAAGTCAGCCCGTTGCTGTCCCACCCCATGACTGGGTCCAGAGACCGCTTTACTCAAGACGGACCACTGGGTGGCACAGACAACAGACACAAACGTGAACTCGGATACAGGTACACAGATCAAAACTACACGCACACACAAGCTCTGGTACTGGCCACGAAGATAGAGACAGCGGCAAACCTGCGCAAAGGCAGGCCCAGCTACACCCAGTAAACGAACTACTTAACCTACAGATACATAAACCAAAAAGATCCAAATTAAGACCAGCTAGCGCGCAAACCCTCGCAGCCTCGGGGACACTCACGCTGGGTTCGTGGCCAGTGAGGGGCGGGGCCTCCCGGGTTGAGGCGGGGTCAAGCAGGCGGAGGTACGCCCAAGATGGCGGCCTCCATGTGCGACGTGTTCTCCTTCTGCGTGGGCGTGGCGGGCCGAGCCCGGGTAGCCGTGGAAGTCCGCTTCGTGAGCAGCGCCAAGGTGAGGCCGCGGCGGACCGTGCCGGGGTCCCCCCACCCGGCCCGGCCTTGGAGACAGCCCCACCGGACCCCATGCCTGGAATCCAGAGGTTCCTCTGACGCTCGGACGCTGCGGCCCGTTCCGGGCTCCGGGCCCGGGGGCTTTTTGTGCCCGCGCGCAGGGTTCTGGGGCGGTCATCCGGTGGGCCCGAGCCCCCTGAGTTTCCGTGCGCGTCCCCTGCCCCCGTGGAACCGGGCCTTTCCGCCAGTGGGGCCGGGGAGCGCCCGGCCGGGGACATTACTGCTGGGTCCTGGGAGCTGTGGGCGGGTCGCGCTGGGCATGGGGAGCTGCAGTACTAAAAGGCGTGGGTCCTCAGGGCACTTTGTGAGTGAGATTTGGGTGGGGGTTGAGGGAAGAGGCCAGGACATTTCACGAAGATTCTTGGAGTGTTAAGGAGTTTGGACCGAAGCCGGTAGTAGCATTGAAGGGTTTAAATCAAGAGGGTGACATTTTGTTGTTTTATTATCGTGTTTTAGAAGTTCATTGTAGAAAAAACGCATGTAAGGAAAGAGAAGGTAAAACACTCAGAATCTATATTTGTGCAAATATGTGCATATTAAAACTGTATTTTTAGAAGCTGCTTTTTGATGCAGCAGTAAATATTTCAATATCAATAATGCTACGTATTAATTTTTAAGAGTTGAGTAATAGTCTGTTTCATGGGAGGACCACTGTTCACTCAACAACTGCTCATTTATGGACCCTTATGTTGTATCTTGTTTTTCATCCCTGAGGTCAAAGGTATTGGAGCTCAGTGTCTGTGCACACATCCTTTTGTTCTCACCAGCACTGAGTATTTTCTTTCTTGGTTATCTTTGCTGGTTGATATGTGCAAAATGATATCGCTTTGTTCTCATTTATATTTGTTTACTAATGAGGTTGAACAGTTTGTCATGTGTAGTGGCTGTGTGTATCCTTGGTCCTTGCCCTAGATGTCAGCCTTCTAGTCATCTGTCTCCTGCTCTCAACATCATCGTACTCATCCAGTTCCCGAACCCACACTTCCATTGTCCTCTTTTCACTCCAGAGGCATCTGGAGCATTCCTCTCTTTCCGTGGTAAATCAGCTCCCATATCCTTGGCCTCCTCAGCTGCCCACAGCTCCATCTCCACCCCAATGCCTCCAGTGCTCTTCATTGGCTCACAGTTTGATGATGTCTCAGTTCCGTCGCTCCTAGCCTGCAGAGTTATTCACCTTTACTTTCACTTCACCCCTATCTCTCAGGCTTCTCCTTGTTTTACTTCTTCCCTCTTACTTCATCACTTCAGCCACTCTCCTTGCCCAATTGTCCTGTCCTAGCCTTCTATCAAAACCCCAGCTCTGGAAGAATGAGCTGGCTTCCCTCTCCATGCCTACAACTGATCTGCTGCTGCAGAAGAATCACATACCCAGACCTGGTGACAAGATGGCTTATCCTGGGCTTTTTGCCTCTACATGCATCAAGTGAGATTGGTTTGTGATTTTTTTTTTTTTCCTTTATGGTATCTTCCTTAGGTTACCACATCAAAATTATGCTTGTTTGTTTTATGGTTTTGTTTTTGTTTTTTAATAGACAAGCTTTCCATTTTTTTCTCTGTTATTGAATAGTTTAAATAGCATAAGAATTACTTATTTGGTTTGAGAAAGCTGGCTCATGAAACCATATAGACTAGGGACTTCACATGGGGGTAGTTTTTGACCACTTTCTCTATTGCATCTTTGGATATTGGCAGGAATGATTTCCAAAATTTTACCAATTGCTATGGCAGGGGCATGACCAGTCAGAACAGAAACCTGACCAAATATGGTAGATGTCAACCGGGATGCTGTACTAATGCACATCAGGGAGGTAATGGCATTGCAAGTCTGTCTTGGCTTTCTTCCTTTTGAATTCACTTTTGGCATTTGATATTTTTCTAGAAAATAATTTAATAAAGAATTAATTTACTGCATAGTCTTAGATTTTTTGGCACAATCTTTTTTTTTTTTTTTTTAACTTAAACTTTTCAAATTGGAGATAACTTTGCATAGTTTGTACCCTTTCCACTCAGGTTCTGTTCTCTCCAGTCTTCTTGGTAATATGAATTAGAGTTGTTTTTCTTGAAATACTTTATATGTTTGGGGGATAAGTGGTTTCATAGAGGAACAGCTCTGATTCTTCCCTTTGCTTTACTAAATATTTCCTACATTTGGTCCTCCAGAAGGAGGGAGAAAGAGAGATCAATATTTATTCAATTTTGAGATTTGAGATTGTCAGAAGTAATGTGGATACCTTTCCATATCTTGTTGTCCCACAGAGGAAGACCAGGTTTTCATTTTGCTGGGTGGGTCCCAGGGGCTACTAGGCATGGAGGTGGACTTCTAGAAAGACAACCAGGCTGCATCCATGGCTTTGCCAGTGGTTTTGTTCCAGCTGTCCTGCTGTACCATATTAGAGCTGCCAGAGTTATTGACAGGCTTGAGATATGTGGCTCACGGGGCGCTCAGAGCCTGTCCAGGTATATACATCCTGCTGCTCTGATTTTGGGAGGTGCCTCTGTCTATCCAGAGCGCCAGTGCTAGAAGGAAACCGGGAGCTATCCAGGAAGCCACGTGACAGGACATTTCACTGCTGTGTCAATCATTTCCTTTCTCTCTCTTTTCATGACAGTTTACTGTTGGCAGTGGCACCACTCCTGTGTATAGTGGGAGAAAGTGCCCAGCTGGGCCAGTAACTGCCTAGGTTCTGAAGCTGTCTCCGAAGTCCCTTTGCACATTTGAGAGATGGCAGTTCAACAGTTGTTTTCTCATCCTTCATCCCGTACATATCCACAGTGCTTTAGACTAGTACTTCTCATTTAATGTGCGTATGAATCACCTGGGCATCTGCAGCTGATTTTAACAATGCAGATTCTGATTCAGCAGGTGTGGAGTGGGGCCTGAGATTCTGCATTTCTACCATCTCCCAGGCAATACCCATGCTGCCCAGTCCATCACTTCACTTTGAGTAGTAAGGAGCTAGAGTTCATGAAATTCCTTCACCTGTGCTATATCATTGCATCCTGGAAACTACCTGGTAGGTATTATTATAATACCCACTTTTCATGTGGTAAACAGAGGCAAAAAAGTGAAGCAACTGGCTCAAAGTTTCACAGCAAGTTAGCATTAGGACTGGTGCTAGGATTAGTCATTCCTTTCAGTGTAACACCTGAGAACTTGTTGGGTACCAGGTACTATATATGCTAGGTGCTGTGAGGACCCAGCTGACCAGGGAAGAAGGGCATATTCTCTCGCATAGGCCTCTCCCTCCCGTGGTGTAGGAGTTCTGTGCAACCCTGAGGAGCAGCATCACGACCGGGATCCTGGAGGGGCACGTGGGTGACTCAGAGAAGGACGCCCTGTACCAGTTCCTGGTACTGGAGGCTCCAGCCTGCTGTGAACCTTGGCCCTGCTCTGGCCATCCTAAAACTTCTCCTCTGATTAGTCCGACATGGCTGATGTGGTGGCTCTCTTCCCATCCCAGGCCCTCTGCTCTGGACAGGCTGGTAGAAGTCCGACTGAAACCGGGCAGAGCTGCATTTCCAGAGAGGCAGTTATGGAGGGTGCCGACCATGCTCCATGAACCCTCCTGAGGCAGAGGCCTCTGACGAGAGGGAAGCACGTGGGGGTGAGGAGCCCTTGAAGCTATGTCCTCTGTCTCTTCTTATGGCCATCCTATTCCTTCTCTGCCCTCTTAGGGAAAGGGGTTGTTTGCCACACAGCTGATCCAGAAGGGGGAGACCATATTCATCGAACGGCCCCTGGTGGCCGCACAGTTTCTCTGGAATGCACTTTATCGCTACCGAGGTGAGTACATCTCACCTACTCCTGAGGGCTGTTGGGCCCAGCAGCCTTTGCGCATGGAAGAGAGTACGCACATCCCTACTGGCTGCCGTCTCTAGGACTCCAGGTGTTGGGAGGAAAGTGCGTCTTCCCTTGGAGAGCTGCACCTGAGAACCATGCCTCTGTCTAATCTCAGGCCATTTGGGGCTGTGAGCCTGCTGCAGAGAGGTTCTTCCAAAGTGCTCCCTGGGGTAGGACTGTCACTCAGGTAGAACTTAGTGTGGCCTATACTGTAAGGTACTAGATGTCGTGCTGAAGGGCTCTGTGCCAAAGTGGAGTCCTCTACCAAGAGGAGACCCCATGCCCCTTGGTCAAAAATGGCTATGTTAGGTGTCGGAAACAAATAGGACGGTCTTAGCTTTGCCAGTCACGTGCTTTTTTCACACTTTCCTTGGGCTGGAGAAAAATCTGTAAAAGGAGGGTCACTCGGCTCCAGAATGTGGAGAAAGCCCAGTTTGGGGGCTGGGTGGGGAGCCCCATAGACTAAGTCCCATCAAGAAGCAGAGAGAGTCTGCTGGGAGGGGTGGGGACTCCGGAGAGGGAAGAAGGCATCATCTATAATGTGTGTGAAATACGTTCATTTAACATATTCATTCACTCACTTCTCAAACTTTTATTGAACACCTTCTCTGAGCTAGGTGCTATATTAGCTCTGGGGATATTTCTGTGAAAAGAACAAATGCGGCCCCTGCTCTCAAGACACTTAATTGTCATGTCTGGCTCTCTCCCCCAGCCTGTGACCACTGCCTTCGGGCACTGGAGAAGGCAGAGGAGAACGCCCAGAGACTGACTGGGAAACCAGGCCAGGTTTTGCCTCACCCTGAGCTGTGCACTGTGCGCAAGGACCTACACCAGAATTGTCCCCACTGCCAGGTGAATATTCCTGGGGGCTAAGCTGAAGTCCTCTCTGGGGAGACAGGAGTGAGGACAGACTTGGTCATGGCCCTTGAGAGCCCGAATTAGGGAAAGACATGAAAAAGACATTACTGTGCCAGTTTCATCCTCTCTATTCCAGTCCCATTGTCTAGGAAATAGGCTTGGTGGGAGCTTGCCCTCTTCCTAGGAGCCTGGCAGGGGCCCTTCCCTGTACCTGAGAAGCAGGCTCTCCTTCCCATGGTTTTACAAGCCTGGGTCAGGTGGCCCTCTCACATGCCCCCAGAGCACTGTATGCTTTTTCATCTCATAATACCACTGACTACTGCTCAGGGGCTATTTGTGGAAGAAGTGCAGTTAGAGGAGGTGAGACCACATGGGTGTCTGTGCCTCACCCCACTGCCAGATCCTAGGGTGCTGACCTCCACCTCCCGCAACAGGTGACGTACTGCAGTACAGAATGTCTGCTAGCCGCAGCTGAGCAATACCATCAGGTCCTGTGCCCAGGCCCCTCCCAGGATGACCCCCTGCATCCTCTCAATAAGCTGCAGGAGGCATGGAGGTAGGTAGCATTTCCTCTCTTCTTTCCTTTATCCTTCCCTCCCTGTCTGCCTTCCCCATGCTTAGTGGATGCAGCCATCTTTGTTAAGTTACCACCCCCTAGATTTATCCTCCATTCTTAGGGCTAAACTATCACCCATTCCCCCTGCCTTAAATCTGAGCCACCAGTCCCACCATTCTCAGCATTTTACACACTCCCAGAAAGAGCCCCATTAAGCCCATAGGGATATAAAATCCTGCCCAAGTCCTTGCCAGTGACTTTCTCTCTTTGGTTATAAATGAGATTGGTAGGAAAGATTCTCTGTAGTAATCAGACTGGGCTTCCCTGAATTCAGCTACTGGGGAGGGAATTTCTAGGCCAAACCTTTTTCTTTCTCCCCAGGAGTGTTCACTACCCCCCTGAGACTGCAAGCATCATGTTGATGGCCCGGATGGTGGCCACAGTGAAACAGGTGAGCCCACCTGATCTCAGGGAAGCTGACTCCGGCCTCATTCAACCCTCGGCCTCAGTTTTCTTCTCACCTTAACACTCTGGCTTGGATACAGAGTTCCTTCTGGGCTTCCCAAAGGAGAGCTGCTTGCTGTGTAAACCTTAGGAGTAGCTAACCATAAATCTAGCAGGGGACGTGGGGGCGCATCTTGCCTGTGGTCTGTGATCTATGGATGAGTCCCTGTGCAGCAGCAGTTCATATATAAGCACCACCTTTTCAGAACTCTGTCTCTTAGATAAAGCGAGAGAAGCCACTCTGACCCGTTTAGTATTGTGGCTCCTCAGCCTCGTTCTCCTATTTTCCCAAGTGTCGTGAACTGGCTAGCTTGGCACCAGCTGGGAAGGTGGTTGGGTGTGGGCAGGGTGGGGAGGAAGGGTCTACTTAGAAGCTCATGTGTGATGGTGTTTCTCAGGGCAGGGGCTGTAAAATGACAGCTTACTCCTCTCACATGGGCAGGAGTGGCAGTGAAGAGGAGGGTGTCCGTGAGTCCATGTGTGCACATGCATGCGTGAGCATGTGTGAACCTGACCCTGAAGTATATTTGTTCACTGCAGGCTAAGGATAAGGATCGTTGGATCAGGCTCTTCTCCCAGTTCTGTAATAAAACGGCCAATGAGGAGGAGGAAATTGTCCACAAACTCCTGGGGGACAAATTCAAGGTTGGTCTCTCCCCGTGACCCTCCCACCCGCCCAGTAGCCTGGGGATATCCACGGCTACCTAAGGGAAGCTCCACATTTGCTGCCTTCCCAGCCACAGGAAGAAGTTAGAGCCTGGGTCCAAAAATCTGTTCAGAGACTTGTATTCCTGCCGCTATTTAACTTCATGACCTAATGTGGACTTAAAATTGGGAAGTGGGGTGATGACAGAGGACAGAAGGGCTGGGTGCCCTGATGTGGGAAGGCAGGACCCCATGATAGGATAGCAGTGGGCGAATCAAGTGTAATGGAAAATGGAGGGCTGGGGGTTCCACAGGGTCAGGGAGCGGTGTGACACAATTTTAGGTGCCAATGTACTGTGCACTTGCTTCAAATCAAAGAGTTACGCATTCTTCCTGAGAATAGCAGACTTCTATGCAGGAGCTGCCTGAAGGTGGAGGTAGGTGTGTGAAAGGGCACTGGGGTGGGCCTTCCTGCACTGAATCTGGGAAAAGGAGGGGGAGGGTCAAGCAGGTCTGGAGGCTGGGGCAGGGAGCCTGGAGGGTGGTGGTGAGGACAGACATTCTAAGCCAGGCTGCCTCCGCCCTGCTGGTACAAGGGCTAGAAAATAGGGAGGAATTTGGGGTTCGCTACCCTGGGTTGGAACAGGCCAGCAGACTGCCAAGTCTGTTGGAGATAGGATTCTGTGGCTTTCCTTTGCCCCCAGGGAAAGCTCAGTCTACAGAGCTTGCCCTTTTCCTTCCCTTACGTGGTCTTCTGGGCCCTGCCTGGGTGCTAATGGGAAATCCCCAGGGATGCAAGTCTCTCCCTGCTTCCCCTAAACCAGGGCCAGCTGGAGCTTCTGCGGAGACTCTTCACAGAGGCCCTTTATGAGGAAGCACTCAGCCAGGTGAGTGTGAGGAAGGTGGGACCAATGGCCTCCCTGTCACTCCAGCTCTCCAGGAGCAACCAGGTCAGCGTCTCCTACTGGGACAGCAAAGCCAGAGCAGACCTGGTTTTCTGGAGTTGGGATGGGACTGACTCACAGCAAACTTCCTCAACAGGAAGAAAAGCTAGTGGCTGTAACCTGAGTGCTCTTCTCCCTTTCTCCCCACAGTGGTTCACTCCAGATGGATTCCGGTCTCTCTTTGCTCTTGTTGGGACCAATGGCCAGGGAATTGGGACCAGGTTAGGAGAGAATGTTCCAGAGCTGCTGGACTTGTCCCTCAGGGCTGGGGTGGGAGATTGACTGAAAAAGGTAGCCACATCTCTTTTCAAGACTAGGGTGGGGCAGGGTGTGACTCTGGCCAGAATGCTGGACCAAACTCAGTGATGGGGACCAGAAAGACTGAGTCTTGGGATAACTCGGTCTGTTGGGGAAGGACACACCCACCGACCCCCACCCTCCCCCCGGAGAAAGAAATGGACTTAACTTGCTTGGAGTGGGGGAGCCCTGTGAGCTGGGCCTTCTCCTCTCCAACCATGGCTACCTGGGACCCCCAGCTCCCTGAGCCAGTGGGTCCATGCCTGTGACGCTCTGGAGCTGAAGCCTCAGGACCGTGAGCAGCTGGACGCCTTCATTGACCAGCTGTACAAGGACATCGAGGCAGGTTGGTGAGATGGAGCCTTGGCCTCACCCAGCTTGGGAGACATCCATCAGTTAGTGGACACAGTCTTCCCCCAGGGAGCTCTGAGTTCGTGGTTGGGGAAGGTAATCCCTGTGTGCCTATGGGAAGCTTCAGATCTGTCTGCAGGACATACACGCTAAATGGCTCCACGATTCGTGCGGAGGCTTGATGCTGGGGGTGGGGGAGGGCTGGACAGTAAGGTGGTACCATTTATAGGAAAGCAAGGCTTGCGCCTCAGAGAAGCAATTTCAGGTAAAATAGTAGTGATTGGGTGGCAAGACAGTGGAGCCAGTGCCTGTCCTTATAAGCCTAGTTTCCTTTTCCCACCTATAAAGTGGATGCAATAACATCTGCATATTACTGTCTTACAGCAACTGGTGAGTTTCTTAACTGTGAAGGATCTGGCCTCTTTGTGCTGCAGAGCTGCTGTGAGTCCCGGCATTGAGAGGGGTAGCCTCACAGCTGCGGTTCATCTCTCTTGGCCCCTTCTGGGCTGGTAGAGTTGAGTCTGGGAGTGGGGTTAGGGCTGAGCTTCCTTGGGGATTTCCCCTCAGCCTTCTCCTTCTATTATTTTTTCATTCATTTATTGGACTCTTGTGCCTTGATATAAAACCTTCCAGTGGGCTAGGCCCAGTGCTAAGGCAGGGCACAGAGCGCTGATTCTTACAAAGGGAAGCCTGAGTTTTGTCCCACCACTGCTCTGTGAGCTTTGGTAGGAGAGTGTTGTGATAGCCCGGGAGGAGCTCAGGCTGGAAGGCAGTCTCATTAGCACCTGATGGAGGGGGCAGAGCCAGCTCAGACTGTTGTCTTTTCCAGATCCCAGCCTCCCACCCTCTGCTCTCCTCACTGCAAAACCTTCCTCCCAGGCTCTGGGACACTACTCCCAAACTAGGCTCTCAGAGGGCCTGGCTCAGCTGTTACCAGACATCCAATAACAGATAGGACTGAGTTAAGTGGCCTGGCACGGGCATCCTTTTCACAGCTCTGTCCCTCCCTTTGTGAGACACTGGGAACACATCTGAGGATCAAGTTGACCAGTGAGGAGAGAAGGGGCAGTCATGGCAGGAGGGGAGGGGAGTGATGCAGGAGTGCATTAGTGCCTGTGCTCTTCAGGAAAGAGCACTGGACAGGGATATAGGAAACTGGGGTCCCAGGACCTGCCTAGCCCTAACAGGGATCAGAGAACAAGGAAAGATGGGACCCAGTGCTCTGCACAGTTAAGGCTGTTATTTTTATTAGTCAAGAATCCTCATTACCTGCCTCTCATGACCCAGGCAACCACAGCTGTGTCCCCAATGCAGAGACCTCCTTCCCAGAAAACAACTTCCTTTTGCATGTCACCGCCCTGGAGGATATTAAGCCAGGAGAGGTGAGGAGGCCAGTAGCTGTCGGGGTGGGTGGGCAGTGGGCCTTGCAAGTTCCCTCCAGGAACTGGGAGCAGCAGTGGCTACAGTTCCAAGTACAGGCTGTTGGATTGAATCCCCACATGCTCCAGGACATGAGTCTTCCCATGAGTATACTCTAACCCCACCCCACTTGAAAAAATAACTCGAGAAAGCCTCAGAGCAGTGTTTCAGAGACAACTGTGTGCCTAAGTTCTTGTCCCCAGCTATCTTCTGATCAAGGAATCTGCAGCATCTAAGGAAGCAGGACATGGCCCTCTGTGGCTTGGGCTGTGGGGTACTAGTGTGGGTGGGGGGTCCTGGCTCTTAGAGCTGTGCACAGAGCCTGGCTGAAACTTCTTTCAGGGCAAGTAGCTTCACACCAAGATAACCTCTGCCCCAGCCACAGACCTTGGCCATGGCCCAAGGCCAACCACAGCCCCCTGTCTCAGACACAGATTGTGAAAGCTTCATAGTGGCCTCTGCTGTTGGCACAGGGGAATGGATCAGGGTGGCCTGCTCTTTCACCGAAGGGCAGCTCCAGCTCCTGGGGATGGGGCAATGGTTGGACATAGGGCAGAGGTTGGGGAGGCCCTAATCCCATCTGTTAGAAAGCACAGACTGTCAGAGCCCACCTCTCTTCTGCCCGTTAGGAAATCTGCATCAGCTACTTAGACTGCTGTCAGCGGGAGCGCAGCCGCCACAGCCGCCACAAGATCCTCAGGTGCCAGCTGGAGGTGTGGTGGGCAGCCGGGCTCTGGGCTTCTCGGTGCTGGTGGCTGCCTGACTTTGTACCCTCACCATCATCCCCCCCATCCCTCTGCAGGGAGAACTATCTGTTCGTCTGTTCCTGCCCCAAATGTCTGGCAGAGGCTGATGAACCCAACATGACCTCTGAGGAGGAGGACGATGAAGAGGACGAGGAAGGAGAGCCAGAAGATGCTGAGCTGGGGGATGAGATGACTGATGTGTGATGTCATCCTGCCTGGAAGTGGTCCTACCCCAGACCCTGCCAGAAGAGGGGGCCTTCCCCCAGAGCAGAGGCTTGGAAGGAACTCCCACTCCTGTTGCCTGCTTTCCCCCATGCCAGCTCTGTTTCTTCCAGAGGGTGAGACAGGCTGGACCCTAGGCCCTCCACCTCCCACCAGACCTCACGCCCAGGACACTGCTGCTGAGCGGCTCAGGCTCTGTGCTGTCACTGAGCCTCTCAGAATGGGCCTCCCCCTGAGGTACGGGTATAAGTGGCTGGAACCAAGGTCAGGGCCTAACTGTTTCTTCCCCTTGGCCCCATGGCCCCACTTACTCATCCACCTGAGGCTTCACCCTTCTCAACTCACTGTTGGGGGATGGGGCGGGGGGTTGGGTCACAAAGTGGCAACCTGAGAACAGCTTGACCCCATTGAAGAAGAGAGGGGGTTAGACACCCTTACCGTCTTCTCCCCTAGCACAGCTGGGAGAGGCAAGAGGGAGGAACTGGGCCTCTGGAGCACCTTCCCTAAGGCTTTCTGCAGGGGACGCTGAGCCAGCGGGATTGCCTCCCTCTGCTTGCCTCCCCACACCCACCGTTTCGACATCTGGGGAGTAGAGAGAATCTCCCCAGACCCCAGAAGCTGTCCTTATGCCTTGCCTCTCAGGCCCTGGCACAGTAGCTGGCCTCACAGGGTATGGAAGAGGTCCCTGCCTCCCTTTGGAGGGACATCTTGACCCCTTCCTCCCACCCTCCTCCCACTGAGGACTCTAGCAGCATGGATGAGCTCTGGGGGATGAAAGGCCTGTGCTCCTTAATTTAGGATGTCCTAGGATCTTCTAGAGCATGGGTCAGTGAGGGGCTCTCCTAGTCTCAATCTCCGTCTTTAGGATCATTTAGGAACACTGAAGTCTTCCAGAAACCTAGGAGAGCTAGGCTAGATACTCAGATTAGCCCTGACTGTGTCCCTCTCCTCCCCAGATTAGCACCACCCCTTACTCTTGGGTTGGAAGCTGTGGAAATTATAACCCATCACCTGCAATTCCTTTCTGCCTACCTTTCCTGAGGGGCTTGCCACATGCCCCTGCTGAGGGATCCTAGGGAGGGCAGGTGCCACCCCACAGGCCCTTTCCTGCATCGTGAGCCAGGTGGAATTTGCCTGTCTGGCCTATTGGGTTCTTAATCCTTCACGGCAGCCAGCACCCCCTCCTCCCCACCTGCCCACTGTTCTCAATAAAATATGAGTGGTGACAGGCCTTTGCAGGAATGCTTTGTGGAGAATGGCCTGACAAGCTGCTCCAGGAAGGCAGTAGTCACATGGGTCGTGCAAAAGTGCATAGGATAGAGCAGGTGACGGCAGGAGATGGGAGCTCCAGCTCCCCAGTTTGGGTTCATCCCCTGTCTTGCCTATACTCTGCTGTGCAAATGTTTCCAAAGTCCAAGAGCAGGGCTCCTCTGAGGTCAATGTGGATCCTCAGTACCAGGCTACAAGATGAGGCTTTTGCTCAGGGACTGAACTACAGCTTCCCAAGTGTTTGAGAAGGAGGCTGTTGTGATCCAAGATTAGCAATCTGAGCACTGGTCCTAAAGGACCTTGGGTAAGTCATGTATCCTCTCTGGGCCTCAATTTCCTCCCTTCAAAACAAGAGCATGGGACCAGATAAGTGTTTGAAGGCCCCTCCCACCCCTGTGTGCTTTTACTCTAGGACACAGTTAACCACCCTGATGAGAGGCTTTATTGCTAAAAAGTCAGTGAGGGTTTATTATGTAGTCCTCAAACACCAGCTCCTTATACCATTCCAGCAACTGCTGTGAAAGACTCTGGGTGGGGAGGCTGAAGCCAGGTGGGATGTGACAGGTCTCAGATGGCTTTCAGACTACCTGCTGTTGGCCCCTTTAGTTCCAGAACCTAGCCCATAAGACCTGGGGCCTGGCTCTTGCCTCTTCCCATAGCATGAGACAACTTAGGAGCCCAGGGGAGGGAAGGCCAGTGGTGTGGCTTCCTTTAACTTAGCCAAGGCCCAAGCCCTTTTCCTCTACCTGGCTCCCCAGTCCCCAAATGCTATCCCCAAATCCCAAACAGCAGAATTCCTGGATTTTCCCCTTCCCAGCCCAGAGTTGCTTATGGCTGGAATGTGGGACCAACTCTTCTACCAGAAGGTCCAGGGCGGTTGCAGCAGCTCAAAGGTGGGGATGCTGGTGACATTGACTGGGATGGAAATGATGGCCCATGGCAGCCCATGCTGTTCCAGGGAGCGGCGGATCATGTAGCTGGGAGAGCATGAACAGAGGTGGTGATGGTCACTTTCCTGGCACCGCATCCTGCCCCACTGTCCCCATCACTCTGGGAGTTCCAGAGCCTGAGGACTTTTTTGGCCCTCCAACCAGGGCATCCCAAGATGAGGCTTATGGGTAAGGACTGGTGATTGCCCTTGACCTCCCCGAGTCACGGCACCCAGCTTGGTGCTGATACAGCCAGAGACAAAGAGCCCTCACCCATCTCGGCCAAGCAGGAAGAGGGCGGGGATGTCAGCTGTGCGCTGTGTACTGTCTTGGATCATCTCCACGTAGAAGCTGTCATTGTCAACTGCGTTGTCAGAGATGATCACTGCCCGCCCACCGTGCTCCTGCACCACCCGGGTCTTGGAGAGGAAGGAGCAGCCCCTGGAAGAGGTGGTGAAGAGACCAAAGGAAAAGCGGGGTCCTAGCTATCTGTTCCCCAGACCACCACCCTGGGAAGATGAAAGGAGGGCCCTGGAGGCTTTTTTATAAAGGCTCACAAGTAAATGGCCAAAGGCTTGGATAATCTTAAGATGTTTCTTAAAGACCCTTAAAAAGATGAATTATTTAAAAGCAGCTATTTCAAAGCATCACCACCAACATTGATCTCAGAATCTATCCTATGCCTGCCTTCCCCTTGTGCCCATGCCTGTCCGCTCCTTACCCCCTCTCCACCAGAGCGATCTGGTCCTGGATGAAGAAACCGTTGCTGAGTTCCCCGCAGGCCTCTGAAGGTTCAGCAGGGACAAGGTGAATCTGCTCATACCTTGTGTGCTGAAAGACATTTAGACAGGTGAGAGTGTGGGGAGACACACCTGCTTTAGGACTGGGCTGACCATCCTATCTTACCAGCTTCTCACAAAGTGTGAGGGAAATGAGGAACGATTTCTGTGTAAAAGACACTTGAGCATTTTTACTTAATTCTCACAAAGGTCTGTCTAGTCCTATCCCACCCTGCCTTTCCCAGACATAGGTAGGGAAGTTGGTACGAACCCAGAGAGGGGAAGTAACTTGCCTTGAGTCATGTAGTTCAGAGGTGGAGCTAGCAGAGCCCTTGGTTTTTCACTACTTCGTGTCCCTAAGAAGACAGATTTTCCCTCTGTGGTGCCCAGGTCTGTATTATACCCAGAGGAATAGCTGGAAGCCCTTCCTGTCTCTGTAGCCCCTGGAAGACAGAGCTGGATTCTGCCCCCTTCTCTGTCCCAGCACTCAGGTATGGGTTGAAGCGATGAGGGTCACCTCAACTTAGTGCGGGGAATGTGGAGACAGGATCAGAGATGCGGGGCCTCCCTGAACTTACAAAGATACCACCAAAGTCCTTGGCAGGCGTGGCTGTGAAGATGTATCGAATGTCCCCAGGACTCAGCACTTGAAAGTACAAATAATCATGGATGCGTAAGCCTGAAAGGTAAAATGTACAGGTGAGAAGTCTCCAGGGAAAATAGCTGGTTCGGGTTCAGATCATGGACCCCATGCCTTCAACGGGGCTGGTTAAGGTCTGGGCCCAGAGACCCAGCTTCAGCCAGTTGGGTCCTCTAGGTGGGTAGGATGGATGGTCTCTGCCCTGGAGAGGATAGAGTTGATGCAGACAGTTAGTAACCCCCGACGTTTACAGCTGCTGCTGCTGCTGCTGCTGCTGCTTACACAGGTGAGCCAGGAAGACTGAGAGCTCCAGTGTTAACCTCTCTGAGGGTTAATTCATTCATCTTTGCGCTGAAACAGACTTGGGAATTTCAAGATGGAGATGTAATGTGGTAGCCTGCGTAGAAAGCAATGCTCACCTAAACTTAAAAGTTGACTCTGGTTCCACTGCCATCCTCCTAGTCCAGCCACTATCATTTCTTGTCCTGGCTGTTGCAGCTTTTTAACTGGTCTAAGCCTCCATTTTTGCTCCCTACGGTCCATTCCCCCAATAACTGCCAGGGATTTTCTTAAAACATCTTAAAGCAAATATGATCATGTCACCACTTCAATACCCTTCAACGACTTCCCTCTGCACTTAAAATCTAAACTTAACTCTGGTCTGCAAGGCCCTGCTTGATCTGGACCTCCAACTTCATCTCTTCCTATGTTCAAGCTACACTGCCCTCCTTTCAGTTTCTTCACATCTCCAAGGCTTCTTACAAGTTCCGTCACCCTACCCCCACCTCTACCCCTTTATATGGCTCACTTCTATTCATCCACCAGGTCATAAATGTCACTTTCTCAGAGAAACCTGCCTTGTGACTGCCCTCCCCTTATACCCATTCAAAATGTACTTTTTCTCCAATGACACTAACATAATTTGTAATTACTCAGTATTTGTAATTTTTTGTTTATTGTCTGTCTCCTGCACTAGGACAAGGACCTAAGTTTGTAACTTCATTCAATACTGTATCCACATTATCTAACATAGTGGCTAGGATACAGTTGGTGCTCAAAAAGGTGGTTTAATGAATGAACGACTTTCCAGCTCCACTGTGTTGAGGAAGGGAATTGCCAGAATAACCAGATATTTCTGGGGTATGGATCTCTTCAGCACCAAAGTGTAATGTTTTACCTGAACTTGAGTGCCTGGTTTCCTTAGCCCAGAGAGACTGAGGAATGTGAAAAGGTGGAAGCTGCTGCTACAGGTCTGTTAGTCAATCAACAAACTATCAAGTCGCTACTGTGTGCCAGCGTTGGGATGGATTGTGGCTTTAGCTGTCCTTTTCTACTGTCCAAAATCAGCCAGCAGGTAGAGCTCCACTGGCTTGGCACTGGGCTACATATATGGCCTTTTATCCTGGGAGTGGAGACTTCCCATCGGGTACAGATACACTCCCAAGGAAGCTTTCCTGGATTAGTACTAAACTTCCCCTCCTCCCCACACACATCTTTGCCTTGCCTTTGCATCTGCTGATCTGTGTAAATCAAGTGTAGGTATACACATGTGCTCACGTACGTATATGGGTGTATGTTTATGTTCTCGTGTAGGTGCAAACAAGTTGGGTGTGTACGTATGTGCTAGTGCCTGTGAACCCACGTGTAGTAATGTGTGGCCCCGTTTATGTATGTGAGTGCTCACGTATCTCCAGCTTGTATCGCTAGTTGATCCTTGTTCCTCGCCCCCTTCGCCACCTAAGTCAGCGCTAGTGGGGGTAGGTGGAGTCTTACTTCGACGTGGGGGGCTGAGGACTCACAGCCCAGCCTCAGGCCGCACCCAGTTCATGTCCCTGGGGAGCCACTACCCACCCACTCCAGGCATCCGTCTCTGAACCTGCCCTGCTCCGAATTCGCGGGGTCCCCAAGGTGACCCGTGGCCCCCGGCCCGAGACGGGCTTAAGCTGGACCGCCAGCCCCGCCCTGAAGCGCAGCCCCGCCCGTTGCCGCTCACCGTGGGCCGCGACGCACGCGGGGAGCCAGAGCACGAGACAACACCAGCCCGCGGCGCCGGGGACCATCTCCGGGGCCCGGCCCGGCGCCGCGCTTCCTCCAGCCGCCCTGCTGCGCGTAGCTCGCCGGACTTCGGCCTGACAGCTGCTCTGGACTCCCGCCCCCAGACCCGCTCACGCCTCCGGTTGGCGCACCGGAACAAGGCCCAGGGCTGATTGGTTCTGACGCCTGCTCGTGTAGCCACATTTGTCGCCCCTGTGCCCTAGCCCACTTCCTATTGGTGGAGAGAAATGGGGCCGAGGGCTGATTTGTTTAAACTCTTAACTGCAACTGCCGTCCCCGCCCCAGCATTTCTCAGATTGGATTCGACTCCGCAGGACCTCTCTGGCTGCGGGGGCGGGAGAACTGCAGGTGGGAGACCCACAGGACTCGCCTCAGCCGCCGAAAGCCTTGGCCAATTAGCTCGTGCGGTCTCGGTCGGATCCTCCCTGTGGACGCTTCGCAAGACGACGATTTACCTTACCCTAGTTGTGCTTTCCTCCTTCCCATCCCCTCTTTGGGAAGGCATTCGTCTAGCGCCCAGGTGGTCTCCGGCGATCCCTGCCTAGTTCCACCGGCGCTTGCGCTCTCATAGTCAGCAGGCTCTGGGGACACAGACTGATGTACACGACCCTCGAGGAAGCTCTGGCCAGTGCCGAGCCAGAAAACGAGCATTGGGGCCAGGTGCCCGCGCTTGTTTATCTACCATTTACTGTACAACTGTGATTTTGGACACCTAACCTCTCAGCCTCAGTTCTCTCATCTGTAAATTGGGCATGATTTCAGTGCCATCGCGATAGCGTTGTGAGGGTTAAATGAGCTCACGTCAAATGCTTACTTAGTCAAAGCCTGTTCCGCAGTCAGCGCTCAATAAATATTTGCGTTTATTGCATTCCTTGGGCTGGTGTTTGAGGGGAGAAGGGAAATGGAATTAGAGTTAGTGGGTTACGCGGGCCGAGCAAGGATCCTACATGCTCAAATAGAATGGCACCATCGAAAAGCGGCGACTGTTCCTTTACCACCGCTTCTCGTAAGACGGCCGGCGGAGGCCCAGCCTCTGGCCCTTCTAGCCACGGCGACTCTGTGGTAGCGAACCATAGAGTGGCGGAAGCGGCCCATCCCCTTCCTCTCCCGGTCCAACGACTTGGCGAAGCTTCTGGGGGTTTCTCTGGCGCGGAGCATTGTGGGGTTGCTGAGCGGCCCGGGCGCAGAGAAGAGGAGTAGCGGGCCCCTGAATAGGCTTCCAAGATGATGGTGAGTGGTGTCCTGCGCATCTGGCTCCATCCGCTGCCATCTGGTCAGTAGCTGGCGCCGCCTGGCCGGGGCCTGTCCAGTAGGACACCCCCCCACACACCGCCAGCCTACTGCCTCGGTCCTTCCCCCCGAGCCCTGTCTGTGGGTGATCCCGGCCCGCCGCCGCCTGGTGGGCCCGGGCGCAGAGCAGGGGCCCTCGGCGAGGGTTGTGTGGGGCTCAAGAGGAGACTCTGGTCTGGTCGGCTGGGGACTACAAATCCCAGGGTGCTTCGGGGCCGCGAACCCGCGTCGGCCACCCGGTTTTCTGAGCCCCCATAATCGTGACCTGGGTTAAATCACTGCGGGTTGAGCGTGCATACGCGGTCGAGGGCCAGACTTGGAAGCTCTGGCCGCCCTGGAAAATGCGGATGTGGAGCGGGTGCTTCCTAGAACCTGTAGAGGCAGCATGGGGACTTTATGTTGGGCCGAGCCCAAGGTCTCAACTATGGTCGCTCACTGCCTCGCGCCTGCTGCTGCGTGAATTGAAACAGACCTCTCCGCTCGTACTTGAATTAACTCATTCGTTCATTAAGTAAACGCATATTTATTACCTTTTGAATGTACTAGGCTCCGCTGGTTGTCGGAGGTCCAACTCCTCAGCCAGAAGAATAGGTAGGGCAGATGGGGACACTGCACCAGAGGGGGGAAGACCCGGTCTCTGACTCCGACCCTGTCTGCTCCTCCAGATGTGACATTAGGCGGCTATTCTAGTTGGCCACCTAACTCTGGTTCTCATCTTCTTAAGTTAGGGAAGTTGGTGAATCCTAGAGTGTCTCTGTAGCCCTCCTCCCTTCCCCGCTTCCACGGCGTCCCTTTTTCCATCTCAGAGCTGCAGATACCTTACGTGGGTCCCAGAGCACCTCGGTGGTGTCTCCTGAGTTGCTGTTGAACAGGGCCAGCTTTTAAGTGTTTGAAGCAAAACCTTAAGATACTGCTTCCTGTGCACTTGGCAGTTCACGCGTTCATTTTAGCCTATCCAACTCAGTTCTCTGTTCTTTTCCTGCTTCCTCAGCTTATCCCTGACCTAGTAGATGTCAAACTGACCCTTATGAAGTGTTCATTATGGCCAAATGCCCTGTGAATCCCACCTGTACCCAAGATAGAAGGAACCTGGCATTAATCTGTATTCCTTCTCCCTTTCATACCTCCAGTACTGCCTTTTTCAGTCCATCTTCAATGTTACTATTCCTGAAGTCATCTTCATCTTGTGTGCAGAGGCAGCATAGTAGAGCAGTGGAGAGTAAGGGCTCTGGAGCTACACTGAATGCCTAGGTTCGTAACTAGCTCTGCCACTTACTAGGTGTGTGACTTTGAGCATGGTATTACATTTCTGGTCCTAAGTCTGTTAAAGGGGATTAAATGAATGAATACATGTGAAGTGCCCATCAGGTAGTAACACTCAGCATGTTAGCTAGCTTGCTAGGTGGTTGCTTGCCCTTTCGTCCCTGTAATCCACCTTCCTTCCAAGGCTACCATAAGAGTTTTGGTTGGCCTGTAAAGAACTGGAGATCAGAACCAAGATTCTTCTGACTAGTGATAAAACCCTTCACCAAGAGGCTCCAGACCGTGGCACCTTGGGTTTTTCCTGAACTGACATCTGTTCTGTTTCTTTGCTGTATTGACCATTTATAGCTATTCTTTTGGTGGGTGAAACTTCAGTCACCCAGAATTCTCCTTGCTGTTATTGAATTGGTACCTGATATTCTGGAAGCCTTCTGTGATTGAAAGAGAGGTAAAAGGGTTCCCCAGAAAGCTCAGTCTTTGGTACAGCCATACAGAATGTATGCTTGCCTTTGTGGTATTGAGCACTACATGACTTAGCATATGAACACCTGTTGTTTTATAGAGCGTCAAGCTTAATAATGTTTAATAAAAGTTTTTAAGGAGGATGAGGAAGAAGACCATTAAGCTGAAATTACCAAGCCTTCCATGATACCCTTGGCAGATTACTGGATTCTGCTGTTGTTTCTTTACTTGAGTAGAAAAGCGGTTGGAAAGTAACTCAGGGACAGAAGCTGGGCTTTCCATAGCAGTGCTTGCCCCCGGGAAACTGATAGAAGAGGACCCATCCTGATTGACCTGGCTTGGCTCAATCCAGCCCTGCCACCTTTCCCTCCTTAAATGATCTCTGTACCCAGCCTACCATTTCTGTAGGGCCTTTAAAGCGTAGAGAACTTAGGGACAACGTGGTGAGCTGCTTCCAAGCCCTCCTTGCTTTGTACTTAAGAATTTTCAGTGAATTTAGTATCACCGTGCTGCTGATGCTTTTCCAAAAATAACTGACTGCCACCTTATTTCACGGCTTGTATAAAGCATTTTCAAGTGTAGTTGACCCTTGAAGAACTCAGGGGTTAGGGGACCTGACTCCGCTCAGTTGAAAATTTGCGTATGATTTAGTCAGCCCTCCAAATCCGGGATTCCTCTGTATCCGAGGATTCAACCAACCTTAGATAGTGTAATACGGTAGTATTTACTATTGAAAAAACATCCAGGTATAAACACAGTTCAAACCCATGTTCTTCAAGGGTCAATTGATATGTAACAGATTGATATGTAACAGTTGAATTTTCAGCACCAAAAGCTTCCGTATATTGCTTTGTATGTGACCAAATCTTGGCATTCTACACATTGAGATTAGTGTACTCCTTACCTTTGGGAAGCTTGTACTTTAAGATGGATGGCAATATAAACATTATGCTCAAGAAGGAGCAGAGAGAGTGTTGGGATCCCCTGTTCCCAATGCTCATGTTCACGGCTGTTGAGAAAACTGGAAGAATGGAGGCTCTGAGGAATTGCTGGCCTAGTGGTAAGAAAGTGGTTTTGGTAGAACAGGGCAGTGTGGCTCTTGTTGGTGGGGGTACAACTTGGAGGTAGAGGGAGAAAAAGTTTATAAAAACATTGGATAAGTTAGCCTTGGAGAGGTGAAAGTATCTGTCGAAGGAAATAGGAAGGGATTAAGACTAAAGTTGGTTTTTGATTTAAAACGTAAGGCTTCATCCAGGGCAGGGTTGGACCAGAGGTGACTTGAGGTTGCCCTGAGGAATGATTTAGCAGGACTGGGAGAAGGTGGGGCCTTTTGGGGGGGACAGCTTTCCTTGTGAGGAACCCGAAGGAAGGCTGAGAGTATAGAGAAGCCATTTCTTGCCACCACACCTGGGATACTACCATGAAAAGGAAGGAATTTTCCTTCCAGTATTCTTTTTTTTTTTTTTTTTTTTTTTTTTTGGTATGCGGGCCTCTCACTGTTGTGGACTCTCCCGTTGCGGAGCACAGGCTCCGGACGCGCAGGCCTAGCGGCCATGGCTCACGGGCTTAGTTGCTCCGCGGCATGTGGGATCTTCCCGGACCAGGGCACGAACCCGTGTATCCTGCATCGGCAGGCGGATTCTCAACCACTGCGCCACCAGGGAAGCCCCCTTCCAGTATTCTTTAAAAAAAAAAAGTAATGTTTGTTAGAAAAAGTTGAAACAAAACAAAATATCCAAGTGTCAAAACTTTCTTTACTTACCACTCTTATTCATTAGAGTTTGTTGTACATTTTTCCAGCCTGTTTTTATGCACTTGCACATTATATCCTGCCTCTTCTTAACCCATTTTCTATAGTTGTTTTTGTTTTTTTCCCAGTGTCAATTAGACTATTCCATTCCTCTGCTAAAAGCCTTTCCAGAGCTTCCCTTCTTTGTAGGACTAAAATCTAAACTTACGATAGTCTATAAGTGAGTAGTGACCTGGTGGCTGCTTCAGCCTCATTCCAGTCTTCCACTTACTCACTACCCTCCAGCTACACTGGCCAAAGGAGTCGAATTTTTAAAGAAACTGCTCAGTTAATGTGGAGTCAGCCTCCGGTTGCTTGACTTTGTAGTATGTGAATTCCTGTCTCCTTTTTGTTGGGCTGAGACAGTCCTGTGCTCTCCTATGCCTTCCCTGCTCAGACACCTGAAGTACCCCCTAGGGGTGGACATGGGCAGTGATTTTCAAACTTTATATTGTAATCCACAGGAAAAAATAAACTTCAAAGCATAGCGTAATAGCACACACATAACTAACATAACAAAAATGTTGCAACAGTATTTATCCTTAATTTGTTTTACACACATAAAATCAGTCACAAATGCAGGGAAGACTGGGCCTGGTTCATGAGCTCATCTCTGAAGGCACAGGCTTGGATGCAGAGAGAAAGCAGTCTTGTGTGCTAAGCTAAGGAATTACTGTCTGCTAATGGTCACTGGAGCAAAGGTACCTAAGCAGGCGCTTTAAAATAAGCAGATATCCCTGTCTTCCCAGAGTTTCTAAAGCAGTTCCATAGATTAAGCCTCTACGAGAACAGTGACTGTTCTGGAGACCAGTGCAAAATAGAGAAAAACTTGTTTAGGGTATCTGGTTGGAGATTAGTCACAAGGAGGCTTTATGGAACCAGCATGAGAGAGGGAAACATTGCTGTACAAATTAGATTTGTTGTCATTTTGTGAGGCAGACAAAGTTGCCATTTGTTTCTCTGCCTAGTTATTTCCCTACACTCCAGCTAAACATCATTGGTAAAGCTGTCTGCCTGGGCATCTCCAGGACAACATCTGAAGCCGTTAGCACCTCATATTTTGCATCAGTGCCTACTTCTCTACGATTAAGCTCTAGTGCAGATAAATGGATGTTTGCTGGAGGGTGAACACTGAGCGTGGCCTGCTTCCTCGAGGCTGTGACGTGGCCTAATTCCTTAAAACAGGGAAATGAGGTCAGAAGTTGAAAGGGCTATGCTTTTGCAGTTGGGCACTGGAGAACACATTATTTGATTTGTTCTTTTTGACTAAATCAGTGTTTCTCAAACCATTTTCTGGCACACCTGCAAGTATGCTATTTCTGGAGGGAGAGGCAGTTTAAGGAATGGATATAGTGGATGGACAGCAGAGGAATGTGGTTTAAAAGGGCCTCCAGATATTTCTGTTATTAGGGAGATGAGAGCAAGTAATGAATGATTACTTTTTAAAAAAATTCAATTGCTCTTTCTTCTCTAGCCCACACCAGTTATCCTGTTGAAAGAGGGGACTGATAGCTCCCAAGGCATCCCCCAGCTTGTAAGTAACATCAGTGCCTGCCAGGTGATTGCTGAGGCTGTAAGAACTACCCTGGGCCCCCGTGGTATGGACAAGCTCATTGTGGATGGCCGAGGTAAGTCTTCAGAGTTCCTCAGGCCAGTTGCAGAAGAGGAGGCTCCCCCAGAGTGTTTGGGGCTAGCAGAGGTTGTCATTAGAAATCGCACTGCTTTTAAGATCTCTGAAGGATTGCTCACTGTGAAGCAGTTTCTTTTCAGACATTGCCCTGAATGCTGAGCCCCACGGGAATATATGGGAGAAGCCCGGCTCAGGAGCCTATTGCCTTGTAGAGAGATTTAGCCTAGAAACACTATAAAACCTTCCGGAGTTGCCTGTGGTCACTCCCATTGTATCATGTTGCCAAGACGTGTTGCCAAATTCCCCCTTATGTTTTAGTGTATTAATTTACAAGTGAAATACTAGGGTATCAACTGTTAAGAATATCTAAATGATTATTCATTCTTATTTTAAAAAATGTTTTCTGTATCCAGTAGAGGTGTGCTCTTTGCTGTTCAAGGAAAATCAGGAGTCAGGAGTTCATGGTCTTTGGAATGTGTGATTTTAGGTGGCCCTTTTTTTTTTTTTTTTTTGAGGTACGCGAGCCTCTCACTGCTTTGGCCTCTCCCGTTGCGGAGCACGGGCTCCGGACGCACAGGCTCAGCGGCCACAGCTCACGGGCCCAGCCGCTCCACAGCATGTGGGATCTTCTCGGACCAGGACACAAACCCGTGTCCCCTGCATCAGCAGGTGGACTTTCAACCACTGCGCCACCAGGGAAGCCCCTAGGTGGCCCTTTTTGCACAGAGCTGACTCTGTAAAAAGATCAGTTCATTCCCACCATGAGCCCCTCTGTCCCATCCCAGTAATGTGTATATGGGCTCCAAGTCCAACTAGAAGACAGAATTTAAGAAAACGTCTTTACATTTTTACTTCGTTCCTTTTAAGGCAAAGCAACAATTTCTAATGATGGGGCCACAATTCTGAAACTCCTTGATGTTGTCCATCCTGCAGCAAAGACTTTAGTGGACATTGCCAAATCCCAAGATGCTGAGGTAGGAAAATCAAGCCTATATATTTCAGTGAGACACATGCCTGCTTGCTCCTTTGCTCTTCTTTCTTTAAAAATTTTGATTTTATGTCTAAAATTATAATTTCACAAGTAATTGCTTTTGACAGTATTTAGGTGGAATTAATAGTCTTTTAAAATTCCTGCTGTTCCACTGTGTGTGGCTGAGATCTTAAGATCAGGCCTGTTTGCTGTCATTCATTTGAATTGCTCGGTAAATAATTTAACCTCTCATCTGTTGGTTGCCTTATAAGATGGGGCTGGAGACTGTTTCCAGTTTACCTTTGTTTTTAAAAGAAAATTTTTTTATGGTGGTAAAATATACGTAGCATAAAATTTACCATCTTAATGTGTGCAAGTCAGTGACATTAACTTGTCTGCCTTTTTTTTTTTTTTTTGCGGTACACGGGCCTCTCACTGTTGTGGCCTCTCCCTTTGCGGAGCACAGGCCCCGGATGCGCAGGCTCAGTGGCCTTGGCTTATGGGCCCAGCCGCTCCGTGGCATGTGGGATCTTCCCGGACCGGGGCATGAACTCGTGTCCCCTGCATCGGCAGGCGGGTTCTCAACCACTGTGCCACCAGGGAAGCCCTAACTTGTCTGCCTTTTTAAAAACCATTTCTGACACTGGAATCTTGATAATAAATGTTGAGAGACAAGTTTGCATTTCAGAGTATTACAGATAAGTCCTGAAGTTATATCAAAAGGTCTGTTAGGACCCAGTAGCCTGTAAGACAGTATGGCTTATATAAAATTAAAGTGAGAATAGTCTAGATTTGATTGGTTAATATTTTCAACAAAGGAATACCTTTCTGTCCAGGAATTTGACAGCTTAAACCCTTTGCCACAGTAACCTTTTTTTCTCCCTGAAGTCCCTTAATATTATACAATGGACATAAGTAAATAAAAAATAAGTATCTTCTGAATCAGAGGTTAGCTAGTTTTTTTAAAAGCTCTTATTCTTAAAAAAGAGAGAGAGAGAGAGAAAGCTCTTATTCTTTTTCTCCTTCATTAAAAATAAGGTTTAGATCCTATCATAGAAAATAGCCATGTAAGAAAGATTAGCAGACTAGTGATCTGCTAATTCCAAATAGTGTTTAAAATAAAAAGGACCTTAGCTAGTCCTTAGAGGTTTGTTTTGTAAACTCCTGTAGTATTTTGTGCTCCTTAAAGAATATTTATCTCATACCTCTTGCTACTATGGTTATTTGTGACATGTGAGCGTTGTATTATATGCATCTATGGAACTGTCTTGCTCATCATAGTACCTTGTCCGTAATAAATAAGTTCTTGGCTAATATACATATATGATTTCATATTCTGGGGAAATTTGTCCAAATCAGCCCTCTTTGGAGAATGGCCTGGATGGGGAATTAATTTTGTGGCCCAGGACCATTTGATGGGATGAATACCTATCCACCAACACCTTTCTTCTACTTGTTGCAAAAAGCTGTGCTTCCCAGAAAAGGCTTAATATCCATTTAAACAGTCCCCAGTTTAAATGGGTAGATTGCTTAAAAAGTGGAGTTTTGGGGCTTTATCCCTGAATGTGAGAAAACGTGAATTTACTGTCATCCTCTTCCAGGTCGGTGATGGCACCACCTCAGTGACCCTGCTGGCTGCAGAGTTTCTGAAGCAGGTGAAACCTTATGTGGAGGAAGGTTTGCACCCACAGATCATCATCCGAGCTTTCCGCACTGCCACTCAGTTGGTATGGAAGTGCTGGTGAACTTGAGCGCTTTGTGCACCTTTGTATTTCTCTTAGGATACTATCTTTATTGGGGTGTGGAGGCACTGGGAACAAGGTTCCTTGGACATTTTCTGAATTCTACTGCCTAGGAATCTCAGTTCTACCATTCAGTAGCTTTTGACTAGGTATATTACTTAATCTCTTTAAGCCTCAGGTTTCCTGATAGACTATGATAATAAGCTCTTGGTGAGAGCTATTTTTGTTTTTATCAAGTACTTCATGGCACATCTTGAGACCTTGCTTTTATTGACCTTTGACTTTCATTCTGTAACCTGGGGTAAGTCAGTTCCTCTGTGCCTTACTTTGTCTCTTTACTATCTCTGTTTTGGGGTGGTGGCATTAAAATGAAATCATACATGAGAAGTAAGTATGAACGGATATCTTTTGAAAAAGATGGCTTTGAAAAGCCATGTTTAACATATAAATATGTGTATCGTATATTATATAACATACCTAATTAATATATAAAGTGCTAGAAGTTGTCACAGGTGCTGTTTGTAAGGCAGAAAATTTGGCCTAATTTAGTGTCATAGTCTGTTTCCATTCATTTGTTTTAGTGTGTTACCTGCAGATTGAGAGCTGAAACCTGATGTACCCTGATGATTCTTCAGAACTGTACCTGCTCTACATTTCCAACTTTGGGCATTTTCTAAACTATAGAGATTTATATTTTTCTGCGCAGCTACGAAGACTTAGAAATGTTGTTTCAGCTGTAGAGTAGAAATGCTTGAGATTTGGGAGCAGACAGGTTAGGGACTAGCAGGAGCGATTGGGATCCACTTCTCCAGTTTGTCTTTCGCATGAGAGACTCACCCAGCTTCTGTTCTCGGCAGGCTGTTAACAAGATCAAAGAGATCTCCGTGACTGTGAAGAAGGAAGATAAAGTGTAAGTTTGCAGTGAGCTTTGTCAGAACCTTGACTTCCCCTGGCCAAATTGAATGCAGAAGCTTGTGGAATCCCTGCATGGCCTGGGGCTGTTTGGCTCTTGCTAGACCTCTGGCTGTGCCCCAGCCCATGCATTACAAGAGAGGCTGTTGGTAGTAGTTTAAAAGCTATCACTCATAAGGTCTTTGACTGCAATCACTGGCTGTCACTGATAATCTGCCCTAAAGATACAGAGATGAAATTGTTGAGTTTGGGCTGAGTTTAGAGACTAGAACAGAAACTATCTCCACAATGCAGTAGACTCAGGTAAGGGGGGCTTTCAAGGCCTGATGCAGGTCCCACCCTTGTGTCCCAGGGAGCAGAGGAAGCTGCTAGAGAAATGTGCCATGACTGCTCTGAGCTCCAAGCTGATCTCCCAGCAGAAAGCCTTCTTCGCTAAGATGGTGGTGGATGCGGTGATGATGCTCGATGACTTGCTGCAGCTTAAAATGATTGGAATCAAGAAGGTTCAGGGTGGAGCCCTAGAGGTGAGCCTGCTGTGGCCTCCCTAGGAGGCTCTTGCTTTCCCATTGACCCTTCAGACAGCTTGGTGTAGGAGGAGAGCACACGGTACAGGAACAGAGAGAATGCATGTTGGGCTGGAAGGCAGACTAGAGCTGTTCCCCATACTGCTGCTACAGGCTTCTCCTGTAGGTGCATTTTGTAACCTCTGCAGACCTATATTTACTTGTCAGCAGAATGGAAGATTGAACTGGCTGATTTTAAGAATCTCATTGTTAATGTGGGACGGGGATAGGGCTAGCTCTGATAAATTATCTAAAACCCTCAATAAATATGAGAAGTACATTTCAGTCCATTCTTCTCCAAGTGATACGGCCAACCTCTCCCTTCTTTTATTCATTTGTTTTGAATAGATAATACATAATTCAAACTGTATAGAATTCCTAAAGGGAAAGACAAATGTCCCCTACACCACTCCTGCCCTAGATATAGCCACTGGTAACTCTGTGCATGTGTGTGCGTGTCCCCCTCCATGTCCCCATCCTTCCAGAAGTACTCTGCATCTATAAGTGCAAATGTAAATATTGTTTTCTTAAACAAATGCTCACTTGTAATACATAGTGTTCTGCAACTTGCTTTTGTCTACTTAACAACATATTTTTTCACTTATTTAAATTTAAGTAGACCTGTTGGCTAGTGGCCACTATATTGCACAGCATAACTATAACTTTGTTCTTTTTTTTTTTTTTTTTTTTTTTTGCTGTACGCGGGCCTCTCACTGTTGTGGCCTCTCCCATTGCGGAGCACAGGCTCAGCGGCCATGGCTCACGGGCCTAGCTTCTCTGCAGCATGTGGGATCTTCCCGGACCAGGGCACAAACCCGTGTCCCCTGCATCGGCAGGTGGACTCTCAACCACTGCGCCACCAGGGAAGCCCTAACTTTGTTCTTTTTTAACACAGAAGTATCTGTCTGGAAACCTTCTTTGATGTTGGTGTCTCCATGTTGGACCTTTTCTAGTCTTTGGCCTGCTCTACTTCTTACTTTACTCTTCCTTGATGACCTCAGCCTGAGGTGATTTGGACAGGACAAGACCTGCTTGAAATATTATATCCTGGCCCTTTACTTTTTGTTCTTTGAAGTCTTTGGAGGGACTTCTACCCCTCCAGATTGCATTTTCATTCTGTCCACCTCCCTTCTCTTCCTCCTGTCATGGCACATGTCAGTGGGATGAAGTTCTCTTTATATAATAAAGCTGTGAGGAATCTGGAGGTCATCTGAGCCATTCCCCATCTTCAGCCCCCACTACCACTCATGTTTCCGCCCATTCTTTGCATCATGGCTTGCCGACTTTGTCTTTACACACTGCTTTGATAGCAATATTCCATTTTCTCCTGGGCCTTCTTACTTCCGTAAACCCTTGAAATTAGATTGGCATTCACTAAACTAGGGATCAGAACTAATAATCTTATCTGGTGAGAAAGCCAGGGGCTCCAAGCCACACATTTGTTCTTCAGACTGTCCCACATCTCTTAAATGCATGTAAAACCCTTAACACAGTGCTTGACACACAATTCAGTAAATGGTGGTAGTAATTATTTACTTATTCTCAGGATTAACTGAAAACTTCCTGATCTATATCTTCAGCCTTTACCTCTCTCTTGAGCTTCATGCTCCTGGATCTCACTGCTACTGAGCTCATTATCTCATCCTCCAAACCTGTAATATTTTCTGTGTTCCTTAACATAGCTGGTATCACCACCATTATTCCGTCACTCAACCCAGAAGTCTAGGGTCATCCTTAAAAATATTTCCAATTCCCCACAACCTGTTGATCACTTTGTTTCATTTTACCTACCAATTTGTTGTTTCCTAAGTCTGTCTCTTTTACTAGACCATTGTCCTGGTAGTGGTCACTCTTCCTCCAGTCTTGCATCCCCTAAGTCCATTCTATTTTTTGTTGCAGCGTGAAGTTCCCCAGTTTACACTCTGTATGTAAAGCATTTTGGGGTTCCACACTGTGTACAGGATAAGAGTCAGGCCTTAGCAGAGCCTTTAAGATTCTTCTAAACTGGTCCCTGCCCTCTTATTTTGTATTCCAGCAACTGCAGGTAGCTTTTCATCCCCTGACTGCACCATACTGCCTCTGTCTCTTGGGAACATTTGTTTCTTTTTCTGTTTGACTAATTTCTGCTCATCCATCTTGATTCAGCTCAGGCATCACCCCCTTTAGGAGGCTGTGGATTTGAATGATGTAGGAATCTGTTTCACCGATAGGCTACAGTATTATAGACTAGGATTGTAGATTAGCACTGGCAGAGAACATATAGGTCGTTGAACTGAATACACTATTTTAAAAATTTTATTTTGTTGACGTATAGTTGATTTACAGTGTTGTGTTAATTTCTGCTGTACAACAAAGTGATTCAATTATATATACTTTTTCATACTCTTTTTTCATACTCTTTTCCGTTATGGTTTACCACAGTATACTGGATATAGTAGGACGTTGTTGTTTATCCATTCTATATATAATAGTTTGCATCTGCCAATCCCAAATTCCCAATCCATCCACCACCCCCCCTTGGCAGCCACAAGTCTGTTTTCCATGTTTGTGTTTCTGTTTCATAGATGAGTTCATTTGTGTCATATTTTAGATGGCACATGTAAGTGATATCATATGGTATTTGTCTTTCTCTTTCTGACTTACTTCACTTACTGAATACACCCTTCTTTACAGAGTGGGAAATGACTAGGTTTCTTAGTAAGAAAGAGATCTGAGATTTGAACCTGTCTTCTGATACTGCTGAAGCCACTCCCAGGTGCAACATGCTTTCTATTATGCCCTGCTATTAAATCCACCCCACAGCAAGCTCTGTTATGGAACAAGTGGTAGTAGTTCATATTTTGAGGGATCAAGATGGAAGTAGCCACAATGATAGCTTGGGAACTGCAGGAAATTTCTGACCCTTAGGACCTTTTGTTTTCATCTCCTGGAAGGAGGAAGCATCTAGGCTACAGCACACAAGTATGTATGTGCTCGTGTGCAGTGCAGGTAGGGAGGGGTATGTGTAGAAGACTGGGAGGTGGGGAGTTGGGATCAAAGTGCATCCCTTGGCACCTGCTTTGGAAGTCAGTCTTAGAGAACAGCCCAAACAGGCCTTTACCATGCTTAGTCTCTGCAAGCAAACTGGTTTTCCTTATACTGAAGGCACAACCAAAATATGTTCTGTATTTTTCCTAGCTTTTAGGATGATGGAAAAAGTTTGTTACAACAGTGAAATAAAAAAAACATGGTTAACTCTTTCAGGTTCACAGAAATGGACATGCATTATTAGTCCAGCACACCACTAACTTGATTTCATTTCATGCCAGTACTGAACTGTTGAACTGTTTGTTTTTTTAAACAGGAGTCCCAGCTTGTAGCTGGTGTTGCATTCAAGAAGACTTTCTCTTATGCTGGGTTTGAAATGCAACCCAAAAAGTACCATAATCCAATGATTGCCCTTTTAAATGTTGAGCTCGAGCTGAAAGCTGAGAAGGATAATGCGGAAATCAGAGTCCACACAGTTGAGGTAGGCCCTACCATCTGGCAGTGGCATGGAAATGGGCAACATTCTGGGCCATAGCTAGCCTTGGGCCTTTGTGGCCATCTTGGGCTTAGCTTTGTTTCTCAGGTACCTTATGGGCTCCTTTCTCCTCCTATCCCCCTAAATATTAATGTCTAAATACTGGGTCCACTTCTTTTCTCACTCTGTGCTCTCTCTCAGTGACCTGGACCTGAGGAGGTTTGGATAGGGCAAACATGCTGAAATATTATCCTCTGGCCCCAGGGAAGGGGCTTGCAGGGGCCTCTTAGCTATATAGTGAGCCCAGTATTTTGATTCCTCTTATTTGGGCAGATGTGAACTCTGCCCTTTCTATACTGGGGCCTGTGTTGCAGGGACAGGTGTGCTGCCAACATTGATATCACCAAGGCTGTCTCTGGAGGTAGCAGTGTCACCCAGCTATAAGCAAGTATTCTTGGAAAATGTGTCCCCGACACAGAATGGCCTTTGGGGGAAAGGGTCTTGTCATTGGTAACTCCATGGGTGCAGTGCCTCAGAGGAGCTAGAACTTAGCCAGGCTAAAGTATGTCTCACACCGTAGCAAGTGCTAGCTCTGGAGTAGCTCCCAGTCCTGGAGTTACTTTCTGCCTTTGTGTTTGAAAGTTTTAGGTGATTCCTAAGTTACATTATAGGGTCCTTGTATATTTGGACTGAGAGGAGGCTATTCTCTTTACCCCTGTTAATTCCCAAATAAATCAGTATATTTTATTTGGCGGGAGAGTGTTATATTTTAACACACCATATAGGCTAACCTCCACCCCAAAGCACCCTCATCCTTCATACCATATAGGCTAACTTCCACCACAAAGCATCCTTATCCTTTTCTGGGTCTCTTCAGGATTATCAGGCAATTGTTGATGCTGAATGGAACATTCTTTATGACAAATTAGAGAGGATCCATCACTCCGGAGCCAAAGTCGTCTTGTCCAAACTCCCCATTGGGGACGTGGCCACCCAGTACTTTGCTGACAGGGACATGTTCTGTGCTGGCCGAGTGCCAGAGGAGGATCTGAAGAGGACAATGATGGTAACCAAACTTTCACAGGCTGCTTCTTGGTCTTTGTGGCCCCAGGGGGGTTTTCACTTACCCCTGGTGTACTGGAGTGGTTGGTATGTGAATCTAGAACTGTCTTCTTAACTCTTTTTGCCATGAAACACTCCAGTTCCAGTGTGTATGTGCTCAGTATACAAGAGTTAATCTAACCAAACAAGTGAGGGAAGCTGATTTGTAAGGAAACCTAGCAGTAGGGCTATGATTAGCTGGCTAAACTCCAGTCTGGATGTTTCCGGCCAGGTTTCCTCCCTTCTTGAGCATCTCACCAAAGATGCTTCAGGTGTAAAGCACTGCTCCTGACTTCAGTCACTGGGCCCAAAGCACCCTAGTTTAGGGGAGGGGGTATTGGGTGAAACAAAGGGTCACCATCTCCTTTTAACCAGGCTTGTTTGCCCTTCGTGTGTCTTAGTTCTGTTTTGTTTTCTCCTCTTCTAGAGGGAGCCTGGAGGTCAGGGTGAGAGTGGGTCGTCCAGTGAGGAGAGCTCCGGGGCACCATGGCAGTCTAACATGGGAATTGGCTTTAAGACTAAGTGGCAGGAAGCTCACTTCTGGCCTCGTGTGAGCCTTCACTGCTAGATGATGTTGTCTTGTGTTCCTCAGGCTTGCGGAGGCTCCATCCAGACCAGTGTGAACGCTCTGTCATCAGATGTTCTGGGCCGCTGCCAGGTCTTTGAAGAGACCCAGATTGGAGGCGAGAGGTGAGCAGTAGGCCTGGGCCCCCTGTTTGCTTAGCTCACGAGACTTGCCTGATGACCTTCTGCCATCTTTGGGGTGTGGTGTATATATAGCACATGCTATTCTCTTCTGAGGTTTTATATCTCTTGGGGCATAAAGAGCTCAGATATATAGACTGTTTTGGGAGGGAAGAAGATCAAGTTGGGTCTAAAGTCTGATTCCACAATCTTTTATGCCCCTGTGGTACAGCCCTAGACCTTCCCAAGAACATGTCTTTAAGAGTGGGCTTGGAGAACCTTAGTGAGGAACAGAAGAGCAGCTGCTGAGTGTTGGGAGGACGTGGTGAGGTTAGAACATAGCGGGTTGGCAGCAGAAAGGAGTTCACAAGTATGATTTGACCCTGGGTGTAGGTACAATTTCTTCAAAGGCTGCCCCAAGGCCAAGACTTGTACTATCATCCTCCGTGGTGGCGCTGAGCAGTTTATGGAGGAGACAGAGCGGTCCCTGCACGACGCCATCATGATTGTCAGAAGGGCCATCAAGGTACTAGGCTGGGAGCTTCTAGCCTACACAGCTCACTCTGCCTCTTGAGCCGATGAGACCCTGGATTTGTGTGGTGATTCCTTCCCTGTATAACCTGTCCTTCCATGTGGGGCACGTGGGCCCTGATTTGTCTCACAGATGATAAACAGCCTCAGTCTCTCAAGTCGTGCTGCTTAAAAGCTAAGACTTGTTCTTGTGAGCAGCTGTGGAGCTGATGGAGTCAGCCATCCCAGGGATTGTGCCAGTGCCCTCAAGCTGCAGGTGACCTTGAAGATGGTCAGAAACCATAAGGTTCACCAGATTGAACTTGGGATGAGCTAGACACGGTCCATGCCTGGGCTTCCTGGGGCTTGGGCTGAGGGAGGGAATGTGGAACCAGCCCTCTTTCTGGGCTAGAGGGCCTATTGACTGAACGGCCCAATTTGGCCATGGCTGGAGCTTAGACCATGGGACCCCTTGCATTTAGTGGTGGGTCTGGTCTCTGCAGAATGATTCAGTGGTGGCTGGTGGCGGCGCCATTGAGATGGAGCTCTCCAAGTACCTGCGAGATTACTCAAGGACCATTCCAGGAAAACAGCAGCTATTGATTGGGGCCTATGCCAAGGCATTGGAAATTATCCCACGCCAGCTGTGTGACAATGCTGGCTTTGATGCCACAAACATCCTCAACAAGCTGCGGGCTCGGCACGCCCAGGTGGGTTATTCCTCTCCTCCGGGTCCAGGGACTGGGTGGACGGGGCTAGATTCTGAGTGTGTGTTGTGCTTACTCAAGCTCTGTGTGGCCAGCCCAGGTGATAGTGCTGGAACCAAACCCAATACCAACTGCCTGCCTCCTCTGAGGTCAGAAGGAAAGACCAGTGCTGGGACTGGCAGTTCCAGGATTTGTTCAGTGCTGCTTCCAAGAGTCTGATCACCCCTCACGGTGCAGTGAGAGTAACCAAAGGAAACTTGTGGCCTCCTGCCTGGAAGCATATACCATATGTACTGGGTTCCTTGGTGGGGAAGCACTCCAGGGCCCTGCTGACAGCAGTCGAACCATGGCTCTACCACCTCCAAGTTGTGATCTCTCTGAGAATTTAATTTGTTCACCTGCTGTTTAGCAAATACTCGTTTAGAGATGTTTCTTAAATGCTGTCTGTTAAATGCTCAGTGTGGTGACAGCAGCATTAAGTGAGTGACTTAGCTTCTGACTTGTATTAGAACTTGAAGTAAGTCACTCTCTGTGTCTGTTTCCTTGTCTGTAAAATCGGGACTAATGGAAGCAGTGAGATGATGAAATGAGATAGGGGATTGGAAAGTGTTCCTCTTGAGAAGCCTGGTTTGACATACACAGTCCTCAGGTGACCTGAGGACGAGGCCTCCCTAAAAGCCAGCAGCTTGCCTAGGAGAGGTCCCGGAGGTCTTCTGTGGTCAGCACTTCTCAGGTTGGGGGTTGGGGAGGAGTGGGAAGAGGCTTCCAGGCTCCTGTTGTGATGCCACCTTCCTCAGGGAGATGCCAGCGGGTTCAGAGAGCCTGAAGATTCCTAACAATCCGAGTTGTTCAGAGGATGTGCAAGAAGAAATTTGAGAGCAGTTCCATATCACTTTCCCTCTTTTTCTGCTCTTTTAGGGGGGCATGTGGTATGGCGTGGACATCAACAATGAGGACATTGCTGACAACTTTGAGGCCTTCGTGTGGGAGCCGGCCATGGTGCGGATCAACGCCCTGACTGCAGCCTCTGAGGCCGCGTGCCTTATCGTGTCCGTAGATGAAACCATCAAGAACCCTCGCTCAACAGTGGATGCTCCCCCAGCTGCTGGCCGGGGCCGAGGTCGTGGCCACCTCCATTGAGAGGCACCCCAGCTCTCACCGCAGGCTGCCTGCAGGCAGTGCTTACTCTGTCTTGGTGAAATGGTATTATAAGGAAGGGGTAGTATTTGGACCACTCTGTTCTCACTGGAGGTTATTTAAATAAAACTTAAAAGACTTAGAATTCATTTTGCAAATTATTTGGGCACAGGAGTTGTACTCATAAATGTCTTGACTGCAGCTCAGAATTGTAGCTTTATATGTACTCACCCAATAGGTAGAAAAGAGAAAATCATCTTCCCTCTTGGGCTGAGTCCTCCACAGCCTCTACTCATTGTTAGGCAGAGTGTAGGGCCACTCTCCCAGGGGGAGGAGCTCCACCTGAGTGGCCCCTGTCTGGAAGTTGAGCTTGGGTTGCTTTCTCAGTCCTAGCAGTGGCTGGGAGGTGTGGAGCTGCTTCCTTTTCTTCTGACATCACCTTATTTAGCCCTGGCCTCGCCTGGCTCTGCTCCCAGGGTTTCTCTGGGTTTGAGTTAAATGCATTACATGACCTTGTCTACCCCTTCTACTTCCGTATTCTTTTGGCTCAGTCTTTTCATCCCTCTTTCTTTCAAGATGTTGAGGGCTTTCGGAGGAATGTTTCAGAGAGGACAGATCATTTCAAAACTCTTGTGACTTCTTGGAAGTAAGTCCATTGAGGAGGAAGCTGAAGGAGCCACCCGGTCTTCTCAGTTCAGCCACCAGTGGTCCTTTCTGCCTTCTTCTGACCAGTGGAAGTTTAGAACGGCCAGCACAGATAAAATCAGCAGTCGAACTGCCTCCTTGTTTATTGCTAGTTCTGAGAGTTGGCCTGCAGCTACCTGTAATTAATAGGAAGCTTCTGCTCCCTAAATCTGGGAAGTGATTTTTTAAAAAATCTCTGCGTTCCAGCCAAGTCAGATGAACTCAGAAGCAGAACGGGGGTGGTGGCAGGTCCAGACTTCGGAGTTTGGCATCCCTCCTAACTTGATGGTCTGTAAGTAAATTTTTTTCAGCTGTTCTACCTGTATAACGGTAATAGCTGACTCATAGTTGTGGGGATAAGTGCTCATCTACTTGTTTGATGCTAGAGCCACACAGTTTAAGCCTAAACACCTGTTCTTTTTTCTGATTTTTAAATGTTTCAAGACCTGAGTAATCAACTCAGTGGGGCAACCCCATTTTGTAAAATGGGAGAGTTGAGCCAGACCATGATGGGGAGCTGGTCTCCATCAGTCCAAAGTCGGACTGGCCAGAGCATCCTGAGGTTACCAAGCCAGAGAGGGGATGGGCAAGTGTATGCTGTTCCTGCTATATTTGTGCTGGGGTTGCCCTTAAAGATGGCTTCTCCTGGCTGAGAGTCAGAAAGGAAACCCTGAGGCTCTTTCTATCTCCCTGCACACACTGAAAGCTATGGCATGGTCAGTAACTGCATGGCCTTCCTCCAGCCACGATGTCTGCTGTCCTGAGACAGGTCTTCCTAACGCTTCAGTTCACCTCACTGATGCCATTCATCCACCTCCTTCCTACCTCAGTGCATTTCAGCTGAAGGAATGTTTGGTGACAGACTTGCAAATGTGGCCGCCTACCATTTACTTCCCTGAGGCAGATATGATTCCAGTTTCACCATCTTTTATTGGATACAGAGCCACAAATTCTGATGCCCATTTGAGTCCTTTTAAATACATACGCTCGGGTACATTCAGCAAAGGGCATCTATGGGTGATGTGGAACAAAGTGCTGGGATGGTGATGCCTGGGTGGGGCAGAAAAGTGGGGCCAGGGAAGGCCCCCTGGGGGCTGGAGGTACTGGCACCACTTCAGAAACAAAACCAAAAAAATGCTCTCCACCCCTCTGCCTGATGTGCTTGGGGTGAGGGAAGCTCCCTTGTCACAGCTCAGGCCCACCGCAGCCTGGCTGTGCAGGGAAGGCAGGGCCTGGGGCCAGTTATGGAGGTCCCCGCCAGCAGGGCTCACTAGAGCCAGGCCTACTGGCACCAGCCATGAGGCGAGTCTGCCCCTGCATGCAAGACCCCTGCCAGGGCAAAGCTGAGGCCTGGGGCCCTGCCGGCAGTGGCAGACAAGGCTCGGACTTGTGGCGGGGAAGCCTGCCTGATTGTCGGGGCAGTCTTGGGACTGGCCAGGGTCCCAAGGGGTTGGGGTCAGACTAGGAGCTGGTTGCCTTAGTTGGCCCTGGTATTCTGATCTTCACCCAATCCTAAACCTTATCCTCAGGCAAGGCTGTAGATGAACACACTTGTCCGGGAATAAATACACACACGATACACAGCAATATGTACAGAAATGGGGCCTGGGACAAGGCTGGGTGAGAAAGCACAGCCACCAGGGGTAAAAAGAGAAGTGCTAGGCCCCTGGGGGAGGGAAGTTCCACTCCTCAGGGACTGATGGGCTGGGACAGATCCCACTGGTATGAGTTAACTCCTCTGGGCACTTGGGCCCTGCACCCAGTCACCATCTCTCCTGTTTTCACCCCAAGTCCACCAGGAACTGGGTCTTTGGCACCAATAGTCCCTCTGGAAAGATCTTCAACTTAGTGCCCAAGAGGGACTGGGGCATGGGCAGCTCCCCACCGGCAGCCCAGAGGACTAGAGACCAGGACCAGGGGGACAGGCAGGACCCAAAGGCAAAGGACAGAGTCAAACCTTGGAGCAGCAGGCCTTGGGAAGGAGGTGGCGCTTTTTTTTTTTTTTTTCCAGCAATTGCTGAGGGACTGGCTCAAACTCCACTCTCATGGGACTAGGAAAACATGAGCTGCCTTGGTCCTTAGGTGGTCTCCTGGCCAGTGAAAAGCCATGGTTCTGGGCAGCCCACTTTCTCTCCCTCAGGGATGCAGATACAGCATCTCCTTTGTTCTCTGCCAGTGCTGTGGGGAGGCAGCCTGAATAAAGCACGATATACTCAAGCCAAATACCCCAAGCCTCCCAGGCGCTGGGCTGGCAAGGAAAGGTGGTAAGGACACCAAGTGGCCATCACCCATGGGGCCTCTGCACATGCTGGGACCCCTGGAGCAGGGCCTGTGTTGGTTTGCTCTCACAGATACTCCTCTTTTGCATCTCATCAGGTGTGAGATGTGGAAGAGGGCTCTCCTGTGGGTGAGTGAAGGATAAGGTGCTCCTAGGGACGGCTAGGCCCTCCATCCCTGTTTGCCATCTTCAGGCCCAGCTGTGTGCTTGCCAGAGAAGTGATCAAGTGAACAAAAGCTCTCCACTCAGCTGCAGGGCTCATCCCCCTGAGGCAAAAACAGCATCAAGCTGGTGGGGAGCCCGCAAACCCACCAGTTCTCAGGGCAGATATGAAGGCCAGGGCACGCAAGTCTGTCAGCCCCAGGTGTGCAGCGGTACAGGCTGTGACCCATCGTTCCCATGGGCAGAGGCTTGGACCTGTGCAATATGCACCCCACACAGCCCTCACACACTCAGCTAGAAAATACAGGGCGGGGGGCTTGGCGGGTTTCCCGGAAACAGCCCAACTTGTTGAGAGGCAAACTTCCCACCAGCAGGAGAGGGGAGTCTTGTTCACTCTGCTGCCCCAGTGCTGGTGGTGCTTGGTGCTACTGCACAGAAGAAACCTACAACAACCGTCAGGCCTTTCAGCACCACCTTTCTCCCACTCAAGCCTGCTGCCTGTGCACCCTGACCTTTCCCAGAACTGATGCCAGGCATTCCAGCGGGCATCTTCCCAGGGAGAAATTGCCCAAAGCCTTGTATTCAGGGATGGAGGCTACCTAGGGCAGAAAAAGCCCCTCAGTAGGACAGGCTCGGGCCAAGCGGGGTATCCCTTTGTGCTTTGTCCAGGAGACATCCTGGGGTCACAGGGAGCAGGGGCTACGGAGGGAGGATGCAGTTGGCAAAGCAGAACAGACACACCCAGGGCAACCAGGCCAAGTGGACTTCCACCTTCCTTCCAGGCCCCAGAACAGAGGAAAGTTGTGCTTCTCCTTCGTGACTCCTGGGGACAGGGCTGGGGAGGTTAAGAGCCAATGGAACCAGCTGCTCTGGGGTGGGGATGCCACACAGCCAAGGCTTCATGCAGGACTGGACAGGGAGTTGCCAACATGCCACCCTTGGTATTTGGGGTCTTCAAAGGGCAGGGCCCAAACAAGCCACAGGAGGAAAATCATCAACCATGAAAACAGCCAGGACATAGCTGAGTAGGGAGCCAGGAGAGCTGGGTACACTTTTGATCCTGTGGGGTCGCAGCTCTAGAGGCCTCGTTGCAGGGTAACCCAGAGCGGGGTTGATGTCCGTGCCAGGTTGTGGCATTAAGTTGGGTTTCTGGAAAGGACTGCGAAACTAGAGGAGCCCAGCCCCAGCCAGAACCAGTGGCCTAATGATTAGGGCTGAAAGCCCACCCTGTAACAGGAGAGAAGGACCTAGATCAATGTTTGAAAGAACTTTCCAAATGAAGGTTGGCAGGACCCACGGCCTTTGCGCCACTGTGGGAGTCCTGAGAGGCAGAACTGGGGAGACCTGAGTCTTTAGAGCCATAGTGCCAGGACCTAGCCCTCTGGGAACTGTGCAAGGGTCGGTGAAAGCCCCCACTTGCATTTTAAGCCAGTGGTTCTGGCTCAGGTCCCAGCACTGCCCCTGGCAGAAGACCCCCAACACAGCCCTCAGCCTGTGGGGCCAGTGGAGATTGAGGAGGGAGGCAAGTCCAGTGAGTGGGGGGCTCTTCCTCTTTCTTGGCCCCATGGGTCTGGCTCCCTACCAAAGCCACATCTTCAAGCAAGCTAGCCAGACGAGGAAGCAAACTAAACCACTCTCCTTCCGGACTCCTCCAGGCCCTAGCACAGAGCGTGGGCAGCCTAGTGATTCCCTCTCACGTAGCCTTGGGGACCCCAAAACCATCAGATTCCTGCCCAAGCACCCGGATTAAAGTACATTCCTTGAGGACAGGAACTGCTTCTCGCTGCTGACACCGTTTCCCAGAGGCTCAGGATTGGTGGAATTTATAGAAACATGCACCTTTTAGCTCTGAATTTAGTTCTGGTGTGTCGTGGGTATGTGGTGGCTGGGAGGGATCCTGTCTTTTCTCCAGCAATAAAAACTCGAAGTCTTCTCTACCTTGGGAGGGGTGGTCTCGATGTCCTGGGGAGAAGTTCTGGACGAACGTCTTGCCCTTCCACACCCACCCCACTACCTCGCTGCACCCCTACCTCTCACTTTCGGCTGGCCGCATCCCCAGACCCCTAGGGTTATCCCTGGAAAATACGGACACAGAGCCCTGGCGGGCTGCCTGGAGGGGGTGCCCCACAGAAGGCTGGGACACGGCAGGGGGAAGAGAAGAGCCCTCCTTGCCAAGTCCGAGCTGCCTTGTGGAGCAACCCTCTGGCCTGGAGCTTAACACAGGCTCCTGACCAGCAGGCTGGGCCTCACAAAGGGGAGGCCTGCCCCAGCAGCCCGAGCGGCCGAGGTGCCACTGGTGGTTATTGCAGATCCTCAGGGCGATGACACCACGTGCTGGTGTGACTCAGCTCTTCGCTGACTGGGCCCAGAAGGCTGCTCCAGCTGGGGTTGGGGTGGGAGTCGGGGGACAGCTGTCCAAGCCCCTGGCCTGGAGAGGCAGTGCTCAGGGTCAGGCCTGTTGCTCCACTGTCCCAGCAGGACAGGAGACTGACAACCCCTCCCCGGAAGCCAGGGATAACACTAGGCCTCCAAAGGTCTAGTACCAATCAGGGTCCCTCTGGAGGTCCAAAGAGAGTGCCCTGGTGTGGGGCTGGCAGGGGCCCTGCCGCCCCCCACCCGGGTTAGCAGCCGCCTTCCACCTTGATGTGCAGGATCTTAGAGAAGCCGGGCCTCCGCCGTAGGGCCTGCAGACCAAACCTGCGTTAGTTCCCCTCAGGGCAGACAGGTGGAGCCCTCCCTTCAAACACCCAGGTCACCAACCCCAACCTAGGGATGCCACTGGGGGTCTTGGGCAGCCTCAGAGACAGCTGCTCACCTGGAGTTTTGTCACCATGTCCTCAAACAGCTTCTGGGCCTCAGGGCTGCTGGGCTCTTTGAAATAATCAGCAATCCCAATCTGGAGCACGATGGACTTGAGGTTCCGGCAGATGCCTGGGAAAAGGTAAGGTGCGGGCTCAGGTCTGGGCAATGGGGCTGTCTTCTCTCCTCTTACTGATTAACAGACTCAGAACCCTCTGAGAGACAATCGCGTGCCAGGCACCGGGAGCAGATCCATGCTGGCCCGGGCTCAACTGGGCAAGGGGAGAAGGTGGAGGGTGAGGTCAAAGAGCAGAGGCTGTGGTGGACTCTGGGAGGACGAGTGGACAATAGCCAGCCGCGCAGGGGCTCTAGCAGCTTCCCTGGCACAGGGGACCGCTGTGCTCTGGTCTGGGCATGTGGAAATGAATTACAAGGACGGAGTGGCTGAGGTTAGGCTGACGGATCTCGGCTGGAGCACTGGAAGAGGGGAGGCAGGGAACAAATAAGCGGGGAGCAGAGGGCTTAAGGGACTGCACATTGCCATGAAGTCAGGGGAGGAGGAGCAAAAAGGTCAGGAGGCTGAGAGGATTCTAAAGGTTATGATTTTGGAGGCCAAGCAGTTAGTTCTGGTGGTCAGTCCAGGGCGGGGCGCTGAGGCTGAAGTGGGGGAAGAAGAGGATCCTGGAGATAAGAAGGTCAAGGAACCTTCAGTGCTCAGGACGTGAGGTCCTGCCAGGGGCCAAATGGTCCCGGATGATGGTCTACCCTTGGGCGTGTGCAGCCCCAGCTGGGCACCTGTGTCCTTAATGAAGGTGGAGGAATGACTGGGACGGGAGTGGGGGCTGGAGGGAGGCAGGGGCGAGCGGAGGCGTGTGTGTGAGCCCCCTGAGAACTGTTCTAGGGGGCTCACACACATTATCTCATTCGGTTTAGAAGTCAGCTTAAAAGATGGGGATACAGAACCCAAGAGAAGTACAGTAATTTGCCCAAAGTCACACAGCTAATAATCAGTATAGAGCCAGAACTGAGACCTAGGTCAGCCAGTTCCAGAACCCATCTGTTCTGCCTTTGCCCTTGGCTGGAGGCTCGTGTGGGGGTAGATGGTAGATGGTGCTGAACAGCTCATGCCTCCAACGTGGACAGAGCACAAGGCAATACATATCCACTGAACTGGACCATTTGGGTCAGATGCTGGCAGGCCTTAAATGCCACACTGGCCTCAGAAGGCACTGGTGGCAAAGCCAGGACTAGAACCCTGGGCAATCTGACCCCCGTGCTGGTGTTTGCTGACTAGGAGCGAGAGGGAGTCGGTTATACTACTTGCTGACAAGACGTAGTAAGAGGCAACAGTGGGACCCCACCCCACACTCTCCATCACTCACTGTTGAAATGCAGCAGGGCCTTGGGGGTGACAGGGGTGGCCGTGAGCACCAACATCTCCAGTCCCTTCAGGCCTTCCCGGCAGACCTCAGCCGCCACCTCTTGAGTGATCTCCGACACGTGGTCCAGCTCCAGGACCTGCAGTCGCATGCAGTTTCTCGCTAGGAAGAGGGAAGAAGAGGCAAGGTCCTGCTGACAAACACCCCAGGTCACCTCCTGCCACCACCCAGGCTGCAGCCCCGAGTCCCTCTGGGATTTCAGCGTTGCATCCATGCCTGCTTCCCATCACCCCCTACCCCAGTCCCAAGGAAAGACTCACCGAGTGATGCCAGGCCCTGAACCCCACAGCCGGCACCCCCGACCCCCAGGGCCCGGAGGTGGGGCCAACAGCGACCGATCATCTGTAGGCAGCGGTTACTGAAGCGCGTGGGCTGCTGGCTGGAGAACAGGGTGGACGGAGGGCTGTCAGGGAAGCCCCCGGCTGCAAGATACCCTAAGCCTGCTCCTCTGTCAGGACCCGCCCCTCAAAGGCGAGGCCCCATCAACCACCCAGCTGTTCAAGTCAGAAACCTGAGATCTTCCCTGACTCCTCCTCCCTCACCTCCTGCCAAGACCTGCAGATTCTGATTCCTGAATAACTCTTCAACCCACAGTTCAGACCACCATCCATATTCATCTGAGTATACAACTAGTCTCTCTGCCAGTTCATCCAGCGGCTGCTGACAGCCAGCCACTCACTCCCATATCCTTTCACTCAGTCATTCAACAAAAGCTCCTCAAGTGCCTGTCATGACCAAGAACAACTGAGCTGGGCCCTGGGGACACAGTGGTGACACAGAGACATGGTCCCTGCCTCCAAGAGGTGGGCAGTGGAGGGGATGACATAGAACATTCCTAGTCTGATGTCATCCCGTTTTTTAAAGTGGCTTCCCAGTGCTTTCTAGACAAAATGCAAACATCTAAAACCCCTTAGGCAAGGCCTTCTGACCTTGGCCCAAACCTTCCTTTCCACACTCATTGCTCGCTGGGCCCTGCCCACCACTCACACCACACTTGCTCCTTCCCTGAACACTTCATCACTTAACAATCGCCCAGCATCTGCCCCGTGCTCAGTACCAGGGATATAGAAATGGACATTCACAGCCTCTGCCCTGAGAAACACGAAATCTGGCGTAGACTGAAATATAGAGAAATTATTGTAAAATGGACTACAGCAGGGGCCAGGACAAGGTGCAAGAGGAATGGAGACAGGGGAGCAGTGACAAATTCTACCAGGGTGTTAGTGACAGGACACTGGGGGACCCAAAAGGAGGTGTCACGTGGAGAGGGGCTTGCAGGGCAGGCACAGGGAGTGAAAAAGCCCGGTATGTTTGAGGAATTCCAAGTAACGCGATGAATGATCTCACACCCTGGATTCTCGGCAAACCAGCTCTTTTGTACGTTATACAATCACCTCCCTGAACTGCCTTTCACGTGCCAAACAAACCTGGCTATTTCCAGCTAGTGTGGGAAACAGCCCACTGTGAGCTCTGCAGCCTTTATGCACACATCTCATTTGAGCCACCTATAGTCCTAATAAGATCGACAGATCAAATACCACCCTCACTTTACAGTTGAGAAACTAAGGCACGACTGGGTAGCCCAAAGTCACGCTGCTAGCCGGCCAGGACAAGATCCCAAGTCTGATTCTGAAGCCCTGCTCCTGTCGCCTAAAGACACAGACTGATGAATGTGAATCTGTCACCCCAAACTGCATATGAAATGGGCCCAGATCTGCTCAGTCCTCAGCCCCACACCCAGCCCCAACCCTGCCCGGGCTCACCAGGGGTGAAGTGGCGCCACCTGGAGGGAGACAATCTCTCTGCAGCCTGCGCCCAGGGCCCAAATGACCTCATGGCCCACCGGGTCTGTGGCGCTTCTGTTGAAAAGACAAAGCTGGGGCCACCAACTCTGGTGGCCTCTGCTCTTCTCCCTTGGGCCATAGAGCTCTTGGGTCCCTTTGCCCGAGAGCCCTGGGGGAAGGGTATGCAGAGCCCAGGGATCCTTGGGGCCCGAGGCCTTGCTTCTTGCAGTGTGGACCCACCTGTAGGTGACAGCCTGCAGGGCACGGCAGTAGCAGCTGGCCAGCCAGAGCGAACGGTCAGTGAGGACGTTGGGACAGTGGGAGATGCGCAGGATCAGCAGATTCCCCCCGGCTGCCTTCAGCAGAGACTCTAGCCCTGCTTCCAGACAGCCCCTGGGGATAGCCAAGAGGTCAGGGCACTGTTTATGGCCAGCTCCTCCTCTGGGAAGCATCCCGACATCACTCTGGGTCTGCAGCCCAGAAGCAATCCCCGCCCACCCACCGTGGCCTCACCGGGTACTCCGGGCATACTCCTCTTTGCTCTCCTTCTTGCCCCTCTGCCGGGGCTTCAGGTTCTGCAGTGTCAGCGAGTGGGCCTGGGTGCACCACTGAGCCAGCATTGCCAAGAACTGCAGGGAGAGAGGGGTTACCTGGGGATGAGGGGATCTGAGTTTGGTTGGCTTGGAGGTGGACCAGCGCCAGGATAGGAGGCCCCACGAGAGCATTTTGGGGAGTCAGGTTGGAGCTGGGGTGCTGTAAAAGGTTGCAAGGACCAGACCTTGCAGGGCCAGACTCTGCCAGGGAAAAGGTGGGTTCACAGCAAGGGTGACTGGGAGGGCAGGGCGGCAGACAGGGACAGGCACCTTGGAACAGACGCGGGCATTCTCAAGCAGCACCCGTGTCCAGACGGCAGGGTGGCGGGCCACGAAGCGCCAGTCCCGGCAGACCTCGGCCGCATGTAGCAGTGTGCGCGTGTCCAGGTAGGTGAAGATGCAGAACAGGGCGGCTCGCATCTTGAGGATCTCCGGGCTGATGACCTCATTGGAGCGTGAGGGGCTGCCCCTCTCAGCTCGCCGACCCCGCCCACTGCCTCCCTCAGGGCGGGCTGCACAATACCACGGGGTCAAAGGTCAGTGTGGGGTATGGGTGGGGAGCTGGGGGAGCGTAGGAGCTGCAGGAGGAATGGGCATGACAGAACCATGCCAGGAGACCAGCAACTTGGGAGGAGGGACAAAGGGCCTCTGCTTCCCCCTCCTCTGCATCACCCTCATTCCTAATTTTACAAATTAGAAAAAGGTGGCCCTTCCTCAAAGGGAACTTTCTTTTTAAGATCATATATCATCACATAGTCCAAAGTCATCCCCTAGATGAGGTGACTGAGTCAAGGTTGGAGAAGGAAGGGGCTTGGATAGAAACCCTGCATCTGTGAACAGAATGCAGGTGAGAGGTTGCCCAGAGCAGTCACTGAGGCACAGCCATGCACCCTGACCTGAACTCTCCAGCCTCCTGACCCTGACCCTGACCCACTCACATATGCACACGGCTTTGTGTGGATACAGGAGAGGGTTCGCCCTGCTGTCCCCAGGCTTCAGTTTGAACACTCAACTCCTCTCCTGTGAATGTCATGTGAAGGGACCCCCTTTGCTGTGGCATCCTTGTGCAATACCCAACCTGAGTGCCCCTATGCTACAGCACCGTCCTGTCCCAGCAGCTCCTGCTCCAAACTTGCTGGGCCCCGTGCGGGAGGGAGTTTGTCATTCTCATTGTGGGAAGTCTGGGGCAAGGCGAAAGGCGGTGCAGGAGCCCAGGAGATTTACTGCCTCAGCCCTGTGTCCCCTGAGAGCGCCCGGCACCATGGAAAGACTGGCCTCTCAGTCCCCTTCCCAAGACTCACCAGAGAGCCGGCAGCTGCTCAACGGCCCAGCCATAGCAGGCCCAGGGCGGGGGGCATCCGAGGGGCCCTCAGCCTCTGACTCGGTGGTTCGGGAGCCCACATCCGAGACGTCACCTTCCTCCCCCTCCGTGCTGTGTCGGCGAGGTCTGCGCTGCCAGTTCTGGATGGCCTGGCGCCGCAGGCCTGAGCTGCGAGGGGGCTGGGCCCGCTCCAAGCCGCCATTGGCAGCCTGGACCCGTGTGCCCAAGCCCCCGTGGCCACTGTCCTCAGGGGCCCCCTCTTCTGGCCGGGGCAGCTCCAGACTGTCACTGTCATAGCAGCCTGAGCTCTGGGATGCAGCTGGGATGCGACTGCAGGCCCTGGGGTAGGGTGGACCAGATGGTGAGGAGCAAGGGGTCCTAGGCCTGCCTGAACTCCCCATGCCACCCCACCACTGGCCAAGGGCAACCCACCCACCTTACTTTCCAAGAGTCCCCTCTGAGTGTGGAAAGCCAGACAGAGGTGACCCGAGGAGGACAGGGGGAGGAGGAGAAGCCATGGCCCAGATGGGCCAGCCAGCCAGCGGGCCAGTGGATCTTTCCAGGGGGAGGGTGGGCTGTGTGGGGCGGGCCAGGCCCGCGGCTTACCCTGTGCTGGGAGAGGAGCCATGCCGTGACACCGCGTACGTGCTAGGCATGGCCAGGCCCGCGTGGTGTTCTCGCTGTGGGCCCCCAGAGTGGGAGGAAAGGGCAGGGGGGCAGAGGAGGCCAGAGGATGAGAAGGAACAGGAGAAACAGGGTACAAGATGGAGAGAAGGGGTGGGGTGGAGAAGAGAGAAGAAGGAGAACAGTTGGGAAAGATGGACAAGTAGACAGATAGACAGCCCAGAGAAGCAGGCTCACCAGTCCCCTCCCCACACCCATCAAGCACCCCAGACCCCGGCTTGTGGCTCCTGGGCTCTCATTTGCAGGCATGGGCAGAGGCAAACCCCTGCCTGAGGACTGGGGTTGCTGGATGGTATCTCACTACAGCCTCAGGGCTGGCACTTCTGCTGTCAGAGGGGCTCCCCTATTCCTGGCCCCCAGCTTCAGGCCTGGAATCTGCTCATGGGGAAGAGCCAAAGAAGGAAGCACGGAGCATCGTGGGGCGGGGGGTTGTCAGGCCATGTGTGAGGCATGGCTGTTGGGAGTCAGGTGTGCACGTGGAGGAGGGAAGGCAGGTGGGCACTCACCGTCCTGCCTGGGCCCCGGGTACTGGGCCCAGCACCACTTCCCCCACCTCCACGGCCCAGGCTGGCACTGGGCGTGCTGCCACAGCTGCTACTGATGACCTGTAGCTGCCGCTCGGCGCGGTCGGCCCGCTCGAGGAGCTCCTCGATGAACTGCTGCAGCCGCAGCTTGGCGCTGGCCTCCCGCGCCGCCGTCTCCTTCAGGAACTGGTCAATCTGCACCACCTCCCTGGGCCCAGAGCAATCTCTTTACCCCAATGCCTTGGCTTGGCCTGGCTGCCCACCCACCCTCCACAGGAGACCCTGAGCAGTAGGGAGAGACACGGGCACAGCTGGCCGCAGGATCCGCTCGTGGTCACGGGGGTACACACAGAACACACCCAGGAACACTGCCCCACACAACACAACGGCACACACAGAAATGCAAGCGCACGCTCCGAGTCATACACGCACACCCCACCAACCCACCCAGGCCCAAACACACAACCAGACACCGCTGCTCCCCACAGAAATACTCACAGGCGTGCTCAGTCACACACAGCCACCTTCCCTCTCCAGTAACACTCACGGGCACACACTTAACAGTCCACATAGCCCAGCAGACAGCCCCCCACGCTCATGTACACGTACTCATATCCCGTTCATTCACAGGCACACAGTCTGAGGCACAGTCCTACCACCACATTCAAACACACACACTTTCAGAAACATTCTTAGATTCAGAAAAGCACACTTATAGTTGCACCAACCTCCAGGAGTCGCACGGACACACAGTACACTTAAGAGTCATGTGAGTATTTACTCTCGAGCGCATTCACAGTTGTTCATGCATCCATTCACCACTTATAGGCACCTTCTAGGTGCCAGGCACCATTCTAGGTGTTGGGGTGTCCAGCAGTGAACAAAGCAGAGAAAAATTCCTGCCCCCCATGGAGCTTATATCACAATGGGGACAAATAAATAACATCTGTGTACTTCATAATTCTACATTGAAAGACCAGAGGAATGAGGAGAAGCAGCAAAGAAGACTGAAAAGAAGCCAACAGAAAGAGAGACGGTAATTCCAAGGAGAGTATCTTAGAAGCCAAGTTAAAGAGGCGTTTCAAGGATCAGCTGTGTCAAATGCTGCCAATGGGCCAAGTAAGATGATGACTTGGCCTCGGTAACATGAAGGTCATTTATGACACGGAGGATAGTGATGGAGGTGGACAGCTGATCAGAGTGGGTTCAAGAGAGAAAGTGGGGAAAGAAATTGAAGATGAGGAGTAGAAACAATATTTTCAAGGAGTTTTTCTGTAAGGAGGAGAGAAAGGGCGGTAGCTTAAGGGGGAGATAGGGTTAGGCAGAGTGGAGAAAGGACCGTATGTCTGTATGTTTTCAGTAATGATACAGTAGATAGGGAAAACCTGACGGGGGCAAAGGGAGAGGGGAGAATTGAGCCATGTTTCTGAGTAGGCAAAAGGGAAGACGATCTGGTGTCACAATCAGGAACTGGCCTTGGTAGGAGGACAGAGAAGGAAGAGAAACCGTCTTTACACACGCGGTCACACTGCCATGGACTCAGAGTCCTAAACACACACCTTCATGACACTCTTGGCCACACGCGCACCACCATTACATGCCAGTGGCCACAGATCCCATATAATTTGGCCACATACATAGCCACACTCACGGTGGTGGTGGCGGCACAGGGACACGCGTGGTCACCTACTCAGGAACATTCGCGGACACACCCACCCACAAGGCCCTTCGGGCCACTCACTGCTGCTTGCGGCTCAGCTCCTGTTCCTTGTGCACCAGGTCCTGCTTGAGCGAGGCCAGCAGCTCCACACTCACGTCCACCTGGCGCGAGAGCTCGGAAGCGCGCTCCTCCAGCTCCTCCTTTTCGCGCCCCAGCCGCGCGCTCTCCTGCCGCGCAGTCTCCAGCTCCGCCGCCTTGCGCTCCAGCTCGGCCTGAAGCCGGCCCACCTGGCCCGCGATTTTCTGCTCCACCTCCTCGCTCAGCCGCTCCAGCCGTCGGTCCACCTCCAGCTTCTCCAGCGCGCGGATCTTGAGGCGAGCCAGACCCTCTTCGTAAGCCACATCGGCGGGCGAGGGAGACGCGGGCGAGGCAGAGGCGGGTCCGGGGCCAGGCCCGGGAGGCGGCGTCGAGCATGCCGAGGAGGCCACGGACTTGCGGGCGAATAGCTCCCCCAGCGGGATCTCGATCTCGCGTAGCGCGTAGCGCGCGGCGGCGGCGGGCACGAGGCCCGGCTCAGCCAGCTCCTCGCAGGGCAGGCTGGCGGGCACCAGGTCGCCAGGGAAGTGGGCGAGGGGTGCGTGGTGGTGATGGTGGTGCAGCAGGTGTGGCGCCGCGGGGGACGGCCCGGCCGCCTGCTCCTTGCCCTGGAAGGACGTACTCTCGAAGACCTCGCGCCGGGCGCCTGGCACGGCCAGCAGGGCGGCGGGCTCAGGCGCCAGAGGGAAGCCGGAGGCGGCGGCGGCGGCAGCCGCCGCGGCCGCCGCGGCGCCGTCGCAAATGCTGTTGGTCTTGGAGAGGATGTAGAGCGTCTCGTACGTGTGGCTGTACTCCAGGTGCGCGCGCAGCGACGACAGGCTCCGGAAGCGCTTGTGCTCCCCGCAGCGGGGGCAGCGGTAGGGCAGGTCCAGCGAGGCCATGGTCCCACCGTACCCGCGGCGCCCGGGCTCCACCGCGGCCGCCCTGAGGGTCAGCCGGGCGCGCTCATGGAGGGCCGCGGGCGAGCCTCCCTGAGGGGTCAGGCAGACTCAGGGCGCTGGCGGCCAGGGGCAAGGAGGCTAGAAGAGAGGGAGCAAGCCTTAGGAGGGTGGTATCCCTCCCCCACCTCCAACCCGTATCCCCCACCCATGACAAAATTTGACTTCCCCAGAAAACACGTGCCCAGAAGAGAAAGGCGAGGGGAGACCAATGGCCAGACCTCCCAGAGGGGACTGGCCTGCTCCAGTACCTGTGTGAGGGCTGTGCATGTATGAGAGTGAGAAAGAATGAGAATTCTCTAAGAAAGAAAAAAAAAAGCATTAGTTTTATTTATAATAGTTACAACCTGGACATAACCGAAGTGCCCATCACCAGTAGAATGGATAAATTGTGTTATATTCATAATGGGATGTTACCCAGCAATAAGAAAAGGAACTACTGGTACAGGCAACAACATGGGTGAATCCATTTCATATTATGCTGCATGAAAGAAGCCAGACTAGATTGCATACTGCTGGATTCCACACATATGGAGTTCAAGAACAGACTAAATTGATGATGACATAAGTCAGAATAGAGTTTACCCCGGGGCCTATACAGACTGGGAAGGGGCAGGAGGGAACTTTATGTAATGCTGAAAATGCTCTCTGTCTTGATATGAGTGGTGGTTATACAGGTGTATATGTAAGGTTATACAGTTTATACATATGTACACTTACGACTAGTGTACTATATGTACTAGCTTGTTACATCTCAAAAAAAATGCTTATTTCATATCTTGCAAACCACACTCATTAGACCAGCTGGGCTATTGGTACCATGTTGCAGTGACCAAGATGTCACCTCACCTGATGATACCTATGTATGTCACTGTTCCTGTTCCTGCTTCTGTCCCACTCCCTCCCATCCCTGCTCTGCCCTTTGCTTCAAGGGCCATGATACTTGTCTTCTCCAGGTTCCTTCTGGCACAAGTCACCACCTTTCCTGGCATCCACTCCTGGTCACCCTGAACGCCTGCTGCCCATCCCCCCTCATCTCTGGCTTCCGGTCACCCTTCCCCTGCCTTGTGGGATTCCTACCCTATTCTTCACTGCCCTCCTTTTCCTAACTGCCTGCGACCAGGCTTCAAACACCTCTGCTACCACTGTGCTCTTCCAAGTCACAGACCACCTGCTAATCAGACTATGTAGTTGTCATCAAGGGTCTTTACGTACTTTGTCCCTTGGATGATACCACTGACCGCTCCATGTTCACAGGCTGCCATGAAGCTGCCCCGTTTGGGTTCTCTGACCTTTTCTTCTTGCTGTCTTCCTAATCTTCCTATCTCCTGATGGGAGGTCTGCCTTCAAGCCCCCTTTGCCTCTATCTGGTTCACTCCCACAGTCTGGTTTACTAACATCTTTAAGCCTTGACTCTCAGCTCTACCTCTCCATCCTGACCTACTCTTGAGTTCCGTTTGCCTTCTGGCTTTCCACATGGATGTATGGGTGGATGCCTGTTCCCTTTGTCAGCCCAGCACCCAGTCGTCCCCCTGGCAACAGCACCCTGCTTTGACCTTGGGGAACCATCCTTCCTTCCCCACTTTGTCGGTCCATGTGGTCTGGGTGCGGGTTGATGGTTCACCCTTGCTCCAGGGGTAAGAATGTGATATAGGCCTGGCCAATCAGAGTCCTGAGATGGGCACAGATCACCCAACTTGAGTCAATGAGTCATTTCTCCGGGACTTCTCTGACATTACTGGGGAAAGCATCCTCTTTGGGCTCAGGTTTCAAAGCTGATGGGGAGGGCCAGAGCTGTGAGGGCCATCTTTGCCTCCTTTGGGAGGAACCACCTGGGAATGAAGCCAACACAGACAGGTAGAAGTGAGATGGAGAAAGAGGGATTCCTCACACTGTTTGAGATCCTGGTCTGTTCAATTGTGTGAGCCAATCAATTCCTTTTGCTTTAGCCAGTTGGAGTTGGGTCTGTGTTATCTGCACCAGAAAAAATTCCAAACTCAGAAGTTAGAATCAGAAGTCAAATTTTTTGTGAAAAAATTTTAGAAGGAATTAGCTGAACTAAGAAGGACCGTACCGCTTCCCCTGCTCAGAAGTTGGTGACGCCTGCTACACAGCAGCAAGGCAGCTCATTAAACTCTCCCACGGCCCCTAGAGCTCAGATATTCCTACCAAGGCTGGAACTTTAGGGGACTTGTAGAAAAATGTCCAACAAGAAAGAGACACACTCTGGCTAAAAGGGGCCCATCTGAAAGCAGAGAGGAAGAAAATGCTCCTTTGCCCAGAGAGGCCCTTTCTGCCTGAGGCCAGTAATTCATTATGGCTGAGAGTCAGATAATTAAGAGCCAGTTCTCTGCTTCTAGCTAAAGTAAGCTCAGGCAAAGACAGGCAGGCTGGAAACGCAGAGGGAGACAAACCTGGGGCCTGATAGGCTCTTCACTCCTCAGGCCCTCTTGAACCCCTCCTGCTGTGTCCTCCCAGCTCAACAGAGGCAACCGTTGCTTCCAATACAAGCAGCCCTCCAGTGGGATGCAGCTTGAGGGAGAAAGGGCAAACAAACTCTGCCTCTCATCACAGACTAGGAGTTTGCATTGCCCTGCGACAGAGGCCTAGCTAGAGCCACAGAACCACGGGCTCCTGGGACAGGCAGAGCACCAAGCCCTTTTGCTAAGAGACAACTCCTCCTCCCCCAACAGCATCACCAGGGACTTGATTCAAGAATTATAACTTTTGGGCTTCCCTGGTGGCACAGTGGTTGAGAATCTGCCTGCTAATGCAGGGGACACAGGTTCGAACCCTGGTCTAGGAAGACCCCACATGCCGCGGAGCAACTAGGCCCATGAGCCACAACTACTAAGCTTGCGCGTCTGGAGCCTGTGCTCCACAACGAGAGGCCGCGATAGTGAGAGGCCCGTGCACCGCGATGAAGAGTGGCCCCCGCTTGCCACAACTAGAGAAAGCCCTTGCACAGAAACAAAGACCCAACACAGCCAAAAATAAATAAATTAATTAATTTTAAAAAAAAGAATTATAACTTTCAATGGGTCTCTAGTTTGGTTAATAACTCTGGGGATGGCTGAATACGAACTGACTGAGAGGTTTCTAATCATTAAAGGGATTGTATTGACAGGAAAAACCCACAAACCTGGAAAACATAGGCCAGGGATTACTCAGCCCCTAAAGTTTCCCACCCCCAAACCTGCACCAATGGGAGGTGACCCCTCAAAGCCCCTTCTGCACATGGCCACGGAGAATGAAAGATAAGGGATGCTCTCCGAGACAGCAGAACCAGAGCAGCCGATAGGTGGGCCAGGGAACCTCATCCACACCAACTGGTTAAGCATGTGGACTGGGCTATGGACTTGTGACCCCTGAGTGTTCTCCCTCACCTCCCCTTTTCAACTGGAGGGGTTTTGTTCTTTCAGTTATCCAATTTTTCTTCCATCATTGTAGTTTGGCCATAAATTGAAAGACCATGAGGGGCTAGCTCAGTACCACGACAGATAAGATCTTGAATTGGGGCTGGGCATGGTAAGTGGTGAGAACTTGGAACGTCTCCTTCTGGAGGTGGGACAAGTGTGTTTTAAGTTTTGTGAGGGACAATTGCATTATGATAAACAGAAATTTTTAAAATTATACGAGAAGGGGGATCTGTCTAGATCTTGGACAGAGGTGGAAGGTAGTGGACATTTATTGGTTTTGCTGTTCAACTCCAGTCCCCCTTTGTAGGTAGACACCCCAGTTTTCCCTTGGAGAACCATTTCCCCCCCACTCTGAGTCGATGTTGTTTGGGTAGGGCTGACCCCACCCCCAGGCTCCAGGGGAGCTCATGTGACCTTGGCCTGTTCATCAGTCACAGTTATCACTCTGTACTGGGCGAGTCTCCTAGGCCAGGCCAATACAGCCACTGTAGACCTGTGCTCAGCCGGCAGAGTGTGAGGCTGGAGCTGCTGGTGGCCCTTTCTGTCCCCTCTCTGGGTGAGAAGAAGAAAAAGACTCCTCATGACATCCCTTGAGCGCCCAGATCCAGAGGTGCCAAAAACTTTAACCCAGGACTTGTCAATTGTGTGAGGCAGCAAATTTTTTTGCAGATTAAATCATTTGAATTGGTTGCCAGTAATAAGGCTCTAAACTACCACCATGACCCACAGCGCCAAAAAACAAACCTTGGACTTCCCTGACCCACTCCCCAGCATCCGTTTCCCTCAACAGGGCCACTGTCCTCCCAGGCACCCCACAGCCCTGGCCATCTTGATTTTGCTGTCTGCTAGCCATCAAGACCAGCTGATTTTTCCTTTGAATTCTCTCAACACAACTGTTCTCTTCTCATGCTTTGTGCTGCCCCCACCCCTGGCCTGCTAGTCCAGACTTTGGTCTCACAGCGCTCTACCATCCTGTATAAGGCACCAGGTGCCCCTGACGAGAGAGAACTCCTGCTCATGATCTTTCAATGATGCCGATCATCTGTCAGCTGCAGCCAAACTCCACAGCTTCATGCTTTGGCCTTGATGTACTCTTGCCAATTTGAAAAATGGCCTGGCTGTTTCACTTGCATTTTTTGGATTACTAATGGCTGGACATTTTTTCACAACTTATCAGTCATTTATATCTCTTTGGTGCCTTGACTAGGTACTACTTTGCTCATTTTTATACTGAACATTCATCTTTTCTTGTTGATCTTTGAAGGCTTTTTATAATATTGATCTTTTGTCATTTATATACTACAAATATTTTTCTCGAGTGTGTTGATTAGCTTTTACTTTTGTTTACAGTCTTTATTGATATACTAAAGCTTTAAAGTTTCCTTCAGTAAAATCTTTAGGATTTCTCATTTTGTTGTCATGCTTAGGAAGTCCCTTCCTGTCCAAGGATTATATAAACTTTTAGTACTTTGTGATCTCCTTTTTTAAATAGTCCACAACATTTTTTAAATTAAGGGCTTTAAACAAATAACCATAATATTATAACTGACAATGACTTGTAGCATGCAAATATTTCAGGCTGTGTGGTTTCCTTTATACACTGGAGTTTTCATCCATCTAGAAATTTTGGGTATGCATGGTGAGACAAGGATTTTTAAAAACCCAACTTTTTGTTATGGAGATTTTCACACATATTCCAAAATAGAGAGAATATGATGATGAACTCCTATGTACCCATCATCTAGCTTCATAAATTATCAACTCATGGCCAGTCATTTTCATCTGTACGCTGTTCTCCGGCTTCACACCTCCTCCACCTCCACCACTGGATAATTTTGAGCAAATCCAAGTTATTGTATCATTTCATCTAAAAGTACATTAGTATGTATAAGATAGGGACTTAAATTTCTTTTAAAAAACTAAATATTAGTCACTGTTCTAACATCACCATCTTTTAGGTATATTAACACTCAAGAATCTGAAAAAATTGGTATAGACGATCTTATTTACAAAGCTGAAAAGAGACATAGACATACACAACAAACGTATGGATACCAAGGGGGAAAGGGGAGGGTGGAATGAATTGGGAGATTGGAATTGACATATATACACTATTGATACTATGTATAAAACAGATAACTAATGAGAACCTACTGTATAGCTCAGGGAACTCTACTCAATGCTCTGTGGTGACCTATATGGGAAGGCAATCCAAAAAAAGAGGGTATACATGTATACGTATAGTCGATTTACTTTGCTGTAGAGTAGAAACACAATATCATAAAGCAACTATACTCCAATACACATTTTTTAAAAAGAGAGAGGAAAAAAAACCCCTCAAACAGTAGCCTTGAGGGGTAAATCCAAAAGATGGTTCTCTGAAAAGACCAACAAAATAAATAGCCCTCTGGCAAATCTATTCAAAGAAAAAAAGAAAGAAAACAAATATATAACACTATAATGAAAAGAGGGATATAACCACTGACACAGAGATTTTTTTTTTTAATTACTGAAATGCTACCAGTTACAACTCCTGGCCCAAATTTTTGAAAATCTGGATGAATGCTTTTCTAGGAAAATATGAATTATCAAAATTGACTCAAGAAGAAATAAAAAACCTGAATAGACTAATGGCTATAGATAAAACTGAGGAAGTTGGCAAAGTGACCAGGTATATATTATAAGGAGAACTTGGTTCACACACACACAACTGTTCAGGAACAGGGTTATTCTTCATGCATGTTCAGCTGGCTTTCTGAGCGCCTGTGTATGCCTGTCCATCTCAGCTAAGCGCTGGTCCTTCCTGTGAGGGAATCTTGCCTACACAGCACCTTGCTAGCCAGGCTTCTAGAAGAGCAGGGGAAGGGGAAGGCCTGGGGGTACAGGCCTGAGTGTGGATGTGCAAGCTAGAGGAAGGAAGGGGCTTCTGGGATCCAGGTGGCTCTTCACCTGAGGCCAGCCCACCCCACAGTTTCCCTCCATCTGCTGGTGCTGAGGAATGACTATGAATCGTTCTTAGGAATATTTCTGCCTAGATCTACCCACCTCCTCAGCATGAGCATGAAGCTTTGCCTGAACGCAAGCAAGAAGGTGATGGAGGGAGGAGGGGAGAGAAGGAAAGGGCAAAATAGAAGTGTTGTCTATTCAAATTCCATCACAATCCTGTACTGTGATCACCTTGACAGAACAGTCAGAGATTTTCCTTTGTATTCTAGTCTCCCCAAATCAGCAACCTCTGCAGACCTAAGACCTGCCTCCTTTTTCAGCCTGGCCCTGCCTCCTTGCCATCCTCAGGACCTGTTATCTCCTTCCCACATCTCAGATGTCTATCTCAAGTCTACTTTCCTTTTTTTTTTTTTTTTTAAATCTAGGGGGATTCCAGGGAATCCAGTCCCCAGTCAATACTATTAATACCTAATTGTTTTAATTTATTAATTTATTTGTTTTTGGCTGCGTTGGGTCTTTGTCGCTATGTGCGGGCTTTCTCTAGTTGCAGCGAGTGGGAGCCACTCTTCGTTGGGGTGCGCGGGCTTCTCATTGTGGTAGCTTCTCTTGTTGCGGAGCATGGGCTCTAGGCACATGGACTTCAGTAGTTGTGGCACACGGGCTCAGGAGTTGTGGTTCGCAGCTCTAGAGTGCAGGCTCAGTAGTTGTGGCACACGGGCTTAGCTGCTCTGCTGCATGTGGGATCTTCCCAGACCAGGGCGCAAACCTGTGTCCCGTGCATTGGTAGGGGGATTCTTAACCACTGAGCCACCAGCGAAGTCCAAGTCTACTTTTTTTTAAGTCCAGCCCAAGGTTGTTTTCTTTGGGTAGAAGACTCAATCAGAAGCATTAGCTTTTTTTTTTTTTAATAAGGCTTTCCAGTGTGTGAGTTTCATCTCCTCTCAAATAAGACCAACCATGTCAAGATGTGTGTCTTCTCTGGCTCCTGTCTACTGTCACATTGTCACATGTTGACTCTGCCAGAAACACAGATAGTCTTGCATTTTCATGGCCTCCACTACCACGTAGTCACTGAGAGTTCCTGCAGTGAACATTATTATTTTTATCTGCTCAGCAAGTCTTCTTCACTTTCTGGTAATAGCAACATCTCATCTTCTCTTTGGTGAGCTGCCCCTCCCCACTCCATGTGGTTCTGACAGGGCTGCCAATCCTAGTAGGGTGGACCCAGACCTGACCAATCACTGTACCCCCATGTTCTTGGCCATAACAATTCCTCAGGCTGAGCCAACTGAATCCTTCACTGAGAATTTATATGAAAGACTGAGGAGTCCTCTTGACTCTCTGGGATCACATGCTAGGGATGATGAAGCTGTCTATGGCCTTTTGCAACCTCCACCCATGACATGGAGAAAACCCATGACTGGGTGGCGAGAAAATGTAGCAACACTCAGAGTGAAGCCCAGTCAAGAGTTAGAGAGTCTTCACCCACTTTTTTAAAAAAATATTTGTCTTATTTATTTATTTGGCTACATTGGGTCTTCATTGCGGCACATGGGCTTTCTCTAGTTGCAGTGAGCAGGGGCTACTCTTTGTTGCAGTGCGCAGGCTTCTCATTGCGGTGGCTGCTCTTGTTGCGGAGCACGGGCTCTAGGCATGCAGGTTTTCCGTAGTTGTGGCCCATGGGCTCAGTAGTTGTGGCCCGCGGGCTCTAGAGCACAGGTTCAGTAGTTGTGGCGCAGGGGCTTAGCTGCTCCATGGCATGTGGGATCTTCCCGGACCAGGGCTTGAACCCGTGTACCCTGCATTGGCAGGTGGACTCTTAACCACTGAACCACCAGGGAAGTCCTTCACCCACTTTTGAGAACCTGCATACAGTTATGCCCAAGATCCACTCATCCCTCTTTTTTCCAGTTATATGAATTGGTACATATCCTTTTTTGCTTAAAATAATTTGGGTTGGGTTGGATTTCTGTCATTTGCAATCAAAAGTCTTAACTAATACCCTTATAAATCTGTATTTCAAACCTAGAATTCTCTCCTAAACACTATCCCAACATGAATTAATTCAACGTACATTTACTGAGTACCTGCTCTGTGCCATGAACTATATACCAGGTGCTGTGCTAGGGATGCTGAGGACACACAGACCTACAAGATCCAATCCTTGTCTTCAAGCAGCCTGTGATCTGAGGCAGACTAAGGGATTGGATGGTGTAGTCATGAGATAAATGTTCTGCAAGAGACTGGCACAGAATTCTACACTTAGCTTGAGGAACTGGGGGCGGGGGTTGGGGAACCCCCAGATGTAGTTGGCCTAGCATCTAGGCCAACTCTTTCTTTATTATTAATTTTTATTGGAGTATGGTTGCTTTACAATGTTGTGTTAGCCTCCACTGCAGGCTGACTCTTGAAGAGCAAAATAGAGTTGTCAGGTGAGGAAGGGCAATTATAAGGTTGGGGAGGGGAAGAAACAATCCTGAGCAGAAAGAGCACGTACAAAGGCAAGGAACTGAGAAAGATATACCTCTCACAGGGAAGGAAAACGTAAACTCCATGAGGGTAGAGACATTGTCTTTCTCTATCACTGCTATTTCCCCAGCACTTAACAACAGTGCCCGCTAAGTGCTCAGTAAATGTTTGTGGAATGAAGGGATGGCAAGGACTTAATCAGATGTAGTTTAGAGAATTGACTACAGAGGGCTAATATCAGGAAGAAGGCTATAGGAACACAACACGGAAATTGTTAGCCAAGGTAGCAGGAGTGCAAATTGGGAGAAGGATGGATCTGGGAACAATTAAGAAAGGAGAGGGGAGAAGGCTTGGTGACAATGACTGCGGTGGGTACGAAAGGGAGGAGTCAAGGGTCAGGCTCAGGTTTGGAGTCTGAGCATCTACGTAGATGGGGATGAGGTTCAGTAAGGAGGGAAAATGAATGAGGGCAGGTTTGGGGGAGAGAGAGTGAGTTTGGTTGTAGATTCCATGACTTTGAGGTTCCAGTGGGCCTTGGAAATAGACATGTTTGGTACATAGTTTGCAATATGCAATATGGAGCTGAAAATACAGTTTTGGCAATTTAAGCATAAAAACAAAAGTGGATGAACAGGACCACAGAGAGGGTGCAGAGAGAGGAGAGCAGGGGTGGAAAGGTGGACCCTCAGAGAGGCAGAGGAGGGAGAAGAACCAAGAAGTTCCTAAGAACCAGCAGCAGAAATGGGAATTCTGGCAGGAAACCTTAAGGAAGAGAGGATGTCATGGATGGAAGGAGTGGGAAGGAGTATAGAAAACAGTGTAAACAACAGGAGTTGACAACTCAGGTCAGAGCAGAGGTAGAAAAGGTCCACTAGTGACTTTAGAGAGGGCCAGTTTGATGAGCCTGGCTGCTGTGGGTTGAGAAGAGAGTGAGGTGAGGATGTGAGTAGACAGTGAGTAGACGCAGGAAGCTCAGCTGTGAAGGGAAGGAGGTTGCATGGGAGAATCAGACAGTATTGAAAATGAAAGACACCTGAACATATCTAAATGCTTCTTAGAGATAACCTAATTTTAATCTATACCATCACTTCCGCTAGCCTGAGGCATGGATAACTCAATGCCTCAGACCTGTAATTTATAGCAATTCTTTTTTTAAAAGTGTTTCTTAGAAGCAGCAAGTAGGGAAGATGAAATGGATGATATTTTAATGTAGGCGACTGAGAGCTTAATAGGACCAATAGTGAACTCATGATACCACAATGCTCACCTTGAAACCTGCTTCTTCCTCCTGTTTCCCATCTTGACCAACACGCTCATTGTCTACTTGGCACCCTGCATGAAACCCCCAACGCATCTCTGAATTCTCAAAGTCCCCCTCAGATCTCATCAGTTGCTGATTTTTGTCAATACTATCTTATAAATATTTGACTCTATTTGTTGCTTTTCCTATAGCCCTTTTCCTATTATCCTCTTCTATCTGGACATTGATACTGTTTCTAACTGGAGTCTCTAACTCCTCCAGCTTTGAATTCTCATGGTTTCCTCAAAAAGAGATCCAGTCATGTCACTCTAATTCTTATAAAACATCTCTGAAGGCAGGCCATCTTCTAAGAAGTAAAGTCCACCCTGCCTTGCCTGCCCTCAGGGCTGACTGGAATCTGACCATCACTCAGCCTTGTCAGCCCTAGCTTACGTTTCCCACGTGCATCCTTAGTGAGCCCTATGGGGCTTAGCTTCACCGAGAAGTGCCATGTGATGTCATATCCTTGAGTCTTGGCTCATGCTGGTCCCTCTTCCTGGGACTACCTCCTCTAATCGGTGAATTCTGCAGGTCCAGCTCAGATGCTACCCTTTGCATACAGCCTTCTACCCCCTCCTCCAGCTCAAGTCACATCACAACATGAATCACTCCTCACCATAGCTCTTCACACATGGTAACAGGTATCACATACTGGATGGTCATGGACCTGTTTGCACATCAGATCCTACCCTTCACATACATTGGAGGGCAGGGGCAATGCAACTGACTCATCCTCACACCTTCCACACACACAGTAGACCTCAGTATATTCTTAGAGTAATCACAATGAATAATGGAGGATGAATTGATTGATTTATGTAACCAAAGTGATTTCCACCACTCATTGTCATGGAACTGGGTGAATTTGGTTACAATTAAATCAATCCGAGAATCACCCTGAATAACATTTGCTTCCACAACTCTGCAAGTCACCCACTGGGAGGTGAGAACTTGCTGTGTCTTCTCAACACTGTCGCTCTAGCAGAGCTCCAAGGCTTAGGACTTGTCTGCTTCATTCTATTTAATCCACCCAACAAAAAGATGTCAAACACAAAGGCCCATGCCAGGCACTGAGGACACAAAGATGACTAAGACAGTAATGCTCTCAAGGTGCTTGCAGTCTAATAATCAAAGCAGTGACCATTGACCTACTAGTATTCTGGTGAGACAACATGGTTTTCACTTAGTTTTCGCGACAGTGCTGCCAAGTACGTAGTATCACCTCCATTTTAGGATGAGGACATTGAGGCTCAGAGTGGCCAAATTACTGGTCCAAGGCCAGTAAGTGACTTAACAAACTGTTGCTTTGGTGGCACCCAACGAGCCATGCCTCCCAGCATTCTTGCCCTTATGCAGTCCTCTCCCACGCTGACTCAGAGCTTGGCCATGTGACTCTGGGCAATGGACATTAAAGCCTGATGCGGGCAGAGGTTTGACAAGCAGTTCCATAGAGCTTATCCTCTTTGAATACTTCCTCTTGGGATCCAGCTGCCATGTAGAAAACTTGAGCTAGACTACTGAGTGATTAGATGCCATGTGTGGAAAGGCCCTGGAGGATGAAAGGCCATTGATGTTCCTTTCCAGCTAGTCTCTCTCAACTATATGCACCTGAGAAGGGCCAAGTGAGCCCACAGTCACAGCCAACCCACAAACCATAATAAATAATAAATCAGTGTAGTTTTAAGCCCCTGTATGCTGGAGACGTTTGTTATAAACCGGTGAAAAAATGAAACAGTGACAAGCTGGGATTTGAACCCAGTCAGTCAGTACCAATTGACTGACTTCAAAAACCATGCTCTTTGTTTCAGTACTATGTTCCTTCTGGTTGGGAGTGGAATGTCATACCAATACTATAATATTCATAGGTTGGCCCATAGTAGCACTCAATAAGTATTTGTTGAATGAATGAATAAAGGCTGTGGTGGGCTACCAGAGAGGTAGGAAAGTCCAGGGAATTCAAAGGCAGGTTGGCAATTACCTTTCCACAACCATGACCCCCTTTCCCACTACAAATATTCCAGAAACATATATTCCCTAAATCTAGAAACAAGTATGTGGATATCACCAAACTCCCTCTCTTGGTCTCTTTCTCTGTTAAATTCAGATCAGGCAAAATTGAGAATTTCACAGAGTTTGGTTTTCTATGGTCATTCCCCTTGCCCCCAACTCTCTACCATGCCCCTGGCATCTTCTCTCCCTCCCATCTGGCCTTCTGGGCCCAGCAGCTCTCTCTCCCTCTTTCCATATAAAATCCACACGCAGGAAAGCAGAAAAGGTGGAAATCACAGAAATGGGGGAGGAAGATTTGGATATTAGTAGATGGCATTACAGGCCAAAGAAATGAAACTCTAAGCTCAGTGCTTCCAGGAGACACCTGCCAGCAGGTGGAGGAGGTATTTTAAGGATGGGGAGCCAGCTGGAGGTGTCCTTGTGGTTGGGGAATAAAGGAATGGCCCCTGAATCCCCCAAGAAGGCAGAGGCTCTGGCTCTCCACACCTGGGGCTGTGGACCAACATCTGTAGCTCCCAGAGTAGTCACTATAGCCTGGTGAAGACCCACAGGGGTCACTGCGTCCAGTCCGCTGCCTCTTGGCAGCTCTGACACTCTGCCTTTTCTGTTCTAAGCTCCCCCTCATTCTTAGGCTCCTGCAAGCATGCACACACCCCCCAAGGTCACACACACATGGCTCCAGCACCTGCATCCCACACCCTGAAAACCATCTGGGCCCTTCACTGCAGACTCAACCTAAGGAGAGAGCAGGCCCCACTCCTGTTCACAGGCAGACTGTGGCAAGCGCACACAGGCACCGTGGCACACACTCACATGCAAAGCAATGCAGTGGGGAGCACACATCCAGACCACTGTGGGCACAGTCACTGGTGGAGGCACTGGGATATGAGGAGACATAAACATGCGTGCACACACATGCACACCTCCAGACCATCCAGACTTATCACACGTGCACAGGGGCACCCAAACCCTCCCACCCTCAGACACCCGCACAGGTGCCCAGCCAGGCCGCAACACCAAGCCCCTCCCCCACCCCCTTTCAGAAGCAGGTGGAGAGGGCTGGGGTTTGAGGGCGTTCTTCCTTCTCCCTCCCTCTGGCCCCGGCTCTCCAAGGTCCAGAGTCCCAGTGGGATCTGGAGCCCGCCCCGCCCCCCAGCCTGTCTCGAGGAGCGACTGGCGAGAGGGGGGATGGGAAGCCTGGTCCCAAATCGTTCTGATTTTAAGTCCTTAAATTAACCCCTTCCTTGCCTCTGCCCTGGCCTGGCCTGCCCAAATCCCCTCCCCCGCCCCGGTCCGGGAGCCTCTCCGGCCTCCAGAGGGCTGTGGAAGAGAAGCAAGAGAAGGCAGCAGCGGCTGGGGTCCTCCCTGCCTTCTCTCCAGGAGCGGTCCCGCAGCACGCCCGCGACTCGCCCTTACCTACTCCACCCTGCGACGAGGCCAGGCCCCGCGGCCCTCGGCTGGGGGTGCAGAGGCAGCCCCCGCGTGCCCGGGCCAGATGCAGGGCCGCCTCGGGGCCTCGGATCTCGTTCCCCTCCGCAGCCTCGGGTGGCCGCCGCGGCTTGCGCCCCCGCCTCCCTCTCGGGGCGGGGGCGGCCAAGCCTCCCAGCCAGTCGCAGCGGGAGGGGCACACAAACAGGGTGGGGGAAGGATGGAGGAGGGAGGAGGGGGCGCGCGGCCCGAGGAAAGGAAGGGAAGGGGGAGGGAGGTGGCAAGGAGGTGGGGCGGAGCCGGCCCCTCCTCCGGGGCGGGCCCTCCTGCGAGCTGGGGAGCCGCAGATACCGCCAGAAGCGGCTGCGCCGGGACCCCACGTTTTCCGCCGAAGGTGGCTTCGGTGGGGGAGGGGTCCGCGGCGCCGCCCTGGGGGTGCAGGGGCCTCTCCGGCTGCGCTCCTCCTGAGTTCCTGTCTTCCCGGGTCGCGGCACCGCCCGGTGCACTCTCCTTGCCCCGGGCACCTCCGGTTGTGACCTCTGCTGCCCACCTTTAATCCAAACCTCTCCGCCCTAACCCTACCACTCTGGCTTGGGCCTGCTTCCACTCGGGGCACATCCTGGGGTGGGCGATTCTGTGGGTCGGGAAGAGGGCCGGCGCGCTGCATTACTCCTGGGATCTGCGCCACGGGCTCTATGCAGCCTCCTGGGACGCGCGCCTGGGTGTGCACTCAGCGACCCCGGGTCCGAGACACAGTCTCCGCGGAGACTGCCTGTGTCAGTCCCCTCTGGGCATCCCTAGGGAACCACGGGAACTAGGAGTGTCTTCGGTCAGACTCCGTCATGTCCCGGACCCAATCTTGCCCTTGAGGGTGCCGTCTAGGAGCACGTGTCCCCGTCACAAATCCTAACCGGGACCTGGCGGAGGAAGAAAGGGACAGTGGGCTCCGGTCCTGGTTCCTTCTCACCTACTCCCACCTCAGACTTGGTTAGGGGAGAAGCCTGGCTCCCTGGGACTGGAGCACCTAGAGGGCCCGCCCTTGGCTTAAGGCCCACCCAGCTGTTGAAGCAGGAGCAATCTGTCCTGGGCTTGGAGGAAGTTTACAGGGCTGCAGTGTGTGAATCAGATAGGGTGTTGGGGCTACTAAGCCCAGGGCTGAGATGAACTGAGCTTTGGATGAGGAAAAGAAGAAATGGCGTTTCAGGCTAGGGGTAGTGCTTGGACAACGGCAAAGAACCTGGCTTGGGCAGGGTTGAGGTCCAAGACCACTAGGGGTCGTACAGCTGCAGCAGAACAGAAATCCAGCATAGCCCCAGAATTCTCCAATAAACGAGGCTGATGGGGACTTTCCTTGACCCCATCCTATTCCTGCTAAGGCAGGGACATTGGGCATTTAGTATCTGGAGGGATAATTTGTAGAGTTGTCAGGTGGCTTTTGAAGAAAGGCAAATTTAATAAGGACCCAAGCCAGTCAGTTCAAACTTCCCTCCTCCCCCACATCTTCTCTTCCTACCCCTACCTCCTGAATTTCCTTCCTCCTCAAGAAAGTCTTAGATTGAGCAAATAAGAAATCACTTCTCCTAAGACCTAAGTTATACCAGCTCCTATTAACCAAATGCCGGGCATTACACTAATCATTTTTATGCATATCATTCAATTGTCATACCTATTGAGTAGGTATTATTATTATCCCCACTTTACAGATTGGAAAACTAAAGTTCAGAGCTCAAAAATGGGCACAGTCAGGATTTGAACTCAGGTCACCAAATTCCAAAGTCTGTGCTTGAATACAGTGCCCTCCTGCCACCCCTTTGCTGTATTAAGCCCACTGAGCCTTCCACTGTCAAAATGAAGATTCCCTAAATCCACCTGCTTTTGTAGACTGCCAAAAATATCCATATATTGTTTTTTCTTCTAGTGATGTTTGTTCTCACTCTGTGCTTCCTATGAATATGCAAAACCAATTTGAAGGACTTCCCTGGTGGCGCAGTGGTTAAGAATCCACCTGCCAATGCAGTGGACACGGGTTTAAGCCCTGATCCCAGAAGATCCCACATGCCGCGGAGCAGCTAAGCCCGTGTGCCACAACTACTGAGCCTGTGCTCTAGCCCGTGAGCCACAACTACTGAGCCCACATGCCACAACTACTGAAGCCCACGCATCTAGAGCCCATGCTCCGCAACAAAAGAAGCCACCGCGGTGAGAAGCCCATGCACCGCAACAAAGAGTAGCCCCCACTCGCCCGCGCACAGCAACGAAGACCCAACACAGCCAAAAATAAATAAATGAATAAATTTTAAAAAGAACAAAGCAGTTTGAGGCATGCTTGTGTATGAACACGTGTTTTCGTGAATGTGTACATACATGCATGTGCATACAGGTGTATATCTGTGCATATGCACGTGTGTGCATTGTGAGTGCATGCACATGTGAATGTATGCATGTGTGTACATGTGGGTATGCTTGTGCACATGAGTGTGTATATACGAGCGAATGCACATGTATATGTAAGTGGACATGCGTGTACTTTATGTGTGTATTCGGGTATGCATGTGCACATGTGCACACATGTGCATATGTGTGTGTGCCCAGGCTACATTTTATGGACAACAGTTCCTGCTTGGTTGTTATGGGAACCACAGTTCTAAAAATGTTAAACTGAATCCCACTCCATGTGGGCCAGAAAAGCCAAAAGGGAGAGAGAAAGCTGAATGACAGACACATCTGGGGACCCAGACCTGAGGCAGAGAATCATGGGCTCAGGAAGAATTAGACAGGCACAGACCATCCAGAAGTGTGGTCCTACTCATGGGACCCCATGGATTGCATTGATGCCTCAATCTTGCTTCTTCCCATCTCCCTCCTGATCCTTTCCCAGTTTCATGCTCTCCAGCCACCTTCCTTCCTTCCTCTTTCCCCTTCTCTTTTTCTCTTCTCCTTTTAGCCAACCAATCAACCCAATACTTAAGCACTTAAGGTGTGCTGGGCAGAAGGCCTAGTGATATGGTGGCCATACATGTGGATGATCAGACAAGGTCTCTGCCCTTGAAGGAGCTCAACGGTGGGAGGATTTGGACAATACATAGTGGGGAGGAACAAGCACAGAGCAAAGGGAGAGACTACAGAGGAAGGTGGATGATAAGTTTGTATCAGACATGCAGGGCTTTAACTGCGATGTATTTTTTGTAGGAAGGTGGAAATTGTGGACATTTTGGGATAAAACACTATGAATAATGGTTTCGGGAAATTACATCAGTAGTGCTGTGTAGTGTGAAACAGAAGGAGAGAGAATGGAGATAGAGGGACCATGGGAAGCAGTTTGGTGTAGTGCAGGCTTGTTTCAAACAGGGCACAGAGGTTGGGGTGAAGAGGGAGGAAGTAGCACTCTGGGTTGCTTTGTCAAACTCTCCCCCATATCCTGCCTCATCAAGATTCTTATTACTCTTCCCTGTCTCTCTAGGGTGAGAGTCAGGATTTGAGTGAGGCTTTGTTACTGATGTGCATATATCGAACTCCTTAGGTGCACTAGAAAGGAAAAAAGTTGGGAACCACGGGCCCAACATATGGTAGGCACTCAGTAATACTTGTGAAACAGGTGGATATGCACTGGTCTTGGAACTGGAAAGCCCAAGTTCAAGGCCCACTTCAGTCTCTCATCATTTGTGTCCCCTTAAGAAAATCCCAAACTTCTTGGGCCTCAGTTTCCTACTCTGTACAATGAGGGTTCAGACAGGATGTTCTTGTAAGCTCCTTCCAACTATTATGTGATTGTCATAGCCAAAATGTTTGTGTATGTGGAAGGGGTGGAACGGACTGAGGTGCTGGCAATAGGAACAGAGAGGATAAATGGGGGAAATATTTTAAAAGAGGAATCAGTATCTTCTGACTTTAGTTGTCAGCAATACTGTGGAATAAACCAAAGTCCCTCCTGCTAAAGAATGCATGGACTGATTCACAAAACATAACAGATATCTGAAATGCTTAGCTGAGCTTGCAAGAAAGGGAAGAAAATCTACTTGGACCAAAACAAGGGAACTGATACCAACAAATGTAAGCTCAAGATGTGCTGTGACTAACCCCAGGAAGTATGGGGAAGGAATACCTTCCCATGTTGCTTGTCTGTCCTGACCTGGGCCCTGGGTGGAGAAGGGGGAGTTGCCTCTGAGAATTTATAACTACTTGAATTCGAGTTTAAACTCACAACACCTGCATAGTACAAGAACCCCAAGCCAAGAAATTAACATAAAGATTGGTTTTCATCAGTTGATACTCCTGGAATGCCTGGCAGAAGCAAACACAAAACTGCTCGGGAGAAACATACCCTCAACCCAGGCTACAGAATATTACTGACCAGGTAAATCCCCACTTAAGATGAGCTCACAAACTGAAAATTACAGTATGTAAAAGGAAACAATGTACCATGAATTAGAGTAGATAAGACCCTTTAGAACTTCAATAAGATCCAGTCTGAGTGACAGCCTGAATGTGGGGGAAAGAGGGGTACAAAATGAATCCCACAGAAGAACTGTAGTTATTTAGGTGATTTTGGGGAACCAAACAAATGATGGTTGCCATTAGCATAAACTGGGTATATGGAAGGATGATTTGATTTTAGACAGATTGTATTTGAAATTGTGGTGAACATCCCCATATGGAGGTGTTCATTAGTCAGAACCATGGGCTTCAGCTGGAGTAGAGACGAGGGCTGGCTGGCTAGAAGTCATCTATGCATCAGTGATAGCTGAAAGCCTAGGAATTAATGTGCTCTCCAAGAAGAGTGTGGAAATGGGGAAGGAGGGGGCTCAGAACTAAGTCTGGGAAAACAGCATTTTGAGGACCAGATAAAAAATAGGAGCAAGTAAAGAAAATGAGCTCTCTGTTAGTCCCTGATTATGTTTGGGTCCTGGGTTTGGGACGATTTTCTGATTGTTTTATTTAATTCTTTCCATCTCTGGCCTAACATTCTTTTCCCTCAAAGTCCCTAGGGGAAGAAGTTCCAGTAAATGGAGCAGTTTCCCTTGGGAGTAATAGGAGGGACTTCTCAGCTGGGAGTGGTAGAACCAGGCTGGGCCCTGGTACCAGCACCACGACTAAGTCACTTCTTTGGGGTGCAATTTTCTCATCAGTGATTTTAGGCCTAGGTGGGTATGAGGATAAAGTGGGGCACAACAGAGCTGATAGTACGTGATGGGATGCTGCTCAAGGGGGCAAGGGTGGACTGGTTAGACACCACCCACCTACAGCCTGTCTGCCCTTCTTCCTTTGTTCAGGTTGTGTGGTTTGGGACCAGTTGCTTGAAATCTGGGCCTTTATGCTCTTTCTTACCCTACTCTGCATGGAAAGTGAAGTCAGGTGGTCCATGCCTGTAAGTGAAAGGTGTGGTCACTTAGATAGTAAGATAATGAGAGTCATCATCATCTTATGTCTCCATGAATCTACCACTTCCCTATTACAGTGCCTGATGGTCCATCATTTGAGCCTCACTACGGGGTTAAACATTGCCCTCTATAGGCTGCTCTATTAAAATGTTAACTCTCCTAGAAGAGGTAGTATTGAATCCTTTACCACAAATTGGTTTATTAGATGCAAGGTACTCAACCACATGAAAGCACTTACCACTCAGGGAGAAAAATGGGTGGAATTCACGGATAATTGAATTGATAATTTTGTCTCTGGTCAACTGGACTGTGGGGGTGGAGGGTGAGCACATCTGAGAGTGAAGGGATGAAGTAGCCAAAGGATTAGAAGCTGGGTTGATCTGGCATCCTAGGGCTGTAGGACTCTCTTAATTCAAGAATAGCTCAGCTCAGAAAAGAATGAAGCCCTCAGACAGGCTCTATCCTTTCCTTAGCAGAGAGGAGTTGTTGGGGAGGAGAGATGGGAGCACAGCAGGATTTTAATGCTCCAGCGTCTACCCAAGATCGCCAGAAAGAGTAAAAGCTTTTGGGTTAGGAGTTTAGGGAGTAAAGGTTGGGGGGGGGGGAGAAGTTTCACCCATTCCCCATTTTCCCCATCACAGGATCATACTTTCCTCACCACCCTCCTAGCTCCACCGTCCGCCCCCCGCCCCGAAAAGCCATGGAAGTTTCATCTGGAAGGAGAGTTAGGGAAAGGGGGCTGTGGCCAGCGCTTGACTAAATGGTAAATGGGCTGCTCTTTGAAGAAGCAGCCTCTGGCAAGCACCCTCTCCTTACTGGGCTTGGCTCTGCCCATCAACGGTCTAGCTGAATGCTGAGTCCCTTTTGGGCCTGACAGCATGTGATTCTCATACAGATGCATAGGCACTGGCTGGAGCCTCTGTGATACCCAAAGCTCTGGGTGTTCACAAACAGCACTGAAATACTGCAGTCTTTTGCTGCTGTTGCTACTGCCTGGAGCTCCCTCTAGTTGCCAAATCTATTTCACCTCTTGGTAGGATGCCTTTCCAAATAGTGCTGATAAGCTGAGGTGCCGCCATTCTGGGGTTGGGGAAAAAAGCACTGGCTTTGGAGCCAGACACATCTAAGTTTGACCCTGTCTGTTCCTAGCTGGGTTACCTAGCAAGTTATGTACTTTGCTTCCTCATGCTGCACTCAGGATTGTGAGGACTGAGGAGGATAATATATGCACAATGTTTAATATCTAAGCCTCTCAACCACTCTCAAGTTCCAGAAACACCTTGAACCCTTACATCAGCTGTGATTAAATTCATTCGTTAATTCAGTACATATTTATTGAATGCCTACCACGCGCCAAAGTGCCTGACGGTAGGTGTTTAATGATGCCATGAGCATGAGGACCTCCTTTCTCTTCTGGCACATATACTCCTGGGGGAGTGGGTGCGGGAATGGTCAGGAGCTTGGATGGCAGATTCAGTAAGCTTTTAGCACAATAATTTTAATTGCAAAAATAAACAGTTTTTTCAACTGCTTGAGAGTAGCGTCTGCTTTACAAAAATTAACGACAACAAAAAAGGAAATAACCCCAAAGCAAAACGTTACAACCAACGGCTGCTGAAAACGACATTGCTGTACAAAATCCCGCGCGAGACCAGCTCGGCTCTGCCCCTGCCCGTCTCTGGGGGTCTAGGACAAGGCGTGGGGCGTGCGCCATTACAAAAGAGTGTCTTAAGTCCCAGGGAAGTGCCTACTCAGTGGGTGGCCTGAGAGAACTTCCCTCCGAAGCGCGGCTGACTCGGAAGACAGCGCCCGGGCCGCGGGAGCTGTCCATGGAGCTAGTGCTGTACGGGGAGTGTGCGGCGGGCGCTTCAAGGGAACTAGAAGCCGGACCAGAGGCCCGCCCTAGGGCGTGCCGGAAAAAAGTGGGCAGAGGAGCGGGGAGGGGTGGGCAGGTTTTCTCGTGCGCACCGGAGTGCGGCGCCCCAATGTGCAAACCCATTTCACCCTCACAGCGCAGCGAAGGAGAGGCCCAACGAGTAAAAGCCAAGGCCCTTGAGCCGCTCCTCGGCGCGCGCCTTCTGCTTGAGGTGCACCTTGCTGTGCCGTTTCTTCTCATCGCTGCGCGCGAAGCGACGGCCGCACACGTCGCAGGCAAAGGGCTTCTCGCCTGTGTGGGTGCGCACGTGTGTGGTAAGGTGGTCGCTGCGGCTGAAGTTGCGGAGGCAGATGCGGCACTGGAACGGCTTGTGGCCCGTGTGGATGCGCAGGTGGCGGTTGAGCTCGTCAGAGCGCGCAAAGCTGCGCACACAGCTCTCCACCGGGCAAGCAAATGCCTTGGCGTGCGGCCGAGGGCAGAAGCAGCGCGCGCTGCACTTTCCGCCCCGGCGCCCCTTGCGCCGCGCCTTGGCTGTGGAGAATGGGACCGGCGGCGGTCCTGGAGGCTCAGGCATGCCACTGCTCCCGGGGAGGTCCGCCACCAGAGGTTTCGGGAAGTCCGCCCCGGCGCTGCGGAGGCCCAGCGGGGAAAGCTCAGGCTGCGTACCATCTAGAAACTCTCCGCCTTCGCCGCCACTCCCTCCCTCCCCACTAGTAGGGGTCAGGAGCCCCGGGAGGCTCTCGGTTCCCTCCCCTAAGTCACCCGGGGCCAGCGGGAAAGCATCGTAGGCCCCCGTGGTGTACAGTCTGCTGGAGGCGCCGGCCGGCAGCTCCGCGGGGCAGCTGATGGACAGCAGGTCTTCAATCTTGGCCCCCATCGGGGGGAAACGGGCCTCCGGGGCGCCCTGGTAGCCTCCCTGTGACCCACAGCTCCCTGGAGCCCCGGCTGAGAGCAGCTCCCATGGAGCGTAGGGACCTTTGAAGGCCGAGGCAGTGTCCAGCGCAGGAGAAGCCGGAGGAGCTCGGAGGCCGGGCTTAACGTCGGGTGGGGAGAGGTGAGGCTCATACAGGCACTGTGAGGGGGCGCCCGCCGAGGGTGAGGCCTCCCAGAATGCCTCTGGGAAGACGGTAGCGCCCAGATCCGGGGAGAAAAGGTCTGGCGGTCCCGGCAGCAAGGCGTCGGAGCCTGCGGGAAAAGAGGCGTCCAGAGGAGACCGGGATGCTGCCGCCTCAGCGCCTGGGAAAGGTGCCAGGCCTAGGATGCCCGACATGAGGTTGAAGAGTGCCTCCGGATCGTGCGGGTGTTCGGGTACTGCCTGGATGAAGAAGCTACCACTGTAGCTGAGGCCGGGAGGAGGCGTGGGCGCAGGCCCCTCCAGGAAGCAGGAGTCGGCTAAGTCCCCCCCGGCGCCGCAGCTGCTCAAGGCCCAGCTCAAGAAGTCACCTGCTGAGGAGGGAGCAGGAATCAGCTCCGCGCACATCAAAGGCCGTGCCTCGGAGCCCGCAGCCCCTACCCAAGAAGCCCTTGGTGCGCTCTGGCACACACAACGTGCCTTTTGCACATTCTGATCCAGCCGGAGCCAGCATACGCCCCAAGACGCACATACAAACATGCACACGCAAAACACACGTGCAAAGGCAAAAGGACGCCTTGATACACGCACAGGTTCCTGCGGAGGCGCCGGAGGCCGGGTGGGGGTGGCATTGGGGGTGCACACACACAGGACCCCGAATCTCCTCCGCCCCTAGCCCCACAGCTCCAGGGTCCCAGTCCCTGCCTGTTCTCAGGCACCTTGCGTCCCCGCGCTGCGCCGCCGTCTGAGCACCCCTGGCCGCGCTCCTTACCTCCGGGATAGCCGGCGGCTGCGGGTGGGTCCCTGGCGGGCAGCCGGGTCAGTTCGGTACTGGGTTCAGAGCAGCAGCCCTCGGTGGACTTTACCAGGAGCGCGTCGGGGCCAGAAAACTCGCTAAGGTGGATCATGGCTCGGCTGCGGCTGCGGGGCTCCGAGGGCCTCGCCCGCTGGGCTTGGGGGCGCGCGGATGGCCGGGAGGCCGACAGTCGGGGCGCCCAGCGCCTCGCAGACCTAGGCTCTTGGGCTCCTGGCTCCGGACTCTCACCTCTGGGAAAGGGTTGGGGGGGTGGTGGTGGCCGAGGCTCCCTTGCTCGCTGGGACCCGCCTCGGGTGGCGGTTCCTCGCCTGTCCAAAGCGCAGCCGGGCTCCCCCAACCCGCGGCCCCCCCACTTATATAGCAGCGGCGGCGCTGGCTCAGGGCTTCCGACTCCCAGGGCCACTGCCATTTCGGGAGGCCCCGGCCCAGCCGCCGTGACGTAAATGCCCAAACATGGACACAGGATGTGTACCGGGGACTCCCGAAAAGGAAAACTCGGGCTGTGACGTCTTCGCCACAGCCGCCGCCGGGGCCGCGCCGCTGCGTGCGCGCGCACTCCCTGAACGTGGAGCCCCGTGCGCGCTGGGACCGCGGGTGCGCCTGGATGGGGCGCTGCGTCGCGTGGGTCCGGACGTCAAGTAAGTGCACTTCTCTCATGGAGGCAGAGGCCGAAGGACGGTTAGGAAAGACAGTGGGCTTCGGGATTCCACAGTTTGCGTTCGAATCCTCTCTCTGCCACCTTCTAGCTCTGTCATTTCATCTCCCCGAACGTCAGTTTCCTCACCTGTGAAATGGAGATACGTACGTCTACTTCATAGATTTGCTATAAAGATTAATTGGGTTAGAGCATATGAAATTCTAGGCACGGGACACTCAATTAACCGTAGAGATTATTGCCATTATTCATTATTTGCTCACATCTGTGTGTTTTTCATATTCTTAATAGTTTTTTGTTGTTTAGTTCTAGGAAAAATAACTTATTTAAATTAAAAAGGATCATATCGCGAGAGAAAACGTCAATTAGCACAGAGGGTATATTATAAATTGAAAAGTAAAAGTCTCTCTTTTCTCTACTCACCTCCCTCCTGAGGTAGCCACGTCTAAATTTCCTGTGTATTCTTTTTTTTTTTTTTTTTTTTTTTTTTTTTTTTTTTTTTGCGGTACGCGGGCCTCTCACTGTTGCGGCCTCTCCCGTTGCAGAGCACAGGCTCCGGACGCGCAGGCTCAGCGGCCATGGCTCACGGGCCCAGCCGCTCCGCGGCACGTGGGATCATCCCGGACCGGGGCACGAACCCGTGTCCCCTGCACTGGCAGGCGAATTCTCAACCACTGCACCACCAGGGAAGCCCCTGTGTATTCTTTAAGAAAAGAAATTATGCATACTGCAAGCATACACATACACACTGTCCTGCAATAGAATTTTCCCCCACTTATAATAGCTGAGCGATTGCTCCATGTCCAAACATAGAGAGGTTGGTCATTCTTTTCTAAGGCTGTATAGTACTCCACTGTAAGGGAGGTCAGTTTGTCCTCTATCCATTAGCGTATAGGAAGTTTCCAACCTTTTGCTTTTCATCGTTGTTGTAGTCCTTGAGTAAATAAATGTGAATATATCTGTGGGATAAATTCCAATGAGTGTAACTCTGGATCAAAGAGTATGTAAAATTTTAATACAACTGGCATTTGTCCTCCAGAGAAGTAGGGCCAATCCCTCTTCTCTCATCCACAGGGTTTGAGATGCTTGTGTAGTAAACTTTTTTTTCTACCTTTGTATAAATGACTTTACTCTAGGGGTGTTGTTCCCAGGAGCACGCAGAGAATCTACAGGCTATATTTCCCTGGAAGCAGTTCCTGGAATAATTGGGCTGCTTCTGAAAAACTTTAAAAAATATTTCATATCCTTATGGAAGCCATGGATATTGGCTGCAGAAGGCTAGTCAACTCCTGCAAAGAAGCCTGCCTACTCTCCTTATCTCATCTCTCTTCTGCTGTGGTTTTCCCCTTTGTTGTATCTTCTCATCTTTTAAAATTTTTCATTTTATTTTGTGTTATAGTTCACTTAACTCCTTTCTGCACCAAATTAAGGGATTAGGTGTATACATGGGATAATATGTTTTTCTTTATGAAGAGCATCAATTCTTAGGACTCTGGGTGCCAGAAGGTAGGAGGGGCAGGACTGGGATTCTCTCTTACTTCTCTACTTACTTAGGAATGGGCACAAAGCCATTCAGGGGTGATGGGCTACAGTATGACTGGCAGTGTATCTCCCAGCCCCCCTTGCCCAGTGTCCTTTTTCAAGAGAGAGTGCCAAGAATGCCCAAATTCCACCAAATTCTCAGGTCTTTCACCCTGTGTTCATTATGCAAACATTCATCCATTCATTCAGCTTCTCAATGTTTGTTCATTCAGTATTCATTCCTTAAGTGCTTACTATGGACCAGAAGGTGGATTTTGGTTTTTATTCTACAAGGACTGTGAGATCCATCTCCATCCCTAGCTGCCCTCCCACCACCCCACAACAATGCTACAAGTGTGTTCACAGAATATGTCATCACATAATCACCTGCAAAATACATACTGACACACTTGCATTTATTCTCTTGTGTCTGGAAATCATGCACGTGCAGCATGACCTAACAAATGCCACAGACATAGTTCTATGTTAGCAGCACATGTGTTTCCATTTAGGAAATGCAGAAACCCAGCACTTGTCTGTAAGGGTTAGACACACGGGGCAGCATGTCCTTTATACTCTGTTTCAGACTCTCGGTTTGATTCTAATCCAAATGTATTGCTAAGGCCAGGTGATCCCACACCAGACATATAGGGCACACATGTCTCAAATCCATGCTGGCCTCTTGCTGCCTGGGAGGGAGGGGGAGTGGAGGAGTTTGGCTAGGCCTGTGTCCAGGGCTCGCCAGGTTGCCCCGTCAGGCCAGATTGGCCAGCCCCAGGTTCTCCATCTCTCTGCTGTTCTTCCCTCTGCCACGGCATTCCTCCTCCTTCTTAGTCATGGATAATTCTCCTACTCCTTTGGCAAGTTCCCAGGCCATTGCTGCTCTTTGCCAAGGTCAGTTGGGCTAGGTCTGTGTTAAGACAAAGGTCCAGCTTCCTTTTGTTAGAGGCCAGGCCTGCAGGCAGAGCTGGGGAGGAAAGAGTGAATAGGAGAGGAGATGGGGGATACAGCTTGTGCTCTGGCCCACGTTCCTACCCCTGAGCCCCGTACCTTCAGTGGCCACACATATACACACTCTCGCACATGGGATGGTTACCTCTGGAGGACAGTTGCATCTACATTTGGCTCCTTGGGGAGGAGGAGGGACTATAAAGAGGGAATGGGCATTTTGTAGCCCTTCCCAGCTCAGTCCATCTTACTCCGAAATTTTAACAGCTTAAAAATAGATTCCTTGTGGTCTAGTGGTTAGGATTTGGTGTTTTCACTGCTGTGGCCTGGGTTCAGTCTCTGGTCGGGGAACTAAGATCCTGCAAGCTGCATGGTGTGGCCAAGATAAAAAAAAAAAAAAAAAAAGAAAAGACAAAAGATTCTGGGCCCAGATAGAATAAAGGTCTTTGGGTGGGCATGGAAGAGAGAGGAGTTTAGATCTATGAGCTCTACTTTAATTCACACTTCAAATATAAAAACATGAATTTACACACAAGAAGGAAATCTCACACACTGAGCACTCTACAAACATATCATTTAATCATTACAAAAGCTCTATGGAATAAGGAATTGAAGACCCATTTCACAGATGAGGAAACAGACTTGAAAAGGTTAAACAAGTCACTCAAGGCTATACTTCTATTCAGTGGTGGAACTGAGAGTCAAACCCAGGCTAGCTTACTCCACAAGATAATTTAGGAAAAGATCATTCCTTTTACAAAAAGTTTAACTTTAAGATGGCTTTAGGTAGAGAATCTTCCTCTAGCTTTTCAAATGTGAAAACTCCATCTGGCTGGTTTCCATCCCTGCAAGAATTCTCTGGAGTGACTGCCATTAGGAACACTGTGGGTCACACCAGACACATGCTGAGGAGGAGAGCATGCCAGGTTCTTAGGAGCCATTGTGAAAGGTGGTGGTGGTGATGGCGTGTATGTGACTCTGGGGAGGCTGAGAGGAAATTTTGGATGTCCATGGGAAAAGGTGATGGAAGGACAGTTTACTTTCTAGACAAGCACTGAATAGACGATTACTGAATGAATTAATGAATGAACAAATTCATTCATCAAATGTTCATTGAATACAGCCCTGTGCCAGGGGCGCTGCATGGGCCCTTGGGATGCTGATGCTTATGTCGTAGTGGATGAGACTGGAAGCTCTGGATCCAGGGAGGGAAGAGGGAGAGGGATCAGAGAAGTAAGCCTCCCTTTTCTGTCTCCTGGGAAGGGCCCAGCCCATGTCATCATGCAACTGTAATGCAACTGTCTCCTCCCCCACTCCCCACCTTGATCTTTCTGCTCTAAATATCATTGTGTTCAAATAATAGTGTATATTTTAAAAGACTCCAAGAAGACAGCTGCCTCAGAGTATTAATCATGAAGAGGCCAGCGCTCAGTCTCCATGGCGACTCCTGGCACAGAATGCTGAGGAGCAGCTCCACGTCCCACTTCCTGGGGCCATGGAGATGCAGGCACATAGTATTTTTCTTTCCTCTCTTCCTCTCCTCTCTCCTCTGGCCCCTCTTCCTCTCCTTTCTTCTTCTCTCCCATACCCCCTTCCACTGCCTCTCATTCTCTCTCCCTAAAGGATTTATTTAAAAGCATGGACAGAGGCAAGATCCAGACATCAGACTAACACGGAATAAGGCCATTGAGGCTGTAGCAGAGATGAAGTTTGCCTCCAGCTGCAACTTCTGCAGTACACAGCTCCTGTCCCCAAGACCCTGCGGTGCCCCTAGGCTTCACTGACCACTAGGTCAGAAGGAGTCCAGCATCTGTCCCTGAGGCAAGGTACCCATCATCAGGGTCCTTCTCTGTCCCCTGCCTCTTCCCCGACCATGTTCAGTTGTTGGTATGTGGTTTGGGTTCTCACCATTATTATTTTTCTTAATGACCACACAAGTAACATAGGCTCACTGGAAAAAGACAAACATGTTAACATTTATAATGTAAAAAGTGAAAATATCTTTCCCTTCTCTACCCAGATATATACAGCTTAAAAGTTTTAGCTTGATTCCTATAGATTTTTCTTCATGCATATTCATTCAACGTGCATCTATTCAGCTGTAGCATCGTTATCCTCATCATTAGTGATACCAATGGTATCCTACTATACACACTCTTGTAACTAACTTGACATTGTACCTTGAACAGTTTCTTTTTTCCCCCCAATCATGGTACAGACTAATCTATAGTATTAATAACAATTGCTTCAGAGTATTCCATCATGTAGATGTACCTAATTTTTAACTTGATAGTTCCTTTTTTTCACTATTATGAAGAATCTGGCTGGGCATAGCCCTTTATGTATACTTGGTGTACTGATAGGGGTAATAATAATACAGTATGCTAGCTAACATTTGTATACCACTTACTGTGGGCACTATTAACTGGGTATTGAGACCTTTACATATACTCACAATTTAATCCTCACAACAACTTGCTAAGTACTATTACTATCTCTACTTCATGGAGATAGTGATGGAGAAATCGAGGCATGAGGAGGTTAAGAAACTTACCCGAGTGTACAAGGTTAAGATTAATGAGAGTGCCAGGATTTGTATAACCATAATATACAAACCATAACCATAGAATAGATTCCAAAAAGTAGAATTCCTAGGTCAAGGTAGAAATATTTAAAATTACAATATATGTTGTCAAACCTTCCTCTAAAAAGATTGTTCCAATTTGCAGACCAGAGAGCAGCATATGAGAGCCAACTGGTAAGCAGAAAAAGGTATCCCCATGATATTTTAATTTGCATTCTAAAAGTTATCAATAAAGACAAGGAACTTTTCACAGGACCTTGCTCTTTATTTCCTTTTCTGTGATCTAGGGCCTTAATGTCTCACCCAAAGACATCTGAGTGGGAGCCTTCCTCATGCTTCTTACAACCCCACACTGGGCACTAGAGATGAGGCTGTTTTCACATGGACTGGCATGGGGACATGGGGTATAGGGGCTTCTGCACCCTCCTTAGTTTTGTTTTTTCTAGTTTGAGTCATGGGGGAGGTGGAGAGGAGAACAGGCAAGGCAGCTGCAAACCATTCAGGAAAAGCTTCTTAGATTCTTCCAAAGCAGCTTCTAAGCTTTTCTCCCACAGAAGGGAGGGAGGTTATTCTTTCTCTTATCTTCCATTCTGCATTCCTCCTTGGGCAAAGTCAACATTGGACGGAGCTGATCACAGAAGAGGTGTGAGTAGAATGGGTTCTAGGAGGGTCAGAGGCAGGGGGATGGACAGAATGACGTCTCTATGCTGCTACCCACCCTGGAATTTGGAATCAGCCTCCCACCACCCCTTTTTCTCTAAGCCTGGTTCTCCCTTCGTGGACAGTAATGGACTTAGATCTTGATATGTGTTTTTATCTGATTAGGTAATGGTGTTCAGAACATTGGTTTTCAATTCATGAGCTGAGAAGGTGAAAAAGAGGCTGAGAGTAGACTGAGAGGCCTATAGCTCTAGAACAGAAGCGGAATCAGAAAGAAGCCCGTTAAACCAACCTGGTGTGCTTCTCTTCTCCCTGGCCTCCTCCTGTTAACTCTCACCTGCGCTTATCTCCTATTTTTTTTTTTATCATCTCTCCTCCCCCATCTAGTAATAGTTTTCCTTAAACTGCTTTGAAGTAGATTAGTCAGTGTACTGGGATCCGACAACATAACTCCAAAATACTCAGGCAGTTAATCTATAGCTGGGCCACTGAGCCATAGCCTGAGTCCTCTGTGTGTCCCTGAACACTCTCCACCATTAAGCTAGACTTCTGGTTGCAAGTGATAGAAATGCAACCTGAATTAGTTTAGTCAAAAAAAAAGAAAAAGAAAAAGAAAAGAATTTATCAGCTCACAGAATCCAAGGGAGTGTCAAACAACCAAGCTGCAAGGGAGTACGAACACAGCTGGTGTCAGGAGCTAGTGGAACCAGAGGCAAAGAGTTTTTCAGATACTTTCAGCTCTTCCTCTTTTCTCCCACTGATGACTGAAACCCTGGCCACTAGCAGATTCTGTATTCTCCATGCCCACCTCCTGTGATGAATGGGTTCTCATTCTCAATTCCAGGTAGGAGATCCCAGGAAAGACCTCTGCTGTTCTTCCTAGGACAATAATCTGGCTAGGGGTCAGAGTAATATACCTGACAAGGCCACTAGGGGCTTACACTTGGGTTTTGAGAGCAATTCCTGGAGAAGGGGAAACCAGTGGGAGCCAGGAAGCCTCCCAAGAGCCCTCCACCGCAGGTCTTGAGGGCAGGAGCTGGGCAGCACGGGGTTCTGCAGGTTCTCATAATGGGGGCAGAAGTGGATATTTCCCTCTGCTTAACAATGCCCCTGGAGCAAGTTGCATACTCCATCTGTCTGCGAGCTCCAAGGAGCACTGCCCAAAATAAAAAGCCCTAATTAGCAATTCCTGCAATCCAAAGCAAAACAATGTATTTGTTTCCTAGAATAATCTGGAGCCATATTTGGCTTGGCAACCAGTGGGTCCCACACATGCATGTGGTGTGCCATGTGAAGACTCCAGCAGGGACCTTTCCTCAGTAGGGCATGAGGGGGAAGGCCCCAGGGGCCCCTGCCCAGATAGCAGCAAGCTGGGGCCCAGAACAGAACTGGCTTTATCAATCATGTACAGCAGGTTTCTGAAACAGGGAGGTAGGGAATGGAAGGAACGTCAACAGGACTTCTAAATCCAGTCCCCATAAAGGCCAGAGTAGGCACACACGGCCTGCAGGGTCATAGAGAATCCCATAATAGAGTAGTGACCTCAAGCTTGGAGTCAGGGGAACAGATTCCAACTCAGCTCTGCTGTTAGCTTGTTTTGTGACCTTGAACAAATTCCCAATCTTTCTGTGCTTGCATTTCCTCACCTGTGAAAATGGGAGTATGTTATTTGCTCTACCTACAGTCTGAGGACTGAGAGCTAGAATGAAAAAATTAGGCAGCCGAAGCACAAGCACTTTCTGTAGCAATGAGAGGTGATGTGAGAAGCAGTATATCCAGTTAAGAAATAGTGGATAAGGAAAACATAAGCAGAACACTCTATGACATAAATCACAGCAAGATCCTTTTTGACCCACCTCCTAGAGAAATGGAAATAAAAACAAAAATAAACAAATGGGACCTAATGAAACTTAAAAGCTTTTGCACAACAAAGGAAACCATAAATGAGACGAAAAGACAACCCTCAGAATGGGAGAAAATACTTGCAAATGAAGCAACTTACTAAGGATTAATCTCCAAAATTTACAAGCAGCTCATGCAGCTCAATATCAAAAAAACAAACAAACCAATCCAAAAATGGGCAGAAGACTTAAATAGACATTTCTCCAAAGAACATATACAGATTGCCAACAAACACATGAAAGAATGCTCAACATCATTAATCATTAGAGAAATGCAAATCAAAACTACAATGAGGTATCACCTCACACTAGTCAGAATGGTCATTATCAAAAAATCTACAAATAATAGGGCTTCCCTGGTGGCGCAGTGGTTGAGAGTCCACCTGCCGATGCAGGGGACACGGATCCGTGCCCCACCCCGGTCCAGGAAGATCCCACGTGCCGTGGAGTGTCTGGGTCCGTGAGCCATGGCCACTGAGCCTGCACATCCGGAGCCTGTGCTCCACAACAGGAGAGGCCACAACAGTGAGAGGCCCGTGTACCGCAAAAACAACAACAACAACAACAAAACCCTAAAAATAATAAATGGTGGAGAGGGTGTGAAGAAAGGGGAACACTCTTGCACTGTTGGTGGGAATGTAAATTCTTACAGCCACTATGGAGAACAGTGTGAGGGTTCCTTAAAAAACTAAACATAGAACTACCATACAACCCAGAAATCCCGCTACTGAGCATATACCCTGAGAGAACCATAATTTAAAAAGAGTACCACAATGTTCATTGCAGCCCTATTTACAATAGCCAGAACATGGAAGCAACCTAAGTGTCCATCAACAGATGAATGGATAAAGAAGATTTGGCACATATATACAATGGAATATTACTCTGCCATAAAAAGAAACGAAATTGAGTTATTTGTAGTGAGGTGGATGGACCTAGAGTCTGTCATACAGAGTGAAGTACATCAGAAAGAGAAAAACAAATACCATATGCTAACACATATATATGGAATCTTTTTTTTTTTTTTTTGTCATACATGGGTCTCTCACTGCTGTGGCCTCTCCCGTTGCAGAGCACAGGCTCTGGACACGCAGGCTCAGTGGCCGTGCCTCATGGGCTCAGCCACTCCACGGCATGTGGGATCTTCCCGGACTGGGGCATGAACCTGCGTCCCCTGCATCAGCCGGCGGACTCTCAACCATTTTGCCACCAGGGAAGCCCTATATGGAATCTTTTTAAAAAAAAGTTTATGAAGAACCTAGGGGCAGGACGGGAATAAAGATGCAGACCTACTAGGGAATGGACTTGAGGACACTGGGAGGGGGAAGGGTAAGCTGTGACAAAGTGAGAGAGTGGCATGGACATATATACACTACCAAATGTAAAATCGATAGCTAGTGGGAAGCAGCCGCATAGCACAGGGACATCAGCTCAGTGCTTTGTGGCCACTTAGAGGGGTGGAATAGGGAGGATGGGAGGGAGGGAGACACAAGAGGGAAGAGATATGGGGATATATGTATATGTATAGCTGATTCACTTTGTTATAAAGGAGAAACTAACACACTATTGTAAAGCAATTATACTCCAATAAAGATGTTTTTTAAAAAAAGGAAATAGTGGATAACGCTGACAACCCCAGATGTGCTCCCTATGTTTTCTGGGCACCTCCTTATATGGGGGTGGGAGTGGTCACCATGACCTGAATTTTTTTTTCAGTATAAAACAACATCCATTTTATTATATCTCATTATTTTTGTGGGTAAGGAATTTGAGTAGAGCTTGCTTAGCCAGCCTATTTTTCTGCTCCACATGGCTTTTTTAAAAAAACATTAAAAAAATTGAAGTATAGTTAATTTACAACATTGTGTTAGCTTCAGGTGTACAGCAAGGTGATTCACACACACATATACATGTGTATACATATACATATATATGCATTCTTTCTCAGATTCTTTTCCACTAGAGGTTATTACAAGTTACTGAATATAATTCCCTGTGCTATACAGTAGATCCTTATTGTTTATCTATTTTATATATAATAGTGTATAGATGTTAATCCCAAACTCCTAATTTATCTCCGCCTCATCCCCTTTGGTAACCATTAGTTTGTTTTTTATGCTGTGAGTCTTTTTCTGTTTTGTAAATAAGTTCATTTGTATCATTTTTTTAGATTCCACATATAAATGATATCATATGATATTTGTCTTTCTCTGTCTGACTTACTTCACTTAGTGTGATAATCTCTAGGTCCATCCATGTTGCTACAAATGGCATTATTTCATTTTTTTGTGGCTGTGTAATATTCCATTGTATATATGTACCACATCTTTATGCATTTATCTGTCAATGGACACATAGGTTTCTTCCATGTCTTGGCTATTGTAAATAATGCTGCTATAAACATTGGGGTGCATGTATCTTTTCAAATTAGAGTTTTCTCCACATAAATGCCCAGGAGCACGATTGCAGGATCAGATGGAACTCTATTTTAGTTTTCCAAGGAACCTCCATACTGTTCTTCCTAGTGACTGCACCAATTTACATTCCTATCAACAGTGTAGGAGGGTTCCTTTTTTCTCCACACTCTCTCCAGCATTTATTATTTGTAGACTTTTTAATGATGGCTATTCTGACTGGTGTGAGGTGATACTTCATCGTAGTTTTGATTTGCATTTCTCTAATAATTGGTGATATTGAGCATCTTTTCATGTGCCTGTTTACCATCTGTATGTCTTCTTTGGAGAAATATCTATTTAGGACTTCTGCCCATTTTTTTTTTTTTTTTTGACCACACCACACAGCATATGGGATCTTAGTTCTCCAACCATGGATCGAACCTATGCCCCCTTCATTGGAAGCATGGAGTCTTAACCACTGGACCATCAGGGAAGTCCCTCTTCTGCCCATTTTTTAAAATTGTTTTTTAAATATTAAGCTGTATGACCTGTTTGTATATTTTGGAAATTAATCCCTTGTTGGTAGCATTATTTGCAAATATTTTCTCCCATTCCATAAGTTGTCTTTTTGCTTTGTTTATGGTTTCCTTTGCTGTGCAAAAGCTTTTAAGTTTAATTAGGTCCCCCCCCCTTTTTTTTTTACATTTCCATTACTGTAGGAGATGGATCCAAAAAAATATCACTGTGATTTACATCAAAGAGTGTTCTGCCTATGTTTTCCTCTGGGAGTTTTATAGTATCTGATCTTACATTTAGGTCTTTGATCCATCTCAAGTTTATTTTTGTATATGATGTTACAGAATGTTCTAACTTCATTATTTTACATGTAGCTGTTCAGTTTTCCCAGCAGCACTTACTGAAAAGACTGTCTTTTCTCCATTGTATATTCTTGCCTCCTTCATCGTAGATAAGTGCATGGGTTTATTTCTAAGCTTTCTATCCTGTTTCATTGATCTATATGTCTTTTTGTGCCATTACCATACTGTTTTGAAGACTGTAGCTTCATAGTGTACTCTGAAGGCCATGACCTAATTTTTTTAAACATCTTTATTGGAGTATAATTGCTTTACATTGTTGTGTTAGTTTCTTCTGTATAACAATGTGAATCAGCTATACGTATACATTTATCCTCATATTCCCTCCCACTTGCGTCTCCCTCCCACCCTCCCTATCCCACCCATGACCTAAATTTTATGGCTAGCTATTTTCTTCTAATCTTTGCTCTCCTTCACTCATTTATTCATTCATCTAAATATTTATTGAGGACTTAGCTTATCAATACTTCAGTAGATTATTACAGAAATGTGTGATGCATGTGAAACTAGGGGAAGGACAGGGTGGTTTGGGATCATAGAATGAGGCAGAAGGTAGTTATTAGCCAAGAAATTTCGGGGAAGCTTCTTCAAGGAAGTGACATTCTAATTGAGACCAGAAAGTTGAGTAAAAAGTTAGCTGAGAAAAAAGGGAAAGTTGAATGGGGAGAATGTTCTAGGCAAAGGGATAGCATGTGAAAAGGCCAGAAGGTAACAGAAAGGGGTGGAGGAGAGAGAATGATTCAGGGAACTGACAGAAGGCCATGATGGCTGGAGCATAAGGTGTAAAAGAGGTTAGGAAGTGGGGAAGTGGGGTCAGGCTGGAGAGATGGGCAGACTCAGGATCATAGAGGATGGTTTTTTTTTGAATTTTATTTTATTTATGTTTTATACAGCAGGTTCTTATTAGTATCCATTTTATACATATTATTGTATATATGTCAATCCCAATCTCCCAATTCATCACACCACCACACCACCCCCCCTGCCACTTTCCCCCCGTGGTGTCCATACATTTGTTCTCTACATCTGTGTCTCAATTTCTGCCCTGCAAACCGGTTCATCTGTACCATTTTTCTAGGTTCCACATATATGCATTAATATACGATATTTGTTTTTCTCTTTCTGACTTACTTCACTCTGTATGACAGTCTCTACGTCAATCCACCTCACTACAAATAACTCAATTTCGTTTCTTTTTATGGCTGAGTCATATTCCATTGTATATATGTGCCACTTCTTCTTTGTCCATTCATCTGTTGATGGACACTTAGATTGCTTCCATGTCCTGGCTATTGTAAATAGTGCTGCAGTGAACATTGGGGTGCATGTGTCTTTTTGGATTATGGTTTTCTCTGTGTATATGCCCAGTAGTGGGATTCCTGGGTCATATGGTAATTCCATTTTTAGTTTTTTAAGGAACCTCCATACTGTTCTCCATAGTGGCTGTATCAATTTACATTCCCACCAACAGTGCAAGAGGGTTCCCTTTCCTCCACACCCTCTCCAGCATTTGTTGTTTGTAGATTTTCTGATGATGCCCATTCTAACTCGTGTGAGGGGATACCTCATTGTACTTTTGATTTGCATTTCTCTAATAATTAGTGATGTTGAGCAGCTTTTCATATGCTTCTCGCCCATCTGTATGTCTTCTTTGGAGAAATGTCTATTTAGGTCTTCTGCCAATTTTTGGATTGGGTTGTTTGTTTTTTTAATATTAAACTGCATGATCTGTTTATACATCTTGGAGATTAATCCTTTGTCCATTGATCCATTTGCAAATATTTTCTCCCATTCTTAGAGTTGTGTTTTTTTGTCTTGTTTGTAGTTTCCTTTGCCTTGCAAAAGCTTTTAAGTTTCATTAGGTCCCATTTGTTTATTTTTGATTTTATTTCCATTACTCTAGGAGGTGGATCAAAAAATATCTTGCTGTGATTTATGTCAGAGAGTGTTCTTCTGATGTTTTCCTCTAAGAGTTTTATACTGTCCAGTCTTACATTTAGGTCTCGAATTCATTTTGAGTTTATTTTTGTGTATGGTATTAGGGAGGGTTCTAACTTTATTCTTTTACATGTAGCTGTCCAGTTTTCCCAGAACCACTTATTGAAGAGACTGTCTTTTCTCCATTGTATATCCTTGCCTCCTTTGTCATAGATTAGTTGACCATAGGTGCATGGGTTTATCTCTGGGCTTTCTATCCTGTTCCGTTGATCTATATTTCTGTTTTTGTGCCAGTACCATATTGTCTTGATTACTGTAGCTTTGTAGTATAGTCTGAAGTCAGGGAGTCTGATTCTTTCAGCTGCATTTTTTTTCCCTCAAGACTGCTTTGGCTGTTCGGGGTCTTTTGTGTCTCCATACAAATTTTAGGAATTTTTGTTCTAGTTCGGTAAAAAATGCCATTGGTAATTTGATAGGGATTGCATTGAATCTGTAGATTGCTTTGGGTGGTATAGTCATTTTCACAATATTGATTCTTCCAATCCAAAAATATGGTATATCTCTCCATCTGTTTGCATCATCTTTAATTTCTTTCAGCAATGTCTTATAGTTTTCTGCATACAGGTCTTTTGTCTCCCTAGGTAGGTTTATTCCTAGGTATTTTATACTTTTTGTTGCAATGGTAAATAGGACTGTTTCCTTAATTTCTCTTTCAGATTTTTCATCATTAGTGTATAGGAATGCAAGAGATATCTTTGCATTAATTTTGTATCCTGCAACTTTACCAAATTCATTGATTACCTCTAGTAGTTTTCTGGTGGCATCTTTAGGATTCCCTATGTATAGTATCATGTCATCTGCAAACAGTGACAGTTTTACTTCTTCTTTTCCAATTTGTATTCCTCTTATTTCTTCTCCTTCTCTGATTGCCATGGCTAGGACTTCCAAAACTATGTTGAATAATAGTTGTGAGAGTGGACATCCTTGTCTTGTTCCTGATCTTAGAGGAAATGGTTTCAGTTTTTCACCATTGCGAATGATGTTTGCTGTGGGTTTTTCATATATGGCCTTTATTATGTTGAAGTAGATTCCTTCTATGCCCACTTTCTGGAGAGTTTTTTTTTATCATAAATGGGTGTTGAATTTTGTCAAAAGATTTTTCTGCATCTATTGAGAGGATCATATGGTTTTTATTCTTCAGTTTGTTAATATGGTGTATCACATTGATAGATTTGTGTATATCGAAGAATCCTTGCATCCCTGAGATAAATCCCACTTGATCATGGTGTATGATCCTTTTAATGTGTTGTTGGATTCTGTTTGCTAGTATTTTGTTGAGGATTTTTGCATCTATATTCATCAGTGATATTGGTCTGTAATTTTCTTCTTTTGTAGTATCTTTGCCTGTTTTTGGTATGAGGGTGATGGTGGCCTCATAGAATGAGTTTGGGAGTGTTCCTTCCTCTGCAATTTTTTTTTTTTTTTTTCGGTACGCAGGCCTCTCACTGTTGTGGCCTCTCCCATTGTGGAGCACAGGCTCTGGACTCGCAGGCTCAGCAGCCATGGCTCACGGGCCCAGCCGCTCTGTGGCATGTGGGATCTTCCCGGACTGGGGCACGAACCCATGTCCCCTGCATTGGCAGGTGGACTCTCAACCACTGCACCACCAGGGAAGCCCTCCTTTGCAATTTTTTGGAAGAGTTTGAGAGGGTTGGGTGTTAGCTCTTCTCTAAATGTTTGATAGGATTCACCTGTGAAGCCATCTGGTCCTGGACTTTTGTGTGTTGGAAGATTTTTAATCACAGTTTCAATTTCATTACTTGTGATTGGTCTGTTCATATTTTCTATTTCTTCCTGGTTCAGTCTTGGAAGGCTATACCTTTCTAAGAATTTGTCCATTTCTTCCAGGTTGTCCATTTTATTGGCATAGAGTTGCTTGTATAGTCTCTTAGGATGCTTTGTATCCTAAGAGATACAAAGCGGTGTATGTTGTAACTTCTGCAGTGTTTGTTGTAACTTCTGTGTCTCTTGTAACTTCTCCTTTTTCATTTCTAATTTTGTTGATTTGAGTCCTTTCCCTCTTTTTCTTGATGAGTCTGGCTAATGGTTTATCAATTTTGTTTATCTTCTCAAAGAACCAGCTTTTAGTTTCATTGATCTTTGCTACTGTTTTCTTTGTTTCTATTTCATTTATTTCTGCTCTGATCTTTATGATTTCTTTCCTTCTGCTAACTTTGTGTTTTGTTTGTTCTTCTTTCTCTAGTTCCCTTAGGTGTAAGGTTAGATTGTTTATTTGAGATTTTTCTTGTTTCTTGAGGTAGGATTGTATTGCTATAAACTTCCCTCTTAGAACTGCTTTTGCTGCATCCCAAAGGTTTTTGGATTGTCGTGTTTTCATTGTCATTTGTCTTTAGGTATTTTTAAAATTTCCTCTTTGATTTCTTCAGTGATCTCTTGGTTATTTAGTAACGTACTGTTTAGCCTCCATGTGTTTGTGGTTTTTACATTTTTTTCCCTGTATTTGATTTCTAATTTCATAGCATTGTGGTCAGAAAAGATGCTTGATTTCAATTTTCTTAAATTTACTGAGGCTTGATTTGTGACCCAAGATGTGATCTATCCTGGAGAATGTTCCATGTGCACTTGGGAAGAAAGTGAAATCTGCTGTTTTTGGATGGAATGTCATATAAATATCAATTAAATCTATCTGGTCTATTGTATCATTTAAAGGTTGTGTTTCCTTATTAATTTTCTGCTCGGATGATCTGTCGATTGGTGTAAGTGAGGTGTTAAAGTCCCCCACTATTATTGTGTTACTGCTGATTTCCTCTTTTATAGCTGTTAGCAGTTGCCTTATGTATTGAGGTGCTCCTATGTTGGGTGCATATATATTTATAATTGTTATATCTTCTTCTTGGATTGATCCCTTGATCATTATGTAGTGTCCTTCCTTGTCTCTTGTAACATTCTTTATTTTAGAGTCTATTTTATCTGGTATGAGTATTGCTACTCCAGCTTTCTTTTGATTTCCATTTGCATGGAATGTCAGTTTCAATCCCCTCACTTTCAGTCTGTATGTGTCCCTAGGCCTGAAGTGAGTCTCTTGTAGACAGCATATATATGGGTCTTGTTTTTGTATCCATTCAGCAAGCCTGTGTCTTTTGGTTGGAGCATTTAATCCATTCATGTTTAAGGTAATTATCGATATGTATGTTCCTATTACCATTTTCTTAATTGTTTGGGGTTTGTTTTTGTCCATCCTTTTCTTCTGTTATGTTTCCCACTTAAAGAAGTTCCTTTAGCATTTGTTGTAGAGCTGGTTTGAATTCTCTTAGCTTTTGCTTGCCTGTAAAGCTTTTGATTTCTCCATCAAATCTGAATGAGATCCTTGCCAGGTAGAGTAATCTTGGTTGTACATTATTCCCTTTCATCACTTTAAATATGTCATGCCACTCCCTTCTGGCTTGTAGAGTTTCTGCTGAGAAATCAGCTGTTAACCTTATGGGAGTTCCCTTGTATGTTATTTGTCATTTTTCCCTTGCTGCTTTCAATACTTTTTCTTTGTCTTTAATTTTTGCCAGTTTGCTTACTGTGTGTCTCAGTGTGTTTCTCCTTGGGTTTATCCTGTATGGGACTGTCTGCGCTTCCTGGATTGGGTGGCTATTTCCTTTCCCATGTTAGGGAAGTTTTCAGCTATAATCTCTTCAAATATTTTCTCGGGTCCCTTCTCTCTCTCTTCTCCTTCTGAGACCCCTATAATGCAAATGTTGTCGCGTTTAATGTTGTCCCAGAGGTCTCTTAGGCTGTCTTCATTTCTTTCCATTCTTTTTTCTTTATTCTGTTCCTCAGCAGTGAATTCCACCATTCTGTCTTCCAGGTCACTTATCCATTCTTCTGCCTCAGTTATTCTGCTATTGATTCCTTCCAGTGTACTTTTCATTTCAGTTATTGTATTGTTCACTCTGTTTGTTTGTTCTTTAATTCTTCTAGGTCTTTGTTAAACATTTCTTACATCTTCTTGATCTTTGCCTCCATTGTTTTTCTAAGGTCCTGGATCATCTTCACTATCATTATTCTGAATTCTTTTTCTGGAAGGTTGCCTATCTCCACTTCATTTAGTGTTTTATCTTGTTCTTTCATCTGGTACATAGCCCTCTGCCTTTTCATCTTTTCTATCTTTCTGTGAATGTGGTTTTTGTTCCACAGGCTGCAGGATTGTAGTTCTAAGAGGCTAGTGCAAGTTTCCTGATGGAAGGGACTGGTGGTGGGTAGAACTGGCTGTTGCTCTGGTGGGCAGAGCTCAGTAAAACTTTAATCTGCTTGTCTGCTGATGGGTGGGGCTGGGTTCCCTCCCTGTTGGTTGTTTGGCCTGAGGTAACCCAACACTGGAGCCTACCTGGCCTCTTTGGTGGGACTAATGGCAGACTCTGGGAGGGGTCACACCAAGGAGTACTTCCCATAACTTCTGCTGCCAGTGTCCTTGTCCTCACAGTGAGACACAGCCACCCCCTGCCTCTGCAGTAGACCCTCCAACACTAGCAGGTAGGTCTAGTTCAGTCTCCTATGGGGTCACTGCTCCTTCCCCTGGGTCCCAGTGCACACACTACTTTGTGTGTGCCCTCCAAGAGTGGAGTTTCTGTTTCCCCCAGTCCTGTTGAAGTCCTGCAATTAAATCCCACTAGCCTTCAAAGTCTGATTCTCTGGGAATGCCTCCTCCTGTTGCCGGACCCCCAGGTTGGGAAGCCTGATGTGGGGCTCAGAACCTTCACTCCAGTGGGTGGACTTCTGTGGTATAAGTGTTCTCCAGTTTGTGAGTCACCCACCCAGCAGTTACGGTATTTGAATTTATTGCAATTGTGTGCCTCCTACCATCTCACTGTGGCTACTCCTTTGTCTTTGGATGTGGGATATCTTTTTTAGTGAGTTCCAGTGTCTTCCTGTCAATGATCATTCAGCAGTCAGTTGTGACTCCGGTGCTCTCACAAGAGGGAGTGAGAGCACGTCCTTCTACTCCACCATCTTGAACCAATCTCTCTCTAGAGGACCTTTTAAAGCATGTTTAACATCTGGACTCTATCCCTAGGTCCATAAGATGCCTTTGACAAGGTTTAAGCTGTATAGGAGATGCAGGTTTTATTTTAGAAAAATCAGTCTGCCTCCTGTATGGAAGGTGACCTGGAGGGGAGGTCACTTAGGAAGGAGGTTGCTGTAGTAATTCAGGTGAGAGAAGTGCATGAGGCCTGAACCCTGGTAGCAACAGAAAAGGAGAAGCTTTCAGAATCAACAGCCATTTAGGAGCTAGTCTATAATGGACATATGTGAGTGCTTAGCTACACATGGGGCAGAAGAGAGAGGAAGGAATCAGGGTTGACTCCGGTTCTAGGTTTGACAATGAGGTAGTCATTTATTTAGGTGGAGAATCAGCAAGAAAAGCAGAGTCCTCCATCCAAACAAAAGTGTTCTATTTATGGAGCTATTATTCACATACAGTAAAAGGAGCAACTCTTAAGTGTACAGTTTAATGACTCTATACCCACATCAAGATATAGAACATTTTATATCCCCCAGAAAGTTCCCTTATGCCCCTTTCCAATTGGGGTAACCACTTTTCTCAATTGTATCCCAATATATTAGTTTTGCCTGCCCTTGAACTTCGTATACATGGAATAATTCAGTAAATACTGTTTTGTGTCTGACTTCTTTTGCCCAACACAATGTCTGTTAGAGTTACCCACTCCATGTTTTGCATGTATTAATAGTTTATTCATTTTTTTTTGGTAATCACTGACTAATATGCCATTGTTTGAACATACCACAGTTTGTTTATCCATTCTCCTACTGATGGATGTAGGTTTTTGTTGTTGTTATTGTTTGCTTTTATGTTTATTTGTTTTGAGGAATCCAAAAGGAAAATGATTTAGAAATGAATGACAATGAAAAGATGTAACAGGGACTTCCCTGGTGGCACAGTGGTTAAGAATCCACCTGCCAACACAGGGGACATTGGTTCAAGCCCTGATCCAGGAAGATCCCACATGCCTTGGAGCAACTAAGCCCATGTGCCACAACTACTGAGCCTGCGCTCTAGAGCCCACGAGCCACAACTACTGAGCCCATGTGCCACAACTACTGAAGCCCGTGCACCTAGAGGCCATGATCTGCAACAAGGGAAGCCACCACAATGAGAATCCCGTGCACTGCAATGAAGAGTAGCCCCCGCTTGCCGCAACTAGAGAAAGCCCGCACACAGCAACGAAGACCCAGTGCAATCAAAAATAAATTTATAAAAAGGATATAACAGTTATAAACTCTTATGCCCTACTATATAGCATCAAAATATATAAATAAAATTATGAATAAAAGATCTCTTTTACTTCAGCAAAAAAAAAGAAATTTTGTAAATATTTAGTAATAAGCTCAAGAATGTGTAAGATGAATATAAAGAAAACTATAAAAATTTCCTGAAGGACATTAAAAAATAGAATAAGTGGGGAGATATGTTTTTTTGGATGGAAAGACTCAATATTATAAATATGTCAATGTGTCAGTGTCAGTGGGTTCTCTGTGAAGCAGACATTGAGATGGAGTTAGGAGTACACAGGGTTTATTTGGGAGTAACATATGTGACAGATAAAAGAGAGGCAGGAGAGCCTCAGCCTGCAATGCATATCTGACAGGGTTTCAGTCAACCCAGTGATGAGTTCCAGAGCAAAAAAATTTGCATTACAAGAGTCTTGCCCTGGGAAGATGTGGCCAGTTCCCTGATACCCACTCTGTACTCAGTCACTGGTGGGAGCCTGCCTGGAAAAGGCATGGCCTTGGCTTGAAAGCTGAGGTGAACCTTAAGGGTGCTAACAGCTGGAGGCTCAGCTATATCTGCACTCCATGCAGCTGTACAGCACGTTCTTTCCTGAAGCAAAACTTAAGGGGCACACCTCCATAGCTGCCACAGTTAGTTCTCCCCAAATTAATCTGTAAATTTAATTCAGTTCCAATAAAAAATGCAAAGATGACATGACTATGTACAGGAAAATAATCCAAAGGAATAAACAGATGAATTATGAGAAATTATGAGACTTTATAAAAGTTTCTTGATAAAAAGTCAACATATAAAAATCTATTTTTCTATATATCAGCAAGAATGAGTTAGAAAATGAAATGTAACAGGATAAGAAAACAAAGCAGAATTTAAAAAATTCAATCATTTTCCCAAAAAAAAGCATGAAGTACTGAAGTATACATATAACAAAAAGTAAAATATTAAAAAATTGATACTGTTTTATTGAGAGACATTATACAAAACTTAAATTAAGTGGGGCAATCTATCATTTTCATGTATTGAAAATTAAGAAATTTTAAGATAACAGACTTCCCCAAATTCATTGATAGTGAAAACAAACAAAATAATGTTTTTTTGAGTTCTTGATAAGTTGGTCATGAGGTATTTATGAAAATGCAAATAACCAATATCTGTTAAGATGCTTTTTGAAAAGAATAAGGATGGGTGGGTCATGCTGCTTAATATCAGAACATATTACAAATTTAGAGTAAATGGTGTAATATTATCATAAGTAGTAGGGGAATGTATCCATGAATACAAAAAAAATGCCAATAAGGTATGGGGTTTTTTAGGAATTGGGGTGCAATTTAACAAATTAATTCTGAAGTATGTTTGGAAGAATATGAGAGAATAGTCAAGAGAATTTTAAAAATTATGACTAATGTGCTATTAAATATCAAAACCTATTAAAATAATGTAGTGTTTGAACAAAAGATACCCAAATAAATCAGTGGAATAGTTAAGAAACCAACCCACATATATATGGAATTTAGAATATGATAAAAGACAAATTGTCACAGTAATGACAGAAATTTGATTATTGAATAAATGGCATTGAGAGAACAGGGTAGACCTGTAGAGGAAAAAGTAGAATACATATTTTATAAGATATTCAAAAGTAAATTACAGATGTATTAAAAAATATAACAAACCTAAAACTATAAAATGGCAAAAGAAAATTGTATGGAGAATATTTTTATAATCTTGGCACGAGGAAGGTCTTTGCAAGCATGAAATAAAATTTGGAAGAAAAAAATTGGCAAGTTTGTCTATGTGAAATTTTTAAATGTTTGACAAAAGCTTTCATAAAATTTAAAACAAAGGACAGTCTTGGAGAAAAAAAATCTTTATATATATTTGATAGACATGGCTTAATACCTACAAATAAATTTAAAAAGACAATCCAGTAGAAAGATAGCCAGAGGATATGACAGGTAACTTAAAGAAGGAACAATACAAATGATAAAGAGATAAAAGATGTTCAACCTCATTGTTAATAATATAAATGAAAATCAAACAATGAGATGTAAGAGATGAAGATTTTTACCCTTCAGACAGGCAAAAGCTTAAAAGGTTAATAATATTCACATTGGCATTAAAAAAGAATGAAGTATATCTAAACAGAGAGTTATTTGTGATAATGCTTATTATTATACATTTAAGTTTTTAAAATATTGTTAAGTTTAAAAGCAACACAGAACAATATGTACATAAAATGATCCCATTTTTGAAAAACAATTTATGTGTATGTGTTTCTGGTGTGTGTGTTTGCATATTCGTACAGGAAGGCCTTGAAGGACACACATCAAACTGTTAAGAGTATTTAACTCTGGGGAAGTGTTGTGGAGGGATTTCTACATTTTACTTTTATATAACTCCTTGTTTGCATTTTTAAACATTAAAAATGGCTTTAAAATTCAAGAAAAACAGTAAGAATTTCTTTTGATTCAACAGCTATACTTCTACATCTCCGCGCACCACAACTAGAGATCCTGCACGCCACAATGAAATATCCCGTGTGCTGCAACAAAGATCCTGCATGCTGCAACTAAGACCCAATGCAGCCAAATAAATAAATAAATAAATTTTAAAAAATTGTTAAAGCAGCAACAATCATTTATTTTGCTCACAAATCTGTGATTTGGGCAGGGCTTGGCAAAGAAAGCTCATTGGAGGGGCTCTACTGAAGACTAACTATGCACTTTCAAGAGGGCTCACTCATATAGAGGGCAAATTGGTGCTGGCTGTCAGCTGAGTTGCCTCTTCCTATACCCGTGGGCATCTCCTCACAGCACAGTGGTTGGGTTCCAAGGATGAGTATGTGTGTGTGTGTGAGAAATCGTCTTTATTACTTAACCTTCAGAAGTCTGTAGCATCACTTCTGCCATGCTATAGTAGTCGAGACAGTCACAAAGACCCACCCAGGTTCAACCTTCTCAGGTTCAAGGGGAGGAGACTTAAATACAACCTCTTGATGGAAGAGTAGCAAAGTTCTAGACAAGCATGTGGGATGGAAATATTGTGGCCAGTTTTAGGAAGTACAATCTGCCACATTCCTGCTCTGAAACATAACTGATACAGTTAATAACAAAGTTGCTTTTCTTTTTAAACCTTAAGAATAAAAGGTTAAGCTAAAATTAACTTCAACAGAAAGTATTAAGTCCGAAAATATCTAAACAAGTAACATTTTAAAGGAATATACAAGAAAAGAAAAGAAAGGGTAGATCTTTACAAGATTAATTTTTTAAAATAGAAAGCCTAAAATATAGAAGCAAATAGTTTTCTAAAGAATAAAGTTTAATACATAGGATGTGAAGGTAAAGGAAAATAACAGAGAGAAGGTAGAACTAGAACAGGAGGCCCCAACCCCCGGGCCATGGACCAGTACCGGTCTGTGGCCTGTTAGGAACCAGGCCGCACAGAAGGAGGTAAGCAGCGGGCAAGCGAGCGAAGCTTCATCTATATTTACAGCTGCTCCCCATTTCTTGCATTACTGCCTGAGTGCTGCTTCCTGTCAGATCAGCAGCGGCATTAGATGCTCATAGGAGCACCAACCCTACTGTGAACTGTGCGTGAGAGGGATCTAGGTTGTGCACTCCTATGAGAATCTAATGCCTGATGATCTGAGGTGGAGCTGAGGCAGTGATGCTAGCATGGGGAGTGGCTGCAAATACAGATTATCACTAGCAGAGAGGTTTGACTGCACGGAGACCATAAAAAATGAATTACTTGATTGGGAAGAAGAAAATACTGAAAATATTTAGTCTGTCTCCTTCTTTTATTTTATTTTATTTTTTGCGGTACGCAGGCCTCTCACTGTTGTGGCCTCTCCTGTTTTGGAGCACAGGCTCCGGAGGAGCAGGCTCAGCGGCCATGGCTCACGGGCCCAGCCTCTCTGCGGCATGTGGGATCTTCCCGGACGGGGGCATGAACCCGTGTCCCCTGCATCGGCAGGCGGACTCTCAACCACTGCGCCACCAGGGAAGCCTTGTCTCCTTCTTTTAGAAAATTAAAGAATGGTGGGTGTGGTGGTGGGGTTCAATGGGGGATGAGGCCCCTGCCCACAGCTGCTTTCCTATAGGGCCCCCCCCCAAGACCAAGGGCACCTGTTTTCCAGTGGCTGTCTGCTCCCCACCAGGGTGGGGTCTGTGCTGGAGGTGTGCTTCATCTCTGATGTAGAACCAAGAAGTGTTAAGGGACCCATAGAGAGACAGAGCCCCAACCCACTGCCTCAGTGGTACACATTTTGACCAATTGAATGAATTGTCCCTGGATTAAATGGAATGTGGGGATAGAGACATGATGGGCAGGTGTGGGGCACTGAGGCTGAATGCCTAGAGGCTCATCCTAGCTAACACTGATGAGGGCTAACTATATGCTAGTTTTTGTCAACTCATTTCCTGCTCATCTCAGCTCTAAGAGGTAAGTGATTTTATTGTCCACATTTTACAGAAAAGAAATCTGAGGAACAGAGTTTATATTTTAATCCAAGATTAAGGAGCTAGGAAGTGGAAGATATGAGACATAAATGCAGAAGTTGGATTCCAGACCATGTCCCTGGCCACTACAGTCTGATGGCTATACATTCTCACATCCCAAGCAGCTCCTTCCTACCAGTATCTTGACCCAGACCCCGATTTGCCTCTCCAACCAGGGAGCCTCCTACCCTGCACCAGAGCTGCCCCTTCACAGACAGCCTCCCAGGTGGTGGATCCCAGGACAGATGCAGCCTTTTGTCTTTCCCAGCATCTATGCCCGACCCTCCTATCATTTTGGCCATGTTAGCTTCATTCTTGGGGACCCTTGGGCTTTCTGGAAAGCCCAGAGTGTGATTCAGATTTAGAGGCTGCCCTTCCTCATGCCCCTTGTTTTCATTGCTTCTCATCCACCCGTTCTAAGCCTTCGAGCATATGGTATCCCTGTCTCTCTTCTCCAAGCCCCTCACTCATGGACTTCTCAGATGAGGCTCCCCCTGGCTTTTCATCCGGGCCCCAGCATAAGGTGACTCAAATTTCCAAACTTCTCACTGTGCAATCATTGTGCCCCCACCCCCACCCCCCGCTTTTAAATTCCTGGTCAAATTCTGTGTTTTTGTATAAAATAGCTATCCGTGTAGACACCTATCTCCCCAGTGAGGCTCCAAACTCCTTGAGGGCAGGCACCGCTCCTTGTTCATGTTTGCAACCTTTTCAGCACGCGGCCTGGGCCTGGCACACCTTAGATGCAATGCATGTTTGTCCAGGTGACTTGCCAGGGGGTGCAGGTTATTCTTGGCCCTACAGTTTACTTGTTATTCGTCAAATGCCCTTTACTTTTTTCTTGCTTGAATGGAGTGAAAGCACCCCTCTTTACATTCATATAGTCATTTAATAACGGGTGTTCCAGTGTTTCCTAATCATTCCTAAATAGCAAGCTCATGAGATTTCCAGGATCTGGGTCCACTCACCTCACTTTGCTCATTACTGAGACTCACATCATGGCAACTATTTGTGTGGAAACACTTTTGAAGATATTTAAAGGGATATTTTAACCAAATGGATTGAGGGAGCTGATGAAGCAGAAGATCTGCCTACTATATTGCCATTTTCTAAGTTAGGAAATGCCCACCCCAACCCCAGTGTTGTCCCCTTCAGGATTTGGAGGGGTGGTGGGAGAAATGTTTATAATTCTCACATTCAACACAAAATAGGGTTATAGAGATGTTTACTCTTTTATCAATCTAGTATTTTCTAAACATTAAAAAAAATCCCATTTAAAAGATAGGAACACGGAGTTGCTAAAGGCTGACTCTTCCGCCCTACCCCTCATCCTCCTTTATAACTTACTTTTATTTAGCTAATTTTAATACTGTAATAAGCACCCATAAACTCACTACTCAAAACAAAACCCGGCCCTTGGCAGTACTCCACATCTGACTGTGTGGTCCCCCATCCATGCCTTCACCTTCCCTCACCCAAGGTGACTTTCCATGCTACCCTAAGATCAGGTTTGGAGTCAGGGACCTGCCTTGCCATATTACTGTCTCATCTGTTCCCATTGTCACCAATAGGGCCAATCTACTTTAGCAGGCTTAACATTTTAAAATATCCTTAAATGGCCTCACTTGGCAGAGAATAAAGCTCAGATTAGATGCTACTTCTTGTAGGATAATTTTCTATGTTTAACAGGAGCTCAAATATAGCTGAGATATTATTCATGTTGAAGCCATCACCCACTAATTTGGATATAACTTCTTTTGTCATATTCCAGAAATTCTTCTCTCTAGGATAGGACCAGGGCCGCTGACTAAGAGATCCCCACCCCACACTCCCTGCCCACCTCCTCTCCAGTACCGATTAGTGTTTTTCCCTCAGCCTCTGCCATGGGGCATAACGGCTCCTGAGTGACAGTCTCCATCTAGGCTCACAATTTAGAGAATTTGGAGGCTGCTGCATGGAGTGACACATACTGCCATTAGTCACTCCTCTCAGCACTGAGTTAGTATCATGTTTCACAGGTACAGACACCAAGTAGGAGTCATAAGACACACACCCAGACTTGAAGAGGGGATAAAACGAATGATAACATATTGTGGAACCCTTCTTGGGGAGAGGGTCTCTTACAATAAAAATGAATTCTGGGATATAGAAAACAAACTAATGGTTACCAGTAGGGAGAGGAAATGGAGGAGGGACAAGATGGGGGCAGGGGATTAAGAGGTACAAACTACTATGTGTAAAATAAATAAGCTACAAGGGTATACTGTACAGCACAGGGAATATAGTCAATATTTTATAATAACTGTAAATGGAGTATAACCTTAAAAAAGTGTGAATCACTATGTTGTACACCTGAAACGAATATAATATTGTCAATCAACTATACCTCAATTTAAAAAATGAATTCTGGGAGACGATTTGAATTAGCAGGATAAAGCCCTGTTTGTCTTACAGATGTTTTACTGTGAAGAATCTGCAAGACCTAAAGTTATCTAGACTTGGAAGTGCTATAAGGAGGCTCCATCTGCCACCAAGAGAATGCAGTCTCTAAGACATTGACCACAAGGGGCTCTGTCAGGGTGGAACAGGAGTCTGAAGCCTGTGGGTAGGGTGAGGGTGGGGGTGGGGTGGGAACAGAGGAGTAGAAAGAGAAGAGGGAGGGAGCCAGTGAAAGGAGGGCCTTGGGACTTCCCACCTAAGGCTGATTCAGTCTGCACTGAAGGGCTGTATTAAGGAAAAAGTAAGGACATGTTTATCATTCTCTGGGTTCTTGGTGTCATCATGGCTGGCCACAGGAAAGATTGTTTCTTTCTGGTCAAGACATTGAAGGACATAAGAACAGGGTGACATAAGGAAGATCATAAGCATGGGCAAAAGTTTGGGTTGGTTCCTGCAGGCCAGAACTCTTCTAAGATTTTGTGCTAGTGGATATGGCTCACGAGGGGCCCTGTGGTAGGGAGCTCTGTAGGTGGTACCCAGCCCACAATTGCTCCTTGTCTGAGAGCTGCCCCCAAATCATAGCAGCATGGCCCAGCAACCAGATCTGTGTTCTTTAAATCTTCCCCGAGGTAGGTGATTGTCCCAGAGGAGAACAGGTCCAGGTTGGGCCAATTGTATCCTATCTTCTGATAGGAACTGTAATGTGAAACAGAGAGACACATGGAATGGGAGTCCCTAGAGCCAAGTCACATCCGTGGTGATGTTGTAGAGGGAAACGGATCCTTCAGCCTCAGTCAGGCTTTCAGGCCAACATCTTTTTATTTATTTATTTAGCTGCACCAGGTCTTAGTTGCCGCATGCGGGATCTTTGTTGCCCCATGCAGGTTCTTCATTGCGGCATATGGGATCTTTTTTACTTGCGGTGTGTGGGGTCTTTTTTAGTTCCGGCATGTGGACTCTTAGTTGCAGCATGTGGGATCCACTTCCCTGACCAGGGATTGAACCCGGGCTCCCTGCATTGGGAGCGCAGAGTCTTAGCCACTGGACCACCAGGGAAGTCCCCAGGCCAACATCTTGACTTTAACCACCCGAGACTTTGACCAGAGCCAGAACCACCCACTTAAGCTACCCCTGAATTCCTGACCCATAGAAACTGTGTGAGATAATGTTTTTTGTTGTTTCAAGCTGCTAAGTTTTGGGGTGATTTGTCATACACCTAAGTACACATGTATATACATCTAAGATGTATCAACTAGGAACGTTTTTGGCAGCAAGTAACAGAATGCCTGACCACAGTAAATCTTGAGGACATTTAGAGGTATGAGTTTCCTAGAGCTGCCATAATAATGTCCCACAACCTGGGTGGCTCAGAACAACATAAAGTTGTTGTCTCACCAGTCTGGAGGCCAGAAGTCTAAAATCAAAGTGTCAGTGGGACTATCCTCCCTCTGAAGGAGCTAAGTAAGGATTTGATCAGGTTTTCTCCCAGCTTCTGATAGCCTCAGTCATCCCTTGGCTTGTAGATGGCTGTCTTCTCCTTGTGTCTCTTCACATTGTACTCCCTCTGTGCGTGTCTGTCTTTGTGTTCAAATTTTCCCTTTTTATAAGGACAATGGTCATATTGTTTTAGGGCTCACCCAGATGACCTCATTTTAACTTGATTACCTCTGTAAAGACCCAAAGAAGGTCACAATCTGAGGTATTGGGAGTTAGGACTCCAACATATCTTTTTCTGGAATATAAAATTTAACCCAAACAAATGTTTACATATCAAGAAGTCTGGAGGCAGGTCTCAGGACTTGTGTGGCATTCATTAGTGTAATTCCTAACCTTTGATCAAGGAAAACGAAATGACTTCTCTGATCAATAAAGCTGGGTATAATAATCTGAGAACCTGTTTTACTCCAGCTTTTTTCCCTCATGGCAGTCAGCTGCCAGCAGAAAGGTCATGTGTTCTTCAAAGCTATTTCTCATGACAAAAGTTATATGGGAATGGGCCTTGCCCCTGGATGAAACTTCAGTTTTGGAATGTGCAATCTCAGAAACTTAGGCATCTGATATATTGGCCAGAAACATTTAGAAACAACCTAAGAGTGGATGTGGAGGAACAAAATATTCATATGGAAAAGGTTTTGGTGGTCCAAGATGTGTGGTTTGTCTTGTAGTGTAGTTCTGGAGGTTTGTTAAAGGAGGAAGGACTTTTTCTGCAGCTCATTTTTTTAATTTTATGACCCAGGTGACAGGCTTTTAGCTGCCTATATGGTATTTAGCTCTTAAAGTGACTGTAACTGATGGAGGTTTTGTCTGTAGCTGAGTGACTGTTACAATCGAGCAGTGGTTCTCAACCTTGAATGTGGATAGAGTCGCCCAAATTGCTTGTTAAAACACACTTCAGGGGCTTCCCTGGTGGCGCAGTGGTTGAGAATCCGCCTGCCGATGCAGGGGACACGGGTTCGTGCCCCGGTCCGGGAAGATCCCACATGCCGCGGAGCGGCTGGGCCCGTGAGCCATGGCTGCTGAGCCTGCGCGTCCGGAGCCTGTGCTCCGTAACGGGAGAGGCCACAACAGTGAGAGGCCCCCGTACTACAGAAAAAAAAACAAACAAAACACACTTCATTGTTCTCTTTCCCCCAAAGGAATACTCTGAGGCAGGATTTTTTTCCACATGGCCTACCTGGAAGATATCCTGTATGGCTGAGCAACCAGCCATGTTTCCTGTGAAGCTGTGGCCAGCTTGCTAGTGAAGCAACTTGGGTTTGCTCCCCTCCTTACCTGCCTTGCTTCCCATTTTCCCTCACTCTTGATGCCCTGGGATTGTCTCTCTCAGTAAAGCACTAGCACATAAGCTTTGCCTCTGGGTTGTTTGCTAGGCAACTGGGGCTGAAGAAAGGGCTGAAAGGGAAGTGGAAACTAAGGGATTATATGTAGGTGGATTCTCCCCACAGAAATGACTTAACACAAAAGTCATAGCTTTTAGCCAAAGAGCCCCTATCAAGTCTGAACACCCTGTAAGCCTGGGCTCATCTGGGGAAGTGGGGACTAGAGTTTGGACTTCCCATTTGTGTCCCAGTGGGAACCAAGAGCAAGAGATCAGACTCCTTCTGGTCTACAGCTACCAAGATATGTAACCCTGGGAAATTCACGTAGTTTCTTTGAGTCACAATTTTATCAAATCACAGGTGCTGAGAATTGAAGGCTCATTTTACAAAAAGGTGTGTGTAGGGTGAAGAGCACTGGACTGAGAACCAGGAGAGGTTGCTAGACTTTCTGAGCCTTAATTTCTACCTCTATAAAGCAAGGTGGTACAACAATATAACCAGCAACCAGAGGAAGAAATAAAACATTAACCTGCACATAAAATAAAAACAAAAATGAGGTGGCAGGAATAAATAAACTTCAAGACTTCTCACTCTAAATTGTGAAATTAAAGATTTTGAGACTTACTTGGGGTCATAGCATGAAGAAATCGGGAACTAAACCTGCTTTTCCCTGCCCCCAATCTGGGATTCCAGTCTTATTGCTTGAGACTTGAATGTGCTCACTGTCTTTGACTCTTTAGCTCTGCTCTCCTCTTGACTCTTTGGGGTTGGGCTATGTAGGTTTGGGACTATGTGGGATTTGAGGTTGGACCAAGTGTTTTAAGACCTTCCCAAACCTGTGGGGACATTGTTTATAACATTGTATACTTTGTGTTTTGTTTTGTTTTTGATGTGGACCATTTCTAAGGTCTTTATTGGATTTGTTACAGTATTGCTTCTGTTTTATGTTTTGGTTTTTTGGCCACAAGGCATGTGGGATCTTAGTTCCCTGACCAGGAATGGAGCCTGCACCCCCAGCATTGGAAGGCAAAGTCTTAACCACTGGAGGACCAGGGAAGTCCCTAGCACTGTGTACTTTGGAAAGAGCTTTTAACTATATTATCTGGCCAGGACCTGACAGTCTCCTAAGAACTACGTATTTATATCTACTTTCCTGATGAGAAATTGACTCTTGGAAGAGTTAAGGACTCAAAGTCCCAAGGCTGATGAGTTAGGGGCAGAACTGTGTGAGAATCCAGGTCACCTGACTTCCAGCCACAGGCTGTTTACTCACAAATGTAGAGGGTTCTGGGGAGAAATAGAGTGGCTCAATGAAAGGAAGCAAAATGTAGTAGGAAGGAGTTGAAGTATGGCTCAAAGGAGAAGAAAAGAGGAGGGGTCTCCCTGCCTGGCTCCTCTTCCCTGCTGCCGAGCCAGGTTAATGCCTCTGTTTTCTTTCAATCACCTCTTTGTTACTGTAGAAGCCATATGGGCTCATCATAAGTGATTCCATTAGAACAGAAGGATAGAAAGTAACATGTCAAACTCTTCTGCTCTCATCCATCTCAAGAGTCCTCTCAGAATGTCTCAAGAGGTCTGGATTAGTGTTGCCATCTTTCCATGGTCCCTGGCATGGGTCATGTACTCTTGAAAAGTTTGTGAAAATATTGAGGTTCATCCCACATGTCCCCTATTTCAATTTGGGGTGGGATTTTAGAGTCCAGATCATAGCACATGTCCCTTATCCATCCTGGGATTCCCTCAGCTACACGTGGAAGTGGGAAACACAGCATCACATGAGTAATAGTGCACAAGTAGATGTCACCTGTAAGAAACAGGGCTTAGTTCTGAAAATCTAGGAGGGGCTTCCTATGCCCTCTCTTCTAAACTGAGAAAAATTGAGCCTGCAGAGCCTACACACTCCCCTCCCTCCTACAGATCCAGGCAGACAAGACAGAACAGGATGGTTGATCAGAAGGACAGCCAAACCTGCTCTCTCACTGCATGAAGGCAGAGAGTGGAAGACAGAGTAGAGCCCAAACTCTCACCTGTTACAAAATGCAGTCACTCTGCCCACTGATAAAACATGGCTCAGGAATGCCCTAGGCTTTGGGCAACTCCTCCTCCCTCAGAAATGACTAATAATGTGGTATTCCCTCCCTTAAGGGCAAAAATGGACATAGGAGTAAAATAGTAGAAATATCCTTGTTTTACATATAACTGAAGTTTCCCCTTTTGGGAAACAAAAGTGACACTTTATTTAGGGCACAATCCTTACAACAGCACCATTTAAATGTACAAATTACCCTTTGAGCAGAATATATTAACACGTACTGTGTTAGGGATTGGGAATCAGAAATAACAAAGATGTAGTCCCTGCTCTCAAGGAGCTTACAATCCAGAATGGGAGACAGACACCCACCTAAATGAAATAAAGTTCTATAATAATAACAATGACAGTAGCTAAATGTCCATGGAACAATTACTCTGTATAGCTATTATGCTGACCACATTACATGTTTTATCTTATTTAGTCTTCACAACAATCACACCAAGGTAATTTTAGTATTCCCAGTTTTCAGATGAGGGAGCTGAGGCTTAAAGAGGTTAAGAGCTTGCCCAAGTCCACACAGATAGCATGAGGCAGAGCCTGGAGTCACACCGAGTTCTGATTAAAGTCTCTGTGTGCAACCACTACATGATGTTCCTACAATAGAGGACAACACGGGTGCTACAAGAGCCCAGGGAAGGGCAGTCACCCTGATTGCTGGGGTCAGGGGAGGATCACAGAGAAACTCACACATCACTCTGTGAACGCTTGAGCACCTATTAGGGACCAGCCAGTTAAATTAGGGCAGAAAGAGGGAGCATTAGTAGGTCAGGTCTGCACAGGATATCTCAGTGGGAGAGGGAGGGGAGGAGGATGCTGAAAGGGGCAAGAGGAGTGGAAAGGGGTGATGTGAAGGCTGAACTTCACAAGTATATATCATTAAGCTCATTCACCTCAAGGTTAATCCAAAAATGTTCAATAATGACCACTCTTGAGGTTGGTTGATATAAAAATATTTATCTTTGAGGAGAACACAAATGAAAATATCTAAGAGAGGAGGGAGGGGGAGACATCAGGGCATCAGGAGCCGGAATCTCAACCATCTGGAATCCTACTGAGATTTGGCGGCCCATTCCAGAGTCTCAGGTATCTTGCCAAAATATTTTTGAAAGAAGAAAAAAAAATAATGTTGCCTGCTATAATAATGCACTGGAAACTCCTCACATTGACATTTACAGATTTCCTGCCAGTGACCCAGAGAGCATATAATGGATGGATAGCAAAGGCAGCAAGGGGGAAAAAAGCAACTGAGTGATTGAGTTGTGCCTCCTTGGGTTTTTATTATCATTGCTGCCTTTAGCCATATGCTTTTCAAAGGCACTGACAAGCCTGGACCAATTTCAAAGGAATTCCTAAACCCAGCTTTCAAAATCATCATTGCATCTCCGGATTGTCAGTGCTCTGTACAGAAAACACAAATTTATGTAAGTTCTTAAATGTTTCCCCTAAATGTTGATCAGTCTCTCCTGTCAATACATGAGATACCTCGGATGTTGAAATAGATGCTAATAAATTGCCAATCCAGTTTATTGCCAAGTAATGAAAAGCATTTCTCTTCCTTGGAATAGGATGTCTTACCACTTGAGTGGCTTCCAGAAGCTGCATAAAAAAAGGAATAAGATGGTTTCTTTTTTAGCCTGGTTGTTCCTTACCACCCCCACCCCCACTGCCACTCTTTAAAATGGAATGAAAACAGATTCAATCTGGTGGGAACGCCGGTTTTTAAGTACAGGATGGACTCTGTGCTGCAGCTGTCATCCAAGACTTTTGTCATTCTTTGCCACCACTGGATATCCTAGGTGGTATGATTCTCCATTCATTCCAGGTCTTTTCCTATCCATTTTCTTGTCCCCCTTCTCCATACCAATTTTGCTCAATCTTACTAACAGAAAAATTAAACCAGAGGATGATAAGTTACATGGTTGACGAGTCAGGAACAGAGTCTTGGAGAACCCACAACAAAGTGGGACTCTGGAACACTGCAGTGTCCCTGACTCCATCTCCATCCCAAAGGACAGCATGCTGCTTTGCAAGAATGATGGTATCATACTAAAGGCTCTGGAGAACTAGAAGCCACAAGTACACTGGGTGTTTTGGTAAGATTTGTGTGAAGAGAGCAAAGCAAAGGGATAAATCCTGTGAAAATACAGAAGTCTTTTACTTCAGAGAAATTCTTGGATGGATGGAGTGTGCAGAAATCTGGGTTATTTTGGGATATTCCATCCAAAATGAAAGACAAGTTGCTTCACCTTGTGCCTCATCACTGCGAAGAAGACCAACGTTTCAAAGACACCCTTGAATTTTGGAGGCAGCATAGTAATATTTTAACTCTCTGCTCCACACCATAATTGGATAACACAAAATACTCGCCAGGAACCAATACAAAATCACATTCAGCACCTTGAGATGAAAGCATGGGATTTTAATTCTTTTCCTGAACACATATTGTGTGTCAGGCATTTTTCTAAGTGTTTTATTCATGTAGTCTTCACAGGGCACACATGTTATATGGCAGAGCGAGTATTTGAACGCAAGCATGTGGCTCCCAAGTCCATTGTTCTTAACTACCATGTTCTATTGTTTTCATTTTTAGAGCTGCTAGTTAATCTTGGAGATTGCAATTTCCAGGTGATGCCCATTCCTCATCTAGTCTATCATAATTCCAGGATTCTTAGACCTATGAAATGAATGATAAATTTAACCACTGCCTACACATCCACTTAGAATAGTGAGAGGTAGGAATGAGTAAGAGGGAGAAATTTGCCATAAATAATATTTTAAAGGAAAGGAAAAGGAGAAAATAATTATTCAATCTTCAAATACTCAAGAAGCAGTACATAAGTATGCAATTAATTAAGAATATGGTATCTATACATATTTGTCCCTTTTTCTTCACTACTACAATTGGGGAAGTATATAACCTCCAGGATTTAAGGATGAATCCAAAAGCCTATAACTTCTAAAACAATATTTTTTCAGCATTTTCCTTCAGAATTCTAACGTCAGATAAAGCAGTGCTTCTTGTTCATGTCTCACACAGCCTTGAGTACTTTAAAGCTCTGGTGTGATTCTTCCTTTGGCTGCACTTAACATTCTACCCATGTGAGAACATACTTTGCTCCCAGCCCTGAGCTACCTCCTCAACTTTTTCTTTCACTCTTCAGTAAATGGAGGGTCCCCAAAGTCAAATTTTCAAGGCTTATTTTGTAGAACTCTCAAATGTGGTAGAACAAAATTTTCCTATGGTTTTTTAATCCCCCACTGCCCTCTAAAGACGATGGGGTCTTTTGTTTGCTAGGTTCAAATAAAATCATCATCCTTAGTGTAATAAGAATATACATATATACTTCTACATTCTTGAGGATAGAATGTAAATGCTGGGAGGGGTATAGATAGATAGATGCAATTTTATTTCTTTTTCTTTTTTGGCCACACCACGTGGCATGCAGAACTTCCCCGACCAGGAATTGAACCCGTGTCCCCTGCATTGGAAGCACGGAGTCTTAACCACTGGACCACCAGGGAAGTCCTAGATATGCAGGGGGTTTTTTTGGGGTTTTTTTTTGTGTGTGTGTGTGGTACGCGGGCCTCTCACTGTTGTGGCCTCTCCCATTGCGGAGCACAGGCTCCGGACACACAGGCTCAGCGGCCATGGCTCACGGGCCCAGCTGCTCCGCGGCATGTGGGATCCTCCCGGACCGGGGCACGAACCCGTGTCCCCTGCACTGGCAGGCGGATTCTCAACCACTGCGCCACCAGGGAAGGCCCGATATGTAGTTTTAGATACAGAGGCTAGAAGAGAAAAAAATTACTGTGTTTACGGAATAAGGAACTATAAAATAGAAATAATAATAATTTCCAGACATAGGATTGTTTTGAGGGCTAAATGAGATAATTTAAAGTGTTTGGGTAATAATATCGTTTATATGTGGAATCTAGAAAAATGGTAGAGATGAACTTATTTGCAAAGCAGAAACAGAGTCACAGATGTAGAGAAAAAACATGGTTACCAAGGGTGGGGGGATGAATTGGGAGATTGGGACTGATATATATACACTACTATGTATAAAATAGATAACTAAGAAAACCTACTGTATAGCACAGGGAACTCTACTCAATGCTCTGTGATGACCTAAATGGGAAGGAAATCTAAAAAAGAGTGGATAGGGACTTCCCTGGTGGTCCAGTTGTTAAGAATCCACCTCCAATGCAGGGGATGCAGGTTTGATCCCTAGTTGGGGAACTAACATCCCACATGCAGCGGGGCAACTAAGCCCACATTCTCTAGGGCCCGCACACAACTAGAGAGAAGCCCACACACTGCAACTAGAGAAGCCCGCGCACCACAAGGAAGAGCCTGCATGCCACAGAGAAGATCCCACTTGCCTCAACTAAGACACAATGCAGCCAAATAAATATTAAAAATTAATAAATAATAAAAAGAGTGAATATATGTGTATGTATGACTGATTTACTTTGCTGTACAGCAAGAAACTAACACAGCATTGTAAAGCAACTATACTCCAATTTTTTAAAAAAGTGTCTGGGTACAGTTCTCAGCACAAAGCGAGGGCTGAACCAATGTTAAAATGTTTTGCACTGCTATCATTGTTGTTATTGTTGCTATTGTTATATATTGCTGTTGAAAAAATATGCTAATGATAGAAATAGAATCAAGAAGAGAATCAATGTTTGGAAGTGTTATTTGCAGTACTAATTTTTTTTTTTTTCTGTCCGCGGGCCTCTCACTGTTGCGGCCTCTCCCGCTGCGGAGCAAAGGCTCCGGACGCGCAGGCTCAGCGGCCATGGCTCACGGGCCCAGCCGCCCTGCGGCATGTGGGATCTTCCCGGACCGGGCACGAACCCGTGTCCCCTGCATTGGCAGGCGGACTCTCAACCACTGCGCCACCAGGGAAGCCCTACAGTACTAATTTAAACATAGAGATAGAAATAAACACACAAAAATCTAAGGTTATCAAATGAAATGTATACATTATAAACCTTGACAATGGAAAATAAAATAATAACATGTACTAAAAGTCAGGGAATGGGAAGAATTATAAAAATACTAATTTGTTTTAGGTGTGTCTCTAGAATATAGCATACAGTTGCCTTTTGCTTGGTAAGCCAACCTGAAAGTCTTTTTGTCTTAATACCTAAATTTTGCTCATTTACATTAATTAATATGTTGTTTTGCTTTGTTTCTGTAATATTTTGGTCTTCAGTGCTTTGTAGCTTTAAAAATATTTTGCTCTGTTTGCTTTGTTTTCTTTTTTATTGCAATTTTAACTGAGATAATTGTAGATTCACATGCGCTTGAAATAATACAGAGAAATCTCATGTACCCCCCTTATCCAGTTTCCCTCAATGGTAATGTTCTCCAAACTCTAGTACAATATCACAACCAGGATGTTGTCACTGATACAAACACCAATCTTATTCAGCTTTCCTCAGTTGTTTGAGTGTGTGTTCCTTCTAATAATTTGGAAATTAAACATTTTTATTCTAGTTTTTAGCTTTGTAATTTTAAGTAACTATCTTTAAAAAATTGATATTAATTGACATGTAATGTTGTCTGAGTTTTAGGTGTACAACATAATGGTTTGATATATGTATATATTGCAAAATGATTATTACAATAAGTTTAGTTAACATCCATCACCTTTTTTCTTGAGATGAGAACTTTTAAGACCTATTCTCTTAGCAACTTTCAAATATACATACCATACAGTGTTGTTAACTGTGGTCACCATGCTCTACATTACATCCCCCTGACTTGTAACTGGAAGTTTATACCTTTTGAACACCTTCACCCATTTTGCCCACCCCACAGCCCTACACCTGCCTCTGGCAACCATCAGTTTGTTCTCTGTAAATATGAACTCCGTTTTTAAAAATTTGCTTTATTTTAAAAAATTAATTATTTTATTTTATTTTTAAAGGGCTCTTTTTTAAAAATATAAATTTATTTATTTATTTATTTTTGGCTGCCTTGAGTCTTTGTCACTGTGCAAGGGCTTCCCCCAGTTGTGGTCATTCCTAGTTGCAGTGCACAGGCCTTTCATTGAGGTGGCTTCTCTTGTTGTGGAGCACGGGCTTTAGGTGCACAGGCCTCAGTAGTTGTGGCTCATGGGCTCTAGAGCTCAGGCTCAGTAGTTGTGGCGCATGGCCCAGTTGCTCTGCGGCATGTGGGATCTTTCCGGATCAGAGCTCGAACCCACATTGGCAGGCAGACTCCCAACCACTGCGTCACCAGGGAAGTCTCAATTAATTTATTTTTTTGGCTGTACCACACAGCTTTCAGGATCTCAGTTCTCTGACCAGGGATTGAACCTGGGCCGCAGCAGTGAAAGCCTGGAATCCTAACCATTAGGCCACTAGGGAACTCCCAAATTCAGTTTTTAAAAATTCCACATATAAGTGAGATCGTATAGTATTTGTCCTACTCTCTGTCTGATTTCATTTTACATAAAGACCTCAAGGTCCATTCATGTTGCAGCAAGTGGCAGGATTTCTTCTTTCCATTGTGTGTATCTTTATCCATTCATCTGTTGATGGACACTTAGGTTGTTTGCATGTCTTGGCTATTGTAAATAATGCTGCAATGAACGTGGAGATGCAGATATCTTTTCAATAGTGATTTCATTTCCTTCAAATCAGATCAAATCTAGTGAAGGGGAGTCCATATTGTTGAGTTCATACATAGTATCCATCCCCGCTACTAGGACCACTTTGTTCAGGTGTCCATATGAGCATGCTCTGGACTGCATTCTAGGCACCTGCTACCCATAGAAATTTTCTGTTTCTCCACTGAGTTCCATGAGCTACTACTTTCCTCTCCCCCAATGTTAATTGAAATCTCACTGCCTTTTGGGTCACCCCATATAGGGTCACCCTATATGGGGTGACCTCATATAGGGTGACCCTATATAGGGGGTCCTTCCCATATAGGGTTGCTGTAATCTTCCATTGACTTTTATTACAGCATATGTCATTGTTAGGAAGTGTTCCAGAGCATCACTTGTGTTCCAGACATAGTCTTCTCTCACTCAATGTTATGGCAGTGTTCCTATTTCTCTTTGATAAAAGTATTTCCCTTTGGTAATCCCCAGCCAAACAGTAACCTCCTTTTTGTCCTGTTAATCCAGGTGCATAAGTAGCACAAAATGGTCAGGGGACAGTTTCGACTTTCAGCTCAGTGGAACCCTTGTTTTGTCCAATGGTGGAAACACTAATTCTTTGGGTACAAAGACCTCTTAACCAATAGGACCCAAAATTGAAGGAACAAGAAGCAAACACTTAGGTTTAATATTGAAAAGTAACACTACCACTTTCATCACTTCGGCTCTCAGATCCATGTATTCTGACTGTAGGGGAAAGAGCACTGTATATTCATTACTAGTTCAGAGCATGTATAGCACCCACCCCTTTCCCCTGACTGCCCCAGTTTTTTGCCAGCCGGTTCAGTAACTGAGTCTTAATTGGACAGTTAACCATTCTATACGTTCAGCTGTTTCTGGATGATGAGGTACACGACAAGACCACCAATTTCTGTCTGTATTAGCCCATTGCCTTCTCTGCTAGCTAGAAACAATGTTGTGCAGAATACCATGACCAGGAATAAGGCATCCAGTAATTTCAAGGATGGTGTTTGTAGCAGAAGCATGATAAGTAAGAAAGGCAAATCCATGTTTAGAATAAATGTCTATTCTAGTATAGACAATACCCTGGCAGGGATCCAGTAAAATCAATCTGCCACCAGGTGGCTGGCTGGTCTGCTCAGGTTATATTACCATATTAGGTGCTCACCATTGGTTGGTTTGGTTGGTTGGTTTTGTTCTTTTTTTCCCCCAGCTTTATTGAAATATGACTGACATATAACATTGTGTAAGTTTAAGGTATAGGACATGATGATTTGATACACATATATACTGTAAAAATGATTACCACAATAAAGTTAGTTAACATATTTACTACCTCACATAATTATCATTTTTTGTATACATGTATATAATATTTCTTTATCCATGCATTCATCAATGACACTTAGGTTGTTTCCATGTCTTGGCTACTGTGAATAATGCTGCAGTAGAACATGGGGGTGCAGACAACTCTTCAAGATAGTGACTTCATTTCCTTCAGCTATATACCCAGAAGTGCAGTTGCTGGATCATACAGCAGTTCTATTTTTAATTTTTTGAGGAACCTCCAGCTCCATACAGTTTTCCATAGTGGCTATACCAATTTACATTCCCATCAATGGTGCCCAAGGATTCCATTTACTGAACATTCTTGCCAACATTTATTTCTTGTGTTTTTTGTATTTATATTACTATCTTAATTTTCTATTTTTCTAAATAGTCTATTAATTCCTCACTATGAGCAATGGTGAAATTAGTATATTTCTACTTCCTTCCCATTCCCTCTGCTCTCTTCCCCCCTCCTAATTTTAATTGATAGTTTTATTTTTATAGAGTTAAATTTTGTATTGTTAAATATACTTCTCTCACATGATTTGGCAGTTCTGTAGCCCAATCTATTAAAGATGAAGAAACACATTTATGCTGCAATGTATTTATACTTTATCCTACCTTTGTGCCCCCTTTTCATCTGAACTTTTGTCAGTTAGATCATTTCCAGATCATTTCTAATCTGCTCTTCAGCCATATTCACCATGTGTTTTGTCTTGGTCTATAATAATATACATCCAATGCTCTCTGCCAGTTCTTTTGTTGCTGCTTTTCTATCATCCCTTGGTAGGCCCAAGTTTATACTCCAATAGAATCTTCCATTTGAACTCATAGGAATTCTCAGAATTCTTTTATCTTCGAAGCTGTTTATCTGTTACCTATGTACTTGAATGAAAGTTCGGCTTGGAGTAAAATGTCATGTTTATTTTCCTTGAGGCTTTCCGGATTCTTCACTGTCTTACAGCATTTAAAAAGTTGTGGTGAAGTGACATGAAAATCAAGTTATTATTCTTGAGGAGAGAGAGAGGAGAAATGAGGAAAGAGGACTGAAAAATAAAAGAGGTTATTTTTAAAATTTTGTTTATTTTCTTTTTGACAGCGTTGGGTTTTCGTTGCTGCCCGCAGGCTTTCTCTAGTTGCGGTGAGCGAGGGCTACTCTTCCTTGAGGTGCACAGGCTTCTCACTGCAGTGGCTTCTCTTGCTGTGGAGCACGGACTCTAGGCGTGTGGGCTTCAGTAGCTGTGGCACGTGGGCTCAGTAGTTGTGGTTCGTGGGCTCTAGAGTGCAGGCTCAGTAGTTGTGGTGCACAGGCTCCACGGCATGTGGGAACTTCCTGGAGCAGGGATCGAACCCATGTCCCCTGCATTGGCAGGGGGATTCTTAACCACTGTGCCACCAGGGAAGCCCCCCAAAGAGGTTATTTAATAATATCAATAAAGAAAAAGGCGTCATTAAAAGGAATAAACAAAAAGAAAGTTGGGTAGCAATCTTTGTGTCTCATGAAATATCAGTAGATTCCTAGACAAGTATAATAATAACAGACAAAGAGTATTATCATATGCTTGGAAAAGGAACCACAGGACAAGAACATATAGCCATCATGAACATGTATGTAGCAACATAGCCTCAAAATATGTAAAATAACAACTGACAGAACACTGAGAGAAATAGATTACCAATTATCATCAGAGATTTTAACTACAAGTGATAGATCAGCAAGCAAAAAATTAGCAGAGATATGGAAAATCTGAATATCATTAATATCTAGCTGCTAAATTTATATCAAACTCTACACTAAACAGAGAATGTATTCTTTTTTAGTATATGTGTAATATTTATAAAAATTTACCATATAGTAGACAACAAACTAAATCTTAAAAAATTCCATAGAATCAATATCACACGGACTATTTTCTGTAAAGGACCATATAATACTAAATATTTCTGTCTTTGTAGGCCAGACGGTATCGGTGTTAACTACTCAACTCTGCAGTTGTAACGCAAAATAGCCATAGATAGGGCTTCCCTGGTGGCGCAGTGGTTGGGAGTCTGCTTGCCGATGCAGGGGACGCAGGTTCGTGCCCCGGTCCGGGAGGATCCCGCGTGCCGCGGAGCGGCTGGGCCCGTGAGCCATGGCCGCTGAGCCTGCGCGTCCGGAACCTGTGCTCCGCAACGGGAGACGCCGCAGCAGTGAGAGGCCCGCATACTGCAAAAAAAAAAAAAAAAAAAAAAAAAAAAAAGCCATAGATAAGTGAATCAGTGTGTTCCAGTAACTTGTTTTTTACAAAAAAAAATGGTGCTGGACAAGTATGAAGCATGGACTTTAGTTTGCTGACCCCTGGTGTAGGCTAATAAGAACATTCTTTTTTTTTTTTTTTTTTTTTTTTTTTTTTTTGCGGTATGCAGGCCTCTCACTGTTGTGGCCTCTAGACGCGCAGGCCCAGTCCAGTGGCCATGGCTCACAGCAGCCCAGCCGCTCCGCGGCATGTGGGATCTTCCCGGACAAGGGCCCGAACCCGTGTCCCCTGCATCGGCAGGTGGATTCTCAACCACTGCGCCACCAGGGAAGCCCAAACATTCTAGAGGGTAATAATATAATCTGTGGCTTAGTAATCCTACTCTGCATATATATCACAAAAGAATTCTCACATAAACTCATAAGGTGGGGAGGCATATCTGGAGATTTCAATGCTCTTTGCAGGGATTTGGAGGCAATCTAATGTAGCATGTAGAAGCAACACGAATATAATACTAATAACAGAGTGCTGAGTCAAAAACATGAGAAACAGAATAAGGTCTAAAACAAAATAATAATTTTTAAAACTCTTAATAAATTACGAATATGGGATTAACAGATACAGACTACTCTACATAAAATAGATAAGAAACAAGGATTTCTGTATAGCACAGGGAACTATATTTTCTGTATAGCTCAGGGAAATATCAATAGCTTATAATAACGTATAATGAAAAACAATCTGAAAAATATATATGATTGAATCACTGCCAAAACCTGAAACTAACACAATATTGTAAATCAACTATTCTTCAATAAAATAATACACAAAACATAAATACATGTTTTGTGAGACATGTATGCAAAATGTATGTTATACATGTGTATATGTTAAACACATTGAATGTGTTATACACACATTATACAGGTATGTTATGTATAATGTATGTTTATATATCTCTCTCTGTGTATAAAGGATACATTATAAATTCATTTAAATACTTGCCTGTGTGTGTATGGGGGTAGATAGACTTTGAGGAATGAGCATAAAAAAAGAACAAACTAGAAAGTGCTTTGCCCAGAACAAGCATGATAATGGCCATGGATTATCTCCGCATCTGAGGTCCAAGATGTTACAGATCAGTTGTAGAGTGTTTTCAACTACTTATACTCATTTCTCTTTGAGTGCATTTTTGTTTCACTGTCTTCCCATTTAGCAATTATAGTTTGATAATTATAGTTTAAACAGTGTTATAATGTTGTAATTTATCTTTTGATAATGTTTCGGTATTGCTAGTTTTGCAAAAGCATTACTTGTCTATGACTTGTATCTAGTTAGAACCACATAATCAATTGCTCTAATTGATTTGGCTCCTAATGTTACACTGCAATCAAGAAAATATTGCCCAAGTATGCATAGCCCCATGAACAGTATGAAACAAAAATATTCAAATTTTAAAACTTGGATGTACACTTTAATTATCTTACACTTTTATTTGTCAATTATACCTCAGTAAAGCTGAAAAAGGCTTGATTAAAATCGTATCATCAATCAGGACTTCCCTGGTGGCGCAGTGGTTAAGAATCCGCCTGCCAATGCAGGAGACATGGGTTCGATCCCTGGTCTGAGAAGATCCCACATGCCATGGAGCAACTAAGCCCGTGCACCACAACTACTGAGCCTGTGCTCTAGAGCCCACGAGCCACAACTACTGAAGCCCATGCACCTAGAGCCCGTGCTCCACAACAAGAGAAGTCACAGCAATAAGAAGCTTGCACATCGCAACAGAGTAACCCCCACTCGCCACAACTAGAGAAAGCCCAAGCACAGCAATGAAGACCTAACACAGCCAAAAATAAATAAATAAATTTTAAAAATCTTATCAATCAAATTGTACTTAATTTTAAAATTTATTGTACATATTTGTCTTTGTTGTACTCAATGACTAAAACATATAAGCTACTATTAAACACTTTGAAATAGATATTACCATCCACAGCAAATGAAATTGTTCCTGAGAATTCTTTCAAAAACAGATTTGGCTTGAGGGTTGAACTTATTTACTATCCCAGTCTAGGGAAAAGGATCTCACTTCTATAGAGCAACTACCATAAGCCAAGCACTATACATGTGTTATTTCAATTAATACTCACAACAAGTCTCTAAAGTAGGCAGTATAATCCCATTTTATAGATGGAGAAACTCAGGTTCATATAAATCAAGTAATTTTCCCAAGGTCTCCTAGCCGGTAAGCAGTGATGTTAGAATATAAACTGAATAAACACAAGTTTTATATCAATATTCAAAGTTTAAAACATCATGACAAGGTTTGAATTCTATCATGGTGGTATGCACAACCCATCTCTCCTACTGATTACGACTAAGATCACTAGACAAAATACAAAAAACCACTACCTGAGGACTCTGAAAATTTAAAAAAAAATTTTAATTAAAAGTGCAAGCAGATTGTGGAGGAAAGTAAAAAATTGGAGAGGCAACTACCATGGGGTAAGCTGCCCTTTGTTTCCCCTCTTTTCCTCTTTGACCTTGCTCTGTGACTGAGCCCTGGTTGTGGAGAAGTATAGAGGCACCTACAGCTAAAATGTGATCATAAACCCAGTGTTTAGAGCCAAAGAAACCAGGAAAAGAGTCCCTGCTTGCCCGATACTAGGGAGTAGAATCCTATATGGAGAGACCCAAAGAAGGAAATCCATTAATTCTATATATGAACCCACATAAGTCTTAGCACAAGCCCTGAGCTATGAAAGCATGGACAGATGCCAAGGTTTGAACCACATGATCAAATATTTGTGTCTAACCACTGAAGAGTACATATGCAGAACAGATGCAAACAAAGGTGACAAAGGCTTGGCGAACTAAAGCAGAATTTGAACCACCTGAACAACTTTCAGAATAATTTCTGTGTTGCACCTGAACAGGTCAGAGCCAAAGCAGCATTACAGAGGCTTAGAGAACTGAACTGCGATTTGAACTACCAGAGAAGGTGAGGCAAAAATGTCGATTGCCTGCTAAAACAAAAACATAAACATTCTCCAGAGGACTTTAATAGAATCCAGAGTCTATCCAACATGACATTCACAACTTCAAGATACAATACAAAATTCCTCAACATAATAAAGAACGAGGGGGACTTCGCTGGTGGTGCAGTGGTTGGGAAGGAATCTGCCTGCCAATGCAAGGGACATGGGTTCGAGCCCTGGTCTGGGAACATGCCACGGAGCAACTAACCCTGTATGCCACAACTACTGAGCCTGTGCTCTAGAGCTCACAAGCCACAACTACTGAAGCCTGTGTGCCTAGAGCCCATGCTCCGCAACAAGAGAAGCCACTGCAATGAGAAGCCCGTGCACCGCAATGAAGAGTAGCCCCCGCTCACTGCAACTAGAGAAAACCCGTGCACAGCGACAACAACAACAACAAAAAACACCAACACAGCCAAAAATTAATAAATAAATAAAAATTTTTTAAAAAGAACAAGGAAATATAAATAATTCTTGAAGGGGGCTTCCCTGGTGGCTCAGTGGTTGAGAATCTGCCTGCCAGTGCAGGGGACATGGGTTTGAGCCCTGGTCTGGGAAGATCCCACATGCTGTGGAGCAACTAGGCCTGTGAGCCACAACTACTGAGCCTGCACATCTGGAGCTTGTGCTCCACAACAAGAGACGCCGCGACAGTGAGAGGCCCACACACCGTGATGAAGAGTGGCCCCCACTCGCCGCAACTAGAGAAAGCCCTCGCACAGAAATGAAGACACAACACAGCCAAAAATTAAAAAATAAAAAATAAAAAAATTTAATAATTCTTGAGGGAAAATACAGTTGCCAAACCCAAGATAATCCAAATGGTAGAATTATCAGACAGATATTCAAAAGAAGCTATTATAACAAATATATAAGTATATAAAATAAGATTATAATAATCTGTATACATGCATATATAAAAACAATTATATTATATAACTATTATAATGATGAGGTAAAGAAAAATATGCTTTAAGTGAGTGAAAAGAGAGTTATTCTCAGCAAAGAAATAGAAACTATAAAAAAGAACCAAATGAAAAGTGCAGAGCTGAAAAATACAATCTCTGAATGAGAAACTCTCTGGAAGTGCTCAGTATCAGAATAGAGATGACAGAGGAAAGAATAAGTGAAATTAAAGATAGATCAACAGAAATTATCCAATCAGAAGAACAGAGATTGTTCTTGGAACATAGGTTGATAAAAAATGAATAGAGCTTCAGGGAATCTGTGAAAAAATATCAAAAGATCTAATATATGTGTGATTGCAGTAGTAAAAGGAGAAGAAAAAAATGTTGGTACAGTAGAGAATATTTGAAGAAATAATGATCCCAAATGTCCTAAGTTTGGTGACAGGAGTAAATATACAAATTGAAGAAGCTTAGCAAACCCTAAGCAGGATAGACTTAAAGAAAACCACACTTAGAATCTTCATAATCAAAGTGCTTAGAACCTAAAATTAAGGAAAATCTTTGAAACTAGCTAAAGAAAACAAAACATTACACACAGGGAACAATGATTTGTTTACAGATTTTTCATCAGAAATTACAGAGGCATGAACACAATGAAGTCATTAACCCAGAATTATAGAGCCAGCAAAAGCGTTCTATAGGAATGAAGGTGAAATAAAGGCATTTTCAGACAAAGGGAAACTAAGATAATTCATTGCCTGATCTACAAGAAATGCTAAAGAAATTCTTCAGGTTGAAAGGAATGTTACAAGAGGGAAATTTGCATCTTCAGAAATGAAGAACCACATAAATGATAAATAGCTATGTAAAAATAACCGACTACCCTTTTCCTCTATGGTGGAGTTTTCAGTGGATGTAGATGTTATACATATGATAACTATATCATATAGATCAGTGGTGAGGGCGTTCTAAGTGGACCTATATAGCTGCAAGTTTTCTATATTTTATATTAAGTGGTACAAGGTTAACTCTGAACTGTACCCTTAAAATGATTTAAATGGTACATTTTATGTATATTTTACCACAATTTAAAAAATTAAACATAGAGTTATCATATGACCCAGCAATTCCACTTGTAGCTTCTACCCGAGAAAAATGAAAACATATTTCCACATGAAACCTATAAATGCATATTTATAGCAGCACTATGCATGATAGCTAAAAAGTGGAAACAGCCCAAATTCCATCAACTGACAAATGGGTAAACAAAATGCAGTATATTATACATTGGAATTATTGTTTGGCAACAAAAAGGAATGAAGTATTTCTATAACAGGGGTGAACTTTGAAAACTTTATGCTAAATGAAAGGAAGCCAGTCACAAAAAATCATATATTGTATGATTCTATTTATATGATATGTCCACAATAGTATTAGCTAATCCATGCACAGCCCAACTGAAAAACATTAATTCATGGGTTCACATACCTCATTTTATTTTATTTTATTTTTTAAAAACCAAACAGTACTCACTCCAGTTATGCCTTTCATTCCATTAGCACTTAGCAACGGTGTTTCTTTCTTTCTTTCTTTCTTTAAATATTTATTTATTTATTTGGCTGTATCAGGTCTTAGTTCCAGCGTGTGGCCTCTTCATTGCAGTATGCAGGCTTCTCTCTAGTTGTGGTGCCTGGGCTCAGTAGTTGCAGCACGCAGGCTTAGTTGCCCTGCAGCATGTGGGATCGTAGTTCCCTGATCAGTGATTGAATTCATGTCCCCTGCATTGAAGATGGATTCTGAACCACTGGACCACCAGGGAAGTCCCACATCTCTCATTTTAAAAAGACCCCTCCCTGAATGCACTTTGACCCCTGTTTCTAGCACCTGGCTTCACCTAAGGCAAGCATCACCAAGCTAGGACAAGTAGATGACAACAGTAGCAGACAGCTGACCCAAGAGTCCAGACCAGGCTCGTAAGACCCATCTTACCAATTCAATAGCACTGTTTACCAAATGTCTGTCTCTATTAAAATTAAAAGTTGTTGTTTTATTTCTAGCTATGTTTTTTTTTTTTTTTTTTTTTTTTGCGGTACACGGGCCTCTCACTGTTGTGGCCTCTCCCATTGCGGAGCGCAGGCTCCAGACGCGCAGGCTCAGCGGCCATGGCTCACGGGCCCAGCTGCTCCGCAGCACGTGGGATCTTCCCGGACCGGGGCACGAACCTGTGTCCCCTGCAGCAGCAGGCGGATTCTCAACCACTGCGCCACCAGGGAAGCCCTCTAGCTATGTTTTTGTCCCAATGTTTAGGATGGAAAGAAAACTCTTTGGTAACACTATCACAAATTGTAGCTACTGGAGGCAATTTAACTGCTTGTTGGGTTTGTCATCAAATTCCTTGGTCAATACAAGGCCAATATAAACCCCTCAAAATTCTTGTCACTGACTTTTCAGATGTTCCTATAATCTATAAAATGTTTCCCCATCAGCATATACCTCCATGTTCATTTACTACATTCAATTAGTCTAGTCAGTTCTGAAGTTTCTATGATGAGGAAGTGATGTTGCAAAACCAAATGGTTCTTGATTTTTAAAACTGCTTTGCAGGGGGAAACGTATGCTATAATCCAGACAATGTTGTCCTTTTATATCAGATTAGTCCTCTAATATAACCATCTAATGACTGACATATAAAACCAAATTTCTGCATTGAAAGATCCCCTTTCTAGTTTAAATGACATTTTGGGTGAGTGGTTCAGTTCTGGGGATTCATGAATTCTGACTTTGTTATTTGTTGTTGGCTATTTTGATTGTGGTGTATATCATTTATAGAATAGTAATCTATTGTGCCTCTATGTATATTCAACTAAAATAATGATGTCTAAATGACTTGAAATTATTGATCATATCTACAGTTCTATATAAAATAATGAGCATGTGCAAAGCACATATAGGATAAAATTGGCATAAGTCCTATTTGACAACCTAGAATTACTATCCTTCCTTACCAAGCATTCTACTAGACTAACCCCCTAAAAGGAAAGAAAGAACCGGGCTGTTAAGAACCGGCATCGAGGGACATGATGGATCCAGGGAAGGTAAGCAACCACCCTGGCATCAGAGGGACTAAGTATTTGATTTGCTTTCTATTGAAAAATTAATGATCAAAAGGGGGGAAATGACGAAATAAAATTTATATTTTAAGGCAGGACAAGAAAAAAATAAACATAAAATTATCTCCGTGTATTTGTTTGGGCCTCCTCCCTCCCAAATGTACAGGGTACATCTGCATTACACATTAACCAGAGCTCCTCACAGATGGGACTGCCTGCTTAACTATAAAGATCAATTTTTTTCTTTCTTCTGACACCAGGAATGTAACTTCTTAAAAGAATAGTGTTCTTTCTCAGCTCTGTAGGGGATCACTGTGACTTGCTGCTCACTTTGTATGTGTTTATGTAAAGTATCAGTATGTCATTTTCATGTATAATCCTGTCTCAAAAATGTATATGACTATGCCTTCGACTTCTAACAGGTGGAACAGTTCTCAGAACTTTCTGAGAATCTGCTTCCCAGGTTATAATCCTCAGTTTGGCTTGAATAAAATTCCCTTTTTTCTTCTTAACTTGGTAGTTAATTGAATTTTCATCAACAATAGGCAAATCCATAGAGACAGAAAGTAGATTAATGTTTGTCAGAGACTAGTGACAGGGGAAAATGGGAAGTAACTGCTAATGAGTATTGGGTTTTGGGGTGATGAAAATGCTCTAAAATTAGATAGTGGTGATGATTGCAAAATTCTGTGAAAATACTAATATTGACTGGATTTGTGCACTTTGAAAAATTGAATATTATGGCCTGTGAATTATATCTACATAAAACTGTTATTTGAAACCTGCTCACATTCACTGAAATGTATCCAGAATGATATTCACCAAATGTGTGCAATTTTAGTTGATTTATTGTTTTCATATATCACTTATATTTTAAAATGAGGAACACCATTACATTTTTATAAAAATAAGTCGGGACTTCCCTGGTGGTCCAGTGGTTAAGACTCCACTCTTCCATTGCAGGGGGTGCAGGTTCAAGCCCTGATCAGGAAACTAAGATTCTGCATGCTACACATCAGCCCCCCCCAAAAAATAATAAGTCATTTCTTTCAAAGAAGTAATGGGGCAAGTGAATCCAGACTATAGAGGTCTCAGAACTAAAGGAAGGGGAATGATTGTTCCGTGGTAAGAGGGGTAGAGTTTGGAGAGAAAAATTTTTTGTTCCAGTCGTTGTTATCTGCTGTGCCTATGCCTGCTGAAGAAATGCAAACTTCATTAGCATGATTACAATTAGTAACATAAGTTTATTTTTATGTTCTCTTAAGCTGAGTAATTTTCAAATAAAAAACTCCTCATGATGCAGTTTTACTAAACTCAAAGAGGATCTGTTGGGACAGATAATTTGCTGATAGAAAAGCAATTTTCAAAGAGCAAGAACAGAAATATCTCCTTTCCACGGTGTGCCACTGATTTAATCGTGAAAAGTGTGCTGGCAAACATTATCTCAGCAGGTGAATCCATAATTAGAGCTCTAATTTTCCTCCTGGTTTTCTTCTCAATTGTCCAAAGGACCCAATGAAGGGTATCTATAAAACCATGATAATGGTTCTAAATATTTTCAATGTCAGCACTACTACAGAGCTGATGTGCGGGAAGTGGAAAGTTGCATGGTGCTATGGGGGAAAAGCAACTACATGACCATAAGGCTTGCATCCAAATTCCTCCCTCTCTGACAGGTTTTCTGATCTCCCATAAACACTTTCTCTGAAGATGCTTTCCTTAGAAGCACCCATCCCAGATAAAGTTTGCCTTGGTCACCAGAGAGTCCAGAACATGATGAAGATAATCCGTAAAACAAAAGTTTGGGAAACTTCCTTTGCTGCACGTACAATAAAAGTAATCAATGACAGGTCAAAGGACAAATATCTAAACATCTGTCACAGGACTTCCCTGGTGGTGCAGTAGTTAAGAATCCCCCTGCCAATGCAGGGGACACGGGTTCGAGACCTGGTCCAGGAAGATCCTACATTCTGCGAAGAAACTAAGTCCATGTGCCACAACTACTGAACCTGTGCTCTAGAGCTCGCAAACCACAACTACTGAATCCTGCATGCCTAGAGCCCATGCTACGCAACAAAAGAAGCCACCGCAATGAGAAGCCTGTGCACCACAACGAAGAGTAGCCCCCGCTGGATGAAACTAGAGAAAGCCTGCCGCAGCTACGAAGACCCAATGCAGCCAAAAACAAACATCTGTCACCATTGGTTTCTGCACATCTCCAACATCTTGATTTCAAGCAAACCTTTCTTTGACTATACCTCTTATCCTTCCAGTGTACTTGCTCTAGTAACCCATTCCAGCAATTCTTAACCACAGTGAGATTGTAATTCAATGATTTTCAATATCCATCAACCCCTTCACAACCTCATTCAGTTCTTATCCAGCCTGGGCATCTAAGACTCAGGGAAGTTGTGAATCTAGATGTTTATTTACTTTTAGTTGATTCGTTACAATTTACCTACTTCCCAGAACGGTTTGAGATAGATTGAAATAGGAAAAACACTTATGACAGAACAGGGTACAGATTAAGAAAGGGAAACAAAATTATTTAAAACGTCAATCAAGAGAGAATTGGTTACATAATTAGAAGAGAAAACACCTTTTCTCTCTCACTGTCAGAGAGTAGAGAGAAGATAGGCCTTGGCTAGTAATTTAATTTGGCTGATGGTTAAGAGAAAGGGCAATTCCAAGGACAGTTCTTTGTGTAGCTAACCAGTAGTTATTAAAAGGTCTGTAGTTTAATAATGAGTCTAGAACACTAGTGGTTTGAAGGGAGTGAGGAAAGGTTGAGGAAGTAAGATGAATAAGAGGAACCCACAATTTTGCATAATTTCAGGTACTGTCAGGTAGGGGCTGTCTTAAATTTATGTGACACTAAGGAAAAATTTTTTTCTTCTGCAATATAAATTTAGACTGTGCTATCTCCAAGAAATCAGTATTTGTTCTTGGGAAGTAAGTGTGATTGTGTGTGTGATTGTGTGTGTGTGTGTATTTGATCAGTAGTTACCTGTTGGATATCAGGAAGACAAAAAGGAATAGATGCAGCCCACTCCATGTGGTGAACAGACTCTAAGGTGGCTCCCATAATTTCTGCCTCCTGGTGTCCACAATTTTGGTAATCCCCTCCCTTCAGTGCAGGTAGGACCTGTGACTTATTTCTAACCAATATAATGTGGTAAAGATGATGGGAATATCACACTTGCAATTACATAATATAATGTAATATAATATATAATATAACGTGAAATTCCATTTTGCTAGCTGACACACACACACACACACACACACACACACACACACACACACACACACTGGCTTTTTTTTTTTTTTTTTTTTTTTGCGGTATGCGGGCCTCTCACTGTTGTGGCCTCTCCCGTTGCGGAGCACAGGCTCCGGACGCACAGGCCCAGCGGCCATGGCTCACGGGCTTAGTTGCTCCGCGGCATGTGGGATCTTCCCGGACCAGGGCACGAACCCGTGTCTCCTGCATCGGCAGGCGGATTCTCAACCACTGCGCCACCAGGGAAGCCCCACACACTGGCTTTGAAGAAGCCAGCTGCCATAGAATAAGTGGCTGTGCTGGAGAAGCCCACATAGCAAGGGACTGTGGGTGGCCTCTTGGAACTGCAAGGAAATGAACTCTTCCAACAATCTAAGGGAGCTTGGCAGTTGATCTTTTCCCAGTCAAACCTCTAATGAGACCACTGCCTCAACTGACTCATGGATTGTAGCCTGATGAGGCCTTGAGGCAGAGAACCCAGCTAAGTGTGCCTAGACTTCTGAGCTACAGAAAATGTGTGGTAATAAATGTGTTTTTTAAAAATTAAAGAAAAAATTTATACAATTTTTAAAGGTTAGTTTCCATCTACATATATTACAAAATATTGGCTATATTCCCCATGATGTACAATACATTTTTTTAAAAAAAATTTTATTCATTTGTTTATTTATTTTTTTGGCTGCATTGGGTCTTCGTTGCTGCGTGAAGTCTTTCTCTAGTTGCAGCAAGTGGGGGATACTTTTCATTGCAGTGCACGGACTTCTCATTGCAGTGGCTTCTCTTGTGGCAGAGCACAGGCTCTAGGTGCGTGGGCTTCAGTAGTTGTGGCTCATGGGAGCTAGAGCCCAGGCTCAAGTAGTTGTGGCACATGGGCTTAGTTGCTCTGCAGCATGTGGGATCTTCCCAGACCAGGGCTCGAATCCATGTCCCCTGCATTAGCAGGCGGATTCTTAATCATTGTGCCACCAGGGAAGTCCCTACAATACATTCTTGAGCCTATCTTACACCCAATAGTTTGTATCTCCCACTCCACCACCTCTCTATGTTTCCTACCCCTGTCTCCCCATTCATAATCACTAGTTTGTTCTCTACATCTGTGAGCCTGCTTCTTTTTTGTTATATTCACAGGGTTTTATTTGTATTTTAAGATTCCACATATAAATGATATCATACACTATTTGTCTTTCTCTGTGTGACTTATTTCACTTAGCAGAATGCCCTCCAAGCCCATCCATGTTGCTGCAAATTACAAATTTTCATATTTTTAATGGCTGAATAGTGTTCCATTGTATGTATATGCCACATCTTCATTGATTCATCTGTTGATGGACACTTAGGTTGTCTACATGTCTTGGCAATTGTAAATAATGCTGCTATGAACATTGGGATGCATGTATCTTTTCAAATTAGTGTTTTTGCTTTTTTTGTTTTTATTCTATGTATAGTATCATGTCATCTGCAAGCAGTGACAGTTTTACTTCTTCCTTTTCAATTTAGTTTCTTTTAATTTCTTTTTATTCTCTGGTTGCTATGACTGGGACTTCCAAAACTGTATTAAATAAAAGTGGCAAGACTGGGCATCCTTGTCTTGTTCCTGATCTTAGACGAAACGCTTTCAGCCTTTCACTGTTGAGTATGATGTTAGCTGTGAGTTTGTCATATATGGCCTTTATTATGGTGAGCTATGTTCCCTCTATGTCTGTTTTCTGGAGAGTTTTTATCATAAACGTGTATTGTTTTAAGCCAGTAAGTGTGTGGTAATATGTTACGTAGCAATAGAAAACTAATACACTGGGGATGGTGGTGCAATTTTGGAAACAGAAAACACTGGGGAGAAAGAGATTGGAGACATAGTCATGTCTTAAAAGTTATGTTTCAGCCATGTTAAATTTAAGTTTCCTATTAGATATCAGAGTGAAATGTTAAGCAGGCAATTAGACATATAAGCCTGGAACTTAAAGAAGGGCCAGAATCATAATATAATTTGGGGAGTTATCAGAAGATGACATTAAAGTCATGAAACTGGATGAGCTCTCTTCAGAGAAAGTGAAGAGAAAAACGAGAAGAGTGTCCAGATTGATCACTAAAATATACCAACTTTTAGCTGTTGGACAGAGGCGGATGAGGAGAAATCAAGGGAAAGGGAAAAAGTAGAGAAGTTAAAGAGAAACTAGGAGAGTGTGAAATCCTGATACCAAGAAGGAAGGAATGATTGATTATACGTGTTGAGTGTTGCTAAGAGATTGAATAAGATGAGAATAGAGAAGTGGCCATTGCATTTGGCTGCATGGAGGTCACTGGTGACCTTGAAAAATCAGTTTTAGTGGAATGTAGGAATGAAATAAGAGGGATGAGGAGGGAATAGAAGGTGAAGGGCCATGAAGTGTGAGTTTAGACAAATTGCTAAGTTTTGTTGTAAAGAGAGACAGAGAAATGGGACAATGTTTGGAGGAAGATGTATGGATAAATGTGGGTTTTCCAATGATGGGTGATCCTAGGACATGTTTATAATCAATGGGAATAATACAATAGAGAGGGAGAAATTAATGATGGAAGAGAACAAGGGAATGGTTGCAGGTACAAGATCTTAAGGCAAAAGGCAATGGGATTCAAAGCATTAATGGAAGGACTGAACTTAGATAGGGTTGAGAATCCATCCGCTGTGAGAGGAAGAAAGACAGTGCATGGATATAGATAGAGGCAGCAGATCCGGTGGCAGAAAGGTGAGACTGTTCCTATCTGGCTGTCATTGTGATTAGTGACATTTGACATGAGGGCTTCAGCTGAGAAAGGGGGTGGAAAGGGTGTTGGAGGTTTGAGGAGAGATAGGAGAAGCTTTAAAACAGACTTCTCTTGCACATACATCTCAGTAGAGAAATGTAGGACTGCCAAGCAGTATGGATTTGCGATCCCACTTTAAATTTTCAATCATGACTTTAGAGTGAAACCACTTTAAATTGGAGGATATTATGCTAAATGAAATAACTCAGACAGAGAAAGATAAATACTGTATGATATCACATATGTGGAATCTAAAAAATAAAACAAAGTAGAGAATATAGCAATAACAAAAAAAGAAACAGATTCTCAGATATAGAGAACAAAGTAGTGGTTATTGGTGGGGAGAAAGGACTGGGGAGGGGCAAGATAGGGTAAGGGCTTAAGAGATACAAACTACTATGTATAAAATAAATAAGCTACAAGGACATATAGTACAACTCAAGAAATATGGCCAATATATTATAACTGTAAATGGAACATAACCTTTAATAAGTGTTACTTTGTTGTACACTTGAAACATATAATATTGTACATCAACTGTACCTCAATTAAAAATAATTTTAAAAATTAAGTGAAACCAGTCCAGATAGTAATACAGGAAACAATGGGGAGAAACAATATTGTTCAACTCTTCAGGTACATAAGTAGGCAGATTGCTGAGCTTGACCAGGCAAGTGCATTGGAAGAAGAGAGGATCAAGGAATTAAGGTTGTTTGCAAATTAGTCTGTGTAGTGAAAGAACATTAGGAAGGGTCTGGGTACAGAGGATACTAAGAGATGGGAAGGGAGAATGAGAAAAGGCAGAGTCACTGGAATGGAGAATTGCCTAGCGTAGGGTACTAGAATTAGCAGACTGGAAGTTTGGGTGGTGGTCAGAGAGATGCTTGAAACTGAAATTTTTGGAGGCAGCATATTGATTGATAATGATAGCTATTTGGATACTTGTCCTTTGCTTTTATCAACCATCTGAACCCTTGAAATCCTACTTTCATGATTCACACAGACCACAGTCTCTAATTATTTAACCTCACTCTTTCTCTTATTCCTAAAATAGTGAAATCACATCATTCATGTTTTAAACTAATTTAAATTTGGTTCTACAGCCTGGGGAAAAAAATGAGAAAAAGAAAGAACAATTTAAATAGCACAGTTGTGGGACTTCACTGGTGGTCCAGTGGGTAAGACTCTGAGCTCCCAATGCAGGGGGCCGGGGTTTGATTCCTAGTCGGGGAACTAGATCCCTCATGCATGCTGCAACTAAAACATGCCGCGACGAAGATCCCACGTGCCACAACTAAGACCAGTGCAGCCAAAATAAATAATTTTAGAAAATAAATAAATAAATAGCACGGTTGTCTCATGGCCTTTTCTTCCAACGAGTGTGTGCTGAAGAGTGAGGATGAGGTGGGAGCCATGACTGCTGTTTTGTAGGTTAACCTCAGTTCCCTTGTTCCTCTTATTGTGAGAGCATCTCGTTGCCCTCACTGTGATTCTAGGGGTTAAAGAACACTCCTTATTGTTGTCAGTATGGCCTCTGAACACATGCCAACTATTCACATGCTGCTCATCCAAAGACAGAGTTTTAGGCCAATGCTGACTTACTGAAAAACGGTATGTCAGGCTGTCAGTGCAAACTATATTTTAAGACTAATTTAAGGAATTTCCAAGGGGAAGTTTGACCTCATGAAGTTTGTGCCCCAAGTGCTGCCTTTAGAATCTGGTCCCTTCTGTGATGCTACTCCCTATATTCCCATTTTGGCCATATCTGACAGTAGGTCCCTTGTCCACTCCATTTTTTTCCCAGTGAAATCAGCATCCTCATGCCATCACTTGTTTCCTATTGAATCTATACCGTTTTATCTTTCCTATTTCCCTAGACCTTTTTGACCTTTGACATGCCAGTGTACTTGACCTACAGAACCCCAAACCTCAGTTAATCCAAGCATTCAATTGCTCAGTTTATTGCTGCTGAAGAAATTTACACAAGAGTCCTTTCCAATCAAAGTCTCCAATTTCATCTGGGCCTTTATACCTGCTCATCAATCCCTCTCTGTATTAGAAGTTATGCCCCTTTTCATCTCTCCAGCGCTTAATTCAACCTCTTTGCTCTTTCCTCAAATCTCTTTCCCCATTATCTTCTTCTCAGCTAAGGATTTGCCTATTCCATTGGGAAAATTGAGGCCATTAGGCAAGAACTCTCTCAACTTCTTTCCCAATCACCTACAAATTAAACCCTCTCTTGACCTGTCCCTGTCTCCTTCCCTCTTGCCTCAGGGAAAGTGGTTTCTCCCTCCACCAGGCTTGGAATCTCTCTCACTTCTCAGGAATTTGTTCACTGACCTACAGCTCTCTCCCCTGTATCTTCAACCTCTTCTTCACTCACGGTGCTTTTCCTTAAGCACTTGCTCAAGTCAAATCCTCCCTATCCTACTATCCTATAACTCTTCACCATTTCACAGCCAGGATATTTGAAAGAGTCATCTACAAGTACTGTTGTTAATTATTTCATTTAAAACCACTGCAGCCATGCTTCTGTCCCCACCACTCCAGTGAAACTCTGTTCCCTGAGGTCACTGATGACTTCCTGAATGCCAGATCCAACGGACCTTTGCCTTTCCTTATCTTATGTAACTTCTCACTTTATTCCTCTTTGAAATTCTCTTGTTACTTGGTTTCTGTGATACCACACTGCCCTGGTTTTCCTCTACCCTGTCTGAACAAGCTTAGCATCCCTAAAATCTCCCTCCTCACTCTGGCCATGAAGGGAAGGGCTGCCATTACAATATAAAAATCTATACAGCTATGATCTATTGTACCAGTCCTTAGGCCAGTGGTTCTCAAAGTGTGGTCCTAGACCAGCTGCCTCAACATCACCTGGGAACTTGTTAAAAATGCAAATTATTGGGCCCTGCCCCAGATTTACTGAATCAGAAACTGTGCAGATGGATTCCAGCAAACTGTTTTAACAAGCCCTCTAGGTGCTTCTGAAACAAGCTCAAGTTTGAGGATCACTACCTTAGGCCTCTGACTCCCAGCTTTCCACCCCAATTAAAATGTCTTCATTTATATGGTTACATCCCTGGGGGTACTTCCAACTAATAGCTGGGAAAGCAATGACTGGAAGATGACCTTAGCCATTTTGGCTTTGCCATGATGCCTGCATGTTTAGGTAGAACTTTGAAAATTTTTTGGCACTTAATAACACCTTGAGTGTACATAGTGAAAAGGAGCAAGAATTTATAGGGAAGGGAAAATCACAGTAGGAAAGGCAAATGTATAAAGGAATTGACAATCACTTAAATAAGGCAGTACATAGATTAAAAAACAATAAAAAATATTTGTAAAAGTGATTGTAACTACAATTAACAGCAAAAGGATAAGCATGAAAATGTAAAATAGGACTTCAAAATCACAAAATGTGGGGGAGGGGAATATAAAAATATAGATCTTTTAGAATGTGTTTGAACTTGTATGACTCTTGGTTTGAATGTCCACAGAACTTTGGATAATATCCTGATGCACTCCCCAAACTGACATCTCAGTAGTCATGTATTCTATGCAGTCCTCACTGTCTGCTAAGTGCTTCCCCTGGAAAAATCTGGAGAAGTGGGGGCCTGGTAGTTCCAGGTAGAGTTTCCAGGGTCTTGTTCTATCCAGCCAAGAGGTGGGCACACTTACCAAAAAGAGGTCTTTGATGTGGAATGGGGCCTCTGCTGTCAGACAACCAGAGTCTCCTGAGATTGCCAGATTCCCCTGATAATTCATTCCTGACATTTTCACCCTCATTGTTCCAATATCAGACTTCCATAGGAAGGAACGCTTGGATGATGAAGATTTGTACAGCCAAGGTGCTTATTACACAAGTCTCTTTCCTGGACACTTTTATGGGTCTGCCCTCCTCCATGGCTCTTCCCTGCTTTTGAATCCTGGCTTTGCCCTTTACTAACCAGGTGACCTTGGCCAAGTAGTTTAACCTGTTTGAGCTTTAGTTTCTTCATCTGTAAGATAGATATAAAGATACTACCTTTTAGGGTTGTGAGGATTAATTAATGTTAAGCTTTTAGCACTGTGTCTGACAATAATAGGCATTATATATATGGGGTCTAGTATTAGTATTATTACTTTTTAAAAAATAAGCCACCTACCATGGTTTATGTATGGAGATTTTGTGGCTGTGTCTCTTGTAAACAGAAAAAAAATCCAAACACTGAGAAAATATACAGAGAAACAGAATTACTTTAAATCCAAGTTCCAGCAGGACAATGGGAACAGAATATTAGGTTCAAAGAGATCAAATGAGAGAAACAAGATCACACAACAGGAAAGCTCTAACTGAAGCCATTTCAGATTTTTAATGATTTGTATAGTGGGTTAATTTTGTTTTCTGCCTGATTCAGATACCATGGGGAGAATAAAAGACTACTTTGATAGAATCAGGGGATATAAAAAAGTATTTAGTGGATTGCCAACAAAGTTCTGAATAGATTTTCCCTCTCTTTTCACATTTAACAAAATATAAGTAGAACATGTTTATAATAGAAAATTAAATAATTCAGAAAGGCAAAAAAAGAAAGAAACCTGTAATCACCAGTTAATGTTTTGGAGTGAGTTATTCCACTTAATTTATGAACACACACACACACACACACAAACCAGAAACACATGCCACACACATATATATATATATATATTTAAAATATTTATTTATTTATTTGGTTGCACTGGATCTTAGTTGCAGCAGGCGGGCTCCTTAGTTGTGGCATGTGAACTCTTAGTAGCAGCATGCATGTGGGATCTAGTTCCCTGGCCAGAGATCGAACCCAGGCCCCCTGCATTGGGAGCACGGAGTCTTAACCACTGCACCACTGCAGAAGTCCCACCACATATATTTTTTAAAAACAAATGGACTTGCACTGGAAATACTATTTTGTAACCTGCTTTTTCCACTTAGTAAAATGTTATGAAAGTTTTCCATAGACATTATTTTAAATGACAACAAAGTATTTCATTCCATGGATGTACCTCAATTTATTTAACTAATATCGTAACTGATGAATCCAATGACATTATAGATAATGCAGTGAGGAACATTGTTGTATATACATATTTTTCATTAATAAAATGATAATTGAGGTATACATACAAAAATGCAGAAATTATATATGCATAGCTTGATAAACCATCGAAAAATAAATATACCCAGGAAACTCCTCCCAGCTCAAGAAATAGAAATATACCACCATCCCAGAAGTCCCCCATTTTGTCCCTCCTAATCACTACCCTTTTCCCATTCCTCAATCTTAACCATTATTTTGATTTCAAGTACCATAGATTATTATTGCCTGATTTTGCATTTTATATACATGGAATCCCACAATATATATTATTTTGTGTATGGCTTCTTTCACTCGATGTTATAACTATGAGATTGATTTAGCATTGGTTTGTTCATATTCATTGCTCTATACTATTCCATTGCATTAGTATACCTTTATTTACATATTTATTTGTTTGTTTGTTAGTTTTTGGCTCCTCCCTGTGGCTTGTGGGATCTTCATTCCCTGACCAGGGATCGAACCTGGGCCCTCGACAGTGAAAGTGCAGAGTTCTAACCACTGGACTGCCAGGGAATTCCCTATCATAATTTATTGATTGATATTATTGTTAATGGACACTTGGGTTGTTTCCATTCTTGTCTATTAAGAAAAATCTTGTTCATAAATGTTCCTCTACATGTCTTTTGGAACACAAATGTATATATTTCTGGAGTATAGGAGTAGGAGTAGAATTGCTGAATCATAGTATATTTTCAACTTCAATTTATTTTGACTTCCAAAGGAATTGTATCAATTTATATGTGTGAGAGAGCTCATTGCTCCATATTCTCTCCAACACTATATTGTCAGTTATTTTAATTTTAACCATGCTTGTAGGTAATATCTCATTGTTGTAATATTTTGCATGAGGCTGTGCCCTTTTTAATATGTTTATTGACTATTTGGATATTCTCTTTTGTGAAATGTCCATTCAAGTCTTTTGATGATTTTTCCATTTGATTGCTAACTTTTTCATTCTAAGAGTTTTTTCTGCAGTCTGGAAAAGAGCCATTTGTCAGTTATATGTGTGCTATGGCCTGAATGTTTTTGTCCCCCGCAAATTCACATGTTAAAGTCCTAGCCCACAATGTGATGGTATTAGGAGGTGGGACATCTGGGATTTGATTAGGTTATGAGGGTAGAGCTGTCATCAGTGGGATTAGTACCCTATAAAAGAGACTCCAGAGAGATCTCTCACCCTTCTTCCATGTGAGGACACAGAAAGGAGATGACTGTGCATGAACCATACAGCAGACCATCACCAGACAGTGAATCTGCAGGTGCCTTGATCTTAGACTTCCCACTCTCCAGACTGCGAAATAAATGTTTATTGTTTGTCACCAGCCTATGGTATTTTTGTTATAGCAGCTTGAACTGACTAAGACAATGTGTTACAAATATATTTGCTAGTATATGGCTTATACTCTTTTTTTTTTAAACATCCTTATTGGAGTATAATTGCTTTACAGTGTTGTGTTAGTTTCTGCTGTATAACAAAGTGAATCAGCTATATGCATACGTATATCTCCATATCCCCTCCCTCTTGCATTTCCCTCCGACCCTCCTTATCCCACCCCTCTAGGTGATCGCAAAGCACCGAGCTGATCTCGTTGTGCCATGCAGCTGCTTCCCACTAGCTATCTGTTTTACATTTGGTAGTGTATATATGTCAGTGTTACTCTCTCACTTCGGCCCAGCTTACCCTTCCCCCACCCCGTGTCCTCAAGTCCATTCTCTATGTCTGTGTCTTTACTGCTGTCCTTCCCCTAGGTTCATCAGAACCTTTTTTTTTTTTTTTTTTTTAGATTCCATATATATATGTGTTAGCATATGGTATTTGTTTTTCTCTTTCTGACTTACTTCACTCTGCATGACAGACTCTAGGTCCATCCACCTCCCTACAAATAACTCAAGTTTGTTACATTTTGTGCCTGAGTAATATTCCATTCTGTATATGTGCCACATCTTCTTTATCCATTCATCTGTCGATGGATACTTAGGTTGCTTCCATGTCCTGACTATTGTAAATAGAGCTGCAATGAACATTGTGGTACATGACTCTTTTTGAATTATGGTTTTCTCAGGGTATATGCCCAGTAGTGGGATTGCTGGGTTGCATGGTAGTTCTTTTTTTCTTTTTCTTTTTTAACATCTTTATTGGAGTATAATTGCTTTACAATGGTGTGTTAGTTTCTGCTTTACAACAAAGTGAATCAGTTATACATATACATATGTTCCCATATCTCTTCCCTCTTGCATCTCCCTCCCTCCCACCATCCCTATCCCACCCCTCTAGGTGGTCACAAACCACCTAGCTGATCCCCCTGTGCCATGCGGCTGCTTCCCACTAGCTATCTACCTACGTTTGGTAGTGTATATATGTCCATGCCACTCTCTCACTTCATCACTGCTTACCCTTCTCCCTCCCCATATTCTCAAGTCCATGCTCTAGTAGGTCAGTATTTTATTCCTGTCCTACCCCTAGTCTCTTCATGACATTTTTTTCTTAGATTCCATATATATGTGTTACCATACAGTATTTGTTTTTCTCCTTCTGACTTACTTCACTCTGTATGACAGACTCCAGGTCTATCCACCTCATTACAAATAACTCATTTTCATTTTTATGGCTGAGTAATATTCCATTGTATATCTGTGCCACATCTTTATCCATTCATCTGTTGATGGACACTTAGGTTGCTTCCATGTCCTGGCTATTGTAAATAGGGCTGCAATGAATATTTTGGTACATGACTCTTTTTGAATTCTGGTTTTCTCAGGGTATATGCCCAGTAGTGGAATTGCTGGGTCATATGGTAGTTCTATTTGTAGTTTTCTAAGGAACCTCCATACTGTTCTCCATAGTGGCTGTATCAATTTACATTCCCACCAACAGTGCAAGAAAGTTCCCTTTTCTCCACACCCTCTCAAGCATTTATTGTTTGTAGATTTTTTGATGATGGCCATTTTGACTGGTGTGAGGTGATACCTCATTGTAATTTTGATTTGCATTTCTCTAATGATTAATGATGTTGAGCATTCTTTCATGTGTTTGTTGGCAATCTGTATATCTTCTTTGGAGAAATGTCTATTTAGGCCTTCTGCCCATTTTTGGATTGGGTTTTTGCTTTTTTGATATTGAGCTGCATGAGCTGCTTGTAAATTTTGGAGATTAATCCTTTGTCAGCTGCTTCATTTGCAAATATATTCTCCCATTCTGAGGGTTGTCTTTTCGTCTCATTTATGGTTTCCTTTGTTGTGCAAAAGCTTTTTAGTTTCATTAGGTCCAACTTGTTTATTTTTGTTTTCATTTCCATTTCTCTAGGAGGTGGGTCAAAAAGGATCTTGCTGTGTTTTATGTGATAGATTGTTCTGCTCATGTTTTCCTCTAAGAGTTTGATAGTGTCTGGCCTTACATTTAGGTCTCAAATTCATTTTGAGTTTATTTTTGTGTATGGTGTTAGGGAGTGTTCTAATATCATTCTTTTACATGTACCTGTCCAGTTTTCCCAACACCACTTATTGAAGAGGCTGTCTTTTCTCCATTGTATGTTCTTGCCTTCTTTATCAAAGAGAAGGTGATCATATGTGTGTGGGTTTATCTCTGGGCTTTCTATCCTTTTCCATTGATCTATAGTTCTGTTTTTGTGCCAGTACCATACTGTCTTGATGACTGTAGCTTTGTAGTATAGTCTGAAGTCAGGGAGCCTGATTCCTCCAGCTCCATTTTTCTTTCTCAAGATTGCTTTGGGAGGGGGAGCGAGAAGATGGCGGAAGAGTAAGACACGGGGATCACCTTCCTCCTCACAGATACATCAGAAATACATCCACACGTGGAACTTCTCCTATAGAACACCCACCGAACGCTGGCAGAAGACCTCACACCTCCCAAAAGGCAAGAAACTCCCCACGTACCTGGGTAGGGCAAAAGAAAAAAGAATAAACAGAGACAAAAGAATAGGGATGGGACCTGCACCCGTGGGAGGGAGCCGTGAAGGAGGAAAGGTTACCACACACTAGAAGCCCCTTCGCGGGCGGAGACTGCGGGTGGCGGAGGGGGAAGCTTCAGAGCCGCGGAGGAGAGCGCAGCAACAGCGTGCGGAGGGCAAAGCGGAGAGATTCCGCAGAGGATTGGTGCCGATCAGCACTCACCAGCCCGAGAGGCTTGTCTGCTCATCCGCCGCGGCGGGCGGGGCTGGGAACTGAGCCTCGGGCGGATCCCAAGGAAAGGTCTGGAGTTGGCAGAGTGAAAACAGCCTGAAGGGGTTAGTGCACCACGACTGGCCGGGAGGGAGTTCGGGAGAAGTCTGGAGCTGCCGAAGAGGCAAGAGACCTTTTCTTCCCTCTTTAACCTCCTGCTGCGCGAGGAGAGGGGTTTAAGCGCGCCACTTAAAGGAGCTCCAGAAACGGGCGCGGAGCTGCCGAAGAGACAAGAGACTTTTTCTTGCCTCTTCGCTTCCTGGGGCGCAAGGAAAGGGAATTAAGGGCACCAAATAAAGGAGCTCCAGAAACGGGTGCGAGCTGCGGCTGTCGGCACGGACAACAGAGACGGGTGTGGGACGCTAGGGTTGCTGCTGCCGCCACCAAGAGGCCTGTGTGCGAGCACAGGTCACTCTCCACACCGGCCCTCCCGGGAGCCTGTGCAGCCCGCCACCACCAGGGTCCCGGGATCCAGGGACTGCTTCCCGGGGAAAATGCGCGGTGCGCCTCGGGCCGGTGCAGCGTCACGCCGGCCTCTGCCGCCGCGGACTCGCCCCACATCCGTGCCCCCTCCCCCCGCCTGAGTGAGCCAGAGACCACGAATCAGCTGCTCCGTTAACGCTGCTCCTTTGACCCCGCCCTGACGCCCTCGGACGACCTGCGCGCAGAGGCGGGGACAGGTCCAGGGCTGAGCCCCAGGAGCTGTGCGGACAAAGAGAGGGGGAGGTCCCTCCCAGCAGCCTCAGAAACAGCGGGTTAAAGCTCCACAGTCAGCTTGAAGTGCCCTGCATCTGTGGAAAACCTGAATAGACAGCGAAATATCCCAGGTTGAGGAAGTGGAGTTTGGGAGCAAGATATACTATTATTTTCCCCTTTTTTCTTTTTGTGAGTGTGTATGTGGGTGCTGCTGTGTGAGATTTTGTCTCTGTAGCTTTGTTTTCACCATTTGTCCTAGGGTTAGACCGACCCCCCCCCTTTTTTTTCTTTAATAGAAATTTTTCTTCTTAATAATTATTTTGTTATTTTAATAACGGTATTTTACCCTACTTTATTTTGTCTTCTCCCCTTTCTTTCTTCCTTTCTTCCCTCCTTTCTTTCCTATTTCCCTCCTTCCTTCCTCCCTCGCTTCCTTTCTTTATTCCCTCCTTCCTTCCTCCCTTCCTTTCTTCCTCCCTCCCTTCCTTTTTTCCTTCCTTCCCTCCCTTCCTCCTCCCTTCCTTCCTTTCTTGCCTTTCTATTTTTTTCTCCCTTTTGGTTTGAGCCGTGTGGATTAAAGGCTCTTGGCACTCCAGCCAGTTATCAAGGCTGTGTTTCTGAGATGGGAGAACTAACCTCAGGACACTGGTCCACAAGAGACCTCTCAGCTCCACGTAATATCAAACGGCGAAAATCTCCCAGAGATCTCCGTCTCAACACCAAGACCCAGCTTCACTCAAGGACCAGCAACGAACAGTGCTGGACACCCTATACCCAACAAAGAGCGAGACAGGTCTACAGCCCCATCCATTATCAGAGAGGCTGCCTAGAATCATAGTAAGGCTACCGACATCCCCATACACGCCACCAGATGTGGACCTGCCCACCAGGGAGACAGTATCCAGCCTCATCCACCAGAACAGGGGCACTGGTCCCCCTAACCAGGAAACCTGCTCAACCCACTGAACCAACCTCAGCCACTGGGGACAGCCACCAAAAATAGATAGAACTACGAACCTGCAGCCTGCAAAAGGGAGACCCCAAACACAGTAAGATAAGCAAAATGAGAAGACAGAAAAACACACAGCAGATGAAGGAGCAAGATAAAAACACACCAGACCTAACAAATGAAGAGGTAATAGCCAGTCTACCTGAAAGAGAATTCAGAATAATGATGGTGAAGATGATTCAAAATCTTGGAAATAGAATAGACAAATTTCAAGAAACAGTTAACAAGGAGCTAGAAGAAATAAAGAGGAAGCAAGTAATGATGAGCAACACAATAAATGAAATGAAAAATACTCTAGATGGGATCAGTAGCAGAATAACTGAGGCAGAAGGACGGATAAGTGACCTGGAAGATAAAATAGTGGAAATAACTACTGCAGAGCAGAAGAAAGAAAAAAGAATGAAAAGAACTGAAGACAGTCTCAGAGATCTCTGGGACAACATTAAACGCACCAACATTCGAATCATAGGTGTCCCAGAAGAAGAAGAGAAAAAGAAAGGGACTGAGAAAATATTTGAAGAGATTATAGTTGAAAACTTCCCTAATATAGGAAAGGAAATAGTCAATCAAGTCCAGGAAGCACAGAGAGTCCCATACAGGATAAACCCAAGGATAAACACGCTGAGACACATAATAATCAAACTGTCAAAAATTAAATACAAAGAAAACATATTAAAAGCAGCAAGGGAAAAACAACAAATAACACACAAGGGAATCCCCATAAGATTAACATCTGATTTTTCAGCAGAAACTCTACCAGCCAGAAGGGAGTGGCAGGACATATTTAAAGTGATGAAGAAAAAAAACCTACAACCAAGATTACTCTACCCAGCAAGGATCTCATTCAGATTTGATGGAGAAATTAAAACCTTTACAGACAAGCAAAAGCTGAGAGAGTTCAGCACCACCAAATCAGCTTTACAGCAAATGCTAAAGGAACTTCTCTAAGCAAGAAACATAAGAGAAGGAAAAGACCTACAAGAACAACCCAAAACAATTAAGTAAATGGTAAAGGAATGCACATATCAATAATTACCTTAAATGTAAATGGATTAAATGCTCCCACCAAAAGACACAGACTGGCTGAATGGATACAAAAACAGGACCCATATATATGCTGTCTACAAGAGACCCACTTCAGACCTAGGGACACTTACAGGCTGAAAGTGAGGGGATGGAAAAAGATATTCCATGCAAATGGAAATCAGAAGAAAGCTGGAGTAGCAATTCTCATATCAGACAAAATAGACTTTAAAATAAAAACTATTACAAGAGACAAAGAAGGACACTACATAATGATCAAGGGATCGATCCATGAAGAAGATATAACAATTGTAAATATTTATGCACCCAACATAGGCGCACCTCAATACATAAGGCAAATACTAACAGCCATAAAAGGGGAAATCGACAGTAACACAATCATAGTAGGGGACTTTAACACCCCACTGTCACCAATGGACAGATCATCCAAAATGAAAATAAATAAGGAAACACAAGCTTTAAATGATACATTACACAAGATGGACTTAATTGATATTTATAGGACATTCCATCCAAAAACAACAGAATACACATTTTTCTCAAGTGCCCATGGAACATTCTCCAGGATAGATCATATCTTGGGTCACAAATCTAGCCTTGGCAAGTTTAAGAAAATTGAAATCGTATCAAGTATCTTTTCTGACCACAACGCTATGAGACTAGATATCAATTACAGGAAAAGATCTGTAAAAAATACAAACACATGGAGGCTAAACAATACACTACTTAATAACGAAGTGATCACTGAAGAAATCAAAGAGGAAATCAAAAAGTACTTAGAAACAAATGACAATGGAGACACGACGACCCAAAACCTATGGGATACAGCAAAAGCAGTTCTAAGAGGCAAGTTTATAGCAATACAATCATACCTTAAGAAACAGGAAGCATCTCGAATAAACAACCTAACTTTGCACCTAAAGCAATTAGAGAAGGAAGAACAAAAAAACCCCAAATTTAGCAGAAGGAAAGAAATCATAAAGATCAGATCAGAAATAAATGAAAAAGAAATTAAGGAAACAATAGCAAAGATCAATAAAAGTAAAAGCTTGTTCTTTGAGAAGATAAATAAAATTGATAAACCATTAGACAGACTCATCAAAAAAAAAAGGGAGAAGACTCAAATCAATAGAATTAGAAATGAAAAAGGAGATGTAACAACTGACTCTGCAGAAATACAAAAGATTATTAGAGATTACTACAAGCAACTCTATGCCAATAAAATGGACAACCTGGAAGAAATGGACAAATTCTTAGAAATGCACAACCTGCCAAGACTGAACCAGGAAGAAAGAGAAAATATGAACAGACCAATCACAAGCACTGAAATTGAAACTGTGATTCAAAATCTTCCAACAAACAAAAGCCCAGGACCAGGTGGCTTCACAGGTGAATTCTATCAAACATTTAGAGAAGAACTAACACCTTTCCTTCTCAAACTCTTCCAAAAGATAGCAGAGGGAGGAACACTCCCAAACTCATTCTATGAGGCCACCATCACCCTGATACCAAAACCAGACAAAGACGTCACAAAGAAAGAAAACTATAGGCCAATATCACTGATGAACATAGATGCAAAAATCCTCAACAAAATACTAGCAAACAGAGAGACATCAGAAATACATCTACACGTGGAGCTTCTCCTGTAGAGCACCCACCGAACGCTGGCAGAGGACCTCGGACCTCCAAAAAGGCAAGAAACTCCCCACATATCTGGGTAGGGCAAAAGAAAAAAGAATAAACAGGGACAAAAGAATAGGGACGGGACCTACGCCAGTGGGAGGGAGCCGAGAAGGAGGAAAGACTACCACACACTAGAGGCCCCTTCGCGGGCGGAGACTGCGGGTGCCGGAGGGGGAAGCTCCGGAGCCGCGGAGGACAGCTCAGCCACAGGGGTGCGGAGGGCAAAGCGGAGAGATTCCCGCAGAGGATCGGTGCCGACCGGCGCTCACCAGCCCGAGAGGCTTGTCTGCTCGCCCGCCGGGGCGGGCGGGGCCGGGAGCTGAGGCTCGGGCTTCAGTCGGATCCCGGGGAAAGGGCTGGAGTTGGCAGAGTGAAGACAGCTTGAAGGGGGCTGGTGCGCCACGGCTGGCCGGGAGGGAGTTCGGGAGAAGTCTGGAGCTGCCGAAGAGGCAAGAGACCTTTTCCTCCCTCTTTGCTGCCTGGGCGCGAGGAGAGGGGATTGGGTGCGCCGCTTAAGGGAGCCCTAGAACCGGGCGCGGAGCTGCCGAAGAGACAAGAGACTTTTTCTTGCCTCTTTGCTTCCTCGGGTGTGAGGTGAGGGGATTAAGAGCACCGCGTAGAGGAGCTCCAGAAACGGGCGCGAGCCGCGGCTGTCGGCACGGACAGTAGAGACGGGTGTCGGACACTAAGGTTGCTGCTGCCACCACCAAGAGGCCTGTGTGTGAGCACAGGTCACTCTCCACACCAGCCCTCCCGGGAGCCCGTGCAGTCCGCCACTGCCGGGGTCCCGGGATCCAGGGACAGCTTCCCCGGGAGAACGCACAGCGCGCCTTGGGCCTGTGCAGCGTCACGTCGGCCTCTGACGTCGCGGACTCGCCCCGCCCCGTGCCACTCCCTCCCCCCAGCCTGAGTGAGCTGGAGCCCCCGAATCAACTGCTCCTTTAACATCGTCCTGTCTGAGCGAAGGGCAGTCGCCCTCGGACAACCTACACGCAGAGGCGGGACCAAGTCCAAAGCTGAACCCCAGGAGCTGTGCGAACAGAGAGGAGAGGGGGAGATCTCTCCCAACAGCCTCAGAAGCGGCGGATTAAAGCTCCACAATCAACTTGAAGTGCCCTGCATCTGTTGAAAACCTGAATAGACAACGAATCATCCCAAGTTGAGGAGGTGGACTTTGGGAGCAAGATATACTATTATTTTCCCCTTTTTTTTTCTTTTTGTGGGTGTGTATGTGTGTGCTGCTGTGTGAGATTTTGTCTGTATAGCTTTGCTTGCACCATTTGTCCTAGGGCTAGACCGACCCATTTTTCTGTTTTTTGTTTGTTTGTTTGTTTGTTTTTGTTTTTTTTGTTTGTTTTTTAAAAGGAAATTTTTCTTCTTAATAATTATTTTTTATTTTAATAACTATACTTTATACTACTCTGTCTTCTCCCTTTCTTTCTTCCTTTCTTCCCTCCTTCCCTCTTTTCTTCCTTCCTTCCCCCTTCTTTCCTCCCTTCCTCTCTTCCTTCCTCCCTTTCTTCCTCTGCACCTTCCGTCCTTGCTTTCTTGCTTCCTTCCTTCATTTCTTCCTTCCTTTCTTCCTTCCTTCCCTCCCTCCCTCCTTCCTTCCTTTTCTTTCCTCTCTATTTATTCTACCTTTTATTTTGAGCCGTGTGGATTAAAGGTTCTTGGCGCCCCAGCCAGGCACCAGGGCGGTGTCCCTGAGGTGGGAGAACCAACCTCAAGACACTAGTCCACAAGAGACCTCCGAGCTCCACGTAATATCAGACGGCGAAAATCTCCCAGAGACCTCCATCTCAACACCAAGACCCAGCTTCACTCAAGGACCAGCAAAGAACAGTGCTGGACACCCTATCCCCAACAAAGAGCAAGACAGGTCTACAGCCCCATCCATTAGCAGAGAGACTGCCTAAAATCATAATAAGGTTACCAACATCCCCAAACACACCACCAGACAAGGACCTGCCCACCAGAAGGACAAGATCCAGCCTCATCCACCAGAACAGAGGCACTAGTCCCCCCAACCAGGGAATCTACTCAACCCACTGAACCAACCTTAGCCACTGGGGACAGCCACCAAAAACAACAGGAACTACGAACCTGCAGCGTGCAAAAAGGAGACCTCAAACACAGTAAGATAAGCGAAATGAGAAGACAGAAAAACACACAACAGATGAAGGAGCAAGATAAAAACACACCAGACCTAACAGATGAAGAGGTAATAGCCAATCTACCTGAAAGAGAATTTAGAATAATGATGGTGAAGATGATGCAAAATCTTGGAAATAGAATAGACAATTTGCAAGAAACAGTTAACAGGGACCTAGAAGAAATAAAGAGGAAGCAAGCAACGATGAGCAACACAATAAATGAAATTAAAAATACTCTAGATGGGATCAATAGCAGAATAACTGAGGCAGAAGGACGGATAAGTGACCTGGAAGATAAAATAGTGGAAATAACTACTGCAGAGCAGAAGAAAGAAAAAAGAATGAAAAGAACTGAGGACAGTCTCAGAGACCTCTGGGACAACATTAAACGCACCAACATTCGAATTATAGGGGTCCCAGAAGAAGAAGAGAAAAAGAAAGGGACTGAGAAAATATTTGAAGAGATTATAGTTGAAAACTTCCCTAATATAGGAAAGGAAATAGTCAATCAAGTCCAGGAAGCACAGAGAGTTCCATACAGGATAAACCCAAAGAGAAACACGCCACGACACATAATAATCAAACTGTCAAAAATTAAATACAAAGAAAACATATTAAAAGCAGCAAGGGAAAAACAACAAATAACACACAAGGGAATCCCCATAAGATTAACATCTGATCTTTCAGCAGAAACTCTACAAGCCAGAAGGGAGTGGCAGGACATATTTAAAGTGATGAAGGAAAAAAACCTACAACCAAGATTACTCTACCCAGCAAGGATCTCATTCAGATTTGATGGAGAAATTAAAACCTTTACAGACAAGCAAAAACTGAGAGAGTTCAGCACCACCAAACCAGCTCTACAACAAATCCTAAAGGAACTTCTCTAGGCAAGAAACACAAGAGAAGGAAAAGACCTACAAGAACAACCCGAAACAAGTAAATGGTAATAGGAACATACATATCGATAATTACCTTAAATGTAAATGGATTAAATGCTCCCACCAAAAGACACAGACTGGCTGAATGGATACAAAAACAAGACCCATATATATGCTGTCTACAAGAGACCCACTTCAGACCTAGGGACACATACAGACTGAAAGTAAGGGGATGGAAAAAGATATTCCATGCAAATGGAAATCAGAAGAAAGCTGGAGTAGCAATTCTCATATCAGACAAAATAGACTTTAAAATAAAGACTATTACAAGAGACAAAGAAGGACACTACATAATGATCAAGGGATCGATCCATGAAGAAGATATAACAATTGTAAATATTTATGCACCCAACGTAGGAGCACCTCAATACATAAGGCAAATACTAACAGCCTTAAAAGGGGAAATCGACAGCAACACAATTATAATGGGGGACTTTAACACCCCACTTTCACCAATGGACAGATCATCCAAAATGAAAATAAATAAGGAAACACAAGCTTTAAATGATACATTACACAAGATGGACTTAATTGATATTTATAGGACATTCCATCCAAAAACAACAGAATACACATTTTTCTCAAGTGCTCATGGAACATTCTCCAGGATTGATCATATATTGGGTCACAAATCTAGCCTTGGCAAATTTAAGAAAATTGAAATCGTATCAAGTATCTTTTCCGACCACAACGCTATGAGACTAAATATCAATTATAGGAAAAGATCTGTAAAAAATACAAACACATGGAGACTAAACAATACACTACTTAATAACGAAGTGATCACTGAAGAAATCAAAGAGGAAATCAAAAAATACTTAGAAACAAATGACAATGGAGACACAACGACCCAAAACCTATGGGATACAGCAAAAGCAGTTCTAAGAGGCAAGTTTATAGCAATACAATCATACCTTAAGAAACAGGAAACATCTCGAATAAACAACCTAACTTTGCACTTAAAGCAATTAGAGAAAGAAGAACAAAAAACCCCCAAATTTAGCAGAAGGAAAGAAATCATAAAGATCAGATCAGAAATAAATGAAAAAGAAGTGAAGGAAACAATAGCAAAGATCAATAAAACTAAAAGCTGGTTCTTTGAGAAGATAAATAAAATTGATAAACCATTAGCCAGACTCATCAAGAATAAAAGGGAGAAGACTCAAATCAATAGAATTAGAAATGAAAAAGGAGATATAACAACTGACACTGCAGAAATACAAAAGATTATTAGAGATTACTACAAGCAACTGTATGCCAATAAAATGGACAACCTGGAAGAAATGGACAAATTCTTAGAAATGCACAACCTGCCGAGACTGAACCAGGAAGAAATAGAAAATATGAACAGACCAATCACAAGCACTGAAATTGAAACTGTGATTAAAAATCTTCCAGCAAACAAAAGTCCAGGACCAGATGGCTTCACAGGCGAATTCTATCAAACATTTAGAGAAGAGCTAACACCTATCCTTCTCAAACTCTTCCAACAGATAGCAGAGGGAGGAACACTCCCAAACTCATTCTATGAGGCCACCATCACCCTGATACCAAAACCAGACAAAGACGTCACAAAGAAAGAAAACTACAGGCCAATATCACTGATGAACATAGATGCAAAAATCCTCAACAAAATATTAGCAAACAGAATCCAACAGCACATTAAAAGGATCATACACCATGATCAAGTGGGGTTTATCCCAGGAATGCAAGGATTCTTCAATATACGCAAATCAATCAATGTGATACACCATATCAACAAACTGAAGGAGAAAAACCATATGATCATCTCAATAGATGCAGAGAAAGCTTTTGACAAAATTCAACACTCATTTATGATAAAAACCTTGCAGAAAGTGGGCATAGAGGGAACTTTCCTCAACATAATAAAGGCCATATATGACAAACCCACAGCTAGCATCATTCTCAATGGTGAAAAACTGAAACCATTTCCACTAAGATCAGGAACAAGACAAGGTTGCCCACTCTCACCACTCTTATTCAACATAGTTTTGGAAGTTCTAGCCACAGCAATCAGAGAAGAAAAAGAAATAAAAGGAATCCAAATAGGAAAAGAAGAAGTAAAGCTGTCACTGTTTGCAGATGACATGATACTATACATAGAGAATCCTAAGGATGCTACCAGAAAACTACTAGAGCTAATCAATGAATTTGGTAAAGTTGCAGGATACAAAATTAATGCACAGAAATCTCTGGCATTCTTATACACTAATGATGAAAAATCTGAGAGTGAAATTAAGAAAACGCTCCCATTTACCATTGCAACAAAAAGAATAAAATATCTAGGAATAAACCTACCTAAGGAGACAAAAGACTTGTATGCAGAAAACTATAAGACACTGATGAAAGAAATTAAAGATGATACAAATAGGTGGAGAAATATACCATGTTCTTGGATTGGAAGAATCAACATTGTGAAAATGACTATACTACCCAAAGCAATCTACCGATTCAATGCAATCCCTATCAAATTACCACTGGCATTTTTTACAGAACTAGAACAAAAAATTTCACAATTTGTATGGAAACACAAAAGACCCCGAATAGCCAAAGCAATCTTGAGAACGAGAAATGGAGCTGGAGGAATTAGGCTCCCTGACTTCAGACTCTACTACAAGGCTACAGTAATCAAGACAATATGGTACTGGCACAAAAACAGAAATATAGATCAATGGAACAGGATAGAGAGCCCAGAGATAAACCCACACACATATGGTCACCTTATCTTTGATAAAGGAGGGAAGGATATACAGTGGAGAAAAGACAGCCTCTTCAATAAGTGGTGCTGGGAAAACTGGACAGCTACATGTAAAAGTATGAAATTAGAACAATCCCTAACACCACACACAAAAATAAACTCAAAATGGGTTAAAGACCTAAATGTAAGGCCAGACACTATCAAACTCTTAGAGGAAAACATAGGCAGAACACTATACGACGTAAATCACAGCAAGATCCTTTTTGACCCATCTCCTAGAGAAATGGAAATAAAAACACAAATAAACAAATGGGACCTAATGAAACTTAAAAGCTTTTGCACAGCAAAGGATACCATAAACAAGACCAAAAGACAACCCTCAGAATGGGAGAAAATATTTGCAAATGAAGCAACTGACAAAGGGTTAATTTCCAAAATTTATAAGCAACTCATGCAGCTCAATAACAAAAAACCAAACAACCCAATCCAAAAATGGGCAGAAGAACTAAATAGACATTTCTCCAAAGAAGATATACAGATTGCTAACAAACACATGAAAGAATGCTCAACCTCATTAATCATTAGAGAAATGCAAATCAAAACTACAATGAGATATCATCTCACACCGGTCAGATTGGCCATCATCAAAAACTCTAGAAACAATAAATGCTGGAGAGGGTGTGGAGAAAAGGGAACCCTCTTGCACTGCTGGTGGGAATGTAAATTGATACAGCCGCTATGGAGAACAGTATGGAGGTTCCTTAAAAAACTACAAATAGAACTACCATACGACCCAGCAATCCCACTACTGGGAATATACCCTGAGAAAACTATAATTCAGAAAGACTCATGTACCAAAATGTTCATTGCAGCTCTATTTACAATAGCCAGGACATGGAAGCAACCTAAGTGTCCATCAACAGATGAATGGATAAAGAAGATGTGGCACATATATACAATGGAATATTACTCAGCCATAAAAAGAAATGAAACTGAGTTATTTATAATGAGGTGGATGGACCTGGATTCTGTCATACAGAGTGAAGTAAGTCAGAAGGAGAAAAACAAATACCGTATGCTAACACATATATATGGACTCTAAGGGAAAAAAATGTCATGAAGAGGTTAGTGGTAGGACGGGAATAAAACACAGACTCACTCGAGCATGGACTTGAGGATATGGGGAGGGGGAGGGGTGGGCTGTGACGAAGTGGGGGAGTGGCAGGGACATATATACACTATCAAATGTAAATTAGATAGCTGGTGGGAAGCTGCTGCATAGCACAGGGAGATCACCTCTGTGCTGTGTGACCGCCTGGGGGGGTGGGATAGGGAGGGTGGGAGAGAGGGTGATGCAAGAGGGAGGAGATGTGGGAGCATGTGTGTATGTATAACTGATTTAGTTTGTTGTAGAGGGAAAACTAACACACTATTGTAAAACAATTATACTCCAATAAAGATGTTAAAAAAAAAAAATACTAGCAAACAGAATCCAACAGCACATTAAAAGGATCATACACCATGATCAAGTGGGGTTTATTCCAGGAATGCAAGGATTCTTCAATATACGCAAATCAATCAACGTGATACACCATATCAACAAACTGAAGGAGAAAAACCATATGATCATCTCAATAGATGCAGAGAAAGCTTTTGACAAAATTCAACACCCATTTATGATAAAAACCCTGCAGAAAGTAGGCATAGAGGGAACTTTCCTCAATATAATAAAGGCAACATGTGACAAACCCACAGCCAGCATTGTTCTCAATGGTGAAAAACTGAAACCATTTCCACTAAGATCAGGAACAAGACAAGGTTGCCCACTCTCACCACTCTTATTCAACATAGTTTTGGAAGTTCTAGCCACAGCAATCAGAGAAGAAAAAGAAATAAAAGGAATCCAAATAGGAAAAGAAGAAGTAAAGCTGTCACTGTTTGCAGATGACATGATACTATACATAGAGAATCCTAAGGATGCTACCAGAAAACTACTAGAACTAATCAATGAATTTGGTAAAGTAGCAGGATACAAAATTAATGCACAGAAATCTCTGGCATTCTTATACACTAATGATGAAAAATCTGAGAGTGAAATTAAGAAAATGCTCCCATTTACCATTGCAACAAAAAGAATAAAATATCTAGGAATAAACCTACCTAAGGAGACAAAAGACTTGTATGCAGAAAACTATAAGACACTGATGAAAGAAATTAAAGATGATACAAATAGGTGGAGAAATATACCATATTCATGGATTGGAAGAATCAACATTGTGAAAATGACTCTATTACCCAAAGCAATCTACATATTCAATGCAATCCCTATCAAATTTCCATTGGCATTTTTTACAGAACTAGAACAACGAATTTCACAATTTGTATGGAAACACAAAAGACCCCGAATAGCCAAAGCAATCTTGAGAATGAAAAATGGAGCTGGAGGAATCAGGCTCCCTGACTTCAGACTATACTACAAGGCCACAGTAATCAAGACAGTATGGTACTGGCACAAAAACAGAAATATAGATCAATGGAACAGGATAGAAAGCCCAGAGATAAACCCACACACATATGGTCACCTTATCTTTGATAAAGGAGGGAAGGAAACACAGTGGAGAAAAGACAGCCTCTTCAATAAGTGGTGCTGGGAAAACTGGACAGCTACCTGTAGAAGTATGAAATTAGAACACTCCCTAACACCATACACAAAAATAAACTCAAAATGGGTTAAAGACCTAAATGTAAGGCCAGACACTATCAAACTCTTAGAGGAAAACATAGGCAGAACACTCTATGACATAAATCACAGCAAGATCCTTTTTTTTTTTTTTTTTTTTTTTTTTCGGTATGCGGGCCTCTCACTGTCGCGGCCTCTCCCATTGCGGAGCACAGGCTGCGGACGCGCAGGCTCAGCGGCCATGGCTCACGGGCCCAGCCGCTCCACGGCACGTGGGATCCTCCCAGACCAGGGCACGAACCCGTGTCTCCCGCATCGGCAGGCGGACTCTCAACCACTGCGCCACCAGGGAAGCCCCAGCAAGATCCTTTTTGACCCACCTCCTAGAGAAATGGAAATGAAAACAAAAATAAACAAATGGGATCTAATGAAACTTAAAAGCTTTTGCACAGCAAAGGATACCATAAACAAGATCAAAAGACAACCCTCAGAATGGGAGAAAATAGTTGCAAATGAAGCAGCTGACAAAGGATTAATCTCCAAAATTTACAAGCAGCTCATGCAGCTCAATATCAAAAAAGCAAAAACCCAATCCAAAAATGGGCAGAAGGCCTAAATAGACATTTCTCCAAAGAAGATATACAGATTGCCAACAAACACATGAAAGAATGCTCAACATCATTAATCATTAGAGAAATGCAAATCAAAATTACAATGAGGTATCACCTCACACCAGTCAAAATGGCCATCATCAAAAAATCTACAAACAATAAATGCTTGAGAGGGTGTGGAGAAAAGGGAACTTTCTTGCACTGTTGGTGGGAATGTAAATTGATACAGCCACTATGGAGAACAGTATGGAGGTTCCTTAGAAAACTACAAATAGAACTACCATATGACCCAGCAATTCCACTACTGGGCATATACCCTGAGAAAACCAGAATTCAAAAAGAGTCATGTACCAAAATATTCATTGCAGCCCTATTTACAATAGCCAGGACATGGAAGCAACCTAAGTGTCCATCAACAGATGAATGGATAAGGAAGATGTGGCGCATATATACAATGGAATATTACTCAGCCATAAAAAGAAATGAAACTGAGTTATTTGTAATGAGGTGGATAGACCTGGAGTCTGTCATACAGAGTGAAGTAAGTCAGAAAGATAAAAACAAATACCGTATGCTAACACATATATATGGAATCTAAAAAAAAAAAAGTCATGAAGAGATTAGTGGTAGGATGGGAATAAAACACAGACCTACTAGAGCATGGACTTGAGGATATGGGGAGGGGGAAGGGTAAGCTGTGACGATATGAGAGAGTGGCAGGGACATATACACACTACCAAATGTAATTTAGATAGCTAGTGGGAAGCTGCAGCATAGCACAGGGAGTTCACCTCTGTGCTTTGTGACCACCTAGAGGGGTGGGATAGGGAGGGTGGGAGGGAGGGTGACACAAGAGGGAAGAGTTATGGGAACATATGTATATGTATAACTGATTCACTTTGTTGTAAAGGAGAAACTAACACACTATTGTAAAACAGTTATACTCAAATAAAGATGTTTAAAAAAAAAGATTGCTTTGTCTATTCGCGGTCTTATGTGTTTCCATACAAATTGTGAAATTTTTGTTCTAGTTCTGTAAAAAATGCCATTGGTATTTTGATAGGGATTGCATTGAATCTGAAGAATGCTTTGGGTAGTACAATCACTTTCACAATGTTGATTCGTCCAATCGAAGAACATAGTATATCTCTCCATCTGTTTGTATATCTTTAATTTCTTTCATCAGTGTCTTATAGTTTTCTGCATACAGATCTTTTGTCTCCTTAGGTAGGTTTATTCCTAGGTATTTTATTCTTTTTGTTGCAATGGTAAATGGGAGTGTTTCCTTAATTTCCTTTTCAGATTTTTCATCATTAGTGTACAGGAATGCAAGATATTTCTGTGCATTAATTTTGTATCCTACTACTCTACCAAATTCATTGATCAGCTCTAGTAGTTTTCTGGTAGCATCTTAAGAATTCTCTACATATAGTATCATGTCCTCTGCAAACAATGACAGTTTTACTTCTTTTCCGATTTGGATTCCTTTTATTTCTTTCTTTTTCTGATTGCCATGGCTAAAACTTCCAAAAGTTGAATAATAGTCGTGAGAGTGGGCAGTCTTGTCTTTTTGCTGATCTTAGAGGAAATGGTTTCAGTTTTTTCACCATTGAGAACAATGTTGGCTGTGGGTTTGTCATATATGTCCTTTATTATGTTGAGGTAGGTTCCCTCTATGGCTGCTTTCTGGAGAGTTTTTATCATAAATTGGTATTGAATTCTGTTGAAAGCTTTTTCTGCGTCTATTGAGATGATCATATGGTTTTTATCCTTCAGTTTGTTAATATGGTGTATCACATTGATTGATTTGCATATATTGAAGAATCCTTGCATTCCTGGGATAAACCCTACTTGATCATGGTGTATGATCCTTTTAATGTGCTGTTGGATTCTGTTTGCTAGTATTTTGTTGAGGATTTTTGCAGCTATATTCATCAGTGATATTGGCCTGTAATTTTCTTTTTTTGTGGCGTCTTTGTCTGGTTTTGGTATCAGGGTGATTGTGGCCTCGTAGAATGAGTTTGGGAGTGTTCCTTCCTCTGTTATATTTTGGAAGAGTTTGAGAAGGATAGGTGTTAGTTCTTCTCTAAATGTTTGATACGATTTGCCTGTGAAGCCATCTGGTCCTGGGTTTTTGTTTGTTGGAAGGTTTTAAATTATAGTTTCAATTTCAGTGCTTGTGATTGGTCTGTTTATATTTTCTATTTCATCTTAGTTCAGTCTTGAAAGGTTGTGCTTTTCTACGATTTGTCCATTTCTTCCAGGTTGTCCATTTTATTGGCATATTGTTGCTTGTAGTGATCTCTCACGATCCTTTGTATGCAGTGTCAGTGGCTACATCTCCTTTTTCATTTCTAATTCTATTGATTTGAGTCTTCTCTCTTTTTTTCTTGGAGAGTCTGGCTAATGGTTTATCAATTTTGTTTATCTTCTCAAAGAAGAAGTTTTTAGTTTTATTGATCTTTGCTATTGTTTCCTTCATTTTTTCCCATTTATTTCTGACCTGGTCTTTATGATTTCTTTCCTTCTGCTAATTTTGGGGGTTTTTTTGTTCTTCTTTCTCTCATTGCTTTAGGTGTAAGCTTAGGTTGTTTATTTGAGATGTTGTTTCTTGAGGTAGGATTGTATTGCTATAAACTTCCCTCTTAGAACTGCTTTTGCTGCATCCCATAGGTTTTGGGTCATCGTGTTTTCATTGTCATTTGTTTCTAGGTATTTTTTTTATTTCTTCAGTGATCTCTTGCTTATTTAGAAGTGTATTGTTTAGCCTCCATATATTTGTATTTTTTACAGATTTTTTCCTATAACTGATATCTAGTCTCATAGCATTGTGGTCAGAAAAGATACTTGATATGATTTCAATTTTCTTAAATTTACCAAGGCTTGATTCGTGACCCAGGATATGATCTATCCTGGAGAATGTTCTATGAGCATTTGTGAAGATTGTGTATTCTGTTGTTTTTGGATGGAATGTCCTATAAATATCAGTTAAGTTCATCTTGTTTAATGTGTCATTTAAAGCTTGTGTTTCTTTATTTATTTTCATTTTGGATGATCTATCCATTGGTGAAAGTGGTGTGTTAAAGTCCCCTACAATTATTGTGTTACTGTCAATTTCCCCTTTTATGGCTGTTAACATTTGCCATATGTATTGAGGTGCTTCTATGTTGGGTGCACAAATATTTACAACTGCTATATCTTCTTCTTGGATTGATCCCTTGATCATTATATAGTGTCCTTCTTTGTCTCTTGTAATAGTCTTTATTTTAAAGTCTATTTTGTCTGATATGAGAATTGCTACTCCAGCTTTCTTTTGATTTCCATTTGCATGGAATATCTTTTTCCATCTCTTCACTTTCAGTCTGTATGTGTCCCTAGGTCTGAAGTGGGTCTCTTGTAGATAGCATATGTACAGGTCTTGTTTTTATATACATTCAGCCATGTCTTTTGGTTGGAGCATTTAATCCATTTACATTTAAGGTAATTATCAATATGTATGCTCCTATTACCATTTTAAAAATTGTTTTGGGTTTGTTTTTTGTAGGTCTTTTCCTTCTGTTGTGTTTCCTGCCTAGAGAAGTTCCTTTAGCATTTGTTGTCAAGCTGGTTTGGTGGTGCTGAATTCTCTTAACCTTTGCTTATCTGTAAAGGTTTTAATTTCTCCATCAAGTCTGAATGAGATCCTTGCCAGGTAGAGTAATCTTTGTTGTAGCTTTTTCCCTTTCATTACTTTAAATATGTCCTGCCACTCCCTTGTGGCTTGCAGAGCTTCTGCTGAAAAATCAGCTGTTAACCTTATGGAGATTCCCTTGTATGTTATTTGTTGCTTTTCCCTTGCTGTTTTTTTTCTTTGTATTTAATTTTTGATAGTTTGATTAATATGTGTCTCAGCATGTTTCTCTTTGAGTTTATCCTGTATGATACTCTCTGTGCTTCCTGGACTTGATTGACTATTTCCTTTCCCATGTTAGGGACGTTTTTGACTATAATCTCTTCAAATATTTTCTCAGACTCTTTCTTTTTCTCTTCTACTTCTGGGAACCCTATAATTAGAATGTTGGTGCATTTAATTTTGTCCCAGAGGTCTCTGAAACTGTCCTCAATTCTTTTCATTCTTTTTTCTTTATTCTGCTCCCTTGCAGTTATTTCCACCATTTTATCTTCCAGCTCACTTGTCTGTTCTTCTGCCTCAGTTATTCTGTTATTGATTCCTTCTAGAGTATTTTTACTTTCAGTAATTGTGCTGTTCATCACTGTTTGTTTGCTCTTTAGTTCTTCTAGATCCTTGTTAAATGTTTCTTGTATTTTCTCCGTTCTGTTTCCGAGATTTTAGATCATCTTTACTATCATTATTGTGAATTCTTTTTCAGGTAGGTTGCCTATTTCATCTTCATTTACTTGGTCTTGTAGGTTTTTACCTTGCTCCTTCGTCTGTAACATATTTTTTTGTCGTTTCTTTCTTTCTTTTCTTTTTTTTTTTTTTTTTTTTTTGATGGGTGGTGCTGTGTTCCTGTCTTACTGATGTTTGTTTGGCCTGAGACATCCAGCACTGGAGTTTGCAAGCAGTTAGATAGAGCTGGGTCTTTGTGCTGAGATGAGGAGCTCTGGGAGGCCTCACTCCCATTAATATTCCCTGGGGTCTGAGGTTCTCTGTTAGTCCAGCAGTTTGGACTTGGACCTGCCACCACAGGAGCTCAGGCCTGACCTCTGGCCTGGGAACCAATATCACACAAGCTTCGTGGTGCAGTTAAAAAAAAAAAAAAAAAAAAAGGAAGAAAGAAAGAAAAAATGAGCGCTACAATATCAAAGAATAAAAAACAAATAAAATTTGAAAGATAAAAAATAGGTTAGGAAAAATAAAACTATAATTGAAACAACTGCAACAAGGTAAAATAAAACCACAGCAGAAAAAAGAAAAAAAAAAGGTGGAGGGGGGGGCAACAAGCCAAAAGGAGAGATCACTAACAAAGTATAAAGAATAAAATAAAATTAGAAAAATAAAAGATTTATTAGGAAAAATAAAAATATAAAAGAATCAACAACTATGGATCAACAAGGAACCCCAATCTAAAAGAGGAAAAAAGAAAAGGAAAAAAAAAAAGCCTTGGCTATGGGGGCAGAGTTTAGGTGGGGTGGAACTTAGGCAGGACCTAGGCGGGTGGGGGGGGTGACGTTTGAGCGTGGGGCGGGGCCTATGCGGGGGGACTTTCAAGCATGGGGCAGGGCCTCTGCTTAGCACCTGCGCAGAAGGGGCAAGGCAGCCAAGTGGAAAGGAGGGCCTCTGGAGTGTGGGATTCCGGGATTTGTCGGTAGGGCCCTGAGTGAGGGTGTGCGGGTGGGGTTTAAGCCCAGCTCGTTGGAGGAGGTGCCTGAATGTAGAGGTAGAACCCTGGGTGGGCGTGTAGGGGAGGGGCTTGGGCTCTGTGCTGCCGGAGGGAGGCTCTGAGGGCAGAGCCGAACAGGTTCCTCAGTGCCTAAGTGGACAGGGAGAGCACTGGCCCCATTCCCTTCTGTTCCTTTGTGCCCCTAAACCACTATCTCCCCCAGGGTCTTCCCCACCCCATTTCCGCTGGACCCCTAACTGTGGATGGGTCCCACTGGGTGTAGGAACTCCTTCTCTCCCTCAGCCACCCCTCAGAGGTGCCGGCCCAGAGGTCCGTCCTTTACTTTTGTTCACCCTTCCCTGCCTCCCACTCCCTCAGGACCTGTGCTTCTAGAGGGGCCCTCAGTGGGCAGAGGATCAGGCCCTGCACTTCTGGAGGGGCCCTCAGTGGGCAGAGGATCAGGCCCAGGATCTCAGCAGGTTCCCAGGGGACCCAAGTGGGCAGGGGAAACCTGGCCACACTCCATTTTGATCCTCTGCCCTCCCAGTGGTTCCCCAATTTCCCCCTTCGGGAGTAGGATCCCTTCTCCTCCCCCAGCCGCCCCTCAGGTGTGCCAAAACCGTCTTACCTACACATCTCCCCCCACTTCACTCCCCTCTCGCCCCACGTCCTACCCAGTCGCTGGGATTTCCTCCTGTCCCCTTAGGTGTCCGTGGTCCCCCACCAGTGCCTGGTAGGTGCCCTAGTTGTGAGGAGATGCGAATTCAGCGTCCTCTTAGTACGCCATCTTGACTCCGCCCCCTACTCTGTATTCTTTTTTATGTCCTTTGGTGAGCAACAGTACCTGATCTTAATGGAATCAAATTTATTAATCTTTTCCTTCTTAGCTAAGCACTTTGTGTCCTGTTTAAGAAATTTTTGCCTTACCCCAAGGTCATGAAGATATTCTCCCATGTTTTCTTCTAAATCTTTGTTGTTTCACCTTTTGCATTTAGATCTGCAATCCACCTGGGAATGATTCTTGGGTACAGTGTGCAGTGTGGTCAAGTCTGATTTTTTAGGTAGGTATATTCCATCGACTCAATACCATCTACTGAAAGGACTATTTTTTTTTTCTTTTCTGCTCTACAGTGCTACCTTTGTCATTAATTCAGTGTCCATGTATGTGTAGAACTGTTCCTGGACTCTAGTCTTCTCCATTGTTTATTTATCCATCTTTTTACCCAGATCATACAGTCTTAATTACTTAGTTTTATAGTAAGTGTTCATATCTGTTTGTGTACGTCCTCTCACTTTGTCTCCTTCACAACTGTAGATGAGACTATGGAGCAAGAGGAAGTCTTCTATACTGTTAGAGAATGTAAACTGGTACATGCACTTTGAAAAACAGTTTGGCAATACATGCTGAAGATTCATATATGCTATGACCTAGCAATTCCATTCCTATGTATATACCCAACAGAAATGTATGCAAATGTTCACTAAGAAAGTATGTATAAGAATATTCGTAGAAACATTATGAGAACAAAAATCTGCAAATAACCCAAATGTCCATCAACAGTTGAATGGATGAATGCATTGTGGTATAGTCATCTATATAACCATACAAATGAATGGATCCAGTGTGTGACTGTGTCCTTCTACAACTATAGCTCCTGTCAGATGGCTCCTCCATCCCCCAGCTCTTGATGGGCTCCTGGAAGACATCTCCTCTTGTCTTCAGGGCTCCTGTAAGACATCTCCTCTTGTCTTCAGGCTTTGGAGGAGTAACAGCTTCTCACTGTTGTAAGTCTGTAAGTACAGTAATCCTGCCCACATGTCTGTATCTAGCTCCTTCATTACATCTCTTTATTAAATTGTATATGATGAATTATTTTTCTTGCCAGGACACTGGACAACATACCGACACAAACTTTTCATATGGATGCATAAATGTGATCATATCATATATGCAACTGTTAAAAGTTTTATACAATTAAACTGTTCTAATACAATCTCTATTTTATTTATTTATTTTTTACATTATCAGATTCTAGAACAAAGAGAGACTTAAAAACTCAACCTAGCCAATCCCAATTTTGGGCAGATAAACTGTTCCACCATGTAACATATGTGCCACTGTGGCCCAGAGAGGTTAAGACCCTTACTTCAGGTCACACATCTGTATTGGTGGTTATATGAAGGCTTGAACCCAGACCCCTGATAATGAGCCAGCGAAATACCATTCCTCTTACACAATGGTTCTTAAACTTGGCTGCACTTTGGAATCACCTGGGAGCTTTAAAGAATACTCATGCCTGGGTCTCACCTTCAGAGGACTTAATATAATTGTCTGGGGTGTGACTGGGGTATAGGAAGTTTAAATATATATATTTTTTGTTATAAAATAAAACACCATTACAGAACACCACACAAATAAAACATGTGGCTTAATGAATTATTTTAAGGTGAACACTATCCAGACACAAAAAAAGTAGAACTTGGCCAGGCATTCCAGAAGCTCCTTCCATGTACCCCATCCCAATCACACATTCCTTCCTCCCATAAGCAACCACTATCCTGACTTTTATAGTATCACTTCACTGAGTTTTCCTTGTTTATAATTTTATCACCCAAATGTGCATTCCTAGATACCATAGTTTACTCTTGCCCATTTAAAAAACATATTCAAAAAAAAAAAAAAAAAGAAAGAAAAAAGGAATTCCCTGGTGGTCCAGGGTTAGGACTTGGCACTTTCACTGCCCAGGGCCCGGGTTCAATCCCTGGTTGGAAAACTAAGATCCTGCAAGCCACATGGCATGGCCAAAAAAAAGAAAAAATATATTTATATAATGTTAAGTACCTTTTAATCTGTAGGTTCCCTTCCATCCTTTCTTTTGCTTTCAGGCCTTTTGATCTGTAGAGTCTCCCATGGTCTGGAGTTTGTTACTTGAATACTTTTGGTGCAGTTCAGTGTGTTCCTCTGTCCTCTGAATTTCCTACAGATAGACAGCTGGTCGAGAGGATGCAGAAATACAGGTTTGATATCTTTGGAAAAACTATAAGTATTATATTACAATACTATAGGAGGCACATGTTGTCTGGTTGGCATTTTCTGTGATTTTTAGCAGATGCATAATGCCTATATCTATTATTCACTGGGGGAGGCTTGCCAAATGTTGATATTCTGATGATATAATGTCTGTTTCATTTTTTATTGGAATACTCCTATAAAAACACACTTTCCCTCATCCACTCTTTTGTTATACAGTAGTAAAATTCATATAGAAAAGGTAGGATAATTGTTATATTTATTCCTTTTATTTACCAGTTTCAAGATAATAAATCAGTTCCCTATCATTCTCTGAAGGTGACCAATTCTTTTTTTTTTTTTTTTTTTTACAGGTACAATCTCTTTCTTTAATTTTACAGTTTTTCTTTCAAATTGGAAAAGAGCAAGTAGGCATTTTTTAAAAGAATAGAGGAAAATATGAAACATTAATCAAGTGAAGAGCTATATGTTGAGTACCTGGGCAGATTAAGTGTGAAGCAATGTGATAAGCTCATCGAATTAAAATTCATAATACTCCCTGGGGTGTGGTAGAACAGCAGTCTCATCAACTGCTGTAGAAAGTGTATACCACAAATACTCTGGAAAGATTTGACCATATATGTCGAATATCCATATCCTTCCACCCAGTAATCCACTTACAGAAATATATCCTAAAGAAATAAAAATGTAGGGTATCAGAATACTTACCACAACATACCACTTGTGGGAGTATAAAATGTCATAATCCTGATGGAAGGAAATTTGGCAATATCTAACAAAATTACATATGTATTTACCTTTGACACAGCAAGTTCTAAGTCCTACCTCAAAGGTACAGCAGCAAAAATATTAAAAGACATATGCACAACACAAGCTTATTAATTTCAGTATATTTATAACAGGAAATGTTTGGTAACAACCTAACTGTCCATCACTGGGGGACTGATTAAAGAAACTAAGGAACATTCACACAATTGAATACTGTGCAGCAATTCTTGTTTTTAAAAGTATCATTATGAACTCGTAGATTTAGACATATTTGATGAATTTTAGTACATTGTAATTATTACCATTATTGAAGCTCAAATAGTCTTATGGCCAGTGAGAACCTCCTCAGATTGGCTCTTGAGTCCTTTTGACATAATCCTAATAGTCTTCAGTAGCTTCCTTGCAACCTGAAGCATCTTGTAATGCTCCAGGTTCATCTTATACATTTACTTGCCCCAGACTTGAGTTGAGATATTTCTTCAGAAGTCCTGTTTTGTTTTGTTTTTTTCCCCCACCTCGCGGCTTCCGGAATCTTACTTCCCCAACCAGGGATTGAACCCAGGCCACAGCAGTGAAAGCACCGCGTCTTAACTACTGGACCACCAGGGAACTCCCCAGAAGTCCTGATTTTTTTAGTGAGAAATGATATTTCAAGACTAGAGTCTAGATACTAAGGGATGCTCCTTGCTACATAGTTGCTTATTATCTTTAGATTTTTTCAGCAGACAGAGCTAAATAATTCATGAGTTCATATTAATATTTATAATTCCAATGAAAGACTATAGAACTTGTTTAACCTCTTCTCTATTATGATAGCCTTCTTTCTTTTATGCTGAGAATCCTGGTTCTCAAGGATATAGGGGATGACAAATTACTCATTATTTTTATCCCATATTACACATGACTGTCAGAATAACAATTCTAATACTACCACCAATATAATTGCTGAAAACACTTAAAATTTGCATAATCCTTCTCTGTTCTCTCTCACCATTAAAAAAAAATAGTTGTTCTACCAGGACAGCTGGATCCCACATTCAAAAGAATGAAATTGAACCTCTACTTTATGCCATAGAAAAAAATTAACATGGATCAAAGATTAAAATGTAAAAGCTAAAACGGTAAAACAAAATCAAAAGATAACATAGGTGCAAATCTTTATGACCTTGCATTAGTCAACAGTTTCTTAGATATGACATCAAGAGAAAAAGCAAGAAAAAATAGATAAACTAACATCATTAGAACTAAAAACTTTTGGGAACTTCCCTGATGGCACAGTGGTTAAGAATCTGCCTGCCAATGCAAGGGTCACAGGTTCAAGCCCTGATCTGGGAAGATCCTACATGCCACGGAGCAACTAAGCCCGTGAGACACAACTACTGAGCCTGCACTCTAGAGCCCGTGAGCCACAACTACTGAGCCCTCGTACCACAACTACTGAAGCCCGGACACCTAGAGCTCATGCTCTGCAAAAAGAGAAGCCACCTCAATGAGAAGCCCGCGCACCACAAGAAAGAGTAGCCCCCGCTTACCACAACTAGAGAAAAGCTCGTGCACAGCAATGAATACCCAACGCAGCCAAAATTAAATAAATAAATAAATTTATATTTACAAAAACTAAAAACTTTCGTACCTCAAAGGATGCCATCAAGAAAGTGAAAAGACAACCTACAGAATGGGAGAAAATATTTGTAAATCATGTATCTGATAAGGGACTTGTAGTTCGAATTTATAAAGAACTATTACAATCCAATAATGAAAAAGACAAATAATCCAATCTAAAAATAAGCATTGGCTATGAATATGAATAGTCATTTCTCCAAAGAGGATGTACAAATGGACAGTAAGGACATGAATAAATGTTCAGCATCATTAACCATTGGAGAAATGTAAATGAGAGCCACAATGAGACATCACTACACACCTACTGTGATGGCTATTATCCGAAAAGATGAGAAGTCAGCATCCTTATACATTGTTGATGGAAATGGTGCAAATGCTTTGAAAAATAGTCCAGCAGTTCCTCATAAAGTTAAACATAGAGTTGCCATATGACCCAGCAATTCCATTCCTAGGAATCTACCTAAGAGAAATGAGAACACAAAAAAAAGTGTGCACACAAAAACTTGTATAGTTGACCCTTGAACAACTGCTGGGGTTGGGGTGCCGAACCCCCAGCAGTAGAAAATCCATATATAACTTCACAGTCTGCCCTCCGGACCTGCGGTTCCGGAGGATTCAACCATCTGGGGATTCAACCAACTTCAGATCAAGTAATAATGTGTAGTATTTATTGAAAAAAAATCCGCGTATAAGCGGACCTGAGGACAGTTCAAACCTGTGTTGTTCAAGAGTGAACTGTACAATCTGACTATAAAGTAGTCAGTCACAAAGGATCACATGATGTATGATTCCATTTATATGAAACGTCCAGAGTAGACAAATCTACAGAGTCAGAAAGCAGATTAGTAGTTACCTGGGGATAGGGGGTTTGGCTGGGAGGTTTAGGAAATAACAGTCAAGAGGTATGGGATTTCTTTTGGGGATAGTGAAAATGTTCTAAATTTGATTGTGGTGATGGTTGCACAACTCTGTAAATATGTTAAAAGCCATTATTAAATTTAAATGGATGAACTGTATAGCATATGAATTATAACTCAATAAAGCTGTTTTTAAAAATTAAAAATAAAGAAGACACATATTTATATTGTCAGAGTACATATTCATTATATATGATACTCTATCTTTTAACTCATTTATTCATAGTTCTACAGGTAATTATATATTGAATGCCTAACATCTGACCTTATATCAGTGACTCTCTAGTTATTTTGGTGGTCTGAAGTTCTTTCTCTGATAGATTCTTCCAGGAAGGGCTCATGAGAATAATATTCCCTGGTCTTTGCATGTTGATAATAGTTTCTCTATGTCCTTTATATCTGAAAGTAATTTGGGAGGGATATAAAACCCTTGTTTCACATTTTATTTCCTTGATTATGTTATGTTACTCCTTTTCTCTCTCTCTTTTTTCCTGGTGTAAAGCATTGCTTAAAAATTCTGATAATTTCCTTTTGCTTAAAAATCACATGCTCTTTTTTTAAAACATCTTTATTGGAGTAAAATTACTTTACGTTGGTGTGTGAGCTTCTGCTTTACAACAAAGTGAATCAGTTATACATATACATATATTCCCATATCTCTTCCCTCTTGCGTCTCCCTCCCTCCTCCCCTCCCTATCCCACCCCTCTAGGTGGTCACCAACCACCTAGCTGATCCCCCTGTGCCATGCGGCTGCTTCCTACTAGCTATCCACCCTACGTTTGGTAATGTATATATGTCCATGCCACTCTCTCACTTCGTCACTGCTTACCCTTCCCCCTCCCCATATCCTCAAGTCCATGCTCTAGTAGGTCTGTGTTTTATTCCCGTCCTACCCCTAGTCTCTTCATGACATTTTTTTCCTTAGATTCCATATATATGTGTCAGCATATGGTATTTGTTTTTCTCCTTCTGACTTACTTCACTCTGTATGACAGACTCCAGGTCCATCCACCTCATTATAAATAACTCAGTTTCATTTCTTTTTATGGCTGAGTAATATTCCATTGCATATATGTGCCACATCTTCTTTATCCATTCATCTGTTCATGGACACTTAGGTTGCTTCCATGTCCTGGCTATTGTAAATAGGGCTGCAATGAACATTTTGGTACATGACTCTTTGAATTATGGTTTTCTCAGGTTATATGCCCAGTAATGGGATTGCTGGGTCGTATGGTAGTTCTATTTTTAGTTTTTTAAGGAACCTCCATACTGTTCTCCATAGTGGCTGTATCAATTTACATTCCCACAAGCAGTGCAAGAGTGTTCCCTTTTCTCCACACCCTCTCCAGCAGTTATTGTTTCTAGATTTTTTGATGATGGCCATTCTGACTGGTGTGAGATATCTCATTGTAGTTTTGATTTGCATTTCTCTAATGATTAATGATGTTGAGCATTCTTTCATGTGTTTGTTGGCAGTCTGTATATGTTCTTTGGAGAAATGTCTATTTAGTTCTTCTGCCCATTTTTGGATTGGGTTGTTTGTTTTTTTGTTATTGAGCTGCATGAGTTGTTTATAAATTTTGGAGATTAATCCTTTGTCAGTTGCTTCATTTGCAACTATTTTTTCCCATTCTGAGGGTTGTCTTTTGGTCTTGTCTACGGTATCCGTTGCTGTGCAAAGGCTTTTAAGTTTCATTAGGTCCCATTTGTTTATTTTTGTTTTTATTACCATTTCTCTAGGAGGTGGGTCAAAATAGACATTGAGACTTCTCTTTTTCTTTAAAGTCCAATAATTTAAAATAATGTGTGGTATTGTTTGCTCTGGGTCAATAACCTCAACTGCGTGGTATGCTCTTTTGCATGTGCAGTTTCAAATCTTTTCTATATTCAGGAAAGAGTTGTTGTTTGTGTTATTTGTTTTATTTTTTAATTTATAGGTTGTAGCACTTGTTCTATGCCCTTGCTTTGGTTTTCTCCTTTAGGAATTCCTATTCCCTGTGTGTTTGATCTCCTTTACCTTTCTCTCTCTTCATTTCTTTATTTTTTTAAATTTTTTTTTATTTATTTATTTTTTTTTGCGGGCCTCTCACTGTTGCGGCCTCTCCCATTGCGGAGCACAGGCTCCGGATACCCAGGCTCAGCGGCCATGGCTCACGGGCCCAGCCGCTCAGCGGCACGTGGGATCCTCCCGGACCGGGGCACGAACCCGCGTCCCCTGCATCGGCAGGCGGACTCCCAACCACTGTGCCACCAGGGAAGCCCTCTTCATTTCTTTTTGATTTAAAAATTTTTGTCCTCTTTTTCACTTTCTATTTCTCTTCAGTTATTATCTTGTATTTACTTGCTCTTGTGTTCTTTCTAGCTTAGTCTTCATTCATGAAATGATTTTTTTCCTTTTGATTCTTATTCTTCCTTGAGTTTGGTCACCTCGTTTCTGAGTTTTTCTGATTTATGTAGTTTTCTGTGTTTTCTATAATTTTCTTAATATTTATTTTGAAATCGTATGTTACAACTTTTGTGGGCATGTCTTTTTGGCATGCTTTTGTTGTCTTTGGGATGTTTTAATGCTTCTTATTCCCTTTTTTCTTATAATAATTTTGTGTGGGATTTGACTTTGAAACTACGTATTCTGTTTCTTATTTTTGTGTGAAATTAGTTTTCCTGAACTTATAAAGAAATAAGATGGAGTTCAGGAAAGTTTTTCTAATTTCATAGAGCTCCCTCTTCTGTTGTTTCTGTGTAGTGTTCAGAAATACGGTGGTTTGCTTTCTGGGGTTTTCTGGTTCTGTTCCCCTCTCCCATTTAGATCTAGAGTTTCTATTTCCATGCAATATTTGGGACATACTTATACTAAAAAATTATTCATTGCTTGCCGAAATTTGAATTTAATTGGGCAGACTGTATTTTTATTTGTTAAATCTGGCAATCCTAGTTGTAAATATTTTTCATGTATGTTGGTTTTGCTATCTAGTTGCTCTGCTGTTGTTATGTGGAGATTTGTAGAGGTTGAAAAACTATGCTGATGCTACTACTGCCACCTTCCAGGAATCCATCATGTAATTTTCAAATGTAGGCTCCTTTCCTTTCTTCTTTCTTCCTTGGTATAGTCTTCCCTTCCCTCACACATATATCACCCCATATATCCTCTGATAACCCATGTTCTAAACTTACTGGCTGTTTTTCTATAGTTTTTATTATATTCATATAATCATGTACATTAAACATTATATATGGTTTCCTTTTAATATTTTTTGACAGAAACAAGATCATATGTACTTTTTTTATCTTGCTTTTTTGTCAACATCCTAAGGAAATTGCTCCAAGTCAACTTATAGAACTCTATTTCCTTCTTTTTAATTATAGCATTCAGAGATGCGCAAGGACTGTAAATAATTCAACCATGTTCTTAGTGTTAGGCATTCACTTTGTTTATGGATTTTTGCTGCTACAAAAGCATCTGTAATAGACACCCTTACATAAATCCTTACATGTGAGTTCTTTTGTTTCCATGAGGTAGACTCTCAGGAGTATATCTACTGGGCAGAAAGTGTTTCTCATTGCTGCAGGAATGAAGATTGGGTCATTCAATATCTGTTGCATACCTCTTCTAGCATGCTTTCCCATAGAAGCAGGGATGGAAAACTAAAACAAAATCCCAGACTCCAATTAGTTCATCCAAGTTAATACACCTGTGCAGGATTAGTTGCTAGAAGGGAGCTATGCGAGAAGTGGTTATGCATATCATGTGGTAGAAGCATTTGATTCCTTTGGGAGAAGCTGTGTTGGAGTTCCTTTCTACTCTCTTTCTCTAGCCTCATATATGTCTATAAAAGGTAGTGGTAGCAGTGGAATTTCCACTGGGACCTTCCACGGTGAGGTTGGGTGTTTCTCCTGGCTGCATTATCACCCCCAATTTCCTGGAAATTCTTAAGACAATATTATATAACAAATCTCTCTTTATTAAAACACGCTAGAGTAGATTCTGTTGGCTAAAGCAAATAATCCTGACCAATATCAGCTGTGACTGCAGACAGTACTACCTCCGTGAAATGGGAAAGTGGGATTGGTCATTTGACCTGGGTGTTTCACATCAGAGAATGGGTTGCTAGAATGGTGCATCATACACAGTGTTGAACAATTACTTCAACTATCATCTGTGGTTGTCTGGAGTGAAAAGTACATATTGAAGACAATACCTTGGGACTTCCTTGGTGGTCCAGTGGGTAAGGCTCTGTGCTCCCAATGCAGGGGGCCTGGGTTCGACCCTTGGTCGGGGAACTAGATCCTGCATGCATGTTGCAACTAAGAAGGCTGCATGCCACAACTAAAGGATCCTGCGTGCCACAACTAAGACCTGGTGCAGCCTAAGTAAATAAATAAATATTTTTTTTTAAAGACAATACCTTAATGATCAAAGTGGTTGCTGTGATAGACCATGTGAAGGGCAGAGAAATATAAATGTTGTGGCTTGGACTGGCTATTTCTAACTCTGCTTAAAGAAAGAAAATGAGAGTCTTTGAGTGTTAAATTCTTGCCTCGAGGCATAGTTAGAGAATCAAAGAGTTCTTACGACTGCTCTAAAAGAATCTCTTCACGTAGTCCCACATGGCTGAGTGGGTTTCTGGATTAACATAAACTGAACCCTTAGTCTTATCTAATCTTTTAGGCAAAAGTTAGGGCATCAGTTGCAAAAGGGTGGTACTATGAGATTGGAATGGGAAAGCTGGAGGATCTGGCTGATACCAAGTACCTTAAACATCACTGAGCTTCTATTGATAGCAGAAGAAGCCCCCCTTCCCTGACTTTGTCTGATGTGCCTATTCCTGCCCTGGTTGAAAAGCCTTTCTTATGACTTTACCTGAGATAGTTTCCTTGCAAGTGAATGCCAATTCTCCTCACAACCTTCCTATACCCTCTCATTACATTCAGACATATGTCATATTGTCCCATGTCCCAGGGAACCAATTACAAAGTCAAAAATTACTTAGCAAGAGAATTGCAAAATTTTGCTAATTTATTTCAACACAAAATGTATAATATACGTGAACATGGAGTTCAAGAGATTAGGGACATGATTCTGTTGGTCTAAATTAATTGTAGAGGCTCTAACGGCTTAGTTGGTTGATTGAAACCTGGTGTGGCTTATGCTACATGAAGTTTAGATACCAGAAACTCTTCAGTATGACAGAGAGAAATCCAAAGACTTTGGTATTTTGGTATTCTGGAGTGGATTTATTAAACGTGGATTTATCATTCACTCACCTCTCTCCTAATTAAATCACTTAAGAAGTCTCAGAGAACATCCCCTTCATTATAGCATAGAAAAATACACTGGTGTGGAGAGCCCCATATCTCTAAAAGGAACCATAGTAGCTGTCCTCTGTAAACTGTGGATGAGGTGAGATATTCTACTATTGAAATGCATTCCTTGATTTCAATGGAGCTAATCATATCTCAGAATGGCAGAGGCTATAGCTTGGCACTGAACCAACGGAAAAATGTGAGCATGGCTACCACAATAGGCAGCAAGGCTAGAGTGGTAATCAGGATAATTTGACCCACAGAAAACTTTGATAATGCCTAACATGGGGTATTTAGGGCCAAAACAAAGAGCCCACTGAGGTTCTACTCAAATTGCAATAACAGGAAAAATACTTAGGTGTATGAAAAGAGTCCTGTCATAAGCCATCACAGTGAAGAGTCATGGCCTCTTACCTCCTTTCCATTTCTGAATCAGTTCAATGTCCTAGGACCCCTTGAATGAAGGAGAGATCAGGAACGCTTGTGGAAGTACCATGTGATAACTTAGATACCTACAAAACTCTTTTTCTTAGTCTTTCCCAAAGGGACTCATGCCTACTTACTGTGGCAACTGAAGCTAGGGAAAGAGAAACACCCAGACCTCTCAGGAATTATTAGTTACTAGCTCAGAGCTAGAGTTAATCCCTTAAGGAACTTGAGTTCCACTGTGGTCTGCCAGTCAGTGTGGGGCTTATGAGAGCTATGTGATGGAGTTTGGTTATCATTCTTCTCACAAGGGCCCAATGGTCTTCAAATTCACCTGTGTTTATTTTCCTAGTTCTTGAGTTTATATTTGGAGTAGAGATATTTAGCTCCTGATAAAAAAATATACTTTGCTCTCTGACCCATGAAATAACATCTATTATGGTAGAAAGAACCAAATGGAACATCCTTAAAAAAATTTTTTTTAAATTTATTATTTTTGGCTGTGTTGGGTCTTTGTTGCTGTGTGCAGGCTTTCTCTAGTTGTGGAGAGTGGGGGCTACTCTTTGTTGCGGTCGGGGGCTTCTCATTGTGGTGGCTTCTCTTGTTGCAGAGCACAGGCTCTAGGCACGTGAGCTTCAGTAGTTGTGGCATGCGGGCTCAGTAGTTGTGGCTTGCGGACTCTAGAGCACAGGCTCAGTAGTTGTGGCATACGGGCTTAGTTGCTCCACAGCATGTGGGATCTTCTCGAACCAGGTATCAAACCCGTGTCCCCTGCATTGGCAGGCGGATTCTTAACCACTGCGCCACCAGGGGAGTCCCAAATGGAAGTTCTTAAGAGTTACTTCCCTACCAAAATTATAAACTAAAGACAATATCAAGTCCCTTGGGGGAATTTAGGTGACTAGGCACCATCAGAGACTTGGAATACTTATAATTGGTGATTCTTATCACATCTCCATTTCACTCACCTGTTTGATATGTGTCTTAGATTTTTTTATTGGATTACCATAAGCTTAATCAGATGATAAATTTGATTGTAACTGCTGATTCAAATGTGATCTCTTTATCAGAGAAAAATCAATACAGCCCCTGGTATCTGGTAGGCTGCTATTGATCTTGAAATTGCCTTTTTTCTATCTCCTGAAGAGCAGAGAACAGGAGAAGCAATTGCTTTCACCTGGAAGGTCAGTTGTATACCTCTCTTCACTTGATTCAGAGCTACTTCAGTTCAGCATTGGGTCATAATTTGGACTTTATGGACATGATTATCTCACCATCCTATTGGATATTGCATTGATTCAATACATTGATGACATTCACTCTGATAAGACTACAGAGCAGTAAGCAGGGATCCTCAATTCCCTGATAAGATATATGCATACTAGGGAGTGGCTGGGAAATCCTACAGAAAATTCCAAGGTGTCACCACAAGGAAGGACTGAAGGAGTCTGGGACTCCAGTGGCCCAGGGAATGTTGAGAGGTCATCTTCAAATTAAAAAATAAGTTGCAAACTAAAAAAAATCTTGCATCCCTACCTTTAAGTTTCCATATATAGCATCATTCTGGATTTTTGAGGCAACATATACCACATTTACTGAGTAATCCGTACTCCAACCCACTGACTAAATAACTTGGAAGGGTTACTTGATTTGGATCAAATCCAGAGTAAGAGAAAACTTCAGCTTGTCTAAGCTACACTGGCATCCAGCTGTTTTGACACCAAATATCTAATGGTGCTTGAAGTATTTGTGGCAGATTGAGAAACTGTGTAAAACTTGTGAAAGTCTAGATATAAGAATCACAGTGTAGCCCCTTAAGATTTTGGAGCAAAACAAAATCCTACTGGGAAAATCACTATTTTCTTTTTGAGACTGTAGGTTGCTAGAGGGTGATAGAGATTAAATTGACTATAATACATCAAATGACCATGGAAGCTGAATTATCATTATGAACCGAGTGTTATTTGGTTATACCATGTCCTGATGTAGGGTATGCCTAACAGTACTTCATCATCAAGCAGAAGTAATATGTACAAAATTGGGCTCTAACAGCTCTGGGAGGCAGAATTCAGTTAAATAAATCAGGGCCAGTATTCCAGGCAAAACTATTGTTTTTCAGCATTTTATAAAAATTTTCAAACATATAGAAGAATTGAAAGATTTGTACAGCGAGTATCCATATACACACCACCTAGATCCTACAATTAACATTTTCTATATTTGCTTTATTTCACATTATCTGTCTATTCCTCTATGTATCCACCATTTTTTTTTGATGTGTTTCGAAGTAGTTCATCTAGTTCTCTACTTGCATTTTACACCCAACTATCACTCAACCCACACCTCTAGCCTCATGCTTCTGCTACAAACACCATCTTTGAAATTACTGTATGCCTTATTCCTGGTCATGGTATTCTGCACATTGTTTCTAGCTAGCAGAGAAGGCAATGGGCTAGTACATACAGAAATTTGTGGTCTTATCATGCACCTCACCACCAGAAACAGCTGAGCTTGTAGAATGGTTAACTGGCCAATTAAGGCTCAGTTATTGAACCAGCAGGCAAAAAACTGGGGCAGTCAGGGGAAAGGGGTGGGTGCTATACATGCTCTGAACTAGTAATGAATATACAGTGCTCTTTCCCCTACAGTCAGAATACATGGATCTGAGAGCCAAAGGGATGAAAGTGGTAGTGTTACTTTTCAATATTAAACCTAAGTGTTTGCTTCTTGTTCCTTCAATTTTGGGTCCTATTGGTTAAGAGGTCTTAGTACCCAAGGAATTAGTGTTTCCACCACTGGACAAAACAAGGGTTCCACTGAACCGAAAGTTGAAACTGTCCCCTGACCATTTTGTGCTCCTTATGCACCTGGATTAACAGGACAAAAAGGAGGGTACTGTTTAGCTGGGGATTGCCAAAGGGAAATGCTTTTATCAAAGAGAAATAGGAACACTGCCATAACACTGAGTGAGAGAAGACTATGTCTGGAACACAAGTGATCCTCTGGAACACTTCCTAACAATGACATATGCTGTAATAAACGTCATTGAAAGATTACAGCAACCCTACATGGGAAGGACCCCTCAGAAATGGTGGTTTGGGTCACCCCAAGAGTAGAAAAGCCCAGCTGGTTGAGATGTCTGCTGAAAGGGAACATGAAATAGACATTATAGAATCACAGTAGTGCTGTGTAACTTGTGCCCAGCTACAGAAATGAGGACACTAGGAGTCATCTTATTTTCCTCACATTATGCATATATATATATATGTAATTATATATATGTGAATAAATATCTATTTAGAACTATACATCTTAATTTTCCTTGTATCTTTCTTCTACTATTTTATATAAGGTGGATGTTTTGTTATCTGATGCTGGGTAACAAACCACCTCAAAATTTAATGGCTTAAAACAACAATTTATTACCTTTCACAATTCTGTGAGTTGACTGGGTTGTTCTGATTCATGTAGTATGTGAGCTAGACTATATCTTTTCAATAAATTTCTCTTTTAATTAAGTTGACCAGAGTCATTTCTATTGCTTATAATCAAAGAACACCAACTGGAACAGAAATTGTTACCTGAGAGTGTGTTCCAAGCGAAAGGCTCTTGAAGAACTATGAGGTATTTGGAATTGATCATCAGATCAAGATAAGGCAAAAAGCAGTAAGATTTCAATTAATATTGGGGGAGAGGAAAGTAGTAGCTCATGGAACTCAGTGGAGAAACAGAAAATTTCTATGGGTAGCAGGTGCCTAGAATGCAGTCCAGAGCATGCTCATAGGGACACCTGAACAAAGTGGTCCTAGTGGTGGGGATGGATACTATGTATGAACTCAACAATATGTACTTCTCTTCACTAGATTTGATCTGCCTACCACCACTGTTACCTACCCAAATGCTGATAGTTGCATCCAGTTGTGATCCAGTAATGGGGTAGCAACCCTCAAGGGGATCAGTGAGTTGAGACAGTAATTTTGCACTTACAGGAATAGAAACATTTTGCATAGTCTATGTTGTCCTCACTGATTTATCATCTACTAAAATTATATATATATAGACACACACACAGACACACATATACATGTATAAAACAAAATTTCTCTCTACATATGCCATATATCAACTTTTATAATTTCTTTTTCTGATTATAAAAGCATTATAAAAATGAAGCTATTAATGGATTAACTTAGCCATCAGTGGAAATGACTCCTCCTAAGGGAGAGTTCGCCACCAAGAGTCAACTGCAGGTTGTAATCAGCTTCCCCTCCACCCACTCAAGCACCTGAGATGCATCTCACTTTCTGCTCACATAATACCGCCGGGAGCCAGGTGGGAGAGGAAATTAAAAGTTCCCTAGTAGGCAGACGTCTTTATCAGCTTCAGTGAAACCAAACTTATTCTGAAGTTCTATTCAAAAACTTTTGACTGGCTAATTCAATTCAATCTCCATTCATTTCATTCAACAATGTTTACCAAGCACATTTTTTGTGCCAGACTGTTTTAGGCACTAGGCATACAGTGGCATGCAAAACAGACAAAAAAAATTCCTTCTCTCATGGAGCTTGCATCCTAATGGGGGGTGGGGTGGGGAATAAATAAGACAATAACAAACAAATTTTGGGTAGTGATAAGTGCTAAGAAGAAAAATAAAGCATAGGTAAGGGTGTAGGTGTATTGGGTTCCTAGAGAAGCCCTCTCTGATAAAATGAGCAGAGACTCTGTGGTAGTGTGTTCCAGCAGTGGGAACAGCAGGTGCAAGGGACCTGAAGTGGGAGTGGGCTTTGCATATTGTGGAATAGTGAGGAGGCCAGCGTGGCTGGAGTGGGGTAAGCAAGAAGGATGGGCAGAAGTTTAGATCTGGAGGTATCAGGGTAGGAGCCAGATCATGTAGGCTCTTGTAGGCCCTGGTTAGGACTTTGGATTTTATTCTGAGTGATGTTGAAAGCCCTTGTGAGGTTTTGAATAGAGACATGAAATGCTCAGATTAAAGATTTAACTAGATCACTCTTGTTCCCCTAGAGAAAATTGTCTTTGATGGAAGCTAGTTCCATACCTCTAAGTTTCTTCATTTCAGCCACATCCACACAGGTAAGCTCCTCCCATTTCCTGTTGCTGCAGGGCTTTCCTCTGCATATTTCTGCAAGTCTTCTTTAGCTCTTCTTCCTGTTGACCTCCTTCCCCAAAACCTATCCCACAACTGTTGAAAGCCTTCCCTTGTCCCCACAGCCACTCACCTCATTCTGCCCTTAACTTATACCCAGTTTGCTCCTGAGGACATGGCTGTCCTTGTAGCCTCTGCAGGGAAGGTTGACAGTTTCCCATGTTCCACTTAGAACTGGACTAGGAGTTGGGCTGTGCTTGCTCCCACTGCCCCACTGGAAGCTTCTACACCACATGGTTAAACAGGAAGGGGCATAGACTGTGTAGTCAGACTGGGCTTGGAGCCATACATCACCCACTCTTACTAGCTGGGTTATTTTGGGCAAATTATTTAACTTATTGACCTTGGATTCCACATCTGTAAAATGCTTTGTCAAATTGTTGTGAAGATTAGAGGAGGCAATGACTGTAAAATACCCATCATAGTGCCTGGCAGTCAGAAAACCATAGACTTCCCTTCCCCCGTCCCATTGATGTCCATATTGCCCTCCTTGTCACTCATCTGGTTAGTGTGCAGGCAGAATGTGGCATCTGGCCCACCTTCTCTCTAATTCAGCTTTTGTCTCCATCCTAGGGGTTTTTAGTAAGCTCATAAGGAGACCTGTTTTAGGAACTCACTCCTGTAGCCACACCTGAGGCCTTTTAAACTCCTGTAGCCACTCCCTGGACCTTCTAAACACCAATAACTTGGTCTCCAGTCAAAACCTCCTATTTCTCCACTCTCCCCTTCATGTCATCTCACCATCGTGTGCACTTAGTCTCCAAGTGTTTCTTCTCCAAGTCTGACAGCTGCATGCTGGGACTCCACCTTCTCCCCCATTTGGCTTAGACTGCCTCCTGTGGGTCAGTCAGTGAGGGTTTTTGGTTTCAGGCAACAGAAGCTGGCTCTGGCTAGCTGCAGCAGAAAAGGAACCTCCTGGAGAGATTTTGCAGGGTCCTAGAGCCAGTGGGAAAGCTGGAAGCCAGGCTTAGAAAAGGGGTGGTATTATATGTTAGGTTTATCATTCAGTAAATATGTATTACTTCTCCTCCATCAGCCTCCATGGGAGAAGCACGAAGTTGGATGGGCCCATGTGATTTGCTTTGGCCAATGAAGTGTGGGAGGAATGCCTGCAGCCTTAAGAAGGATTGGTGTTTCCACTTACCTCTGAGAGCTTCCTTCCTCTGTCATGGAAGGAGCATGCATTGGGTAACCTGATAGTCCCAGAATAATGAAAAACTTGTGGAGAAAAGTCACCTCAGCCACGTCATTCACTGAAGACACAGATATCCCCAGGCAACCATTTGGTACACAAGCAAGAAACACTGCTTTTTATTATAGGTCACTAAGATTTTGTGTTGTTTGTTACACAGCATTGTGTGAGCTGACCAAGAAAGGCATGAACTAAGGAAGGTGGGGGAGTAGAACCCATGACTAAGATCATGCCAGAAGAACAAGTTGGTGAGGATATCTCTGCTTGTTCCATTGGTTGTTGCTACTGCTGAACTCTCGACTTCACTACTGCTACTTCTAAACCAGTGCTCTTCAAACTTTAATGTGCCTACGAATCACTTGGGTCTCTTGTTAAAATGCAGATTCAGTAGGTCTGGATGGGATGTGAGATTCTGCATTTCTAACAAGCTCTGGTGATTCTACTGGTCCCCAGACTATACTTCGAGTAGTAAAATTCTGAACTGTTTCCACCTTACCCCCTTAAGAGTCAAAGTCACAGATAAGAGCAACCAACTGTGTGAATCTAGGTCACATGTCCATTCCTTGGCTGCTGGGTGGCAGGGAGAGGGATAGCTTTCTATAGTGGGTGGGGAATATTGTCCTTGAGAAAAGAAAGGAGTGATTCTCTACCATGACCGTACATCAGCATTACCTGGGGGTGGTATGTGTGATAGTTTAAAGATCAGATCCTGAGCACCAATCCAGACTCCCTGAATCGTATTCTCTGCATTATGGGAGCTGGCATTCTTCATAAAATATATACCTCAGGTAATTCTGATGAAGGTAGTCTGTGGATCACACTTCAATTAACATGAATAAAAACCAGGAAACATGAATTCAATAAACTTATTGCCCCACTCTCCGGAGTAAATGATATTTATTGGCACCTATCTTTCTTCTGCTTTATGAGAAAGTCACATACTCCTCTTGTCTGAGGGTAATTCCTCCACTTGAATCACCCAAAATTCTCTCTGCTTTTATCAATTTCCTTTTTGTTTTCTAGCTTCAATGTCTTTCTTTCCTTTGGGTCAGTCTTCTCAGCATACCAATATTAAAAAAACCCCCAAACTCCAATAGTTCCTTTCCTGCCCTGGCTACTACCTAATCAATTTCCTTTCTTTTCATGGCCAACTTCCTCCTTTCTATACTCAATGTCTCACCTTCCTCACCCCCAATCATTTCTCAACTGCTGGACTAGTTTCCTCTCACTATCCCATCAAAATAATTTCTTATGCAAGTTACCAATAAATTTCTTAATGCCAAATTCAATAGACACTTCTCAGTCCTTATTTTATCTTTCTGCAGCATTTGATACTGTTGTCTTCTCCCACCTTGAAACTCTTTGATTTCCCATATTCTATGATATCACTCTCTTTGTGTTTTCTTCCTATCTCTCTGGTAGTTCTTTCTTAGTCTGTGTTCACCTCTTCCTCTTTGGGGATGTGTGTATTACTCAGGGTTCCATCCTTGGCACATGTACTGAGTTATGACTTCCTCTAACACATATATGCTCATTGTCAGCAACCCACACCTCCCTTTTTCCTGAGTCCTAGATCTGTATATACAGCTGCTAACTGAACATCCTTCCTGGATATCTCTCAGGCAACTAAAACTCAATGTGCTCATAATTAAACACATGACTTTTCCCTTCAGACCTGCATCTTCCTACTTCTATATTTTTATCATCAACTCAGTTGCCCAAACCAAAACCTGGGATTTAGCTTTACTCTTTCCTTTCCACCTCTCTTCCCCACATCCAGTCACCAGGTACTACTGATGTCACTCCCTACATAGCTTTTGCATCTGTTCTCTCCTCTCCTCCGTTCTTTCAATCATCATCTGAAGTACTGTTGTAACTTCCTTAGGGGATCTCCTTTTTTCTACCAGGGCTCTCCTCCACAACATCATATGTTTTTATTTCTAAGGACAATGGGTGAAAAGATACAGGGACATATTTGTATAACTCAAGGATGCAACCATTTGTTTAAAGGGTGCTGTAGTTGAAGGATGATTCCAGTTTGTTCTCTAAAAAGCTCAGACTCAGGTGACAACAGTTTGTCTTTCAGACTGTTCGCTTGGAATGTGAAAGCTGCTGGACAGGCTTGTAGACATTGGGATAGCTTGCCACCAGCTGATAGATCTAATTACTTCCTCACTTTTACCTAACTTTATACATTCTTGAAGAGTCATCTTTGGAGAAAGTCACAGTATGCAATCACAGCAGAAGAACTCAATGAGAGCTCTGCCATATTGACCAGTCCCAGCCTTGGTTCATACACTATAGAGAGCAACAGCAATTAAAATGACTTTAAAAAATTGTGATAAGAACCACATAACATAAAATCTACCCTCTCACATTTTCAAGTATACAGTCTATTATGGTTAACTCTATTACAAGGATTACTGAAGTTCCTCAATTCATAATTTTATTACTGGCTTCATGAAAAATATCACCATGGTGGAGTCCAGCGACGCTTTGGAAATGAGATACAAGCAAGACTGGACATTGATTTCTAAGGGTCAAGTCTGGCTATGTCGCCCCATAGATTGTAACTCTTCTGAAGGCAGAGAACGTGTCATTCAATCTCTGTTGCTCTAGTATCTGGCAAAGTGACTGGAATTTAGTAGTTGGTCAATAAATATTTGTTGAGTAAATGCCATTGGAGACTTGGGGCTGACCCAGAAATGCCAAGGAGAGAAGGCACAGCCTCAGGCCTGACAGGTAGATAAAGAGGGATGTAACTTGGTTAGCTGTGTTGTAACCTGACTATCTGGGGTAATCTGCCTAGGTACACTCTTTTCCCATTTAAAAGCAAAAGCTTGAACCTTTAAAGGCTTCAGTTTGAAAAGTGAATCTTTTGATGGGAGAAAGCCAGCTGACCTTGCAATTTGAAGTAGCCCCCTGAGTTTCATCTTTCACAGGCAGTAGGCTCAGTTTAATGACTCCGGTCACTGCCATACAGGGCCCACATGCTTCACATGTTCTGGCTCAAAGGTCATCGGATACTTTTTCCATGGATTTCCCTTAGCACAGCTCTGGCAAGCTGGAGATTGATAATGTTTTTCCAAACTAAAACTTCACCAGCCTCTGGCTTCAGATAAGTCCCAAGTTAATAGTAATTCCCAATTCATTGGTTCTGTTCTTTCTTCAAATAGTGCCTCATCTTCCCCTTGCTCCCAGGTAGTGGTGATATTAAAATATTTAACAACTGGAATGGCAAGGGCACAGGCCAATCAAACCAAAGGCTCAAGCTATAACAGGCATTAACCCTTTAGTTTTTCTATCCTAGGGAGGTAGGTCTGGGGTACCAGAAAGTAATGGGAGTGGAGACAGGAAGGGTGCTTGAGGCATTGGCTAATTACCAGTGAATATGGAAATATCTCAATATTTTAACAGCCAATATGGCTGTACCTGTGCACATCAGATGAGTATCGGCTCTGCCTCCAGATTTTTCTGGAAGTTGTCAATCTGTCATTCATGACTTTCCCAAGAAGCCCAGCTAGCAGTCATGTGATGGGTGGCATTGTTGCCACTCCAGCAGTGGACAGCTTTTCCCATGGTCACACTGGCCTCATCTGGGCATGGCTGTAGTTTCTCCTAGGTTGTTCATCTCTGGAGCACTAATTCCTCCACTAGACTCTATAATTGCTTCTGCTATTGCCTGATAGGCCCTGTGGTCTTCAGCGGGCATCAAAGCTGCCTTGGGCATCTCTGGGCCTCACCACCAAAGTCTGGAAGCCCTCACATTTGATTTTCCAGACATCTATGGTAGAATGGGTGAGAATGCCTCTTGCTCCTTTTAAATGCCTTTTGTGAGAGGATTACCAAAATAGCATTCATTTATTCATTCACTGGACAAATATTGAGGGCAACTATATAGCAGGCATAATTCCAGGTGTTAAAGTTGTGAAAAAGATAAGGTCTCTGCTTTCATGAAGTTTATATTCTAGTGGGTAGAAATAGAAAATAAACAAACATATACAATGTCAGCTAATGATAAATGTATGAAGAAAAATAAAGCAGAGTGATGGGTTAGAGAATGAAGGAGGAGGCGGGGATAGGGATGCCGTCTTAGACCAGGTGATCAGAGAAGACCTCTGGTGTTTGATCAGAAACCTTAATAAAGTAAAAGAGTGAGCAACAGGGGGTATCTGGGGGGACAGCAAATGCAAAGACCTTGTAGTAGTTTGCATGTGATCTCGTGTTTTATGGTTTTAGTGAATCAGATCTTTCATTTTTTACTGAAATCTGCCTTTTGCTCTACATTTGAACTTCAAAAACCCAATTAAGATTTCTTTCCTTCCTAATAGACAGCCTTTTGCTTTCCTCATCTCTGTTTATCCAGAAAAGGAGAGGGGGAAGAAGAAAGGAGGTGGAGGAGGGTGAGGCAACGACAATGGATGTGGGAGGGGGAACAGAGGGCGTGATGCCCTTACCCCTGCTTCACTGCCTCCTGGCTCTGAGATGAAGGAGTGGGCATGCCCCATGAGTGGGCAGGTCTAGTCTGAGCAGCCTCTCAGTTCTGTGGGCACATTAGATATGTGGTATGGGAATCTATACCATTTTGAATTGGCAAACTTCAACTTTTTATGCACTCATTTAGGTGTAGTCCTGCTATAGGAAGTGATAGCCAGGAACCTGCACTTACGTCTCAGTCGTCAGACCCTCTGTTCAAGGTGTATGGGTAGGTCTCATCCTCCCCATAGTTCTCCACCTGTCTTTTCCCATCCTTTGGGCTTCTGCCTCAATAGATGGCTATCACAGATAATAGTAATTCTATTTTCTGAGTGCAGTATCAGTACCTAATTTATGCTTAACATTTTTAGCTAGGACCCTTTGCCATACTCTCAGGCAGTATGCAAGGTAAACTTATTATTCATTGATGTATCTATGTACTTAATCTATAAACAGGGTTAAGTGGCTAAGAATCCGCCTGCCAATGCAGGGGACACAGGGTTGAGCCCTGGTCTGGGAAGATCCCACATACCGTGGAGCAACTAAACCCGTGAGCCACAACTACTGAAGCCTAGGCTCTAGAGCCCACGAGCCACAAGTACTGAGCCCGCGTGCCTAGAGCCCATGCTCCACCAAAAGAAGCCACTGCAATGAGAAGCCTACGCGCCACAACAAAGAGTAGCTGCCGCTCGCCACAACTAGAGAAAGCCCGTGCACAGCAATGAAGACCCAACACGGCCATAAATAAATAAATAAATAAATAAAAATAAATCTGTAAACAACATTTGCACAGCACTCTTTGCCAGAGCTGGAGCCACTACAATGTATTATGGGTGGTAAAAGTGTATGTGTGTGTGGTTGTTGATGTCTCCAAGCGCAGTGTGCTCAGAATCACCACTCTCTTTTCGTGACTAAAGCTATGTTCCTGCATTGAGTGCATCCTTGCCCAGTTTCTTCCTTCCTAGAGAAACAGGAAGGCCTGAATCCTGATTTGGGCAAAAGCTGAACTCCCCAAAGAGATAACAGCAGGGAAACAGTATGGAGAACCCAGGGAATAGGAAGAGTCTGAATGATGAGGCTTGGGTTTAATCTTACTATAGTGGGTGGCTAGGTTTCTCCGTGCTCTCAGGGAAAAAGGATCCTCAGCTTCTGTCCTGTCTTTTTGTGCCAGTGCTGTCCTTAACACCAGCTACTACTACTGCTACAAGGAAATATCAACAGGGGCGCTTGCTTAGCCATAGAAAGATTGGTGCCAGGAGATGGCATTCCTACTTCCTAGCACAGTGCCTTGAACCTACAAAGCAATCAATCTTTGATCAGGAGGTATTGTGCTTCAGAGCAGAAACCAGAATTCTGAGTAACTGAGAATGCACTCCACTCACAGTAAATTTAAAACTAGCATAGAACTTACATAGTTCCTTTAGTTTAATATGTCAATGCTCTCCAGCCAGTGATCACTGGGAACATTCCTATAGTTAAGCAAAGTTGGACTTATTATTTGTTGCAACGAGGGAGAACACACATAATGGGAAATTGTGGAGTATCTCAGTAAGAGGGTGTTGTTAGGACTTAACAGAATTTGGGCTTGTGTTAAGTGATTTTGAGGAACGTTCAGAGAAGCAGGGCTTTACTGAGTTGGATGATATCAGAGGGGATAATTCTATGCTTGAGTATCTTAATGAATCTTATCTAGAAGAAGGGAAGAACAGAGTGATGCTAGAGCTATAACTGATAAAGTGGCAGCAGTCGCTCAAATTAGTTGGAAGAGGGAGATGTTTAGTATGTTTATGGTTTGCACAGTAACACTTTCTGTCTGTGCTTAGAGAAGAATATGAAGTGGTCTTGTTTTTTGTCTCCATTCATCACAGTCACAGAGTGACCTTGTGTGATGTTGGTGTTCTATGAGATTGCTTATGTTCAATAGGAAGATATCATGGCATACCTCCGACTGCCAGGCCAGCTCCTAGCAACACTGAGGCTTAGTTCTTAGTGTCAGGCCAGTTTCCAGATGCCAGAGGTTTATTTTCGTAGTCCCCCAACCCCAACACTTTTGGTCAAAGGCAAAGTTAAGCCATGGAATGTTAATCCATGATATTCAGATTTTTTTTTTTTTTTTTTACTGTTGCTGGGATCCTGCTGACTCAGAGACTGGACTGTAGTTGGACTAGGGTTAATCTTTCCTTGTCCTCCAGCTGTAGGATAAGTTGTTGAATCATACGCCATGACAATGACTGTGTAGTAACATTTAGTACTCTGGACAGGGTACAGTGACCAACTGCCAAAAAAACAATTACCAGAGACAAAATGGTTATTCACCTTTGCAGTAAGTCTGGAAGCCAGGGGCCCAGATTATAAAACCCTGCAATGAAAAAATACCCCAGAATAATCCAGCTGGGTCTGTTTTAGAAAGCCAGGTGGTCTTATCATCTTTTAGCCTACTCATGTTCTACTACCCTGAAGGATACAGATGCAGCAATAAGTATTGCTAAACACAAACTCCTCTGTGGCTAGCTAAATGGAAATCAAAGCCTATGTGATTGTTCATGAAAACTCTGGCTAATGAACTGAAATTTAATTGGTTGAGCTTCTAAAGCAGAAGTTGTGATATTTCTAATGTTTGCTAAAGTCAGAGAAAAGAGTTTGGAGCATGTTTTTCAGTTGTGTTACTTTTGTTGTGGGACTGAATTTCATTCAGAGTACATATGCAGAGTAAGTCAGTTATCCCTCTTGGGAGTTCTCCCAAGTAGTCTGTGAGTCTGTGCTTGCCTCATTTTCTTGGTTTGTGGGTATTGCTCTCAGAGAAATATGAGCCACTGGAGGAGTGGTAATTTTAAGCTCCTGAAAACCTCTAACAATTAGATTCAATATACAGGGTAAGTTAGTAGGGGGGTATAAGCCTAATGTTTATGTAAGAAGTAGTACTCTAGCGGGGTACAGACTATACTGGGAGTATAAGTATTATTAAGTATATCAGGAGCAAGCCAGTATTTTGTCCTCAAGATGGGCAGATTTCTTGTTTAAGTAAAGTAGGTGTTTGCAAAGTGGGCTGCAGTATTTCTGAAGAGAACAAACTGACTATTGGAGCAAGGATAGCCCCAATATTAGTTGCTATTCCTGAAGGGCTAGGTTTTTCTGATAAGGTTGTGATACCCTCAGAGAAACATTTTGTTGAGGTGTGGATCAAGGTACAATTTTTATAAGATTGAAGTTTGGGATTAATCACGTGAGAAAAGCTTAAGAACCAGAAGGGACCTATAGACGAAAATCTGCATTATGAAGTGTTTAAAAGTGCAGCTACTGAATTTTGTCAATAGTCAGTTTAATTAAGAGCAGTAGCTATGGTTTGAGAAAAATACACCACGAGGCTTCTTTTTCTTAAGCAGCAGAAGAGCACGGGTAGTCAAATGTAACAGGATGAAGATAAGGGAGATCATACTGAGAAATCATTTTGTTAGTTGTTAAAGTACAATAATAGGCAAGATTGGTGGTAGGGTAAAGGATGCTGAAGAATCAGAAAATTAATCTTTTTCTGTTGCCATGGGTACAAGCTGTCCATTTCTATAATCAGCAGCTTCTGGAGAATTCCCAAGGATCTTCAGTCTTCCAAAGGAATGGACATCCAGTAGTCAGGCAAAAATGATGCATGTATTTTTAGCTGGGAAACATGAACCCAAGATCAATGCTTTGGAATTTTACTGCTGAGTCAGTTGTTAGCAGTGCCTAATAAGGTCTTTTCCATTGAGGTTCATGGGAAGTTTTCTTCTGATGTTTTTTCAGAAAGATCAAATCTCCAGCTTTGAGGTCATGCAAAGGTTGCTTAGGTGGGTGCTCTGGAAATGCAGCTCCTACCTATTGTTCATAAAGCAGTAGTTATTGTGTGGACCCCCTGCAGTAATTAGTCATATCAGCTTGCATCAAGGTAGAATCTAGTATTGGAAGTAATTCCCAAATACATGAGGCAGCCTATTATTAACTCAGAAGGAGATATGTATATCCTAGAATGGTTCACGTTATTGCTATCAAGGTAAATAGAAGTTCTTTGGGCCTTGGAAGTTTGAGGGTTTCTGAGAGCTTTGATAATTAGTTTTATAATTCCATTAGTTCCCTTTATTTTTCTTGACATTTGTGGATGATAAGGACAGTGGGGTTTCTAAGTAAATGGTAAAGCTTTACAGAATTACTTAATAGTGTCAGTGAAATGTGTGACTCTGTTACTGGAGAGGTACACTGGAATTTCTCAAGTCAGAAATATAAAATCAAGCAATTTTTTCCCACCATTACAGCCATAGCTCTCCAGCAGGGAAAATCTTCAATCTACCATAAAAAGAATTGTATTTGTATGTACTCATAGTTCCTTTCGAGGTGTTCAAAGGAGGACTGAGGCTTTGGGCTCCAGTCCATATTCTATCTTTATAGTTTTGCCAGGATTGAGTCATTGGCAGGTAGGACCTACATCCTTGGCAATACCCCTAATTTATGCCACCAATGTTGGTTGCCAATTTATCTCTGCTTTTGTGGGTAATACTGTGAAGAATTTTTTTGCTGGACTCCATTTTAATTGTGGCTATCTCCTTAGATAATAGCAAAGGATCTCAAGATTCTTTAATTTGCCATTCATTTCATAGGGGTTCTTAGGTGATAGGGAAATCTTTGTTTTTAAAGCATTTTGAAATCATTGACTAACCCCCAAATGTAGGTACTATCAGTATAAATATTTGCTCTTTTATCTTTTATTAGCTGATAGGTCTGGGCGAGGGCAACTACTGGACTTACAGAAGGCCTGGGATGGCACTGCCAGCCCCTTACGAGGTAAGAGACATTGGGCAAGTTATTTTTCTGAGGCTTAGATTCTTCAAATACAAAATGGTGATAATACTTGTCTCACTGAACTGTAAGCATTTAATGTTACTGTACAATAATCAACAAATAATACCTACCACTAAGTCCTTCATATTGGTTATCTCCCTTAATTATCACAGCCATCCTATGCGAGGGCCTATTACCTCATTTCATAGAGGCTTAGTCTCACTGCTGTTAAGTGGCCATGTTTGGATTCAAAGTCCCATCTTTCTGATACCGGAGCCCAGTTCTTACTTAACCCTCTACTGCCTCTGACACTTTCCCACTGTTAGGTTCAAGTGCCCATGATACAGCCTGTCATACATTAGACACTCAACATTAAAAAATTTATAATTTGCAGGTTTGATTATTTTGGGTTTGTCTGAGAGTCTGATAGTCCCTCTGTGCAGGGGCAAAATTCAATTTTGGTTCGGCCCAGCCGAGGACTAAATTCTCCTCTCTTCCGACAGGAGCCCAGTCCGGGTTTATTGTGAGCTTACAGTACTGCGAGCAAGATCCCATCTCGTGACAGGGGCGAGGCGTGTGCATCACCTGTCAGCAGCTCCGCCCCTCTGGCCTTCCCGCTTCCCCCGCGGGGCACCCTTAGCAACACGAGCGCAAACTCCCTGCCCCGACCAGACCGCGCGACGCCGGCGCGAGGCGTCGGCGGTCTCTGCGCCGGCGCGCGGCCGCAACCGCCAGTAGGCTCTTTTCCCCTCCCTTCCCCCCCCCGCCTCTCCTCCTCTTCAGCCTCCTAGAGCTAGACGCCAATATGGAGCCAGAGGACATGCCGTGGCCAGGAGAGCTCGAGGAGGAGGAGCAGGAGGAGGAGGAGCAGGAGGAGGAGGAGGAGGCGGAGGAGGCGGAGGAGGCGGAGGAGGCGGAGAACTTGGACGAGTACGAGGTGGTGGTGGTGGAGGAGATGGAGGAAGAGGAGGGGCGGGAGCCGGACGCGGATTTTAACTACGAGAGCCAGTGCCGGGAGAGTACGGACGACGAGGAGGATGAGGAGGCCAAGGCCTGGCTGCAGGCGTACCCCTGCGGGACTTTGCCTCAGCCGTCGCTTCCGAGGCACCGCTACTCGGAGGGCGAGCTGACCAGCCCGGGGAAGGTGAGCCGGGTCGGGGATGGGTATGGGCCATCGTCGGGCAGGGTGAGGGGTGGTCCCTGAGCGCTTTGCCTGCTCTCCCTTGCGGGCTGCCTCTTGCTCTCTGCCTGTCACGGTGCCTGACAAATAGTACGCGTGCTTTTTTTTTTTTTTTTTTTTTTTGCGGTACGCGGGCCTCTCACTGTTGTGGCCGCTCCCGTTGCGGAGCACAGGCTCCGGCGGCCATGGCTTACGGACCCAGCCGCTCCGCAGCATGTGGGATCTTCCCGGACCGGGGCACGAACCCGCGTCCCCTGCATCGGCAGGCGGACTCTCAACCACTGCGCCACCAGGGAAGTCCAGTACGCGTGCTTTGAAAGGCTTGTCGGGCCATTTCGTCTCCTAGGCCCCGACTCTTACCCAGGCTTCTGGTCGAATACTCCAAATCTCCTGTTATTTCAGGCAAAGATCTCTCTTGTTTCCTCCCCACCCTCCCTCTCTCCCCTGGGCTTTTTTAATTACTCCAGATGTTCAGAGGAGCCAATATTGTGGTTTAGAAACGCTTTGGGGAGGAGGTGGGCCTTACACCCTGAGGGAGGGGAAAAGGGCGTTGTAGGAGTGGAGACAGTGGTTGCCCAGGGACTATCTTGTTGGGGAGACAATTAGATTAGTTTGCCTGAAGGGCGGGACTCCCCTTGAGGGAGCAGAGTGGATTCTCTGCACCCTTTGAGTAGTTAGTCTCTAGAGGCTTCTTGCCAGCTGTGCTTCTCTGACCTCTCGTTTGTAGCAATAAAGGGGTTCCCAGCCGGTAGGAGGGGCTTAGAAACGCAGGAGGCTTCTGTTGCAGCTCCCAACTGTCTGGAAAACTAGAAAGAGCTGATTTTATGGTTGGCTCCTGAAGATCATTTTGAAAATAACTGTATTTAATTGATTCCTTTTCAGGGACAAAGGAAAGGTTTGCTATACAATTCGGTTATCTAGTCATCAGACATTTATTAAATTTCTATTCTGTGAAAGGTACATTGTGGGGACAAAAAGAAACCTAAGATTTATTGTCTAGGACTGCTCCTTAGGCAAGATGTCAACTGCAGAGTAAAACAACAAAGTACAACAATTGAAAAGACAGAGGAAAGACTGTATAGGCCTGTGCCGTTAAATACAGTAGTCATAGCAGCGTGTGGCTCCTTACATCTTAATTTGTTAAAATTAAATAAAATTAAAAATTCAGTGCCTCTGTTGTACAAACAATGCTCAGTAGTCACACTTGACTAGTGGCTATGTAATTGGACAGTGCAGGTATAGAATAATTTCATCACTACAGAAAGTTCTACTGGACATTGATGCTGTAGACTGTTGATCATTAAAGAGTAATAGTTGTTGTTTTGCCTGGTAAATATTCCAATCGGTGCTGAATTCATTGAACATATATTATTGAGCATTCTTCATGGGCCACACATTGTGCTGAATGCCATGGAACCTTGGTGAACCCAAACATTTGTTGTCTCTGCTTTTCTAGTGTACTCAGTCTAGAGAGAGAGGCAGACAAAAGTTATGACAAGCTGAGATCTGAAGACAGGTTACAATTAACTAGGTGAAGGGAAAAGGAAGGAGCTTTGCAGCTGAGGGAAAGGCACATGGAAAGGTACTGTAGGTAAGAGAAAGCGTGGCATTTTCAAGGAACCAAAAGCCAATATGGGTTGAGCAGAGATTTCAGGGCTTTGTGTGCTATGCAAGGGATTTGGAAGCTTTATCCCGGGAAGTCATTGAAAATGTTTTAAACAAAGGGGGTATAAGATAAGATTTGTGTTTCAGAAAGATCACTTTGTAGCACAGTAGAGAACAGCTTTGACAGCAGGGTGGGGTGGGGAGCTGCAATATTATGTCAGGGATGCTAATTAGGAGGTCATTGCATCATTTCCAGGCAAATGATGATGATGATATTTTGGAATAGGGAAGTGTTGGTGGATATAGAAAAACGTAGACTGATTCGAGAGATATTTAAGAGGTAAAGTAATCACACTGATACACTAATTTTACATTAATATTACACTAATAATGGATTAGATGTGGAACACTAGGGCAAGAAGGTGTCAGGTTATTGGATAAATGGTTGAAATATGGCCATGTTTATGGTAGGGGTGGTGGCCATGGGGTGGGGTGATGGGATGGTTGGGATGGGTGTTAAGATTATGGGTTTGGTTTTAGAGGTCAGAGGAGGGGTCTGGACTGGACATTTGAAGTTATCTACATATGGACCATAATTAAAGCCACACTTGTGGATAACTTTAATTTTGTTCCATGACTTCTTGTTTGAATAATTATTAACATATAACTTTAATATTCCTAGAAGATTTTAATTAAACCACTTTACCTCTTATTACAGCCAGTGTGAAAAAATTATTACCCTATCTAACAATGATCTATCTATGTGTAATAGAAGATATTGCTTCTTAGAGCCCAGAGTGATTTTTCCATAGAGGTGTTTTGTTTCTGTTTTTGAGAGAAATCAGATATTGTCCTATTTACCTTGGAGGGTATGTGAAGGTGTGGGTGATGTGCTGTATTAAAAGTAGTTTTAAGATGATATAAAGAATATTAAAATAATTTTTTGTTCACTAACATATTAAGATTTACTGGTGTAAGTTGGAAAATGTTTAAAGGAGAAACTTTAATGTTTCTTGCTAGAAATTTTTGAACTATAAAATTTTTTTAAAAAAATAATTAATTAATTAATTTTTGGCTGTGTTGGGTCTTCGTTGCTATACGTGGACTTTATCTAGTTGCGGTGAGCGGGGGGCTACTCTTTGCGGTGGCTTCTCTTGTTGCGGAGCACAGGCTGTAGGCGCACAGGCTCAGTAGTTGTGGCAGTCGGGCTTAGTTGCTCCGCGGCATGTGGGATCTTAACGGGCCAGGGCTCGAACCTGTGTCCCTTGTATCGGCAGGCAGATTCTTAACCACTGCGCCACCAGGGAAGCCCTGAACTACAAAACTTTTGAAGATGAGTTTGTTGTGTAGTATTTAATTCAGTGTATTCAAAGGAAGACACCAAATGATAGGAAACATTAATTTCATTCAGTCTAGTCTCAAGTTAAATGACAAAATTGTAATATTTGATTCACTCTCATGTATCTCTCTTAGTAGGCAATTAGGATGTTCTAGTGGTGATCTGTAAGGTGTTGATTAAGTTTGCAAGTCCTATTAATGAAACTGAGCTAAGGCGTGGAACTGTTTTAAGTTCAATGCAAAATATGACCAGCCTTACAACCAAGTTTTTTTGAGTTCAGGGAAGTGAGCCTTTGTTTTATTGGTCTTATGCTGGTCCTGCAGCCCATTCAACATGGACCATTTCAAACACCTCTACTTTAAATTCCTAAACCTAAATTTCTGAACTGTTCTAGGGAAAATAATTCAATTCTGTGGATTGGTAGCATAGAAATTCTTGGTCTTCAACTTTTTGTTTTTAGTTTTATTGTTTATTTACTTTTCTTCCAGTTTTATTGAATATAATTGACATAAAGTACTGTATAAGTTTAAGATACACAGCAGAATGATTTGACTTATATACATCATGAAATGGTTATCACAATAAGTCATCTCATATAGCTAGAAAATTAAAGAAATAGAAAGAAAATTTTTTTCTGGTGTTGAGAACTCTTAGGATTTACTCTTAACAATTTTTGTATATAACATACAGCAGTGTTAATTATATTTATCATGTTGTGCATTTTATCCATAGTACTTATTTATCTTATAACTGGAAGTTTGTACCATTTGACCACTTGGACTCCAACTTTTTTTTTTTTTTTTTTTTGCTGCATTGGGTCTTCATTGCTGTGTGTGGGCTTTCTCTAGTTGCGGCGAGTGGGGGCTACTCTTCATTGCAGTGAGAGGGCTTCTCATTGCGGTGGCTTCTCTTGTGGAGCACTGGGCTCTAGGCATGCGTGCTTCAGTAGTTGCAGCACGCTGGCTCAGTGGGTGTGGCACGCAGGCCCTAGAGTGCATGGGGTTCAGTAGTTGCAACATGTAGGCTTAGTAGGCCAATGCACGTCCCCTGCATTGGCAGGCAGATTCTTAACCACTGCACCACTAGGGAAGTCTGGTCTCCAACTTTTAAATGGGTCATCAACAGTGCTTGGAAATCTTTTTATGTTTCCTCCTTCAATTTCTTCTGCTTTTTCATTTCACCCAATGTTCAGCATTCTCCTCTCAACAGGTTACCATTTCATAGAAGGAGAGAACACAGGCCCGAACCCCTATACCTTCCTGCTCCCCATCTCCTAATTTATCTACACTGTACAATTCTTAATCTTTTTTGACCTGTTAATACAGATTTTATTCTTAGTATTAATCCTTTCTTGTGCTTCTAGGATAAAAACGATCAGTTATTGCATGTTTTTCTCTTAAGGAAGTGCTGGATTTTATTTGTAGATATTTGATAAATGATAATGGTTTAAGTTTTTAAAAAAGTTTTCTTGACCTTTCTTTGTCAAATTTGGAATCAGAATTATGCTGTTTTTCTGCAAGGTACTGGGAAGATTTTTATTTTTCTGTGTCTTGGAACAGTTTAAATAATGTAAGATTTTCTTGCATGTTTGAAAAATAATCACTTGTGAAACTACTGTGCCTCTGGATTCCTTTCAGGGTTATAATCTGTATATACTCTCTCACTTTTCTTGGCTTAATTTTGTAATTTATGATTTTTCTAGAAAATCATTTCAGCAAGGGTTTCTAGTTAATTATAATGGAGTGTTACATAGTATTCTTTATTTTTTTCTATTGCATCTGTGGTTATTTCCATTTCTCATTCCAGATTTTATATGATTATGTTTTATTTGTCTCTTGATCTGACTAGCTATGGATTTGTTTTAATTGTTTTCATCCAAGGAAACAGCTCTTAGATTTAAGTTTAATTCTATTGCTTTTCATCATTTAATTCATTAATTTCAGTTCTCATCTTTTACTATTTCCCTAGATTTATTTTATTTAATTTTACTTAATGTGTTGAATGCTTACCTGGCTTACTTAAAAACATTTTTAACAGTTTTGTTGAGATATAATTCAAATACCATACAATTTACCCTGAATTTTAATGCACAATTCAGTGGTTTCAGTAAATTAATAGATATGTGCAGCCCACCACAATCTTAGAACAATTTTTGCATTACCTCAAAAAGAAACCCTGTATACTTTAGCTATCACCCCTCTAGCTTCCATTCTGCTAAGCAACCATTAATCTACTTTCTCTCTCTTTAGATTTGCCTATTCTGGGCCTTTAATGTAAATGGAATCATATAATATGTGGTGCATGCCACACAGCTTTCAGGATCTTAGTTCCCCCAGCAGTGATCGAACCCAGGGCCCTGGCAATGGGAGCACCGAGTCCTAACCACTGGACCACCAGCAAATTCCAATATGTGGTCTTATGACTGGACTCTTTCACGTAGCATAATGTTTTTAGGAAACATCCATGTATATAACATCAATTTTTCATTCCTTTTTATGACTTAATAATATTCCATTGTATGGATATATATTACATTTTTTTATCCATTTATCAATTGATGGACATTTGGGTTGTTTTCTGCCTGTTGTCTATCTCAAAATGTTTGAAAATTCTCTTTGTGATTTCTTTTTTTGACCCATTGGTTATTTAGGAGTCTATTGCTTGATTTCCACGTATTTGTGAATTTCCTCAATTTCCTTCTGTTACTGATTTCTAATTTCATTCCATTTTGGTTGGAGAATATACTTTCCATGATTTCAATTATTTAAAAAATTTGAGGCTTATGTTTATAACTGAGTCACTGTGCTGTACAGCAGAAATTAACACAACATTGTAAATCACCTATACTTCAATAAAATAAAATTTTTAAAAAATTTTGAGGCTTGTTTTATGGCCTAACATGGTCTGTACTGGAGTTGTTCCATGTATGCTGAGAAGGTGTATTCTGCTACCCTAGGATGGAGTGTTCTATAATATCCATAGACGTAGTTTGTTTATAGAGTATTCACATCTTATATTTCCTTGTTGGTCTTGTCACAGGTAGCTATCCTTTTTTTTTCATTTTAATTAATAGACTTTTTTGGGAGCAGATTTATGTTTAGCAGAAAGTACAGAATTCTTATGTACCTCTTTTTCCTCCCCTGTTTTCTCTATTATTAACATCTTGTAATAGGGTGGCACATTTGTTACAGTTGGTAAGCAGATATTGATATATTATTAATTAAACTGCATGTTTTTATCAGAGTCCACTTTTGTACATTCTGTGGGTTTTGGCAAATGTATAATGACTTATATCCACTATTACAGTATCACACAGAACAGTTTCACTGCCTAAAATAATCCCTGTGCTCTACCTGTTTATCCCTCCCTTTCTTCCTCTGAAACCCTGGCAGCTGCTGATATTTTTACTGTCTCCACAGTTTTGCCTTTTCCAGAAAGTCATATAGTTAGAATCATACAGTATGTAGCCTTTTTATTTTTTTATTATTTATTTATTTTAAAAATAAATATATTTATTTTTGACTGTGTTGGGTCTTTGTTGCTGCGCGTGGGCTTTTTCTCTGCTTGTGGTGAGTGGGGGCTAGCTACTCTTCATTGTGGTGTGCGAGCTTCTCATTGCGGTGGCTTCTCTTATTGCGGAGCATGGGCTCTAGGTGCGTAGGCTTCAGTAATTGCAGCATGCAGGCTCAGTAGTTGTAGCTCGCGGGCTGTAGAGCACAGGCTCAGTAGTTGTGGCACACAGGCTTAGTTGCTTTGCGGCATGTGGGATCTTCCTAGACCAGGGCTTGAACCTGTGTTCCTGCATTGGCAGACGGATTCTTAACCACTGTGCCACCAGGGAAGTCCCTATGTAGCCTTTTTAGAATGGCTTCTTTCACCTAGCAATATACATTTAAGTTTCCTCCATGTGTTTTCATGGTTTGGTAGCTCATTTCTTTTTTTCCAACTTGATTTCTTTTTCTTTTTAAAAAAATTGTGGTAAAATATATATAACATAAAAGTTACCATTTTAACCTTTAAAAAAAATTATTTATTTTGGTTGTGCTGCGTGGCTTGCAGGATCTCAATTCCTTGACCAGGGGTTGAAGCCATGGCCCCAGCAGTGAAAGCACTGAGTCCTAACCACTGGACCACCAGGGAATTTCTCCATTTTAACCATTTTTATGTGGCATTAAGTACATTTACACTGTTTTGTAATCTTCACTACCATCCATCTCCAAAACATCTTCATCTTTACAAACTGAAACTCAAATATGTCTGCCTTATCTGATTCTGGTTCTGATGCTTGCTCTGTGTCTTCAAACTATTTTTGTTTTTGTCTTGTATGTCTTGTAATTTTTTGGTTGAAAGCCAGGCATGTACTGAATGAATATGATATGAAAGGAACTGAAGTAAATAGAGCTTTAATGTGAAGTTTTATAAGTTTATCTGGTTAGAGTTGATTTTGTGTTTATTGTTTGCTATAGCTGTAGGTGTCAAAGGCAGAATTTCCTCTGGTGACCTTGTTTTTGTTCCCCCTGTTGTCTTTGGGTTTCTCTAAGGACTTCTTTTTTTTTAAATGGAATTTTAAAATAAATTTATTTATTTTTATTTATTTATTTTTGGCTGTGTTGGGTCTTTGTTGCTGTGTACGGACTTCCTCTAGTTGCAGCAAGTGGGGGCTGCTCTTTGTTGCAGTGTGCAGGCTTCTTGTTGGGGTGGCTCCAGGCGCACAGGCTTCATTAGTTGTGGCACACGGACTCAGTAGTAGCGGCTTGCGGACTCCAGAGCGCTGGCTCAGTAGTTGTGGTGCTTGGGCTTTGTTGCTCCGCGGCATGTGGGATCTTCCTGGATCAGGGCTTGAACCTGTGTCCCCTGTGTTGGCAGACGGATTCTTAAGCACTGTGCCACCAGGGAAGTCCCTCTGAGGACTTCTTAAGTAAGGTATGAGTTGTGCTGTTCTCTCATTCATATACCATCATTATCAGGAGCCCTGTTGATGTAATGGTAAGGTGTGGGTGGAGGGTAAGTGTTCTATAGTCCTATTATTAGGACTTTCCCTGGGCTGTGATCTTCACTAGGGTTTCTCATTGTTTTCCCCTTAGGTGAGACAGGAAAGCTAGAAGGGGTCTGGAGTTGGGTATTTCCCTTCCCCTACATCACTTAGTCTCTGGTAAAACCCCGGGCTCTGGTAAAATAGTTTCGTTTGAGGGCAGGTCTTGCTAAGAACAGAATGCTCTAGGCTTATTTCAAAATGGCTGCTTTTGCCCTCCCCCTGCCAGAGCAAGAGGAGATTTTTGTCTGATCTTAACTGTGGAACCTGGTACAGTTCCTGGAGGTAAAACTCATAAAGTGTGGGAGCCCCTCTAAGATTGTTTCCCAGGAGTTTTTAAATCTCAGGGTTGTCTACCCTGAGCCTCTAGCAATTTGTCAATTACAATTTAGGCTTTCCTACCCTAGTACAGGTCCCCATGGTGGTGTCTGCTCTGGGATTCTGTTCCATTAAGTTGTGATTCTCTGTATCGGTTTGTCTCTCTAATTTGGGGGACTGTAGTTTGCCCTTCATTTCAGTTCTCTGGTGGATGCAAGAAGAGTTGTTGATTTTCAATTTGTTCAGCTTTTTTTCTTTTTGTGGGGATGGAAGTGATGACTTCCAAACTCCTTACATTGCTAGACCAGAGCTTTTATTGCTTTGGTTGTTTTTCAATAGACTATGTTGTTGTTGTTGTTTGTTTTATTTTTTTGCTGCACCCCACAGCTTGTGGGATCTTAGTTCCCCAACCAGGGATCTAACCCATGCCTTTGGCAGTGAAAGCACGGAATCCTAACCACTGAACCGCCCCCGGGGAATTCCCTCAACAAACCATTTTTTGGAGCAGTTTTAGGTTCAAAGAAAAATTGATCAGATAGTACAGAGATTTCCCACCCACCCCCTGCCCCCACACATGCACAGCCTCCTCCACTGTCAGTATCCCACATCAGAGTGTAGTGTGTTTGTTACAATGAATCTACGTTGACATCCAAAGCCAGAGTTTACATTAGGGCTCACTTTTGGTATTGTACATTCTATGGTTTTTGACAAACGTATAATGGCATGTATCCACCATTATAGTACAATATAGTTTCTCCATGTCTTTTCATGACTTGGTAGCTCATTTCTTTTTAGTGCTGAATAATATTACGTGTCTAGATGTACCACAGTTTATCTTATCCATTCACCTACTAAAGGCTATTTTAGTTGCTTTCAAGTTTTGGCAGTTATGAGTAAAGCTTCTCTAAACATCCATGTGCAGGTTTTTGTGTACACATATCTTTTCAATCCATTTGGGTCAGTACCAAGGAGTTTGATTACTAGATTGTATGCTAATAATATGTTTAGTTTTATAAGAAACTGCCAAATTGTCTTACAAAGTGACTGTACCGTTTTGCTTTCCCACCATCATTCAACAGTGAATGAGAGTTCCTGTTGTTCCATATCCTCAGCAGCATTTGTTGTCAGTGTTTTGGATTTTGGCTATTCTAATAGGTAGGTAGTAGTGTCTCATTGTTTTACTTTACAGTTCCCTAATGATAAATGATACTCAGCATCTTTTCATAGGCTTATTCCAGTTGTATATCTTCTTTGGTGGTCTGTTGCCCATTTTCTAACCAAGTTGTTTGTTTTCATATTGTTGAGTTTTAAGAGTTCTTTGTATATTTTGGTTAACAGTCCTTATCAGGTATGTCTATTAGAAATATCTTCTCCCAGTCTGTGGCTTGTCTTCTCATACTTTTGACATTGTCTTTCACAGAACAAAGGTTTTTAATTTTGATGAGCACAGCTTATCAGTTATTTCAGGGATTGTGCCTTTCGTGTTGTATCTAAAAAGTGATCTAGTTGTTCTCCTGTATTATCTTCTAGGTGTTTTATAAGTTTTATAGTTTTGCATTCTACATTTACATCTATGATCCATTAAAAAATTTTTTTTAAAATAAATTTATTTATTTTTGGCTGTGTTGGGTCTTTGTTGCTGTGCGCGGGCTTTCTCTAGTTGCGGTGAGAGGGAGCTACTCTTCATTGTGGTGTATGATTTTCTCATTGTGGTGGCTTCTCTCATTGTGGAGCATGGGCTCTAGGTGCGTGGGCTTCAGTAGTTGTGGCACACGGGCTCAGTAGTTGTGGCTCACGGGCTCTAGAGTGCAGGCTCAGTAGTTGTGGCGCATGGTCTAAGTTACTTAGTTGCTCCGCGGCATGTGGGATCTTCCTGGACCAGGACTCAAACCTGTGTCCCCTGCATTGGCAGGCAGATTCTTAACCACTGGGCCACCAGGGAAGTCCCTATGATCCATTTTGAGTTAAGTTTTGTGAAAGGGGTAAGATCTGTGTCTAGATTGACTTTTTGCACGTGGATGTCCAGTTATTCCAGCATAATTTGTTGAAAAGACTGTCTTTGCTCCATTACGTTGCCTTTGTTCCTTTGTCAATTATCAGTTGTCTTTATGTGGGTCTATTTCTGGACTCTTGTGTTACAGTGATCCGTTTGTCTAGTCTTTCACCAATACCACACTCTTGATTGCTGTAGCTTTATAGTAAGTCTTTAAGTCAAGTAGTATCAGTCCTCCCACTTTGGCTTCTTCAATTTTGTTCTGGCTGTGCTGGGTATTTTGACTTTGCATATAAACTTTAGAACCAGTTTGTCAATATCCACAAAATAATTTTCTTGGGTTTTGATTGGAATTGTATTGAATCTATACATCAGGTTGGGAGGAACTGACGTTGACAGTATTGAGTCTTTCTAACCATGAACATGGACTATCCATCCATTTAATTAGTTCCTTTTTGATTTCTTTTGCCAGAGGTTTATAGTTTCCCTCATGTTGATCTTGTATATATTTGGTTAGATTTATAACTAAGTATTTAATTTTTGGGGTGCTAATGTAGATGATGTTGTGTTTTTTTTGTTTTTTGGGGTTTTTTTTGGCCATGCCATGTGGCATGTGGGATCTTAGTTTCCCCACCAGGGATCAAACCTGCACCCCCTGCAGTAGAAGTGTGGGGTCTTAACCACTGGGCCACCAGGGAAGCCCCAATGGTATTGTGTTTTTAATTTCAAATTCCAGTTGTTCATTACTGGTATATAGGAAAGCCATTGACATTTGCTCTGTTTTTTTTTTCTGCTTTGTTTTGTTTTTTTTAATATTCAAGAATCATCCACAGAATCTCTATCCATCCACTGCTTTTGGAACCTGGAGTATTGAGGTCTAATTATTGTTGGATTGTCTCTTTTTTCCTTCAGTTCTGTTAGTTTTTTTTTTCTTTTAATAACTATTTATTTATTTATTTTTGGCTGTGTTGGGTCTTCATTGCTGTGTGCGTGCTTTTTCCCTAGTTGTGGGAGCAGGGGCTACTTTTCGCTGTGGTGCCCGGGCTTCTCATTGCGATGGCCTCTCCCTTTGCGGAACATGGGCTCTGGGCGTGCTGGTTTCAGCAGTTGTGGCACATCGGCTCAGTAGCTGTGGCTTGTGGGCTCTAGAACACAGGCTCAGTAGTCGTGGTGCATGGACTTAGTTGCTCCGTGGCATGTGGGATCTTCCAGAGCAGGGCTCAAACCCATGTCCCCTGAATTGGCAGGTGGATTCTTTTTTTTTTTTCTTTTTTTAATGAAATGAGATAGAATTACCCGTTTATAACTGCTACTTCCGTGTGGTGAATTTACATTCCTGAACATTTTTTTTAATGGAGAAACAGGTTTAATTTCAAAAAGAAAAACTTGAGTTCCAGACCCAGAGGCTTACCTGACTCCTCTCTTTGTCCACTTTCTTAAAACACTTACTCAAGGACAAATTATGTCTCACTGAGTTTTTCCACCCAGTAGGTGCGTTTGCAAAATACGGAAAATGTTCCAAGATCCAGTTGTAGATATCCTTTACGGGCAGGCGCTTGGTCGGAGAGTCCTCGATGGCCATAAATATGAGGCAGCTGAAGGAGTAGGGGGGTTTGCAGTTGGGGTTCTGCCTGGCATCGTAGGGCATGTCGGAGCGGGCAGGGGAGGGGGGCGTGTCATCGTCCAGGTCCTGGACGGGGCTCACGCTCTGCAGGACAGAGTCCCCGAAGCCCTTCAGCAGGTTCTTGCTCTCGTGCAGCCAGTTCAGGTTGGTCAGCTCTTCATCTTCCATGGCCCCCTCTTCTAATCGGATGTCAGGCAGAGAAAAGTCGAGGTCATCGTCTTCCTGAAGGACCTTGGAGAAACCGCTGCCCCGGTAACACTGACTCAGCCCACTGGAGACACTAATTCCTGAGCTTTCCGGCTTCTTACTGGGAGGCATGACTGGACCCATTTACGTGAAGGCTCCTGGCCGGAGCGGGGCGCAGGGACGCGGGGGCGCCGCTGCCCTTCAGCGGGAGCCGACAAACTTTTCGCAGGCGCCCAGCGGGCATCGCTTGGTGGCCCGGCTAAGGATGCGCGGACGCGGCGCGGCGAGCCCGGGGCGGCGGACGGCAGGGGCGCGGGGGTCGCGGCGCGGCATGGGACCTGCGGCGTCCGCCGGGCGCGCCGCGCGTCCTCCCGCCGGCCCCGCCGCTCTCCCCGCCCCGTCCCGCCTCCCGCTCGCCTCCGCAGCGGCGCTTCGGGCCGGGCGCAGGTGGATTCTTAATCACTGCACCACCAGGGCAGTTCCCAGTTCTGTTACGTTTTTTTTTTTTTTTTTTTGCGGTACGCGGGTCTCTCACTGTTGTGGCCTCTCCTGTTGCAGAGCACAGGCTCTGGACGCGCAGGCCCAGTGTCCATGGCTCACGGGCCCAGCCGCTCCGCGGCATGTGGGATTCCCCCCGGACTGGGGCACGAACCCGCGTCCCCTGCATCGGCAGGGGGACTCTCAACCACTGCGCCACCAGGGAAGCCCCGTTCTGTTAGTTTTTATTTAAGGTGTTTTGGAGCTCTGATGCTAGGTGCATATATATTTTTAACTATTAGGTATTCTTGGTGTATTGACCCTTTTATCATTCTGAAATGTCCCTTAGGCACTTACCTTAGTATTTCTTGTAAAAGAAATAAAGAAATTTTCTGTTTTGGTTTATTTGGGGATTGAAATTTTTTAAAAAAAATTTTATGTGATAAAATACACATAACATCTTAACCATGTTAACCATTTTAACGTGTACAGTTCAGTAATGTTAAATATGTTAGCATTGTTGTGCAACCAATGTCCTGAACTCTTAAACTGAAACTCTGCAACTGTAAACAACCAACTCCGCATTCCCTCTCACCCCAGCCCATAGTAACAACCATTCTACTTTGTGTTTCTGTGAATTTGATTACTCTGGATACCTCATTTAAGAGGAATCATACAGTATTTGTCTTTTGTGACTGGCTTATTCCACTTAGCTTAATGTCCTCAAGGTTCATGCATGTTGTAACATGTGACCAGATTAACTTCCTTTTAAGGCTGAATAATCTTTGTACTTTTGTATCACATTTTTTTATCCCTTTAGCAGTTCATAAGACACTTGGATTGTTTCTGCCTATTGTCTATTGTGAGTAGTGCTGCTGTGAACATGGGTTTGTAAATATCTTTGAGACAGTGCCTTCAGTTCCTTTGGATATATACTCAGAAGTGGGATTGCCAGATCATGTGGTAGTTCTATTTTTAGTTTTCTGAGGAACCTCTCTCCTGTTTTCCACAGTGGTTGTACCATTTTATATTCCCACCAACACGACACAAGGGTCCCAGTTTCTCCACATCTTCGCCGACATTTGTTATTTTCTCTCTCTTTTTTTTTTTTGATTTTGATAACGGCCATCCTGATGAGTGTGAGGTGATGTCTCATTGTAGGTTTTTTTTTTTTTTTTTTTTTTTTTGGCGGTACATGGGCCTCTCCCATTGCGGAGCACAGGCTCTGGACGCGCAGGCGCAGTGGCCATGGCTCACGGGCCCAGCCGCTCCACAGCATGTGGGATCTTCCCAGACCAGGGCATGAACCTGTGTCCCCTGCATTGGCAGGCAGATTCTCAACCACTGCGCCACCAGGGAAGCCCTCATTGTAGGTTTTTAAAAATTGTTTTTACAGTAGGTCCTTGTTGGTTATCTATTTTATTTTATTAATTGATTTTTAAAATATTTATTTGGCTTCACTGGGTCCTAGTTGCAGCACGTGGGATCTTTTAGTTGTGGCTTGTGAACTCTTAGTTGCAGCATGTGGGATCTAGTTCCCTGACCAGGGATCGAACCTGGGCCCCCTGCATTGGGAACACAGAGTCTTAACCACTGGACCACCAGGGAAGTCCCTCATTGTAGTTCTGATTTGCATTTTTCTAATGATTAGTGATGTTGAGCATCTTTTCATGTGCTTATTGGCCATTTGTATATGTTTGGAGAAATGGCTCTGCAGGTTCTTTGCCCATTTGATAATTGGTTAATTGGGTGTTTTGTTTTGTTTTTGAGTTTGAGTTCTTTATCTATTACGGATATTAATCCCATATCAGATATGTGATTTGCAAATATTTTCTGCCATTCTGTGGGTTGCCTCTTTACTGTTTTTTTTTTTTTAAATTGGGGGATAATTGCTTTACAATGTTGTGTTAGTTTCTGCTGTACAGTGAAATGAATCAGCTATATGTATACATATATCCCCTCTTTTTTGGATTTCCTTCCGGGTCACCACAGAGCATTGAGTAGAGTTCCTTGTGCTATACAGCAGGTTTCCTTTTTACTCTGTTGTTGGTGTCTTCTGATATACAGAATTTTAAAATTTTCATGAAGTCCAGTTTGTCTGTTGTTTCTTTTGTTGCTTGTGCCTTTGGTATCATATCCAGGAAATCATTGCCAAATCTACTGTTGTGCAACTTTTGCTCTGAGTTTTCTTCTAAGAGTTTTATAGTTTTAAGTCTTAAGATTTAAGTCTGATCCATTTAGAGTTGAGTTTTGTATATGTTGCTAGGTGAGAGTGTAACTTCATTCTTTTGCATGTGGATATCCAGTTTTTTGAGCAACATTTGTTGAAAAGACTATCCTTTTCCCATTGAATGGTCTTGATACCTTTGCTGAAAATCATTTGACCATGTATGTGAGAGTTTATTCCTGGGGGCACTTTGCTCTAGCTGGGACTTCCAATAATGTGTTGAATAGAAGTGGCAAGATTGGGCATTCTTGCCTTGTTCCTGGTCTTAGAGGAAAAGCTTTCAGTTTTACACGTTGAGTGTGGTGTGAGTTAGTTGTGGGCCCTCATAAATGGCCTTTATTATATTGATTAGTTTCTTTCCATTCCTGATTTGTTGATTGCTTTTTCATGAAAGGGTGTTGAGTATTGTCAGCTGCTTTTTCTGTATCAGTCAAGATAATCATGTGGTTTTGTCCTTCGTTCTGTTAATGTGAAGTATTATATTGGTTGATTTTTATGTGTTGAATCATCCGTACATTCCATGGTTAATTCCCACTTGATCGTGGTGTATACATCTTTTAATGTGTTGTGAATTCTGTGTGCTAGTATTTTGTTGAGGATGAATGAAGCCATCTTGTCCTTGGCTTTTCTGTGTTGGCAGGTTTTTGATTGCTGATTGAATCTCCTTGCTAGTTATATATTTGTTCAGATTTCTATTTTTTCATTGTTCAGTCTTGGTAGGTTGTGTCTTTCTAGGGATTTATGTATGTCTTCTTGGCTATCCAATTTGTTGGTATACAGTTGTTCATAGTATTTATTCTCTTATAATCCTTATTTCTGTGGCATTGGTAGTAATAGTCCCTCTTTCATTTCTGATTTTATTATTTGAGTCTTCTTTTTTTCCTTAGTCAGTCTGGCTAAGAAGTTGTCAATTTTGTTGATCTTCTGAAAAAAACACTTTTAGTTTCATGATTTTTTTTTCCTGTTGACTATTTCATTTATTTGTGCTCTAATCTTATTTCCTTCCTTCTGCCTACTTTAGGTTTAGTTCTTCTTTTAGTTCCTTGAGGTACAAGTTAGATTGTTTACTTGAGATCTTGCCTTTTTAAAATATATGCATTTATGGCTATAAACTTCCTTCTTAGTACTTCTTTTGCTGCGTCCATAAGTTTTTTGGCATTTTGTGTTTTCATTTGTGTACAGGTATTTTCTAATTTCCTTTGTGACTTCTTGTTTGACCCGTTGGTTTTGTGAGAGTGTAGTGTTTAATTTCCACATATTGTAAAATTTCCAGTTTTTCTTGTGCTGTTTGTTTCTAGTTTCATTCCAATGTGATTGGAAAAGATACTGTGTATTATGATTTCAGTCTTCCTTAATTTATTAAGACTTGCTTCGTGGCTAGACACGTGTTCTATCCTGAAGAATGTTGCATGTGTACTTGAGAAAATGTGTTCTGCTGTTGTTGGGTGGAGTGTTCTGTATATATATCTGTTATGTCTGATTGGTCTGTAGTATTGTTTAATTTCTGTATTTCCTTATTCTTCTGTATGGTTGTTTTGTTCATTATTGAAAGTGGGTGTTGAAGCCTCTTAATATTATTATGTTGCTGTGTATTTCTCCCTTCAGTTCTTTCAACATCTGCCTCATTAATTTAGGAGCTCTGAGGTTTGGTGCGTAAATACTTATAAATCTTCTTGGTGAATGACCCTTTTTTTAAAAAAATAAAATTTATTTATTTATTTGTTTATTTATGGCTGCATTGGGTCTTCGCTGCTTTGAGTGGGTTTTCTCTAGCTGAGGGCTTCTCATTGCAGTTGCTTCTGTTGTTGCAGAACATGGGCTCTAAGCGCGTGGACTTCAGTAGTTGTGGTATGCAGGCTTCAGTAGTTGTGGCTCATAGGCTCTAGAGCTCAGGCTCAGTAGTTGTGGCTCATGGGCTTAGTTGCTCCGCAGTATGTGGGATCTTCCCGGACCCAGGATCGAACCTGTGTCCCCTGCATTGGCAGGCAGTTTCTTAACCACTGCGTCGCCAGGGAAGCCCTGAATTGACCCTTTTATCATTATATGATGTACTTCTTTGTCTCTTGTAACTGTTTTTGACTTAAAGTCTATTTTGTCTGAAATGAATATAGCCACTCCCGTGCTCTTTTGGTTACTATTTGCATGAAATCTCTTTTTCCATCCTTTTACTTGGAATCGATATGTATCCTTACATCTAAAACGTTTCTTTGATAGACAACATGTAGTTGGAAGACCACTAATTTTTTTTTTTAATATTTACTTATTTATTTTGGCTGCACTGGGTCTTAGTTGTGCCACAAAGGGTTTTCATTGTGGCACATGGGATCTTTAGTTGTGGCATGCATGGGGGATCTATATCCCTGAGCAGGGATCAAACCCGGGCCCCCTGCATCGGGAGCGCAGAGTCTTAGCCACTGGGCCACCAGGGAAGACCCAGTCTGCTAACTTTTAATTTTAAAAAATGACTTGGGGGCTTCCCTGGTGGCGCAGTGGTTGAGAGTCCGCCTGCCGATGCAGGGGTCACGGGTTCGTGCCCCGGTCCGGGAAGATCCCACATGCCGCGGAGCAACTAAGCCCGTGAGCCATGGCCGCTGGGCCTGCGCGTCCGGAGCCTGTGCTCCGCAACGGGAGAGGCCACAGCAGTGAGAGGCCCGCATACCACAAAAAAAAAAAAAAAAAAAAAAAAATGACTTGGGTAAAGACTCTGAAACTATTTATAAAAAAGACATTTAAGCTCAGATCAGAGAGTTGCTGATGGCACCTGCTTAGTTTTGAAGCATTCATTTTAAGAATTCTCTTTCAAGTATTTGGATTATGCCACTATCCAGAGGCAACTGAGAAAACTGATCAAACATATGGGAATTATTATAAATTAATTTCCTTAGTGAAGTCTATAAACCATCAAGTAGGCAATAAAAGTAAGTTCGGGGCTTCCCTGGTGGCGCAGTGGTTGAGAGTCCGCCTGCTGATTCAGGGGACATGGGTTCGTGCCCCGGTCCAGGAAGATCCCACATGCCGCAGAGTGGCTAGGCCTGTAAGCCACGGCCGCTGAGCCTGTGCGTCCGCAGCCTGTGCTCCGCAACGGAGAGGCCACAACAGTGAGAGGCCCGCATACCGCAAAAAAAAAAAAAAAAAAAAAAAAAAAAAAAAAAAAAAAAAAAAGAAAGAAAAGTAAATTCGGGGAAATGTATTTTTTAATAAGAACTTTTAATATTTAATTTTAACTTTTGGGGTTTTTTTTTAGCTGATAAAATGAGAGTGTTCTTTTTTCTCACATGTTGGGTTAGTTGTCGAAGTGCTGGTTTCTTAATGTTGTATCATTAGTGTTCTACAAATATCCTAATGAATCAAACTGTTTTCGTAAGCTAATGTGAATCATCTACTTTCAAAGGCAACACCCTGTGCTCTACACCCAGTATTATTTAGTTTCAGTGAATAGCCATTTTGAACATTCATTTTGGCATTCTTTCCTGGAGGGCTCAAAGAAGACTAACTGTGCCAAAACATTGGCTGTATTGTTATTTATTTAGGGATTTCAAATGCCAAAATGAATTTTCAAAATGCCTTTCTTTGCTTTTTATTCTTTATCCCTTAAAAAATGCCATTGAAGCAAGGTGGGTGTGCCCCATGGTATTCTACCTTTTGAGAAACACCTCTTGGAAGAGTTGATACCATAGAAATCTCTTTAATAATTGAATAGATTTTAAGTTAAGCTTGCCTTCCTATGGTCAAAAGCACATTGTTGTAATCGCTCTGTAAAAATGTTTTGTTAGTGTAGTAACTTTTAATTCTGGGGGAAAAAATCTTATGACCTTGGGTTTCCTTCAGAGGCTCTTTCACATTTGTGGTTGTGTTAGCATTCATCTTTTCTTGACTCATAACTGCCTGTTTTACTTTTAATAACCTCTTCTTTTTTTAATGGAAATTGTGTCTTTTTAAAAAGTCTCTTTGGGCTTCCCTGGTGGCGCAGTGGTCGAGAGTCCACCTGCCGATGCAGGGATCAAAGGTTCGTGCCCCGGTCTGGGAGGATACCACATGCTGCGGAGCAGCTCGGCCCGTGAGCCATGGCCGCTGAGCCTGAGTCCGGAGCCTGTGCTCCGCAACGGGAGGGGCCACAACAGTGAGAGGCCTGTGTACTGCAAAAAAAAAAACAAAAAAACAGTCTCTTTAAGGGTCTGAGAAATTCTCATTTTAAAGTCTTTTGAAAGTATAGTTTGTAATCTCATTTTTAGCAGGAGTGTTATTTGGTTTTGTCTTTTGGTGCATCCTTCTCTACCTGGTGTTTTCTTGGTTGTCTCTGCCTTGCCCCTTGTGGCTCCTTCTTTATAAGGAAGGTTTATATTGGAAGCTTTGGGTTCTGACTCTCCAGGAATATTGGGGAAAATCTCCGTAACCAGTCCCTGAACCAGCAGGTGACTTGACTGAGGTCACTTTTGTTTGATTACCTCTGATCTTTTCCATGTGCATTGCTTCAGCCTTGGGCAGTAGTCACAGCTTTTATTGCCTTCTTTCACAGATGGGAGAGCCCCGCTTCAACTCCTGATTTCACAAAATGAACCTAACTTTGTCCCCACTTTCCATGCTGTAAGATGATTTTAGTTTCTATTATTAGAGTTAATTTCTTAGGTGTCTCAAATAATAAGATTGTAAAATAGGTAACTTGCTTGTTTCTGCTTGCTTCTTTTACTGCTACAAATATAAGAGGTTAAAGAACTGCTGTGGTTTGTTGGAATATGTTGAGTCCTTACTGGGTAACCTTAAATTCCTGTTTCCTTATTTTTAAGTGAAGATAATTTGGATAGTGGTTGTGAAGCCCCAATGTTACTATATTTGTGAAAGTGCTTTATAAACAGAGAAACATAATCTAAATGTTAGACTTTATTATTGTTTAGTTATAAGGATTGTGTTATTATTCTATTTAACTCTTGATTATCAGGTTGTTCCATTGACCTGTCATGTATGGCAACAGCCATTATATCAAAATAATGGTGGAACACAGATTTCTGATACTAATGTGGTCTCTTTGGAAAAAACAGCTCAGTGGGGTTCTGGGGATGATCAGGTATGTCTTGTATAACTGGCAAACTATCTTTTGGCAAGCAGCATGAGAAATTCTGACTTAGCTATGAAGAATGGAAAGAGGTGAATTACTTTAATTTTCCATTTTTCTAATAGATCTTTGGCAGCCTTAATTGTGTAGAACAGCAGTGTACTTTTTGTTTTGGTCTCAGGACTCCTTCACATTCTTCAAAAGTATTTTAAAGAGCTTTTGTTTATAAGGGTTATCTGTATCAATATTTAGCTTGCAAAAAAATTAAAACATTAAAAAAAATTTATTGGGCTTCCCTGGTGATGCAGTGGTTGGGAGTCCGCCTACCGCTGTGGGGGGATCCTGCGTGCCGTGGGGCGGCTGGGCCCTTGAGTCATGGCCGCTAGGCCTGTGCGTCCGGTGCGTGTGCTCCGCAGCAGTGAGAGGCCCGCGTACCGCAAAGGAAAAAAAAATTATTTAGAAATAACAAACCCATTACATATTAACATAAAAATATATTTTTAAATGAAAAATGGCTATTTTCCAAAACAAAAGATAATTAGTTGAAAGGGTGGCATTGTTTTACAGTTTTGCATATCTCTTTAATGTCAGGCTTACTAGAAGACAGTTGGTGTATTAGGCAGGGTTCTCCAGAAAAATAGAACCAATAGGAAACATATACGTATGTAAATAGGTATATACAAATATATATATATATATGTAAAGTAAGGAATTGGTTCATGTGATTATGGAGGCTGAGAATCCCCAAGATCTGTAACCTGGCTATCTAGGAGAGGTGATAGTATAGTTCCAGTCTGAATCTGAAGGCCCGAGAACCCGGAGCTGACTGATGGTGTATGTTCTAGCCCAAGCCTAGAGGTCCAAGGACCAGGTGAGCTGATGGTGTAAGTTCCACTTCAGGTCCAAATCCGAAGCAGAAGACTGATGTCCCAGCTTGAAGGCCATCAGGCAGAGAGGGAATTATCTTTTGCTCAGCATTTTTTTCTATTCAGGCCTTTAATGGATTGGATGAGGCCTCCCCACCTTCAGAAGGGCAGTCTCCCTTACCTAGTGTGTGGATCAGATGTTAATCTCATCCAGACACACCCTCACAGACACACCCAGTTTAACCAAATATCTGGGCACTCTGTGGCACAGCCAAGATGACACATAAAGTTAACCATCCTAACTGAATTCTCAGATCTGCTTCTGCATTTAGTCCATTGGGATATATTGTTTTGGTTGAATTATGGGAAGAAAATCTGACCTTTCATAGATTTGTAGTTAGAAAAGGGAGGCCCACTTAACTTCCCTGAAAGGGTGTTAGTGACTCCCAGGGATCTTTGGACCACACTTTGGAACCACTGATCTAGAACATAGTAATAAACTTAGAAGAAATGGAAAAAATTGTGAGCAGATAGGATAAAGCCTCATATATGTTTTTTGGAGAAAAAAATGCATCTTTACTCATAATGATTAAATATTTAATGTTGATTATCTAATAACTTGAGTATCAGATTTCTTCTAGTACCTTCAATTTCCCCTAAATTGCATTTATTATCCATTAAATGCAAGGTATGGAGGAAGGAGATTTACTGTCGCCGACTGAAAAGGGTTAAGAGAAACCCTGACCAGAAAAGGCAAGGTACTCTGTGATCATTAAGTGGAAGGGGGATTGTTATGGGTTGAATTGTGTCTCCCAAAATGATGTGTTCAAATCCCAATCTGCAGTACCTCAGAATGTGACCTTATTTGGAAATATAGTGATGGCAGATAGAACTGTTTAAGTTAAGAAGAGATCATACTGGATTTAGGGTGGGCCCTTAATCCAATATGACTGGTGTCCTTGTAAGAGAGAGAGACACACAGGAAGAGGTCAGCCATGTGAAGACAGAGGCAGAGATGGAGTTATGCTGCCATAAGCCATTAAATGCCTGGGGCTGCAAGAAGGAGGAAGAGGTAAGAAGGATCCTTCCCTAGAGGCTTTGGATGGAGCATGGCCCTGCCAACACCTTGATTTCAGACTTCTAGGCTCCAGAACTCTGAGAGAATAAATTTCTGTTGTTTGAAGCCCTCCACTTTATGTAAGTTCATTATGGCAGCTTTAGGAAATGAATACAGAGGTATATTCCTAAATAGCTGTATATTCTCTGAGGGCATGTTTATGGTAGAGCACAGTCCAAAAATGGATATCTTCCCTTTTTTTGGTCCTTGTTTTGTAAAATATAAACCATGGATAGATCCTGTAGCTCTTCATTTCTGCCTTTATGCCTGGGTTCCTCAGAAGAATTGGAGGATTCTACCACTTCCTAATTCTCTCCCCTCTTTTCTCCTCCTGGTTATTCTGCTCATTCATCCTTGCCACTGTCATCCAAGTTAACTTTTGTTTATTCATTGAAAACTATAGCTCTTGCTACACTGTCTTCTTTTAGTTTCTTTCACTTCAGCTTACATTACCCATCCAGTGTCTGAAACTCTTGGATCTTTGATCTAATGTGCAGAGATATTTTTCTTCCACTCCTCCCAACCTTCTCCTATCCCTACTTACCCTGTGGTCACAGTCTAGACCTTATCAGCTCCAGCAACTTGAGTACAAATGTCTCATCCTTTCTTTCCTCCAGCTACTGCCCCGTTTAATATTCTGCTTCCTGTTAAGTGAAATTTTCAAGACTTTTTGGTCTCTATTTTCTGATATCCTCATTTTTTAAAAAGTCAGGTTTATTGAGGTATAATTTAAATACAGCAAAATTAACTCTTTTAGGTGTACAGTTCAATGAGCTTTGACAAATACATACACTTATATAACTGCTACACATTTGATTGCCATCACCCCCAAAAAGTTTCCTTGTGTCCCTTTGTAGTCAGTCATCTCCCCCATGCTTAGTCCCTGGCAAACCACGAATCTCATTTCTGTCTCTATAGTTTTGCCATTCAGAATTGCAGTGTGTAGATTTTTTCAAAATTTATTAATTAATTTATTTTTGGCTGCATTGGATCTTTGTTGCTGCACATGGGCTTTCTGTAGTTGCGGCAAGTGGGGGCTACTCTTCTATGCCGTGTGCGGGCATCTCCTTGCGGTGGCTTCTCGTGTTGCGGAGCACGGGCTCTAGGCGTGTGGGCTTCAGTAGTTGTGACACGCAGGCTCAGTAGTTGTGGCATGCAGGCTCAGTAGTTGTGGCTCACAGGCCCTAGAGTGCAGGCTCGGTAGTTGTGGCACATGGGCTTTGTTGCTCTGTGACATGTGGGATCTTCCCGGACCAGGGCTCAAATCTGTGCCTGCTGCAGTGGCAGGTGGATTCTTCACCACGGCGCCACCAGGGAAGTCCCACGTGTAGATTTTTGAATCTGGCTTCTTTCACTTGGCACATGCTTTTGAGGTTCATCCATGTTGTTGCATAAATCAGTAGCTCTTTAAAATTTATTTCTGAGTAGTATTCCCCTTATGTACAGGTTTTTAGGTAGACAGCTGCTTTCATTTTTCTTGGGTAAATACCTAGGAATGGGATTGCTGGCTGATACGATAACTGTACGTTTAACATTATAAGAAAGTGCCAAACTGTTTTCCAAAGCTCCTGTACCATTTTGCTTTCCCCACAATGTATAGGAGTTCTAGTTGCTTTGCATCCTTGCCAGCTCTTGGTATTGTCAGTTTTTTTATGTTTTTGTTTTAAAATTTTTAGTCATTCTAGGTATGTTGTGGTGTCTCATTGTGGTTTTAATATGCATTTTCCTAATGATAAAGTGCATCTTTTTGTGTGCTTATTTGCCATCCATGTTTCTTATTTAGTGAAGGGGTTGGTTTAAATCTCTTCCCCATTTTTTGTGGGTGATTTGTTCCATTTGTTGAGTTTTGAGAGTTCTTTATATATTCTAGATGTAAGTCCTTTATGTGTTTTGCAAATATTTTCTCCCAGTCTATGGTTTTTCTTTGAATTGTCCTATTTGTTTTTTGAAGAGTAGAAGTTTTAATTTTGATGCAGTTGAAGTTGGTTTACTGATTTTTTCTTTTATGGTTTTTACTTTTTATGTCTAACCTGGTAAATTTTGACCTAATCCTAGATCACAAAGACTTTCTCCTATATTTTTTTCTAGAACAGGGTTTCTCAGCTTTGGTGCTTTTGCTATATGGGCTAGATAATTCTTTATTTTACAGGACTGTCCTGTGTATTGTAAGATATTTAGCAGCATCCTTGGCCTCTTCCCACTAGATATCAGTAATACTGCCCTATGTTGGTAAATGTCAAAAATGTCTCCAAACATTGCCAAATGTATCACGGTTGAGGGGAGAAGAGGGTGTCAAAATCTTGCCCAGTTGAGAACGAGTTTTTGAAGTTTTATAGTTTTAAGTTTATCTAAATCTGTTTTGAGTTGGTTTTTTTTTTTTTTTTTTCCCGGTACATGGGCTTCTCACTGTTGTGGCCTCTCCCGTTGCAGAGCAAAGGCTGCAGAGCAGAGGCTCCAGACGCACAGGCTCAGTGGCCGTGGCTCACGGGCCCAGCCAGTCTGCGGCATGTGGGATCTTCCCAGATAGGGGCACGAACCTGTGTCCCCTGCATCGGCAGGCGGGCTCTCAACCACTGCGGCACCAGGGAAGCCCTTGAGTTGGTTTTTTTTTTTTTTTTTTTTTTTTTTTTGTGAGTTGGTTTTTGATTATGGTGTAAAGTAGGAGTCCAGCTTCATTTTCTTACATACGAATATCTAATTGTTATTCCAACACCATTTGCTGAAAATACTCCCTTTTCCCTTGGCATCTTTGTGTGGGTCTATTTCTGGACTCTGTGTTCCATTGATTTATATCTCTATCATCATGCTAATACTGTGCTCTTAATTACTGTAGTGTCTTGAAATCAGATAGTGTGAGTTCTCCTACTTTGTTTTTCTTTTTAAAAATGGTTTTGTTTATGCTAGATTCTTTGAATTTCCATGTAAATTTTAGAATCAGTTTGTCAATTTCTATTTAAAACATCTGCTGGAATTTTGATTAAAATTGCCTTGAGTCTATAAATCAATTTGAAGGGAATTGACATCTTAACAATATTGAGTTCTCTAATCCATAGACACAACAGTTCTTACAGTTTTATTTAGATCGCTAATTTCTTCATCAGTGTTTTGTTGCCTTCAGTGTACCAACCTTAATACATGTTTGTATTAGACTTACTGAAATGTTAAAAAAATTTCAATTCCTACTGTTCATCACAATTATATAGGAATATAATTGACTTTCTATATTGACCTTGTATCCTATGACCTTGCTAATCTCATTTACTATTTCTAGTATAGTTCTTTTGTAGATTCTTTAGGACTTTTTAATGTATAGACAGTCATATCCATTGTACTTCTTTTTGCTTTTTCCTTTTTGATATATATGCCTTATCTACTGCCTAGGATCTACTTATTCTTCTACTTGATCTTCTTGTGTTCTAACCTCACTTCTGTGAAAGCAAGTGTCACCGACAAATTTGTGTAGCTGAATACAGTAAGCACTTTTCTGTCCTCATCTTAGATGCAATAAATAGCATTTCATATTCTTAACCAATGCTTAACTTCTTGAAATTATTTCCTTTCTTGGCTTCTCCTGGTTTTCTTTCTACTCTGCTGGCTATTCTTTCTTAGTTTCCTTTGCTGCTTTATCGTCCCCTGTTAAATCTTAAAATCGGAGGTTGCAAGCTGTGGACCTGCATATGGCTCAAATGTGGTTTGCAGAAAAAAAAGTTGGTGGGCACAGTGTTTTAAAAATTTTTAAACAGAATACTTTAAAGTGTGCATGCAGTGCACAGTTGGCCACAGGTCCCATTACTCTGTAATATCAGGCAGGTTTACTCATGTCTTTTACCTCCCTGTACCTATACACATTTGAGTTTTTAACTTCTGCTTGAAATGTTGGAATGTTTTGGTTCTCATCTAGATCGAGGGCTTTAAATGTGCCTGTGTACTTAAAAATCCCAAGTTGGTATCTCCAACCTTTACTTCTCCCTCAAAATTTGTTTTTATTTATTCTGTTGTTTATTTGTCATCCCTCTTCACATCTGTCTAAAAATATTTAGAGATTTGAGGCCCTTTTTATATTGGTTAAAAAGGTATAACACTCAGGATCATAGCAACAAAATAAGCAGAAAGAAAAGTATGGTCAACAGATTTTTAAAAATTTTGTTTTATGAGGGGAAATTATAAGAGCATGTTTACATGGAGAGAGGAATGATTCAGTAGAAAGTGAAAATGCATGAAGGAAAATGGGAGAATCACATATAGGAAAGAAATCATTGAAAAAAAAATGGAATGAGATGGGAAGGTCTTTGATAGGTAGTAAGACTTTTTTTAAATCACAAGATGAAAATCTGGGTTAGGTAATGGTGTAGTAGATCTTGTGCTAGGAAGATAAGGAAGGTCCATCTCCTGTTTCTCACTTACTAAAGTAGGAAATGAGGTCATCAGTTGAAAAATGAGGAAGGAGGGTTCAGTAGTTCTGAGGAGAGAAAGTATAAAGTAATCGTCTTATCCAATCAACTTACCCAGAAAATAGAGTAGAATTTCCAGGCAGGGCTGAGTGCCCTTGAGGTTTAATGTCATCAGTCTAAAGGAAAGCCAGTGTAGGTGTGTGCTTCCTTCAGCAGTGTGCTGCTGCTTGGATTAAGACAAGCAGAAGGTCCAACCAGAGCTGAGCTTTGCCAGGCAAATAGGATAGTGGGGGAAAAGGGTAAGAGAGAAGAGGTGTTTGCAAGGTAGTGATTATAAGGATGATTATGAACGCTCAGAGTGGTAAAGAGGGCAATACAGGTAAGAAAGGAATTATGAAAAGTGTAAGTGTGACAGGATAGTTGTCTTCATAAGGTTACAAAATTATTGCAGTTGAGGAGCTAGAGTTAAGTAAGTGATCTGTGGAGGTCCAAGGATGGGCAGGAGAACTCATGGATACATCTCTCATCTGTAGTGAGGTATAAACTATGGGATGAGGCTCAAACCCTGGTCAAAGGGGCTAAGAGATGAGTTGGGGACCCGAGATTTTGCTGTATTGAGAGTCACAAGATGACTGGAATTCCCTTGCTTTAAAACCCATTCATTTGGCCCGCTATCCCCTATTGAATAGAGGGCTCTCAAAAGAAAAAAATTATCATTCTCATATTCCTTTTATTTTCAAGTATTAAAAATATAAAAAGCATGTTTCCAGTAGCAATGTTCGATGTTAAGGATTTGACTAATTTATCTGACATAGATGGGATGGATATATTTTGGAAGGTCAAAGGTCTGTAATCCCATAAGCCATAGATGAGTAGTGTTAATATTTTAGAATATTCAGGCCAATATTTTTCTCTGTATCTATTTATATAACTGATATTAGGTAGTGGATAGTTGTGTATCTTTTTTTTTTTTAACTTGCTGTAAGAGCGTTTGGTTGGTGAATTTTAAATACTGGAAATAATCCTTTAAAGAAAGGAGTCTTGTTGAAATTGTGAAATCTTTCTAAATTGTAATACAACATATTTTTATGGGTGGGTCATTTGGGAATGAAAAAAATATATATTCTCAAAAAATTTGAGTTGGTTAAGGAAGAAGAGTAATAGACTACAAAATAATGAAAATCAGTACATTATATATCTAAGCATGTTGATTGCCATCAATATAATGTCTCATCTTTTTACTTAAACAAATAAATGTAAATCAAATTAACTCATTATTTAACCAAAAATTTTATGTAAATAATGATTAACTGCAAGTAGAGGAAACATGGCAAAGAGAAAACCAGAAATAATTAAGTTAGAAAATAGAATTGTTAAATTCAAGACAAAATATATATATTCCTAGTAAATCCAGTCAAGAAAAAGAAAAAAACCTAAATGAAATAGACTTAATACAAACCTATCAAAGCTTATATAGAGTTAGATTAGAAGTAGGAAGAAATCAAGAATGTTATAATAGTACCAGCTATGAAAAAGGTTTCTGGATCTAATGGATTCACTGACGAAATCTTTTACATTTTTAAGGAAAATCAGATTTCCTTTTATTAAAAAAATATAGAACAAGGTTAGAAAACAAAAGAAGCATTCTAAAACACTGATTAATCTTATGAGTGAAAATGTTAAAGACTGTGCTAGCAAATATGATTAAGGTCTAATTACCACTACCAAGTAAGACATGTGAAGTTGTTGCAATATGAAGAAATTTATTGCTGTATTTTATCAGATGTAATTGGGGTAAAAATGATGCTATAATGTAGTTTGATCAAATTTAGTGCTCATTCCTAAGCAAATTAATTTAAAATGAAAATAAAAGAATACTTTAATAGCATGATCGGACAAATATTCTTAATTATTAACTAATATCAAATTTTAAAAGAAAATGTGTTTAAAAACTGCTTACCAATAGTATTTAATTCAACTTTATTTCAACATTGCTACCTAGTGTGGGCTGTGTATTGGTGCCAGGCCATGAATTGCTTGTTACTGTCAAGAGATAAGTACAAGAATTAAGAAGAAGTGTTTAGAAACTTTTATAACAATCTGATGTTTTTTAGAACTAGAAATCAGATACTTATACTTGTGTTTTGTACTTTGGGCTTATATATCTTTTCAATTTCATTTTGCTAGTTATTTTTAGTAGTTTTTTGTTTGTTTGCGGGCCTCTCACTGTTGTGGCCTCTCCCATTGCAGAGCACAGGCTCCGGACGCGCAGGCTCAGCGGCCATGGCTCACGGGCCCAGCCGCCCCGCGGCATGTGGGATCTTCCGGGACCGGGGCACGAACCCGTGTCCCCTGCATCGGCAGGCGGACTCTCAACCACTGCGCCACTAGGGAAGCCCCTACTAGTTTTAAAAATTAGTTTATTATTTTTCTTTACTTGTTACCTGTTAATTTTTATTAGTATTTTCATAAAATGTCAGTCTGTAATGAATTGGAAGTAGGAAAAACTGATCCTTCCTATAGGTACTTTGAGAAACATTTTTCTGAATCATGCCACTGATATAAGAGTAAATATTTGAAAGAGACAAATGAACCACTCACTACGCATGAACCACATGATGTTTTGCACCGCCAAGTCCCTTAGAAACTAGTATAGCAAGTAAGAATTCAGTAAAGTGGTCACATGTAGAGAATATCGTAGCTTTAGGTTTGGATTTTTTTTTTCAGTTGTATTTTTATCAAATTGTAGATTACATCATGAAGAACCAAATTTATTGTTTTAATGATGAGAAGTAACTATTAAAGAATAGCAGAAATGCCAGTGATTCAACATGTTAAAAGATGGGTAATAATGGGAAAAGATCCAAAATGTTATTAATATTGTGAACAACACAGAAAGAACAGCTTTACTTTTTACAAATTTTGATGGGAATGTTGTGAAATAGGAAACTGTATGCTACGTGAATGCACGTTTTAATCTAAATGTTAATATGTATGGTAACTCAGTTAATGATTTAGCATATTTTCCTTCAAAATTATTGTTTTAGAGAACAGAATCTTGGCATTATCTTTCTCAAGAAATGGACTCTTCCCACACCTTGGATACAACCCAGACCAGGTTTAATGTGAGAGAGAAAGGGACTGAAGTGACAGACTTCCCCTCTCTGGAGGAAGGTATATTGACCCAATCAGAAAATCAAGTAAAGGAGTCGAACAGAGACCTCTTATGTTCTCCATTGATAGGTAATGCCTCTTTATTTTTGACTAGTAGTAATACCTCACAATTGTAAAATACTTACGGGGGACTGCAAATCTTGCGTCTACATCCTTTCTTGAGCTGAGGGGCGCTGTGGAACTGTACGCAAAGGTAGTAGCTTATTTCTGGTTTTCCACACTGGCCAGCGGGTCTAGTTATATTTAAACGTGCAGTTGCTCCTCATTTTATCTCCCCCTGTTGCTCTCAGCAGGCAAAAAGGTGGTAACTTCCTCTAGTGGGCATGCCTCCTTAGTCCTGAATTTGTGGAGTTTTTCTTGAGGTAAACCATATATTATCCTTTGACTACTTCTCTCAGCAGTGGAGGCTCCATGATGTATAAAAAACAACAAAAAACAAATGTTCATGCTTAAGCTCATTAGATTCTTAAAATTAGTTAAGACATATATTATTATCCTAAGTTTTCAGACCCAAACATTGAGATAAAGAGGTTAAATGACTTGTCTGAGGTAGAGCTTCCTGCTTTCCTCTGTTTAATATGGAACTGATTTGTTAGCTCTTTACAAAAGATGAACTTTAAGTACTTTTCAAATCATCAAGGTAGGAGGTAGAATTGTAGTATCACTACTTTGGATTGTTGCCCATATATAAGAATGCTTAGCCAATATGGTAATTTCTATTTTTTCATGCCTAAATCATAATTCAGACAAATATTCTTTGTTTTTTCCTTCCATTTTCTTCAGATTTTTATTTTCAGAAATTGAAGACAATGCGACAACCACCTATTTTACAAGTAACTTTTGTCAAGGGAGTGGGATTCAACCATGGAGTTGCCTTATCAGAGTTTTGTAGAGGAGCAAGAATTAGGAGTTAACTCAACAAGTTCCTTTCAAATACAAGCAAATACTATCCAAGTAAAAATACTAGTGCCAATATATTCAGTGATGTAGGTCATCAAAGTCAATTTTAGTTTTATATTTTAAGAAAGATGTTAACATTAGAGTTCCCTTGTGGGAGGAGATTACTATGATAGTAGATGAAAGGGAAGACTTTACTATGATCAGGTATCTGAAGGGCTGTCATGCTAAAGAGGAAGCAACGTATTTTTCATTTATTTAACAAATATCTAAGTGGCTATTGTGTGTTGGACACTAGGGATATATAGATGAAAGCTACTTCCTTTTTTGGGAAGACAATACAGTAAAAGGAAAATAATAGTACCATGGGATGAGTTGGATAGTGGTCTAGAGCAGGAGTCTGCAAACTACTGGCCATAGGCTAAGGCCTGATTTTGTGAGCTAGCAAAGGTTTTAGGAGTTTTAAAGGATTGTAAAAACAAAAGAAGTATAGGGGATAGAGATATACCGTGTGTGATGAACAAAGCCTAAAATACTTACTAGCTGACCTTTTATAGAAAATGTTTGCTAATTCCTAGTCTAGAGGTTAAAATGAGACTACGTAGCTTATAGGGAGGCTGTTTTCAACTTGATACAAGGAAGAACTTTCTAATAGAGCCATTTAATAATGGAAAGGCTATATAACAAAAAAAATTGAGCATTATGTCATAGCAAAATGTCAAGCAAAGTTCTCTAATAGCATAGTTTCAGCATTGGGTTGGAGATTGTGCTACATGGCTTCTAAAGTATTTTCTAACGTAAACTTTTATAACTCCAGCTTCTCATTTACTATAGATAAAGTAGAACATTTTAATTATTACATCAGATCCCAGGATCTGATGGCCAGAGGAACTTTCATCATTGCTTTTTTGTTATGCTTGAATCCAGTCATTGTAGGGAGTATCTCACCAATGGCAAATGTCATGATGATGACTGGTGCCAGAACAGTTAGGTATTTCAAAAAAGAGTGATCCAGGCCATCAGCAGTTGCCCAAATGTGAGGAAATGTGGGGTCTTTGTTTAAAAATCTTCATGATTTTTAGAGGGATATGGGACTTCCCTGGTGGTGCAGTGGTTAAGAATCTGCCTGCCAACTCAGGGGGCATGGGTTCGATCCCTGGTCTGGGAAGATCCCACGTACCACGGAGCAACTAAGCCTGTGCGCCACAACTGCTGAAGCCCGCGCACCTAGAGCCTGTGCTCTGCAACAAGAGAATCCATCACAATGAGAAGCCTGTGCACCACAAAGAAGACCCAATGCAGCCAAAAAAAAAAAAAGACTTCTGTTATGAAGGTTTAAGACTGAGTCTGTAGCCAAAGAGGAACCATACCGATTAGTCCTTGGTGGTAAAGGTTATTGTTATCTTTCAGTTTCTTATTTTTAATTAATCCATTCAGTAAATAAATAATTGTCTTTTGAGTGCCTACTAAGTGTAGCTGGTACTTTGCTAGGTACTGAGGGTACAGCTGTGAATAATGCAGACACGGAGTTGATAATCTAGGTGGGAAGCAGAGAGACCAAAGATTAAAACAAGAGTGTGACATTTATGATAGGGAAGGTATGCAGTATTATTATAGGTATTCTGCAATCAAGAAAGTATACGGTAGCAACAGTATTACCTTCATATTGAAAGAACAATTCAGTTTTAGCAAAACATCACCAATCTCATTAAATTAATATAAAATAGAATGCTGTTGGTTTTATAGTTTTGTTTCAATTAATATTTAATTTTTTGTTTTATAGTTGTAGAAATACTATAAGGAATAAGGAGTTTATACCTAGTTGTACATATTTAAGTACATTATAATAAACCTTATTTAAGGTGGCGTTCAGGAATTCAGAAGAATTTTTTTTTCCTTTAAATTAGAAGTTCTCAAACTTCTTGTTCACAGGATTTCCTTGACACACTTTAAAATTACTGAGAGGGCTTCCCTGGTGGCGCAGTGGTTGAGACTCCGCCTGCCAATGCAGGGGACACGGGTTCGTGCCCCGCCCCTGGAAGATCCCACATGCCGCGGAGCGGCTAGGCCTGTGAGCCATGGCCGCTGAGCCTGCACGTCCGGAGCCTGTGCTCCGCAACGGGAGAGGCCACAACAGTGAGAGCCCCGCGTACCGCAAAAAAAAAAAGAAATTACCGAGAGCTTTTGGTGATGTGGATTATTGATATTTTCCCATATTAGAAATTATTAAAATTGAGAAATTTAAAAAATATTTATCAGCTCATTAAAAAGTAACAACTCCATTGCATGTTAACATAAGTTATCTAGTTATTTACAAAAATAACTATTTTCCAAACCAAAAATGTTTAGAAGACCAGCGTTGTTTTACTTAAGAAAGAAAAAACTGTAATGTCTGACCTAATAGAAGACAGGTGAGTTCTGATAATCTGCTTCTGCATTCAGGATGTTGCTTTATCATAGGTAATATAGCTTCTGGAAAATTCCAGTGTATCCTTATGAGAGAATGAGAGTGAATAAGGCAAATGATATGTTAATATTTCTTTGAATATAATTTTGATCCCAGGCATCTTCTGAGAGTGTCTTAGTGATGCCTGGGAGCCTGTGGACCACACTTTGATGTAAGATAGGAAGAAACACTCATAATGGTTAGGAGCACTTGCTAAAAAGTAGATTGTTTAGGTTCAGATTGCACTCTGGCACTTAAGCTATTTGAATGTGGACAAATTACTTAGTATTCTTTAAGATTTATGATCATGTTTCCTCATCTATAAGATGGGTATAAAAATACCTATACTTCAAGGTAGTTATGAGGATTAAATACAATATTGTATGTTAAGTGCCTGGATCTTGTCAGGCTATTAATAAATGGTATTTGCTGCTGCTGCTGTTATATTATCATACTAATGCTTGTAGAAACTTCCAGATGGCAGCATATTTAGGTTCTTTAAAATACTGTATAAGCTAAACAATTAATTTTCAGCATTCCCAACATCTTTATATTTGAAACTTTGCAGTCATACAAGACAATTTCGCTTCTCCTGATTTGCCTTTGCTGACATGTTTGACAAAAGATCAAGAGTTTGGGCCTGATTCCTTGTTTCACCAAAGTGAACTAGATTTTGCACCTCTGAGGTAGGATGATTTATTTTTCTGTTTGCATGTAGCCTTTCTACTCCTTCTTTTCTTCTAAGTTGTTACTAATATTAATGACTTCAGGTGAGACTGGGTTGGGAGCTAGATATTCTCAGTACACACTCTGAAGATAACAAGGCCCTAAATTAAGGCATGGTACATGTTAATTTGGCATAGTAATATGTGTAAAAATGAGCCAGGGGACTTCAGTTTCTTTAAAAATAATTTCTAATGTATTCTAGTATATTAGGCATATTTTAATTTAGAAGGCACACTAATTTTCTTCCTTATAAATCTCCCCTTTTGCTGCCCATCAACCCACACCTTCTGTAGAAAGCATTCATTTCATGGTCACTAGCTTGTTTGGCACTGTCATTTTTGTCAGCCAATATTTAATGAACCTAGCTATCTCTCCTTCGTAGGAGGTGTGATTATGAACTGACACGATTTTTCTAATAGACACGTCGAAAGTAACAGCTCCAAATTAATGCCCTTTAGTCATAATGAGAGACAAATCTGGAATTCTCCAAAGCATATTTGGAATTATCCAAGAATATGTTTTCTTCTTTTAGAAATAAAAAAGATGCCTTAAATTAAAAAGTATAAATGTTTACAGAGTAAAAACCTCTGCCCTGTGCTATGTATTACTTTAAAATTACTTTTATGAAAAGTGTTCTGTACACAGTGGTCAACCAATGATTAGGTTACTGTTTTGTTTGGTGAGTAGCTCACTTAATTGGTTTTCAAGAGCATAATAAATGAGTAGTAGAAGAATTAATGCAGGTTAAATGAATATTAAATTATGGTAGGTGATAAATTACACATTTTAAATAGTAAAGTTTGAAATTTTCATTTAAAGAATCACTTTTGGGGGCAATATTGTTTTGAGGGAAGCCTGAGAAAATATCAGAGTCATAGGATGGTAGTTTTCCTTCTGTTTTAAAAATATTTGCTTTGTTCAATCATTAGCCACCCCAAAGGAATTTGAAATTAAGACTTTGTTTTTCAATATACTTTCAAATAACCTCAATTTCAGTGACATATCAGTTTTGTATTTTTACATGTTAGTATTTTAAAAAATAAATGTTTTTAATGTGTTATTTATTTATTTTTAACTGTATATTTTCAGGGGAATTCCTGGTAAGTCTGAAGACACTGAATGTTTTTCTCGACCGTCGGAAGTTAGTGAAGCTTTATTCCAGGCAGCCTCAGAAGTAGCTTCAAACTTAATGAACAGTTGCTTTAGTGTATCTCAGCACCCACTTATAGGTAGTACAGCTGTTGAGTCTCAGCACTCTTTATTAACTCTTGAACAAGGGACTAAAGAAGAGACTGTTTCACCTGATACTCTTGAGGATCTGAAAACCCCCAAAGACTCTGATAGTTGTGATGCTCTTTATTCATATATGTCATGGAAGACACAAGAAGTTATACAGGAGCCAGAAACCAATTTAGCTGATAAAGATCAAGTTTCTTTTTCAACTGCATCTGATACAAGTGATGAATACATAACTCCTAAAGGAAGTGACAGTTTTGATGCTTTTTGTTCATATGTGCAATATGGGAAACAGGAAGCTTTACAACAGTTAGAAAAATATTTAACCAGTAAGGACCGTCATTCATATTCAGATTCATCTGACACAATTGATAAAAATAAAATTCCTAAGGAAAGTGACAATTTTAGTGCCCCTTTTTCAGATATGCCATGGAGCAAACAGGGAGCTTCACACCATCCAGAAATATGTCTAATCAGTAAGGACTGTGTTTCTTTTCCACATGAAGTTGCTCCTCGTTTTTATAGTAAAATGCCACATTGTTTTTTGCATTGTTTGTTGGAAAGAAGAGGAAGAGAGGTTCCCTTGACAGCTGATAGTCATTATTTTGAGTGTGTTTATTTAAGGGTTCCTGCTCAGAATGAGATGCAACAAAAGATGGATTCTTTGGAGGGTTATAAAAGAAATGAAGAAGATCTGGGGAAAGAATTATCTCAATGTTTTGAACTAAAGGAGAATAGAAATACTTTAGTATTTTCAGAGGTGCATCCCAGATCTTCAGAAATACAATATATTGAGAATGTTGTAGTTGCTAATAATTCTGTAGAAGTGTCAGAAGCACGTATACTCTCCAGGGGGCAGGATATCTCTAAGATGGAGGTTTTTGGTGGTCCTCTTCAGACTATTAAATCCAACTCAGATGAGACATCAGAACAGCTGTGTTTTCAAGAAGAAAGAAACCAAAAGCCACCTTCTACTTTTGGTGGGAAAAATGTTGATGCTACTGAAAATGTAGCCTTTGAGGCAGTTATTGCCTCTATTGAACCTTCTGAGAAAGAGAGTACAGTAAATGAAATCCAAACTGACATCAATAAGTTTTTAACAAATGACAGCCAAGAAAGTGAACCAAAAAATCCAAATCTTTCCCTATTAAATTATGATGAAAACTTTTTCTTTGATAAACTTAATCACCCACACTATCAGTCTATTCCTGGGGTGTTTGAATCAGCAGCTTCAAAACCATTGTTGTATAAAAAAGATGATGGTGATAGCTCCCTGTACTGGCATCCTAATTTAAAATCACTCCCCAGTGCTCCTCAGGAAATATTCATTAACCCACTTTCTCTTAGTCCAGAGCTTAAGTCGTCATCTTCTTTAAGTGAAAAATCTCTCAGACAGGCTGTTGGTCTTGGCAAAACACAGTCAGCTTTATTTCAGTATGATACAGACAATGAGCCATTTCTTCCCATTGGGAAGATAAAGTCTGTTTCTGCTCTTGACCTTGCAGAGAAGTTAGGATCTTCAAACATTATTTATCCAATGCAAGTATGGACTTCAAATTCTTTGGTTTTACAAGATTTAAAGCAGCACACCTTTGAAGAAGTTGCAGATTCCTCAAACTGTATTTTGGGTAAGAATGGAAACTCTAGTAACCTCATTGAAGGTCCATCTGCAGCTGTAGGAAGCAGCTTTTCAGCAAACTTGGTGGCATGTGATGCAGAGTCACAAGGTGCTTTGCCAGTGATCAGTGATGCATCATTAATTGCAGTTGGCCAAGAGACATTGTTGAAAGCTGATATAGACCAAGGTGAAATTCCTCGGCCTGTGGGAGCCAAGTCCAGTTTTACTGTCTATACAATTATGCAAAATGACTCCTATTTTGTAGAGGGCCTGCAGGGGAAGGCTGAATCTGACATCTGTACTCTGGATGATGATACTGAATGCTGTAGCCTAGATGAAAATGATGTTGTATGCAGGAAAAGAGTTGTTGAACTACAAAGAGAGGTGAGACAATAAAATGATTGTTGGGGAGAGACATGGTCTTTCCAGTATTGTTTCAGGAAATGGTATTGTTATTTGTTTTTACTTTTACTCTTTACTGTTTCCCAGATACGTGACCAAGGTGACTTGACTGGTGAGTGCATTAAGCTAGCAGGTTTAGAAAATTTGCTTGATGATCTAGAGATTTGTGACAGCTCCCTGCACTGGCAGTCTACTGTACGGCTACCATCTAAGGAAGAGAGCAGTTTTGAAGAGCCTGTAAGTTTTTCTTTTTGACATTTCTTATGCGGTAGGGAAAGAAATATTTTAGTTGAAAAATGGGGATGAAAGTAAAGGGCCGTTTATATCCTCTAATACCAAATTGTGATGTGTAACCTGGTTTTCATCTGATATCCAGGAATATACTGCATTAATTTATTAGAGGTTGGCATAAAAGAAATATTTGTGCTTCGTAGACCATGAGACTTAGTGACTTCTGTGGTGTTTTGGAAAAGGCGATCCTTTGGAGCTTGCAGACCTTTCATCTTGAGGCATCTTAACTCTTCCAAATTGTGCCAGCAAGAAACTTTGGGATGGTGTTAAGATTAGACTCATTCATGGAGATATTCAGTTGTGCTTTTTTTCCCCCTCTGGCCTTCAATGTACAGGCCTTGGTATATAGGCCCTGACATATTCAAGTATTTGTTTAGAAACCCCTGAAAGATTTTAACTTAAGAGGTATCTTGAAGTCACAATTTTCTTTCATATAGGCTTCATTTACCTGGATCCTTGGATCTTTTGGCTTTGATGTTTCTCTGGTCCCATTGCCCATCCGGTTTTGTCTGATACTGTCAGCTCCAATCGGGGTCCCACTTCTTGATAATATATCCTTACATTCTGTTAGTCATTAAAGACAGTTAGGTCATATATGTGGTGTACTTAATGTTACTTTCCTTTTCCTATTTTCCCATGTATAAGATTAGTATGTCATTGGAAAGCTGCTAGTTTGAGTTGCAATTATATTTAAAAATATTTATTTATTTATTTATTTCGCTACGCCGGGTCTTAGTTGCGGCATGTGGGACCTAGTTCCCTGACCAGGGTCAAACCCTTGTCCCCTGTATTGAGAGCATAGAGTTTCAACCACTGGACAACCAGGGAAGTCCCTGCAATTATATTTTCACCTTTAGGTTCAGGTAGTTGAAAAGAGAAACTGAACAAAGATATTGTGATGAATTTTTCCTTTTATTTACAATTTATTGAATTTATTTAAAAATTTTAATATAGAGAACTGTTAGGTTAGTTTTATTTTCTTCAACATTCTAGACATTGTTTAATTCTAATTTTCAATTTAATAACGATGGGGATGAAAATGATAGCTAACATGCTGTGCTCAAATAATATGCTAAGAGATTTACTTACATGCCTCAATTCATTTAGGCCTTTGGTCAATCCTACCAGGGAGGATTGTTGGGGATTATTATCATCCCCATTTTACGATTGATATTTAGAGGGTTAAGGAACTTGCAAGTAGGGGAACTAGTATTTGAAACTAACCTTGTCAATATACTTAACCACTATACCATAAACTGTTCTTCAGTGAAACCAAAGCCAAGATTTTGCATCATTTTGGCAAGAGTGAGGGTCAAAGTTATTTTTAATAAGAATGAGAAACAAAATATCAATTTTAATTGATATTTAATTTTAGAGTTTCTTTTTTCCTTTTTCTTCCAGTTTTATTGAGATACAATTGACATACAACACAGTATAATTTTAAGGGATGCAGCGTAATGACTTGACTTACATACATCATGAAATGATGACCACAATAAAGTTAGTGAACATCCATCATCTCATATGGATACAAAATTAAAGAAATAGAAAAAAAAATTTTTCCTGGTGATGAAAACTCTTAGGATTTACTTTTAACAACTTTCATATATAACATATAGCAGTGTTAATATATTTAAACTGAGAGTTTCTAATTCTTTTGATAGTGCTACTTTTGTAATTTATGTCAACTTTTCATGTAGATAAAATATATTTAAAGACATGAAGATGTTATATTCAGTTAACAGTGATGTGCTGAGATTAACTCTGACACAATTTCAAATTTTATTTGCCCTTAACTGTAGGTTTTTAGTCCAGGGAGGATGTTGTTCTCTATATTGTCTTTCACTCTTAGCTCTCTTCTATGGTCTGGGAGTTACGTAATGCTAATATGAGGGAAACAATGAACCAGACATGGTGGTAACCTTCGTGCATGGCCCAGCTTGCTCTTAGGGGGTTTGCCTACTCTTTGGTTTCTTCCTTATTCTCATCTGTGTCTCAGAAGAGGCATTCATACTTCTTTGCTTCACTTTGATACATATCCATCATTCTCTAAATGATTATTTGGGTATCCACTTATGTATGATGTAGGTTGGGGCTATGAAGAGACTGTGGAGAATTGGAGTCAAAACCCTGTTCAGTTACTTTGTTAGCCTTGTGCCTTGGGCAAATGATTTTGGAGGATCGCTCTCCTTCTTTGTCTATATAAAGAATAGGAACAATAATAATCAACCTCAAATGTTGTTATGTTAAATGGGGTGTAAGGTATGTAGCACTTAAATGGTTAGTGCCTGGCTGTTAGTTCCCTTTACTGAAACTAGACCATTAGACTCTTACCAGGGCTTTCCTACTCTAATTCGTTATTCTGTTCCTTCTCTCTCCTTGTTCCTGGCAGCAGCATATTACATTCTTTGAGCCTCTATAATAAAATACTGTTTTAGAATCCCTTATTTTGGCCACGTAACTCTTAAATATTGTTTAAGGTTGACTCATTAGATTTCTTCCGTGTTTGTTTTGTTGGTCCCCCTTCCATCCCAAAGAATATGTTTCCTCTCAAGGTTTAAATGCTTTTCTCTGTGTGGATGGTTTTCATCTCTATTTTAAAACCCTAGTATTATTTCTTCTAGGTAGACCCATATTCTATCTTGCATGAAATTTTCCTGTGAATAGTCCCAACATCTCAAATTCACCTTGCTTAGATCAGAATAACTCATTTTTTCCCTAAAATCAGAGTGACTTACAGATTTTCTCAGTTCTTATAGAGGTGTTAGCATTTCTTGGTTTCTTCATTGTCTTTGATTCTGTCTTCATTATTGATAAAAACTAGGAGATAAACCAATCTTAATTTTTTTTCCCCTCCTGACTCCTTTAATTTTTAGTGATAAACATCTCTTGATCTCTTAAATAAATACATCTCATCTTTTTCATTCTGCATTTTCTTTTTTATTAACTGCTCTAATAATCTATATATTTCGAAGCTTTGAAATGTTATCGAAGTGAAGATTGGAATGGAAATTTTTTCCCCTACATTTGGAAGCTTTAGGGGAAAACTTCTATTAAACACAGTGCATGCATGAGCACACTCAAGTATTTATCTATCATATATGTGATACATACAGTTGACTGTGAACAATGTGGGAATTAGGGACACTGACCCTCTGCGAAGTTGAAAATCCACAGTTGGCCCCCTGTATCCCCGATTCCACCATGTTCATGGTTCTTCCACATCCACAGATTCAGCCAATCTTGGATCGTGTGTAGTACTATAGTATTTACTATTGAAAAAAAAAAATCCATGTATAAGTGAACCAGTGCAGTTCAAACCCATGCTGTTAATGAGCTGCATGTCTCCTTAGCCAGTAGGATAATTGAAAACTAAGAACTTTGTGCTATGTTTAGAGCAGGGTTCCTCTACATTATTGCTTTGGGATTGGATAATTCTTTGTTGTGGGGGGCTGTTCTGTGTATTTTAGGATGTGTTAGCAACATCCCTGGCCTCTACTTACTAGATGTCAGTAACATTACCCTCACTAAAGTTATGACAGCGAAAAATGTCTCCAGGTATTGCCACATGTTCCTTGGTGGGGGGAGGTGGGGGAGTGCAAAATTTTCCCCATTTGAGAACCATGGGTCTAGAGAAACTATATGGGCGGTAGCAGTAGAATTATTTATTTCCACATTCTGCCAGCTTCTTAAGAATGTTTGTTACTACACACTGAAAAACCTTCATAAAAGAGGATAGAAAAATTCAGGCTTATGTACATTTTTAGACTCCCTCCTGAGAGGGCAGCACTGGAATAACTTTTTAGGAAAATAAAAGTGTTATGTTGGGCTTCCCTGGTGGTGCAGTGGTTGAGAGTCCGCCTGCCAATGCAGGGGACACGGGTTCGTGCCCCGGTCCAGGAAGATCCCACATGCTGTGGAGTGGCTGGGTCTGTGAGCCATGGCCACTGAGCCTGCGCATCCGGAGCCTATGCTCCACAACGGAAGAGGCCACAACAGTGAGAGGCTCGCGTACTGAAAAAAAGTTTAAAAAGTGGTATGTTGTTTTCATATGAGAGCATGCTGTGAATTTGGTGAAAAGTTGTGTAATGTTTATGTACCAACATCAGTACTAATAGTTTCTAATTTCTTTTTTCTTTTAAAGATTTTTTTTTGATATGGACCATTTTTTAAGTCTGTTGAATTTGTATTACTTCTGTTTTATGTTTTGTTTTTTTTTGGCTATGAGCCTTGTGGGATCTTAGCTTCCCAACCAGGGATCGAACCCACACCCGCTGCATTGGAAGGCGAAGTCTTAACCACTGGACCACCAGGGAAGTCCCCTCTGATTTCTTGTTTTACAAGGACTTGCTGGAATGTCATGAAAGTTCAGGAACTTCTTTTTCAGCATTTAACCTTTACTTCATCAGTTTATATTTCCCACTACTTTTGTTTCAAAAAATTTGAGAACTTAATGTTTTTTGGTAACTGATCACAGATACAGTTCTTTGATGAGTTTATTTTTCTTCTAAACATTTGTGGATTTCTTGAAAATATTTCTGTTCTCTTTTCCCTCCTTTCCTCTTTCCTTTCCCTAACATACCTCTCCTTCTTAAAAAAAAAGTCCTTGAGCTTGTCAAGAATATTACCATAGTTCAGATCATACTATTGTTAAGTAGCAAACTTCTGAGTAATAGAACACTTCTAGGTCTCCTATCTGTAATATTCTATACAGGTAGACTTCCAAACCCTCAAATAATTTGTAGAGCCTTCCTGGACTTAACCAAACAAGATATGACCTATATATGAATTCAGGAGGGTTGAGAATATGATCTTGAGGAACTGGTATAACTGCTTAGCATTCATTTTCATAAAAATGAGGTTATTTTTTAGTAGATGAAGTCTAAAATTAATCTTATTTTCTTCATTCTTTCTCTCTTTTCATAGGTATGTCCTTCTAATATGGACATTAATCAATCTTTTTCATCTGTATTGCCTCCATTTGTTCCTCATGAGCCAACTAGAGAGTTGGAGTATCACTCTTCAGATCTCAGAATGTTGAGGGTATCTCCTGACACTGTGCCAGGGACTCTCAAACATTCAACAGGTATGTAGAGAAGGAGATATTAAGTGTCCTTATGACTAGCTTGTTAAAAATATCTTGCTGTGCCTAATTTTTTACTTTTGAACTCCTGCAATAATGTTAACTTTGGATTAGGTGTATTTATAAATCCTTAGATCTTTTATTAGATGAACCATGTGATTTTCATTGCATTCTTCATGACAGTGTTTAGAACTGAATTACATGGAGGAGTCTGATATTAGAGTCAGTTTGTTTCTATATTCCTTTCTGTGACTTGGGAAGGGAAAAGGGAGTTAAATGAGCATAAGAACAGATACAAGTTTACAGAGAGGAAACTGAGAGATTAGTTTTGAGGTAGAAAGTAAGATTGACTGCTGAGGGAGGTTGAGAGTTGTGGAGGTGGGTTAAGGGATTTCAGGAGAGTGGCTTGGTGAAGGCTTAGAATTTATGTTGAAGTGAATAGGGGATGGAGCTGACCAAGGATAAGCAGATGGATTGGCAGGTAGTTCTGAGAAGTCAGCCGAGGTTGGAGATGCCTATCCTGGACATTTTCATGTGAGTGAAATCATACAATATGAGGTCTTTTGTGGCTGGCTTCTTTTACTGAGTACATTTTCAAGATTTATCCATGTTATAGTGTATATTGGTACTCATTCCTTTTTATTGCCAAATAATAGTCCATAGTATGGATATGTCACATATTGTTTACCTATTCATCAGTTGATGGACACTTGGGTTGTTTTCCATTTTTTGACTCTTATGAATAATGCTGTTATGAACATTCATGTACAGGTTTGTGTATTTGTTATTTTTATTTCTCTTTGGTTTATATCTAGGAGTGGGCATTTCTCGTTCGTGGTAAAAGTGTTTAACATTTTGAATAACTGCTAAACTTTTCCAAAGAATATGCACCATGTTACATTCCCACCAGCATTATGAGGGTTCCAGTTTCTCCACACCCTCAACAACAGTTGTTTTTCTGTCTTTTTGGTTATAGACATTCTGGTGGCTGTGAAGTGGTATCTTGTGGTTTTGGTTTACGTTTCCCTAAATGTTACGTTATTGGTTTGAGATTTTTCTTTTTAATGTATTTACATTGATAGATTTCTAAACACTGCTTTAGCTGTGTGCCTTAAGTTTTGGTTTGTTGTGTTTTTGTTTTAATTCATCTAAACTATTTCCTAATATACTTTATAGGATTTTTGTGCTTTTAAATTTTACTGAGGCATGTTTTATGTCCTACCATAATGTTTATCCTGTAGAATGTATGGTTTGCGCTTGAGAAGAATGTGCATTCTGCTATTGTTAGGTGCTGTGTTCTATACATGTCTCTTAGTTCTAGTGGGTTTATAGTGTTCAAGTCTTCTGATCCTTGTTGATCTTCTGCTAGTTTTCTCCATTTTTGAAAGTAGGGTATTGAAGTCTCCAATTATTATTGTTTGTCTGTTTTTCCCTTTTCTGTCAGAATTGTTTCATATATTTTGAGACTTTGATATTAAGTGCATTTATGTTTTTTTTTTTAACATCTTTATTGGAGTATAATTGTTTTACAATAGTGTGTTAGTTTTTCCTTTACAACAAACTGAATCAGTTATACATATACATATGTTCTCATATCTCTTCCCTCTTGCATCACCCTCTCTCCTACCCTCCCTATCCCACCCCTCTAGGTGGTCACAAAGCACAGAGGTGATCTCCCTGTGCTATGCGGCAGCTTCCCACTAGCTATCTAATTTACATTTGATAGTGTATATATGTCCCTGCCACTCTCTCACTTCGTCACAGCCCACCCTTCCCCTTCCCCCTATCCCCATGCTTGAGTAAGTCTGTGTTTTATTCCCGTCCTACCACTAATCTCTTCATGACATTTTTTTCCTTTAGAGTCCATATATATGTGTTAGCATACGGTATTTATTTTTCTCCTTCTGACTTACTTCACTCTGTATGACAGACTCCAGGTCCATCCACCTCATTATAAATAACTCAGTTTCATTTCTTTTTATGGCTGAGTAATATTCCATTGCATATATGTGCCACATCTTCTTTATCCATTCATCTGTTCATGGACACTTAGGTTGCTTCCATGTCCTGGCTATTGTAAATAGAGCTGCAATGAACATTTTGGTACATGAGTCTTTCTGAATTATGGTTTTCTCAGGGTATATGCCCAGTAGTGGGATTGCGGGGTCGTATGGTAGTTCTATTTGTAGTTTTTTAAGGAACCTCCATACTGTTCTCCATAGTGGCTGTATCAATTTACATTCCCACCAGCAGTGCAAGAGGGTTCCCTTTTCTCCACACCCTCTCCAGCGTTTATTGTTTCTAGAGTTTTTGATGATGGCCAATCTGACCGGTGTGAGATGATATCTCATTGTAGTTTTGATTTGCATTTCTCTAATGATTAATGAGGTTGAGCATTCTTTCATGTGTTTGTTAGCAATCTGTATATCTTCTTTGGAGAAATGTCTATTTAGTTCTTCTGCCCATTTTTGGATTGGGTTGTTTGTTTTTTTGTTATTGAGCTGCATGAGTTGCTTATAAATTTTGGAAATTAATCCTTTGTCAGTTGCTTCATTTGCAAATATTTTCACCCATTCTGAGGGTTGTCTTTTGGTCTTGTTTATGGTATCCTTTGCTGTGCAAAAGCTTTTAAGTTTCATTAGGTCCCATTTGTTTATTTGTGTTTTTATTTCCATTTCTCTAGGAGATGGGTCAAAAAGGATCTTGGTGTGATTTATGTCGTATAGTGTTCTGCCTATGTTTTCCTCTAAGAGTTTGATAGTGTCTGGCCTTACATTTAGGTCTTTAACCCATTTTGAGTTTATATTTGTGTGTGGTGTTAGGGATTGTTCTAATTTCATACTTTTACATGTAGCTGTCCAGTTTTCCCAGCACCACTTATTGAAGAGGCTGTCTTTTCTCCACTGTATATCCTTCCCTCCTTTATCAAAGGTAAGGTGACCATATGTGTGTGGGTTTATCTCTGGGATCTCTATCCTGTTCCATTGATCTATATTTCTGTTTTTGTGCCAGTACCATATTGTCTTGATTACTGTAGCCTTGTAGTAGAGTCTGAAGTCAGGGAGCCTAATTCCTCCAGCTCCATTCCTCGTTCTCAAGATTGCTTTGGCTATTCGGGGTCTTTTGTGTTTCCATACAAATTGTGAAATTTTTTGTTCTAGTTCTGTAAAAAATGCCATGGGTAATTTGATAGGGATTGCATTGAATCGGTAGATTGCTTTGGGTAGTATAGTCATTTTCACAATGTTGATTCTTCCAATCCAAGAACATGGTATATTTCTCCACCTATTTGTATCATCTTTAATTTCTTTCATCAGTGTCTTATAGTTTTCTGCATACAAGTCTTTTGTCTCCTTAGGTAGGTTTATTCCTAGATATTTTATTCTTTTTGTTGCAATGGTAAATGGGAGTGTTTTCTTAATTTCCCTCTCAGATTTTTCATCATTAGTGTATAAGAATGCCAGAGATTTCTGTGCATTAATTTTGTATCCTGCAACTTTACCAAATTCATTGATTAGCTCTAGTAGTTTTCTGGTAGCATCCTTAGGATTCTCTATGTATAGTATCATGTCATCTGCAAACAGTGACAGCTTTACTTCTTCTTTTCCTATTTGGATTCCGTTTATTTCTTTTTCTTCTCTGATTGCTGTGGCTAGAACTTCCAAAACTATGTTGAGTAAGAGTGGTGAGAGTGGGCAACCTTGTCTTGTTCCTGATCTTAGTGGAAATGGTTTCAGTTTTTCACCATTGAGAACGATGCTAGCTGTGGGTTTGTCATATATGGCCTTTATTATGTTGAGGAAAGTTCCCTGTATGCCTACTTTCTGCAAGGTTTTTATCATAAATGAGTGTTGAATTTTGTCAAAAGCTTTCTCTGCATCTGTTGAGATGATCATATGGTTTTTCTCCTTCAGTTTGTTGATATGGTGTATCACGTTGATTGATTTGCGTATATTGAAGAATCCTTGCATTCCTGGGATAAACCCCACTTGGTCATGGTGTATGATCCTTTTAATGTGCTGTTGGATTCTGTTTGCTAATATTTTGTTGAGGATTTTTGCATCTATGTTCATCAGTGATATTGGCCTGTAGTTTTCTTTCTTTGTGACGTCTTTGTCTGGTTTTGGTATCAGGGTGATGGTGGCCTCATAGAATGAGTTTGGGAGTGTTCCTCCCTCTGCTATCTGTTGGAAGAGTTTGAGAAGGATAGGTGTTAGCTCTTCTCTAAATGTTTGATAGAATTCGCCTGTGAAGCCATCTGGTCCTGGGCTTTTGTTTGCTGGAAGATTTTTAATCACAGTTTCAATTTCAGTGCTTGTGATTGGTCTGTTCATATTTTCTCTTTCTTCCTGGTTCAGTCTCGGCAGGTTGTGCATTTCTAAGAATTTGTCCATTTCTTCCAGGTTGTCCATTTTATTGGCATAGAGTTGCTTGTAGTAATCTCTAATAATCTTTTGTATTTCTGCAGTGTCAGTTGTTACATCTCCTTTTTCATTTCTAATTCTATTGATTTGAGTCTTCTCCCTTTTATTCTTGATGAGTCTGGCTAATGGTTTATCAATTTTATTTATCTTCTCAAAGAACCAGCTTTTAGTTTTATTGATCTTTGCTATTGTTTCCTTCACTTCTTTTTCATTTATTTCTGATCTGATCTTTATGATTTCTTTCCTTCTGCTAAATTTGGGGTTTTTTTGTTCTTCTTTCTCTAATTGCTTTAAGTGCAAAGTTAGGTTGTTTATTCGAGATGTTTCCTGTTTCTTAAGGTATGATTGTATTGCTATAAACTTGCCTCTTAGAACTGCTTTTGCTGTATCCCATAGGTTTTGGGTCGTTGTGTCTCCATTGTCATTTGTTTCTAAGTATTTTTTGATTTCCTCTTTGATTTCTTCAGTGATCACTTCGTTATTAAGTAGTGTATTGTTTAGCCTCCATGTGTTTGTATTTTTTACAGATCTTTTCCTGTAATTGATATCTAGTCTCATAGCGTTGTGGTCGGAAAAGATACTTGATACGATTTCAATTTTCTTAAATTTGCCAAGGCTAGATTTGTGACCCAATCTATGATCTATCCTGGAGAATGTTCCATGAGCACTTGAGAAAAATGTGTATTCTGTTGTTTTTGGATGGAATGTCCTATAAATATCAATTAAGTCCATCTTGTGTAATGTATCATTTAAAGCTTGTGTTTCCTTATTTATTTTCATTTTGGATGATCTGTCCATTGGTGAAAGTGGGGTGTTAAAGTCCCCCATTATAATTGTGTTGCTGTCGATTTCCCCTTTTAAGGCTGTTAGTATTTGCCTTATGTATTGAGGTGCTCCTATGTTGGGTGCATAAATATTTACAATTGTTATATCTTCTTCATGGATCGATCCCTTGATCATTATGTAGTGTCCTTTTTGTCTCTTGTAATAGTCTTTATTTTAAAGTCTATTTTGTCTGATATGAGAATTGCTACTCCAGCTTTCTTCTGATTTCCATTTGCATGGAATATCTTTTTCCATCCCCTTACTTTCAGTCTGTATGTGTCCCTAGGTCTGAAGTGGGTCTGTTGTAGACAGCATATATATGGGTCTTGTTTTTGTATCCATTCAGCCAGTCTGTGTCTTTTGGTGGGAGCATTTAATCCATTTTCATTTAAAGTAATTATCGATATGTATGTTCCTATTACCATTTACTTAATTGTTTCGGGTTGTTCTTGTAGGTCTTTTCCTTCTCTTGTGTTTCTTGCCTAGAGAAGTTCCTTTAGGATTTTTTGTAGAGCTGGTTTGGTGGTGCTAAACTCCCTCAGCTTTTGCTTGTCTGTAAAGGTTTTAATTTCTCCATCAAATCTGAATGAGATCCTTGCTGGGTAGAGTAGTCTTGGTTGTAGGTTTTTTTCCTTCATCACTTTAAATATGTCCTGCCACTCCCTTCTGGCTTGTAGAGTTTCTGCTGAAAGATCAGATGTTAGCCTTATGGGGATTCCCTTGTGTGTTATTTGTTGTTTTTCCCTTGCTGCTTTTAATATGTTTTCTTTGTATTTAATTTTTGACAGTTTGATTATTATGTGTCGTGGCGTGTTTCTCTTTGGGTTTATCCTGTATGGAACTCTCTGTGCTTCCTGGACTTGATTGACTATTTCCTTTCCTATATTAGGGAAGTTTTCAACTATAATCTCTTCAAATATTTTCTCAGTGCCTTTCTTTTTCTCTTCTTCTTCTGGGACCCCTATAATTCGAATGTTGGTGCGTTTAATGTTGTCCCAGAGGTCTCTGAGACTGTCCTCAGTTCTTTTCATTCTTTTTTCTTTCTTCTGCTCTGCAGTAGTTATTTCCACTATTTTATCTTCCAGGTCACTTATCCGTCCTTCTGCCTCAGTTATTCTGCTATTGATCCCATCTAGAGTATTTTTCATTTCATTTATTGTGTTGCTCATCGTTTCTTGCTTCCTCTTTATTTCTTCTAGGTCCCTGTTAACTGTTTCTTGCAAATTGTCTATTCTATTTCCAAGATTTTGCATCATCTTCACCATCATTATTCTAAATTCTCTTTCAGGTAGATTGGCTATTACCTCTTCATCTGTTAGGTCTGGTGTGTTTTTATCTTGCTCCTTCATCTGTTGTGTGTTTTTCTGTCTTCTCATTTCGCTTATCTTACTGTGTTTGGGGTCTCCCTTTTGCAGGCTGCAGGTTCGTAGTTCTATCTATTTTTGGTGGCTGTCCCCAGTGGCTAAGGTTGGTTCAGTGGGTTGAGTAGATTCCCTGGTTGGGGGGACTAGTGCCTCTGTTCTGGTGGATGAGGCTGGATCTTGTCTTTCTGGTGGGCAGGTCCTTGTCTGGTGGTGTGTTTGGGGATGTTGGTAACCTTATTATGATTTTAGGCAGCCTCTCTGCTAATGGATGGGGCTGTAGACCTGTCTTGCTCTTTGTTGGGGATAGGGTGTCCAGCACTGTTCTTTGCTGGTCCTTGAGTGAAGCTGGGTCTTGGTGTTGAGATGGAGATCTCTGGGAGATTTTCGCTGTCTGATATTACGTGGAGGTGGGAGGTCTCTTGTGGACTAGTGTCTTGGGGTTGGTTCTCCCACCTCAGGGACCCCGCCCTGGTGCCTGGCTGGGGCGCCAAGAACCTTTAATCCACATGGCTCAAAATAAAAGGTAGAAAAAATAGAAAGGAAAGAAAAGGAAGGAAGGAGGGAGGGAGGGAAGGAAGGAAGAAAGGAAAGAAGAAATGAAGGAAGGAAGCAAGAAAGGAAGGAAGGAAGGTGCAGAGGAAGAAAGGGAGGAAGGAAGAGACGAAGGGAGGAAAGAAGGGGGGAAGGAAGGAAGAAAGGAGGGAAGGAGAGAAGAAAGGAAGGAAGAAAGAAAGGGAGAAAACAGAGTAGTATAAAGTATAGTTATTAAAATAAAAAGTAATTATTAAGAAGAAAAATTTCCTTTAAAAAAAAAAAAACAAACAGAAAAATGGGTCGGTCTAACCCTAGGACAAATGGTGAAAGCAAAGCTATACAGACAAAATCTCACACAGCAGCACACACATACACACTCACAAAAAGAAAAAAAAAAAAGGGGAAAATAATAGTATATCTTGCTCCCAAAGTCCACCTCCTCAACTTGGGATGATTCGTTGTCTATTCAGGTTTTCAACAGATGCAGGGCACTTAAAGTTGATTGTGGAGCTTTAATCCGCCGCTTCTGAGGCTGCTGGGAGAGACCTCCCCCTCTCCTCTCTGTTCGCACAGCTCCTGGGGTTCAGCTTTGGACTTGGTCCCGCCTCTGCGTGTAGGTTGTCCAAGGGCGACTGCCCTTCGCTCAGACAGGATGATGTTAAAGGAGCAGTTGATTCCGGGGCTCCAGCTCACTCAGGCTGGGGGGAGGGAGTGGCACGGGGGCGGGGCGAGTCCGCGGCGGCAGAGGCCGACGTGACGCTGCACAGGCCCAAGGCGCGCCGTGCGTTCTCCCGGGGAAGCTGTCCCTGGATCCCGGGACCCCGGCAGTGGCGGGCTGCACGGGCTCCCGGGAGGGCCGGTGTGGAGAGTGACCTGTGCTCACACACAGGCCTCTTGGTGGTGGCAGCAGCAACCTTAGCGTCCGACACCCGTCTCTACTGTCTGTGCCGACAGCCGCGGCTCGCGCGCGCCCGTTTCTGGAGTTCCTCTACGCGGTGCTCTTAATCCCCTCACCTCACACCCGAGGAAGCAAAGAGGCAAGAAAAAGTCTCTTGTCTCTTCGGCAGCTCCGCACCCACTTCAGGGGCTCCTTTAAGCGGCGCACTTAATCCCCTCTCCTCGCGCCCAGTCAGCAAAGAGGGAGGAAAAGGTCTCTTGCCTCTTCGGCAGCTCCAGACTTCTCCCGAACTCCCTCCCGGCCAGCCGGCCAGCCGTGGCGCACTAGCCCCCTTCAAGCTGTTTTCACTCTGCCAACTCCAGACCTTTCCCTGGGATCTGACAAGCCCGAGCCTCAGCTCCCGGCCCCGCCCGCCCCGGCGGGTGAGCAGACAAGCCTCTCGGGCTGGTGAGTGCCGGTCGGCACCGATCCTCTGCGGGAATCTCTCCGCTTTGCCCTCCGCACCCCTGTGGCTGAGCTGTCCTCCGCGGCTCTGGAGCGTCCCCCTCCGGCACCCGCAGTCTCCGCCCGCGAAGGGGCTTCTAGTGTGTGGGAGTCTTTCCTCCTTCACGGCTCCCTCCCACTGGCGTAGGTCCCGTCCCTATTCTTTTGTCCCTGTTTATTCTTTTTTCTTTTGCCCTACCCAGATATGTGGGGAGTTTCTTGCCTTTTTGGAGGTCTGAGGTCTTCTGCCAGCGTTCGGTGGGTGTTCTATAGGAGAAGTTCCACGTGTAGATGTATATCTGATGTCTCTGTGAGGAGGAAGGAGATCTCCGCGTCTTACTCTTCCGCCATCTTTTTTTGAATCCATTTATGTTTATAATGTTATACATTCCTGATGAATTGACCTTTTTGCTGTTGTCCCTCTTTAATCTAGTAACATAATTTTTTGTTTTAAAGTCTATTTTTTCTTATGTCTCTGTGCACTTTCCAGTTCTTATGGTTGCTGCTTGAATGTATCTTTTTTCATCCCTTTAGTTTCAACCTATTTATGTTTTTGAAGCTGAAGTGTATCTCTTATAAATAGCTTATAGTTGTATCTTTTTCATTTCTTAATTCCAGACTGACAGTCTTTGCCTTTGATGTGATTGTTTAATCCATTCACATTTAATGTAATTATTGATAACATTGAATTTACACTTCCTTGTTTACTTTTTCTTTTCCATATGCCTCATGACTCTTGTTCTTCTGTTCATCCTTTACTACTTTTTATTGCATTAAGTGAATATTTTCCAGTATTTTAATTTCTTTAATAATTTTCTAGCTAATTTTTATTTTTTAAAAAATTAATTTATTTTATTTTTGGCTGCATTGGGTCTTTGTTGCTGCATGTGGGCTTTCCCTAGTTGCGGTGAGCGGGGACTACTCTTTGTTGTGGTGTGTGGGCTTCTCATTGCAGTGGCTTCTCTTGTTGTGGAGCATGGGCTCTAGGTGCACGGGCTTCAGTAGTTGTGGCATGTGGGCTTCAGGAGTTGTGGCTGGCAGGCTCATTAGTTGTGGCACACGGGCTTAGTTTCTCTGCAGCATGTGGTATCTTCCTGGACCAGGGCTCGAACCCATGTCCCCTGCATTGGCAGGCGGATTCTTAACCACTGCGCCACCAGGGAAGTCCTAGCTGATTTTTAGTTATATTATTAGTGGTTGCTCTAGGGCTTATAAAATTTATCTTAACTTACCAAAATATACTCCCAGTTTATACTAACTAAATTCTAGTGTCATACAGAGATGTTTCTTCTATATAGATCTATTCCCTCTTCTTTATATTTGCTATTATTATAATACATAATACACCTATATGTTACAAACCCAAGACTAGATTGTTACATTGTCATAATTATTCTATAATTTTATGTATTTTAAAGAAGCTCAGAGAAGTAGAGAGAGCAAATAGTTATATTTATAGAGCTTGTTACATTAATATTTGAATTTATTCTTATTTCTTATTCTCTTTCTTATTCTCTTTATTTGTTCCTGTGGATTTGTTATCACCCAGTGTCATTTCCTTGCTGTACTCTAACTTTGCTCCCATGTACTTCCTTTTGATGTTATTGTTGAATATGTTACATTTCTTTATGTTATAGCCCCAATAATACAATTACTTATGTGTTGTTTTATGAAAGCTTGCTTTTAAAATCTGTTAGAAGAAAGGAAAATATGCAAGTGTCCTGTCTTTTTGATTACCTAACATAATCATCTTTACTAGCACTATTTGTTTTGTTCTGTAAATTCGAATTACTGTTTGGTGTCACTTACTTTCAGCCTGAAGAACTTCCTTTAGTATTTTTTGTAAGATGGGCCTGCCACCAACAAATTCTCTCAGTTTTTGTATATCTGGGAATGTTTTTATTTTATCTTTTTGAAAGATAGTTTTGCTGGGTTTTGAATTCTTGGTTAAAATTTTTTTTTTTTTTCCAGCACTTTGAATATGTCTTTCCACTGTATTCTGCCTTTATTGTTTCTGATGAGAAATCAGCTATTCTTATTAGTGTTCCATTGTATGTGATTGTTTTTTTCTTGCTGCTTTCAGGATATTCTCTTCGTCTTTCAGCATTTTGATTTTGATTATGATGTGTTGGTATGGATCTCTGTGTTTATCATTGAGTTCATTGGGATTCTCAGATGTGTAGGATAATGCTTTTCATCAAATTTGGGAATTTTCGGCCATTATTTTTTCCTGCTCTTTTCTGTCTCAGATAGCCCCCATTATACATATGTCAGTACACTTAATCTTGTCGAATAGCTCTCTGAGCCTTTGTTCATTTTTATTTATTCTTTTTTTTGGCTGTCCTTCAACTTGCATAGTCTCTGTTATCATCATATTCACTGATTCTTCTGTTTGTCCCTATTTACTGTTGAGCCTCTAGGAAATTTTTCATTTTAGTTGTACTTTTCAACCCCAGAACTTCCATTTGCTTCTTTTATAAGTTCTATTGGCTTATTTTCTATTTGATGAGATAATGCCATTACCTTCTTTTAATTTTATTTTTTAATGTTTTCTTGACATCCTTATTGAAGTATAATTGCTTTACAATGCTGTGTTAGTTTCTGCTGTATAACAAAGTGAATTAGCTATATGTGTACATATATCCCCATATCTCCTCCCTCTTGCCTCTCCCTCCCACCCTCCCTGTCCCACCCCTCTAGATGGACACAAAGCACCGAGCTGATCTCCCTGTGCTATGCGACTGCTTCCCACTAGCTATGTGTTTTACATTTGGCAGTGTATATATGTCCATGCCACTCTCACTTTGTCCCAGCTTACCCTTCCCCGTCCCCATGTCTTCAAGTCCATTCTCTACGTCTGCGTCTTTATTCCTGTCCTGCCCCAAGGTTCTTCAGAACCAATTTTTTTTTAGATTCCATATATATTTGTTAGCATACAGTATTTGTTTTCCTCTTTCTGACTTACTTCACTCTGTATGAACAGTCTCTAGGTCCATCTACCTCACTATAAATAACTCAATTTCATTTCTTTTTATGGCTCACTAGTATTCCATTGTATATATGTGCCACATCTTTATCCATTCATCTGTCGATGGACATTTAGGTTGCTTCCATGTCCTGGCTATTGTAAATAGGGCTGTAATGAACATTGTGGTACATGACTTTTGTTTTTTTTTGCATTTTTTTGCGGTACATGTGCCTCTCACTGCTGTGGCCTCTCCCTTTGTGGAGCACAGGCTCTGGGTGCGCAGGCCCAGCGGCCATGGCTCACAGCCCCGGCTGCTCCGCGGCATGTGAGATCCTCCTAGACTGGGGCATGAACCCATGTCCTGAGTCCCCTGCATTGGCAGGTGGACTCTCAACCACTGCGCCACCAGGGAAGCCCCCATGACTTTTTGAATTATGGCTTTCTCAGGGTATATGCCCAGTAGTGGGATTGCTGGGTCATATGGTAGTTCTGTTTTTAGTTTTTTAAGGAATCTCCATACTGTTCTCCATAGTGGCTGTATCAATTTACATTCCCACCAACAGTGCAAGAGGGTTCCCTTTTCTCCACACCTTCTCCAGCATTTATTGTTTCTAGATTTTTTGATGATGGCCATTCTGATCGGAGTGAGGTAATACCTCATTGTAGTTTTGATTTTCATTTCTCTAATGATTAGTGATGTTGAGCATCCTTTCATATGTTTATTAGCAATCTGTGTCTTCTTTGGAAAAATGTCTGTTTAGGTCTTCTGCCCATCTTTGGATTGGGTTGTTTGTTTTTTTGATATTGAGCTGCATGAGCTGCTTGTATATTTTGGAGTTTAATCCTTTGTCAGTTGCTTCATTTGCAAATATTTTCTCCCATTCTGAGGGTTGTCTTTTGGTCTTGTTTATGTTTTCCTTTGCTGTGCAAAAGCTTTTAAGTTTCATTAGGTCCCATTTGTTTATTTTTGCTTTTATTTCCATTTCTCTAGGAAGTGGGTCAAAATGGATCTTGCTGTGATTTATGTCAGAGTGTTCTGCATGTGTTTTCTTCTAAGAGTTTGATAGTGTCTGGCTTTACATTTAGGTCTTTAATCCATTTTGAGTTTATTTTTGTGTATGGTGTTAGGGAGAGTTCTAATTTCATTCTTTTACATGTAGCTGTCCAGTTTTCCCAGCACCACTTGTTAAAGAGGCTGTCTTTTCTCCATTGTATATTCTTGCCTCCTTTATCAAAGATAAGGTGACCATATGTGTGTGGGTTTATCTCTGGGCTTTCTATCCTGTTCCATTGATCTATATTTCTGTTTTTGTGCCAGTACCATACTGTCTTGATTACTGTAGCTTTATACTATAGTCTGAAGTCCGGGAGCCTGATTCCTCCAGCTCCGTTTTTCTTTCTCAAGATTGCTTTGGCTATTCGGGGTCTTTTGTGTTTCCATACAAATTGTGCAATATTTTTGTTCTAGTTCTGTGAAAAATGCCATTGGTAGTTTGTTAGGGATTTCATTGAAGCTTCTTTTAATTTTTAAAGCATGATTTCCTTTTCTTCTTTGAACATATTTATAATAACTGCTTAGAAGTCTTTCCTGACTAAATCCAAAATGTGGGTCTCCTTAAAGGCAGTTTCTATTGCTTGCTTGTTTTTTTCCTGTGAATGGGTCACTTTTCTTTTTCTTTTTGTGTGTCACAACTTTTTGTTATAAACTGGACATTTTAGATAATATATTGTTGCAGCTCTGGATACTGATTCCCTCTCTGGGCTGAGAATATTTGTTATTGTTTTGCTTGTCTGGTTATTTAGTGACTAGTTTGGAAGTGAAGTCTGTTTCCCCTGCAATATGCACCTTCTGAATTTCCTCACTGGAAAGCAGAGTCTTTTTTTAAAAATTGGATTTGCATTTTATTGTATTTAAAAATTTTTTATTTATTTATTTGGTTGTGCCCTGTCAGTTGCGGCAGACGGGATCCTTAGTTGTGGCATGCATGTGGGATCTAGCTCCCTGACCAGGGATTGAACCCAGGCCCCCTGCATTGGGAGCATGGTGTCTTAACCACTGCACCACCAGGGAAAATCCCCAAAGCAGAGTCTTGGGCATATGTACAGCCTCCCTGACTGTGGTCTCCATCTCTTCCCTCTTCCTGTGACTATGGCTTTAACTCAGTTCTCTTTTACTGTCTCTTTCATCTCCTTGTTGATCTTCTTGTTTGTCTTGCAATATTGGTATCAGCTGTTAGCCTCAGCTAAGCTGATTGCTGTATTGTTTTCAACAATGCCTCGAGGCATTAATAGTTCCCTAGTCGTCTGATTCAGTTACTGTAACGCCCTTTCTTAGAGGTAGTCTTTTAAGTCAGTCTTTGAGGCTTTCTTTTAAACTTCTAGCTTGTCTAGTGTATGGCTTTTTTGTATCATGTAGCTAGCAGCTTCCTCTTAATTGCTTACAACTGTGATCAGCATTGTTTTTGCTGGCGTTCTTAGGCTTGAACTTCTCCCTGTTCTATTCCAAATGAAGTCAGTCTGCTTATGGAGATGTGTGGAGCTCTCTGTTCTTATGGATTGCCTCTCCTGGGAAAAAGCTTTGTGACATTGCTCTGGGAGTTGGAACAGTGACCCACTTATATTAGAGTAACACGTCCCTTCTTTATAAGAATGGTGTTGGGTGTGGATGGTATTCTCTGGTCTTCTTGGATTGCCTCTTCTGGAGTGGAACCTCTGCCCTACGAGTTAGGTCAGGTGGGGCCGCAGCCCAGTATTCTTAGCCTGCCGTGCCTGGGGTCAGTATCTTAAAGTGGGGAACTAGGTAGAGGTGGGGCACTCTTTGTGCTCTTCTTTTGCAGCCTCTCTTCCAAGACATCCTCTCTGTTCAGCCTCTTTACCTTATGCATTATTTCTATTGATGCACTCAGTTGTACCATTTGGTTATGTCTCATTCCTCCCAGTAATACTCTGAGCTCCTGAGTGATAGTAGTTTTGTGAAAAGCCTGAAATTAGATTCAGCTGCCTTGACATCTGAAACAGTTGAAAAAATGGGAAATGAGAATGATAAATTTGAAAGACTTCAACAACCCATGATTAAATTATGCTGTAAGAATAGTTAAGCTCTCTGGGGGAGCCTGAGTATAGAGAACAGCAAAATTCCAAGGATAAAACTTTATAGGATATAGTAGGAGAAAGGGGAGCCAATAGAGAATACAGAAGAGGAACAGATATTTTGTTTAATTTATTAATCAGATTTAGTTTTTACTCTTTCAGTTTTCATTCTCATTTCTTATTGCCTTTGTCACATCACACTGGATTTGGTTGCATACACGTTTAAGATTGCTATATCTTCTTCGTGGATTTATCCTTTTATTATGTGGTAAGGCTCTTTGTTTTGAGTAATTATTTTTATTCTGGAGATTACTTTACCTGCTATTTTAGCCATTACTGCTTTTAACAAATTGTACAGTATTTCTTTTTCTGTCTTTTTACTTCAACCTTCTTATGTCATTGTGTTTGAAGGGATTTTCTTCAAACACAATGGGCGTATAGTTGTGTTTTTTTTAAACACTGTGTTAATGTCTGTATTTTAGTTGGTGTACTAGACTATTTGCCTTAAAACCATTATTGATATACTGGGCTTAAAGTTTGCCATTGTATTTGTTTTCTCTTTGTTCCTATGTTTCTCTTTTCTTGACTTACTATGGGTTACAGGAACATTTTGATCTATCTATAGTATTTTGAGTATATTGCACAGTATTGTTTCTTTAGAGGTTGCTTTAGGTGTTACAATATACATACATAATTTATAACTGTTTACTGGTATCAACTTTCACCTCTGAGAGTGAAGTAGAATTAGTTCCCTTTACCCGTCCCACTTTAAAAATAATAATTGTTTTAATATTTTATTTACATATATTGAGTATCACAGCAAATAGTGTTAGACTATTTGCTTCAGTCATCAAATATGATTTAAGAAACTCATAAAGAGACTGAAAGTCTGTTATATTTCCTCTATTTTTATCCATTCTGTTGTGGTTTTTGTTTTTGTTTTTTTTAGTCTTTATGAACTTTCAGGTTTTTTCCTGCTATTTTCTTTCGGTTGGAGAATCTCTCAGCCCCTCTATGTGGGTGAGTCTATTAGTGACAAATTGGTTTCTTTACCTGAAAATGTCTTTATTCTTCATCCATTCTTGAAGGATAATTGAGCCAGACATAGAATTAATGGTTTATGGTTTTTTTCTTTCAGCACTTGCAAAATGGCATAACACTTCCTACTGGCTTCCATGTTTTCAGATGTGAAATCTACTATCATTCAAAATGGTTTTCTCCTATGTTTTCTGAAATTTAATTGTGTTGTGTCTTGGTGTGGATATCTTTGAGTTTTGTATTTAGGATTCACTTAGCTTCTTGAACTTGTAGATATATGTCTCACCAAATTTGGGAAGTTTCCCATTATTTCTGTGAATAATGTTTTTTAACACATCCCTCCCCACCCCCACCCCCCTTCTCCTCTGCTTATGGCATTCTGTTGATATGAATGTTAGAGCTTTTGTTATAGCCCAAGAGCCCCATCTTTTAAAAATTGATTTTCTTTCTGTTGTTCAGACTTATTAATTGTATTGATACGTCCTCAAGTTCACTTATTCTATCTTCTGTCATTTCCATTCTGTCATTGAGCCTCTCAAATGAGGTTATTTGTTACTGTATTTTTTTCAATTTCCATTTGTCCTTTTTTATAACTTACATTTCTTTGCTGAGATTTTATCTTCATTTTCTTCAAGAGATTCTTAATTGCTTGCTCAAGCGTATAAGATGGTTGCTTTTAAATCCTTGTCAGATAATTCCATCATCTGTTTCACCTTGATGTTGGAATCATCTGATTATCTTTCTCATTCAAGCTGTGATGTTCCTGGTTCTTGATATTGTGAATGATTTTTAATTGTGTTTTGTACATTTTGAATGTTACAGAAAGAGACTGGATCCTATTTAATCTCTTTTAGCATTCAGTTGTCCTATTTATATGTAACATATAGGTCCTGGCCTACTTGTATGGGCTGTGGTTTCAGAGACTTCAGTTTTCAGAGTTTTCACTGAATAAAGTAGACTTGCATTATAGTCTACTTTGCTCAGTGGTGCTCCTGAGGCCCATGCTTGATCTCTGCTGGTGCTGCTCATGCAGGTGGAATGCTCTTCCTTAGGCCTACTGCTCTTGAGTGGAAAGTGGGAGATAATTGGCCCGTAGGGTAGAGGATGCTTTCCTGGGCTTGCTCCCTGGGCACCTGATGCCAGTGGATCTCCCATTTGATTCTTGCTCCTGCCATCAGTGGGGGCAAAAAGTGCTTTTCTAGGCCTCCTGGTACATTTAGGTGGGGGATGTAGGAATTCTGGTCTTCTAGGATACAGACTTTTCCTGGGCTAGCTCTCTGGGCCTCTTAGTGCTGGTGGGCTTCTCTCTAAGTTTCTGCCAATACTGTTGGGGAGGAAAGCACCTACCTGGGTTGCCTTCTGTCACTGGGTTGGAAATCAGGAGATTTGGAATCAGTTGCTGGCCAGAGGGTTAGGAGATTCCATCCAGGCCTTCTCTTCCTCCTTCCCCATCTTGGTGCACGTTCCAGGATACTAGCCTCTCGTGGGTCCATTCAGGATATATGAGAATTAAAAAGAAAATCCAGGGAACTCAGTGTTGTGTTGTTCCTCAAGTGTGGTCCCTAGCCATTTGGCCTTTCACTTTCCAACCTTACAGAGTCTTTTTATGATTTTCTGTTGAATTGTTTACAGGGAGGAGCAGAGAAAGCAGTGAGTTTATACTATTTTTGTCAGGGGACTAGAAGACAACTGGAATTTTGAATATGTGAAAACTTTGGAGGCATTGTTGTTTTGGGGCTGTTGGTAGAAATCATCAAATGAGGGAGTCATGGTGGTAAGAAGTGAAGTAAAGATCTTTCTCAGGCAATATTGAATAAGTTCAGGGTTCTCTAGCCACAGAAGGTAGGGACACCTATGCCATGAACTTTCCCTAGGTTTTCTAAAATCTGCCCCATCATGGACTAAAAATAATAGCTAATATTCATTCCTTGCTTACTTTGTTAAGCATTTCCATATATTATATTATTTTATATCTATACCTAACTTATGATGTTAGGTACTACTATTATCCTATTTGATAACTGAGCAAAATGAAGCTTAGAGAGGTTAAATTACTTGCCCCATAGCTGGTAAATTGGTGGAGTGCCAGTTGTGAACCCAGGCAATATCCTCAAGAGCCTGCATTCTTAATCTCACTACATTATTCCACCTTTTATCTTCCCTAAACCCAACTCTTTTATTCTTCTTAAACATCGGTGATAATGTATTTCTTTCTTCTTTATCAAATGTAAACTCTACTGGCTGATTAAGACCTTCTAAATTCTGTTTGTCCAGCTTTAAGTTTGTACATTTTGGTCATTCCAAGCAAACTATTTTATTGTTGTTATTTTTGTTTACTTTTCTACCTCTAAAGTCATGTTCATTCCTTACCCTGGTATTTTACTTATACATTTTCCCTTCCCTGAAATGTCAGTCCCTTTCTTCACATCCCTACATTCTGCTTATAATTTAAGGCCTAGGTCAAGCCCCATGTAACCTCACCATAAATAGCGCACCTACAGTTTATTAAAGTTCTTATGTATAAAGGACACCACATTTTATTTCTGTTCAATGCCTAACACAAATATTGGCACATAATAAAGGCATGGAAAAATCTTGATAGTTGTTTCCTAACTTAAGAGTATCAGTCAGTGGAATAGTACTGGCTGTCCTCGGCTTGTTTACAGCAGCAGGCAGAAACATGGTAGGAACAATGCTTTGTGCAAGAAAGGATCTTAAGTTCTTCTGAGGTGATATCTGCTCCCAGTGCTTCATTTACTTTCTGTGGCTGATGACTTCCAAATGTAGCACTCTATCCAGATGTCTCATACTCTAAATGTTTGTGGCTAACTACCTATAGAAAATCTTCATTTATATGTCCCATGGCACTGTAGCCCCAGAACTCCAAGGAACTGATCATCTTTTCAACGTACTCTTTCTTCTTAGTGAATGGGCATCTACCTAGTTGTCAAGCTAGAAACTTCTCTCTCTTCTTTTGCTCTCACCCCTGTCCATTTACACAGTCCTTTTGATTATGATTTTCAAACTACTATTTTTGCCTTTTTGGATTATTGCATTAGTAATAGGAAACTCATCATCTTTTCTGCCTTCCTATCTGTTCTTTGTATTAAGCCAGAATAGTCTTTTTTCATGACACACTTGAAAATATCACTTCTAGTTTGAAACCCCTGCTTTCCATTGTTACCTTCAGGATAAACCAAACTCCTTAGTATGTCATAGGAGGTCCCTGTTCACCTCTTTAGCCTCACACTTGCCTCTTTGATCATATTGAGCTACTGCAATTCATTCATTATGCTAGGTCCTCTAGTCTCCTAGATCTTACAGATGCTGTTTTCTCTGTTTGGATGACTTTCTTCCTCTACTCCTTGTGCCCCATCTTTGCCCAACTCTTCATCCTTTCATTCTCAGCTTAGATGTCTTCTAGGAAATATTTCCTGGTTTCCACCATTCACCATGCGTCCTTGAGAAAGAGTCAGTACTCCTAGTATATGTGTTCTGATGGTATTCTATAAACACTAGCATTCATCACTGCTCTGAACACATAGTATAGTAATTGCTTGTTTACTTATTTCTGTTTCCCACTAGACTTTAAACTCTTTGAGGGTACAGCTGGGGCTTTGTTAATATTTTATTTACTTCTGACCATGAGAGGTGCTTAGTAAATAGTACATATTGAAGGACTTAGTGAATTATTGAATATTAAATGAATTAGATGTCTGGGTAGACTTAAGTAAGAGATGGGAGAAATAAGGAGGTAGGCTTTGTCCCTTTTGGGGAGATCAGTTCTCAAGAAAGTGGGTCAAATGAAAATAAAAATCATATAAACAACTTTATTTCAGTTGTTATTATGAAGGCGTGTGGATTTGTGTCTTGTATTAAAAGCTTTTATTGATCTCATTAATATGGGGCCATCTCTATGACTTATATGCATATATGCCTTTTTAAATGTTGTTTGGTTGTTATTGGGGTTTGTGATCCCTGACTACAAACTTAATTGGTTTAATTATCCATTAGTTTTCTTGCCGTAATATACAATTAAAGTCACGTCTTTGGTTTAGCCTACTTCACGTTGTTTGGTATCTCTCTCGGAGATGTGACTTTGGTTTGGGGCAGGACGTTGGGAGCATTCTCTGAAAGATGGAGGGCCTGGAAGCAAGACCCAAAATACCATCTTCCGCTGCCCTCCTTTCTGTAAGGGTGCACTTACTATTTGCCAGGTATATTACATACTTATCTCATTTAACCTTCACAACCCTATGAGGGTGGTATGATGAGGGAACTGACTTTCTGGTTATTCTATTAGGAAATAGTAAACTTTGGATTTGAACCTGTGTCTGAGTGCAGGGTTCATGAACTTTACACAAGACCAGTAGTTCTTTAGCTTTTAGGAACTGCTGCCCTTTTAGGAGTGCAGAGGAGTCTATAGCCCACTTACCTTAACCAAATACCATTTTCACATAGAAAAAGAACTTAGTGATAGCAACAAAAAAGTGAGGTTATCTAATGAGCTTCTGTATGTGATTTTCATGTTACAAAACAGTGCCCTATAAACTCAGCAGTTTTCTTACATTTAAGAAAACATTTCTTACTTGATACTGTGTTGCAAGTTATTCAGGTGACATACATTTGTCAACAAGACAACACCCATAAAGTATCACACTATATAGGCACTTTGTTTTTTTAAAAAAATATTTATTTATGTATGTATGTATGTGAGTATATGTATGTATGTATGTCTGTGTCAAGTCTTAGCTGCGGCATGCAGGATCTTTCGCTGCGGCATGCAGGCTGTTCGTTGTGACACACGGGCTCTGTAGTTGTGGCGCTCGGGCTGCAGAGCACGTGAGCTCACTAGTTGTGGTGCACGGACTCAGTAGTTGTAGTGTGTGGGCTTAGTTGCCCCACGGCATGTGGGATCTTAGTTCCCCGACCAGGGATTGAACCGACGTCCCCTGCATTGGAAGACGGATTCTCAACCATTGGACCACCAGGGAAGTCCCTATAGGCACTTTGGAAGGGTTATATTTACATCTGCTTTGTCAATAATGGTATCAAGAATTTCTATTTGAACTATAATATATACAAGTATTATAGTCTAGTTTTGAGAAGACTTAGGTTAATGTTGATGCAAACATCTATCAGTTTACTCAAGGATTAACCAAATAACCCACAAAAAATTTACTTATCTAGTTATCAGTAATTACTAATTAGGAAATTGTAAAAACTGTGAAGTTACAATAGTTCATAATTAGAGAGTAAGAATAACAGCAATGAAAAAGACCAACTTAAAATATTACCAGTATCCTTTTTAAAACTGCAGGAATTTCAGTGTACTTGCTGTGCAGACAAAATAGATTCTCTTCAGGACAGCCAGACCTGTTAGTGGTGACTGAATTGGAGGTAATTCATTTGGAATGATTACTAATAAGAAGCCCTTAGTTGTATGTAAAACAAAACTGGAATTGCATCTCATTTTGTCTGTGAGAAATAAAGTACTTGCTTGTTGTTCTTATTAAATGAGGTCATAGAGGATTTCAGATTATACTTTGAGAAATAAAACTATGCTCTCTTTCTCTCCCAAAGAAACCCTCTATGTTAATAAGCATTTGGCTCCAGTGTGTAAAGAGTTCTTCAGCAAATCCTAACCAGGTTGTTAGTCTGTCTCTAAAAGGCATCAGTATAAACTTTTGGAATATTATAGTCTTTTCCGGGCAGTTCTCTTCTCCCTCATGTCCAGACTTTTCTCTTCAACTCTTACCCTAAAAATGGACTTTGAAGAATTCAGTAGATATATAGTAATATTGTAACGTTCACAGTCAGCATATTTATTCCTGTTTCAAGGGCTGAGAGAGTAGTACTCTACAACTATGCCATCCATCATCATGTATTCCTTACGTATGCAGACATATTTCAAAAATGATAGTGGATTGATGATCAACGTTGCTTCTGACAGTTTGAAGTGTATGTCCTTAAGCTTATATGGAACTGCCAGAAATTTCTTCGTGAACACCACAAGTCTCCTCCTACACTTTTTGCAGCTTAACTTGAAGTAGTTCTTTTAGTTCCCTTTACTAATCTTTTCCTTCCTGCTGAGGTCTTCTTAAGTAAGGACTCGTTATTTTGTGTAACACATCTTTCAAGGATCTGAGCTGTATATCTTTTTCAAGGAGCTGGGCTGTATATCTTAACTCCTTGGTTGTTATCTCATTTGTTCCCTTCTAGGTACTAGATGTCACTATTAATTTTTAATGATCAAAACATGTAAAAACTTTGAAAAATTAGAAAATAATTTGGAACAAGTGTTTGTTCTTTAATCTGTTTATTTTTCATTTTAAATATGTTTCCCATGTACAACATTATGTTTCAACATCTGTATGCACTACAGCATGTTCATCACCAAAAGTGTAGTTTCCCTCTCACCATATAGTTGACCCCCTTTACCCATTTCAGCCACCTCCCACCCTCCTTTCCCTCTGGTAACCACTACTCTCTTCTCTGTATCTGTGTGTTTTCTTTTAGTTTGGTTTGTTTGTTTGGGTATTTATTATTTGTTGTTTTGTTTATATGAGTTAAATCATGCAGTGTTGTCTTCTCTTTCTGACTTATTTCACTTAGCATAATACCCTCAGGGTCCATCTGTGTTGTTGCAAATGGCAAGATTTCATCTTTTTTTTAATGGCTGAGTAGTATTTCATTGTATGTACAGTTGACCCCTTGTACAGCATGGGGGTAGTCTGCATATAACTGCGGATTCAATCAACCACAGTCTGTGTCGTACTCTAGTGTTTACTGTTGAAAAATATCCACTTGTAAGTGGACCTGCAAAGTTCAGACCCACAGTGTTCAAGCGTCAGCTGTATGTACCACATCTTATTTATCCATTCATCCATCGATGGGCACTTAGGTTGTTTCCATACCTTGTCTATTGTAAATAATGCTGCAATTAAGGGTGTTATAATTAGTGTTTTTCTTTTATAATTAGTGTTTTCATATTCTTCAGATAAATACACAGAAGTGGAATAACCAGATCATATGGCAGTTCTGTGCTTTTTAAAAATATTCATTAGTCCATACCCTTGAAGGGGTCTCTTTATGTATTTCTCCTTGATCTTTCTTTTATTATTAATTAATTAATTGATTATTTATTTATTTACTTATTTATGGCTGCATTGGGTCTTAGTTGTGGCACACGGGATCTTTCATTGCAGCATGCAGGCTCTTCATTGCAGCACATGGGCTTCTCTCTAGCTGTGGCGTGTGGGCTCTGTGGTTGCAGCACATGGACTCTCTAGTTGTGGCATGTGGGCTCAGTAGTTGCAGCACATGGGCTTAGTTGCCCTGAGGCATGTGGCATCTTAGTTCCCTGCCCAGGGATCGAACCCACGTCTCCTGCATTGGAAGGCAGATTCTTAACCATGGACCACCAGGGAGGTCCCTATTCTTAATTTTTTTTTTTTTTTTTTTTTTTTTTTTGCGGTATGCGGGCCTCTCACTGCTGTGGCCTCTCCCACCGCGGAGCACAGGGTCCGGACGCGCAGGCCCAGCGGCCATGGCTCACGGGCTTAGTTGCTCCGCGGGATGTGGGATCTTCCCGGACCAGGGCACGAACCCGTGTCTCCTGCATCGGCAGGCGGATTCCCAACCACTGCGCCACCAGGGAAGCCCCCTATTCTTAATTTTTTGAAGAACCTCCATACTGTTTTCCATAGTGGCTACACCAGTTTACATTCCCACCAACAGTGCACAGGAGTCCCTTTTTTTCCACATCCTCGCCAATACTTTTTATTTCTTGTCTTTTTATTAATAGCCATTTTAACAGGTGTGAGGTGATAGTTTCATATGATTTTGATTTGTATTTCCCTAATAACTAATGATGTTTAACATCTTTTCCTGTGTCTGTTGGCTCTCTATATGTCTTCTTTGGAAAAACGTCTATTCAGGTTTTTTGCCCAGTTTTTTTTTTGTTGTTTGTTTTGTTTTTTTTGCGGTACATGGGCCTCTCATCGCTGTGGCCTCTCCCGTTGCGGAGCACAGGCTCTGGACGCGCAGGCTCAGTGGCCATGGCTCACGGGCCCAGCCACTCCGCAGCATGTGGGATTCTCCCAGACTGGGGCATGAACCCGTGTCCCCTGCATCGGCAGGTGGACTCTCAACCACTGCGCCACCAGGGAAGCCCTTGCCCAGTTTTAATCAGGTTGTTTTGTTGTTGTTGTTGTTGTTGAGTTGTATAGGTTCTTTACATATTTTGGATATTAACCCCTTATTGGATATATGATTTGCAAGTAGCTTCTCCTGTTTGGTAGGTGATCTTTTCATTTTGTTGATGGTTTCCTTTGCTGTGCAGAAGCTTTAGTTTGATGTAGTTGCTTGTTTCCATTGCCTGAGGAGACATATCAGGAAAGATACTGCTAAGACCAATGTCAAAGAGTGTACTGCATATGTTTTCTTGAGGAGTTTTATAGTTTCAGGTCTTACATTCAAGTCTTTAGTGCATGTTGAGTTACTTTTTGTGTATGGTGTAAGATGGTGGTCTAGTTTCATTCCTTTGCAGGTGCTTTTCCTGTGCAGTGGTGGTTTCCCAACACCATTTATGGAGGAGATTGTTTTTTTCTCCATGGTATGTTTTTTGCTCCATTGTCATAAATTAATTGTTCATATGTGTGGGTTTATTTCTTGGCTCTCAATTTTGTTGCATTGATCTTTATATCTATTTTTCTGCCAATACCATGCGGTTTTGATTACTATAGACTTGTAAAATTTGAAATTAGGGAGTATGATACCTCCAGCTTTGTTCCTTTTTCTGAGGATTGCTTTGAGCATTTGGGTCTTTTGAGCTTTCCTATAAGTTTTAGCATTGCTTCTTCTGTTTCAGTGAAAAATGCCATTAGTATTTTTATAGAGATTCCATTGAATCTATAGATTACTTTAGGTAATACGGACATTTTAACAATGTTAATTCTTCCATTCCATAAATACAGACTGTCTTTCCATTTCTTTGGGTCTTCTTCCATTTGTTTGAACTGTGTCTTATAATTTTCAGTGTATAGCTCTTTCACCTCCTTGGTTAAATTTATTCCTAGGTATTTTATTCTTTTTGATACAGTTGTAAATGGGATTGTTTCCTTAATTTCTTTTTCTGATCATTCATTATTAGTGCATAGAAATGCAGCTGTTTTTTTGTATAGTGATTTTGTATCCTGCAACTTTACTGAAATCATTTTTCGTTGGAGTTTTTAGGATTTTCTATATATAGCATCATGTTATCTGCAAATAGAGACAGTTTTACTTCTTCCTTTCTGACTTGGATGCCTTTTATTTCTATTTCTTGACTAATTGCTCCAACTAGGACTTCCAGTACTATGTTGAGTAAAAGTGATGAGAGTGGGCATCCTTGTCTTGCTCCTGATCTTAAGAGGGAAAGCTTTTAGCTTTTCACCATTGAGTCACTGAGTATGATGTTGGCCGTGGGCTTATTGTATACGGCCTTTTTATGTTGAGGTACATTTCCTTCTGTATCCCTTTTGTTGATAGTTTTTATCATAAGGGGGTAGTGAATCTTGTCAAATGCTTCTGTTTTTTTTTTAAGGAAAATCATTTATTTTTTTACACTAGAAATAATGTACTTTAAGCTGAGGAAGTTCTACATTATAAAATGGTATAGTTTGTTGTAGGAAAAAAATAAGAGTAGTGGATAGGGGTCTTGGTTTTCATATACTTCCCTATTACAGATGAGAAAATCTAAGTTCACAGAGACCAAGCAAAATTCCTAAGGCCATAAAGGAAGTTGATTACAGAATGATTACCAAAAACCAAGGTTTCTGAGTCCAGGTCAGTTACTTACCCAAAATGTCCTTGGATGCATTTGGTCATTTTTTTCCAAAACATTGGTTTGTTTAATGGGGCAAAAATGAATCAGTTGTTAGGCCAAGGGAGCCACTCAAATTTGAGAGATTTATACAATGTTATGAGGTTATAAATTCCAAGTCTATGTAAGGTAAATGAGGAAGCTCTGAAGGCTATAGAAGTAATTCAGACATAGTCACTCAGGAAGATAAGGACTGATGTAGAGATAGAAACAAGTTCTGCTTCCTGACCTATTACCCTTCATAGGAAGCTTTTTTTTTCTTGAATTTATTTATTTATTTTTATACAGCAGGTTCTTATTAGTTATCCATTTTATACATATCAGTGTATACATATCAATCCCAATATATTGCATATATTGAGATGATCATAATTTTTATTCTTCATTTTGTTAACAAAGTGTATCTCATTGATTGACTTGTGGATGTTGAACCATCCTTGCATCCCTAGAGTAATTCCCACTCGATCATGGCATATCACCCCTTTCATGTATTGTTCAATTTGGTTTGCTAATATTTTGTTGAGGATTTTTACATCTAAATTCATCAGGTATACTGGCCTTGTAATTTTCTTTTCATGTAATGTCCTTGTCTGGTTTTGGTATCAGGGTAATGCTGGCTTTGTAAAATGAGTTTGGAAGTGTTCTCTCCTCTTGTATTTTTTAGAAAAGTTTGATAAGGATTGGTTTTAATTCTCTGAATGTTTCATAGAATAAAACAGTGAAATTATCTGGTCCTGGACTTTTGTTTGTTGTGACACTTTTTTTAAAAATATCGCATTGCTTCCTTTTATTTATTTATTTGTTTATTTATTTTTGGCTGTAATGGGTCTTTGTTGCTGCACGCAGGCTTTCTCTAGTTGTAGCAAGTGGGGCTACTCTTCATTGTGTGTGGGCTTCTCAATGTGGTGGCTTCTCTTGTTGTGGAGCACAGGCTCTAGGCATGCAGACTTCAGTAGTTGTGGCACCTGGGCTCAGTAGTTTGTGGCTTGCAGGCTCAGTAGTTGTGTTGCATGGGCTTAGTTGCTGTGTGGCATGTGGGATCCTCCTGGACCAGGGCTTGAACTTGTGTTCCCTGCATTGCCAGGTGGATTCTTTTTTTTTTTTTTTTTTTTTTTTTTTTGTGGTACACAGACCTCTCCCTGTTGTGGCCTCTCCCGTTGCGGAGCACAGGCTCTGGATGCACAGGCTCAGTGGCCATGGCTCATGGGCCCAGCCGCTCCACAGCATGTGGGATCTTCCCGGACCGGGGCACAAACCCGTGTCCCCTGCATCAGCAGGCGGATTCTCAACCACTGTGCCACCAGGGAAACCCTGCCAGGTGGATTCTTAACCACTGTGCCACCAGAGAAGTCCCTTTTGAGACACTTTGAGTGCTGATTCAATCTCCTTACTTGGCTGTTCAGATTTCCTATTTCTTCATGATTGAGACTTGGTAGATTGCACTTTTCTAGGAATTTATGCATTTCTTCTAGGTTGTCAAATTTGTTGGCCTAAAATTGTTCATAGCAGTCTCTTACCCTTGTTATTTCTGTGCTGTTATTTGGAAGTCTCCTTTTTCATTTCTCAGTTTATTTATTTGAGTCCTTTTTCTTCCTCTGTCTCGCTAAAGGAGTGTTAGTTTATCTTTTTTTAAAGAACCAGCTCTTAGTTTCATTGATCTTTTACATTGTCTTTTTAGTCTCTATTTCATTTATTTCAAGTTTGATCTTTGTTATTTCCTCCCTTACTAACTTGGGGCTTTGTTCTTCTCTTTCTAGTTCTTTGAGGTGTAAAGTTAGGTTGTTTATTTTACATTTTTGTTGTTTCTTGATATGGGCATTTATCACTATAAACTTCCCTCTTTGAACTTTTTGCTGTATCTCATACGTTTTAGTACGTTGTATTTCCATTTTCATTTGTCTCCAGGTATTTTTTATTTGCTTTTTGATTTCTTTGACCTGTTGGTTGTTCAGTTTGTCGGTCTTTGTTGATTTATTAATTTTCTGAGCTGTTTTATTTCTCACAAAAATTTCTATATCCCATTTTCCTTCTCAAGTTACTACTCAGGTTATATTGTTCCTTGTCGTTTAGTGTTTTTGAAGAGTTAGTACTTGGTACTTTACTTCTTTACAATCATTATTCAAGCTGTTTCATCATACATTCAGCTACTATTTTGAAGTTCATTAGTGCATTTAGAACAGCAGTTAGTTGTAGTGAAAAGAGTTCAAAATTTGGAGTTAGGATTAAAAGGTTAAAGTGCCTGTTTTTGTCATTTACTCAACATACAACTCTAGAAAAATTATATATTTTTGCTACTCAAAATGTAGTCTGAGGATCAGTAGTATTGGGCATTATCAGGGAGCTTGTTAGAAATGCAGAATTTCAGATCCCACCCCAGACCTACTCACCTACTCACTCAGTCAGAACCTGCAAGTTAACAATATCTCCACAAAGAGAAGCACTGTTATATCATCATCTTTGAAACTTAATGTAAAGTAGAGATAATACTTGCTGTATATATTAATCATCTTATCACTATCTGACATAGTGTATGTTTTAGTAATTTGTTTATTGTCTGCTTCCTCCTATTAGAATGTAAGCTCTGTGAGGGAGAATTAGAATGTAAGTTTTGTCTGTTTGTTTATTGCTCTGTTTTCTATATCTAGAACAGTGACTAGCACATAGTAAACATTCATTTTTTTGAATCAGCAAATGAATGTCAAATCTTGTAATTTTGATTGCAATCATTTACTTTTCACTGCTAATTAGAGCTACTTTCATTTAGTATTAGATAGTACAAATATAGAACATTTCCATTGTTGCAGAAAGTTCTTTTAGATAGTACTGCTTATGATGCTTTTGCATTCCCTTCTACCCAGATTCAAGAGAATCTGTATTTCTGCAGTACAGTTCTGATCAAATCTGTCAACAACTCCCCATGCCATGTAGAATTAATTTCAAACTCCTTAGTGTAACCTTTAGAGTCTTTACAGTTTCATTTAATTAAAAATACGTATTTTATTCAGGGTGTGTTTATTAGGAGAGTCAGTTAAATTCACTGCATGCATAGCATCCATCTGGGCTATATTGCTTTGCCCTCATATGACTTAGGGGAAAGGGGATTTCATGAAAATAAGCTGATGATCCTTTGCTATGCCTTGGAGTTAAGTACTTTGTCTCTGAGTGAGGAGTCTTACGTCTTCTGACAACATACATGACACAATAACAGGCTAACTTATTAGCTTAGGGGGAAATCAAATCCCATAGTAGATAGGATTTTTCCATCACATTGAAAATTCTTTAAAATCTAAATTTTAAAATCCACATAATATTCCATAAAATATATATACTGCTATTTAAAAAAATTACTCTCGTTGAATATTTAATTATTTCCACATTAGTCTGCTCTTATAAATCACTTTGTAATTAATATCTTTATATATAAATCTTTATTTCTTCTGATTAGTATTCCTTTTTTTTTTTTTTTTTTTTTTTTTGCGGTACGCGGACCTCTCACTGCTGTGGCCTCTCCCGTTGCGGAGCACAGGCTCTGGACGCGCAGGCTCAGCGGCCATGGCTCACGGGCCCAGCTGCTCCGTGGCATGTGGGATCCTCCCGGACCGGGGCATGAACCCACGTCCCCTGCATCAGCAGGCGGACTCTCAACCACTGTGCCACCAGGGAAGCTCTCTGATGAGTATTTCTTTAGGAATCCTTTCTGGAAGCATAAAGGCCAAAGGAAGGAAAGCTTGCTTTATTTCTTTTAGTGCATTAAAGGAATCTTTTTAATTCAAAATATATATATAATATCAACAATATTAACAAATCTCTTTTTCTTTAGGGGATACGTCCAAAGGAGACATAGCTGAAATTCCTCAATCCACCTTGAAACCAGGCATCACTACCACTCCTGAAGTTTCAGACACTGTATCTCATTTATCCTTGTCCCCTGAGGACTTTCCTCAGTTGGCTGGAAGGTCTCCTCAAGTGAAGAATATTGGTCAACATACTGATACTCTCAACCAACAGACATTAGCAGACAGTCTTCTAACTGAAGAGGCTCTAAAAGTTTCAGCTCTTCTTGGGCTAGCTGACCAGAAGACTGGGATAGCAACAGTGCCCTCTAGTTCCTACTCACAAAGAGGGAAGCCAGATATTTTCTACCCACAGGGCTTGCCAGACGGTCATCTAACTGAAGAGGCTCTAAAAGTAGCAGCTGTTCCTGGACTTGGTGACCAGAAGACAAGTATATCTACAGTCCCTCCAAGTTCCTACTCACTTGGAGAGAAGCACAGTATTTTCTACCCACAGGCATTGCCAGACGGTCATCAAACTGAAGAGGGTCTGAATGTTTCAGTTCTTCTTGGACTAGCTGATCTAAAGACTGGAAAACCAACAGTACCAGCTAGTTCCTACTCAGTTGGAGAGGAGCCTGGTATTTTCTACCAGCAGGCCTTGCCAGGCAGTCATCTACCAGAAGAGGCTCTGAAAGTTTCACCTTCTCTTAGACCAGTTGATGAAAAGACTGGGTTGCCTACTGCATCCTCTACGTCTTATTCACATGGAGAGAAGCCTCGTATTTTCTATCAACAGACATTGCCAGAAAGTCATCTAACTGAACAGGCTCTGAAAGTTTCAGCTGCTTCTGGACCCCCTGAACAGAAGACTGGGATTCCTATAGTAACTTCTTCTTCTTACTCACATAGAGAGAAGCCCAGTATTTTCTACCAACAGGATTTGCCAGATAGTCATCTAACTAAAAAGGCTCAGAAGGTTCCAGCTCTTCCAGAACTAGCTCACCAGAAGAGTGGGAAACCAATAGCACCCCCTGCTTTCTACTCACACAGAGGGAAGACCAGTGTTATCTATCAGCAGGAGTTGCCAGACAGTCATCTAAGTGATCAGACTCAGAACATTTTAGCTATTCCTGGACCAGTTGACCAGAACACTGGGATACAGACAGTACCCTCTAGTTCCTACTCGCAGAGGGAGAAGCCCATTTTTTCTTACTGGCAGGAGTTGCCAGACAGTCTTCTAACTGAAGAGGCTATAAAAGCTTCAGCTTTTCCTAGAACAGCTGACCAGAAGAACACTGGGATACCAACAGGGTCGTCTAGGTCCTACTCATTTGGAGAGAAGCCAGGTGTTTTTTTCTACCAGCGGGTGTTACCAGATGGTAATCTAAGTGAAGAGGCTCTGAAAGTTTCACCTGAGCCTAGACCAAGTGACCAGAAGACTGGTATACTCTCAGTACCTGCTAGTTCCTACTCACTTAGAGAAAAGCCCAGTATTTTCTACCCACAAGCCTTGCCCGGCAGTCATCTATCTGAAGAGGCTCTGAAAGATTCAGCTATTTCTGGACTAGCTGATCAGAAGACTGGGACATCAGAACCTTCTGGTTCCTACTCACATAGAGAGAAATCCAGTGTTTTATACCAACAGGAGTTGCCAGGTAATCATCTAACTGGAGAGGCTCGGAAAGTTTCAGGTGTTACTGGAACAGGTAACCAGAAGACTGAGATACCTATAGTAACCTCTGCTTCCTACTTACATAAAGAGAAGCCCATTATTTTCTACCAGCAGGCCTTACCAGATAGATATCTTACTGAAGAGGCTCTGAATGTTTCAACTGCTCCCCAACCAGCTGACCAGAAAACTGGGATACCTGCAGTACCGTCTAGTTCCTATTCATATAGAGAGAAGCCCATCATTTCTTACCAGCAAGAGTTGCCAGATCTTGCTCAAGTGGCTTTAAAAGTTTTAGAGGTTCCTGGACCAGCTGACCAGAAGATTGGGATACCAGCAATAATCTCTACTTCTTCCTCATATGGAGAGAAGCCCATCATTTCTTACCAGCAAGAGTTGCCAGATCCTAATGAAGATGCTTTAAAACGTTTAGAGCTTCCTGGACAAGCAGACCAGACCACTGGTATGCGAATTGTGCCCCCTACTTCCTTTTCACATAGAGAGAGCCCCATCTTTTCTTACCAGAAGGAATTGCCAGATATTACTGAAGAAACTTTGAAAGTTTCAGCTGTTCCTGGACCAGGTGACCAGAAGATTGGGATACAAACAGTCCCCTCTAGTTCCTACTCATATAGAGAGAAGGCCGATGTTTTTTACCAGCAGGAGTTGCCAGATCTTACTGAAGAAACTTTAAAAGTTTTTGCTCTTCCTGGACCAGCTGAGCAGAATGCTGGGATACCAACAGGGCCTTCTAGTTCTTACTCACATAAAGAGAAACTCAAGATTTTACCAGATGACCAGAAGGCTGAGTTACTGTCAGCTCCCCTTCGTTCCTGCTCACATAGAGAAAAGCCTAAGACTTCAACTGTGGTTGGACCAGATGACCAGAAGACTCCATTACTGACAGACTTTCCTAATTCTTATTCTCAGAGAGTAAAGCCCAGTATTTTCTTTCAACAGCAGTTGCCAGATAGACATCAAAGTGGAGATATTCTGAAGACTTCACCTGTTCCTGAACCAACTGATGTGAATTCTTGGATACAAATACCTCTTTCTAGTTCCTGTTCACACAGAGAGAAATCTAATATTTTCTACCCAGAGGAATTGCCAGACAAACATCTCACTGAAGATTCACTGAAGGTTTCAACAGTTCCTGGACCAGCTGACCAAAAAACTGTGTTACCAGCAGTTCCTCCTAGTTCCTTTTCACATAGAGAGAAACCAGTTCTTTTCTACCAACAGGATTTGCCAGAAAGACATCTAACTGAAAATAACCTGAAGTTCTCAAGTAGTCTTGGGCAAGCTGGTCAGATTACTGGGTTATCAACAGTTCCCTGTAGTACTTATTCACATAGTGAGAAGCACAGACTTACTTCAGACCGTGTCCAAAGACTGATAGATAATTTGGATTCTTCTAACGCCAGTGTTATCTCAAACAATATGCCTTTAAATTCTCAGGCTGATGGTAGAGTTGTAATAAATAAGCCAGAATCTTCAGGTTTTGAAGATGTTCGCCCTAAGGAAATCCAGGATATGGAAAACAGTTCCAAAACTCTTAAAGAGAGTCAGACACTTTTAATGGAAGCAGAAAATATAGCACTGAGACGATGCAATTTTCCTGTTCCCCTTGTCCCTTTCAGAGATGTTAGTGATATTTCATTTATACAATCTAAGAAGGTGGTTTGCTTCAAAGAACCCCCCACAACTGATGCATCTAATGGCGATTTGTCTCAGAGACAGCCATTCACAGAAGAAAGCCCAAGCAACAAATGCATACAGAAGGATATTAGCACACAGACGAATCTGAAATGCCAGAGAGGCATTGAAAATTGGGAGTTTATTAGTTCAACTACAGTTAGAAGTCCTTTACAGGAAGCAGAAAGCAAAGCCAGAGTGGCATTAGATGAAACCCTTAGGCAATATAAAGCAGCCAGATCTGTAATGAGATCTGACCCTGAAGGGTATAGTAGAACCATTGAGAATAATATTGTTTTTCCTATGATGACTGTCATTAAAAGTGATTCAAGTAGTGATGCAAGTTCCTGCTCATGGGACAGTAATTCCTTGGAGTCAGTTTCTGATGTGCTTCTAAACTTCTCTCCATATTCTTCACCCAAGACAAGCATGACAGATAGCAGAGAGGAAGAGGGTGTGTTAGAGAGTGATGATGGTGGTGGTAGCAGTGTAGATTCACTGGCTGCACATGTGAAAAACCTTCTGAAATGTGAATCCTCATTGAACCATGCTAAACAAATACTCAGAAATGCAGAGGAGGAGGAATCTCGGGTACGGGCACGAGGTAGGAAAAGATAATTTGTTACAAAGGCAGGTCAAACTCATAAACATTATAGTTTAATTATTTGCTTAAAGTTAAGTGTTTGGAGCTCTAAATTAATTTTCTTGTAGAACTGTTAAATGATTACATTTTCTACCGGCAACCCAGAATAAACTCATTTAACCAATAATGAAGTCACAGTATTAATAGTGCTAGTTTAAGGTCTTAAGGAAAAGTAAGTTCTGATGTCTGAAGAAAAGGGGAGATAAAACTTGGGTTTCCAAATTCCTAAAGCTTGGATGTTTTCCTGATCTTTTCATTGCACTGTCCTTATTTTGGAGGCAGTAAAAAACCTCAATTTGTGCTTCTCTAAGTCACTCTATCATCAAACTACATATACTTTCTATCCACTTTTCTAATAAAATTCTTAAAGCAGATCTTAGATAGATGTCAGAAAAAAGCAAATAAAGGTATTTCACACTAGAACTTGGGTTAGAGTTAAATTCCATTCATCTGTAATTGTAGAATTCCATTAAAAAGAAAGAAAAAAAGTCTTTAAGACATCTTGGTGAATAAATATGTTTTGCCAGGCAGCTTATAAGCAGTTCAGGCCTACTTGGAAATCTTCTCTTGAGATTAACTTCCTACACCATTCCCTCTATCACTTATGCATATTTTGATTCTCCAAAAACTTCAAGTTTTATTTATTATTTAAAAATATTAACTATCATGGAAGTGGCAGTGACTGTAGCAGGAGCTAATTGGGGAGACAAAGGGACTCTTAATTGGAAGGAAGATAAGATTTTAAGTGGCTGAATACCGTATTTAAAGTGGTCTCTTTGGAGAAATATCTGTAGAATTTTTTTTAAAAAATCTGACTTTTCAGTGAAATTATGTCTCAGGAACTTCTAATAGTTTGTCATAAAATTGAGAGTACACACTGTTTAGTAAGCAATGTGGTAGAGCATTAAATTGCATATATTGATCTTCTGTGCTCTTATAGTTGCTGATACTTTTGCATTGTATGATCTTGACTGTTTTTATGCTTTTCTCTCCAGCCAGGAATCTGAAGTTTAATATGGCTCATGAGTGTGGCTACTCCATTTCAGAATTAAATGAAGATGACAGGAGAAAAGTAGAAGAGATCAAAGCAAAGTTGTTTGGTCATGAGAGAACAACTGACTTGCCTAAGGTATAAAAGAAATCTAGAAATTAAGAGAGAAAATGTGACAGAAAGGGTGTGGAATTTGGATCTCTTACCTGGGCATTGATGACTCTGGCTGAGTCACTGATAGTCTTTGGCTAAAGTGTTAGGAGTCTTAAGTCTTCAAAAGTTACGATTTACGGATTAGGTTCTGTAGGTTTTGATTAATTCTAAATTAATCTATTAAAAAGTTTTGTCTTAGAAAAATAAGAATGGATTTGCTTGTTTTATCAATGTATTCTTAACACTTTTATTTTTTCTTGAGGGTGATATCTTGAGATACAGATGCAGTCCAGGTATTTTCAGATGTATTTTCTCTGCTTAAGAACACACAGCTATAATAGCTTATGTATAAATGACTTTCTTTTTAATAGTACTCATTTTCCATCTATAGTGAGCTATTTCATGCATAGAAAATAATATATATGAAGTGTGTATAAATAAAAAGTAGAAATAATTCCTGTTTATTGGCCATCCAGCTTGAGAAATAGAATGTTACCAAATATCACTGAATTACTGTGTGTTCTCTTCCCCAGTTATATCATTCTTACTTCCTATCCTGACATGTATTGGTTTTCTTGCTGCTCAGTATGGTTTTGAACTATATAACAGTTGGAATAAAGATGTTATATATTAAGATGTTATATATTCCTCTGAGAATTGCAATTTTCAGTCTTTGGCTTCTGAGGTTCTTCTAGATAGATATACATAGTTTTAATTTATTCCTTTTTATTGCTGTAAGTATTCCAGTGTATGAATATGTCATAGTTTATCCATTTTCTTGTGCATGGGGCATTTGGTCTGCTATTATGAACAATAATGGGGTATAATGATACCTATCTTACAGGATTTTGCTATGGCTTACATGAGATAATGCCTATAAAATGCTTATTAGGGTGTGTGATATTGCTCAATAATTGGCAGCTGTTATTATTATTTTTTAAATTAATTAATTAATTAATTTATGGCTGTGTTGGGTCCTCGTTTCTGTGCGAGGGCCTTCTCTAGTTGTGGCAAGCGGGGGCCACTCTTCATCGCAGTGCATGGGCCTCTCACTATCGCGGCCTCTCTTGTTGTGGAGCACAGGCTCCAGACGCGCAGGCTCAGTAATTGTGGCTCACGGGCCCAGTTGCTCCGCGGCATGTGGGATCTTCCGAGACCAGGGCTCGAACCGGTGTTCCCTGCATTGGCAGGCAGATTCTCAACCACAGCGCCACCAGGGAAGCCCAGCTGTTATTATTAATTCCATAAAAATTGATATAGCTATCAGATATGTACACTTAATGGCATAATTCATACAGTTTCTCAGAAAATTGTCAGTGATAGAATTATTTGACTTATCAATTTTGGAAGTTTTTTGAAAGTGTAAATTAGGATTATAGATTTTCTGGATTTTAGTTTTGTATATCTGCTTGTGAAAAACAAAATTAACATAATAAAATGGATAAGTAGTTGTTCTAGCACCTTTTTTATTAACATCTTTATTGGAGTATAATTGCTTTACAATGGTGTGTTAGTTTCTGCTTTACTACAAAGTGAGTAAGTTATACATATACATATGTTCCCATATCTCTTCCCTCTTGCATCTCCCTCCCTCCCACCCAACCTATCCCACCCCTCCAGGTGGTCACAAACCACCTAGCTGATCTCCCTGTGCCATGCGGCTGCTTCCCACTAGCTATCCACCCTACGTTTGGTAGTGTATATATGTCCATGCCACTCTCTCACTTCGTCACAGCTTACCCTTCCCCTCCCCATATCCTCAAGTCCATGCTCTAGTAGGTCTGTGTTTTATTCCCATCCTACCCCTAGTCTCTTCATGACATTTTTTTTCGTAGATCCATATATATGTGTTAGCATACGGTATTTGTTTTTCTCCTTCTGACTTACTTCACTCTGTATGACAGATTCCAGGTCTATCCACCTCATTACAAATAACTCAGTTTCATTTCTTTTTATGGCTGAGTAATATTCCATTGTATATATGTGCCACATCTTCTTTATCCATTCATCTGTTGATGGACACTTAGGTTGCTTCCATGTCCTGGCTATCGTAAATAGAGCTGCAATGAACATTTTGGTACATGACTCTTTTTGAATTCTGGTTTTCTCAGGGTATATGCCCAGTCGTGGGATTGCTGGGTCATATGGTAGTTCTATTTGTAGTTTTTTAAGGAACCTCCATACTGTTCTCCATAGTGGCTATATCAATTTACATTCCCACCAACAGGGCAAGAGTGTTCCCTTTTCTCCACACTCTCTCCAGCATTTATTGTTTGTAGATTTTTTGATGATGGCCATTCTGACTGGTGTGAGATGATATCTCATTGTAGTTTTGATTTGCATTTCTCTAATGATTAATGACGTTGAGCATTCTTTCATGTGTTTGTTGGCAATCTGTATATGTTCATTGTAGAAATGTCTATTTAGGTCTTCTGCCCATTTTTGGATTGGGTTGTTTGTTTTTTTGTTATTGAGCTGCAGGAGTTGTTTATAAATTTTGGAGATTAATCCTTTGTCAGTTGCTTCATTTGCAACTATTTTTTCCCATTCTGAGGGTTGTCTTTTCGTCTCATTTATGGTATCCGTTGCTGTGCAAAAGCTTTTAAGCTGCATTAGGTCCCATTTGTTTATTTTTGTTTTTATTTCCATTTCTCTAAGAGATGGGTCAAAAAGGATCTTGCTGTGATTTATGTCATAGAGTGTTCTGCCTATGTTTTCCTCTAAGAGTTTGATAGTGTCTGACCTTACATTTAGGTCTTTAATCCATTTTGAGTTTATTTTTGTGTATGGTGTTAGGGAGTGTTCTAATTTCATACTTTTACATGTACCTGTCCAGTTTTCGCAGCACCACTATTGAAGAGGCTGTCTTTTCTTCACTGTATATTCTTGCCTCCTTTATCAAAGATAAGGTGACCATATGTGTATGGGTTTATCTCTGGGCTTTCTATCCTGTTCCATTGATCTATATTTCTGTTTTTGTGCCAGTACCATACTGTCTTGATGACTGTAGCTTTGTAGTATAGTCTGAAGCCAGGGAGCCTGATTCCTCCAGCTCCATTTTTCTTTCTCAAGATTGCTTAGGCTATTCGGGGTCTTTTGTGTTTCCATACAAATTGTGAAATTTTTGTTCTAGTTCTGTAAAAAATGCCATGGGTAGTTTGATAGGGATTGCATTGAATCTATAGATTGCTTTGGGTAATAGAGTCATTTTCACAATGTTGATTCTTCCAATCCAAGAACATGGTATATCTCTCCATCTATATCCTTTTCCATCCCCTCACTTTCAGACTGTATGTGTCTCTAGGTCTGAAGTGGGTCTCTTGTAGACAGCATATATATGGGTCTTGTTTTTGTATACATTCAGCCAGTCTGTGTCTTTTGGTTGGAGCATTTAATCTGTTTACATTTAAGGTAATTATCAATATGTATGTTCCTATTACCATTTACTTAATTGTTTTGAGTTTGTTCTTGTAGGTCTTTTCCTTGTCTTGTGTTTCTTGCCTAGAGAAGTTCCTTTAGCATTTGTTGTAAAGCTGGTTTGGTGGTGCTGAACTCTCTCAGCTTTTGCTTGTCTGTAAAGGTTTTAATTTCTCCATCAAATCTGAATGAGCTCCTTGCTGGGTAGAGTAATCTTGGTTGTAGGTTTTTCTCCTTCGTCACTTTAAATATGTCCTGCCACTCCCTTATGGCTTGCAGAGTTTCTGCTGAAAGATCAGCTGTTAACCTTATGGGGATTCCCTTGTGTGTTATTTGTTGTTTTTCCCTTTCTGTTTTTAATATGTTTTCTTTGTATTTAATTTTTGATAGTTTGATTAATATGTGACTTGGCATGTTTCTCCTTGGATTTATCCTGTATGGGACTCTCTGTGCTTACTGGACTTGATTGACTATTTCCTTTCCCATATTAGGGAAGTTTTCAACTATAATCTCTTCAAATATTTTTTCCGTCCCTTTCTTTTTCTCTTCTTCTTCTGGGACCCCTATAATTCGAATGTTGGTGTGTTTAATGTTGTCCCAGAGGTCTCTGAGACTGTCCTCAGTTCTTTTCATTTTTTTTCTTTCTTCTGCTCTGCATTAGTTATTCCCACTGTTTTATCTTCCAGGTCACTTATACGTTCTTCTGCCTCAGTTATTCTGCTATTGATCCCATCCAGAGTGTTTTTAATTTCATTTAGTTTGTTGTTCATCATTGCTTGCTTCCTCTTTAGTTCTTCTAGGTCCTTGTTAAATGTTTCTTGCATTTTGTCTATTTTATTTCCAAGATTTTGGATATCTTTACTATCATTATTTTGAATTCTTTTTCAGGTAGACTGCCTGTTTCCTCTTCATTTGTTAGTTCTGGTGGTTTTTTTGCCTTGCTCCTTCATCTGCTGTGTGTTTTTCTGTCTTTTCATTTTGCTTATCTTACTGTGTTTTGGGTCTCCTTTTTGCAGGCTGCAGGTTCATACTTTACCATTTTCTACATTGTCTTATAGTTGGAATCATACGTTTTGTAGCCTGTTCAGATTGACTCTCTCGATTAGTAATATGCATAAAATTCTTCCATGTTTTGTTATGGCTTGATAACTCATTTCTTTTTAGAAATGAATAATATTCCATTGTCTGGATGTACCAGTTTATCCATTCATCTACCTAATAGAATTTATCTCTACATCTACTGAAGGACATCTTGATTCCTTCTAGGTTTTTACAATTATTAATAAATCTTCTGTGAACATCAGATGCAGGTTTTTGTGTGGACATAAGTTTTCAGCTCTGTTGGGTAAATGTCAAGGAGCACAACTGCTAGATCGTATGGTACGAGTATGCTTAGTTTCATAAGAAACTGCCAAACCATTGTATAAAGTGACTGTTTCATTTCACATTCCTACCAACAGTGAATCAGTTTCTTTGGCTCCACATACTCACCAGCGTTTGTTATTTTCAGTTTTCTCAATTTTGGCTATTCTAATAGGTGTGTAAGTAGTGTCTTGTTGTTTTAGTTTTCACTTCCCTGGTGACGTGATATGGGGCATCTTTTCATATACTTATTTTCCATTTGTATATCTTTTTTACTGAGGTATCTGTTAATGTCTTTGGCCCAGTTTTATATTGGGTTATTTTGTTATTGTTGACTTTTAAGAGTTCTTTGTATATTTTGGATAATAGTTTTTTATCAGATGTGTCTTTTGCAAATATCTTTCTCCCAGTCTCATTCTCTTGACATTGTTTTTCACAGAACAGAAGTTTTTAATTTTAGTGTGTCCAGCTTATCAGTTATTTCTTTCAAGGATTGTATCTCTGATGTTGTATCTTGAAATTCATTACCATATCCGAGGTCATATAGGTTTTCTCCTATGTTGTTTTCTAGGAGTTTTGCATTTTACATTTAGGTCTGCGATCCATTTTGATTTAATTTCTGTGAAGGGTTCAAAGTCTGTTTCTAGATTCATTTTTTCTACATAGATGCCCAGTTATTCCAGCACCATTTGTTGAAAATGCTACTTTTACTGTTATATTGCCTTTGTGCCTTGTCAAAGACCAGTTGACTATATTTACATGGGTCTGTTTCTGGGCTCTGTTCTGTTACAGTGATCTATTTGTCTTTTTCACCAGCACGACACTGTGTTGATTACTGTAGCTTTATAGTAAGTCTCAAATTCAGAAAGTGTCAGTTTTCCTACTTGGTTGTTCTCCTTCATTATTGCGTTGGCTCTTCTAGATCTTTTGCCTCTCCATATAAACTTTGGAATCAGTCTTTCAATAGCCACAAAATAACTTATTGGCATTATGATTAGACTTGCACTGAATTTATACATCAGTTTAGGGGAACTGAGGATCCTGAAAATATTGAGTCTTCCTGTCGATAAACATGGACTCTCTCTCTGTTTATTAATTCTTCTTTAATTTCTTTCATCAAGAATTTATAATTTTCCTCATATTCTTGTATATATTTTGTTAGTTTATATGTAAACATTTCATTTTTATAGGATGCTAATATAAATGGTATTGTGGTTTTAATTTCAAATTTCACTTGTTCATAAATGATACATAGGTGAGTGTTGACTTGTATATTAACCTTGTATTTGGCAACTTAGTGTAATTGCTTATTAGTTCCAGGAGTTTTTTTGTTGAGTCTTTCAGATTTTCTACAGATCATCATGTAATCTGCAAACACAGTTTTATTACTTCCTTCTTGAGCTGTATACTTTTTATTTCCTTTACTTGTCTTAAAGCATTAGCTAGGAATTCCAGTTTGATGTTGAAAAAGAGCGGTGAGATGGGCATCCTTAATGAGTTTCTGATCCTTGTGGGAAAGATAGTTTCTCACCATGAAATATGGTGAGGAAGTTTTCCCCTATTCCTGGTTTACTGATAGTTTTCTCATGAATGGGTGTTGGATTTTTTCAAATACGCTTTTTGCATCTATTGATATAATTGTGTGATTTTTCTTTTTTAGGCTTTTGATGTGATGGATTACATTAATTGAGTTTTGCATAATGAACCAGTCTTGCATACCTGCGATAAATCCCACTTGGTCACTGCATATAAATATACTTTGTTGGATTTGATTTGTTAATACTTTATTGAGGATTTTTGCAACTATATTCATGAGAAGAGATATTGGTCTGTAATGTTTTCTTGGTTTTTTGGGTTTTTTCCCCCTTGAAGTGTCCTTGTCTGGTTGTTTTATTAGGGTAATGCTGGCTTCATAGAATGAATTAGGAAGAAGTATTTCTTCTGTTTCTATCTCTGAAAGAGATTGGAGGGAATTGGTATAATTTCTTCCTTAAATGTCTGGTAGAATTCACCTGTGAAGCCACTTGGGCCTTGTGCTTTCTTTTTTTAAAAGGTTATTAAGTTACTGATTCAATTTCTTAAATAAATTGGTGCCTATTCAGTATGTGTTTTTCTTCTTATGTGAGTTTTGGCACATTGTGTCTTTTAAGGAATTGGTCCATTCCATCTAGGTTGCCAAATTTGTGGGCATATGGTTTGTTCCTAATATTCCTTTGTTTCCCTTTTAATGTCCATAGGATCTGTAGTGATGTCCCACTTGCATTTTAGATATTAGTAATTTGTGCCTGCTCTTTCCTTTTCTTAGTTTGCTTGGCTTATTGATATGTATTTATTTATTTATTTGTTTTGCTTACTTTGGACTTAATTTGCTCTTCTGTTTGTAGTTTCCTAAGGTAGAAATTTAGACTATGAATTTTAGATCTTTCTTTTCTAATGTATGCATTCAGTGCTGTAAATTTTCTATGCACTGCTTTCACTGCATTCCACAAATTTTCACAAGTTGTCTTTTCATTTTCATTTAGATTAATATATTTCTTTGATTTATATATTTTTAGAAGTATGTTGTTTAATCTCCACATATTTGGGGGTTTTCCAACTGTTTTTGTGTCATTTCTAGTTTAACTTTATTCTGGTCTAAGAGCAGACATTGTATGGTTACTACTTTTTAAAATTTGTTAAGGTGTGTTTTATGGCCCAGAACATGGCATATTGTGGTTAATGTTCCATGTGAGCTTGAGAAGGATGTGTAGTCTGCTGTTTTTGAGTGAAGTAATTTATAGATGTGCATTTATATCCAGTTTATTGATGTTTTTGAGGTGAAGTATGTTCTTACTGAGGGATTTGTTCATTTCTGATGGAGAGGTGTTAAAGTCTCCAACTATTAACCGTGGATTCATCTTTTTCTCTTTGCAGTCCTATCATTTTTTGTCTCATGTAGTTTGACAGTCTTGTTAGCTGCGTATACATTGTTTCATCTTCTTGGAGAATTGACCCCTTTATCATTATGTTATGCCCTTCTTTATTCTTGATAACTTTCCTTCCTTTGATGTCTGTTCTGTCTGAAATTAATATAGCACTTCTACTTTCTTTTGACTAGTATTTGCATGATATATTTTTTTCCATTCATTTACTTTTCATCTACATGTGTTTTTACATTTAAAGTGGCTTTCTTGTAGATAACATATAGTTGGGTCTTGTTTTTTGATCCACTCTGGCAATTTCTGTCTTTTAATTATTATACTTAGACCACTGGCTTTCAAAGTGATTATTAATATAGTTGGATTGATATCTATCATATTTATTACTATTTTCTATCGTTCCCCTTGTTCTTTGTTCATATTTTTGTCTTCCACTCTTTTCTGCTGTTTGTGTTTTATTTTGTGTGTATATTTAAAATGGAGGATTTATTTATTTAAAAATTTATTTTATTGAAGTATAGTTGATTTACAATGTTGTGTTAATTTCTCCTGTACAGCAAAGTGATTCAGTAATACTGCCTTTTATGGTTTTGTATGTATTTATTAACTTTTTGTTTTATACTGGAGTATAGTTGATTAACAATGTTGTATTAGTTTCAGGTGTACAGCAAAGTGATTCAGTTATACATACACATGTATCTGTTTTTCAAATTCTTTCACCATTTAGGTTGTTACATAATATTGAGCAGAGTTCCCTGCTGTTATTTTAAATATAGCAGTGTGTACCTGTCAATCCCAAACTGCCTAACTATACCCCACCCCCGACCCTTCCCCTCTGGTAACCATAAGTTTGTTCTCTAAGTCTGTGAGTCTGTTTCTGTTTTGTAAATTACTTCATTTGTGTGTGTGTGTTTGCGTGTGTGTGTATTTGTTTTTACATTCCACATATAAGTGATATCATACAATATTTGTCTTTCTCTGTCTGACTGCACTCAGTATGACAATGTCTAGTTCCATCCATGTTGCTGCAAATGGCATTATTTCATTCTTTTTATGGCTGAGTAATATTCCCTTGTATATGTGTACCACATCTTCTTTATCCATTCATTTGTCAATGGACATTTAGGTTGCTTTCATGTCTTGGCTATTGTGAATGGTGCTGCAATGAGCATTGGGATGCGTGTATCCTTTCGGATCATGCTTTTCTCTGAATATATGCCCAGGAGTGGGATTGCAGGATCGTACAATAGCTCTACTTTAAACTCTTTAAGGAACCTCCATACTGTTCTCCACAGTAGCTGTACCAATTTACATTTCCACCAACAGTGAAGGAGGGTTCCCTTCTTTCCACACCCTCTCCAGCATTTATTGTTTGTGGATTTTTTTGATGATAGCCACTCTGACTGGTGTGAGGTGATATCATTGCATCAGTGGTTTTGATTTGCATTTCTCTAATAATTACCGATGTTGACCAAATTTTCATGTGCGTCTTGGTCATCTGTATGTATTCTTTGGAGAAATGTCTATTAGGTCTTCTGCCCATTTTTTGATTGGATTGTTTCTATGTTATTAAGCCACATGAGCTGTTTGTAAATTTTGGAGACTAATCCCTTGTTGGTTGCATCTTTTGGAAATACTTTCTCCCATTCTGTGGGTTGTGTTTTCGTTTTGTTTGTGGTTTCCTTTGCTGTGCAAAAGCTTTTGAGTTTGATTAGGTCTCATTTGTTTATTTTTGTTTTTATTTCCATTACTCTGGGAGACAGATTGAAAAAGATATTGATGTGATTTATGTCAGAGTATTCTGCCTATGTTTTCCTCTAAGAGTTGTGTATGGTGTTAAAGAATTTTCTAATTTCATTTTTTTTTTACATGTAGCTGTCTAGTTTTCCCAGCACCATTTATTGAAGAGACTGTCTTTCCTCCATTTTATAGTCTTGCCTCCTTTGTCATAGATTAATTGACCATATGTGCATCGGTTTATTTCTGGGCTTTCTATACTGTTTCATTGATCTATATTCCTATTTTTGTGACAGTCCCATACTGTTTTGGTGACTATAGCTTTGTAGTGTAGTCTGAAGTCAGGGTGCCTGATTCCTCTAGCTGCATTTTTCTTTCTCAAGATTGATTTGGCTATTTGGGGTCTTTTGTGTCTCCATACAAATTTTAAGATTTTTCGTTTTAGTTCTGTGAAAGTGGCCATTGGTAATTTGATAGGGTTGCATTGAATCTGTAGACCACCTTGCGTAGTATAGTCATTTTGACAATATTGATTCTTCCAGTCCAAGAATATGGTGTATCTTTCGATCTGTTTGTGTTGTCTTTGATTTCTTTCATCAGTGTCTTATAGTTTTTGGAGTACAGGTCTTTTGTCTCCCTAGGTAGGTTTATTCCTAGGTATTTCATTCTTTTTGATGCAATGGTAAATGGGATTGTTTCTTTAATTTCTTTCTGATCCTTCATTATTAGTGTGTAGAAATGCAACAGATTTCTGTGTATTAATTTTGTAACCTGCAACTTTACCAAATTCATTGATGAGCTCTAGTAGTTTTCTTGTAGTGTCTTTAGGATTTTCTATGTATAGTATCATGTCATCTGCAAACAGTGATGGTTTAACAACTTCTTTTCCAATTGGATTCCTTTTATTTCTTTTTATTCTCTCATTGCTGTAACTAGGACTTCCAAAATGATGTTGAATAAAAGTGGCAAGAGTGGACATCCTTGTCTTTTTCCTGATCTTAGAGGAAATGCTTTCAGCTTTACACCATTGAGTATGATGTTAGCTGTAGATTTGTCATATATAGCCTTTACTATGTTGAGGTAGATTCCCTCTGTGCTCACTTTCAGGAGAGCTTTTATCATAAATGGGTGTTGAATTTTGTCAAAAGCTTTTTCTGCATCTATTGAGATGATCATATGGTTTTTATTCTTCAATTTGTTAATGTGGTGTATCATACTGATTAATTTGTGATATTGAAAAATCCTTGCATCTCTGGGATAAATCCCACTTGATCATGATGTATGATTCTTTTAATGTATTGTTGGATTTGGATTGCTAGTATTTTGTTGAGGATTTTTGCCTCTGTGTTCACCTGTGATATTGGCCTGTAATTTTCTTTTTTTGTGGTATCTTTGGTTTTGGTATCATGGTGATGGTGTCCTCATAGTTTGGGAGTTTTCCTTCCTCTGCAAATTTTTGGAACAGTTTCAGAAGGATAGGTGTTAGCTCTTCTCTAAATGTTTAATAGAATTCGCTTTTGAAGCCATTTCGTCTTGGACTTTTGCTTTTGGGGAGTTTTTAAATCACAGTTTCAATTTCAGTACTTGTGATTGGTCTGTTTATATTTTCTGTTTTTCCTGGTTCAGTCTTGGGAGATTGTACCTTTCTAAGAATTTGTCCGTTTCTTCCAGGTTGTGCATTTTGTTGGCATACAGTTGCTTGTTATAGTCTCTTGTGATCCTTTGTATTTCTGTGGCGTCAGTTTTAACTTCTCCTTTTTCATTTCTAATTGTATTGATTTGTGTCCTCTCCCTTTTTTTCTTAGTGGGTCTGGCTATAGGTTTATCAGTTTTGTTTAGTTTTTCAAAGAACCAGCTTTGGGCTTCCCTGGTGATGCAGTGGTTGAGAGTCCACCTGCTAATGCAGGGGACATGGGTTCGTGCCCCGGTCCGGGAAGATCCTATGTGCCGCGGAGCGGCTAGGCCTGTGAGCCATGGCTGCTGAGCTTGTGCATCCAGAGCCTGTGCTCTGCAACAGGAGAGGCCACAACAGTGAGAGACCCGCATACCACCAAAAAAAAAAAAGAAGAATCAGCTTTTAGTTTCATTGATCTTTGCTATTGTTTTCTTCAAATCTATTTCATTTATTTCTGCTCTGATCTTTATGGTATCCTCCTACTGACTTTAGGTTTTGCTTGTTCTTCTTTCTCTGGTTACTTTAGGTGTAAGGTTAGGTCATTTATTTTACATTTTTCTTGTTTCCTGAGGTAAGATTGTTTTGCTATAAACTTTTCTCTTAGAACTGCTTTTGCTACATTCCATAGATTTTGGGTCATTCTGCTTTTGTTTTCATTTTTCTCTAGATATTTTTTGATTTCCTTCTAGACTTCTTCAGTGATCCATTGGTTCTTTAGTATAGCATATTGTTCAGCCTCCACGTGTTTGTGTTTTTTAAAGCTTTTTTTTTTTCTTGCAGTTTATTTCTAATCTTATAGTGTTGGGGTCAGAAAAGATGCTTGATATGATTTCAATTCTCTTACATTTACCGAGGCTTGCTTTGTGGCCCAGCATGTGGTCAATCCTGGAGTATGTTCTGTGTGCACATAAGAAGAATGTTTATTCTGCTGCTTTGGGATGGAATGCTCTCTAAATATCAATTAAGTCCATCTGATCTATTGTGTCATTTAATGCCTGTGTTTCCTTATTGATTTTCTGACTGGATGATCTGTCCATTGATGAAAGTGGGGTGTTAAAGTCCCACACTATTATTGTGTTACTGTCGATGTCTCCCTTATGGCTGTTAGTATTTGCCTTATATTCAGTATATTGAGGTGCTCCTATGTTGGGTGCATATATATTTACAATTGTTATATCTTCTTCTTGGGTTGATCCCTTGATCATTATGTAGTGTCCTTCTTTGTCTCTTATAACAGTCTTTGTTTTCAAGTCTATTTTGTCTGATATGAGTATTGCCATTCCATCTTTCTTTTGATTTCCATTTTTGTGGAATACTTTTTTCCATCCCCTCACTCTCAATGTGTATGTGTCCCTAGGTCTGAAGTTGGTCTCTTGTAGACAGCATATATACGAGTCTTGTTTTTGTATCCATTCAGCAGGTCTGTGTCTTTTGGTTGGAGGATTTAATCCATTTACATTTAAGGTAATTATGAATATGCATGTTCCTATCGCCATTTTGTTAATTGTTTTGGGCTTGTTTTGGAGGTCTTTTTTCTTCCCTTCTCTTCTTGTTTGATGACCATCTTTAGTGTTGTGTTTGGGGTTTTTTCTTTTTGTGTGTGTATCTATTGTAGTTGTCGGTTTGCTGTTCCCATGGGGTTTTGATATAGCCGTCTGTATATGTACAAGATTGTTTTAAGTTGCTGCTCTCTTTCTCGCCTACAGAAGTTCCTTTAGCATTTGTTGCGAAGCTGGTCTGATGGTGCTGAATTCTCTTAGCTTTTGCTTGTCTGTAAAGCTTTTGATGTCTCCATGAATTCCCAATGAGAGCCTCACTGGTAGAGTATTCTTGGTTGTAGGTTCTTCCTTTTCATCACTTTAAATATATCGTGCTACTCCCTTCTGGTCAGCAGAGTTTCAGCTGAGAAATCAGCTGATAACCTTTTGGGAGTTCCCTTGTATGTTATTTGTCAATTTTCTCTTGTTGCTTTTAATACTTTGTCTTTAATTTTTGTCAGTTTGATTATCGTGTGTCTCAGTGTGTTCCTCCTTGGGTTTATCCTACCTGGGACTCTCTGCACTTCCTGGACTTGGTTGACTGTTTCCTTTCCCGTGTCAGGGAGGTTTTCAGCTATTATCTCTTCAAGTGTTTTCTCAGGGCCCTTCTCTCTTTCTTCTCCTTCTGGGACCCCTATAATGTGAATGTTGGTGTGTTTAATGTTGGTCCCAGAGGTCTCTTAGACTGTTGTTGTTTCTTTTCATTCTTTTTTCTTTATTCTTTTCCATGGCAGTGATTTCCACCGTTCTGTCTTCTAGGTCACTTATCCGTTCTTCTCCTCCCTTAATTCTGCTACTGAATCCTTCTGTATTTTTCATTTCAGTTCTCATATTATTAATCTCTGTTCTTTAGTTTTTCTAGGTCTCTGTTAAACATTTCTTGCATCTTCTCTATCCTTGCCTCCATTCTTTTTCCCATATTTTGGGTCATCTTCACTATCATTCTAAATTCTTTTTCTGGTAGGTTGGCTATCTCCACTTCACTTAGTTGTTCTTCTGGGGTTTCATCTTGTCCTTTCACAAATTCCTCTGCCGTCTCATTTTGACTAACTTTCTGTGATTGTTGTTTCCATTCCACAGGCTGCAGGATTGTAGTTCTTGCTTCTGCTGTCTGCCCTCTGGTGGATGCCTTTTATGGTTTTAGTTGAGCATTTATGTGATTACATTTTCTCTCATTTCTTAGCATATATGTTATAGTTTTTTCTCTTTTTAAATTTTTTTTGCATTTGTCCTAGAATTTGTTTTCTGAGATCCTGGATCATCTTCACTATCATTATTCTGAATTCTTTTTTCTGGAAGGTTGCCTATCTCCAATTCATTTAGTTATATTTCTGGGGTTTTATCTTGTTCCTTCATCTGCAGCATAATCCTCTGCCTTTTCATTTTGTCTAACTTTCTGTGATTGCGATTTTCGTTCTGCAGGCTGCAGGATTGTAGTTCTTGCTTCTGCTGTGTGTCCTCTGGTGGATGAGGCTATCTAAGAGGCTTGTGCAAGCTTCTTGTTGGGAGGGACTGGTGATAGAACTGGGTCTTGCTCTGGTGGAGAGAGCCATTCTCAGTAAAACTTTAACCTGGTCATCTGCTGATGGGTGGGGCTATGTTCCCTTACTCTTAGTTGTTGGCTGAGGTGACCCAGCACTGGCACCTACAGGCTGTATGGTGGGACCAGTGGCAGCCTCCAGGAGGGCTCATGCCAATGGATACTTCCCAGAACCACTGCTGCCAATGCTCCTGTCCCCATGGTGAGCCACAGCTGCCCCCTGCCTCTGCAGGAGACCCTCCAGTGCTAGCAGGTAGGTTTGGTTCCGACTCCTGTGATGTCACTGCCCCTTTCCCTTGGGTCCTGGCGCACACAGGACTCTGTGTGTGCCCTGTTTCCCCCAGTCCTGTGGAAGTCCTGCAGTCAAATCTCGCTGGCCTTCAAAGCCATATTCCCTGGGGATTCCCAGTCCTGTTGCCGGATCCCCAGGCTAGGAATCTGGACATGGGGCTCAGAACCTTCACTCCAGTGGGAGGACTTCTGTGGTATAATGGTTCTCCAGTTTGTGGGTTGACCACCCTGTGGGTATGGGATTTGATTTTATCGTGATTGCGCCACTCCTACCGTCTCATTGTGGCTTTTCCTTTGTCTTTGGATTATGGGGTGTCCTCCTTGGTGGGTTCCAGCGTCTTCCTGTCGATGGCCGTTCAGCAGCTAATTGTGATTTCTGTGCTCTCGCAAGAGGAGCTGAGTGCACGTCCTTCTACTGCACTATCTTGAACCTATCTCTAGAATTTGTAAAATACATTTGCACCCAATCTAGGTCTACTTTCAAATAACACTACACCACTTCACAGAAAGTATTGAGCACCTTCTAATACCAAAATAATCCCAATTCTTCCCTCCTATTTCTTATATCATTGCTACCATTCATTTCATACATACACATACACATGTACAACCTATATAGATATAGATATAGATATAGATATATGTATCTTCTTTCCCTCCCAGGTACAAAAGAATTTTAAAGATCACTTAATCATTTTTGAATAGTATATAATGAAGATGTAATTTTATATTTTTTTATGTGGCTGTTTTGTTATAAAACTTTATTGACAAAAGTAGGAAAAAATAAACAGGCAGTAGACTGGACTCAGCCCACAGGGCCATAGTTTGAACTATAGTGTAATACAGTATAATGTCTCATCAATATACCTTAATTTGTTCAATTATTTTTTTATTAATGGGCATTTATTTTATAATTTATAAAAAAAAATTTTTTTGGAACTATCATTGATTTACAATATTGTGTTAGTTTTAGGTATACTACAAAGTAATTCATATATATTCATAATTATTTCCCATTATAGATTCTTTTTCAGAATCTTTCTCATTATGGGTTATTATAAGATATTGAATCTAATTTCCTGTGCTATATTCAGTAAACCCTTGTTGTTTATTTATTTTATATATAGTGGTGTGTATCTTTTTTATTATTATTTTATAAAAACATTTTTTTAACCTCTTTATTGGAGTATAATTTACAGTGGTGTGTTAGTTTTTGCTTTATAACAAATTGAATCAGCTATACATATACATATATCCCTATATCTCTTCCCTCTTGCATCTTCCTCCCTCCCACCCTCCCTATCCCACCCTCTAGGTGGTCACAAAGCACTGAACTGATCTCCCTGTGCTATGCGGCTGCTTCCCACTAGCTATCTATTTTACATTTGGTAGTGCATATATGTCCATGCCACTGTCTCACTTTGTTCCAGCTTAGCCGTCTCCCTCCCCATATCCTCAAGTCCATTCTCTAGTAGGTCTGCATCCTTATTCCCATCTTGCCCCTAGGTTCTGATCATTTAAAAAAAATTTTTTTTCCTCATTTTTTTTAGATTCCATATATATGTGTTAGCATACGCTATTTGTTTTCTCTTTCTGACTTACTTCACTCTGTATGACAGACTCCAGGTCCATCCACCTCACTACAAAAAACTCAGTTTTGTTCCTTTTTATGGCTGAGTAATATTCCATTGTATATATGTGCCATGTCTTCTTTATCCATTCATCTGTTGATGGACACTTAGGTTGCTTCCATGTTCTGGCTATTGTAAGTAGAGGTGCAATGAACATTTTGGTGCATGACTCTTTTTGAATTATCGTTTTCTCAGGGTATACACCCAGTAGTGGAATTGTTGAGTTGTATGGTAGTTCTATTTTTAGTTTTTTAAGGAGCCTCCACACTGTTCTCCATAGTGGCTGTATCAGTTTAAGTGGTGTGTATCTGTTAATTCTATTCTCCTAATTTATCCCTCCTCCCCTTCTTTCCCCTTTGGTAACTATAAGTTTGTTTTCTATGTCTGAGAGTCTGTTTCTGTCTTGTAAATAAGTTCATGTGTATTATTGTTTAGATTCCACATGTAAGTGATGTCATAATATTTGTCTTTCTGTGTCTGATTTCACTTAGTATGATAATCTCTAGGTCCATCCATGTTGCTGCAAATGGCATTGTTTCATTTTTCTTTTTATGGCTGAGTAGTGTTCCATTGTATATATATGCCATATCTTCTGTATCCTTTCGTCTGTCGATGGACATTTAGGTTGCTTCCATGCCTTGGCTATTGTAAATAGTGCTGCTATGAACGTTGGGGTGCATGTATCTTTTTGAATTAGAGTTTTTGTCTTTCCTGGGTATATGCCCAAGAGTGGGATTTTTGTATCGTATGGTAACTCTATTTTATTTTTTTAATTTATTTTTTATTTACTTATTTATTTTTAAATTAATTAATTTATTAATTTTGGCTGCATTGTGTTTTTGTTGCTGCACATGGGCTCTCTCCAGCTGCGGTGAGCAGGGGCTACTCTTCCTTGCAGTGCGCGGGCTTCTCATTGCAGTGGCTTCTCTTGTTGCGTGCAGAGCACGAGCTCTAGGCACATGGGCTTCAGTTGTTGTGGCATGCAAGCTCAGTAGTTGTGGCTTGCAGGCTGTATAGCACAGGCTCAGTGGTTGTGGTGCATGGGCTTAGTTGCTCCACGGCATGTGGGATCTTCCCAGATCAGGGCTTGAATCTGTGTCCCCTGCATTGGCAGGTGGATTCCTAACCACTGTGCCACCAGGGAAGCCCCAGTAACTCTGTTTTTAAAGTAATGTCCATACTGTTTTCCATAGTGGCTGCACCAATTTAAATTCCCACCAGCAGTGTAAGATGGTCTCCTTTTCTCTACACCCTGTCCAGCATTTATTATTTGTAGATTTTTTGATGATGGCCATTCTGACTGGTGTGATGTCATTGTAGTTTTTTGTTTTGTTTTTTTTTAATGGTAGAGAATCTTTAATTTAGTTTTTAAATTTATTTTTGGCTGCATTGGGTCTTTGTTGCTGCATATGGGCTTTCTGTAGTTGCGACGAGTGGGGGATACTCTTCGTTGCAGTGCACAGGCTTCTCATTGGAGTGGCTTTTCTTGTTGCAGAGCACGGGCTCTAGGTGCACAAGCTTCAGTATTTGTGGCGCATGGGCTCAGTAATTGTGGCTCACGGGCTCTAGAGCACAGGGTCAGTAGTTGTGGCGCACAGGCTTAGTTGCTCTGTGGCATGTGGGAATCTTCCTGGACCAGGGCTCGAACCTGTGACATGTGGGAGTCTTCCCAGACTAGGGCTCAAACCCGTGTCCCCTGCATTGGCAAGGCAGATTCTTGACCACTGCGCCACTAGGGAAGCCCTCATTGTAGTTTTGATTTGCATTTCTCTAATAATTAGTGATGTTGAGTATCTTTTCATGTGCCTGTTGGCTATCTATATGTCTTCTTTTTAGAAATGTCTATTTAGGTCTTCTACACGGTTTTTGATTGGGTTGTTTGTTTGTTTGATATTGAGCTTTATTGGTTGTTTGTATGTTTTGGAAATTAATCCCTTGATGGTCTCATCATTTACAAATATTTTCTCCCAGTCCGTAGGTTGTCTTTCTTTTGTTATGGTTTCCTTTGCTCTGCGAAAGCTTGTAAGTTTGATTAGGTCCCATTTGTTTGCATTTGCTTTTATTTCTTTTGCCTTGGGAGCCTGATCTAAGAAAATATTTCTGTGATTTATGTCAAGGAATGTTTTGACTATGTTCTCTTCTAGTTTAATGGTGTCACGTGTTATATTTAAGTCTTTAAGTCATTTTGAGTTTATTTTTGTATATGGTGTGAGGGGAGTGTTCTAACATTATTGACTAACATGAGGCTATCCAGCTTTCCCCGCACCACTTGCTGAAGAGACTGTCTTTTCCCCATTGTATATTCTTTTTGTGTGTGTGTTATGCGGGCCTCTCACTGTTGTGGCCTCTCCTATTGTGGAGCACAGGCTCCGGACGCGCAGGCTCAGTGGCCATGGCTCACGGGCCCAGCCGCTCCATGGCATGTGGGATCTTCCTGGACTGGGGCATGAACTCGTGTCCCCTTCATCGGCAGGCGGACTCTCAACCACTGCGCCACCAGGGAAGCCCCCCATTGTATATTCTTGCCTCCATAGTCAAAGATTAATTGACTGTAGGTTCCTGGGCTTATTTCTGGGCTCCCTGTTCTGTTCTCTTGATATATATGTTTTGATTACTATAGCTTTGTAGTTTTGTTTGAAGTTGGGAGGATTATGCCTCCAACTTTGTTCTTTTCCCTTAGGATTACTTTGGCATTTCTGGATCTTTTGTGATTCCGTATAAATCTTAGGATAATTTGTTCTAGTTCTGTGAAAAATGTTGGGTAATTTGTTAGGGACCACATTAAATCTATAGATTGCTTTCGGTTATGTGGCCATTTTAACAGTATTAATTCTTCCAATTAAAGACTATGAGATATCTCATTTCTTTGAATCATCTTCGATTATCAGTGTTTTATAGTTCTCAGCATATAGGTCTGTCATCTCCTTGGTTACGTTTTATTACTAGGTTTTTTTGTTTCTTTGTTTGATACAGTTTTAAATGTGATGGCTTTTTTAACTTTCTTTTTTTGTTATTTCTTAGTTAAAGAAATGCAACAGATTTCTATATATTAATCTTGTATCCTGCTGCCTTGCTGAATTCATTTATTAGTTCTAATAGTTAATAGTTTTCATGTGGAATCGTTAGTGTTTTCTGTATAGACTTTCATGTCATCTGCATTCAATGACAATTTTACCTCTTCCCTTTCAATTTGGAAACCTTTTATTTCTTTTTCTTGTCTGATTGCTGGAGCTAGGGCTTCCAATATTATGTTGAATAGAAGTGGTGAGAGTATGCATCTTTGTTTTGTTCCAGAATTTAGCAGGAAGGCTTTCAGGTTTTCACTGTTGAGTATTATATTGGCTGTGGGTTTGTCATAAATGGCTTTTTTTATGTTGAGATTTGTTCCCTCTATTCCCACTTTGGTGAGAGTTTTTTTTACAGTGAATAGATGTTGAATTTTATCAAATGCTGTTTCTGCATCTGTTTAGATGATCATGTGGTTTTTGTCTTTTCTTTTGTTGATATGGTGTATCACATTGATTGATTTGTGTATGTTGAACCATCCTTGTGACCCTGGCGTGAATCCGACTTGATCATGGTGTATGATTCTTTTTATCTGTTGTTGAATTTGGTTTGCTAATATTTTGTTGAGGATTTTTGCATCTATATTTATCAAAGGTATTGGCCTGTAGTTTTCTTTTTTGGTAGTGTCTTTGTCTGGTTTTGCTTGTCAGGGTGATGATGGCTTCACAGAATGACTTTGGGAGTATTCCCTGCTCTTCGATCTTTTGGAAGAGCTTGAGAAGGATAGGTGCAAGTTCTTCTTGTATGTTTGGTAGAATTCCCACTGAAGGCATTTGGTCCTTAACTTTTGTTTGTAGGGATTTTTTTAAAAAATTACAGATTGTACTTCATTTTTAGTGATGTTCTATTCAAGTTGTCTGTTTCTTCTTGTTTTAGTTTCGGTAGTCTGTATGTTTCTAGAAACTTTTCCACTTCTTCTAGGTTGTCCATCTTGTCATAACTGTTCATGGTATTTTCTTATGATATTTTGTATTTCTGTGATGTTGGTTGTTTTTTTCTCCTCTTTCATTTCTTATTTTGTTTATTTGCGTCCTCTTTTCTTCTTGGTGAGCCTGGCTAGAAGTTTGTTGATTTTGTTTATCCTTTCAAAAACCTAGCTGTTGCTTTTATTGACTTTTAAATATATTTTTAAACCTTTATTTTATTTATTTCCCTCTGATCTTTATCATTTGCTTCCTTCTGCTGATTTTAGGTTTTGTTTGTTCTTTTTTTTAATGATCATTTCCTTTTCTGTTAATATTTATTAATTAATTTATTTTGGCTGTACATATATACAATGGAATACTACTCAGCCATAACAAGGAACGAAACTGAGTTATTTGTAGTGAGGTGGATGGAACTGGAGTCTGTCATACAGAGTGAAGTAAGTCAGAAGGAGAAAAACAAATACCGTATGATAACACATATATATGGAATCTAAGGAAAAAAAAGGTCACGAAGAGACTAGGGGTAGGACGGGAATAAAACACAGACCTACTAGAGCATGGCCTTGAGGATGTGGGGAGGGGGAAGGGTAAGCTGTGATGAAGTGAAAGAGTGGCATGGACATATATACACTACCAAACGTAGGGTAGATAGCTAGTGGGAAGCAGCCGCATGGCACAGGGAGATCAGCTAGGTGGTTTGTGACCACCTAGAGGGGTGGGATAGGTTGGGTGGGAGGGAGGGAGATGCAAGAGGGAAGAGATATGGGAACATATAGTATATGTATAACTGATTCACTTTGTAGTAAAGCAGAAACTAACACACCATTGTAAAGCAATTATACTCCAATAAAGATTTTTTTTAAATGATCATTTTCTTTTCTTTTTTGTTAATATTTATTTTGGCTGCACTGGGTCTTATTTGCGGCTTGCGGGATCTTCATTTCAGCATGCAGACTCTTAGTTGTGGCATGCTGACTTCTTAGCTGCAGCATGCAAACTCTTAGTTGTGGCATGCATGCAGAATCTAGTTCCTCAAGCAGGTATCAAACCCGGGCCCCCTGTGTTGGGAGCAATGAGTCTTACCCACTGGACCATGGAAGTCCATGTTTTTCTTTTTCTAATTGTTAGGTTTTTTATTTGAGATTCTGTTTTTTGAGTAAGGCCTGTATCGCTATGAACTTCCCTCTTTGGACTGCTTTTGCTGCATACCATAGATTTTGTGTAGTTGTGTTTTCATAGTCATTTGTCTTGAGGTATTTTTGATTTCCTCTTTGATTTCATTGTTGACCCATTGTTTTTTTAGCAGCATATTTTTTAGTCTCCATGTAATTGTCTTTTTCTTGTTTTTCTTTCTGTGGTTGATTTCTGGTTTCATGCCACAGTGGTCAGAAAAGATGCATGAGAAATTTGTTGAGAAAACTATTAAGACCAATTAGAGATAAGGGAAAAGAAGTTTTTTTTTTTTTTTAACCTTCACTTGTTTCTTCTTTGCTGCTCTCCCTATCATTATGTAGATCTGAGTTTCTGAACTATATTTTCTCCTCTAGAGTGCTTCTGTTAACACTTATTGCATGGCAGACCTACTGGTAACAAATTCCCTCTATTTTTGTTTGTCTGAGAATATATTTCTTTATCAGTTTAAAAGATAATTTCATAGGGAGGGTATAGAATTCTAAGTTGGAGGGATTTTTCTCTCAACACTTTAAGTATTTCACTCTATTTCTTCTTGTATGGTTTCTGTGTAGAAGTTGGAAGCAATTGTCTGTTTCTCTTTAGATTTTTTTTTCCCCCTCTGGCTTTTTTGAGGATGTTTTCTTTTTCTTTGATATTTTTGTACTTTGAAAATGTTATACTTAGGCATAGTGTTTTTTTCCTTGACATTTATTCTGCTTTGAAGTTCTCTGAACTTCCTGAATCTGTAGTTTGTTGTCTGACATTAATTTAGGGAAAATTCTTAGTCATTGTTGCTTCAAATATTTCTTCTGTCCTTTTCTTTCTCTGGTATTTTCATTCTCATATGTTACACCTTCTGGAGCTTTCCCAGAGTTGTTTGATGTTCTGTTCTGCTTTTTTTTTCCTCCAGCCTTTGTTTTTTTTTGCTTTCCAGTGTCAGAGGTTTCTATTGAGATATCTTTAGCTTAAAGTTTCTTGTCTTGACCATGTCTAGTCTACTAATAAGCCCATCAAAGACATTCTTCATTTCTGTTACAGGGTTTTTGCTCTCTAGCATCTGTTTTTTGTTGTTTTTTAGGGTTTTCATCTCTCTGCTTACTTACATTGTCCCTTTGTTCTTGCATGCTTTCCACTTTATCCATTAGAGCCCTTAGCACATTAATACTAGTTGTTTTATATTCCTATTTTATAGTTCCAGCATCTTTGCCATATCTGGTTTCGATGCTTGCTTTATCTCTTCAGGTAGTATTTTTGCTTTGTAAATATGTTGTGTTGTGGGGCCTGTAGCTTGTATATTACATTAAGAATATTCTTAATATTAAGAATATTATGACTTACTGAATGAGTAGGCACAAGCCATCCACATGGGGTTGGCATACTGTTCTCTTAGCATCTGAGCTTTCACTTTGGGGAAGTCCAAACACTGGGTCATTTTGATTGAAGGAACAATGTCAGACACTCACAGAAGGAAGGAAAGTCACAAGATTTATTACTTACCATCCCAGAAGTAGGGGTGGGGTGTGCAAGAGCCTGGGAAAGTCAGTCCTCTGTCCCAGGTCACAAGTGAACAGGAGATAGAGAGCAGAGTAGCAAGCACCTATTACATGTGAAGTGTTTGGGGAGATTTTGCTACCTTTTTTGAAATTCAACTCTTAAGTGGTTATTTTAAAAGGTTCCCTGAGAAAAAGCAAGCAGGAGCTTGTGGTAGGAATCCTAAGCTCAGGTCCTTATCTAACTCTCTAGACTCTGGGTGTGAGCAGGGTTGTCATACTGTAAAATGCTTAGGTAGCAACTCAGAGTAGCTGTCTTCTCATCACAATTGACTCTGTGATGCCTAGGTATTAGTCTTTAGGGAAAGTCATGGGCACTGTTTAGATGGTGGAGATTTTAAAAGCCACTGGCGGGGTTTTGGTCACCCAGCACATGAAACATCTGAACAAAGCAAAAATGCCACTTAGCAATATCAATAGGCAAATGTAGTTTGAAATCCTGTCTGTAAGCAGCTCCTCCCATTTTGGGGGTCCAGACAAGAAAATAAATGAAAGCCCATGGATAAGATTAAGGTAGGTATTTGATTTAAAACTTGGGTGAGATTATGGAATACTTTTACCTGTTGGGCCATCTTTTGTAAATTTACCTGAATTTGTCCAGAATTATTAATATACATGCAGCAAGAGGTACCCTTTATAGTTCTCCCTTCCTTGGCCATTAGTAACCTAAATGGTTATCCAAAACCATCTGCACTAAAGAATCATGTTGTTGCATTAAGACTGGGCTTTCATGTAACAGCCCAATGTGTTTAGCCAGGGTAGCTGACAGTTTTGTGTTTGCCTTAGTAATTTGTTGTTGTATGCCTGTTGTGGTGGTGCCTAACCCAGTTCCCATGCAGGATCGTCTCAGCCCTACTCCCAACATATTGGGGATGAGTACTGCAGATTTTTTCATGAGGTGGCATAAAGAGATACAGTTTGGGGATCCTGTTCAGTGATTTGTAAGGGTAGTCCCAGCGAGACTAAAGTACCTTGGTATGAACAGACAGGAGGAGGCAAATGCATTGGAGGCTGAGGAAAGGAGAAGTGCACATATGGGGAATCATGTATATATGCTGGCTCTTGGGTACTGGACCCACAGTGGACACTGACTGTTGGATTGGGGATGTCTAAGACCATGGGGATTGTCCTTCTTGGGATGCGAGGTATAAGTTGTATTCATCCATGTGGTGTCACAGGTGGAGTGTGTTAGTGCCTGGACAGTTACGGGAGATTATAAAGGGTATGTGGGGGCTCCTGCCAGATGCTACATACGGTATTGCAAAGTGTTGCTTGGGAGCTGTTGAGCACCATAGAGAGTAGCTGGGTAAGCCACAGGGATGCATGGGATGCCTCTGTTGGGCAAATGGGGGTAGAGTGAAGAAATTAGCCAGGTAGGCCACTAACTCAGGAAGAAGCCTTTGTTGAGTTTGATAATATGTTCAGCAATTACAGCAGCCCAAAAAGTGAGCACTGGTTTCTGCCCATTGCATAAAAATATTAAGACTGTGGGAGGGCTTGAATGAGAAGATTGTGGAGCCCTGAGTGCTGACAGTGGGAAAGGACCCCCTTGGGGTGGTGTAGGGAGGTGACTCTGGCTGCAGTTGTGGAGGGTGTATGTGTGTGGGGGTTGGGGAGGTCCTCTGGTGGCTGTAGCATCTGTAGCCAGGGAGGGGTCCTCCCAACAGAATTTTAATTCACTGACCCTCAGTAGATCACATAATGTGGAACAATCTAGTGTGTGTAGTGAGGGCAAGCAATTAAATGAAGCATTTAATCAGACCTCTGTAAGGTTATGAGACTCGACACATACCTTGGCCTATCAAAATATAAAGGTGCAGTGGAGAGCAGCCTGGCAGTCATAGTGCCACTGGACACTTGAGCAGCAAGCATAATAATAAGCAAGGGGACCTTGGGGTAAATAATATTTAACTCTACAAAATGCCACTGAAGTGGGTCATCAGCAGGAAATTTCGATAAGCATTCCGTTCAGCATCTAAGTCCTGGGGAGTGCTTGCCGTCATCAGCTGTCATGTCTTCCTGGGTGTCACCTCTTCTATAGTGGAAGGTTGCAGAGGTGGCATTTGTGATGAAGTTGTGTCCTGTGCTGTCATGGGCTGGGGCATTGTCATCAGCAGTGCTGTTGCAGGTGAAGGGAGCCATTCTAGAGTGAGTGGCTCTCTAGCCACCCCGGAAGAGAACTGAGGGGCCAAGGGGTCTAATAGGGTTGCATAGATTTGGTATGCTCTGATTAAGGTTTGCTTGCACCATTGGGAGTGTCTGTTGGTATCTCAAATTCTCAGTAAATTTTAAGGGTCTTTGGGTGTGCCCCTCACAAATGATTAAGCGGTGCCATTCTCCAAGGCATAGGAAGTCTCCATCATAAATAGTAAAGACTAGAGGCCCAAGAATATTTAGTTATATGCTCATGACAATTTAATGTTTAGTCTTGTATTACCAAAGATGGATCTGAACTGCATAATCTTATCAGCCAATTAGGGTTGAAATTAGGGCAGTGTAATGGCTGGTGGCAATTAAGCATTTGTGCCCTTGGTCCCATTTAAGATAGAGGGCTTGAATTGTCCAGCTAGTATCTATACCTGGTGGCATTTTGGGCCCAGCCCCTCTAGGGCTGACTTCCAACATACACCATCCCCCCATCCTGGAGTTGAGCTGTGGGTGAGTGCATCTTCCAGTAACTTTCTGGTGTTGCCTCTTTGGGGTCTTGGAGAAATCCCCATGACCCAGATGGCACAGAGTAGGGACAACAGTAGCAGGCATCTACATTTTATAGTTTTGTGCCTGCCTGCTGTGTGCCCCATGTGATTATTTGTTATTGGGCTCTTGTAGGTCAATATCTCATTGGCAGCCTCCTCCACAGTGAGGTAGGGCCAGGTGCTGTGATTGTATCTCTATGATGTCATCTTCTAATGTTACTGGTGTCAACCTGAGTGCCTTTTTCCCCCTTTTGGAGTTCCATCCACACCATTCTTTCACTGGGTCCAAGGTAATTATTTCTACTTCCTGTGGGGAGGTATAGTTAGGAGAAAGGAGCCATCCACTAAAGGCACTCACTATACATTGGAATTTCAGCAGGAATTTGCATATCAAGTGGATAAGTGTGGTCCAGCAGTAACCTAGTGGGCCTGTGTTCCTCTAAGGGACCAGGACTATCTCTGACCAGGGTGGGTCATAGCTAACCACCCATCCCCAGTCAGGTTGCAGGTGAGTATTGGAAGGCAAGATGATTGACATTTTAAAATCTGTAAGGGGACTCAAAAATGTTGGGGAAAATGTAAATTGTCCTGTGAGATGAAAGCATCAGATTTCCCCATGATAACAATCTGTCTTCCTTTGTGATTTGTAAAATTTTTTTGTAGGGATATGCTTTGACTGTTTTCTTTGTTTCTCTTCTTTATCTTTTGTGGTATTTTCTTTGTGGCTATCATGAGACTACATAAAACATGTTATGAGTATAGCATAGACAACAAAAGCAATAATGGACAGCTGGGACTATATCAAATTGAAAAGCTTTTGCATGGCAAAGAAACAGTCAGTAGACTGAAAAGGCAAACTATGAAACGGGAGAAAGTATTTGCAAACCATGTATCTGATAAAGAGGTTAATATCCAAAATACACAGGGAACTCCGATACCAGGAGTTAGCCAAAAAGAAAAACCCAACCTGATTAAAAAAATGGGCAAAGGACTTGAATAGACATTTCTCCAAAGATATCCAGCTCTCCAACAAGTACATGAAAGTATGCTCAACATCGCTAATCAAAAGGGAAATGCAAATGAAAACCATAAGGAGATATCACCTCAGATGCATCAGGATGGCTACTATCAAAAAGCCAAATGAGGGCTTCCCTGGTGGCACAGTGGTTAAGAATCTGCCTGCCAATGCAGGGAACATGGGTTCGAGCCCTGGTCCAGGAAGGTCCCACATGCCGTGGAGCAACTAAGCCCATGCGCCACAACTACTGAGCCTGCTGTCTAGACCCTGTGAGCCACAACTGCTGAGCCCACGTGCCACAACTCCTGAAGCCCACGTGCCCAGAGCCCATGCTCTGCAACAAGAGAAGCCACTGCAGTGAGAAGGCCGTGCATCGCAATGAAGAGTACCCCCCCCCACCACCACAACTAGAGAAAGCCCATGCACAGCAACCAAGACTCAGTGCAGACAAAAATAAATAAATAAAGTAAATCTATTTTTAAAAAACCCCCAAAGATAACAAGGGTTGGAGAGGACGTGGAGAAGTTGAAACCCTTGTACATTGTTGGAGGAAATGTAAAATTGTACAGCCAGTATAGAAAACAGTATGGAGGTTTTTTAAAAAGTTAAAAATAGAATTACTATAACATCTAACAATCCTACTTCTGGGTAGATATCTAAAAGAATTGAAATCAGGATCTTGAAGAGATATCTGCACTCCCTTGTTCTTTGCAACATTATTCACAGTAGTCAAGATTTCACAATAGTTAAGATATGGAAATAACCTATATGTTTATTGATGGATGAGTGGATGAAGAAAATGTGGTAAATATGTATAATGGAATATTATTCAGCCTTTAAAAAGAAGAAAATCCTGCCATATGCAACAACATGGATTAATATGGAGGATGTTATGCTGAATGAAGTAAGCCAGTTACAGAAGGACAGCTGCATGATTCTACTTACATGGGGTTTCCAGAATAGCCAAATTCATAAAAACAGAGTAGAATGGTGATTGCCAGGGCTGTGATAAGTAGGAAGTAGGAAATTAGTGTACAGTTTCAGTTATGTAAGATAAATAAATCCTAGAGAGAGACCTATTCCCCAACATGGTGCACTTAAAAAAGTGGACCCTTTGTCAACAGGACAGATCTCATATTAAGTGTTCTTAACACAATATACATATTAAAAAAAGAATATAATGTGTCAAATAGATGAAAAATGTTTAAACAAATATTACTATTTGGTATTCAGTATCATTTTTTAAAATAATGTATTATGAACAGGTAGAGCATAAGCCAGCAAAGCAGATAGTTCAGTCTTAGGAAATTTATAAACATACATTTTACATTAGCAGGAAAACTGTAGTTATTTCAGTAGGTTCCAAAGAGGTATTTGGGGATAAAAATAAAAAGTGAAAATCTGTTCCCAATTAAAAATACTTCTCTAAATTAGAGTAGAGCAGTAATGCCTCAGTATAATAAAGAATATGTATTTGAAATTAGCAATCAGCATAGTCAAAGGTCATATACATTTTTATACATATAAAACATTTGTGAGTGATGTTACCATAAATGGTCAAGGAGGGAGCTCCAGGGCTCCATTTCTGCACAAAAAGAACTAATAAGCTGGCAAAATCTGTCAGAACCAACTTTTGTAGATCTCTGGAATCTAGTCAGAACTTAAAAAAAAAATAGGGAATGATTATTAAAGTAAAGAGCTGTTGTACTATAGTAGGAGAGCATTGACTGAGATATCTTAAATCGTAGCTTTGATGATGACAGACCACACTCCTAACACAGGTTAATAGTTACAGAGGGCACAATACAAACCTTATTCTTAAAAAATTGTTATTGAGTGTTTCAACCTGTCTGACAGCTCCCTGAAGGACTAGTGCAGGAACTTCCCTTTGCTTTACTCAACTAAAAGTTTTCCCAAGGCTGAGGCAGCTTCCCTGCCAGTGTTTGACAAAAGCATTTAATGGCCAGAGCATCGGCTGCAGCAGCCTGGGTCTAGGGATAACAGTCAGGATAAACAATAGGCACACTGAAAAGCTTGGGAAGGAAGCAGTTGAGAAAGGAGATACATGGGGAATAGGACTTTTTAAAGGTCCTGCTTATACTGGGGATTTGAGGAGGCAATGTGCATGCCCAGAGCTCGACTCATTCTCAGCAAAGGCCTAAGAAGACTTTAAACTTTCACCTCTGGCTGACCTTTCAGGCTTTGCATTGCCCAAGCTGTAAGTGAAGGTTGAAGGACCTGGCTAACTAAGTGTTGGAATGCTTCAACATAGAGAAAATCAGAACAGATTGGGAGAGGTTGTTTTCTTTTCTTTTTTTTTTTTTTTTTTTAGCGGTACGTGGGCCTCTCACTGTTGTGGCCTCTCCCATTGCAGAGCACAGGCTCTGGATGCGCAGGCTCAATGGCCATGGCTCACAGGCCCAGCTGCTCCGCGGCATGTGGGATCTTCCCAGACCGGGGCACGAACCCATGTCCCCTGCATTGGCAGATGGACTCCCAACCACTGGGCCACCAGGGAAGCCCGGAGAGGTTGTTTTCTTTTTCTTGTTTGGCTACAGGTGTTTAAGGAGACTGTCAAAATAATAGCTGACAGTTACGCTAGGAGAACACAGACTTCAGTGCCACGCACAACAAAGAATACAAACTTTTTACAAAAGTAGTTTAGAAAAGAAAGAGCCAGACAATAACCCACAACAATCAGCAACGCCAAACTCCAGGTAGGGGGGAGAATCTGGTATCCAGAGTTGCCAGACTATATTTGATACGTCCAGTTTTCAACAAATTATGAAACAAAGAAACAAGATATGGCTCTTGTCAGGAGGAGAAATACAGTTTACAGTAACACTACACAGGGATTAAGTCACATATAACTTATATTCAGTTCTCCATTTCTGTGATATTTTTCCCTTGTATGTGGATTCAACCAACCACAAACCACAATGTACTCTAGTATTTACTGTTGCAAAACATCCACATACAAGTGGACCCTCACAGTTCAAATCCAAGTTGTTCAGAGGTCAACTGTAATTAATAAAAACTGTCCATGAGGAAGCCCAGGAATTATAAGAAAAAGATTTTAGATCAGCTGTCTTAAATGTGTTCAGAGAGCTGAAGAAAGCTATGGTCAACAATCTAAAGAAAACCAAGAAAAGGATGTCTTACCAAATAGAGATGTCAAAAAAGGGATAGCAGTTAGAAAAAGGATCCAAATTCAAATTCTGGAGCTGCAAGTACAATAACTGAAATGAAAAGTCCAACTAGAAGGACACATTTGAGCAGGTCAAACAAAGAATCAGTGAACTTGAAAATAGGTCAGTTGAGATTATCAAGCTTGAAAGCCCAAAAGGAGAAAAGAATGAAGAAAAATTAACAGAGCCATGAGGTACCACCAGCATACCAACATGTGTGTATTGGAAGTCCTAGGGTGAGAGAAAAAAATGGACAGAAATAATACTTGATGAAGTAATTGTTGAAAACTTTACAAATTTGATGGAAAACATGCATATATACATCCAAGAAGCTTAATGAACTTCAAGCAGGAAAAACTGAAAGACTTCCACACTGAGACACATTACAGTTGGTCCTTGAACAATGCAGAGGTTAGGGACTCCGACCCCCCCCGCCCCCAACCCCCGCCAGTACAGCTGAAAATTCACATATAACTTTACAGTCATCCCTCCGTATCCATGATTCTGTATCCTCCAATTTAACTAACTGCTGATCGTTTAGTGCTGTAGTACATATTTATTGAAAAAAATCCATGTATGAGTGGACCTGCATAGTTCAAGACTCGTGTTGTTCAGGGGTCAAGTGAATAGTCAAATTGTTGAAAACCAAAGACAGGAAATCTTGGAAGCAGCAACAGAGAAGGAACTCATCACTTACAAGGGATCTTCAATAAGATTAGCAGTCAGCTTCTCTTTAGAAACCTAAGAGGACTAAAGGAAGTGGGATGATATATTTAAAGTGCTGAAGGAAAAAACTGCCAACCAAGAATTCTACATCTGGCAAAACTATCTTTAAAAATATATGAGAATTTAAGACCAGATAAATGTTAACTTAGGAAGTTTGGCATGCAAAAAATGCTACAGGAAGTCAGTCATCCAGGTGAAATGGAAGGACATTAGACAGCAACTCAAAGCCATATGAAGAAATAACAGTGGTACCACTTCAAACCTACTAGGATAGCTGTATTTAAAAAATGGAAAATAAAAAGTCTTGGCAAGGATATGGAAAAATTGGAACCCTTTTACATTGCTGGTGGGGGTGTAAAATAGTGCAGTCATTGTGGAAACCAGTTTTGCGGTTCCTCAAATAGTTAAACATAGAGTAACAAATAATAATAGTGTGGAATAATAAACAATAATAATGACCCAGCAATTCCACTACTAGGTGTATACCCAAAAGAATTGAAAACAGGTGTTCAAACAAAAAATTGTACATGTTTTCATAATAGCACTGTTCACAAAAGCCAAAAGTTGGAAATAGCTAAATGTACATCAGTTAATGCATAGATAAAGAATGTTTGGTATATCCAATACAATGGAATATTATTCAGCCATAAATAGCAATGAATTTCTGATACATGCTACAATATAGGTGAACCTGGAAAGCATTATGCTGAGTGAAAGAATCCAGATATGAAAGGTCACATATATTTCCATTTATATGAAATATCCAGAATAGGTAAATTAACAGAAACAGAAAGCTTATTAATAGGTGGCAAATGTTGAGCAGAGAGGGGGGAAGGGGTAGCTGCTTAATGGATATGGGTTTCATTTTGGGTGGACAAAACTTTTGGAACTAGATAGAGGTGATGGTTATGTACTGGATAGAGGTGGTCTAAATGCTAACAAGTTATATGCATTAAAATGGTTAACTTCATGTTATGTGAATTTTACCTCTATAAAACATTTGCATATAAGTTGACTAATATGTTTTTATATTCTGTCTCTTATCTTTTGTGTATGTTGTGCTTGTTTTTACATTAAGCATTCTTCCGAAAGAATGTATTTTACAGAGCTGTAAAATATCCACACGCATACAAAGTATTGTTGCTTAGACTTACTGTTGTTTTGAATATAAGTAATGAAGTTCTCATCCCAGTAGTTTTAGGGTTGATTTTAAATGTATAGCAAGATTTTCAAGTTTTTCCAGAAAACATTTTAAAAGAAGACTTAGCAGGGCTTCCCTGGTGGCGCAGTGGTTGAGAGTCCGCCTGCTGATGCAGGAGACACGGGTTCGTGCCCTGGTCCGGGAGGATCCCACATGCCGCGGAGCAACTAAGCCCGTGAGCCATGGCCGCTAAGCCTGCGCGTCCGGAGCCTGTGCTCCGCAACGGGAGAGGCCACAACAGTGAGAGGCCCGCATACCGCAAAAAAAAAAAAAAAAAAAAGACGACTTAGCATATTCGTTGGTTCTAATGCAAGTAAAAATTGCTTTAACTGTTGTAGTTTTTGTTTTTTTTTTCAAGTTTTGACTTTGAGGTCCTAAAATATAAAATTATGAACAACTTAGAAAAATAATCCTGTCAAGTAATTCCGTGGTAGTTAATAGATTTTTTCTAAAATTTTACACTCAAGCTATAAGAACCCTTATTTATTTTTAAAACATTTTTTTCCATAAACTTATTGATTTTCAAGGGAGTTTTTAAAATAATTTTTATTTTTTTTAAAAGGTTTACTTACTTATTAATTAATTAATTAATTTGTACCGTGTGGCTTGTGGGATCTCAGCTCCCTGAGCAGGGATTGAACCAGGGCTCTCGGCAGTGAGAGCACGGAGTCCTAACCACTGGACTGCGAGAGTATTACAAGGGAGTTTTGCATGAAATAGTAATCCGTGTTTCATTTCTTTATAGAGAGTAGATTTTTTACTTTTAGTGCTAGATGACTGTGTATATGTGTGGCTGTGTGCGTGCGTGCATATGTGCATGTGTGTGTTTAGTTTTGTTTGTTTTATGTGACAGGGAGGAACTATTATTTCCTTTCTGGTTTGTTACATGAGGTCTGTGACTTGTGATATTAAGCTGAGCAATGAGTGAATAATCTGACAAAACTCAGGTAGCTCTGTTAGGTGAAAACTTTAATTAAGAAATAGTCTGAAAATTCATAAAGGACATATCAGCTAAAAGTACTTTTGTAACAGCTTTATCTCACTACAGTTTATATACAGTAACATTCATCCATTTAAAATATATAATTCAATCGTTTTTACTTTATTTACAGAATTGGCCAATAACTAAATTTTAGAACATTCTACCCCTCCACCTCCATTCCCTTAGCCCTAGACAACCAATAATCTACTTTCTCTCCTTATGGATTTACCTATTCTGGACCTTTCATATAAATGGAATCATTTAATATGTGATCTTTTGTGACTGCCTTCTTTTTTACTTAGCATAATATTTTCAAGATTCATACATGTTGCATAGTAGCATGAATCAGTACTTCAATACTTTTGATTGCTAAATAATATACCATTGTATAGATATATTGTATTTTATTTATCCATTCACCAGTTGATAGACATGTTGTTCCACTTCTTGGCCATTCTGAATAGTGCTGCTATAAACATAAGTGCTGCTATAAATGTGTTTTTTTGTTTGTTTGTTTGTTTGTTTTTGCGATACGTGGGCCTCTCACTGTTGTGGCCTTTCTCGTTGCGGAGCACAGCCTCCGGACGCGCAGGCTCGGTGGCCACGGCTCACGGGCCCAGCCGCTCCGCGGCATGTGGGATCTTCTTGGACCGGGTCACGAACCCGCGTCCTCTGCATTGGCAGGCGAACTCTCAACCACTGCGCCACCAGGAAAGCCCTAAACATAAGTTTTTGAATGGACATGTTTTCCTATCTCTTGGCATGTTGTTCTACTTTTTGGCCATTCTGAATAGTGCTGCTATAAACGTAAGTGTACACGTTTTTGAATGGACATGTTTTTCTATCTCTTGGCTATATATACCTAGAAGTGGAATTGCTAGGACATATGATAACTCTATGTTTAACATCTTAAGGAACTGCCAAACTGTTTTTCAAAAGTAACTGCGCCATTTTACATTCCCACCAACAGTGTATGAGGGTTCTAGTTTCTCATACTAGAAAACCTTTTCAATGTCACTATTTTCTGCCTTTTTGATTATAGTTATTCTGATGGGTATGAAGTAGTGTCTCATCTTGTTTTTAATTTATTTTCCTAATGATTAATGATACTGAATGTCTTTTCATGTGGTTATTTGTCATTTATCTTCTTTGCAGAAACATCTCTTCAGATCTTTTGCCCATTTTAAAATTTAATGGTCTTTTTACTGTTGAATTGTAAGAGTTTTTTGTATATTCTGAATATTAGATTCTTACCAGATATATTACTTGTACGTATTCTCTCTGATTCTTTATACTGTCATTTCACTTTCTTGATGGTGACCTTTGAAACACGTTTTTTGGTTTTTTAATAAATTTATTTATTTATTTATCTTTGGCTGCTTTGGGTCTTCATTGCTGCACGTGGGCTTTCTCTAGTTGCGGCGAACAGGGGCTGCTCTTCATTGCAGTGTGCGGGCTCCTCATTGCAATGGCGTCTCTTGTTGTGGAGCACAGTCTCTAGGTGCGCAGTCTTCAGTAGTTGTGGCTCGCAGGCTCAGTAGTTGTGGCTCACAGGCTTTAGAGCTCAGGCTCAGTAGTTGTGGCGCACGGGCTTAGTTGCTCCACGGCATGTGGAATCTTCCAGGACCAGGGCTCGAACCCATGTCCCCTATATTGGCAGGCGGATTCTTAACCACTGTGGCACCAGGGAAGTCCCACAAGTTTTTTATTTTGACAAAGTCCAAATTATGCTTCTCTTTTATTGCTTGTGCTTTTGGTATCATATTAAGAAATCATGGCATAACCCAGAGTCACAAAAATTTATCATTATCTTCAAAGAGATTTAGTTTTAGTTCTTATATCTAGGTCTGTGATCCCCTTTGAGGCAATTTTAAATTATTTTTATTTTTGTTTTTAAAAATTGTGCTGAAATAATACATAACAAAATTTATCATCTTAACCATTTTTAACTCTGCAGTTGAATGGTGTTAACTGTATTAACATTGTTGTCAACCAGTCTTCAGGACTCTTTTTCTTTTAAGACTGAAATTCTATATCCATTAAACCACAATCTCCTATCCCCCCCTCTTCTCCAACCCCTGGCAACCACCATTCTAATTTGTCTCTGAATTTGACTCCTTTAGGTAGCTCCATAAAAGTGAGATCATACAGTATTTTTCTTTTTGTGACTGACTTATTTTGCTTAAATTGCGTCCTCAAAGTTCATCCATGTTGTAGCATGTGTCAGAGTTTCCTTCCTTTTTAAGGCTGAATAATATTCCATTGTATGTATGTGCCACATTTGTTTATCCATTCATCCATCAGCGGCCACTTGAGTTGCTTCCACCTTTTGGCTATTGGGAATAGTGCTGCTGTGAATATGAGCATATAAATATATCTCCTTGAGACCCTGCTTTTAAATTCTTTTGGTATAAACCCAGAAGTGGAATTGCTAGATCATATGGTCATTCTATTTTTGTTTTTGTGGAACTGCCATACAGTTTTCTATAGCAGCCATACCATTTTACATTACCATCAATAGTGCATAGGGATTTAAATTTTTTCACATTCTCACCAACACTTAATACTTTCTGTGTGTTTGGTTTTTTTATACTTTCTGTGTGTTTTTTTTTATAATGGCCATGCCAGATATGAAGTGACAACTTACTGTGCTTTTGATTTGCATTTTGCTGATGATTTTTGATTTGAACAACTTTTCATGGACTTGTTGACCAGGTGTATATCTTCTTTGGAGAAATGTCTATTCAAGACCTCTACCCATTTTTGAATTGGGTTGTTTTTTTGTTTGAGTTGTAAGAATTCTTTATATATTCTAGATATTAACCCTTTATCAGATATATGATTTGCAGATACTTTCCCCCATTCTGTAGGTTGTCTTTTAGCTCTCCTGATTGTATATTTTCATACAGAGTTTTAAGTTTTGATGTCTAATTTATATATTTTTACTTTTTTAATTTATTTTTTTTTCTAGTTTTTATTTTTCCTACTGAGGTGAATCAAAAGAGTTAATCTGAGTTCCTGTGAAACCCTTTACCATTGAATGCTGTGATGGATTTAAACTCAAGTTTGTAAATTTCCTTGTTAAAACTAAATTATATATGAAAGATTCAAATTGTACCTCTTTATTTTAATCTAGAGATCTTTAATATTTTAAATTTACTGAAAAATAACCAAACCAGAGCTTATGTAATTAAGATTTCTCTTTCACTGATTATATGTACCTTATTTTTTTTTTTAATTTGGTGTGTTTTTTTTTTTTTTTTTTTTTGCGTTATGCGGGCCCCTCACTGCTGTGGCCTCTCCCGCTGCGGAGCACAGGCTCCGGACGCGCAGGCCTAGCGGCCATGGCTCACGGGCCCAGCCGCTCCGAGGCATGTGGGATCTTCCCGGACCAGGGCACGAACCCGTGTTTCCTGCATCGGCAGGCGGACTCTCAACCACTGCGCCACCAGGGAAGCCCTGGTGTGTATTTTTAAAATTAATTTTTATTGGAGTATAGCTGCTTTACAGTCCCATTTAGGTAATCACAGAACATTGAGTAGAGTTCTCTGCCCTATACAGTAGGTTCTCATTAGTTATCAGTTTTATACATAGTAGTGTTTTTATGTCAGTCCCAATCTCCTAGTTCATCCCACCTCCCCCTTCCCTCCTTGGTAACCATACGTTTGTTCTCTACATCTGTGACTCTATTTCTGCTTTGCAAATAAGTATTTTGAGTTTATTTTTATGTATGGTCTTAGGGAGTGTTCTGATTCAATGCAGTCCCTATCAAATTACCAAGGACATTTTTCACAGAATTAGAACAAAAAATTTTACAGTTTTTATGGAAACACAGAAGACTCCAAATAGCAGAAGCAATCTTGAGAAAGAAGAACAGAGCTAGAGGAATTAGGCTCCCTGACTTCAGACTATACAACAAAGCTACAGTAATCAAAACAGTATGGTACTGGCACAAAACCAGAAATATAGGTCATTGGAACTATTGATTTTCTAGAAAGTCCAGAAATAAACCCATGCAGCTATGGCCACCTAATCTATGACAAAGGAGGCAAAAATATATACAGTGGAGAAAAGACAGTCTCTTCAATAAGTCGTGCTGGGAAAACTGTACAACTACATGTATATATTTTAATTTTTGTTGCCTGTCCCCTTAGAGCCATTTTTTAATATATGGAGTGCAAATTCATGTTTTTACACATGGATATTTAGTTGTCCCAGCAATGTTTGCTGAAAAGACTGTTCTTTCCCTATGAATTTTCTTGGCCTTTTTGTCAATTCATCATAAATATTAGTGTTTATTTCTGGACTGTCAGTTCTATTCTCTTGATCTATTTATTTGTTCCTGTGCCAGTACCACCCTGTTTTGATTACTGTAGCTGTGTGATAAGTTTTGAAATCAGAACTTGGTCCTCCAGCTTTGTTCATCATTTTCCAGATTGGTTTGGCTACAGTGGGTCCCTTGAATTTCTGTATGAACTTTGGGATCTGCTTGTCAAGTTTTGCAAAGAAAAAAAGCCAGTTGGCGTTTTGTTAGGATTTGCCTTGAATCTGTAGATCAATATGGGAATATTGCCATTTTAACAATATTAAGTCTTCCAATCCATTGGGCCAGTCTTCCATTTATTCTGATCTTCTATAATTTCTTTCAATAATGTTTTGTGGTGTACTAGTTTTATTTATTTATTTATTTTGATAAATGTATTCTTAAGTATTATATTCTTTTTTATGCTGTTGTGAATGGAATTGTTCTATTTCATTTTTGGATTGTTCACTGTGTGTGGAAATGCAGTTGATTTTTGTCTGTTGAACTCACACCCTAAACTTTAATGAACTTGCTTATTAGTCCTAGTTGGTTTTTGTATGATTTCCTTGCTGTTTTCTGTGTAGAAGATCATGTCATCTGCAAATAGAGATACTTCTTCCTCTCCTTTCTGGATTTCTTTAAATTGCTTTCTAGATTGCCCTGCTAGAACCTCCAGATGATAAGAGGAAGTATGGAAATACTTGTGTTGGTCTTCTCCTAAGGAAAAAGCATCTGATCTTTCACTATTTAGTATAATGTTAGCTGTGCATCTTTTGTAAATGCCATTCATCTGTTTGAGGAAATCCCTTTCACTTATAGTTTACTGAGTGATTTTATCATTAAAGAGTGTTGGATTTTGTTGAGCTAAATAGTAGCTTTTAACATGTGATACATTGTTGGGATATAACATAAGTTTTTATGGCTTATCTGGAAGAGATTACATGAAAATACTAAAATTTATTAATCAAATACCAAAGCTATAAGAATTTTTTTAATGGAAAAGTTATTTGAAAGCTGTTTATAATTATTATAAAGCTTGAAAGAGGTGATGGAAGGCTGTAGGGGTTGGAGTGTTCCAAAAAATTGTAAGATATGGATTATTGGAAAGGAGGAAGAAATGTCTTTGGGGATGAATATAAATCTAATCATGCCCTGTTTTAAGAGGCTAGACTAAGTTTATGATTCTTAGTCATTGGAGTATTTATTTCCAGTTGGAATATTTATTTCCCAGTGATATGTCAGGCAGTGTCAGGGTAATAAGAAGCCATGGAATAATTACCACATTTTTAAAGTGTTTTTTGTCCAGTGGTGTTTAATTAGTTTGTTGGCTTTTAAAAAATTTAAACATTTTACTTTGAAGTAATTGTAGATTCTCATAAAGTAGTAAGAAATAATATAGAAATATTGCTTTTCCCCTTTACCTAGTTTCCAACGATGATGACATCTTGCAAATATGTAACAGTATATCACAACCAGGATAATGACATTGATACAGTCAGGCTACTTAATGTTTACACCACTGCAAGGGTCCCTTATGTTGCTTTGTAATAGCTACATCCACTTCTCTCTTATGCTTATTCCTTTCTTAACCCCTGGCAACCATTAATCTAGTTTCTATTTCTATAATTTTGTCATTTTAAGACTCGTATAAGTGAAATCATACAGTGTGCAGTCATTTAGTATAGGTTTTTTTTCACGCAGCATAATTATCTACAGAATATTCAATATCAACGGTATGTTCATTTTTATTGATGTGTAGTATTCCATGGTATGGAGGTACTACAGTTTGTTTAAATATGTACCTGTTGAATGACAACTTGGTAGTTTTCTAGTTGTTCGCTATTACAAATAAAGCTGCTATAAACATTCCTCTGCAAGTTTTTGATGAACATAGGTCTTTATTACTATTGCTGGGTTATATGGTAATTGTATGTTTTAAATTTTTGAGAAACTTCCACACTATTTGTACCATTTCACGTTTGTACCATTTTACATTTCCACCAGTAACGTGTGAGTCATCTTATTAATCCACAGCCGCACCAGCATTTGATGTTGTCATTATTTTTTTAAATTTATTTATTCTATTTTTATTATTTATGTTTTGGCTGCGTTGGTTCTTCGTTGCTACACGGGCTTTCTCTAGTTGCAGTGAGCAGGGGCTACTCTTCGTTGTGGTGCGTGGGCTTCTCATGTTTGTGGCTTCTCTTGTTGCAGAGTGCAGGCTCTAGGCTCATGGGCTCTAGAGCACAGGCTCAGTAGTTGTGGTGCACGGGCTTAGTTGCTCCATGGCATGTGGGATCTTCCCAGACCAGGTCTGGAACCCATGTCCTCTGCATTGGCAGGTGTATTCTTAATCACTGTGCCACCAGCAAAGTCTTGTCATTATTTTTTATTTTAGCCATTCTCCGATAGATCTGTTGTGATATTTCATTGTGGTTTTAATTTCCATTTCCTTAATGATTAATGGTGTTGAACATCTTTTCGTGCCCTTATTTCCCATCTCTGTCCTGTTCAGTGAAATGTATATGTTTTTGCCCCTTTTGGGGGGGACTGGATTGTTTAAAAAAATTTTTTTTTTACTCCTCAATTTTGAGAGTTCTTTGTAAGTTTTTTATTGGATATGAGATTTGCAAATCTTTTCTTCCAGTCTGCAGCTGGGAGAGAGAGAGGCACCTCATTACTGCTAAGTGGGAATGAAAGCTGTCTCCCCATGTCGTCTCTACTGACATCACAGGGAGGGGTAGCTCATTACTAGCCATCAGGGGTGAAAATAGTTCTGGGATCTTGCTTGACCATCTTTAATTCCACATTGGCCTGGCTGTTGGGGTTCCTTATTAGAGTTTTGAAAGGATAGATCTCAAGCTCCTCACTTGGCTTTTGCTGGTGGGAGTGTGGGTGAGGCCACAGTGTTCTTCTGTGATGTTTGGCTAGAAAAGAGCGGTTATTGTCTAAACGTTTTGTGTCTTGCTAATCTTTACCTTTGCTTGTTTTTTTAGCTAATGAGAGCAGGTTTTTGTTAGAACTTTTGTGCTCTTTGTGCTCTTCTGTGCTTATTGTTCATGGGTTGCTGTCTTCATCTCCAAGTCTGGGATATTTGAAGTAAAAAGAAAACCCAGGAATCTCACTACCTTGTTACTCCTCAGGTCCCAAGGTCCCTAGCCAGTCTGCCTTTTTCTCTACACCTTTCAGATTCTTTTTAAGTTTGTTATATATATAATATCCAGGATTTTTAGTTGTGCTTAGCAGGAGGAATAGGGAAAAATACATCTCCTCCATTATGTGAGAAATGGCACCATAATTTAAAATATTTTTATATGAAATCAAATGTGGCACTAAAATTAAATAGAATGCCAGGTTATAACTTTATAGGTAAAACACAGAAATCTCAAAGAAATGTTATATTTATCTTTAGGCACTGATCCTATACCCCAGAAAGAGGTACTAGTTCTTTTTCCTATTCTTAATGGTAAATATTAGGTTGTAGGCCAAGCTTTTATAACAGAGAGACTCAAATACAATGGCTCACATAAGGTAGAACTGTATTTTTCTCTCATATCCAGGGTAGGAAAGAAAGCTCTGCTTCTTGAGGTCTTCTGAAGAACCAAACTGGGTGGTCAGCTGAGCCATCCTTACATTTGGCTTCCCAAGGTTGTTCTAGACATCACCATTTTCAGTTGGCAAAGGTAATGGTGATGGTAATGATGATTGTGGTAGGGAAACATAGAGGTCAGGAATTTGATTTTTTTAAGGACAGGAACCAGAAGTTGTACTTACTGCTTTAGCTCACATCCCATTGGCCTACACCTAGTCACATGGTCACATCTGGCTGCAGAAGAAACTGGAAATGTCTCTGCTGGTAGTCATGTGACCAGCAGAGGTTGGGGTAAGGGACGTCTGTTACTAGAACAAAAAAGGTGAGTAGTAGTCTTTGCTTTTGTTACTTCAGTGAAAATTTTTAGAAGAAATTAACTGTGTGGTCTTACTTATCATGAGCCATTTTATTCTATAGTTAGCTGTCTTTTTCTTGTTGTGTTCTTATCTGTTTCATTATAAAAGATCAACGTTACCTTCATGGTTAGATCTTAGCCTAGATAGGAATGTAATTTTTATATAATTATTTGGACTGCATCAAGTAAGAACTTGTTTATATCTTCTAGGGTTTACAGAGTCCACAGGGAATAGGATGCAAGCCAGAAGCTGTATGTAGTCACATTATTATTGAGAGCCATGAAAAAGGATGTTTCAGGACTCTAACAGCTGAACGGCCACAATTGGACAGCCACCCTTGTGTTTTCAGATCTGCTCAACCCTCAGAAATGATCAGAGGACAACGGAGCCCATCATCATGGACAACCAGGCACATCAACCTTGCCAAGTCACTGGACGAGAACAACTCCCATTTCAAAATTTGGAATTCATTGCAGTTACAAAGTCATTCCCCATTTCAAAACTTTATGGGTGATGACTTGAAAATTAACAAGGGTCTTCGAATGCCATTCCATGAAAAGTTGGACCCTTGGCTGTCAGAATTAATAGAACCTGCTTGTATGCCACCTGAAGAAATGGATTGTCAGTCTTCATCACAAATGCTGCCCCCAGAACCTATGAAAAAGTTTACTACCTCCATCACTTTATCATCTCACCGACATTCTAAGTGCTTTTCAGATTCCTCTTTTCTTAAAGTTGGTGTTACTGAAGGTAGCCAGTGTATTGGAGCATCTGTGGGGCTAGTTAATTCTTATATCACTGAAGAGCAAAATCCTCCTAGAGATCTAAAGGAGAAAACCTCTTCCCCTTCATCATTTAAAATCATTAGTCAGTCACCAGATAAAGCTGTGACTATTTTAGCAGAAAATAGTAGGCAAAGCCAAAAATTATCTGTTGAACATTCTCACCAAGAAGAAAAACCCTTAGAAAGATCAGATTTTAAAGGCAGTCATTCTAAGCCCAGTACCAGTGCAAATGATAGCAATTTCAAGGAAGTTCATTTTTCTGATAATGATACTCTCATTAGCATGGGCAGACCAAATTCCACACTAGGAGTAAAAGAGAAGAATGTAATTATAACTCCAGATCTTCCTTCGAACATTTTTCTTGAACAAGAGCTCTTTGAACAAAACAGAGCCTTACACGAACATCATTGTGTGAGAAAACACAATTCTCCCCCTCCTCAACATCAGGATTATGTAGCTGCAAATCTCCCTTGTCATATTTTTCTTGAAAAACGAGAACTCTTTAAACAAAGCAAGACCCAACATGAAGATAATCAGTTGAGAGAAAACCACTCTCCCCTTCCTCAAAGTCAGGATTATATAACTTCAGACCTTCCTTCTCTCATTTTTCTTGAACAACGTCAGCTCTTTGAAGAAAGCAAAGCCCCAGATGTAGATCACCACATGGGAAAACACCATTCTCCCTTTCCTCAAGGTCAGGATTGTATAGTAGAAAAGAATAATGAACATAAGCCTAAATTACACATTTCTGATATGATAAATGTTGAAGCCAAATTCAGTGATATGGCCTCCCCATCAGCCCCAAATCAATGTACAGTAGTAACATCTGCATCTACTCCACCTTCAAATAGAAAAGCACTTTCTTGTGTTCGTATAACTCTTTGTCCCAAGACTCCTTCCAAGTTGGATAGTGGAACCTTAGATAAAAGATTTCATTCATTGGATCCTGCCTCTAAAACAAGGATGAATAGTGAGTTTAACTCTGACCTTGTACAGACTATATCTTCAGAATCATTGGAACCAACCTCCAAATTATTGACCAGTAAACCTGTAGCACAGGATCAAGAATCTGTAGGTTTTCTAGGACCTAAATCTTCACCGGACTTCCAAGTCGTACAGTCTCCTCTTCCAGATAGTAATATTATTTCTCAGGACTTGAAAACCATACCTCTTCGGAATAGCCAGATAGTAACCTCAAGGCAAACACAGGTGAACATTTCAGATTTGGAAGGATATTCCAATCCAGAAGGGACTCCAGTATCTGCAGTTCGGTGAGTCTCATGTGATTACAAGCAAACTGATGGAATTTATGATATAGTGTTTAAAATACTTAAGCAAATGTAAGTTCTTGGGGGAGAGGCAGTATGATTTCTCTTAGGGGAGGTTGTATCTGCCTAAGCTAAAATTCTTTCAAGGAATAAACACCTAACTAAGAGAAAACACCTGGGAGTAATGTATTTATACTCTCAAAGAGCTTTTGGAAAATGACTTGACATCAAGTATTTTAAAACACTGAATTACTTTAAGAAGAATCTTTGATCATTGAGTGATACAATTTACCTAATTCCTTATTTATTACATTGGAAATATGCTGAAGACCAGGCTTTGCTCCCTCTCCCCCCCTCTCTTTGTTTCCATTTCATGATTCCCCTCAAATATTTAGTACTTAGAATGAAAAAAAGTGAAATTTCCTGGCAGACATCACCAAGTTGTCAAGGTTAACATCACCAGTAATGCACATCAACCTAATGTGGTCCCTGATGTGATGCCTTATTACTTCACAATGATTGTAGGAATGGAAACCCAATTCAGGGATAAATGCATTAGATTTATACTATTCAGATTGATTTTAAGACTGTCATTGATTCAGTTTTACAATAATGAGTCTTTTACCATATGGCTAAACGAATTACCATCTGTGTTTAATGTTTCCACCTTACAGTTGAGAAGATAGTATTTCATAGTGGAGAGCACTGGCCTTACAAAGAGGGACAAAATGTTTAATCGACATCTGCATGTGGTAGTCATGGCAGTGAGGGACTTAAATATGTTATCTCATTTAATACTTGTGATAACCCTATGAGGTAGGTGGTGGTATCCTTATTTGCCCTCTGGGAAACTGAGACACTGACGTTACCTTTTCAGCAAACCTCATTGTCTCAAATATTGCAGTCTGTTCAATCTAAGCAAGAGCTTGTTCACCATGTGGTACTGTCTCTCCAGAATCCTAAACCCTACTTAAACTATTCTATCAATTGTCCTCTTGGACAAGTCATTTAATATCTTTGGCACTCATGTGTGGATAATTGATGGAAGGGAAAGGGTTGGAAAGCTTAAAGGTCCATTACAGCTTGAAAAATTAGTGGTTGAGAATTAGATTGCGGCAGGAAAAAACAAGGTCAATCTCTGATTTAAGTACTATTATAAATAGTAGAGTGTTATAGAGATCAGTACTGTGTGTGAAAAATGTTTAGAAATTAAAAGATTGACAAGTTTACATACAATACTTAAACTCTTCTAAGTGATAAAATGCCAAGTTATGGGAGCTGAATTCCTTGAATGAGAAGAAAATTATAAATGATTTTAAATATGAACTAATAGTAATGCTGTTTGTTCAGAATGTACTAAATGCCAGGCATTGTAGTCAATGTGTATATCATTTTATACTTAGTAGAATCATCCAGAGGTAGATATTATTTATTACCTCAATTTATAGATTTTAAAAACCTAATACTTAGAGAAATTAAATGTTTCGCCCAAGATCACATGGCCATTAAGTGTTGGAGGTGGCATTTGAACCTAGGTTTGTCTGACTCCAGAGTCTGTAAATAATTCAAACTGTATACACATATACACACTTACCTATGTGTGTGAGTGTATGTGTGCATATATATATGTGTAAAACATTTATATATGTATTAAACTTTTTTATTTTGAGATAATTTTAGACTTACAGAGGAGCTGCAAAAAATAGTAGAGTTCCTGTATTATTTATTGCAGTGTAACCTATTACCCTGAAATGTAGCAGCTTAAAACAATAAATATTATCCCAAAGTTTCTGTGGGTCAGAGATCTAGGCATGGCTTAGCTGGGTGCTTCTGGCTTAGGGTCTCTCACAAGGTTGCAAACAAGATATTGACTACAGCTGTGGTCCCATCTCAAGGCTTGACTAAGAGAATGTCCTTCCAAGCTCACTCACACAGTTATTGGCCAGAAATAATCAGTTTCTTCTTTCCATATGGCAGCTATGACAGCAAAGCTTTTCTCAGAGTGAGCAATCGAGACTGCAGAAGGTGCTGAAGACAAAACCCACAGTCCTTACTTTGTAACTTAACCTTGGAAGTGAATCTCACCACATCTGCCACATTCTACTAGAAAGAAATGAATCACTATTTCCAGCCAACCCTCAAGGGTTAGGGATTACACAAGAGCATGAATACCAGGAGGCAGAGATCATTGGGGGGATTTTTTTTTTGGCCACGCCATGTGGCATGCGGGATGGGATCTTAGTTCCCCGATCAGGGATCAAACCCTTGCCCCCTACATTGGGAGTGTGGAATCTTAACCACTGGACCGCCAGCGAAGTCCCATTGGGGGCATATTTTAGAGGTTGCCAATATACCCTTTGCTAAAGCTTCCCGTTATGTTAACATCTTACCCTAACATCATAACCATAAAACATTTACCAAAACTAAGAAATTCTCCTTCATATAAAATTGTAATTAAATGTATAGACCAATTTGGATTTCACCTGGTTTTTTCACAAATGAACGTTTTTTGTTTCAGATCCATCCCATAATCTCACCTTACATGCAGTTGTTGTGTCTGTAATCTCCTCCAATCTGTGTCAGTTTCTCAGACTTTCCTTGTTTTTCATAACCTTCACACTTTGAAGAGAATTAGTAGTTATTTTGGAGAAAGTCTTTTCCATTTGGCTTTGTCTGATGTTGTCTCAAGATTAGATTGAGGTTATACACTTCCAGTGCATTTCATCATGGAGCACATTAAGTTGATATGCATGACTAGTGATGTTAACATTGATCACTTGGCAAAAGTAGTATCTACCAAGATTCTCCACTATAAACTTAATGTTTTTCCTTGGTAGATACTAAATTTTTTTTGATACTAAATATTTAAGGGAGATACTGATAGACTAAGCAAATGTCCTATTTCTGCTTAAACTTTGACCACTAATTTTAAGCATCCTTCAGTGGATCTTGCTTGTAGCAATGATTACTCTGGTATTCTAATGGAGTTTTCATATTTCCTTTATTCCTTCTACATTTATTAATTGGAATTCTTTTGTAAGCAAGAGCTGTTGTTCCTCCCCCATTTATTTATTCCTTTAGTTTTCCATGTACATTAGTATGAACTCAGGGGTATTTATTTCATTCTTTGGATTACAATCCAATACTACTCAAATTGTTTTAGTTTTAGCTATTGAGAACACTTTCATGTTGGCTCCTGTAACTTGCCACAACCCTGAAATCAACTATTTCCCCAAAGAGCCGTCATTTTTTTTTTTTTTTTTTGGAGAATAAGATTTTTTTCCCTAGCTTTATTAGATAAAATTGACATATAACATTGTTTAAGTTTAAGGTATACAGTGCTTTGATTTGATACACTTATATTGCAAAATAACTACCATAATGGCATTAGCTAATGCCTCCATCATGTCACATAGTTATCATTACTGTTTTTGTGGTAAGAAAATTTAATATCTACTTTTAACAACTTTCAGCTATATAGTACATTATTGTTAACTGTCATCACAATGTTGTGCATAGATCCCCAGAACTTATTCATCTTCTAATTGGAAGTTTGTACCCTTTGACCAGTATCTCCCCATTTCCTCCACCCTCCAGCCCCTGGTAAACAGCATTCTACTCTGTTTCCACAAGTTTGGCTCTTTTAGGTTCCACATGTAAATGGTATCATACAGTATATCTCTTTGCCTGTCTGGTTTATTTCACTTAGCATGATGCCCTCAAGGTCCATCTATATTGTTGTTGTAAATGACATGATTTTCTTCTCTCTAACAGCTGAATAATATCCCTTTGTGTATATATACACCATGTCTTTAATTTCATTTCATTTCATTTTATTGCGCTGGGTCTTAGTTGCAGCTCTTGGGCTCCTTAGTTGTGGCATGCGAACTCTTAGTTGCGTCATGCATATGGGATCTAGTTCCCTGACTAGGGATCAAACTCGGGCCCCTTGCATTGGGAGTGTGGAGTCTTAATGACCGCACCACCAGGGAAGTCCCTACACCATGTCTTCTTTATCCATTTATCCATCGATGGACACAAGATATGGTTGTTTCCATACCATGGCTATTGTAAATAATGCTGCAACAAATATGAGAGTGCAGATACCTGTTTCCATTTCCTTTGGATGTATACCCAGAGGTGAGATTGCTGAGTTATATGGTAGTTCTATTTTTAATTTTTTAAAGAACCTCCCTACTGTTTTCCATTGTCGCAGCACTAATTTACATTCCCACCAACAGTGCATAAGGGTTCTGTTTTCTCTACATCCCTATCAACACTTGTTATTTGTTGTCTTTTTGATAATAGCCTTTTTGACAGGTGTGAGGTGATCTCATTGCAGTTTTGATTTGCATTTCCCTAATAAATAGTGATGTTGAGCACCTTTTCATCTACCTGTTGGTCATTTGTATATCTTCTTTGGAAAAATGTCTATTCAGTTCTAGTTCCTCTGCCCATTTTAAAATCAGATTGTTTTTTTGTTATTCAGTTTTATGAGTTCTTTATATATTTTGGATATGAATTGCTTATCAGATATATGGTTTGCAGATATTTTCTCCTCTTCTGTAGGTTACCTTTTCATTTTGTTGACTGTTTCACTGTACAGAGAATTTGGGGTTTGATGGAGTCCTACTTACTGATTTTTGCTTTTGTAGCTTGTGCTTTTGGTGTCACATCCAAAAAAATCACTGGTGAGACCAATGTCGAGGAGTTTTTCCCTGTGTTTTTTCCTGGGAGCTTATGGTTTCAGGTCTTATGTTTAAGTCTTTAACCCATTTCACATTAATTTGTGAGTTGTAAAAGTAGGAGTCCAATTTCATTTTTTTAGCATGTGGTTATCTAGTTTTCCCAGCACCTCTTATTGAAGAGACTATCCTTCCCCTACTGAGTATTCTTGGCTCCCTTGTAAAATATTAGTTGACTGTATATGTGAGGGGTTATTTATGGGTTCTCTATTCTGTTCCATTGATCTATGTATCTGTTTTTGTGCCAGCACCATACTGTTTTGATCACTATAGCTTTGTAGTATAGTTTGAAATCAGGACGTATGATGCCTCCAGTTTTGTTCTTTCTCAGAATTGCTTTGGCAGTTCAGAGTCTTTTGTGGTTCCATATAAATTTTAGAATTGTTTTTCCTCTTTTTATGAAAAATGGCATTGGAATTTTGGTAGGGATTTCATTGACTGTATCAATGGCTTTTAGTAGTATGGATGTTTAAACAATATTTATTCTTCTGGTTCATGAACACATTTCAAGTGTCTTTCCATTTGTTTGCATCTTCCTTAGTTTCCTTCATCAAAGTCTTTTAGTTTTCAGTGAACAGATGTTTTAGCTCCTCCTTGGTTAAATTTATTTCTAGGTATTTATTGATTTGATGCTGTTGTGAATGGGATTGTTTTCTTTAGTTCTTTTCAGCTATTTTGTTAGTGTATAGAAACAACTGATTTTTGTATGTTGATTTTTGCATCTTGCAACTTTACTGAATCCATTGATTATTTCTAACAGTTTTTGGTGGAATCTTTAGGATTTTCTATTAGATATTAGATCATATCATGTACAAACAAAGACAACTTATTTCTTCCTTTCTGATTGGATGTCTTTTATTTCTTTTTCTTGCCTCATTGCTCTGCTTAGGACTTCCAGTGCTATGTTGAGTAAAAGTGGTGACAGTGGGCACTCTTATCTTGTTCCTGATATTAGAGGGAAAGCTTCAGCCTTTCACCATTGAGTGTGATGTTGGCTGAGGGTTTGTCATATCATGACTTTTATTATGTTGAGGGATGTTTCTTCTATACTCAATTTGTTGAGAGTTTTTATCATTGGAGGATGTTGTATTTTATCAAATGCTTTTTCTGTATCTATTGAGATAATCATGATTTTTATATTTTATTCTATTAAAGAAACATCATATTTATTGATTCGTATATGTTGAACTATCCTTACATCCTAGGGATAAATCCCAGTTGATCATGGTGTATAATTCTTCTATGTGCTGTTGAATTTGGTTTGCTAATGTTTTGTTGAGAAATTTTTGGTCTGTATTCATCAGCTGTTGGTCTGTAGTTTTCTTGTAGTGTCTTCATCTAGCTTTGGATCATCATGGTAATATGATGGCCTCATAAAATGAGTTTGCAAATGTTCCTCCCTCTTCAATTTTTGGACAAGTTTGAGAAGGATTGGTGTTAATTCTTCTTGAAATGTTTGTTAGAATTCACCACTTAAGCCATCTGGCCCTGGACTTTTCTCTGTTGAGAAGATTTGATTACTGATTCTATCTCCTTACTCCATGGGTCTGGTTATATTTTCTCTTTCTTCATGATTCAGTCTTGGTAAGTTGTATGTTTCTGGCAATTTTTCCATCTCTGCCAGGTTATCCAATTTGTTGACATATAATTGTTCATAATAGTCTCTTATGATCCTATATATTTCTGTGGTATCAGTTGCTTTGTCTTCTCTTTCATTTCTGATATTATGTATTTGAGTCCTCTCTTTTTTTCTTAGTCTAGCTAAAGGTTTGTCAATTGTGTTTATCTTCAGAAATCTAGTTCTTAATCTTATTGACCTTTTCTATTTTTCTGGTCTCTTTTTCATTTATTTCTGCTCTGATCTTTGTTATTTTCCTTTCTTCTGCTGACTTTGGGCTAGTCTGTTCTTTTCTCATTCCTTGAGATGTAAAGTTACTTGAGGCCTTTCTTTTTTCTTAATAAAGGCGTTTAGCACTATAAATGTCCTTAGAACTGCTTTTGTCTCATAGGTTTTGATATGTTGTGTTCACATTTTCATTTGTTTCAAGATATTTTTTGCTTTCCCTTTTGATTTTTTAAGACGTATTTGTATTCAGTACTGTGTTGTTTAATTTCCACATATTTATAGAATTTCCTGCTTCCCCCCAGTATTGATTTCTGGTTTCATATCATTGTGGTCAGAAAAGGTACTTGGTATGATTTAAATCTTGTTAAATTTGCTGAGATTTGTTTTGCAGCCTATATGTGATCTAACTTGGAGAATGTTCTGTGTATGCTTGATAAGAATGTATTCAGCTGCTGAATGTTCTGTATGTGTCTGTTAAGTCCATTTAGTCTAAAGTATTCTTCAAGTCCAATGTTTCCTTGTTGATTTTGCTATCTGGGTGATCTATCCATTGTTGAAAAGTGGGGTGTTTAAAAACATAAAAGTGGGAGGAGTAAAAGGGCAGTGATTTTGTATGTGATTGAAGTTAAGTTGTTATTATATAAAATATATTGTTATCTGTAAGATGTTTATGTGAGCCTTGGGGTAACCACAAAGCAAAAACATATAGTAGATTCACCGAAGAGAAGGCAACCAGAAAATATTACTACGGAAAATCACCAGTTCACAAAGAAAGGCAGCAAGAGAGGAAGAAAGGAACAAGAAAACTACAGAACAGCCAGAAAACAATAAGATGGTATAAGTAAGACCTTACCTATCAACAATTACTCTAAATGTAAATGAATTGAATACTCCAATCAAAAGACTTGATGGATACAAAATCAAGACTCAACTATATGCTGCCTACAGGAGAATCACTTTAGCTTTAAGGACATGTGAGCTCAAAGTGAAGGAATGGAAAAAGATGCTCCTTATAAGTAGAAACCAAAAGAGAGCAGGGCTGGTTATACTTGTAGCAGACAAAATAGTAACAGTAGGCAAAGGGGAGGTCATTATATAATAATAAAGGAGTCAGTTCATCAAGATGATATAACAGTCATACACACACACACACACACACACACACACACACACACACACACACAGAGTACACATACACAAACACCCCCAACATCAAAGCACTTAAATATACTAAGCAAATACTAACATCTAAAGGGAGAAGTAAACAATACAGTAATAGTCGAGGACTTCAGTACCCCACTTTCAACAATGGAAAGTGGTGTTTAGAAACCAATGAGGTTTGCTCATTGCTACTAGGATGACACTGCTTCTTGCCCCTCTGAGTGAATAAAACTAAAGATTATAGGTATTAATTCATACATATATGTACACCTATATTCATTTCCATCTCTATGATAATGTGTGTGTGTGTATATATATATATATTTTTTTTTATTAAACCACAAGTCGATGTTGATACCTCCGACTAGTCGAAAACCACAGGGTTGATTCCAGCCTTCTCCCTTTCTTTTTCCCTTTCTTTATTTATAACTTCTTTCTCCATTGGTGATAAACATGGCTCTCATTATTTACAGTATATTTACCCTACTATATAAATAAAGTTTCAGAATTCTTATCCGATACCCAGGTGAGAAACAAATCTTCCAGCTAGAGTACAGGTTTTATGTATAGTATCCAGCCCAGACATTGTTGCTGTTTCCTAGGTTAGCTTTTTTCTTCCTTATAGCCTTCAGCATGAGGATGTGCTTCATTTATACAGTTAGATTCATTTCTTACATCCTATATTCTATTTTGCCCCAGTATCTTGGTTAATTTTTTTAAATTTACATTCTGTAAAATTTACTTTTTGTGGTGTATAGTTCTGTCAGTTTTGATAAATCCACATCACAGTTCCATACAAAGTATTTCTTTCAGTCCAAAAATTCTCACGTGCCATCCCTTTATAGACAGTCCCTCCCCTGACCCCTGGCAATTCCTGGTCTGTTTTCTTCCAAGTTTTACCTTTCCAGAGTGTCAGGTAAATGAAATCATGAAATATATAATAACCCTTTTGGTTTGGCTTCTTTTACTTTACAGAGTATATTTAAGATTTATCCATCTCATTTTATGACTCAGTTTTTTACTTTTTAATGCTTTATAACAAGCATAAAGCAATAAAAAGTTTTAAAAAATACAGTTTATCAATACATTCACTCTTTGAAGGATATTTGGGTTGTTTCCAGTTTGAGGGGGATTACAGTTAGAGCTGCTGAGTCATGTGGTATATGTGTGTGTTTAACTTTGCAAGAACTGTTTAGAACTAAACTATGCTAAACTGTTTTTCCAGGGTGGCTGTATCTTTGTATTTCCACTAGGAGTATACAAGTTGTTTCAGTTACTCTCCATCCTTGCCAACTTGTGGTATTGTCAGTATATTTTAACTATTATAATAGGGGCTTTCCTCTATATGTTTCCCCTTGAGCTCCCCTTTTTTGGTCCTCAGAACAGAAAGCAAGGGCTTACTTTACCCCTCTCTTTTATGTGCTTCCTGTGGTTACTTTGTGTCAGTGCCAGGTGGCTCAGTAAAGAGAAAAAAAAAAACCAACACAGGTTCACCTCACCCTCTTGAGACCACACCTCTGGTAAAAGAGGAGGGTTTCCCTCCCTCAGAATTTTAAACTTCTGGTCCGTTACTGCTATACCACTGCTTCCATGAGATTACTTGAGTGCTTGAGATTACTAGAAAGGGAGAAAAGAAATACAGGGATTTTTTTCACACTATTTCTGCTTCCACTCCTCATGCCTGAATAAAGGGCTTCTTCTGGAGGTCTTTCTGTCTGTGCTAATGTCCACTTCTAAGTGTCAGACTCTATTATTGAGTTCAGGTCATTGGATACTAAGGGAAACAATGATAAAATAACTCATCACCAATTTAATGGTACTTCAGATGTTGCTAGTCTTCACCAATTTGCCTGCTCCTATTTTTCAAGAGTCTTCTAATAGCTGCTCCATGTAGTTTGTCTAGGTTTTATAGCTGCACTTAGTGGGAGAGACAGATGAGTTATGATTGATTACCCCAAACTGGAGCTGAATGTACCATTTTTCATTCTCGTTAACAGCATATGCAAGTTCCATTGCAACACTTGGTACTTCCAGGGTTTTAAAATTATTTATTTATTTATTTATTTTTGGCTGCATTGGGTCTTTGTTGCTGCACGTGGGCTTTCTCTAGTTGTGGCGAGCAGGGGTTACTCTTCGTTGTGGTGCGTGGGCTTCTCATTGCAGCGGCTTCCCTAGTTGCAGAGCACGGGCTCTAGGGGCGCGGGCTTCAGTAGTTGTGGCACATGGGCTCAGTAGTGGCTCATGGGCTATAGAGCACAGGCTCAGTAGTTGAGGCACACGGGCTTAGTTGCTCCGAAGCATGTGGGATCTTCCCAGAAAAGGGCTCAAACCCGTGTTCCCTGCATTGGCAGGCAGATTCTTAACCACTGCACCACCAGGGAAGTCCCTCCAGTTATTTTTAACTTTAGCCATTCTAAATGTGGATGTGAAATAGTATGTTATTGTGGTTTTAATTTGTTTTTCCCTGATGACTCATGATGCTGAGCATTCCTTCTGTGCTTCTTGACCATTTTTATGTCTTTATGAAGTGTCTTTAATTTTTCCATTGGATTGTCTCATGACTTTAAGATTTTTTTTTTTTTTTTTTTTTTTTTTTTTTTTTTTTTTTTGCGGTACACAGGCCTCTCACTGTTGTGGCCTCTCCCATTGCAGAGCACAGGCTCCGGACACGCAGGCCCAGCGGCCATGGCTCACGGGCCCAGGCGCTCCACGGCATGTGGGATCTTCCCGGACAGGGGCACAAACCCACGTTCCCTGCATTGGCAGGCGGACTCTCAACCACTGTGCCACCAGGGAAGCCCAAGAATTTTTGGTATATTCAAGATACAGATCCTCTGTGTATTGCAAATATTTTCTCACAGTCTGTGGTTTGATCTTCATTTTCTTACTGGTGTCTTTTGATGAAGAAAAAGTTTTAATTTTTATGAAATCCAGTTTTTAAATTTTTCTATTGAAAGTATAGTTGATGTGCAATATTGTATAGGTTACAAGTGTACAATATGGTGATTCACAATTTTTAAAGGTTATACTCCATTTATAGTTATTATAAAATATTGACCATATTCCTTGTGTTGTACAATATATACAGCTTATATAGCTTAATTTATGCATAATAGTTTGTACCTTTTAATTCCCTACCCCTATATTGCCCCTCCCCCTTCCCTCTCCCCACTGGTAACCACTAGGTGGTTCTCTATATCTGTTAGTCTGTTTCTTTTTTGTTATATTCACTAGTTTGTTGTAGTTTTTAGATTCCACATGTAATTGATATCATACAGGATTTGTTTTTCTCTCTGACTTAATTTCACTTAGCATGATACTCTCCAAGTCCATCCATGTTGTTGGAAATGGCAAAATTTCATTCTTTTTAATGGCTGAGTAGTATTTCATTGTGTGTGTGTGTGTGTGTGTGTGTGTGTGTGTGTGTGTTCATCAGTTGATGGACATTCTAAATTTTTCTTTTATGGTTAGTACTGTTTTGTGTCTTATCTAAAAATACTGCCTAACCCAGTGTTATGAAAATTTTCTCCTATATTTTCATCTTGAATTATAGTTTTAGCTTTATTTTTTTAAGTCTGTGATCTATATCAAATTAATTTCTGTATATACTGTAATTTACACAGTTTAGGATCATTTTCTTTCACTGGATATTCCAGCACCATCTTCGAAATAATGATTATTTCCTTTTTGAACTTAGTTGGCACCTTTGTCAAAAATCAATAGGCCTTTTACCTGTGGGTTTATTTTTAAGAGTTTCTACTCTGTTCCTTTGAACTGTCTGTCTTTATACCCATACCATGATGTTTTGATTACTGTAGCTTTATAAGTCTTGAAATCAGGTTATGTCCTCCAGCCTTGTTTTTACTTTCAACAATATTTTTTTGCTATTTTAGGTTCTATGCATTTCCATATAAATTTTAGAATAGTCTTCTCAGTTTCTCCAAATAAGCCTCCTGAGATTTTGTACAATGTTGCATTGAATCTATAGATCATTTTGTGCATGATTGACATCTTAGTAATATGGAGTCTCCCCATGAATGAACATGTTTTTCCCCCCACTTATGTAATGTCTCTCAGTAAGATGTTGTAATTTTCAGTGTGTAGGCTTGCACAATTTTCATTAAATTTATTCCTCATTATTTTGTTTTATGATACTTTTGTATATGGTATTTTAGATTTTGTATTTTCTAGTTATTTGTTGCTTGTATATACAAATGCTGTTGTCAAACCAGTTTATCAACTCCAACAAGTTAATTTTAATTTCTTACTCACTGGGTCAGAGCTTCCTTGCTTACTCCAGGATAATTTAGGCAATTTGTGTGCAGTGACACCATAGGGAATTTAGGCAAGGTAATACTTCTGGTAGTTAAGTTGAGGCATACCTATTTGTCCTCAATTTGTGTCCAGTAACTTCCCTAAGATTTAGGGAGTGCTTTGTTTAAATTTACTGATATCCTCAACTTCAATGTCTATTCTTCATAGACAGACACTCATGTTGCCAGGGAATGAATAGTGGTTTTACTTCTTCCTTTCCAATCTTCATGTCTTTATTTTTTTATTTTTTTGCCTAATGCACTGTTTAGGACATTCAATATAATATTAAACAGAAGTAGTAAGAGCAGTCATCTTACATTATTCCCCATCTTTGCGTGGGTGGGGGAGTGGATTTAGTGTTTCATCAAATTTGATGTTAGCTGTAGATTTTTATTAGATGCATTTTATGAGATTAAGGATGACCTCTTATATTCTTAGTTTGCTGTGAGTTCTGTGAGTGGGCGTTGAGTTTTGTCACATGCTTTTTCCTGCTGTATTATGATCATATTTGTTTTCTCCTTTCTGTTGATGTGAATTATATTGATTAGATTTCAAATATTATTCTTGGATAAATCCCACTTGATTAGGATATATGGGCCCTTTTTATATTTATTGCTGAATTCAACTTGCTAATATTGGTCTATAATCTTCTTGGAGTGTCCTGATAGCAGAGTTACAGTGGCTTTTAAGAAAAAAACCTCTTTCTCATTTTCTGAGTTTGTGTCAGAATGGTATTATTTGATTTAAATCTACCATATTACATTTTGCTTTCAATTTGTACCATATGGTTTTTGTTCTTTCTTGCCTTCTTTTGTATTAATCATTTATCTTTTATTATTCCATTTTATTCTCCTTATTGGCTGTTTTAATATACATCTTTGTTTATTTTTTAGTGTTTGTAGCCATCCCGCAGAAGTGGGATGGACTGCCACCCCAAATTTGGTTCAGATACCTAGGCTTAGGACACTCCTCAAACCCAGAGAATTTGAGAGGAAGTTTATTACTCACAGAGGGGACCCCTGGAGAGTTGGGTGGGCACAAGCAGGTCCAGGCTGGCTTGGGCACAGCAGAGAGGGCTTTGTAGGGTGGAACTGAGAAAAAAATCTATATATGGTCAGTTTAAATTTTCTGCTGGTGCCAAAGGAGGAAGCAGTCATACTCAGGCTTTCTTATCAGCCTTTCCAGATGTGGAGCAAAAGGTGAGGCTTAAAAAGAACTCAGTAATCAAACATCAAAAATTGTGTCAGACTCTATTGCACTCATTATTGTAGAGATTATCATACGTATTCCTAATTTATGTATTATCCTTCTTGCTAGATACAATCTACCTAATTAATATTTTGTTAGGAATTGTACATTTGTGTTCATGGGGGATATTCACCTATACTTTTCTTCTCGCAATATCTTTTTTTTTTTTTTTTTTTTTTTTTTTTGCGGTACGCAGGCCTCTCACCGTTGTGGAGTACAGGCTCTGGACGCTCAGGCTCAGCAGCCATGGTTCACGGGCCCAGCTGCTCCGTGGCATGTGGGATCTTCCCGGACCGGGGCACGAACCCATGTCCCCTGCATTGGCAGGCAGACTCTCAGCCACTGCACCACCAGGGAAGCCCTCTTACAATATCTTTGAGTTTGGTATGAGCATTGGGCTGACCTCAGAAGTTTATCGGGACACTCTGAAAGAGTTTATATAAGATTGGTACTATTTCTTTCTTAGATACTTGGCAGAATTCACCATTTTGGCCTGGAGTTTTAATTATAGATTCAGTTTCTTTAGTAGATTTGACTATGCAGATTTTTTTTTTCTCATCTCAGTTTGGAAAGTATTCTTCAGTTAAATAAGTTGTCAAAAATTGTTGGCATGAGTTATTTTCACAGTATCCTCATATCCTTTCAATTTCTGAATCTCCAGTGATATTAGCTGTCTTATGTCTGATATTAGTAATTTGTGTTTTATCCTTTTTTGTTTGGTCACTCTTGCTAGGGCTTTAGCAGTTTCGGTTTTTATGATCCTCTGATGTGTTTTTTCTGTTTCATTAATTGCTGCTGTATCTTTTTTTTTTTTTCAGTTTTGGGTTTAACAACTTTTTCTATCTTTCTGAGAATAGATACTTTTTTTACATATTCATTAATTTTTAGCTTTCTTTTTTAGTGTACACAGATTTTTATGTAGTTTTTCATCATCATCTTTGTACAAAATATTTTCTCATATCATAACTTTTTCTTTGATCCATGGCTATGTAGAGATGTGTTTCTTAATTTCCAATTATATAAGAACATATAAATGTTTTTTTATTTTTAGTTAATTCTTTTTGGTCATTGAAATTATATTTTGAATAGTTTCAGTATACTTAAATTTTTTTAGAACTGCTTTATGATATGATATATTTTTATTTTGATCAGTATGCAATTGAAAGAAATGTGTATTCTGCCATTGCTTCTTGTGATATTCTGTGTATGTTACTTTGGTCCATTTGGTCAGCTGTTACGTTGAAATCTTCATTTTTACTGAATTTTTGTCTGCTTGTTTAATCAGCATTTGAGAACAGCATGTTAATACCTCCTTTTTTCTCCTTAGTCATGTGGTAGTGAGTTATTGACCTACTGCCCCATCACTCTCATCGTTTCCTATGATAAAAACATTCTCCTACATAACCAGTACAGCTGTGAAAATCAGGAAATTAATATCAATGTGTTATAGACACTATTCCATTTTTTCCAATTGTCCCAGTAAGATTTTTTATAACAAAAAGGAGCAATTCAAAATCATATGTTGCTTTAGTTGTCATGACTCTTTAATTTCCTTTAATCTGGAACAGTTCTTTAGTCTTTCTTTCACTTTTCATTACCTTGACACTTTTGAAGATTACAGGTCAGTTACTTTGTAGAGTGTTTTTCAGTTTGGGTTTCTCTGATGTTTCATTATTAAGTTCAGGTGAGATATTTTGGGTAGGGGTATCACAGAATTGACATTGAATTCTTTTTATAACATCTTAGCAGCTGTCATACACTTCTATTTGTCCCACTGCTGACAGTGATCACTTTAATTACTTAATAAGGTTGTGGGCTAGGTTCCTCAACTGGAAAGTTACTGTTTTCCACTTAGTAACTAAGTGTTTTATGGGGAGGAACTTTGAAATTATGTAAGTATCTCAATCCTCAGCAGACTTTTAGTTTATTTATATCTGTACAGAATCATGCTTTCATTCAGTGGGTTATGATTTATTACTATCTTTTCTTCACTCTTTATTTTAAAAATACGTAGACTTAACAAGAGATTACAAAAATAGTCCAGAGAGTCCCAGGTATCTATCGCTCAGCTTTCCCATTGGTAATGTCTTATATAACTGTAGTACATTTTCAAAATGACATTGGGAAATTGACATGGGTACAATATAATTAACTAAACTACAGAACTTAACCAGATTTCACCAAGTTTTGCATGCACTCAGGTTTTTTTGAATGCATATGTGTATAATTCTGTGAAATTTAATCACATTGTGATTTCACATAACCACTACTATAATCAAGATCAAAAATATTCTGTCACCACAAAGAAATTCCCTTATGCCTGCCCCTCTGTAGTCACATTCCTCTCCCCTGCCCTCTGCATTCTTTAAACCCTGGAAACTAGTGACCTGTTTTCCTACTATATGGTTTTGTCATTTTGTGAATATTTTGTAAATTGAATCATATAACATGTTACCTTTGAGATTAACTCTTTTTACTTAACATGATGACCTGGAGATCCATCCAAGTTGTTGTGTATATCAATAGTTTTTTTTTTTTTTAATTGCTAAGTAGCATTCCATTGTATGGATACATACCAGTTTATTTAACCATTTCCCTGTTGAAGGACATTTGGGTTGTTTCCAACTTTTTTTTTTTTGTGGTACGCGGGCCTCTCACTGTTGTGGCCTCTCCCGTTGTGGAGCACAGGCTCCGGACACGCAGGTTCAGCGGCCATGGCTCATGGGCCCAGCCGCTCCGTGGCATGTGGGATCTTCCTGGACCGGGGCACGAACCCGCTTCCCCTGCATCGGCAGGCAGACTCTCAACCACTGCGCCACCAGGGAAGCCCTGTTTCCAACTTCTGACTGTTATTAATAAAGCTGCTGTGAACATTCATATACTTTTTTTTTACACAAATGAAGTTTCTGTTTCTCTAAGACAGTGATTCTCAACCAGGGGTGAGTTTGGCACCCCAGAGACAGTAGCAACATCTGAAGTCATTTTGGATTGTCACAACTAGGAAGGAATTTTGCTCTTGCCATCAGGGATGCTACTGAATACCCTGGAATACACAGAGCAGTCAGTCCCCCACAACAAAGAAGTATTTGGTTCAATTTTAGTAGTGCCAAGGTTGAGAAACTACTCTAGGATAAATGCCCAAGAGTGTGATTGTTGGGTTGTATAGTAAGTATATGTTTATTTTTTAAGAATCTGCCAAACAGTTTTCCAGGGCGGTTGTACCATTTTGCATTTCTACTGGCAATATATGAGAGATCCAGTTTCCTCACATCTTTGTCAGCTTTTGTTATTATTGTCAGTATTTTTAATTTTAGCCATCCTAGTAAGTATATAGGGATATCTCGTTGTTCTAATCTGCATTTCTCTAAATGACTAATGAGGATGAACATTTTTTCATGTGTTTGTCTTCTGTATATTATCTTTGGTGAAGTGTGTGTTTAAGTTTTGCTATTTTCTAACTGCATTTTTTTTTACTGTTGAATTTAGAGAGTTTTAATCTATTCTGTATAAAAGTTTTTTGTTGGATATGAGATCTTAAACAAAGTTATGTTTTCTTATATTCAGTGTTACTATTGTAATTTGTCTTCATGCTCAAAATGTCACCGATTTACTGACCAGTGGCAGCTCCTTCAAGCTGGTTTCGTATCCTTTTTACATGTTCTTGTTATCTTTTGCACATGTCTTTGCCTTCTGGCACAGCAAGATACTTCAGGCTCATAACTTTTTCTTCCCCAGCTCTGAAGTTGGCCATTTCTCCAAGGAACCTGCTTTCTTTTAGTGGAAAGTGATATTTAGAAGCCAAGATTTGAGCATTGCTATTGGGCTGCTCCCAGCCTTCTTAGTGGATTTATGTACATACATACATGCATAAATACACACACACACTCATTTACATTTATTTCTGTATCTGTCTATATATATTAAAAACCATAAGCTCACACCCATGTATACAATTCTAATTCAGTTTTATTCTACTTTTTTTTCTCTTTCTGTGTTTGTAACTCCATTATCCAATAGTGAGAACCCTCACTTCTTATGTGCTTTATATATTTATTTATTTGCTCAATCTGCCATTGTGTAACTAATCTCTCATCATTCCTGCCATCCTCTCCCCAGCTAGGATTGCCCTCACTCACTACTTGGATTCTGACTCTCCATTCTGACTACCTTTTTGTGTGGATGTTCTTCTTACCCTGCTGGGGCTTTGACACTCCATTCTAGACTACCCCTAAACATAGATAGCATCCCCCAACTTGGTTTTTGACTTCCTCACATCAGAATGCTCACCCCATGTATGTGGACACCCTCCTCACCTCACTTAGACTCTAACTCCCCGAGATGGACTACTTCCTCACAGGAGCATCTTCCTCATCCTGCTTAGGCTTTTGATATCTCACATTGGGCCTCCTCTCTGCTTGGATGCCCTCATCCTGTTTAGGATCTGACTCAAGATGCCTCGCTTCCCTGTTGGACACCCTCATCACCCAGGCTGTGACATCTCAGGTCAGATTACCTCCCCTTATCCTGTATGGTAGATATTGCTCTTACCTTGCTTGAGCTCTGACTCACCAAACCAGGCTACTCCCAAGCCCTGGATGACACCCTTCTCATTCTGCAGGGGATCTGACTTACTAGCCCAGGCTGCCTGTCTGTGAAGATTATTTACTCTACTCTGCTCTAGTTCTGCCACTTTATGTTAGGCTGCTCTACTGTAGAGACACCTTCCTCATTCTGGCTGGGCAGTAAGTTCACATAACAAGCTGAACCTTCTTCTTCATGGAAACCCTCCTCATCCTCCTCTGATATTGCATAACAAGCCACACCTCCCCAGATTCTCTTTGCCCTGATTGGATTGTGATACTTATGTGCTAAAGCTACTCTTTTACATGGGCACTCTCCTCACCCCAATGAGGCTCTTATACCTTACTCTGGGCCACTGTTGCTCCACCCACTGCGAATGTCCACCTAATGGTTTTAAGATTCACTTGTTCAGGAAGGGAAAGGTAAAAGGAGAGAATAAAAAGCCAGGAGGAAGAGATAGATAAGGGGAAGCTATTTTTGATTAGTGTTTGCTTGGGGTATCTTTTTCCATTCTTTTAACTTAGTGTATCTATGACCTTATATTAAAGTGTGTCTCTTGTGAATAGCATATAGTTTGGTCTTATTCATCTTGTCAACCTTTGTCTTTTAATTGGGATATTTAGTTCATTTATATTTAATGTAATCATTGAGATGGTTGATTTTAAGTTTTGCCACTTTGCTGTTTTCTATTACTCTTGTCCTTTATTATTTTAATCAATTATCTTGATTTCATGTTATCTCCTTTACTGGATTTTTTGTTATAATTTTTCTCTATCATTGTTTTAGTGATTATTCTAGAGATTATACTTCTTGACTTTACAATTAACCTTAAATTAGTATTCTTACCACTTTATGAAAAATGAAGGATCTTACAACAGTTAACTCCATTTGCCCCCTCCTGCTGTTTGTGCTTTTGTTGTATATTTCTGTTCTGCATCTCCACAAGACATTATTATTGTCATTTATTTATAAAACAACATATAACTATAAAGGTGTATGTACCTGAATATATATACATGTATATATTAAACACACACACACAGTTTAAGTACTCTTTGTTCTTTCCTGCAGTTCTGTTCTATGTTGGGCCATTTTACTTCAGCCTAAAAAAATTTCTTCTAGTATTCCCTAAGGGCTGCTGGGGATCAGTTTTCTTATTTTTCATTTATGTGTATTTGATTTTTTAAAATTGATTCCAATTTTCTGTTGATATTCTCCATATTTTTATCTATTAATCCCCATCTTTTACTCTCAATGTAGTCATTTTATTTTTTTATGTTTATTTATTTATTTTTTTTGTGGTATGTGGGCCTCTCACTGTTGTGGCCTCTCCCATTGCGGAGCACAGGCTCCGGACACGCAGGCTCAGTGGCCATGGTTCACGGGCCTAGCCGCTCCGCGGCATGTGGGATCTTCCCAGACCGGGGCATGAACCCCTGTCCCCTGCATCGGCAGGCGGATTCTCAACCACCGTGCCACCAGGGAAGCCCTCAATGTAGTCATTTTAAAGTTCTGAGCTAACTCCAGCATCTGAATTCCCTCTAAATCAATTTTTCTTGTTGTTTTTTTGTGTTTTGTTTTTGGTTTTTTTTTTTTTTTTTGCATTACACGGGCCTCTCACTGTTGTGGCCTATCCCGTTGTGGAGCACAGGCTCTGGATGCACAGGCTCAGTGGCCATGGCTCACGGGCCCAGCTGCTCCGTGGCATGTGGGATATTCCTGGACTGGGGCACGAACCTGTGTCCCCTGCATTAGCAGGCAGACTCTCAACCACTGTGCCCCCAGGGAAGCCCAGATTCTCCGTATTTTTATCTATTAATCCCCATCCTTTACTCTCAATATAGTCATTTTAAAGTTCTGTGCTAACTCCAGAATCTGAATTCCCTCTAAATCAGTTTTTCTTGTTTTTTTTTTGTCTTAAAATCTGAATTCCCTCTAAATTAATTTTTCCTGGGTTTTTTGTCTTAATTTTTAGTCACTTTTTCCTGCTTCACGAATTTCATAATTTTTGATTGTGTGCTGGACATTGTGAATAAAAAAATCATAGAGACTGAAGATGCTATTACTTTGCACCAGAGAAGATTTACTGTTTTCTCTGTTAATCAGAGTAGCTGATCATTTCAGTTATTTCAGGAATTTTACTAGATCAGAACTGGGTTGGAGCTTTAGTTGTCTCATCCTACCTATGTTTTTTCCTAATTTGTGGCCTCCCTGTATTTTTGCTGTAAGCCTGACAGGTCTTTGATTCTTCAGTAAATACAGTCAGTTTCAGATGTTTGAATTCAGCTCTTTAGGCTCTCAGTTCTCACAGCTTCAGAGTATGGCAAATGTAAGGAGAGACCAGCTATGTATTTGTTGCCATTACACTTTCTCAATGAAAATTTGTCTCATAAACACTGAAATGTTGCAGATGATTTCACTTTTTGTGACTCAGCCTCCTTCTTGGGGATGGCGCTTCTGGGTTTTACTGTGAGTCTGGTAGGTCTCTAATTCCTCACTTTTGAAAGTTCTCTCCCTCAAGCATTAGGTATTTAGCTTCCTGCTTTATATAGGTTCAAAAACTGGCAAATGTCTTGAAGAGGAGACCTAATGATTGTCACAGGCCCCTTTATCTAGTGGGATTTCGTTTGTTAGTGCCATGACTGTGCAGGAAATTTCACTGTGCTTTCTTGGCTCAGTCCCCCATCATCCTATACCACCCTGACACTAAGGAAATGTCCTGTGGGGGAAATCGGCTTGACATTCTGCTAGATTTCACTCCATCATGCCAGCAAATGAGTTCATCAAAATCTCTGTGATTTCTCTTTTCCAGTGGAGTATGTCTCCCTACACCAAACCCCTACTCCAAATCTCTAAATGTCCCTCTCTAGCATATTAGTTGATATTGTTTCTTGATTGCTTCCTTAGCCCTATGATCTTTTATTCAATTTTGTTTGCTTATTGCAGCAGGAGCAATGGCCTGTGCCTACCTAGTGCAAGCATATTATTATGGAGATATGGGTTTGGTCCCAGACACCACAATAAAGAGAATATCATAATAAAGCAAGTCACACGAGTTGTTTGGTTTCCCAGTGCATGTAAAAGTTATGTTTATGCTATACTGTAGTCTATTAAGTGTGCAATAGCATAACATCTAAAAAAAGTACATATCTTAATTAGAAAGTAGACTTTAAAAATGCTAACCATCGGGCTTCCCTGGTGGCGCAGTGGTTGAGAGTCTGCCTGCCGATGCAGGGGTCGCGGGTTCGTGCCCCAGTCCGGGAAGATCCCACATGCCGCGGAGCAGCTGGGCCCGTGAGCCATGGCCACTGAGCCTGCGCGTCCGGAGCCTGTGCTCCACGACGGAGAGGCCACAACAATGAGAGGCCCGCGTACTGCAAAAAAAAAAAAAAAAAAAAATGCTAACCATCATCTGAGCCTTCAGCAAGTTGTAATCTTTTTGCAATAGTAACATCAAAAATCACTGATCACAGATCATGTAACAAGTATAGTAATGAAAAAGTTTGAAATATTGTGAGAATTACCAAAATGCTACATAGAGACACGAAGTGAGCAAATGCTGTTGGAAAAATGGCACCACCAGTAGACTTGCTTGACACAGGGTTGCCACAAACCTTCAATTTGTAAAAAAAAAAAAAAAAAAAAAAAAGCATTATCTGCAAGGTACAATAAATTGAGGTATGCCTCTACATCCTGCCTCAAAGTAGAAATCCTGTTTAGATCACCTTTCTCTCTATGATATATTAATAGTTTTCTGTTTAGGGTTCTTACATTTTTTATTATATTTATTATTAGGCATATGATGTTTTGATGATAATGTACATGGGATATTTTTTAGTTTTTAATTTTATAACTTTTCAGACACGGAAAGATGTTAGTGGATTTTTTAAAGTTTGGTCTCTTATCTGGCAACTCTTCTAAAAACTAACTGATATTCTAATAAGTTATCTGTAGATTGTTTTGGATTTTCTGTATCCTTAATTATATCAAATATGGAAAGTGATAGTATTATTTCTTCCTTTCTTATCCTTATATTTCTGATTTCTTTTTCCTGCCTTACTGCTAATGCCATTTAATACTTTTACTAACATGTTGAATAGAAAAGGTAAGAGTTGGCATTCTTATTTTGTTCCTAATCTTACAGTGGACATTCTCCACATTTCACTATAAATAGGATAGTGGTTCTAAAATTTTTCATAGTTTCCCTTTGCTATGAGTTTTTAATCATATATAATTACTATTGAATTTTATCAAATGCTTTATCTAACTATACTGATATGATCATACACATTTTCTCCTTTATTTTACTGATGTGGTGCATGACATTTATTGATATTTGAATGTTAACTCACCTTGCATTTCTGGAGTAAAACACCTTGGTAGGAATTCACACACACACACACACACACACACACACACACATTCACTCACTCACACACTCTACATTTGATTGTCTAACATTTGGTTTATGATTTTTGCTCCTATATACATAAGGGAGATGGGCCTATTTTCTTTTCTCATAATTGTCCTTTTAATTAGTGAATAGTATATAGAGGGTAGAGATTTAAAAGACCTTTTAAAAGGTCTTCTTCTGTGATATAATACAATACAGTATTACTCCATTTTTAAAAAATGACCTTTTTTATTTTCAAATAATTTCAAATCTGCAGAAAAGATACAAACATAATAGAGTTCCCTTTACCTCTCTCCCAGTTTTTCCTATTGCTAACATCTTATACTACCATAGCATATTTTTCAAAATTAAAAAGCCAACATTTATACATTACTATTAACTAAACAAGACTTTTTTTGGATTTCACCAGTTTTCCTGCTAATGTCCTTTTTCTGTTCTAGGACCCAATCCAGTATATCACATTCCACTTAGTTGTCATGTCTCCTTAGTCTTCTGTGGTCTGTGACAGTTCCTCATTCCGTCCTTATTTTTCAAGATTTTGACAGTCTTGAGGAATATTGGTCTGATATTCTCAATCTGGGTTTGGCTGATGTTTTCCTCATGATTAGACTGGAGTTATAAGTTTTGGCAAAGAATACTGCAGAAGCGAAGTATCACATCACATTACATCACATCATAACAGGAAGTATGTAGTGTCTCCGTGACATCACTGGTGATGGGAAACATCATCACTTGCATAACATGATGTTTGCTAGGTTTCTCCACTGTAAAGTTACTTTTTCTCCCATTTTATATTCTCTTTGGCATTCAATCATTAAGGCCAGCCCAGGACTGGACTTAAGGGGAAGATTAAGCTTCACCTCCACTTCCTTGGGGAGGGGATGGATGCCGGGGGGAGGTTACCTACATATGGAATTCTTCTGTTGGCAAGATTTGTCTTCTCCCTCCCTCCTATTATTTATTTATTTATACACTCATTTATTTACTCCATTATGGGGTTTTTTTGTTGTTTTTTTGTTTTTTGTTTTTTTTGTGGTACGTGGGCCTCTCCCTGTTGTGGCCTCTCCCGTTGCGGAGCACAGGCTCCGGATGCGCAGGCTCAGCGGCCATGGCTCACGGGCTCAGGCGCTCCATGGCATGTGGGATCTTCCCGGACCAGGGCACGAACCCGTGTCCCCTTCATCGGCAGGCGGGCTCTCAACCACTGCGCCACCAGGGAAGCCCCTCCATTATGTTTTAATATGGATTCTTTATATACATAATTACAACCTTAAAAACCTCTGGTTCCCCCACTGACATATAAACTTTTTGAGGAAAGGCTTTGTTTCTTTTTTATTTTTGTACACTCTATGCGTTTAGCATAGTCTCCTAGTTTATAGTGGACTTCCAGTAATTATTTTTTAATGGATATCTTTTCACTTCAAATGAAAAGTACCCTTTCCTTATATAATAGCATTCTAAATCCAAAATAAAAGTAGATTTTAAAATAAGTAAAAGTAAACTCATGCATGATCACACTGTAATAAGTATGTAGAAAAGCAAAGGGTACTGCAGAAATAACTTAACCATTTGAGTTGGATGTGTCTCCAAAAAATATTGAAGCCACATTTGGAAAGAAATTACAGTATTTGGTAAGCCAAGGATATGACCTGCTGTGTGCTTTCTCTTTTTTGTTCAGATCACCAAAGGAGATTAAGACCCCATTTTCTCCCTTCTTTGGAAAATTATCATCTGATGCAGTCACTCAGATAACAACAGAAAGTCCAGGAAAAGCCATGTTTTCATCTGAGATTTTTGTTAATGCTGAAGATCGTGGACATGGTATTCCAGAGCTCACTACACAGAAGTTGGGCAAAGTTCCTGTCAAGTTTGCTTCATCATCTTCAGTCCAACAGATTACTGTTCCTCATGGCACAGATGGTAAGAGAATTTTAGGTCATACTACCAACTTTTGTTTGTAATTAACTAAGAAATTTCTTGATTGGGTCTTTCTAGTTAGAAAACCTAATTTTAATTTTAAGCATTAGGTTGTACATGATTATATCATCTTTTTTTTACATAGCTATGAAGAGGATATAATTTATTATGTTTTCACTTCAATTTCTTTTTTTTTTTTTTTTTTTGTGGTACGCGGGCCTCTCACTGTTGTGGCGTCTCCCGTTGCGGAGCACAGGCTCCGGACGCGCAGGCTCAGCGGCCATGGCTCACGGGCCCAGCCGCTCCACGGCATGTGGGATCTTCCCGGACCGGGGCATGAACCCATGTCCCCTGCATCGGCAAGCAGATTCTCAACCACTGCGCCACCAGGGAAGCCCTTCACTTCAATTTCTAGTGAAGTTAACAACCTATGTGAAACTCATGCTACTCGTGGTTGACGTATTTTCAACTCATAATACTTGTCATAAGAATGCAAGTAGTTAATGAAAACAAAACTATAGAGGTTCAATTTTAGGGAGGTAGATAATTATTTGGCATTGTTTTTTTCACTATTGTTTTGCATGATACAATGAACAGGTAGCAGACACAATACCAGTCTATTTCTTGCTCAAGAAATGTTGACCAGGGACCCAGGTTGACTGTGACCCTGCTTTCTTTAAAACATGGAACCTTGGATTCATCATCATAGTCAACTGGAAGGGATGAAAAGCATGGAGGAGCACATGTTGGGAGGCTTTTATGGGCTAGGCCTAGGTGTGGCCCACATCACTTTCCACTGACTAGGAATAGTTTAGCTGTGCTTTCCAGGATGAAGAAGAAATGAGTTTTGGTGAACAGCTAGCAATCTCTACCATAAGGTCTACATTTAGAGTGTTCATATGCTATCATGACAGTGGATATTCATATATCATGAATGTTATACTATATAACATTCAAAATTATAGCAAGTTATTTTCTTTTTCAGACCAGTAAGTGGAAAGTTAAGCTCCCATTATACCTCCAAATGAGGGTGGGAACTTTAAATTACTAATTTTAAAGTATTCAGTAGTTTGTACAAATCTATTCAAAATATATTTTAAGTTTTCCTACTAATGCAAGAATTTATCTGTCTGTAGGTATAAATGGAATATGCCTAAATGTATAAAGAAAATTGCTTAGTTCCACATTTAAATTGCACTGAATTTAATTTGAATAAATACATTTATATGTTGAAATGGTTATATTTCTTTTCTTTTTTAAAAAAATTTTATTTATTTTATTTTTGGCTGTGTTGAGTCTTCATCGCTGCACGCAGCCTTTCTCCAGTTGCGGCGAGCGGGGGCTGCTCTTCATTGCGGTGGCTTCTCTTGTGGCGGAGCACGGGCTCTAGGCGCATGGGCTTCAGTAGTTGTGGTGCATGGGCTTAGTTGCTCTGCAGCATGTGGGATCTTCCCAGACCAGGGCTGGAACCCATGTCCCCTGCATTGGCAGGCGGATTCTTAACCACTGCGTTTTCGGAGAAGCCCAAGATGGTTATATTTCTTATACATTTTTATTGTGAAATAAAATTATGCCCCCCAAATGTATAGTCTAATAAATATCACACAGAACACCTTTAATGTGTCAGTTACCTATTGCCACCATGATGCTGTATAAGAACCTCGAAAATCTCAGTGCTTTATAACAGACATTTGCTTTCCTCACTCATGGGCTTATGAGTCAGTTGGAGTTTGGCATCAGGATGCAGAAATGGTTTGGGTCTGTTCCACATGCTTGTACTAAAACCCAGGCTACTCTGGGCTATGTTGTTTTCATGTTGGTGGCAGAGCACAGGAGAGGAAATCCAACTGTGGAAGTGTTTTATACCTCTTCTGACATCAAATGGATCAGTCTATATAGAGGCCACAGTTGATGTTTTTACCTTTACATACAGGTACTTGGTAGAAAGGACTCCTTTAAAAGATAAATAGGGGCTTCCCTGTTGGCACAGTGGTTGGCAGTCTGCCTGCCGATGCAGGGGATGTGGGTTCGTGCCCTGGTCTGGGAGGATCCCGCATGTCGCGGGGCAGCTGGGCCCGTGGGCTATGGCCGCTGGGCCTGCGCGTCCAGAGCCTGTGCTCCACGGCGGGAGAGGCCACAGCAGTGAGAGGCCCGTGTACTGCAAAATAACCAAACAAAAAACCAAATAAATATTATTTGGTTTACTAATAAAATATTTTTAACTCTGTGGATTCAGAAGTAAAATTTTAAAAAACATTTTAAAAGTATACAGAATAGTCTGTTGAATTTATGACTATGTCCACTGCTCTGAATTAACAAATTAAGATAATATGCTATATGTTTATATTTAGTTCCATTTTCAAGTTTTTTGAAGAAATAAATTTTATGGTTGGACTTTCTTCTTTACCCTTCTCCAGTCCTTTCTTTCTCTCCCAGGAACAACCATTATTTGCTGAATAGTCGTTCTTCCCCCAGAGATAGGCAGTCCAGAGTAACTTTAAGACTTCTGCATCCAAACATAAAGTTGTTGAGAATTTCAAAAAGCCACTTATCTTGTCTCTGAATTCTGCATCTCTACATGGTAGCCATTCTTGCTCTGGGTCCACTGTAATTCTGCCCAATTGTTGTTGTCCATTTTCTGCAAACTTTGAACTAAATGGTAAATTTAACCATCACTACCAAGCTTTATATACACTGGTGGAGGAAGAAAACTAATAAATCAATATTCTAACAATAATGACTATAGCAATGTCCAAATAGAAGTAGAGGCTACAGCCTGTTTTTTCTGTTATTTAAATTCTTCCCTCCTCTATACATTTCTTCATTCTCCTTGAATTCAGCCAGGTTCTCATTGGCTGGGGTTTTGCCTGATAGGTTGGTACAAGTATTCCTAAGTAGTCTAAGACTTTGCTAGCTCTGCAGAGGTTTAAGGTAATTTTTTGTTAGTTTCTATGACCAGGCTTGGTAAAGTCGTCCCCTAGGTGTAAGCCATACTCCTATTGACTTTCTTTTTTTAAGGTAACCTTATTTCTCCCTGATAGTTAAGGTCAGTTGTAGTTTTAGTCAACACTATGGCACCCTTTTCCCTGTATTGTTTCAGTGACATAAAGAATGTAAAATGACTAGATGGCTCCTGTCTCCTGGTAGAAGTGCCCCTCCCTTATTTCTAAGATCTTCCATCAAACAAAGCAGAGTCACAGAGATAGAAAGCAGAAGATTTTAAAGGCTTCTGCCTTTGTTCCTAAATACATGCATTCTTTCTGTGGGATAGGCAAGTACCATATATGGTTCTGAGCACATGCCATATTCTGTAAGCTAGCATTCCAACCTCAGAAAGTGATGCCTCCCAGCTTGTGCTGTAACAGTTATCAGTAAATTGTTCACTCACTTTTTTTTTTCAGTTTACCATAGTTGTGGGTGATCAGGCTTGTGATGAGAACAGTGACTCCCTTTAGACATCAGCCTTTTGTCTCATTTCCTTCACTATGAAGTCAGTTCCTTGGTTTGAAGCAGGGTACTAATAATATGGATTCCATGTCAAATCATCAGAATGATGGAGTGGTCAAGGATGGTAACACAATTCTAAGTAATGTAAAAGTTGTTATTGTGTCCAGAATGAAGGAGGTCTCATTCTACTCTGGGACTATCAGGCTCTGTCTAGAGTATTTTGATTTTTATAAACTAGACATGGGCAACTAGGAATCCATCTCTTAGAGGTAATTACAGGATGCAAGAGAAGACCATGTCTATAAGGATAAACTGAAGAAGCTGTTGTGTTTAATCAGGAGAAGTGGTAGCTATCTACAAAATTCTATTTGAATGAGCAGTACAACCCCATAAATACTCAGGAGTAACCTAAACAAGAATTTTATAGGACTCATGTGATGGAAATACTAATCCTTTGCGTAGGCATAGAAAAGGACAGTAGACTAAAAGAAGGGATGGGATATTTCTGAATGGGAAAATTGAATATTGTAAAGATGTCATTTATTCCCAAATGAATTTAAGCTCTAATGTAATTCTACTAAAAATTCTAATGGAATTGTTCTTTTGAACTTGTTTAATCTTAAATTTTTTCAGGAAGAATAATAAAGAAAATACTGGAAAAGAAGAGTAATGGGGAGGATAAATTTTAGCAGCAGCCAGTGGAGTGTTTTAATGGGATGCCTGGAAGTTGCAGACATTATTCTCACCCTTGACCTATGGGCCCAGACTTAGTCATATGTCCATACATGTCTGCAAGGGAGATTGGGAAATATACGGTGTACAGATGAGCAGTTATGTACCCAGCTAAATAGCAAAATGCTGTTACAGAGAGAGAGTTTCTACCACATCATGAAAGGAAAACAAGTATATAGAAAAAGATTTCAGGGGCTTCCCTGGTGGCACCGTGGTTAAGAATCCGCCTGCCAGTGCAGGGGACATGGGTTCGAGCCCTGGTCTGGGAAGATCCCACATGCCATGGAGCAACTAAGCCCATGCGCCACAACTACTGAGCCTGTGCTCTAGAGCCCGCGAGCCACAGCTGTTGAGCCCATGCTCCACAACTACTGAAGCCTGCGTGCCTAGAGCCTGTGCTCCACAGCAAGAGAAGCCACCGCAGTGAGAAGAGTGAGAAGCTCGCGCACCACAACGAAGAGTAGCCCCCCTCGCCGCAACTAGAGAAAGTCCGCGTGCAGCAATGAAGACCCAACGAAGCAAAAAAAAATAAGAAAAAGATTTCATCTTCTATAATAATCAAATTACTACCATGGCACAGACATTTTAGAAAGAATTTTAGCAGTTAGTATTTAAAAAAAAGAAACTTTATAAATGACATAATTTTTCACTCTGAAATCAGAAAATTTATGTGAGATGGGGCAGCAGGGGAGAATGAGGATGCTATAAACAGGAAGTCTTCATTTACAGAATTCTTTATTATTGAAAATTTAATTCAGCCTAAATTTTTAACATTATGAGAAGGGTTAAATACACTTTATCTGTAGTATAATGATAAAAAATGTGAAGATAGGAAATAAAATGAATATTTTATTATCAATGAATATTTTATTATCAGTGTAGAAAAACTGAATTCCAAATTATACATACTATACACAACTATGTAAACAAATAAATACAGAGGAAAGACCTGTAGAAATACATTAAAATATTAATAATAGTTATCTTTGAGTGGTAAGACTTTGTCTTTTTTATTTCTGTGTATTTTTTTAATATTGAGAATTTATACTTTTATAATGGAAAACTTATTTTGAAAATCTGCCACATAGAAAAGAATTAGATTTACTTTCTATGACTCTGGAGGGAGAACCTCCAAAGATCAGTAGTAGGGGTTAACAATGACCAGGTTTGGGTTCAATATAAGATAAAGTGTTTCTTAGTTAGAGCCATCTAAATATGGAATAGATTGCTAAGAAGTCGTCTTCTCAGTGAATCCTACCCTTACCACTCTATTTAAACTGCGTCCTGCTGCAATTTCCCCAATACTTCTAATCTTCCTCAGCATTTTCTAATTTTTTTTTTGGGGGGGTGGCTGTCTTGGGTCTTTGTTGCTGCACACAGGCTTTCTCTAGCTGTGGCGAGTGGGGGCTACTCTTCGTTGTGGTGTACGGGCTTCTTACTGTGGTGGCTTCTGTTGCGGAGCACGGGCTCTAGGCACGCAGGTTTCAGTAGTTGCAGCACGAGGGCTCAGTACTTGCAGCATTAGGGCCCTAGAGCGCATGGGCTTCAGTAGTTGCGGCACATGGGCTCAGCAGTTGTGGCGTCAGGCTCTAGGGTGGGCGGGCTTCAGTAGTTGTGGCAGATGGGCTTGGTAGTTGTGGCACGCAGCCTCAGTAGTTGTGGCGCACAGGCTTAGTTGCTCCACAGCATGTGAGATCTTCCCAGACCAGGTATCGAACCCATGTCCCCTGCATTGGCAGGCAGATTCTTAACCCACTGTACCACCAGGGAAGTCCCAGTATTTTCTAATTTTTTATGTTACTAATGATTTATAAAAATACTGGATGATTTACTTATTTAGTATGCTAATTGTTTACTGTATATCTCCCTCTTCTAGAATGCTAGTTTACTGATATATTCCAAGAATCTTGAACACTGCTTGGCACCTTAAAGGTACTTAATATTCAGTTAATTAATAAATGTTTTCTTATTAATTATTCTGATCTTTATCTCCTTAGGCCAGCCTTTACTGTTGCCATATAAGCCTTCTGGTAGTACGAAGATGTACTATGTTCCCCAATTAAGACAAATTCCTTCATCTCTGGATTCCAAATCAGGCACCACCATTGAGAGCTCACACTCAGGTATTATGCAGAAATTATTCAGAATTTTATTTTTTGAAATTTTATTTGTGGATTGGCTGTTTAATTCTGGTTGACATATGAAAGCTCAGTGCTATTTAATCTTTAAGTGAAACATGGAGCTTTTCATGACTCAGTCTCTGGTTCAGATAGGTGAGTTATTTGGTCAGATGTATTGTGTACACTCAAACATTTGCTAAATATTTGAAGAAAATTGTATGAACAGTTATTTGGGTTAGTGGACTCCATCTGGGACAGAGGTTTACAAGTTTTCTCTGTTCACAGTCACCATAGTGTTTGGGTGATTTCTTTTCTCATCATCATGGGGATATAAATCATCAGCAGCATATAAATACATGAAGTATTTTTTCAGATACTAAGTTATTATGTTATTAGGACATAAAAATACCATTTTGATCTTACAACTTAATAAACAAAAATATTTTTGGTTTTGTGTTTGAAAGAAAACATTTTACTTTGTTCATAAATATGCATAATTACTTGCTAATGAGATATGTGTGGCTATTAGGGCACAGTTGCTCAAACCTTGAGATGAAATTGGACACAACCACCCTCATTTATTGCTTTTGTTACAGAAACTCAAAAATCCAACTCTGCAGAGATACAGACAGCAGCATTGAAAGGAATGTAGCAGTATCTAATGTTGGAACTTTAAACTATCTTTAGCTATTAGTTTTTGTCCTGTACACCAGATATTAAATATCACTGTTTCCCTAGAATTTTAAAATATCCTACAGCATCCCTGTGAGATCACCACAGTAGAGCTGCAGATTTAGAAAATGAATAGCATCCTGTGGAGGAGCTGAATAAATATTTTCTGTGGAAAATTATAAGATAAGGATACTGAGTTGGTATGGTGTGGGGTTTTGATTGTTGGGATAACATATTGATTGGTCCACAGGAGTTGACTCGGTTCAGTTTAGATATAAATTGTTCATGATTTGTCAGAAGACATCTTTATAGGTATAGAAAATAAAAAGAAAGTAGTTGTCCCTGGTCTTATGCAGATTTTCTGTTAATTTTAAGAGGACCCAACTAGTATCTAATAGTAACTGAGTTAAAGCCCCTGGTATAATTGCTCCTGATTTCCCACTCTGATGCCACTGAAAAAATGAACCACAAAATGCTCATATGTTAGGATTGATTATTAAGCCTTTAACCAGGAACTGGAAGAAATTTTCGCTACTGCATGGCTATGATTTTAAAAACACACTTAATGGCTACCAGAAATAAAACAAGCTTACTTAATTGATTGTAGGTAGGAAAATCTTTTATCTCAGTCTCACTTTCAGCCCTGTAGTTCAGAAGACAGAATGTACCAACAGAAGTCTAATCAGGTGTTCCAGTATTTTTTGACGCCTCCTGTGTACTTCTATGCATTTACATCCTAACTCTTCCCTTTGGAGATATTAACTTTGAAAAAAATTGGACAGTAGTGGGAAGAGAAAATGACTCTGGGATGGTACATTGTATTCTGAGAAATACTGTCCCTATAAATAAAGTACTGAATGCATCAATTAGACAAGAAGAGATCTGTTAGCTATATACACTTGAGGTTGTCATTTATCATGTTATGCATCTATTCTGAGAGTGAGGGAGTTGACAGTAGAAAATAATAGTTTCTTAGACCAGTAGAGCTGCTCTCGATGAAAGCCTAGGAATTGTTCTGAAAGATATTGTATATTAGTTTGTTGTGATTCTATAGATATTAGAAACATCCAACCTAGAGTTTGGGGCCAAGGGCAAGTCATAAACCATTGTAGATATTTGGACCAAATAATTTCTCTTCAGTTGAGAATGACTAAACAATTGAACTCATAAAATTCTTCGAAAAAACAAAAACAAAGGGACTTCCTTGGTGGTGCAGTGGTTAAGAATCCGCCTGCCAATGCAGAGGACACGGGTTCCAGCCCTGGTCCAGGAAGATCCCACATGCCGTGGAGCAGCTAAGCCTGTGTGCCACAACTACTGAGCCTGTGCTTTAGAGCCTGCAAGCCACAACTACTGAAGCCCACACGCCTAGAGCCCATGCTACGCAACAAGAGAAGCCACTGCAATGAGAAGCCCACGCACTGCAACGAAGAGTAGCCCCCACTCACTGCAACTAGAGACAGTCCGTGCACAGCAAGCACCAAAGACCCTACACAGCCAAAAATAAAAATAAATAAATTAAAAACAAAATAAAAACAAAAAAGGCAAAGGTAACCTCGCAAAGAAAGAGATAGATGTTAGAGATTTACTCATTAGGTCAAGTAACACTCTTAAGTAATAACAGGATTTCATTTATATCTGACAGTAAGTTCTGTGAAGTTAGGTACTATGTCTTTTTTTTTTAAGACATTTTATACCTCATACCAATATATAATATAGATGTTATTTTGTTATTTTTATATTCATTTAAAGACATTTAAATACTTTATGTACTAATACTTACTGTCAATAGGAGCAAAAAGCCATGGGGAGAGAACTGGCTGGGATTTTTAAAACAATAAAGTGAGGAGTTAATAGCAGAAAAAAATGGTGGAGTAAAGACCTCCAAAATTTTGCCCGGTGATAAAAGCAATAGAATTTTGGCAAAACTTTATGGAAAACTTTTCCAAAACTCTGGAAATTAACCAAAGGCTTGTAGCTTTTGTAGTAAGCATTTATTCAAGAAAAATGGATGAACCTTGATAAGGATAGTAAGCTTGTGGCATTTTAACTTGCCCTATTCTCATTGCCACACTCAGCTCAATGATAACCTTGAAAAATATCAGCCTGCATTCCCAGGAATGGAGGGAGCAGAACAGAGCTGGACCTCTTTCAAAATTTCATTCCCAAAGAATTGTCGGTATTTGACCTGTCTCATGGCTCTCTGGAAGACTCCACTCAAAAGGCTTATCTTTATTTGACCTTACTCAGAGCTCTCCGGTGTGTATGAGCCTCTGTGTCTATGTGTGAGGTGTTTGTCAAAAAACACTTACAGGCAAGTGTTTTATTTTATCTTAAATATTTATTTATTTTATTTATTTATCTTAGCTGCTCTGGGTCTTAGTTGCACCACTCAGGATCTTCATTGCGGCATGCAGACTCCTTAGTTGCAGGAACTAGTTCTCTGACCAGGGATTGATCCTGGGCCCACTGCATTGGGAGCTCGGAGTCTTACCCCCTGGGCCACCAGGGAAGTCCCCAGGCAAGTGTTTTAATGTCACAATGCATGAGGCAGTGGATAACACTTGAGACAAACAGTAGACTAACCAAAAGCTTTAACAGAAAAACTGAGGATGAGATGTCCATAGATATTTTGAAAAGCACTGACATATTTCTAGGACTCTAGAAGACCACAAGTGTGCACAGGCCTGAGTGCATGCTGAGGAAAGACCCGAGAGGGGCCTACGCTTTACTTTGGCTGCCCTTGAGGCTCTGGGCAAGAAGAAAGGGAAGGCTAAGGCAGAATTGATAACTCCCTGCCCTCATCATTGATAGCTATGTGCACGTAGTCCCTTGGCAAAGACTGGGAGATTTATTGTTTCCAGATGTTTAAGGATATCTCCATCTAGGCATTAGCTGACCACTAAGCTAGTTGAATGGCAGCTTCAGTAGACTTTATAGAATTTGTTCAGAAAAGTTACTTTAAAAAAAACAGCATAAAGCAACAGCAGGAAACCCTAAGGAGGTAGTAGACTCTGATTTCCAGGGTTGTCACATTATATTTTTTAAGATGTCCAGTTTTCAACAAAAAGTTACAAGATATGGAAATTCAAAATAAAAAATATATATATGGTCCACACAAGAAAAATAGCAGTTTAGAAACTGTCTGTGAGGAATCTCAGACATTGGACTTACTAAATGAAGACTTTAAAATAGCAATTTAAAATATGTTCAAAGAACTAAATGAAACCATGTCTAAAGAAGTATAAGAACAGTGTCTTACCAAATAGAGAATATCAATAAAGAGAAATTACAAAAAGAACCAAATAGAAGATCTGTAGTTGAAAAGTACAATAACTAAAATAAAAAATTGACTGGAGAAAGCTCAGTATCAGATTTGAACAAGCAGAAGAATGAATCATTGAACTTGAAGATAGGCCAATTGAGATTATCCAGTGTGAGAAACAGAAAGAAAAAAGAATGAAGAGAAATTAATGGAATCTCAGAGCCCTATGGGACACCTTCAAGCATCCTATTATACACATAATGGGAGTTCCAGATGAAGAGACAGAAAAAGAGACTGAAGGAGTATTTGGAGAAATAATGGCCTAAAATTTCTCAAATTTGATGACTGCTATTAATCTGCACATCCCAAAAGCTCAAGGAAGTCCAAGCATGATACAGTCAAAGAGATCCACATCTAGATACATCATAAACCATCAAATGACAAAGACAGTGTTAAAGCAGCAAGAGCGGAGTTATCATGTACAAAGAATCTTCAATAAGACTAATTGCTGATTTTTCAGCAGAAACCATAGAGGCCAGAAGGCACTGCAATGACATATGCAAAGAGCTGAGGAAAAAAACCCTGCCTACCAAGTATTCTGTACCTAGCAAAACTACCCTTCAAAAATGAAGGAGAGATGAAGACATTCTCAGATAAACAACAGTTGAAAGACTCCACTGCTAGCAAACTGACCCACAGAAAATACTGAAGAGATATTTTTCAAGATGAAATGGTGAACACCAGACAGTAACTTAAATCCACATGAAAAAAGTACTACAGGTAACTACATAAGTAAATACAAAAGACAGTATAAATATGTTTTTGTTTGTAATTCAGTTTTTTTCCTATATGACTTAAAAGACAAATGCAGTATAAGCAAGTCCCAAATACATAAAGAAAAACTAACAGAATTAAAATGAAAAAACCTGACACTATTTTTAAAAATAAATTTATTTATATTTTTATTTTTGACTGCGTTGGGTCTTTGTTGCTGCGCGTGGGCTTTCTCTAGTTGTGGCAAGCAGCGGCTACTCTTTGTTGGGGTGCGCGGGCTTCTCATTGCGGTGGCTTCTCTTGTTAGGAGCTCGGGCTCTAAGTGCATGGGCTTCAGTAGTTGTGGCTCTTGGGCTCTAGAGCACAGGCTCAGTAGTTTTGGCACTTGGGCTTAGTTGCTCCGCGGCATGTGGGATCTTCCCAGACCAGGGCTCGAACCCGTGTCCCCTGCATTGGCAGGCAGATTCTTAACCACTGTACCACCAGGGAAGTCCAAAAAACTGACACTAGTAAAGGGAGATATATTTCAAGCCAATAGCAAAAGGTCATATATTGTATATAATTCCATGTATATGAAATGTCCAGAATAAGCAAATCCATATAGACAGAAAGTAGATTAGTGGATGCCAGGGGATGTTGGGGAGGGGAAAATAGGGAGTAACAGCTAACATATACAAGATTTCTTTGTGGGGGCATGACAAAAATGTTCTGGAATTAGATAGCAATATTGGTTGTGAAAATACTAAGAACTAGTGAATTGTACACTTACTTTAATTGGTGAATTTTATGTTTTGTCTCAACTTAGAAAAAAAGTGGGGGGGCAGGAATGAACATATGAAGGAAAAGACTGCCTAAAACTGTAAAGATTTGGTAACAGATTTAAAATACATTTTGCAGGCAAGAAAGGGTGAAATTAACATGAAGGAAGTTAAATTAGTGATGAGGACAAATCTGAGAGTCTGCAAAATTACAGAGGAAAAATAAGAAGAAAATGAAAATGCTGTGAAAGATGATGAGAGACATAAGAAACACAGCTAAGTAAACCAAACCAAGAATTATATCTGTAGCTGAGGAAGAAAGTAATATTCAAACACTTAATTGAATAAAACATCCCTCTCCTGAAAAGGGGAACACTGTATGCAGATTGAAAGTTGTCATAAAAATCCAGGGAAAAATCAGAGACTGAGATACATATCAGAAAAATATTTTTGATTCAAAATAAAAAGAAAAATATCCCATAAATATACAATTTTTTAAAAAGTTAAGAGAACAAAATATAGTCTGATATCAGGCTTATTTAAAATACTAAATGTAAAAATAATGGAACCAAATCTGTATTTATTGGGAAAATTCAAGGATTTATGAACCCAGTGCGTTTTCTTTAAGCAATATGACAATGAAGAGACATTTTCACAAGTACACAGCAGCTAGAAAGTATATTCAACCTCTGTACCTTGAAAAATTCACTTGAAGACTCACCCAGCTGAAGAGATGAATCAAAATGAAGAATTCATTACAGAGAAATGAAGCAATGCTGAAAGTGATCAGTAGTGAACTTTGAAGTCAGTTTAACACAACACTCATCTAAATAGAAAATTTAGTTACAAGGTGGAAAAAAAATGCCAAAAGTTAATTTTGGAATGAAAGGCATGAAAAGAAAAAACAATTGTATTTTTTGTCTTTTTGATTAGAGGTGTCATTTTATTCATGACTTGGTGATCAGATAGGTTAAAGAAGTTTTCATAAAAAAATAAATTGGACTTGATTCAAATTTAAAACTTGTGTGCACCAAAAAAACCACTATCAACATAGTAAAAAGGTTGCTCACAGAGTTGGGAAAAACATTTGCAATTCATATATCTGACAAGAGATGACTATCCATAATACATGAAGAACTCTTACAGTTCAACAACAGCAAAAAGCAATCTAATTTTTAAATGAGTACAGAATCTGAAGAGACATTTCTCCAGGAAAGATACAGATGGCCAAAAGAATGTGAAAAGATGTTTTACATCATTAGTCATGAAGGAAATGCAAATAAAAACTACAAAGAGATACCACTTCATACCCATTAGGATGGCTTTTATGAAATAAAAAAGAGCAAGGGTTGGCAGGAATATGGTGAAATTGGAACTCTTGTGTATTGCTGATGGGAATGTAAACTGGTATAGCCACTGTGGAAAACAGTGTAGTGGTTCCTCAAAAAATTAAGCATAGAATTACTATATGATCTAGCAATTCTGCTTCTAATTATATACCCAAAAGAATTAAAAGCAGGGATTTGAACAGATTTTGAACACCCAGGTTCATAGCAGCATTATTAACAATAGCCAAAGGGTGAGAACAATCCAGATGTCTATCAACTGATGAATGGATCAATACAATGTGATACATGCATACAATAGAATATTATTCAGCCTTAAAAAGGAGTGAACTTCTGACACATGCTACACTGTGGATGGACTTTGAAGGCATTGTGCTAAGTAATACAAGCCAGTCACAAAAGGCTTGGAGGAGGAGGAAAAGGGAGTTATTGTTTAATAGGTACAGAGTTTCCATTTGGGAAAATGAGTTAATTCTGGAGATGGATGGTGTGATGGTTGCACAACAATGTGAATATACTTAATGCCTTAACTTGTATACTTAAAAATGTTTAAAATGGTAAATTTTATGTATATTTTACCACAATGGAAAAAAGCTACCAAAAACAAAACTCTAAAAGAATTTTAAAACTAGATATCTGTCTTCCAAATTATTGTTGAGTATATAAAATTAGCAAAATAATATAGAACAAGAACAGGAAACAAGAGGGGCTTCCATGGTGGCGCAGTGGTTAAGAATCTGCCTGCCATCACAGGGGACACGGTTTCAAGCCCTGGTCCAGGAAGATCTCACATGCCATGGAGCAACTAAGTCCATGCACCACAACTACTGAGCCCGCATGCCATGACTACTGAAGCCTGCGAGCCTAGAGCCCATGCTCCGCAACAAGAGAAGCCACTGCAATGAGAAGCCCGCGTACCACAAGGAAGAATAGCCCCCCTCGCCGCAACTAGAGAAAGGCCACACATAGCAACAAAGATCCAGCGCAGCCAAAAAAAAAAAAAAACAGAGAACAAGAAACTTTAAGATAGCATAAATAAGTCAGATGAATGGATTATGATGAAATGTCTTTAACTATGATAAGTAATTTTGGCGTACATTGGCATTATGTCATACATGCAATTAAACAAGTTCAATTACATGTATTTAACAAAAAGAGAAGAGGAGAATGAATCTTAAAAGTACAAGTGTATTGTACCCGCCACACTCTTATCAGCATATTAGCATGAGAGAGTTTGAAACAAGAGGTGTGAAACCTCAGTTCTCGAAGCTCCTTATTTGACCTTTATAGTGTCCTCAATTTACTTTTATAGTTTAAGCATCTTTTAACTTGCTTCCCTGAGTATGATTCTAGAGTTTAAGTGTTTTTAGTACAATGTGGTCTCTAAACACAAGTCAGGTACTTCCTCAGGTGCTTAGATGCAGGCACAGTGGTTTGTTACAAGCCATGGGGAAAAAGTGGACTCTGATGGATTTATTGAGCAGAAAAGATACCAATTTCAACCTTCAAGGATGATTTTGACCCAGCATGTTTTTTCACTTTATATGCTGACTTTAAATTCCATTTAAATAAAATATATCTCTATTTGGGTGGGAAAAAAAGATATTGAAACTATATACATTTTGATCCCACTAGATATTCATTTAGAAGGATCTATAACCAAAGTATGGTCGAGTTTTTTTGTTTGTTTTCTGCTTACTTTTCTACATTTTCTGCAATGACCAGGTTATTTTTTTTTTAAGGTCACAGAAACTTTCAGCTTATGTTCATTTTTTCTTCAACCAAAAACGTATTAAAGTTCTTACTGTGTTTCTGGCAGATACTATGCTAGGTGCTGCATTTATATGGCTGTGCACGTGCCCCCTATGATCATGTTCAAGTGGGGAGACACATATTAACAAATAGATACAAACAAGTACATAATTACAAATGACGAGTTAGGAAAATAAAGAAGAGTTTTAAGAGAGTAAAAGGATCCAGTTTAGTTTTAGGAGCCTATGAAAGCCTTTCCAAAGAAGAAACTTTTGAGTTGAGATCTAGAGGATATAGGTAAGTTAGGCAGGCAGAGAGTGAGGAGTGAGAGTGTTCTGACGGAAGGGAACAGAATGGGAGGAGCTCCAGAAACAGGGAAGTTTGATGCATTTGACAAGTGAGAAGAAGGCAGTGTGGGTAGAGCAGAGCTGTGGCTAGATATGGTTAAAGATAGGTAGGTTCAAGATGATCCAGGGTTGTGTAAACCATATTAAGGCATATGAACTTTCTTCTAGTAGGCAACTGTGGTTTGATTATATTTGTAAATTTTTTTCAGGCTGCTATATGGAGAATAGCTTGTGGATGGAAAGGCAGGGAGCCCAGGTGAAGGGAGGGTCAAGAAGTGGAAGTGAGGATACCAGTTAGCTGAAGGCTGTTGCAGTAATTAGTGTCAGAGATGGTAGCACCTAGAATTAGAGTGATGATGACAGAGATGGAGAGAAGTAGACACATTCAACTTATTTTTAGGAAATAGTTCTTCCTGGACTTGGTAATAGAATATGGAGAGTGAGGGAGAAGGAGGTAAAAAAAAAAGTGATTTCTAGTTTTCTAGAATAATCAACTGGGTAAATAAAGGTGCCATTTACTGAGATGGAGAAGCCTGAGGAAGAAGCAGATTTGGAGAAGATGGTCAAAATATCTGCTTTGGACATGTTAAAAATGAGATTTCTGTTCCACATCCATGTAGAGATGTTAAACCTGCAGTTGAATGTAAACAAAGTCGGTTTACAGTTGAGTTTGTATGCAAGGGCACTATCTAGAAGGTGGCTCTGTTCACGTCATAAACATATGTCATTTTTTATGAAAACACCAGGTGTGAAGATTCCAAATCTCCTGTTCGAGTTCTGGAGCAATAATGTTAACTCTCTTCCTGCCTGAAACGTAAATCTTCATACATTCTGCAGCTGTGCACAGTTGCAGGAAAATAAGTACACATACATTCAATGGCATATACACATATGTGTGGCTACACTCTCTTTCAACTGCCTCTCAGCTGCAAGGGGGTTGATTCTTTTGTACATCCATGTACTGTTCTCAGGAACTTAATTATTCTTGCTTACCTAACTCTGAACCTGACATAATCACCTCTCTTGGAGAGTAAAGGGAGGTGGTGAAGAGACCCTCACGTATAGTTGTTTGTGTTGTATCATAGTGTATAAAACAAATTTTTTTATGAGGAAGGGACATCTTTTTCTAATTTTTCCTCCAAACACTTTAGAGGCTAGCTGTGTCCTGAATGCTAGAATCTGAAGCTCAGAAAACAGGTTCCAGCTAGAGATATATATTTGTTGGTCATCCACATATAGTGTTCCATACATTGATGATCAGTGAGTTCATCCAGGAAGAGAAGAGAAACCAGTTCTGACCCCTTGAGGAACTCCAGCATTGAGAGATTTGGTAGAAGAAAGGACACTAAGGATTTACCAGAAAGGTAGGGAGCAAATAAAAGAACGTGATGCCATGGAAGCAAAGAAAAGCTCAGTGTACATATGATCCAGAATGCTTAATAGGATCCTTGCAATCTGTCCTGAAATGTAACTCATGACTTATATTTATACTGTACAAATGAACTGATACTTACCCAGCTTTTATTGCCATACACATTTTAGGTGCTTAGAAAATGCATGAAATACGGAGTACCAGTTAAGAAAGAAAAGCATCTTTATAGAAGATAATTCTATAGTTACTATAAACTCTTGTTTATATAGATGTTCTTTTGCCTCTTATATGTGACATGGATAAACTTCCCTTATCAGTTCCTATATTAGTGTATTTAAGAATATTGAAATATATTTTAAAGAAAATAGTTACTTTCAAATCTTGTATTACTTTATCACATAAAATTTTCCTTACAATGTTTTGCCTTTTGTATTATTGTCAGATTAAGCTTCCTAAAATGTAACTGATTGCAGTTCCCTTTATTAAAAAATCCTTAATGATGTTGCATTTCATGTACAGTAAAATTTACACTCTTTACCCCCTTTAGCTTGGGATTCCATGCCCTGCTGAATTTTGTCCCAAACAATTACTTTTTAATATCTCCCACCACTCTCTTTAATGTAGTCCATAATACAGTCTGACCACAAAAGTATCTGATTTTTTTGTTTAATCTGTTTTCCTGCTTCCTGGTCTTTGCTAGTGCTGTAACTTCTACTTAAAATGCCTTTGTTTCTTCCTCTCCATATTTCAAAAAGCATACTTATTTTCCAAGGTACAAACTATTTTCTCCTCCTCTGAAAACGTTCCTGAGCCGGAAATTGTCTCCCTTCTAATTTATATGTCTCCTCTTATGTCATTGCCTTCTCCAGTATATTGTTGCAATATTGTACATTTCTGACAGCTTCAGTTTGACTGATGTCTCCTTCTGATTACCCTGTAACACTCCCATGGTAGTGCCTTTTTTATAGAAGTGGTTTAAGAGGTAAATTTTTTGTCTTTCTTCAATCTGTACTTGTGTTAACTGTACTACTTTTCCATTTTTCTGTAGGATCCAATGATGCCATTGCTCCAGACTTCCCGGCTCAGGTGCTAGGCACAAGGGATGATGACCTGGCAGACACTGTTAACATTAAACATAAAGAGGGAATCTACAGTAAGACAGTGGTAACTAAGGCATCCTTGTCAATGGGGAAAAAACTCTTTCAGAAAGATAATGCAGGTGACTGGATTGGCTTTGTGTATTCTGTGGCCTTTTTTTTTCCCCATTCATCTTAAATGAGAGTATTGTCCAGGCTTTCTTTTTCTTTCTGCTTTGTTAGTGCAAACTTTTCTCCTAGCTGTTTTATTGGATATGTACAAGAAGGAAAATATAAAATCTTTTTAAATGCTTTAGATTTTTGAAAACTGTAGACTTTATTTTCACTATGGGAAATATATTGCAACTTTTGAAATGAAATAATATCCATTTAAGTATGTTTTAAAGACTAAAATTCATAGAAAATCTTGATTAAAATGCCTCATGAATTTATCTTTCAGATGGTACAAACTAATATCTCATAGGTTGGATTCTGCAGGAAAGTGTATGGCTCACATGGTGTTTTAAATTTTAAAAAATTTTGCTGCCAACATCTAAAAATAAGATTTTGGTCTTCCCTTGAGAAGTCAGAATATGTAGTTGCACTTAACTTGTATTCCTCCGTGGCAGTTATCAGTTGATCCTGAGGCATGGTTGTCCTCTGCAGAGAGGACATACATTCTCCTGTTTGCTTCAGTCCCCACGAGTCTTGGACTCAATCCACTTCATACGTCCACCTTGTCAGTCTGGTGATTGTGGGTATTTGAGTTTCCATCTTTGCCCCCAGATATAGGTCCCACTGTTTTATAAAAGCTTTTAATCTTTAAGAATCTGCATGATTTCTTTTTCCTTTGCATCCCTGACATTGTGCTTCTTTAACTGATGCACAATAGTATTTATTAAATGAAAATTCCAGGAGCCACTGAAAATTCTACATGTATACTTGTATGTGTTGCTTTGTTGCATTTACAGTTTTTTATTCCTATGCATAGCTATTAGCCAAATAGGACCTACTGATCCCGGGGCAGTATTCAAACATAGGCTGGCTCTATGTTCCAGTTTTGGCATAGTGTTAATGACTTCATGTGATGTTGTTAATGCTTTTATGAGGAAACCGAATGAAAGGCTGCTTGCTGAAGTACACACATTTATTCTTCCAGATAACTTTTTGTTGCACTGAAAAGTATTTTGAAGTCTTTTGAAATAAAATAAAAGAAACACATCTGCCAGTAACATTGAGGCTGCCAAGTAAATAGAAAGGCAAATATTTTTGCAAAATGTAGTTCATAAATGAAAACTCTCATATATTAGCTATATACTAGTGGCAATTTGGTACATATAGGTAACCCTGTGATCCCACTGTCAGACAATTGAGAAGGAGGTGGATATGGAAAAATTGGCAGGGAACAAAGTGATAGACTAAGGAAACACCATCAGAAGTCTGCACAATGAACTTACCAAATATTAACTCACCTCTAGTTTGCATTTGGTAAGGATGATGTGTGTGAAAGTTGGGCTTTGTTAACTGAGGGACCCCTATAACCTACCACTTGTTATGGGGGTCTACTGCTACTATTATTGTTGGTCAATTTCCAGACTTTGCATCCTAAGGAAAAGTCCTATTTCACCGTTGGAGAAGCCCAGCCTCAGAGCCTCTCACTTTAAAGGATTAAGAAGAATAGGGGAAAGATACCTGCTGGGGAAAATTGAATAGTGACTTTTGTATAATAGCTAAGTGAGCCCATTAAATATATCAGAAGTAAAAATCTCAGTAGAAGGATTGGAATATAAAAGTGAGAAAATCTGTTGGGAAACAGAACATAAAAAGAAGGGAGAAGAAAAAAAATTCAAGATTGGCCCCAGAGGGTCAACATCAAAAAACAGGTGTTCCATAGAGATAATAGAGAAGATAGAAAAGAAGGACTCAAAGGACTAGTATTGGAATAAATTCCAAAACTGAAGGATATGAATTTCCATGTTAATAGGAACTGTCAGGTACATAAATATCCACACCAAGGCACATGACCTTGAAATTTTGAAACACTGGCAAGGAAAGAGATTCTGAAAGCTTCCAGAAAGAAAACAGGTATCGTATAAAGAAATGCAAATTAGACTGACATTAAGCTTTTCGAAAATAATACATGGAACTAGAAACCAAAGGAGTAATGCCTTAAAATTCTGATGGAAAATTATTTCACTAAATAAAACGAAGGAGTAGATTTAATTTTTTTAAAAGGAAAACATGGGATGGAGGAAATGGGGCCAACATAGGAAAGAGGGGAAAGGAATTGCCATTGCAGCAGTGGTACAGAAGATCTAGAACAAGTTCAGATTGAAAACTGCAAGAAAAAGGTCAAGTTGATAGAATACCTTATGTAGTTGACTCTATTTAGAAGAGATTTTCAATTCTATTTACATTTATGAGAATGATGTAGGGATTGGTATATAGAAACATAGCAAATGCAAAAATAGGCAATTATTAACTCCTCAGTAAAAGCAAAACTTTGTAAAAGAAAATAAATGTGATTACAGTATACTAGTTGGTTTAACTGTGAATAGTAGAAACATAACACAATCACTGGATATTGATTTAATCATCATGACTACAATTTACATAATATATAAACAATGAACATTAATATAGGGCTAAAACTTTTCAGAAGATAGATTGAGGGAATATGGGTGTGACAGGAAAGTTCTATAAAAGGTAAATCCATATTGATCATAGAAGGACATCAAAAAATAATTTCTGGAACTAAAAAGGATACAGCAATGTAAAGCCATGTTATTTGGAAACAAGGATAGTGATACTAGAAGAAATGGCTAAATAAATTGGTGGTATTTGAAAACTGTTGATTTCTGTTATAAGTTTACTGGAACTATTTGACTTTCAAAACCATTTGTATATGTTATTTTGATTAGATTATAGTTTATTTTGCCTTACCTCCCAAAACATGGAAGAAATGGAAAACGATATATTTGGCAAATACTAACTAAAATAAAGCTAATGAGCAATGTTAATATTGACAAAATTCCAGGCCAGAAAATATTAATATATATTATGAGTTTAACTCGTAATAACAAAAGGCTCAAATATACCAATAAGATAAAATTTGAGTGTATTTTCTTTTACTCAAATTTGTATGCAGGAAAAAAAAAATTTGTATGCAGGAAAAATGACAGGATAATATAGGTGAACCCAACAATACATATCTATCAGAAACTGAGAGACCAGGAAAGAAAATTAAAGTAGACAAGATTTTAAAATGGAATTTAAAAGTTTGACTTACTATAGAGAACTTTTCATTTTTTAAAGAACACACGGAACACTTAGAAAACTTGATGAAGCTGTTGGTTTTGAAGAATTGATGTTCAAAAAGAACAGCTTCTTTGACTACAGTGTAGCTAAATTAGAACTCAACAATAAAAACATGGAATAACAAAACGAAACAAAAATCTGTTTTATGGGTTAAGTAGTAATCCCCCCAAAATTCATGTCCACAGGAAACTTCAGAATGTGATGTTATTTGGAAATAGGGTCTTTGCAGATGTCATTAGTTAAAGATCTCTAGGTTATATCATCCTGGATGTAGGGTGGGCCTTAAATCCAATGATTAGTGTACTGATAAAGAGGAGAGGGGCTTCCCTGGTGGCGCAGTGGTTGAGCGTCTGCCTGCCGATGCAGGGGACGCGGGTTCGTGCCCCGGTCTGGGAAGATCCCACATGCCACGGAGCGGCTGGGCCCGTGAGCCATGGCCGCTGAGCCTGCATGTCCGGACCCTGTGCTCTGCAACGGGAGAGGCCACAACAGTGAGAGGCCCGCGTACTGCAAAAAAAAAAAAAAAAAAAGAGGAGAGGAGGCCATGTAAAGACAGGAGCAGAGATTGGAGTTATGCTGTCCAAAGCCAGGGAGCACTAGGGGTCACTAGAGGCTGGAAGAGACAAGGAAGGATTCTCCCAGATAGACTTTTGAGAGAGCATGTTCCCGCTCACACTTTGACTTCGACTTCTAGACTCCAGATCTGTGGGAGAATAAATTTATTTTGTTTTAAGCCACTCAGTTTGTAGTGATTTATTGTGGCAGCCCTAGGAAACTAATATACCTAATATGTAAATATTATATATATATACACTAAATAATGAACATGTATTTGAAAATTTAAAAATGTAATTCTAAGTAACTCAGAAGTTAAAGTCATACTGGAAGTTACAATATATTTAAAACTAAATAATAATAAAATTCTGCTATCCAAATGTATAGAAGACAGCCAAAGTGATTAGGGTTAATGTTACACCCTTAAATACAAATAATAAAAAATCGAAAAAGAATCTAGAGGATTTACACTACCAAGTATCAAAACTTATTATAAAACTGTAATAATTAAGACAGTGGTGATGTTGGCCCAAGAATAAACAGGCTGACCATAGAAGAGAATACTCCAGATTCACATATATGGACACCTGATTTACAGTAAAGGTACCACTGCAATATGGTGGGGGAAAAGATGATCTTTTCAGTAAAATGATGTTAGGTAAATTGGATGTTAGGGAAAAGAAAGAACTGTGACCCCCCCCTTCCATTACACTGTACACCAAAATCAATTCCATATACTTTAGATTCAAATATGAAAGGCATAGGTAGATAGATAGGTCAGTCTTCTGCAAGAAAATACAGAGGAGTATGTCCTCACAATCTTGGAATGGGAAAACATTTATTAAATTGGATCCCCACCCCCAAAAATAGTAGCCATAAAAGAAAAAACTGTGACAAATATGCCACATTAAATTAAGGAATTCTATTAATTAAACACCAAATAAGAGAGTAAAAGGCAAGCCACAGAGTGGGGAAGATATTTGCAATACATATCTCGTAAAGGACTTCTATCCAGAATATAAAAAGAACTCATACAAATCAATATGAAAAAGTTAGGCAATCCAATTTTTTAAAAGGACAGAAGACTTGAATAGGTACTTTTTATAAAAGAGACTGTCCAGTAGCCAATGAACATATGCAAAATATTCAACTTAATTAATCAACAGGGAATTGCAAATTAAGACCACAATAAGATATATCTGCATACCCGTTAAAATGGCTGAAATGAAAAAGTTAATGCTGTGTTGGTAAGAATATAGAACAAACGGTACTTATTCACTGCTGGTAAGAATGCAAATTGGTAGAGTGACCTTGGAAAGCAATTTGCCATTATCTACTAAGTTACACAAAAGCATAACAGAGCAGTTCTGTTCCTAACTATGTACTCCACGGAAAAGGATGTGCGTGAGCACCGAGTCACACATGAATATTCCTTTTTTTTTTTTACTTTTATAGCTTAATTTGCAAACAGAATTTTCATAACAAATTATTTTTAACCAAATCATATCTTGAAAACTGTTTATATAGAAAACCCAGGGAAAAAAGTGAACTGTTCATTGTGGAAGGCCTTAAATTACATTATTACAGTAGAAAATACAGGAGGTACAAGATAAAAGACTAATGCAACATTAGATTCAAATCTATAGCTCCTGTAGCTACTTAAAACATGGTTTTAGAAACTAAATCCAACAGTTCCAGTAACCATAGAAACAGTTAAAATAAAATTTGCCATGAAAGCCGTGATATCATGCTTGATATAGGGAGGTAGGAAGATGTAAGAACCAGGACACATGAGACATGACATTTTATCTACAACTCCTGTTTGCTTTACTAAGGGTGTAGTTTGAAATTCAGTCACCTTCTTCAGCTTCAGACTCAGATTCTTCTTCAGCATTTTTGAGCCACTCTACAAACTTTTTCATTTGCTCAGGGAAGACACTTTTCCCCTTGGCAACATGTGCATCTTTATACCATTTCAGAATGGGTTCTTCACTCAGAACTTTAGCTTTATAAAAAAGCACTACTATTTTCTGGAAGGCTTTCATGAAATGAATGTTGTCATAGCAATACTCCTGAATCTTCAGTAACAGAGTCAGCTCAGACTGACCTTGAGTTGTAAAGGCAGCAAGTAGAGGGCTGTATTGCTTCAAGTGCTTGATGGCTTGCCCTGCTACAAGCTCCTCTTTTTTGTTCCATTCCACGGTGCTCATTACACTGGACCATACTATTCTGATGACAACTGGTTCTGGGATGTTGTTTTTTTTTCCATCTCCTCCTTGACATACAAAATTATATCCTTAAATGGATCACCATGGGACATCTGTTTTCGAAGTTCTTTCTGGAGTTCCTTACGAGCTCCTATGGTTTGCTGATTCCAAAAATACTCTGAAACCTCTTTCAAGCCTGCCTTAGTAAAATACTTTGTGTTCAGCGCTTTGTTTATTGGCAGGAAAAAGTTCCATCAGTCTGTTATCCATGCTCACTTTCCGAAGACTTGGAGCTACTTCATTGATATCTTTTTCATTGATCCATGATTTGAAGAGCTTTACAGCAAAAGCTGCTGAAACCCCTTCTTTAACCAAATTCTCATTATAAAGGCTATTAAGAATGGATGCATTAAGTGTTCCATTAGCCAGAAGAACACCAGTCAACATAGCCAGCTTGTTCCTCTCCGACTCTGAAAAACCCTTTAAGAACAACAGCAGCTTTTTAAACTTCATCTTCAAAACCTTTCTCCAGATATTTGTAGCACCTGATTAACTTGTTAAAAACCTGAGCAAATGCTTGCATGGTCTCTAGGTCTTCTTGTGCTGCGAACACACTGACATCTGTACACATCATGTAATCTGCCAGTGTACCACCTGGGGCCAGCATTCCACCGGCCACCAGAATGTCAGAGTGTTTCTGCATATCGGCGGTAATCAAGTTTTGCTCCAGAAGCATCAAGAAATTTTGCTACTGCTTCCAAATCAGTACCAGTTTCAGTTAAGCCTTGGATAAGGCAGTCTTGAAACTGAGTAGGGTCAGACCTATCTTTTTCATTTCTTTTTCTGGTTTGAAAAAGCTGGCCTGATAGCGTTGCCTTTTGCTGCTTTTGATTATTCATAAAAGACACCCGAATTTAAGGGGAAGAGAAAAGAACCAGAGATCCTGGAGGTGGCGGCAACTGTGGCGGTGTCTCCTCTGCCACATGAATATTCTTTACAGCAGTTTTTGTAATAACTCCAAACTGGCAATTACCCAGATGCCATTTTTATATTTATTATGCCATTATTTTTCCAGTAGTATGAGTGAATTGTACCATATTAACACTGTTGAATAGTAACCAGTAAATGAGACTGAGTAAAAGACAAATATGTTTTAACTCTTAACAAATCTTACAAATATAATGTAAGAAAAGAAAGCAAGACATAAAGGCTATGTGCTGTATTACTCCATTTATATAAAGTTCAGAAATATAAGTAATTTGTTGCATTTAAAATGGGGTGTTATGCTCAGCCTGGGGGAGATTGAAAGAATGAGGGGAGAGCATGTAGGGTTCTAGGCAGATTTTTTTTTTTTTTAACAATTCACTGAATTCTCTGTGCATTCTTTGATACATGTCTTCTGATACATAATGCAAAAGATTATTTTTAAGATACTTTTTTAAAAAACAACAAAAAATAAGTACTTAGAAATGAATCTAACAAAGGACATGCAAAACTAATGTAGAGAAAATGATAAAGCTTCATTGAAATATATTAAGGAAGACTTAAATAAATTCAATGAATTGCTACTCAAAATTCCAGATTTTTTCATGGAACTTGACAGGCTGTTTCCAAAATTTTTTGGAAAATCAAAAAGTATATTTAAAGAATAAGGTAAGGGAACTTGCCATACCAGACATCAAAAGACATATGTGTGTGTGAGTATACAAATATAAAATTTATATATAATTTATATATATATATAAAATATGTATTTAAGACCTCACTTGCAAAGCAGTAAACAAAGAAAAGTGGAACAACATGTTGACCCAGAAACACACCCATGAATGTGGAAACTAGTATATGACACAGATGACATAACAATCCTGGAGAAAGGGTGAACTATTCAATAGTGTTTGGGCCATTGATTATATATGTAAGAAAAAATAAAATCAGATAGATCCCTGCTGCACACTAAACAAAAATGTAGTCCAAATGATATTAAATGTAAAAAGGAAAACTTTAAGCTTTTAGAATTTAGATGACTGTCCTTTGACCATGAAATAATGATTTCTTAAATAAGACAAAGCACAGACCATGAAGGAAAAAGAAAATAAGTGATATTATTAAAATGAAAAATTTTGTGCACCAAAAGACATCATAAATAATTCAAGGACAAGACACAGACTGAGAGAAGATATCTTAAACTCATACAACCTACAAAGAAATTTTATAGTAATGTTCGTTGTAATGCTTTTTAATATTAAAAAATTAGAAATAGCCTAAAGTTTACCAACAGGTGAAAATTGATATATTAATTCCATAGAATTCTACATAACACTGAGAATGAGTTAATTAGAGTCACTATGAGTAAATCCCCCAGTTGTAATACTGAGTGTAAAAGGCAAGTTACTTAAAGGTACACAGAGTATTATACCCTTTATATAAAGTTTAAAAGACATGCAAAACAATCCAGTATATTGTTGACTAATACATGCAGCACTGTATAGTAAAAAGTTCAAGTCGTTCATCCTTGAGATTGACGAACTCTAAATTGAGCTTAAGGTTGCTACTGAAAAGAGAGAATGGTATCATTGAGGCTTTACACAGGGTATCATCATTATATCATTATATCTGTAATGTTTTATCTTATTTCTTAAGCTCTGTAGTAGACACATTGGTGTTCATTATGTTGTTTTTAGTAATCTCTATTGCCTTTCTGACTGCTTTGTTGAAAAATATTCATTCTTAGAGATAGGAAATGAATCTCTTGTCAATCCATTGTAAAAAACATATAACCATATTAACTGCTTGATAACTGTATCCTAGTTATTGTATTGGTGATTTTTAATTTATTTACCAACATTATTATTTTGCACTTGAGTTTTCTCATACAATAAAAAAGAAAAGAGCTGATTTTAAAAGACCAATAAGGTAGATAAATCTCTAGCAAGTATGACCAAGAAAAACAAAGAAAATAGCATTAGACAAATTTAACCTCAGGAGATTTTTAAAAATTATATGAGTACTATATATAAAATCTAGATAATATAGATGCTTTTCTAGGATTATATGAAATATCACAATTTGCCCCCTAAGTGAAAAATTTTGAATAGGCTTGTTCAGATGTACTTTTCTACTTTGAAAGATACCTGATCTGGATTTTTTTTTAACTGTTGCATCAAATCAGCAAAGAACAGATTTTGTTTAAAGTGATTGTACACAGAAAAGAATGGAAAACTTTCCAAACCCCCCAAAACTGTCATATGTTATAAAGTCCTTAAAACTGTCACAGCTTTTACATGGTTGAGCCTAAGAGATGTTTTTTTTCCTAACATATAAAGAGGTTTTTGTTTTTGTTTGGGGTGGAGGGGGTGTATTACTTGCTTGTGTTATCTTTTCCGTCTCCCTGGGATCAAATGACATCATTATTCCAGATGCTCAAGTTCAAGTTCTCATCACTGGGGATGAGGACCTCTCAGACAAAAACAAGGAAAAGGAGATCTACAGTAAAAGGGCAGTGACCGAGGCTGCTCGATCTGAAGAAAAAGAATCCTTGCAGAAGGACACTACAGGTAGTGGAACTGAATTATCTGCCAATTGTTTTATTCTGACCTTCTAAAATGAATATAAATAGAAAAGTATTATATATTCTTGCTCTCTTCAACCCTCCATCTTGTTCATATGTGAAATAGGATGTTAGCTGCAACTTTTGGTACACACTGGCAGGTAAAACTAACATTTTTAAAGCTCTTTGAGATATTTTTGGAGAACTTTGTGAATATTGTACACAAATTAATCTCATTGCCAGAAATTCACATAATGGACTTTTTTTTTTTTTTGGCTGTGTTGGGTCTTCGTTGCTGCACACGGGCTTTCTCTAGTTGCGGCGAGCGGGGGCTACTCTTCGTTGCGGTGCACGGGCTTCTCATTGCAGTGGCTTCTCTCATTGTGGAGCACGGGCTCTAGGCGCATGGGCTTCAGTAGTTGCAGCATGCAGGCTCAGTAGTTGTGGCACACGAGCTTAGTTGTTCCGCAGCTTGTGGGTTCTTCCCGGGCCAGGGACCGAACCCGTGTCCCCTGCATTAGCAGGCGGATTCTCAACCACTGCACCACTGGGGAAGCCCCATAATGGACTTTTAAAAACTCTACTGATAAAAACATTTGTTGCCATGAGATACTAATTCTCTAATAAAATTGTTTTACGTAGGCCTTCGTTCTTCAGGAATTTAGCTTGTTTACTTCCTAACTACCTACCCAGTTAATTTACTTCGGTAGGACTGTGCTGATTAAAAATGCCTGTAAAAGTGTGTTTAGTTTAGGATAGTTTTGGCTCTGAGAGATGAAAACAAAAACAAAATGACATTGGCTTAAAGAAGACAGAAAAGAGTATCAGGGAACAAAGCTCTTTCTCTCCTGTTGCTTCAACATTTTAGTCTCCATTCTCATGCTGTAGTTATCAGACACGTATTCCAGCCAGCAAAAAGGCAAAAAAGGAAAAAAAAAAGTGTATTTCTTCCTTTAAATACTTCTAAAAAGTTAACTGTACCATTCCCCTTCCATCCTATTGGCCAGACTTATTCACATGGTCACACCAACCTATGTTGCCAGGGAAGCTGGGAAATATAATCTCTATTACGGTATGCCCAGCTAAGTCAGGTTCTATTTTAGAGGAAAAGGAAAATGGATTTCAGAGGACAGCTGGTAGTCTGCCACAAGTATAAGTAGAAACATATTTTGGAGTATAATTAGCCACTTCTCTTTTTTTGTGTATTGCTTCTTTTTCAGAAGTTATATTGTATTCTGGGCAAATATTGTATTTGAAAGTTTACCCGCTTTTTTGCTGTTTTTAAACGAATGCTTCAGAAAAAGTTTTGATCATGTTAATCTCCTCATCGAAAAGTTTTCATTGCCCTTGCAAATAAAAACAAGGACTTCGCTGGTGGTGCAATGGTTAAGAATCGGCCTGCCAATGCAGGGGACATGGGTTCGAGCCCTCCCGTGCTCCGCAGCAAGAGAAGCCTGCGCACCACAATGAAGAGGAACCCCACTCGCCGCAACTAGAGAAAGCCCGTGCACAGCAATGAGCACCCAATGCAACCAAATAAATAAATAAATTTATTAAAAGAAAAAAAAAGAATGAAAACTAAACTTTTTTAGTCTAGTCTTTCGGAACAGTAGAATGGGCTCCCAAAGAACTTTTCAAATGCTAATTTTTCTCTCTTTTCCTTACAAATTCTATAATCTAATAAATTATATACTTGCACTGTTTCTTAGATGTTCAGTTGCTTTCCTGATTCCATTTTTTTCATATGTAGTCACCTTTGCCCAAAATGCTTTTCTCTTTCCATCTCAGTTTTTTTGTTTTAAGCATCTTTATTGTAGTATAATTGCTTTACAATGGTGTGTTAGTTTCTGCTTTATAACAAAGCGAATCAGCTATACATATACATTTATCCCTATATCTCCTCCCTATTGCGTCTCCCTCCCACCCTCCCTATCCCACCCCTCTAGGTGGTCACACAGCACTGAGCCCTGTGCTATGCAGCTGCTTCCCACTGTCTATTTTACATTTGGTAGTATATAAGTCCATGCCACTCTCTCCCTCTGTCCCAGCTTACCCTTCCCCCTCCCCGTGTCCTCAAGTCTGTTCTCTACGTGTGTCTTTATTCTTGTCCTGCATCCATCTCACTGTTTATCCAGCATAACTATCTTCTCACACTAGTAGATGCTTGAGAGGTATTTTTAAATAATTTTTGTCAGCTTCTTGTCTGAATCTTGATTTCCCTCTCTTAGGTTCCAGTGCTGCTGCTGCTGCTGCTTCAGAGCAGTCAGCTCAACTACAAGACATGAAGATTGATAGTCTACCAGACACTGAAGCCACTAAAGAGAAAGAGGAGATCCACAGTAAGAGGACAGTTCCTAAGGAAGGCTGGCCCGAAGAGAAGAAATCCTTGCAAATAGATATTGCAGGTAATGGGGAGTGGGGTAGGGGGTGTGAGAGAGAGAGAGCACGCACACGCAAACGCCTGTGTCTATGTGTTTCGATTTAAGTAGGTGAGACTGTAGTCTCACATTAAACAGAGTTCCATTTTTTAATTTTTTGCTTTCTTATGCATTATCACTTCAGTGCTTCTTTGTGTGTATGTATGTATTTATTTGTAAGATAATTGTTACTTCTGGGAAAAGATACTGGCAATTTAGAAACAAAATTACAATTAAATACCCAAGGCTGATAGTATTAGAAGTGAAGTATCATGTCTCAACACTGAAACAGGGGAAAGCTTAAGGCATTTCAAATGACTGTGACAAAGACAGAAAGAACCTCAATACAAACTTTTAAAAAATTACAATAAAAAAGACCCAAGATCAAATCTATTTATGTTTACCCATGGCCCACTTTTTCTAATAACATAAAAGAAAAGTGTATAGGACACAAGCTGTTACTACCTAGCTGTCAAACTTTATGTCTTAAAGGAATATAGAACAGTATCCAGATAAGAAAAGAAAGGAGTCAAGAAGTAGTTAATCTATCGATACTGTATTTTGAAACTAGTCCTCGTGCAGCTGCTAACGTCAAGAATGTATTAGATGGATGATTTTCCATAAGGGCACCAAGACTACACAGTGGGAAAAGAATAGTCTCTTCAGCAAATGGTGTTGGAAAACTGGATATCCACATGCAAAAGAATTAATTTGGACCATTACCTTTTACCATATACAAAATTAACTCAAAATGGATCAAAGATCCAAACAGAAGAGCAAAAATTATAAAACTCTTAGAAGAAAACATGGGGGAAAAGCTTCAAGACATTGGATTTGGCAGTGATTTCTTGGATATGACACCAAAAGTATAGGTAACAAAAGCAAAAAAAAATTACACTATATCAGAATTTAAAACTCTGCTTCAAAGGACACAATCAACAGAGTTAAAAGACAATCTGTGGAATAGGAGAAAATATCTGCAAATCATGATAAGTGATCAATATCCAGATTATATATGGAACTTCTAAAACTCAACAACAAAGAAACCCAGTTTAAAAATGGGTAAAGGACTCTAATAGTTCTCCAGGGAGTATATATGAGTGGCCAACAAGTATATGAAAAGATGCTTAATATCACTAATCATCAGAGAAATGCAAATCAAAACCACAATGAGATACCTACTGCACACCTATTAGGATGGGTACTATCAAAAGAACAAAAAATAGGGCTTCCCTGGTGGCGCAGTGGTTGAGAGTCCGCCTGCCGATGCAGGGGACGTGGGTTCGTGCCCCGCTCCGGGAGGATCCCGCATGCCGCGGAGCGGCTGGGTCCGTGAGCCATGGCCGCTGGGCCTGCGCGTCCGGAGCCTGTGCTCCGCAGCGGGAGAGGCCACAGCAGTGAGAGGCCCGCGTACCACACACACACACACACACAAAAAAAAAAAAAAAAAAAAAAGAACAAAAAATAACACTTGTTGGCAAGGATGCAGAGAAGTTGGAACCCTTGTGCACTGTTGGTGGAAATATAAAATGGCACAGCCATTATAGAAAACAGTATGGAGGTTCCTAAAAAATTAAAAATAGAATGACAATATGATACAACAATCCCACTTCTGGGTGTATATCCAAAGGAATTCAAAGCAGGATCTCAGAGATATCTTTATACCCATGTTCATTGCAGCATTACTCACAATAATCAAGATATGTCCATCAGCAGATGAATGGATAAATATAATGTGATATGTATACAATAGAACGTTATGCAGCCTTAAAAAAAGAAAATCCTGTCACATGCTGTAACATAGGTGAATCTCAAGGACCTTGTGCTGAGTGAAATAAGCCAGTTACAAAAAGATAAACACTGTATATTCCACCTATATGAAGTATCTGAAATAGTGAAAATCATAGAAACAAAGTAGAAAAGTGGCTGTCAATGGCTGGGGAGAGAAAGGAGGGAGAATTAATGTTTATTGGGTATAGAGTTTCAGTGTTGCAAGATGAAGATGTTCTAGAGATCTGTTGTGCAACAGTGTTAACATACTTAACGCTGCTGAACTAACTGTATGCTTAAAAATTGGTTAAGATGGTAAATTTAATCTTCTGTGTTTATCACACACAAAAAAGAATGTATAAGATGAAAAAACAACATTGCAACTCTGCAGTGGGTAGTCTAGGAGGCATAGCTTGGAAAAGAAAGATGGAAACAACCTGCAGAAGCATACTCTAGACCAGGCCACACAGAGGAGGTGAGCGGCGGGCGAGTGAGAGAAACTTCATCTGCAGCTCCCTGTCGCTCCCCATTCCTCACATTACCGCCTGAACCATCCCCCCACCCCCCACCCCTGTCTGTGGAAAAATTGTCTTCCATGACACCGGTCCCTGGTGCCAAAAAGGTTGGGGACCACTGCCCTAGAGGACCCTCAAGGAGAAATGGATAATACAGAACACTAGGGAGCTTGAACACACATACTTGGCCCATGACAGACAATAGAAATGAAATTTTTTTTTTAAAAAAAGCAGAGTTAGAGAAACATCTGGAAATAATGAGGTTGATGGGTATAAATGTTTGTATGCTTTAAAAAAAACCTTTCAAATGCTCATAGAACATTTTCAACAGCTTTTTTGATATGTAATGCACATATATAATTCTCCCACTTAAAGTGTACCATTTAATGATTTTTACCCTGTTCACAGATGTGTGCAACCATCAACACAGTTGATTTTAGAACATTTTTATCACCTCAGAAAGAAACCCTATACCCCTTAGCTATCACCCCCCTATTTCCTCATCACCCACCTCCCCGCAAGCCCTAAGTCAACCACTGATCTACTTTGTCTCTATTATAAATTTTCCTATTCTAGACCTTAATACAAATGGAATCATTTAACGTGTGGACTTTTGTGACTGGCTTTTTTTAACTCAGCATGATGTTTTCAGGTTCATCCAAGTTAGGGCTTGTATCATTATTTTATTCCTTCTAATGGCTCAATAATATTTCATTGTGTGTATGTATCACATTTTGTTTATCTGTTGATGGACATTTGGTTGTTTCCACCTTTTGGCTACTATGAATAATGCTTTTATAAAATAATGCTTTTATAGTTATAAAATATAAATGCTTTTATATTCATGTACAGGTTTTTATATGGACAGTATGTTTTCATTTGTCTTGGGTATGTACCCAGGAATGGAATTCCTAGATCATGTGATAACTTTATATTTAATCATTTGAGGAGTTGTCAGACTGTTTGCCAGAGTGGCTGTACCATTTTACGTTCCCAGTAGCAATGTATGAGGATTTCAATTTCTCTACAAACTCACCCACACTTATTATCTGACTTTTTCATTGGATCTATTCTAGTGGATGTGAATTTGAATTTCATTTTGCTTTTGATTTGCATTTGCCTCATAATTATGATGTTGAACATCTTTCTGTGTATTTATTTGCCAGTTGTGTGTTATCCTTGGAGAAATGTGTATTCAGATCCTGGCCTGGTTTTCATTTGGGTTATTTCTCTTTTTTATTGAGTTTTAAGAGTTCTATGTATTCTAGATACACATTCTTATCAAAATTTTGATTTTCATATATTCTCCCATTCTGTGAGTTAAAATTGGGAAGTATGAGTCCTCCAACATTTTCTTATTTTTCATGATTGTCTTGGCTATTCTGGGTCCTTTACAATTCCATATACTTGCAAAATTTCTACTAAGAAATCAGCTAGGATTCTGATAGGGATTGTGTTGAATCTGTGATCAGTTTGGTGAGAATTGCTTTCTTAACAGTTAAGTCCATGGATTTGGGATGTTTTCCATTTATTTAGATATTCTTTAATTTCTTACAGTAATTTTTTGTAGCTTTCAGAGTAGAAGTTTTTCTCTTCTTATGTTAAATTTACATTAATATTTTAATTTTTTGGAGGCTGTTGTGAACAGAATGGTTTTCTTTCGCTTTTATTTTAGTTTTAGTTTTTGTTTTTGGCTGTGCTGCTTGACTTGAGGGATATTGGTTCCCCAACCAGGGATCTAACTTATGCCCCCTTGCAGTGGAATTGCAGAGTCCTAACCACTGGACTGCCGAAGAATTCCCCCAGAATGTTTTTTTAATTTCATTTCAGTTTGTTAATTGCAAGTATATAATAATACAATTGATTTTTTAAAATATTTAACCTTTATCCTGCAACCATGCTGAACTCGTTTATTAGTTCTAACTGGTGAATGGGATTGTTTGCTTAATTTATCTTTCTTATCTTTCGTTGTTAGTATGTAGAAATGCAGCAGATTTCTGTGTATTAATTTCATGTCCTGAAACTTTAGTGAATTCATTGATGAGCTCTAGTAGTTTTCTGGTAGCATCTTTAGGATTTTATAGTATCATGTCATCTGTAAAAACTGACAGTTTTACTTCTTCTTTTCCAATTTGGATTCATTTTATTTCTTTTTCTTCTCTGCTTGCTGTGACTAGGACTTCCAAAACTATGTTGAATAAAAGTGGTGAGAGTAGACATCCTTGTCTTGTTCCTGATCTCAGGGGAAATGCTTTCAGCTTTTCACCGTTGAGTATAACGTTAGCTGTGGGTTTGTCATATGGCCTTTATTGTGCCCACTTTCTAGAGAGTTTTTATCATAAATGTGTGTTGAAATTTGTCAGAAGCTTTTTTTGCATCTATTGAGATGATCATGCTTTTTAAAAAAATAAATTTATTTTATTTATTTATTTTTGGCTGTGTTGGGTCTTCATTACTGTGCGCGGGCTTTCTCTAGTTGCAACGAGCAGGGGCTACTCTTTGTTGTGTTGTGTGGGCTTCACGTTGTGGTGGCCTCTCTTTGTTGCGGAGCATGGGCTCTAGGCGCACAGGCTTCAGTAGTTGTAGCATGCGGGCTCAGTAGTTGTGGCTCACAGGCTCTAGAGCACAGGCTCAGTAGTTGTGGCACACGGGCTTAGTTGCTTCATGGCATGTGGGATCTTCTTGGACCAGGGCTCGAATCCATGTCCCCTGCAATGGCAGGTGGATTCTTAACCACTGTGCCACCATGGAAGCCCACTCATATGGTTTTTATTCTTCAGTTTGTTAATGTGGTGTATCACACTGATGGATTTGCAGATATTGAAAAATCCTTACATCCCTGGGATGACTCCCACATGATCATGGTGTATGATCCTTTTAAGTTTTAGTGGATTTGGTGTACTAGTATTTTGTTGAGGATTTTTTCATCTATGTTCATCAGTGGTATTGGTCTGTAGTTTTCTTTTTTGTAATATCTTTGTCTGGTTTTGGTATCAGGGATGGTGGCCTCCTAGAATGAATTCAGAAGTGTTCCTTCCTCTGCAAATTTTTGGAACAGTTTCAGAAGAATGGGTGTTAACTCTTCTCAATGTTTGGTAGAATTCACCTGTGAAGCCATTTGGTCCTGGACTTTTCCTTGTTGGGAATTTTTAAATTGCTGATTCAATTTCAGTTCTGGTAATTGGTCTGTTCATATTTTCTGTGTCTTCCTGATTCAGTCTTGGGAGGTTGTACCTTTCTAAGAATTCATCAGTTCCTTCTAGGTTGTCTGTTTTATTGGCGTGTAGTTGCTCGTAGTAGTCTCTTATGATCCTTTGTATTTCTGTGGTGTTGGTTGTAACTTCTCCTTTTTCATTTCTGATTTTATTGATTGGGGCTTGCTCCCTTTTTTCCTTGATGAGTCTTCCTAAAGGTTTATCCATTTTGTTTATATTTTCAAAGAGCCAGCTTTTAGTTTCATTGATCTTTCCTGTTGTTTTTTTAGTCTCTATTTCATTTATTTCTGCTCTGATATTTATGATTTCTTTCCTTCTACTAACTTTGGTTTTTATTTATTCTTCTTTCTCTACTTGCTTTAGATGTAAGTGTAGGTTGTTAATTTGAGATTTTTCTTCTGTCCTGAGGTAAGCCTATATCACTATAAACTTCCCTCTTAGAACTGCTTTTTCTGCGTCCCATAGGTCTTGGATCATCGTGTTTTCATTTTCATTTGTCTCTAGGTAGTTTTTTATTTCCTCTTTGATTTCTTCAGTGATCCATTGGTTGTTTAGTAGCATATTGTTTAGCCTCCACGTGTTTGTGGTTTTTGCAGTTTTTTTTTTTCTTGTAGTTGATTTCTAGTTCCATAGAGTTGTGGTTGGAAGAAGCTTGATATGATTTTAGTTTTCTTAAATTTACCAAGGCTTGTTTTGTGGCCTAACATGTGATCTATCCTGGAGAATGTTCCATGTGCACTTGAAAAGAATGTGTATTCTGCTGCTTTTGGGTGGAATGCTCTATAAATATCAGTTAAGTCCCTTTGGTTTAATGTGTTATTTAAGGCCTGTGTTTCCTCATTGATTTTCTGTCTGGATGATCTGTCCATTGATATAAGTTGGGTGTTAAAGTGCCTTACTATTATTGTGCTACTGTTGATTTCTCCTTTTATGTCTGTTAATATTTTGCCTTATGTATTAAGATGCTCGTATGTTGGGTGCATATATATTTACAGTTGTTATATCTTCTTCTTGGATTGATCACGTGATCATTCTGTAGTGTCCTTCATTGTCTTCTGTGACAGTTTTTATTTTAAAGTTGATTTCATCTAATATAAATTTTGCTACTCTGGCTTTCATTTTATTTTCATTTGTGTGGACTACCTTTTCCATCCCCTCTCTTTTAGTCTGTATGTGTCTCTAGATCTGTAGTGAGTCTCTTGTAGGCAGCAAATAAATGGATCTTGTTTTTGTATCCATTCAGCCAGTTTGTGTCTTTTGGTTGGAGCATTCAGTCTGTTTACATTTAAGGTAATTATCAATATGTATGTTCTTACTGTCATTTTGTTAATTGTTTTGGATTTGTTTCTGTAGGTCTGGTCTTTTTTTCCCCCTTCTTTTGTTCTCTTCTCTTGTGATTTGATGACTGTCTTCAGTGTTATGTTTAGATTCCTTTTTTGTGTATGTGTGTATCTGTTATAGATTTTTGGCTTGTGGTTACCTTGAGGTTATTGTATAGCAGTCTGTGTGTGTGTGTGTGTGTGTGTGTGTGTGTGTGTGATTCTTCTAAGTTGCTGATGTCTTCATTTCAAATGCATTTTAAATACCCTACATGTGTACTCTCCTCCCCTCATGATTACTGTTTTTTATGTCATGTTTTACATCAGATCATTTTTTGTATCCCTTAACTGCTTATCATGGATACAGATGATTTTACTACTTTTGTCTTTTAATCTTCCTGCTAGCTTTGTTTGTGAATGATTTCCTACCTTTACTGTATGTTTACTAGTGAGCTTTTTTGTTCCATAATTTTCTCATATCTAGTTGTGGTCTTTTCTTTTGCACCTTTAACATTTGTTGTAAAGCTGGTTTAGTGGTGCTGAATTCTTTTAGCCTTTACTTGTGTATACAGCTTTTGATTTCTCTGTCAAATCTGAACAACAGCCTTGCTGAGTAGAATATTCTTGGTTGTAGGTTTTTCCCTTTCATCACTTTAAATATATCATGCCAGTCCCTTCGACCTGCAGAGTGCCTGCTGAAAAGTCAGCTGATAGTCTTACGGGAGTTCCTTTGTATGTTATTTGTTGCTTTCCCCTTCCTGCTTTTAGTATTCTCTGTATCTTTAATTTTTGACATTTTGATTATAGTGTGTCTTGGTGTGTTCCTCTTTGGGTTATCCTGTATGGGATTTCCTGCGCTTCTTGGACTTGGATGACTATTTCCTTTCCCAGGTTAGGGAGGTTTTCAGCTATTATCTCTTCAAATATTTTCCTGAGCTCTTTCTTTCAAATATTTTCCCGGGCTCTTTCTCTCTTCTTCTGGGTCCCCTGTAATGTGAATATTAGTGCTCTTGATGTTGTCTCAGAGATCTTTTAAACCGTCCTCATTTCTTTTTTTTTTTTTTTAATCTTTTTTTCTGTTCAGTGGCAGTGATTTCCACTACTCTGTCTTCCAGCTCACTGATCCATTCTTCTGAATCCTTTTTTCTACTTTGATTGGTTCCACTGTATTTTTCATTTCAGTTATTGTATTCTTCATTTCTGGTTGTTCTTTATATTTTCTAACTCTTTTCTTAAAACTTATAACTTCTCATTCTGTGCATCCATTCTCCTCCTGAGTTCTTTGATCATCTGTATGATCATTACTCTGAACTATTTCTTGGGTAGATTGCCTATTTCCACTTCACTTAGTTCTTTTTCTGGGATTTTATCTTGTTCCTTCATCTGAAACATATTCCTCTGCCATCTCATTTTGTCAATAAGTTGCTATTTGTATTTTTATGTATGTAGTAGGTAAGTTACATCTCTCAACCTTGGAGTAGTGGCCCTCTGTAGGGGGCATCCTGTGCACTCCAACAGTGCACTCCCCTCTCCTTACCCAAGCTGTGTGCTCTAGGGGTTCACCCTAAGAGGGCTACTTGGGCCTTCTGTTGTGGTGGGCTAACTATGTGGGCAGTCTGGTAGGCCCCTAGTCTGGTTGGTTGCCAGGTCCTGCCTTGTGTGGATGCTGCTGGCTGCTGTTTATCAGGGCCTGGTTACAATGTGGCTGGTTGCAGAATCCTAGGGGCCCTGGGGCTAATGCTGGCTCCCTGGTGGGTGGAGTCAGGGTCCTGAAGACCCTAGGGTTGTTGCCTACCCACTGGTAGTTGAAACCAGATCCTGGGGTTAGTGCTGGTCTACTGGCAGGCAGAGCTGGTCCCTGGAGTCCAGCTGCAGGGTCCTGGGATCCCAGAGCTCATTTCAGATTGTTGTGGGGGTGGTGTCGGTTCCAGACACAGTTGGGTACAGGATCTGGAGTGTCCTGAAGGTTTCTTTGGCCTGCTAGTGGGCCAGTCCAGGGCCCAGCTGGTCCCAGGGTAGGCTCTGGCCTGCACTGCAGAATCATAGTTTTCTTGCTTTTGGTGCCTGCATCCTGGTAAATGAGACTGGTCTAGAGGCTGGTAAATGAGACTGGTGCCTGGCTTCCTGGTGGGAGAGTCCTGTGCCTGTCTGCTGGTGGGTGGTGCTGGGTCTTGGCCCTCTGGTGGGCTGGGCCATGTCTAGGGGCAAGTCCAAAGGCAACTGTGAGCTTTTTAGTCTTTAGGCAGCCTGTCTGCTAATGGGTGGAGCTGTGTCCTGACCCAGTTAGTTCTTTGGCCTGAGGCATCCCAGCACTGTTGTCTTCAGGCTGTTGGGTGGGGCCAGGTTTTGGAGCTAATGAGCCAATATGTCATCCACCAACTGTAGTCCCCAATATGTCTGCCACCAGTGTCTATGTCCCCAGGGCAAGCCACAGCCACCTTCCCCCAACCCCTGCTGCTCCAGGAGACTCTCCAAGAGCAGCAGGTAGGTCTGGCCCAGGCTCCTATCAAATTACTACTTTGGCCCTGTGTCCCAGGGTATATGAGATTTCATGTGCACCCTTTAAGAGCGAAATCTCTATTTTCCCCAGTCCTGTGGGGCTCCTGCAATTAAGCCTTCTGGCCTTCAAAGCCAAATGCTCTGTGGGCTCATCTCAACAGTGCCAGACCCCCAGCCTGGGAGAACCTCTGTAATATATTTACTCTCCAGTTTTCAGGTTGCCTACATAGAGGTTATGGGATTTGATTATATCGTGACTCTTCCCCTACTGCTGGTTTTGTTGTGATTCCTTCTTTATGTCTTTTGGTGTAGGAGATCTTTTCTTATGGATTCCAGTTTTTTGTGTGTGTATGGTTTTTGTTAATGGTTGTTCTGCAGATGGTTGTGATATTGGTGTGCTTGTGAGAGGAGGTGAGCCCAAGGTCTTTTTACTCTGCCATCTTGCCCACTTTCCTCTATACCACATTTTCTTTTTGTTTGTTTTGTTTTAATTTTTATTGGAGTATAGTTGCTTTACAGTGTTGTGTTCATTTCTACTGTACAGCAAAGTGAATCAGCTATACATATACATATGTCCCCTCTTTTTTGGATTTCCATCCCATTTAGGTCACCACAGAGCATTGAGTAGAATTCCCTGTGCTATGTACAGTAGGTTCTCATTAGCTATCTATTTTATACATAGTATCAATAGTGTATATATGTCAGTCCCAATCTCCCAATTCCTCCCACCCCCCCCCCCATACCACATTTTCTTTATCCATCTATCAGTGGACACTTAGGTTGTTTCCATGTCTTGGCTATTTTAAATAAAGCTGCAGTGAACACAGATATATGAATATCTCTCCAAGACCAAGCTTTCAATTGTTTTGTGTATAGACCCAGAAGCAGAATTGCTGGATCATATGGTAGTTCCATTTTTAACTCTTTGGGTAACCTCCATACTGATTTCCATAGTGGCAACACCAATTACATTCTCACTAACAGTGCACAGAAAAAGGAACCTTTAGCTCCATATCCTCACTAATGCTTGTTATTTCTTGTCTTTTTGATTATAGCCATTCTAACAGGTGTGACATGATATCTTATTGTGGTTTTGGTTTGCATTTCCCTGATGATTATTGATGCTGAGCATCTCTTCCTGTATTTGTTAGCCATTTGTATGTCTTCTTTACAAAAATGTCTATTAAGATCCTGTGCCCATTTTTTAATTGCGTTGTTTGTTTTTATTTGAGTTGAATTCTTTGTCTATTTTGGATGTTAACCCCTTGTCAGATATATCATTTGCAAATATCTTCTTCCATTCAGTAGTCTGATGGTTTCTTTTGCATTGCAGAAGCCTTTCAGTTGGATGTACTTCTACTATTTACTTTTGCTTTTGTTGTCTTTGCTTTTGGCATCAAATTCAAAAAATTATTGCTAACACCAGTGTCAAGGCTCTTACTGCCTACGTTTTCTTCTAGGAATTTTATGGTTTCAGATCTTATATTTAAATCTTCAATCCATTTAGAATTGATTTTTGTGTGTGGTGTAAGATAATGGTTCAGTTTCATTCTTTTGCGTGTGGCTATCCAGTTTTCCCAGTACCATTTATTGAAGAGACTATCCTTTCCCCATTGTATATTCTTGGCTCCTTTGTCATAAGGCAATTGGCCTTATATGTGAGAGGTTATTTCTGGTCTCTCTATTCTGTTCCATTGATCTACATGTCTGTTTTTATGCCAGTACTATACCATTTTGATTACTGTAGCTTTGTAACATAGTTTGAATTCTGGGAGTGTGATGCCTACAGTTTTCTTCTACTTTTTAAAGATTGCTTTGGCTATTTGGAGTCTTTTGTGGTTACATAAAAATTTTAGGATTGTTCTATTTTTGTGGAAAATGCCATTGGAATTTTGATAGGGATTGCATTGAATCTGTAGATTGTTTTGAGTAGTATGGACATTTTAACAATATTAATTTTTCCAATTTGTGAGCACAGAATATTTTCCCATTTTTCCTGTCTTTTTCAGCTTTTTTCATCAATGTTTTCAGTATACAGGTCTTTTACCTCCTTGGTTAAATTTATTCCTAGGTATTTTCTTCTTTTGATGCAATTATGAATAGGATTGTTTTAATTTCTTTTTCTGATACTTTATTATTAATGTATAGAAATGCAGCAGATTTTTGTCTGTTAAATAATTTTGTATACTGCAACTTTACTGAATATATTAGTTGTATCAGTTTTTTTGGTGGAGTCTTTAGGGTTTTCTATATATAAAATCATGCCATTTTCACATAGTGACAATTTTGCTTCTCTTCTGATTTGGGTGCCTTTTGTTTCTTTTTCTTGCCTAATTGCTCTGGCTAGGACTTCCAATACTGTGTTCAATAAACGTGATGCCAGTGGATATCCTTGTCTTGTTCCTGATCTTAGAGGAAACGCTTTCCATTTTTCACCATTGAGTATGTTAGCTATGGTCTTGTCAGGAATGGTCGTTGAGCTATGTTTCCTCTAGACCTACTTTGTTGAGAGTTTTTATCATGAATGGATTTTGAATTTTCTCAAATGCTTTTTCTACATCTATTGATTAATCTGATTTTTATCCTTTATTTGGTTAGTGTCATGTACCACATTGATTGATTTGTAGATGTTGAACCGTCCTTGCATCCCTGGAATAAATCCCACTTGATCATAGTATATAATCCTTTTAATATATTATTGAATTTGGTGTGCTAATGTTTTGTTTGGGTTTTTTTTTTGCATTTATGTTCATCAGGGATATTGGCTTGTAATTTTCTTGTAGTGTATCTACACTGGGTATCTAGGTAACGTCTGGATAACAGGGTAATGTGGGCCTTATAAAATAAGTTTGGAAGTGTTCTCTCCTGTTCTGTTTATTGGAAGAGTTTGAGAATATTTCATATTAATTCTTCCTTAAATGTTTGGTAGAATTCAGCAGTGAAGCCACCTGGTCCTGGACTTTTGTTCATTGGGAGGTTTCAGAGTCTTTTTATACTTTAGATATAAAAAGCAGATTCCATGTATCCCACTATATTTTGGGGAAATTGTCTTAGGGATTCCCAGAGTATTTAGTGAAAATTCTGATTACCAATAATCTATAGAGAAGGTAGAATGGATCCCATAGTTACAAGTGATACTCTGTTTCATGTGTATGTCTGTTTCTTCCATGACTTAGAACTCTAAAAATGTGTATGGAAACTGAATTAATGTTTACAATTATGGTTTATAGTTGTTAAGATGTTCTACATCTTAAAATGCCTATTTTGATATAGAATGACTGTCAAAATGTGAAGATGGAAGATGGTAATTTATATTAGGTGTATTTTACCACAATAAAAAAAATTGAAGGGGTGTGAAGATGGTTCACAAAAAAGAATTTTTCAAGGCTCTAAAACATGTAAAGAGTTGGAGTTTTAAAAATTCCATCCATTTAATTACTGATGATAAAAATAAAGTCTCAGGTTTCTTAGCTGAAAATGAGATTAATAATACCTCTCTCTCAGTTTTATAAGAGGGGAAAAAAACAGATATAGAGCATATATCATAATACCCAACACATAGCAAGCAGTAATACATAGCAGTTGCTGTTACAGTCCCAGGAACCAAAATGCCCTCCTCAAGGTCATACAGCCAGTCCGTGGCAGAATCCAGCCCAGAATCTGGGTCTTTTGATCCTGAGTCTCTTAAACTATTACCATGCCAATCTGGCCACTAGGCACAAGGCATGAATCCTTTGTCCAGGCAGTGAATTTTCTGAATCTTTTATATAGACCATTCTTTCCTTCAGTCTTTGTTTTGTATCTAAAGAATTAAATGTGAATACTATTTCTAAAGGGAATGTAGGGCTTCCCTGGTGGCGCAGTGGTTGAGAGTCCGCCTGCCGATGCAGGGGACACGGGTTCGTGCCCCGGTCCAGGAAGATCCCACATGCCGTGGAGCGACTGGGCCCGTGAGCCATGGCCGCTGAGCCTGTGCGTCCGGAGCCTGTGCTCCGCAGCGGGAGAGGCCACAACAGTGAGAGGCCCGCATAACGCAAAAAAAAATAAATAAATAAATAAAGGGAATGTAAATATTTTGAAAATCCTTCAAAATCTTTTTTTTTTTTTTCGCCTTTTCAGAGTCCAGATGTCATTCAGAATTTGAAAATACCACCCATTCTGTCTTCAGGTCAGCTAAGTTTTACTTTCATCATCCAGTGCACCTACCAAGTGATCAAGATTTTTGCCATGAATCCTTAGGAAGAAGAGTTTTCATGAGGCATTCTTGGAAAGATTCCTTTCAGCATCATCCAGACAAACAAAGAGAACACACTTGTCTTCCTTCCTCTTATCAAAATGTGGCAAAGACAAAGTCAGATTATACCACACTAGAGAGCCTCAGTATCAATGTAAACTTGGAAAACAAAGAAGTAAAGCATACTACTAAAAGTCAGGCTAGAGATTTTCTAAAATACGACAAACAAGTTAATGACCTAAAAAGGGATCATAAGGGCACCCCAGAGTTAACAACTCAGCACACTGTGAGTTTAAATGAACTCTGGAACAGGTATCAGGAGCGACAGAGGCAACAGAAACCTCCTGAGTTCAGTGCCAAGAAGCAGCTTTCTTTGGTGGAGCGACTTGATCGTTTGGCTAAACTTCTTCAGCATCCCATCACACATTCTCTCCAGCCCTCAGAAAGTACACAGGATGATAGCAAAGGGGAGCAAGATGTTAAGGAATGGAGTGGTAGACAGCAACAGCAGAAAAACAAGCTTCAGAAAAAGAAACGGTATAAAAGCCTGGAGAAGTGCCATAAAAACACAGGCGATCTTAAAAAAAACAAGGTTCTTTCTACTCATCAAGCTGGGAGGTCCAATCAGATTAAAATTGAACAGATTAAATTTGATAAATATATTCTGAGAAAACAGCCAGGTTTTCATTATATAAGTAACACTTCTTCAGATTCTAGACAATCAGAGGAGAGTGAGCTGCTCACAGATACTGCCACCAACATCCTTTCTACCACCACTTCTGTGGAATCAGATATATTGACCCAAACAGATAAGGAAGTGACTCTGCATGAGAGGAGCAGCTCTATTTCCACCATTGATACTGCCCGACTGATCCATGCTTTTGGCCATGAAAGAGTTTGTTTGTCACCCAGGCGAATTAAATTATACAGCAGCATCACTGACCATCAGAGGAGATACCTTGAGAAGCAGAGCAAGAAAAACAAGAAACCATTGAATACAGGTTATCCCCAAATTACTTCAGAGCACACCAGAAGGAAACACGTCCAGGTACATGGCTACAAATTCCGTCTGGCAATGTGACTGCATTTTTCATGGACTTTTTAGTTAAGCTTTGCACACAGATGAAAAAAAGCCAGTTGCCCTTTCCTCACTATAACATTTCTTACCAGCTGGAAAAGAGTGAGAAAGTGTAGTACAGCGCTGTTTCAGTTGTCATTCTTTTCATCAACACTCATTTACAAACTGCCCTTTGGATGAAAGGCTTTGCTGCTAAATGCTTCAAAATCTGCAAAGTCTATACCTTTGGTACAGGGGAGCTTCAAGTTTAGAATGACCTCCATTCTGAACAATATTGCCTGTCTTTTTTGCCTGTTGGTTTTTGTTTATTCATTCCTCCCTGTCTTTTAAGAAATTTTGAGGTGCTTTTAAGCGCACGCGCAAACACACACACACACACAATCACACACACACAGAGCTCAGGTCCACATCCAACTGCAGCAGCATCCCCCTCCCCATCCCGAAGTGTGTAGTAGCATGTTCACATCGTCACAAGCTTCCTGGCAACCTCATATCAACAGTTTGAACTGAATTAGAAAGGGCTCTTGGTGATAGTATTTTCTTATCCCTTGGGTAACTGTGCCATTGACTACAGGTAATGATGACAGGATCTCTTGTTTTTCCAGGTGACAGACCATATTTCTTCTGACTCTGTTTCGTCTTCTACCAGCAGTTTCTGGAGCTCGAGCTCTACACTTTGCAACAAGCAAAATGTACATATGTTAAATAAGGGCATACAAGCAGGTAAATTAATTTAAACACTTCCATTGAAATGCAGGTAGCTCTTAAAACTATGGTAACATACTCAACCTCACTCACAATAAAAGAAATGAAGATTAAAACTATACTCAAATGCCATTTGTCACCTATGAGATTGACAGAAATCTAAGTTTGATAGTAAGTTTGTGGGCAAGCCTGTAAGGAAATAGGTACATTCTAGTAGGAATATAAGTTGGGAGTAGAACCCCTGTTTGGCAGTTTCTATCAAAATTACTTTGACCCAGCACTTTTACTTTAGGAGTTTAGCCTATAAATATACAGTGCATATGTGTAAAATGGCAAGTGTACAGAATTAACCACTGGAGTATGATTATTATAAGCAGAAAAGTAAAATCAACTTAGATGTCCATCAGTAGCCAAATTGTTAAGTAAATTATTGTATATCCATATAATGAAGTCCTACATGGAATGAGGAAGCTCTTGCTACTAATATGTCAAGATCTCCAAGATATATAGTTAAAAGGAAAAAGCAAGGTACAAAATAGTGTATAGCATGCTACTACATGTATTTTAAAAATGAAGGAAGAGAATTGCTTGAATGTGTGCAAAAAATCCTCTGGAATCACAGGGTTATAAATGTAATGAATGAGGAACAAGAGTGGGGAGGAGGCTTTTCACTTTATGACTTCCTATATCTGTTGACTTTATAACACAGAGATAAACTTGCCCCTTGATGATTTTTCCCTTCGAGTCATGTCTTTATATCTGTTAACCTCTTCCTTACCTGGGTAACTGCCAGTAGGACTAGAAGCACTTACTGTCCCTCTCACTTGGGACCAGAACAGAAATCCTTTTCCCATTGAATCCATATGAGTAGTTCTTTCCCTCTAATATCTAAACTGACAAATGAAAACCCTCTCTCTCTCTCTCTCTCTCTCTCTCTGTCACAGACACACACATCCTCCATCTCTCTATCTCTACCCTCGTCTTCCCTCTCTTCTTCTCTCTCCCTCATACCCCTTCACCCCACCCAAGAGGAACCAGTAGCCTGCGATTTTGAAGGCTTACATTTTTTTCATTTACTGAAGTGGAATAAAAAAATCCAATAGTGAAACTACCCTTTCTTATTCAGGTATCATAATAAGAAAAACATGTATATTACTTATCATAGGATACTTTCTGATGACAATAAGAGAAAATACAACTCAAACTTGTTCTAAAAAATAAGGAAATATAAAATCTTCACATAATGAAATTACAATAAAACTTTGAAGAGGCTTGATGTAGTAAGTACAATAATATGATTCCAAAACAGTTTATATCACCTTTCAACTCTGCTTGCATTGTCTTTTGCATTCATTCAGAGCACTATCTTCAACAAATATTTTTACATAACGATACTTGTTAAAAATGTGTCTCAATGATTGTTTTGAATATTTTACCAGATTTATTTATTTATTTATTTATTTTTGCCACACTGCGCGGCACGTGGGATCGTCCCCAGCCAGGGATCGAACCAGTGCCCCCTGCAGTGGAAGTGTGGAGTCCTAACCACAGGACCACCAGGAATTCCCTATTTTACCAGATTTTAGATCTTCTCAATTCCTTTTCTTTACAGAATAGAAAATAAATGATTAATTTTTTTTTAAGTTTTCATTTACTGACTTGAATATACCTGCCAACCAAGTCTCAAGGCTCTTCCCCTTAGGTACGTTGGAGATTGTGAATGGTGTCAGAAAACACACTCGAGATGTTGGAATGACTTTCCCGACTCCAAGTTCTAGCGAGGCTAGAGTAGAAGAGGACAGTGATGTGACTTCTTGGTCAGAAGAAAAGATAGAAGAGAAAAGGCTGCTTACCAATTATCTTGGGGACAGAAAGTTAAGGAAGAATAAGCAGAGCTGCTGGGAAGGTCAGTTTCTAATTCTGCTTTCTTAGTAGAAAAACTAGTGAATTTCAAGTCTTTTGCAAAGCTAAGATTCTTTGTTTCTAAATGACTTTATGTTGACCCTATCTTTTATCCAGCACCACCTTGGCAAATTTTGAAAGTACAGTCATCCCTCCGTATCTGCAGGAGATTGGTTCCGGGACCACTCATGGATACCAAAATCCATGGATGCTCAAGTCCTTTATATAAAATGGCATAGTACTGCCCCCTGAATCCAAGGATTCTGTGTACATGGATACAGAGGGCTGACTGCATCCAACACTACAATTACTGAGTCACACCTGCAGTTAAGCAGACTCTAGGGCATCCTGGTGGCCGCTGATAGCTGAGTCCCTGAGAGCCTATATTATGCATGTCTCTGATGAAAAAAGTGAAAAATCTTTTTTTTTTCTAAAAAATAATTCCTATAGGAGTTTCATGGTTTGTTCCTGTGGAAAATGTGAAGTCTGGTCCTAAGAAGGAAAACCTGCCCAAGTTTCATGGCCCTGGTGTCTCCTGGTTTGCACCAGTAACCAACACCACACCTGGGAGGGAGCCACTACAGGAACAGAACTGGCAAGGACAGCACATGGACAGCCACAGTTCAGTAGCAGGCCCAGGCAGAGACCCACTGAAGCCATTTGTGAGAGCAACCCTACAGGTACAGTGACATTGAGTTAATTTTAGCCATATGTTTAAGGAGGGAGAAGGGGCAAGATACAAAAGAGTTAAACCTGTGACTTGGCTTTCTGAAGTACAGTCAAGTGATCCTCGTTTCTAGCACCTCCACAGTTATCTGTTCTCACACTCATTAATCAAAGGCTGCCTTACTGTTAACTTATAAATCGTACATCACCCTCAGTATCTGGGGGCAAGGCAATAGAAGGGAGGATGTTGTGTAGCTGCTCGTTGGGTTTGTAGATAGATACCAGCACGTGGAGTGCAGTAGAGGGCTGATGTTTGCGTCAGCCTTATATTTGTTCCTGCATTTACGTAACTCCTATTTCTGCTTCACACGGGGTTTTAAAGGCACCGGCTCTCTTCTTTATAAGTACCTGGGGAGCTAAAGAAAATGTTTTTGTTTTGTTTTTTACATTTATTTAGTTAGTTATTTTCTTTTTGGCTGCGTTGGTTCTTCTTTGCGGTACACAAGCTTCTCATTGTAGTGGCTTCTCTTGTTGCGGAGCACAGGCTATAGGTGCATGGGCTTCAGTATTTGTGGCACAAGGGCTTAGTTGCTTCACGGCCTGTAGGATATTCCCGGACCAGGGATCGAACCTGTGTCCCCTGCATTGGCAGGTGGATTCTTAACCACTGCACCACCAGGGAAGTCCAGAAAATGTTTTTTTTAATGATGTATTTCTTTGAAGGGAAATTAAAAATAGCACAATGGGCGAAGCTTTATCCCATCAACACTGGGGAGAGTTGTTGCCACAGTCTTAGTTCTTGGCTTATTCCAAAGGCATTTCTTTGATCCATCTGATTTTCCTCCTGGAGCTTTCCCACACAGGGAGTTGTTAGATAATTCTTCAACTCTATATATTTTCTATAAGTTACAAACCTGTTAGGCAGGTACTGTTTTTTCTAGACCCTTGGAGAAAAGCCTACATCATTAATGTGAGGTTGGGCGCTTTTTCTCCTCCTCAGGAATCACTGCAACTTCACAGACCTGACTTCATCTCACGCTCTGGGGAACGGATAAAGCGCTTGAAGTTAATAGTCCAGGAGAGGAAGCTGCAGAACATGTTACAGAGTGAACGGGAGGCATTGTTCAACACTGTGCGAGAATGGCAGGGCCACCAGGACGCCATGCATCTGCTCCCCAAGAGAGGTATACTCTTCTGTTCACTTTCCTATTACTTGGTAGAGAGGGCAAGGTCTGCTTCATGCAAGGCAGCACTGCTCAGTGCCAGGCTAGTTACAGGTCAGAAAGTGACCTTTTGCTTGTTGAGACTCAAATCTCCTTAGGTAGCAGAACCTGCCCAATTTAGCTCTCAGCACTTTCACAATCCAAATAAGCCCAGTTACTCTTGCCCTACACTTTAAAAATGAGAGTGTGCAGTGAGAATGGTGTTTGGGTTTGTTTTTGTTTTGGGGGCGCCACGTGGCTTGTGGAATCTTAGTTCCCTGACCAGGGATTGAGCCCAGGCCCTCAGCAGTGAAAGCACGGAGTCCTAACCACTGTACCGCCAGGAAATTCCCAAGAATGGTATTTTTGAAAACCAGCTGTGTCACCATGAGCAAGTAGTTCCAAAAGTATAATGTTTTGAGGGGCTTGGGGCTGATTCCAGTCTTGCCTTCCTCATAGGATAGCAATAATAATAATAAATACTTATAATAGCCCTTATGTTTTGCCCAGACCTTGTTCTTGTTTAATGCTTACAGAACCTCTCTGAGGTGATACTGTGAATATCCCTGTTTCACAGATGAGAAAACTGGGCCAAAGAGAGATTAAGTACCTTGCCCAAGATTTACACACCTGTTAAACTGGGATTTGAACCCTGGTGGGCTGGCGCTAGAGTCTGTTCTCTTAACAATTATACTAGATGTAAGATCTCAATAAAATAATATGTGAAATCTGTGAGAACTATGAAGTACTACCTAATGCTTTCATCACAGCCTTACCTGTAAACTGGTCAGTGTTTCAATGCACACTAGTTTGTGTAGTTTGTGTCTAGTTTGTGCCACAGTGTTGTGTCTTCAGAAGCCTCTGAGCTGCTATCATAGTCATCATAGTCTAACCCTGGCCTTGGCCTTGGCCATTACTCACCACCCAGCACTGCAAGCTCAGGGTAGGGGCGCAAAGTCCTAGCAGCTCCCTCTCACGGTTCTTGAGCAACACACCCTTCCTTATTAAGGTACAGTCCCCTGTTACTGATCCCCTAAGTGTCGGGGACCCCTCAATGGGTCCTCTGCCTAGAGTCACAAATGTCAATTGAATGAGATCAGGTTCGACATAGCAGAGCATAGACTTTATTCATTGATCAAGAATGGAGAAAGGAGAGCTCATGTTCTAAAGATACTTTCTCCCTGAAGGGAGCAGAGTAAGGGATTTTAAGGGTTAGGAGGCAGATAGGTCATTAGGGCTTGAGAAAAGGGGTGGAGATTTTCAGGGGCAGCCGGGGGCAGCCAGGGCATGCACAGTCTTCCATGGTCCTTTGCACATGGCACAGACTGTGCCTAGCAGAGTACAAATGCCCCCTTGAGCAGAGATCATAGCATGGTAATGAAGCAAAGGTAACTTTTGGACACTTCCACGTTTCCTCCACGCATGCTTGTTCTTATGGTCAAGTCAGAACCGATTTGAGGGAGTTCACCACTATATATCTCTCAAAGCATGTATCTCTCAAAGTACAGCTGCAAAACATCTCTGCCAAATGCCAGGTACTTTTGAAACGAGCACAAAGATAAGTCAGGGCAAGTGTCCTTCAGCTCTCAGGGGCTGGTATGGAAACAGAGAGATAAATCAAGTCACAGGTCCTTCAGTTTTTAGGGCCTGGTATGGGTGACACCACTGCTACTCAGCTATAAAAAGAATGAAATTTTGCCACTTGCAACAGCATGGATTAACCTGGAGGGTATTATGCTTAGTGAAATAAGTCAGACAGAGAAAGACAAATACTGTATTACATCACTTGTATGTGGAATCTAAAAAATACAATAAACCAGTAAATATAACAAAAAGAAATAGACTCACAGATATTGAGAACAAACTGGTGGTTACCAGTGGGGAGAGGGAAGCGGGGAGGGCCAAGATAGGGGTAGGGGATTCAGAGATAAAATAAATAAGCTACAAGGACATATTATACAGCATAGGGAGTATAGTTAATGTTTTATAATAACTATAAATGGAGTATAACCTTTAAAAATTGTGAATCACTATGTTGTACACCTGAAACTTATATAATATTGTAAATCAACTATACCTCAATTAAAAAAAAAAAGACACAGTCCATTAAAAAAACCTGTTCTTCTTTTGCTTAGGCTTCCTGGCTGCCCAAAAGAAAAGGCCTGTTGGAAAGAAGGAAATGATTCAGCGGTCTAAATGGTAAAGCCAAAAGAATAAGTAACTATAAAAGTATAAATCAGGCTACCAAATGGTCAGGAGCTATATAGCTTGGCCCCAAAATAAAGGCATTATGCTCTAGTTAAAACATTATGAGAGATTAAAAAAAAACAAAAAAAACCCAATACATTATGAGAAAATTAGTTATAAAAATAGTTTCTCACTTATGGCACTAAAAAAGAAATGAAAAATAGCAGATCATGGTATGGATGCCTCATATATAAAAAATACAAAGAATTGCCACTAATTTGCTTGCCTTAATTAGGCTTGTGTTTATTAGAAACAAATATAAATTAAAAATATTTTTAAATAAAAGTAAATATCTGGGGCCTTACATCTAGGCAATCTTTTTACTAGGAATTGTATCCAGTACCATGAGAGATAGGGGAATAGTCTCCAAGACACAGTAAATTAGGCTTAAAAAAAAAATCAAGTTTCAGAAGCATGTGTACACTGCCACCGTTTGTAGTCTTTAATAAAAAAGTATTTGTGCTTACATAGATGCACATACTTGTATATGCATAGATTATCTCTGGAAGGATACCCAAAATACTGGTAATAGTTGTTGCCTTTGGGACAAGGAACTGAGTGACTGGGGTACAGAGGTTGGAGAAAGACTAATTTTTTACCTTTTTAAATTTTGTGCCTTTGCATTCATTAGAAATTAATTAATTAGAGATATGCATATATTGCTCATGAGACTGTCATAGAATAACTAAGTTAATGGTTGGTTACCTCTTAGGGGTTCATTGGAGACTTCCTTTCATAAGAATAGTTTTAGGCCGCTGAGCCTGCGCGTCCGGAGCCTGTTCTCCGCAACGGGAGAGGCTGCAACAATGAGAGGCCTGCATACCGCAAAAAAAAAAAAAAAGAATAGTTTTATAGTTGGCATAGTGCTTGAAAACAATTTATCTTAGGTAATTAAAGCATTCCTCTTGAAATCTTTTTACTCTCCATTTAGTAAACCATTTCCTTTTAGGTATTTCAAAGGGATGCTTTAATCAAGTGGTTCTCAAAGTGTGGTCCATGGGCCTCTGGGAGTTGCTGAGACCCCTTCAGGGGATTTGCCAGGTCAAAACAAATTTCAAAATAATACTAGGATATTATGTGTCTTTTTTACTGTATTGACATTTGTACAGATGATGCAAAAGTAATGAAGGGAGGACTAAAACTGCTGATGCCTTAGCACTATTTGAGACAGTGGACCAAACTGTGCTAGTCTAGTTGGCATTTTACTCTTCACAACCACATGGCAGCAGTGTAATGGAAGTACACATAAAGCACTTCTGCTGCATACCAAGATATGATGATTGGTTCAAGGAAAAGCCTTGGTTTGTGTAGTGAGCTGAACTAGCTGCCTTTTTCATGGAACATAGCTTTCACTTGAAAGAATGACTGATAAACTTATTTTTCCAAATTGGGTATATGACAGATATTTTCTTGAAAATGAGGAAGTGAATCTGTCACTTCTCTAGGAAAACAGCTGACAGTATTTATTGCCAAAGAGAAAATCTGATCTTTCAAGCAAAGAATAGAATTCTAGAAAACTTGTGTCTACCACTATAAGATTGACTATCTCCTAGTACTTAGACTTTTCTAATGAGATCAGCAGTGACATAAATAATTGTAATATTTTTCATATTATATAAGTAAATATGTCAACATTTAAACTACCACTTGTCAAGATTTGGTATAGTATCAAGAAAATCAGGGCTTCCCTGGTGGCGCAGTGGTTGAGAGTCCTCCTGCTGCTGCAGGGGACATGGGTTCACACCCCGGTCCGGGAAGATCCCACGTGCCGCGGAGTGGCTGGGCCCGTGAGCCATGGCCGCTGAGCCTGCGCGTCTAGAGCCTGTGCTCTGTAATGGGAGAGGCCACAACAGTGAGAGGCCCACATACCACAAAAAAAAAAAAAAAGAAAGAAAATCAGGCAATTCCCTGGTGGTCCAGTGGTTAAGACTTGGCGCTTTCACTGCTGAGGGCGCAGTTTCAGTCCCTGGTTGGGCAGCTAAGATCCTGCATCCTGAAAACTGAGCAGCCCAAAAAAACAGAAAATCGGCAATTATCTGAAAAGAATATTAAAATACTCTTTTCTTTTCCAATTACATATGTGTGTAAACTGGATTTTTTTTAATGTACACTTTAACCAGAACAACATATAACAGCAAACTTAATACAGAAGCAAATATAAGAATTCAGCTGTCTTCTGTTAAACCAGACATTAAAGAGATTTGCAAAATATGTATAACACGCCACTCTTCTTATTTTTGTTTTGGATTATATGTTAGCATGTAACAGGCTTATTTTTTTAAATAAATTAAGAAGCAAGTTTTTTTATTGAAGTATAGTTGACTTACAAGATTATATTAGTTTCAGGCATAAAACATAGTGATTCAGTATTTTTATAGGTTATACTCCATTTAAAATTATTACAGAATTATGGCTATATTTCCCCATGCTATACAATATATCCTTGTTGCTTATTTATTTTTTACATAGTTTGTATCTCCTAATCCTATACCCCTATTTTGCCCCTCCCTCCTTCCTTCTCCCCACTAGTAACCAGTGGTTTGTTCTCTGTATCTGTGAGTCTGTTTCTGCTTTGTTATATACATTCGTTTTATTTTCTGGACTCCACACATCAGTGATATAATACAGTATTTGTCTTTCTCTGTCTGACTTGTTTCACTAAGCATAATACCTTATAGGTCCATCCATGTTGTTGCAAATGGCAGAATTTCATTCTTTTTATGGCTGAGTAGTATTCCATTATATATACATACCACACCTTCTTTATCCATTCATCTGTTGGTGGACACTTAGGTTGTGAAATAAGTATTTTTAAAATTCTTTTACAATGTTTTAATTTCTAATATAGTAAGTATCAATAGATAAAATCCACATTCACCAAAATTGCCCTCAATTTTTAGGAGTATAAAGGTGTTGAAAGTCCAAAAACTTTGAGAATTATTGCTTCATTCTGAATGTCACGAAATTTAATTAATGGAAATTACGTAGTGTTCATTGTGTGGCAGCTAATAACACTCTCACCTCAGCAAGAGGAGTCTTTGCTCTATGGGACTATGAAGCTTGCCTGCAAGAAGGTAGGGCATCTTCAGAAAGATATCTGTGCTTTAAAATATAAGTATAGAGCTTCCCTGGTGGCGCAGGGGTTGAGAGTCCGCCTGCCAATGCAGGGGACACGGGTTCGTGCCCCGGCCCGGGAAGATCCCACGTGCCGCGGAGTGGCTGGGCCCGTGAGCCATGGCCGCTGAGCCTGCGCGTCCGGAGCCTGTGCCCCGCAACGGGAGAGGCCACAACAGTGAGAGACCCGCGTACCACACAAAAAATAAATAAATAAAATAAAATAAAATATAAGTATAGTTGTAGGAGTGGATTAAGTACCCATCTTCTAGGAAGAGACAGGTTTTAATTTGATACATTTTCATTAGAGTACTTCTGTTCCAATTTATTTCTGTTATGGCCCTCTTTCAAAGAAGCCTTCTACTTCCATCTGAGAATCATAGAGTTGCATGGGATCTTAAAGATCATCTAGTCTACCTTTAACTTTTAGGAAACTGTAACCCACAGAGAGGTTGCCAGCAAGTCAGGGCCAGAGCTGGGGTTAGAGTCTGGCAGCAGGCTCCCCACCCAGTACTCCTTCAACTGTATCATGTGGAGGACTTGGAGCTCTGAACCTCTGTGTAACTCAACATCTTTTCCCATCACCTACCTCTACCAAAGATGTTTAAACGTTTCTGATAAGAGAAAAGATTTGGAGAAGAGAGAACCTGACTCTCTTAACTTGAAGCATTTCTTCCAATGTGTCCTTTAAGAGAAGTGTTTTCACTAACTTATTAATGCATATATTTGGGTATGGGCCAGGCACTGGACTAGGTACTACAAATGAAAGGTGGTTGACTCCAGACCATGAGCAGACAGACAGTTCCAATAGTATGTAGTAATTGCTTTCAAGGATCCATTTACAAAATGCAATTTCTGGCTACTTTGATTAGCCTGACTCCCAGCTTTCCAGCCCTAGAATACAACCTTTACTGGCCCAAGCAGATTTTCTCTTCACATCCCATGTTCTCCTTGGGATAACTCGTCTTTTTCCAATGGCCTTTGTTATCCCTTCTCTAACCGTGACTTTTTTCCTAGCTTTACTGTGATATAATTGACATTTAACATTGTATAAGTGTAAGCTATGTAATTTGATGATTTGACATACATTTGTATTGCAAAATGTTTACCACAATAAAGTTAGTTAACACATCCTTCACTCACATAATTACCATTTTATTTATCTTGTTGTTGTTACAGTGAGAACATTAAAGCTCTACTGTCATAGCAACTTTCAGGTATACAATGCAGTGTTCTTAACTACAGTCACTGGGCTGCATATTTGCTCCCCAGAACTTATTCATCATAAAACTGCAAGTTTATTCTCTTTGACCAGCATCTCTCCATTCCCCCATCCCACAGCTCCTGGCAACCACCGTTCTATTGTTTCTATGAGTTTGATGTTTTTAGATTCCACATATAAGTGAGATCATACAGTTTTGTCTTTCTCTGTCTGACTTATTTCATTTAGCACATTGCCTTTACGGTCCATACATGTTGTTGCAAATGGCAGGATTTTTTTCTTTTTTTATGGCTATTCCATTATATGTATATATATCACATTTTCCATTATATGTATTCCATTATATGTGTGTTCCATTATATGTAGATATACATATCACATTTTCTTTATCCATTCATGGACACGTACGTTGTTTCCATGTCTTCACTATCGTAAATAGTGCTGCAATGAACATGGGGGTGCAAATATCTTTTTGAGATCGTGATTTCATCTCCTTCAGATATGTACCCACAAGTGGGATTGCTGGATCATACAGCAGTTCTATTTTTAATGTTTTGAGGAACCTCCACACTGTTTTCCGTAGTGGCTGCACCAGTACATTCCCACCAACAGAGCACATTCTCCACCTCCTCACCAGCATTTGTTATCTCTTATTTTTTTGATAATAGCCATTCTAACAGATGTGATGTGCTATCTCATTGTGGTTTTCATCAACAGTGACTTTTAAAAATATATGTTTGTTCTTCTTTGGTCTCTTTCCTGACCTCCACTTTTGTGTTTCCAGTTAGTGATTATCCTCCCTGTGTCCAACGTGGACCTACCCATTTTCCTCTCCCACACTTACTTGGGCCACCCACTCACCCACTAGAAAAGCTGGGGAGCTATTGCCTCCAGCTCCGTGACCCCGCACTGCACATGCAGCCGGCTAGTGCATCCTGGAGACTCGCCGTCCTGATGGCTCTGGAACCCATTCTCCTCACTGCCCTGATGTGGGCTTGGCCTCCTCTCTTGGAGAACTGCCCACTTCTGTTCTTTATCTTCTCTAATCTCTTTTCCACAGAGCCTCTACATCATTATCAATGATTTTTTTCAGATTATAGAAAACTTTGGAAAATATAGAAAAAATTAGAAAGAAGAAAACAAATGTCACTCATAATTCTTCCGTCTAAACATAGCTAACACTAGTCCTGTTTCTGTGGGGATTTTGCAGAGACCTGTGTTAACACACTTCTTTCTCCCCAGATTGTTTATCATACTATATATACAGGTTTGTAGCCTGCTTTATTTTGCTTAACATTGTATTGTGAATGTTTTCCCATAGCATAAAAACTATTTGAAACATTTTATGCTTTCTAATAATTTTATTATAGCCCATAATTTGTTTAACTGTTCTTTTGTTGGAGATTTACATTATTTCCAGTTAGAGTGTATTTATCAAACGCATGTTTGATCATGTTCCTCCATACTTAAAATCAGTGGCATCCAGTCCCTGATAGGACAGAGCCCAAGGTTTTCACATGGCTACGAGACCTTCACCCTATCTGCTTCCCTCCTGTTCCCCTACACTCTCTCCGTGAAGCCTTGACTCCATTCTTACCAACACTCCCTTCTCCCCACCTCCCCTTCTTGCTCCTAACTATTCTTCAAGACCTACCTCAAGCTTAGTCTCCTCTCTGGTCTTCCTTGACCTCCTTCAATCAGAATAAGTTTTGTTTCTTTTCCTATAACTCTATGTAGCATTTTGTAGATATGACGATTATTGTATTTTCTTTTGCATTATTTTTCATGCTTAAAAATATGGTAGTAATACAAAGTCATTATCTTATATTGAAACCATACATTTTTCCATATAAAGTGAAAAGAAGTTCATCTCCACCCCTAATTCCACTTCTTTCCCATAAGTAACCACTATTAGCGGGATTTTATTATGTTTTTATCTGTATCCCTTTTCAGATCATGAGCACTCCAGGCCAGGGTTCTTTGTGTCCAAGTGTCTAACAGGAAGCTGGGCACACAACAGGCCCACAGCCTGTGTGAGGGACTGAGTGTGCCTGGAGAGCAGTAGAGCTTAGGGAGGTGTGGGGAGGAGTGATCGTGTGCCTCTGTGGTCAGGTGACCTCACTGCTTTCTGTCTTTCCATCGGTGCCATTTCTAAGGATTTATGAACAGCTTCCAGAAGTACAGAAAAAGAGAGAAGAGGAAAAGAGGAGATCAGAATATAAGTCATACCGTCTGCGAGCCCAGCTATATAAAAAGGTCAGTCATTCCTAGAGCAGGATTGATGAGATTTATCAGGGGAAAGAGAAATTGAGAAAAACACATCTGACCTGTTTGAATTAACCACATTTGGAGAGTGAACTTAAGCTTGTAACGCATTGTACCACTACTAAAATTTAGAAGATAAAAGCACCTGTAACTAGACTTCAAATCTGAAATCTAGAAAGGCAAATATAAAAAAGGCATCTTCCAGGGACTTCCGTGGTGGTCCAGTGGTTAAGACTCAATGCTTCCACTGCAGGGGGCACGGGTTTGATCCCTGGCCAGAGAACTAAGATCCCACATGCCGCACAGCACAGCCAAAAAAAAATTGTTCTAATGTTTTTAAATTGTTTAATAAATAAATAAATAAGGTACCTTCCAGGCATACATTTGGAATGAAACCAAATTTCATACTTGGGTGTCAGTTTAGATGCCATGCTGGAAATGCCCACATTATTCAGAACTGATGAGTTTTCATGCAGAGTCCCAAATGATAGTTTTATGCCCCTTATGGGTGAATCATATACCACTAGAACTTTTTAAATAAATTGGAAAATGTCCAAGTGTAGCATACAAGTTGGCAGTTTGGGTACTCAGAGCCTTGAAGCCACTACCATTTCCTGCCCACAGCCCCAGTAGAATCAGTGGTACTGCAAGTCCCAGAACCTCACAGGCTAGGGGACTTGCTACCAATTAATTCCTTGAGAAAGCAGATGGGCTACTATGCCTGAAGGTCCAGATGCTTCAGTGTTCTCATTTCTTTCCCAACCCCCTCACTTCACCCCTAGAGGACTCTGAAACTCAGAAACCAAGAGACAAGTCCATACCAGACCGATGTGGGATTGGAGAGCTGCTTGTGGAGCGCATACCGCAGCTCAGGCTGGGCTCCCTCAGGTGGGGACGCCCCAGGCACTACATGGCCTGTCTGGTGTGTCAGCATCACAAGGCCAGGCCTCTTATTGTGCTTGTGAACTGATGGATGGATTAGTCTATTAGGATTATATTAATATTATATTTTTGTGTAGACTATAATAGACTGCAGATCATCTTCCCTAAACACTTCAGCAAGTATTTTTTGTGTAATTGCCATAGTTTCTGTCGCTGGGAAAGATAAACAAGACGGGGAGAACAACACTGGTCTCTTCAGCAGCATGTCTGGGGTGAGGAGTGGCTGTCTGCCCCTAGTGGCAAGAGTATCTAACTTCTTTCCTGCCTTTCTTTTCCTCCACAGAAAGTGACCAATCAACTCTTGGGGAGAAAAGTTCCTTGGAACTGACATAAGAGTGTTTTCCTCAGAACCTTGGAATTATCTCTTATCAGCCTGAAGGAGCACAATCCTTACTTTTATGAGTCTGGTTTAATAAAACCTACCTTGCTGTCCACGTGTAATTTAGAAGTAGTAACCTTCTAAAGAGTCTTTAGGTAGAATGATGACTAAGATTATTAATGGTTTAGGAGCAGTACTTTCTCCACAGTGGCCTTGCCCACAGGGATGTTTGTTACAGTGGTATTATCTTAATTCTAGGCAAGAGTAAGTCCCTTTTTGTGTGTGTTTTTATAGAAAATAACTTCTGATTGACTCATAGTAAAGCAAGCAGCAGAGGGTTATTTATTTCCCGTCTGTAGAGATGCAGGGAGCTATGCAGTGTCTCCCTGAGGTGTGTGGGGAACGTCAGTCTAAAAGCACCAGTCAAGGAAAAGAAATGCAGCATAACACGGTGAGAGCCCTTTTGTTGACTTGGTGTCAGACAGTGTCTGGTTAAGGTAGCCACCAGGTGGGTCCAGAGACTTAGCAGACACAGGTGCCTTGGGTCCAGATCTACCTCCTAGCCTCATTCCAGCTTCCTTCAGGGCCATTAGCCTTTAGTAGACACAACTCAAGAGGCAACAGAAGCTTGATTTAAATCATGACCTGGTCCTGACCACTGGAATGTGGGTTGTGCCACTTCTAGGTCTAGTCCATGTCAAATCCCACAGTCTGTCCCTGGCTGCCTTCTTCCCCTTCAGCAGAGACCTTGGGGGCCATAGCAGACTGATGGCATCATTGGCCGTGATCCTTCTCACGTGGATTCTCCTCAGACGCTTTCTCCACGCCCTTTCCACATGACTTCGCATTTCCTCTCACTGAAGAGGCGGGGCATGACACCTGGAGTTCTAAGGGGCGGCCCAGCCGAGCTCAGCCTAAGCTGCTGACCCACAGATTCATGAGCTAAAAAAATGTTTATCATTATTTTGTGGTGGTTTTTTATGCAACATTCTCGTGGCACTAGATAAGTGAAACAGTAGCAACCCCAAAAACTGAATGGAGCAGAGCCACCCTACCACCAAGGCCATTGGGTTCCAATGTGAACAAGCAGTAAGCTTTTACTGTGCTGTCCCATTGAGACTGCAGGTTTGCTTATTACTGCAGCAGACCCAATCCCTCCTAACTAATCCACAGTGACACAGATCATAGGCCCCCTCCTTGCTCCGGTACCTGAGAGACCTGAGCAGAGGGGAGACAGTAGATAAATTGAATTGCAGAGACAGCAACTAGTTTATAGCTTGTGGAGAAGAAAAACTAGCCCATCTTCCAGAAGCCGAGGCGCTGGTAAAGGGCCAGGGCAGAATACTACAGTGTGCTGGTGCTGAGGACCACTTTGCTGTAGCCCTGGTCCCACGCAGACTCGGACAGTCCTGACCAGGGCTTTTACTTATCCCCTGACCACGATGCTGCAGGGCCACATGTAGGTGAAGCAGCTGCAACTGCTCATTCCACAGGGTGGGCTTCTCAACGGGCAGCGCTCCCACCATGCCCCCCACCTGCCCCTCTGACTCAACCACCCAGAAGCAGGAGCCACTCTCACTGAAGTAGGATTTGGCGATGTCAGACATGTCTGTGTGCAAAGACATGACCTCAAACTGGATCCAGGGGTGTTTGACAAGAAACCTCAGGGCAGCAAGGAGGGCGAGGCTGGCCACAAAGGCCAGGACCCAGGAGCCAGAGACCAGGAATAGGGCAAGGGGCCCCCGCAAGCAAGAGCACAAGCATTCTTGGCAGCTTTAGGATGTGGTGGAAGGTGGTGGGAAGGTGCTCGGTCATCACCTTGGAGAACAAACCCATGACCCATTTGCGATAATTCTCCTGGTATTTGTGGATTTGATAAGGAGCCATGGAAGACTTCTGTGTCTGGATTTCAAAGTTCAAGAGAGAGATAGGAGTCCCTGTATCACTTCCTGGCAGCCCTGGGGGAGAGAGAAGAAGCCATGTGAGTGGCTTATCCTCCCACCCCCCCAGAACCGGGGATGACCCTGCTCAAGGATGTGTCTTTCTGCTTCTACCCAAGAAGAAATGGGCCACAACCACTGGGAGAAGGTGTAGAGTCAGCAGAAAGGTCTGCATTTGATTCTGTCTCCATGCATGACCCTGGGCATGTTACATAATCTTCTCTAAGAACCTGTCTTCTGAAGTTGTTTAGAGGATTTACTAAAATAACATATACAAATCTCTAGTTATAAAGTACCCTCCCCTCTCCTTCTTTCCCCTTTCCCTGGCTCTCTCAGCTTCTCCATACATTGGGGTGGCACCATGCAGCAGCCAAGCATGTGTCCCTCTCCCAGGGACCATACACTGCAGTAGTCCTGAGTTTCCAAGTACAAGTTTCAACAAAGGCTTCTTGCCACTTGTTTGCAAATTTTCAGGCTGTTGAGGTGGCATAAGAGCCAAACACCAAAAATAGACCAGCCTTGAGAGCCAGAGGAGGGTCCAGAGCTCCAGGCCATACCTAAGAACACTGTCCTTCCACCCGTGGCCTCTCACCTGCTACCACAAGAGCCGTGAGTGTCCAGGGCAGCCGCTGCCCTCAGCCTCCACCTGGCATCCAGGAGAGACTGCAAGGGCACACTCCACTTCCAGGGGCCAGGTCCTAGATGGCACCTCATTGGCCACCTCCTGGATATTTGTTCATCATAAATCCCAGGCTCAAGTAGCTGGGCTATGATGGAGCAGGGAGTCCATTCTGCGCTCTCTGATCACTGGGGAATTAGCCTTGAAGGGGCGGGTACGCAGGGTCTGGTACAGCTCAGGAGTCCTTGCCCTTGTGGACGGCCTACACCCCACACCACGGCAGTTCACCCAGCACCTTGGTGCTCTCTGGTGTCCACCCTCAGCCCCTCCACACAGCTGCTATGACCCTGGGGAATTTGCCCCTCACCCTGTGCTCTGTCATCACAGACCAGAGTCCAAGTGCCCTGGCTCAGCACACAAGGTGCTTCACAGCTGGATGAGGGCAGCAGGAACCTAGCCATGCAGGGTCTATCATCCAGGTTAAGAAATTTGGACTCTATTCCAAGAACACCAGGAGGCCATTGCTATGCTTTTAGCTGGGGAGTAACATAACCAGAGGTAGGGGTGGGGTGTGTGGTGTGTGTCTATTACTCTGGCTACATGTGGCAAATGGATTGGAAGAGCCAGGAATGGAAGCATATATCCCCCTGCCCCCAGAGGCTAGCACAGCAGTCCAGGCGAAAGAAGGGCCTCCAGATACAGATATGCAGGCTGCTCACTGTAAAAGAGCACCTCGTCCAAGAAGGCTAGTGGGAACTAAAATCCATGAGCCCTGGCACAGAGTTGAGTCTGACCAAAGGAAAAGGCACCTTTTTCTTATTTGCTCAAAGGTGTCACTGCTTACTGAACTGTTTCCAATAGGTTGTGTCTTTGTGAAGGGGGTGCCTTGTACTATGTTCACAAAGGAGCCATCTAGGCTAGCAGGGGTCCTACGAGAGAAAGCAGTGACTTGGGCCAGAGTTGGGCCATGGGTGTGACCTGGCCCACTTGGAGGTGCACTTTGGGGGCAGAAATGGCAAGAGTTGATGATCTGAGGATGAAGAAGTGGTCAGAGATGACAGCCAGATTTCTGGCAAGAGCATCTAGGAAGATGCTGGAGAGAGACCAGACTTGGAGAGAAAGATCATGACCACCCCAAAGGTGCCATCCTGGCAGCTGGAATCCAAGGCTGCTGATGGGAGACTGCTGAGGCTCCAGATCTTTGGCACGCAAAAAGGCCACAAGGGTTTAACTAACATGAAGGCAGGGTGGTGAGCCATGGGTATGTTACATTGTTTTCAGTACATTTTAATATTTTTTTAAATGTTAAGCAAAACTTGAACTAAGAATCAAAAGAGAATAGAAGGCTCCAAAGTGCAGCTGAGTATCCCTAATGAGGCTATCTAATAATAACCAGTCAGAAACCTAATAGTCAAGCTGAGGGGCCAGAGGTCCTTGATCTGTCCCTGCCCTCTCTTTCCTGTATTCTCCAGCTTCTGTGGCTTCCTCAACACCCAATGGCCTTGGTTTACATTCAGGCTCTTCAACCTTCCTCATAGCCATGAATAATGAGGAGGATTTATTGACAAGAAAAATAATTGTGAAAATATAGCACCAAGCTATAAAGGTTATGAAACGGTATGTTTTCATTCATTTTAGGAAAAATATAACAAAAATAATTTATACACACAAGCATGCAGAGAGAAAAGTCTGAATGGTTACACCAAACATTGGCAGCATTTGTCTCTGGATAGAGGAATTATGGGTAATTCTCTGTGTAAGAAATGAAGTCTGGAAGTCTCAGCACATTCCAGACTCTTGGCCCTGCATGCAGATGATGAAACTGAGTCTTGGGAACCTACCTGTCTTTGCCTCAGCCAACTTTTCTTTTTTTTAATTTTAATTTTAATTTTTTTGTTTTTTTTTTTTCGGTATGCGGGCCTCTCACTGTTGTGGCCTCTCCCATTGCGGAGCGCAGGCTCCGGAAGTGCAGGCTCAGTGGCCATGGATCACGGGCCCAGCCACTCTGCGGCATGTGGGATCTTCCCAGACCGGGGCACAAACCCTTGTCCCCTGCATCGGCAGGTGTATTCTCAACCAGTGCGCCACCAGGGAAGCCCTCTTTAAAAAAAAAAAAAAAAAAAAATTTATTTTATTGAACTATAGTTGATTTACAATTTGTTAATTTCTGCTGTGCAGGGAAGTGATTCAGTTATACATATATGTACATTCTTTTCCAGATTTTTTTCCATTATGGTTCATCACAGATTATTGTATATAGTTCCCTGTGCTATACATTAGGACCTTGTTGTTTACCCATCCTATATGTAATAGTTTGCATCTGCCCATCCCAAACTCCCATTCCATCCCTCCCCCACGCCCCCTCCCCCTTAGCAACCACAAATCTGTTCTCTACGTCTGTCTGGTTCTGTTTTGTAGATGAGTTCATTTGTGTCATATTTTAGATTCCACATATAAGTGATATCATATGGTGTTTGTCTTTCTCTTTCTGACTTCACTTAGCATGATAATCTCTACGTCCATCGATGTTGCTGCAAATGTGCCTCAGCCAACTTTTTCTTTTTTTTAATATTTATTTATTTTTGGCTGCATCGGGTCTTAGTTGCGGCACGTGGGATCTTTTGTTGCAGCGCACCGGCTTCTCTCCAGCTGTGGTGCACAGGCTCAGTAGTTGTGGCGCAGACTTCGTTGCCCCACGGCATGTGGGATCTTAGTTCCATGACCAGGGATCGAACCCGTGTCCCCTGCATTCGAAGGTGGATTCTTAACCACTGGACCACCAGGGAAGTTCCCTCAGCCAACTCTTAAGAGTCTAAAGAGACCCAGCTAAGATTGTGAACTCCTAAAGGTAAGGCAGGTGTGTAATTTTATTCTATTTTTTTAAATTAACCATTTAAATGTGTACAATTCAGTGGCATTTAGTACATTCACAATGTTGTGTAACTACCACCTCTGTCTAGTTCCAAAACATTTTCTTTACCCCAAAAGGAGACCTGTTAGTCAGTAGGTAGTCACTCCCTATTTCCACTGCTCCCGAGCCCCTAGCAACCACTAACCTGCTTTCTGTCTCTATGGATTTACCTATTCTTGATGTTTCATTTAAATGGAAACACATTATATGTGAACTTTTACGTTCAGCCTTTCACTTTTGTTCTCAAAAGTTCACCCATGTCCTAGCATGTATCAGTACTTCATTGCTTTTCATGGCTGAATAATGTTGCATGGTATGGATAGACCACATTTGTTCATCCAGTCATCCATTGATGGACATTTGAATTGTTTCCACCTTTCGGCTATTGTGAATAGTGCTGCTATGAACATTCGGTACAAGTGGTTGTTTCAACACCTGTTTTCAATTCCTTTGGTATATACCTAGGAGTGGAATTGCTGGGTCATATGGTAACTCTATTTTAACATTTTGAGGAACTGCCAAACTGTTGTCCAGAGTTTTACTTTCCCACCAGCAGTGAGTCTTACTTGGTTTTACTATCTGCCTCAGCATTATGCAGGTACACACAGGGAAGGAGAGACAGCTGTTATTCACTGAGATATTAGATGCCTGGCACTGTGAGAAAGCACTTTTCCTATGCTATACTATTTGATATTGGCAGCAACCTAAGAGCTAAGGTTGATATTGTTTCCATTTTACAAATGGGAAACCAAAGCCTACAAGCCTGAGATATCCTATCCACAACCCCATAGAACATGGCAGGGTGGCACCCAAGCCTTGGCAGCTCTGACTTGAAGGCCTGAACATTTTGCTTTTTCAGTACCACATGCTGAACAGGCAGCTGTCTGACAAGTGAATTATTAGGTAGTGTAAAGCACTGTATTCCAAGAGAATCAGCTCTGTCTGCTGGGATGCAAGATTCACCTCCAAGCCTCATTATGCCCCTATCACCAGCGGTCGGACCATACTTGACCAAATTCCAATATGTGACTAATGCTCTGTTCTTTCTTCAAGATCCAGTTTAGTGCTACCTTCTCCATCAAGACTTCTGAGCCCTCCCAAGCAGATGGATCTTGTATCTGCTCCCTCTTTGAAGCCTTTGCACTTCTCATTAAGCACTTATATCACTGTTGTTACTTGCTTAACAAGTAACTGTTAACTTATTACAGTTAATTAAACAGTTACAAGTAACTGGATAAATTATTTTTATATTGCCTATAGGAGCCTGATTATAATAAGTAATTATATTTTTGGAATCACTGTTATTCCCAGAGTTGTGGGACTTGAGAGCAGCATGTCAATGAAATCCCATGCTTGCATTTATGAAGAACACTTGCCTAATAGACCAGCTCAGTCCAGAAATGGGCCAATGAAATGGAAGGTAGACAGTCAAGACTCATAGTGTTTTAGAAGCCTCAGAAAGATAAGGAAAATGTCCTGGAAAGAACATCATCTCCCCTGATCTCTCATTGGGGCTCCCAAGAACCTAGCCTCAGGTCAATGCCCTGGTCTCCCACTGAGACCTCATAACCTAAAAGAGACGAATGAGAGGAAATAACAGCAAATTATTTCAAGGGGAAAGAAAGTGGACTAATAGGTCCTTGGCAGGATGTTCAGAAATCCTAGAACAATGATTCAGCTCTACAGAAATGTTTCTAGTCTAACCTGACTTAACCTTTTAACAAATTGAGCAAAAGGGAGACGGTATCAGCACTCAAATTAGGATAACTGGAGCTGATTTTACAGATACAGATCACCAAAGGGCCTAATTATGAAGGTGTGGATGGGTAGAGGGGAACCAGGCGTGTTATTGCTCAGAGGCCTGAAGCGAGGCGGAGGGAGAGGTGACAGGAGCCTGACCCAGGAGTTGAGTAGCCCAGACCACCCTGAGAGGTTCAGAGCCAAAGCCAGCCTAGGGGGTCCTTGCAGGGACGGGCCAGGAGAATAAGTACCCTGCCCTCGTTCTCCTGCTAGCCTCCCCCCTTCACACACACTGGCCAAACCCAAGTAGAAGCCAAGGGGAAGGGAGGACCTCTTGCTGGGTACATGGTAAGTCAGCCTCCAGGGCAGAGAGAAGAGTGGAGAAAGATGAAGGGTGACCTGGAGGGAACAATGGGAGACTACTGGCACAGAGGATTATGAAAACAAGAACAGGCAAATTTGATGAATACAAACTTTGCTCATTGCACCCAATCAGCCTAGAGATCTGTGCTTTACTCAATATTGTAGCATGGAGTACAGATGGCACGTCAGTCAGCAAACCAAAGCCAGGAGCAGAGAAGCAGCTGCAACCCCAGCACAGGTCCCAGAGCAGAGGAATTGACTACTGTAGTTTGCAGACAAGTGGAAAGGTCATCAAGGGGAAAGGCAGAATGATAATGGCAGCAGGAGGCAGGCCTGAAATAGCCTGTGAGCCATGAGGCTCCTTCTAAAAAGAAGGTGCAGGGCTTAGGAGGAGCAGCTTGTAGTTCTTCTGAGTGTGTGGTGGGGAGGGGAATAGGGGATTAAAGACCATTTCACTGTAGTTACAGCCTTAGTTGTTCCCAAGACTGGGGAGATGGGGAGCAACAATGATTGCCTGGGTAACAGAGCCCCCTTCCCTCACCTTATCCCAGAGACAGCTGGCTTTTTACTTTAATATGTAACCCTTGACTAAGGAGCCAGATAAGGGTGTCCTACCAAACTGCATCCCTTCTCTGCCAGCACCAAAGTCCCTATAATTACAGGTTGCTTTTGCTGGGGAGCCTTTAGGCTCTGAAGCAACCTGGTTAATTTAGGAACAAAGAACATCGTTCCTAAATTGGATCAATTTTTTTAGAGAAAAAGCTTGTGAAGCTTACGTTAACTTCTTTCCCAGGAAACGGCATTACTTTTTTCTTCTTCACCCAAAGGCTTACAAAGAGTTGAAAACATTATAAATAGTTACAGAAATAAAGCCTTTCAAAACACTCTTCATAACAAACTAATAAACAGTTCAACTTCACCAGTAGTCTGACAACTCAAAATGGTGAAAATGTTGAAAAGTTAAAAGGCATTGTTGGCGAGTCTGCTGAGACTGGCACACTTGTGCCAATTACAAATGCAAAATGGCACCTTTCTGGTATTAAAAAATTCATATCCTCTTCCCTAATAACTCCACTTCAGGGAAGCTATCCTAAAGAAAGAGATGTGTACAGATTTATTTGCAAAAGCGAAGTGAAAAATTGAAAGCAATGTTGTATAAAAACAGAATTACATACGTGATGTTTCACATTGATAAAAACATGTTTGACAGTGATGGCATGGGAAAAAGCAGTGAGTGTGATGGAGTCATTAGGAGCACAGAATCAGGGGTCACTCAGATAGATCTGAGTTTTAATTTTGACCACAAGCACTTTGAACTTTAGGGCAGCTTTGACTTCCTAAGCTTCAGGGGAAAAGATGCCTTCATAATGGAGAGGTCTGGCAGGGGGTGGGGACAACCTTAATGAAGTGACCAAACTGTATCACCAATGGTGAGGCCAACTGACATTATGTGCCTCCCAACAATATACAACTGGAAGGACACAAAATCTATCTACTATCATTCCCCAAAATTTTTAAACTGACTCGAGTCACAAACAAACTCATTCTGAAATTCTGAAACACATCTAGGGTACTCGTCAAAGAATGTCAACATCACTTAAAAAAAAAAAGAAAGAAAGATTGTTCTATGGGACTTCCCTGGTGGCACAGTGGTTAAGACTCTGCGCTCCCAAAGCAGGGATCCCAGGTTTGATCCCTGGTGAGGGAACTAGATCCCACAGGCATGCTCTAACTAAGGAGCCTGCGTGCCACAACCAAGGAGCCCACCAGCTGCAACTAAGGAGCCCACATGAGCCACAACTAAGGAGCCACCTGCTGCAACTAAGATCCAGCACAACCAAATTAAATATTTTTTTAAATAAAAATACTTATGAATACTTATAAAAATGGTCCATATCAAAAATACTCTTAAAAAAAAGATTGTTCTAGATTAAAGGAGACTAAGAGACATGACAACTAAACACAATGTAGGGTGAAGTGCCATGAGGTCTGCAATTTACTTTCAAATATTTCAGAAAAGCAAGCAAATGTAGCAAAATGTTAACAAATAGTGAAATCACATGAAAGTCACATGGATGTTCATTGTATTATTTTCAATTGTTCTGTAGGATTGAAATTTTTTGAAATAGAGTTCAGAGACTAAATTTGCTTCCTTGAAGGTGGTAAAATCTCTTGGGGTTGTATAGAGGACTATATGAGGCAGTGCATAGCAAGAGCTTAGCACAGCACATGAAAGAAATGCTAACGATGTGCTTTGGTACCTTATTATTTATGACCACAATGGAAATATATGTTTGTCCCCTAAGGATTTCTACCTCTCCGTTCTCTATCATGGTGCAGGATTGCACTCCCCCACCCCTTTTGATGTTGGCATGGCCATGTGACTGGACAGTGAAACATGAGATAAGCGTTATCTGTCACTTCCACATGGGAGCTTTAAGAGCCACCATGTAACTCACAGCATGACTTCCAGCTGTGCAGTATCCCACAGAGCACATGCTGACATAAAGCCTTCGGCTGACTGGATTCCTGAGTCACTGCAATGAGTCTTCCTACTGATTCACCAGTGGCTATGCGGAGTGAGCAAGACACAAACTTTTGTCGTATGAAACCAATGAGCTTTAGGGACCCTAAATTACTCCTAATCTAACCTAGGAGTCCAGAAACTACTGCCCTCTGGTCAAATCTTGCCCATCACTTATTTTTGTAAATAAAGTTTTACTGGGATACAGCTGTGTGTATCATTTATATACTGTCTGTGGATGCTTCAGCACTACAACAGCAAGAGCTGAGTAGGTGCAACAGACACCATATGGCCTGTAGAACTGAAAATACGTACTACCTTGTCCTTAACAGAAAAGTTTGCTGACCCCTAACCTACTCTATCTTGACTGACACAATCATATTTTAAGACAAAATAGAAAAAAAAAAAAAACCCCAGAGCATTTATAAAACATGACTTTTAGCTGTAAAACCTTGGGCAAGTTATTTATTACTTCTACAACCTTTTAGTTGCCTTTGTGTAAAATGGGAGTATTAACAGTATCTACCTCATATGATGCTGTGATAATTAAATGAATTCTTGCATGTAAAAACTTGGAACCAGGAGGCTTGGAACAGCAATGCTGGAGTAGCCAGAAGTAAGTGCAGGAATATGAGCTGAGGGATATAAAGTCATGAAGACAAGAACTCAGTACATTGTAGACACCCACTAAATGTTAGTAATTATTCCACTTACATAAAAATAAAATATATTTGAACAGAAACAGAAGACTAGAAGACAATAACAAATAACAGTAACCATGGTTATCTTTTAAAATATTAAGAGATAGGATCGGAATGGGTTTTTTTTTCCTTTGTTACCATTCTGTGCTTTAAAATTTTCTACAACAAACAATAGATTTTATAATCTAGAAAAAATAATGAATGTTTTGTATAATTGCTGAAATTTTTTAATATTTGTCATTTCACAAAACATCTTTTGTTGACATTCTACAAATGATACCATCCAAAAATGTCCCAATACTTTCTTCTTGTGAAGATAGTTTATATATCTGTAAAAATAAAAGATTATGACATGCTGACATATTCAGGTACTACTAATTTTCATTACACGAGCATGTATATGTGAATTTATTTATTACTCAATTATTGGGATAATGGAGTAAAATCACAATGTGATTAAAATAGGGAAAGTAGATGACAATTCATCACTTATGTCAAGTTTCAATTGCAGTTATGGTGATAACTCCCTAAACATAGAAATACATTTGTACCAATTTTAAAAGCATACATCTAGACATTAACTTCATACTACGTTTTACATTTCAAATGTACTGCGTAAGATATAGATATTTAAAATTATCTATTCTTTTAAAAAGAATGCAGCGGGCTTCCCTGGTGGCACAGTGGTTAAGAATCCGCCTGCCAATGCAGGAGACATGGGTTCGAGCCCTGGCCCGGGAAGATCCCACAGGCTGCTGAGCAAATAAGCCTGTGTGCCACAACTACTGAAGCCTGTGCTCTAGAGCCCACAAGCCACAACTACTGAGCCCGTGTGCCACAACTACTGAAGCCCGCGTGCCTAGAGCCCATGCTTGGCAACAAGAGAAGCCACCACAATGAGAAGCCTGCGCACTGCAACGAAGAGTAGCCCCCGCTTGCCGCAACTAGAGAAAGCCCATGTGCAGAAATGAAGACCCAACGTAGCCACAAATAAATAAATAAATTTATATATATATAAAAAGAATGAATGCATCAACTAAGTTTTTAATTGTATGTTACATAAACCTGCATTTCCAATTCTTTGCATCTTTAATTATTTTTCAAGTAACTTTTAATTACATTAACCTTTCTTAAAAGTTAAAAAAATATATAGAAGCATTGGTGTTCAATAGGCAAACAGTATTATTCCACATCTATCATGCTCTTTCTAAAAATACAGGCTTACAAACCTTTTTGACTTCCGTAATATTTGTTATTTCAGGGAGATTTTTGATGACCTTCTATCTGAGATATTAGGTATTCTTTATTTATTTGTTTTTCTCCCTCTTCAATGTAAGCAATCAGAACTTAAGTGTCATTTGCCGAGATACCAAATTTTTTCAAGGCCTCTGAAATCTAAGGGGGAAAAAAAGACAATAAAACCAGTAGTTTCAAAACCTGAAATCTCTCCCCATTTGTGCTCTTTCCTGGTCAGATTCTTATTTTTCATATCCTAATGGTTTTCTCTGTCTACAGTTTTTCAACAATCCCTTCCTAATATCTACCAGCTCTGCCTCTTGAGTACTCCCTGCTCAAAGCTGCACCTCATTCCCATAGATTCAAGTCTGGACTTGGCTTGGTGCACAAACACCCACTCCCCCTGGACCCAAGTGACCCTCTAGCCATGCACTCCTGCCCTCTAGCCTGTCGGGACTCTTCGGGGCTCCCGTCATTTCATATTTTTTTGCCTGGGCTCACACTTTGCCCTCTGCCTGGAGTGCCCTCATCTTTCAAGGTCCAGTTCAAATGTCACTCCCCTTGCACTTTCCTCCTTATAGAATGAATTGCTTCTTTGTTCCCACAGATATGCATTATTATTCCCATTATATCAATTATCTTAGGGCATTTGGACTTTGTCTTGTTCATCTGCCTTCCTCAGAAACATATTTGTTTCTTCTGCCCCTACAGCTGGAACAGGGACAAACTTAACAGATGTTTATGAATTGTACAGTCTCTTGAGTTATTTCAGTGATCTCAAAGAAACAATAGTTACCCAGTAATTTTCCCCCAGGTACTGGGGAATTCTATCACCACACATTTTATAAACTTTTCGAACATCTGTATTTTAAACTATGCCATGGGTTTCCTAACTTTTCTCTTGATGTCAGCACTTGATTGTGTTGTTAATAGTAGTAGTAATACTAAAACTTTGTCAGCAAAATTACATTTTTTTTTCAAATGTGCCCCAGGTAGAATGTTTTTAACTCAATAACTTTGATTACTATCAGTATCTCAAACCACAAACTCTTCCTATGCACTGGGTGTGTGAGCATGTGTTAAAGGGCTGTTCTAGGTCCCGGGCAGGCTTCTGGTGTATGGAAAAGACATGGGTTCTATCCTCAAAGAGTTTATGGGGAGAACGAAAGATACACATGATAACACACAAATATCCATGCCTAATTTTTATCATTAGGTTTAAATATCACTTAGAGTGATCTTCCTGATTCTATATGGTCAGGAAAGACAAATAAAACTATCCTCAGTTAATTTAGCTAAACTTTAGTTTACTCATATGTGAAGTGACTCCAAAGCTTATTTGTCTAGTAAGAGGCAATGCTAAACCTCAACTCTCTGTCCAGCATTCTTTCTTCACTATTATTTTCATCTGTAACTAACAACAGGCTCCAACCCAAGCCGGAGTACAAAGGCTACCATGACAAGGTTAAAAGATATAAAGTAAGTAAATTCCATATTAATTACATTTTTACTTGGGGAAAGATTGAAAATAATTTTAGTAGATAGAGTTCTTGTCTTCATTTTTCCCAGTTTGTAGAGGTGAACTGCTTTGTTTACTGCCACAAGTATCTGAAATGGATCAACAATCTACCAAAGAGAACAAAAAGAATTACACACAGAGAATCTGGAGTACTCTGAAGATGTATGCCCTATATCATGGTAACTCCAGTGTCAGGCTGTTTTACTTCATCACAATACCTATGGACTACATTTTCAAAATTTTCAAAATCTCAAGGGCCTACAGTGTTTAGAAAATCACAGAATTTTACAGCTGCAAGCAACTTAGGTAAATAGTAAAAAGTTTTAAAACAACACTTATTGAGGGCTATTATATGGGAAAGGCCATATTCTCAACATTTTACCTTCATTTTCTATACTTCTCAAAACTACCCTATATATATATCTGTATCATTATTCACATGCAATAGATGAGGAAACCAAGGCAAAGAATGAGTTGGAATTCCAGTTCTGTCACTTTCCACTGAGGGAACCTGGGCAAATTCCTTAGTGTTTTATCTGTAGAAGCAGATAATCACCATACTTACTTCACAGGATTGTTGTGAAGATTAAGTGAGTTAGTGGTATATGTAAAGAACTTAGAACAATGCCAGTAACCAAATAAGCACTATATAAAGGTTGGCTACCACTTGCTCAAAGTCATAATAAATGGCATATCTGGGATTTAAGTCCTGCTGATGCTACCACTATGCAATGCCTCCTTTACAGAGATTTTCTAGTTCAAAAGAGAAGATGGAGATCCAGGCATCTGCCATCACATCAGAGCTAGACCACCTTTCGTATCTCCAAGGGCAGGCCCTGGCACTTCAACTTGTATTCACTGTTAAATTCAAGGCTGGCTAAATCTGATTCCACTTTACAGCTTGGACAAGAACTTTTTACCTGAAGATAACAATTTTAGGCTAACCTATAACGTCATGAAAAAATCATATTCTTAAACTCCCCATATAGTTCACTCATTCCCACGAGTACTTACCACTGTAGGATTTATTAATGAGCCATCAATGGCACATCCCATGGCCTTTTCTCTCAAGTCTCCAGCATTTTTTACATCTTTAAATAACAGAAGGGTCACCCTGTATTCGGGAAATAGGTCCAGCTGATGTGTTAACTGCATTTCATCGATAAGCAAGATTCTATTGCACAAGACCAAAAGACCAAAAGTTAACAACTGTACGTCACTAACAAATATCCTTACTAACAACTAAATATATTAAAGTAAATTGAATAATAAGATATAGAACTGTTAAACTAGAAAAATCCACCCCAAAACGTTTGGCATTCTCATGAGACACTGTCTTCCTAACTCTGCTGAGCTGTTTCTAGCTTCCTTTACCATTCCTGGGAAAGGATCAAGATTGACACCTGGCCCCCTGGCTGTGCAGATAAGGCAGGCTCTGATGCGTGGAAGAAGGGCAGCTTCCCAACAGACAACTAGGAGCAGAAAACCAAAAATTTTTTAAACCACAGGTTACTTATAGCATTAAGGAAACCTCAGTCTAACTTGGTCTTTTTAGCTTTCTGATCTCACCATTTATTTATATTTTAGCAGAACCTAGACACAAATATAAAGAAAATAATCTTATAGAAGGAAGTATGACACAACTCAAAGATATTCATTTCACACATGGGAATTTAGCCAAGAGGGTACAATTCTTAAATAATAATACGGACCCTTTATAGACGTAAATTTAACAAGAAAAGGACATAAAAGACAAATAACTGGAAAGACATAATCTATCTTTGAAATGGAAAAACTAAGCACTGCAAAAATCTGATCTTTAAAACAATTTCAATTAAGTCCCAATGAGATATTTGGGTGAGGCAATTTTATAGGTTCATTTTATCCTTTTACCTAGGAGGTTCCATTGCTAGCATTTTTCTTAAGGAATAAATTGGCAATCTGAAGATTTATGTAATAAGATGTCCTTCTCATCATCCTAAGAGTAAAAAGTTGAAAACCTACCTAACTAGTAACAGGGGATTGGTTTTTACTAAACAACCGCTAAAAACTAGTCTCGAAGAGTAGTTAAGGATGTGTAAATATAGCAATAAATAACATTAAGTACTTCACATCTGACTGGAAAACAAAACACAAAATGTGACATAAATTGTGGGTTTTTTAAAAGGTACACAAAAAAATATATTGAAAGAAAAATACAACAAAAAGTTATCCTTGACTTGCTGGAATTACATCTGATCTTTTCTGTTACAATCAGGAAAGAATAAAATTTGTGAATTATGTCCTAGCACACAGCAGTTCAACCTTTATTATCATGATAATGTCCAATGGAAAAAAATAGATACAGACAGAATGTATACCCAATTATACAAAAAGATGCACTCAGAAAGCAAAAACATAAAGGAAGCACACCAAAATATGGCCATCTTGGATAGCAGAATTGCAGGTAATTTTTATTGTTTTCTATAAAAAATATTTTTGTGTGTATGATCTGAATTCTCTGCAGTGTGCACACAAAATATAATGAGTACATATAACCAGCGAGGAAAAAACTTTTTGTGGTTTTTGTTTTTAAACTAGGGGAAAAAGGCCCCCTAGCAAACGTCAAAATGGTTTGTTTTATATAATTCACTCAGGTCAGAAACTTCGAATCATCGTTGGATACTAACCTCTCACTCTAGGACAGGCAGTTCCCGTGGTGCAATCCTCCCTCCCTTCAACTTGCTGGTATGAGTCCATTTACCAGCGTGCCCAGAACCCAGGACTAGCTCCCTATTCTACGTGCTCCTCTGTCACAACTTTAGTGAGTCGCGGCCTTATCAGGATGATGTATCATCACCTGATACATTAGGGAGAGACTAAGCTGATCATTGCTGGGCTGCATCCCAGGGCCGGGCCTCGGGATGTGCTCGATAAATGAGGATGCCAAGAATCACATCCGTTGTCTAGAAAATGGGGGCCGGGACTGCGTCTTCCGTTCCCGCCTGGCCAGCTCTTGCTCGGCGAGGACTCACCGTCCCATCCCTGTTCGTCTCGTAAGATCGTCCCCACAGAAACAAAGCCCTGAACTTCCGGAAGGTCACCCTCAGTTTTGCCCCTTCTCCGCCCTCCCGGCACACCCTTCTTCCCCAGCTTGAATCGCATCAGCGGACGCGAAGGAGAGCCGGGGCTCCATCTGCCACTTCCGGCGAGGGAGGAAGCGAGACTCGTCCGGTGGGCGGAAGCTGAGGGATGGGTGTGGGTCTCCACCCAGTCTTTAAGCAGCTTGGCCTTGGATGAGACCTCAGTTTCTTCCCGTGCAAAGAAAAGTATTGGCTCCAATGAGCTCTACGTACATCTCCGCTGCTTGAGATTCAACAGTTCTTTTTTGAGGCAGGCGGGATTCAGTTTGCTTCGTGTTCTGGGTATGCTCACTGGGGAAGGATCTCCTGGAGCCGAACGCAGTCGGCGACCTACCTAAGGTACTTCAGAGAGACGTGACAGTACGTTAATGGAATCAACCTCTTCATCCAGCAGGCTCACAAATTTGACTTGTCATCCTTAAGTGTATCAGCCTCCAAAAGAGGAGGTAATCCGCTGAACAGGCTGTACAGAATTTCATGTTTTTTATGCTTGAGGCTCATGATGGTCAATACTTTTCTTTAAACGAAAAGACAGGTAGGGAGTTCAGGAAGATGGCAGAAGAGTAGGACATGGTGATCACCTTCCTCCCCACAGATACATCAGAAATACATCTACACGTGGAATTGCTCGTATAGAACACCTACTGAACACTGGCAAAAGACCTCAGACCTCCCAAAAGGCAAGAAACTCCCCCGTGTACCTGGGTAGGGCAAAAGGAAAAACAGAGACAAAAGAATAGGGACGGGACCCACACCAGTGGGAGGGAGCCGTGAAGGAGAAAAGGTTTCCACACACTAGGAAGCCCCTTCGCAGGCGAAGACTGCGGGTGGTGGAGGGGGGAAGCTTCCGAGCCATGGAGGAGAGCGCAGCAACAAGGGTGTGGAGGGCAAAGCGGAGAGATTCCTGCACAGAGGATCGGTGCCAACTGGCACTCACCATCTCAAGAGGCTTGTCTGCTCACCCACCGGGGCAGGCGGGGGCTGGGAGCTGAGGGTCGGCCTTCGGTTGAATCGCAGGGAGAGGACTGGGGTTGGTGGCGTGAATGCAACCTGAAGGCATTAGTACACCACGGCTAGCCGGGAGGGAGTCCGGGAAAAAGTCTGGAGCTGCCAAAGAGGCAAGAGACTTTTTCTTGCCTCTGTGTTTCCCAGTGTGCAAGGAGATGGAATTAAGAGTGCTGCTTAAAGGAGCTCCAGAGACGTATGTGAGCTGCGGCTATCAGCGCGAACCTCAGAGACGGGCATGAGACGCTAAGGCTGCTGCTGCAGCCACCAAGAAGCCTGTGTATGACCACAGGTCACTATCCACACCTCCCCTCTGGGAGCCTGTGCAGATCGCCACTGCCAGGGTCCCGTGATCCAGGGACAACTTCCCCGGGAGAACGCATGGCACAGCTCAGGCTGGTGCAACTTCATGCTGGCCTCTGCTGCTGCAGGCTCGCCCCGCATCCGTACCCCTCCCTCCCCATGGCCTGAGTAAACCAGAGCCCACGAATCAGCTGCTCCTTTAACCCTGTCCTGTCTGAGCAAAGAACAGACGCCCTCAGGCGACCTACATGCAAAGGTGGGGTCAAATCCAAAGCTGAACCCCGGGAGCTGTGTGAACAAAGAAGAGAAAGGGAAATTTCTCCCAGCAGCCTCAGGAACAGCGGATTAAATCTCCACAATCAACTTGATGTACCCTGCATCTGTGGAATACCTGAATAGACAATGAATCATCCCAAATTGAGGAAGTGGACTTTGGGAGCTAGATATATTACTTTTTCCCCTTTTCCTCTTTTTGTGAGTGTGTATGTGTATGTTTCTGTGTGAGATTTTGTCTGTATAGCTTTGCTTTCACTGTTTGTCCTAGGGTTCTGTCCGTGCATTTTCTTCATGTGGGAAGATCCCACATGCCGCGGAGCAGCTAGGCCCATGAGCCATGGCCACTGAGCCTAGGCGTCCGGAGCCTGTGCTCCGCAACGGGAGAGGCCACTCACAACAGTGAGAGGCCCGAATACCGCAAAAAAAAAAAACTAAAAAAACAAAAAAAAAACCCCAAAACTTTTATCTTAATAATTCTTTTCTAATTTTTTATTTTAATAACTTTATTTTATTTTATCTTACTTTTTAATTTTATTACATTTTATCCTCTTTCTTTCTTTCTTTCTACTTTTTCTCCCTTTTATTATGAGACGTATGGAGGACAGTGTCTTGGTGCTCCAGCCAGCTGTCAGGGCTGTGCCTCTGCGGGGGGAGAGCCAACTTCAGGACAGTGGTCCACAAGAGACCTCCCAGCTCCACGTAATATCAAACGGTGAAAATCTCCCAGAGATCTCCATCTCAACACCAACACCCAGCTTCACTCAACAACCAGCAAGCTACAGTGCTGGACACCCTATGCCAAACAACTAGCAAGACAGGAACACAACCCCACCCATTAGCAGAGAGGCTGCCTAAAATTATAAGGCCAAGACACTCCAAAACACACCACCAGAAGTGGACCTGTCCACCAGAAAGACAAGATCCAGCCTCATCCACCAGAACACAGGCACTAGTCCCCTCCGCCAGGAAGCCTACACAACCCACTAAACCAACTTTAGCCACTGGGGACAGACACCAAAAACAACGGGAACTATGAACCTGCAGCCTACAAAGAGGAGACACCAAACACGGTAAGATAAGCAAAATGAGAAGACAGAAAAACACACAGCAGATGAAGGAGCAAGGTAAAAACCCATCACACCTAACAAATGAAGAGGAAATAGACAGTCTACCTGAAAAAGAATTCAGAATAATGATAGTAAAGATGATCCAAAATCTTGGAAATAAGAATATAGAAAATGCAAGAAACATTTAACAATGACCTAGAAGAACTAAAGAGGAAACAAGCAATGATGAACAACACAATAAATGCAAATAAAAATACTCTAGAAGGGATCAATAGCAGAATAACTGAGGCAGAAGAATAGATAAGTGACCTGGAAGATAATATAGTGGAAATAACTACTGCAGAGCAGAATAAAGAAAAAAGAATGAAAAGAACTGAGGACAGTCTCAGAGACCTCTGGGACAACATTAAACACACTAACATTCGAATTATAGGGGTCCCAGAAGAAGAAGAGAAAAAGAAATGGACTGAGAAAATATTTGAAGAGATTGTAGTAGAAAACTTCCCTAACATGGGAAAGGAAATAGTTACTCAAGTCCAAGAAGCACAGAGAGTCCCATGCAGGATAAATCCAAGGAGAAACACGCAAGACACATATTAATCAAACTATGAAAAACTAAATACAAAGAAAGCATATTAAAAGCAGCAAGGGAAAAACAACAAATAACACACAAGGGAATCCCCATAAGGCTAACATCTGATCTTTCAGCAGAAACTCTGCAAGCCAGAAGGGAGTGGCAGGACATATTTAAAGTGATGAAGGAGAAAAACCTACAACCAAGATTGCTCTACCCAGCAAGGAGCTCATTCAGATTTGATGGACAAATTAAAACCTTTACAGACAAGCAAAAGCTGAGAGAGTTCACCACCAAACCAGCTTTACAACAAATGCTAAAAGAACTTTTCTAGGCAAGAAACACAAGACAAGGAAAAGACCTACAAGAACAAACCCGAAACAATTAAGTAAATGGTAATAGGAACATACATATCGATATTACCTTAAATGTAAATGGAGTAAATGCTCCCACCAAAAGACACAGACTAGCTAAATGGATACAAAAACAAGACCCATATATATGCTGTCTACAAGAGACCCACTTCAGACCTAGGGACACATACAGACTGAAAGTGAGGGGATGGAAAAAGATTCCATGCAAATGGAAATCAGAAGAAAGCTGGAGTAGCAATTCTCATATCAGACAAAATAGACTTTAAAATAAAGACTATTACAAACGACAAAGAAGGACACTACATAATGATAAAGGAATCGATCCATGAAGAGGATATAACAATTGTAAATATTTATGCACCCAACATAGGAGCACCTCAATACATAAGGCAAATACTAACAGCCATAAAAGGAGAAATCGACAGTAACACAATCATAGTAGGGGACTTTAACACCCCACTTTCATCAATGGACAGATCATCCAAAATGAAAATAAATAAGGAAACACAAGTTTTAAATGATACATTAAACAAGATGGACTTAATTGATATTTATAGAACATTCTATCCAAAAACAACAGAATACACATTTTTCTCAAGTGCTCATGGAACATTCTCCAGGATCATATCTTGGTTCACAAAAAAATCTAGCCTTGGTAAATGTAAGAAAATTGAAATCGAATCAAGTATCTTTTCCAACCACAACTCTATGAGACTAGATATCAATTACAGGAAAAGATCTGTAAAAAAATACAAACACATGGAGGCTAAACAATACACTACTTAATAACGAAGTGATCAGTGAAGAAATCAAAGAGGAAATCAAAAAATACCTAGAAACAAATGACAATGGAGACACGATGACACAAAACCTACGGGATGCAGCAAAAGCAGTTCTAAGAGGGAAGTTTATAGCAATACAATCCTACCTTAAGAAACAGGAAACATCTCAAATAAATAACCTAACCTTGCACCTAAAGCAATTACAGAAAGAAAAACAAAAAAAACCCCCAAATTTAGCAGAAGGAAAGAAATCATAAAGATCAGATCAGAAATAAATGAAAAAGAAATGAAGGAAACAATATCAAAGATCAATAAAACTAAAAACTGGTTCTTTGAGAAGATAAACAAAATTGAAAAACCATTAGCCAGACTCATCAAGAAAAGAAGGGATAAGACTCAAATCAACAGAATTAGAAATGAAAAAGGAGATGTAACAACTGACACTGCAGAAATACAAAAGATTATTAGAGATTACTAAAAGCAACTCTATGCCAATAAAATGGACAACCTGGAAGAAATGGACAAATTGTTAGAAATGCACAACCTGCCGAGACTGAACCAGGAAGAAATAGAAAATATGAACAGACCAATCACAAGCACTGAAATTGAAACTGTGATTCAAAATCTTCCAACAAACAAAAGCCCAGGACCAGATGGCTTCACAGGTGAATTCTATCAAACATTTAGAGAAGAGTTAACACCTATCCTTCTCAAACTTTTCCAAAAGATAGCAGAGGGAGGAACACTCCCAAACTCATTCTATGAGGCCACCATCACCCTGATACCAAAACCAGACAAAGACGTCGCAAAGAAAGAAAACTACAGGCCAATATCACTGATGAACATAGATGCAAAAATCCTCAACAAAATACTAGCAAACAGAATCCAACAGCACATTAAAAGGATCATACACCATGATCAAGTGGGGTTTATTCCAGGAATGCAAGGATTCTTCAATATACGCAAATCAATCAACGTGATACACCATATTAACAAACTGAAGGAGAAAAACCATATGATCATCTCAGTAGATGCAGAGAAAGCTTCTGACAAAATTCAACACCCATTTATGATAAAAACCCTGCAGAAAGTAGGCACAGAGGGAACTTTCCTCAACATAATAAAGGCCATATATGACAAACCCACAGCCAGCATTGTTCTCAATGGTGAAAAACTGAAACCATTTCCACTAAGATCAGCAACAAGACAAGGTTGCCCACTCTCACCACTTTTTTCTGTGTGTGTGTGTGGTACACGGGCCTCTCACTGCTGTGGCCTCTCCCGTTGCAGGGCACAGTCTCTGGACGCACAGGCTCCGTGGATATGGCTCAGGGGCCCAGCCACTCCGCGGTATGTGGGATCCTCCCAGACCAGGGCACAAACCCGGGTCCCCCGCATCGGCAGGCGGACTCTCAACCACTGCACCACCAGGAAAGCCCTCACCACTCTTATTCAACATAGGTTTGGAAGTTGTAGCCACAGCAATCAGAGAAGAAATAGAAAGAAAAGGAATCCAAATCAGAAAAGAAGTAAAGCTGTTACTGTTTGCAGATGACATGATACTCTACATAGAGAATCCTAAAGATGCTACCAGAAAACTACTAGAGCTAATCAATGCATTTGGTAAAGTAGCAGGATACAAAATTAATGCACAGAAATCTCTGGCATTCTTATACACTAATGATGAAAAATCTGAGAGTGAAATTAAGACAATATTCCCATTTACCATTGCAACAAAAAGAATAAAATACCTAAGAATAAACCTACTTAAGGACATAAAAGACCTGTATGCAGAAAATTATAAGACACTGATGAAAGAAATTAAAGATGATACAAATAGATGGAGAGATACACCGTATTCTTGGATTGGAAGAATCAACACTGTGAAAATGAGTCTACTACCCAAAGCAGTCTACAGATTCAATGCAATCCCTATCAAACTACCTCGGGCATTTTTTACAGAACTATAACAAAAAAATTTCACAATTTGTATGGAAACACAAAAGACCCCGAATAGCTTAAGCAATCTTGAGAACAAAAAATGGAGCCGGGGCTTCCCTGGTGGCGCAGTGGTTGAGAATCCACCCACCGATGCAGGGGACACGGGTTTGTGCCCCGGTCCGGGAAGATCCCACATGCCACAGAGCAGCTGGGCCCATGAGCCATGGCTGCTGAGCCTGGCCGTCCGGAGCCTGTGCTCCACAACGGGAGAGGCCACAACAGTAAGAGGCCTGCATACCACAAAAAAAAAAAAAAAAAAAATGGAGCTGGAGGAATCAGGCTCCCTAACTTCAGACTATACTATAAAGCTACAGTAATCAAGACAGTATGGTACTGGCACAAAAACAGAAATACAGATCAATGGAACAGGATAGAAAGCCCAGAGATAAACCCACACCCATATGGTCACCTTATCTTTGATAAAGGAGGAAAGAATATACAGTGGAGAAAAGACAGCCTCTTCAATAAGTGGTGCTGGGAAAACTGGACAGCTACATGTAAAAGTATGAAATTAGAACACTCCCTAACACCATACACAAAAATCAACTCAAAATGGGTTAAAGACCTAGATGTAAGGCCAGACACTATCAAACTCTTAGAGGAAAACATAGGCAGAACACTCTATGACATAAATCACAGCAAGATCCTTTTTGACCCATCTCCTAGAGAAATGGAAATAAAAACAAAAATAAACAAATGGGACCTAATGAAAACTAAAAGCTTTTGCACAGCAAAGGATACCATAAATAAGACAAAAGACAACCCTCAGAATGGGAGAAAATATTTGCAAATGAAGCAACTGACAAAGGATTAATCTCCAAAATTTATAAGCAACTCATGCAGCTCAATAACAAAAAAACAAACAACCCAATCCAAAAATGGGCAGAAGAACTAAATAGACATTTCTCCAAAGAAGATGTGCAGATTGCCAACAAGCACATGAAAGAATGCTCAACATCATTAATCATTAGAGAAATGCAAATCAAAACTACAATGAGATATCATCTCACACCGGTCAGAATGGCCATCATCAAAAAATCTAGAAACAATAAATGCTGGAGAGGGTGTGGAGAAAGGGGAACACTCTTGCACTGCTGGTGGAAATGTAAATTGATACAGCCACTATGGAGAACAGAATCGAGGTTCCTTAAAAAACTACAAATAGAACTACCATACGACCCAGCAATCCCACTACTGGGCATATACTCTGAGAAAACCATAATTCAAAAAGAGTCATGTATCAAAATGTTCATTGCAGCTCTATTTACAATAGCCAGGACATGGAAGCAACCTAAGTGTCCATCAACAGATGAATGGATAAAAGAAGATGTGGCACATATATACAATGGAATATTACTCAGCCATAAAAAGAAACGAAATGGAGTTATTTGTAGTGAGGTGGACGGACCTGGAGTCTGTTAAACAGAGTGAAGTAAGTCAGAAGGAAAAAAACAAATACCGTATGCTAACACATATATATGGAATCTAAAGACCAAAAAAATGTCATGAAATAAATAAATAACATTAAAAAAAAATGTCATGAAGAACTTAGGGGTAGGACGGGAATAAAACACAGACAAAAAAAAAAAAAAAAAAAAAACCCCAACCCCACTCAAAATGCATACCAAAGTTCAGGTAAAGGAAAAAAACAAAAACAACTCACCATTATCTTTATTTTCTTTCAGAAAGCCATTAACAGCACATTGGAATTTTAAAATAGTGTCATCATCTGGCACCTGATGCCCAATTGTACAAACTTTTAAATAAGGAATAGTTTCTGGTAAGACCTATAAGGCAAAACCATGAAAATATGTATTATTTCATTTGTAGGGAAAGAATAAAAGATTAATTAGAGAAGGCAGAATATAAACCAAGACAGTACATTAAACTTACTATGTCAGTCATTCTGATGAGAGCCATTTTTTCCAAAGCTGCTTTAACCAGTAAGTATCACTTGATTTTCAATAAAACTGCAGAATGGACAGTTACTAGGCATGCAAAAGGAAAAGCAAATCTATGTGAATGAATGCACATGTAACTCAAAATGATATAAACAGTTCTACCTACATTTATGCTCTATCTTACATTTCAAGGGCCATAAAGTGGCTGTGATTTAAGTAGAATAGTAGAATAGAGTCAGAAGAACTTGGATTCGAATTAGGAAATAGAGCAAACTTCAGGCATTGTTGAGAACTGGTATTCTCGTGGTGGGAGAAAGTAAACTATCAATAGAAGACAGAAAAGGATAAGTGAAAATTCTGTAGTTCTGAATTTAAATGGAAAATAGCAGTATGAACTTATGACATATTTTATATTCAAAACAAACATACATATCTCCCAGCTCTGACCACTGAAAAAGTCTAGAAACAACTGATGTCATGTCAAAAGGACTCAGGAGTCACTGAGAAGCTCCAACTGGCCAAAGATAGAGCCTCAGTTAGAATAATAACTGTAACGGAGTCCACAGTGATATGAATAAATAAATTTTAAAATATTGGCCTGGGCATCCCTGGTGGTGCAGTGGTTGGGAGTCTGCCTACCGATGCAGGGCACGCGGGTTCTTGCCCCGGTCTGGGAGGATCCCACATGCCGCAGGGCGGCTGGGCCCGTGGGCCATGGCTGCTGGCTCTCACGTCCGGAGCCTGTACTCCGCAGCGGGTGAGGCCGCGGCGGTGAGAGGCCCACGTACCGAAAAAATAAAAATAAAATAAAATACTGGCCACCACTGTAGGATATTTGTGAATCAACTCATTATGTTGAAAACTGTTAAATAAAAGAAGAGAATCATGCCTCTACAACTGGGCAACCAAGTAGTTGATGCGGGGAATCGTCTCCTGATAGAAATATACGCAGCTAATAAGTGAACAAAAGAACAACAGAATTCACCATTTTTTGAAGCCTCAACTGAATTAATGGATGGAGGTATCAATCATCAATGACTGCTAATATCACAGAAAGAGACAATTATATGTCTCTATGGAAGAGACAGTTTCACAGGTGATGATAAATGGACATCATCTATGAAACTGTCTTGCCAAAACAAAACATGCAAGCTTCATTCTGATCAACTACCAATTTACAGGAAATAAAAGGATTGAAGAATACGTTAACAACACATGGAATGTAATCATCAAAATCTAGATGGGACAAATGACCTGGTTTCTTTAAAAATAAAATTCAAGGAGGAAAAATAAAAGTGACAGAGACATGGAGGGAGAACCTATAGATTAAACAAGACTTCAGAGACCTAAACAATCAACGGCAAAGTGTGGACCTTATTTGAATCTAATTCAAAATTCTTAAAGACAATTTTTATGACATTTAGGAGACAACTGCAAATTTGAGCACTCACTGGGTATTTAATATTAAAAAATGATATTAAGGAATAAAAGTCCTATATTTTAAATATACATACCAAAAATGTGTAGGTGTAATTACATGCTGTCTCGGAGCTGCTTCAAGATAATATGGAATGGGGTGAAACAGGTGGGGGTATAGATAAAACATGACAGCCATCAGTTGGTAAATATTAAAGCTGGATGAGTTCATGGGTATGCAAGGATCATTCACAGTATTTTGTATACTTTTGTATATGTTTAAAATTTGTGATCACTGTTTAAAAACAAGACGACACTGTAGAAAACAGTTTGGCAGTTTCTCAAAGGTTAAACGTACAGCTACCATATGATCCAACAACTCTGCTACTACCTACACTGCACATCTAAAAGAAATGAAAGCAGGGATGTGAACAAATATTTGTACAATGATCAGAGCCGCATGATTCACATTAGCTACAAGGTGGAAACAACCCAAGTGTCAATCAACCAATGAATACCAAAATATCGTATATACACACAGTGGGATTTATTCAGCCAAAAAAGGACATCCATGTTACATGCTATAAAAGGACATCCATTTTACATGCTATTACATGGATGAACCTTGAAAACACTAGGTTTAGTGAAATAAGCCAGACATAGAAGGACAAATATTGTAGATTCCACTTACACGAGGTACCTAGAATAGGCACATTCATAGAGACAGAAAATATAATAGAGGTTACTAAGGGCTGGTGGGAGGGAAAATGGGGTTGTTACTGTTTGATGGTTACAGAGTTTTTGTTGAGGATGATGAAAAAGTTTTGGTTATACACAGTAGTGATGGTTACACAACACTGTGACTGTATTTAATGCCACTGAACTGCATACTTATAAATGGTTAAAATAAATATGATTTATGTATATTTTACCACAATAAAAAAAAAGAGGAATAACTGAGTTGAAATTTCAATTCTTCCTTTTCTGAGTCAGTTTCATCATCTGTAAGATTAGTAATTGTAGTTGTCTATCCTCTCAGCTTAGTGCAGAGTAAGCACTCAGTAGGAGATATCAGTACTACTTCCACTTTAGCAGCAAAGGATTCTTGTGAAGATTAACTAAGTCAATGGATATGAAAGAACTTTGTAGATGGCAAACTGCTATACAAATATTAACAAACATTAGGTGTTACTGTCTTCCAAGGCCATGGAACAGATCAGAAGGATAATTCTTTTGCACTAGTATGTCCTACATGGGCCAAGAGAATATATGGGTTTCTGTATTATATCAGAAGGTATTAGGAAAAGAAAGCATAAAACTTAGAGAACAACTGTCTTTTACCGTGATGCTTAAACATGCTCAGGCAACTGCTTAAAATAAGTGCTAAAGACATAATGGACATACCTTTCTTTCCTTTTAGGCTACTACTATTGTTACTAAAAGTTTACTTCATTTTCAAAATATAGAACATGGAAGCTTATAGAATTTCTTAAGCATATCTAGAGCCTACTGCCAGATACTATAGTTCAATTCATATCTTAAATCTCGTTTTGAAACAGCAATTAGAAATGTGTATTTAAGGAAACCACTAGCTTCCCTTTCTGAACCCATGAAAGAAGGCCAGGATTCACCTTAGCATACGATGATAAGTACTGGATTACTATGAATTATTACAGTATCAGGGAGAAAGTCATTTTCAATTATGGGTTCCATTTACCTCTGGCTTATAATAGCGGCGAGTATATGTTAAGTCAATAATCAGCCCAAGTTCATCATTCTGTTCTTGGAGTTTGTTAAAAAAGATCCAAGGGGGAAAAACATTCTTCTGGAGCAAGATTCTTTTCAAATGTCTGTCAGAAAGAATAAAATAAGAAAGAACATGTGTTTAAAATCCTTTATTATATTATCCATTTATTCAAACCCCGTGATGCTAACATATGAGATGCAAAGTAAAGTTTCCTCCTCTGGAATTTACAAGCGGTATTACAATCCTTTCTTCCAGAGAGATTAGATGCAAGAAAATAAGCTCACTTCTATATATTTATTTCTATGTTTGTTTATTTCATGTTGGTCTCCTAACCAGACTGTAAACTCCCAGAAGGCAGGGACCACATCAATTTTGCCTAACACTGTATTGCGAGCTCCATGCAGAGTACCTGTAAATAGACACATAAATAAATACTTCTTGAATATCTACTTATATGAAGGATGGCTTTCACTGCTAAATATTCTTTTATGTATTTGGCTTATTTATGTACTCTGTTCCATTGATCTGTTTGGTTATTCAAGTGCCAGCAACACACTTTTCTTTTTAAATTAGTAGACTAGTATTAGAGCGGTTTAGATTCACCGCAAAACTGAGCAAAAAGTGCACAGTGCCCACTTATACTCTCTCGCCTTCATCCCACACAGCCTTCCCCATTATCAACATGCCATACCAGTGTGCTTCATTTGTGAGAATTCATGAACCAACACTGACACATCATTATCAATCAAAGTCCATAGTTTATTGCATTCATGTTACAAGTAACTGACTATTTCTTTATTTCTAGTATAGTCATCCCCAAACATTTACATACTGAGATACATATTACTTTCTTATAAATTACTTTATTCTTTATTTATACTTAGGGCCTTACATTGGTTTTTTTTTAAATTAAGTACAAAAGTAGGTTGTATTTATCTATGAATTCCATTTCTGGATAGTAAAGGAGGTATTAAAAAGTATTTGCTATAAAAAGGGAAAATTGAGTACGACAGGGTTGAGAGCCAGGGCTCTATATGGTGAATTCAGTTTTCTGGAAGAATACGGTATTAACTTTCGCTTACCATTTTTAAAGGAACTTTGAAAGCAATGAAACGAGTCCCAGGCATCTGCTGTCCAACTGGCAGATAGTCTTTCCACCTATTAATATATTTTTTGTTAGGCAAATTTTATGTTAGGCTGTCTCCCTTCATAGGACGAATGCGCCTTGAAAATGGAAATCACATCCCTCTATAGTAGGTCCCTCTTCTTTCTGATTTGCATTTTGCTGTTCCACTTATTCAACCCCACCTAGTAATAACCTACACTTCCCTTGTTCCTGTTTTCCCATCTTGAAAACAGATAAAAGGCAACAAAACAATGCAAAGGTCTCAACAAATAAGGGATATCTAAAACCAGAGATGCCCAGAACTTCTGTATCCCTGATAAAACCTAGCCCGGTGTTGACTACTAAGTTATCATTAATACATGTGTGTTGACTGAAATAGTTTAAAATCAATTCTTCCACTTCACAGTTTATTTTTAGTCCTCATACAAAACCTGATAATAAAATTCCTTAATGCTAGGAATCACAGTGAAAAATAACATATGAACTGACTTCTGTAAGATGAGTCAGAACTAAGCTTAATTCAGTGTATCTGAAGCATAGAAAGTGAGGGCAAAAGTGGCACGAGATGGAGCTAGAGAAGCAGAGAGGATTCTAGACCACACAGAGTCTTAAAGGCCAACAGTTTGTTTTCTACTCTCAAAACAATGTTTTTGAGCGATGTTTATGAGCAATGTTCCAACTTGCTTTTAAGGTTTCTTGTGTGAAAAAAGGATTGGAAGGAAACAAGAAATATGGATGCTAGTTAGGACCTAATTGCAACAGACAGGCAAGTTCAGTATTAGGATGTTGAAGAAGAGTTGACATATTCAAAAGAAATTCAGGAGATAAACTGAAGCGGGCTTAACAGGGTATGAGATGGAGGAAAGGAAGGTCTGAGGAAATTAAAGGGTTTATTGCACATATGAGCAAAGTCTCAAAATTAATCATTTGAACGTACAAAGGTAGATCTCTCAAATGACACCGGTTATGAAGCAACAGTACGCCCTTTATAATTCCTTTATAATTCCTTTATTCCTATAATTCCTAGAGACCAACACAAATGAACTGTTTCGATGGAAAATTCGGCGGTACCGGTGAGTTTTTTCACTGAAACTTCGTTCCAGTTCCTATTACTCACATTTTCTGTGCGAAAACAACACAGCTTGAGGAATTGAAGGGGATTCCATTTTGGTAATTAAGGAGTGTCCCCAACAATGACAGTCCCATCTTCAAAGGCAGTCCCTCTGCATTTTATCCGAGGCGCAATGGCTAGAGCTTCCCTTTTAAAACGATGGGGGGGGACGGCTTAAAGATGGCGGAAGAGTAAGACGCGGAGATCTCCTTCCTCCTCACAGAGACATCAGAAATACATCTACACGTGGAGCTTCTCCTGTAGAGCACCCACCGAACGCTGGCAGAGGACCTCGGACCTCCAAAAAGGCAAGAAACTCCCCACATATCTGGGTAGGGCAAAAGAAAAAAGAATAAACAGGGACAAAAAAATAGGGACAGGACCTACGCCAGTGGGAGGGAGCCGAGAAGGAGGAAAGACTCCCACACACTAGAGGCCCCTTCGCGGGGGGAGACTGCGGGTGCCGGAGGGGGAAGCTCCGGAGCCGCGGAGGACAGCTCAGCCACAGGGGTGCGGAGGGCAAAGCGGAGAGATTCCCGTAGAGGATCGGTGCCGACCGGCGCTCACCAGCCCGAGAGGCTTGTCTGCTCGCCCGCCGGGGCGGGCGGGGCCGGGAGCTGAGGCTCGGGCTTCAGTCGGATCCCGGGGAAAGGGCTGGAGTTGGCAGAGTGAAGACAGCTTGAAGGGGGCTAGTGCGCCACGGCTGGCCGGGAGGGAGTTCGGGAGAAGTCTGGAGCTGCCGAAGAGGCAAGAGACCTTTTCCTCCCTCTTTGCTGCCTGGGCGCGAGGAGAGGGGATTAAGTGCGCTGCTTAAAGGAGCCCTAGAACCGGGCGCGGAGCTGCCGAAGAGACAAGAGACTTTTTCTTGCCTCTTTGCTTCCTCGGGTGTGAGGTGAGGGGATTAAGAGCACCGCGTAGAGGAGCTCCAGAAACGGGCGCGAGCCGCGGCTGTCGGCACGGACAGTAGAGACGGGTGTCGGACGCTAAGGTTACTGCTGCCACCACCAAGAGGCCTGTGTGTGAGCATAGGTCACTCTCCACACCGGCCCTCCCGGGAGCCCGTGCAGTCCGCCACTGCCGGGGTCCCGGGATCCAGGGACAGCTTCCCCGGGAGAACGCACGGCGCGCCTTGGGCCTGTGCAGCGTCACGTCGGCCTCTGACGTCGCGGACTCGCCCCGCCCCGTGCCACTCCCTCCCCCCAGCCTGAGTGAGCTGGAGCCCCCGAATCAACTGCTCCTTTAACATCGTCCTGTCTGAGCAAAGGGCAGTCGCCCTCGGACAACCTACACGCAGAGGCGGGACCAAGACCAAAGCTGAACCCCAGGAGCTGTGCGAACAGAGAGGAGAGGGGGAGATCTCTCCCAACAGCCTCAGAAGCGGCGGATTAAAGCTCCACAATCAACTTGAAGTGCCCTGCATCTGTTGAAAACCTGAATAGACAACGAATCATCCCAAGTTGAGGAGGTGGACTTTGGGAGCAAGATATACTATTATTTTCCCCTTTTTTTTCTTTTTGTGGGTGTGTATGTGTGTGCTGCTGTGTGAGATTTTGTCTGTATAGCTTTGCTTGCACCATTTGTCCTAGGGTTAGACCGACCCATTTTTCTGTTTTTTGTTTGTTTTTTTGTTTTTTTTGTTTTTTTTTTTGTTTGTTTGTTTTTTAAAAGGAAATTTTTCTTCTTAATAATTATTTTTTATTTTAATAACTATACTTTATACTACTCTGTCTTCTCCCTTTCTTTCTTCCTTTCTTCCTTTCTTCCTTCCTTCCCCCTTCTTTCCTCCCTTCCTCTCTTCCTTCCTCCCTTTCTTCCTCTGCACCTTCCGTCCTTGCTTTCTTGCTTCCTTCCTTCATTTCTTCCTTCCTTTCTTCCTTCCTTCCCTCCCGCCCTCCTTCCTTCCTTTTCTTTCCTCTCTATTTATTCTACCTTTTATTTTGAGCCGTGTGGATTAAAGGTTCTTGGCGCCCCAGCCAGGCACCAGGGCGGTGTCCCTGAGGTGGGAGAACCAACCTCAAGACACTAGTCCACAAGAGACCTCCGAGCTCCACGTAATATCAGACGGCGAAAATCTCCCAGAGACCTCCATCTCAACACCAAGACCCAGCTTCACTCAAGGACCAGCAAAGAACAGTGCTGGACACCCTATCCCCAATAAAGAGCAAGACAGGTCTACAGCCCCATCCATTAGCAGAGAGACTGCCTAAAATCATAATAAGGTTACCAACATCCCCAAACACACCACCAGACGAGGACCTGCCCACCAGAAGGACAAGATCCAGCCTCATCCACCAGAACAGAGGCACTAGTCCCCCCAACCAGGGAATCTACTCAACCCACTGAACCAACCTTAGCCACTGGGGACAGCCACCAAAAACAACAGGAACTACGAACCTGCAGCGTGCAAAAAGGAGACCTCAAACACAGTAAGATAAGCGAAATGAGAAGACAGAAAAACACACAACAGATGAAGGAGCAAGATAAAAACACACCAGACCTAACAGATGAAGAGGTAATAGCCAATCTACCTGAAAGAGAATTTAGAATAATGATGGTGAAGATGATGCAAAATCTTGGAAATAGAATAGACAATTTGCAAGAAACAGTTAACAGGGACCTAGAAGAAATAAAGAGGAAGCAAGCAACGATGAGCAACACAATAAATGAAATTAAAAATACTCTAGATGGGATCAATAGCAGAATAACTGAGGCAGAAGGACGGATAAGTGACCTGGAAGATAAAATAGTGGAAATAACTACTGCAGAGCAGAAGAAAGAAAAAAGAATGAAAAGAACTGAGGACAGTCTCAGAGACCTCTGGGACAACATTAAACGCACCAACATTCGAATTATAGGGGTCCCAGAAGAAGAAGAGAAGAAGAAAGGGACTGAGAAAATATTTGAAGAGATTATAGTTGAAAACTTCCCTAATATAGGAAAGGAAATAGTCCATCAAGTCCAGGAAGCACAGAGAGTTCCATACAGGATAAACCCAAAGAGAAACACGCCACGACACATAATAATCAAACTGTCAAAAATTAAATACAAAGAAAACATATTAAAAGCAGAAAGGGAAAAACAACAAATAACACACAAGGGAATCCCCATAAGATTAACATCTGATCTTTCAGCAGAAACTCTACAAGCCAGAAGGGAGTGGCAGGACATATTTAAAGTGATGAAGGAAAAAAACCTACAACCAAGATTACTCTACCCAGCAAGGATCTCATTCAGATTTGATGGAGAAATTAAAACCTTTACAGACAAGCAAAAACTGAGAGAGTTCAGCACCACCAAACCAGCTCTACAACAAATCCTAAAGGAACTTCTCTAGGCAAGAAACACAAGAGAAGGAAAAGACCTACAAGAAGAACCCGAAACAAGTAAATGGTAATAGGAACATACATATCGATAATTACCTTAAATGTAAATGGATTAAATGCTCCCACCAAAAGACACAGACTGGCTGAATGGATACAAAAACAAGACCCATATATATGCTGTCTACAAGAGACCCACTTCAGACCTAGGGACACATACAGACTGAAAGTAAGGGGATGGAAAAAGATATTCCATGCAAATGGAAATCAGAAGAAAGCTGGAGTAGCAATTCTCATATCAGACAAAATAGACTTTAAAATAAAGACTATTACAAGAGACAAAGAAGGACACTACATAATGATCAAGGGATCGATCCATGAAGAAGATATAACAATTGTAAATATTTATGCACCCAACATAGGAGCACCTCAATACATAAGGCAAATACTAACAGCCTTAAAAGGGGAAATCGACAGCAACACAATTATAATGGGGGACTTTAACACCCCACTTTCACCAATGGACAGATCATCCAAAATGAAAATAAATAAGGAAACACAAGCTTTAAATGATACATTACACAAGATGGACTTAATTGATATTTATAGGACATTCCATCCAAAAACAACAGAATACACATTTTTCTCAAGTGCTCATGGAACATTCTCCAGGATTGATCATATATTGGGTCACAAATCTAGCCTTGGCAAATTTAAGAAAATTGAAATCGTATCAAGTATCTTTTCCGACCACAATGCTATGAGACTAAATATCAATTATAGGAAAAGATCTGTAAAAAATACAAACACATGGAGGCTAAACAATACACTACTTAATAACGAAGTGATCACTGAAGAAATCAAAGAGGAAATCAAAAAATACTTAGAAACAAATGACAATGGAGACACAACGACCCAAAACCTATGGGATACAGCAAAAGCAGTTCTAAGAGGCAAGTTTATAGCAATACAATCATACCTTAAGAAACAGGAAACATCTCGAATAAACAACCTAACTTTGCACTTAAAGCAATTAGAGAAAGAAGAACAAAAAACCCCCAAATTTAGCAGAAGGAAAGAAATCATAAAGATCAGATCAGAAATAAATGAAAAAGAAGTGAAGGAAACAATAGCAAAGATCAATAAAAGTAAAAGCTGGTTCTTTGAGAAGATAAATAAAATTGATAAACCATTAGCCAGACTCATCAAGAATAAAAGGGAGAAGACTCAAATCAATAGAATTAGAAATGAAAAAGGAGATATAACAACTGACACTGCAGAAATACAAAAGATTATTAGAGATTACTACAAGCAACTGTATGCCAATAAAATGGACAACCTGGAAGAAATGGACAAATTCTTAGAAATGCACAACCTGCCGAGACTGAACCAGGAAGAAATAGAAAATATGAACAGACCAATCACAAGCACTGAAATTGAAACTGTGATTAAAAATCTTCCAGCAAACAAAAGTCCAGGACCAGATGGCTTCACAGGCGAATTCTATCAAACATTTAGAGAAGAGCTAACACCTATCCTTCTCAAACTCTTCCAACAGATAGCAGAGGGAGGAACACTCCCAAACTCATTCTATGAGGCCAACATCACCCTGATACCAAAACCAGACAAAGACGTCACAAAGAAAGAAAACTACAGGCCAATATCACTGATGAACATAGATGCAAAAATCCTCAACAAAATACTAGCAAACAGAATCCAACAGCACATTAAAAGGATCATACACCATGATCAAGTGGGGTTTATCCCAGGAATGCAAGGATTCTTCAATATACGCAAATCAATCAATGTGATACACCATATCAACAAACTGAAGGAGAAAAACCATATGATCATCTCAATAGATGCAGAGAAAGCTTTTGACAAAATTCAACACTCATTTATGATAAAAACCTTGCAGAAAGTGGGCATAGAGGGAACTTTCCTCAACATAATAAAGGCCATATATGACAAACCCACAGCTAGCATCGTTCTCAATGGTGAAAAACTGAAACCATTTCCACTAAGATCAGGAACAAGACAAGGTTGCCCACTCTCACCACTCTTATTCAACATAGTTTTGGAAGTTCTAGCCACAGCAATCAGAGAAGAAAAAGAAATAAAAGGAATCCAAATAGGAAAAGAAGAAGTAAAGCTGTCACTGTTTGCAGATGACATGATACTATACATAGAGAATCCTAAGGATGCTACCAGAAAACTACTAGAGCTAATCAATGAATTTGGTAAAGTTGCAGGATACAAAATTAATGCACAGAAATCTCTGGCATTCTTATACACTAATGATGAAAAATCTGAGAGTGAAATTAAGAAAACGCTCCCATTTACCATTGCAACAAAAAGAATAAAATATCTAGGAATAAACCTACCTAAGGAGACAAAAGACTTGTATGCAGAAAACTATAAGACACTGATGAAAGAAATTAAAGATGATACAAATAGGTGGAGAAATATACCATGTTCTTGGATTGGAAGAATCAACATTGTGAAAATGACTATACTACCCAAAGCAATCTACCGATTCAATGCAATCCCTATCAAATTACCACAGGCATTTTTTACAGAACTAGAACAAAAAATTTCACAATTTGTATGGAAACACAAAAGACCCCGAATAGCCAAAGCAATCTTGAGAACGAGAAATGGAGCTGGAGGAATTAGGCTCCCTGACTTCAGACTCTACTACAAGGCTACAGTAATCAAGACAATATGGTACTGGCACAAAAACAGAAATATAGATCAATGGAACAGGATAGAGAGCCCAGAGATAAACCCACACACATATGGTCACCTTATCTTTGATAAAGGAGGGAAGGATATACAGTGGAGAAAAGACAGCCTCTTCAATAAGTGGTGCTGGGAAAACTGGACAGCTACATGTAAAAGTATGAAATTAGAACAATCCCTAACACCACACACAAAAATAAACTCAAAATGGGTTAAAGACCTAAATGTAAGGCCAGACACTATCAAACTCTTAGAGGAAAACATAGGCAGAACACTATACGACATAAATCACAGCAAGATCCTTTTTGACCCATCTCCTAGAGAAATGGAAATAAAAACACAAATAAACAAATGGGACCTAATGAAACTTAAAAGCTTTTGCACAGCAAAGGATACCATAAACAAGACCAAAAGACAACCCTCAGAATGGGAGAAAATATTTGCAAATGAAGCAACTGACAAAGGATTAATCTCCAAAATTTATAAGCAACTCATGCAGCTCAATAACAAAAAAACAAACAACCCAATCCAAAAATGGGCAGAAGAACTAAATAGACATTTCTCCAAAGAAGATATACAGATTGCTAACAAACACATGAAAGAATGCTCAACCTCATTAATCATTAGAGAAATGCAAATCAAAACTACAATGAGATATCATCTCACACCGGTCAGATTGGCCATCATCAAAAACTCTAGAAACAATAAATGCTGGAGAGGGTGTGGAGAAAAGGGAACCCTCTTGCACTGCTGGTGGGAATGTAAATTGATACAGCCGCTATGGAGAACAGTATGGAGGTTCCTTAAAAAACTACAAATAGAACTACCATACGACCCAGCAATCCCACTACTGGGAATATACCCTGAGAAAACTATAATTCAGAAAGACTCATGTACCAAAATGTTCATTGCAGCTCTATTTACAATAGCCAGGACATGGAAGCAACCTAAGTGTCCATCAACAGATGAATGGATAAAGAAGATGTGGCACATATATACAATGGAATATTACTCAGCCATAAAAAGAAATGAAACTGAGTTATTTATAATGAGGTGGATGGACCTGGAGTCTGTCATACAGAGTGAAGTAAGTCAGAAGGAGAAAAACAAATACCGTATGCTAACACATATATATGGACTCTAAGGGAAAAAAATGTCATGAAGAGATTAGTGGTAGGACGGGAATAAAATACAGACTCACTCGAGCATGGACTTGAGGATATGGGGAGGGGGAGGGGTGGGCTGTGACGAAGTGGGGGAGTGGCAGGGACATATATACACTATCAAATGTAAATTAGATAGCTGGTGGGAAGCTGCTGCATAGCACAGGGAGATCACCTCTGTGCTGTGTGACCGCCTGGGGGGGTGGGATACGGAGGGTGGGAGAGAGGGTGATGCAAGAGGGAGGAGATGTGGGAGCATGTGTGTATGTATAACTGATTTAGTTTGTTGTAGAGGGAAAACTAACACACTATTGTAAAACAATTATACTCCAATAAAGATGTTAAAAAAAATTTAAAAAAAAAAAAAAAAATAAAACGATGGGGGGAAATCAGAACATCACACACTCTCCCTTTAAGCTACTGTGAACTGAGCGGCGAGACGACCAATACCCCCTAGCACAGTGCGGACGGAGCAGCGCGCGGGGGCAACAGCAACAGGAGACAGCACAAGAGACGAAGCCCAGGCCCAGGGGCTCTGAGCTCCACCCGCAACGCCCAGCGGACAAGGCGTATTACCTTTCCGGGATTTGCTTTCCGCCCTTCCTCTTGGCCGATGAACGTCCGGAAAAGCCGCGACCCTGACCACAGCGCCCACGGGCATGATGCCACTGGCTCATGTGACCCCCAAGTTGCCGCCCACCCAACGCCAAGAGTGTCAACGTAGCCAACCCGGTGCTCCCGGTGCCAGCACAAGGCTCCGAACCACAGGCACCGAGGCACAAACCCACGCAGCTCACCGACCTCCTTCTACTGCGCATGCGCCAGCGCCCGTCGAGATGACGTCATCACGCCGGCCGACTGAGGCGCTTGATTAGTAAAGAGGACTCGGATGCTTGTAATTCCCTCCTTAGTCCGCTGGCTCATTTTTACACATATTACTTAGGGCCTTGTTATCTTCAGAGTGTGTACTGAGAATATCTAGCTCCCAACCCAGTCTCACCTGAAGTCATTAATATTATTAACAACTTAGAAGAAAAGAAAGAGTAGAAAGGTTACATGCAAACAGAAAAATAAATCATCCTACCCCAGAGGTGCAAAATCTAGTTCACTTTGGTGAAACAAAGAATCAGGCCCAAACTCTTGATCTTTTGTCAAACATGTCAGCAAAGGCAAATCAGGAGAAGCGAAATTGTCTTGTATGACTGCAAAGTTTCAAATATAAAGATGTTGGGAATGCTGAAAATTAATTGTTTAGCTTATATAGTATTTTAAAGAACCTAAATATGCTGCCATCTGGAAGTTTCTACAAGCATTAGTATGATAATATAACAGCAGCAGCAGCAAATACCATTTATTAATAGCCTGACAAGATCCAGGCACTTAACATACAATATTGTATTTAATCCTCATAACAACCTTGAAGTATAGGTATTTTTATACCCATCTTATAGATGAGGAAACATGATCATAAATCTTAAAGAATACTAAGTAATTTGTCCACATTCAAATAGCTTAAGTGCCAGAGTGCAATCTGAACCTAAACACTCTACTTTTCAGCAAGTACTCCTAACCATTATGAGTGTTTCTTCCTATCTTACATCAAAGTGTGGTCCACAGGCTCCCAGGCATCACTAAGACACTCTCAGAAGATGCCTGGGGTCAAAATTATATTCAAAGTAATATTAACATATCATTTGCCTTATTCACTCTCATTCTCTCATAAGGATACACTGGAATTTTCCAGAAGCTACATTACCTATGATAAAGCAACATCCTGAACGCAGAAGCAGACTATCAGAACCCACCTGTCTTCTATTAAATCAGACATTACAGTTTTTGCTTTTTTAAGTAAAACAACGCTGGTCTTCTAAATATTTTTGGTTTGGAAAATAGTTATTTTTGTAAAAAACTAGATAATTTATGTTAACATGCAATGGAGTTGTTACTTTTTAATGAGTTGATAAGTATTTTTAAAATTTCTCAGTTTTAATAATTTCTAATATGGGAAAATATCAATAATCCACATCAAAAAAAAAGCTCTCAGTAATTTTTTTTTTTTTTTTGCGGTACGTGGGCCTCTCACTGTCGTGGCCTCTCCCGCTGCGGGGCACAGGCTCCGGACGTGCAGGCTCAGCGGCCATGGCTCACGGGCCCAGCCGCTCCGCGGCATGTGGGATCTTCCCAGACCGGGGCACGAACCCGCGTCCCCTGCATCAGCAGACGGGCTCTCAACCACTGCGCCACCAGGGAAGCCCTGTCAGTAATTTTAAAGTGTGTCAAGGAAATCCTGTGAACAAGAAGTTTGAGAACTGCTAATTTAAGGGGAAAAAAAATTCTTCTGAATTCCTGAATGCCACCTTAAATAAGGTTTATTATAATGTCCTTAAATATGTACAACTAGGTATAAACTCCTTATTCCTTATAGTATTTCTACAACTATAAAACAGAAAATTAAATATTAATAGAAACGAAACTATAAAACCAACAGCATTCTATTTTATATTAATTTAATGAGATCGGTGATGTTTTGCTAAAACTGAATTGTTCTTTCAATATGAAGGTAATACCGTTGCTACCGTATACTTTCTTGATTTCAGAATGCCTATAATAATACTGCATACCTTCCCTATCATAACTGTCACAATCTTGTTTTAATCTTTGGTCTCTCTGCTTCCCACCTAGATTATCAACTCCGTGTCTGCATTATTCACAGCTGTACGCTCAGTGCCTAGCAAAGTACCAGCTACACTTAGTGGGCACTCACAAGACAATTATTTATTTACTGAATGGATTAATTAAAAATAAGAAGCTAAAAGATAATGATAAACTTTACCACCAAGGACTAATCGGTATGGTTCCTCTTTGGCTACAGACTCAGTCTTAAACCTTCATAACAGAAGTCTTTTTTTTTTTTTTGGCTGCATTGGGTCTTCTTTGTGGTGCACAGGCTTCTCATTGTGGTGGATTCTCTTGCTGCAGAGCACTGGCTGTAGGTGCGCAGGCTTCAGCAATTATGGCGCACAGACTTAGTTGCTCTGTGGTATGTGGGATCTTCCCAGACCAGGGATTGAACCCATGCCCCCTGAATTGGCAGGCAGATTCTTAACCACTGCGCCACCAGGGAAGTCACATACCCCTCTAAAAATCATGAAGATTTTTAAACAAAGATCCCACATTTCCTCACATTTGGGCAACTGCTGATGGCCTGGATCACTCTTTTTTGAAATACCTAACTGTTCTGGCACCAGTCATCATCATGACATTTGCCATTGGTGAGATACTCCCTACAATGACTGGATTCAAGCATAACAAAAAAGCAATGATGAAAGTTCCTCTGGCCATCAGATCCTGGGATCTGATGTAATAATTAAAATGTTCTACTTTATCTATAGTAAATGAGAAGCTGGAGTTATAAAAGTTTACGTTAGAAAATACTTTAGAAGCCATGTAGCACAATCTCCAACCCAATGCTGAAACTATGCTATTAGAGAACTTTGCTTGACATTTTGCTATGACATAATGCTCAATTTTTTTTGTTATATAGCCTTTCCATTATTAAATGGCTCTATTAGAAAGTTCTTCCTTGTATCAAGTTGAAAACAGCCTCCCTATAAGCTACGTAGTCTCATTTTAACCTCTAGACTAGGAATTAGCAAACATTTTCTATAAAAGGTCAGCTAGTAAGTATTTTAGGCTTTGTTCATCACACACGGTATATCTCTATCCCATATACTTCTTTTGTTTTTACAATCCTTTAAAACTCCTAAAACCTTTGCTAGCTCACAAAATCAGGCCTTAGCCTATGGCCAGTAGTTTGCAGACTCCTGCTCTAGACCACTATCCAACTCATCCCATGGTACTATTATTTTCCTTTTACTGTATTGTCTTCCCAAAAAAGGAAGTAGCTTTCATCTATATATCCCTAGTGTCCAACACACAATAGCCACTTAGATATTTGTTAAATAAATGAATAAATGAAAAATACGTTGCCTCCTCTTTAGCATGACAGCCCTTCAGATACCTGATCATAGTAAAGTCTTCCCTTTCATCTACTATCATAGTAATCTCCTCCCACAAGGGAACTCTAATGTTAACATCTTTCTTAAAATATAAAACTAAAATTGACTTTGATGACCTACATCTCTGAATATATTGGCACTAGTATTTTTACTTGGATAGTATTTGCTTGTATTTGAAAGGAACTTGTTGAGTTAACTCCTAATTCTTGCTCCTCTACAAAACTCTGATAAGGCAACTCCATGGTTGAATCCCACTCCCTTGACAAAAGTTACTTGTAAAATAGGTGGTTGTCGCATTGTCTTCAATTTCTGAAAATAAAAATCTGAAGAAAATGGAAGGAAAAAACAAAGAATATTTGTCTGAATTATGATTTAGGCATGAAAAAATAGAAATTACCATATTGGCTAAGCATTCTTATATATGGGCAACAATCCAAAGTAGTGATACTACAATTCTACCTCCTACCTTGATGATTTGAAAAGTACTTAAAGTTCATCTTTTGTAAAGAGCTAACAAATCAGTTCCATATTAAACAGAGGAAAGCAGGAAGCTCTACCTCAGACAAGTCATTTAACCTCTTTATCTCAATGTTTGGGTCTGAAAACTTAGAATAATAATATATGTCTTAACTAATTTTAAGAATCTAACGAGCTTAAGCATGAACATTTGTTTTTTGTTGTTTTTTATACATCATGGAGCCTCCACTGCTGAGAGAAGTAGTCAAAGGATAATATATGGTTTACCTCAAGAAAAACTCCACAAATTCAGGACTAAGGAGGCATGCCCACTAGAGGAAGTTACCACCTTTTTGCCTGCTGAGAGCAACAGGGGGAGATAAAATGAGGAGCAACTGCACGTTTAAATATAACTAGACCCGCTGGCCAGTGTGGAAAACCAGAAATAAGCTACTACCTTTGCGTACAGTTCCACAGCGCCCCTCAGCTCAAGAAAGGATGTAGACGCAAGATTTGCAGTCCCCCGTAAGTATTTTACAATTGTGAGGTATTACTACTAGTCAAAAATAAAGAGGCATTACCTATCAATGGAGAACATAAGAGGTCTCTGTTCGACTCCTTTACTTGATTTTCTGATTGGGTCAATATACCTTCCTCCAGAGAGGGGAAGTCTGTCACTTCAGTCCCTTTCTCTCTCACATTAAACCTGGTCTGGGTTGTATCCAAGGTGTGGGAAGAGTCCATTTCTTGAGAAAGATAATGCCAAGATTCTGTTCTCTAAAACAATAATTTTGAAGGAAAATATGCTAAATCATTAACTGAGTTACCATACATATTAACATTTAGATTAAAACGTGCATTCACGTAGCATACAGTTTCCTATTTCACAACATTCCCATCAAAATTTGTAAAAAGTAAAGCTGTTCTTTCTGTGTTGTTCACAATATTAATAACATTTTGGATCTTTTCCCATTATTACCCATCTTTTAACATGTTGAATCACTGGCATTTCTGCTATTCTTTAATAGTTACTTCTCATCATTAAAACAATAAATTTGGTTCTTCATGATGTAATCTACAATTTGATAAAAATACAACTGAAAAAAAAAATCCAAACCTAAAGCTACGATATTCTCTACATGTGACCACTTTACTGAATTCTTACTTGCTATACTAGTTTCTAAGGGACTTGGCGGTGCAAAACATCATGTGGTTCATGCGTAGTGAGTGGTTCATTTGTCTCTTTCAAATATTTACTCTTATATCAGTGGCATGATTCAGAAAAATGTTTCTCAAAGTACCTATAGGAAGGATCAGTTTTTCCTACTTCCAATTCATTACAGACTGACATTTTATGAAAATACTAATAAAAATTAAAAGGTAACAAGTAAAGAAAAATAATAAACTAATTTTTAAAACTAGTAGGGGCTTCCCTAGCGGCGCAGTGGTTGAGAGTCCGCCTGCCGATGCAGGGGACACGGGTTCGTGCCCCGGTCCCGGAAGATCCCACATGCCGCGGGGCGGCTGGGCCCGTGAGCCATGGCCGCTGAGCCTGCGCGTCCGGAGCCTGTGCTCTGCAATGGGAGAGGCCACAACAGTGAGAGGCCCGCGTACCGCAAAAAACAAACAAACAAACAAAAAACTAGTAAAAATAACTAGCAAAATGAAATTGAAAAGATATATAAGCCCAAAGTACAAAACACAAGTATAAGTATCTGATTTCTAGTTCTAAAAAACATCAGATTGCTATAAAAGTTTCTAAACACTTCTTCTTAATTCTTGTACTTATCTCTTGACAGTAACAAGCAATTCATGGCCTGGCACCAATCCACAGACCACACTAGGTAGCAAGGTTGAAATAAAGTTGAATTAAATACTATTGGTGGGCTTCCCTGGTGGCGCAGTGGTTGAGAGTCCGCCTGCCGGTGCGGGGGACGCGGGTTCGTGCCCCGGTCCGGGAGGGTCCCACGTGCCGCGGAGCGGCTGGGTCCGTGAGCCATGGCCGCCGGGCCTGCGCATCCGGAGCCTGTGCTCCGCGACGGGAGAGGCCACAACAGTGAGAGGCCCGCATACCGCCAAAAAAAAAAAAAAAAAAAAAAAAAAAAAAAAATACTATTGGTAAGCAGTTTTTAAACACATTTTCTTTTTAAATTTGGTATTAGTTAATAATTAAGAATATTTGTCTTATCATGCTATTAAAGTATTCTTTTATTTTCATTTTAAATTAATTTGCTTAGGAATGAGCACTAAATTTGATCAAACTACATTATAGCATCTTTTTTACCCCAATTACATCTGATAAAATACAGCAATAAATTTCTTCATATTTCAACAACTTCACATGTCTTACTTGGCAGTAGTAGATTAGACCTTAATCATATTTGCTAGCACAAAACATTTTCACTTATAAGATTAACATTTTCACTCATAACATTTTCACTCATAAGATTAATCAGTGTTTTAGAATGCTTCTTTTGTTTTCTAACCTTGTTCTATATTTTTTTAATAAAAGGAAATTTGATTTTCGTTAAAAATATAAAAGATTTCATCAGTGAATCCATTAGATCCAGAAACCTTTTTGATAGCTGGTACTATTAGAACAGTCTTGATTTCTTCCTACTTCTAATCCAACTCTATAAGCTTTGATAGGTTTGTATTAAGTCTATTTCATTTAGGTTTTTTTTCTTTTTCTTGACTGGATTTACTAGGAATGTGTATATTTTGTCTTGAATTTAACAATTCTATTTTCTAACTCAATTATTTCTGGTTTTCTCTTTGCCATGTTTCCTCTACTTGCAGTTTATCATTATTTACATAAAATTTTTGGTTAAATAATGAGTTAATTTGATTTACATTTATTTGTTTAAGTAAAAAGATGAGACATTATATTGATGGCAATCAACATGCTTAGATATATAATGTACTGATTTTCATTATTTTGTAGTCTATTACTCTTCTTCCTTAACCAACTCAAATTTTTTTAAGAGAATATATATTCTTTTCATTCCCAAATGACCCACCCATAAAAATATGTTGTATTACAATTTAGAAAGATTTCACAATTTCAACAAGACTTTTTTCTTTAAAGGATTATTTCCAGTATTTAAAATTCACCAACCAAACGCTCTTACAGCAAGTTAAAAAAAAAAAAAAAAAGATACACAACTATCCACTACCTAATATCAGTTATATAAATAGATACACAGAAAAATATTGGCCTGAATATTCTAAAATATTAACACTACTCATCTATGGCTTATGGGATTACAGACCTTTGACCTTCCAAAATATATCCATCCCATCTATGTCAGATAAATTAGTCAAATCCTTAACATCGAACATTGCTACTGGAAACATGCTTTTTATATTTTTAATACTTGAAAATAAAAGGAATATGAGAATGATAATTTTTTTCTTTTGAGAGCCCTCTATTCAATAGGGGATAGTGGGCCAAATGAATGGGTTTTAAAGCAAGGGAATTCCAGTCATCTTGTGACTCTCAATACAGCAAAATCTCGGGTCCCCAACTCATCTCTTAGCCCCTTTGACCAGGGTTTGAGCCTCATCCCATAGTTTATTCCTCACTACAGATGAGAGATGTATCCATGAGTTCTCCTGCCCATCCTTGGACCTCCACAGATCACTTACTTAACTCTAGCTCCTCAACTGCAATAATTTTGTAACCTTATGAAGACAACTATCCTGTCACACTTACACTTTTCATAATTCCTTTCTTACCTGTATTGCCCTCTTTATACCACTCCGAGTGTTCATAATCATCCTGATAACCACTACCTTGCAAACACCTCTTCTCTCTTACCCTTTTCTCCACTATCCTATTTGCCTGGCAAAGCTCAGCTCTGGTTGGACCTTCTGCTTGTCTTAATCCAAGCAGCAGCACACTGCTGAAGGAAGCACACACCTACACTGGTTTTCCTTTAGACTGATGACATTAAACCTCAAGGGCACTCAGCCCTGCCTGGAAATTCTACTCTATTTTCTGGGTAAGTTGATTGGATAAGACGATTACTTTATACTTTCTCTCCTCAGAACTACTGAACCCTCCTTCCTCATTTTTCAACTGATGACCTCATTTCCTACTTTAGTAAGTGAGGAACAGGAGATGGACCTCCCTTATCTTCCTAGCACAGGATCTACAACACCATTACCTAACCCAGATTTTCATCTTGTGATTTAAAAAAAGTCTTACTACCTATCAAAGACCTTCCCATCTCATTCCATTTTTTTTTCAATGATTTCTTTTCTATATGTGATTCTCCAATTTTCCTTCATGCATTTTCCCTTTCTAGTGAATCATTCCTCTCTCCATGTAAACATGCTCTTATAATTTCCCCTCATAAAATAAAATTTTTAAAAATCTGTTGACCATTCTTTTCTTTCTGCTTATTTTGTTGCTATGATTCTGAGTGTTATACCTTTTTAACCAATATAAAAAGGGCCTCAAATCTCTAAATATTTTTAGACAGATGTGAAGAGGGATGACAAATAAACAACAGAATAAATAAAAACAAATTTTGAGGGAGAAGTAAAGGTTGGAGATACCAACTTGGGATTTTTAAGTACACAGGCACATTTAAAGCCCTCCATCTAGATGAGAACCAAAACATTCCAACATTTCAAGCAGAAGTTAAAAACTCAAATGTGTATAGGTACAGGGAGGTAAAAGACATGAGTAAACCTGCCTGATATTACAGAGTAATGGGACCTGTGGTCAACTATGCACTGCATGCACACTTTAAAGTATTCTGTTTAAAAATTTTTAAAACACTGTGCCCACCAACTTTTTTTTCTGCAAACCACATTTGAGCCATATGCAGGTCCACAGCTTGCAACCTCCGATTTTAAGATTTAACAGGGGACGATAAAGCAGCAAAGGAAACTAAGAAAGAATAGCCAGCAGAGTAGAAAGAAAACCAGGAGAAGCCAAGAAAGGAAATAATTTCAAGAAGTTAAGCATTGGTTAAGAATATGAAATGCTATTTATTGCATCTAAGATGAGGACAGAAAAGTGCTTACTGTATTCAGCTACACAAATTTGTCGGTGACACTTGCTTTCACAGAAGTGAGGTTAGAGCACAAGAAGATCAAGTAGAAGAATAAGTAGATCCTAGGCAGTAGATAAGGCATATATATCAAAAAGGAAAAAGCAAAAAGAAGTACAATGGATATGACTGTCTATACATTAAAAAGTCCTAAAGAATCTACAAAAGAACTATACTAGAAATAGTAAATGAGATTAGCAAGGTCATAGGATACAAGGTCAATATAGAAAGTCAATTATATTCCTATATAATTGTGATGAACAGTAGGAATTGAAATTTTTTTAACATTTCAGTAAGTCTAATACAAACATGTATTAAGGTTGGTACACTGAAGGCAACAAAACACTGATGAAGAAATTAGCGATCTAAATAAAACTGTAAGAACTGTTGTGTCTATGGATTAGAGAACTCAATATTGTTAAGATGTCAATTCCTTTCAAATTGATTTATAGACTCAAGGCAATTTTAATCAGAATTCCAGCAGACGTTTTAAATAAAAATTGACAAACTGATTCTAAAATTTACATGGAAATTCAAAGAATCTAGCATAAACAAAACCATTTTTAAAAAGAAAAACAAAGTGGGAGAACTCACACTACCTGATTTCAAGACACTGCTGTAATTAAGAGCACAGTATTAGCATGATGATAGAGATATAAATCAATGGAATAGAGAGTCCAGAAATAGACCCACACAAAGATGCCAAGGGGAAAGGGAGTATTTTCAGCAAATGGAGTTGGAATAACAATTAGATATGTGTATGTAAGAAAATGAAGCTGGACCCCTACTTTACACCATAATCAAAAACCAACTCAAGGGCTTCCCTGGTGGCGCAGTGGTTAAGAGCCTGCCTGCCGATGCAGGGGACACGAATTCGTGTCCCGGTCCAGGAAGATCCCACTTGCTGCGGAGCGGCTGAGCCCGTGAGCCATGGCCGCTGAGCCTGTGCTCCGCAACGGGAGAGGCCACAACAGTGAGAAGCCCGTGTACCGGGAAAAAAAAAAAAAAAAACAACAACTCAAAACAGATTTAGATAAAACTATAAAACTTCAAAAACTCGTTCTCAACTGGGCAAGATTTTGACACCCTCTTCTTCCCTCAACCATGATACATTTGGTAATGTTTGGAGACATTTTTGGCATTTACCAACATAGGGCAGTATTACTGATATCTAGTGGGAAAAGGACAAGGATGCTGCTAGACACCTTACAATACACAGGACAGTCCTGTAAAATAAAGAATTATCTAGCCCAAATACCAAAAGCACCAAAGCAGAGAAACCCTGTTCTAGAAAAAAATATAGGAGAAAGTCTTTGTGATCTAGGATTAGGTCAAAATTTACCAGGTTAGACATAAGAAGTAAAAACCATAAAAGAAAAAATCAGTAAACCAACTATAACTGCATCAAAATGAAAACTTCTACTCTTCAAAAAACAAATAGGACAATTCAAAGAAAAACCATAGTCTGGGAGAAAATATTTGCAAAACACATAAAGGACTTACATCTAGAATATATAAAGAACTCTCAAAACTCAACAAATGGAACAAATCACCCATTAAAAATGGGGAAGAGGGCTTCCCTGGTGGCGCAGTGCTTAAAAATCCGCCTGCCAATGCAGGACACACGGGTTCGAGCCCTGGCCTGAGAAGATCCCATATGCCGCGGAGCAACTAAGCCCATGCGCCACAACTACTGAGCCTGAACTCTAGAGCCCACGAGACACAACTACTGAAGCCCACACACCTAGAGCCCGTGCTCTGCAACAAGAGAAGCCACTGCAATAAGCCCGCGCACTGCAACGAGGAGCAGACCATGCTCACCGCAACTAGAGAAAGCCCGCTCGCAGCAACAAAGACCCAAGGCAGCCAAAAATAAACAAACAAACAAACAAATAAATGGGGAAGAGTTTTAAACCAACCCCTTCGCTAAAGAAGAAACATGGATGGCAAATAAGCACACAAAAAGATGCACTTTATCATTAGGAAAATGCATATTAAAACCACAATGAGACACCACAACATACCTAGAATGACTAAAAATTTTAAAACAAACAAAAAAACTGACAATACCAAGAGCTGGCAAGGATGCAAAGCGACTAGAACTCCTATACATTGTGGGGAATGCAAAATAGTACAGGCACTTCGGAAAACAGCTTGGCACTTTCTTATAATGTTAAATGTACAGTTACCGTATCAGCCAGCAGTCCATTCCTAGGTATTTACCCAAGAGAAATGAAAGCAGCTGTCTACCTAAAAACCTGTACATAAGGGGAATACTACTCAGAAATAAATTTTAAAGAGCTACTGATTTATGCAACAACATGGATGAACCTCAAAAGCATGTGCCAAGTGAAAGAAGCCAGATTCAAAAATCTACACGTGGGACTTCCCTGGTGGCACCGTGGTGAAGAATCCACCTGCCACTGCAGCGGGCACGGGTTTGAGCCCTGGTCCGGGAAGATCCCACATGTCACAGAGCAACAAAGCCGATGCACCACAACTACCGAGCCTGCGCTCTAGATCCCGCGAGCCACAACTACTTAAGTCCCACGCCTAGACAGGTCAATGGAACAACCTGAAAATCAAGAGTTAAATAGAATAATAACACAATCCTTAAGACTAAACAATAATAAAGTCTAACATTTAGATTATGTTCTCTGTTTATAAAGCACTTTCACAAATATAGTAACATTGGGGCTTCACAACCACTGTCCAAATTATCTTCACTTAAAAATAAAGAAACAGGGATTTAAGGTTACCCAGTAAGGACTCAACATATTCCAACAAACCACAGCAGTTCTTTAACCTCCTATATTTGTAGCAGTAAAAGAAGCAAGCAGAAACAAGCAAGTTATCTATTTTACAATCTTACTATTCGAGACACCTAAGAAATTAACTCTAATAATAGAAATTAAAATCATCTTATAGCATGGAAAGTGGGGACAAAGTTAGGCTCATTTTGTGAAATCAGGAGTTGAAGCAGGGCTCTCCCATCTGTGAAAGAAAGCAATAAAAGCTGTGACTACTGCCCAAGGCCGAAGCAATGCACATGGAAAAGATCAGAGGTAGTCAAACAAAAGTGACCTCAGTCAAGTCACCTGCTGGTTCAGGGACTGGTTACTGAGATTTTCCCCAATATTTCTGGAGAGTCAGAACCCAAAGCTTCCAATATAAACCTTCCTTATAAAAAAGGAGCCACAAGGGGCAAGGCAGAGACAACCAAGAAAATACCAGGTAGAGAAGGATGCACCAAAAGACAAAACCAAATAACACTCCTGCTAAAAATGAGATTACAAACTATACTTTCCAAAGACTTTAACATGAGAATTTCTCAGACCCTTAAAGAGACTTTTTTAAAAGACACAATGTCCATAAAAACAGAAGAGGTTATTAAAAGTAAAACAGGCAGTTATGAGTCAAGAAAAGATGAATGTTAACACAACCACAAATGTGAAAGAGCCTCTGAAGGAAACCCAAGGTCATAAGATTTTTTTTTCCCAGAATTAAAAGTTACTATAGGGCTTCCCTGGTGGCGCAGTGGTTGAGAATCCGCCTGCCGATGCAGGGGATACGGGTTCGTGCCCCGGTCCGGGAAGATCCCACGTGCCGCGGAGCGGCTGGGCCCGTGAGCCATGGCCGCTGAGCCTGTGCGTCCGGAGCCTGTGCCCCGCAACGGGAGAGGCCACAACAGTGAGAGGCCCGCGTACCACAAAAAAAAAAAAAAAAAAAAAAAAAAAAAGTTACTATACACTAACAGAACATTTTTACAGAGTGCTTACAACAATGTGCTTTTGATCATAGAAAGGCAAGATTAACTTAAAACCTATTCAATTACTAAAGAGATTTCTATGGTATCAACTCTTCCAAGAGGTGTTTCTCAAAAGATAGAATACCATGGGGCACACCCACCTTGCTTCAGTGGCATTTTTTAAGGGATTAAAGAATAAAAAGGAAAGAAAGGCATTTTGAAAATTCATTTTGGCAATTTGAAATCCCTAAATAAATAACAATACAGCCAATGTTTTGGCACAGTTAGTCTTCTTTGAGCCCTTGAGGAAAGAATGCCAAAATGAATGTTCAAAATGGCTATTCACTGCAACTAAATAATGCTGGATGTAGAGCACAGGGTGTTGCCTTTGAAAATAGCTGATTCACATTAGCTTACAAAAAGAGAGTTTGATTCATTAGGATAATTGTAGAACACTAATGATACAATATTAAGAAACCAGCACTTTGACAACTAACCCAACGTGTGAGAAAAAAGAATTCTCTCTCTCACTTTTATCAGCTCAAAAAAACCCCCAAAAGTTAAAATTAAATATTAAAAGAACTTATTTAAAAATACATTTCCCAGAACTTACTTTTATTACCTACTTGATGGTTTATAGACTTCATTAAGGAAATTAATTTCTAATAATTCCCAAAATTTTGATCAGTTTTCCCAGTTGCCTCTGGATAGTGGTATAACCCAAATACTTGAAAGAGAATTCTTAAGATGAATGTTTCAGAACTAAGCAGGTGTCATCAGGAACTCTCTGATCGGAGATTAAATGTCTTTTGGTATAAATGAACAGTTTCAGACTCTTTCCCTGAGTCATTTTTTAATATTAAAAGTTAGCAGTCTGGGTCTTCCTTGGCGGCCCAGTGGCTAAGACTCTGCGCTCCCAACGCAGGGGGCCCGGGTTCGATCCCTGGTCAGGGATATAGATCCCGCATGCATGCCGCAACTAAAGATCCCACGTGCTACAACGGAAATCCTGTGTGCCACAACTAAGACCCAGTGCAACCAAAATAAATAAATAAATATTTTTTTTAAATTTGTGGTCTTTAGTGGTCTTCCAACTACATGTCTATCAAAGAAACATTTTATTTATTTTTTTTTATTTATTTTTTTTTATTTTTTTTTTTTTTTGTGGTACGTGGGCCTCTCACTGTTGTGGCCTCTCCTGTTGCGGAGCACAGGCTCCTGACGCGCAGGCTCAGAGGCCATGGCTCACGGGCCCAGCCGCTCCGCGGCACGTGGGATCCTCCCGGACCCGGGCACGAACCCGTGTCTCCTGCATCGGCAGGCGGACTCTCAACCACTGCACCACCAGGGAAGCCCAAGAAACATTTTAGATGGAAGGATACATATCGATTCCAAGTAAAAGGATGAAAAAAGAGATTTCACGCAAATAGTAACCAGGAGCACAGGAGCACAGGAGTAGCTATATTAATTTCAGACAAAATAGACTTTAAGTCAAAAACAGTTACAAGAGACAAAGAAGTACATCATATAATGATAAAAGGGCCAATTCGGGGCTTCCCTGGTGACACAGTCATTAAGAATCCGCCTGCCAATGCAGGGGACACAGGTTTGAGCCTGGGTCTGGGAAGATCCCACATGCCGCGGAGCAACTAAGCCCATGAGCCACAACTACTGAGCCTGCGCCCTAGAGCCTACGAGCCACAACTACTGAAGCCCACATACAACAACTACTGAAACCCATGCGCCTAGAGCCTGTGCTCTGCAACAATAGAAGCAACTGCAAAGAGAAGCCCACAACTAGAGAAAACCCACACAAAGCTGCGAAGACCCAATGCAGCCATAAATAAACAAATAAATAAATAAATTTTATTTTTTAAAAAAGGGGTCAATTCACCAAGAAGATTTATAAGTATTTATGCACCAAACCTCAGAGCTCCTAAATTAATGAGGCAGATTTGAAAGAATTGAGGGAGAAATACATAGCAACATAATAATATTAAGAGGCTTCAACACCCACTTTCAATAATGAACAGAACAACCATACAGAAGAATAAGGAAATACAGAAATTGAACAACACTATAGACCAATCAGACATAACAGATATATATACAGAACACTCCACCCAACAACAGCAGAACACATTTTCTCAAGTACACATGCAACATTCTTCAGGATAGAACACATGTCTATCCACAAAGCAAGTCTTAATAAATTCAAGAAGACTTAAATCATAATACACAGTATCTTTTCCAATCACATTGGAATGAAACTAGAAACAAATAGCACAAGAAAAACTGGAAATTTTACAATATGTGGAAATTAAACACTACACTCTTACAAAACCAAACGGGTCAAACAAGAAGTCACAAAGGAAATTAGAAAATACCTGTACACAAATGAAAACGCAAGATGTCAAAAAACTTATGGACGTAGCAAAAGAAGTACTAAGAATGAAGTTTATAGCCATAAACGCATATATTAAAAAAGGCAAGATCTCAAGTAAACAATCTAACTTGTACCACAAGGAACTAAAAGAAGAAATAAACCTAAAGCAGGCAGAAGGAAGGAAATAATAAAGATTAGAGCACAGATAAATGAAATCGTCAACAGGAAAAAAAATCATGAAACTAAAAGTTGTTTTTTTTGTTTTTTTGTTTTCTTGGGTTTTTTTTGCGGTACGCTGGCCTCTCACTGTTGTGGCCTCTCCCGTTGCGGAGCACGGGCTCTGGAGGCGCAGGCTCAGCGGCCATGGCTCACAGGCCTAGACGCTCTGCGGCAAGTGGGATCTTCCCAGACCGGGGCATGAACCCGTGTCCCCTGCATCGGCAGGCGGATTCTCAACCACTGCGCCACGAGGGAAGCCCTAAAAGTGTTTTTTTCAGAAGATCAACAAAATTGACAACCTCTTAGCCAGACTGACTAAGGAAAAAAAGAAGACTCAAATAATAAAATCAGAAATGAAAGAGGGACTATTACAACCAATGCCACAGAAATAAGGATTATAAGAGAATAAATACTATGAACAACTGTATACCAACAAATTGGATAGCCAAGAAGACATACATAAATCCCTAGAAGGACACAACCTACCAAGAGTGAATCATGAAAAAATAGAAAATCTGAACAAACATATAACTAGCAAGGAGATTTAATCAGTAATCAAAAACCTGCCAACACAGAAAAGCCAAGGACCAGATGGCTTCAATCATCCTCAACAAAATACTAGCACACAGAATTCACAACACATTAAAAGATGTATACACCACGATCAAGTAGGAATTAACCATGAAATGTACGGATGATTCAACACATAAAAATCAACCAATATAACACTTCACATTAACAGAACAAAGGACAAAACCACACAATTATCTTGACTGATACAGAAAAAGCAGCTGACAATACTCAACACCCTTTCATGAAAAAGCACTCAACAAATCAGGAATGGAAAGAAACTAATCAATATAATAAAGGCTATTTATGAGGGCCCACAACTAACTCACACCAAACTCAACAGTGTAAAACTGAAAGCTTTTCCTCTAAGAGCAGGAACAAGGCAAGAATGCCCAATCTTGCCACTTCTATTCAACACATTATTGGAAGTCCCAGCTAGAGCAAAGAGCCCCCAGGAATAAACTCTCACATACATGGTCAAATGATTTTCAGCAAAGGTATCAAGACCATTCAATGGGAAAAGGATAGTCTTTTCAACAAATGTTGCTCAAAAAACTGGATATCCACATGCAAAAGAATGAAGTTACACTCTCACCTAGCAACATATACAAAACTCAACTCTAAATGGATCAAAGACTTAAATCTTAAGACTTAAAACCATAAAACTCTTAGAAGAAAACTCAGAGCAAAAGTTGCACAACAGTAGATTTGGCAATGATTTCCTGGATATGATACCAAAGGCACAAGCAACAAAAGAAACAACAGACAAACTGGACTTCATGAAAATTTTAAAATTCTGTATATCAGAAGACACCATCAACAGAGTAAAAAGGAAACCTGCCGTATAGCACAGGGAACTCTACTCAGTGCTCTGTGGTGACCTAACTGGGAAGGAAATCCAAAAAAGAGGGGATATATGTATACATATAGCTGATTCACTTCACTGTACAGCAGAAACTAACACAATATTGTAAAGCAATTACACCCCAATTTTTTAAAAAAGCAGAGTAAAGAGGCAACCCACAGAATGGAGGAAAATTTTGCAAATCACATATCTGATATGGGATTAATATCCGTAATAGATAAAGAACTCAAACTCAAAAACAAAACAAAACACCCAATTAACCAATTATCAAATGGGCAAAGAACCTGCAGAGCCATTTCTCCAAACATATACAAATGGCCAATAAGCACATGAAAAGATGCTCAACATCACTAATCATTAGAAAAATGCAAATTAGAACTACAATGAGGGACTTCCCTGGTGGTCCAGTGGTTAAGACTCTGTGTTCCCAATGCAGGGGGCCCAGGTTTAATCCCTGGTTAAGGAACTAGACCCCACATGCCGTAACTAAGAGTTCACAAGCCACAACTAAAAGATCCCACGTGCCACAACTAAGACCCAGTGCAGCCAAATAAATATTTTTAAAATAAATAAAATAAAATACATAAAGAACAAGGACCTACTGTAAGAATAATTTTTAAAAAACTACAGTGAGACATCACCACACACTCATCAGCATGGCTGCTATCAAAAACAAAAAGAAAAGAGAGAGAGAAAATAACAAATGTTGGTGAAGATGTGGAGAAACTGGGACCCTTGTGTCGTGTTATTGGAAATATAAAATGGTGCAACCACTGTGGAAAACAGGAGGGACTTCCGTTTCTCTTCTGCTTTCTTCATTTTTTTATAGGCATTGTTTCTAGGACAAGCCTTGATCTTGCAACCTTACCCTCATGGATGTTACTTCCTGTCAACTTCCAACAGCAGGAGTCTTCTTTTCAGTGCTTGATGCTTCACAAAATAGACGCTGCCCATTGGAAGCAAATACCAGAGAGCTAGGAGACAGAGCTGGTTGCAAACCTTTCCTCTTCCAGCCTTTGGTTGCAATTATTTTGCCCATAATTTACTACTTCTAGTTCCTTGGGCCACACAGGTATCCTGCCATCCAGCTCTTTTATGTGTGAGAGACATTCTGAATACTGTCCCTTTTTCTTTGCACAGAAGTATATACAGTGTGGCAGTTACTGTAATCTCCTACGCGTTGCAAACAGCCACTCTAGAATCTTGGACCTCTAGGAATCTCTGTCTTGCATGCTTGGGTGCAAGGCCAAGAAAAATGAAGAGGAGAATACTTAGAAAAAGGAAAGGACATTCGTGGAGAATTGGGAGCAGGTAAGGTGAAATGGCACAGGAGAAAAGAGATTCATGTAGATTTTTTGTTTTCTGTGGCAAACAAGTTGACACACTTTGGCCTCATTTTGTATTACCAGAACAGACAGTTATAGATATATTTAAGTAGCTCGATAGTGCAGCAACTGCCATGAATTCTGTACACTAAAGAGAACAGTCTTACATATATTTTTCTTTTTGTTTTATGTCATATTACCTTATTTATAGCATTCACTGTATGTTTGTAGAATACAGATTTTTTTAAATGCTCTGGTTTTGTCTACATGGTTATTTCCTTGTCATATTTTTAAGGACTCCAACATTGTAAGACATATTGCATGCTTTTCTCTTGACGATTGTTTATCTTGAAGCATCATGAACTAACTTGACCTGTTGGATTCTGTGGAGAAACTTTAAAAAGGGTCTGTGAAAAAGGCATTGTGGTGAGTTGCATTATGCACCCAAGGGTAAGGAGCATATATCTGCCATCAGCCTAAATTGGCCTGGATTGCCTCTGTTTTAGTTCCCGTGGTTACTGCTTTTCTCCCTAACCACTCTTGTGACTGTGATAATGTGAGTAAGGGCTGAGTTGCTAATGATTTATATGTGAGGTAAGCTGGTATGAGGGAGGAAATCTATGGATCTAGTCATTTTCCTTGGTGGTAAGCTTTGAGGGGTGCAAAGATTGATCTTTCTGGGGACTTTTCTAGTACCAGGAAGATATCCCATAGATGGGACCTCCAAAGACACATATTTAATTTTTTTTTTTTTTTTTTTTTTTTTTTTTGTGGTACGCGGGCGTCTCACTGTTGTGGCCTCTCCCGTTGCGGAGCACAGGCTCCGGACGCACAGGCTCAGCGGCCATGGCTCACGGGCCCAGCCGCTCCGCGGTATGTGGAATCCTCCCGGACCGGGGCACGAACCCGTGTCCCCTGCATCGGCAGGCGGATTCTAAACCGCTGCGCCACCAGGGAAGCCCCAAATTTTTAGGCCTGTTTTTCCTATTATGAGATATGAGTTTCTTCACTGATGGGGATGATGCTTATCTGAGAAGAAATTGTGAAAGGTGTTGTAGTATAGACATGTGGCTTAAGCTTTGAAGTTTTCTTCAAGGTTTTTCCCCTAAACTTCGTACTTCAGAAGGCCTACTTACATGATACTAGTATGTGATGTGAGGCTAACAACTTACTAAATACCTGCAAGCCAGATCAGTGTCTCTTTTCTCTATATTTCCATGGAAATCAAGGGACCCATAGCTACTGCAGGTTAGGGTGGGTGGTGGTGAGATTGGGGGAAGTGTGGTAAGACACATTTTGGTATCAGTAAAATGTTTGCTTATTAAAATATTCAGTTCCAACATTCAATTCGATTTAGGCAAACCCTTAGTTAGGCTTTCCTTGGTTCCGAGCCTATGTAGCCAATTTCTCTCCCTAGTTCCAGCCATTTAACTTTAGCTTGCAGGCTCAGCATCATCTTAACCTCTAAAAGAATCTTACATGTAGGAGGAAGAATCTAAAGAGCTCTATTTCAACACTTAGGAACATCAAGCTCTACCCTGACCTAAACCTTTATTCTTATAGTTAGGGTATTGTCTTGTCCCGTATGCGCACTTCCTGCATTTTGAACCCATCAGGTTAACTGAGACATGTCCTGGTGTAACATACCCAGTTCATCTACCCCTGAGGCTCTCCTTAATTCTTCCCATTGTCACATTTTTATTTAATTAAATACTGGAATCCCTCAAACACTTGCATGGTACCTGAGGCCCTATCAGATACTGGTAGATTTTGTTAGTGTCAAATAGTTAGCTGTCTGATTCTCCAAATATCCCTTGCTCCTATATTTTCCATCCCAGCATAGTACATACCCATTGAGGCATTGTTTTATCTCGTGTTGGACCCACTCCCATCCAGAGGCCTACTCTTTGCTAGTTCCCATACTTTCTGGAAACCCTGTTATGGCCAGGTCTGGATTTTTTTGTGTTCCCACCCAAAGGCTGTATCTTTTAGCAAGCTGGAACTATAATACCAACATGGATTTTCTAGTTTCTGATAGATTTATGTCACAATCTGTACATTGTCATGTCTATAGATATTTGTATCATTTGTAGTTTTTGGCCATTACATGCCAATTGGATACTTTTCATAAATTGCAAAAGAATATTTTATGACTTAGCACCAAATTGAATGTGCCTAATTGTAAGTTTTTAAACTATGTTGTGCTAACTTGTATCTTTTCTTTATCCAAATAGGAATTTACTACTATTGTCCCGTTTTTAATTATGTGGAAGTTTTCAGAATTGAAAATAAATGCTTGTGGATTGAAACTACCAGAGCCTGGATGTTTGGCTCCAGACTGAAAGCCCCATGGAATCGTTTTTTCACATCTGTTCACCAATGTGTATGAATGGGAGAAAACCAAAGTTCTGGTTTGTTCGATCAAGGGGAGCCACACTCCTTTTACTTTTGCTGTGACAAACAAGTAAAGAGGTGTAAAATATCTGAAAAGAGCCTCTTAGGGTTTGGTAGAACGCTTAAGTGGGATGTAGAGAATATACAACAAAAAGAAAAGCAAGTGAGTACTGCTGGCAAACTTTTTCAAGGACAGCTAACAAAATAATAATAGTAGTCACAACAATAGTAAGATTTGATTTTAAAAGACTTAAGAGTGGCATGCATTCCTAACCACTCTATATGTATTAACTCCACGCCACAACTCTGTAAAATGGGTGAGGTTATTAAGCCCTTGTTTTTCAAAGAGGAAGTGAAACACAAAGAAGTACCACTCCTGAAGTCCCACCACTAATAAGTGGTGGAGCTGGGGAAAAAAAGATCCAGGCAAATTAATTTTAGAGTTAGTGCTCTTAACCAGTAGGTTATGTCCCACAAGTAATATTTGCACATTTTGAAATCACTTTATAAATACTATTTTTAACCCCTAAAGTACACAGGGAATAGCCAGGGAAATTGGCATTCTGATTATTTTTATTTCTTTGCCAATAATCTGTTAACTTTTGGAAGTTCAGTATCCTTCCCCAACGTCTTAAAAATTCAGCCTACAATCTAAAAAAATAAGGGCTAGTGAAAATAAATGTCTTGTAAATCCAGTTCAAGAGAGCAACTAAAAACTAAGACCCCCGGATGTAAAATATAAAGCAAAAGAAAAGAGACAAGAAGCCCAAACCCTATGATTAAGCTCCACGTTGTTAGGTAAAGGGGCATTTAATTAATGCTTCTTTAATACCTTGTGCACAGAGGCATGGCTTTGCAGAAGCCAAGGAGTCTCCCTTTCATCACTGATTCATGGTATGCTTCTGGCAGCGTCACTTCCTTCTTTGAGCCTCAAAGCTTTTCATCAATACAGTGAGGGAAATGGAACAAGGTTAGCTCTCACAAGCCAGCTCTCATGTTCTCTCATGTTACCAGGGAGTCTACGTAAGTGACAAATGTTTTTAACATGACAGATTATATTTTTTCTTAACCATTTCTCTTCTCCCGATTTTTACATAATTTCTAATACATAGTAGAATAGTAGAAAAGAAAAAATACCACACTGAAAAGTAACTGATACACTAACTTTCCATTCTCATTTCACTGCCAATTCAGCCAAAAGCCTTCTGTAGAATTCTGATGCAGACCATGAAAACACACTGTAAGTGTTCCAAAGTCTTTTGCATATTTGGTAGTCCTGTGATTTCCATTGGCAGAACTATCTTGGACTGTCATCTGAAAGTCTATCAAAAGGAAATTAAGTAATAGGAATTCATACCAATGGTATTGGAGAAAGAAATCCTTGAACTTATCTTACTGCATGAACCTTCATCCATGTACAAAATCCACAAGAAAGGTTAAACTTTAAAGGCAACACATTTCCATGAACAGAAGGGAGAACATAACACAAATAATATACAATGCTAACATTATGTACATACACATATATACAAGTGGTCTTGAAATATATTCCCAGATATTAATTGGATTAAAGTTTGGGGCAATAAAGCATTTTTTCTCATAGAGAACGTTATTATTTAAGGCACATACAGACACACATATCTGCCCTGCTGGCCTCGCACAGTTTCAGTAGATTCCAGTCATGTCCCCAGTTCATTTCCCCATATATTTATTCTCGGATTAGTGATTTTTGAACAGGTGTTCATCTCTTTAGAAATACCTGTGCCATGACCGTAGAGTACTCAGATTTCTTTTTGGCATTTGGTGGCATATGATGGGGAAAGTGATGAGTTGTATGACAGGAGAGGTACAAGGTGAACCTTAGAGTAAGTAAGACTTTATGCATAGTTCTTAATCCCAAAAGGAAAAGAGAAGGATAGCAGCAAAAGTCATTGGAATAAAGGACCTCTCAGATGAATCAGCATTAGGATAATTCATTGGTTATTGACTGTCCAGTCGGTTTAGGTTATAAAGGATTCCTGAGTGACTGCATCACTTTATGAAAGGATCTATCTAACTATAGCTGTCTTTTGCTGGAATTAGTTTAGATGGCAATAATATGCATAGAGAATGGCAATTCTGAATTCATGTCTTCCCCAAATTGAAGACACTCATTAAGGTACAAGTTTCCCCAAGACTGCAAATGATTTATCCATACTATACTAACTGAGACTGTGTCTTACCATTCTTGCTTGTTAAAGGAGATAACAAGGCTAACTTTGAGTAACAGCAGGAAACTTAGAAAATACTTTCAGGTTAAGTTTTGTAAACAAAGTTCAGTGTTTACCCACCAAAAGCAAATCAGCTCATTTAGTATTGCAGGAAATGCCCTCATACTTTTTCATTGCCACTAAAGGAATTTAAAACACCTGTTGGATATATTCCCTCCTAGAATGCCATTTGTACACTTATTCCTAATAGGACCTGTTATTTTAAATGCAAACTCATAAGGCTCAGAATTGATACTCAGTATTTTTAGTGATCACATGGTTTAGGGTTCTCAGATTGGGGCTCAGACTTGCATTTCAAGCATTGCAATCTGGGCTTGTTAAATGTTTTCCTTGCAACCAGGAAAAATTGTTTATCTGAATCTAAAGTCCAATTAAAGAAAGGTGATAGTGGTGATAGTAGTTGATGAAGCAGACTAGCATAGCAGCGGCGGCAATTATGGACAAGTTACATTTAAACTCTCTGTGCCTCAGTGTCTTCCTCTGAAACTGACTTTCTTCATCAATGGTGATAAATACTGGTACCAATCTGACAGAGTTATTGTAAGAAATGAAGGAGTTCACAAATTTCCTAAAGGCTTAATGGTTGGCTTGTCGTTACTAAATGCTGGTAATTATTAGTAAAACAATATCCCTTTATTTATTATATCAAAGTAATAATGATAAGAGCCTGTTATTTTAGTAGTTCTATTTTTTGGTCATATAGTTTAGACTAACTCATATTGTTTAAATGTGAAACCAAGAAGAAAAACAGTTTGTTTTTTTTTAACATCTTTATTGGAGTATAACTGTTTTACAATCGTGTGTTAGTTTTTCCTTTACAACAAAGTGAATCAGTTATACATATACATATGTTCCCATATCTCTTCCCTCTTGCATCACCCTCCCTCCCACCCTCCCTATCCCACCCCTCTAGGTGGTCACAAAGCACAGAGGTGATCTCCCTGTGCTATGTGGCAGCTTCCCACTAGCTATCTAATTTACATTTGATAGTGTATATACGTCCCTGCCACTCTCTCACTTCGTCACAGCTTACCCTTCCCCCTCCCTATATCCTCAAGTCCATGCTCTAGTAAGTCTGTATTTTATTCCCGTCCTACCACTAATCTCTTCATGACATTTTTTTTCCCTTAGAGTCCATATATATGTGTTAGCATACGGTATTTGTTAGGAAAACAGTTTTGTTTTGTTTTTTTAACCTGGTCAAGGAACCCAAATCACATAATTCAGAAATGTTTTTAACTTGGCATTTGCTTTGAATCTGTCACAGCCAAAGAAACTTTATTGTCTCAGAAAGTGACAGCCTTGTATTTGTGTAGCATAAAAAAGAAGATACATGCTAGATAAGATATATACCCCTTATCATAGTCACGCCACATATATATGATGCAACACTATTCCTGCTGGGTTCAAACATTGTGATCCAGGGGCTTCCCTGGTGGCGCAGTGGTTGAGAGTCCGCCTGCCGATGCAGGGGACATGGGTTCGTGCCCCGGTCTGGGAAGATCCCACATGCCGTGGAGCGGCTGGGCCCGTGAGCCATGGCCGCTGAGCCTGTGCATCCGGAGCCTGCGCTCCGCAGGGGGAGAGGCCACAACAGTGAGAGGCCCGCGTACCGAAAAAAAAAAAAAAAAAAAAAAAAACATTGTGATCCAGAGCCTGCCATTGCCTATTATCAGGAGCAGGAAAGCGTAAGAACCGTATGTGTTTGCCCTTAAGCTGGTCTACAACACAGATACTGTCAATCAGCCTCTGATGGGACCCTCCCCGTGGACAACCTTCTGCGCTCTTTTGAGCATGCTCAGATGGAGTCTACCATCAGTGTGGTGGGAGTTCACTTCACTTCAGGTGTGTCCAGCTTGAAGGGTGAAATTAACAAATACTAACCAAATTTGTGGCTGTCCAGACTAGGAAAATAAAGAATCAGGACATGAAGAATCAGGCAAATACTCATTTGGTGTCAACCCAATAAAAAAGCTCCTTGGTGAGAAAAAAGTTGCCAAAGATGAAAGCCCAGAATAGTGCTGCTTTAGCCTAACCACAGTGTCAAAGCAAATAACACACATACACACAAATGCAGAAGGAAGCCCTCTTCACACTAATGCCCCAAAGTCCGTTATGGGTCTTCAAATTGAGCAGATTAGGTAGGTTGATGGTTGTCCTTTATGGAGTGGGTCCACCTAACAAGACTGGTTACTAACAGAATATCTCTGTTTTGTCATTTAATAGACATCTGAAACTTAATATACCTTGCAATCAAATACACACATAGTCACTCATGCTTTTCCTGTAGACTTTCCAAAACAGAAAAGGACAGCTCCATTCTTCCTGGTGCTCAGTTACAAAATGTGATTTATCTTGGACATTTTTTTTCTCTCTCCTTTCACATCCAATACAGAAGCAAAATGTGTCAGCCCTATCTTTGAGATAGAACCAGAATTTGACAGTTTCTCGATTTTTCCACTGTTACCACTCAGGATTAAGATTTCGTTGTCTGTCATCTTAATTATTATGCCTCTGAAATCTGTCCTTAACACAGTGGCCGGAGAACACTTTGAGAATCTAAGTCAAAATAATTATGTGACTTCAGTGTCTTCCCCTTCATTATAGTTGAAACAGAAGTTCTTAAAATGCTGGAAAGTTGCTACATGATTACCCTCCACATTATATATTTGATCTCATCTCCTCCACCTCTACTCCTTGCTCACTCTTTTCCAAACACCTTATACTCTTTTTTTTTTTTTTTTTTTTTTTTGCGGTTCGCAGGCTTCTCACTGCTGTGGCCTCTCCCATTGTGGAGCACAGGCTCCGGACGCGCAGGCTCAGTGGCCATGGCTCAAGGGCCCAGCTGCTCCACGGCACGTGGGATCTTCCCGGACCGGGGCACGAACCCGCGTCCCCTGCATTGGCAGGCGGACTCTCAACCGCTGCACCACCGGGGAAGCCCCACACCTCATACTCTTTAGTCCTTGATGTTCAGCAAGTATAGTAGGCAGACATTTTCACTTGCTGTTCCCTTTACCTGAATTACTTTTCTCTTTACTATCTACAGTACTCATCCACTCACTTTTTTAGGTCTTTTCTCAAATATCACTGTCTCCATTATGAGGCCTTGCTTGGATTCCCTGTAATAACCTGCAGCCCCACTAATACACCCTACCTCCTTAGAAGCCTCTCTTCTGCTATAGAATCTGTTGAATGAATGAATGGAGTGAGCTATGTCTAATTTCCAAAAAATAAACATCAACTATAAACACTGTTGAGAGATGGGTTCAGGGTATAAAGAATAAAAGAAGTGTAAATTCAGGCCTTACCATCCACCATCCATTCCCTCAGAGTTCTGCTATGGTGCATCTTTGAATAAAAAGCACAATTTGATAAGACTAATTAATAGCTTAAATTCGTTAGACTCCCAAACCTTTAATAGTAGAAATGTGATAAAAATTGTGTCAGAGATTCTCAACAAAATGTTAGCAAATTGAAGCCAAAAAAGTATACAAACAATTATATACCATGACCAAACGGGATTTGTGTCAGGTATGTAAGGCTGGTTCAACATTTGAAAATTAATTAATATAATCCATCCAAGACAAAAAGGGGAAAAAACATAAATACATGCAGAAGAAGCGTTTGACAAAATCCAGCGTGCACTCATGAGAAAAACTCTCAATAAACTAGGAATAGAGAGAGACTTTCTTAACTTGATAAATACGATCTACAAAAAAACCAATAGCTAACATCATACTTACTGGAGAGAAACTCAATGCTTTCTCACTAAGATTAAGCACAAGGCAAGGATGTCCTCCTTTACTATAACTTTTCAATATTGTGCTGCAAGTCCTTGCTAATGCAATAAGGTAAGAAAAGGAAATAAAAGGTATACAGATTGAGAAGGAAGACATAAAGCTGTCTTTGTTCACAGGTGACATGATCATCTCTGTAGAAAATCTTAAAGAGTTTACCCAAAACTCCTGTAACTAATAAGTGATTATAGCAAGGTTGCAGGATCCAAAGTTAATATACAAAAGGCAATTGCTTTCCTATATACCAATAATGAACAAGTGGAATAGGTTTTAAAAAAAACCCACACTATTTACAATAGCATTACCAAAAATGTAATACTTCAGTATAAATCTAATAAAATAAGTATAACCTCTATAGGAGGAAAACTACAAAACTGTGATGAATGAAGTCAAAGAATAACTAAATACATGGAGAGGTATTGCATGTTCATGAATAGGAAGACTCAGTATTATCAAAATGTCAGTTCTGGGCTTCTCTGGTTGGCGCAGTGGTTGAGAGTCTGCCTGCCAATGCAGGGGACACGGGTTCGTGTCCAGGTCCGGGAAGATCCCACATGCCGCGCAGCGGCTGGGCCCATGAGCCATGGCCGCTGAGCCTGTGTGTCTGGAGTCTGTGCTCCGCAACGGGAGAGGCCACAACAGAGAGAGGCTCCTGTACCGCAAAAAAAAAAAAAAAAAAAAAAAAAAAAAAAAAAAAGTCCTTTCTGACTTAATCTATAGAAATTCAGTATGATCCCAATAAAAATCCCAGCAAAGTTATTTTATGGATATTGGCAAACTGATTCTAAAGTCCATATGAAGAGGCAAGAGACCCAGAATAGCTGTCACCTCATTGAAGGACAAAGTTAAAGGAATGACACCACCTAGCTTGAAGACTTATTATGAAGGTGCAGTAATCAAGACAGGGTGGTATTGGTGAAAGAACAAATAGATCAATGGAACAGAATAAAGAGCCCCAAAATAGACCCACATAAATACAGTCAACTGATCTTTGGCAAAGGAACAAAGGCAATACAATGGAGCAAAGATAGTCTTTTTATCAAATAATGCTGAAACAACTGTATGTCCACAGTAAAAAAAAAAAAAACCTAGACACAGACTTTATATCCCTCATAAAAATTAACTCAAAATGAACCACAGACCTAAATGTAAAACACAAAACTGTAAAACTCCCAGAAGATAATATAGGAGAAAACCTAGATGACCTTGGATATGGCAATGACTTAAAATATAACACCAAAGGCACAATCCATGAAAGAAAGAATTGATAAGCTAGACTTCATTAAAATAGAAAATTTCTGCTCTCTCACTATCAAGATAATGAAAAGACAAGCCACAGAGTGGGAGAAAACATTTGTAAAAGACATCTTGTTAGGGTAAAGTGGCAACTTGCAAGCTTCTTACATGTGCAACTGGTGTAATTTATTTTGGTATGTAGTGTGAAGTACAGACTAGTTTTAAATGGGTGTGTAGTTTTCTAGGCATCAATTTTAAAGATTATAACGACTTTATCACAATCAAACTTCCCAAACATACTTAGAACTATATGTGGATATTCTTTTCTGTTTAATTTGTATATGTGTTCATTCATGTAGTAATGCTACAATGTTTGAATTGTAGTGGCTCTATAGTTAAGTTATATAGCTGCCTGCTAATTAACAGATACTCAACTTCTAATAAAATTTATGACTTGTACCTGAATGCCTCCAGATTATGTTCTTCATTCAGACTCCTTACTACTCACTCAATATAAATTCAGAGCTGATATACATTAAAAACTGAACTGGGCTTCCCTGGTGGCGCAGTGGTTGAGAGTCCGCCTGCCGAGGCGGGGATGCGGGTTCGTGCCCCAGTCCGGGGGGATCTCACGTGCCGCGGAGCAGCTGGGCCGTTGAGCCTGCGCGTCCGGAGCCTGTGCTCCGCGACGGGAGAGGCCACGACAGTGACAGGCCCGCGTACCGCAAAAAAAAAAAAAAAAAAAAAAAAACTGAACTAAGGTGGCTAACATTTTTTAGTTTTCATCTATATTCCTAGACTTAAAATATGAGAAAGTAGGGCTTCCCTGGTGGCGCAGTGGTTGAGAATCCGCCTGCCGATGCAGGGGACACGGGTTCGTGCCCCGGTCCGGGAAGATCCCACATGCCGCGGAGCGGCTGGGCCCGTGAGCCATGGCCGCTGAGCCTGTGCGTCCGGAGCCTGTGCTCCACAACGGGAGAGGCCACAACAGTGAGAGGCCCGCGTACCACAAAAACAAAAAAAAAAAAAAAAAAAAAAAAAATATGAGAAAGTAATAGAATGCAACATTTTTAAAAACCTCTAGTGACTCACATTTTCTATCTCTAATTAAAACAGAATACCCTGTGGAATATCTTTGCATCATTTACCCGGTTTCATTAATTCTGGCTGCTGAAGTTAATTTAAATTCACTCTGGTAAAATGAGAGCTCAGTATAAGCTTTTAGCATACTCAGTGAGACTTACAAATAGTCATCTGCTAGGTGGTAAACAGTAAACAGTCTTGTTTATTGCAAATAATCTTAGCCAATAATGTTATTTAAACTCCATTTAAGAATAAAGATGTTAATCTGAGATCACAAAACGATCTTTTTGTTAAAGCTAGAAGCAATTCTGCTTTGATTAGTTGCAAATGCAAATATTACCCAACTTTTTTCTCCTTCTTTGATAGTTGTATAGAAAAAAACCTAATATAAGAATGTAAGCCAAACCCACTACAAATGAAACTGCACTACAGGCCCAGTATCTTCAGTGATTTCTAGATGATTTCTATGCTCAAACCTTCATGCTATCCTCTCTTCCTAAACAGAATTGTTTTGTTTTGGTTTGGTTTTGGTTTTGAGTAAATTTTATTACACAAGAGATTCATATTCTTTATAGACAAATCATGTAATCAAATAATCCAAAAATAGATTAAAAAGCAGCCATAATTCCACCTCTGAGATATATTATCACTGTATGTATTTCATAGTATAGCTTTCATATATATATTTTTAAACATCTTTATTGGAGTATAATTGCTTTACAATGTTGTGTTAGTTTCTGCTGTATAACAGTGCATCAGCTATACGTGTATATATATATATCCCCATATCCCCTCCTTTTTGCATCTCCCTCCCACCCTCCCTATCCCACCCCTCTAGGTGGTCACAAAGCCCTGAGCTGATCTCCCTGTGCTATTTGGCTTCTTCCCACTAGCTATCTATTTTACATTTGGTAGTGTGTATATGTCCATGCCACTCTCTCACTTCGTCCCAGATTACCCTTCCCCCTCCCCATGTCCCTAAACAGATTTTTAAGAAGTTAGCCAAGATAAAATGAGAAACTGATTTAGACTTAGGTCCCAAATTTACAGCTTCAGTGATTTAGGAAAATTCCTTGACAGCTATACTGAGCCTCAGTTTTCACATTTGTAAAAGGGTGAGGATTAAAAAAACTGATACTTCTGGAAATGCCTGTCATTCTGGTTGGATATTTTTTAAATGTTTACTGAAATTTAAATGTATAAATTATAAAAAGAAGCTGACAAAAAGGCCTATTATCATTTTATTACCCAGATAATCCCTGGTGGTCCACTGATAGGAGAAGGGGCTTCTCTACGTAGTTTTCTTCATCCTGATTTCTGGACACTCCCTACTTTAATCTGCTTTTGGAGGCAGCAGGTGACATTTTGGCAAGTTTTATTCAATTTCTTTATGCCTTGATTTTAGGAAAGAAGAATAGTAGCTGTGCTGAGCTCTGCCAGGTCAGATAGAATTTTGGAGTATTCTCTTTCTCTCTCTTTGTAGACAGCCACTATCATTTGGTAAGCCATACGCCTTCCTTTGCTTTGACTGTGGTTAGTGTGTTTGCTGGATTTCTAAAATATATTTTTAGTGTTTACTTGTTTAGATTGAAAAGATTGGGCTATATTTTAAAAAGTTTATCCCATCATTTTGGAAGGCCTTTTAAGTTGTGTTATTGCATGCAAGAGAGCTAATGGAATTCCATATTTTCGTTTTTACCTTTTTGTTTCTTTTTCTCAGACTTTGAACCAACAATGGCTAAGAATGAAAGGAACTCAGACCCACCCAAATATTTTTTCCCTTGTAAAGAACAGAGAATATGGAAAAAAATGAAATTGGGAAATTGTTTTGCTCCTCTTCATTTCCTCCTTTTTGGTCAGTTACCTTAGTCCTTCACTTCACTTTGTATTTCTAGCCTGGCTTCAGAAAGACCTGAATTTGATGAACTACACACTGTTGGAGTAGTAGATTGCTAGAAGGAACCAAGATCCAGACCACCTTAAATGGCGGCTTCATGGAATTATAGTCAAGAAGGATGGTCCAGCCAATTTCCTCACTTCCACTGTGAAAGGATTTCCCTATTCCTAAGAAAATGGACCTATGTCTGACTGACACAGAATATGGAGATTTATCCCAGTGTATTTATATATGTATATATTAAAATTATGTATATATATGTTTATATATATATAATGCCTAGTGGAAATATCTCAGATGGTCTATTTTGTGTTTTTTCTTTAATTTTACTTATAAAATTGTGACCATTTTTTAACTCAAAAGAGGAGAACCTTAAAAATTAATTAAAAAGACATTCTCAGTAGTCTAAGGTTCAGAGTGACTTGGCAGAGAAAATTGCTGAATGGTTAGATAACAGTGCTGGTATGCTTGGCTATTGTAACACTTTCCATTTGCGTTTCTCTTCCTTGAAATTACAAGAACTATATGACTCAAGAGAAAGATTGAGAATTAGGAATATTCTGCTTGCTTTTTATATAGCCTATTGAAGAACATTTTGATTAATTATTTGGAGGTCATAGGAAGGAACCTTCATGATCTGACTTTTGAACAAGGAGTGTTGCAACACAAAGCTATAACTTAAAATTAAAAAGGAAAATGACATATTTCTTTTGGCATCTTAATCCAGATATGTGTCAGTAAAATGAGTCACTTTTCAGTCAAATGGGTGGTCAGCAATATAATTTTTTATTGGGAAGCTAAGAGACACCATTGCCAAACAGAGCATCTGCAGTGTTCACATCTATATTTGAGCATCTTTTGTTTTCCCAAGGGGTGCAGATGAGAAGAAGGAAGGCAGAGAAATGCACTTGAATAAAGCTTTTCAAGATGGATAGAACAGAGAGCATTCCCAGAGGCAGGTCAAGTTCAACCCAAGACCAACTCTCTCGGTGCTTTAACAACTAGTTAAAATACAAGAGCTGTAGTAACTCAGCTCTCAAATCAGTGCTGAAATCAAGCAGAAGGTTGTTAATATTGATACGGTTAACATACATCAAATAGGATTACTGAATTTTCTGAATCCAAAAGTTCTCCACAGTGTTGACAATTCCTTACTGAACTCCCCGGATTGTTTGGTTTCAAAGGCTGTTGGGCTCAAGACGCATTTGGTTTTAAATAATCCTTCAAAAAAAGTTCAGCTTTCAGTCTAATATGATTGAAACCCAGCTTGAGTGTGTTTTATAATGCACTGACCTGGAAAGACTATGGGTATTGAATTATTCAAAACATGGTAGGCGAAGGAGTGATATGTGGGGAGGAGGTGATCAAAGAAATCAATGAGACTTGATATGTCTTGTTATCTCATTTTATTTATCCTTTAGAACTCTTCCAAATATTAGAGGAAAGAAATCAATATCAATTTTCACCTGTCATGTTCCACACTTCAATTATTAATGAATGTCAAATTTGACCACAGTTTTCTGTACCACCTGCTCTGAAGTAATATTTCTGAGCCTGTATTAAAAATGTAAAATTGTCATTGAATTTCCATATATGATTCTGCAGTGGCTAATTCAGCTTGTTTTATTAATAAGCAAGTTCTGATGAGTAATACTAATTTAATACGCCTGCATGTAAGGTGAAAGTGTAAATTATTCCTGCCGAAGGTGATGAAATATGACTGCGATGTGGTGGTAGGGCACTCACCTTCCGGAACGAACCCTGCGAGCACACAGTTCTTGGGAGAAACCAGTACTTCATATAGTAGCAACTCTGATATTATTTTGCATGTCTCCTGTAGCCGTGGAATGCACACGCACACGCACACACACACAAACATGATCATGGGTGAAAAAACACACATGCGCACCTTAGATGCTTACATTAATTTCTGAATACAGTTCTCCGGAAAGAAAAAGCTTTACTGATGATTTCTATTTTTATAGTTTATTATTTTATCCATACTAAAACACTTCATGAAATCATTTCCTATTTTGTTGTCCATGGAATGCTTTCAATTTTGAGATGCTAAATATAAATCGATATAATGATTATAGTCCTTGGCCATGAAAGACTAAGTTACAGAGAACCTGCTGCTCCAGAGACCATTAGAATATCACTGTGTACCCACGTAAGGATAGAATGCTGCTGTTGAGAAACTAGCCCTCTTTTATTTCTACAAAAAGGAGAGAACAGTAGGGGACATCGGCTGCCTGAGTGTATGAGACTCTGTTTTGTTCAATAAGCCACAAACAATACATGAAATAGCCTCGGGCCTCTTTTGTCTTTTGTCCCCAGCTCTTTCCTGTATTGCTCCTGATCAATTACACCTAAATCAACAAGAGTTGCTTGAACATTTTAACGGTTATGTTCCCCATACCCTGAAGCATTTTTAAAGTGTTACTGAGATAATTTCAGAAAATATTCCTTCCAAATTTTTTCAGGGTGGAATCAATGAAAGTAACTTAGAGGAAACAAACTCCACCTTGACTTCCTGGCCTACCACTGTAAGGCCAGGCAAGCATAAACCTTCATAGCAAAACCTAAGTTTGCTCCCAGTTGAGAATTTGATTTCCATGGTCTTATATAGAAAGTATATGGAGACTTTAATTCTCTATAAGCCCTTTCCAAAGAGTAAATACAGTTCATCTTTCATAAGAGATGATGAAAATTACAATTTTGTTGAATAGGTGGAATATATATTATATATGATATATATATTTATTTTAAATATATATATATATAATATATAAAGTTACTATTCAGAGTAGTAAAACATGGATTTTTCTTACTTACCAAGAATGAACAGCAACTTGATCTGTAAACACAAAAAGCACCTGGTCATAGCAGAATCATAACAAATATTTGATATCAGAATGAATTCACTGTTCAGGTATAAAGAGGGAATACCTTAAATTTTCCTCTTTCTTGCACCCAATTATTGCATCCTGGACAGAGGGGATTTTCTTGATTTTAATCTAAAGGAGAAATGTTCACTTTTGTTAAGATGGAAATTGACAACCTCGGTAGGCAGAAGCACTGTTTTCATTTGGCTGAATTCATGTCTCTAGTGATAATTCAAGGTTTAATGGGGTTTTCTCTGCCACTCCAAAATCTGAAAATGATAAGCATCTCACCAGAGTTTCAGGATGGCCCATTACCTATTCTGTGGAAAGGATATTCAATATACCATGCTTCTTCAATGTCTTCTTTGATTAATTAATCAATGGACAACTACTGAGTTAAGACAGTGTCTTATCCTTGCTTCAAAAAAAAAAAAAAAGCACACACACAAAAAAAACTGTTAACAATGAAAACTTATTATGCCAGGCCTTAGTATGGCCTGACTTGGAAATTTAGTTTCAGAGGTTTTTGTGAATATACCAAGGAAAGTGGACTTAGGTGTATCTTATTCCCACAGGCCGCCAATAAATATTTGCTTAACGGAGGAAAAATTAATATATAGTATAGGAGAGAACCTGACAGATGCTTAGCATTATTGAGTGATAGCAACGCTCAGACTCATCTGTGATCAAACACTATGAAGTATCCTCCTAAGGATAAACTTATTACAAATAAGAAGTGAAAATTCAATTATGGAGATGCTTTCAATTATGGAGATACTTTCAGTTTCAGCTCTGATATGCAAAAGCTTGGAAGTTGTCACTGTATTTTGTCCTTACAAGATAATGCTGTACAAAATGAAAATCAATGACTTTTCTCAGATGTGATTAATAAAACATGTAACTATGAAAGAATTTTAAAACTGTAATTATGTATGTGTATATATGTGTCTCTGAAAAATCTGTGTCAAAGAAAACTGAGGCTATCAGTATAAACTCATTTAACTTCTATCTCTTCTTACCTTTATTTCCTCCCAAACTTACCAGTATCCATCCAACTCAAAGGATACAAGTGATTTTTTATATACTGTGCAAGGTTTTTTTCTTATTCATATGTCCATGTTTCCCCAATTCTCTAAATTATTATCTACATCTTCAGGATCTCCTTTATCGGTTCCTTCATTTCAATATATAAAATATAAGTCCTTCTCATTCTAAAAAATTCTCTTTTGCTAATTATTTTCTCTTTTCATCCAAACTCCTTCAGAGTAGCCTATTCCCACTGTCCTCACAGTGGGAAGCCCCTCCTGGCCCCCACAGGCAGCCCTACACCCTCAATTTATTGCCATCTGGCTTCCTTGTCCACCACTTCATTGAACTGCTCTAAGGTCCGTGGGGGCCTAACTGCCCAAATCCAATGGACACTTACATTCTCTGAAGGATGACACTGTCATCTACTTCCTCCTCCTTGAAACTCTATCACCTCTCTCCTTCCCAGAATTCTTTCTCTGCTTATTACTTAAACGTTGTCAGTACTCACAATTCTCTGAAATGTCATCCATTTTCATGAGTTTAATGACTGCTAAGTGCTGATGACATTCAAATTTTTATCTTTCCATGTCTTCACGTGCATGTCCAGTTATCTACCAGTTTGTCTCCTGAATTCTACAGGTGCTTTAAAATTCTACATGTCCAGAAGTAAAGTCTTTTCCCCAATTCGGTTCTTTATCCCCTATTTCCAAACTCAATGATACCACCACCCAACCTTTGTCACACAGATGGGGGTTCAGCCTCTGCCTCCTACTTCTTCCTTACTTCCCAAGATCAAGTCTTGCTTGTCATTTCCTAAATACAATTAGAACTTATTTCCTCCCTTCATCTATACCTTACTTCAGACCCCTTTCCTCTTTCTATTACCTGGTCTAGAAGTTACCAAATTGCTGTTTGGTGGAACCAGTTGTTAGATACTTCTATTAAAAAAGGACTCTACGGTCAAATAGCTTTGAGGATGGCTGTGTACCATACACCTGCTGTGACGATCCAGAATGAACATTAGCCTACAGCAGCCCCGAGAAGCTGTACAGTAAAGAAACCTGATTACTTAAGCCAGGTTCTCCCTTCTGCCGGCCTATAAACCTTTCAGTAGGGACAGGAGAGGAGGTGGCAGCATGAAAGTCCCACTCGAAAGTAAAAAACGCTGCTCCTCAGAAGAGTAGGGCGTAATTGTCTCCAGCCTTCTTCAAATTCCTCATCCATACTGACATCAGGGGTCTAAAATGCTACCTGAACTTGTCCTTTCCATTCTTAGCTATTTTCTGAGGAACCAGCTCCATGCACATGGATGGTTAAGACCCGCTCTCCTCCTCCTCGCTGCCTCCTTCAGGGGCACTTGCCACTGCCTGGTGACACTGCACTGATCCTCCAGAGCCTGTGCCTGTGGCTCCGTAACACACCCCTCGCACACTCACGGCTCTGGACTTCTGCTGTCCTCTCTGGCTTGAGTATCCTTGCCCTTCACCGGCTGACTCACCAGTTTTTCACGAGTTCTTTAAGACTTAGCTTAGGGACTGCCTCTTTCGGTGACTTTTCTTTGCCTCACAGCTCGCCTTTTCTTCCACAAGCACTGACTAAACGCCCTGAATATTTCCGTCACAGCATGTCACATGCAGGATGAGACATCATCCTGTGTCTTCTCCTCTCACTCCACTGCTGAAGGGCCAACGCTACATCTTGCTCATTGTCTCACTCCTCTAACACTCAATCCATGACTAATGAACTAACTAGTACTCTAGTAGTCTTCTTAGTAACAATCAGGCAGGACCTTTTAGAAGAAATCTGACACTCCAGCTTTTCTCTGATCTCACCTTTCAGTCTGACTGAACTAAAGACTTATCTGTGCATGTTTTACCAGGGAGACATAATTTAATCCAGAGATGTGTCATCACATACTCTTACGTACTCTGCCGTTTAAAAATTCTGCTCAGATGGGGGAAGGAGACAGGTGTGCTTTCTGATGGCCCCACTCTTTTGCACTTCTAGTGCTCACTGCTCACTGGCTTCTCTCTCGTTGCCTTCCTTAAACCCTTCCTCTCTTAACAAGGAAACAGGATAACAAAGTAATTAAGAACCTGGGTTCTGCCTATCTGTGAAACGGAAATATAACCAAGGACATAGAGAACAGACTGGTGGTTGCCAAGGGGGAAGGGGTGGGAGAGATTTGGATTGGGAGTTTGGGATTAGCAGATGCAAACTGGTGTATATATAGGATGGATAAACAAAAAGGTCCTACATGGGACTTCCCTGGTGGCGCACTGGTTAAGAACACGCCTGCCAATGCAGGGGACACGGGTTTGAGCCCTGATCTGGGAAGATCCCACATGCCAGAGAGCAACTAAGCCCGATGCCACAACTACTGAAGTCCATGCACCTAGAGCCCGTGCTCTGCAACAAGAGAAGCCACCACAATGAGTAGCCCGTGCACTGCAACTTGACAAAGCCTGCGTGCAGCAACGAAGGCCCAATGCAGCCAAAAATAAATAAATAAATAAAAACATTTATTTTTTTAAAAGTGGATGTATTTTTATTTTTTATTTTTTTATTTTTTTTAACATCTTTATTGGAGTATAATTGTTTTACAATAGTGTGTTAGTTTTTCCTTTACAACAAACTGAATCGGTTATACATATACATATGTTCCCATATCTCTTCCCTCTTGCATCACTTTTTTTTAAAAAACCAAAAAGGTCCTACTGTAGAGCACAGGGAACTATATTCAATATCCTGTGATAAACCATAATGGAAAGAATATGAAGAAGAATGTCTATAAATGTATAACTGAGTCACTTTCCTGTACAACAGTAATTAACACAACACTGTAATTCAACTGTACGTCAATAAAAAATAAAATTTAAAAAATTGCCAGAAAAATAATCATATAAGGGGGACTTCCCTGGTGGTCCAGTGGTTAAGACTTCGCCTTCCAATGGAGGTGGTTAAGGTTCGATCCCTGGTCGGGGAGCTAAGATCCCACATGCCTTGCGGTCAAAAAACCAAAATATAAAACAGAAGCAATACTGTAACAAACGCAATAAACACTTTAAAAATGGTCGACATCAAAAAAAATCTTTAAAGAAAAAAATCACATAAATCAGAAACAAATGAAACATAATAAAGTCCATACATTTAAAAAAAAAGAGCATCTGTTCGGGTCAATTCACAGCTTACCACTTACTTATAGCTGTGTAATTCTGGGCAACTCACATAATGTCTCCTCAGACTCCTCATCTATAAAATGGGGATGGTAACAGTTCCTAACCTCATAGCGTTGCTGTAATCCATAAACGCGGTTAAGTGCCTTGGTAAATGTTTGATGCTCTCTGGTTATTGTGAATTAAAATATGTCAATGGCTTCTGGCCATATGATTTATTATAGTTTGACATTTAACCAAATGGTAAAACTATTCCATTTATTATTCCCATCTCTTTTTACCCCTTACCCTGCTTTGTTGTTTATGTTTTCTCCCACCACAGAGTGCTAGTTCCAGGAGAGTACAGGCTTTATTTTGTTCACTGCTGAAAGCAATAGCACCCAGAAAAGTACTGTACATATGAAGACCTCAGTAAACACTAGCTGAATGAATGGTGCAAACTGTCACAAGTAAAAATACACCAAAACTTTCATTATAATAAAAATGTATAGATAAATCTTTCTCTAATGGCTTCCAGTCAAGTAATTGAAAACACCATATGCTATAATAAAAACATAAGTAATTTATTAAAATTTGAAGGCAAAAACATAATTTTAAAAGATTTAGGGCTTCCCTGGTGGCACAGTGGTTGAGAGTCCGCCTGCCGATGCAGGGGACACGGGTTCGTGCCCCGGTCTGGGAAGATCCCACATGCCGCGGAGTGGCTGGTCCCGTGAGCCATGGCCACTGAGCCTGCGCGTCCAGAGCCTGTGCTCCACTACGGGAGAGGCCACAACAGTGAGAGGCCCGCATACTGCAAAAAACAAAACAAAACAAAACAAAAAAAAAGATTTATACCTGTGTTAGGCATGATGGAGTATGGATGCTTTCTTGAAATTCACAATCAGATCCAAGAGTATCACTTTCAGAATGTTCTAGTAGACTGAGTTTACTTTTAGTTGTCTTTGATGAAACAGTCACTATTCTACTCTCTTTCTTAACAGAAGTGTGTTTTTTCGAAGACTCACTTCTAATTGGTTCATTAAGCAAAGAATTATTTTGCCCAATTCCTTTGCTTTTCTGATTTACAGGTGAGTCAGAGCAGGAATGCAGGTCCTTCCCAGGTTGTTTCTTAGCAGAGTACTATTTGGTATATTCACCTGCTTTGCTCATTTTCTCTGAAGAAGACCTGCTATTTCTAGATAATTCCTCTTCTTGTCTTTGACTACCAGTTCCAGAACTGACATCTGTTGAAGGAGAACATGTTCTAGCAATGAAATCTTCCAAAGACTCCTGCCGCTGCTCTGGGACTGGGACCCCAGGTTGTCTTTGGAAGTTTCTAAGGCCTCCTGACTAGAGACTGGGACATGGAAGGAGTCGAGAGGCAAAGGGATCCCAGCATCACCTGCAATTTTCTGAAACTGGAGGGAAAGATAAAAGACAAGACAAAAATTCAGTGATGAACAAAGCCAACCATTAAAAAGTAGAGTTCAAAGTTACTCTGTGATCTTATTATTAACACAGTCAATTGATTATTCAGAAGATTTCAGAGCCATTTTTTTTCTTTTTTTTTAACATCTTTATTTGAGTATAACTGTTTTACAATAGTGTGTTAGTTTCTCCTTTACAAAAGTGAATCAGTTATACATATACATATGTTCCCATATCTCTTCCCTCTTGCATCACCCTCCCTCCCACCCTCCCTATCCCACCCCTCTAGGTGGTCACAAAGAACAGAGGTGAACTCCCTGTGCTATGCAGCAGCTTCCCACTAGCTATCTAATTTACATTTGGTAGTGTGTATATGTCCCTGCCACTCTCTCACATCGTCACAGCTTACCCTTCCCCTCCCCGTATCCTCAAGTCCATGTTCTAGTAGGTCTGTGTTTTATTCCCGTCCTACCACTAATCTCTTCATGACATTTTTTTTCTTAGATCCATATATATGTGTTAGTTACGGTATTTGTTTTTCTCCTTCTGACTTACTTCACTCTGTATGACAGACTCCAGGTCTATCCACCTCATTACAAATAACTCAGTTTCATTTCTTTTTATGGCTGAGTAATATTCCATTGTATATATATGCCACATCTTCTTTATTCATTCATCTGTTGATGGACACTTAGGTTGCTTCCATGTCCTGGCTATCGTAAATAGAGCTGCAATAAACATTTTGGTACATGACTCTTTTTGAATTATGGTTTTCTCAGGGTAGATGCCTAGTAGTGGGATTGCGGGGTCATATGGTAGTTTTATTTGTAGTTTTTTAAGGAACCTCCATACTGTTCTCCATAGTGGCTGTATCAATTTACATTCCCACCAGCAGTGCAAGAGGGTTCACTTTTCTCCACACCCTCTCCAGCATTTATTGTTTCTAGAGTTTTTGATGATGGCCAATCTGGCCGGTGTGAGATGATATCTCATTGTAGTTTTGATTTGCATTTCTCTAATGATTAATGATGTTGAGCATTCTTTCATGTGTTTGTTGGCAATCTGTATATCTTCTTTGGAGAAATGTCTATTTAGTTCTTCTGCCCATTTTTGGATTGGGTTGTTTGTTTTTTTGTTATTGAGCTGCATGAGTTGCTTATAAATTCTGGAGATTAATCCTTTGTCAGTTGCTTCATTTGCAAACATTTTCTCCCATTCTGAGGGTTGTCTTTTGGTCTTGTTTATGGCTTCCTTTGCTGTGCAAAAGCTTTTAAGTTTCATTAGATCCCATTTGTTTATTTTTGATTTTATTTCCATTTCTCTAGGAGATAGGTCAAAAAGGATCTTGCTGTGATTTATGTCATAGAGTGTTCTGCCTATGTTTTCCTCTAAGAGTTTGATAGTGTCTGGCCTTACATTTAGGTCTTTAACCCATTTTGAGTTTATTTTTGTGTGTGGTGTTAGGGAGTGTTCTAATTTCATACTTTTACAGTTAGCTGTCCAGTTTTCCCAGCACCACTTATTGAAGAGGCTGTCTTTTCTCCACTGTATATCCTTCCCTCCTTTATCAAAGATAAGGTGACAATATGTGTGTGGGTTTATCTCTGGGCTTTCTATCCTGTTCCATTGATCTATATTTCTGTTTTTGTGCCAGTACCATACTGTCTTGATTACTGTAGTCTTGTAGTATAGTCTGAAGTCAGGGAGCCTGATTCCTCCAGCTCCATTTTTCGTTCTCAAGATTGCTTTGGCTACTCGGGGTCTTTTCTGTTTCCATACAAATTGTGAAATGTTTTGTTCTAGTTCTGTAAAAAATGCCAGTGGTAATTTGATAGGGATTGCATTGAATCTGTAGATTGCTTTGGGTAATAGAGTCATTTTCACAATGTTGATTCTTCCAATCCAGGAACATGGTATATCTCTCCACCTATTTGTATCATCTTTAATTTCTTTCATCAGTGTCTTATAGTTTTCTGCATACAAGTCTTTTGTCTCCTTAGGTAGGTTTATTCCTAGATATTTGATTCTTTTTGTTGCAATGGTAAATGGGAGTGTTTTCTTAATTTCACTCTCAGATTTTTCACCACTAGTGTATAAGAATGCCAGAGATTTCTGTGCATTAATTTTGTATCCTGCTACTTTACCAAATTCATTGATTAGTTCTAGTAGTTTTCTGGTAGCATCCTTAGTATTCTCTATGTATAGTATCATGTCATCTGCAAACAGTGACAGCTTTACTTCTTCTTTTCCTATTTGGATTCCTTTTATTTCTTTATTTTCTCTGATTGCTGTGGCTAGAAGTTCCAAAACTAGGTTGAATAAGAGTGGTGAGAGTGGGCAACCTTGTCTTGTTCCTGATCTTAGTGGAAATGGTTTCAGTTTTTCACCATTGAGAACAATGCTGGCTGTGGGTTTGTCATATATGGCCTTTATTGTGTTGAGGAAAGTTCCCTCTATGCCTACTTTCTGCAGGGTTTTTATCATAAATGGGTGTTGAATTTTGTCAAAAGCTTTCTCTGCATCTATTGAGATGATCATATGGTTTTTCTCCTTCAGTTTGTTGATATGGTGTATCATGTTGATTGATTTGCGTATATTGAAGAATCCTTGCATTCCTGGAATAAACCCCACTTGATCATGGTGTATGATCCTTTTAATGTGCTGTTGGATTCTGTTTGCTAGTATTTTGTTGAGGATTTTTGCATCGATGTTCATCAGTGATATTGGCCTGTAGTTTTCTTTCTTTGCGACGTCTTTGTCTGGTTTTGGTATCAGGGTGATGGTGGCCTCATAGAATGAGTTTGGGAGTGTTCCTCCCTCTGCTATCTTTTGGAAGAGTTTGAGAAGGATAGGTGTTAACTCTTCTCTAAATGTTTGATAGAATTCGCCTGTGAAGCCATCTGGTCCTGGGCTTTTGTTTGTTGGAAGATTTCGAATCACAGTTTCAATTTCAGTGCTTGTGATTGGTCTGTTCATATTTTCTATTTCTTCCTGGTTCAGTCTCGGCAGCTTGTGCATTTCTAAGAATTTGTCCATTTCTTCCAGGTTGTCCATTTTATTGGCATAGAGTTGCTTGTAGTAATCTCTAATAATCTTTTGTATTTCTGCAGAGTCAGTTGTTACATCTCCTTTTTCATTTCTAATTCTATTGATTTGAGTCTTCTCCCTTTTTTTCTTGATGAGTCTGGCTAATGGTTTATCAATTTTATTTATCTTCTCAAAGAACCAGCTTTTAGTTTTATTGATCTTTGCTATTGTTTCCTTCATTTCTTTTTCATTTATTTCTGATCTGATCTTTATGATTTCTTTCCTTCTGCTAAATTTGGGGGTTTTTTGTTCTTCCTTCTCTAATTGCTTTAGGTGCAAAGTTAAGTTGTTTATTCGAGGTGCTTCCTGTTTCTTAAGGTATGATTGTATTGCTATAAACTTCCCTCTTAGAACTGCTTTTGCTGTATCCCATAGGTTTTGGGTCGTCGTGTCTCCATTGTCATTTGTTTCTAAGTACCATTTTTTTTCTAACTGTATCTTGCCAAGTGATTCTCAGCTTAACCTAGCTATATCCAAGCCTATGTCCGCTACATTTTCAGACTTTGGTGATTGGGGTAGTTATTACCCATTTCCTTTCCCTCAATAAAAATAAAACCCTATTCTGTAAGAAAATTAACTTCTTTTCTATCCTTAGGCACATGTAAATAGTATATAGTTTGTAACCAGACTGTGTTCTCAAGCTGTCAGTCCCCAAGACCAGTCTGAGATTGGTTGATGGGGGCTCCACGTAAGGCTAGAGGAAAAGCTGACAGGTTTTCCCCTCCCATTCCCATAACCAGGTGATTCCTTATAATATGTTACCTATTAGCTATGTCTGGATTACTTATTTTAAAAATTATATCAGTATGTGTACCTTCATTAGTGTTCCTTCATTGTAAGCTGACTGTATACAGATAGAAACCTAGATAAAATATGAATAGAATAGATATTTATACAATTTAAAATCTGGAATATTTTCTCTAATGTTTTCTTTCTTCATTAACGAGGGTTTGGTTTAACTCATAAATTTTCTAAAGAACTTCCAGTCTTCTTATTTACAACAATACAGTATCATGAAATGGGCACACATTTACTAATCTCAGGTTTGGAAAGGACTCCAGAGTCTTGTAGCTCCCGAGCATGTGAACTATTAGAGACTGATCATTATTGTTTTCTCTCTGACTTAGTCATTTCCTTTTTGCTAATCACTCTTAGAATCATTAAGTGCTGTTCTGTCCACTTACTTGCATATTTTGCATTTGTCCTGGGGCACCCTGCTTTGATTCTGATTTTTCTTCTTCAAGTGCCTTCTTTTCTTCTTTAGGGGGACTACTAACAGTAGAATTTATCTGGGGACGACCTAGTAAATGAAAATCTGACTGATCTATACCAGCCATTGTGGCCAGCTGCCCAAGCCTGGACCAGAGGAGGAAAGGAGAAAAGACAAAGGTTATTATAATCACATAAGAGCAGTTTAGATTTCCCCAGACCTACAATCATGAAATACTTCTAAAATCTGAAAAGCCAACATCCTACTCCAGACTACAAGCCTCTCTCCCCCACAAATTCTCAGCCCTTTCCAGACTCATCCTCTAGGACACATCCCATCTTCTTACCTATTACCACTCCATTTTAAAAACGATGTCTCACTAGCAGCTTCAACATCTACCATGCACCTTGTCCACTACCTCTCACACCTCTATTCCCACACTTCTTTACCACCTTTCCTCCAGTTGCCAAGAATGTGTTTGTTCCTTCCTTCCCAACACCAACACCAATTCATTCACTGACAAAACACCACTCCATCAACTATCAATCTCCACTTCCCTCTTTCAGAAAAATTGCTCCCGGTTGAGAACCACTGATCTATATCTCCCCTGCAGATTAATAATAATTTTTATGTCTAAGACAAAAATAACTTAAATTCAAAATTATCAAACAAGCAAAATAAGTGAAAGATAGGAAAATTCTTATGCATTCCCGAATATTTTCAATGAAAACTGCCTTCAATTTAGTCTTTACAAAAAACTATTCCTACTAATTACTCTGTCTACAGGTTACTCTCTTATAATGGGCTCCCTACTCTACCAAAGCAGGCTTCCATCTTTGCATTTCTTAAAAAATTTAATTCCTCATTTAAAAAAGGCAACTATATTACCTATAATTACACTAAATATGGCCACGAAAGTGATGAAAATTGCTCCAGTTCCTCAGAAAACTACCATTTTAGTCGCAAAGAGAAGAACGCCATGAAGAGAAATGAACTAACCCAGCATCTTTAAGGGGATCCAAAAAAGCATGGAACTTCTGAAAAGAATTCTCAATGCTGCCCCAAACACCTTCATCATCCAGGATCATGCTTGTCAATGAGTGGGCATGAAGGGCTTCAGACAAAGAGAAATTAATATTTCTTAAGTGGGCATTTTCATGTTCCAGCTATAAAAGAAGACTGAAAATGTCTGACATGCTTTTTTCTCATTGTCATCAAAAGTAGTCTTGCCTAGTTTCAAGGAACAAAACGAAAACACTCAAAATGTAATTAATTTGTAATTTACCTAACTCTCCACCAGTAAAGACAGAGACCATATCACATAACAACCAAAACCCACAGGCACCCAACAAAGTTTCCTATATAACACTTAGGTGGTAAATAAATAAACCAAAGTTATTGTTTTATTAATGATCTTTCACAAAAGATCAGATATGTAACTGGTTCAATTCATAATGGAGCCTCATTCCACATTAGAAAATTACTGCTTTAAGTTTCCCTTAAATTAGAAAATGAAATATAGAATCTGATTTGAACAAGACATATTACAACTCTTCTGAATGTTAAGAATTAACTTTAGTGAGCAAAATATCTAATGCTTACATTTAAAAGTCCTAAATCATACCCAATCCAATTTATTAAATGTACGATCACCAATATTTTCTTTGGCTCCTTGAAAATATTCACCCCCGTGCACTCTTCCGCTTCCGCTCATCACCTATGCACTTAAAACCCCCTATAAGCTCAACTCTAGTATTTCTCAGAAAGGGCGTTAATGTTCATGATGCCCCTTTTGCCTTATATAAGCAGGTGCTCACCATTTATTGAATGAGTGTCTGCCAATCCAGTGGATGCACTTTCAAAAATTCCTCCCTACATTCTCCCTGTGGTAAATTATATTTAGATAGAACTTTTTAGATTATGCCCTGCTTTCATGCACATTACCTAATGTAATTCTCATAGTATATATTTTTATCTTTCATTGCATTCTTAGAAGTTTTCCAATATCTTAAATTTATTTAAATGATTCACTTTCCTAATTCATTGCCAGGAGAGTCTCATCATGTCTTTTATGTTACTGTATATACAATATATGCACAAAAAGTGCTTTCCTGAATCAAAGAATCATGAACAGGAAATAAGCTAATGTCATATAAAAGCACACACACACACACACACATATACACAAAACCAGATTTTCACATTTTTAAAAACACGCTTTCTGGAATATAGATCATATGATCACTAAATACCAGTAAATGCAAAAGTCCATATGATACAACCAATTTGCAACATATTACAGTTTTAAGGTCTACAAACTATGTGTATATGGCTTAAAATCAAATCAAAATAAAACCAAAACACTCTCAAAAGTATAAGAAATTGTTTATTTCATTGACTCATTTATCAGCTTTAAGTCTTATTACTCTTTCCTCCTTTAACTGCTTTAGGCACTCCTCCAGTTTTTCCTAAACAAACAGAGTAAATGTTATAACTAATTCATAGTATGATATCCAAAAGCCTTTCCAGCTATAGGACTCATCAGGGTTTAGGGGCAGAGCCAGAATTGAACTCAGATTTTAGTCTGCTACTGGTAATATCATACCATGCTAGTGAAATGAATTATCAAAATCTATCAAATTAGCATAGTAAAGATTTATTTAAATTCCACTCTTTCCAACATAAATTTGTGGCAGCCCACCATAAAAGGCATATGCGTACAACATAGTAAGTCAGAAATAAGAAGTTAAGACCAAGAAAGAAAAATTCTATTTTTATTTGTGGGTCTCTTTATAGCAGGAAGTCCTATTAATGAACATGCTTAACATATCTGAATTGCATAATTGCAGATTCAAAAGCATGCTTTTTAAAAAGTAATCACTTTTAAAGCAATTTACAGTCAAGCACTGTTCCTGGAGTTCCCTGGGTATTAAATAATCTAATCATCAAAACCCTAAGAGAGGGCTTCCCTGCTGGCACAGTGGTTAAGAATCCGCCTGCCATTGCAGGGGACACGGGTTCGAGCCCCAGTCTGGGAAGAACCCACATGCCGCGGAGTATCTAAGCCCGTGCGCCACGTCTACTGAGCCTACGCTCTAGAACCCACGTGCCACAACTACTGAAGCCTGCGCGCCTAGAGCCTGTGCTCCGCAATAAGAGAAGCCACTGCACCGCAACGAAGAGTAGCCCCCTGCTCGACGCAACTGGAGAAAGCCTGCGAGCAGCAACAAAGACCCAATGCAGCCAAAAATAAATAAATAAAATAAACTTATAAAACAAAAAACCCTACGAGGTAAGAACGATCACTAACTCCATGTTATTCTACAGATGAGGGAAACAGAGGCAGAGAAGTAGAATAAGCAGAGCAGCACAGCCAAGGTCACACCACTAAGTAGCAGAGCCACACCGTGGACTCAGGAAGCTGGGTGCCATTCCTGTTCACGGAGGTGGTAGTCTTCCCATTCACCAAGGTCAATAAAATAAAATGAACACTGATAAACTCTCTTAGGAGTGTTAGAAACTAAGACACTTCGGTCCTTGAAGTGGGGACACTGCTTGCAATAGGCAGAAATCTAACAGAGCCCCTAAGATTCCTACTTACTGAAGTACACAAACCTTCCACTTATCCAATCAAACTCTAAATCTAGATGCTGCAGTGAAGGGATTTTGCAGATGGAATCATGGTTCAAAATCACTTGATATTTTAAGATAGGGAGATTATTCTAGGTGGATGTGGCCTACACAGGCACCCTATGAAAAGGACCTGAACTCTTGCTGAATTGAAGTACAAAAGGGACAAGAGGGAGGCTCTGAAGAAGTCCAATGCTGTGGCAGGGAAGGCAAGCGAGAGGCCTCTAGGGGCTGAGACTGTCCCCCGACTGGCAGCCAGCAAGGAGATGGGGACCTCTGTCCTGCAACTGCAGAATCTGAATTATGCCAACAAGCCGAAGAAGTTTGGAGGCCCTTTCCCAGAGCCCCTGGATGCTAACACAGCCAGACTGACATCTTGATTTCAGCTCTGTGACCCACACAAACTATGGTGAACATCCAACGTTTGGGGCTCAATGTCTTACATTTAAATTTCACATGCTTTAACACTCTCAGGAGGGAACCCACATGTTCCCGTGTGTATCTGAGCAGGAAACCCAGTCACGCTGTGCCTGGACTTCTGACCTGCAGAACTGTGAGCTAGTCAAATAGGTATTGTCTTCAGTCAGTAAGAGTGTAGTAAAAGAATTAATATTCCACTCAACCTCCAGGTTCGTGAACAAAATAAATGATTGTCATTGTTTTAAGCCACTGTTTCCAGGTGGTTTCTTATGCAGCTATAAATAATCAGAATACCTATACTCATGAAAACAGTAAGGTAAATTTATACATTTTAACTGCTTTGAACAATCACTTAAGGAATGAGGAACTCTATTATATGCCATCATTGGGAGAGGAACTGGTATCACTTTCTGGAGAGTAGCTTTTGGTACCTGAAAACAATCCTACATCAGGAGTTTACCCTAAGGAAATCAAAGATGTGGGCAAAGATTTATCTACCAACATGATGTCATAAGATTGTTTATAACCAAACCCTAGAAGAAAGCTAAGAGCCTCAAAATTGGGATTGGTTTAAACAAAAATAGCTCATCGTTGAAGGAATGCGCTATGAAGCCACTAAGAAAAGAATGACAACAGGTCTCAACCAGAGTTAATGAATGGGCTTCAGGAGTTCTACATTCAAAATATATCTGTGTGTTTTTCCTGGGAGATAGTGCATAAGTTTAATCAAATTCTCTGATGTAGAAGAGTATTTAGTGACAAGACAAAATATTTTTCATACTTTTTTCAGACAAAAGAGCAGATTAGGTGTGTGTACATGCAGAGGTGGCTTTTATTTCCTTCAATGAGTTGTTCATTGTTTTCAAAACTTTGCTCAATGAACATATATTTTTATATTCAGATCATGTTTAAAAAACTGACAGTCTAAGAACTTCAAATTCTTTAATGTTTCATTACTAAAGCCAGCCAAGTTTTCAATGGGGGAAAAAGGGGAACAATTGCAAAATTCCTCTACTTTCAATATAATGGTTTAATAAATCTTCCAAAACTGATTTCAAAGAATTTCTAAACAAATAAGCAAACAAACAAAAAACCCTCACCACAGTCAGAGGAAAGTAGAGTAAAACTTCCTGACTAGTTCTAAATAGCATATCAAAGTGCAAATACATGGAATAGTTTCTCCCTCTAATGGAGGGAATTAGAACAGTGTTAAATTTTTGTGAAAAAGTGTACCCTCGTACTACAAAGTATTATGAATTCATGTCCCTTACATGGAAATATGGAACCAAAAAAGTTAGAAAGTAAAACTGCTTGATATTCTATTACGTAAGTAAGACTAGTGATAAGTCTTGGGAATATTTTTCCTTCCTGTCATCTGGTCTCCTTCCTCCCTTCTGTACACTGGCTAGGGTGATTTTTCTGGGACAAAGCTCCCATCATATTGGATATCAAATTTTATGTTCACCTTTTCTCTATTTAACGTTGAAATCAATCATTTCTCATATAATCAGGGGATTCATAACCTTGATTTTTTTGTGTGGGCTACAAAATATTCCACTGAGTGGGTTTACTGGTTAAGCATTTTACACATTTAAATTCTTTCCAACTTTTTATTAAAAATTTTTTATTAACCATTTATTTTATTAACCATTTTTATGCATGAAGGCTTTTTTCCATATTGAGAAGAACATTCTTGCAATAAATCCATAAAAATGAGTTTGAGGTCAAAGCAAATGAACAGTTTTAAGGCTCTGAGATACCTATCTCCAAACTTCTTTCCAAAAGATTTCTGAGATTTTATACTGCCATCAGCGATGTATCACTTGGTATATAAGCTCTACTATAACTGTTGGCTTACTTCTTCACTTAGAGTGCAAGTTATTTGAAGATAGAGGGTGTATTTTATTAAGTGTTTATTCACAGCACCTGTGCCTAGCACAACGTAGATGGTCAATAAATAATTGCTTAATAAGGAAAATCCCTGCCAATACAAGATGTACGTGTGTGAAAGACAGACTCTGTGTTTTTCTCTAACTGGATAGATGAAAACTTGTCATCTTCTTTAATATGCAATTTTTTTGCTTATAATTAGTAATTAAATTTCTCTTTTAGATTATATTGTAAAAATTCAGATTCTCTGAGGCAAATGGGCCTGGCACTACCCATTAGCTATATAACCTTGGACAAGCTCTATAACTCTAGGCCTCAACTTCCTCATCTATAAAATGGAGATAAGCTCCCATATCACAGAGCTCTTGTGAGGATTACATGAGTTAAAACACATATAAAATTAGAAGAGTGCTTGGTACACAGCATATGTTCCATTAATGCTGAATGAATGAACATGTGGACGCAAGCAGTAGTGAAGCACTTAAAATGAAATAGTCTCATCCCACTCCCACATCCAGCACTCAAGAAGCGACTGATTCTTTACTCAGGTTTTTAATTGTAAAATAAGATATGCGTGCTGAGAAGTGCACAGAACAAAACTGTCAATGTGACAAATAAAGAGAATACTTACATAACCACTACTCGAATCTGAAAGTATTGATACTTGTCAGTATCTCAAAAACCCCCCATATCCTTTTCTCATCACAATCTCCTGCCCTCTTCCAGGTTAAACACCATCCTCATTTCTCCACAATCATTTCCTGTAACCTGCATGCATCCCTAACAAAAGAGTTTAGTTTTGTCAACATCTAACTTTATGTAGAGGATCATAGTATACAAAGTCTTTTCTATCTTATTTCTTTCACTCAACATTGGTTTAAAAAATTCATCCACATTGCAGCCTGTAGCTCTAGTTCATTCAATGTTATTGCTTGACAGTTTTCCCACTGTACAAATACACATAATTTATTTAATTTTTGACTCTTAATGGACATTTGGTTTGTTTTCATTTTGTGCTAATGCAAATCATGGACAGGAATCCTGCTGTACTGGTTATTCTGGTGCATTTACACAGGGCGGGGTTGAGGGCTGCTGGGTCACAGGCTATTTATATACCTTCAGTTGATGGAGCATGCTAAATGCTTTCCAAAGTAGTTGTGTCGATTTACACTCCAGTATAAGCAGGGTAGAAGATTCCCATAGTACTCCAGGTCTACAATACCTGATACTACCACACTTTATTTATGTATTTGTCAAACTGATTGGCATGTAGTTTCATTGGTTTTGACTCACTTTTATTACTTAATGAAGTCGTATACTTTTCTGTGTTTACTGGCTGTTTGGATTTCCTTTTGTATGAGATTTACATCAACTATTGTCTTTTTTTATTATTTTTAAAATTATTATTTATTTATTTTTGGCTGTGTTGGGTCTTCGCTGCTGCGTGCAGGCTTTCTCTAGTTGCGGGGAGTGGGGGCTACTCTTCACTGCAGTGGCTTCTCTTGTCGTGGAGCACAGGATCTAGGCACACGGGCTTCAGTAGCTGTGGCACGTGGGCTCAGTAGTTGTGGCTCAGAGGCTCTAGAGCGCAGGCTCCGTAGTTGTGGCGCACGGGCTTCGTTGCTCTGCGGCATGTGGGATCTTCCCAGACCACGGATCGAACCTGTGTCCCCTGCCTTGGCAGGCAGATTCTTAACCACTGCGCCACCAGGGAGGTCCAACTATTGTTATTTTGAATTCTTCTCCATTTCCAAGTAATACTCTTACATGACTATTTTCTGACTAAATTGGAGGCATTATCTGTTCACTTCGTAATTTACTAAGTAAGGGGTTAGTTCCTTTACACTCTTTCCTATGTCCACACTGCTCAGTCACGTGACGTCATCATTAGTTATTCCACTGCTCATGATCTCTGTGACTTGTAGTGATGGACTTAAACATCTACATTGTTGATCAACTATGAATTCTCTCAACGTCACGCTCTGTAAAATGAGGACATTCATACCGTCTTCCCTTTGTTCTGCCTCCTGTCTACCTTCCAAACCTAGCTTTTACATTGTCAAAGTTGAAATTTATATTCTGTTCTATGTGCAGTTAAGTCTTCTGTTATTTGAGAGTCAGTAGGGAGCAAGGTTTAAGAGAACAGGCGGAGAGCCTAAACTCAAAGCCTCAATCCAACCCTAAATTAGGTATAGCCCGGGCAAGTTCCTTCCCTGTCTTAGCTTCCTGTTCTCAAAAGTGGGAATGATATTAGCACCAACCTCATAAGGCTATTCAGAGGATTAAATCAGTTAATATATGCAAAAACACTTAGAGCCTAAGATATACTAAGTACATACTAGTACACAATACATTTCAGTACATACCAAGTTAATACTAATACATACTAAGTAGAGTTTAGGTTAGTTATTTGTTATTACATGCAAGTTGACAATAAAAGTTGCAAACCAAGACAGTATTGCCATTATTACAATTAAATTAACATTGCCCGCTGCAGATGTACTGCCTCTGTGTATAGACTACACCTCGTTCCATACTGTGTCAGTGTCACTGCCCTTGTGCAGGGTGACCACATACCCCAAGCCGCCTTGGGCTGTTCCAGTTATACCTGTTGTCCTGATGTTACAGCATTACAGCACCTCCTAACACTACTGAAGTGTAAGGAGTTTGGACAAGTTCTGGTTTGGACAACAAATTAGATAGGTGGTCATTACCCCTGTGTGTCACTGAAAAGGGGGGATAGCTATAGTGTCAAGTTTAAGTGGATTCTTCTCTTCCTCACCAATAGTAAGTTAAAAATCAACCATAGCTTAGTTTGCTTCATGTTTATGTCAGTATAGCCTTTTCTCCTCTGGAGTTCAAGTTCCTTCTCCTCTTCCTCTCCCTCCTCCCTTCCAACAGTGCCTAATATATAGTAAGTACAATATGCCTCAAGGTGTTTCTCAGCTCTCAATCACACAATCAATAGAAGCCTCTCCAATCTAGACTAGCTGCTCTCTGCACTGAATCCCCTATTACCTTCCTTCTTGGTTCATTGCCTCATTTTGCTGGGTTATTTCTATAAATAGCTTAAGGTGTAGCACAGGAGGTAAAATTTTCAAATTTCTTTTTGTACAAAATATCTTCTTCAGCCTCCACTTATGACTGATAGTTTGGCTGGATACAAACCCCTAGGGTGAAAATTATGTGCCTGAAAAACTTTGGAGGTATCTTTCTAATGCCTTCCAGAATCCATGGTGCTGATGACAAATATGATAAAATCAGATTTTAACTTTTTTTTTAGGTGACCAGTATTTTTCTCTCTGGAATGGATGTATCCTCTCAGTATTTTATGCTATGTTAATTTATTTTTTCAGTATTTTAAAGTTTCACCATGAAGGGTGCCTAGGTATGAGTCTATTCTTGTTTATCTTGCTCAAAACTTGAATATGTTCAATCTGAGGCCTGATGTCTGCTTTCAGCTGTGGGGAATTTTCTTGCCCTTTGACAGCTTCCCTCCATTTTTTGTCTGGGTCTGGAGTCTCTAATTGTAACATGTTGGATCTCCCAGATGCAGCCTCTCTAACATATTGTTATCACATTTTCCAGTGTCTTTCCTTTTTATATACTGAGAAGCTTTTTAAACTCCTACTGAATTTATTTCAGCAACCATATTTTCATTTCCAAGAGACCTCTCTTGCTTTCTGACCATTCTTTTTAATTAACATCCTAGGCTTATTTTATAGTTGCTAGCTCTTTGAAAATCTCTCTCAGAATACTAATTAGGGTTTTTTCTTAAATTATTTTCTTCCCTAAATTGTCCCTGGTCCTACCAGGATATGTTTTCACTCTTTTATCCCCCTCTCTCATGTTGTAAGCTTTACTCAACTATCAGGCAAATGACAGTTATTTTCTATTTAAGAATGAGCGCAGAAAGCTCCCTGAAGTCAACGATTGATTGGCTTCTTATGCAGGAAGAAGCGGGGAGTAACTGTACTAGGATCCCCCTAACCACAATTTTCTAGGGTGTATAAACTCACACTAGCTGCCCTAGTTCTTGCCAGTTTCACTGTTTTCAAAATGAAATCATCTCATTTCAGGAGCGTGAGGACGGGGCTGGGAGTCCACTCCTCCAAACACAACCCTTCAATGAGCTCCCCTATTTCAGTCACACTTTTAACTAACTCCACCCTCTCTCCTACATGCGCATCTGAGCGTGGGGCTACTTCTGCAGGTGGGGTCAGAATCCTCCTCAGTTGCAGGTGGTCCCTGTGCATATTCTAGGTGATGCTTTTCCTCTGTTCTACTGCTTCAGTTTCACACTCTTCCACTGGTCTTCTGTCTTTCAAAACTATGTTGAAATCTCTTGACTGTTGTGGGCTTACATACTTAAACACTTTGATACCATCATTGTAGTGTCTTGTCAAAACGGAGAAGAGCTGAAAGGGCTCTCGTGCATTCTGAATCTGCTATTCTGTGGTCACGGTGTGTAAACTTCTTGGTCTTCCTCAGTGTCTATCATTGCTTTTAGAAATACAATCTCCTGGTCCACTCGTGAAGGAGATGAATACAACACATCTAAAATGACAAGGAATGCGGGTTAGATGCTCTAGGTTCTTGTAATCTGCCATTTACTAATAAACCACTTATGTGCTACAAATTGTAGATGCTCATTTATAAAATGAAAGGGGGTAACTCTACATGAACTATAGATTTTTCCTACTCTAACATTTCATAATTGTCTATATTTTTTCTTAAAATTTCTCTATATTATCATTAATTTTATTTTAAAAATAAAAATCTAACTTTCTCTTTTGAAAATCAAAAGAGTTAATTCCCATAGTCCTACAATAATGGGATAAATAGTTCTGAAACCGGTCAAGTTTCATGTTTCATACTGAAAGAAAATCATACTAAATAATTTTTTAACATCTTTATTGGAGTATAATTGCTTTACAATGGTGTGTTAGTTTCTGCTTTACAAATAATTTTTAAAAATTAAACATGGGGGCTTCCCTGGTGGCGCAGTGGTTGAGAGTCTGCCTGCCGATGCAGGGGACACGGGTTCGTGCCCCGGTCCGGGAAGATCCCACATGCCGCGGAGCGGCTGGGCCCGTGAGCCATGGCCGCTGGGCCTGCGCGTCCGGAGCCTGTGTTCCGCAACAGGAGGGGCCACAACAGTGAGAGGCCCGCGCACCGAAAAAAAAAAAAAAATTAAACATCGACTTTGTAGCACAAAGACAAGGTCCCCCCCAAATGGTGTTCCTTTATTTACTAGAAATGTTCAGCTCTGCATTAAAGTTGAAATAAATATATTATTTTTGAGGTGCAAAAATTTCTCATGAAAATCAATTTTTCTTTCCTGTCCATACAAACAAAAGTATGGAATGACATTAGAGGTCAGGTTTATTTGGTAATATAATGTAGCTTCTTGATATTTTTTATTTTAGGAAAGGAGAATATCAATATCAAAACTTTTTTCAACTTTACTTTTATTTAAAATGAGGCCATATTTTTCTCTTATAAAAAGAGAATTCAACTAGAACTGTCAATTTTCTCATCTGTAAAACAAGAGCACTGAATCAGCTGACTATATTCATTCAGAACTCAATTTCTTTATCTTATGATCACTAAGGCTCTCCCTAAATCTAATATATTAAGGTTCTAAGGAGAGGAAAATATATTACTAATGACATGTTTTCATTTTTATTTCTTAGAGTTCAAATGTCCACCATTCACCTTTAAGGAACCATTCAAGGGGATACAATGCAGATGGGAGAGGAAAACAGAACCCTCACACAAGCTGTGCAGTGCTGCAATCAGGTTTCCGCTTGAAAAATAATCTTCTCTATAGCTTTAAAGTGATAACTTTGTACTTGCAAAGCTTCTTGTTTCAAACTGATTTTCTCTGGTTATTCCTGAACACATTCTGAGGAATCATCGACCTCTTCGATTTCTGAGGAGGAAGGACTCTCTACTGTCAGAGTCACAGGAAATTTTGATGGCCCTGAGTGTCACAAGAAGAAGATAGGAAACCACAGAGCTGTTAAACTAAAGTGCAAAGAAAGAAGACAAGATTGTATAAAAGACAACACAAGCCAGATACCAAATATCCAAATATTAGAGGACATTTAACAAAAGTGATCTGAGGTATCATTATTTATAAATGTCTCTCACTGCTCCTTAGTCTAAAACAGGCAATGACTAAGTAAAAGTACAGTAACTTATTTTTGCTATGCTACTGTACAGACCTCTGTTGTACACGGTTAGGATTAGTAATGGGAATTGCCCATGTTATTTTATTCAGTTTCTTTCATGGAAGCCAAGTGAAGATCCAAGGTAACCATATTTTTCTCAGATCAAGTTTATACTGCAAATGAAAAATTTATTTTTCACTATCAGACAAAAACAGTCTGGAAGAAAATGTAGTTTTTCGGAGGAAAATGCATCAGTAAAGGGACTGATAAAGAATCAGAAAAATAATCAGAAAGTCAACATATCTAAGCTGTGTATAATAGATGTTAGAATTTTAAAAAGTAAATCACATATACATACATAACTAAAACTGACCCATCAAAAATTTCATCTTCTCATCACCCTTAAGCCAAAACTAGGGTAACAGTAATACAATTCTCCTGTCAAGCTTCACTGCCACTGCAATGTTGTTCAATTGGACATTTCCAAACATTTAAAACCTGACCAGGCCACAATCCCATAAAAGTCTACAGATCATAAAGAAGTGTGCTGGGGTTATGGAACGACACAGAAGACAAATCACTAGGACGTCATTTTGACAACAAGCAGCAAACCTGCAGCATAGGAAAATCCCAACAGGAGAACGAGGCACACACCCCTCTCTCTGGGCATGCAAGGGCAGGACTGACACCCAAGATGTGCTTCTCTCAACCTCAGCAGAGGTGCCTTTCTCAGAGCAACTATGCAGTCTCCCAGAACCACTGGGAAGGAGAATCTGATACTGACAGTATTAGCTTGCCATGAGGCCATAAGTGAGGGAATGTGTGTGGCCTTGGTGAGAGAGTGAGGTTTGGGAGATGTTGCTTTTTTTTCAGTACGCGGGCCTCTCACTGTTGTGGCCTCTCCCGTTGCGGAGCACAGGCTCCGGACGCGCAGGCTCAGCGGCCATGGCTCACGGGCCCAGCCGCTCCGCGGCATGTGGGATTTTCCCGGACCGCGGCATGAACCCATGTCCCCTGCATCGGCAGGCGGACTCTCAACCACTGTGCCACCAGGGAAGCCCAAGATGTTGCTTTATGTTGGCTTTCAGATCAGGAATTTGTACATACAGCCCACAAACAACGTTTCTTGAAAATATATGAACATTCTTGAGTATGACAGCTCCATGTGAGGGGTCAGAAATGGCGGACAAGTTCGTGTCACTGGGTAACAGCTGATTTGCGGACTGGAGAACAGGCTTCCTTGTTTACAGACATAACCACAAGGCTGCCAGTCGTGTGCCAAATCCACACAACTACACAGTTGCATTGGGAGAGCGACCAAACATGTTTTACATGGATTTATTTCAGAGAGGGAAGTGCTTCTTGTAAGGCTCTGTCAGTTTAAAAAGCAAGAAGAATGACCATCCACCTTTCCCAATTCAAGCCCTATATATCATAAATATGATAGCTACACACCAGCAACTGATTACATACATCACGAGCTTGGATGAATGCAAAGCCCCTAAAAAGATATCAACAAAAGAAGTTAGATCTTGATGTAAATACATCACCAGTTAAACCTAGTTCATACAACTATTTAGTATTATGTACAGTATCCATACAGAATTGTGTATAAAAATAAATAAGCTCAAAAGAAGGACCTGGAAGGCTCTGCTGTGGAGAAAACTGAACAGAATTTAGTCGACTGGCTTGGTAATAACTCTCTGAACTGCTGAGAGGACCCTTCAGTTCCTATGTTCAGGATGGCTGAGATTTCAGTCTCACTTCTTTAAATGGTGATATTAATCGTTCTCTAATTTACCACTCTGTGCGACAAGGATGGACCTGAGATTAAGTGTCTCAGGAAGAAGACAGGAAAGCACAGAGTTGTTAAACTCAAGTGTAAAGACTGGGGATTCAACACTATAGTTTATGCAACAGCAATTCACATCACCATTTGGTCCTATTCTTTCAACAAAACAAAAGCTGCACTCACATGAATTAAAAGACAAAAAATAACTGCCATCTGTATCAATATGTTAATGTGCTTCAATCACATATGTTTTCATGAAAGTTTACAAATAAAATCACCTTTAAGACCTTGACCATGTGATCTGCTCCCTGCCATGTCAGATTACACCCCGTGAAGTTTACTGTCTTAAGAGTGATAGAGTTCTTTATACCTTGACAAATAACTAAAAGGAAAAAAAAAACCACACATACAATAAGATGAGCCTATACATTTGTCAATCTTGACTTATTTGCTTTTCTTGAGTCAATTGGAGGTTTATAGCCACATTCTTAAAATCATTAACTACAATCTTCCCAAACAGGTAATTGATGAACTGATGCATTTTAAAACTTGTCAGTAACAAAGTGTTATTCCAGTTTACAGCAACAGTTTAATTCTATTTAGGTACTAAAACTGAATACACTGAATACTGCAAACTTTATTCCCAATCACTCAGTAAAGTACTACACACTTTAGAGACAAAGGAAAAAAAAGAAAAACCTAAAAAGCATAAGACTCTTCTGATTTTCATTTCCAATGATACATGCCAATCTTGATGATCAATCAGCGATATACATGTCAACTATAAACCCAGTATTTTATTAGGTGCTATGCAGCATACTAGAGCCATAGAAGAGAGAGGACCTCAAACCCTTTGTTCCCTCAAATCGAAAGGCAGGCTTCCTGACCCCTCCAGACCACTACTGGACACACGGAACACACACTAATGTTTCAGGACCCCAACCAACAGTCACCTGCTTTGTGATTACTTCCATGACACACCCTCACCAACAGCACTGAATCTGCTGCTCCTACGGGGCATTACATATATTTCCTATTTTAACACATACCACAGTGCATTATAATTATGATTGCAGTAGATGTTCTAACGATTTAAAGAGAATGATGACTTTTTTTGCTCTTTACAACTTGCTATTTCCCTTCCCATAATATTTCTTGAAGAGAAACCATAAAAATATAGACAAACACAAAAAAACTAGAAAATATACAAAATGTGTGGTTTGTGGCTTAACACAAACTTAAGTAAGACTAATTCTGACAGTATCCAACATGACAAACTTCCATGGTACAAATGAGAATGGACCAAGGTTTGAGCAGGAACAGGAGACAATCCAAGCATGAATGACACCAAGAAAAGGTAGACAGGAAAAGGTAGACAGACATGGTGTGCAGGAAATCACGAGATCAGTCTGATGGCAAGAGACTTAAGACTGAAACTCACTTTCTAAACCTCCGTCTCCAACTGGACAATTCACAAGACACAGGTGCACCAAAGAAGCCAATTATTCAATCCCTTTAATGGGGAGGAACAGTTTAAACTTTTATGGGTTTAGTTTGCCCCGAAAGCAACTATCAAATGTTGGCAGGACACAATGAAGGCTTACCTTTGTTAACATAGTTAAGTCTCTCTCTCTCACAACTAGCCCACTTAGCTCCAGGTTCCTTAGCGCACCGACGCACTTACACAGCGTTTAAGAGCTTTACACAACTAGAAGGTCACATCTTTATTTCTTATCACAGGAACACGACTTCTGTAAAGTTTATTTCTGTCACAACCTAAAGCAAAATTATTGTAAAATGAGTGATTTAAACCATACATCTTATCATCATTAAAAAGCATCTAAATTTAAAAAAGCATCTGCTCTGTGCTAAGGATTAGAAACGACTCCTGCCCTTAAAGCCTTCATTAAGGAGGAAGATGTATAAACTCAAAATTGCAATCACATGAGATAAATAAATGTAACCTTTATGCACAGAGGTTCCTATGGAGGCAAAAAGTTATATCTAAGTGGAGGCTTCATGTTAACCCTGAAGTACAATCGAGAAAGATGAGGCTATGCAGAGTTGGAGGAGGAGGTGCGTTAACTGCAGAGGGAACATCTGTGCAAAGACACTCCAGCCTGACTCCTGCTGGGCACTGTAAGTACTGCCGGTGGGGATGACTACAGGACAGGGGTCCAAGTGTGAGAAGAGACAGAAATGAAAATAGAGATGTTGGCCGAAGCAAGCCTGGGAGAGAGCATGGCTTGTATCCCACAGGTGATGAGGCCCAGGGCTACCACTGGCTGAGTAAGGTGCCTCCGCTGATTAGAAAAAGGCACCCCACTGCTGAAGGACCGATTAGATAAAGGGAGTGGTCACAAAAAGCTCCCCTTCCTCAGGGCCAATCAGGGCCAAAGAGCCCCATGAGGCTCTTTGGTGCAGTGCAGACTACACGCCTCTGTGCAGAGCACACTCTGGGCGGCTAGTATGCACTAACTCTGTGTGGGCAAGCCATTAGCAGCATTATTTTAGGCTTATATTTTTATCTTAGGATTTTACTTAACTCGAGTAGGCAGATGAACTTAGAGGAACTGAGCCCAGGGGCCGCAAAACCACCCAGGAGTTTCTGCCATAGTCCGGGTAAAATGTAATATGGATGAAGAAACAAATTTAGGAGGAGGCCAAATTTTACAAGATAGACCCACTGGATGCAAGACATAAAGAAAGTTCAGTGAAGGAACTCTGAAGAGAATGGGCTCTACAATAAATATTTCTTACATTCAATGTAAAATATTAGGCAAAATTAAGTAAAGTGTCCTTTAAGGTCCCTTCCAGCTCAAATTTCTTTTGATTCCTAACTTATTACCCTGGTTAGGTAAAGTCCCTTCAGAGGTACAGAACAGTTCTTACACCTGAATGGGATGCAAAGAGTAATCTGACTTCTCTTCACCAGGGGATGAGCTGAACTGTCCTTGCAGAAGAGATAACAGATGGTGTGAACCCCAGATCCTAGAAAATGGCCAGGCACACGATAAGTATTCAGATTTTTGAAAACAAATGAACAATCATTTCCTCTCCTAGATCTTTACACCCTTTCTCTGCTGGCTACTTTCTCTCAGCTTATAAACATCCTCAAATATACTCACTTAAAAAACTCTCAGACCTATGTTTCTTTGGATCTTCTTGTGGATAACCTAAGTCTCTACCATGTCTTCAAACACCTGTCCTCCCAAAAAGCCCAGATCTGTACCTTGGGCCCAGACCTGTCTACCAGGCCCCTCTAAAGCACTGAAGATGAAGTAAGATCCTCTCGCCACCCCCAATCCCTTTCTACTGTGCTCTGTATCTCTCAAAAAGATGCAGCAGTAAACCGTCACCCACGCTTGCTGCCCTCCCTTTTCTAACTGGTCACCAGGCCTCACCCATTCTCTCTCAGATCTGCAAAATCCAGTCGCACCTGTTAGAACTTAAGTGGGACCCTTAGATTACAATTCACCCTGCACCCAATCAACTGCCTTCCACATGGACATCCAAGTGAGCCTCTAAGTCAGAAGTCCATTTCACTGTTCTTTGGTGTTTCCCACAGCCATCAGGATAAACATCCAAACTTCTGACAGGACAAACAAGGCCCCTTTCTGTTGGGTCCCACTAGGTTTCCAGTATCATCTCTCATTTCTTTCCCAAACCCTGAGTTCCAGTCCTGTACATTAGTTTTCCCATATTTGCTTATATTTCTCAAAATTTAACACACACTGCTCTCTCCTGCCACCCCAGGAGCTTCTACATATCCTTAGAAAGGATGGCACCTCCTCCAAGAAAGCTACCCTGAAGTTTCCCTTCCAAGATTCTGTGCTCTGCAAAGGGGAAAGATGGGGAGGGAAGGGATACATTAGGAGTTTGGCATTAACATATACACACGACTATATATAAAATAGATAATCAACAAGGACCTACTGCATAGCACAGGGAACTCTACTCCATATCCTGTAACAAACTATAAGGGAAAAGAATCTGAAAAGAAATGGATACATGTATAACTGAATCACTTTGCTGTACACCTGAAACTCACACAATATTGTAAATCAAGTATACTCCAATATAAAATAAAACTTAAATTAAAGAAAAAAGAGACTCTGTGCTCTGTAGCACCAGAGCTTACTTCTTCCAGAGCACTGACTACTGTGCTTGTGTTTACCTGCCACCCAGTAGAAGGGAAGATTACCCAGGGCAGAAGCATCGTCTCCAGCAGCCTTGGTTCTGACAACTCATTCAAGTGCCAGGATACTTTACACACATAACCTGCTTAATTAACTCTAAGAACCCACAGAAAGAGTGGTTATGAATGTCATTTTACAAGTGTGGGGATTGTAGTGCAAAAGAAACCTGCCCAGGCCACAGACAGCATAAGCCCTGGAATTCAAACCCTAAGCTGCCTTCACACCGGTGCTCTTTGCACTACATGATACGACTATTGAAAAAAGACTTTTTTTTCCTAAGCCCTGTTTTAATGGAAAGGAAATGGAGCTGGTATATATCCATTTCCTAATCGCTTTGGTGTGTACCAGGCAAAGTCATTCAACAGACTAGGTAACATCTGTGCAACAATGAACGATGCTCCAAACTGTGCTAAGTGTTCTACATTGTAGAGCCTACAAGCATGAACACAGTGCATCTTTGTAACCGCCATAGAGACTGGGTCCTGTTAAGCCCATGCTACAGATGGGAACACTGAGACCTTAAGTCTCAATGTTAAGAAGCCTTAAGAAGCCTTAAGGCACTCGGGCAGGGTCACCGAGCTGACAGGAGTCCTAGGCCGCACGCCCCGTCTAGTGCACGCACACCCGGGCACTGGGCACCGGTTCGAGTGCCCACCCTCCACCTTGCACCATCTAAAACCCCGCTTCGCGGAGCCCACACGAGAGCCCCTGGAAGTGGGAACTACAAACCTGTCTAGCCAAGCCGTGGCTGGAAGCTCTGGATACAGATCAGGGGCAGAGGCTGCTCAGGAGCGGCGCCCAGTCCATCCCGCGGAGGCGGTCGGCGTTAACTCCAGCAGGCCTTCCTGCAGGGAAGCGCGCACGGCGGGCAGAGGCAGCGAGTCCTGCAGCGCGCACAGGTCCTCACAGCGCGAGGAGAGGTCGCGCTGTCCCGGCGCAGCTTCACCGAGTGATCATGGACCGAGAGCGGCCTCGGGGACGCTGGATGCGGACACGATGCCCACACCCGCCTGGGGGCCCCGGCTCGCCTCTCGGCCCCTAGTGCGCCCACCGTCCGGCGGCTGCAGCCGGCAGCGTGCGCAGGACCCGCGTCGCAGCCAGAAGACATAGGGCCACGGGCCCCAGCTAGGCCGGACCCTCTATGCCGCGCTCCCGCGCCCCCTTGGCCTGGTGTTGGTGCCGACATCAACGACCTCCGCGCTGCGTGCCTGGGGTTTAAGCCAGGGTGCTCGCGGACGTCTGCCCGCTTGCAGTGCGTCCACATGCAGCCCCGCCTCCCACGGTGACTAGGCCTGAGGAGCAGGTGCGGGATCTTCGAGACTAGGGCAGCGCGAACGGAAGGAAGTGTGGAGAAGTTGGGGTTTCCAAAAAGCGTTAGCTGACTCATCCACACAAAAGTGAGACCTGGTTGTATCAACGCATTTTAAAAGTAAACTCCCGGTAAGTGTCTGTGCTCGCCCCGCCCAGGAGAGAGCGTGTACTCCGGGAGGGACACATGAAAGGCTGAGTGAACGTCTGCCTGTGGTCCGTGTCCGTGGGCAAGGGTGCGTGAATTTCTGCGGCGAGCTCTTAATTTCTGTAGTTTCTGCTGACTTGACATGGTGGTTGGCAAATGGTGATGTGTTCCATGCATTCAGGACATGATCGTGGTTACTAATAATCACTTTGTTTTGTACTGACACCTCCACACGGAATTTACTACTGAATATCCACGTTACAGAAGAGAAACTGAGGCGTAGGAAGTGAAGTGACTGAGGAAGAGGAAGGACTCAGACAATTGGTGTTAGTAAATTAACCCTGCAAGGAGGCCGTTAGCCTGCGGTGGCTCTAGTGATGCAGCCGCCTAGGTAAACCAACCAAAATCTAAGCCTGTCAAAGCCTCAGGGTGACGAACACCGCTGAGGACAACCAGTCACACACCACCAACTAGGCTTTAAAGCTATAGCAAGTCAGTCATTTCCTTGCTTTGTTTCTGCCCTTTTAAAATAAAAATCTCTGCAGCTCCTGTGGCTGCAGTGCTCCTCACCACTTCTGCTTTGGTGGTGCCTGAATTGAATCTATTTTTGAGCACGTAAAGTGTTAAAATTTAAAATATGCTTCAGTTTGTCTTTTAACATTGGCCGTAGAAGTTGTATCTGTGTCCAGTTTCTAGAACAGTGGTCGTCCTCTGGTCAGGCCTTAGGCGTTACGTGCATAACGTTCCTCTTCTCCCACCACATTCTGGATACCTCCACCCACTACCAGCTCTCGCGCATCAGATCCCCTAGATGTGGTCTGCAATGGCTTTTACATGCAGTGTGCTCACGTTATAACATCGCAGACACTCCTCCGTCCTCCAGCCAGCGTGTGAAGTGAACCATTACCATTCCTGTTGAAGAGCCTGCTGTAACCACTTTCCCAAACACAGCCACTCCCCAGCTGACCCTGGGTAACCACTCTTCTGAACTTGGTCTCCATCACTGCCATGGATGTCTTTCTATTTAGGCTACATTTTTAAGTATTCTTAAACCACATATAGTATTCTACTACGTTTTCTCTTGTTACTTGCTTTTTTTAGTGTTATGTTTGCTAGGTTCATCCATGCTGGCACGTAAAGATCTGTCTAGTTCATGTACTTTCCTCACTATGTAGGATTCCCATGTAGGGAAATACAATAATTTATATGTGCATTTTCCTGTTGATGGACATTTAAATTGTTTCCAATGTTCAATATGATTTCTTTTTAAAAAATATGTTATATACTTTTAAAAGGTTATTTTACATTTACAGTTATTACAAAATATTGGCTATAGTTCCTGTGTTGTACAATACATCCTTGAGCCTATCGTACACCCAGTAGTTTACATCTCTCACTTCCCCACCCTTGTATTGCCCCCTCCTCCCCCTCCACACTGGCAACCACTAGTTTGTTCTCTGTATCTGTGACTCTCCTTCTTTTTTTGTTATATTTGGGAGATTGTTGTATTTTTTAGATTCCATATATAGGTGATATCCTACAGTGTTTGTTTTTGTTTGACTTATTTCACTTATCACAATGCCCTCCAACTCCATCTATGTCACTGCAAATGGCAAAATTTCCTTCTTTGTTAAGGCTGAGTAGTATGCCATTGGTTATATGTACCACATCTTCTTTATCCATTCATCTCTTGATGACACTTAGGTTGCTTCCATATCTTGATAACTGTAAATGCTGATGCTCCGAACATTGGGGTGCATATATCTTTTCAAATACATGTTTTTGAAAACACGTGTTTTTGTTCTTTTTTGGATTTATACCCAGGAGTGGAGTTGCGAGGTCATCTGCTAGTTCTATTTTTAGTTTTTTAGGAACCCTCCATACTGTTTTCCACAGTGGCTGCACCAGTTTACCTTCCTACCAACAGTGTACCAGGGTTCCCTTTTCTCTAAAAACTGTAAATTTTCTTCCTAGGGGTAATTGAGATGATAGTTGAATAATAACATAAGATCACGTGAAATCTAAAGAAATTTTAGAAAACCTGGATAAAGTAAGAAAACATCTGTTTGCTGGCATCTGAATGTTAGAGAGACACCAAGACACGTGGGCCAAGTTCTGGAGAGAAGGGAAACACAGACGCAAATTTAACATTTGGTGCAGCTTTTCTCCTTGGGGCATTTGCTGATTCAAATCTTACAGCCTAGGAGCTGAAAAGCCAAGGGGTTCAAAAGACTCTAACGACAGAAGCCAAACGTCAAGAGCCGTTTTACATTGATAAAAAGCATTTTAACGATGTAGAAGCAGAAAATGAAAAGAAAGAACTTTGCATTACATTTAATAAAAGCTTAGGGAGATCTTTGTGGTATATTAGTGAACTTATTTGTGGTAATTTAGCCATGTACATTGTGTTGGAGAGGCACCAAGAGTTCAAGAATTCTCACAATTTGAGTACACAATTGCCTTACATGTAGGCATGGTGGCAGCCATTTACATAGCAATGATTTGGAGGATGTTGTGTTAGTCAGCTCTTGCTGTGATAATGCTTTGGAACAAATTGCACCAAACTCAGTTACATAAACAAGAATTTATTTTTCTTGGACCTATGGGCTAGCTGCAGTGGCGCTCTTTTAGACCTCTAGATGGCTGGTTTTGCTCCGTATTTTGGGTCAGTTTGAGGTCTGTCACACACATCTTCTGGAGCCCAAGTGTGAGGCCGCAGGTCCCAGGCCCTGTCTTCTCACAAAGTTCACTGAAACATAAGAGGTGAGCCCAACCGCACAAGCCCATTTAAGGCCTCTGCTGCTCATTTAAGGCCATCATGTCTTCTCACACTTCATTGGCCAAAACATGTCACAGATCTAAGCTGTATTTAGAATATGTGTATTTGTTTAAAGTTGGGTGCTCTCACAGAAGAATATTGCATTTTGGACAGTGTTACCTTAGCATTTTCATTGGCATTTGCAAACGTGATAAATGTCGTGTGCCCTTTCTCACCTATGAGAACTTTTTGAATTTGTGGGACCATTTCTATGGGAAAAGAGGAAGGTACACTTTAGAACTCAATGCTAGTTATGGCATTGTTGGGAGAAGAATTAATGAGATAAGGTCAATAAAAATGAAAGATTTGGGATTCACATATTCATGATTAACATTAGCATTCTACAGAACATTCCTGGAGAATTGTGATGCTTGCTTTATGTGATTTCTATCATAAATCATTATAATTTGACCAAGCCACTTCAGTAAAACATACATCATACTGTACATCACATTTTAGTTTTTCCTACCACTCCATAACTTATCATCAATACTGTACCATAACACAGAAACAGAAACAGGAACTAAGTGAATTCATTGTTAGCAGAAGGGCTTCACAAGCAATACTAGTGGAAGTTCTTCAAATGATAGCAGACAGTAACTCAAGCCATAAAAACAAAAAAAGAATGCTGACTAGAGCAGTTGTGTAGGGAATTATAAAAGATAATGTAATTTCAAATTTCTTCTCCTTTCTTCTCTTAACTAAGTTAAAAAGTAAGTGCATAAACAATATGACTATATTTGGATTGTTCTGTATATAACATAAAGAAATATCATATATTTGATGATATGGCAGAAAGAAGGCAGTGAGAACAAAGCTGTATTAGAATAAAAATGACAGTAGATCATAAGCTGAATCCGCAGGAAGAAAGGAAGAGAACCAGAAATGGTAAATAGAATAACCCAACAAACTCAAAAATATTTATTTGCTCTACTTTTTTCTCTAAGCTCCTTTAAAAAATAAGCTTGTGAGAAGTAATAATTATTATAATACATTGTTAAGTATGTAACATGTATAAATGTAATGGAAAACAAAAAAGAGGGGAAGGCATACAGCTCTATAAAAGTACAGTTTCTGTTTCTCACTGGAATGAAGTTAGTAAAAATCTGAAGAGATTCTGAGATGTATTACATAAGCCCTAGTGCAGCCATTACTCAAACAATGTGGTTAAAAATCATTAAAGGAATTACATGTTACAGTAGAAAATATCTACTTACTATAAAAGGAAAATGGAGGAACAACAACAATAACAAAAAACCAAAAACATGAGACATGTAGAAAATGATAAAAGGTGAAATGATAGACATAAATAAATCCTACCATATCAATAATAAAAACTAAATGTAAATGAGTAGCAAATTGTAGAGACAGGAAGTAGATTAGTGGTTGCCTAGGGCTGAGAGTGTTGAGGAGAATGAAAAAACCTTGTTAATGTGTAATGGGATTTTTGTGGGGGGACAGAAATCTAAAATTGGATTGTTGTGATGGTTACACAAGTCTTTTAGTGGTTACACTGAGAACCACTGAATTGTATACATTAAAGTGTTGAAATTATGTTATGTAAATTACATCCCAATAAAGCTGTTAAAATTATGATGATTTTATATTTATAAATTTGAAAATTCATCCAAAATGACAAATTCTTAAAAAATGCAAGCTAACAAGACTAACCCAAGAAAGAAAAAATATCTAAAAAACCTATATATACTCCAAAAGTTGTTTGTAGAATTAAGTACCTTTACAGAAAATGATTTCCAGGGATAAATGGCTTTCCAAGTAAATTCTTCCAAATATTTAGGGAAGAAATATTGGTAATCTTACATAAAAATCTTCCAGGAAACAGAAAAGTATATATTGCTTAAAATATTTATAAGGCCAACATAAGCTTCAGATCAAAACTACAAAGAATATTACAAGAATAGAATCACAGGCCAGTTTCTCTTTTGAACATGCATGCAAAATGTGTAAACAGAAGCACAAACCGTATCCATGGTATGTAAAACAATCATATATCACAATCATAGTAACTTTCTTCTTGTAATGCAAGGATGGTTTAATGTTCAAACATGAAGCTGATCCCAAGAATGAATTAGATTGGAAGAAAAAGTCATTTAAAAAAGAAGTCTTGGGAATTCCCTGCTGGTCCAGTGGTTAGAACTTGGCGCTTTCACTGCTGGGGCCCTGGGGTCCAATTCCTGGTCAGGGAACTAAGATCCTGCAAGCCATGAGGCAGGGCCCTGAAAAAAAAAAAGGAAAAAAAGAAGTCTTAACCAGGAGAAGCACAAGATCGAATAAACATAACAGATAACACCTTATGAAAAGTAGTTGAAGATTATGGAATATTCTAAAATTTTAAAACAAAAAGAAACTTTTAAAGATTCAAGAGGATGTGACAAATATTGTACATAGGCAAAATATAAAATAAAATAAAATATACAGGTGATGGGAGCCCCAAAATCCAGATGCCCATGTCCTGTCTCTGAAGATTCTCATTCAATTGGTTCTGGATTTCCTCTATGTTTAAAAACCTACAGGTGTTATAAAGCAGAAACTTAACACATCATTGTAAAGCAATTATACTCCAATAAAGATGTTAAACAACAACAACAACAAAACAAACCTACTGGTGGTTCTGATATGATTCACAGACAATGTAAAGCTTCTGCTTTACAGGAAATAATACCAGATTATTTTGTTATTTTATAGTTCTATTAACAGGTTGTACTATTGATGGATAAGTCTGATGTCAAAATGCACTCCCCACTAGGGATAAAAAAGGAACTAATAGTCTCTACTGCTGCTTGGTGGCAGCATGCATGTATTGCAAGGGCAATTATTGTAGGAATCCAAATTACTGGAAGATTTTAGAATTGGAAGACTACATACAGATCATCTAGCCAAGCTTCCGACTATTATAGTTGTGAAAACTAAGGCCCATATAAATGAAATGATTTATCTCCAAAGAGTATTAGTGAAAGAGTCTGAAATAAAAAATATCTCTGAACTTTTAATTTAGTGCTGTTTTTATTAATCTCAAGTATTAGCTTAAACTTCAGTGTGACAGATTTGGGATTGAATTCTTGCTCAAATTTACTGATTGCGTGCCTTTTAGTAACTTCCTAAAACACTTAAAAAAATAGATTTATTTATTTATTTTTGGCTGCGTTGGCTCTTCCTTGCTATGCACGGGCTTTCTCTGTTTGTGGTGAGTGGAGGCTACTCTTTGTTACGGTGCGCGGGCTTCTCATTGTGGTGGCTTCTCTTTGTTGCTGAGCGCGGGGTCTAGGTGTGTGGGCTTCAGTAGTTGTGGTTCACGGGCTCTAGAGCATAGGCTCAGTAGTTGTGGTGCATGATCTTAGTTGCGTCTCGGCATGTGGGATCTTCCTGGACCAGGGCTCAAACCCGTGTCCCCTGCACTGGCAGGCAGATTCTTAACCACTGCGCCACCAGGGAAGCCCTACTAAAACACTTTTAACTTCGCTTTTCACATATGTAAAATGGTGAGCCTTGACTGATATAGAATATGAGATAACCTAGAACTGTTCTTAACACATACATGTAGTTAAAATTTTTTGGCTCTCATCCCTCTTAAACAGCCTCTATCCTCTTAACAATGAAAGTGTCTTTCAGCTAGCAAAGCACCCCAGAGCTGACCACATTCTCGCAAGAGATATAGGATTCTTTTTCTTACTGGGGGTTCTTTATACCTGATATTTGAACTGCACTGATGAACATCTCTTGCTTATACTATATTAATGGATTTCATAGATGAATTTTAAAAAGTAATATGCAGGAATTGAGCTGCCTTACTCTCAAGAAATATAATTCAATAATGGTGGCTAGAATGATAAACAGTGTTTGGACAGGGAGTCCATATTGGATGTGAACTACCTGTACTCCCATTCGTCTTTTAAGAATAAATAGAGTCCTTTCAAAATCTCTTTTAAAGGGCAGTTATTTCCTTCTGACTCATTTAAGTTACCTGCAAGAAAAAGACAGTCTCCTGAATCCTTGTTTAAAAGGCTTTTAATATAAAGCAGATAATTTTTTGCAACATTTCCCAAACTTTTCATTATCAAATTGGCTGAGGCTTCTCAACGATTATCGTTTCACAACAATATCTCCATTTTCACCTTCTTTAAATGAATTGGCCTCATAGATGTGCCATTAAAACAGAGCTTCATTCTCAACACTTTATTTATTTATTTTTTTGCGGTACGCGGGCCTCTCACTGTCGTGGCCCCTCCCGTTGCGGAGCACAGGCTCCTGACGCGCAGGCTCAGCGGCCATGGCTCACGGGCTCAGCCGCTCCGCGGCATGTGGGATCTTCCTGGACCGGGACACGAACTCGTGTCCCCTGCATCGGCAGGCGGACTCTCAACCACTGCGCCACCAGGAAAGCCCTCAACATGTTTTTAATTTTGTATTCAAACAGTATGAAGAAAACAGGATCAGGGAATTCAGACATAAAAGTGAATGGATTACTGATACATGCTACATCATGGATGCAACTAAGTGAAAGAAATTAGGTACGAAAGGCTACATATTGTATGGTTCCATTTATACAAAATGTCCAGCAGTGGCAAATCCATACAGACAGAAAATATTATACATTAGTGTTTGCCAGGGGTTTGGAACAGAGGGAAATAGGGAATGACTCCATAAAATGGGTGTATGTTTCCTCTTGGGGTGATGAAAATGTTTTGCAGCTAGGCAGTGGTGATAGTTGCACAACATTATGACAGTACTAAATTCCACTGAATGGTACAGTGAATTGTAAAATGATCAAAATGGTGCATTTTGTGTTATGTTCATTTTACTCCAATAAAAAGGAGAAAGAATTAGGGAAAGACTTAGAGTTTGGGAAAGTAAGGTGAACTGGTCAAGAAAAAGACAGCTCTACTGTTCAGTTTTCTCTCAGCTCTCCCAGTGCATTTAATCCTCAGCAAAAAGTAGCCTGAACTTGTAGATGATAGTCATTCAACACAGTCCAGGGAAAAGTAAATAAAACCCAACTCTTCTTCTTTAGCACATCTATGACAGGTTAACTTCCTGCTCAGCCACATGGACATTCATGAGGACGTTTCCATTTAGGTGTCCTCTACTTCAGTACTTTACTCACAGCACATTCACACATGTAGGCAACAGCATCCCTTAATTCGATGGACTCTGCAGTGCTGGTTGTGATCAGTCTCATGAAAAGAAAAGGGAAAGAGGAAAAAGCCTCCACATTGACTTGGTGGTCTTGACGAAATGGATGCAGAAGACAGCTTGAGTGTCAAACTGGAAACTTTTATTTTCCTTTTCCTTTTCTTTTTATCTTTCCTCTCAGGTCTTCTGCCCACTTCCCACCCCCTTCTTTCAAACAAGAAAGACACTAATCAGCTGCATTTTTTTGTTTTTGGTAAAACAGCTATTGTTTTGGGTTTCTGGTTGTTCGGTGAACATTATTGTTTTTACTGCCAAATGAGCTTCGGTAGTTGATGTAGGGGGGTCTCTTGGGAACTTAACTTTTTCAAGTTTAAGTGGAAAATCTTCTTTGTTTGAATTGGCTTTTACTGGGTGCTTCAAGGTTTGCTCTTGGCTCTTTGATGGGGGACTGAAGAGCACTGTGTTTCCTTTGAGGTTCCAATAAATAAAGGATCCTATGTCCTCCTGGGCACTTTTTGTTGATTTTGCTGTGTGTGCTCTCTAATAGCCAGATGCAGATTCCAGGAAAATGACATATAAATGAATATAAGTAATCTGATATTTTTAGCATTTTCTTTTGCCATACTCTTGGTCTTATTCTACTTGTAGCAGATGGCTTTAAAGAGCATTAGCTATGTATATACTAAATATAATATAAATATACCAATATTAAATATTATAATGATGTATAAAGGTAATATACTAATATTTATATTAATTTATGACAATTATATATTATATTAATGTATATTTTTGTCTAGCATATATTATATACAAAATATATGAGTAATGAAATGTATTTATATGGTTAATATGTTTATAATATTAATATGATATATCCTTAATATTGATTATAAAACAATTATATCATAATATATAAATATATAATAAATATTATCTCATATAATACACTATAGCTAATAATTCTATATAACACAATATATAATGTATTAGTATAAGACAATTGTATTATATAATATAAATATAATACATATATAAAACTATATATATTTTAATTATACATTACACATATGAGTATGTATAGCTATTTATAATTTTATTTATGTAGGAATCTCTTCATCTTGACAATTCATGTAAAAATATGCAGTATTTTCAATCAAATGGGCCTTAACCTCACTACCTATACATAACTACATTTATAATCTTGAACCCTGTCTAACTCATGCTTACATATCTCTCAACCTGCTTTTCTACACATGCACATATACACACATTTATACACAACATATATGTATACTACCAGTTTTCAGTTCAATGTATATAAATATATAATATATATAATTATATTCCTGTGTATGTCAACAAATATAAGTCAAAGGTATGTGTATAGGTATGTATTTCATGTTTATATAAATATATCATACAAATAATATATGTGTAAATAAATACATGACTATATACATACATACACAGAAATATACTTATTTAAACAAAAGGGACCTAAATAAACATAGTTCTCTAAGAATAAAACTAGTTATGTCTCACTGTTTCAATAACAGTTTATAGTTTTCTACTGTATGTGCTTCTATAATTGTTATGAACAATTCCCATTTGTTGAATGTTAAGTTGTTTTCATTTTTTGCCATTATTAATGAAGCTCTGAAGAATATGGTGGTCAAGATTACTTGAAAAATTCTCCTAAAAGAAAAGGGTTAGGTATGCTAGGTTAAATGTACACAACTTATTTTTAAGTGCGCGGTTGATTTTTGAAGTGTGCAGTAGAAATTTCCAGGACCCATGAAAGAAGGGTGGTACATGTGTGAGAGTTATAGCTATATTAAGAGTGGATTGAAGATCTTGATAGCTTACAACAGAAGCTGGAAATCCTGTTTTTATGGAGCCAAATGGCAAATATTTTAGGCTGTGTAGACCAAAGAGGCAAAATTGAGGATATTATTTAGGTACGTAGGTAACCATTTAAAATGTTACCAGCTAAAATGTGAAAATTATTCATAGCTCATAGGCCATAAAAAGTAGGCAGCTATCTGGATTTGGAATACAGGCCATAGTTTAATGACACACCTGACACAGAGACTTGTTTTTAAATGGCCATGACCACATGGGAGGCAGGAGATAAGACTCCATCCCTACTAGATGTGTAGTTAGAACTAAACCTATCTATCCCTAGCTTCACCTTTAATGAAAGGGTGTACCAGGAGAAAAAATTATCTGCTGACAAAGGGAGACTAAGACCAAATTCTCTTGGCCTCCGCTCTGGGTAGGAAACAGGTAGGAAATCTTGAGAATTCTGAACCCCAGATCTGTGTTCACAGTGTTTGGGTTGCAAATTTATTTGCGGTCTTATAAACAAAAGCTAAGAAATTAACTTAAAATGCTCCCAAATCGGTGGTATTCCAAACACAAAACTAAACCCTTTCTGGAGAGGTAGACCTTCAACACAGGCCTATAGCTTTCCCACAGATAAAGTTTAGCTAAACGTGAGCTCATGATCTAAATTTACACAATAATGAAGAAATCAGCTACAAGTGGAGAGAATCAGCAGAAACAATCAATACCAGAATTAGATTCCCAAGGCCATCCATCAGATGTTGGAATAATCAGGTGCAAGGCAGAAAATATACGTACAACTAGAACTGAAACAAGGAACAAGGATCGAAGGTCATGTAATACAGCAGATTAATCATGGAGAGGAGTGAAATTATGCTGTTTTTAAAAATATGGCAGATTAGATTTTCTGCCTCATTATATAAGTAGATTTATCTTAAAATCACATTATTTTAAAGACTTATTGGTTGTAAAATAAGTTAAGGGTATTTCAAAGGGCTTCTCTCCAAAGAAAAGGGAGAATTAGCAAAACACAGAAAGTCGAGGGGAAAAATATCAATATATACATTGCTATAGGGTGAACTAAGCCTTAGACCAGTAACAGTGTGGATGAGCTGACCCTTAGATACTTATAACTAAGCTGACATCTTCAAAAAGGTTCAGCTATTTATAACTAAAAAGATTTCTTAAAATGAATAACCAAGTGTTTTAATTGACATCACAATAGCAAAACAATAAACCCTGAGAACATAGAAAAAATAGATAATAAAGATATGAGCAGAACTTAATAAAACAGAAAAAAGTATAAAATTGAGGTGATTTAGTAAGTCAAAAGAATATTCTTTGAAAAGATTTTAAAAACACACTTTGATGAAGCAAAACAAAAACATAAGTAAATAATATACAGAAAGAATCAGGACAATGTTATAGCAGAGAGTACAAACAGAAAATATATGAAATGCCAGTAAATTTGAACATTTCTGTAAAGTGGACAATTTCCTAGCTCCTAAAGTTTACCAAAACTGACACAAGAGGAAATTTATAGCTGGAGTTCTTTCACCAGTAAAGAAATCAAGTCAATAGTTTACAGTCTTTCACCAAGAAAATACCAGACCCAGCCTGATCATTTGGGAGGTGAATTCTATCAAACTTCTATTAAACAGATAACATCAATATTAACAAAGAAAAACTTCTAGAGAGTAGTGAAGGAAGAAATCTCCTTTATTCATCTTATGAAGTCTATATAATCCTAATACTGAAAATAGATTAGGACTGTAAGGAAAAAGAAATTTACAGGTCAAATTTACTTGTAAATATAAAAGCAAAAATTTTAGACTATGATATTAGCTACCCAAGTTCACTAGAGTAAGAAAAAGCATGAGCAAGTTAGGTCATCCAATGAATGAAAAGGTAGTTTAATGTCAAGAATATATATAAATAGATTGAAATCACCACATTTTATTTCTTTCATCTGTCTCTTTAAAAAATTGATAAGTACTTATATTGATCTCTCTTGTATTAGGCACTGTGCTAAGTCACTTACATATTTACTCCTTTAAACCTTCTATCATCGCTGGGGGAAGGTTCTATTTTGCTTCCATTTCTTAGCTAAGACTCTAACCCCCAGGAAAGTAAAGCAACATTTGTAAGTTTTTGTGGATGGTCAGTGATGGGACCAGTACAGGAACATCCAAAGTCTATGCTTGGAAACAGTGTCCCATGTTGACACTCACATTACAGATGAAAGGAAAGGAACCATGCACTTACATTATAGATTAATACCCACATAACAGGTTAAAGGAAAAAGAAACATGTGCTTCTCTAAAAAGTTGTAAAGAAAGCATATCCATTTCTAAATATATTTCCCAATTTCTTTTGCTTGTTTTCTGACCTTTGTAGTGCATTTTGCTATGAGGAAAATTTTAATTCTTATATCATTAAATGTATCCTTTTTTCTTGTGTGTGGTACGCGGGCCTCTCACTGTTGTGGCCTCTCCCGTTGCGGAGCACAGGCTCCAGACGCGCAGGCTCAGCGGCCGTGGCTCACGGGCCCAGCCGCTCCGCGGCATGTGGGATCTTCCCGGACTGGGGCACGAACCCGTGTTGCCTGCATTGGCAGGCGGACTCTCAACCACTGCGCCACCAGGGAAGCCCCTCTTTGTATTTTAGAAAGGTATTCCTCATGAATAATTTATTTCAAGTCTCCCAGGTTTCTGATACTTTTACAGTTTCATTATTTTTTAACTTTTAACTAGTTGCTGTATCTAGAACTTAGTAATGATAGCCATATCTTCCCACTTTTGTTGAATAATTTTTGCTACTGATCCAAAATGTGAATTTTATTTTAATCCCAATTCTGTTATGCTCTTGCATCTAATTTTAAGATGCTTCCTATTCCACTGGTTGTTTTGTCTATCTGAAACAAAATACTACCTTAACTATAATGTAATTATAATATAATAAATGTAATTAGTAAACATAATATAATATATAACAAATTGCATAATATAAAATAACAAAATATAATTTACCATATAACAAGGTCAAAGGAGAGCAAAACTATACAATCACTTGAAATATCCCCCAAAAGATACTTTATAAAATTCTATATTCATTTGTAATTTAAAAGAAAGAGTAAAATAGGGATTGATGAATTCTTCCAAAATAAGAAGAAATTATAGGTCTAAAAGAGAAAGAGGTAAATGCTAAGCTTTAGTAACACTGGCAATAAATGCAGGACAAGATGAAGATGCCTGATATAATGTTAAAGAAAAACTATTATGTAACATTGTTTTTGCAGCACTGATGAGTTCAGTGAAAAGAGAATCTCATAGGAAAGAGTATCTCGTTCTTCTTAATGTCTGTACACTTGTCCATTGCATGAATATAACAGCTTATTTAACCAATATGTTACTGATCTGCATCTGGATTTCTAGGTTTTCATGGAATTTTATTATGCACAATTGTTTCAAACACTAGGACTTCCTCTTATGTTTATATCTTTTGAAAGAAACAATATCTCCACAGATGATTTATCTGGGCTGGCTGCTAGCTGATGACTTTGGGAACTTCTCAAACTTTACCTTACTAGTCAATATGAAAACGGAAGGCAAGAAGGTCTCCTGTTTAGAGACTGTAAAGATAGATCTTGGTGATAAAGTCTTGGTGGTAAAGGCTAAAAGTATCAACCCAGAACAAATGTTTTTCCAGCTGTAACTGTGTGATTCCCTTAGCTTGATTCTGTAGAGGATGTAAGACAAGACTGTTGAATCTGCCGTCAAAGTGCTTCCAGTAAGATGAGCTAAGTCAAGTATGGCGGCGTATCTAATTCAAGACAAAATATAAGGTCTCCTTTTCTCTCCTAGCAAAACTTGGTGGAGTGAAGGTAGAAGTCACTGTATGCTTTTAATTAAAGGAACACAGTAAATCTTGTATTGGAAGGTGATTATTCTGGTCTCTTTGTGGAGATGCATTGGAAAATGTCTAGAAGAAGGAAAATTAGGTTAACCAAAGTTAAACTTATAAATAATTGAGCATTAATTAAATATCTGTGGTCTGTGTTTCTCTTTGATCATAATTTCTCCCAATTTATAGACCTCTTTGATACCTGATTAATCGTTGTCGAAGATTCAGTTAACAATGATTATTACTGTGTATTAGGTTTTGCCTGGGCCCTGAAGAAACTATCCTAAATTACCAGCTATGGTTGTCACTTGGTTTCCTCACAGAGAAGAATCAGAACTCCTTGTCTTAAGTGGCTTGGAATGTGAAACTAGTTAGTCTCTTAGATATTGTTGGAGGACCCTACAGAGCCCATTGGTGAAAGTTTGGAAAACATTGGGCTTCTTAAAATTGATTCTTGTAGTGCTTTAGGAAAGATCACTGAACCAAAAGGATAACGGTGTTTCTGGTTCTGTTGTTAGCATTCTCCATGGAAACATTGCTGAAGCTTCTGGACTCAATTTCCTTCCCCATATGTGAATGTCACTGAAAATATCCAACTCCATTCTATCCCCATATAACTTCAGAAACTAAGCAAAATGAGGACTCAAAATTCATTTCAACTATTGAAATGAATATATAACATAGAATGGAACTGGGAAAATACCTGGTTTAAATTCTGGAAAGTACCAAGTATACAATTCTGGATAAGTTGCTTAATCTTGCTTAGTCTAATTTAATGCCCATGTCACAGGATGTTATGATGATTAATTTAATATCTTTGTATAACATACAGTGTTATGTAATTTCTTGTTTTTCTTCAGTAAATTCATTTCCTTAAGCAACTCACTGTAAACAATAGTTACTTACTTGCTTAAATTACTTTTCTATTATCAGCTGAATTGTGTCCTGCTCAAGTTAATATGTGGAAGTCTTAACCCCCAATACCTCGTAATATGACTGTATTTGGAGATAAGGCCCTTAAATAGGTAATTGAAACAAAATGAGGCCAAATGGGTGGGCTCTAATCCAATATGACTAATGTGCTTATAAAAAGACAATATTAGAACACAGACATGCGCAGAGAGAAGACCATGTGAAGACAAAAGGAAAACATGGCAACTACAAACCAAGAAGAGATACCTCAGAAGAAATCAATCCTGTTGACACCTTATCTCAGATGTCTAGCCTCTAGACCTGTGAGTAAGTAAATTTCTGCTGTTTAACCTCCTCAGTCTCTGGTACTTTGTTATGGCAGCTCTAGGAAACTAATACAACTTTTTATGGCCTCCTTGTCTCAAGTTGAAAGTTCAATACTTGGCATCATAGCTAGGAAACAAAAATACCGTCTACATTCCTTGTTATAGTCTTTCTTCCCCATTCTCATTGCTAGTAATTTCCATATTTGGGTCTGTTTTCTGTATGTTGTAAACAGAGCGTTACGCTCATTTCTAGTCTTACTGCTAATATACAATAAATGTACAGATACTGAATAGATTTTGGAGAAGTGCAACATATAGTTGGTACATGTGTGTATGTGTGTGTATTTATATAATTTATACTTTTTCTCTAGTTTCTTCCTTTGGTGTGAGCTAGGATTCTCTGCTTTTGTGACTAGTACTCCTGAATACTAATCCCTGAATTTAATTCACCAAAAATTGTCAAAAATAATAATAATATGGGGAAAGAGAGAGTGATAGATGGAGAAGAACAAACAATCAGGCAAGAGCAGTACTGTGAATTATTAGGGTCTTATTAATGAGATTATGTTAGTGTAGAGGAAATGACCATAAATATCATCAGTGAGCCCAGTTGGTCTTTACTGACTGCTAGACACATCTCTGAGTTCTGTTCTTAGTCTCCAACTGTATGATTACTACTGTCTGAAAGTATTATTTCAACATCTAAAGTCACTTAATGGAAAAGGAATATGTCTTTAGAGAATCAACAATAATTTTTCTCTCTGATTAAAAAGCAATGTTGACTGCCTGGAAACCTCAGTCATATTTGTAAGCAGGAAAGCATTGGCTATTAAAAGTGGATGGTGTAAAGAGATGAGCAGAAACTTTGGCAATAGGTATACCTGGATTTAATTCTCACTTCTACCACTTGGCTGCTGGATACCTTTAGGCAAGTTTCATACCTCCCTGAAATTCACTTAATTCAGTCTGTAAAATGGCATAATAACTTATTATAACATCCTTTTAGGAATTTTAAATCAGTTATTGAAATAAAAGTACACAATATATAGACAAGTATGGATTCCTCAATAGGTGTTTGACCTTTCATTTCTCCAGTATCCCACCCCCATCAAATAAAGAAAAATACTTTTTAAAATTTACGAATATTTCATTGTTCTAAAGTTAAAGCCATAACAATAAAAATAATCAAATGGCCTACTATCATACCATTAGAACAAAAAAAAAATAGGTGTTCATGAGAGTTCCAAATTAGAATACAAGTTTTCATCAGGCACCTGTTTATGTATGCTATTCTGCTCTTTACAATAAATAGTTAAATTTAAAAGACTTCATTCCTCACTTTTAAGACTTTATTAGTTTACGAATTACATATCGACCTATGCTGAATTTTATACCGACCCATGCTAATGAATTCAGTACAGAAAACCAAAAACACTACATTCAAGCAAACTACATATATATATATTACTTAAATGCATTTATATCCTACCGTGTCTCATAAAGCATTGTGGTAACTCACCGGAATACACACAATCAAATATAATGGGAAAAGCACTTAATATAAACAGGGCCAAGGAAACATAGACAGAAGATGAAGAAAAGATGAGAGAAATGTGAACAGGAGGAAGTGTAGTTAATTGAGTTGTATGTTTTGACTTTAAGATTCTCTGTGTGGGGTCTTCCCTAGTGCCACAGTTGTTGGGAATCTGCCCGCCAGTGCAGGAGACATGGGTTCAAGCCCTGGTCTGGGCAGATCCCACATGCCGTGGAGCAACTAAGCTTGTGCGTCACAACTACCGAGCCTGTGCTCTAGGGCCCATGAGCCACAACTACTGAAGCCCGCATGCCACAACTACTGAAGCCCCAGCACCTAGAGCCCATGCTCCACAACAAGAGAAGCCACAGCAATGAGGAGCCCACACACCACAATGAAGAGAAGCCCCTGGGCTTCCCTGGTGGCACAGTGGTTGAGAATCCGCCTGCCGATGCAGGGGACACGGGTTCGTGCCCTGGTCCGGGAAGATCCCACATGCCGCGGAGCAACTAAGCCCGTGAGCCATGGCCGCTAGGCCTGCGCGTCCGGAGCCTGTGCTCCGCAACGGGAGAGGCCACAGCAGTGAGAGGCCCGCATACCGCAAAAAAAAAAAAAAAAAAAAAAAAAAAAAAAAGAGAAGCCCCTGCTTGCCCCAACTAGAGAAAGCCCATGTGCAGCAACAAAGACCCAACACAGCCAAAAATAAATAAATTTATTTTTAAAAAAGATTCTCTGTGGATAAAACAATATGTAAATAATTGGTTACAAAATCACATTATTTGAAGGTGCCAGACTGCACATTAACAGTCTGATGCAAAGGTACAGCACAGGAAAACTATTCAAAGATAAAGATTTTTAAATCTTTGCAGTTTGAAACCTTTTAGAGCAAGTATAATGAGCTTGACACACATTTCAACACTCAACATGTTAATCACATGTTCAAAATATGTCTCAAAGTCATTGGAAATAGTTGCTGTCTCTGTCCCTGATATCTAAAACTGATCTGTGATGTGTAAAACTCAGGAGGTATTGATATCCACTTTTTGGCATCTGAACAGGAAACAAAGCTGTTTCACAGTGATAATAAAGAATGAAGTAAATGCAAAAGGATACAAAAGACAAAGTACTGAGGGAATGTATTAACAAAACGAATCAAACTAAATTTTGGTGACCTGGGGCCTATGATTGTACACACTCCATGGAAATACCCCAGCCTAAATACTGGCATAGGAGGAAGGATACTGCGAAGCCCGTCACAGTATAATCCTTTTAAATGTCCCTTTCAAGGTTGGCTCCACACAACACTGAGTATAGGAAATCTTCCCATCAGGCAGAAACACCAGCTGCCCAATGATTGCTCAAGAAATTAACACACTAATGAATAAATGATACTAATTTATTTCTATCCCTAACAACAGGAAACAGCACACACTCTGTGTCAATGGTATGTCTTCTTTCCCACTTTTCTAAATGGTACATTATGCTTTTCCCTTTATTGCTTTATATCATGTGTGGCAGGCATGATGGGAAATGGCTACCAATGGTTCTGTTATTGATTTCTACCTTCATTTCACTGTGGCTAAAGAAGATACTTTGTATGATTTCAATTTCTTAAAAATGTATTGGTACTTGTATTGTGGACTAACATATGGTCTATCCTGGAGAATGTTCCATGTGTACTCGAGAAAAATGTGTATTCTTCTGTTGTAGAGTGGAGTGATCTATATATGGCTGTTAGGTTTAGTTGGTTAAATGTGTTATTCAGTCCCCCTACCTCTCTACTGATCTTCTGTCTAGATGTGTTATCCATTATTGAAAACAAGGTATTGATCTCCAACTATTATTTTAGAACTATCTATTTCTTCCTTCAATTCTGTCAATGTTTGCTTCACATATTTGGGGGTTGTTTGGTACATATATGTTTATAGTTGTTATATCTTCTTGATAGATTGAACTTGTTATCAACATACAGTGGCCTCCTTTTCCTCTTGTGATAGTTTCTGATTTAAAGTTTATTTTGTGTGATATTAACATAGCCGTTCCAGATCTATCTTCCTTCCTTCCTTCCTTCCTTTCTTTGTCTCTCTTTCTTTCTTTCTTTCTTTTTTGTTACTATTTGCATGGGATATTTTATTCTATGCTTTAACTTTAAACCAACTTGTGTCTTTAGAAATCAAGTGAGTTTTTTGTGGACAGCATATACTTGGATTATGGTTGTTTTTAAACTCCACTCTGCCAATGTTTATCTTTTTATTGGAGAGCTTAATCCACTTACTTTTTCAAAAATTACTGATGAGGAAGAACTTAATTCTGTTTCCTGCTTGTTTTCTGTATGTCTTATGCATTTTTTTGCCCTTCATTTACTCCATTACTGACTTCTTCTGTGCTTAGCCGATTTTCTTGTAGTGAACTCTTGATTCCCTTTTCATTTCTTTTTGCATGTAGTCTATTGATATTTTCTTTGTGGTTATCAAGAAGATTACATTTACCATTCTAAAGTTAAAACAATATAATTAGAATTGAAACCAACTTCAATAGCACACAGAAACTCTGTTGCTCTAGCACACAGAAACTCTGTTGCTCTACAGTTCCATTCCTCCTCTTTACATTATTATTGTCACAAATTACACCTTTATACTTTGTGAGCCCAATAACATGGTTTTATGATTATTTTATGCATTTGTTTTCTCAATCATGTAAGAAATAAAACGTAGAATTACAAGCCAGTAACACAATACTGGCTTTAGTATTTGCTCATGTATTTATCTTTACTGGAGATTTCTATGTTTTTATACAGCTTTGAGTTGCTGTCTAGTGTCCTTTCATTTCAACCTGAAGGTTCAATTTAGCATTTCTCATAGGGCAGTGGTAGGAAGTTGTAAAACAAACGTCCTCAGCTTTTGTTCATCTGGGAATATGTTAATTTCTCCCTAAGTTTTGAAACCAGTTTGGCCAAATATAGAATTCTTGGTGGACAGTTTTTTTCTTTCAGCACTTTAAATATGTCTGGCCTCTTGCTTCCGTGGTTTCAGATAGGAAATTAGCTATTAATCTTTTTGAGGATCCCTGCTTTGTAACAAATTTCCTTTTTCTTTCTCCTTTGGGAGAAAAGATTCTTTCTCTGTCTTTTGGCTTCTGAGAGTGTGATTATACTGTTTCTTGTTGTGGGGTTCTTTGAGTTTCTCTTAGTCCTAAAATCAGCCAAAGATTTACAGTAACAAAACACATACTGAACCAGGGAAGAGGCAATTTGAAAATGGCAGGAAAGCTTTGTGGCATTTTTACTTGCCCTTGCCCCATCCACTGTTAGTGTAGTGATGGTCTTAAAGTGGTGGAGTCTTAATGCAATGATAGTCTTAAAATAGCAGCAGACCATTCCTAGTATGGGACCCTCAATCCTGCTTCAGGAGGGAGCAGAAGAGACCGTACTCTCAGATTATTATGTGTATCTGTTCTAACCTGTCTGGGAGCTACCTGAAGGACTGACACAAGATGCTTATCTCTGTCTTACCTAACTTGGAACACAGTCTGGAAAAGCAGTGGTCCTTGCTCAAAAAAAATGCAAAGTGAACTAACAAAGCACAGATGGCTGGGGCAGAAGACTGTGCATTGAAATACAATAGATCACATAAGATCCAGGAGCAAAAGTTCGGGGAGATTCTTTGGGAAATTAGAACATACAAAAAGAACACATGTGTCCAGAGAGCTTAAGAAAGTCACATGCATACTCAAGATAAGATGCATGTTCTGAAAACACCAGAGGAGTCTCTAAGCTTTTACCATGGGCTGAGCCCTGAACTCAATGCAGGTCAGCTAAATGTTGAAGAATTGATCCAGCAATCTGCACAATGGGGAGAGGTGTGTGCTTTTGAGTGTGCATGTGGATGTGCTTGTGTATATTTGTTTTTGTTTGTTTTAGGTGCAGGAATTCAAGGAAATCTCTGTCAAAACATTAGCTAAGCATGAACTAAAGGAACAGAGACTTCAGTGCCTACATACAATAAGGAATACAGTCATTGCAAAAATAGTTTGGAAAGGTCTCTAAACAGACTACTACAGCCCTCAACAATCAAAAGCCCAGAAAACCCTGGGAAAGTGGGAGAATCTGATTTCCATAGACACCACATTATAATATTTGAAAGCCAAAGTTTCAACCAAAAAAATCACAAGGTATACAAAGACATGGAAAAGTATGGTCCATTTAAGAAAACAAATTAATTGATGAAACCATCCCTAAGGAAGCCCAGACTTTTCTCCATTGCATATTCTTGCCTCCTGTGTCATAGATTCATTGACCATAAGTGCATAGGTTTCTTTCTGGGCTCTCTATTCTGTTCCAGTGATCAATGTTTTTGTGCCAGTACCATACTGGTTTGATTACTGTAGGTTTGTAGCACAGTCTGAAGCCAGGGAGCATGATTCCTCCAGTTGTGGTCTTCTTTCTCAAGACTGTTTTAGCTATTCAGGATCTTTTATGTTTCCATACAAAGTTTAAAATTATTTGTTCTAGGTCTGTGGAAAATGCCCTTGATATTTTGATACAGACTGCATTGAATCCATAGATTTCCTTGGGTATGATGGTCATTTTAACATATTAATTCTTCCAATCTGTGACCATGGTATATCTTTCCAGATGTTTGTGTCATCTTTAATTTCTTTTATCAGTGTCGTATAGTTTCCTGGGTACAGGTCTTTTACCTCCTTAGGCAGGTTTATTCTTATGTATTTTATTCTTTTGTATGCGATTGTAAATGGGATTGTTTCCTTAATTTCTCTTTCTGATAGTTCACTGTTAGTGTATAGAAATACAGTAGATTTCTATATATTAATTTTGTATCCTGCAAATTTACCAAGTTCATTTTTGAGCTCTAATAGTTTTTTGATGGCGTCTTTAGGAATTTAGTGTATCATGCTATCTGCAAACAGTGACAGGTTTACTTTTTCCTTTCCATTTTGGAGTCCTTTTATTTATTTATATATTCTTGTCTGATTGCTGTGGCTAGGACTTCCAAAACTACATTCAATAAAAGTGGTGAGTGTGGCCATCCTTGTCTTGTTCCTGATCTTAGTGGAAATGCTTTCAGCTTTTCACCATTGAGTATGTTAGCTATGGGCTTATCATATATGGCCTTTATTATGTTGAGGTATGTTCCCTCTATGCCCACTTTCTGGAGAGTTTTTACCATGAATGGATATTGAATTATTTTTCAAAAGCTTTTTCTGTATCTATTGAGATGATCATATGGTTTTTAGTCTTCAGTTTGTTACTGTGATGATAAGAGACCTAAGACAGCTACACAGGCTAAGTGACCTTTCCTTCCCTGAATGGGTAGGTATCCTTGTTCTACCTTCTAATTGAGTTAGTATCTGAGTAAAGAACTGCCAGGTGTCATTTAGTTCACAATACACTGCTGTGGCCATATAGAAATGAATTTGCCTAAATCATTCAGCTTTTCTAAATTATAGTAAATGAATATCCTGAATGAATACTTCAACTTAAGGAAATGTTCTTAAAAACATATTAATGTAGGCACTTCAGTGAAGAATTGAAAACAAAACAAAAAATTCAGGCAAAGGGTTGAAATAAAAGTACACTCAGTTGTATCAGTTTCCTCTTGTAAATCTCTTTTTAATTTGTTTTTTATCTGTTTTGATTTTGTTTTTCTTGTTTGTTTTGCGTTATGTGGGCCTCTCACTGTTGTGGCCTCTCCTGTTGCAGAGCACAGGCTCCAGACGCACAGGCTCAGTGGCCATGGCTCACAGGTCCAGCCGCTCGGTGGCATGTGGGATCTTCCTGGACCAGGGCACAAACACATGTCCCCTGCATCAGCAGGCGGACTTTCAACCAGTGTACCACCAGGGAAGCCCTCTCTTTTTAATTTGAGTGGACAGTCAATTGAGAATATCTGACTTGGGGCTAAGGAAATCTAAGCCTTCTTGGCCACACTGTATTCTCTTATGTCATTTAATAAAGACACCAGTTGGGTTGCTGAAAAAATAGTTGGAAAACTCAATCCCTCACATCCAAAGGGCAGCTCTTGAAAATATGTGGATTGTTGTAATTGTTTTGCTCTTCTGATCTCAGAAGTTCTAATCTTAAACTTAGCCCCTCATGGTGAGAGACTTTTTAAACGAATTCCCACATTACTCTATGTGACTGTTGAAAAAGAGAAACCCAACTCTTTTCCTATGCTTTCAACCAGTTATCTTCTTCAAAAATCTGTTTGGATTGTTATACCTTAATCTTGCCTGGCAAGGGACTTATGGGAAGGTTCTTATTGTTTGAAAGTTTGGTGCCAGTATCTGCAAAGAAAGAAGAAAGTAAAGAAGGAAAGATGTGTTTATCAAACATCCCAATAGTGAAGGTGTGTGAAAGCAACTTTTGAAAAAGTTAACCTGTCAGAGTTTAGCCGTATAATTACATTTTATTTTATTCATTGAAAATAAATATTTATCAATGAATCCTTTCTAGATTTTCTAGTTTCTCAAAGTTCCCTGTATTCACATTCTAAGAGGAAATATGGTATTTTAAGTCACTGCTCTCCAGCTTATATTATTTATAATCACTCCTCATGACCACTTCCTTCAAAGAAACATGATCCTGAGAAGTGTCCTTTGTTTGTCTTTGTGGAATAAGTGATGGAGATGCATCCTGGAGACCTGTGAGATGTTTAAATTGTGGCATAATGAAACTAGGATGGAGAGTTCTGGAAAGATCTGGAAAGATGGCTGGTAGAGTGTGCCCAGATGTGGGAGAAGAGATACATACAGAGAGAGGGAGAGGAAATTTTCAGAGGGAGAAAATTAAACAAATAATTAAATAAGTTTTGTTGTGTGGTGTGGGATGCAAGCCTTTCTCTCCCCCTTTCCTTCACAATCTCTTTGTTAAAGACTGTGTTTTTCATTAGTTTTGCTAAGATAGGATTTGCCGTTTTGTTTGGATACTGAGAATGGACTCATGGAAACAGTTACGTTTGGGTTATCTCTGACTATCTTTAATGAAGAACATAAATATTGGCCACACTATCTATGCACATGCTATCACCATGCCTTTTTTGTTCTCTGTTCATATATCTGAGTCCTCTTCTTTCTTTAAGGTCAATCTCAAATCTCATCTGAAATGTACATTTATTGATAGATTCAACCCATAATGAACTGTCCCTTCTTTGTCCTCCTTAGGCTCTGATTATTTATAAAAACTCATTTTTGAACTTAGAAACTGTCCAATATGATATATTACTTATTTCCTCAGCATATGTTATATCCTCAACACAATTATAAGCTTTTGTGGGGCTGGGATCATACATTCTGTAATTTTTCTCAGTACTTACACTTACTTTGATAGAAAGTGCATTCATTCATCTAAACATCATTTATTGAGTGTTAATTAAATATCTCCACTCAGTAAATATTGTTTGAATGAATGAGGGAGTATGCAATAGGTAGCCTAATGTACCAGCCAATGTGAAAAAAACAAAAACATAAACACAAAAGCAAGCCAAAAAGTGGACCAGGACTTTCTGTAAAATATCCTGCTTTTTGTTGGATGATGCCATGAAAATCAAGATGCTCCTGAAAGGTCTTAATAGCTGACCAAGAATAGTAAACAATTGAAATTCTCTCCGGCTTATTCAACCCTATCATTGGACACATTTATACCTCTCAGGAATGTTATTAAAAGAAGAGATTAATAAAGCTTTTATAGACAAGTTGATAAATCTCTAAATATTTAAATCTTCATTTCCTCCTAGGTTTTCTCTATTTTGGGTTTCCAAAAGATTTAAATAAACCACAGGATAATTAAAAATTTGACATTGTCTTTCTTGCCTTCACATTTTTTGATGGTAAACACCTTTTTATTTTCTCCATAGTGCTGCCCAATTTCCACCAGTGCAGTTCTTAAGTGAATTTTGCTCTGGATGGTGGGATATACAAGATGTAAATGAATTGTTTGTATATGTTTTAGAATTCTTCAAAAGGGCCTGGCCATGGAAATGCATTGAATATTACTTAAATAACTAAAGTAACTTCCTCAGAATTATCATTCTATTCTGGTTAGGATACTATCTGCTCTGGTTTGTTAAAATTTCCCTTTAAGGTGGTTTTAATTTTGTTTCTGATAGGGTCCTAGGATTTATTGCCACACCCATCCTGCATCTGTTTTTCTTTGAATTCCTCTCCTTGCAGTTTCTGATTCATACAGGGCCTTACAGGTTAGTGACACGCTGGCCATCACAACTCTGGGAAGGACCGACCTACCTTTCAGAGGTGTTGATGTTTTCTGTACCTGAAGGTTTTCAAGAGATATCAATCTTCCTCACCACCTCCCTTGGCCCTCTTAATGGACTAAGCAGTTCCTCATGAAATTTCTGTAGGATATCTGTATCAACTTCTCAATATTGTTCCTTCCTGAGTCTAAATTCCTGGCCTCAAGGTAATGTGAGATTTCTAGCTCCAGCCCCTATTTACATAAGGCCTATACTAAGGAACAGAACCCATAGACATCAGTCCACTCTTACGTCTCTGGATTTAATTTCTCTGTTACTTTCTGAAACATGCAGGTGTTCCTTTCTTTCTTTTAATCTCAGCTATGTGCTTTTAACTTTTTCAAAATTCACCCAGAATTTACATGTGTCTCCAGTAAGAGTACATTAAATTGAGCTTAGTCTGCTATTCTACTGGCATGTTAGAGATACAAATAATTTGCTACTTAACTGGATTCAATTACCTGTATATTTCAGGCATCTAAAACTCACCATGTTCCAAATTTCCCTCCTTATTGTTAGTAATTTTCTTGGGAATCTGGATGACATTAAATGGAATAAAGTTAGTGAGTGGCCCAGGAATGCCTGACAGTTTGTTTGTCAGAGTGGCCAGGGAAAGTTAAGCAAGGAAGAAAACCAAATGAAAAATAGAATCACATTATTATGGCTGAGTTTACTCCCAAGATTCCATGCAGAGCTCTCTGTAGAGCGGGGTTGGGTTATAACTTATGCCAGAGATCTAGGTGGGGCTGACACCATCTCATGCCAAGCTCTCAGTTCTGGGCTAACGTCATCTCTGGTCCACTCTATGGAGTGGAAACTTTAGAGGAATGGCCAATGTGTTCCGCGGTGTAGGAAGAGGGAAACAGTGAACGTGACTCTAAATTGTGGTTAGTAATTCTAAATTACTAACCACTGTAAATGTGCCTTGAACTGTGTTTTTTAATTTGACCAGTCAGATCAATGACTTTCCCCTTGAATGAAATGCTGCTACATATACGAGCAGAAGAACAAAACTGGTATAAGGAATAGATAGCTAGTGGGAAGCAGCAGCATAGCACAGGGAGATCAGCTCCATGCTTTGTGACCACCTAGAGGGGTGGGATAGGGAGGGTGGGAGGGAGGGAGACGCAAGAGGGAAGAGATATGAGGACATATGTATATGTATAACTGATTTACTTTGTTATAAAGCAGAAACTAACACACCATTGTAAAGCAATTATACTCCAATAAAGATGTTTAAAAAAACTGGTATAAAGAGATAGAGAGACTGGGAGTCTTATTTTTCCACCAATTAACTTTTCCTCTGACCATGACCTTCCCTTTGAGTCTTCTAGACCTTGCGGATGATCGCAACCCCTTGGGTTGGGTGATAGCAACCCCATCTTCACTAGAACCTCTATAGTTAACTTTGATTTTTCCCACTCTGTCTATCCATCCCATGTATGCAGTCAGACATTTGATCTTGGACTTTTACTGAGAAAATATGCTTGAATATAAGCATTTCTTTTCATTCCCACTGCTACTGCTATTGTCACTGCCTTAACTAGGGCTTTATCTTTAAGTTCTTTATATAAATATATATATAAATAAAATATACAAATAAATAAAATATAATATTAATTCTGATGATTTTAAAGTCTTTTCTTGATAAAGACTTTTCCTGATAAAGATACACAATATCTTATATAAATATTTTTGTATTATCTGTTTTTTTCTTAGAATTTTTGTCATATGATTCTATCTCTTGGTATGTCTAGAACTTTTTGATTGAATGCTGTCTATTGTATTTGGCTTTTTTTGTTTTTCTCAGTGGAAACGTTGTTTTGTTTCAAAATATTTTATTCTACCTGGAAGTAGCAAATCTTCAAATTACAATTTTTTAAATGCTTTCAAATATCAATACTATAGGTGTCACAAAATCTAAAAAAATGACATTTAAAAATTAACTACTGGGCTTCCCTCGTGGCACAGTGGTTGAGAGTCTGCCTGCCAATGCAAGGGACACGGGTTCGTGCCCCAGTCTGGGAAGATCCCACATGCCGCGGAGCGGCTGGGCCCGTGAGCCATGGCTGCTGAGCCTGTGCGTCCAGAGCCTGTGCTCCGCAACGGAAGAGGCCACAACAGTGAGAGGCCTGCGTACCACAAAAAAAAAAAAAAAAAAAAATTAACTACTGCCAGATGTGTCTGTATAAAACTTTTTCCCCACTCTTTTAGCTATAAATTCTTTAACTGCCTCCTCATATGACAGTTTATGTATTTTAGAAATAAAATTTTAATAAACTTTGTAGCTTATAGACATAGATTTCTTTTAACATGGTTGATTAGAATTTGCTTTTAGTTATTAATAGTTTAGAAAAGTTTATTTCAGCTTCACAATTTATTATTGATAATGTCACATTAATTTTCATTGTTAACTTTGAGAAAATCTCTATGGATTACTTCCTCATAAATATTTACTATTATAAATGCATTACTGATTTCAGTACTGCTATAGGTTTGTGCATTACAGGAATTCTGATAAAATACTCATTCACACCATTCCATTACACACGTTATTGATGGAGTATATTCTTTTATTTATTTATTTATTTATTTATGGCTGTGTTGGATCTTCGTTGCTGTGCACAGGCTTTCTCTAGTTGCAGCGAGTGGGGGCTACTCTTTGTTGTGGTGCACAGGCTTCTCATTGCGGTGGCTTCTCTTGTTGCAGAGCACGGGCTCTAGGTGCGCAGGTTTCAGTAGTTGTGGCTCGTAGGCTCAGTAGTTGTGGCTCACGGGCTCTAGAGCGCAGGCTCCGTAGTTGTGGCGCACGGGCTTAGTTGCTCTGCGGCATGTGGGATCTTCCCGGACCAGGACTTGAACCCGTGTCCCCTGCATTGGCAGGCAGCTTCTTAACCACTGTGCCATCAGGGAAGCCCCTGGAGTATATTCTTGACAGAAGAAAATTTCCGTTTTGACTAAGCATTGATGAGAACTGAATCTTTGACTTATCTTTCACATGCCTGATGATTGAAATAGTTTTCCACAGAAAAGCTTCTGGTTTTATACTTTTCAGTTCTTTTTTTTCTTCTTCAAATGCACATGCTTTGAGAGCTGTGAAGTGCAAGACATGGCTATACTGTAAGGTGGTTTTTGTCCTTATGCTTCTGTGTCTTGCGCTAGTTAAGTCAGTAGAGTTGTCAGTAAGAGTACTGGAAGTTATTCCTGTAATGGGGTAGTATATAGTCAATTACATATGGTTGTGTCTGAAAATCACATAATAGCCTCACTTAAAACATCTCCTTAGCCAGATTTCAAAAAAGCCTGTGGCCATTCCAATATGATCCAACATAGCTGAATATGATAGAAGAAAAATTGGCAAAGAAAGAGAGGCTGCTCTTACCTGATGGAAGTTAAAATATCTCACTTTTGACAATTTTGCAAAAACCTATAATTACATGAACTAATTTCTAGGGTTCTTCGTAGGACCTAAAAGGGAACCCATAGAGTTGTGGAACAATAATAGAAGCTACTGTAATGAGAAGCCCATGTACCACAACAAAGAGTAGCCCCCGCTCACCGCAACTAGAGAAAGACCGCACGCAGCACTGAAGACACAACACAGACAAAATAAAACTAAATAAATAGGGGCTTCCCTGGTGGCTCAGTGGTTGAGAGTCCGCCTGACGATGCAGGGGACACGGGTTCGTGCCCCGGTCCGGGAAGATCCCACATGCCGCAGAGCGGCTGGGCCCATGAGTCATGGCCGCTGAGCCTGTGCGTCCGTAGCCTGTGCTCCGCAACCGCAGAGGCCACAGCGGTGAGAGGCCCAAGTACCGCCAAAAAAAAAAAAAAAAGTAAATAAATAAATTTATTTTTAAAAAAGTAATACTCAGGTTTGAGGCATGAGAAATATGATGAGGAGAAATTAGCTAATGTTTTCAGAACTTTATAAATATCAAGCTCCGTCTCTAAGATTTTAGCATTATATACAATATCGGTTACTTATTAGTGGTTTGGGAAGGCCAATTAAAAATTTTCTGATCTTACTGTATTGAAATTCACAGCCCTAATGTTTTCCACATTGACTATATGAATGATGAAGAAAATTCAATCATGTATTTCATTTCCAACTGGACAGAAAACACAATTTTAAAAAGTGTTTGGACTACTGACTTTTGATTTCTTCTAAGGCAAATGTATAGGTAATTTTTATTCCCTGATTAGGAGAAAAATGGTGGAAGAAGGCAGGGTTAAGAATTAAGATTTCAAGACCGTGAGAGGTAGATGGCCAACCAGAGTTCCTAAGGTTCGGTGCCTGTAACTGTTGCCACTGCTTGAGCCTGCCAAAGCAGTGGTATGGCTGCTGCCCTCGTATTTGCTCCCTCTAGAAACACTCTTGCCAGTAGTGGCGGCAGTGGGACTCAATGACCCCCTTTTCTCTCTCCCTCCAGAAGCTCCATATGGTGTCTTCCGTGGGCAACGTGGCCGACAGCACAGAGCCAACGAAACTAACCTTCCACGGGTTAGCTGAGTTGGCACATCAAGAATATCAGGCGGGAGATTTTGAGGCAGTGGAGAGATACTACATGCAGCTCTGGAGACAAGAGCCAGACAATACTGATGTACTTTTATTACTTTCATCTCTACACTTCCAGTGTCGAAGGCTGGACAGATCTGCCCACTTTAGTACTCTGGCAATTAAACAGAACCCTCTTCTGGCAGAAGCCTATTCGAATTTGGGGAATGTGTACAAGGAAGGAAGGCAGTTGCAGGAAGCAGTTGAGCATTACCGGTATGCATTGCGTCTCAAACCAGATTTCATCGATGGTTATATTAACCTGGCAGCCGCTTTGGTAGCAGCAGGCGACATGGAAGGGGCAGTACAAGCTTACGTCTCTGCTCTTCAGTACAATCCTGATTTGTACTGTGTTCGCAGTGACCTGGGGAACCTGCTCAAAGCCCTGGGTCGCTTGGAAGGAGCCAAGGCATGTTATCTGAAAGCAATTGAGACACAACCGAACTTTGCAGTAACTTGGAGTAATCTTGGCTGTGTTTTCAATGCACAAGAGGAGATTTGGCTTGCAATTCATCACTTTGAAAAGGCTGTCACCCTTGACCCCCATTTTCTGGACGCTTATATCAATTTAGGAAATGTCTTGAAAGAGGCACGGATTTTTGACAGAGCTGTGGCAGCTTACCTTTTTGCCCTAAGCTTGAGTCCAAATCATGCAGTGGTACATGGCAACCTGGCTTGTGCATACTATGAGCAAGTCCTGATAGATCTGGCAATAGACACCTACAGGCGAGCTATTGAATTGCAACCACATTTCCCTGATGTTTACTGCAACCTAGCCAGCGCTCTCAAAGAGAAGGGCAGTGTTGCTGAAGCAGAAGATTGTTATAATACAGCTCTCCGTCTGTGTCCCACCCATGCAGACTCTCTGAATAACCTAGCCAATATCAAAAGAGAACAGGGAAAGATTGAAAAGGCAGTTCGCTTGTATCATAAAGCATTAGAAGTCTTCCCAGAGTTTACTGCTGCCCATACAAATTTAGCAAGTGTATTGCAGCAGCAGGGAGAACTGCAGGAAGCTCTGATGCATTATCAGGAGGCTCTTCGAATCAGTCCTATCTTTGCTGATGCCTACTATAATATGGGAAACACTCTAATGGAGATGCAGGATGTCCAGGGAGCCTTGCAGTGTTACACTCGTGCCATTCAGATTAACCCTGCATTTGCGGATGCCCACAGCAATCTTGCTGCCATTCACAAGGATTCAGAGAATATTCCAGAAGCAATTGCTTCTTATCGCACTGCTCTGAAGCTTAAACCTGATTTTCCTGATGCTTACTGTAATTTGGCTCCTTGCCTGCAGATTGTCTGTGATTGGACAGATTACGATGAGCGAATGAAGAAGTTGGTCAGCATTGTGGCTGACCAGTTAGAGAAGAATAGGTTGCCTTCTGTGCAACCTCATCATAGTATGCTATATCCTCTTTCTCATGGCTTCAGGAAGGCTATTGCTGAGAGGCATGGGAACGTCTGCTTGGATAATATAAATGTCCTTCATAAACCACCGTATGAACATCCAAAAGACTTGCAGCTCAGTGGTGGTCGACTGCGTGTAGGATACGTGAGTTCTGACTTTGGGAATCATCCTACTTCTCATCTTATGCAGTCTATTCCAGGCATGCACAGTCCTGATAAATTTGAGGTATTCTGTTATGCCCTGAGCCCAGGTGATGGCACAAACTTCCGAGTGAAGGTGATGGCAGAAGCCCATCATTTCATTGATCTTTCTCAGATTCCATGCGATGGAAAAGCAGCTGATCGCGTCCATCAAGATGGTATACACATCCTTGTAAATATGAATGGTTATACGAAGGGTGCTCGAAATGAACTCTTTGCTCTCAGGCCAACTCCTATTCAGGCAATGTGGCTGGGGTACCCTGGGACCGGTGGCGCACTTTTCATGGATTACATCATCACTGATCAGGAAACTTCACCTGCTGAAGTTGCTGAGCAGTATTCTGAGAAACTGGCTTATGTGCCCCATACTTTCTTTATTGGTGATCATGCTAATATGTTCCCTCACCTGAAGAAAAAAGCGGTCATCGATTTTAAGTCCAATGGGTGCATTTATGACAATCGGATTGTGCTGAATGGCATCGACCTCAAAGCATTTCTTGATAGTCTACCAGATGTGAAAATAGGATGAAATTTCCTGATGGAGAAGACAACGCAGACAGCAGTAATATAGCTCTTAGTATGCCTGTCATTCCTATGAATTCTATTGCAGAAGCAGTTATTGAAATGATTAACTGAGGACAAATTCAGATAACAATTAATGGATTCAGTATTAGCAATGGACTGGCAACTACCCACATCAACAATAAGGCTGCCACTGGAGAGGAGGTTCCCCGTACCATTATAGTAACCACACGTTCTCAGTACGGGTTACCGGAAGATGCCATTGTGTACTGTAACTTTAATCAGTTATATAAAATTGACCCATCTACTTTGCAGATGTGGGCAAGTATTCTGAAGCGTGTTCCCAATAGTGTACTGTGGCTGTTGCATTTTCCAGCAGTAGGAGAACCTAATATTCAACAGTACACACAAAATATGGGCCTTCCCCAGAACCGTATCATTTTTTCACCTGTTGCTCCTAAAGAGGAACATGTTCGGAGAGGCCAGCTGGCTGATGTCTTCTTGGACACTCCACTCTGTAATGGACACACCACAGGGATGGATGTCCTTTGGGCAGGGACACCCATGGTGACTATGCCAGGAGAGACTCTTGCTTCCCGAGTTGCAGCTTCCCAGCTGACTTGTTTAGGCTGTCTTGAGCTTATTGCTAAAAATAGACAAGACTATGAAGACATAGCTGTGAAACTGGGAACTGATCTAGAACACCTGAAGAAAATTCGTGGCAAATTCTGGAAGCAGAGAATATCTAGCCCTCTGTTCAACACCAAACAATACACAATGGAACTAGAGCGGCTCTATCTACAGATGTGGGAGCATTACGCAGCTGGCAACAAACCTGATCACATGGTTAAGCCTGTTGAAGTCATGAGTCGGCCTAAATAATGACTGTGTGCACAGGAGAATTACCCCTGTACCTGAGCCTCAACCTTCTGGGGGAAAGGAAACTACTTTTTACTTATCTGTAGAGTATCATGTTGCACATGGGTGACAGACAATGATAAGAAATAGCACAGCCAGACTTGCTTCCTGCATGATCATGATAGGGAGAGACACAAGAGATGGGAAGCTGCCGTTCCACAAGGCGTCTCCAGAGAATTTTGCAGCAGCCAGGTGTTGCATGAGTCTGGAAGGTCTCATCTCCCTTGCTCTTCCATGGGATGGATGGTAAGTGTGGAAGGGAGATAGAGATTGCCCAGCCGTTTTGTGATTATCATGGATTGATTGAGTCTTCTGAATTAATTTTTTCCTTTATAGTTTGTGTATTACAGCTTTTAAAAATGTCTGGTTTCAGGTATTTTTATTCATGTGAAGTGTATATGATTCTCTTGAGATAAGGTTTTAAGCTAAAATATTCCTTGTTTTAGTTTCTGAACTCTACAGATAAATGGGGACTTTGCTGGTGTAGTCTTTTTATAGGTTTTATAAACCATTTGAGCCTAGATCAGTCATTTTAGTGTCTGACATAAAGTTTGGAACTATCAGTGCTCTGTTGGTTTCTAGATGATGGCTTAAATTCTTTTTCTGGTCCGTTTCCTTCTTCCATTCCCCCCACTTTAAAATTCTCCTGTAACTTGGCTAACAAAGAAACAAGTCTGATTCAAAACCTCTCAGAGTGTTTCTCTTAAACACATCATCTGGTGCCAAATGAAGATTCTTAGGAGTGATGATTAATTATGAAGGGCACAGTTGTGGTACTGTCACTGATGATAATAATAATGGATTTTTGGCCTAGAGTTTTGACCTGTTTCACCAGTGTTTTACCGTTGACTGCTCCTCTATGCTGCTTCCAAAAGTGACAGTGTGTGATAAGATTTTTACTTTCATTTCTAAAGTTTGTGTTTTTTTTTGAGTCCTGTTCTCCCTTTTTCTTTCAGCAGAAATGAAATCCCAGGTAAGTATAAGTATTCAAATATTTGATTAGTAAGTCACAATTATCTCCAGTACATTAAATAACTGTCACCAAAAAACATGTTATAGGTAAAAAGCTCTGAAGGACCAGCTATGTATGTGATAATTATGTTTCAGAACTTTTAGGGTATTATATGTAATAACTTGTCTTCTGGACGTGGTCTTGAAGTCTTTATGGATTCAGCCTCAGTAGTAGCAAACTGCACTGCTACTTGGTTTGGAGTACAAATTAGACTTTAGCCCTCCTGGAGGTTGAGTTTTTGGTATTGAAAACCATAGGAATGAAATTGTATTTCAACAAAGGATCGAGGGCTTGAGGGTTAAACAAGCCAACATATGAATATATGTTTTTGTCTTGCTGTACTGCTGTCTAGTAACAGATATTTTGTCTGCTAGTAGTGTTCTAGATTATGTCTTTCCAAAGCGCTGAGGCAGTGCACCTGTTCTGTAGTTACAGCTGTTGCCTGAATGTATTCTAGCTGACAAATTATTGATTAATAAGAACTTGAATTTCTGAAAGATTTGTACTGTGAACCAAAATCTGAGCAAGGAGTCTCAAATGTAATTCTTAAACAGAATTACATGTTAATGAACCATTTAACAGTGTAAATCAAGGAACGTCAGTGTAGGGATTTCTTTTATTTTTTACCTGCTTGAAATATCAGTTAAAGGTTGCCAGCTTGGGGCTTCCCTGGTGGCGCAGTGGTTGAGAATCCGACTGCCAGTGCAGGGAACACGGGTTCGTGTCCCGGTCCGCGAGGATCCCACATGCCGTGGAGCGGCTGGGCCCGTGAGCCATGGCCGCTGAGCCTGCGCGTCCGGAGCCTGTGCTCCGCAACGGGAGAGGCCACAACAGTGAGAGGCCCGCGTACCGCAAAAAAAAAAAAAAAAAAAAAAAAAAAAAAAAAAAGGTTGCCAGCTTGGTTGCAGATGAACGGACGTTTGAAGTTCACCAAACTACTTAATGTGGAATAGGATAATAGACTTCCAACGCCCTCAAGGCTGTGACCTTGCAGCCATTTTACATAGCACATCATTCTCCTATAGGGATGAACCTTTCCCCTGGCCCGAAGAGTAGCCGCTCTGGTTGAAGCTTTGCTTACTGTAACAGGCTTTTGTTTCCAGGTAACATGTCTGTGGAAGACTTACTTCTGAATAGAGATATAGATATTACTGGAAACTAATTGTTTTTTTCTATTATACTCTGCTTTATCAAAAAAGTAAAACATTTAAATTGTGCTCCCGAAATTCAGATGTTCTCTTGCAATCTTTAAACAATACATGAATGATTTGCCCTTAAAAAAAAGAATTAAGCAGTTAAGCTCTTGGTCCCACATCGGACAAATTATCCTTATACCTCCTGTCAATATTGTTAACAGAGACTGTTATTTTATTAATCCTTATGATCCCGTGATTCTTTCATGTTTCAGGGCACAGCAGGTGAGAGAGTGGATTTGTTAAGCTGGGTGGGTTTATCCTTCTTTTATGCGTTCATTCAATTTTATGTTCATTTACTTATTGTACACATATGGCAATAGAAGCTGCTAAAGCAATCATTGCTATTCTGCAAAACAACAAGGCACAGAAGCAGATGTCTTATTTCCGAGATTTCTCCTCCCAGGATTATTATGATTAAAGATCCTTTTGCCCCACTCCCTGGAGAGGACAAGAGGCTGCTCGCTGGAGGTTTTTTAATGACTTGGGGAAAGGCTCAAATATCCCCCCATTATGGTAATCCACCCCAGGGACAAACCACACAAGAATATTATGAATTTATTTTATTTTTCTACCTTTGCAAAGGTAATACTCAGCTCATTAGAAAATGAAAACTATACTGTCAAATTTCAGAATTACATGGATGAAGAAAATCACCAAAGTGGCATCCTATCATGTGCATTATAATTGTATTGACTATGTTGACTATATTAACTATATTGTGTTAACAATATATTGTATAACTATATATTGAAAGGGCAAAATGCTGTAACTTATTTCAGAGAAAATACTTATGTTGGCAAACCCCAAATTGTACATCGTAGATGGGTCCTAGGAAAAGAAAATTTAATTCATAGTGGACAAGAGGTTAGCTTCTGTTTTCAGCCATGTGCTATTTCAAGAATTAAACATCATGAATAATACAGGATATAAGAGGAATAGTCTAAAGACGGAAAAGCACATTTTGATTAGGAAAGAGAATTTAAGGCTTAAGTCTTTTTTTTAAAGGAAAACTGCCTTTTAACTATGAGATAAGAAAATTGTTTCCTTCTTTTCTTCCTTCTTATTATTTTTTATTTATTTATTTATTTTTGCGGTACATGGGCCTCTCACTGTTGTGGCCTCTCCCATTGCGGAGCACAGGCTCCGGACCAGTAGGCTCAGCGGCCATGGCTCACGGGCCCAGCCGCTCCGCGACACGTGGGATCCTCCCGGACCGGGGCACGAACCCGCGTCCCCTGCATCGGCAGGCGGACTCTCAACCACTGCGCCACCAGGGAAGCCCTTCTTCTTCTTTTTTTTAAACCTTTTTTATTTTGGATATTTGACCTCTAAGCTGAGATGACTGAAAATGCCTCCTCTGGGCATCAACCTTTTTGAAAGACGTTTTCCCCCTCCCTAAGGGCTATTTGTCTCTTGGAGGCATTGTCTACATTACTCACCAAGAGGCAAGCATTTGTCCTTGCACGAAATGTTGACATCTCCTGATAAGAGGGAAGCTGCAAAGTAGAAGAATTGAAGGTCAATATGTTGATATTGGTCTCAAGCGCATTGATGTACATTTGTGTATTGGGGAAGGGGAGTGAAGCTTGAGAGTGGGCCAGTGGGGAGGGGTAAATATTTTGTGATGCTGTCTACCTATGGGCTTATAAAGTTTACAGCTGCATTAGGAGGACAAGCATTATTACCACTAGCATAAAAAGTAGGGCAGACCTCAGTTGCAAAAGCTTCTAGCCATACACATAGGGCAATACGTAAATGATACACCTTATTGCATTCACCCATTCACACCCCCCCCCCACTTGACGCTAATTGGAAATTTCAATCCATTTCAGAGAAGTAACACATTATCAATCATTTTCCCTGGCACGAATCTTCCAGGAGGAAGAAAATGTAATACACCTAGCAACAGAGCTCACGCACTAGCCCATGTGTCTTAGATTTAGTATCTGATCACTAGCTGGATTGAAGCCAAGAGGTGGTTCACAAAGTTGCTGCACATTAGAATCACCTGGGGGCCTCTGAGACCTCCCCGTGCCAGGCTCCTCCCTACACCTACTGAATCAAAACCTCTGGGGCTGGGACCCAGACACCAATGATTTTCTTAAAAGCTCTTTAGGTAATTCAAATGAGCAGCAAAGCTTGAGAACCAGACCAATAACGGGAACAAACTGATTTCACACAGATAAAGTGGGGCAATTCATATGTTAAGAGAACATGAATATATATATATATATTTCTTTTTTTCTCTTTATTCTGTTTGTGTTTCAAATAGGATTTTTTTTTTTTTTTTTTCTCTTCTGCAAAGAGCATTATTGTTTCCATTTGGTCCAAGGCTTGGGAGAGGGCTCCAGGGCGGTTATAAAGCTGCCTAGTGGCTGCAGAGCGGGGCTTCAGGCAGAAGCTCTGACGCCAGAGGGGCTCCTCAGAGGCCGCTGGACTTCAGAGACTCCTGTTTGTGCTCGAGGGTAAGCCTTTCGAAGAGATACTTGCCCAGCACAGCCTGCGGACCAGCCAGCCTGCGGAGCTTGGTCAGGTGGTCGCCCATCTTCTTGATGAGTTTCACCTGCTCCTCCAGGAAGCGGCTCTCCAGGAAGTCACAGAGGTGGGAGTCCGCGCGGGCAGAACGCAGGGCGTGCAGATCCGATAGTGCCTGGTTCAGGTTCTTCTCCCTGAGAATGGCGGCTTCCACAGCGTCCTGGGTTTTACCCCCCTCATCTTGAGAAGTTCGCGGCCGCAGCACTGGTTTTGCATTTTCAAGAGACGCTGGGCGCCCTCACACTTCTCCTCAGCCAGCTGGCGCCAGATGAGGCCCACACTGTCCAGAGTCCCATTGTTGCTGTCGAAATAGAAGCTCAGAGAGAGGTAAGTGTCCACAGATGCATGTTGAACAGGTGGTGGACGGCGGCCTCCACCTCGATGGAATAATTCTGACGAAGCTGGGAACTCGTGGTTGATCAGTGATAAGGAGCTAAGCTCAAAAAAACGGTGTTGGCCTGTCCTGGAGGCTGAGGATAGGTGAGTGGCTGATTCTAAAGGTTGCGACTGGAAGAAAGGTAGGAAGGTGGTCGAGGGGCTGGAGCAAGGAGCGTCCCTGGGTCTGTTCATTCCAAACACTGTTGAAGCAAAAGACAGATGTGCAGGACCGCCGGGCGCACTACCTCAAATAGGCTTTGATATAAATGAACAAGAAGTCTAAGCAAGGACAAAACTTACCCTTCCCCCCACCAAAATAGCTGGCGATACTAGAATCTAGATCTGGGAAGGGATTCTTCCATTACTTTCTTAACATTCCAAGCCACTAGAACAGTGGTTCTCAAAGTATGGTCCCCTTGTAACCAAGCAGTACCCTATGGGGCCTTCCTAAGACAGACCCATCCCCCATATCCTCTGCTGCAGTTCCTCTCTGAAGTACTCAGATAATAGTATCTCAGGCATATTTCTTGGGTTATCAGATGCTAAAAACCACCACCCAGTGGAAGAAATTAACTCCTTGATGATCATGAGCACGTAGCCCCCAGACCTTCTGGCACCTAAGGATGGATAATGTTACCTGCCCTGTGGCCTCAACATCAACCAATCAGAGGATTGTGCACGAGGTAACCACATTCCCTGGGATGTCCCTTCCTCACCTGGCCTTTAAAAATGCTTTGCTGAAATCCTTTGGAGATTTCAGGGTTTTTTGGAACACGGGCCAACCTCTCTCCTTGCTCGATCCTGCAACAAACCTTTCTCTGCTCCAGACACCAACCTTTAGGTTTGTTTGGCCTCACTGTGCTTCAGACACACGAACCTGCATTCGGTAACAACCTGACCAGCTTTACCAGCGTCCCCTGATAATGTGTTAGATATTCAAGTTTTAGGGTCCTATCCCAGCCCTATGGAATCAGCAACTCTGGTGGGGCTCAGTGATCTCTGTTATAAAAGGCCCTCCAGATGATTTTTATTCACCTTAAAGTTTGAAAATATCTGCATTGTCAGCTGGCCAAAGCGTCCACCAGCAGGTGAAGGGGAGTGGCGCCTGGAAAAGATAGGGACCAGCCAAGGCAAGTACAGCAGCATTTGCCGTGGTAGTAATGGAAAATGCCTTTTCTCCACTGGTTGGCACAGACTAGTATCTGGGAGCAGTGGCAGGGTTATTTAGGATGCTTTACATTTCAATGTAGAGTGACCGCTGTCCTGGTTTGCCAGGGACTTCCCCTGTGTGAGCACTTAAAATCTCATCCTGGCAAACCCCTTAGCCCTGGGTTTGAAAAACTTAGGGAATAACATGAAATTTAGGGGAAACATGATCTAGGTTTTGGGCAAGTCACAAGTGCTAATTAAAGCTAAGCAAGTATGGACAACATCTAGCCTTCCTTGCCCCTTTGCGGGGAGGTAAATCTGATTGGGTGAAATGACTTATTGTTTTTTTTTTTTTTTTTTGCGGTATGCGGGCCTCTCACTGTTGTGGCCTCTCCCATTGCGGAGCACAGGCTCCGGACGCGCAGGCTCAGTGGCCACGGCTCACGGGCCCAGCCGCTCCGCGGCACGTGGGATCTTCCCGGACCAGGGCACGAACCCGTGTCTCCTGCATCGGCAGGCGGATTCTCAACCACTGCGCCACCAGGGAAGCCCTGACTTACTGTTAAGAAATCTTTGTAGAAACATCCCCTTCTGCTTAGTCTGCTGGTTCTCAGTTCTGGCTAGACATTGGCATCGTCTGAGGAGATTTAAAATGATTTTATTGGTCTAGGATGACCAACCGTCGGTATGAGGGTTTTTAAAAAGTGCTTCAGATGATTCTACTGTGCAGCCAAATTTAGGTGCCACTGCTTAAGCTTTTGAACCGCTGCTACATATTTTCACCGCATCTTCCTATGAGAATATCCAACTGTAGTTGAGGTTTGTTTTGTTTTCTTTTTCTTTTTTTAACTGTCTTATTATAAGATTTACTGTCTTAAATAAGATTGAATGTACAGAAAATCCTGCTAGTCCACTGGTATAGCTGGGTACTTAGAATAATATCGTTAAGATATATACCATTTAAGTATTGTGGCTGGCCTTTTTAAAATTAACATGCATTGAATTAGTATGATCTCTTTTGAAGTTGTCATGTTGGGGAGCTATACCTCTGATCTGCTGCCATTGCTAAATATCTGGACACCTCTTATTAGGAATTGCTTTTAAAAATCTTTAGGGATTAAAACCAAGATTGCTGTATTATTTATCCTGGGACCACAAAAACCTCACAAAGTTCCCCCGCTGTACCTTCTACCCCCATCTCTAACCCTTGGCAACTTCTAATCTGTTCTCCATCTCTACAGTTTTGTTATTTTAAGAATAATATGTAAACATAATCATGAATTACTTAATCTTCGGAGATTGGCCTTTTAAATTTTTCCCTCGGCATCATTCCCTTGAAGTTCATTTCAAATTTTGCATATATTAATAATTTGTTCCTTTTTGTTCCTCGGTAGTATTCTATCATAAGATTTTATCACAATTTGTTTCCACATTCATCCACTGAAAGACATTTGGGTAGTTGCCAGTTTTTGGCTATTATAAATAAAACTGCTATGAACATTTATATGTACGTTTCTGTGGGAACTTAATTAAGTTTTTGTGTCTTTTGGGTAAATGCTCAGGAGTACAATTACTGCGTTGTAGGGTGAATCTACTTTTAGGATTAAAAGAGGCTGTCAAGCTGTTTCTCAAAGTGGGTAAACCATTTTATCTTCCCACTAGTGATGTGATATAATTTTTCTATGTACTCGCCAGCATTTGATGTTGTCACTATACTTTAATTTTAGTTATTCTCTGATATCTCATTATGGTCTTAATTTGCATTTCCCTAATGGCTAATGATGTTGAACATCTTTTCATGTGCTTCTTTGCCATGTGTATATTCTCTTCCATGAAATGTCTGTTCCTGTCTTCTGCCTATTTTCTAGTTAGATTTTTTTAAGTTGTTTGGAGAGTTCTTTGTATATTATAGATAGAAGTCATTTGTCTCATGGGATTTTCAAATGTTTTCCCACTGTGTAATTTGAGTTTTCATCCACTTAAAAGGATCTTCTATGAAGCACTTTTAACTCATTTTGATGACATCCAATTTATCAGGTTTTGCTTTTATTAATCATACTTTCGGTGTCAAGTCTGAGAATTATTCACCTCGTTCTAGATGCCAAAGATTTTCTCCTATGTTTTTTTTTTCTAAAAATGTCCTGCTTTTACATTTAAGATTATGATCCACTTTGATTTAATTTTTGTGTAAGTTGTGGAGGTTTAGGTTAAGGTTCATTTTTTGTTTGTTGAGGGATGTCCAACTGTTTCAGTACCATTCTTTGAAAAGTCTATTCTTTCTTGATAGCTTTTGCACTGCTGTCAAAAACAAGTTAAATGCATTTATGTCAGTCTATTTCTGGGTTCTCTATTCCATTCCATTGGTCTATGTATCTACCCTCCATCATTACTGCAAAATCTTGAAATTGGGTAGATTAATTCCTCCCATATTAATCTTCCTTTACAAATTGTTTTAGCTATTCTTCAGCCTCTTCTTACTATATAAATCTTAGAATAAGCTTGTCTATATCCACAAAAACCTTGAGGGAATTTTAAAAGTAATTGTGTTAAGCCTTTAACTTAGGGAGAATTGACATCTTTATTATGTTGTGTTTTCCAATCCATGAACAAGGTATGTCTCCCTATTTGTTTGGGACTTTTAAATTGTTCTTCATCAGCATTTTGTAATTTTCAGTATAGAGGTCCTATAAATGTATTATTGGGCTTATATTTAAGTATATATTTAGGTCAGTTGTAAATGGCATCACATATTTTTATTTAAGCTTCTACACATTTGTTATTAATATATAATTTGATAAAATTGTGTTGATTTTGTACTCTAAAACATTTACAAACTAATATTATTTCTCAAGCTTTTTGTGTTTTCCTTGGTATTTTCTCCATTTAGATTATCATCTCATCTTCAGATACAGACCGTTTTACTTTTCCTTAATCAATATAATAGGATATATTACTATTCAACATTCAGTAGGATATATTCCTTCCTATTCAACTTAGTAGGAATAGTCCTTTTATCTTTTAAATAAACTTTTTAAAAATTTAACTTTTAAATTTATGTATTTATTTATTTTTGCTTTATTTTCTTACTAGACCCTCCAGGAATATATTTAATAAAAATGGTGAGAGCAGGTTTCGGTGCCTTGTTTCTGGTCTTACAGAGAAAGCATTCAGTCTTTCACAGTTAAATATAATGTTGGTATAGGTTGTTTGTAGATCATCTTTATGAGTTTCAAACTATTCCTAGTTTGCTTGGAGTTTTTTTTCTTCTTTTTTAAAAATCATGAATGGGATTGGAGTTTGTCAAATGCTTTCTCTGCATTAATGGATAGGCTCACATGACTTTCCCCCCTTTATCTATTGGATATGGTGGATTACATTGTTAGATTTTCAAATATTTAACCAACTTTGCATAACTGGAATAAATACCACTTGGTCATGGTATATTATTCTTTTTATATATTTCTGGATTTAATTTACTAATATTTGGCTGAGGATTTTTGCAGCCAATTTCATAAAAAATATTGGTCTGTAGTTTTCTTCTTTCTATACTATCCCTGTCTGGTTTTGGTATCAAGGGAATACTGGCTTCATAAAATTAATTAGGAACTGTTTCCTCTACTTCTGTTTCTTATCTAATCATGTAAAATTGGTGTTAATTCTTTAAGTCTTGGGTAAAAGTGAAACATCTAAGCCTGAATATTTCTTTTGGAAGTTTTTAAATGAAAAATCAGTGTTTCTAATGGTTACAGGAAAATTGAGATTATCTATTTCATCTTGGCTGAGTTGTGGTAGTTTTGGGTGTAGAGGCATTGGTCCATTTCATCTACATTTTTGAATATATAGTGTAGACTTGTTCATAATAACTTGTCCCTTATTAACCTGCAGGATATGTCATGGTATCCCTGGTTGTATTTCTGATATCTGTGATTTATGCCGTCTCTCTCTCTCTTTTTTTTTTTTTTCCGGTTCGCGGGCCTCTCACTGTTGTGGCCTCTCCCGTTGCAGAGCACAGGCTCCGGATGCCTTCTCTGTTTTTATCTTTATCAGTCTTGCTAGATGTTTATTGATTAGATTGTTTATTTCAAAGAACTAGCCTTTTGTTTCATTGATTTTTTTCCCCCCTATTTTGCTATTTTCAGTTCCATGGATTTCTGTTTCATCTTTATTATTTACTTCTTTCTGCTTGTTTAGTGTTTTTTCCTCTTCCTTTTATACTATTTTAATATAGAAAATTAGATTATTGCTTTGAAATATTTTCTTTCCCAATTTAGTACTATAAACTCCTCTTTCAGCATTACTTTCACTTCATTCCACAAACTTTGCTCTGTTATATCTCCATTTTCTTTTATTCTATGCATTTAAAAATTTTTCCTTGATGCTGTCTTTTTTACCCATGAGTTATTTGGAATTGTGATGTTTAGTTTTCATGTGATTGAAGATTTTCCTGTTGTCTTTCTGTTATTGATTTCTAGTCTGATTCCATTATGGCTAGAGAACATACTCTCTATGATTTTATTCTTTTAAATCTGCTCATATTTTTTTATCGACCAGTATATGGTATATGAGTGACTGTTCCATGGACACTTGAATATGTATTCTGTTCTTATTGAGTGTGTTCTTTAAATGTCAGTTATAGCCTGTTGATTGATGATGTTTTCAGTTCTTCCATATCCTTGCTGATTTTTCTCTCTGGTAGTTCTATAAATTGCTGTGTTGAAGTCTCAAATAATAATTGTGGATTTAAAATTTTCTCCTTTTACCTTTTTCAGTGTTTGCTTCATGTATTTTGAAGTTCTGTTGTTTGGTGCACACACATTTAGTATCACTAGGTCATCTAGGTGGATTATTCCTGTTGTCTTTATGTAATGACCCTCTGCCCCCAATAATTTCCTTTGCTCTGAAATCTACTTTATCTGATATCAATATAGCCATTCCTGCTTTTTCTGATTAACGTTCACATGATATGTCATTTTCATCCTTTTACTTTGAACTACCTATATCATGATGTTTAAAGTAAGCTTCTTATAGACAGTATATAGTTGGATCATGCTTGTGATTTTTTTAATCTACTCTTCCAATCTCTGTCTTTGACTTGGTTATTTAGATCATTTACAGTTAATGTAATTATTGCTATGTTAAAGATTAGGTCTACCATTTTATTTTTTGTTTTGTCTTTTACCTTAGTTTCTCAATCCTGTGTTTCTCTTATTTTGCCTTCCTGTGGGTTACTTAAACATTTTTTAATAAGTCCATTTTAATTTAATTTACTTACAATCATTTGTGTATGCTGTTTGCATAGTTTTCTTAGTGGTTGCTTTTGGCATTACACTATACATATGTAACTTATTGTAGCCTACTGGAATCAGTGTTTTATTACTTCAAGTGAAGTTTCAAAATTTTACTTCCATTTAGGTCTCTTAATATTCCCCAGTTTTTTTTGTTTTTTGGTTTTTTTTGTGGTACGCAGGCCTCTCACTGTTGTGGCCTCTCCCGTTGCGGAGCACAGGCTCCAGACGCACAGGCTTAGTGGCCATGGCTCACGGGCCCAGCCACTCCACGGCATGTGGGATATTCCCGGACCGGGGTACAAACCCGCGTTCCCTGCATCGGTAGGCGGACTCCCAACCACTGCGCCACCAGGGAAGCCCTTCCCAGTTTTAAAGTATGATTTTCTGTAGTATTTCCTTTATCTACATTGAGAACCACATCAGATGGTATTATAATTTTTGCTTTGACCATCATATAGAATTTAAGAAACTTATGAGGTTAATGATAGTCTCTTATATTTACCCCATTTGTTTTCACCCATTCCATTGTTCCATTTTTCTTTCTGAAGTTCCCAGTCTACTGTTATTGTTTTTTTTATGTTTTCATAACAGTAGGTGATATCTGGGCTTTCCAGTGCCATTGGATATGAGTTTCAGGAAACACTGAGCCTGGCTCACTTAATGCTATTGAGTTGGAGGGTCTGTATATGTTGGGCCTGTTGGCACAGCAGATGCTAGCAGATTAGGCTAATGTTGATGGGACCAGTGCCACAGGAGGATGGGTTCCCATTCAGGCTATGCTGCTGCTACAGTAAATCAAGTCCCCCTCTATCCCAAGTGTGGGGCAGTGACCTGCTGCTGTCACTGCTTTGTATTACGCTGGTTTTGCCTCAGGTGTGTGGCGGGATCCCTTGGAAGCTGCTACTGCTGTCAATCACAAGGTTAAATTCATTTCAGAAGTACTTAAGTATAAATATATAGGCTGGCTCTTGTAGGACCTCTGTTTTTTATTGCTTTCATACAAATTACCACAAATTTAGTGACTCAAAGCAGCGTAAATTTATTACCTTACAAGTCTGACATTGGTCTCAATTGAGTAAAGTAAAAGTGTTGGCAGGATCGACAGATGAATGTATAAAGATGTGGCATATATATACAATGGAATATTACTCAGCCAAAAAAAGAAATGAAATTGAGTTATTTGTAGTGAGGTGGTTTGACCTAGAGACTGTCATACAGAGTGAAGTAAGTCAGAAAGAGAAAAACAAATACCGTATGCTAACACAATATATGGAATCTAAAAAAAAAGAAAAAATGGTTATGAGGAACCTAGGGGCAGGGCTGGAATAAAGACGCAGCCATAGAGAGTGGACTTGAGGACACAGGGAGGGGGAAGGGTAATCTGGGATGAAGTGAGAGTGGTGTGGACATATATACACTACCAAATGTAAAATAGATAGCTAGTGGGAAGCGGCCACAAAGCACAGGGAGATCAGCTCTGTGCTTTGTGTCCACCTAGAGGGGTGGGATAGGGAAGGGAGGGTGGTAGGGAGACGCTAGAGGGAGGAGATATGGGGATATATGTATATGTATAGCTGATTCACTTTTTTATGAAGCAGAAACTAACACACCATTGTAAAGCAATTATACTCCAATAAAGATGGTTAAGAAAGAAAAAAAAGTGTTGGCAGAGCTACATTCTTTTCTGGAGGCTCTTAGGGGTGTTTCTGTTCCCTGGACTTTATCCGCTTCCAGCGGTCACTTGTAGTCCTTGACTCAGAGTCCCCTTTCTCCACCTACAAAACCCCAAATTTTGCATCTTTCTGATTCTGCTTCTATTAGGACATCTCTCTTTCTCTTTCTATAGTTGGGAATGGTTTTCTGCTTTTAAGGACTCATGCAATTAGATTTGTTCCATGAGGTAATCCAAGATAATCTTTCTACCTCAAGGTCGATAACTTCAGTCATATCTGTAAAGTCCTCTTTACCACGTAAGGTAACATATTAATAGGTTCTAGGTATTACGGTGAGGGATTTTTAGGAGCCATTATGCTGCCTACCACTCCCTTAACAAGTGACCTTGAGAAAATTACTGAGATTTTTAAAGCCTTACTTTCCTCAAACATAAAATGGAAAGAAAGATAACTAGTTAATATCGTGAAAGTGAAACAGTATATATGAAATCAACTAATTCAGAAAATAAGATTTCTTCTTTTTCTTTATGATTTACATGATTCTCAGAGTTCAGTTACTTGAAGAGTTACATGTTTTTAAACAGAACTAAGGAATTTCAGGTTTCAGGTGCTGTAAGATTGTCTGAATTATCTGAGTAACAATTAGCTAAGCACAGGTGGAAAGCATTTGATTTACTCCCTGGTGTTCTTTATCTTCTCATCTCACTAAATCCATATCCCTTGTCTAGCTCCAGCCAGTAGAGTCAGAGCTTGTTTTACTGTTTAACTAAAGTTCAATTTAAATTCCCTCTACATCTCCAGATTCTCAGCCCTGGTTGCATATTATAATCACCTGGGGAGATTTCAAAAACTACTGATGCCAAATTTCTACCTATCCTGGATATTTGAGGAGGGACCTGGAATGAAATGCTCTAGCTTATGGTTTTTGGAGCCAAATGATAGTCTACACTGAGCCAAATCATTTGCGAGATCACCTCTAAAAAGGAACTTATCTGTGGTGACTAATGCTCTTCCTTTGTCAGTATGCTTGATTTGTCCCTCTTTGGGGGAAAAAAAGAGGGGGAAAAAACCCCCAGCACTTTGGCTCCCTGATGCTGTGGAATTAGTGTTGGCTCAGAGAGCACATCTTTGGATATCCGTTCTCTCCCCTGCTTCCTTGCGTGAACTTATATCCTTGGGCAGTTTTTCATCCACTACCCTCTTTTGCTTCTAATCTTAGCAAGTAAAGTCTCCCCTTAATGAAACAACATTTAATGAGAATTACCGGGAGCAGAGGTCTGTTCCAGACCTATCTTATGTTAGCTAAAGCAGATATAAGTGATGTATTTTTGGCATTCATCCTTGTGGGTTGGAGAGAGAAGACAGAATTTTCTCCTTTTAGGTATCATCTGACTGGGCAAATGGGCTCTTTCCCTCTGCTGCCTACCATGTAAAAAACTGAGGGTGTTACCTCTAAAAGGTTCTTCTAGGTATCAAAATAGTTCAGATAAGTCAAATTTCTCAGTAAAAGATGACAAAACTATGGCTTAGGTGGTTAATTTTACATGTCAATTTGTCTGGGCCACCATGCCCAGTTATTTGGTCAAATATTATTCTGGATATTTCTGTGATGGTGTTTTTGTGTTTTTTAAAATGTTTATGTTTTATTTATTTATATTCTTGGCTGCATTGGGTCTTCGTTGTTGCACGTGGGCTTTCTCTATTTGCAGCAAGCGAGGGCTACTCTTTGTTGTGGTGCACAGGCTTCTCATTGCGGTGGCTTCTCTTGTTGCAGAGCATGGGTTCTAGGCGCATGGGCTCAGTAGCTGTGGTGCACGGGCTTAGTTGCTCAACGGCATGTGGGATCTTCCCAGACCAGGGCTCGAACCCGTGTCCCCTGCATTGGCAGGCGGATTCTTAACTACTGTGCTACCAGGGTAGTCCCTGTGATGGTGTTTTTGTATGAAATTTATATTTAAATTGGTGGTGGCCTTTGAGTAAAGCAGATTATCCTCCATAATATGGGTGGGCCTCATGCAATCAGTTGAAGCTCTTAATAAAGCAAAGACTGACCTCCCTGTTGCAAAAAGGAATTCTGCCAGAAGACTTACAGAAATTGAACTGCAACTCTTCCTAGAGTCTCTAGACAGCCTAATCTGCAGATTTTGAATTTACCAAGCCTCTATTATTGTGTGAACCAACTGTTTAAAATCTCTCTCTTTCTCTATCTTTATATAGATATGGATATAGATCTAGGTATCAATATCTAGATCTATATCTATCAATATATATGGGCACATTGTATACACATGCTATTGGTTCTGTTTTTCTGGAGGACCTTGACTAATATAGTGGCCCATATAAATAAAAGGATGAACCCAAGTTCACCCAGGTAGAAAGTAGTACAATGAGAACTGGAACCTAAGGCCTCATGACTCATTCCGCTGTGAACACTGACCCAGAACTGGGGTCCGCAAACTCTGGCCCACTGACTGATCAGATCTCGCTTGACTCCTGGTTTTGTACATAACGTTTTGCTTGAACACAGCCGCACCCATTCACTAACCTATTGTGCATGGCTGTTTCTGTGCTACAGCAGCAGATGGGCAGTTGCAACAGAGACGTATGGTACACAAAATCCAAAATATTTACTATCTGACCCTTTACAGAAAAGATCTGCTGACCCTTGCTCTAGGATGCCATCTGATTTTTGATAGCACCGAGGAGAATAATTCATGCACATTGGGTTAGATTGTTAATCTCATGTTCTCCTTAGGACAAAGATCAAAGATCTTTTAGATCAAAGATCTCGTAAATGCTCACCCTTGCAATAACCAGCTTGGGGCGCATTGTCTGAGGATGCAGGAATATTTCTTGACAGGTCTTTCCAATCCACACTGCTCCCTGACTATGGTTCTTAAAACCTATTTTTAAAAAATTTTTTATTGGAGTATAGTTGATTTACAGTGTTGTGTTAGTTTCAAGTGTACGGCAAAGTGAATCAGTTATACATATACATATATCCACTTTTATTTGTTTAAGAGTCTTTTCCAAATAGCCCATTACAGAGTATTGAGTGGAGTTCCCTGTGCTAATAAGAAGAGCAGGTTCTTATTAGTTATCTATTTTATGTATAGTAGTGTGTATATTTCAGTCCCAGTCTCCCAATTTAGCCTCCCTGCCACAATTCCCTGGTAACCCTAAGTTTGTTCTCTACATCCGTGCCTCTACTTCTAAAACCTGTCTATTTTAACCAGCTACCACTCATTGCTTACTGTCTCTGGCTTCATGTACTTGATAATAAACCTACTTCTTTTTCTATCCTGGATGACATGTTCCAAGGTCTGAGATAATATTTTATTCTACATAATTTGTCCTTGATATTGTCTATCTTGGGGTCTTCATCTATGTCCCAAAGAAGACAGTCACACTCTGTCTTCTAGTACTACTAATAATACCACATTTTATGGCATGAGTTTGACCCAATGCACTGAACTATCCCTTTTAAAGCTGTAGGCAACCTGTCACTGGGTTTTAGCACAGGGGTAGAACTCAGATTAGTGTTCATATTTAAACAGATCTACTTGAGCAGAAACTTTTTGTCTCACCATTTTATTACACAAGTAACTTCTGTCTTTGCATCTATGATGTAAATATTTTTAATTTCCTAAATTATCTGAAAAATTATTTAGAGCTTCCGTTTCAGTAGGCATTGGAATTGCTGTGTTATGACTATTTCATTATTTTATTTCCAAATGTTAAATTAGGCTTCAAACTTTGGCCAAGAGTAGACAGGAAAGGGTTTAAAAAGAAATGGAGAGTGGAAAAGACTTCTGATGCAATGGAGACTTAATAAAGATTTGATTTTGAATCAATAATTTATAATAAAGGTTTGACTTTGAATCAATAATTTATGTCATTGCAAAATAGCTCCCTGGTAAAATTCCATTCTTTGGTAATCATTAAGTACAGAAATTAACAATCAAAATATGGAGTGCTCTTCTTCATTTTCTAAAAAGAAACCTATATCTAGATGAGAGGAGAACTCATTTCATAACTCAGGCTCTGGACTTATGACTCCAAGTCCTTTCTTCTTTCAACCATACCTGCGAAGTTTCTGTCTAACTTGCTGAGCATGATGTAATGGCTTCAGCTTTCATCCCCTTCCTCAGTATATAGCTTGGTGACTACAAGTAAGGGATATAAAACTTGAGAACTTGGGTTCAAATCTTGACTCTAAAATTTACTTGTCTAGTACTCTCGAGCATGTTATCTGTTTTTGCCTCAGTTTTCTCATCTATAAAATAGAGATAACATTACTTCTCTCAGGGAGTTGCTATGAGGGTTAAAAGAGAAAATTCATACAATGCAAGAATTGATCAGTTCTTGGAACACAATAAATACCGAAAAAAATGTTAGCCATTATCAAGGGCCCCTCATTTTATGGATAATATAGATTAGTTTATATAGGTCTAATATTTACATATACATAAACATTTTGTACCTATATGTGTGTATACGTTCTTCTTAGAAATTGAGCAGTCAACATTCACATCTCAAAGTATGTGCTCTGTGAAATGTAGATCTCCAGTGCTATAGTTATCTACTGCTACATAATAAAGTCCGAACTTAGTGGTGAAATAAACAAAAATTTTAATTTTAATCTGTGCCCAGATTCTGTGGGTCAGCAATTCAAACAGTACACAGAGGAGATGGCTTGTCTCTACTCCATGACTGATGTCTGAAACCTCAGCTCATGAGGATTCAAATGGCTGGGGCTGGAATCATCTAGATAATTTTAATTCACATGTCTGGCCCTTGAGATGGGATGACTTGAAGACTGGGCCCAACAAGGACTGTTGACTGGTGTGCCTATAGATGGCTGCCCATGTGGCTTGGACTTCTCATAACGTGGTAGTTAGGATTCAAGATAGAGTATCCCAAGAATGAGTGTCCAGGGTTCAAGCATTCCCCGAGAATCATGCAAAAGCTGCATGACCTTTTATGACCTAGTCTTAGATGTTACATAGCATCACTTTCATTATATACTATTGCAGGCGTTGGAGATCTTTTTCCATAAAGTGTCAGGCAGTCAATATTTTAGGCTTTACAAGCCATACAGTCTCTTTTGCAACTACTTAGCTCTGCTGCTGTGATGTGAAAACAGACACAAACAATACATATACTAAGGAACATGGCTGTGTTCCAATAAAGCTTCATTTACAACAGCCGGTAGAGGCCTAGATTTGGCCCACCAGCCATAATTTACTGACCCCTGCTCTATTGTTTGAAGCTATGGAAAGCCTGCCCAAATTCAAGGGAAAATGCCCACATCTAGATGTGAAGAATGGCAACGAATCTGAGACCCTGTATTAAAACCACTACATAGGGGATATTTCTAAGAGGATCTGTCTGCATACCTTGTTTCTCCCATGTATGGTGAATATGAGGTATTGGGACATCTTACATCTCTGTAAGCCTGGGTCAAGGTCAAAGTTGGAATCTGAACTTAATGACCTTGATTTCTGGAATAACTGGTAACTCTAATTATGATTTCCTTACACTCCTTACCCCAATAAATATACCACAAAAGATAGATTTCAAGTAAACAATTGCTTTATGGCAGATTTTTATGAAGTCTCCATTGACTGAATTATTCCATTTTGGTTGGAAAGCATGGGTTTTGTTTCTTTCCTAAAGAGATCTGCAACTTTTCAGATGTGGCATTTCATTCTACTGAGAGGATGATGTAGGTTTTTATAAACAGAAAAAGCAGGGCAGGCTGAGTTCACTCAGATCATTACTAATGCTTACAGGAATAACCGAAACTGGAATGCAGGCTTCCAGGTTTTCGTGTCCTGTGCTCTTTCCAGTAGGTGCCATTGTCTGCTGGGCCTGGCAGTAATAATTTTTGACTTTTACCTCTCTATGCTATTGTGAAGTGGTTTTGGGCTTTGTTAGCTTTCTTATGAGTTTGTACTAAATTGTGTCCATAAAGTAGGCTGAATTCCTCAGGGAAGGATGATAGCTGTTACTGTGTTATTACTGAAAATGCTGTGTTGGTTACCTTATTTTCCTTTCTTTTGTCCAGCTGTATCCTGAACTTAAAAGTTATATTATCCGAAATGAAAGATGTTCATCTGGTGGAAAACACTAATTTAAGGGATGAAAATTCCTGATGATTGCTTCAGTCAACCCTTAATAAACACTGAGCTTCATTAGTAAATAGACAACTCTCAGACCTTTCCCTTGGCAGAGGTCACATTATCAGGCTTTGTGTTGATTTCGCATTCTGTTCGTTAGAGATAGTTCCCTGGTGGCGCAGTGGTTGAGAATCTGCCTGCTAATGCAGGGGACACGGGTTCGAGCCCTGGTCTGGGAGGACCCCACATGCCGCGGAGCAACTGAGCCCGTGAGCCACAACTGCTGAGCCTGCGTGTCTGGGGCCTGTGCTCCGCGGCGGGAGAGGCTGCGATAGTGAGAGGCCCGTGCACCGCTATGAAGAGTAGCCCTCGCTTGCCACAACTAGAGAAAGCCCTCGCAGAGAAACGAAGACCCAACACAGCAAAAATAAATAAATTAATTAATAAACTCCCACCCCCAACATCTTCTTAAAAAAAAAAAACAGAACAAATTAGAATAATTGGCTGGTACAGGGAAAGCACAAAGAACTTTTTTCTATTTTTGTGATGCATCCCGTAATAAAGGTTGAAAATGAGACTGGAAGTAAGAAACGTGAAACTCAGAAAAGCAAAGGAGAGAGGATATTGTTTCTTTGAAAATATTCTTTCAGTGTTGGCCCAGAAGAAATATGAAGCTGAGGAAATTTTTTTTTAATGATGATTTTTGTGTTAACGATGTGAGTATGGAATTAGTAAGAATCAGGAAGCAAGCATCCTTTTCCACCAAGGACTTGGGAGCAAATGAAACCATAAATACTCCCTGCTCTTGGAAACACTTTTGGAGCAGTAATCAGAGAAGGGTAAAGGTAAAGCCTCAGGGCAGAGGTGTTCAGAGCAAAGGGATAGGAGGAGAACAAAAGGAGAGTGGATATTTTTAGCGCTGTCATTTTGAAATTTACCTCCTTCTGATTCAGTGCTGCTTTGCTACTGTGTTGGTCCAGTGGAAATCCTCAAAGCAGGAGCAGCCGTATCTTAAAATAATAAGGTTAGAGCAAGTGACTTTAATCCAGGTCTCTTTAGCTCAAGAGCACAGAGGAGAGTGTGAGGAAAGAGTGAGGCCACAAGGAATTGTTCACTGGGAAAATTTTCCCCAAACTTCACTAACTGGGAGAAATTGACCACTGGATTATGTGCCTTGAAGGAAAGCAAAAATGTTTAAAGCAAAGGGCGTGGAGCTTGTTTAGAAAGTGAGCTCTATCATTTGGTCACCCGCTGATGATAATAGCATTGGCTGAGACCTGACCATTTACAATAAGGGCACTTTTGTAGGTAATAGGTTCCAGGAGGACCAGAACTGAGTAGACTTAAAAATGAATATTTGTGGATTGTCTGAATGAGTGGATGTGTGTGATTCATATCCTATCTGCAGGTCCTATGCCCTACAGTGGATTTTCAGTGTCAGATTGTGAAAGTATTTATGACGGGGATTGGCATTGTTCCCTATCTAAAGGACTTTACATTGACATCCCCAAATCCTCATAGGAATTACTTAACAAAAAAATATAATTGGATTCTGTATAATTTCTAATTTATAAGCTGGCCAGAACACTGGTATTTCAGCCAGTCCTCTGGTAGTTCCAATGATGTCCCCATGATCACCCAGGCATAATCAGAATGGCTTTAGGATTTGGGAGCCAAAATGTTCCTCAGCATTTACTGCTTTGCTAGTCCATTTAAGAAAATGGACTATTGAAAAAATAGCTTCAGACACAATATGGCATTTTAGGATTTAGCATGAAATCTGAGAAATATAGAAGTTTTCTGAAGCCTGCAATGGTAAAGTTCCCTCTGCTACTGAAGTTATTGTCTTTAAACAAAGATTCTAAATCAGTAATGCTATATATATATATATATATACACATATATTTTTAAATGATATTCTGGTTAATTTCCTATTCTCTCTAGGGAAGTAATTGGTTGGTTGGTATGAGAGATGGTGTGGCTTCCAAAAGTGAAAAGTATTATTTTGTTGTAATTTCTGGCTACCTAAGGATGGGAGAGGCCCAGGACACTGCAGTCAGTATATTATGTGGAGCAGGTTATATTGTGGTTTATTTATAAACTTTTACATGTTTATTTTCTATACAAGTTTGTGTGCTCCTTTTTGAGTTTTGGTAGATAAGTGTTTTGTAACTTTGGAATACTTGGAGTTATATATATATATATATATATATATATATATATATATATATATATATATATCTTTATATATTTTTTTAACATAGTAGTTAAAGCCGTGGAGAGTGTACTAGTCTACCTAGGTTCAAATTCTGGCTTTACCCTGTGACTTCCCTGTGGCTTCCTCTGCTCACCTATTAAAAAGGAGTATAATAAGACTGCTGTGTGAGTTATATACTAAGTGCTAATTAAGCATTTGCTATAATGGTTATGTATACTCGAAGGCAAGGAACTTGCCCCTTGATCATCTCTGTATTCCTAGTGCTTAAGAATTCTTAGTGCTTTTCTAGTGCATTGTCTTAGGATAGAGATAGCTCAGTATAGTTCTTCTCACTATAAAGTACTGTTACGTTGAATGTCTTTGCTTGTGTACTAATAATCTGTGACATATCTGCTGAGGACAAGGAAAGGAATAGTTTTAAAACTGCAATGGATAACAAAAGATTGTATGATGTAATGCCTTTATTATGTAATTATAAAACTAACAAATGATCATGGCAGAAAATCTGAAAAACTCCTAGACAAAATAGAGATCAACAAAATTTGGAGTATCTTTCAGAGTATAGAGTTGTCCATGAATATTAGTGCTTTCACATTTTCCAGGACTTTAAGTAGACCTGCTTCTTGAAAAGAGTCTATTCATGATATTTTATTTTAATGATGTGTTCATCATGGGGGCACACACACACAGAAATCTGTTAAAAAAAAAAAAAAAGACATGTAAATCACTGATGTTCCAGACAGCCACATGAAATAAAGTGAGAAAGGTCAACAAGCTGAAAGAATGTAGAGTAGCATCTCCTTAATTGCTTACATAATTCTGATAATTACCTCTTTGTGGATAAAGTAACTAATGGGGAATCTAATTCAAGAAAAATGTATGAACTTTAAGCCTTCTTGAAGCCAAGTATTTCTTTCCACAAAAGGTTACTTTCCACTGTCTTGCTTCCTTATTACCTGACAGGGAAAGAGTATTGTATGGCAAAGGATCTTCCCGAAGGAGGGTGCTTCCCACACTGCTTGTCATAAATGACTTCGGAATTACTGTTGCTGTATTACCAAAGTCTTAAACTAGGGTATTTTTGACAAATGTGGTCCTTAGTTAATTTTTAGAGCTACAAACTGTCAGATGGCTCTGAAATTAACAATTGTCTGGCTATTCTTCAGGGTGATCACAATATGGTAATGACCTTGAGGTATCACTAAAAAGCAGGAAGGTGTGAGTCTTCCTTTGGTTCCAGAGTGAAATGCGAGTTGGAGTTGGAAAAGAGGCCGACAACCAAGTGATAGAGAAGGAAATGTGAGGTCATTAGTGAAAAACCAGGTTTGAGTTAAGGTGAAGAGGCAAGAGGAAATGGTCAACTGTTACAGTATTACAAAGATCATCAAGAAGCATATCCATGAATGTGGTTTGTATTGCAATCTGCTGAAAAATAGACAAATATCCTGGCCTGGCCTTCATGGAGATTATATTTTATTGATTCTGATAATAGATTATTGTTGAAATGGGCCTCCTATAAATTATAACCATGCAAAGGCAGCAAGATAATTTTTTTTCTTTATATATGTGTTTCTCATTCCTACTCACTTCTCTCTTAGGGGAAGAGAAAATCACAAAAACCAAAAATGTCAAATCTCAGCTATTCATTTTCAAAATAATTTTTTTCCAAATTCCAATGGAGGCAATAGGTTAACTGTTAAGATTTGTAAGGCTCAAAAAGCTAGCTACAAAGTGTAGCCAAATTTTATTCCATAAATAATAGCTTTGGAAAGAATATGTGATGATGCAAAGTTGGAAAAAGCTGGTTTTTCTTCCGTAAATGAATTCACTGTGTTGGGAGAAGAGGCAGAGAAGAAATCAAAGTCATTAAACATGGGGTGAGTTTTTCTGATAGGGGACTCTAGTGCTTTAAAATAGACTAGATAATCCTAGGGATAATCTGAGGGTAGAACAGACCAATGCCTCATTTCCAATCTGGTACCCTGGAAGAAAACAGTGTATTTCCTTTGAGGTCTTGAGAGGTTTTTCTTCTGCTTTGTTTTGTTTTTGGTTCATTTTATAATCAAACTTATTAAGGTATCATTTACATACAATAAAATGCAGACATTTTTAGTCAATGGTTCAGTGACTTTTAATTAATGTATACATTTGTATAACTACCACCCCCATAAAGATCGATAACAATTCTAAAACCCTAGAAAGTTTCCTCCTAGGCTTTTGCAAAAGTATCCCCATCTCCCACCCCAAGGCAACCATGGATCTGTTTTTTATCTTTAGAGATGAATTTTGCCCAGTTTAGAATTTCATGTAAGTTGAATAATACAGTAGGTGCCCTTTTGATCTGGCTTCACTTGCTCAGCATATGGTTTTTGAGAGTCATTCATGCTGGGATGTTTTAAACCAGGACTTTAGCCTGGGTGGCTGATTTTGTCTGAAGGCACCTATAGGTGCATCTGAGTCTCTGGCATTGGCAATGTCATTGTCACTGTCTGTACTTGGCTTAGTATTTTCAACTTTACTAAGAAGCACAAGGTTGAAGTAAGGAAGATCACTGTCAGTATAATGGAGGTGAAGTGGGTTCTGTTATATAATATTCTCAGCATAAACTGACCTGCTTGGAATCACTGTGTTGATAAATCGACAAGGATACTCTTCCTCCAAAAACCTTGATATTATAAAACTTCTAAAGGACGCTGTCCTAGGACTCTTTTAGTTTTCATTTTTTTGGGAAACATTTCTGGAAAATACAAATGCTCACAACCTGAGGGAAGCAATTATTCACCTGAAGGCTAACTCTGGTAAAGCTGAGTTGTCTGACCTTTACATGCTGATAGAACCCAAATAGCCTTGCAAAACAATGCTCTCGTATTGGATATAAGCATATAGATTGTTTAAGATGGACATGTATATGCAGTAAAGTGAAAAAACAAAGAATCTCTGAGTTTCCCTTGCTGGTTTAAAAATTTTTTTTCATTTAAGTTTCTACAGCATATGCTAATAGTTTAGGGTAACCTCAGGTTAGTTTTAGGTCCACTCTTTAAATAAATGTTGAAGTACTCCACACCCACCTTTTTTCTACCTTCCTTCTTTTCTTCCATCTTTCCTTTCTACCTTCTTATAATCCATTATACTTAATCCTGCATTTGTTCAGGTGGCAATTAGTGTAGGAAAATTGAAAGCAGTGTGAAATTTTGCTGTTCAGAATGCATGTTGACCAAATTCTATATTGAGCAAAGGTCTGAATTTACCCACAGTAACCCTTTCTCAGCCTCTTTAAATAAAGGCCATAGAAACTGGGCTATATAGAATATCCTGACAGGTATGTAGAATTCATAGCAATTGCCCTCAAAGAGCTTACCTAGCGTAGATGCATATGAATGCATTTAATGATTGCTTTATTGGCAGCAGTGCCAACATACACAGGCTGTTTTGTTTTATATCATTATCATTACCTGCTGTTTACCACTGTATACATTGCTAATGGTGTGGTTTCTATGGCTTGTGAATTTCACGGCCAAATAATATGTAATTTATTGCACACTCTGGAAGATGGAGACTCCATAAATTTTCATGTGCTCTTTGCCCCCCCCCTTTGGAATGTATTACACTGAGATCAGGCAAAGTAATAAATTTATTTCAAATGTGCGTGATAGCTAAACATCAGGACTGATGAGCAATATTTCTTCTTCCAGCAACATAACAGTTTTTAAAGACTAAGCCATTGAATGTGGAGTTACTGAACATGGGACTCAGTTCACTGGGATCCCTTCTTAGAAAAATAAAGGAAAACTTGAATTGGATATGTGTGGCTTATTCAAGGAGTAAGTAATCAGCTACATGTTGGTGAACTTAATTTGTCACAATCGTTTAGTATTTTATTAACTCTCTTCCCCTTCTTCTCCTGACACTCACGAGAATGGATCATGAGTATCTTAAAACATACTAAGTCGTCTTCCATCCCTGTTAATCTAACTACAAAAGCACACTTTCCTTATCCAATGTAACTTACTGTCTTTTAGAGTAGCTGTGGTTTTAATTCTCTACAAAAGTAAAACCAGCAAAGAGAAACATTTTCAAGGAGCCACCACATTGTAGAGTTTTAGAAAGAAGACTTTAGAATTAAGGGCAAATATATCATTTTATAGCTAAAGCACCTGAGGCCTAAAGTAGGAAGGTAACCATCGAGGTCAGGGAAGGGTGCTGAAGATCAGGTTTCAAGCAGAGAAAGAGTCTACAGAGACTCAATCTGAGCAGGTCAAAAACTGAAATGAGACCACGAATGTTCTGGGAAGGCTGGCATCTGGCCTCAAGTGTGGGATTCAGACAGGGAGTGGGCCCGGGGGGAACTGAGCTTCTGCAGTAGGCAGAGAAGTCCACCTCATCTCCGGAAAGTGCCACTGACATCAGGGAGTTGAGGGGAAAGAGCAATGAATTCCAGACCACCTGAGAAAGCAGGCCAATCTGATTAACTCTGAATTTAGGCTTATTTCAGATACTTCTTGAGAAAGAACTTGGACAAGAGCACGTCCCGCACAGTCTCTTTAAACCCATGCCCAGTATTTTCTGGTGGAGCTGCTTAAACCCTCCAAGTGACCCCAGTATTTTAATCTCACTCTATATTTAACTCCGACAATTCTATGATTGATTATTTAATGGGCAAATAAGTAGGGTCACAAAAGAGTGTGAATGTATTTTACAGGATGAGGATGGGTGGAGTGGAGCAGTCTGGAATAGGACACCAATAAAAAGGGATCTTGGTAAATAAGAACGTCTATTAGAAATGGAGAGGAATTCGCAAGGAAATTAGTGCCTGGCACCACGCCCTTCTCTCTGCATGTTTAGAAACTAGTTTCTAATTTTATTTTCATAGGAGATGTCCCTGTGATGAATCGTCTTTTACCTCCATACTATTTATCACATGGACATATTGTGAAGTTTGTGTGAGAGAAAGCAAGTATTAGAATTTGTCTTGCAAGCAGCTATAAACACTTCCTGGAACAATCTAGGGTAGAAGGAAAAGGAAAGGAAGGTGGAAACAAAGGAGAAAGACAGCTAATGATGCTGGAGTCTCTCCCTGGAATTTGTGGTATCTCTTTTTGAAACTAAGTACAGAAAGTCAGAACTTGACTGATTGTTTCTTGATCACGGTTTGTTTTCATTTTTGTTTTTTTCTTGCTCTCTTATCAGTTATTCCAGCCAGTGCTATGTCATTTTCAGTTTCAGTAAGCATGCCTGTCTTGTTTCCATTCGCATTATTCATGCAAACGTTGATTGAACTGATGACTTTGAGTTATCAAGGAAATGTTAGATACACCAGTGGATACATGTCTTAATTTTAGAAAAAAAATTACCGAGTGAAGGTTAAAATAACTCCTCTTAAATTTGTCATTAAAAAAAAAAAAACTTCTCCTAACATACAATACCTCATTGCCTAATAATGCCAGATAAATGAAGAATTCCTATATATTCATGAATGCAGGCTAGTCTGTATATTTTTTGGCAGGTATGACTGTTACCGAGGGTAACGGCCTAGTTTGCTGGCCATGTCCTGTCTCCTAGAAAGTTGTAGTTTCTATTGTCTTTCAGTTGGACCATTGGATATCAGAGGTGAATTTATAAAACTATACTTCCTTTTACACTTACTTTGTTTTGTTTTGTTTCATTTTGTTTTACTTGAAGTATAGTTGATTGACAATGTTGTGTTTCAGGTGTACAGCCAAGTGATTCAGATATATATATTTCTCTTTCAGATCCTTTTCCATTATAGGTTATTACAAGGTATTGAATATAGTTGCCTGTGCTATACAGTAGGGCCTTGTAGTTTATCTATTTTATATATAGTTACACTTACTTTGTGTGATCCAGGCTGGTCAGACCACATGATTTTCACTTCTGATACAATTTTTCAGGTCCAGCCTCAAATCTTTGATAAGAAGATATTTTAAAATAAGTTTAGCATGTGTGTGCTCTAAATCCAACAGTAGTTATTAGAGATATGGTTTTGCACTAGGTATTCCTCTCTTTTTTGTTCTTGGCCAACCAACTGAAAATTAGCTTTTATTTTCTGGTTGGTTTGCTAGATGTTTATGACTATAATAAAAGTCTTAAATTTTGTCTCATATCTTTAAAACACAATCTGAATTAGCAGTGGATATTGTGCTATACATAGGGGCTTTGATATAAATATAGTTTCTGACTTCAAAAACATATAACCTAGAAGGGAACACAGACACATATGCAGCAATTATGGAAACTGCATTTGTTTACTAAGTGAAGTAGTACTGAGATGGATAAAGTGCTAGCAAGCCTTGAACAGCCAAATCAGCTTCAAAAGTAGATGTGCAGTTCTTTAAAAATATTTTTAACATTTTTCCAGCTACATGTAGAATATAACAGCATAAAAACGGTATGGGTTTTATTTTAAGTAATTGAGCATTTTGACATCCTCATAATGAAATTAAATCCAGAAGGAGGTTTCTCTCCATGATCTCTTGAAATGGTCCTTGATCATCCACAATATTTCCCATCATCACAAAGGTGGTACCAAGGGCAGGAAACTCCAACATTATTAAAGTTTCATAAAGCAAAGTCAATTTTAAGAATATAATGTCCCCAAACTGATAAAGGTCTTGACAGATAATTTCAAGGGAAGCATAAATTATTTTCTGTTTGTCAGAGGGCAAAAATATTTAGGTTGAATTAATGCATGGTAGAGTTTTTGAGTGGAGTGTCCTTAAAATATTATGTAGATCTGTACTGTCAACAGATGCTAGCCACATGGCATTATTTATATTTCAACAAATTTAAAAATAAGATTAAAAATTCAGTTCCTCAGTTGCATTTGCCATATTTCAAAGATGTTGATTAGCTCCATGTAGCTATTGAATACTGCATTGCATGGTACAGATATAGAATATTTTCATTATCACTGAAAATTCTATTGAGCAATACTAAAATTATACCCAGCTAGTCACAGAGAAGGCAACCAAGTCTCAAGGAAATAATATAACTTCCCCAAGGTCACACAGCTGTGTGTTTAAAGAAAAACAAAATGACACAAAGGAAATAGTAACAGAGGCATTAAACCCAGTAAGTTTCTGGAGCAGTCAAAGTAAGGTTTAAAAGTGAATACTTACTTAACTGTTAGCAGGGTTGAAGCTCTTGATGGTTGGTAAGATCTACCTGCCTGAATTTGGACATTAGCATTTTATGCAATGAATTAAAGGCAAAAAATCATTTCAGCGACTGGCTGCCAGCTCCATATTTTTAGTCACTGCTGTGTTTCCAGATTATGTTTATCACTTTCATATACAGGGCACCACTGTGAAATGTGATGGTTTATCTGACACCAGAGAAATCAAGAAATCTTCTGGGGTTACGGCTATATTTGAAAAGGTTGATTTTTAAATGCATCATGCAGACTGGCCCTGTTTTAAAAGAGATTCCTGCCATCAAATAATCAAAATGTAAACTCTCTTCTCACCTTGCAAAAGTCAAAGATAGTCCCTGCATTGTTACTATTTCGTTGAAATCCAAATATTATTTTTCCATTCTCTAACTTGTTTTCCTCACAGTGTGATCAACTATTGCTAAGGAAGGAAAGGTTAGATTTATCAATCAAAGTTTGCTAAAGGCCCCCTAGGTAACTGAACCCTCAGGAGGAACAATCCTCATGTATTCTTCTTCTGTTGTTTTCAATATCTTCCTAAAGAGTCATTTCAATATATTTGGTTCTGTAGCAGAGGTTCTGTGAAGTGCTTATCTTCCTCAGACGTCCAGAAAGCCTGTGAGTCTGTGGGTAAAGTTGGGTAAGGAGAGAGAGGGAAGGAGGCTAGAGAGAGGCTCAGTGCTGAGATAAGGACAGTGTTCGAAAGCGTCCTGGGGGTGAGGCTGGGGTGCACAAACACCCACGACGAATCCAGACAGAAACTGAATAATCAAGGGGATGACCACTGTTAAGTCATGTGGTCACCTCTCCCTCTAGAAATAAACATTGCCCTCAGGAAGTCTCCTCCTGCCCCAGAAGAGCATTAGGAAGGTCTGGAGAGGGGGATTATTGGAAGAAATGGAAAAAGCAGGTTGATGGGATTAGCCTGGAGCAGAAAGACGAAGAAACCCAAGCCAGTAGATGGAAGGCAGACTTTTCATGGAAGTCTCCAAACCCAAGTCAAGTTCTGGGACCACCAAGTACAAGTCAAAGAGTGCTCATCTAACCCCTTTGGGCCCCCATGGGAGTGGAGGAAGACTGGACAGAGAGGGAGAAGGGGCCATTGAAGGTACAATATTTACTATGGGATTTAACTCCTGAAAGGCCTCCCAGTAGCTTCAGACCTGCTCAAGAATCTTTCCTGTCCTGCTGGTTCGCAGTGACTGGCTCACAGCTTCAAGACCTCCTCCTCCTCTGCCAGATGGAGAACTATTTCAAACATCCTGCCTCTATTTTGTACTGTAGCAATGCAGACAGGAAACCTGACCCCATTTTCAGGTTCTAAAGAGAAGTTCTAAGTACCTGAAAGACTGAGGAACATGGTGGCTTTTATTTAAGATGTGGAGATAGAGAGCACATACCTGGACTTGGGCCTGCAGCAGCACCAAATTGCACCAAGAGTTCCCTTTGTTTTCTCTCCCATCTCTGTTTCTCCTTTTCTCTCTGCTGGATTAGCCACGGGGACTCCAAGTTCTTCATTGTGTGGTCCTGGTACCAAGATTCTCCTGGGAATTATAAAGCTATTCACCTTCTACATCGAGCACTTCTTATTTTTTCCCCAGCAATGAAAGTCATCATTAAGAGGAGTCAGGGTGCTAGCTCTTAAATATATCTTAGTCATCCCTTTGTACATTAAATGCTCTTTCTTGGAGACTGCTCCTGACATGGTGTTCACCATGCTCTCAGCTGGCCTCCTGAAGTTCTGCCCTGCCTTCCCCACCAGGTACAGTTCAGGAGCTGCCTACCTCAGGGTGATAGGTTCTCTTCTAGTTGCTTTATTCCTTTCCCTTTTACATTTAGAGAATATAATTTGAATACATAAACTTCTCTGTGACCACAGCTTTATTTGCAACCCACAGGTTTGGTTATGGCATATTTTCATTCTCATTCAATTAATAAAATTCTAATTCCCATTGCAACTTTATCTTTGACCTACATAATGATCAGAAGTATGTTTTTAATATACCCATGGGCGTAGGGTGAAAGTAGCCATAACTACCACGTAAACAATGGGTGTGACTCTGTTCCAAAAAAACTTCCTTTACAAAACCAGATGACGGGCTGGATCTGGCGCACCAGCCATAGTTTACCTATCCCTGATCTGTACCATCAAACTATTAAAAAGGCTTCATGTCAAATTATTAAATAACTTTAGGCCTAAAAACAGTCATTATAACCACTGTAAAGTTGTTAAGGCATTATTTTAAAAACTGTATTTACAAATTGCTGATGTACTGATTTTTATTAGTTTAAAAACTACAGCAGCTAATAAACACTTGATTCATTTAAGTCTTGAAGACTATAACGGCATAGTTTCTTCACAGTATTACAACAAATGTTTTCAGTAACTAAAATACATAAAAGTATTATTATGTATTATATATTAAATCTCTTATTTCTAAAATTAAGTGGACTATCTTTACTAAATGGTAGAATCCCAAACTGAAAACTGGTCATATTCTTTCAACAAAAGGAAAGCTGCACTCACATGTATCAAAAGACAAAAATTAACTGCCATCTGTATCAATATATTAATGTGCTTCAATCACATATGTTTTCATGAAATTTTAAACATAAAATCACCTTTAAGATCTAGGCCATGTGATCTGCTCCCTGCCATGTCAGATTACACCCCGTGAAGTTTACTTAAGTGTGATAGAATTCTTGTCAATCTTGACTTATTTGCTTTTCTTGAGTCAATTGGAGGTTTATAGCCACATTCTTTTTTTTTTTTTTTTTAATATTTTTATCCTTTTGTATGTATGCGGGCCTCTCACTGTTGTGGCCTCTCCCGTTGCGGAGCACAGGCTCCGGACGCGCAGGCCCAGCGGCCATGGCTCACGGGCTCAGCCGCTCCGCGGCACGTGGGATCCTCCCAGACCAGGGCACGAACCCGTGTCTCCTGCATCGGCAGGCGGACTCCCAACCACTGCGCCACCAGGGAAGCCCTATAGCCACATTCTTAAAATCATTAACTACAATCTTCCCAAACAGGTAATTGATGAACTGATGCATTCTAAAACTTGTCAGTAACAAAGTGTTATTCCAGTTTACAGCAACAGTTTAATTCTATTTAGGTACTAAAACTGAATACACTGAATACTGCAAACTTTATTCCCAATCACTCAGTAAAGTACTACATACTTTAGAGACAAAGGAAAAAAAAAGAAAAACCTAAAAAGCATAAGACTCTTCTGATTTTCATTTCCAATGATACATGCCAATCTTGATGATCAATCAGCGATATACATGTCAACTATAAACCCAGTATTTTATTAGGTGCTATGCAGTATACTAGAGCCATAGAAGAGAGAGGACCTCAAACCCTTTGTTCCCTCAAATCGAAAGGCAGGCTTCCTGACCCCTCCAGACCACTACTGGACACACGGAACACACACTAATGTTTCAGGACCCCAACCAACAGTCACCTGCTTTGCGATTACTTCCATGACACACCCCCACCAACACCACTGAGTTTGCTGCTCCTACGGGACGTTACATATATTTCCTATTTTAACACATACCACAGTGCATCACAATTATGATTGCAGATAGATGTTTTAACAATTTAAAGAAAATGATGACTTTTTTGCTCTTTACATCTTGCTATTTCCCTTCCCATAATATTTCTTGAAGAGAAACCACAAAAATATAGACAAACACACAAAAAAACCAGAAAATATACAAAATGTGTGGTTTGTGGCTTAACACAAAGTTAAGTAAAATTAGTTCAGACACTATCCAGCATGACAAACTTTCATGGTACAAATGAGAATGGACCAAGGTTTGAGCAGGTACAGGAGACAATCCAGGCATGAACCACACCAAGAAAAGGTAGACAGGAAGTAACATGGTGTGTAGGAAATCACGAAACCAGTCTGATGGGAAGAGACTTAAATGAGACTGAAACTCACTTTCTAAACCTCCATCTCCAGTTGGACAATTCGCAGGACACAGGTGCACCAAAGTGGCCAATTTATTCAATCCCTTTACTGTGGAGGAAGAGTTTAAAATTTTACTGGTTTAGTTTGCCCCAAAAGCAACTATCAAATGTTGGCAGGACACAGTGAAGGCTTACCTCTGTTAACATAGTTAAGTCTCTCTCTCTCAAAACTAGCCCACTAGCTCCAGGTTCCTCAGCGCACCCGATGCACACAGCGTTTAAGAGCTTTACACAACTGGAAGGTCACATCTTTATTTATCGCAGGAACAGGACTCCTGTAAACTTTCTGTCAGAACCTAAAGCAAAATTATTGTAAAATGAGTGATTTAAACCATACATTTTATCATCATTAAAAAGAATTTTTTAAAAAAGCATCTGCTCTGTGCTGAGGATTAGAAACGACTCCTGCCCTTAAAGCCTTAATTAAGGAGGGACATGTGTAAACTCAAAATTTCAATCACATGAGATAAAGAAACATAACCTTTATGCAGAGGCTCCTTTGGAGTCAGAATGTTATATCGAAGTGATGGCTTCATGATAACCCTGAAGTAGAATGAAGAAAGATGAGGCTATGCAGAGTTGGAGGAGGAGGTGCATTAACTGCACAGGGAGCACCTGTGCAAAGACACTCAAGGCTGACACCTGCTGGGAACAGTAAATACTGCAGGTGGCGATGACTAAAGGCCACGGGTCCAAGTGTGAGAAGAGACAGAAATGAAAATAGAGATGTTGGCCGAAGCAAGCCTGGGAGAGAGCATGGCTTGTATCCCACAGATGAGGAGGCCCGGGGCTACGACTGGCTGAGTAAGGTGCCTCCGCTGATTAGAAAATGGTGCCCCGCTGCTGAAGGACCGATTAGATAAAGGCAGTGATCACAAAAAGCTCCCCTTCCTCAGGGCCAATCAGGGCCAAAGAGCCCCATGAGGCTTGGCCGAGCACAGTGCAGACAGACTACATGCCTCTGTGCAGAGCACACGCTGGGCGGCTAGTATGCACTAACTCTGTGCGGGCAAGCCATTAGGAGCATTATTTTAGGCATATCTTTTTATGTTAGAAGATGTTTCGACCCGAGTAGGCAGAGGAACTTAGAGGAACTGAGCCTAGCGGCTGTGAAATCACCCAGGAACTTCTGCCATAGTCCAAGCAAAATGTAATATGGATGAAGAACCAAATTTAGGAGGAGGCCAAAAACTACAAGCTGGACCCACTGGATTGAAGACATAAAGTTCAGTGAAGGAACTCTGAAGAGAATGGGCTCTGCAATAAATTTTTCTTAAATTCAATGTAAAATATTAGACAAAATTAAGTAAAGTGTCCTTTAAGGTCCCTTCCAGCTATAATTTCTTTTCATTTCTACGTTATTACTCTGGTTAAGTAAAGTCCCTTCAGAGGTACAGAACAGTTCCTACACCTGAATGGGATGCAAAGAATAATCTGACTTCTCACCAGGGGATGAGTTGAACTGTCCTTGCAGGAGAGATAACAGATGGTGTAAACCCCAGATCCTAGAAAAGGGGCCAGGCACACGATAAGTATTCAGATTTTTGAAAACAAATGAACAATCATTTCCTCTCCTAGATCTTCACACCCTTCCTCTGCTGGCTACTTTCTCTCAGCTTATAAACATCCTCAGATATACCCACTTAAAAAACTCTCAGACCTATGATTCTCTGTATCGTCTTGTGGGTAACCTAAGTATCTCCCAGGCCTTCAAACACCTGTCCTCCCCAAAAGCCCAGATCTGTACCTTAGGCCCAGACCCATCTACCAAGCCCCTCTAGAGGACTGAAGATGAAGTAAGATTCTCTCCGCGCCCCCAATCCCCTCATACTGTGCTCTGTATCTCACAAAAAGATGCAGCTGTAAACTGTCAACCATGCTTGCTGCCCTCCCTTTTCTAACTGGTCACCAGGCCCCACCCATTCTGTCTTGGATCTCCAAAATCCAGTCAAACCTTTTATAACTTAAGTGGGACCGTTAGATTACAATTCACCCTGCACCCAATCAACTGCCTTCCACCTGGAGGTCTGAGAGAGCCTCTAAACCAGAAGTCCATCTCATTGTTCTTTAGGGTTTCCCACAGCCTTCAGGATAAACATCCAAACTTCTGACAGAACAAACAAGATCCCTTTCTGTTGGGCCCCACTAGGTTTCCAGTATCAACTCTCATTTCTTTCCCAAACCCTGAGTTCCAGTCCTGTACATTAGTTTTGCCATATTTTCTTATATTTCTCAACCTTTGACACACTGCTCCCTGCTGCCACCCCAGGAGATTCTATTATCCTTAGAAAGGAGGGCAAGAAGCCTACCCTGAACTTTCCCTTTTAAGATTCTGTGCTCTGCAATGGGGAAAGGTGGGGGGAGAGATAAATTAGGAGGTTGGGATTAACATATACACACGGCTATATATAAAATAGGTAATCAACAAGGATCTACTGCATAGCACAGGGAACTGTACTCCATATCCTGTAATAACCTGCATGGGAAAAGACTGAAAAAGAATGGATATATGTATAACAGAATCACTTTGCTGTACACCTAAAACTAACACAATATTGTAAACCAACTATCCTCCAATATAAAATAAAGATTAAATTATAAAACAAAAACTGTGCTCTGTAACACCAGAACTCACTTCTTCCAGAGCACTGACTACTATGCTTGTGTTTACCTTTCACCCAGTAGAAGGGAAGATTACCTAGGGCAGAAGCATCGTCTCCAGCAGCGCTTGGTTCTGACAACTCATTCAAGTGCCAGGATACTTTACACACATAACGTGCTTAATTAATTCTAAGAACCCACTGATAGAGTGGCTTTTAATGTCATTTTACAAGTGTGGGGATTGCAGTTCAAAAGAAACTTGCCCAGGCCACAGAGAGCATAAGCCCTGGAATTCAAACCCTAAGCTGCCTTCACACCGGTGGTCTTTCCACTACATGATAGGACTATTGAAAAAGATTGTTGTTTTCCTGAGCCCTGTTTTAATGGAAAGGAAATGAAGCGGGGATATATCCATTTCCTAATCGCTTTGGTGTGTACCAGGCAAAGTCATTCAATAGACCAGGTAACATCTGTGCAACAATGAACGATGCTCCAAACTGTGCTAAGTGTTCTACATTGTAGAGTCTACCAGCATTAACAGAGTGAGTCCTTGTAACTGCCACAGAGACTGGGTCCTGTTAAGCCCATGCTACAGATGAGAACACTGAGACCTAGAAGCCTTAAGGCACTCGGCCGGGGTCACCGAGCTGGCAGGAGTCCTAGTCCGGATGCCCTGTCTAGTGCACACACACTCGTGCACTGGGCACCGGTTCGAATACCCACCCTCCACCTTGTACCATCTAAAACCCCACTTCGCAGAGCTCACACGAGAGCCCCTGGAAGCAGGAACTACAAACCTGTCTAGCCAAGCCGTGGCTGGAAGAAGCTCTGGATACAGATCAGGGGCAGAGGCTGCTCAGGAGTGGCGCCCAGTCCACCCCGCGGAGGTGGTTGGCGTTAAATCCACCAGGCCCTCCCGCAGGGAAGTGCGCACGGCGGGCAGAGGCAGCGAGTCCTGCAGCGCGCACAGGTGCTCACAGTGCGAGAAGAGGTCGGCCGCGCTGTCCCGGCACAGCTTCACCGAGTGATCATGGCCCGCGCGCGGCCTCGAGGACGCTGGCTGCGGACAGGATGTCCACACCCGCCTGGGGGCCCCGGCTCGCCTCTCGGCCCCTAGTGCTCCCACCGCCCGGTGGCTGCGGCCCCGCAGCGTGCGCAGGACCGGCGTCGCAGCCAGAAGACATAGGGCCATGGGCTCCAGCTAGGCCGGAACCGCTATGCCGCGTTCCCCTGCCTCCGCATCGCCGGCCTCAAAGCCCTCCGCCCCGCGGGGTTGAGGTTTAAGCCTCCGGGCGGGCCCGTGGGGGCGGGGCCCGCTCGCCATGCGTCCGCACGCAGCCTCGCCTCCCAAGAGGACGCGGCCTGAGGAGCAGGGACGGGAGCTTCAAGACAAGGGCAGCGCGAAAGGTAGGAGGTGTGGAGAAGTTGGGGTTTCCAAAAAGCGTTCGCTGACTCATCCACACAAAAGTGAGACCTGGTTGTATCAACATATTTTAAAAGTAGTTTAACTCCCGACAAATGTCTGTGCTCGCCCCGCCCAGGAGAGAGCGTGCACTTCGTGAGGGACACAGGAAAGGCTTAGTGAACGTCTGCCTGTGGTCCCTTACCTGGTGCACGGGTGTGTGAATTTCTGCGGAGAGCTCTCAGTTTCTGTAGTTTCTGCTGACTTGACATGGTGGTTGGCAAATGGTGACGTGTTCCATGCATTCAGGACATGATCGTGGTTACTAATAATCACTTTGTTTTGTATTGACACCTCCACACAGAATTTACTACTGAATATCCACTTTACAGAAGAGAAACTGAGGCGTAGGAAGTGAAGTGATTGAGGAAGAGGAAGGACTCAGACAATTGGTGTTAGTAAATTAACCCTGCAAAGGAGGCCGTTAGCCTGCGGTTGCTCTAGTGATGCGGCCGCCTACGTAAACCAACCAAAATCTAAGCCTGTCAATGCCTCAGGGTGACGAACACCACCGAGGACAACCAGCCACACACCACCAACTAGGCTTTAAAGCTATAGCAAGTCAGTCATTTCCTTGCTTTGTTTCTGCCCTTTTATAATAAAAAAATCTCTGCAGCTCCTGTGTCTGGAGTGCTCCTCACCACTTCTGCTTTGGTGGTGCCTGAATTGAATCTATTTTTATGCACATAAAGTGTTAAAATTTAAAATATGCCTCAGTTTGTCTTTTAACATTGGCCAAGGACGTTGGATTTGTATCCAGTTTCTAGAACAGTGGTCGTCCTCTGGTCAGGCCTTAGGCGTTACGTGTACAACGTTCCTCTTCTACCACCACCTTCTGGATACCTCCACCCACTACCAGCTCCTGCGCATCAGATCCCCTAGATGTGGTCAGCAATGGCTTTTACATGCAGCGTGCTCACATTATAACATTGCAGACACTCCTCCGTCTTCCAGCCAGCGTGTGAAGTGAACCATTACCGTTCCTGTTGAAGAGCCTGCTGTAACCACTTTCCTAAACACAGCCACTCCCCAGCTGACCCTGGGTAACCACTCTTCTGAACTTGGTCTCCATCACTGCCATGGATGTCTTTCTATTTAGGCTACATTTTTAAGTATTCTTAAACCACATATAGTATTCTACTACGTTTTCTCTTGTTACTTGCTTTATTTAGTGTTATCTTTGCTTGGTTCATCTATGCTGGCACGTAAAGATCTATGTAGTTCATGTACTTTCCTCACTATGTAGGATTCCCATGTAGGGAAATACAGTAATGTATATGTGTATTTTCCTGTTGATGGACGTTTAAATTGTTTCCAATTTTCAGTATGATTTGTTTGAAAAAAATTTTATATAATTTTTAAAGGTTACTTTTTACATTTACAGTTATTGCAAAATTTTGGCTATATTCCCTGTGTTGTACAATACATCCTTGAGCCTATCGTACACCCAGTAGTTTCTCTCTCTCACTTCCCCAACCCAGTATTGCCCCCTCCTCCCCCTCCACACTGGCAACCATGAGTTTGTTCTCTATATCTGTGAGTCTCCTTCTTTTTTATTATATTCAGTAGTTTTGTGTATTTTTTAGATTCCATATATAGGAGATATCCTACAGTATTTGTTTTTGTTTGACTTATTTCACTTAGCATAATGCCCTCCAAGTCCATCTATTTTGCTGCAAATGGCAAACTTTCTTTTTTTATGGCTGCGTAGTATGCCATTGGTTATATGTACCACATCTTCTTTATCCATTCATCTCTTGATGACACTTAGGTTACTTCCATATCTTGGCAATTGTAAAGACTGCTGTTGCGAACACTGGGGTGCATGCTTCTTTTCAAATTAGTGTTTTTGTTTTTTTCGGATACATACCCAGGAGTGGAGTTGTGGGGTCAGGTGGTAGTTCTATTTTTAGTTTTTTGAGAACCCTCCATACATTTTCCACAGTGGCTGCACCAATTTACATTCCTACCAACTGTACCAGCATTCCCTTTTCTCTACCTCCTTGCCCACATTTGTTGTTTGTGCTCTTCTTGATGAAAGCCATTCCGACAGGAGTGAGATGATACCTCAGTGTAGTTTTGACTTGCATTTTCTTGATGATTGTCAGTGTCGAGCATCTTTTCATGTGCCTGTTGGCCATCTGCATTTCCTCTTTGGAAAAATTTCAATTCAGTTCTTCTGCCCATGTTTTAATCAGGTTGTTAGTTTTTTTGATGTTGAGTTTTATGAGCTGTTTCGATATGTTGGCTAGTAATCCCTTATTGGTCCTATCCATTGCAAATATTTTCTCCCATTCAGTAGGTTGTCTTTTCATTTTGTTGATTGTTTCCTTTGCTTGCAAAAGCTTTTAAGTTTCATTTGTTTATTTTTGCTTTTATTTCCTTTACTTGCAGAGATGGATCCAAAAAAATATTGCTGTGGTTTATGTCAAAGAGTGTTCTGCCTATGCTGTCTTCTAGGAGTTTTATACTATCCAGTCTTACATTTAGCTCTTTAATCCATTTTGAGTTTATTTTTGTATATGGTGTTAGCGAATGTCCTCATTTCATTCTTTTACATGTAGCTGTCCAGTTTTCCCAACACCACTTATTGAAGGGACTGTCTTTTATTCATTGCATAATCTTGCCCTCTTTGTCGTATATTGGTATAAGTGTGTGGGTTTACCTCTGTGCTTTCTGTTCTGTTCCATTGATCTATATGTCTATTTTTGTGCCAGGACTATACTCTTTTGATAACTGTAGCTTTGTAGTATAGTCTGGAGTCAGACAGCATGGTTCCTCCAGCTCTGTTCTTCTTTCTCAAGATTGCTTTAGCTATTCGGCATCTTTGTTTCTTCCATACACATTCAAAAAATTTTTTGTTCTACTTCTGTGAAAACTGCCATTGGCATTTTGATAAGGATTGCATTGAATCTGTAGATTGCCTTGGGTACCACGGTCATGTTAACAGTATTGATTCTTCCAATCCAAGAACATAGAATGTCTTTCCATCTGTTTGTGTTACCTTCAATTTCTTTTATGAGTGTCTTATAGTTTTTGGAGTTCAGGTCTTTTGCCTCCTTAGGCAGGTTTTCTCCTAGGTATTTTATTCTTGTTGATACAATGGTAAGTGGGATTGTTTCCTTAATTTCTCTTTCTGATAGTTCATTGTTAGTGTATAGAATTTCCACAGAGTTCTGAGTGTTCATTTTGTATCCTGCAATTTGACCAAATTCATTGTTGAGCTCTAGTAGTTTTCTGGTGGCTTTTTGGGATTTTCTTTGTGTAGTATCATGGCATCTGCAAATAAGGACAGTTTTACTTCTTCCTTTCCAATTTGGATTCCTTTTCTTTTTCTTCTCTGATTGCTGCAGCTGGGACTTCCAAAACTATGTTGAATGTAAGTGGTGAGAGTGGGAATCCTTGTCAGTGTGATTTCTGTGTCACTACATCCATTTTTTTTAGTCTCCAGCATCATTAAATGTAGTCGTCTCCTGTCTAATTAAAGCTCCCTCTTCTGCGTTTTTCATCAAGCCACTTGATTTTTTTATCCCCCTCGACTTCCTTCTTCTCAGTCTCACTCTTGGGTGTCTCTTGCTTACCCAGTTTCAGTGTAGGTGTTCTTTAGGTTCCCATCCTCAGCGTCCACACCTTTGGACATTTCACAGGTTCTCTGGGTGATCTTATTTCCTGTTCAGGCTTAACTTCCCCCTCAGGGTGATGTCTTGTAACAAAGATAACTCTCTCCATACATCAAACTGCCGCCTGGAAAGCTGCATATTTCTCATTGTCCTCAGCATCAGATCTGTGTTCCTTAGCTTGGCATATAAGCTCCTTCACGATTGGACTACCTCTTTTGTCTTCCTTCTGGCTACATTGCTTCCTGAATGTCTTCTCTAGGCATGTGGACCAGCTTGTAGTGTCTGATGTTCTATCATTCCTGCCCTGGCCTTTACAGATGCTGCTTCTTTACTTAAGACCCTCCTCTTCTGCGTGCTCTTCAGTGAGCTGACATCCGCTTGTTTCCCAGCCTCAGGTTGGGGGCCAGCTTCGCTGGGAGGCATTCTTTCCCTAACCCTCATCTCTCCTCCCCTGCTTGTTTAGTGCCTCACTACTCTGCTCCCTGACATCCCTGTATCATAATACTTACTGTCTCCAGTATTAAGCATCTTTTAAGATAGTTTTCCTTCCGTAGACTATAAGCCCTTTGAAGGCAGGCACCATGTCTCATTCATCCTTATATTCCCTATGCCTAGCACAGTGTTGGTACAGGAAGTGCTGATTAATGACTCCTGGAACTTTCTCGTCTATTCTCCATATGAGTCATTACAAGCACCTTGTGGCTACTGCCCACACATGAAGCTCAGGGAAGCTTTATCATATTAATTCATCATGTAACAGATTAACTTAAAATGTGTTTTCCTCAAGCTTCCCTATTTTCTGGCTGGCAGTCAGGGCTTGCCTGATGATCTCTTCCCTCCTTACATTTAATTATGTCTGAATAGTGGCTTTGGTTCTCTTTTCAGCATCTGGTGTGTTCTAGCTTCCCTGAACATGGTGAGCAAAAGCTGCCTCCCCACAGCACCTCTGGGACCCTCTGACAAGCCAGGTGCATGCCTGGCCCAAGACAAGATGCCTGGGCTTCCCTGCCGATACCTGAGCTGGGAGGGACATGGCTACTGGGCAGCACAAGACACGGGCTCTTCTCCTTCTGGGCTCTGGTGAGTGTAAGTTTGACTAGAATACAGCTTATCATTTTACCCCTGATGCCCTGTAGTTGACTGCTGGTCCATCACGACATTATCTCCAGACTGCCAAGCCATTTTACCTTCCCATGGAACCTCACTGCAGATGCATTCTGCTCATCTCTAACATTCATCTTCTCTGGACCTGCTTTCAGAGCAATGTGGTTTGTTAGATCCAGTCACAGAGCTATGTCAACAACATAGGCTGTCTTATTCTAAGTGACATGTGGTCCCCATTTCTTTTTTCTACTCCCTTACTTATGGCTGTTAACAATGACTCTTTCTCCACTCTTTTCATGTCCCACTAGACTCTGTTGTGTGTCCTTGCTCTCTCACCTGAAGAGGATACCTCTTATTTCACCAAGAAAGTAAGGTTTCAGACACAAACTTCCTCATCTTCTTTCTGCTGACTCTGGCTGCCTTCCAATCCCTGTTCCATGACACAGACACCACCATCTCCTCTTCAAATCCTTCTGTGACTTTCCATTGCTCTTAGGATAAAAACAAACCTCCTCACAGTGGTCTAAAGTGGGGAGTCACAGGCTGGCTTCCGGTGCAGAACTGTTGTCGTTCTGTAAGATAAGGAGCTTGCTTCAGAATGTAACTCATATGTCCACTAGATATACTGTTTAGTTTAACAGGCAAGACTTTCTTGATGAAAGAAACAGTGTGTTGACTTGCATTCTAGAGCAAGCTTCTCATCTGGCACCCTGGGTGCGCTAGTCTGCAGGGCAGGGCATCCCCTGGGCAGGATGGAGCATGATCTCTGCAGCCTCGTCTTGCACCTCCTTCCTTTCGTTCTCAATCATCCAGCCCATAGTGGCCTCCTTTCAGGCCTGGATACTCACAACGGCACATTGCCCATGCTGCCCCTCTGCATGATATGTCCTTCTGTTTAGTTTGCAACTGATTAATGCCTCCTCATCCTTGTCATCTCTTCTCATGTGTCACTTTGTCAAGAAAGTATCCCCTTACCTACTCAAGTCATCACATCCCCCTACCGTAGCTCACATAACAACAGGTACCTCTCGCTTATAGCCTTCATCACATTTCACATCCAGTTTTAGATAGGTGTTTACCATATGGTCTGTGAGGAACAGATCATGACTGTCTTGGTTCTTCTTGATTCCCAGCGACTAGCACAGTTACTGACACCCTGTGTTAAATGGAGAAATGAATGTATCCAATCAAGGACCAAGCCCTGACAGTTTTTCTTTATAGTGTCTCTCATACTCCTCCCTTCCATCTGTGTTGCCATTACTCCAGTTTTACCATTTATTATTTTACACCTGGATTACGATGATTGCTTCGGAGAATAGCATGTCTTCCTATCTTCCTCCCTAAAACCTCTCCTACACCTCCCAAGGTTCTTGGGTTATGCCTTTGCCCTCTTCCAAACCGTCCGTGGCACCCATTGTCAACACAATACAGCCAAACTCTCAAAGATTGACATTCAATACCCTCCATAATTTGGCTTTAAGTTTCTAGACTTAAAAAAAATAACTGGATCTAATTATCTCTGCATCTTTGCTCCCTTTCATATCTACCTATGACATTAATTTTTTTTTTCTACTCAATCTATTTTACACCTCCTTCTCTGGGAAGACTTCACTGACAATCCAAGCAATTTCTGGATCCCTTCTCTCCCCTGAACTTGTAAACAGTTTAACAAGACATATGTGGAACTGACATAGGCATCTACATCTTATCTCCCTCTCTGGTATCTAACCATCCTGACAATGGGGGTACACCTCTGTGTTGTGTGCAGGTCTCAGCACAGTATTAATCTTGCCTCTGAAGCCAATCTCAGGATGTGGGTCTCTCTTGCCCTCCTGCGGTCCCTGGGGCTGTGCCAGTACACTGGCACACCCCACGTGGGTTGTCTTCTAGACTAGGGCATGGGTGGGGAGGCCCAGGTGTGAGGGGCCAGGCAGAGTACCTCTGCCTCCACTCTGCTCTCCTCCACAAAACCGCCCCTGCTCCTGAAGCCTGCCCCTCAACTCACAGGTTCCTTATATGACCTCACTGGCTAGTGATGACCTCATAGGCCTTCTCACAGTTTCCATGGCAGGGTAACTATGCAAATGTGCTGCCCTCAGAGAAACTTCCCTACCAGTTCTCCAATAGATACCAATCTCTTTGGTTGTCTGAGAGAGAATAAATGACCAGATCTTCTACATTTACTCTAACCTGTCCTATGTTCCCTGGCTGGGCAGTGCAGGAGGTACACCGAGACCGGGCATCTGTACAAGAGGCATGGTGTACACACAACCTCACCGGGCTGCCACATGTTCCTGTGGGGCTTGCCCAGCCCATACACCTGAGCACTTTCCCAGCTGTAACTAACACCAGTGACCTGGGACACCTTCAAGGACCCACAGTGCTCACTGCTGAGGACAAGTGAAAGGTCATCCCTGGACAAGTGTGCGGGAAGGTTCTGATCTTTATCAAAGGAGCCTTCCCCTTTGGGCTACAGGATGCTTCCATTCACACCCTTTCCTGATTGGCCTCTTAGCAAAAGACAAGTGCATTTTCGTTGGCAAATGGTAAATGGAGCAGTTTCAGGAAGAGGGCCACTCTTGAACCACACCTTGAAACTCAGGCACAGCTGTGCTATCATGTAGACTTCTGTATCGCTCCCCTCAGACACATCCCATACTGAGCAGCTGAGTACTAGGGGAGTGCGTGGTGCCATATTGATGGGAGGACCGGAAGAACCAAGGGTGGGTGATGAAGTGCTAGTGAGACTGGAGGGCTGAGGAGATGGTGTCCCAGGAGGCTGGGTTGATGTGAGCCGAGACTTGGTACCCAGAACCCGGTTCTGAGTCTTCTGCCTCAGTATTCGGCCTTGTTCTACTCTAGATACAAGTATCCGAGGGCTAGAGTTCAGTGTGGCTGAGACAGGCAGTATAAATGGGGCCCAGGAGCGGAGCCCAACGTGGGAGGGGTTCTTAACCAAGTTAGATTAGAGTATTCTCTTCCAAGCCTTGACAGGCATTTGCATGAAAGCCTCAGAAGTGACAGGCTGCAAGAAATGTTTTCTCTGTTGTGGAAGGGAGAGATGGAGAGGATCACGAGCGCGATGACTCTCGGGCTCTACCGTTTTCCCTGGAAACGGTCAAGAGACTTCCTCATCGGCTGCAGCCGTAGGCTCTAGGAATTGCTCTTGCAGCCAGTGTCCCTTCTCTAGGGACTCCTAGAGGTGATGGGCCAAGGCTGTGTTTGGGATGTCAAGTAGATTAAAGTCTTCAGCCAGAAACTGGGAGAGACTTGAGAGAGGGAAATTCTGGCAGGAGACTGTGTACAGCAGAAGGGACTGATCACTTTTGATTTTCTTTGCAGCAGCAGCGGCTCCCGTTTCTCCTCATACAGCTGGTCACTACCACGTCCTCAACCGAGGGTGTGGAGAAAAGCAGGTGGGCTGGCATGGGGAGACATACTGCCTGGTTGGTGGCTACCGGGCCTACGGGGATGTTCCTTTGACCACGCCAGCAAAGGCCGAAGCAGAGAAGCCAGTCCCCAGACGTGCTCCCAAGAGAAAGCACGCTCCAGAAGAGTCGGGCAAAGATCTTCGTTGTTCCAGACCCCAAATCCGGCGATTGTAGCATGGTGCCAGGAGGCGGACTCCACAGAATCTTGCTGGCTGAGCCATTCTCAAGAGAGGGCCATGGCAAAGCTCACAAGGTTACCACCCGCCCCCCCACCCCCCATTTCCGGCTCCTCGAAGCAAGAACAGGATGGAGAGTCAAGCAGCACGCACCCTGCCCCGAGGTTCACATGCTCCTTTATTCCCAGCCGCTTCTGTCCCCAGTGGCGTCCCCTACTGCTCAACAAAATGTTTTTCTGTAACAGATTTCTAGGGTCACCACAGCTCAGACTTAGGTCACTACCCCTGTGCTAGGCACTCCTGCCACCCGGGAAAGGTTCCAAAGGTGGAACAGCTCCAGGGGGTGCCAGGGATCAGAGCAAAAACTTGAGAGGCTGGGGATGAAGGAGTTTGGGCACAGTCCCTAAAGCATCTCAGTGGTTGAGCTTCTGTGAGAAAGCACATCCCCACTGTGTGGGGAGGTGGTGGGGGGAAGGGGTCCCTAGAGGAGGCAGCTAGGGGGAGGCCTGAGGCTGGAAATGGGGAATGGCGTGCGGCCTCTGAGCGAGCACAGGCACTTAGCCCTTGAGGTTTCTGGGAAAGCTAGAGCCACAAGGGCCACGAGAGAAGGCAAGTGGAGCAGCAGAAGCCAGGTGCCAGATCTCTCCTCAGAACCTATACTTCTCCACGAGGCCGGGCCTTCCACGCTGAGGTAGGAGCGATCCTGGCCAGAAGGACAGCCAGCAGCAGCTCTGGGAGGAAGGGTGCTGCACTGGGGGCTCTGCTGCCATGGAAATGACTTCATTTCCTTCCACTCAAATACCGTACGGACTGGGTTCCTGCTCTGGTGAGTACAAGGGTCGCTGACTCTCCCCAGAAGCTTGTTCAGTTCACATCCCCAAAGTCCCTCTATTCGGGCCCTGGGGAGGTGTAGCAACTCCTGAGGGCGCTCTTTCCTGAGGCTGGCTGACCGAAGTGGGGGAGGTTCCTGATAGGTCCCAGGTGCTGGTTGAAGTCCCCGGAGAATGGTCATGCAGGCTGGGGAGTCAGGTAGGTGGAGAGAGAAGGCTGGGGGCAGAGGGCCCCTTCCTGAATCCAGAGCTCACAAGGTTACCCCCCACCATTTCCAGAAACTATCTCTTCCCCCATACCAGCCCCAATGGCCCGGTACTGCGAAACCGGGAGCCCAGAGCACTTGTGGCCACAGAGACACTCGCACGCAGCCCTCGGCGTGGGCGGGGCCTGCTGCAGGCAGATGGGGTCGAGGTGTGCTCCCGGGAGGCCTCGGGCTGAAGGTGGCCCCCTGAGAGAAGCACCCCAGCTTGACAGGAAGTTTAGAGGCGGGGGAGAGCAACCTAGGGCGCGCCCTCGGAGCAGTGGGAGTGGGAAGAGGGCCGGGGGCAGAGGGCACCCGCGATGGGAGGCCAGTGGGCTCTCAGCAGAGGCCAGCTGAGCCCGCAGGACCTGCCTCTGAGCAGGGGCAGGGAGGGAAGTGCCACCCTGTGGCTGCTGGGCTTCGCGGATTGCGGCTCTCCGCACACGGGTCGCAGGATACTGTGACTCTCTATCCCCTCCTTCACCCTGTCCCCCTCGCGAGGCCGTGCCGCTGGGTGGCCTGTGTCGATGGGCAGAACCCCATCTCCTGCTCCTCTCAGAACGGCCTCTGCCTGCCTGCCTGCCTGGCCTTGCACAGCTTGCGGCCCGGGGGCCTCGAAGGTCCCCGCGCACTCAGCCAGCGGCCTCTGCTGGGTCTGCTGCTGCAGCCAGTAACCCGGGAGCACACCACGCCAGGCACCTCCAGCACCCCAAGTCCGCGGGAGTGCACGTGGGCCCTGATGCGGGACTTCCCGCTTGGGGACGGGTGGCTGCAGTGTGTGAGGGCTGCTGGGGGCCGGTGGGGTCCTAGCCCGGCACTGGGCAGGAGAGGAGGTCCGGAGCATGCAGAGCTAGTGGGGAGGCTCCCTCACACCACCCCTGGATGTCCTCTCCATCATCTAGGGATGCCCTTCCCCTTCTCTGTCATCCCCTCCCTCGTGGGAACCCCTCAGCCCAGGCCTCAGCTGCTCCTAGTATAGTCTGTGTGACAGTGTGAGGTGGGGCACCTCTAGGCTGCCCCAGGCCAGGCAATGTGTCCTGCCTGATCCCAAGACCTAAGGAGCCCACCCATTTGCCTTGACCTCCCTCCAGCCACAGCGACATACCCCTGGCCCTGAGGCAGTTTCGCCACAATGGACTCCAGGATGTTCATCTGTGCAATTGCAGCCATGGCCGGACCCTCATGGACAGGCTGAAAGATGGTCTCCTGGGTGCCCAGGTACCAAAGGGACACACAAGGTGCCACCATGGCTGCTGGGGAATGTGGAGTATTTTGGGGGCCTCAGAGACCACAGGTTAGTCACATTGGAACTAAGTTACCATAGTGACCTAAAAAGTGCCATGCCATGGATGCTGGGGGCTACAGGGGTCTCAGTGAGCCAACCTGACGGGCATCCAAGTACCACAGAAAACGCATTACATGTGACTTCTGGGCACAGTGAGTGCTGTGCCAGCTGAGGAGGCGATGAGAAGCCCAGGAGTTCCAAAGCCCAAACCAAGCCCTGGCCGGAATTCCCTCAATTCTCGTCAGCCTACATCCCATGCCAGACCCACCAACGGGATGCTGTGTGCCTCACCCTGGAGCAAATTGACCTCATCTGCCTCACGTGTGCCTCCTATTCTGAGCTGGAGCTTGTGACCTCAGTTAAAGGTAGACGGGGGACTTCCCTGGTAGTCCAGAGGTTGAGACTCCACGCTTCGCATGGCCAAAAAACAAAAACAAAAAAAGGTGAACAGACTGGTGGTGGTAGGTGTTAGGGACTTCAGTAAGCTACCCCTGCCTCTGAAAATGATCATCTGACCTACCTGCCCCCAGATTTCAACAATACTGGAAGTTGGATGGCCTCATTGGTGTGGAGGGCGGCCACTCACTGGACAGTAGCCTCTCCACCTTGCGTACCCCTTCTACGCACTGGGTGTGCGCTACGTGACACTCACCCACACCTGCAATGCGCCCTGGCGAGCACAGTGCAGATGGTAAGGGCCCAGTGAGGCAGGGATCTGCCCAAGATCACGCTGGGGCCCAAAGCAAGTTTACCCCTGGGATCTGGCCCTGAACCTGGGCTGGGGAGGGGAAGGGGGGCTTGCAGAACAAGACTGAATCCCCAGAAGGGCCCTCCTACTGCCAGGCACAGCCCAGTTTGGGTCCCTCCTCTTGCACCAGGGAGTTACACGTGTAGACGGTTCGACAGAATCCCTTTCTAGGCTCTTGTAGCCAAGTCATGGCCACCAGGCAGACTGCCTCCTGGCCATCCTGCAGGGCACAGAGCTCAACAAAGGGTATCCACCCCTTCTACAGCAATGTCAGTCGGCTGCCCGGCTTTGGCCAGGTAAGGACCCGGGTTCCATACCCTGCCCCACATGAATGTACAGCCCCGCCTGTTCCCTACTGATAAATGCACACAAGATAAATGCAGCCCTGATGCCCTCTCCCCATCCTGTCCCTGCAGAAGGTGGTGGCAGAAATGAACCGCCTAGGCACGATGGTGGCCTTGTCCCATGTCTCGGATGCTGTGGCACGGCGAGCCCTAGAAGTGTCACAGTCACCTGTCATCTGCTCCCACTCAGCTGCCCGGGGTGTGTGCAAGAACACTCGGAATGTTCCTGATGGTATCCTGCAGCTCCTGGTGAGAGACTGCCCTGGCCCTCAAACCTAAGGCAAGAGGTTCAAACCAGGAGCCCTTGAACCTGAGCCTCTTCTCCCTCAATTTCCTCAAACCCCAGGTTAAATATCTTCTGCCCCCAAAATCCCCGGTCCATAGCCCCTGAACTGTTGAACCCTAGGTGGGGGTCGAGGTGCTAAGATACTCCTCCAAACCTGGAAACCCAGGGCCAAGACACCACCCAGATCAGGGCTGCAGCTCCTCCATTCACACAAACCCAGAGAGGAGATGACTCTGACCTCAAAGCCAGGGCTGAACACCTTCCTCACAGGGGCCGACAGAGTGAACAGGCAGGTGGCTGTGCTGGGGGCCAAGCTAATTGTCCACCGGTCCGCCCCTGCAGAAGAAGAACGGTGGCATTGTGATGGTGTCCTTGTCCATGCGGGTGCTGCAGTGCAACCCGTTAGCCAACGTGTCCGCTGTGGCAGGTAAGCCTCACCCTGGGCTCTCTGAAAACTCTGATTTGGAGCTGAAGCTGGCTCCAAATCTGGGGAGGACTTCAGAAGAGCCCCAGTGGTTTGACACACCTGTTGGCAATAGGTGCAGCTCCCCAAAACCCAATAACGGACATTACACAGCACCTTGGTGCCATGTGGAACTGGAGCCACGGAATCAAAACTGCCATACTGATGGCTATCAGGGAGGCTGTCAGACACAGAGCCAGTGCTGCCCAACTGTGCCTCTGCAGGGGCTCCTAAAGGACACTGCCCCTACCTCTGGCCAAGGGACTGGACAGCTCCTTAGGTCTCTGGGCTCTTCAGCATTTGTACTCTTGTTCCTCTCTCATCCTCCACACCCGGGGAAAGGAGCCCCCACAGCTTCTCAAGGAGACTGGGAGGCAGGGTGAATCTTGGGTGGGAAATGGCCCAAACAGGGGGCTCTGGGGTCCACTCCAAATCTGAAGTCCAGTCTAGAGCCAGCTGGATTCACTTCACATCAAACCTCAGGGCCCTCCAGTTGGTACTCTTGGTGCCAGGTCATGAAGGAACTGGCCTGTTTGGCCTACAGGCTGCAAAAAGGGGAATCAACAGAGGCCAGTCACCACCACCACCCCTGCCCTGGAAGCCCCACACTGCTGACTTTCCATTCTTCAGATCACTTCAACCACATCAGGGCAGTCACTGGATGCAAGTTCATCGGGACTGGTGGAGATTATGACGGGGCTGGCCGGTGAGGGCTTCCCCGTGGCTTGTCTCGGGCTGGCTGGGTAGCAGTGGGGCTTTCACAGCCACCGTGCCCACCACACCGTGGTCCTCATGGCCTGGACCATAGCCTCAGGTGTGCTGGCCCAACTGGTATCTCCCCTCTCCCAGGGTCTGCTTCCTGGGCTCTCCCGTCTGTTTGACCCTCCTCTAGGTCATCATATTTGTCGAAAACACCACACAGAGCTCATCTGCCCAGCATCTGCACCCATCCAGTGCCAGCAGACCCACGGCCTCTGAGCAGACTCTTAGCAAGGTCTGGGCTGGGCTGACCATCTTCTCTGCCTGCAGTTGGGTCTGTGCATGCAGGGGGGTCAACCCAGTTCTTAAAGAGCTTTTCTTCTCTTTGTAAGTGAAGGCAAAAATTGCATTCAGTGAAAGGCATATATCTTAACAATACAATTCAATGACTTTGGGTGAATAGTTGAGGCGCTTTGGGGGTCTTCCTCTGAAGGATGAAGAGCAGGAGTGAATCATTTACTCTCTCCAAGTCTCCATTTTCCATATCTGACCAGGGCTGGGGTTCAGTGGACCCTGGACACATGGGGCTTTGGTTCTGACTCAGGACCAGGGAACAGGTCTGAGGCCCTATAGCTGCCTGGCTGGCGGCCACACAGGTTCCCACAGGCGCTGGAGGACGTGTTCATATACCCGGTACTGACAGAGGAGTTGCTGGGGCGTGGCTGGAGTGAGGAAGAGCTCTGGGGTGTGCTTCGAGGAAACGTGCGGCGGGTCTTCAGACAGGTGGAACAGGTATGCTGGGCTGGGCAAAAGAGTAGCTCTGAGCAGGTGGTCTGTGCACGTGTACGCAGGGGTGCTGTGAGAGGTGCTGCCCGCTGACTGCCTCCTCCAGGTACGGGAGGAGAACGAGGGACAGAGTCCCTTGGAGGACGAGTTCCCAGATGAGTAGCTGGGCAGCTCTTGCCGTTCCGTCCTCCCACGTCTGCATCAGAGACAGGACCTGGCTCCAGACCAGAAACTAACCAGAGCTGCAGTTCGTGGGAATCCCATTTTGTCACCTAAGCGGTCATTCTCAAACTCTTGCTGCCACATGGGCCCAGGCCTCACAGTTATTTCTGCCTTCCCTGTGCTCATTGTTTGGCTTTGGTGATCCAGTGATTCCTGCCAGATGTCACTTTGACAGCCACAGAGACCACACAAAGTTTCCTTGAATGCGAGCACAAACACTTCCTGAAAATAAATGCTTTAGAAGCGGAATCAGCACGAGTGTCCTTCTTCGTGGTGGGGTCTGTGGTGCAGGCTCCCAATACTGGGGTTTGGTGGGGGACCCCACAGTTTACACACCGAATACTCAAGGAAGACCAGTTGGCAGTGGCCTGAGGAAACCCAGGTGGCTTGGCTCAGCACTGGAGGAAGACAGTGGGTGGCTCTGGCTGCGGGAGGGTGGACCTACTTGGTTCCCTCTGTGTAGCTCACCTCCATCCACATCCTGACCCACTGAGTACCACCTGGGGATCTTTCAGGGAATTCTGGTTCACATGCCCAAGAAGAGAACATGCCTAGATCACAAATGATCTTTGGACCTATTTCGACAGAGCCCACAATCTCAGGCTACTTAATGGGCCATAGACCTCCAATGGCTAGACTGCTCTGGATGTGGGCACACCTCCTCCCCTGTTCCTCAGGGACTTCCTCTCTAATCGCTTCAGGCTACTTAGACAACCACCCCATCTTCCCCCAGTTCATTAATGATAAAAGAACCTGCACTGGGGCTTCCCTGGTGGTGCAGTGGTTGAGGGTCTGCCTGCCGATGCAGGGGACGCGGGTTCGTGCCCCGGTCCGGGAGGATCCCACGTGCCGCAGAGCGGCTAGGCCCGTGAGCTATGGCCGCTGGGCATGCGTGTCCGGAGCCTGTGCTCCGCAATGGGAGAGGCCACAGCAGTGAGAGGCCCGCATAACAAACAAAACAAAACAAAACAAAACAAAACAAAAAATAACAACTGCACTAATTAGAGCCAAAACTGAGTTAATACATTGAGTTAATAATGACAGGTAGGGCTTCCCTGGTGGCGCAGTGGTTAAGAACCCACCTGCCAAAGCAGGTGACACGGGTTCGAGCCCTGGTCCGGGAAGATCCAACATGCCGCGAAGCAACTACGCCCGTGCACCACAACTACTGAGCCCACGTGCTGCAACTACCGAAGCCCATGCGCCTAGACAAGGGCCTTACACAGTATCTAAAGCCATGACAAGAAGAAACTAGGGGCCATGGGCAGAGACAGACAGGCTCCGACAGGCTCCAATCCCTATGACATTCCAAGGTGATCACATTGTAAGGGCTCGAGCACAAGAAAGCAGCCACTAACCAGCTACCCTGTCTCAAATATTTGGAGAAAGTCAATGCAAATACATACCTATGTATTATTCTTTTCCGATAACTCTTTCAGTGTATCCCTTCGGGCTTTGTGCAAAGCGATTCTTTGTTTTGTACCTGAAAAATGAGCAGCACATGTCAACGAATGAAACATGTCAGAGCAGACCTCCAAGGAGCTCTGCAGCTCACGAACCAGGAGCTCCGAGGTCTGGGAAAGAATCGTAAAAGTAGTGTAGAATCACAATATCTTTTTTTTTTTGTTTTCGGTGGTACGCGGGCTTCTCACTGTTGTGGCCTCTCCCGTTGCGGAGCACAGGCTCCGGACGCGCAGGCTCAGTGGCCATGGCTCACGGGCCCAGCCGCTCTGTGGCATGTGGGATCTTCCCGGACCGGGGCACGAACCCGTGTCCCCTGCATTGGCAGGCGGATTCTCAACCACTACGCCACCAGGGAAGCCCGAATCACAATATCTTAAGAGCATCCTTTATATCAGCCCCCCTCTATCATATCACCGATCAGTGGGCATCAACCTATACAGGAACATTGCAGTGACAGACAACCCGGTACCCTCTAGACAGATCTAGGCATTGCTCGTTGCTACAGCAGTCTATATCAAATTCAGAATGACTCCCTGGCACGCATCAGTCCCAGTCTGCCTTCTGGCATGGTACACCCCAAGGCACACCTCATCTCTTTTCCATCTCGTCCTCAGACCCTGAATGGCCTTGAACAACGCTCTGCGGGCTTTGTTAGCTCTTCACGATAGGAGCCAGTGAAGGCTTTTAAGGAGAGGAGTGGCATGACTGATCACATTCCCCATGATCACGGTGACTGCTGGATGAAAAACAGACTGTGGGGGCCACGGTAGACACAGGCAGATCAGTTAGAAGAAGGCTCTTCAGTCACCGATGTCAGAGATGATGGTGGCTCAGGACGGAGAGATAGTAGGGGAGGTAGTGAGAAGTGGTCACATTCTAAAGATAATTTGAAGGTAGAGCAACAGGAGTAAAACGAAGAAAATCAAAATCCCATGTCCCAGAGATAACTGTTACTTTATTTATTCTAAGCAAACATGGTCCCCTCTAAAAACCACAAAGCTTGCCAAGGATGCTCTTCTCAGAGGTACTAACTTTTTACTCCTCAGCCTACTCCGGCCTGGCCTCCCCCACCGCCACTCTCCCAAAACTGCTCTGATTAAAGTCACCAATTATCTCGAAGTTGCTCAACCTACGAGACAATGACCTGTCTGTCCTCAATCTTGTTTGGCTGGGAGCACATGGCATGGTTGAGCCTCCCCTCTTCCTTGATCTCTCTCTTCCCTGGGTTCGTCGACCACACACTCTTCCAGTTTATCTCCCTACCCCTGCTTTTCAGTCTCTTTTGCTGGTTTCACCTCCTCCCCTCACATGTTGAGGGTGCACCTTAGCCGAGGACCCTCTTCCCTTCTAATTTCACACATCCTCCCTCACAAATTTATTCACTCCCATGGTTTAAAATATTAGCGATGATCATCTCCAAAGGCATCCCAACCTCACACCAACTGTGCAAAACACATGCCCACTCGGATGACTTAAGGGCATCTTCTACTCAACATGTAGTAAACAAAGCCTTGATCTTCCTTCCTAAGCCTTGTCCTCTGTCTCCAATTATGGATTCAACAGACACTTACTGAGCCCCTAAGATATGCCAAGCACTGGTAGGCACTAGAGATAAAATGATGAGGCAGGAGGGAAAGGTTCAGGAGAACAGAGGGTTATAGAAAAGGCACTTAAAAATATGTGAGAAATTCAAACTGTGTATGGTGCTAGGAAGGAGCAGTTATGTAAGGCTGTGGGAGTCTACGTCAGCAGGAAAGAGACGGATGCGGCTTGAGGAGGGCCTCCCTTAAGAAATAAACTCTGGGGACTACCCTGGTGGTGCAGTGGTACAGAATCCGCCTGCCAACACTATTTACGGTGGCCAGGACAGGGAAGCAACCGAAGTGTCCATCGAGAGACGAACAGATAAAGAAGATGTGGCACATATATACAACGGACTCTTACTCCACCATAAAAGGAAATGAAACTGAGTTATTTGTAGTGAGGTGGATAGACCCAGAGTCTGTCATACAGAGTGAAGTAAGTCAGAAAAAGAAAAACTAATATCGTATGCTAACACATGTATATGGAATCTTAAAAAGAAAAAAAAAGGTTCTGTTGAACCCAGGGGCAGGGCAGGAATAAAGACGCAGACGTAGAGAATGGACTTGAGGACACGGAGAGGGGGAAGGGTAAGCTGGGACGAAGTAAAACAGTAGCATTGACATATATACAATACCAAATGTAAAACAGCTAGCTAGTGGGAAGCAGCTGCACAGCACAGGGAGATCAGATCAGTGCCTTGTGACCACCTAGAGGGGTGGGATCAGGCGGGTGGGAGGGAGATGCAAGAGGGAGGGGATATGGGGATATAGGCATGCATATAGCTGATTCACTTTGTTATACAGCAGAAACTGACACACCGTTGTAAAGCAATTATATTCCAATAGAGATGTTTAAAAACAAAAACAAAAAAGGAAGCTGCCTGCCAAGGCAGGGGACATGGGTTTGCTCCCTGGTCTGGGAAGATCCCACATGCCGCAGAGCAACTAAGCCCGCGAGCCACCACTACCGAGCCCATGCGCCACGACTACTGAAGTCCACGCGCATAGAACCCGTGCTCCACAACATGAGAAGCCACTGCACTGAGAAGCCCGTGCACCGCAATGAAGAGCAGCCCCTGCTCGCCACAACTACAGAAAGCACACGCGTGGCAACGAAGACCCAACGCAACCAAAAATAAATAAATAATCAATTAATTAAAACTTATATTAAAAAAAGAAAGAAAAGAAAGAAAAAAATCTCTGCTGGGAATTCCCCGGTGGTCCGGTGGTCTAGTGGTTAGGACCCCGTGCCTCCACTTCAGGGGGCCAGGGTTCAATCCCTCGTTGGGGAACTGAGATTCTGCAAGCTGGCATCGCAGCCCAAATAAAAATGAAATAAAATAAAATTAAACAAGAAAGAATCTCTGATTCAAGGTCTAAAGGGTGAGAAAGTGTTTATCACGCCAATATGTGAGGAGAAAATTTTTCCCATTTCAGTAAGTAGCACCTCCATTTAACAATTACACACCCTTAACCCACATTCCCCACATCCAATTCATCACTAACTACTATTCACCTCCAAGCCATCACAAACCTTCCAAATTCGACTCTAACCTGCCTGCTTTACTCTATCTCCAAGGCCACCACTGTGCACAAAGCCAGTCTCCTAATGAGTCTCCCCAAATCCAGTCCTGCCCCCTCCTAGCCATTCTCTTACACTAGCCCGTATGGTGTCTGAAAAAGGCATCTCTGCCAACCCCACTTCTCTCTTTATACCCTGCAATGGCTTCCCACCAAGTTTAGGATAAATCCCAAACAGTTGATGGACTGCAGGCTGAAAGACAAGAAGGAGGTAGGGAGGGTGTCAGGTTAGAAAGAGGGATGAAGGGTCTAGGCAAACAGCGAAAAGGGCTGAAAAGAAAATGATCAGCACTTGTACAACAGTCCTGATGCAGGCAGGAAAGAAAATGCAGGAAGAGTGAAGGAATACCAATAGCCACTTTTGATTTCTGCAATGCCTTTGCAATTCCCAAAGTGCTTCATTTATAACTGTGATTCTCAAACCTAGCTGTACATTAGAATCATCTGGGGACATTTGAAAAACTACCAATGACCAAGCCTCACCCCAACCCAACTAAATAAGAATATACACTTCACTGTATTAAATTTTATTTCCTGCCCCCAAACATCCATTAAGCCCCCGGGAGAAGGATAAAGGGATGTGACTAGCAATAGAGAGAACTTTTGTTCACAAGGGCCATGGCAAGCTTAGGCACTTTTGGTGAAATGTCTCTGGGAAGTACTGGCAGAGGAATAAAGTCAAACTGACACAGAAGTATTGCTTGCTGTGCATTTCCAGGCTCTGCCTTCTTTCTCATCTCTTGGTGGCAGGTGGAGGAAGAGGAGAAAAGATTAAACTTTTTTATAAACCGGCAGGATAAGTTTATAGCATCCTCTCACTATCTCTGCATAGGTTCTAGTCTGTGCAGCACTATAGAAGCTTTGCCCAAAGTAATGAACAGTTGAAAGTCAAATGTAATACTTCATCAGACGACTTAAAAATGCTTGCACACTGGAAAGGATTAAGTTGAAGAGAACAGAAATGGACCCAGAGCAAATTTGCCAAAAGAGAATATTGTGCTAAATGTACAGCCATAGCTCTTTTCCATATGAAGAAACAGTCAGAAGGAGAAAAGAACTTGGTCAAAACGACACAAGTAAGTAGGACAGAATCTGAGCTGTCTGTCCTAAGGGTTGTGTTCTTTAACCACCAGGCTAGCTTTTCTCAAATCTGATTCATGCATAGAATAATTATACCCCTCTGTTTGCCTTCAATATTCCCTGTTCATATGTATGCCTCCTGCAGTTTTAAATATTGCCCACTTTGACTCCCCAAAGCAACCCAGAAGACACAATAATTTGGTCACTCTATCCATGGACCAGTGTGGTGGGACTGCCCAGGAAGCTTATTAAAAGTGCAGCTTGGGGCTTCCCTAGTGGCGCGGCGGTTGAGAGTCCGCCTGCCGATGCAGGGGACACGGGTTCATGCCCCGGTCCGGGAAGATCCCACATGCCGCGGGGTGGCTGGGCCCGTGAGCCACGGCCGCTGAGCCTGCGCGTCCGGAGCCTGTGCTTCGCAACGGGAGAGGCCACAACAGTGAGAGGCCCACGTACCACACACACACACACACAAAGTTGCAGCTTCCTGAGCCCTACTCCACATCTAGATAAGTTTTCTGAGGGTTGTCTCAAGAATCCATGTACAAGTCTTTTTAAGTGCTTTTGCGGAACTCCCCAGGTGAGTCTCTCACTCTCCTAAGTTAAGAAACCGTTTATTCGGCCTCCCCCAGATGCCCAGCCAGGTCCTGTTAAGGTTGGAGTCCCCGCACCACATCACAGGGATGCTCCCAGCCAAGTCATCTCTGGAGCCTTGGAGAATCTGAATGGTCTCATGCTGGCCCACCTGCCACGACAAACCTCCTCCAGAGCATTCCCCTTCACACTTCACCTTCTACCACTCCCAAAGGCAGTCTGCTCCAATGAGGCCTGACTTTGTCTGTCCTAACGGGCACCCGCTGATTCAAGCACTTTAGGAGAACAAGGTGCTGTGCTTCTCAACCAGGGTGGCCCGACCTCTAAAATGGTAGTCCAAGCAGTCTCTACCTCCCGGGCAAACCCCCTGTGCAACAGGCCCAGTAAACGAATGTGCCGTGCGGGCTTTTGCAAGGTCGGCAACAGGGAGTCCCCTCCTGAAGAAGGTTCTCTCACACTGCCACACTTTCAACGGCTGCCCCAAATGGGGTTCCCTCCTGTGGGCCTGACCAGGCCAAGGGCAGAGTTGTCTCTTTCCTTCTCCGAGTCGGACCAAACCGTCTCAGTGACACCTCTTCGCGGTGTTGACCACATCTTTCACGGGGGCTGCTGCTGAGCCCTTTATCTCATCCTTTCACGAGGAGAGAGAGAGGACTCTAGTGATTTTTACTTCTAGGGGAGAGGGGAGTGTCATGACTATGCTGCCATTTCCTGTGATGTCCTTGTGTCAAGAACTCGCTTCGAATTTCGTATTAAAATGGGCCCACCATTCCCACTTGGTGAGGTCATTCAGCACCCCCATTTTGCACCTTTGACGTCTCTCTCAGTCAACACTTGGAAATGTTTCAAACGGCATGAGCTTGTCCTCACGTTCCTATCAGCTGTAAATCCGGGGCCCCAACCTGAACCTAACCATCGAGCACAACACCTCTCCACTACCTGTGTAACACTGGGCAGGCCCCTTCACCTCTGGGTCTTCTTGAGGCCTCAGGCATGAAAATGGCAGGGTGCTATGAACTTATATTTGGGGCAGGACAAGGTCGAGAAGAGTGTGTCTTTGCTTTTACTCTTCCAAGCTGGAATGCCTTCCCTCTCCTCCCCATGGGTCCAAACGTCACTTGTCCTTCAGGCCCACTGCCGAGGAGCCTTCCCTGATTCCCCAGTCCACACAAATCTCTGCCTCTTAGGGTCAGGGCCGTACAACCTAGCTGTCTCTTTCAACGTTCATTTTGCCTCTCAAGCCAATCTCAGGATGTGGGTCTCTCTTGCCCTCCCGTGGCCCCTGGGGCTGTTCCAGCCCACCGGCACGCCCCACGTGGGGTGTCGACTACAGCAGGGCATGGGTGGGGAGGCCCAGGTGTGAGGGGCCAGGCAGAGTGCCTCTGCCTCCACCCTGCTCTCCTCCACAGAACTGCCCCTCCTCCTCAAGCCTGCCCCTCAAGTCGACAGTTCCTTATATGACCTCACCGGAATTCCACAGATTCCACGGCAGTTTAACTGTGGAAACATGCTCCCCTCAGAGAAACTTCCCTGCCGGTTCTTCACCAGATACCATTCTCTTTGGTGGCCTGAGAGAGGATGTCTTACCAGATCCTCTATATCTACTGAAACCTGTGCTCTGTTCCCTGGCTGGGCAGTGCACGAGGTACACCCAGACCGGGCATCTGTGCAAGAGGCGTGGGGTACACACAACCTCACCGGGCTGCCACGTGTGTCTGTGGGTCTTGCCCAGTACGTACACCTGAGTGCTTTCCCAGATGTACGTGATACCAGTGACCTGAGACACCTTCAGGATCCCACCGTGCTCACTGCTGAGGATGAGAGAAAGCTCATCCCTGGACTAGTGTGCAGGAAGCTCCTGATCTTTATAAAGGGAGCCTAACGCCTTGGGCTACAGGATGCTTCCATTCACACCCTTTCCTGATTGGCCCCTTAGCAAAAGACAAGGGCATTTTTTGTTGGCAGATGGTAAATGGAGCAGTCTGAGGAAGAGGGCCACTCTGGAACCGCACCTTCAAACCCAGGCACCTCTGTGCTCTCATGTAGACGACATCTATATACGGGTCCCCTCAGACACATCCCATACGGAGCTGCTGAGTACTAGGGGAGAGGGTGGTGCCCTCTTCGTGGGAAGGCCGGAAGAACCAAGGGGGGTGATGAAGTGCTAGTGAGACTGGAGGGCTGAGGAGATGGTGTCCCAGGAGGCTGGGTTGATGTGAGCCGAGACTTGGTACCCAGAACCCGGTTCTGAGTCTCCGGATCACTCTGCCTCAGTATTCGGCCTTGTTCTACTCTAGATACAAGTATCCGAGGGCTAGAGTTCAGTGTGGCTGAGACAGGCAGTATAAATGGGGCCCAGGAGCAGAGCCCAACGTGGGAGGGGTTCTTAACCAAGTTAGATGAGAGTATTCTCTTCCAAGCCTTGACAGGCATTTGCATGAAAGCCTCAGAAGTGACAGGCTGCAAGAAATGTTTTCTCTGTTGTGGAAGGGAGAGATGGAGAGGATCATGAGCGCGATGACTCTCGGGCTCTACCGTTTTCCCTGGAAACGGTCAAGAGACTTCCTCATCGGCTGCAGCCGTAGGCTCTAGGAATTGCTCTTGCAGCCAGTGTCCCTTCTCTAGGGACTCCTAGAGGTGATGGGCCAAGGCTGTGTTTGGGTTGTCAAGTAGATTAAAGGTCTTCAGCCAGAAACTGGGAGAGACTTGAGAGAGGGAGATGCTGGCAGGAGACTGTGCACAGCAGAAGTGACTGATCACTTCTGATTTTCTTTGCTGCAGCAGCGGCGGCTCCCGGTTCTCCTCCGACACCTGGTCACTGCCACGTCCTCTACCGAGGGTATGGAGAAACGCAAGTGGGCTCCAGTAACTCCGTGGGAGTCTCTGTCAGCAGGGAAGAGACTGATGGGGCTTGAGGAGGGCCTCCCTTAAGAAATAGTCTCTGGGGACTTCCCTGGTGGCTCAGTGGGTCACAATCCGCCTGCCAGCACTACTTACAATAGCCAGGACATGGAAACCACCTAAGTGTCCATCTACCAACGAATAGATAACGGAGATGTGGCACATACATACAAAAGAATATTACTCAGCCATAAAAGAAATGAAACTGACCTATTTGTAGTGCGGTGGGGTGGATATATCTAGAGTTTGTCATACAGAGTGAAGTAAGTCAGAAAGAAAAAAACAAATACCATACGCTACCACATATATATGGAATCTATTTTATAAAAAGGTTCTCATGAACCTACAGGCAGGGCAAGAATAAAGACGCAGATAGAGAATGAACTTGAGGACACGGGGAGGGGGAAAGGTAAGCTGGGACGAAATAAGAGAGTAGCATTGACATATATACAATACCAAATGTAAAATAGCTAGCTAGTGGGAAGCAGCTGCATAGCACAGGGAGTTCAGCTCAGTGCCTTGCGACCACCTAGAGGGGTGGGATCAGGAGGGTGGGAGGGAAATGCAAGAGGGAGGGGATATGGGTATACAGGTATGCATATAGCTGATTCACTCTGTTACACAGCAGAAACTAACACACCACTGTAAAGCAATTATACTCCAACAAAGATGTTTAAAAACAAAAAATCAATCCGCCTGCCAATGCTGACGACATGGGTTTGCTCCCTGGTCCGGGAAAATCCCACATGCCGCGGAGCAACTAAGCCTGCGAGCCACCACTACTGAGCCCATGCGCCACAACTACTGAAGTCTGCGTGCATAGAGCCCGTGCTCCGCAACATGAGAAGCCACTGAAGTGAGAAGCCCGTGCACCGCAATGAGAAGTAGCCCCTGCTCGCTACAGCTAAAGAAAGCACACGCGTGGCAACGAAGACCCAACGCAACCAAAAATTAATTCATCAAGTAATTAAAACTTATATTTAAAAAAAAGAAATTAAAAAAACTCTGCTGGGAATTCCCCAGTGGTCCAGTGGTTACGACCCTGTGCCTCCAGTTCAGGCGGCCTGGGTTCACTCCGTGGTTGGGGAACTAAGATCCTGCAAGCTGGCATCAAAGACCAAAAAAAAATGAAATAAAATAAAATATAATAAAATAACACAAGAAAGAATCTCTGATTCAAGGTCTAAAGGGTGAGAAGGTGTTTATCAGGCCAATATGTGGGCAGAATATTTTTCCCATTGCACTAAGTAGCACCTCCATTTACCCAATTATACATCCTTAATCCACATTCCCCATAACCAATTTATCACTAACTCCTATTCACCTCCAAGCCATGAGTAACCTTCCAATTATGACTCTAACCCGCCTCCTTTACTCCATTCTCCAAGGCCACCACTGTGCACAAAGCCAGTCTCCTAATGAGTCTTCCCAAATCTACTCCCGTCCCCTGCTTTGCATTCTATTACAGTAGCCAGTATGGTGTCTGAAAAAGGCATCTCTGCTAACACCACTTCTCTGTTTATACCCTGCAATGGCTTCCGACCAAGTTTAGGATAAATCCCAAACTGATGATGGACTGCAGGCTGAAAGACAAGAAGAAGGTAGGGTGTTAAGTTAGAAACAGGGATGAAGGGTCTAGGCAAACAGCGAAAAGGGCTGAAAAGAAAATGATCAGCACTTGCACAACAGTCCTGATGCAGGCAGGATAAATGCAGGAATACCAATAGCCACTTTTTATTTCTGCAGTGCCTTTGCCATTCCCAAAGTGCTTCATTTATAACTGTGATTCTCAAACCTAGGTGTACATTAGAATCATCTGGAGAGATTTTAAAATACTACCAATGGTCAGGCCTCACCGTAAGCCAATTACATCACAATATACAGTTCACTGGGGCAGGAATTTTGTCTGTGTCGTTCAATGTACATGTGAAAAGTAAATGGCACATACATGGTGCTGAGAAAATAGTTCCTGAACGAATAAATGAATGAAGGAATGTACCACTATCACCTAAGATCCAAGGAAGAATTCTTTTCAAACCCTAGGGAGTCACCAGGCAATGACAGTTACGATGGCAGCTGTGGGAAACACAATACCAAGTGACACTAACACTGCCAGGTGCCGAGACTGGTTTCCACAATAAGTAAACCTTTCTCATTTCTAAAGTACTATACTGTGAAATACGCATGTCAGTAACAGCGAGATGTTACTCAATGTCTGCTGTGAGCAGGAGGAAAAGACAAGGGTCTTACACAGTATCTACAGCCATGACAAGAAGAAACTAGGGGCCATGGGCAGAGACAGGCTCCGACAGGCTCCAATCCCTGTAACATTCTGAGGTGATCACATTGTAAGGGCTCGAGCACGAGAAAGCAGCCACTGACCAGCTACCCTGTCTCAAATATTCGGAGAAAGTAAATGCAAATACATACCTATGCATTATTCCTTTCCCATCATTCTTTCAGAGTATCCCTTCGGGCTTTGTGCAAAGCCATTCTTTGTTTTGTACCTAAAAAACGAGTGGCACATGTCAATGGATGAAACATGTCAGAGCAGACATCCAAGGAGCTCTGCAGCTCACGAACGAGGAGCTCCGAATCCTGGGAAAGAATCGTAAAAGTAGGGTAGAATCACAATATCTTAAGAGCATCCTTTATATCAGCCACCCTCTATCATATCACCAATCAGTGGGCATCAGCCTATACACAAACTCTGCAGTGACAGACAACACAGCACTCTCTAGACAGATCAAGGCATTGCTCGTTGCTACAGCAGTCTATATCAAATTCACAATCTGACTCCCTGGCACCCATCACTCCCAGGCTGCCTTCTGGAATGGGACACCCCAGGGCACACCTCATCTCTTTTCCATCTGGCACATTTCCCAAACACATGAGGACAATTTTGTTCTTCCTAAAGTTCTCTGCTCCCACATCACCCTCCTAAATCACTCCTTCCTGTGTTTAGGACTTTCAGGAGCCCCCAAGGGTTTCGCACCCCAAGGACATGACAAGCATTGGCATCAACGTGCCTGCTACAGATTCTGGGAAAGGGGCAGGGCCACACAACAGTCTGGCAAATGTGACTGACTACCTGACGTGAGAGTACATCGGACAACCTCAGCCTCTCTTCAGTCCTCAGCCTCTATCCAAGGTTTCTCCATAGCACACTATTGACATTTTGGGCCAGCTCATTCTTTTGGGGTGGTGGGGAAAGGCTGTCCTGTGCCTTGTACGATATGTGGTACCATCCTGGCCTCTACCCACTAGATGCCTGCAGCACCGCCCCGACCAGATGTGACCAAGGAAAATGTCTCCAGCCATTGTCAAACGTGCTGGGGGAAGGGTGAGGGCAACATCACCCTCACTCAAAGGCCACTGCTCTATCCAATGGCTCTGCTCACCCATGAGTACTCAAAACGCTCTCCTCTGCTGCCTTAACAAGTAACTCCAGAAAGTCCATCGTGTATTAAAATGCTATATGAAATTTAATAGTATTTATCTCTATAACGGTATCTCCTGACATGAAAGGAATACTCTTTCTCCAGATGTTAAGAACCTCCCAGGTGGTTAATCCACATTTACCTTATCTCCTACCACAAGCAATGGAAAGGACAGAAATGATCTGACACCAATTTTCGGATTCCGTTCAAGAAGTACCAGTAGTGTAAGGCTTTTTTGCAACCTGAACAACCGAATTCAAATAGAATATTCTGCCTGACCATGGCTTTGTGAGACAAGCCACAAACCTGTAGCAGGACCCTCCTCGCTGCTGTTTATGGAATTGAGGTAGCTGACAGGAAAGCAGGTGGAGGTGCAGGTAAAACATCACCACAAGGCAATGGAACATTATCTTTTGCCATACTTCCCCATATATAGCCAGTGCTGGCTTTTGCCAGTTAAACTGTCAGAAGAAAATACCCATTTGGCAAACACATTCATGAAATTTACCCATATCTCCTACTGTTTGCAAGCCAATGGAAGGCATCAGCTGCACTGCAGTGACCAAGGCTACCTAGTATCTATGTTCAAATATAAAGCCGGGAATCTATTCTAAAGATAAAAAGAAATTCTTACGATACTCTAGTACCCATTTGAACCTTTAGTACCGTATTAAGTGCTTGCCATGTAAATATTACGTATCAGCGTATAACCCTAGAGGGCCACTTTCCTGCTTCCAATGGAGTGGAACATTCTAAGTACAGCGAGCATATATCCCCCCCAAATGCAAGTGTCAAGGAAGCGGGGACTTTGCTTTATTCACAACTGTATCCCTAGGACCAGAACAAGTCTTGGCATATAAGAAACGTTCAATGAATTATCTGTTGAATGAATAAATGAATCACAGGTTTTCTGGATAGTATTATCTTAACATACTTTTAAATAGTAAATTTGAAAGGAATTTGCTGTACACACACATGCCACTGACTTGCCGCATGATTTAATTCACAAAGCAAAAAAACATACTTTTGTCAAACTTCATGTCCTCAAAATGTGAGCAGCATCATTACACAGACTCATAGGGTAGGGTTAGTCACCAGATTTGTATACAATACTCATTCTCAGTTGCCTTCACTTACAAAGTGATCCACTGCCTCTCCTTTCAGTTCCCATAACTACTTCACTTCAACTATTATACCAATGGCAATAGCCACCTAACGTCTTTTCTGCCTTTCAATCCATCCAAAACACTTCCACCGGACCATTCTTACTAATGTACTATTTGATTACAACAACCCTGGTTTATTCTCTTCTCCCAATGGCACCCTATTACCTAATCATAAATGCCAATGATCATCTTCATGGTAAAGCACGCACCTGCCAAGGGCTTCTCATTATCATCATTTAATCCTCACAATGCGATAAGGCGCGTTTGGTTTTTATTCCACTACACAGAGGCTGCAGACTGAAGCTCAAAAAGGCCAAGTAACTGGAAATGGAGTTTTGAACTCAGGTTGTCTAACTCCAGAGCTGGAGCACTTAACCCATATCCTAGTGCCTAGCTGGCACGAAGGGCTCTTTAAGATACAGCCCAGCCTACCTCTTCACTTTTCTCTCCTACTCCCTCACCTTCAGGAGGGTATATCGGTTTTATTTCACACTCCCAATCCTATCACTTTGCTCTGGCTGCGTGAACTAAGAAGGAGTCTGAAACCAAGCGCGGGCTTAGCAGGAGGCAATGCTGTGGTATGAAAGCAATGCCTGTGAGAAGCTAAGCACCATGCATCCCTGCCCCCCTCTCATGTCCCGTGCTGTGGTCACATACATTTCATTCTCCCCTTGCTGACACTATTCCCACTTGAAATGTGTGTCCCCATCTGCCATCTTGAATCACCCTTCAGGGGTCATCTCTAACACTCTTATAAAGCCCTTTTCTTAACCCATTACTAGCTTCCCGACCCTCCAGCTCTCTCAACCCTCAGAGTCTACTTTTTCCCTGGCTCATGTTGTGCTGCCTCAACCCCCAAATCAGCTCTCTATATAGTGGGCTGGTGCCCTGTGCATAAATCTCTACCTTCTGACATAGCTAGCAAAATACCTCGAAATTAGCAGATGTTCAGTAAACATCGGACAGGCTTCCCTGGTGGCGCAGCTCTTGATAATCTGCCTGCTGATGCAGGGGCCACGGGTGCGTGAGCTGGTGTGGGAAGATCCCACATGCCGCAGAGCGGCTGGGCTCGTGAGCCGTGGCCCGTGAGCCTGTGCGTCCGGAGCCCGTGCTCTGCAACGGGAGAGGCCACAACAGTGAGCGGCCCGCGTACCACAAAAAAAAAAAAAAAGAAAAATTGACTGGAAAGTAAAGAGGTTCCCAAGCATCCCCTCCCACACACAGTTCCCCCTATTAGTTACATCTTATATTAGTGTATAGTGTGGTATACGTTACAATGTATGAACCAATATCCATACACTATTATTATTATTATTATTATTATTTTTTTTTTTGCAGTACGCGGACCTCTCACTGTTGTGGCCTCTCCCATTGCAGAGCACAGGCTCCGGACACTCAGGCTCAGCCGCCATGGCTCACGGATCCAGCCGCTCCGCAGCATGTGGAATCTTCCCGGACCAGGGCGCGAACCAGTGTCCCCTGCATCGGCAGGTGGATTCTCAACCACTGCGCCACCAGAGAAGCCCACATACACTATTATTAATTAAAGTCCATAGCTTACATTATGATTCACTCTTTAAATGTATTATGACGTGTCCACCATCACTGTATCATATTTGTTAGATGTATTAATCATTGTGAAGAACAAATTGTGGCGTCATTGATCTTTTCTACTTCATTAATTTATGGTTTATTATTTCTTTTCATCTACTCACTTTAGAGTTATTGTACTTTTTCTCAGTTGTCAACTGGGAAAAATAAAAGCACCTTATTATTTCATTCAACCCAGGTTTTTCAGCCTTCCATAGACAGTTTCTTGGGCCAGTTCCTCACCCAACGTGCCTCAAATCCCCAAGTCTTCCTTCAGTATCTTAGGTCTAACTTTTTAAATTCAGTTTTGCTTCTCTATCTCCTCTTCTCTATGTTACCAGTCACCTGATAAATCCAGATGAGTATACTGTAAATTCACTGAAGGAGGAACATCTCTACCTTTCTACTGCAAATAAATTATTCCAATTTCTTTCAGTTCACAGTTAAAAACAAAGGTCTCTATCATTTCATTTCCTAAAAAATGATCTTCATCATGACCCTCAGGCTTCAGAAGCCTTCTCTGGTACTTAGGTTAGCCTTCAAGGTCTTTGTAATCTGATACATTTTTTCTACCTGCACCTTTTTCTCTCTCAGTATAGGCAAACGTTCCACTCAAATGAAGCACAATCCACAAATTAGCCTTTATGCATTTTATCCACATTATTCCCCACTGTGAAGCATCTCTTCCACCTGTGAAATTTTCCACAATCATGCCAGGTTATCAAATGATTGGTTGCAAAAACTCATTCTTGCACTTATAAAATATTAATATAAAGTAACATAAAGCAATCTAGACATAACTTTTTCTCAACAATCTATTTTATCTTGCTAAACGAACTGGCAGTTTCTTAGATGCATGAACTATACTTCATACTTTTTCGATCTTTAAGAACACAACGAAGGACTCATCACATTGTAGATTTGCTAATACTTACTGAAATGCAGGTATATATCAAATAGAACATACCTTGCCTGCCAGGCGACTGCAGATGATTCCATTGCTAGATATAAGACAGTCAGCCACAGTAGTTTTTCCTGTTAAAGTAACAATATAAATTTAAATCGATTTCTTTTTTTAAAGGGTGTGGTGGGTAGATTGTATCAACAAACTTAACATCTAATCATAGAACTGGTTTAGTAAATATTTCCTATTTACCTATACTAAGTGAAGTGAGATACAACGGGCATGTTAATTAGAACTTTGAACAAAACATCATCTGGAAGGACACAGATTCCAGCACTCCACAGTGCTGTAATCTGTACTGCCAACCCTGAGGATCAACCTCACTTTAAAATCCGTCAAGCAACATTTTTTTTTAAGGACCGAAAAATATTTTTAATTGAGGCATAATTTACACAGAGCAAAATGCACAGTCTTAAGTGATAAGACAAACCACTGTACCAATCAAAATATAAAACATCTCACAGGGCTTCCCCTGTGGCGCAGTGGTTGAGAATTCGCCTGCAGATGCAGGGGACATGGGTTCGTGCCCCAGTCTGGGAAGATCCCACATGCCGCGGAGCGGCTGGGCCCATGAGCCATGGTCCGTGAGCTTGTGCGTCTGTGCGTCCGGAGCCTGTGCTCCGCAACGGGAGAGGCCAGAACATTGAGAGACCCCCGTACCACAAAAAAACAAAAACAAAAAACATCGCACGAGTTAAGCAGAATCATGTAACACAGGTTCTGAGGTTATTATGTCAAGGCTACAGACGTGTTATATTACAAAGCCATTTCAAAATACTTAAAAACTCAACTTTTCGTTTAAACGACAACAAAATATACTACATAGAAGAATAACAATCATTACTTAGCTGTGTTCCTCCCACAGCACACTTTTAAAGGAAATAAGACTTGCAGCTTAGCAAGCATCACTCTCATCTGCCCAGAACATCACTCCACATTCGGAGACGCAGCACTTAATTAATGAAAATAAGCCATTTGGAACAGATTCTTACCATGGTCAACATGAGCCAAAACACAGGTATTCCTGATGCTAGCCGTGTTTTTCTGGAGTGGAATCATCTTATCCAAACTATTGAGCACCACGGTCACTTATGTCCTGTGACTATTAATTAAACACGTATTACAAATGGCTGAAGATCGGGGCGTTAAAAGATCAAAGTTTCTACTGCTGGGAGCTGACAAGACTTCTCGAGTCCCTTAAAGTAAGAGCCCAACGGCTGCTTCCTGAAGGGACAGACCCACCCAGGCTCAAGTCCAATTTGAGCACTTCAACAAATACTCTACCACGACTGTACTTGCGGAGTTTACTCATCCTCCCGGATCGGCCGTTTGCGATGAATCACAAAGCTCGTGGGGGTTGGGTGCACAGTGACACCTGGAACTCTGCCCCGTACTCTGTACTCGAGCATTATTTCTCCAGGTCAGCGATTACATACTGGAAGGGTCTTATGCAGGAGGAAGAGAAGATGCCGACATCTCTCTCTTCCCCTGCTCGATCTTTTTCCAAGCCTCTCCTATCACTCCCACTTGCTTTCACTGGAGGTGAAACACCCAGCTTCCCGACTAAATTTTGGGGTCACGTGCAGGTGCACTGAACATCTTCCATTCCTTTCCACACTGGGGAAACAAAGGAAAAACAAACCCTCAACTCTACATTCCCTTTATCCTCACTCCCTTTTTCTTTGAGGATCCCGGGTCCGCACTGAGAAACGGACTACCCGGTCTGGACACTACGTTCGGACGGCAGCCGCTCCCAGCCCGGGCTCGCCCCTAGCCCAGTCCCCGCCCTTCCGCCGCGGCGACCCGAGACCGCCACTGCCTGGAGTAGGCGGAAGATGACGCCCGGACGCCTGCGGGCCCGCACTTACCGGCTTCCGCCGACCAGCCAGTCCCCCTTGGACCCCAGCGCCCGGCCACACCACGCACTTCGCAGGCACCCAGACCTCCGCGTCCACCAAACGCACGCGCGTCAGGTGCGGGGCTGAGGACGCACGACCTTTGACCCGTCCGCGTCTCTGGCGCCGCCGGAAGTAGGCCGTGCGTCCGTTAAACCCGCCCCTCCCCGCCGATTGACTGGACTGAGGTCAGTGCGGTGGAGTTGCAGGAGCTGCGCGTGCGGAGGAGCTATGGAGCTGACCCCGGGAGCCAGGAGCATGAGGACCTGGAGTCTGTGTCAGATTTGTACCTCCGGGTAAGAAACAGCCGGTGTGGCGACCGCCGGGGCTTGGAAGCGAGCTGGGGTCTCGGGGAACGGAACCCGCCCCGCCATGTTGGAGGAAGCGGGGCCCAGCGACGTCCCACTTATCCCCGGGTCCGCAGATGCTCGCTGCTCACCCGCCAGCTACCTTGGGTTAAGCAGTTCTGCTTTGTCGGGTCCTATCCAGGGGCGCAAACTGAAATGCTATGGCGCCAGGCGGATAATATACACCTGTGTAGCAGCGGCTGGATGTCAGGCTGCCAAGTGTGGAGACCTGATCCGACGGGGACAGTGTATGCCCACAAAATTTCTTTTTAAATTTATTTATTTTTGTCTGTGTTGGGTCTTCGTTTCTGTGCGAGGGCTTTCTGTAGTTGCGGCAAGCGGGGGCCACTCACCATCGCGGCCTCTTCTGTTGCGGAGCATGGGCTCTAGACGCTCAGGCTCAGTAGTTGTGGCTCTCGGGCCTAGTTGCTCCGCGGCATGTGGGATATTCCGAGACCAGGGCTCGAACCCGTGTCCCTTGCATTGGCCAGCAGATTCTCAACCGCTGCGCCACTAGGGAAGCCCCTATGCCCACAAAATTTTAAAAAAATAAATAAAAGGAAACGGAAGGAGAGTAGAACGGTGTGCAAGTCTATGGGTTTTCGACCCGTGTTACACTTTCTTCTGTTCGTAGCTTTCCATCCCGGCCTGACCATATTCCCTTTCCCAGTCCCATCCAAACTGCTTTCCTTTGGGATCTGACGGACTGAAAATGTAGTAGGTAGTCTCCTGAAACCCAGAATTGGTCAGTGAGTTCTGCCTAACCTGTAAGCAGTCATCTCCTTCCTCAGCTTCCTTGCTGACCCAGAGATTAGACGACTATTTGCTAAATAACTATTATGAATATGTCAATCCTGTCGTACTGTAATCCCCTCCAAAGGAAAAACACTTCACATGGTGATGGAAAGCAGTTTCCCCGTAGTTTCATGGAAAATGTTTTAAATTACTAATTGGATGTAGATTTAAAGATAAGTCGACCTTTGAGGATTTGATTCGTATCTGAAAACCCTGATGTGCAAGAAAATTGTTTAATTTTTTTTCTAATCTTTAAATTAATTTCTATTCAACCTAAGTTCCTTTCCCATCCAGCTGTCAGGAAATTTCAGTCTTCATTATGTTGGAGGCTCCCTTTTCTCCAAGCAGTAAAATGATCCAGGGAGCAGAGGCATTGCCAATGCAAGAGGAGTCTTCTCTGGGCTTTAGACATTGGTAATGCTTCCCCCTGAAATGTCTCTTGCTGAAGTTCGCAGAATCCCTTCAAGAGTGGTGCCCCTGCTGCTTTGAAGTTTACGTATGAGGTACAAGAATCTTGGCAAAGCTGGGAGCCACTGTTGTAGGCTTCCACCTAGCCAACTCTTGATATCCGGCCACCTCCTGGAACACTGATAGAATGGGGCAAAGACCCCTGCTCTTCTAAGAACTCCCTACCCCTCATCTTCTACCTCCTTCCTCTCTCTGGGGAATCGTCCCCTCTTTCCTCTTTTGCAGTCCAGGACCATCTGTTTCCTCTTAGGACCTTATTTTCAGAAGGACATCTGATTTCATCTCTTCATGAATTCTTTTTTAAAAGACAGGAGAACGTGTTGACTTCAGGCAGCTTATATCCTCGGCCCTTCCAAAAGTCCTGCAAGAAGGAAATATCAGGGTCCTGACTACCTGCTTGAAATAAAGGAGGGGAAAAAAACTGGGAGAACAAACTCATTAATATTTCAATACATTGCCTCTCTTTAGGAGGATCAAGATTGTCAAGAGACCCCTTCAGGGAAATTTTGACCTGCATCTGCTACTTTTTCATCTTGCTGTTTGAATCTTTTTTTTTCATACTATGTAACTAAATCTTTTCAAATGTCTATTTCTTTCACTGTGTCAGTCAAAACAGCCATCTATCTCAGAACATCGTTTTTCTCTGCAATGTGTATATGCAATTGCTCATGTGAGTTAAACTATGATAAGTTATTTATGTTTGCATAGGCGACATCATTGCCCACATGGAATGGGCATCATTGCCCACAGTAGGCACTCACTATTCAGTGTGTGAAAGACAAAAAAGTCCTTTTAAGCCTAAACTTTTCGTTTGGACTCAGCTCTTTTGATCTTTGTCCGTTCAGTTCTTTTCTCTATTTTCTTAATGTGTACACTATATTCAAGATACAGTCTTAGGCAGTAAGTATAAAAATATCAATAAAGAGAGGTTCTTGCTTTCCAGGAACTCATACATCAGCTTTCTATAATTTAGGGTTTTTGAAATGCTCTGTAGCAACTTTAATTTTTAGTGCTATCTATTTTCTTTTCATTTCAGATAGAGTTTATTTTACTTACCTAGCAAAAGTGGAGACCTTCAAACTTTTACTCCAGTACTTATACCTTTAACATTTCAGGCAACTCTTGCAGTGCTTTGGTGATTCCAGTTACTTTTGTAGGTTTGCGGCTCTTCCAGAGATGTGAAGATTTTCCATAGTCCTCATACTTTGGTGTGATTTGGAATCATCTAGAAAGGTTAAAATTGCAGATTCCACAGCTCCACCTAAAATAGTCAGTAGATAATGAAGTGGATCCCAGGAATATGCATTTTTAACCAGCACTGCTGGTGATTCTGTTGCTACAGACACAATGCAATGGGCAGGTATTGGACTGTTCACTGGGTATGACAGGGAACAGAAAGAAGGGCTTTCCCACTATGTTTATAGTCTTGTGGGAATGATAGTCCCACAACAAAAATCAGGTAAACAAGATAACGACACATTATAGTAAATGAGATGAAGGAATTGAGCAGTTGGTTGAGATAGAGCAAATGGGAATGGTTGCTCTTTTCTCTTCACCTTTATTCCTTTCTTTCTTGATGCCTTAATGATTCATAATGGAAATTTGAAATAAATTTCACACTGTTCATATTTATTGAATAAAGATTTTGCATTTAACCAACTCGGAGTGTTAAAATCAAGAAAGTTTAACCTGCCACATCTTTCTGTCAAAGGCAGTTGCTTTTCCATTCTGTGCTTTCTCAGTTGCCTTGTTCAAGTAGCCTGTAATAATAAAAAAAAATAAAATAAAAAAAGAAATGTCCCAACTCCCAAAAGGTTCAAATATGCCAACAAAAGTAAAACTTCCATTTCTTAAATCATCATCTTTCCACTTACTAAAACATTAGATCTTTTCTTCGTAGTTTGACTAGGGAACTAGCAGTATTTGCAAGAGCCATATTCAAGGGGTTTGGAAGTCTTGCTTGACTCCCTCATGGTGACCACGTTGACTAGGCAGCAGAAAGCATCTGATTCATCTGTACCAACAAAGAATCGTGTGTCATTCTGTTCTATACTTTTCTATAATATAGGAAGAGACTGTGTAAAGAGCAGATGTCTGGACTTGTACAGGACTTTTGATCCTTTATAGCATTACAGCTGTCGCACAGTAGAACATCGCCAGAGTTGGCCGGAAGTCTGCCCTGAAAGTATGATTCCAGACATGTCAAGTGTTTTAGGATATATCAGATGACTGAGAGTGCATTTACCCTTTACTACTTCTCCATAGAAAGTAGCTTTGGGTTTGGAGGTAAACTTTCTAACTCCTAACTAATCTTACTAGAGAAAGTAAGACTTCTAAGCTTTCTCTGTCCTCTCCACTTCCTGATTGCATTTTAGCCTATTCCTCTCTAGCTGGTATTTGGGAAGAGCAAAGAACAACTCAGATGTCTTGAGAAGCAGAGATATGGGATTTATCCACTAAATAATATTTCATAAGCATTCGTTAACTGTCAGGTGCTATGCTAGGCACCTGGAATACAGTGGTGAGCAAAACAGTCATGATGTCTGTGCTCACAGACGTTGCAGTCTCGTGAAGGTGTCAGTCAAAAACACTCAAAATAAGTATGAAATTGCAACAGTGATCAAATCTGTGAAGGATAGGCGCAAGGTAACTTCGGATCCAGAATAAAGAGGCTTGACTTTATCAGGGAAATGAGAAAAATGAGCTAAAATCTGAAGGCTGTAAAGCAATTAACTGGATTAAGACTGTAAGAAAGTGCCTTCCAAGGAGAGAGCAACATGTAGCAGGAAGGAGCATGGAAAGAAGGAAATTGTCAGAGAAGGCCAGCAGGAGCAGAGAAAGGAAGAGGAAGCACGGTGTGATTTGAAGCTAGTGAAAGAGGCCGTGTTCAGTTTTTTCTATATCCTTAGAGCAATAAGAAGACACTGAAGCTTTCTCTTCTTTCTTGTTTTTTGTTTGTGTGTTTGTTTGTTGAGGGGGGTACGAAAGAGAGGTGAGGAAGAGGCTAGGGAGATGAGGGCAAGAATGACCTGATCAAATTTATGTGTGAAAGGATGATTTTGGGTGCAATGTAAGAAAAGATTGGAGAGAGAACTAGTAAATGAGTTTAGGAAGGTATTGAATTGATTTGAATGAGCTATTATGAAAGCTTGGAATGGTGATGAGAGAGAGAAAAGCGGATTTAAGAAATATTTAAGAGGCAGAATTGACAGGAGCTGATGATGAACGAAATATAGGAGGGAGGTGAGGCGTGAAGGGTTAGTCCTAGGTTTCTGAGTGCAACTGAAGAGACGGTGATGCCAGTCACTAAAATAGGGAACAAGCCAATAGGCCCAGATTTGTTGGGGGAAAATAGTTTGATTAGGGGTATACTAAGTTTTGAGGTGCCACTGAATATCCAACAGGCCACTGTAAAGACTGGTACGGAGCTAAGAGAGGAGGTCTGAGTGGAGACGTACGAGTGAGAGGTGTTTCCACATAGTTAGTAATTACAGCTGTGGGAGTAGGGGCGTTGTCCTCACGAGGGAACATTGGGTGAGAAGGGGAGAGTGGGTAGCCCAGTGTCGAGGAACTGCCCAACTTTCTGACTGACTATAGGAGGGCGAAGCTGCGTAGGAGACCAAGAAGAAATAGTGAGGAAGGCAGGGAGAGAGAACTTCTCAGAAATAGAGGGAGTGGGCAATAACGTCAGTTACAACTTGAGAGGTTAAGTAAGATGAGGACTAAAAACGCCTGATGATTTAATCACATAGAAGTCACGGTGCACCTTCAAGCTGTGTTAGAGAAGTGACAGTGCTGGCAACCAGGTTGAAGTGGGTTGATAGGGGTGAGGAAACGGAGTTAACAAGTCTGAGAGGTTATATCGTGACTAGAGAAGGGATTCAGTGAGTTTTGGTTTTTGGAGCTTATGGACATAAACAGAAAATATTGATTAATACAAGATGGTTTAAATGAATGATGCAATGAGTGAAACAGTCCATAGTGTCCCAAAGAAAAAAAGCAATTTTGAAGACTTGTAGTCATTTGTAGAGCTAACATATCATCCTTACTGTGTACTAAACACTCATGCGTATGCTGTACATGTGTGCATGTGTCAGTCCTTCCAACAACCCGATGAGGTAGATGGTATTATTGTCCTATTTGATATCTAAGGAAACTGGAGCATGGAGCATAGACAGGGTAAGTTATCCCACATCATAAATCTGGTGAATGACAGAGCCAGGATTTGGACCCAGGTAGTCTGATCAGTCTGAGTCTGTGGTCTCACCACCCCACCAGACAACCTCAGTGTCTGCAGTACTACCTCTGCCACATAATGTTATATAATGTCCAGGGTGGCTAGGGTACCATATGACTCCTATCCCTGGCAAGGGCTTCTGGGGATCTGAAGGTGGATAAGACCCACATCAATACTATGAATATGATTTATGTCTAAAGGCCAGAGTTTAGACGTAAATTGTTTCTTCAATTGATTACTTAATGGTGAGCAGAAAGACAGCATGACTTCAACAAGAAGAGAGCATGCCCAAATCGTTTATTATAGTCCTTAATAGGATGAATAAGGATTTTGACAAAGTGGACCCAGGCGATAGAGTTAAAATTTTTTTCAGATTCATTAAATCTTTAACCTGAGATTTCCTTCCGGGTTAGGAAAAAATTCAATGATTTGAAGATTGTATTTATGTAAGATCCAGTTAACTGAGGATCCACTGTAAAGATGTTTCGAAAACTAGGATTTTTGACATTTATTTTTCTTATATTTAGTCACTGGATAGGACATAAAGGAATTCAATAATCTCTTTCAAGTAGCTTATCAACCATCACCATTTTAATAACTTCTTAGACTTTTCAAGTAAAAAAAAAAGTCTGGAAAATTTTAATACTGCATTGAAATACTTAGAAATAAAAGAACCTGTGAAGCTATGTTTCAAATTTATATGTTTCAGGTCGGATTCTCGTCCTTATGAAATAGTCAAACAGCCTCGCCATGCACCAGAAGAATATAAACCAAAGCAGGGGGAGATTGATCTTGGTACTACCTACAAATGGCATCTTAATTCTTGTAAAGTGCAGCGTGTGGCAATAGCTCGGCCTTTGGAGAGACAAGTTAAAAAAGGGAAGTTGGATACTGTCCCGACCTATAAAGGTAACTTGCCATTTCAAAAACTTAAGAGCCAAAAACCAAAAACTTTACTTCCAGCTTTGAGATCTAACATCAGATCATGATTTTGGTGTATTGCCAAACTTAAGTCTCCGTGGCTTAGGAAAAAACTTTTTTCTCTGTTGTCTAAATAGTATTGTATATGAGAAAAAAGCAGACTATTTGCTTGATGGAGAGTTAAGAGACCTGGATTCCTGTCCAAATTCAGCCACTTAATTAGTTTTCTCTATCTCAAACCATGAAAACAAAGGATACCACTGAACAAGCATTATGTCATATTTGTCACATTATGCCACATTTAGTCGGCACTGTTCCTTTCCTTCCATCCCAGCATGAGTTGAAACTTTACTGAGCATACTGGAGCCTTTGAGAAAGTCAAATAAAGAGCAACCCTCTTCTCCATTGAAGTTCTGAACCAAACGATAAAGCAAAAGAGTTAGCAGGTAGAGAACCAAAATACTCCCTTTATACTGATAAAGGCTGGAGTAGAGGGTGAAGCTTGCATCTGTTAGCAGATGGTCCCTGATACTGAACCTCAGAATACAATAGGCTTGTCCACCCAGTGAGACAGTGTTGGAGCACCACCTAGGCAACCTGCTCCTCCAAGACTTCCAGCATGGAATACCTTCTGCCTCCTGGCAACTGACTTGGAAGAGTAAGGACTGTACAACGTATGACCAGTTTCTTCCCAAAAATCAATCTGATTATATAATAGTCTGTTGCTTTTTGGCAGGGGGTGGGGTCCTTTAGTTTTAAACAATAGGCTCTCTTGTTAGTTCATATTTTTTCTGTATTTTTTTTGTTGTTAATAATGTAATTGCATATTTAGGCTTAAAGCCTTTTCACTAGTTATGTGATATAACTGAATGGGTATGTCCTAATATAAAACCCTTTTGTACGAGTGATGCCATCCACGATAAAAGTCATGATTTATACGTTAAACCGGTAATAACAGAATACATACTTTTTCTTTAAATGTCACTCTTACCAGTTTAATGGGTCACTAAAGTATATGGTATCAGTATGCTGTGATCTATATGTCAGCCCAGGAAGGAGATCTGTACAAAGAACACATTTTTAAGACAATGCACATGGTGAACAAATATATTGTTATAATCTAATATAGCATATAGTAATTGCTAAGATATGTATTTATTGGTATGCAGAGGAGATAGTGTATTGTGTAATAATTTGACATAAAAGATAATTGGTGAACCATCTGTACTAGGTCTTTTAAACAACCATAGTAAGATTTTCTTTTCTTTTTTTTTCCCCACAAAGTCTTTTTAAAAATACAATAGTGATATTCCTTGATGCTGTGACTATTTACATATGAGACACACACATACACAGTAACACTAGTTCTGGCTTCTCATTACCTGGGTTTCCTATAGATTCCTGTACGTCCACTCCCGTAATCCAGTGTTGAGGATTCCTGGGTTCCTTCTAGCCTTCTCTCTCCTCATCTTCCCTAGTGAGGAAAAGTGATTCTTGTATTTCCAGGTTTTCAGGCATGAGACAACAAATACTAAGGGCTGAGGGAATAATTTGTCGTTCTGCGTGATGATTGTACTGCAGGCTTTGTACATACCTACTGCAGGACAGGTCCATAGCTGAAGAGAAATCACAATGGGAAGAGACTCTCTCTCACTGTCACCTAAGAATTAGAGAACAGAGCAAAGGCAGAAATGGGATATGATTAAAAACAAAAACGAAAAACTCTATAAGATGGTGAGAAGGGTGACATCTAGATTCTGGAGATGTGGTTCTGTGAAACTGGTGGCTCTTAGACAAACATACCTGCCCCTAGCAGCCTTGCTTTAGAAAGTCATTCAGATTAAAATGTAGATAATGAAAATAGGTCAGTATTTGATTTGATACTTTTTAGGGATGACTCTTCTGTGTGCTGGGCACTATAAGGAATAGAGATCTGAATTGAGCATCGTTGTTGACATTTAGAAACTTTATAGTTGAGTTGAGAAAAAAGAGCAGTAATAGCCTGAAGAATTAAATAGTCAAAGAGAAATCAAAATATGAGGTATCACAAGAAGAGGCAAATAATTCACTAGAAAATTAACGGAACAATTAGGACTTCAAACAGACTAAGCAAGATATCACTCCAGGCTAGTCTGGGAATGCGTCACAGACTAGTAAGTATTGATATATAGAAAGAGGAGGGATATCCAAAAAGCTAGGATGAGGTGAGCAAAAAAATCATAAAGCCAGAAAGATAAGAGGGTTGTTCAGTGAACATGGTGGGAACCAGAGAATTTCAGGATCTGAGAGATTGGTGTATAGTTCCAAAAATGTAGGTTGAGATCAGATTGTGAAGTCTTGGTTGTCAGACTGAGGCGCTTAACGTTTTTCTAGTAGCCAGTAAAAATTTTTCAGTTCTGCTACCAGATAGGACATAGCAGATGGCAGAAAGCCATTACTTCCACTGAAACAGCTTAAAAACATACATAAATTTTTAAAAATCTCTTTTTAATGGAAGCAAAGAACTAAAATTACAGAGACAGGGGAGCCCTTCCTAGATGAGCTGAGATGGCCAACTGTGTACTTCTCTGGGAGCATTTGTCAGGTCTAGGCCAAGGCTGAAGATTAGGGTAGCATCAGCAGTGGGACTCTCGTAGGGGAAGGGAAACCAGCGGAGCACCTGACATGTAGGCCAGTGTGACCAACCGGAATCTGTAAATACCCCTGATGTGTGGCTGGTTTTCCTTGCGGGATGTCTGCTGAGTCATTAGGGGGCATGGTAGGCTAGAGGACTGAACCTTCTAATCATCAAATCATGTTTAAAAGGAAGCTAACTAACAGAACATTGGTTTCCCAAGGGCAAAACCAATTTTCTATGGTAGAAAAAATTGTTTATGAGAGCTGAAAAAAAAATCATGTTTTAAATTTTTAAACGAGATTTAGAAAATTTGTTACAGGAAATCAGGATTTTTGTTTTTAAATTTTATTTATTTATTTATGGCCGCACTGGGTCTTCTTTTCTGTGCGCGGGCTTCCTCTAGTTGCGGCGAGCGGGGGCCACTCTTCATCGCGGTGCATGGGCCTCTCACTGTCGCAGCCTATGTTGTTGAGAAGCACAGGCTCCAGACGCGCAGGCTCAGTAGTTGTGGCTCATGGGCCCAGCTGCTCCGCGGCATGTGGGATCTTCCCAGACCAGGGCTCGAACCCTTGTCCCCTGCATTGGCAGACAGACTGTCAGCCACTGCACGACCAGGGAAGCCCCAGGAAATCAGGATTTTAAAACCCATTTTGTATTAATATTTTAACCAAGATTGTCCTTTAATATGCATTCTGAGAGTTGCATAATGTACATTCCCATCTGAACTCTTTTAATCCAAACATACTTTCTGGTAGCTTGTTGCCTCAATCTACTATCATTTGTACATGTGTTTATAATTATGGCAATTATAGGGTTATTCATATTGAGTTATTTATAAGTGCTTTAGGACTAATAGAACACCATTGAAAATGATACATGCATTCTTTTCATTGAAAATGATACATGGATTCTTTTTTCAAGAAAACAGTATTTTTTTTCCTTAGATTTCAAGGCATCTGCATAGTGTACCCTGAGTCAAGTTTTGGTTGGCAGTGTCAAGATGGCTGCACTGCTCCTCGCTGTGTTCAAGTTAGAAAGAGGCATTGTGGTGTGACAAGTAAAGGCTCTGTGGCTTGGGAATCAAAGCACCTGTGTTCAAGTTTCAATGACACCGGTTTCTACTTGTGCCATCCTAGGTAAGTGACTCTTGTCTTTGAGGCTCAGTGTCTTCATTTGTAAAAGAATTATGTGCTCTGCCTACCTCTCAGAAGTTTTGCTCTGAGCATCAGGTCATGTGATACAACATAATGCGTAAACTAAAAGTGCTAACCAAATGTCAGAGATTGTTAATAAGTCACTCAGTCTCTTTCCGTACCTGTTTCTCTGTTTTCAAATTAGGAGAATTACCTACTCAATACTCACTTTCTGTCCTGTAGCAAGGACTGTAAAATAACCTAATCTGCTTCGAGCTTCCGAGTAGTATGATTTCTGAGACGAGACTTGCCCTCTAAAGCTTCACAAGCACCCTAGAAGTTGTTACAGAGAATGGAGAGCTTGGATGGGGGGGAATAATGTGTTTCGAATGACAGTACTTCCAAAAAGGGAAAAGCACTTGCGAGAGTAGTTTAAGGAATGACTGACAGCTCTGAAGAAAATTTTCACGGTTACCGCAGGTAATTATGCACCTAATTGCTGCTCCCAGAATCACGGTGCAGAAGAAGAATCAGGCTTGGTATGGGCACAATTATGTCCTCCTCCTCCTCCAGTGTGAAGAGAAATGCCAAGAAGGGAAGGAGGGAAGGAATGGTGCCATTAAGTGAAGTAGAAAGAACAGACTGCAATTATAAATGCTGAGACTTTCCTAATGAATTAAACTCTTAGTGGGTGTTTTTTCTTTGATCAATGATGCATTATGGGATAATATGATTTATTTTATCTTTTTAGTCTTTAGTAGCTTTAGAACTGTTTCAAAATATATACTTAACTGAGAACAAGTCCTTCAACATTTGGTTAAAATATTTTTCATTATGTGGAAGTAGTTTGTTTTTATTTACTTTCGTACTAATTAGGGAAAATTATGTTGACTTGATATATTAGTCATATTAATAGAGCATCATTAAATGAATTTTCATGAAATCATTTCTGCAACAGATCTTCTCTGGAAAAGATTAAAGAATAAAGTATTTTCCAGGTTAAGCTCTACATAATACACACACACACAAACACACACACAGAGTCACACAACATTTTAACAGCACTGGAAACTAGTAATATTATTATTTAACCATCTGCCAGATTTAGAATGAATTTCCACTAAGCCAAACTTGGATAAATCGGATGAAGGAAGGAGGGCATTTGGAGACAAAATTTCCACCCCCACCCCATCCCATCTCCATCCTGTCTCCCTGCATGTCCTTGTTGTGGAGAATGAGAGCACAGAATGAGACAGAAAGGCTTTGTAGTTTATAAACCCTGCAGGGACAACAACGCTAAGAGTGCACCCTGATGTAAACTGTGGACTTTGGGTGAATGATTATGCTGTGTTAATGTCAAGTCGCCCATTGTGACACATGTACCCTCTGGTGCAGGCTATTAATAGTGGCAGGCTGTGCATCTGTGGGGGCAGGAGGTACAGGGTTACTCTCTGTACTCTCCACTCAATTTTGTTCTGAACCTAAAACTGCTCTAAAAAACAAAGAATATTAAAAAACAAAGACTGCATGGCAGGAAGAAAGGAGGGGAGTGTTCACCAGTCAGAGGTTGGGAAGCCCGTACCCCAGCCCCTGAATACATCAGATTTAGACTTCCTTTCATACAAAACTATCTAAGGCCCTGTCTGAGAATCGCTGTGTGAGAGGAGTCTGGTAATATGAAGCGAAGAGGAGACCTCAGAACATTAATCAGAGAAGGGGAAGGTGAACCTTGTCATCATAAGTTAGCAAACTTCAAAAAGGCTGTTTAAAAAGAGTGCTGATAATGTACCTTTCAAAGGGTCACAGTGTCCAATAAAACATGAAGAAACGTCCATTTTGTTAAGGCTTTAGCTTTTCTTCTCTCTCCACTCATTGGTGTTTTACATGGATGGGTAGAGTTTCACCCCATGTCACAGACCTAGGACTTTCACCAATGTCGCCCCTCCCCATCCTCCCCTTCAACAGGGCACACAGTTTGATAGCTGCCAGGGCTATCTCTCCATCACCTCCAATGTCCCCATCAGTACTTCTTTATTTGTAGCCATTATGGAACTATAATGACCAATGACACAGATTTGGAGCAACTGGAACACTCGTATGTTGTTAGTGGGAACAGCCACTTTGGAAAACAGTTTGCTAGTTTCTTATAAACATGCACATACCATGTAAGCCAGCAAATCCACTCCTTGGTATTTATCAAAGAAGAATGAAAACTTAGTTTTACATAAAAGCCTGTATGTGAATGTTTATAGAATTTTATTCATAATCACCCCACGCTGGAAACAACCCCTAGGTCTTTTAACTGGAAAAATGATACACCTCTATAGTATACCCATACCAAGCCAATTCAAGGAACAAACTATTGATTCACCCAATATCATGCATGAATCTTAAATGTCTTTTGGTCAGTGAAAGAAGCCTCAAAGGCCACATAATGTATGATCCCACTCGCATGAAACTCTGGAAAAGGTAAAATTATATGGACAGAAAATAAATAAATGCCAGGGGGTGGGGGGTGGAGAAATTATTGACCACCAAGAATCAAGATAAGGGAATCTGCGAGGTGATGGAACCGTTATGTAAGAAACTGTGCTGGTCGACAAACAACTCTGAATTTGTCAAAACTCTTAGAACTGTAAACCACAGAGGCAATTTGACTGCATGTAAAATTATAAAAACCATCACCAGGAGGTGGGGAGACTGCAAGGAGGAATGCAGACTGTGATAAATGAGGATGACTGTACTGCGAATGAATCACATAACCAAACTGCAGGGGGTGGGAAGGAATGGGATGACCTAAGTCACTCTGGAAGTGGGTTCTCACTGGACACCATAAGGCAGTAGACAAAAAGAATACTATACAAATACTGTACTCTAGTTGGTAATTTCTTGTTTTGCTTTCACAGGGGTATGTGTTAGCAGCTCTGAAACTACATGTATAATAAGGTCAAACCAAGAAAATATATTGCAGATAATGAAAGCCAGGCTTCTCCCTGTCAGAGAAAGAAGTTGACAAACAAGAAAAAGGTATGGACTATAATAATGACCCTATGTGCTGGAATGGCATTCAAGGTTTCAGTATGAATGCATAGATACAGGAAAAAAAAATTGTGTGTGTGCGTGCACATGCACGCATATTCAAGGATTAGTGTATACGCAGTCAACCTTTTAACCCTCCCAATGGCCAAAGCTAGACTGCTTTGAGCAACAAAATAATGATAGTGTTGGATTTCAACCCCTAAATATATATCTAGATACAGATACCTAGATATAGATATCTATAGATATCTATAACTATATCTAGATATATAGATATATATGCATCCCCTGGAGTCTATATGGATATACATAAAGTGCATAAATGGGGAAGAAGGGACAACTCTTCCCTTCCAAAGGATTCCAATTAGCAGAAGTAGAAGGAACGAAGAAAATAGAAGGTCACGATTAGAACAACTTCGTAATAATTGTTGTAGGCACAATCCACGGTGGATGCTAACATTAAGGGATAGTATTTTAAGAAGAAGCAGAATATTTGTACAGTGTCAAAGTATTGTCTCTAAAATAAGTATTTATTTATTACAAAGAGAAAAATAGTAACTTAATAGACAGGAAACTTGGCAGAAACTACCTGAACCAAGGATCAAGTCACTAGTAATAGGACTTATTGACATATTGTTCCCCCTGTTAGTATGTATTAAGAAGGGCAATAATGCATAACTTCACTCTAATCTTGAGAAAACACTAGATAACCCCAGATTGAGGGACATTCTACAAAACCTGTAGCCAGTGTCATGGTCAAAAGCGTCAAGATCATGAAAGACAAGAAGAAATTGAGGAAGCATCACAGATTGGAGGAGGCTAGAGAGGCAAGGCAACAAAACACAATGTGGGATCCTGGATTAGACCTTGGGCAGAATAAAGGACAATAGTGGAAAAATGGTAAAATCCAAAAATGTTGATATGTAAAAGCCAGAATATTTGGGATTTCATCACACTGTACATGAGAGAGGACCCAAGCCTTACATTAGTGTTTAGATTGTAAAATGTGGACTTTTTTCGGTGTCCTTGCGGAGTTACTAAAGATTACAAAGTATTTCAAACTGCCAAGAAAATAGAGGGGATTTCCTAGAAAAATTTATCTGAGTTGGAAATAAAGTTGTAACTTTTCCACTGTCCCGATAATGCTGTCCACTGCTTGTAACCTATGTAGGCTTTAGAGAAGGAAGGAAGGGAGGGAGGGAGGGAAGGAAGGGGAAAGAGGGAAAGAGTCAAGGAGAAAAGGAGGAAAGGACAGAAGGAAGGAAAGAAAGAAAAGGAAAGAAGGAAGTAGTACACTGTTGAGATCTCTGAGGTGTCCCATTACTTATCTTCTGTGTGGCTCAGCCTCATTAGGCTAACATAGTCTTACAAGTTACTGTAAAATGGTTGATTTTTGTCTTCATCAAGTGACCTTGGAAACTCCAAGGCCTGTAGCAAATGAAGGGGAATTTCAATTCCAGCACCATGAATGTTTTCTAGAAAGACTCACTGCTCATCTTGAAGCACTATACACTTGACCCTTGCACAATGTGGGAGTTGGGGCGCCACCCTTCCCCGCCATGGAAAATCCACGTATATGTGTAGTTGGCCCTCCGTATATTCAGTTCCTCCGTATCCGAGGTTCCACATCCACATATTCAACCAACCTTGGATAGTGCAGTATTTACTAGTCATAGAAATCTGTGTGTAAGCGGATGCAAGCAGTTCAAACCCACAACTGTATAAGAGAAGGAAGCTATTAAAAGCGGTTACTCACCAACTGCTGCTAAAAAGTGTCTGTGTGCAGACATCTCAAATCCATCCCTAACCTCCTCACAACAGCCAAAACTCAAGGTGGGTGAGCGCCTTCTGCTCCTGCTCTCCCAGCTACCACCCACTTCCGTACCTGCTTCAGGCTGCCCGTTTGGAACTTCTGGCCACTCTTTCCTGCCCTTGACATTCTTTTAGGTGTGATTCACATGAAGTAAATGACTGGGATGAGGCAGTGAGAGTGAATCTCTGTGTGATCCGCTCTGAATCCTGTAACCCACACCCCAAAGACAGCCCAGGGCACTGAGCCCAGCAGGGTTGCTCCTGGACTCGGAGAGGCAGCCAAGGGGACCATACCCAAGGCCACCACAACCTGAATGCAGATAAGTCACCTGCCTTTGTAAGGATGCCGCTGAATAATCAAAGTACATTTATTTCTGAATTCCTAGTCAGGATCATAAAAGAGAAACACTAACTCTTAGGTGATAGAAACAGTAGTAAAATACAGTACACAGGAAAGTCATTTGAATGATAACGAGACAAAAGGTACAACAGCAAATGAAAAATAGCAACTTTAAATACAAAGTGAAGCAGTTTAATAAGAGATGTTGTTAATAAGAAAAATACATTTCCCCTGTCTTTATTACATACTGTACAAAATAAAATATTGCACCTTTGAGTCATATAATAAATATATACAAAGAGTATTGTACAAATGATCTCTCTTTTAATTTAAAAAGCCTTCAACAATCAAGTGTGATTGCGATGAACAACTCACAGGCTGGTGTGACCTCGTCACGTTCCCGCCCCCATTCCCAACCACCAAACCCTCCACGTACAGTAGCGTCCATCCCAGTGTCAGTGAGGCTGCAGTTAACGAACAAGAGACCTGGTGCTCAGGATATGGCAGAGAGACTCAGCAAGCTTGTCCACAGACAAATCCAAAGCCAGAACGCACTGCTCACTTATGAGTGACTGCGGACTAGGGCCAGCACACCTGCTTCGGGTAACTTTGCTGCCGACAGGCTATAGGCAACATGCGCGCAGGCAGCTGGGACCCCGAATAAAGAAGTATGACCACTTATTTGGGGTTGTGTGCCATCTAAAGCCATAACTGGTAGAATGTTAAGGTAAGAGCCCCCTAACCAAATCAGCTTTAGAACTTACAATTAAATACTAGTTCCCAATGCCTTCAGCAGCAACATCTTCTCCAAACTTTACCTCCACCCTGACGCCATCACTAATGCCAGCATTGGCACGATCCAAACCCAAACCAATTCTGGCCTAACCCTAAGCCATAAAGCCAACTCTAGCCTTAACAATAACTTAACCTCCATTTTTCTCACCTGACCCAAGGCTAAAACTAAAATGAACCCTAAACTTATTCAACAAATCCTAACTCTAACTCCTCATCCTAACTGTACCTTCCAGCCTAACCCTAATTCACTTTGGATTTACTGAAAAATCGGTTCAAATTAAAACAATTATTTACTATAAACAGCTCTTTTCAGCTATCATGTTTGTTTCATTGTTAGATTACTTTCTCATAATTTTTCCAAAATAAAAATCCTTAGGAATTCTATCTTATGCATAAATTAGGTCTAACAAGGCTTTGATTTTTCTGTTTGTGTGCAAGAGAATAGTGCTGAGAAAAGTCTCATTCACAGCTCTTAAAAGAACGCTTTGAATATACTTCAAAATCAGTAGAAGAGGTTAACTTTCCCTCTCCTTTAATTTCCAAGATGCCGCATTTGGTCACAGATCCATTTCCGTAGTTGTGAAAATGGCAGCAATGTTTCCTCTGTGTTTTCTTCCCTAAGTTCTCTGAGAGCAAGGACAAGATGCCATTCCCCCAGGATGCCTGGATCAGTCAGGGTCACAAGCCTGTCCAGAGCGATTGTCTCCTTTTCACAGACTAAACGTAAGGGTCCATAAAAATGCCATTAGAGCCAACATCTTAACAACTACTGGCCAGAGCTTCTAAAATGTAAATGCCTTATAAGCCTGTTGCAACCCTACAACTGAGAGAAGTCATCAGTTGCCGTGTTTCTCAAGCCTTCAGGATGTCATACTCTGTAATAGTCTATAAACACAGACCTACTAGAGCATGGACTTGAGGATATGGGGATGAGGAAGGGTAAGCTGTGACGAAGTGAGAGAGTGGCATGGACATGTATATACTACCAAATGTAGGGTGGATAGCTAGTGGGAAGCAGCCGCATGGCACAGGGAGATCAGCTCCGTGCTTTGTGACCACCTAGAGGGGTGGAATAGGGAGAGTGGGAGGGAGGGAGACGCAAGAGGGAAGAGATAAGGGAACATATGCTTAAGTATAACTGATTCACTTTGTTGTAAAGCAGAAACTAACACACCATTGTAAAGCAATTATACTCCAATAAAGATGTTAAAAAAAAATCACAGGAAGAAGCAACTCATGACAATGCACAGGTGATCTTGGTGATTTCCTGATTAGAAGGACATGATGAGGTCCCACGTGCAATGGTGTGCCTGCTACAGTAATTTATGTTAGTCCTGGAACGTATCATTTAAAAGAGTTTCAATTAAAAACCGGCCATGAGGAAATGACAGTCCCAAATTTTAACAGTGGTGATTTTGCATCTTCTGATTGTAGACTCTAGAGGGTTTTTTTGTAAAGAAAAACATGTTTTTGTGCCAGCTACATGGGGAAGAGAGCTTTTACATTTTGTTTCATCTTCACAGTGGCATTAGGACCCCCCTGCAAAGTTTTATCCTTCTTTCTTTTTTTCTTTTTTTTTTAAAATTTTATCCTTCTTGACATGACTGACAGCACCTTTGTTTGTAGAGGTCTAATGAACACAAATTAAGATGCTTTACAAACGTACAGTAGTGAGTTGTGTCTGTGCAGCCTCTTGCAAAAAAATACATATATATATATATCCATTTAACACATAGCACATTAGAGACCTAGTTTAAAAACATGCTTGATTTTATGAAAAGCGGGAAACTGAGATCACAGAGGGAAGCAAAGAAGCTAGGCTTGGGTTAGGGCCACTGCTTGGCACTGGAGTCAGAAGTGCCCTGGACTTACTTCTTAGCTGGGCCAAGTGGCTTCTTGATGCCCTCCGGGGACGTCACAGCCCTTCAGGCCACCTCTTCCTCCCAGTGCTGACAACAGCACTAGCTTCTGGGGTGTCATGAACCCCAGGGAAAACTTATCAAAGCTATAGACCTCTCCCTAGAAAACTATATATGATTCCATTTCCACATAACTTCAGGGCATTTACACACCTGCCCAATCCCATCCAAGGAAGCCTCGTCTGAGGGGCTGAAACTCCAAAGCAGAAAGAGGCTGTGGAGAGGCTCCCGGTGCTCCTTAGAAGACCACCGACCACTCTACTCAGGCAACTATTTTTTTTCTCTAAAGAACACTAAGTTGCATTCACATCAAAGCAGCTAATCTCCTGATGTCCCAAGATACCACATCCGTTCAGAACAGCCCTGTGGGCGAGACCCTGACAAGGTTGGCTCCATGCGGTCCGGTTTGCACAAGGCTTCGGGGTGGTCACAGTACCTGAGAGGGGTACGTACTATCACAGGAAGGCCCCAGGCAGTGCCGCCAGGAAGAGGGTTTCTTCCCCGGTTCGCGGCATCTCTCAGCCACCGTCTTGCAGCTCCTCGTGTGGACACAGTCCACCTTCCGAGACTGGAAGCTCTGACCACAGGCTGACGTACAGGGTCTCCAAGGGCCTGCGCGCCAACATGCGTCACAAGCCCCCGACGAGCAGTTCCTCCAAAAGGTGGGTCTGAAATGAGAAAAACAAACAAAAAAGTGGACAACAGGAGAAAGTGGGGTGTCACTTCTTGCTGGGATCAAGCCTTTTACTGTACTGTACTTTCCATATAGCAAAGGCTTGACAATTCGGACCTTATTCAACAGGAAACTCATCTGCATTGCTCCTGGCTGACTAAGCAAAGTGGTGGAGGAATCACAACCTCAGTAGAGGCGAGCAAACCACGTGTTTCCATGAGCCTCCAGCACCACATCAAGGCACGCACCTCAAAAGACACAGTCTCCTGATGAGCTGGAGCAGATCGATTTAGGCAAGGAAGAGAAGAATGACACATTTGTTAACAAACTGTAAGCTCTGTTAAATAAGCACTTGAAATAGATTCTGGTATGAGTATGAATTTGTTTGTGAGCAATCTTCTCTGCTAAGAGGAGTGCTCTAGTTTACATTTAGGACACACTCTTAACTCGTGGTGAGAGCTAACAAAGACCTTTTGGGAAGAGGGGTCTACCTCTAGCCTCCTTCTCCTTTAAGACAGAACAGAAAGTAATGCCCTCTGTTTTGTTGTTGTCAACAAGGGTCCACTGTATGTGTATATTTATTTGACAACCATGTGCCAGAGAATTTTCCGAATACTTTACATAGATTGACTCCTTTAATCCTCACAACTACCCTACACAGTAGCTACTTAATTTTTTTAATTGAAGTATCATTGATTTACAATATTATATTAGCTTCAGGTGTACAATGTAGTGATTCAATATTTTTATACTTTATACTCCATTTAAAGTTATTATAAAATACTGGCTATATTCCCTGTGCTGTGCATTACATCCTTGTACCTTACTTATTTTATACCTACTGGTTGACACCTCTCAGTCTCTTAGCCCTGTCTTGCCCCTCCTCCATGACTTTCCCCCCACTGGTAACCACTAGTTTGTCTCTGAATCTATGAGTCTGTTTCTGTTAGAGTCATTTGTTTTATTTTTGAGATTCCACATATAAGTGACAGCATATGATATTTGTCTTTCTCTGTCTGACTTGCTTCCCTAAGCATATATACACTCCAGGTCTATCCATGTTGCTGCAAATGGCAAAATCTCATTTTTTATAGCTGAGTAATATTTCACTGTATATGTACCACATCTCCTTTATCCATTCATCTGTTGATGGTTACTTAGGTTGTTTCCATATCTTGGCTATTATAAATAATACTGCTCTGAAAATTGGGGTCCCTATATCTTTTTGAATTTATGTTTTCATTTTCTTCAGATTTATACCCAGGAGTGGAATTGCTATATCATCTGGTAGTTCTCTTGTTAGCTTGTTAAGGAGTCTCCATACTGTTTTCCATAGCGGCTGCACTAATTGACATTCCCACTCACAGTGTACAAGTGTTGGCTTTTCCCATCCTCAGCAACATTTATTACTTGTTGTCTTTTTGACAACAGATATTCTGACAGGTGTGAGGTGATACTTCATTCTGGTTTTGATCTGCATTTCCCTGATGATTAGTGATGTTCAGCATCTTTTCATGTGCCTGTTGAATCCCCTCTGATTTTTGAAAAGACATTTACCCTGGATGGTGAGCCACCTTAGTGCACCCACTTTGGGGTATCTGCTCTTGTTCCCTAAGGCAGGGCTCCTGGAACTGATGTATTTGTACCACATGAGAATGTCTCACCGTCCCCTAAGATGACTGGAAGAGGACCCTAACCTGAGCTAGTTCAATCACTGTCTTTCTCCCAGGAATCTGGAAGTTGCTGGAACAAGACATATAAACCTGAAGGCTGGAGTAGTGGTGGCCATACTCTGCCACATGGGCCAGAGAAGTACAGTAAAATAACATTCAGAAAGAACAAAGAGTGAAGCAGACACACACGGAGCTGCAGAGCTGAGAGGAGAAATAACTCCTCCTCATTTCTTGGTTACAGTCCTTCCTGAGGTGTCACGGCATTATCCCTTTGGATCGAGACATTTTTGTGTTCCTATAAAAGGCTCCCTATCAGTGCACATAATCCGTAAGGAGTGTTGAAACATCACTGGAAATGTAATTAGATGGAGAAAATTCTGATCACCTGAACTTCTCTAAGAGACTATTACACATAGTTGGAAGCAATAGTTTGATTAGCCAGTTAGGGGGAGACTCTATTAAAGGGTTTACTTAATACTGTCCCATCAAGCTGTTGATAAGACTTGTAAGAGGAAAAGGGATGAGGGTGTCCGCTTAACTGCAGGGTTTTTGTTTTCTCCAGTGGGTATGAACCTCAGGGGGGCGAGAAGTTGAGTTGCTTTGGACAAGAGGGCAGAGACTGAGTACTCTTCAGCCATCCCCTATGCAGAGATCAGCTTTTCTACTGAGAACAGTTGAAGAAATAGTCCAAGAATACTCAAAGAAAACGTTTGATAAGATGCCAAATTGTTCTATGTGAGAATGGTGGTCCTATCTTAATAAGATATTTCCCACCCTCTTTGTATAACTAATTCCAAGTTGACTTTTGTTGTTTCCAGCCCAAAGGACCTTAACTAATACAGCCTCTTTTTCTGCTTTGTTAGAAGACAGGGCCGGTGGGAAGTCAGAAGAAACTATGTAGCTTCCTAAACATGAAAGATGAGAGAGGCACAAGGAGCTAGAGACCAAGGCAGATGCTGAAACTCAGGAGGCTGGTCATTGAGGATGCAGCGAAAGAGTGCAAGGTCAGTCCAGCAGAGAGTGTCCCCTCCTTCCGGGCAGGGATGGGGATGGGGAGGCCGGAGCTAGGGGGACACAGTCTGGGCACCAACACTGTGCACACAATTGGAACTCGTGTTTTTCTGTGTAAAACATGAAAGTAGACATGGCAGCAGAAATCATAAGGTAACCCTGTTTCTACTAGTCTTTCTCAATTTCTCATGCCTATTCAGTCCAGCTCTGTTCCTACCTCAAATAACCCTTTTCATCATCAGCAAGATAGAACTACTGATTCTGTAGGGCAGTAGATTTCAAGTCTGGCTTACTATCAGAGGTATGTGGGCAGCTTTAACAAAATGTAGATTATGAAAGAATTAAAAACAAAAGAAAACATAAACAAACGAACAAAAGAGATATAGATTGCCAGGTTCCACTCCCTCTGAAAGATTCTTATTCATTAAGGGCCACTTGAGGCCCAAGAATCTTTCAAGACACTTCCCAGGGAATTCTGACTCATGGCAGAGGTTAGGAATTACCTCTTTGGGGAACAAACTCTCTAGGTCCTCCAGCACGTCCTCAGATCCCTGTGTTGTCTTCTTGCCATAATGTGGGCTAGTTTACCCTGATAATTCTCACTCCCTTTATAACTCTTTTCAGTGGAAGCCACACCTCCCAAACCCTTCCCAGGGCCAATAATAGAGGCTAGCAGATGGCCTGCTCACCACTGATTCTCTACCAGTGGCCACTAATAATGTTACTCCTTGTAACACACCCTCTAATATTTACTGAGGCCCTACTATGGCAACTGGGGGTCTCCAGCCAGCCCACTGCATTGTAAAGTGAGATCTAGTACCTCACCTACCTTCAGCGAGCCCACAGGAAGCATGCCCAGTCAGCAGAAGAGGTCTGTGGGGGAAAATGAGGCCAGAAAACTGCAAAAGAAACCCACAGAAGCTCTCTCAACTAACCTAGTCCTTCTTCCATAAACCACCAGATATTTGGGGAAAACTAACAGCATGAAAGAAAAGTACTAGGACACTAGTACTAAAAGCTGAACAGCCAACCCTGGAGGAAGCAGAAACCATAGAGAAAATGAAAGGCAACTTGACTCTTTTCCCCCTTCAGGGTCTAGGAATTTTTCTTCTATTACTTCTTTTATGTCTGCCCTTTCACTTCATTTCCATATCTCTTTCTCTAAAATCCCACTTAATCAGATATCCTCCTGATAGATCCTTCCGTGCCTTTTATCCTCTCTATTTCTTGCTTCTTGTGTTGGTTGGAAAGTTCATGGCATATCCAAGGGACTGAAAGAAGGACAGTGGCTGGAACACAAAGAGTGAGACAGAGTGAGGTCTCGAATGAGGCTGTGCAGGGAAGTAGGACTTGACCTTGCAATATTTTATAGGGCACATTGTGGATTTTAGTCAACCTTTTCTCTAAGAGCAAGTGAAGCCTCTAAAGTGATGTTAATCGAGCAGGGAGACGGGGTGTGGTGGTGGTATGATCAGATTTGCATTTTGGAAAAGATTACTCTGGCTGCAGTAGGGAGACTGGGTTGGAAAGGAGCATGGATGGATGAAGGGAGACCAGTTGGATGGCTTGGCCAAGGGTGATGGTGGTAAAGATGGAAAAAAGTGGATGGGTTGGAGAAAAAAATACAAAGAGCCAAAAGTAACCAGAAAAGCACAAATTACAATAAGATATATTTTTTCATCCATCAGATTGGCAAAATTTTTTAAATATTGAAAACCTATATAAAGTTGATTAAAAGGGGGACTCTCATATATTGTTGGTATAGACATTTTGATGGTAATTTAGTAGTATCCAAATGAGCATTACTGTCAATTCAAGTCCATATCTAAAATTTATCCCATAAGAATATTACCCTTTGTGCATAAAGATGTTCCGGGATGTTCACCGCAGCATTTGTTTGTAATAGGGAAACAACTGGAACAATCAAATGTCCATTAGCAATGGAGTGAGGTAATTCAAGTACAGCAATTCAAAAGAATAAAGTGACTCATGTACTCGGATGGGAAAAAGGTCTATAATGTATTGATAAGTAGAAAAAACAAGTTTCAGAAAAATATAGCCAGTATGTTGTAAAGAAAGCTCAAACCACGTAGGTGTTTGTAATATAAATATATCTTTGAGCGTGCAAAGTAAAACATCTGGGATGATACATATCAATCTGTGTGTGGTCTCCCATCTTCCGAACAAAATTGGAAACTGGGTTTTCTGTTGAGAATAAGGGCAGCTGTTCCAAACATTTTCCATTCGAGGAGAATGGTTCTGGCTGGAATTGTTTTGGGAATAGGAAATGCAGCTGACCCTACATTGTCAAACCGTACTGAAGGCTCAAAGTAGAAACAGAGCCAATTGTCAAGGTCATCTCATTTTCTCCAGCAATACTCAGGATGTGGAGGAGGAAGGAAGAGCCGTAGAGTGAGCATCTTCTATGACCCAGGCTGCTTAAGTGCTTCACACTAAACCAATTAATCAAAACTTCCCGCAAACAAGATAACCTACAGACTGGGAGAAAATACTTGCAGATGATGTGACCGACAAAGGCTTGATCTCCAAGATATACAACCAGCTCATACAACTCAACAACAACAACAAAAAACAAGACAACCCTATCCAAAAATGGGCAGAAGACCTAAATAGACATATGTCAGAAGAAGAAATACAGATAGCCAATAGGCACATGAAAAGATGCTCAACATTGCTAATTATTAGAGAAATGCAAATAAAAACTATAACGAGGTTCCACCTCACACCAGTCAGGATGGCCATCATTAAAACGTCTACAAATAACAAATGCTGGAGAGGGTGCAGAGAAAAGGGAACCCTCTTACACTGTTCGTGGGAATGTGAGGTGGTGCAGCCATTGTGGAAGACAGTATGGAGGTTCCTCAGAAAACTAAAATTAGAATTACCATATGATCCAGCAATCCCACTCCCAGGCATATATCCAGAGAAAACTATAATTCAAAAAGATACATGCACCCCTATGTTCAGGGCATCACTATTCACAATAGCCAAGACATGTAACAACCTAAATGTCCACTAACAGATGAATGGATAAAGAAGATGTGGTACCTATATACAATGGAAAAATACACAGCCATATGAAAGAATGAAATAATGCCATTTGCAGCAACATGGATGAAACTAGAGATTATCATACTAAGTGAAGTTAAGTCAGAAAGAGAAAGACAAATACCATACGATATCACTTATGTGTGAAATCTAAAATATGACACAGATGAACCTGTCTATGAAACAGAAACAGAATTACAGACATAAGAGAATAGACTGGTGGTTGCCAAGGGGGAGGAGGCTGGGGGAGGTATGGAGTAGAAGGCTGGGGTGAGCCGATGTACGTTTGTATATATAATGGATAGACAGTAAGGTCCTACTGGATAGCACAGAGAACTATATTCAATACTCTATGGTAAGCCATAATGGAAAAGAATATTTTTAAAAAAGAATGTGTATGTGTATAACTGAATCACTTCGTTGTACAGCAGAAAATAACACAACATTGTAAATCAACTCTACTTCAATTAAAAAAAAAACCAAACAAACCTCTAAACCAGAATTTCACATGGACACCCCACTGTGCAGATCAGGAGGTTAGGTAGTCCAAGGTTACACAAGAATAGAGTGGTAGAACTCCAAATTTCCCCATTAGTGTTCCCTCTTGGCTTTCTCCTCACTTTCTCTGGCTGGAGCACGCTCCTCTGGGGTGGTGGAGTCGCCAGACCGAAGGGGTCTGGGTGACCTCTGAGTGACCTCAGGGAACAAAGTTCTTCTATCCCTAAATAATCTGTCAGCTCAGACTTCTATAAAAGAGGGAAGCATTTTTTTTCTTGTGTAAGCCCCTTAACGAGATAAATGTTAATTTTATTCTCTGCTAAAGTAAATTTTATTCTCTGCTAATAACGTTGGACGTTATTCTGTGCCAACGTCCTAATCAAACAGTTTCTAAACAAAGGAATAAAATAGTTCATTGAAAACACTAGGTTACAGATTTAATCTGTAAACCTAAATGAAATATTATTAGGCTTCATCAGCTTTGTATATAGAGGGAAAGATACCTGTCTATTCTCAATGCTACTTTTTCCTTTCTCTTTGGGGTGTCTCTGTATGTTGAACATCCAAATAATTTGTAATGATAAATAGTACATGTTAATGTGTATTTTGGTATAATACATACTATTGAGGATGGCACCATGAGAAATCATAATTTAGTAGTAACTGTCCATTATGAGAGGTGGTACAGAGGACAGATGATGCCACTTTCAGGCGATCATAGTCACTACTGAGGTGGCAGAGGTTGTGTGCTGCCCTAGGGCGGGGCCGGTACCTCCTGTCATCACAGCCGGACTCAGAACAGTTGAGGTGTTGACAAATTATATGATGCTGCTGCTGCATCCTCACAGCTCGACCCAGGCAACGTCCAGGACACTGGAACAAAAGCACAATGCAGTATAAACAACGTTGTGAGCTCATTCATTCTGGGGTTCCAAAACCATGTGCTGTGGCGGCATTGCTAAGGACTAGCTACAGGGGGTCAGCTGTCCCCAAGGGAAGTTAGGGAGGATGGAAGCCCAGCTCTAAGGACCAGACAGGCCTCCTTCAGAGCCAGAAGTTTCCTTTCCTCCTCTTTTCCCGCAGAAACTTAGACCACGTGTGGGCAGAAGGGGAAAGGACAGGGCCAATCTGTCTGTAATTGACCAGGCTTAGGTTCAGGAATGACTGTGCTTAAAACCATAAGCCATGGGCAGGTTTGGGTTTTCCTGCTCAGAGCAAAAATGAAGGCTCTGTGTTGAGGTGAGTTCAATTACAGAAAAAACATATTTTGACATGCAGTTCTTAAATTTTTCTGTACTCATAACACCTATTAATTTTTCTTGTAATTTGTTTTATGCTTGAAAAGGTCTTTCCTGTCCAGTCCAGTTTAATTACTTTTCCACTGAGCACTTTAATCAAGTCAGAATTTATTCTGATGAGCGTGATGTATGTGAGTTTGGGCTCTCATTTTACTTTTTTTTCTTACATTAGTTGACCAATTTCCCTCATACAGTCTTTTTTTTTTCCTAACATTATTGTGATATAATTCACATACTGTACAAGTCACTGTTTAATGTATACAATTGAATGGTTTTTAGAGTTGTGCAACCATCACCACAATCAATTTTAAGACATTATCACCATCCCCAAAAGAAACCCTGTCCCCTTTAGCATCTACTCCCAATTCCTCCCATGGCCTCTCCCCCTCAGGCCTAGACAACTAACTCTTGAGCTACTTTTTTCTCTAGAGATTTACCTATTGTAGACACTTCGTATGAAGAGAATCATACAATATGTGGTCTTTTGTATCTGCCTTCCCTCCCTGACCATAATGTCTTTAAGGTTCATCACCTTGTAATACATATTAGTACTTTATTCTTTTTAATGGCCAGATGATATTCCATTGTACAAATATACCACATTTATCTATCGGTCAGTTATTTCCAATTTCTGAAGTTTTATTATGGGTTTGATTTGAGTTATTCCCACTTTTTGGTTCTTATAAATAATGCTGCTATGAACATTCACATACAAGTTTTTGTGTGAACCTGTTTTCGTTTCTCTTCGTTACATACCTAGGAGTAGAATTACTGGGTCATATGGTAACCCATACATTGAACCTTTTGAAGAACTGTCAGACTGTTTTCCAAAGTGGCTAGACCATTTTACATTCCCGTTTGCAAAGTATTAAGGTTCCAATTTCTCCATGTCCTCATCAACACTTGCTACTATCTCTCTTTGTGATTAGCATTTCGCTAATGACTAATGATGCTAAATATCTTTTCCTGTTCTTATTGGCCATTTGTAAGTCTTTATTGGAGAAACGTCTATTCAGATCCTTTTCAATATTTTAATTAGTTTATTTGTGTTTTTATTATTGAGTTTGAGTGTTCTTTATACATTTGTGTGTGTGTGTGTGTGGTATGCGAGCCTCTCACTGTTGTGGCCTCTCCCGTTGCGGAGCACAGGCTCCGGACGCGCAGGCTCAGCAGCCATGGCTCACGGACCCAGCCGCTTTGCGGCATGTGGGATCTTCCTGGATCAGGGCATGAACCCGTGTCCCCTGCATCGGCAGGCGGATTCTCAACCACCGCGCCACGAGGGAAGCCCTCTTTATACATTTTAGAAACAAGTTCCCTTTCATATATATGATTTTAAAATACTTTTTCCCACTCTGTGGGCTGTCCACTTTCTTGATCATGTCCTTCGTAGCAAAAAAAGTTTTTAATTTTGATGTGGTCCAATTTATTTTTGTTGTTGTTGTAGCTTGTGTTTTGGTGTCATATCTAAGAAACCATCTCCTAATCCAAAGCATGAAGATTTATGGCTACATTTTCTTCCAGGAGCTTTATTGTTTTAGCTCTTAAGTTTAGGTCTCTGATAAATTTTGACTGAATTTTTTATATATGTTGTAGGCTAGGAATCCAAGTTCATTCTTTTGTATGTGGCTATTCAGTTGTCCTGCACCATTTGTTGAGGAGATTATTCCTTCCCCATTGAATGGTCTTGTCACCTTTGCAGAAAATCAGTTGACACAGATACATGGATTTATCTCCAAACTTTCAACTCTCTTTCATCAATCTATGTGTCTATGCTATGCTAGTACCACACTCTCATGATTATTACAGTTTTGTAGTAAGTTTTGAAATTGAGAAGTCTGAGCCCTCCAACTTTGTTCTTTTTCTAGATTGTTCTGGCTATTCTGAGTCCTTTATATTTCCACATGAATTTTAGGATCAGCTTGTCAATTTCTGCAAAGCAGCTGGGATTTTGAAAGGGATTGTGTTGAATCTGTAGATCAGCTTGGGGAGTGCTGTCATCTGAATAATATTAAGTCTTTTGATCCATAAATATAGGATGTCTTTTCATTTATTTAGATCTTTAATGTCTGGGAAAAAAAACTTTCTGTAGTTTTATACTATTTATTTTTTTTGAACTATTCTTCCCTCTATGATGAGCTGCCTTTGAACTTTAAACTCATTTTACATGGGTTTGTTTCTGTACTCTAATTATATTCCATGACTCACGTCTATTCCTGTACTAATGCTGCACTATTTTACTACAACAGCTTTGCAGCATGCTTTGACATCAGATAAGGAAAGTCTTTCTATACCTCTAGTAATTCGCTTTTCTAAAAATTACTTGTCCTCACTCATTCTCCCATATGAATGTCAAAATTATTGTTAAGTTCCGAAAAAAGAATTCTACTGTAATCTGAATTGGAATTACATGTTTCAGTTCACTTAAAGGAATGGACTGTTCAACTTTTCTCTTATGTGTTTCAACAGTGTGTTACAGTTTTCTTTATAGGTTCTGTGATGGTTAATTTTATGTGTCATTTCTCACCCATACCTGATCAGGTGAAATTTAATGAGGCTTTGGACTTGGATTCGGTGTTGGAATGGGTTAAGACCTCTGGGGATATTGAGATGGAGTGAGTGTATTTTGCACATGAGAAGGACGTAAATTTTGGGGGGACCAAAGGGCATAATGTTATGGACCCGTTTCTATCCCCTCAAAATTTATATATTGAAGCTCTAACCACCAGTGTGACTGTATTTGGAGATAGGGTCTCTAAGGAGGTTAGAGGTTAAATGAGGCCATAAGGGTGGGGCCTTAATCTGACAGGAATAGTATCCTTATAAGAAGAGGAAGAGACACCAGAATTCTGTGTGTGTGTGCATGGAGAAGAGGCCATGTGAGGATGTAGTTAGAAGGTGAAGTCTGACCCCAGAAAGAGAAGTCTGACCCAAACCAACCCCGACAGCACCTTGATTTTGGACTTCTAGCCTCTAGAACTGGGAGAACATAAATTTCTGCCGTTTAAGGCACCCAATCTATGGTTTTCTCTTATGGTGCCCTGCAGACTAAGACAGGGTCTACTACACATTTCTTAAGCAGTTTTTCCCAGGTATTTTTTATTATAATAGCATTCAAGGTGGTATTTGGAATACCGGTTCTGAGACTTCTGTGCACATATTACTAGTGTTCCTCTGCTCCTTTTCTTGAAGTCTGCTCTTGTCCCTATTGCCTCAAATCCATCTATCTTGTGGCTTGTTATTGAGCTGCTGCATTCAAAGGTACCCGACCTTGGTTATTAACCTTTGTACTGGAGACAGAGACACTATGATTTCCAAATGCAATCCTTGAGGTCGGACACATACATTCATCTTAGAGACCAATCAGACTTTTCCCCCAAATTAAAAAACACAGTATTAGAAACAAGGTGATGATTTGTATGTGTGTGTGTTTTATTATATATTAGTCTCTTAAATCAAATAGAAAACAAAAAGTGGAGCTACAAACCAAAGTTATGATAGTACTAGCTTTTCTCATTACCCGTCTATCTACTTTTACCAGAGGTCTTTATTTCTTCATAAGGCTTTGAGTTACTGTCCAGGGTCCTTGACTGCAACCTGAAGAATTCCCTGTGGCAGACAGGTCTGGTGGTTAAAAACTCTCTCAACTCTTGATTAACTGAGAACGTCTTTATTTCTCCCTCATTTTCGAAGGAAAGTTTTGCTAGATATAGGATTCTTTGTTGACGGTTTCTTTCCTTCAACACTTCAAGTACATTGAGCCATGCCATCTGGCCTCCGAGGCTCCTGATGAGAAATCTGCTCATGACCTTCCCGGCAATTCTTCTCTCAGCTTCATAGACTTTCATAACGTACCTTATCGGGTCTTATGCAACAGAACATTTTGTATAGTATTGTGAAGTCAGTTAAGTTGTAACATATTTTGAGACCAGAATTTAAGGAAAAGGAATTGAATATTTCAAGTGTAGACATTACGAGGTCTTTAAAATTATTACACATTTTCAAACTAGAAATAAAAAGGCCACTGAAGTATCCTACAGATTTTAATTTATAACAAAGTGAATACCAATATCTAATAACACAAGTAAAGAAAAATTTCTTTGGGATCCTTTTTCCTAAGTGTAAAGGGGCCTTGAACTCAAAAAGTGAGAAAACCACTGTGGCTTATCCCCAGCTTTGATGGGTCCATTTCTTGCTCTGACCTCACAGTGCACCACTGTTATGAACTTCACAGAAGCCCTATAGGAGCCCAGCTGGGACCAGGTTTTTGGTCCTTAGAGCCCAGGAAGCTGCTTTTGGTGACCTGACGGCCTTGGACCCACAGTTACCTTGTTTTTTCCTTGTTTCTGCCATTTTGTTGATTTTTTTTCCTCTTTACTCCTTTTTATTTTTCTCTCTTCTTTGCCTTTTTCTCATTTTTCTTTATTTTTCTCTCTGTATTATTTCTTAAGAGTTTTAAATTTTTTCTTCTCAATTTTTTGGTGTTTCTTTTCCATTTCTTCTGCTTTGCTTTCTTCCTTTCTTCTTTTTCTCATTTTTATCTTAATTTTAGTTAGTATTGCTAGATTAGTACAGTTCGCATAGTCAGTATTGTTGGTATAGTTAGCATAGTTGGTATAGTTAATACTTTATTAGCATAGTTAGTGTAGTTAGTAGTAGTTAGCGCTGTTGGCACAGTTAGCATAGTTAGCGTTGTTAGTTAGGATAGTTAGCATTGCTAGTTAGTGCTGTCAGTCAGTGTAGTTAGGTCACAAGTATGCAGGGCCTCACAGCCAACTGTGCTGACAAGGAGGCTCATATTGATGATTATGAGATCCTCCACACCATTGGCGAAGGCAGCTTTGCTAAAGTGAAGCTGGCCCGGCACATTCTGACCGGGAGACAGGTGGCTGTAAAGGTCATTAAAAAGAGGCGTCGGAGCTTCTCAACTTTCCAGCAGCGACTTTTCCGGGAAGTGCACAGTATGAAGGCTCTGAATCACCCCAATATTGTAAAACTGCTGGGGGTGATTGACACGAAGGAGACAATGTTCTTAATAATGGAGTACCTCAGTGGTGGGGACATGTACACCTACTTGAACATACATGGCCGTATGACAGAGGCACAGGCCCGAGGCCCGTTCCAGCAGCTGGTCTCTGCTCTGCAACACTGCCACCAGAGGGGCATCGTGCACCGGGACCTGAAGCCACCGAACCTCCTCTTTGATGCCAACATGAATATAAAACTCACAGACTTTGGCTTCAGCAACAAGTGTGATGACAGCAGGAAACTGGACACGTTCTGCGGCACAGTCGCGTATGCTGCCCCGGAACTCTTGCTGGGGCAGAGGTACAGTGGCCCTGCGGCGGACGTGTGGAGCCTGGGAGTAGTGTTCTACAACATGGTAACTGGGTCCAGTCCCTTTGTGGGAAAAGACGTGCAGGAGCTGCGGAAGCAAATCTTAAAAGGGCAATATCCCATTCCAAATTACCTGTCTGTGGAGATAAGGAGTTTATTACAAAAAATGATCTCCCTCAAGCCCAGTGACAGAGGCACCTTACCTGACCTCATGAAGCACCCATGGGTGAATATGGGCCAGAAGAAGCCACTCCAGCCACCCTGTGAAGAGGACCTGGAGGTGACAGTGAGGAGGATTCTGGACTCGATGTGGGACGAGATCCAGGACGGAGGAGAAGGCAGTGTGAGCTCCAAGAAACCAATGGTGGGGTCCTCCATCATAGCTGCAGGGCCCTTCTCCTCCGGGGACCTCAGTGGCAATGAACTCGAGCCTTTTCCAAGCCCTGAGTTGTCCACCCTGGAAACCAGGCGGCTCCACCAGGGAGAAAATATGCAAGAGCAGGAAGACCAGCAGGCAGGGCAGAAGACCAGTGAGCCTGCCTGTCCCCCACCCAGCCTGGACTCAAGGACTGCCACCCCCAGCCCAGCCCACCAGTGTGGCCCTGGAGCATACCCCTGCACCAGCAGCAGGACTGGAGCCCCAGCGGGAACCAGCTACCCCCTGCGTGTGTCCAACACTGGAAGGTCCTCCCACGCTGCACAGCCTGAGAGTATGTCCTCATCCATTCCCTTTGGCCACAGCCAGAAAAAGCAAGGGGTGGCTGGGACAGTCTGGAACTTTTTAAAAAGGCATCTTGGTGGTTGTTGCCAGCTGCCCAGCAAGAGGCGTCGTAATAAAGTGAGCCCATCTGAACCCCATGGGTGACCGAGGCAGGAAGGTCAGGCCGCCGCGCTCCCTGGGACCCGGTCCAGTGGAAGGTGACTGTGTTCTCTGCACGGCCTTCAGAAGCATCGTATCCAAGACCCTGGCCAGCTCAGAGGATGGTCCGGAGCAGCCAGGGCAACAGAGAGGCCACGGTGGCTGCAGGTCCGCCCCTCAACCCTCACCTGGGTGAAACTTCAGAGACTGGACTGTCATTCCTGTGGCACGTCTCCCCTCCCCCAGTCTTCTGTGTTCCGTGTTGGTGGGGGAGGGATAGTTCTTGTTCCAAGAACTCCTTGGTTCTTCCAATTCTAGTTAATAAACTTGATGCTCCAGAAGGATGTATCACACTCTGCTTTGCGTCTTCCCTGCACAGAATTGGGGCTGTGCATTTTCCAGTTAGACAAGTGTGTAACCATGTAGTGCTCGGAGTTAATCAGAACAACTAAAGGGAAAAATGACCTAAGAGAATTAGCACAATGACTCCCAACAGCAACAACTGCTGCCCTGCAGGGCAGAAATGCAGAAAGTGTGAAATACCTTCCTGCACTAACATTACCGAACATTTTCAGAAGGGCCGAGGGGAACTTTTGGTCCCTGCAGCCTGTGTTAATGACAACAGAGAGGCCCCTAAGAGGATAAGAAGGTCCCGTGAACCAGCCTGTGCGCGGTGTGGTAAGGTCCCTGTGCAGCTGAGTTTCATGACTGTCACGCAGCAGTTGGGCTCTCCTCTTCCCCCGTGCGGAGGGGCCCTGATGCATGGGTGTATTTTATTTTTTTGATGTGCACCATTTTAAAAGTCTTTATTGAATTTGTTACAATATTCCTTCTGTTTTATGTTTTGGTATTTTTGGCCGCGAGGCATGTGGGATCTTGGTCCCCGACAAGGGATCCAACCCGCACCCCCTGCACTGGAAGGCGAAGTCTTCACCACTGGACTGCCAGGGAAGTCTCTTTTTAAATTTCATTGTTTTGATGCATGGGTTTGACCACGGGGACTGGATGATTATACTAGATGATCATACTTTCAAAACACTGGATTGGTCAGCGTTCCCTGGTTCCCTGGTTCAATAAGCCCTTGAACACACGGGTGACTGGGCAGGGTCTTCTTCCCAGAGGCCTCTCTCTGGGGGCACATGCTCTCAGAGGCATCACCTGCACAGTCCCATTGGCTCTCGTGCGCTTACAGGTCACTTGCCGACGGCGGAATCCTTCACTGCAAGACACAGAGCACTCTGACCACGTGCCCGTGAACCACCTAAACAAAAAAGTACAGGAGCTTAGTAAAGACAGGTAGGACAGATCCTACAGGAAGTGCCTTCCAAAGGAAAAATCGATCCTAACATGATGACTGTTTCAGGGCCCTCACACGTCTCTCTGGGAATGGGCAGCAGCACAGATAACTCCCAGCCATATGCTCAGAGTTGCTTTTACTCAGAGAAGCAACAGAATCACCACATGGAGACAGCCAATAGAGGGGCGGGATAGAGCCGTCTTCAAGTATGTGAGGAGCCATGACTTGTGTGGCTTCATAGAGGAGAGCTAGGGCAAAATTAGGTGGAAACTTCAAAAAGGTGGGTTTCAACTCACTGAAACCAAAGGGAAGAAAATATTGCTAAAATCACCTATGTGCTCTTTGTGCTCTGAGACATTTGCATATTTTCTAATGTAATTGTCATCTTGTTCCCATTCTTACAATGAAGAAACCGATGTCCACAGGGTTAAATAGCTATGGTCACATGACTAACATGCCAGCAAAGCTGGGACTGCTTCTAGATTTATCTCACCCTAAAGTTCATAATGATTAAAGGAGACTGAACTAGGAACTGGACACCTTGGAGATATTGAGTGCTCTGTTACTCAAGATGTTCGAGCTGCCACCAGGATGCTGCAGAGTAGGGGTTCCTAACCTGAGCCCCATGGTTCTCCAAGGGAACCATGGACTTGGATGGGAAAAGGATTACATCTTCATTGTCACTAAGCTCTAACGGCAATTGAGTATTGCCTTCAGTTGTAAAAATGCAGGCCACAACATATAGTAGGAGTAGCAGCAATACCTGTGATTTTGTTACCAATAGAAATCATAGCTGTTTTCACATGACATGAAAATTGTGGTAGGCATCCAAAACAGCAATTACATTCATCACCATTTCAAAGTCAATGGTACTAGTAGATCCTATTATTTAGTGTGTTAATAGAGAAGCAAATTTACTACTACATCACATTTAAAACTCCTTCAGTAACTGTATTTCAATATAATTAATTGGCTTCCTTTGTAATCAAGTATATTTTATTTTATAGATTTAAAACCCTTGTTTGAGAAGGGAGCCATAGGCTTCTCTAGACTACGGAGGGCTCTGTGGCACTGAAATGTGAAGGACTCCTGATGGAGAGGGATCTAGGGTTAGATGATCTCTACTGTTTCTTCTAGGTATGAAAGTGTATGACTCTGTTTTTTTCTAGGAGTGGCTAAAGGCTTGAGAGTACTTAATAAATAAGGATAAACTTCCCAATGTGAATTCTCACTTTGTGAGAATCAAGAATTGACATAAACCAGTTTTCTTGGATCAAATCCCTCCTAGTTATTCTAGCATCCGTTTGCTGCTTCCTGAGGGACAGATGACTCTTGCACAAGCTCTTCCTTTGAAGGATAGGAAGAGCTCATGCCAGAGTCAAGGTGCCTGCAGCACTGGAAGACAGGTCAAGGTGCCTACGGTACCCACGGCTCTTCTAAGAACGTGTTCCGAGGCATCTCCTTTGTTTCACCGTGTGACCATGCCTCCCACTTCTCCTCCAAGGCACAGATCATGGATCCGGGGTGGGCATTTGCACAGAGCAGTGAGCTGGACAACATTATGTACACCTCCGATTCCTCCTCAGTAAAATGAGGTTGATAATAGTGTCTGCCTCACAGGTTTGTGCTCAGTAAGTGCTACTACTGTTTGGTTTTTGTCTTGGTTTGTTTTTTTCTTTGTTTTTACTGTGAATTTTGCCACTGTGAGCTAAAATATTGCCTGCCATATCAGTAAACAAAGGATGTTGCAGCCATCAAGCCATCACATGGCTGCCCTGACGGTGCACCACCCGGAGGAGACTCAGGATGAGACAGCACAGGACACTGGCCCCAGGCAGTGGAGGTGCACATCAAAGGAATGATTTCAGTGAGCCCAGACTCTTGCTTCTTCCCCTACAGACAAAGGCGCTAAATTCTTTAACTTGAGATAGCTGGTTTTCTTTAATTAACAGTAATCTTTTCATGTTCCAACTACCTGGTCTTTTGTTGCAGAAACTCCTATATATCGTGGCTCCCCAATCCGCTCCTTGCCACTTCAGAACAGTTTCTCAACATTATCTGGGATGCTATGTCCCAAGCTTGAAGTGCTCAGAATGTCTGTCGAATAAAACATACCTCTCGACTTTTAGGTTGTGCAGTATTTTCCTTCCACAGCATCACTGGTCAATTATCTGCTAGGCACTATGCTATTCATTCAACAAATATTTTTAGAGTGTGCAATGGGCCAATCAGTGTGCTGAGTGCTGGGGATAACTTAAGCACACCAGCTGTGGATTTGCTCTCCTGGAACTGATGGTCCAGTACGTGGGCAAGACAGGCAGATTGTGGTAAGAGCTGTGCAGAAGAATGACACGGAAATAGAAAAACATATAGCACAGGGGTCTGGTTTAGTTTGGGGCCTAGGTGGTTTCCCTGAAAATAGATGAATAGGAATAACTAAGTGAAAAGAGAGGAAGAAGTATGTGCAAAGGCCACGAGTCAGGAGACAGAACGGTATATCAAACCGACGAAAAAGACTATTGTGGATGGAGATCCAATAACCAGGCTGGGAGACAAAACAATGAGGCAGAAAGGCAGCCTGAGACCCAAGCACGGAGGGACTTTTATTCTTTCACTCATGTATTCGGTCAGGCAGCAAATAGGTACTGGGCACTTACTTACCATGTGCAAGGCATTATTATAGACATTGGGGGACAAATTGAACAAGATAGACACAGTCCCTATGCCAGGAATTTTGACCTTTGTCTTAAGAAGAAAGGGAAGGCATGGAAGGTTTTTTTTTAACATCTGTATTGGAGTATAACTACTTTACAATGGTGTGTTAGTTTCCGCTTTATAACAAGTGAATCAGCCATACGTCCACATATATCCCCATATCTCCTCCCTCTTGCGTCTCCCTCCCACCCTCCCTATCCCACCGGTTTAGGTGGTCACAAAGCAGCGAGCTGATCTCCCTGTTCTATGCGGCTGCTTCACACTAGATGTCTGTTTTACATTTGGTAGTGTATATATGTCCATGCCACTCTCTCACTTCGTCCCGGCTTACGCTTCCCCCTCGTCGTGTCCTCAAGTCCATTCTCTACGTCTGCTTCTTTATTTGTGCCCTGCCCCTAGGTTCTTCAGATCCATTTTTTCTTCTTTTAGATTCCGTAAATATGTGTTACCATACGGTATTTGTTTTTCTCTTTCTGACTTACTTCACTCTGTATGACAGACTCTAGGTCCATCCACTTCACTACAAATAACTCAATTTCGTTTCTTTTTATGGCTGAGTAATATTCCATTGTATAGAGGTGCCGCATCTTTTTTTTAACATCTTTATTGAAGTATAATTGCTTTACAATGGTGTGTTAGTTTCTGCTTTACAACAAAGTGAATCAGTTATACCTATACATATGTTCCCATATCTCTTCCCTCTTGCGTCTCCCTCCTACCCTCCCTATGCCACCCCTCTAGGTGGTCACAAAGCACTGAGCTGATCTCCCTTGTGTTATGTGGCTGCTTCCCACTAGCTATCAATTTTACGTTTGGTAGTGTATATATGTCCATGCCACTCTCTCACTTCGTCACAGCTTACCCTTCCCCCTCCCCATATCCTCAAGTCCATGCTCTAGTAGGTCTGTGTTTTAGTCCCGTCCTACCCTGCGGGAGTCCGGCTCCTGCAGGTCCAGGAATACCCGAGGGATGGACAGCGTCGGCGAGGGGAGGTTAAATAAATCAATAACACTCTGTATGTGCAAGCATGGTCTCATATTTTATTTTCTCACAGTCAGATTTATATACCCTAAGTCATTACATCATCAGGTGCGTAGCTAAAACCTCAGAAGATATTTATAATAGATTGTACCTAATATTTCTATATGTACTTTTAAAATAATTCTAAAGGTTCTCAAAACATCATTGTTTTTTCTTAGAGTAGGTTCAATCTGTACTAATAACAAAGCCAAGCTAATATGTAACAAGCCATTAAAAGAAATTATGAAGGAGGAAGTTTCCTGAACTTTCCTGTGTATCGCAGAGGTCCGCATGGACAAGTCTTAACAATGTATCCCTAAATTATCTACAATATATTTCACAATTCAATCTATCACTGTGTTTTTCTGGGCAAGAAGCCTTGTCTGAATGGACGAGTCACCAATTCTCCAATGTTGGCAGTTGGCTCTGTATGATTAATTTATCCTTATACCAGAACCAACAATACCCATAATCATTTATTACTCCCATGTAGGGCCATTGTTTTTTTTTATTATTGGTGTTTTCCATAGAAACAACCCTACATTTCCAGGTTGTTTGTTTTTTTCTCCCACCAGCCAGGGGGTGTTGTTAAAAAGTCCCAATTCGTAGGTTTTGGTTTGGGACAGGGAAGAGGATGTTTTACACGGTTAAGCTTGGGACAGGGGGCAAATCCCCCATATACTTTTTCAAGGCAGAAGCACAAAATGACAAAACAGCTCAGAAGAGATGTAGTCAGCTTCCTGGGCACAGCACTGCCCTGCAGCGCTGTCTTGGAATGTTGTTCTATGACCCTGTCATGGCACAGAGGCTCCAGGTTGGCTTCTAACACTACCCCTAGGCTCTTCATGACATTTTTTTCCCCCTTAGATTCCATATGTATGTGTTAGCATACGGTATTTGTTTTTCTCCTTCTGACTTACTTCACTCTGTATGACAGACGTCAGGTCCATCCACCTCACTACAAATAACTCGATTTCATTTCTTTTTATAACTGAGTAATATGCCGTTGTATATATGTGCCATATCTTCTTTATCCATTCATTTTTCGATGGACACTTAGATTGCTTCCATGTCCTGGCTATTGTAAATAGAGCTGCAATGAACATTGTGGTACAGGACTCTTTTTGAATTATGGTTTTCTCAGGGGATATGCCCAGTAGTCGGATTGCTGGGTCGTATGCTTGTTCTATTTTTAGTTTTTTAAGGAACCTCCATTCTGTTCTCCATAGTGGCTGTATCAATTTACATTCTCATCAAAAGTACAAGAGGATTCCCTTTTCAACAGAGGAGCATCGTGATGAGTTTGTGTTTTGGATTTAAGGTTTTTTTTAACGTGGACCATTTTTAAAGTCTTTATTGAATCTGTTACAATATTGCTTCAGTTTTATGTTTTGGTTTTTTGGCCGCGAGGCATGTGGGACCTTAGCTCCCCGACCAGGGGTCGAACCCACACCCCCTATATTAGAAGGCCAAGTCTTAACCACTGGACTGCCAGGAAGTCCCATGAGTTTGTGTTTTCAAAGATGGTTGTGCTTATAGACTGGACAAGGCACTCTAGAGACAAAACTCAGGAGGCTCCTGGAGTGGTCCTAGTGAGGAATGATGATGGCTTGGACTCCATTGGTAACAGTGGGAAATTGACAAGAAAGGATGGAAGTGAGAGGAAGGGGGGAGTTTAGGATGCTGTCAATGTGATCTGGAACACTGGGGACGGATCAGATTTGGTGGAGATCATGAGTTTGACTTTGGACATTTTTAAAACCATTGATTTGTGTTGTCTGTGACACAGAAAGGTTAGTAATGCTTTTACCCCTGGGGGTAGAGTCTAAGGAACTGTGCTTTTAACTTGTGCCTCTCATGATCTGGTCTACTGCCTTATCTGCGGGGTAAACCCATGAAATGAGCTTCACTGTGCTCTTAAGGTACACTGTGAGTACAAGAAACAGATTTGGGTAGCGATTAAGAACACAAGCTGTGAAATCAGACTATCTCAATTTGAATTCTGGCCCTTGTAACACTGAGGCCTAGGGGAGTTGTTCCAACTGTAAGATAGAAAATGAACGACATCAACCTCATAGGTGACTGTGAAGTGATCCACATAAAGCACTTAGCAGAGTGCCTTGTACGGTACATGCTAAACAAATCTTCCTGGTTGAGTTATTAAATCCAAATGACTATGCATTTTAAAACAAGCCAAAACCTGGTACTGATGAGATAAGAAGAGTGACTCTACACACACCTCAAGGGACAGTCCCGGATGTTACAGGGCTGGACCCAGCCATTGGCTTCTGGAGGTGCTCACAGAAGGCCTCACTCACTTCCTGCCCATTGGCCATTACGCACTGGGGTCTCTGAACTCGGGCTCCCAAGTGGCCGCAAGTGGCAGAACAATGTGTCCAGCTACTAAGCTCCCAGAAACTCTCTACGGAAAGGAATGAATGTCACGACAGCCCCCTGGATGAGAAATGATGAGGGGCTGGAGACAACCTGGCCAAAGACCACTGCCAGCTGTTTTCTGGTTAGCTGCCTGTCTGGTGCTCTGAGTAGCACACTGAGAATAAGCCACCATACAGTGCAAGGGAGTCCTTTAAATCTCCTTTTCCTTCAACTAGCTTATTGTAATAACTGGTGGGAATGGCAGCCAGAATGGGGCCCTTGGACCACAGCCTGGGAGAGGGGCTACTGCGGACCAGCTGGATCTGCCAGAAAAATCTCAGAGAGAAGCTGGAGGTATCCTTTGCAGTGCGCTGGCTCCTCAGGACTCTCCAAGCAGAGCCAACAGGACAAGAGTGGAGGGTCTCTCAGGGGATGCCCTAATGGGTTCTATTTCTCCAAAGTGGATCAGGCCGAGAAATGAAAGATGTTTAGCAGGGAGCAGGAATTAAGCAGAAATGTTAAAGTTGCATTTCAATTCCATTCTTACTTTTCCATGAATTCTGAATCTAAACTTCAGATTAGTCTTGAAACTGCATACATCATTTGTCCTGGAGACATCTAGAAAGGTGAAAATGGGAGTTTCCTTTAGAAACGTTGAAGCTGACCCCCTCCAATAATTATAGCGTTTTTTTCTTTAATCCCCATTCTAAGCAGCCTTTCCCTTCACTTTTGACACATGGTAAAAAGATAAGGTAGGACACGATGATGACACATTTGTATATGAGCATAGAAAGTGCCAGATTTTTTTGTAATAATCCCAAGTAATTGACAGTTACCAGCTGTGTCCACAGGCTCCCTCACAGAGGGACTGATTTAACTTAATCGTTTTCCCGGTTTTCCTTTTGATTTAGGAATTTTTGTCCAAAGTTGCAAACGGTATCATTTGCAAAGGAGAAGGGAATATATTTGTAGTTGCCCCCTAGGATTACAGTTTATTTAAAACAAATTTTAAAAATAGCTATGTTTGGGCTTCCCTGGTGGCGCAGTGGTTGAGAATCCGCCTGCCGATGCAGGGGACACGGGTTCGTGCCCAGGTCTGGGAAGATCCCACGTGCCGCGGAGCGGCTGGGCCCGTGAGCCATGGCCACTGAGCCTGCGCGTCCGGAGCCTGCTCTCCGCAACAGGAGAGGCCACAACAGTGAGAGGCCCGTATACCGGAAAAAAAAAAGAACTAAGTTTATTATTTTCCATTTAATCCTTATGGCCATCTTGTAAATTAGATTAGTTTTACTTGCAGAGGTGGACACTTAAAAAAGCTAAGTGACTTTCCCAAGGTACTTCAGCTGGATTGGGGCCTAGTGTGTCTGTCTCCAAATCTAACTCTTTCTACTCTGTCACATTTCACAAAGACACCTTGACGATTCAAGGCAGGACATACGTGCATTTCTTTAAAAAAATGTTTTTTTACTGAGGTATAATTCACGTACAATAAAATGCTCAGCTATCAGGCATGCGGTTTTATGAGTTTTCACAATTGTATGCACTTATGTAACCGTGATCCCAAGCAAGGTATATAACATTTCATCCCCCACAAAGTTTCCTCTTGCCTCTTTTTTAACCAATTTCCCTCTCCTCCCAGGCAACTACTTCTTCATTTCCATTAATACACATCAGTACTATCTGTTCTTGGTCTTCATACGATACGTAATCTTGTGTGTTTGGCTTCTTTTGGTTAACCTAATATTTCTGAGATTCACCCATATTGTGTATATCAGTCATTCATTCTTTTTTAAAAATAAATTTTATTTATTTATTTATTTAGTTTTGGCTGCGTTGGGTTTTGTTGCGGCGCACGGGCTTCTCTCTGCAGTGGCTTCTCTTGTTGTGGAGCAAGGGCTCTGGGCACATGGCTCTCAGTAGTTGTGGCATGCGGGTTCTGTAGTTGTGGCTCACGAGCTCTGGAGGACAGGCTCGGTAGTTATGGCGCATGGGCTTAGTTGCATGTGGGATCTTCCCAGACCAGGGCTCAAACCTGTGTCCCCTGCATTGGCAGGCGGATTCTCAACCACTGTGCCACCAGGGAAGCCCTCATTTTTTTTTTATTGCTGAATAATATTCCATTGTATGAATACACCCACAAAGTTACACCTTATTCTCATAAACATTTCTGATTTTCTTAACTCTACCTCACTCCCTTGGCCTCCTAAAGAGTTTTGCAAGCTGGAAATACCTAGATTAGGTTCTTGTGACCAAGTACTGATATGTGTGGAAAAAAATATTTGTGAAAGAAGGCAAATGAAAGAATTGATTCCACAGTTCTTAGCAAATCTTCCCTCTATTAATATTTATCAAGTTAGTAATTGTTTTGCAACTAGAAGACCAGTGTCTGCATTACCACCAATAATGATGCAGATTTGGGATATGAGCTCCGTGGGCTTCCTCAGGACTGAATTGTTTTTTAAAACGTTCAATATGGAAGTAAAACGTTGAACCCCAGAAGGCTGAGGGGGAAGGGAACAGCTGGCTGGACGCCTAGGAATAATTTTACTCAGTTTACTTAGTTTACATAGTTAATCATTATGTAGTACACTTGAAACCAATATAATATGTCAATAATACATGAACAAAACCAAAATGGGCAATGGACATGAAAAGACATTTCACCCATGAGGATATACAGATGACAAGTCAGCTCATGAAAAGATGTTCAACATCACAAGCTGTTAGGAAAATGCGAATTAAAACCATAATAACATACCAGTACACACCTATCAGAATGGCTAAAAAAAGAAAAAAGAAAAAAAATTAGTGACAATACTAAATGAGGGTGAAGATATGGAGAAACTGGATCACCATATTTTGCTAGTGGGAATATAAAATGGTACACCAGTTTGACAGTTTCTTTAAAAAGTAAACATACAACTACCCTAGGACTCAGCTGATGCACTTCTAGGCTTTCATCCCAGAGAAAAGAAAACTTATGTTCACATGAAAACCTACACAGGAATGCTTATAGAAGCTTTACTCATAGTAGCCCCAAACTAGAAAAAAACCCAGATGTCCTTCAGTGGGTAAAGAGTCAAACAAACTGTGGTTCAACCATACATGGAATAGTAGTAAGCAATAAAAAGGAACCAACCAGTGATGCATACAACAACTTAGATAAGTCTCTAGAGAATTATGCTGAAAATCCAATCCAGAAAAGGTTATATATTATTCAATTACATTTGTGTAACATTCTTGAAATGACAAATTATAGAAATAGAGAAGAGTCAGTCGTTAAGGAGGGGTTGGAAGTGGGAGGGAAGTGGGTGTGGCTATATTAGTGGAACAGGAAGTCTCTTCAAGGTGATGGATTACATCAATGTTAATATCCTGGCTGTGATATTACACTACAGTTCTGCAAGATGTTACCTTTGGAGGGACACTAGGTAAAGGAACAAGAGAACTCTCTGTATTCTTTCTTACGACTGAATGTGAATCTACAATATCTCAAAATAAAAAGTTTAATTTAAAAATTGGATATAAAATCCACAAAGAGATTTAATTACATTGAAACACTTACCCAAAGCCCCACCCATCTATTGCACTTGTAAATACCACATTTCCCTGGTCTGAAGAGAATTAAATGTGAGAATCATCCATGTCCTCCAAGCCAGTGCTCCAGTCATACACTTGCTCTCCTTGCTCAGAATTTGGATTCACTTGGGATTCAGTCTCTCTCTGCTCTTTCTTCTAGCACTTTAGAAGTAAAAAAGAGTTCCTGTGAGTGCATTAATCTAGGAGAGATGGTAAAATGGCAGAATGTCATTCAGATGCTTTGCACGCCCACGACAGGAGACAGTGTCTAACCCTTGCTAAGCCTAGAATCGTAAGTCACAGTTCGAGCTCATATTAAGCACACATGGATGGCGATGACGTTTATAACAATCATTAACTTATATGCTATCAACCCATTCTTTCCGCACCCAGCAGAGCTAAGTTGGAATACTTTTGAAAGGTAATTTTTGTGCTCATGAGTTGAAAGCAGACACTAATCTGTCGTACCTTCAACTTGGTTTCCAGTACCAGGGCCAGGTGTCACTAGAACTCATGGTTCCTACCCCCACAATCTTCCTTTTTAACCTTAGTCAACTCCCTCACCAGTTCTCACAGCAGATGTTTGAACTGTTCGCCCCTCTCTTCAGGCCCTCTTCCTGACCTCTAACCCTCAACTATTTTCACTCTCAAGTACGTAATCTTATTTCCTACCTCCGAGAGAAAATGGAACCTATTATTCAGAAATCCTGCAAGCTCCCCATAATTCAACCTGTAGTTCCATCTATATCTACAAATACCGCTGGCCCTTCTCCTTGTGCTGCAGGGCGGGAGTATTTCATCTGTACTCATCCCTGACTATCTCTTCAGGGAACTAGATCCACTGATCCATTCTTTTTCACTGCTCTACCTTTATCATTTCCTTTCTTTAGCAAATAAATATTCTCAAGTCAGTCTCATCAACGGTACTCCACCGTCTTGAAGAAGACATTTCAAACCTCCATGCATGGCATACAAGGTGCACCATCATCTAAACTCTATACTCCTTTCTACTCCCGCCTCTTACCACTACTTAACAGGATCTCATTCTTCAACTATAGCAAATAATTTGCAGTTCTTTGAATGAAACATTGTACTATGCTTTTTTTCCTTTATAACTTTGTGTATCTCATTCCTTCTCTCTTGAAGGACTTTACCATAATTCTCTACCTGGCAAACACTACCTCCCTTCCATCTCAAGGCCTCTTTTGTGAGACTTTTCCTAACTCTCCCTTTCCTCCTGACCCAGTCTGGGTGAAGCATCCCTCATTTATGCTCTCAAATCACATCCAGGGTTTATCTCATTGATCTCCAAATATCTCTTTTAAGTGTTTGTCTCCCCTACCACACTGTGAGATCTTTGAAAAGAGGGACTCTGACCTGTCTTTATAGTCATAGCCCTTAGCACAGAGTGAACATCCAAGAACTCATTCATTCAACATATAGGTATGTTAATGTTTGCTGAATAAACAAATGAATGCTTTGGTAAAATTTCATCTAAAGACAGGTAATAAAAAAAGCCAAAGAATCTCCTAATATTGCTTCACTGTGAAACCAAACTACAGGATTTTAAACAAGAGAACATTGAAACCTATTGTCCAAGCTTTATATTCAAGGATGCTGCCAGGAGATGGAGGGGACTCCTAAGATGACACTTGTTCTACTGCCTCTCTTCTGGTATGATGACTGTGACACATGTGAATCGAAGTAAGTGAATTTTCTGTAGCAATGCCTCATACTCAACTCAGCAACTTCCTTACAACTCTTCTTTGAGCCACAATTTTTCAAATACCGAAGTAAAGGATAAAATACCTGTTCTAAAATATTCTTAAGGTGAGAATAGGCCTCTGTGGGGTGAATTTCAGTTCCACTCTCAATAGATCAATCATATTAATCACTAAAACTGGACCGATGTTTTCAAGCCAGGCTTGTCGCAGAACTGCCTGTGTCTGATTAAAAAAGAAAGAAAAATGTAAAGCTCGTGATTTGAAATAAGTAAAGCACATGAGAAAATCCTGATTAATACGCAGCTCATTTCCATACTCCTTTATCACAACTCAGACCATGCCAGTCAGACACAGGTGTTCAACAGACATTAACAAAGTATATAACACAGAAGCATAGAACTACAGACAAGAAATCGTCCTTGCCTTTATGGAACTGACAACTTATTTATGAAGGATAAATAAAATTATGTAAAAGACAGTGAAGAGGGCTTCCTGTGTGGCGCAGTGGTTAGGAACCTGCCTGCCAACGCAGGGACATGGGTTCGAGCCCTGGTCCGGAAGGATCCCACATGCTGCGGAGCAACTAAGCCCGTGCACCACAGCTAATGAGCCTGCGCTCTGGAGCCCGCGAGCCACTACTGCGGAAGCCCGCATGCCTAGAGCCCGTGCTCCGCAACAGGAGAGGCCACGGCAGTGAGAAGCCTGCGCACCACAATGCTGCAACTGGAGAAAAGCCCACACGCAGCTGCCAAGACCCAGCACAGCCAAAAATAAATAAATTTATTTTTTAAAAAAACACAGTGAAGAGTTTCGTGGAGACAGTGAAGAGTTTTGTGGAATTTTACACACACACACACACACACACACACACACACACACACACACACACACACACATAGTTTACTGAATTTTATTCAGTAAATAATCAGAAAACAAACACTCATGTTGCAAACACACAGGTTGAGAAACAGAACATTCCCCCAGAAGTCCCCTATGTATGCCTTCCTGATCATAAACAACCTCTCAGCATTAACCACTATTCTGCTATTCTAAAGTCAGGTCTGTTCATTTTACTCGTCTTCTCAGGGCACCTAAGACACTACAAAGACTAAGGCTGTGCTTCTCCAGTTGGGGGACCTGTGCCCTTACAGGCAATCAGACGGGAAGTTACAGAATAATTACAGCATATCTTCTTGGAATTATCAAATTTTCTCCATTTCTACAAGAAAACCTCATTTCATTGTGCTTTTGTTTTACTGTGCTTCACAGATGTCGCATTTTTTACAAACTGAAGGTTTGTGTCAACCCTGCATCAAGCAAGTTTATTAGGACCATTTTTCCAACAGCATTTGCTCACTTCATGTCATTATGTCCCGTTTTGGGAATTCTCACAATATTTTACAATTTTCATTATTCATCTATTTGTTGTGGTAATCTGTGATCACTGAACTTTGATGTTACCATTGCAACTCAAAGAAGGCTCAACAATCGTTAGCATTTTTTAGCAATACAGTATTTTTTAAATTAAGGTACATACATTTGTTTTTTAGACATAATGCTATTGCATACGTAAGAGACTTCAATATACTGTAAACATAACTCTTATATGCATTGGGAAACTAAAAAAAGTTCATGTGACTCGCTTTACTGTGATATTCATTTTACTGCAGTGGCTCAGAACCAAAACTGCAATATCTCAGAGGTATGCCTGAAATTTAAACCTTTTCTTATTCTTTTTAAAAAACATTAAAACAAATCGGGGCATTTAAGAAGTAGGACACAAAGGTGACAACATTTTTAAAGATAACACGTAAGGTTTCAAAGAAAAATTATTTTAAAAACTGAATTTAGAAAGCCACTCTTGAGTTTCACGTCGACCCGAGTTACATGCTCACTCTGGCCTTAGGGGTGAACTTTTTGAACTTTGGTGGGAAAGATAAGAAAGTCTAGGTTAAGGATCTGGAAGAGTAAGAGAGGGGAGGAGGAAGGCAGAGAGACAGCGTGTGTAGGTGGGAGGGGGGGTAGACTGACAGACCAACAGAAGACACTCAGTATCTTGCTATCAATTACCTCTCACAGTTCAGAAACTTTTCCACCAGAGTGAAACCTCCAGATCCTCCTAAACACCTCTCCCATTTTTGCTGAGTTCTTCTCCAAGAGGACATGACAGACACATCAAGGTACCTTAAAGTCATTCTCTCTACTACCCCTTCAAATCTTGGGGGATTTAACTCCATCACAGACCAGAACACTACCGAATGTGAAATGTAAAACCAGCTTTCTGATGGTCAGTGAAATGTCCCAAGTGGCAGAGTCATCGGCAGTCAGTTCCTCCTCTCTCCCCACACCTTCTTTAAGCAGTTAAATATTTCCATGTTACAATCCACTACCTGCGGACAGACCCCTTCCACAGCATCCACAATAATGCACCCATCACAAATGCAAACAGCCGTCGATACTTCTGAGGAGAAATCCACATGTCCTGGAGAGTCTATCAGATTAATCAGGTACTCCTCCTCACCTGAAATGAAATTGGAAGACACACATTTTCAGTTGTGCAAGTATACAGTACTCTTCCTCAGGCAACCCTGAGTAAGAGAGCTTCTAAGAAATGACTGAATAAAGCTAAAGAAGACAAAAGCTCAATCAACAGCTACCATTCCAATTTAGGAATTCCCAACGATGGAACTATCGATTCCAAACAGCATCAGTGGGCTTCCCTGGTGGCTCAGCGGTTGAGAGTCCGCCTGCCGATGCAGGGGACACGGGTTCGTGCCCCGGTCCAGGAAGATCCCACATGCTGCGGAGCGGCTGGGCCCATGAACCATGGCTGCTGAGCCTGCATGTCCGGAGCCTGTGCTCTGCAGTGGGAGAGGCCACAACAGTGAGAGGCCCGCGTACCGCAAAAAAAAAAAAAAAAAAAAAAACCAAAAACAAACAGCATCGGTATAAAAGTTTAAAGGATTGTATTTTTCTAATAATCTAGTAACCACTTATCAAGAGCTACTGTGAGCCAGGCACTGTGCTAAACACTTGTGCTCATCACACATTATTGAGCCCTTAAAATATCCATACAACATAAACATTCCTCTACTCACTGTGCAGATTAGGAAATTGGGACTACAAGAAACTAATGGAAAAGACACAAAGCAGGTAGCCAACTACTTCCCTACAACTTCTCAAAGAGCAGTGTGTGAATATGCACAGCAAGACTTACAGTCAATTCTAAGTCACAAATTTAAAGAGCAGCTACTAAGTGCCAAGCAAGTGTGCTACGTGCTCTCACATTTGATATACTGTATTCTTTAATCCTCACAACAAAGTTGTAAGCTGAGGGCATGACTCATGCCTATGTGTCCTGTTTTAGCACTGAAAGTCTCACATCCCGTCAAACGCCAACGTCAGTCCCTCGTCCCACTAAGCCTTAAGTCAGTCCCAGGCAAACCAGAACTCCTGGCCACCCTAGGTTACAGAGACATCATATTATCAATACAAGATAATTAAGTAAACCAGCCAGAAAATCGGTAGTTCATTAGAATTCTATACTCATTCCCCATTCATTGATAAATCTGATACAATTCTCTTTTAATGGCATAATCATTACTTAAATGATCAAACACCTGAGTATACCTATACTTTACTTTTGCTCCTCCTCTTAACTCAGTGTTTTTCAACTTTTGTGTGCTCCAGAACTACTACAGGGCTGAATGTTATAACTTATGGGCCATTTAAAGGAATTTCCCCAGTGTGATGTTAACAACTTGATGACCTGATTAGTGCCCTGTGTGACACTGATAATGATAAAACAACAACACTGTAGTAACCAAAGCCACAGCTCACATTTGTGGAGTGCCTATCTGGGCACTATCTGGCACTGTTCTAAACATTTTATAGACATTATCTAATGTTTTCTTACAACAACGCTTGCAGTAGTTACTACCATTAGGCCAATTTTACAGAGCAGGAAGCTAGGGCACGGAAAAGTAAAATATCTTTCTGAAGAACATCCAGCTAGAATCCAACTCTAAGGTAAATTGCCTAAGATCAAAGAATTCAAAATGGAAGAGTGAAAGTTCAAACCCATCTACCTTCAAAGTCATACCTTTAACCCCGATCCTCAAGATGGCATATATTTAATCTCACATGCCAAGATTCCACTGGTAGTGAATTTCTGAACACTAGGTTAAGGATTCCAAAATGCAGTGGGCTCGGTGGGAAATTCTGCCACCAATCAGCAAGACTGCCTTCTTCAATACCACTCCTTCTCCTGCTTCCTCTTTTCACGCAAATTGCTTTGTAAGGAATTCTGGCTCTGATGCACCCACCAGGGAAGACTCCAACCAGAGAGCACTGTGGACATCTCTAAACAAAGTCAAAGAACCTGTGCCCTGGAACAATGGCCCCGTGTGCCTCCTTAATCGAGTCTTTTACTGTCAGGTCTCACAGCATCAGTCTCACAGCTACCCTTTAGGATAAGCACCAGGGTCCCAACCAAATAAACCAGAGAAAAGTGAGCAGTGCTAGCAAGGTTCAGGGTTCTATCTGCTCCCATCACATAAAACAAAAGTTATGAGATTCTTGAAGTCATTCAGCATTTTTGCAGCCCAACCCTTCATTTCCTAAACATGCTAAAGCCCCCACAAGGGAAGACATTTACCCAAGGTCACAAAAGCAGTTGCAAGACAGAAACACACCCGGGTCTATCTACCACCTTAGTCACTTCCTATGAAGGTCACAGATGCCTCTACACTTTGCAGCAGAGGAAACAACACTTGTTTGTTCATTTGGCTAAGAACCAGAATAAGAAACCCTGGAGTGAAAAAAGATTGATGTTCACTTCCTGGAACCCATATAAGGGTTCTAAACCTCTGCAACCTACTCAGAACTTCTCTATGTTCACATCACCCTGGAGAGAAAGTCAGAGATCAAGGACCAGCTATCTTTCACTCAATTTCACATTGCTAAGATGTGCCATTACCATAAAGCATGGGGCCTATTGTTAGAACAACTGAAACAGTAACAGCAGCACACCTTTGACTAAGAGTTAGAGTGACACAGAGAGAGATACATGCGTGCACACACACTTAAGATGAGAGACTTTAGCATGCTTAAGAGCTGACAGGCACCAGGACAAAGGAGATAAGTCCAGAGCACAAGTCTCAGTGACAGGAGGCAAGCAAGGATGCTAATAATGTTACAGTTTGAGGGGCAGTGGCAAAAGGTTGAGAGAATGCTCCCATTTTCTGTGAAACAGAACGTAAAAATGTCTGCTGAGATTGTAGGAGAGGGACTGAGAGGTGGACTGAAGAGACTAGAAGGTTTAAGAGAGCTGTTGGAGAGAATGAGCAAGGCCCGACAGACAACATACTGGAATTCTGCCAGCAGCCCGAGGACCAGCCGATAACCCAGCACAAGTATGAGGAGAAAAAAGTGGAGAGAGTTAGCTCTATCGGGGTAGAGTTTTACTGGGAGGACAGAAGGTGAAGAAAGCAAACTGAGGACCTTGGCAAGACTGTCAGCAAAAAGACAAATCTGGGTTGTATGAGGCAGGAAGTAAATGAAGGACAGTGATGCAGCTCGAGACTGAAGGGCTTTCTGAAATCAAAGAATGGGTACCTTGCTACGCAGGCAAGAGAGCTGGGAAGAGTAAAGATTGTGGAGAAGGGAGTGTTTGAATTTGAAATGTCAAAGATGAACAGTTCTGGATGATGCTAAAATCCAGAAAGTAGCCATGCCAGAGGGAGGGTGAAGTGGAGATCTACACGTCACTACTGATGAAGCCATGCCGTTGGAGAGGTCATTTTCAGAAACGGTAAAAGCTACCCTGGTGGATCTGGGTAAAAAGGAAAACGATGAGCCAGGTGCCAAAGTCATTAATGAATGGGGACTGGGGACTGACTGATTTCCAAAGACTCCTGGTGCAAACGACGAGTCTGCAAATGTAATTACTTGGCTCCCAGGACTACTACCACATGCTAACTACTCTGTCTTCAGGGGAGTTTCTTAACCCCTGTGAACTCCATCTTGCATACATGTAAAATGAGGATAACATCCATCTCACACGATTGCTGTGAGGATCAAACAAAATCACGCATATGAGGCATCTGGCTCAGAATCCAACTATCGTGCACCCATTTTCTTAGATCTGGCATCAACTGAATGCATCACAAAGTAAAGCATTCATTATGTTAAGAGGAAATAATCTGATCTTTAGTCAAACAAGGGACAATGGAACCCTTCCCTCCCACCTGGGTCCCAAAGGAAGACGACAGAAATCAGAACCTCGGGTTAATGTTCACATATCTGGAAGGTAAGGGAAGCGACTGATACATGTCGGCCTTGTGTGAATCTGGATGGCATGAATCAGTTTCCCCGCGGCCTAGTGTTAAGAGATTAAGACCAGAGAGCCACAGAGTTGAAACTAACGTGGGTGTAAACTCTCCACTTGCCCACAACCACAACCCCTATGGAGGTGTTTATAAAGAGGTGAACCTGCACATGGATCTCTCTGCAGAAAGCCCTGCCATATCCTTGGTCTCCACATTTGGAGTACATCCAAGCTACAGTGTGGCTGCCACCTGGGTAAATACTGAGTATCCCACTGAACCAGGTAGTTAGCTAGCTAGCACATATGCCTGAAGTACAAACTGAAAGCCTGTATGTTAACGCCAACTGCAATTTGTTCTACATAGTGCTTTACAAAATTTTTTTTTTTTTTTGCGGTACGCGGGCCTCTCACTGCCATGGCCTCTCCCGTTGCAGAACACAGACTCCGGACGTGCAGGCTCAGCAGCCATGGCTCACGGGCCCAGCCGCTCGGCAGCACGGGGGATCTTCCCAGACCGGGGCACGAACCCGTGTCCCCTGCATCGGCAGGCAGACTCCCAACCACTGTGCCACCAGGGAAGCCCCCAGGGAAGCCCCCAATTTTTACTATGTTGCCAGTATTTTAAAAATTGGAGGATTTTACAAAAAAATCTTGATGCCAAGTTTTCTTGAAAAAACAAAACAAAACAAAACAAAAATACGGGGCATCAGTCAGCTGCAGCTGACTACACTAGCCCACAGCCAGGTAGTGGGCGGTGTTTCATGGGTGGGCAGAGGCTACTCTCTAACTCATAACAGTCCCACCCAGACTGCCTCATTCATGCAGAGCTGTTGACACCAGCACCATGTCAAGAACTAATAATATAGTACTTAATAATCAAATTAGGCTGGTGTTGGAATAAGTAGTTAACTCTTTGGGGGGGAATTTAAGTTAGACATCTACCTCACAGTTTGCATGTATACACATAACACGTGTACAATTATGGTAGGATTAAATGTAAGAACTGAAAGTATAAAAGAACTGGTGATAAACTAGAAGTAATTTTTATTTCAGTCTTGTGTTTTAATGTATATTCTACAACATACTGAATTTTCTATAATACATATAAACTTGTAAATTTATTTAAAATTTTTAAAAAGACAACTTAGAGTGAAAACTTCATTTCAGAAGTTCTGCAATAGCAATATTTGCTCACAGGTATAAAGAACAGCTACAGGGTAGAAATGACAACAACAGGCCTTCAGACAACAACAGTCCAGGAATTTCTAAGTATTTAATCCATCTGAATACATTTCTCTCATCTATAGTTGCATCCTAGGCTAAAGGATTCAAAGGTATTATATCCTCTTAGGATTTTTTTATAGAATGTATACTGGGATTGGGATTATTTCCTAACTCTTGAAATGACCAGATAAATGTATAGTATCCTTATGAGAAGGGCACAAAGAGAGGTGGCTAAGAAATAGGAAAATAACAAGATTTAACAATATGGCCCCAACATTTATACCAAATTTTAGTCACAAATGTAAAGATGAGAGAGGCTCCATTTTCTCAAGGAAGAACTGGGGCCCTGGAAAATGCTAAGATACGAATATCACCTTGATGGTTTTCAACACTCTATCTGTAATATGCATAGTTTTGGTAAGCTTATTTGTTTACCTTAAACTAGAAAAATACCTTATCTTTCAATCCAAGTGAGGATTTGAAAACATTTTTGAAAGCTGGTTAAATTAAGAGTCAAAACCAGAAAGCACTTTATTAACATTTAGTACAGAGATCCTCAACTAACAGGGCATTTGGAAGGGGCATGGGAAGGAGGGAAGAAGTGGTAAACACAAAAATCACCTGCAGAGTTTCTTCAACCATCAGGTCTCCCTCCTCCAGAAGGGAGATCCCCTTCAGGTTGTCCCACCTTCACAGCAGGAAGTGCCCCATTCCAGAGAGTCAATGCTGAGATAGTGATGAGAATGTATCTCATCTCTCGGATGTTTTGAGAACATGTCTCAGTCAACATCCCCAACTTCCACCCCCATTTTGCAGATGTGGAAAGCAAGGCTCTAACTGTCAAGTGTGGTGACTGCCTAACCCACAGCCCCTTCTAGGCCATCATGGTCACAAAGAAACATGTTGAATACTTTATGGCTCCACTCCAATCACCACTGATCAGACTAGGAGATGACCATCCAACTACAGGCTGGCAGTCCATAGGTGCAACCTCTGCCATAGCCTGGCATCAAAACACAAGCTGAGCAACATCCTGCTCTTGAGATGTATGCTCGTAAACGTAGGAGAAAGCAGCAGTAAGCAACAGAACTACGGGAAAAAAACAGGAGTTGAGAGGAGGGGTCAGGGAAAGGGGAGTTTATGAAGATGGAGGCACTAAGGGTAGGCAAAAGCTATAAAATAGAGAAAAGACTTACAGGGTGAAAACAGATAAAAACAGAGAACTCAACCCAAGGATGACGGTGGAGTTCCAGAGGGAAGATCCGTTAACTTTTACTGATGGTCTCTAGAGCCATCCTGGAACCAGAATCAACATCTGCCTTCAGTTTCTTTGAGATGTCATTCCAATAATGCTCCTGCTTTTGGATTTTCATGACTCTTGTTTCCAGTATCATTTCACACATATTCTGTTAATAAGCCATCCCACCCCAACCCAAGCTAGCTTAAGCCTCTGCTCTGTGCAATCGAGAAAGTATATCTAGGACACTCTGAAAGCAAGTTATCCAAGGTCATACAGTTCAACAAAATAAAGATTAGACCATTCAATTCCCTGGGACCTATAGCCATTTTCCTGCAACACTGTACCACAAAGACAAAAGGGAACTGGAATGACTAAAGGTGATGATACATAAAGTAAACCTTAATAAAATGGTTTAAAAAGGGGTGAGGGAGGGCTTCCCAGGTGGCGCAGTGGTTGCGAGTCCGCCTTCCGATGCAGGGGACACGGGTTCATGCCCCAGTCTGGGAAGATCCCACATGCTGCAGAGCAGCTAGGCTCGTGAGCCATGGCTGCTGAGCCAGCGCGTCCAGAGCCTGTGCTTCGCAATGGGAGAGGCCACAACAGTGAGAGGCCCGCGTACTGCAAAAAAAAGGGGTGGTGGTGAAGGAACTGGAGACAAAGTCCAGAGAGCAACTAAAATTGACACTAAAGTAATCTTCAAATGAAAACAGACTAATAATATGAGTGTGGAAAAAGGAAGGCTACAAAGCTCTTAAAATCTATAAAAATAAGGAGAGAAAAGAAATAAACTGACCACTGACCCATTCACTGGATCACAGAATGAGGATGTTTAAAAGGTGAGAGGTAGTTTTTAAAAAATAAGGCATCAGGAGCTTCCCTCATGGCACACTGGTTGAGAATCTGCCTGCCAATGCAGGGGACACGGGTTCGAGCCCTGGTCTCAGAAGATCCCACATGCCGCGGAGCAACTAGGCCCATGAGCCACAACTACTGAGCCTGTGTGTCTGAAGCCTGTGCTCTGCAACAAGAGAGGCCGCGATAGTGAGAGGCCTGTGCACCGTGATGAAGAGTGGCCCCTGCTTGCCGCAGCAAGATAAAGCCCTAGCACAGAAACGAAGACCCAGCACAGCCAAAAATAAATATTAAAATAATAAAATTAATTTAAAAAATAAGGCATCAGTTTAAATACTAAACACTGGGAATTCATGTACCTAAAAGCTTCAAAACTGGTTTAGTTTAAAAACACTGTAAGACTCACCTCAAAGAGAAGAGTCATGTCCCATATAGTACAACCCTTGGTGTCAGTCCCAGAGATATGAAGGATAAATCACAGGTCTATTAGGAAAATGAAATATAGCTTTATTATTTTCTTCTAGTTATAAAAATTCACATTTTGTATAAAGTTTCCAAACAGTGCAAAATAAATATTTTGAAAAGTGTTAAGTTTCACATAATGCAGCCCCTAATAACTACAGTTAAGGTTCTGGTGTTTCCTTCCAGACACCTTTATCTATATATATAATATATTCTTATTACTAAAACACATTCATATCTTATAAGTATTTACTCTGCAACTTGCTTTTTGCCTCCTACTTTACGTTTTCTATATAATTACATATAGGTCAAACAGTTGCTTGAACAGCTGCATAGCATTTCACAGCATGGATGTATCAGTTTACTTAACTATTTTCCTTAACTATTTCACTATTTTCTTTAACTATTTTCCTTAACTATTTAAGGTTGTTGGCATTCTTTTCCCTAATACAAACTGTTGGGTGAATGTCAATGAACATATATCTCATGTGCCTGTATGACTGTTTCTGTCAGATAAATTCCTGGAAGTGTTACTGTCAAAATGGCATCCTGATCTGGGGATTAAAACTATAGTGATCATGGCAATGCATACACAGTCAAGTAAATAAGACTCTAGATCTAATAGGCAGGCCATAGGACAGAAGGAGGACCTAGCGAGGACATGGGACAATAAGGCTGAACCAGCAAGGTTCTAACACTCCAGACCTTCCTCTAAAGAAATCTATACAATCACCTGGGTGGAAGGGGGCACCTGTGAGCTGCCAGTTCTTCTGCCCTCAAGCCAGTCAGATGTCCCCATCTGTATTCAAATCTGGACAGCCTGACTCTGATCTGACAACAGATCATCTGGAAAGGTCAGAATGAAATTTGTGGAATGCAAAGCAAAAAACCTGAGGCCTGAAACTAATTCAGGAAGAGAAAGAAGGACACAAAAGATACAAAAACCATTGTTCTTTAAAACACAGATCGATTTACCTTTTGCATAACGTAGTGAAATGGCACTGGATTTCATCGTGATCCCTCGGACATGTTCATCCTCTCTGCTGTCCATGTACCTTAACTGTAAAAATGCAACATATGCATCCTTATTTCCCAATGAATTAAAATGTAATATTAAAATGACTGATTTGGATTTTTGTTTTAAACACTTAACTTTTTAGTCTTATTGCCATGAAATTGTTCGTTTTGTCCATTATTACCTTCTTAATTTCTGCAGCATTTTTCTTTCCTAGTACCACTTCTTTCTTCCACCTTTCCTTTCTCCTGATCAATGTTGAACTTTATATCAGTTGTAAGGCAAGACAATCATAAACTGTCTACGTTGCTAGTAACTTTTTTTAAATTAATAGGCTTTATCTTTTTAGAGCAATTTTAAGTTTATACAAAACTTGAGGGCTTCCCTGGTAGCGTAGTGGTTGAGAGTCCGCCTGCCGATGCAGGGGACACGGGTTTGTGCCCTGGTCCGGGAAGATCCCATATGCCGCAGAGCGGCTAGGCCCGTGAGCCATGGTCGCAGAGTCTGCGCATCTGGAGCCTGTGCTCCGTAACGGGAGAGGCCACAACAGTGAGAGGCCCACGTACCACAAACAAATAAAAAAAAAAAAAAGAAAAGAAAAATTGACTGGAAAGTAAAGAGGTTCCCAAGCATCCCCTCCCACACACAGTTCCCCTTATTAGTTACATCTTATATTAGTGTATAGTGTGATATATGTTACAATTAATGAACCAATATCAATACACTATTATTAATTAAAGTCCATAACTTACATTAGGATTCACTCTTTAAATGTATTATGACGTGTCCACCATCACTGTATCATATTTGTTAGCTGTATTAATCTTTTTGAAGAACAAATTGTGGCTTTATTGATCTTTTCTACTTCATTAATTTATGGTTTATTATTTCCTTTCATCTACTCACTTTAGAGTTATTGTACTTTTTCTCACTTCTCAACTGGGAAAAATAAAAGCACTTTATTATTTCATTCAACCCAGTTTTTTTAGCCTGCTATAGACAGTATCATGGGCCAGTTCCCCACCCAACGTGCCTCAAATGCCCAAGTCTTCCTTCAGTATCTTAGGTCTACTTTTTAATTTCAATTTTGCTTCTCTATCTCCTCTTCTCTATATTATCAGTCACCTGATAACTCCTGCTGACTATACTGTAAATTCACTGAAGGGAGGAACATCTCTACCTTTCTACTGCAAATAAATTATTCCAATTTCTTTCAGTTCACAGTTAAAAACAAAGGTCTCTATCATTTCATTTCCTAAAACATGATCTTCATCATGACCCTCAGGCTTCAGAAGCCTTCCTTTGGTACTTAGGTTAGCCTTCAAGGTCTTTGTAATCTGATACATTTTTTGTACCTGTACCTTTTTCTCTCTCAGTATAGGCAAACGTTCCACTCAAATGAAGCACAATCCACAAATTAGCCTTTATGCATTTTATCCACATTATTACCCACTGTGAAGCATCTCTTCCACCTGTGAAATTTTCCACAGTCATGCCAGGTTATCAAATGACTGGTTGCAAAAGCTCTTTCTTGCACATAAAATATTAATATAAAGTAACATAAAGCAATCTAGAAATAACTTTTTCTCAACAATCTATTTTATCTTGCTAAATGAATTGGCAGCTTCTTAGATGCATGAACTATGCTTTATATTTTTTCGATCTTTAAGAACATCACATTGTAGATTTGCTAATACTTACTGAAATGCAAGTATATATCAAATATAACATACCTTGCCTGCCAGGCGACTGGAGATGATGCCATTGCTAGATATAAGACAGTCAGCCAGAGTAGTTTTTCCTGTTAAAGTAACATTAAATATTAAATGTTAATTAACATTAACATTAAATATTAATTTAAATCGATTTTTTTAAAGGGTGAGGTAGGTAGATTGTTTCAACAAATTTAACATCTACCATAGAACTGGTTTAGCAAATATTTCCTATTTACCTATACTAAGTGAATCGAGATACAATGGGCATTTTAATTAGAACTTTGAACAAAACATCATCTAGAAGGACACAGATTCCAGCACTCCACAGTGCTGTAATCTGTATTGCCAACCCTGCGGATCAACCTCAGTTTAAAATCCATCAAGCAACATTTTTTATTAAGGACAGAAAAAATTTTTTTAATTGAGGCATAATTTACACAGAGCAAAATACACAGACTCTTAGGTGATAAGACAAACCACTGTACCAATCAAAATATAAAACATCTGACAAACAACTTTTACAGTTACTCAAATCTGTCCGACCAAGAATTTGATCAAGTTTATTGTAATGATTGCTTCAGTCATCAGATATCCATAACTGTGTCCAGGCCTATAAACTTAAACTCTTGATAGCTCAGCATGACAAAAGGATAGCACAGCAATCATTTTTTCCTCTGAATGATATACTGGGTAAAACATCACCACAAGGCAATGGAACATTATCTTTTGCCATATTTCCCCATGTATGGCCTCAGCTGGCTTTTGCCAGTTAAACTGTTGGAAGAAAATACCCATTTGGCAAAGACATTCATGAAATTTACCCATATCTCCTACTGTTTGCAAGCCAATGGAGGGCATCAGCTACACTGCAGTGACCAAGGCTACCTAGTATCTATGTTCAAATATAAACGTAGGAATCTACTCTAATGATAAAAAAAATTCTTATGATACTCTAGTACCCATTTGAACCTTTAGTACTGTATTAAGTGCTTGCCATGTAAATATTACGTATCAGCGTATAACCCTAGAGCGTCACTTTCCTGCTTCCAATGGAGTGGAACATTCTAAGTACGGCGAGCATATATCCCCCCAAAATGCAAGTGTCAAGAAAGCGGGGACTTTGCTTTATTCACAACTGTATCCCTAGGACCAGAACAAGTCTTGGCATATAAGAAACGTTCAATAAATTATCCGTTGAATGAATAAATGAATCACAGATTTTCTAGGATAGTATTATTTTAACATACTTTAAAATAGTAAATTGTAAAGGAATTTGCTATACACACACATGCCACTGACTTGCCGCATGATTTAATTCACAAAGCAAAAGAACATACTTTTGTCAAACTTCATGTCCTCAAAACGTGAGCAGCATAATTATAGAAACTCGTGGGGTAGGATGTCACCAGATTTGTATACAAACCTCATTCTCAGTTGACTTCACTTACAAAGTGATCCATCACCTCTCCTTTTAGTTCCCATAACTACTTCACGTGAACTATTATATCAATGGCAATAGCCACCTAACGTCTTTTCTGCCTTTCAATCCATCCAAAACACTTCCACCGGACCATTCTTACTAATGTACTTTTTGTTTACAACATGCCTGCTTTATTCTGTTCTCCCAATGGCTCCCTATTACCTAATAATAAATAATGCTAATGATCCATCTTCATGGTAAAGCACGTACCTGCCAAGGGCTTCTCATTATCATCATTTAATCCTCACAATGCGATAAGGTGCGTTTGGTTTTTATTCCACTACACAGAGGCTGCAGACTGAAGCTCAAAAAGGCCAAGTAACTGGAAATGGAGTTTTGAACTCAGGTTGTCTAACTCCAGAGCTGGAGCACTTAACCCATATCCTAGTGCCTAGCTGGCACGAAGGGCTCTTTAAGATACAGCCCAGCCTACCTCTTCACTTTTCTCTCCTACTCCCTCACCTTCAGGAGGGTATATAGGTTTTATTTCACACTCCCAATCCTATCACTTTGCTGTGGCTGCATGAACTAAGAGAGAGTCTGAAACCAAGCGCGGGCTTAGCAGGAGGCAATGCTGTGGTATGAAAGCAATGCCTGTGAGAAGCTAAGCACCATGCATCCCTGCCCCCCTCTCATGTCCCGTGCTGTGGTCACATACATTCATTCTCCCCTTGCTGACATTATTCCCACTTGAAATGTGTGTCCCCATCTGCCATCTTGAATCACCCTTCAGGGGTCATCTCTAACACTGTTATAAAGCCCTTTTCTTAACCCATTACTAGCTTCCCGACCCTCCAGCTCTCTCAACCCTTAGAGTCTACTTTTTCCGTGTCTCATGTTGCGCTGCCTCAACCCCCAAATCACCTCTCTATATAGCTGGGCTGGTGCCCTGTGCATAAATCTCTACCTTCTGACATAGCTAGCAAAATACTTCGAATTTAGCACATGTTCCATGAACATCAGACGAGTTAAACAGAATCACATAACACAGGTTCTGAGGACATTATGTCAAGGCTACAGACGTGTTACATTACAAAGCCATTTCAAAATACTTGACAAATACTTAAAAACTCAACTTCTCGTTTAAAAGACAACAAAATATACTACATAGAAGAATAACAATCACTAGTTAGCTGCGATCCTCCCACAGCAAACTTTTAAAGGAAATAAGACTTGCAGCTTAGCAAGGATTACTCTGAACTGCCCACAGCATCACTCCACTGACACATGTGGAGACGCACCCCCTTCGTTACTGAAAATAAGCCACTTAGAAAGGATTCTTACCATGGTCAACATGAGCCAAGACACAGATATTCCTGATGTTAGCCGTGTTTTTCTGGAGTTGAATCATCTTATCCAAACTATTGAGCACCATGGTCACTTATGTCCTGTGACTATTAATTAAACACGTATTACAAATGGCTGAAGATCGGGGCGTTAAAAGATCAAAGTTTCTACTGCTGGGAGCTGACAAGACTTCTCGAGTCCCTTAAAGTAAGAACCCAACGGATGCTTCCTTCTGAAGGGACAGACCCACCCAGGCCCAAGTCCAATTTGAGCACTTCAACAAATACTGTACCACGACTGTACTTGCGGAGTTTACTCATCCTCCCGGATCGGCCGTTTGCGATGAATCACAAAGCTCGTGGGGGTTGGGTGCACAGTGACACCTGGAACTCTGCCCCGTACTCTGTACTCGAGCATTATTTCTCCAGGTCAGCGATTACATACTGGAAGGGTCTTATGCAGGAGGGAGAGAAGATGCCGACATCTCTCTCTTCCCCTGCTCGATCTTTTTCCAAGCCTTTCCTATCACTCCCACTTGCTTTCACTGGAGGTGAAACACCCAGCTTCCCGACTAAATTTTGGGGTCACGTGCAGGTGCACTGAACGTCTTCCATTCCTTTCCACACTGGGGAAACAAAGAAAAAACAAACCCTCAACTCTACATTCCCTTTATCCTCACTCCCTTTTTCTTTGAGGATCCCGGGTCCGCACTGAGAAACGGCCGGCCCGGCCCTGACACTACGCTCGGACGGCAAACGCTCCCAGCCTGGGCTGGCCCCTAGCCCCGTCCCCGCCCTGCCGCTGCGGCGACCCAGGACCGCCACTGCCTGGAGTTGGCGGAAGAGGACGACCGGACGCTTGCGGGACCGCACTTACCGGCTGCCGCCGCCCACCCAACCCGTCTCGGATCTAGGCGCCCGGCCACACGATGCGCGTCGCAGGCGTCCAGACCTCCGTGACCACCATACGCCCGCGCGCCGGGGGCGGGGCTGAGGACGCACGACCTTTCACACTCCCGCGCGTCTGGCGCCTCCGAAAGTAGACGGTTCGTCCGATAGCCTAGCCCCGCCGGTTGCCTGGACTGAGGCCGGCGCGGTGGAGTTGCAGAAGCTGCGGGTGCGGAGGAGCTGTGGAGCTGACCCCGGGAGCCAGGAGCATGACGACCTGGTGTGTGTGTCACATTTGTTCCTGCGGGTAAGAAAGGGCTGGTGTGGCGACCTCCGGGGCTTGGAAGCGAGCTGGGGTCTCGGGGAACGGAGCCCTCAGAGTAGCCGACCTGCAAAGGTGGAGGATGCGGGCCCAGCGACGTCCCACTTATCCCCGGGTCCGCAGATGCTCGCTGCGCACCCGCCAGCTACCGCGGGTTAGGCAGTTCTGCTTTGTCGGCTCCTATCCAGGGGCGCAAACTGGAATGCTATGGCGCCAGGCAGATGATATACACCTGTGTAGCAGCGGCTGGATGTCAGGCTGCCAAGTGTGGAGACCTGATCCGACGGGGAGAGTGTATGACCACAAAATTTTTTTTTAAACTTTATTTATTTTTGTCTGTGTTGGGTCTTAGTTTCTGTGAGAGGGCTTTCTCTAGTAGCCGGCAAGCGGGGGCCACTCTTCATCGCGGTGCGTGGGCCTCTCACTATCGCGGCCTCTCGTTGCGGAGCACGGGCTCTAGACGCGCAGGCTCAGTTGTGGCTCACGGGCCTAGTTGGCCCGCGGCATGTGGGATCCTCCGAGACCAGGGCTCGAACCCGTGTCCCCTGCATTGGCAGGCAGATTCTCAACCACTGCGCCACCAGGGAAGCCCCTATGCCCACACAATTTTTAAAAAATAAATAAAAGGAAACGGAAGGAGAGTAGAACGGTGTGCAAGCCTGTGAGTTTTCGACCCATGTTACACTTTCTTCTGTTCCTAGTTTTCCATCCCGGCCTGACCATATTCCCGTTCCCAGTCCCATCCAAAGTGCTTTCCTTTGGGATCTGACGGACTGAAAAGGTAGTAGGTAGTCTCCTGAAACCCAGAATTGGTCAGTGAGTCCTGCCTAACCTGTAAGCAGTCATCTCCTTTCTCAGCTTCCTTGCTGACCCAGGGATTAGACGACTATTTGCTAAATAAATAGTATGAATATGTCAATCCTGTCATACTGTAATCCCCTCCAAAGGAAAAACACTTCACATGGTGATGGAAAGCAGTTTCCCCGTAGTTTCATGATAAATGTTGTTTTTAATTACTAATTGGATGTAGATTAAAAGATAAGTCAACCTTTGAGGATTTGATTCATATCTGAAAACCCTGATGTGCAAGAAAATTGATTGTTTTTCTAATCTTTAAATTAATTTCTATCCAACCTAAGTTCCTTTCCCATCCAGCTGTCAGGAAATTTCAGTCTTCATTATGTTGGAGGCTACCTTTCCTCCAAGCAGTAAAATTTTACATCCAGGGAGCAGAGGCATTGCCAATGCAAGAGGAATCTTCTCTGGGCTTTAAACATTGGTAATGCTTCCCACTGAAATGTCTCTTGCTGAAGTTCGCATAATCCCTTCAAGAGTGGTGCCACTGCTGCTTTGAAGTTTATGTTTTTCTTTTTGCGGTACACAGTCCTGTCACTGCTGTGGCCTCTCCTGTTGTGGAGCACAGGCTCCGGACGCGAAGACTCAGCAGCCATGGCTCAAGGGCCTAGCCACTCCGAGGCATGTGGAATCTTCCCGGACCGGGGCACGAACCCTTGTCCCCTGCATCGGCAGGCAGACTCTCAACCACTGCGCCACCAGGGAAGCCCTGAAGTTTATGTTTGATGTACAAGAATCTTGGCAAAGCTGAGAGCCACTAGGGTTCCACCTAGCCAACTCTTGATATCTGGCCACCTCCTGGAACACTGTTAGAATGAGGCAAAGACCCCCGCTCTTCTAAGAACTCCCTCCCCCTCATCTTCTACCTCCTTCCTCTCTCTGGGGAATCGTCCCCTCTTCCCTCTTTTGCAGTCCAGGACCATCTGTTTCCTCTTAGGACCTCATTTCCAGAAGGACATCTGATTTCATCTCTTCATGAATTGTTTTTATAAAGACAGGAGAGGGCTTTCCTGGTGGCGCAGTGGTTGAGAATCCGCCTGCCGATGCAGGGGACACGGTTCATTCCCCGGTCCGGGAAGATCCCACATGCCTCGGAGCGGCTGGGCCCATGAGCCTGTGCGTCCGGAGCCTGTACTCACAACGAGAGAAGCCACAACAGTGAGAGGTCCGCATACCAGCAAAAAAATAAAAAATAAAAAAAAAATAAATAAAAAGACAAGAGAACGTGTTGACTTCAGGCAGCTTTTATCCTCGGCCCTTCCAAAAGTCCTGCAAGAAGGAAATATCAGGGACCTGACTACCTGCTTGAAATAAAGGAGGGGAAAAAAACAAGGAGAAGAAACTCATTAATATTTCAATACATTGCCTCTCTTTAGGAGGGTCAAGATTGTCAAGAGACCCCTTCAGGGAAATTTTGACCTGCATCTGTTACTTTTTCATCTTGCTGTTTGAATCTTTTTTTTTCATACTATGTAACTAAATCTTTTCAAATGTCTGTGTCTTTCACTATATCAGTCAAAACAACCATCTATCTCAGAACATCGTTTTCTCTGCAATGTGTATATACAATTGCTCATGTGAGTTAAACTATGATAAGTTATTTATGTTTGCATAGGCGACATCATTGCCCACATGGAACCACAAGGATTTATGAAAATTCTGACGTGCCTTGTCCCACAGCTGAATGTTTGGGAAAATATCCTCTGTATGGCAGTGTTCTTCCACCTCAGAGTCTGAAGCCCAAGGAATAATTTTGAGCATATAGTGGTAAAATGGAAGGAATAACAACATTTAAGTAAATATCAAGAAACTGTTTGCTTTACCTATTTTTCTCCCCACTCTTCTGGGTTTTTTTGTTTTTGTTTTTTGAATTTTTGAATTTTTTTAATTTATGTTTTATACAGAAGATTCTTATTAGTTATCCATTTTATACATATTAGTGTGTATATGTCAATCCCAGTCCCACTCTTCTGATTTTAATAAGGTGTTTTTGTTTTTAACTCTTTAAACCATTTAGTTGATTTAGTTGAACCAGTCTACGAAGCAAGAGACTAGTTGAGTCACAACTTGAGGGAAACATAATGATGTGAATTAAGTTAAATGAGAAAAATGAGAAGGAAAGGGGATATATAAAAAGTTCTATTGATTGTTTTTCTTAACCTGCTA